>NC_071623.1:24901813-27401813 GCF_014839835.1 Dryobates pubescens | reverse complement strand
AGTAACTTCATTGGCTGGAATCACAGAGCAGTGTGGTTGATTATTTCTTATTAATTTTCTTAATATGAATCATGGAATTGTCAAATGCAATTGTTCAAATTGCAGTTAGATAAAGGTCTGCTTAATTTTGCTATTTCATCCTATTATAAAACCAAATAAAAGTGGGAAATCATTCTCCACCACAGGAAAATTAATGGGGACCCCCTCCTATTACTTCTTACTAAACAGATCATGAAATAAAAGTGATTTCCATGATGATATTCTCCAGACTTTCCACTTTATTCCCTGGGCCCAGAATCTGGAACTACTAGGAAAACATCTGTGGTATCAAAGCATTCCTGTACAGAGGTCTCAAACACACCAAAAATACCAAACTAGAACTGAATGTTCAGGAAAATTGTTCTGAGCAAGTACATCTTAAGTGAAAGTTCAAACTGCATTTCTTTTTTAATAGGAATTAAGGGATATTCTTATGTTGCAGGACCAGAAAATTTGCTGAGAAGCCAGTTGCAAATTGGGACGAGCTAGTGGGTAGCAGCAAGTCTCTCAAAAGGCACTGCATAGTACTTCCAGTAGCAATTAGTCATAAATTGAAGAAGAATAAATAAAATAAACAAACAAAAAAAGAGAGAACTTATTCTGATTATTAAGAACATTATTTTCATTTTCCTTAATTTAATTTTTACCATAGGCTTCTGATAACGATGAGTGGCAGAAAGCCCTTTTCTGCTGATGTGCAGAAAATAGGAACTAAGAAAAGTATGTGTTTCTTTCCTGTAAGCAAACTACACAGGAAGCCTGCTTCAAAGAACCATATAGATGCATCTCTTTTTTTCTTCTTTTTTTCCCTGGAATTTAATAGTATCAGAGTATCAGTCAGGGTTGGAAGGGACCACAAGGATCATCTAGTAATGGACTTTTGGAGAACGCATCAGATAGTTTATTTACCATGTCTTTCTGTCCTTACGTTATTTCTACTATATTCCAGGGGAATCTGTATTCTCTCATTGTCAAAACCATACTAAGATCACAGAAAAGCAGAATTTAATGGAATTCAGCTATTAACAGACTCTTCTGCCAATGATTTCCTGTAACTGAGCATCTTGAAACACACTCATAAGATCACAGGATAATTCACTTTGGCAAGGACTTCTGGAGGTCTGTCATCCAACCTCCAGCTCAAAGCAGGGTCAGCTACAAGGTCATGAAGACAGCTCAAAATTTCATCCAGGCCGGTCCTGAAACCTCCAGGGATGGAGTATGTGAAGCCCCTCTGCTCAACCTGCTCCATTGTCTACCTGTCCTCATGGGGAAACATTTCCTTCTTCTACCCAGCATGAACCTCTCTTGTTTAAACTGAAGACCATTGTCTCTTGCTCTCCTGCTTAAAAAAAAAAGCTAGGAAGGAATAAGAACCTTTTTATACCACTAAGCACAAGAACAATCACAGGATGGCCTCACAAGCTTCAGAGCCCTCTGACAGACATTTCTTCAGGATCAGGAGCTGACAGGAAGATTCTCCTTTATTGTTTGGGTGGAAAACCAATCCAAATACTTCCATTCTTGCTCAACACTTTAGATGATGCATTTTGTCTAGAATAAAGATGAAAATATTGAACATAATACATAGTGAAAAAGGTTTCTTTTTATGCCACATTTAATTTGATACTTCCAGACCTTTCCTCGCACATTAATCTGTGTGATTTATTATGGTAGCGGAGACAAATTCAGAGACATGGAAAGAAAGTCTAAGAAAGTCTAAGAGTAAATTTGTGCTAAGTCCACTGTTAGCATACAAGATAACACCTTTGCCTAAGGAGACTGTCTACAGCAAGATAGATTTAATCTAAAATTTAATATCAGCTTTTATGGCTGAAAGGGAAAACTGAAATAAAACACGAGCATAAATGAAAGAAATTATGAAAAAAAATTACTATAATTATGAACATCAAAGTTACTTATCAAAACTCCATCTTCTTTATGCTAATTATTTTCCCAACAGATTATTCTGAATAGGATGAAGCCATCTCAGATATGAAAGAAAACTAGTGTTTTCCCGTTCCCTGATAATTAGTCATTCATATTTAGATAGCCTTCATTCACTGCTGCACAGGTGCCTCAACCTTTGCCACACAGTGCTGAGCTGTATTTAAAGAAATACTCTTTGAACACTTCTAAAGAATAATAAAAACCGGTATTAGCAGCTCAATCACCCTGCATCTCTTCAAACAAAGAGATCTGTCATGTGAAATTCATCTTTTTTGTCACAAACATGCACAAAACAGTTCTAACAGACTAGAATATGACAGCGTTGTATGAGCAAGCCTGCTTCAGCAGCCATGCTAATTTAACACCCTATTCAGCAGATACTCAATTTCCATGGCTGCTGGCCATGAAGTTTCAGTGAACTTCTATGTGTTGGCACCTGCAAAGCTTAATTCCAATTCAATAAACATAAATTCCTGTCTTTGTCATTGAAGATATGTTAACTGTTGACTATGGGTATGACTTCCCAGCAAAGGCATGTCCCATTCACATTTCTATACATAGAAATCAGCATTATATGTTCATCAGAATTATGAATTTATGTCTGGATAGAGTTATAGAGTCACAGAATCACAGAATCATAGAATGCACTGGGTTGGAAGGAACCTTTAAAGGTCATCTACTACAACTGTCCTGCAGTAAGCAGGTATATCCCTAACTAGATCAGGCTGCTCAGAGCCCCATCAACATCAGTCTTGAATGTCTCCAAGGATGGGGCCTCCACTACCTCCCTGGACAGCCCATCCAATCTGCCCTTCTCTAGTTTCAAACCATTGGCCCTTGTCCTAGTTATACATAGAATACATAGAATAAACCAGGTTGGAAGAGACCTTCAAGATCATCGCGTCCAACCCATCAACCAATCCAACCCATCTAAGCAACTAACCATGGCACCAAGCACCCCATCAAGTCTCCTCCTGAACACCTCCAATGATGGTGACTCCACCACCTCCCCAGGCAGCCCATTCCAATGGGCAATCACTCTCTCTGTATAGAACTTCTTCCTAACATCCAACCTAAACCTCCCCTGGCGCAGCCGGAGACTGTGTCTTGTTCTGGTACTGGCTGCCTGGGAGAAGAGACCAACATCTGCCTGTCTACAACCTCTCTTCAGGTAGTTGTAAAGAGTAATAAGGTCACCTCTGAGTCTCTTCTTCTCCAGGCTAAGCAACCCCAGCTCCCTCAGCCTCTCCTCATAGGGCTCGCGTTTGCTAGATGCCTTTGCAAACAGCCCCTTCCAGTATCTGTGGATCCCCTTCAGGTACTAGAAGGCCACTACAGGGGCTCCCCAGAACCTTCTTTTCTCCAGGCTGAACAACCCTAACTCTCTCAGGCCATCTTCACAGGAGAGGTGCTCCAGCCCTCGGATCTGATAGACCACAACTAATGACAAGTTAGTAGGACAAAAGTCCGTGTATAGTGATGGAAATACACATGTGCTCAGAGATGTCAAAATGAAAAAGGCTCCCTGATCAATACAGTGTTGCCTGACTGGTCTCTCCAAAAGTCATCTATTTATGGCTGTGATAAGTTTTAGAAACAATTTTTTAAAAAACCCTAACAAAACAAGCACTTTCTCCCACAATGTCTTCTGAACTACTACCTAATGGTAGTAGTTGGTTTAGTTGGTGCCATGGTTTAGTTGATTAGGTGGGTTAGATTGGTTGATGGTTTGGATGCAATGATTTTGAAGGTCTCTTCCAACCTGGTTTATTCTATGTATTTCTATGTATTTAATATTCAAGGTAAAGCAATTCACCTGCATAACCTACTCATTGTCCCAGGAGGTAGCATCTTCTAATGGAAAGCAACTGCTAGTGTGCTACGCTGCATTAACCCTAACACACCTTACTCTCACACTGACACTGATTGGTGCCACTTCACAAGGCTGTGGGAAGAGCTGCATAACTATCACTAAACCACATTGACTGCTCTACAGTGGTTCTCTCAGTCTGTTGTTCATTCTTTGCAGTTTTGAAGGCCATTAAAAAACAAAGAAAAAGTAAAAACAAACCAAACCAAAACCTCAAACCCAGGCAATGAAATAAATATAACTGATCAGTTGCTGGACTGGTAACCAGAGGTGACCTAGGGAAATTGGTTTAATTTATCACCAGTCAAATCAGAGAAGGGTAATGAGAAATAACATCACATGTGAAAACATCTCCCCTTAACCATTCACTTCTTTCCAGGCTCAACTTCATTCCAAACTCCTCCCCTCCAGTGGCAAGGGGGACAAGGAAGGGGGTTTGTAGTCAGTTCATCACATGTCTCTGCCGCTTCTTCCTCCTCAGGGAGAGAACTCCTCACATTCTTCTCCTGTTCCAGTATGGGGTCCCTCCAACAGGAGACAGTCTTCCACAAACTTCTCCAATGTAAGCCCTTCCCACAGGCTACATTTCTTCATGAATTTCTTCAGCATGGGTCCTCAGGGTGTCACTAGTCCTGCCAGAAAACTTGCACTCTTCTCTTCATGTCCACAGGTTCTGCCAGGATCCTGCTCCAGTGTGGGCTTCTCACAGGGTCATGTCCTCCTTCAGGCATCCACCTACTCCAGTGTGGGGTCCTCCATGTGGATGTTTTCTCCACCATCAATGCCCATGGGCTGCAGAGGGACTGTCTATGTCACCGCGGTCTTCATAACAGGCAGGAAGGGAATCTCTGCTCTGGTACTTGGAGCACCTACTCTCCTGCCTTTTTCACTGACCTTGGTGTCTGCATCTTTTCTCCCACATATTTTCACTTCTCTCCCCAGCTGCAGTTGATATAGTACAGGTTTTCCTGCCCTTTGTAAATGTATTATCACAAAGGTGCTAACACTTTTTTTTCCAAACCTCTACGCAACGTGATGAACTCTTATGATGATTTACACATCCATAATACACTTCTGAGCAGCACACAAGGTAATACTGAACTGGCAAACGGCACAGTGGGATATTTTTGGAACCAGGGAAACCTCACAATTTTCCATAACACCATAAAATACACCACTGCTTGCACTTCAGTGAAAAATTCACTATCAAGTCTTCAGTCTTTTTACATAAACTATAGGAAAATGAACAGCATGCTGAAGCTCCATTCTGTTTTCCCTCACTAATTTGGCCTTATTTCACAAGTGTAGCGTGCTTGTGCCAAGATTTTATACACTGCTTTTCCCTTCTCTCTCTGCTGTGCCAATAAAAATGTTTTTCATTTGAAATCATATTTATTACTTTCAGTGTCACTTAAAGGAATAAATCTCTCATGGAGTAAAGTGCAAGTCAATAAAGTAATGTACATTCATCAAGCAAACTTTTTACCAGCTGGGGTACCGTGGTACAGATAATAGAATTCCATGAAATATGCTGGAAGGTAGCATTCTTAACCGTAACTGTAAATTGTGCAGTGAGCCAATAAAAGCGTGCTTTTATGCCCTGATAAATGTTGTTTTTAATATATCCTAAGATGCTTTAGCCTGTTTTAACCTCATCCCTATAGAACTGCTCTTTTGAATTAAATAAGAAATATTTTTATCTATTTTTCCTTCAACAACAAATACATAAAAAAAGAGAAATCTGTATAGTCAACAGAGCTTCCACAGAAGATCTGTAATGAAGACCTCTATCTCCTAATAGCTTCAGACTTACAGAAATTGCAGGATTACATAAATTAGCTGCCTGAAAGGGAGCTGTAGAAGTGAAATAAATGCACCCACTTATGCAGTGTATCCTCTCCTATTTATCTGGACAGTGTACTGTAAGTCACAATGAGCTGCATTCAGGCCAGAACCTCACCTTAAAAGAAAACCTTTGACCACCTAATTAAGGTGTCAGGAAGGTTTAGTTGTACACTTTTTTTTCTTCTCTTCTTCTTTTTTTTTTTTTTTTTTAAATCAAATATTTTGCTGGGAAATGAAAAGGCCCAGACAGGAAAAGGATCCATTTGGTGGTCTTAACTCCCAGTGTGTGGGCTGAGCAGTTGGCTAGACAACCTTCAGGCTGGCTTTTGTTAAAAAATTGTGATGGAACCATCAAGTTGTCCATAGGAAGAAAACACAACCATCTGTAGTGAGCATTGCAAGTGAATTAAAAACCAGGCAGGTAAATATATATATATATATATATATATATTTATATATATATATAAATATATATATATATATATATTTCTAAAGTATTGTTATGATCAGGCAGATTTACTTGAATGAATGTCTATCAGCAGGTAGGTATTTTCTGTTCATTTTTCTTATAGAATGTCTTAGTGTCTCGGTCCAGAGAGGGAAAGAGACTCATTTTTTTTGAATATTCCTGTGTTATGAAATTAGAGGCACAAACAAGGCCAAAATATCAACAGCTAGACTATTTATTACACAATTAAAGTGGATGGATCAGAAGGGGAGAGAGAGAAAATAGAGAGAGAAGAGAGAGAGAGAAGAGGAAAGGAATTACATTACCACACCCCTCACCCCCCAAGACAGTCTGAGCCCCTGGAGGGAAGGTGCTGCAGCTTTGGATGGAGAGGAGATGTTGTCCTCTGAGCAGCCTCTTCAGCTCCATGAGTTGCAGCAGGACACAGAGAGAGGGTTCCTCTTGGTCTGCTTCTTCCAGGCTCCATGGTAATGTCTCTGTCATTTTTTTCTCTCCTGGTATTCTCTCAGTTTTTCTTCAGAGCAGCATTGCCCTGGGCTTTTCCTTCTCTTGTGTTTTCCTTCTCAGCGCCATTGTCCTTCTCCTGTGTTTTTCTTCTCCCGAGCCAGTAGTTGCTCCAGTCCTTTTGTACAGTTTTTAGTCCTTAGGTATGTGTCTAAATATTTTCCCCCAGGAAATCTTTCTGTGTATTCCTTTGTGTTTGGAGGAAGTGGGGGTGGCCTCTGCCTCCTCCTTCTCCATTTACCTGCCCACACACTCAATACACATCAGGGGCCAGGTGGTGAATCCATTGCCTCACCATCTTCCCTTTCTGGGGTACCTGATGGGTGGAGATGATCTTGTTTTTTGCATATTCCTAAAGGTATCAATAACAGTAGCCTTGGTCCATTGTTGTCAGGCCAGCTGTAGTCCAGTGAGCAATCTTTTATCCTTGCACTTTCCTGAGAGTCGTTCCAGTGGCTCTGCCCAATACACACCAGCTATTGTCTGGGCAAGCAGCAAAGGTGATTTTATCTTTGTTGAGTCACATCAGAGAAGAGACAAGAGTTTAGTCTCTCACACTTAATTTTCTTTAAAATACTTGGGTATTGCAAATAGCATCATTCAGGCAGGCCATATGTCCATGCCACACCCCACTGATTTCAGGCTTCTGGGTATGTTGTGAATCAGTAACTTCTAGGTCCAATTTGTTCAGTTCACAACCAAAATGGTGTTTTGCCTGGATTGTATTAGTACCAGTTCTTTCAGAGCATCCTTAAATATCAAAGCCAAGTTACTTTTTTTTCCAGCTCATGATGGAAATCTTCCAGCTCATTTCCAGTAGAAATGAGGTGTCTGATGCCCTAATTTAACACCTGCTTCAATTAGTACCAGCCTTGTCCCTAATAATAAGGGCTTCAACCCCTGCAATTCTACAGAATGTTCAAGAGATGAGATTACACAAATAAAGCAAAACACATTATAGCAATGGATTTCCACAGATGCAATTGTGTGTCAAAAGAAGGTCAAAATTCTGGAAATAGCACAAGTAACAAGAATTGACAACTAAATATAAGCCATCCTCCTTTTGGATTTGTGCAAAGCTCAGAAAAACCCAACTCAGCAAACCACACACCTTGCAACAATGGCTCCCTTTATATGTTCAACAGGAAGACTTCGATTAAGGAAAATCAGAAGCCTTTTTTTCCCCCAATGACTTTTCTGACAAATTCTTAGCAACACTTTATTTAGTTTGACAATGACTTGTGCAGTTCATCAGATTTTTTTCCTAGAGCATTTAACACATAGCCAGTAATGTGTACTCACAGCCCAGAAAGTCAGTCACAACCTGTTCTGCAATAAAAGAAGTGTGCCCAGCAGGTCAAGGGAGGTGATTCTCCCCCCCTACTCTGCTCTGGTGATACCTTATGTGGAGTACTGTGTTCAGGACTGGGGGACCCAGCATAGAAAAGACTGCTCAAGTGGGTCCAGAGAAAGGCCACAAAGATTATCAGGGGGCTGGAGCACCCTTGTGAGGATAGGCTGAGAAACATGGGGTTGTTCAACCTAGAAAAGTGAAGGCTCCAAGGAGACCTTGTGGCAGCATTCCAGTACTTACAGGGCCTACATGAAAGATGGGGTGGGACTCTTTATTATAGAGTGAAGTGGTAGGATGAGGGTTAATGGTTTCAGACTAAAAGAGGAGCAAATTAGATTAGATGTGAGGTAGAAGTTCTTTACTATGAAGCACTGAAACAGGTTTCCCAGAGAAGCTGTGGATGCCCCCACCCTGCATGTGTTCAAGGCCAGGTTGGGGAAGGGAAGGGCAGGGCAGGGCAGGGCAGGGCAGGGCAGGGAAGGGCAGGGAAGGGAAGGGAAGGGCAGGGAAGGGAAGGGAAGGGAAGGGAAGGGAAGGGAAGGGAAGGGAAGGGAAGGGAAGGGAAGGGAAGGGAAGGGAAGGGAAGGGAAGGGAAGGGAAGGGAAAATTTCATTTGCCTTTGACTCCAGTGCAGTGTTCAGTTTCAGGTTAAATTCACTTGCATTATGAACTGGATCTGAAATGAAATCAGACTTCTGTTTTTATATATTTACAGTGTTGATGTTGCAGTTATTGACCTTGAATCTTCTTATCCACATTTCATTTTAGTACTTGCAGGTAGAAAAATTAGACTGTTCCTCCAGAGGGAAAAGTCTGCTTTCTGATCAAGTCTATGTCAAGTTGTCAACATTAAATCCACAGCATGAAGAGAGATTTGTGTTCCAGAAAAGCAGCTTCCCTAACTCAAGTACTTTTAATGACCATTTAGTTTGCCTTTGTTCTCTTCGTCTTTCACAAAGATGATGTGACTAATGATTATTATGTTACCTCTGGTACTGTGAATGCTACAGCAGACTTGCAGCATAATTCTCTTCCTCCTTAGGGAACTGATATTTTTATTCACAGCCCAAGAAAACCTAGTTTGTGGACCGAATACTTTTTCCTCATTTCTGTTTCTTTATTTGGTGCTTTGATGCAATAAATTGATTAGACAGACTAGCCAAGCAGTTTCATAATCCTATTCTGAGCCTACCAGAATTAATTACTGTTCACATAATACTATCCAGGAAATATGTTTTAAAAAGCAGAATACTCATTATGGTATAATTTTCAAGGAGCCATCCACATGGTATAATTCCCAACAGTTAAGGGGACAGATGCTTGCACATTGTAAAAGCGCAACATAGGTATCAGGCGAGAATTTATCCAGTGATGCCATTTGGTGCTAGGTATGATCCTGTCTGAGGTTGCCACAACACAGGACTTCTCCCTCATTAGCTCAGATTTTGTCTGCCCTGACTGCAAGTATCAGTGTTACATCAATGAGGGCAGAGGAAGTTAAAGAGGTGCAGAATGGATCTGAACCTAGTGAAATGAGCAGCAGAATTTCCACTGGCCTCATGGCACTTTGTGTCTGGCCTTCAACATAATACTTCACACTAGCACTGAGACACTTTTGATCCAATTCCCTTGTCTCAAATAAACCAGTTAATTAATAAGGGATATTAAAGTGTATCTATCTGGAGATCTCTTTAGCACCTTGTTTGCTGTTCAGTCTCAGCATCCAGAACTGAATTAACTTGATAGCTGCACATACAGATCGCCAAATTGGGTGCTGCTATTCATCTTGTCCAGATTAATATTGCACTTTTATCTGATCTGTCTCTTAGCTGAAGAAGAGGAAGACCTTCTTTTTAATGCATGGACACAAAGAGCTTTAGTGAAGAAGTTATTAGCACACCCCAAATTTCTTTATGACAGCTGAATTTATTGCCTAGATCAATATTGAAGGGTTTTCTGTCACTAAAATCTCTCTAATCCCTAAAAGTTAGCCAGTGATGACTCAAATTCTTCCTATTGCAACAGCTTTGCTGAGCTTCTCAAGTTTATCCATGAATCAGAAGGGTATCTAAAGTACTTCAGTAGAACAAAAACTCTGAAGGTAGCATTCAAGGCATTCTTAAGAATAATTTATTAAGACAATCCTTCAATGGATAGACTAAATGAGTTCAGAGAATAATTTAATCAGTTACAGAAGTAAACATACCTAAGGCTTAAGATAGAAGCTTGGGAAACCTTTTTCTATATCTTTGTCTGCAAAATCACACCACTGCTTACTTTACCCTTTCTTATACAGACAACTGATCATACTTATACAGAGCTTATCACTGTCCTTGCAATTAATTTCCACCCCCCCCACCAAACAAGCATTTGAAGACGATATCAGGATGACATTTGGGGAATTTACAGAGTCTTCTTTTGGGCTGCAAATGCAGACAATTAAGGCCTTGAAGTAAATCAACTTTTATATTCCCTTGACACTTTGGTTTTGTACCTTGCATCTGTAGTGAAACACTTGAAAGCGATACACCTACTGCACACCTGAAGAACTATACAGCCATTAGCAACAGAAATATATTAATTGCATGGGAAGGTGTCAGGCATGCCAATCAGTGAAGTGGCTGCCACAGTAGTCATGTATAGCTAAGTATGACAAGATCTTCAGAGCCTACTAAGCTGATATTGTGTTGTATTGAACAAAGCAAATTTAGCCAGTGATGACTCATGGCCTTTCCATCACAAAGTTTTATTGTGACAAATTATCACTGCATGCTTGGGTTTGTCGTTTGCTTTTGTTGACAAACTTGTCATATTAGGATTCTCTGAAGCCTTGACTCCAGCATTACTCAGTTCTAATGTGGAATATCTGGTTTGGCTCACAGTGGCAAGTATTAATGTGAAAGTAGTAATGTGAAAAGGTCAACCTCAGTCAATAGCACAGAATGAAGAAATAGAAAAGAAAAACTATTCACTGTTTTTAAATGAGAACTTGACAACCAAACTTGCAATAAAAATAGCCTTTCCTAAATGTTCTCTAGGAACAGAATCATCTCCTCTTTCCTTCTATAAAATGATATACTTTTAAACAGTTTTTACTAATAAGCTTTTCACATGGGAATTTATATTCTTACATTTCTAGATTTCTTTTTGTGCTGCAGAAGTCAACAATCCTCTTTCCTTCTTCCTTGAACAAAATCTTTCACCCTTGAAACAACTGATGCTTTAATTTGAGGATGTAGTCTCAGAAGATTATTCAGTCTTCTCTGTAAAGATTAAGTAAAACCTACTGATTTGACTTTCTAGAAAGGATGACTTTTGTGTTTCATGGACATTATCCATGAAACTACATGCTAGTATTACGCGTATGGATTGATTTCCCCCGTCCCAAAGTGGTTCACTTATGGAAGTTGTAGGGAGAAAGGGATAAAAGAAGGAAGGACACCAAAACAATTTAGGAACAGCAATATATTCAGATGGTAACAGTTGCCAAAGCTCAATTTTGGACAGAAGTATGAGACTTGAACCTTCAGAGGTCCTGACATCCCTAACATTGATCAGACCTCATTGGGAATGTAAGATCAGTAGTTGTAACTGGCATTCCTGCTTCTGCAAGGTAGGGAGGTTCACAAATAGCTTGACTCATGAAAAGAGATACCAGTATGTGTCTAGAAGAAAATTAATTCTGCTTCCTGCTGAATCAGCCACCTTATTGCTGCAGAGCTGAATTAGCAACAATTGACATCTGCAACTGAATTAATCCCAGCTCTTCAGGAGTTAGAATCATGAAACAAAAAGGAGTCGCTGACACCCTGTTACCACTATCAGAATTACTGAAAGTTATGAGATCATGATATCTCTCCTTATTGAAATGAGGTCCCTGATGAAGCTATTCCTTATTAGAGAAAAAAATGTCCCCCAATATCATCATAGAATCAGAGAATGGGTTGGGTTGGAAGGGCTCTTAAAGATCATCTACTTTCAACCTCCCTGCCATGGACAGGGGCATCTTCCAATAGTCCAGGTTGCTCAAGGCCCCATTCAACCTGGCCTTGAACACTTCCAGGGATGGGGCATTCACAACTTCCCTGGGCAACTTGTTCCTGTGTCTCACCACCTTCACTGTGAAGAATTTCTTCCTAATCTAAATCTACCTTCTTCCTGCTTAAAGCCATTCCCCCTTGTACTATTACTATGAACTACCTGAAAGGTGGTTGTGGCCAGGAAGGGGTTGGTCTCTTCTCTCTAGCAACCAGCACCAGATCAAGGGGACACAGTCTCAAGCTGCGCCAGGGGAAGTTTAGGCTCGAGGTGAGGAGAAAGTTCTTCACTGAGAGAGTCATTTGTCATTGGAATGGGCTGCCCAGGGAGGTGGTGAAGTCACCATCCCTGGAGGTGTTTGAGAGGGGATTGGATGTGGCTCTTGGTGCCATGGTCTAGTCATGAGGTCTGTGGTGACAGGTTGGACTCGATGATCTTTGAGGTCTCTTCCAACCTTGGTGATACTGTGATACTCTGAGCCCTTGTGAAATGCCCAAGCTTTGTTGTAGACCCCCTTCAGATACTGCAAAGCTGATATAAGGTCTTCCCAGAGCCTTCTCTTCTCCAAACTGAACAGTTCCAGCTCCCCACAGGTAATTGGTAATATTGTTATTGCTGGCAAGAATGGATCTGAAGGGCAGCAAGAAAAACTTGAAATGTCAGCTGCTGACATCCAAGTACAACAGCCTCTGCAGCAACACAAACCAGTTTTACTACTGTGTGTTTCTGATGACCCTTTCCCATTGCTCTTGCATTTCTGTTCAGTTGGCCATGACTTCATTAACTTACAGTCTACACAGTTCACCTAAGTGCAATAAATCATCTCTGCACAAACATACTCTCATGTCTTGCACTGTGAGTATATCCAGCCTGACATTAAGCAGTTTGGTCTTCTTTGACAAAACACACAAGATACCCACTTTTATTCCATTTGTACTATAAGAAAATCCTTTGAGTGGGCTGGCTAAGAGATATAATCTGACCTATCAAGGCCAAGAGCAACAGACTCAAACATCTGCTTAAATAAAGGAGACTTTGAGTCATGTTACCTGCATCAACATTGCAGATGCACTGCAAACTTCATAACACAAACCTGTACTCTTGGTGAGGGCTCTTGCTATCAAATTGCATTATTTGATCAGAAACAAAGGGGGGTTTTGTTTGTTTGTTTTCTTTTTCATCTACTTGCAACCCTGATTTGCATTAGAGATACTTAGGTCATTAAAAAGTTGAGACATTGAGCAAAGGGAACAAATAAATTTCTGCATGTGGCCATATCATTACCATTAGTAAAAGATCAGGACTATGCAGGACTACAGAATTGCTTTCAGAGTGTTACAAGTCTTACAGAACATGATTCAGAATTACCAGGAGGTACAAGAATGAGCTGCATGCCTCTATCAGTAGAGGTAGGGAAACTAGTTCTGAAAGAGGGTCTAAACAGGGTAACATTGCAGGCTATTTGCATTACCATCCATAGAATTATCAAATTGGGATAGAATAGAATAGAATAGAATAGAATAGAATAGAATAGAATAGAATAGAATAGAATAGAATAGAATAGAATAGCATTGAATTGAATTGACCAGGTTGGAAAAGATCTTTGAGATCATCGAGTCCAACCTATCATCCAACACCTTGTAATCAACTAAACCATGGCACCAAGTGCCCCATCAAGTCTCTTCCTAAACACTTCCAGTGATGGTGACTCCATCACCTCCCTGGGCAGCACATTCCAATGGCCAAACACTCTTTTTATAAAGAACTTCTTCCTAACATCCAGCCTAAACCTTCCCAGGCACAGCTTGAGACCGTGTCCTCTTGTTCTGGATAACAGTAAGAAGCAGAGAAACAGAATAAACATTGGCAGTGGTGAGGAAAAGTGAGAGATGCAAAGAAATGTAAAAGGAAATACCACTACATCTTCACCAAAGAAAAAAAAATTATGCTCACTTTGTCTCATATGGCCAAAAAAACCCCTTCTGCCAATCGGTACAAATACTTCCAATGGTAAGATGAAAGAGCAAAACACAACCCACAGCTCAGGTTCCAAAGGGAAAGGAAGAATACCGAGACTGTCAGGCAGTCTCTACTGCTGAGCAGATTTAATAATGATCAACTTAATTGGTTATCACATCTTCTTTGAAACATGTTTACTTTTCAAAGGAGTTGAGAAGGAAAGAAGGAAAGAATCCGTGTGTCAGCCGTTTGCCTAACAAAGCACAAGATAAAATCTGTGCTCCCTTTCACATGGTTACTGATACACAAAAACACTTGATCAATCCTCCTAGCAATCCTGCTCAGTCCTGCTCAGTTGTCACAATAGTATAAACAGCAAAAACAAAGTATGAAAACTTAGTGAATCACACGACATTCCTGAACAAACTTGCTGTCAGAAAGTTTATAGACAACTTTGATAAAATATATGAGGGGAAAATAAGATCAGGCAATCACAAAGGTCACAGCAACAGGGAAATGTGCAGTGCATCTTTTATCTGGATCAAGACTTGCATAAACACTGCTGGTATCTGCGACACATAGAGACTATGAGGTCCTGTCTTCATCTCTGGTACACAGGGAAAACAGGGTAAAAACAGCGAAATGATAATATTAGTCTAATACTTTCACTCTCATAGATTTGCCACACATGATATTTGATGAAGACCAACAACCACAATTTCAGTTCTGATTCACGTGAATCATGTAAAGATATACAGATGCATGTGCTCATTCAAAGGTATAATTCAATCTCCTCCCATAGAGGCCCCTTGGACTTTGAAGCTGGGCATTCAATTTTTAAAGAATATTACTGCACACTTGCTGAGTCCCTTGAGAGGACAGAGAAAGAAGTGGGTAGAAATTTGACACAGCTGCGAATCCTGCTGAACCAATATTCTTACTCAAAAAGGCTCATTTTCTACCAACATTTGGTCTTGCTTACCTCCTTGCCTTGAATGTATTTTCTTAACAAAGCTTTAAAGTTGTCCAAATGCTCATCTTGGCAGGTCCAAACGGCTTACTATCTTGGTTTGGATCAGAACTGCATTTCAGAGTTAGCATTCTGCATCTGGTTTAAGAATCAGGTTTAATTAACAGGCACAGAATTTCATTCTACTGATTAGTCTACTCCAAACCCAAAAAAGGTTAAATTGTGTCTGCAGCCATCAAGATTTTGCTGAAGAACAAGCCTAGGTGGGATTATGAGAAGTGTGGGAGGTACAGGGGGGAGGAAAGGATGTTATTTTGGCAGATACAAGATACCTCACACCTCAAGAATGCTTAAAAAAAATCAGTGAACTTGCAATTTTTGTGCTAATATGTAAAAAACGCCCTGTGGCCTTTAGGAAACCCTGATTATCTAAAATTCTTTGTTCATTATCATTTTTTAGAACTACTTCTGCTATATGTTACATCTAAATGGATTGTAATCGAAGGAAATTGAATTACTTTGGTCCTCCTTGGCAGAACTTGGTGTAACTGTCAGTTATTACTGCATTGCACGTATGGCCACAATGGCATTTTGCACTGTGCAATGCAGCACTCTGCAGAAATATCTGAGTTAGTGCTGAATTAGCTGGCTTCAGAGCTGGACAGATTAAGGTGGGAACACTGCCATTCTAATGGGGCTATCTCAGTGCAAGCCAGCTTGTGTTGCTGGCCTCAGCTACACAGACCACTAACTCTCAGTTAGTTTGGGAATTTCTAAGTGACACTGTATTGCACAGGCTAGGCATACATTTTTAGACACTTGAATAACTAGAAATGGTACATTTCCTTTCTTCTCTCTCCTGGTCCTCTTTTTTTTCTTTTGACATGTTAACTTTACAGGCACTTCAGATAAGATAGAATAGAATAGAATAGAATAGAATAGAATAGAATAGAATAGAATAGAATAGAATAGACCAGACCAGGTTGGAAAAGCCCTTCAAGATCACAAAGTCCAACCTATCACCCAACACCATCTAATCAACTAAACCATGGCACCAAGTCATCCAGTCTCTTCCTAAACACCTCCAATGATGGTGACTCCACCAACTCCCCGGGCAGCACATAATGGGCAATCACTCTCTCTGCATAGAATTTCTTCCTAACATCCAGCCTAAACCTCCCCTGGTGCAGCCTGAGACTGTGTCCTCCTGTTCTGGTGTTGGCCTGCCTGGGAGAAGAAACCATCAGCTGCCTGTCTACAACCTCCCTTCAGGTAGTTGTAGAGAGCAATAAAGTCTCCCCTGAGCCTCCTCTTCTCCAGGCTAAGCAACCCCAGCTCCCTCAGCCTCTCCTCATAGGGCTTGTGTTCCAAACCCCTCACCAACTTCGTTGCCCTTCTCTGGACACGTTCCAGCAAGTCAACCTCCTTCCTAAACTGAGGGGCCCAGAACTGGACACAGGACTCAAGGTGTGACCTAACCAGTGCAGCGTACAGGGGCAGAATGACCTCCCTGCTCCTGCTGGCCATACTGTTCCTGATGCAGGCCAGGATGCCATTGGCCCTCTTGGCTGCCTGGGCACACTGCAGGCTCATGTTCAGCCTACCATCGACCAGTACCCCAGGTCCCTCTCTGCCTGGCTGCTCTCCAGCCACTCTGACCCCAGCCTGTAGCACTGCATGGGATTGCTGTGGCCAATGTGCAGAACCCAGCACTTGGATGTGTTAAATCTTATGCTGTTGGATTCTGCCCATGCGTCCAGCCTGTCAAGGTCCCTCTGCAAAGCCTCTCTTCCCTCCACCAGATAAATTCCTGCCCCCAGCTTGGTGTCATCCGCAAGTTTACTGATGATGGACTCAATGCCCTCATCCAGATCATCAATAAAGATGTTAAAGAGGATGGGACCCAGCACTGATCCTTGGGGCACACCACTGGTGACTGGCTGCCAGCTGGATGTGGCACCATTCACCACCACTCTCTGGGCTCGGCCCTCCAGCCAGTTCCTAACCCATCGCAGTGTGCTCCCATCCAAGCCAGGGGCTGACAGCTTGGCCAGGAGTTTGCTATGGGGAACGGTGTCAAAGGCCTTGCTGAGGTCCAGGTAGATTACATCCACAGGCATCCCCACATCCACCAGGCAGTCACCTGATCATAGAAGGAGATCAGGTTGGTCAGGCAGGACCTGCCCTTCCTAAATCCATGCTGGCTGGGCCTGATCACTTGGCCATCCTCTAAGTGCTGTGTGATTGCACTCAAGATGACCTGTTCCATAATCTCGCCTGGCACTGAGGTCAGGCTGACAGGTCTGTAATTCCCTGGCTCATCCAGCTGGCCCTTCTTGTGGATGGGCACCACGCTGGTCAGCTTCCAGTCTTCTGGGACCTCTCCAGTGAGCCAGGACTGTTGTGACTGTTGTGTTGTGTACTTCTTAACTGTTGTGAATTAGCACTGGTAAGGAAGTGATGCAGTATCACAGGGCTCTGTGTTTTCTTTCTGGAGGAAAGAAAGCAGCAAGTTGCTGTAAGTATGGTGAAGACAAGCCTAGAAACTTTCTGCAGAGAACTGTGAAAATGCAGTTTGGTCTCCATACAACTGCATTTATTTTTTACCTCCCCCCCCACCAAGAGAGAAAAGGGACCGGGAGAAGCAGACAGATTAATAGATTGCTTCTTAACTGTTCTTAATTAGCACTGGTAAGGAAAGCTCCTATGATGCAGTATCATAGGGCTCTGTGATTTCTTTCTGGAGGAAAGAAAGCAGCAAGTTGCTGCAAGTAAGGTAAAGACAAGCCTAGAAACTTTCTGCAGATAATTGTGAAAATGCAGTTTGGTCTCCATACAACAGCATTTATTTTTTACCTCCCCCACCCAAGAGTGTTGTGTGATGAGATATGTAGCAAAGATCAGCAGAATGCCAGGAACAGTTGCTGTATATAGAATTTTGGCTAGTAAACCAGCATAAAAAAAAGAAAAAGAAAAGGAAAAAAAAAAGTGCTGCATAATTTACTGAAGACAGAATTTGGTTTGTTCCCCTCTGCAGGCTATTAATTCCACTGGAAAAGAGGTGGTGTTGTGGATGCCTGTAGAGTTTCTTTAGATGTGGTAATATATGATTATTTAATTTCAACAGGGCTTTAGGAGCTAGCAAGCTAACAAAGTTTTTGCAAAGGTGTAAGAAAGAAGACCTTTTCAGCATCTATGGCTGATATCCAACGTAAAACTAAAATCAGTTTGGAGGGGTTAATCTCTTACTATCCACATGTCATTTCTGAAACAGTAGGACACTTACACTCTGGAAAACTTCTAACACTTTCTCCACCTCCTTTGGCTGGACAACACTTGGGAACCGAAATAATTAGGACAAACTTGAACTCCTTCATATTTGCAACATAGGAGTAGGTTAAAAACATGTAGAGCTGAAAGGCTTTTATGACCAAACATGTTTTACATTTCTTACTTTATTAATTATAGGGTTTAGTCGTGCTCTTCTTTCCCTGCATACCATTGGCTTTACATGAAGAATAGGTTGAATCTCAGATGTATGACCAGTTTTAGATCCCAGCTCAACTTGCCTATAGATATGAAATTAAAAAGAAAACTTATTGGCTTGGAAACCCAAAATTCAGGTGGAAAAAAAATCTCTGTCAGTCAAATAAATAAATAACTCTGTTATTAAATCAAAAAAAGTTGCTAACAAAACATGGAAGTGCTTGAAATAATTTTCCTTTGCTACATAAAACTCTAAGGGTTTTTTACTAAGAAACTGATATGGGGTAGCTTTAAGGCAGCTAGGAAATCCATCAAGTGTTTTAAAATCCATAGTAATCTGAGATGTATTGACTTCAAAACCTGGTTATAAACATCCAAATGGAAAATGACTTACCAGTATGCCAGGTATATATGATATCTACCCGAGTTCTGAGAAAGCTGACTGGAAAACCCTCAAATCATTTGCATATAAAGTGTGTTTTAAACCTATCTACAATGATCTATCCCATTTAAAAGCAAAGTGTTCACAACTACACAAGTAATAAACCTAGACACATTATTTGTAGAAAAAATCTTAACGTGACTCTGAAGAACAGAGTCTTTAAGTGTTTCTTTGAAGAACTCCAACGAATTAGCACATTGTGTTTGCAGTGACAGTAATAGAAATTTGAGTACAGTTATCTTCTAGGGCAGTGAGAAAGGGGAATTTTGCAATATGTATACCTACGTTTACGTATCTATAAATTTTTAAGCTGGCAATAGCACTTCTCTATTCTTGCTAGGGAAAACACAGAACAGAAAAGTCTGTAAAGCCTTTGACTAGTATGAAATCCCCAAGGACCTGATCGTAATCACATTCACCAGCCGGCAGGACAGTTACTAACTCCGAGTGACCCGAGGGCGTCGGGCTCGACGGCAGCCCCCACTTCGAGAGCCTCAGGCCCGGAGCGGGAAGCGACAGCCTCGACGGTAACCGGCTGCCTTTGCGGTTCTCGCCCGGCTTGGCTGCGGCCGGCGAACAGGGGCGGGCACTCGCTGGACACCACTCCTCTGCACACCCGAAACTGGGCGATTGCCCGGCGGGACTCACGGCCCCAAGCGGCCCCTCCTCTCCCCCACCTCTCCCAGCGCAGCCAGTAATCCCGGGGGCTATGTCCGCATCCGTCCCACCCCCACGGTGGGGGTAGAGCTCTGGCAGGGTCCAGCCGCCGTCGGGGCCTGCCAGGGGGCGGCGGGGGGCGGTGCGGGGGCGGTCCTGGCCGCCCGCCTGGGCCGGCCCTCGGCGAGGGGAGCAGATATAGACAGGGGCACAGCACTGAGGGAAGGCGGTGGTGGGTACCGGCGTGAAGCTGCAGAGGCGGTGTTTTGTCGCTGGCAGGCATCAGCCTGCCCTGAGCGTCCGGGGTGCTTCTTGGAGGGGAGCCGGCAGCGCGACCGGCGCCATGGGGTCCGGAGGCGGGCTGAGGCTGGCGGCGGTATTGGCGGCTGCCGTACTGTGCGGGCCCGGGGGGCTCGCTGGGCGCGTCCTCAGCGGTGAGTGCGCCGGCGAGGGAGGTGCGGGGCCGGATCATGTCAGCTCTAGTGCGGGTGCCGGTGTGGGAATTCAACGCTCACAGGAGCAGGACCTACGAAGGGGAAGACCTGGGACCAAACCCACTCGTTACACGACTCGCGTGTTAGAACACGGGTTCCCTAGCGCGCCGCGCACCAGCGCTCCGCCTGCTTCGGAGCTGTCCTGCGACGCCGGCCGCTGTCAGTGTGTCCGGGCCGGGTGAGTCCAGCCCGGCGCCAGCGCACCTGTCAGAGCGGGGAGCAGCTACAGGCGTGGGTCTGCAGAGACTGAAAGTTAGGCTGTCAAACTTCTGCCGCGGTTTCAAGTAATCTCCTGCCAATCCGGTGTTGGTTTGTACAGGCAGGCTCTTAGATTTGGTTGATTGCCTGGGTGATGTAGCTCCCTTTTAGTTGTTTGGAAAGATAGTGCATGTACTTGCTGCAATTGTCTTTCTGAGCAACAGCTATACGTTGAGATTTGTTTGCATCTATACAGGAATATACCTTCTTTGTAATGCGGTTAAGAGAAAAAAGGCAAACTTTTGACGGTGTGCAGCATAAATAGTTTTGTTGTGTGTGGGTATATCTGCAGCTCTCAAAACTAAGAAGGCAATGCTTCAGAAATCTAAATGCAAATTTGAGCTTAGGTTTAAGAGTTGTAAGATCATCTTGTATATTTCTGGCACACAGGTGAATATGCTCAGAAGATGCTAGATCTAATGAAAAGGCTATTTTTAATTGCACTTTGGCTTCCAAGCTGAAGCTAACAGGCTGTTGGAGGCATGCTGTGTGTGAGCACATCCATGCTTTTGTCTTGAAACAAAGTTTTACACACTGGACTGTACTTGTGAAGTTATATGTAAATCTCTGTGTATGTAGGTAAGAACATATTTCTTTACAAACTGATTCTGGAACAATGCAAATTATTTCTATACAATTATTTCAGAAGCTGTAAAGGGAGCACATTAAAAACATTTTTGGAGCTTTTTGTAGGAAGCATTTAGTTGCTGAATTCAGATGATTAGCTGCTGATGGAGTACAGGCATTGACCATTCTGGTGATGTTTTATTTGAAGGAATTTCATGTGCAGACCTGAGATGTGCTGTTGAGCTTTTGCTGAAACTTACCTTCCAGGAAACAATAGCTAAGTAGCAGTACAATTTTGAAATGGCTTGCCTGCCTGAAATGTACCCTGGAACATTTAATCCACCTCTGTAATAAGGTTTAACAGTGTATGGATATTATGCTGCACTTCATTATTTTCAAGAATAGTGAAAATTACTCATCAGGAGATGCATCTCAGGACTTACTTGAGACATCAGATTCAGTACAGATGCCTATGTGTGGGTGAGGAAACCTAGTCCCTTAACCTTCTAGCTGAAGCTTCTGTATTCAAGGGATGTAGTAAACAGAGTAGAGGTCCAACTTTTAAAACAATGTTTAATATGTATATACTGCTTAGTCAGACTGTTTCCAAATGCATATAAGGCGTTGAGCTCCTTAAAGAATACAGACTCTACCCTGTATTTCTCTGAAGCATTTCAAAGCATGTGATGAGTCTTATGTCACTGTATTTTGCAGCTTATACTTGGCTGGTGGAATGCAGGAAAGGATTTGAAGCCACATACAGAAGGAACTATTTATGTGCAATTAGGTATATTAGCTGAAGTTGTATTTATTAGATAAAGATTCTCTAGACAATAACAACCAAATATATTTAGTATGCTTATGCCAGAATCCCCTCATACACTGGCAGGGGAACTCCTTGTTTTCCCTCTCAAGGACCACACCCCTATCCTGCCACATACACATGGATCTCCTATCCTGCCACATACACATGGATAGGTCTAGTACCAGTAGTAGTTGGCATTTTTTGAAACAGGAAATAATGTTCCTGAATTATTGGGCAGTGTGTGCTGCGTGCCTGACTTCCATCTAGCTTACCTGTCTATCTTATATAAGAACCAACAGTTTGGACTAAAACAGGCTTACATTTAGCATGGTTAAGTCTACATCTTAACCAGATCTGTTTCTGAAAAACTGGTAATTTATACTTAAATGATGGAAATTTCACTGCTCTCATTCCACATAAGTTAAATATCATTCCCATCACTTACATAGAAACTGTTCCTGAAACTGACGTGAGTGCTGGCTGGACCCCGTGGAAAGATTCCCATAAAGTACAATAAGTTTGCAGTAGAACTGGCAATGACTACAAAATTGAGACTATGTTGATGATAATGTCAAGATGGCAGAAAAGGCAGGGTCTGCATTTTCAAAATGCCATTTCATTAGGTGGGGGTTTTCTTTTGGCAAGTATGATAATTTTTGGGGGATGTAAATGATAGTTGGCATAAAACAATTCACGTTTAGGTGTTATTTCTTGTCATCTTTAATACAGGAATAATTGAAGAAAAGGGTCAGAAATGCTTTGCAAATTTTGGGGGTAGTTAGACAGATGTTTTGTGACCAGTGCTCACGGCCTCCATATTGGAATATCTAGTGTTGCCAGAGAATTGATTCTTGAGAAGAAAAAAAAAAATAATCAAAGCTAGCTCAGCAGAAACTGCTGAGTCTGCCTTGCTGTCCCATGACATCATGAACAACATGAAATGATGATAATGCAGTTTGCAAAGATGCAATTACTTTAAGTATCTATTGGGCAGGGAAGATGCAAGCTAATCTTATTGCTAATCATTTAACAGCCTATGTATTAATCATAGATGTTATAGTTTAATGACTACTCTTTGTTGTCTTTTTGCATTTTGCTGGCTTTTTAATTTTTACTCTGCTATTGCTATGCATCAATAGGAGGTTAAATACTGATACAACATTTTAAAGCAATAGCTGTCTATTTTGTTGTTAAAGTATTTGGATGCATAAAACAATAAATGAAGGAAAATATTTGGTGGGTCATGAAATGAAGAGTTGTCCCTAAACTATAAGCTTGTTTGCACCAGATGTCTTTAAGGATGTGGATATGTTCTTTTGCACAGCTTATGAGTGGATTTCAATTGGTCATAAAATATTGTAAAGTAAGATAGTTAAAGAAGTATCTTCATTGGTAATAAATTGAATAGAGATAGCAGACCCTTTCTCAAACAGCACAATTTAATTTCATTCAATTGGCTTGACCTGCTTATTACACCTGAGTTTTTCTGTCATAGTGTAAATTTTTTCTAGAGATGCAAGCTTCTGCTTTTTTGTGATTGAGGGTATGAACTGTTGATTTTAAGCAACATTTGTAGTTTGAAATTTGAGAAAGTATTGCATTATCTACAGGATACATACACAACAGTTGTGTATAGAACACAGCATTTTCTTGTGAATGCCCAGCATTCAGTTCCATACTGCAAAGGCTTTTAATGGACACGCTTGCCCACATAGTAAAAGATCCTTTTGTTCACTTGTAGGTCTCAGAAATTACTGAAGCTATGACCCGGAGAACTTCAAGGGAAGCTGGGCACTTAACTCCCCTAGCCTCTGTTATTATCCAAGTTCTACACATTGGCCACAACAACCCCATGCAGCACTACAGGCTGGGGTCAGAGTGGCTGGAGAGCAGCCAGGCAGAAAGCGACCTGGGGGTACTGGATGTTAGGAAGGTTGGATGTTAGGAAGAAATTATTCATGGTGAGAGTGATTGCCCATTGGAATGTCCTACCCAGGGAGGTGATGGAGTCACCATCACTGGAGGTGTTTAGGAAGAGACTGAATGGGGTGCTTGGTGCCATGGTGTAGTTGATTGGATGGTGTTGGGTGATGGGTTGGACACAATGATCTCAAAGGTCTCTTCCAACCTGGTCTGGTCTATTCTATTCTATTCTATTCTATTCTATTCTATTCTATTCTATTCATTCCCCTCCTTAGGCACCTATTCTGAGGACTGTTTTCTTGGGGATAAACTAATGATCTAGGTTCTCAAAGTGAAATGAAGTGATAACCCTTGAATGTAATACATGTTTTTACTAAATACCTTGTTGTTCCTAACCGAGAATTTCCATTGTAACTTCTGGAAAACCATTTTATATTAGGTAAATTGCTATAACTCGAAGTTTTGATAACCTGGGATGTGATAGTGGTCGAGCCCATCTGTAGCAGAGTCAAAACACTGAAGTACTAAAATCAGTTTCAGTAATCAGACTTCTATATTAGAATCTATCCATGTATATCTACCCTGTAAAACTTCCTTTGCCTGTGAGGGAAAGCTGTTCATGTTGGCAAGACTGTGGCTCTGTTCAGTGGCTAAGGAAAGAGTGATGAAATTACAGTGTTTGTCTCAGGTGAGCGTGCTGCTTTTTCAGTGTCTTGTGCAAAGGCGGAGGAAGGTATTAGGATTCTCAAACTGATCATTGCCAAACCCCAGTACCCCATTTGGCCAATGGGCCCAAATGAAAAATGTCTACCGTGGAGGGAGCTGTGATCAGTAATATGTAGGACCGAATGGATGGTCTGTCTTTCACATGGCTTCTCTTGCTTGCAGCAAGACAAGGCTAGCGTGCTATCCCAGTGCAGTGACTAGGTATGGAAAAGTCTCTCCCTATACTGAAGTCTCATTCTGTACCTTAACTTTGCTTCTTTTTAGTTAAGGTCTGATCCTGCATAGACCAAACTTCATTTACGTTAAGATGTTTGAAGGAAAACATGCTTTGGTTCACAAAGCACTCCATACAGCACATTTTTTTCAAACTAATTGTCATGACATTTTTTCTCCTGGATCAGAAAATAATGTCTAGTACTAATGTGAAATAAGTCAGATGACTCAATGACTTGATAGTAATTTCTACGTTGTAATCCCATACTTACACCTGTCACTCACAGCAGTAAGACCAAGCAATCTTAAAAAATACCGAGTCCTAAGTAAGCAGTTGATACATCTCTAAATCTAAATGTAACTTCAGTGTACAGCTAATCACTCTAGGCTTACTTTATAAGCAGTGAAGGGGAAAAAAACCCAAAACCAAACAACAAAAACAACTAAATGAATACCAACAGTATTTTTTCAGGGGAATTAACTTCCTTTTAGCATAGATCTTGAAAATTCTGCAGATACACTCCTGTTTCTTTCAGGTGTCCACACAGGGAGGTCAGTGAGCCAGCTCAGCTATGGACAGGTACACTGTGAATAAACTGAAGTTTGGTGAGGCGAGGCTCACTCTATTTATCTCAACAGTTTCTTCCCATACAGGGTTGTATCGATTACACTGTTCCTCAATGTGACTTTATTATAAAGGACAATTTTCCATAGGAGAAAAATATTCTAACTTATTTCTCCTCCCCTCAAATATCCCATTTAATTTTGCCATTGGTGAACTGTTATGAATTTCAAGGTCCCACGTGGATTGGCCTTTCCCGTGTTTTTTGACAGAAGGTGAAAGGGCAGAGACTTGTAGCTGTGGCAAATACAGGTATCTTGGTAACAATCCATGAAAATACCATTTGGAAAAAAGCTGTCAGATTTCACTGAAAAAGAATGAGAAAATGACTGATGCTTGCTCTGGATAACGGTTGATGAAGAGTATAATTTAATGGCTAAAGATTTATGAGCTATTTCCTTCTAGAAACAAAAAAATAAGCAGTCAGCAGAAATTCTCAGAAGTGAGAAATATTGTTGAGGAAGTCTGATGTATATAAAATTAGGTATGTGTGAAAATATCTGCTGGTTTGGAGCAGGAGAATATTCCCTGCTCCCCTAAGTAGTTCAGAGCCTAAATTTTTGTTGTCTGTTCCACAGAACGCTAGCAACTTACTAGCTGCCATATTATGCTTGTCTTAGAAGTATCTGGGAAATCTATTCTGGTCTTTACAGCTACATAGAAGACTATCAATGAAGTGACAATTTGACAGTCTTGTCAAGTCTTTTGTCAGTATTTGTGCTGTTTTACACAACATCTGAAGTGATGGAACATTCTTGGTGTGTCTTTAGGCTGTGCTGTATAAAAAATATTGTGTGTGTGTGTGTACAACTTTCCTCAAAAGTGAAAATGATCAAGCAAAGCCACTGCTAACAGCTCGAGCACCAAGTGAGGCTTTTTAAGTACTGGGCAAATAAACCACATCTTGGAGCAGGCTTGGATATGTATAGATCTTCCTAAGACCTACTATTTCTTCTTATTTTGAATCTGCTCAACTAGATTCTGTTGACATTTGGATATTACTGGTTGTCTCCATGGAAGTGAATAGGGTGTAGCACTCCACGAGGAGTGCTACACTTAGGGTAGTTTTGCATTTATTTATTTTTTAGTAGACATAATTAATTGTTAGGGAAACTGAGGTCCTGAGTATATATTGCAAAAGAAAACATTTATGCTCCATGTCCTAACTAAATTCAGGGTGATTTTTTTTCCCTATTGCCAGTTGAGAAGATGCAGACTGTACTGTGCTGAAGTGCAAGCATCTCTGTGGATGCCAGTGCTGAGTCTCTAAGTACATTGTCCTCATTGTGCTTGGGGATGCCAGGGAGCCTGCATTGCTCACAATGACAGCGTTGCTAGACCTTTCAAATACAGCCGGGGGGAAACACAGGTCTGACACCAATCTCAATTACTTCTTAGCATGAGGAAAAGGGAGGACAACTTATAATTTTTAAAGAGTTGTCTTAGCAGCTATATTAGCACTTTGCATGAACACCTAGGACAGTGCAGCTGTGTGCTGGGCCATTATAGAAGCAAGTGGCTGTCTGCCATGATGAGCCCTGTGATATATACCCGTAAAGTTCACATGACCAGAAGAGAGTGGAACAGCTCTTACAGGAAAAGCTAAATGGATTTCAGGCTTCAAATTTGTGATGTGCTAGATATCTGAAACTGAACTGATGCCAAAATGTAGGCATGTCTCACTTGGAAGAAAGGAATACTGTCAGGGCTTTAATGATTTGACCTGGGTGGGGGAGAAAGTACATGGGGAAATACTTTATAGATATTTATTTCTTTTTTGGATACTGACATATAAGTTAAATCAGTGACTAAAACTGTTTCATAAAAATGGGTATTTATTTTCCAGTTGAAGACACTTACCCAGTATTGATTTACATAATTGTAATAGTATGTTTTCCTGCAAGGGTAATTATGGATGGTGAAGTGTTGATTAGCCTCTAATGTGATTTAGATCTCAAGCTACTTCTTCACAGCTCAATCACTGGCTATGTGAGCCAGGACTGAGAATCCACCATAAGAAATAAATGTGTGTTGTTTTCATTGTGAAATGAGGGAAGCCTATCATAGCTTGGTGAAGATGGCATCCTTTCATGCAGGCAGATATTGCAGGTCTCAGTGCGTAAGAACAAGCCCGTCTGAAACACAGTATCTCTGATTCTGACAAACTTGTAGTCTTCTGTGGGGAAAAAAATTCCCCTAGCACTTTATTCAACAGAAAGAAAAACTTTTCTATGTGTTGCAGGAAAGAAATCCTTGTTTGTCTTTCCAAGACATAGAATAGTGCGGGTTCTAAGCATATAGAGGCTTTAACAAACCTCCCCCAGAATAACCTGTGTAGGTCAATAATTGTCATCAGTATTCACACATATTTTTTTTTAACCACCTGTTTTCCAATTAGCTATCTTGCTGCATTATTCAGGGAAGTGATCAGGTTTCATTTTATTGCCTTTGTATTCAGACAGATGGTCAAAAGTAGGTGTTAGTGACAAGTAATATTCTTTAATATTCAAACTGACGCTTCCCAGTGCTCCTTTCCAAAGAGTCTGTCTCCCTTCAGTTGTGCAGTTTTGTTAAAGTGTAGCTATTATTGGTCTATTGAGAACAGTTGTTATTCAGAAATAACCAAGTCACCTTCTTGTCCCCAACAGCACTTGGGAACACAATTGCGTAACTAGTAAAGGCTGACATACGGGTGAAAACTCAATTTCATCAATGAATGAACTGAAAATCACTTCCCATGGCAGAAAAGAAAATAAAGATTTTAGGAACTGAACTGAGACAAGTAGTTCTTGTGTAGCTTCATATTCTGCATAACTTTACTAAATATCTAAATGAGTAGTATAATACAGTACTTTCTTTTTACTGAAAATTTCCATCATCCCCCCTTTTTTCTCTCTACAAGAGCTGCATTAATCCTAGAGGTAGCTGTTTAGCTGGTGCTTGAGGACATTTGTTGTAATCTTTGCTAATTCAAGATGTGGGATGGTTAATGGCTAAACATCTGGTCTGTGTTTGAGAGAGAATAGAAGATTTGCTTTTTGCCTGTCATTCTCTGCATGCTGTCTATACATCTATAATTTTTACAAGCTAATGCCTAAGAATTTAGCAAGAAAGGAACTCCACTCCGAAGACTGACTACGATGTAAGAAGTATGGCAAATAGATGAGCCCTGGTTGAGAGGCTGGGGCCAGCCTTTATTAAGGCACTTTAGACATTGTCTCTATGTGATGCAATGTATACAAACTGTCTGCCTGTACACATATGTACATGATATAGCTGTATCACAGTCTGTGTTTGAATGGCAGATTTGTGAGCACATGCAATTCCTTAAGCTGTTCAGGAGCGTGAGCTGAGCAACATCTGTGATTTGAATACTGACTCAAATAGAGAATGATGTGTCTTCAGTATTACAAACTTTGGGAGGCAAGATGGCAATTTGCTCTAATCATAAATGAAGAAAGAATGTAATTATGAAGTCTTATCACAGTAGTATTTGTTAAGAAAAGTAATATGAATCATCAAAAAACCAAATTGAATTTGGTAGATGGACGCAAATATGATGCAGCAAAACATCAACAGCAGTAACATGATATATCAAAACATGACCAGCAGCTGAACCCACTCAGGATCTGACTGGATGATAGAAAGGTCAGTTGACAAGATGCATAAGCTTTGAATCAAAATGTGATTAGGATGATTTAATACCTTTTAGTATTTTACTGACCACATTCTGCAGTGCATTACTGAGACTTGACACAGAGCACATCGAGACACGAGGGCAAGTGAAAACGAATTGTACCCAGTGTCCTGCATGCTTCTTAGCCAGCCTCTGACGTTAAGATGCTCCCTCAAGCTCAAGACTAGCTTTCATAACACAAGCAGAGGAATATTCGCTAGCCAGTGGAATCTTTTGGTTAATTTATGTGTATTTCTGTCTTGCTATTTCAGTATCATTTCGCTTATGTCTTTGTTACTTTGTTTTCAGAGGCCTTCATCAGCCTCATGCCGACCTTGGGGACTCTGGTTAGCGTTAAATATATCACATTCCTTTGTGCCCAATACTCCTCCGCATTTTCCGCTGAGTCCATTATGTTAGGAAGAAAAAAGTCACAGTATGAAAACATAATTAACTTTCCTGCAGCATTGTACATTCCTTTGTTCTCTCCTCACATATGCTATGCTCATGAAAGTGCTGTTCCCTACAAATCTAAGTGAATGCTAGTGGTAATGGACCCTGGACTTTTAGGAGTTTTGAGAGAAAGAGTGATGGGATTTACCAGCAGGGAGCTTGTCTTCTGCTTGACATCTTCAAAACATCCATCTGATTCATGTGTGGTGTTCAAGATAACCTTTGTGGCCCTTAGGCCCATGAAGGTGTAGTTAGGACTGAGGCTGATACTCTTAGGGAGAAGAATCTTTGAGCTGGGTAGGTTAGCAGTCACTTTGTTTCTAACTTCTGGCCTGATAGATCTAAAGGACCCTATTAGTCCTGTTTAATGAAGCATCATTATTAAAACATAGTGGAAGCATTTGCTTGTTTCTCCTTTTCTGGAAGGTTATATATATTTATTTTTCTCCATGCAGAATTATCTGTAGAAATGCTTTAAGTATGAAGTATTTTAACAAAAAGCTAACTTTGTTTTAATGTCGATACCAAAACTGTCTGATATGGAGCTGCTATGTGACACCTAAAGATGAAAACTGATCCATATGGATGCAAAGGGTAGTTAGTATTTTGAGGAAGTACAGTACATTTGCTCTCTTCAACCAAGAGGATGATGAGACAAAGGGCATTTCAGGCACCTCGCATTCTCTGCAGTAGGCGACTAGAGCTGCTAAGGCTCAGGTAACAGGGCCAGATCTATGTTGTATGGCTTGTATACACAGGAAGGGAAGAAAGAACAAACCTAGAGACATTTCTGTTGGGGAAACTGGAGACACCCAATCTTGTGGTTTTGCAACTGGGAAAAAAGAGAACCGTTTTTGTCAGTTATTTGTTGCTTCAACACAGCACTCTTCACTCAAAGAGCAATAAAGCAGTTGAAAGGATAAGGTATGGGTTCATGACACCAAGCCCAGTGCCTGTTTTACTTATTTCTGTGCTGACATCTGACCAGGTTCTGGGCTGTTGTGCTTAGGTAAGGGAAGGTGGGTCAAGGATTAAGGAATTGATACACTCCATGAAAGGAAGAATATAAGCATTTCAGCTTCACATTTGCACGTAGTCAGCTGGATGGTTGGAGTCCTAACTTGTCTGGGAATTTGTAGGGGAAAACAGTAAGGATGAGTTCTTAGGTGTTAAATTATTTGGATGTTTGGTGTCATGCTGAAGGGAGGACTAAATACAATAACATGCCTTTTCTTGTTGTTCTTTTTTTCTGAATACCCTGTGATAAAGTTTTCTTTTGTGTTTTCTTCCATCTCTCAAGCAGCACAGGGAAGATTTTGTGGAAAGGTTGTAAAGGCCTCACTTGCCTATACTTATTCACATTATATAGTGTCTTAGCTTGATTGATTCCAATTAGCTTACAAACTTAATTTCTTTTCAATTGTGAACAAAAGAAAAGGAATACAATTTATGGAGTTGAAATAACAAATGTTCCTGTAGAATTAACAGCGGACTCATATCTGCTACAAATATGGTAGAAGAAGGTAAAACAGTCCATAGTTAATGTTTCCATGTTTGTCTTGTCTACTGTACAATGCAGTCCATTCTGTCATTTTTCACTGGTAAACTATTTCAGCTTTGTAGTTCAGAAATCAGCAGTGAGAGAAAGCTGTGAAAAATGATGCTTGAAAACTTGACATCTGGGCATGTTCGGAGGAGAGCACTAAAATGTCAACTGATTAAGGCACAACTGCAGATTTCCATTAACACATTGCACGAGCTCTGCTGCAGCAGATGAAAGTCCCCTTCAAAAGAAGAAAGAAAAGATTCACAGCAGGTCATTGCCTAAACACAGAGACTAAATTAACTGAAAAAAAAATATTCACAGCTTCTTTCAGAATGCTTGCTACTCTGCATGGCATATTTCATTCACACCAGATGGGTCTTAATGCCAAATATTTATTTCTTGGTTTCTTGGAGTTTTCTCTGTTTATTTCTAGAAGTGTACCCTTGCATGAATGAGCAGTTTGTGAGAAGGAAATTTTCTTTTGCCACAAGTGCAGAAAGCAGCAAGTAAAAAAGAAGTCATTTAGGAGCTGGATTGTATGCAAATTTTTACTTTAGAATACTGATTTTGTAGTTACTTAACCCCACAGAAACAATGTTATCTTCAAAAATGATTGAGGAAAAAGTCTTTACACAAAGTTTCAAGATTTTGATCCACTACACCTTTCAGATAAACTCTTGGGTATGGATTGGGCCTTCACATCTGTATTCTGCATGGCTCCAAGAGGGCTATCTGCTCTGAGTGCATAACTGGACATGTAGTGGGGACTGTAGATTAGATTAGCTGCTGCTGAGCAGCTCTGCTGCTGTTGTGCATTACAAGTGTCTGTCCTCCCTGCTCTTTACAGTGCTGTCTGGTTTCCCTTAGCTTGGAGAGGGTGGTAGAGCTGGGACTTAAAACTGATGCAGCTTCTGTGTTGGACCAGTATACAGCATAACTTGTGTCTTATGGGCATGACCTCTATAGTGGGTCAGAAGCATCACGTGCCATTTGACAACATGAATCTCAAGGCAGCATCTGACTGGGAGATGAGTACCGTGAAGAAACTTGGTTGGTTAGCCAGCAAGGACCCTTTTGTCTTATTGGAGGGGTCATTTAGGGGGCACAGTCTCAAGCTGCACCAGGGGAGGTTTAGACTCAAAGTGAGGAGAAAGTTCTTCACTGAGCGAGTCGTTCGTCATTGGAATGTGCTGCCCAGGGAGGTGGTGGAGTCACCGTCCCTGGAGGTGTTCAAGAGGGGATTGGATGTGGCACTTGGTGCCATGGTCTAGTCATGAGGTCTGTGGAGACAGGTTGGACTCGATGATCCTTGGGGTCTCTTCCAACCTTAGTGATACTGTGATCTTTGAATCAGATTTTGGGAGAGTCACAGAAGACCAGAGACTGCTCATGGGAACAGAAAATATAGGGCACTGCAGCAACCTGAGAAGTGCATGGGAAGGCAGAGTGAATAATGTGTTATGGATGGAAAGCTAGCTTTATTTCAGGAAAGGGAGTACAGCACAGGAACTGAGATCAGTAGTGTCCAGCACATTTGTTTCAGTGGATTGAATGTTTCTGCATAACTGAAATAGTGATGAAGATATTTTGGTACCTGTATTGCTCATAACTTGCTACCTAGTGTTAAGGAAGAGTATGTACACAGAATGAAAGGAGTTGTCTGGGAAATAAAAGGAACAAGACAATGGACAAAAGACTCCCTATAAATCATACATCTTGAATTAATGATTTTAATCCAATGTTTAGTTACAGGGAGAGGAGTGGTCTGTTTTCCTTGTAAATGGTCAGTGTCCCAAGTAATTAAGTGCTAGCATTTTGATGTTTGTGCTGTTATGTACATAAGCAAACTCTGGTAAGAAGCTGTTGTCACTCGTGTAGTGGTGAGAATCAGAATGTTGATCAGCTCCTCCTGCACTGGGCACTCTGTCTTGTCAATGAGACAGAGCTCCTGAGGAAAACAAAATAGTGGTGGTCATAGTAGCAAAGCTTGAATTGTAGCATTATAGATGGAGGAAATGAGCTGTGATTTCATATGCAGTTTTCATACTTTCCCTTCCCCCTTTTGAATGTTCAGGGTTACCACTTTGTCACTTTGATAACAGGGGTATTTTTTCTTCATGTTCAAAGAAGTGCAAAGAAACTCCTTGTTTTATATGTATCACTAACAAAGGGTCTGCTCCTTGATTCTTTAGCATCATGGCCCAGCCAGGACTGTGGGTCTTACTACATTAATTGATAGCAAGACTCTTAATCTATATGAATAAAAGAAAATGGCAGGGAAGGAACAAGGACATATATAGGACTCTCAGAACATTATCAGAAGTCCAAATAGGTACTCTCTTCTGATCTTGGAGCCTGGCTTTTCCCACAGTTGTCTGTAGTACAGTCTTGTCCTTACATTAGATTATTCTTGTTCCTCTATTGTTTTGGCAGAATAGCTACTGATAATCAAGTGATTTTTCAGAAGTCTTGTCTGCCAAGCCTGAGTAAGAATGAGTCTGCAAAGATACAGCCCTCCCAGATAAACTTTGATAGGGTGTGATAAAGAAAATATTTCAAGTGATGTGTTTTGCAAGGGGAAAAGATTACAAGAATCATGGGAAACACTAGAAAATTGTGGAGTTGCCATCATTGGAGGTGTTCAGGAGGAGACTTGATGGGGTGCTTGGTTGCATGGTTTAGTTGATTAGATGGTGTTGGATGATGGGTTGGATGTGATGATCTTGAAGGTCTCTTCCAACCTGATTTATTCTTATTCTATTCCTATTTCTATTCTATCCTATTCTTTTTCTGTACTACCTCTATAATTTAGTTTTTCACAATAAAAAGATCCCATTAATAACAGTTACTTTCAGATTTAGCTCAATGTCATGAGATGTCCTGTTTTTATGTTCCTGTATTCATGCAGCTTTGATACACTGTGCTTCTACTCTGTGCAAATATAGAGGAGTCTTCAGTCAGCTCATGTGCTGTATGCAATCTGCATACAGATTGCATATGCAATCTGTATTGATTGTATGCAACCTGTCATTAAATACAAAAACTAAAATAACAATAAAGCATGACAAAATAATTTCATTGTAACTTTTAGGCTAATTTATTCAATTCTATGTTTATTCTTTGTGTTTAGAAAAACATTGTTGTAAAAAGCCCAAGTACAGTTAAAGGGTTGTGTGGCTGTTTCCCAGTGACAAATGGCAATTTTGTAAGGTAAAAAAAGGATAAAGCCTGTTCAAATGTAAATGATTATTTACCTGAGTTGTGTATCTGGGTTTGCTTAAGAGTAGGAGTAAATACAAGATTTTAAAATGAAAAACTGACATGGTATAATGAAGTAGTGGCCTTGCCAAATTATCCAGTAAAATGATGAAAATTGTTTCCAAACAATCTAGTTCATGTCTGGTAGTTCCTTATTACTTTGGTATCCTTCTGTGTGAAGGTTTTGAAGCTAGGTGCCTTTAAGAACCATGAAGTCACAGACCTCCCAGAGGTCCAGAGTGTCCAGGAGGTAGACTGGGAAGTGTTTTTCATTCCCCAAAGTCCTGCGTCCCTATGAACCTGGCTGCAGAGTCAGTTTGCTTCTCTTTTTCTCTCTGCTCTGGTGAGACCCTCACCTGGAGTACTGCATCCAGTTCTGGAGTCCCTGTTACAGGAAGGATCTGGAGGTGCTGGAGTGTGTCCAGAGAAGGGCCACAAGGATGATCAGAGGGCTGGAGCTCCTCTCCTATGAGGACAGACTGAGAGAGTTGGGGCTCTTCAGTCTGGAGAAGAGAAGGCTCTGAGGAGACCTTCTTGTGGCCTTCCAGTATCTGAAGGGGGCCTACAAGAAAGCTGAGGAAGGACTTTTTAGGGTGTCAGGGAGTGATAGGACTAGGGGAAATGGAAAAAAATCTAGAAATGGGTAGATTCAGATTGAGTGTTAGGAAAAGTTCTTCCCCATGAGGGTGGTGAGACACTGGAACAGATTGCCCAGGGAGGTGGCAGAAGCCTCATCCCTGGAGGTTTTTAAGGCCAGGCTGGATGTGGCTGTAAGCAACCTGATCTAGTGTGAGGTGTCCCTGCCCATGGCAGGGGGGCTGGAGCTGGATGATCCTTGAGGTCCCTTCTGACCCTAACAATTCTATGATTCTCTCCTCCTGGGAGGACACCCAGGCTGGTATTTGTTGCAGGGGAGGCCTGGTGTCAGCCTTGGCAATGCTGCCAGTTAGTAAGAGGGGCTTGGAGCTGCCAAGTCGAATTTCAGCTGGTTTGGAATAGGGCATAGAGAGGCATGGTAGGGGGTGGGGCATGAAAGCCTGGGTTTGTTGGCCTGGTTTGAAGGGAGGTTTGTGTGACGCTTTGGCTTAATGGGGTTCTGTGTAAAACCCAGGCTATGGATTTTGTGTATTTTATATATATTGTACTGGTTTATCGAGTTATGAATAGCATTTCCATTTAAATTTTCCACATCTATCCAATCCTTTGTGTGGTTTTCTTTTACCCCTTTTGGAAGAAGTAAAAGAGCATCTGTCTCACTCTAAACTAAGTCATTCAGTAATTCTTACTTGGTTAGCAAAATAAACTCTCCTACTTTTCTTCTCCAATGCTGTATTTCCATACTGAAGAAACTTGCTTTTTTTTTAGAGATGATTAGCTTACTTCCTTATATTTACATTCCTTCTCCTGTTCCTAAGTAAACACCCTGGAGCTCACTTGCAGGTGATTAGTAGGCTTGTTCATTCCACTTCTTGTATATGTTGAATAAATTCTAGAGAATATCACTAGATGAAGAGGATAATTATGTGTCTTTCTTGGCCAAAGAACTCCAGGGAATAAACACTTTTTTTTCTTTGTAATTCTTTATATAGACATAACTCTGAAGGACAAGGGAAAACTGGTGTGACTGTAGAAGATCTAATGCTTTCTGAAAGTATCTTGGGACATCTTTATGGTTTCTGGATAGTAGAATAGAATAGAATTATCCAGGTTGGAAAAGACCTTTGAAGTCATCAAGTCCAACCTATCACCCAACACTATCTAATCAACTAAACCATGGCACCAAGCACCCCATCAAGTCTCTTCTTAAACATCTCCAGTGATGGTGGCTCCACCACCTCCCTGGGCAGCTAATACATGGAGATTCTGTTGGCTGTGTTCAGGGATGTGAAGAATTTGGCTTGTCCTTGTGACCGTTTGACGCTGAAACACGTGTCAGTCCTCCAGCACCTCCAGTCCCAGGATGTGATCCTGCCTGCCTGCCTGCTGGTGCCCACCCTGGTCCTCAGGGCCTCCCTCTGAGCTGAGGGATAGGGCTACTGCTTTTCCTTTTGCTAGTTCAATCGGTGGCGAAGCTGAGCAGACATCTTAGTGCCACTTAGCCAGGATGCTGACACAGCCAGGATTCTGACACAGCCATCCCACAGACTGTCGCAGACAAGGTGCTGCTGTCAACTGCACCCGTGTGCAGGAGCCATATCAATATAGACAGCTAAATCTCCTCCCTCTGGGCAGCTGGCAGAGACAGAAGATCTCTAGGGAAGGCACATATCCAGGCAAACACACACTTTGTTTTACATGGAACCTGCCCCTTTTTTATCTCTTTCTTCCCTCTTTTTTCCTCTCCATTTTCTGACCCTCCACTGTCCTTCATCAGATTGCGTAGTCCCACCAACTGCTCCAACATCCTTATCATGCTGCAGAATCCTGTTTGCCTGCAGTTTCTTGACAGCCCACCAGTTAGTGTGTCTGAAGAAGTTTGGGGTGTTTTTTTTCTTGTTTATGTTTTCCTTTCATGTTTATGTCTGTATTTTGTTCCTTTTCTTAATATTTCTTCTTGCACTGGAAAAGTCATTGACCAGATACCCTTAAAGGGGCATTCTCTTTCCACACACTTACAAGTTGTACTTAGCATGTTATAGCAAAGACAAGCTATGACATCATTGTGAATACTGTTTCTCAAGGTTATTAGGTAGCAGAATCAGAAACCTGCTAGCTTCTTCTGCACTGAAGAATGTTAATTTTTGGTCTTCCATTTTCTGATCAGATAGCTTTGATAGCAAAATAAGAGTGGAGCTGGTCCATGAGTATGAAACAGTTAAGAAAATACCCTTCAGACAAATCCTGGCTGTAACAGAGGGGCCTGATGGTACAGTCATTAAAGCAGAGAATATTTTTCTAGAAGTTAGTGGGAGACTACAGTATCTTGGTGAGTTCCACAGGCCCTAGGAAGAAAGCCATGGAAGATTCCCATGAACTCTGTGTTTGCAATTTGAATTAAAGCTAAGGTTTTCCGCAGGCTCAGTGTATCACAATGAGCCCTTTCAGGTGGGGGCAGAAGGGAACAAAACACACTGTCCTTTCCCATCTATGCATGCATGCTGTGCTATATTTATTTATTTGATTTTTTTACAACCATATTTATTACTTTACTCTAAATATTCTCATATTTCTGTTTTTCAGGTCAGAAAGTATGCTATGGTGACTTCAAGCATTCTTGTTATAAGTTAGCTTATTTCCAGGACTTGTCTAGACGTGTGGGCTTTCAGGAGGCCCGCCAGGCTTGTGAAATTGATGGTGGGGCTTTACTAAGCTTGGAAAGTGAAGCTGAGCAGCAACTAATAGAAAACATGTTGCAAAACCTCACCAAGTCAGGATCTGGGATTTCTGATGGTGATTTCTGGATTGGGTTGTGGAGAAGTGGTGATGCACTAGCCACCTCAAGTGCCTGCCCTGACCTCTACCAGTGGGCTGATGGAAGCAATTCACTGTTCAGGTAAGTCCATAAAACTGCTTATTGAGGAGTTTCATGGAAAAAATACAGAGTGAAATGTCCAAAAAGTCTTCTAGAATAAAGCTTCAAGCCTTGCTGCCCCATGAAGTTGGTAGCATTCCTCCTTAACTTCTACAGATAGAGGGGAGATGGCAGCCAGGGTTATGAATTTGAAGCTGCAGGAGTGTGATACAGTGTGGTTTCAACCTAAAGTGTTCTTTGCTCATCTGATGAGTTGGCAGTTTTGCATGTTTTTCTGCCCCATGTAGAGTCTTCAGGATGCCAGGTGGAAGCAGGCAGACTAATTCTGCAAGGCTCAGGTCACCTCAAATCAGGGAACCAGCCACCAAGTAAATTAATGCATGTCAGTGCAAATTATTCTGTTTCTACCATGTCTTTTGAAAAGCCTTTAATTTCCTGATTAAACCAAAGTCCAGACTAGCAGCAGCTCACAGGACTTGGGACAAAGGAATGGGTAGGAGTCAGATAGGCGTGAAAACAGGTAGGGTCTTAGTAGTGTGGGCTGAGCAGTAGGGTGTTCTGCAAAAGTTCTTTGGTCAGAATGTTTTTTAAGATCCTGAGAAGTGGAGTCCAGGCCCTAAACTTATTTCACAAAGGAGCTGTGGGAAATGCAGCATATATTTGAAGAGGATGGAGCCATTGGAGTTGACATGTCTTCATTGATGTAAACTCTTTTCTTTGGCATCCTGGTGAATCTTGCCATCAAAATCTGAAAGCTTATTTCTATGTTTGTGCTACTAGAAATTGGTATACAGATGAGCCTTCCTGTGGAAGTGAAGCCTGTGTTGTGATGTATCATCAACCAACTGCAAACCCTGGTCTGGGAGGGCCATACCTTTATCAGTGGAATGATGATAGATGCAATATGAAGCACAATTTTATCTGCAAGTATGGCCCAGGTAGGTAAAATTAAAGCTGTATTTCATAGGTGGTGCACTTTCTGAGAAAAACAATTGGCCTGTTGTTTTGTGCAAGAATCAAAGTGTCTTGTGGCCTGGAATACTGATTCCTGTGGTGTGTGACTGCCTAAGCTGGCATTAACAGGGGATGCAATATAGCAAATCTGGTGATAACTTAAATAAAGCTGTCTGTATCCAGCAAGAATGTTCTCAAGGTTAGCTTCACTGTCATGCATTCTCAGGTTTACTTGGATTTGACTCATTCACCAGTTGTTTTACTCCCCACAAGGTGTTTTAAGTGGCCATTTTCTAATTCTCTTGTTCTCTATCTAGTAGGATGAACACGACATGCCTTGGCCCTGCTGCAAAAGTAATTACACTGCCCTTGTGGCATTATATGCCAACTTGTGTGATGGCTGTCTCAAAAAGTTTTGCCTTAAACAATGAAGGCCTATATAGCAATAAGACAATTCTGCATTCCTGCATGTAGATTTATAGATATGAGAAGCAGATGCAGACTAGTTCAGATGGTGATACAAAAAAAACCAGCTCACAGAAATTTGGCTGTACTTCCAGGTATGACATAGGGTCTGTATTTGTCAGTAGAGGCAACATGGATTATAAGCTAGGACTTTGTGCAAACAGAGAAAGGACGTGGAAAATAAACTTCCAAGTTGAGCCTGCAACAGTTTCTGCCTTGGGTGGTACTTATGATAAATGAAACCCAAGTTTTTCAGCAGGATCATGCAAATATTTTCAAATAATTTATGGTGTGTCAGCTTTTCCAAAACTAATGCCTATGAAATCCTACTCTTAACAGCTATTTGACCTACCTAATTCTGCAGTTTCCTACATGCCTACCTTCTTCTTGCTCATGATCTAATAATAATCACACCCCTCCTACAGATCTGTCTGCCTCTAGAGACCCAGGCTATTTTCTTCCTTCAGTTTTGGTGGCTAATAGCTTTCTCATGGTCTAATATTTTAATGGGGATATTAATAACAGTTAATATTGCAAGCAAATACTTGGAAGACTTGATAGACCCACACATTTTACCCTCACCCCCAAAATCTGTTCCTGCTTCCTAATTTATTGGTGAATATCACTATTTTGTGGTAATTGGTTATCATCTGGGTCACATAGGCTCTTCAAGGATCTACGATGTACAATTTTATCACTTTTACAACAGCTCACAATTCTTTTGAAATAAAAGAACAGGATAGCAATGTTTTAAATGGTTAAAATAAAAATTTTATGTCAGAAGAATGCAGGCTTGATTAAAAGGGCTCACTTTCAAGCATATTTCATACCTTGAAAATCAAATTCAATTGAAATAATTATTCTGTACTAGTGAACTACTTTCCATTCTAGTTGAGATGTGATAAATAATTGTTTTTTTCCTATTGCTTTCACCATCTTAAAGAAGGCTAAATATTGTCAGAAAACAAAGTGATAACAGTAATAAGGAAAATGAGTTTATATTTCTTTCATTATGTAGAAATCGATTGCTAGCATATAAGGAAGTATATAATAAGGCAAACGATATATAGGTCTATTGTTATTAGGACTGACATTGTTATGCAGCTAAATACAGCACCACTGAATTGTAGCTGTTTATTTTTTCCCAAGCTGCTGGGATTGTGCTCTTCAGGAAAACAGGCTATTCTCCAGAAATGCATTTTTCTGTCACAGAAAGGAGTAGATGCATAAATGTATATAAATAGGTGCATGAATTTCTTCCACTGCCTGAAGAAAGTACCACAGCGTTAGACGGAAGATTACATTTTCTAGCTGAAACCTAATGAGACTTACAAATTACCTTCCCCCCACCCCCGCAAATCACTGCAATATATTCAACATAAGCTGTTTGTATTTGCAGTGCAAAATAATGCATCCATTTTACCAGGAGTATTAAAGTGCCACATGCATATTGAATTTCACTTTGTTATCTGAGCATATTGTTTTTCATGACTTTTCTGTCTGTTTTGAATATGTGGTGTATGATACCAGTCACAGGCCAAAGCACAGGGGTTGCAGGTGACCATGAAGAAGTTGCATCTAATTTTATCAGTAGTAAGCTCAGGGCAGTGCTCATTAGGCAGTTTAGTTCAAGCAGCAGCTACATTCCTGGTAGCCACCATCATTTTGCTAAGCCCTTTTCATAGTACCTCCCTTGGCAGCATTTACTGTTGCAATGTGCAGTCTGGCTTTAGATCATATTGATCATTCAGTGATCTTAAATTTAATTATAGGTTGGCAATTGCAACCACATTTAGTTCCTGCGCAGCTCCTGGAGGTTTGATTATGCAATCAAATTAAAAACTCATCTCCTTTTCTGCTGTCTGGATCTAAGAACTCAGTTCTTTGTGGTATTTTGATGTCTATCTATGGCCAAACATAGCCAATTTTTACCAGAGAAGATGAAATAATTGCTTTTGTTCTTGTAGGCTTTATGTCCTTGATTTCTCCCAGCTTTTTGTGTTTTCAGGACAGCTGAGACTGCAGGCTAATGACACTATTATGTTAATAAATGTTTATGATAAAGGAGTGTGATTCAAGCAATCACACAGATTATGCTGTTATGCCCAATATGAGGTAATTAATTCTGTAATCTTTGCAAACTTTTAGAAGTAACAATAGCCATAAGTAAACACTCCATCTTAAATCCATTAAATGATTCTCCAGTTTCTGATGCATTACAAGAAATACGATGCTATCATTCCTCTTTCAGTTATTTCACCTCCTTACGGGATGTATTAGAAACTAGTGCCCATGAATTGTATTTCAGAGTTGCCTGTTGCAAAACCAAACTATGTGAATCATAGAATCAGTCAGGGTTGGAAGGGACCACAGGATCATCTAGTTCCGACCCCCCTGCCATGGGCAGGGACACCTCACACTAGAGCAGGCTGGCCAGAGCCTCATCCAGCCTGGTCTTAAACACCTCCAGGGACGGGGCTTCAACCACCTCCCTGGACAACCCAATCCAGGGCTTTACCACTCTTCACGGTGAAGAATTTCTTCCTCATGTCCAGTCTGAATCTCCCCACTTCCAGCTTCATTCCATTCCCCCTAGTCCTATCACTACCTGATACCCTAAGAAGTCCCTTCCCCAGCCTTCTTGTAGGCCCCCTTCAGATACTGGAAGGCCACAATAAGGTCACCTCGGAGACTTCTTTTCTCCAGACTGAACAACCCCAACTCTTTCAGTCTGTCCTCACAGGAGAGGTGCTCCAGCCCTCTGCTCATCCTCGTGGACCTCATGAAGTTGACATCTAACCTTGTAAACTCATGCTGATTTGTTTTGCTTCATAGGAAGGATTCTGTAAGCATTATTTTGAAAATGTGAGTAAGGTTTAGGTATCAGTTGAGAATACTTCTTTATTTAAATTGGTTTAGATTCATCTGCATGAATAAAAATTTGATTATGTTATGAGAAATTAAGGAATTCAGTGGTTTAGCCAGTAACTTAGCAGAGACCACTAAGAATAGAATAAACTATAGCCCTTTTCTAAGGAGCAAAACATATGAACTAGAAGTGATTTGATACCAGCTTGCAAATAGCCTTTTGTAAGAAGGTTGTAGCCGGGGAGTGCAGCTAGAGGACACAGTCTCAAGCTGTGCCAGGGGAAGTTTAGGCATGAGGTAAGGAGAAAGTTCTTCACAGAGAAAGTTGTTAGCCATTGGAATGGGCTGCCCAGGGAGGTGGAGTCACTGTCCCTGGAGGTATTCAAGAAGGGATTGGACATGGCAATTGATGCCAGTGTTTAGTAGTCATGAGGTGTTGGGTGACAGGTTGGACTTGATGATCTTTGAGGTCTTTTCCAACCTTATTGATTCTATGATTCTAAGTACTTGAGAAGGAACAGACAAAACAATTCCAGCACAAGAAGGTCCCACCAAGAATTGTTTAGTCCAGTGAAGAAGACATGATCAAGGATAGCAAACAGGCTGGAGAGTGAGATTTTGGGTAGGGATGAGGGAGAAAGGGCAGTAGGGATCTTGGATATAGCATATACTGAAGAATTTAGGAATTACTGTTTTGGAGTGTGTATTTGTTTCTGTGATGTTGCCTGCAGAATAATGAAAACATCTGTTTTATTACACACATTTTTCATTCTTCAACAATAATTTTCAAATATTGATTTAACAGATAAGGTCTTAGAAAAAGAATTAGGAGCCAGAGCGGAGCCAGATTACGGTAAGACATTTTGAAATGTTAAATTGAGTTCCAATGGTAAATACACAATTATAAGGATGGCTTACAAGAACCTTCATAATTCCTCAGGTTTATGACACATGATTTAGAACTGGAACACAGGAAAAAATGAGTCCTTTAGAAAGCAGTAGCTACAAATACATGGTTATTGTTCAGAATAGCACTGCTCAAAAGTTTTGTTCCAGGTGTGATCCAAATTTTGCAACTAAATCTTGCTTGCATGCTTATATCCAGCATTTTAATCAAACTTGAAAATGCTCATTCCTCCAATATCAATTAAGATGTAATTACTATTAATTTATTTTAAAGTATAACAGCCATACCTTTTACTCAAGATTTTGCTAATATGTCTAATACGATTTTCAGACATTTTACCAACAGTGCCGGCAGGAAATCCTTATGACACAAGCAAACCAGAAGATCAGTATCATATTATTGCCACTGAAACAGGTAATGTGTTCATATGAATCTAGTGTTCTGGTAAAAGTATTAACAGTGGTCTCAGTTAAATTAATCTTTAACAATTTCCATTATTGTCATTGGGAGGATGTAGTCTGTTTCCTCAGGAAGCGCCCTGAAAGCATATACTTTGGAATAACATTTGAAAAGTTTTAGTCACTCCTGTTTGTAGCTGTGGAAAACAAATTATTTCCATGTCCTCCCAAACTTTCATCCAAACTTAGTTTAGCATTCTGAGAAACCTTTACTGCTGCCTCTGACCCTGGTGAATCTCTGTCGAAGTGCAAGATTTCACTGGAGTGAAATTGCTGAGGTGCATCTCCTAGGCTGTAGTAACCAGTTCCTTGCCTTTCTTTATCTCCTTCTCACGTCTTCTCCAACACATGTAACAAACACATGGGCATATATTATCTTTTATATTTATACCCAAGGCTCACCAAAAAAAAAAGATACAAAAGAATCTTCCCTGACAGCACATTAATTTTTCAGTTCTCTACAGAATAAGATGAATTTTTCAGTTACCTACACAACAAGAACTGCACTATTTCTCCCCCAGGTACTGTCTTTTAAGGAACACCACATTCTAAGGGGAGTTAATGTGCTTTGTTGAGATTTCTGGTAGAAATGGCACTTGATGTTTTGAAAATGGATACCTCCTCCCTGGGAGCTTGCTGTAATGCCCCAGCTACTTCATTTACAATTTACATCCTAAACAGTCCTGATGTTCGTGAAGAATTGTGACATGGCCTCAATCCTCTCTAAGGATTTCACAGGATTACGGAAAACGGGTGCTCCATTTCCACACTGATTAGCTGGGTTTGAGCCAGTTTTCCTAACTGATGTTCTCTCCAGAGAAACTGGAACTCCAGAGAAATGAATATACTGATGACCTTACTATTTGAAATCAATAATGCCACTTATATAAACCATGCCAAGACTCTCTGTTTAAAACTTGTAAGTAAACCCAACCTGAACATTCACATTTATTCTTGCTAGTGAAAGTATGTTCAAAAAGAGAGCATATGTTCAAAAAGAGAGCAATTTGTGAGAAGGGCCCCACATTTTGTATGTTGAATATACACTGTTATAAATCATGGGCATATAGTTACTGAAAAAAAAATCAAACTCTTCTGGAAGTGCTAGACCCCATCCTTTATTGCAGGCAGGTAATAGTCCCAGCTTGTACCATTTCCCATTCCTTTTGTTCACAGACCTGTGGGGAGCAGCTCTAGCTCTCTCTTGATTAGTCAAGGAGAGTGTGCATTTTTCTTTTCAGGGGAATGAGGAGACAAGAAGAGAGTTTTGTTCCTCTTGTGGCCCTGCAAGGGTGGGAATCCAACATGCAAGGACAACTGAATATGCAGGATATGTGGACTGTAGAAATTATAGGCTGTGAAATATGCTCTGTTGAAATACATAAATTTTCAATGCAAAATTGAAAGTCTTGCACTGGTGATAGATAATATTAGAATTTAAGTTCTCAAGATATGTTTTGCATAGTCTTCTTATAGAAGGAATGTATGAATGTTCTGTTCTGTAAATGATTTGCATTTCTGATTTTTGCTCCAGAATTTTTACTCTCACACTTGCAGAGTATTTCAACAAGGGAGATATTGATGGGAACTTTTGTCTTGTAGGTATAATTCCAAATCTAATCTATGTCATAATACCTACTATACCACTGCTGCTGTTGATACTGGTGGCTTTTGGGACATGCTGTTTCCAGATGCTTCATAAAAGGTAAAATATACTAATCCATAATGGTCTCATAATGCAGAATTCATATTTCCATTGGCAAGCTATTCATACTAAAAGATTGCTTACATCTGTCCCTAAATATGCAAATAAACATTTTTTTCCATCTATTAAAATTCAAGTAGTTTACAGCTGTTACAGCTTAATAGTCACCTTCAGGCTTTTCCACAGCATGCTGAAATAGTCAGGCCTCGAAGTATATAGCCACTAGGACTTCAACAGTTTTTCAAGGAGTTATCTTTGCTGACCATTTGATAGGCTGAGCTACAGTCAACACTTCCACGTCACCTCTTCCAGCATAATTACCACTTATACAGCATCTGGGCTATGGGAAACAATAGGGGGATCCTCAGTGACAGAGGATGAACTCAAGGACTCGCCTCACTTTCTGACCAAAAGTGTAGTTTGTTCCAAGGATAAAACTAAGGGGCCAGCAGCTGTTTAATTCTGTTTCAGTGTAGATACCACCGGAGTAGATGAATTGAAAACAAAAGGCAAAACCCATGGGTTTAAGCCATACACTAGGGCAACTCCTTTGCACATCATGTGTCTGCCAGAGAAGATATATTAACTAAATAATTTATGTGTACATAGCTGTAGTATCAAACAAATGTGCAAGTAGGAAACCTTGCAGCCAATGAAAGAGGATAAGTTTTGATCCATGCCTTCAAACTATTTGGACGTTTTAGCTTTCTCAAAAGCTGACATACCAATATATGACAACATAAAATACATATATTTTTCCCCCTAAACTAATCTTTCTGAAACTTTCAAGGATGTTTGTCATGTTGCAGGTTTTCTGTTTGTTTTTTTTTCCCCCAGAAAGTGCTCTCAAGTTAAGGTAATCCAGAAAAATGTAACTGAAATATCCTTTACGAATCAATGCTGTATTGGTAAAATAACAAGTAATAAACAGATTGTCAAGGTGTTGCTCTTCTTGAGGAGCAGGAATAGCAGTAAGGAATAAAAGATCACTGTTTTGGGAAATTAGGAAAAAAATCCCGAAATCTTCTCCTTACTTTTAGTCTTCTTTGGGTATTTTATTTAGCATTTTCTGCAAATAGCTAAATACCTCATTTAAAGTGCAAAACCACTCCAAATGTCACATCTATTTGTATCGCTACAAGTGAGTGGTGATGTTCACAGCTCTCCTTAGTAATGTTTCACTGACACAATCACAAACAAATTAGGGAGTCTCCATCACAAACTAGATTGAGTCCTTATTTTATGCAGTTCCCTATAAAGAAAAGTGTGCTTTCCAACATGTCCTGTGACAAGCGACTTCATGCTTGTGAAAGGTTACAACTAAACCTCAGTACTGCAGCTATAGAAGGGTGGAAACTCAAAGCAAAAAGAGTAATGAAGGGATTATATAACTGCTATTTTTATACATATAAATAATCTAAATCTGGAACCCTTATTACAATGGACTTGGATTTCTTGGTAAGTATGACATACTTGTTCAGATCTTTTCTAGCAGCTCTTTCTCTCCCCAGTAAAGGTTCAGCTCTTAAATACTCCTGGGAAAACACTGAGAGATTCATGGCCCACTGAAATCAATAGAAACAGCAGTGTTGACTTCAGTGGGCTTTGATCAGGCCTTTGATGCTGTATCAGCTCACTCAGAAGTAGTTAATCTGAACTTCCAAGACTTCAAAATTGCATGACACAGATATCCAGATTTAGCTTGGAAGACTTTCCCCCCACCCTGTAATATTCATTTTGGGTTGCACCAAAACTTTAATTACAGAAAATAAATTTTTCTTTAAAATTCATGTAAGTCAAAAAAGGATATTCTGGTATCACAAAAAAAATGTAGGTTTTTTTGATCTGTTGAAATAGAGCTTTGTTTTTAAACAATGTTTGCCCATTTGTTTTCAGTTATTTCTCCACATATGACCTACCTCATGAATCATTTTGGTTCATCACAAATGCACAGTTCATAGACAAAATGCAAATCAAAAAAAAGAGGCAACCACTTGAATTGGTCAGCTGGACACTCTAGAGCTTTAGGAAAGGGATTCTGTCCTGCTGGGGAAGGAGGGATCCCCAACTTTCCAAATGAACCTGACTTCTCATTCTTTTTTAGGCTTCCACAACATGGTGACCTTTCCTCTGAAAGCTACAATCCATGGCCAACCAGGACATATCTAGCTTGAAAGGTCATGACTAATTTTGCCTGGCATTGGGCTCTTAAAGGGTAGTAATAAGGCAAACCAAAACGTCTTCCCTGTAGCTAGTAGAAATGGTCAGCTCATTCATGCTTAGATGCTCTCCCTTTCATTTCTTCCAGGGAAGCAAGGAGAAACTGCTTCAAAGACCCATCTCCATTATCATCTGAATGCCTTGCAGAAAGTTTAATTTCCAACCTGGTATATTTCTGAGTTTCTATGATTTCATTTGATGGTCAAAGCAGCGATATGCTCAAGCTTTTTTGTATCTTCCTTACATTTCTTACTAAAACCTATTTCCTGAACCAGTTCTACAGCTGATGAAAATCAGCATAGGTTCACTGAGGATGAACTCATTTTATACAGCTCAAATTCTGATCTGAGGTATTTAGAAATTGTTCCTGCTGTGTGGCAGGGACTCTCCATTGAAAGCTTTTAATCATTGATTTACAAAATATGACTGATTTTGCTGTATTAATCTGTAGGGAAGTAGTGAATCAGGTTCTTAAAGAAGTGCTGAAACTGCTTGATTCATTGCACATGATTTGTTTGTGTCATTGTGGCCTGATCTAAAGTCCACTGAAACCAATGAGGAACTTTTCAATTACTCCAATGGGCTCAAGTACTTAATGCATTACATTATAGGACTTCAGAGGTAAGTCTGGAGGGATTTAAATCTACTGTACCCTCCAGCTCCCTCAGAGTGCATTTTAAATCAACTCAGATGCATTTACATATACCCACCAGGGAAAGGGTAAAACTCTTAAGATTGTTGAGGTCTTGACTCTCAGGTTTCCAACTTAGAGAATTGTGTGGGGCTACTTCTCTGATTTTACTTAATTGGAGAAAATTATAAAATCAGCATAGAATGTGGCCAAAGACTAAAACATTTTGATTGAAATACAGCTGCACTGCTTCATGAAGTGCCTCTTCTGTTCAGCAGAATGCAGTACACTGTCATCTGCATCGTTCTTTAAGTGAGAGAAAGTGGTGTATTATGGCAAAGCAGAGATGCTACCCATGGAAAGACTGGCCTCAACGTATATGGTACTTTAGGACTCACTGTAAAGATTAGAGTGAACATTTTTGCAGTACTACAAAGCTTTTGGAACCAGTTTTATTACCAAAAAAAACCCCCAACAAAACAAACAAAAAAACCCCACAAAAAATCCTCCACAAAAACTACTATTGACAGTTTTGAATGAAAAATAGGCCTAAGGAAGCTTTCTACCAGTCATTCATTGCTAGAGTTTGATTCATGCACCATTACTTCATTAGAAGTTAGATCAATCCCTGATGGGAAAAGGCTTTCTGGTGTACCAGTGCACTGTTAGTGTACTGTGATCACAGCGGTGCAGCTCCAGGATGTGCATGGGCAGGGTTCCGGTAGCTCCCCCTGGGGTGGATTAAGCACATTGGACACGCCAACACGTTCCCCCAGACAAGGGAAGTGCCCAACCGCCTACCACCCAGTGTCCACACCCATCTCTGAAAAGGCCACAGGGTATGAGTGGGTATGGTTGAATGTGAACTGAAAAGTAAAATAAAAAGCATGAGCCAGGTCAGTTCAGTTCCCGGGAGAAGCGCTGCTACGCTTTGGTAAGACTTGCTTCCCGAGACCCGCCGCTGCCGCGGAACCTATGCTATCAAAGCAAGAAAGATGGCCTTCAACTAGGGGATTGATTGCAAACCTGAACCAGGACTGCGAAGGATCACATGCACTGAAAATAGTCTATATTTTTATTTTTCAGTAAAGGAAGAACAAAAACCAGTCCAAACCAGTCCACACTATGGATTTCAAAAACGCCTAGGAAGGACAGTAGCATGGAGGTATAATGAGTTACTGACTGAAAACAAAGGGAAAAACAATAACCTTTTGCAGTCAGGCTGTATTATAATGTCGTCAAAGAACACGAGCTTGGAATGGCTTGAAAAATGCAGAGGATCTACAAGAATGAACTGTAAGCTCCCCCTTGAGGCAAATGTTCAGATCATTTTTATATCATGTTGGATTATTAATTCAGTAACAAAATATGCCATGCTAAATAAAGGGTATGTGTTTATTTTGCTAAGAGATGTAAGTCAGCTAGTTGTGAGCAATGAAATGGAGAGAGCCTTTGAAATTTTTATGGGGAAATATCTGCAATGTATACCAGTTTTAAGACTGTTTGTAGTTAAACCCTCTTTGTTTCCTTTAGTCTGTTGTGCATTGTAACCTAGTTGATGTACTGTAAATGGAACTGACAATTTTACAGTGTAACTATTTATCTTTGCATAAATGTTTTATACAAAACATTTGTTTAGTATTTATTTGCACACAACACAGTGTTTGATCCTCAAGACACCCAAATTGTTTTGTTAAATATTAAGCAGGCTGCTGGCAGAGTTAGCCATCACGTTGTGACGTTCTGGTGGGGAAAAATCCGAGGATTCATAAAACTCGTGTGATGTCATAAAAAGAATCCACTTTGCCGAGGAAGAACTATAACTTTTTGGCATATCAGTCCAAGGTCAAGGTAAATAACTTGGCAAGTGACACCTCATTAATGAGGAGTTTTTGAAGGCAGCCATTAGTTGTTATTTAAGTACTTTTTACTTTTTCTGAGGAAAAAAAATCACAGTAGGCACGAGTTTAAACTCACTTGTTTCAGTAAATCTATGTAAAAAATCTTAAGGATAATTTAAATATAGCTAATAGTTTGTTAGGAATAATGTACTGGTGGATCAAATAGAAGATGAATAGCTCTTCTTGGAAGTTGCACTAATAGGTTCCCAACATTACTCAGGCTGTTAGCTGGTAAAGCATTAATTGTGTTAATCGATAGATTTCGAGGTAACTCAAATGCATTTAAAAGTCTTATTTTAGCTAACATCATTAAAGTCCATTCTCTTTTGTTCCATAAGAGCTTTACCATAAGAAAGGTTTTGCCAGTCATTAGGAGCAGGTCTTGGGGTGGTAGCAATAGCACTCTAGCTGATTTGTTGGTGACAGGTGCTGTAGCAGAAAGTTAAGGGGGTTTTGCTGCAGTGGCAGTGGGAGGTGAAGAGCATGAGTTCAAGGTAATTGGTTTTACTTTATCACAGATTAAAGGCTACCAGTGGGGGGGATGTGGGGAGAGACAGAAGCAAAACTACAGTGTGCTAGCTGGTGTTAACCACAGCTTTGAGTTTAGAGGCAAAGGTGTATCAATTTTTCTGAGTAAAGAAAAAGCATTTAAAAATTCAATACCACTAATGCTAGTTGTACAGTGCTATTGCTGAAGCATTCTTGGAACCATCTTAAGGTTGCTCTTACGCCATATTTTTACTTCCTCTTTGAACAGTCCTCTTTCTGTAGTTCACGTTAAATATTGCTGGTCCTACTTAAAATAGTCTCTATTTTTTCTAGTCAGTCCCAACTTCTTTGCTTAAACCCTTACTTCAATATCCTTTGTGGTGTTTTTAAAAAAGAAAAGGCTATGACTCTGTGTGATCACAAAAAAAACACCAGAATTGTTTTTCATCTGTCTCAATCAAGGGCAAGATACTCTTCTTTTGTTGGAACAGTTGTGGTCAAAAGAATGTAGTTCTTTTTTATGGTGTTGAAGAATTAACTCCCTTTAACTTCATCTAGGGATTAACTATTTCTTCATACTCTGTGCTTCCAAAGGAAATGTAAAGATACAGGAATCGATAAAATTATTAATGCAGCAGAAGTGATTTCCATGCAGCATGTAGGAGAATGCATATACCTTCAGATGTGTCTTATGGAGTGAAGGTGATTGCTTGGGTGAGCAATGGATGAGTCAAACTCTGCATGAATGAAGAACAGGAAGTGGCATACAAGGTTTTTATTATAATGTACTCAGATTCTGTATGTAAACATGAAATACTGATTACTGGGACAACATATTTCCATAACATATCACATCACCTGCTTAGGAGAGGGAAATACTTTCTCTCCCTGTATTTCCTTAGCTTGGCATGTTATTCCTAGATACTAGGTAACATGTAAAGACACCTAAGAAGAATATGTAGAACACTGCTAAGAGTGCACAGATCAAATTTATAGTCTTATGGCTCCCACCTTTAAACAGATGATTCTTTTCCATGCAAAACATAACAAACCACACACACACACAAATTCTTTCATCTTTATTTCCCTTATTTCTGCACACAAAAGGGAGACAGGAGTAAGGGGGAAGATGGAAAGATATGTGTTGCACACTTGATGCTGGTATTTCCTTTGGATTTTGTGGAGCATTGAAGAATCCAGAGTTGTGTAACATGCTCTGTTAGGGGCAACAGAATTTCTAATTAACAAAACAAAACAAACACAACAAAAATCAACAAAACCCCCCAGCACTCTTCATATTCATTTCCAGATTTACAGAATGGAGGAAGGTAAATTATTTCCAGTTACAGATGACAGATTTCATCAGCTATAGCCACTTTGAATAAATTTACTAGATTGAAGCTATAGCACAAGCTCTATGAGGAGAGGCTGAAGGAGCTGGGGTTGCTTAGCCTGGAGAAGAGGAGGCTCAGGGGAGACCTTATTACTCTCTACAACTCCCTGAAGGGAGGTTGTAGCCAGGTGGGGGTTGGTCTCCACCAACAGAACAAGAGGACACAGTCTCAAGCTGTGCCAGGGGAGGTTTGGGCTGGATGTTAGGAAGCAATTCTTCATAGAAAGAGTTACTGGCCATTGGAATGGGCTGCCCAGGGAGGTGGTGGAGTCACCACCACTGGAGGTGTTTTGGAAGAGACTGGATGGAGTGCTTGGTGCCATGGGTTAGTTGATTAGATGGTGTTGGATGATAGGTTGGACTCGATCTCAAAGGTCTCTTCCAACCTGGTTAATTCTATTCTATTCTATTCTATTCTATTCTATTCTATTCTATTCTATTCTATTCTATTCTATTCTATTCTATTCTATTCTATTCTATTCTATTCCTATTCCTATTCCTATTCCTATTCTATTTCTATTTCTAATTCTATTCTATTTCTATTCTTTTTTCTTTCTATTTCTATTCTATTCTATTTCTATTCCATTGTTTTCACTTCCTGTCTATCTCTCTTCCAATTGGCAGCAGAAGGTGAGGCAAAGTACTGAAGGATGAGCAGTAAACCTTAGCTGGTCATCAGAAAGATGTCATGGCTTCAGTTTTGCATGTTAAAAAAATTATACTCCTATCACTTTTTTTTCCTATAGTGATCCTGGCCTTTTGCAAGTGAGAAGCATCTGAGAGAGAAAGCTCTTGTTTCTTTCATTAATCTTTTAATCTTTTTTGGGTACAATCAAGTGTAAGCATAAAGCTTCCACCCTCTCATCATCTTGGAACTGTGACCCAATTGAAACTGATCCATGCTGCCTACATGTTTTAATGCAGTAACTACTTGTTTGTCAAAGGGTTAGTATGCAGGTAATTGAAGTAAAGGATACTGAATTGAAGGGTAGAGTGTGGTCAACTAAAGTTATGCTAGTTTTATCTAGACAAAAATGGATTGACATAAAATGTTTATTTCTCTTTATATTAACCTACATTGCATATATGTTTCTATTTCAGAGTGTATAGTAGGAATTTTTTACTGTGATGCAGTGATTTATTACTGTATACCCCAAAAATCCATCAGTGCTTTACATTTTGGGAAGCAAAAAATACATGTAAATAAAAACACATTACTGTATTTTGGGGAAGCACATGTTCCAGTGACTGGATCTGTTTTGAGTTGCCTCTTGTATTTCATTAGCAGACTGAAATACAATTTACAGTAGTGATGTATGGTAAATAATGCAGAAATTGTGCCATGTTTTAATTAACCATTTTAACATAATTGCTTCATCCAAATCAATTTATACTGATAGCAGAATGTGCTTTATTTTCAGTGGCTGTTTTCAAGTGAAGGAGAGTAACAGAAGAAACAGTAGTCCACTGTGAAGCATAGAAATAGCAACTGTAGTGTTTTAATGTTAAAAAACATCTGCTTTATATGAAAGAAGGTGTCCAAAATGCCTTTAATCTTCTCTTTGCCTTAACATCTGTCAACGTTTCTTGTGGTCACAGACACATTGGTAAAGCTAACTACTTGGGTATGGACCTAGTCCTCTAATAATTATGAAGACCTGAAAACAGTTTAAGACTTAGTAGTTTTTATCAGTGACTGCTAGCCTGTAGGCCCATGTGATAAAGCCTTCAATCTCTGTTGGTGTGGCAGCATTTATAGAGAAAACTTTGTAAGGTAGCTTTGTATTTGTGAGAACTTTATATCCATATTTAACAATTTAAGCACCAATTGTGGGGGCTCCTCACAAATCATAGTATCAGTAAGGTGGGAAAAGACCTCAAAGATCATCAAGTCCAACCTGTCACCCAAGACCTCATGACTACTAAACCATGGCACCAAGTGCCATGTCCAATCCCCTCTTGAACACCTCCAGGGATAGTGACTCCACCACCTCCCTGGGCAGCACATTCCAAGGGCTAACAACTCTCTCTGTGAAGAATTTTCTCCTCACCTCAAGCCTAAACTTCCCCTGAATCAGCTTGAGACTCTGTCCCCTTGTTCTGGTGCTGGTTGCCTGGGAGAAGAGACCAACCCCTTCCTGGCTGTAACCACCCTTCAGGTAGTTGTAGAGAGCCTCCTCTTCTCCAGGCTAAACAACCCCAGCTCCCTCAGCCTCTCCTCACAGGGCTTGTGCTCAGGGCCTCTCCCCAGCCTTGTTGCCCTTCTCTGGATATGTGCAAGTGTCTCAATGTCCTTCTTAAATTGAGGGGCTCAGAACTGGACCCCTCTATGTGTGTATGTGTAGATACACACACAGAGTAAATTAGAATGCATTTTGTATTTTCATACAGTACTCTGGAATTAAAAATACATTACATTGCTACACTGGCTGAAAAGTGAAATAACAGAAATGCACCATATTACACCAACATTAAAACATCATTGACTTTAAGGCATTTCAAGAAGTAGATAATTCTGTTTAAATACAAACCTATTTAGAAAAGAGTTCAAGAAGATAAAAGCCACCTTTTTTCTTCATACTCTTTCCCCGTTAGAAAGATCTAATGGACTATCGTGATAGATTTTATACAAAGCACAAAATCAGTATTAAAAGTCATTTTACACCTCCTACTGTTAGGCAAGGATGCTCAGGGTCCCAGCCAGCCTGGCTTTCAACATTTCCAAGCTTGGAGCCTCCACAGCTTCTCTGGGTGGCCTGTTCCAGTGCCTCACTGGCCTGAAGAATTGTTTCCTAATGCCTCATCTAGCTCTCTCCTCTTGCATTTTAAAGCCATTACCCCTTGTCCTGTCACTGCATGCTCTGTGACCTGATTTTCTGCACGCTGCTGGCAGTCATGATGTGAAGGTTACTTAGCCTGGAGAAGAGGAGGCTCAGGGGAGACCTTATTGCTGTCTACACATACCTGAAGGGAGGTTGTAGCCAGGTGGGGGTTGGTTTCCTCTCCCAGGCAACCAGCACCAGAACAAGAGGACACAGTCTCAAGCTGTGCCAGGGGAGGTTTAGGCTGGATGTTAAGAAGTTCTTCATAGGACGAGTGAGTGGCCATTGGAATGTGCTGCCCAGGGAGGTGGTGGAGTCACCATCACTGGAGGTGTTCAGGAAGAGACTGGATGGGGCATTTGGTGTCATGGTTTAGTTGATTAGATGGTGTTGGGTGATTTGGACTCGATGATCTCAGAGGTCTTTTCCAACCTGGTTAATTTTGTATTCTGTATCAGTATAGAAAAAAAATATGTGGTATATCAAAGGAAGCCTTTTACTTTTTATTCACCAGGAATAACTGATACTCATTGCTGTCAGATATTTTTAAAAAACATTACTTTTTTTGAGTGGAAGTTGCAGTATTGTGAGTCTGTGCTTGAGTGTGCATAAGTACATACCTGTAATGACTTGAATAATTGCCAAACCACTTGCTTAAAAATGGAAACTTAAGAAGCTGTATTCAATCTTTATTTAACTCTATTAATTCCAAACAAATGACACAAGGGGGAAGCTTTGGCTCACATTCAGTTTATTCATTAGAAAGCAACATGATACATGATCAGCCTTTGTGCACACTCCACAAACCTCATTCCAGGGCTTTTTTTAGTAGACGAGGTAAAAGAACTCCCATGAAGCCAGTTTAAACAGGGATCATAAACCTTCATTTTGATATGTGGTGAGAAGAGTTGACTATGCATTGAAAAGAAAATGAATGCTGAAAAATACAGTTGAAAACCAAAAAACAGGTAATGTTTAGCCTGAAATTCATCATTTCTAATAATTTTCAATAAAGAATTTGCAGTTTGCAAAGTTGGTGGTTATTTTTTTTTACTGCCCATGCTTTATAAACCCCTCCACTATCCATGTAATGAACCTGCATTCAAAGAAGCTGTTTCTTCATGGTCTCATACAAAAGTAGAACACTGAAACTATTTATTAGTGTGACCACAGCAGCAATTTTTAATATATTGCTATCAGTTTGTAATGGAGGTCTCAATTGTTAATATTATCCTCCTCAAAATATAAATATTTATTCAGTTTGTGTAGCTCTGAGATGGAAATGGTAGTTTGATTTACATCATCATGCTTGCTTTCAACCTTTGGCCAAGAAGGCCAATGGCATCCTGGCCTGCATCAGGAACAGTGTGGCCAGCAGGAGCAGGGAGGTCATTGTGGCTCTGTACTCAGCACTGGTTAGGCCACATCTTGAGTCCTGTGTCCTGTTCTGGGTCACTCAGTTTAGGAAAGATGTTGAGTTGCTGGAACGTGTCCATAGAAGGGCAGCAAAGCTGGGGAGGGGTTTGGAGCACAGCCCTGTGAGGAGAGGCTGAGGGAGCTGGGGTTGCTTAGCCTGGAGAAGAGGAGGCTCAGGGGAGACCTTATTGCTGTCTACAACTACCTGAAGGGAGGTTGTAGCCAGGTGGGGGTTGGTCTCTTCTCCCAGGCAACCACTAACAGAACAAGAGGACACAGTCTCAAGCTGTGCCAGGGGTCGTTTAGGCTGGAGGTTAGGAAGAAGTTCTTCACAGAAAGAGTGATTGGCCATTGGAATGGGCTGCCCAGAGAGGTGGTGGGGTCACCATCACTGGAGGTGTTTAGGAAGAGACTGGATGGGGCGCTTGGTGCCATGGTTTAGTTGATCAGATAGTGTTAGATGATAGGCTGGGCATAATGATCTCAAGGGTCTCTTCCCACCTGGTTAATTCTATTCTATTCTTTCAACCTTTAAACTGTATTTCTATCATTAAAAAATATTCACCTAATAGATTATTTGTTTGATCCAGTCCACAAACATGGTGACTTGAACATACACTCCTGGTCGTTTGGGCAATGCACACTCATAGCCAAATGATGTTACACCAACCAAAAAACTCTTGTTACCATCTTCACATGTCAGAGGGCCCCCTGAATCTCCCTGCAATATGAAATCAAAAAGTTAAAAATGAACACTGGCAACTCTGAAGGAGAGCCTGTTTATGATGTTTTGCTTATGTTGATTCTTAATCACAGGCATTATATCTTAGTAGTGTTGGCTTAACAGTTGAACTTGATGATCCTAAAGGTCTCATCCAACCACAACGATTCTGCGATTCTATCCCTGGATTTCTTTGGTACCACAAGTGAGATCAGTATGAATTCCATATGGAATATGTCTTGACATAATATGTGTTGTTGGGTTTTGTGGGTTTGGTTTGGTTTTTTCCTTCCAAAGGATGCAATGTTAAGCTCTTACAAGTCTTTCGGTATGGAACTGGCTTTCAAATACATGTTTTTTCTGTTTATTATTATCATGTTTAGTCCTTCATCTTTCACAGAGCCTGGGTAATTGTGTAGGATTCTTTTTGAGTTGTCTCTATCCAGTCAAAATGCAGCTCTATGTTTGGTCACCCCAGAGTTTCTGCAGTTTCAGATTTAGAGAAAAAGATGGCAATGTTGCCAGAAGAAGAGGTATCCTGTTCTCACACCTCCTTCTGAACAGTTTAGCAGGTGTAGCATTGCAGAAGGGTGTGGGAGACCAAATTTGATTCATCCCAGAGCTCAGTGGAGGATGAGTCAGCCATGAGTGTCTCTTTCATTCTTTTTATGAGAAAGCAAACAATTATTTTTTGTTGTCTGTTGAGTTAGTTGAACCGGTACTATTTTTATCTTCTCATAGCACTGTGAATGGAGCTTGATGGGAGAGTTCTGTGAGGACTTGGCCATTAAAAGACCTCTGCCCGCAACTCTAGGGCATCCACAAATGTTCAAAGGCTGTGACAGTGGCCTAAAGGCTGAAGTGCTCTCAGGACTCACTTGTTCATCTTTGCTTATGGTTGAGTGGTCACTGATCACAGCACTGGTCACTTGTATTCTGTATCAGCCTGTGGTGCTCAACTGCTCTTTTTTTTCCGTATGTGGTTCAGCAGGCAAAAAGGAAAGACAAAAGCCAACAGAGGCTGAAGGAATGGTAAGTGAAATAAGGCTTGCATATATTCCTACACTAAACTATTCAAAGCCATTGCACCTGATTAAGGCTTAGCTCATGAGGGCAAGGCAAAAGCAATGAGAGTGCTCCTCATCAGACTTAAGGAGAACCAGCCAGTCTCCATGCTGTATACTCTGTATTGCTAGAAGTTATGTGACAGCCAAGTCTCACTACATCCTCACAGAAGAAGCATTATGTTATAAGAAGAGCAAGAATGGATAAAAGCTAGATTCTCAGGAAGCAGCATATGAGATTAATACAGAAAGGCATCCTCTCCAAAATACTGTGGAATCCACTTACAAAAGGTTTCCAGAGTCTACAGATTCCAGGGAAAAGCTTCCTTACTCTGTCTTGTTTCCTGTATGAAGCATTTCCGGGACTTCAGTCTATCTGGTATTTATTTCACTGTACTCTTCCCTAAGCACATCCCTCTTTCATTCATTAAATTACTCAGTAGTAATCGTTCAAAGCTTAGAACAGAAAATTTATCTCCCTGTATGATTGTTTATGGCAAGATGATGCAGAATGCATTTTTAGCTTTCCAAATTTTATCCTGATAAAGTCTTAATTGGACAAAATGCAGTGAATAGAAATTACATTCATGGATAGTCAATGTCATGATTTTAGTGACTGGAGGATCAGGGAGCATTTTATTCAGTAGTTAGATGTGGTATATGCTAGCAGTAGAAATGAGTTGCTTCTTGTTACCTGACAGGAATCTATTCCTCCTAAGTCATATCCGGCACAGATCATATTCTCAGTAATACTATATTCTGGCATCCATTGTTGGCATTTTTCATTTGAAATGAGAGGGACCTCTGCTTCTTGCAATATGTTTGAAGTGGGACCTGATGAAAATAAAAGCACATTTACCTAGTGTAATAAATATTTATATCATGCTCAGAACACTGGTGGGTTTGTTCCTGTTCAGTATGCTGGGTATGCCACCAGGCAGCAGGAAAACTTCCTTTGCTGCTATGCTGTTCAGGCGTATACCACTGTAACACACTCACTGATTAAACAGCGCTCATTAACTCAATTCTGTCTTTCATTTGTGTAGTGGAACTGAATTTGGTTATTATTAAATCAAGATTACTAAAATAAATGACTAGAAACTCCCTGTGGGAAGATCTAAGGCATAATTAAGGGCTTACGAGCTTGAACTGTTCAATGTTTCCTCAATATTCATTGTGTAACTTTGATTATTCCAGGTTTTCTTCTACTAATTCCTACCCAATATGTAAGATGCAATTTTATTCTGAAAATGTAGAAGCAAATGCATATGAGCAGCTGTGGAGGTGAAATGGCATGTTTATTATTTCACAGACACTCCAAAATCTGGAGCACGGGATGTGCAGACAGAACATACGTTTCACACTACAGTCAGTATGCTTGACTAGTCTCTGGGGAAAACCATTTCTCCACTGTCAGAAAGAGGAATCCCACTCAGTATCTCAAAATAAAATATGTGTATTTTGTGTTTAGAAAAGTAGTCATCATAACTTACAAGTTGTTTGCTTGGTTGTTGTTTCTTAATTTAATGATAAAAGATAGGTATATTTTTTTCTGTTATAATATATATGTTATATATAACTATATGTAACTATTGCTTTAGAGAAGGAACAGTGGAGTGTGATAGTTCCCAAATTTTCATATGGAGGAGTGTTTTTCTAAACTATTTGACCTCAGCAACCCCTTTGGAATCAGGAGCAAGCCTTGTGGCTTTGTGCCTGTCATGATTTCCCAAGCAGATAACCCACCTTCATTCAGAATACTACCCCAGCCAGCAATGGAGCAGTTCATTCCTGGTAAAAACTGTTGATTTTTTTCTGGTAAGCAGATAGGTTGTATGTAATCTGTGAAGGAGAAACAAGCAATTAATTTCAATCTCTTCCCTGTGTTCATGTTCCTGTGAAGTCACATGAGGAAAATGTTCATTAATTCCAACCTGCTTTTTAGGCCAGATATCGAGGAAGTACTGGACTGACTCCATAATGACTGCACTGTGAAGAATGTCCAGCCTCTCCATCACCTTCATATGCTTGGCATAGTTGGAGTTTTGCATGACAGAGTAAATCCAGTTTATGGGAAAATAACAGCTCACCTGTGTATTGCACTTTGGATTCAAGATGCATGAGAGCAATATCACTATCTTTTGTGCGTTTCATGTAATGAGGGTTTATAACGATTTGATCGATGTTTTGAACTACCGCTGAAGTCACATCTGATTGATCATACAAGCCAAGGACTGCTTTCCATTGAGATGGTTTTAATTGCCTCCTAGAAGTTGCAAGGAACATTCCCGATTATGAATGATTAATTGAAGGTTTGTAAAACATGGCAGTTAAAATGCTAATCTTTAACTTCACGGTACTTCAGCGCGTTTGCATGTTTTGTCAAGATAATGTAGCAGATGTGCTTACAATTTTGGGTTATTAATATGATCTTAAACATCCACCCTGTAGAAATACACGGTTGGCTTTTTTTTTATATACAGCTTATAATGCATTATTTATAAAGAATTAATCACACAGTGGTGCAAAGGAGGGAAATAATATATTAGCTAAATTACTGTGGCTTTTTAAACGCTGTGAAGAATACTCCTGACTTCCCACCAGGCAACTGATACTGGTCTCAGTTAGAAGATTATTGTAGAGTATCTAAAAAATTATAGGTCCCAAAAGTTACTCTTAAGTGCTGCAGCTTATAGGCTTAGAAAATTGGTCTCTCCATTTTTTAATCTCTATCGGAAAATACATGCCAGAACAAAATGTGACATAATCTGCATGCTGGTTTGAGGCTGTATTTAAGGCAGAGAATTTAATTACTTGCTATTTTTTTTTAATCAACCAGTTGCAAAAATACCTTTTCAGACCAATTATTGTACTGAATTGGTTTCTGCTGATCTTTTGGTTTGACCTCGAGAGGTTATCTTGTCTTAAACTAGGGCATAAAAGTTAAATGTTCAGAAATAAGGTGTGAAACTGCAAGGAGAATTCCAGCAAAGTTAAGATGTTAAAATGAGATTCAAGTGAAAATAGGAAGGTGATTTAGGTGAAAAGGAAGTAACAAGATAGGTGTGTATATTCTGTGTGGAAACTAAGAGACCTTTATCCTTCTCATTTCAGTGTCTTCTTGTGGAATATAGCTCCCATCAGGCAGTGAGCAGCAGTAAGTATTGGCACAGTCTCCACTGCCAACTTAGCTTAGCTATTTACAATGAGAGCTCTACTGTAGTTCTGAATATTAATGCTTCTTTTTTTCCCCCCTATTCCAGTTTCTAAGTGCCTTCTTATTTTTATTATAGATGTTATGGAAGCAAATCCTAGGAAATACTTAAATATACATCACATCATTGAATGGTACAAATATCACCATCTAGAGGATATCCAGTGTTGCCTAATCAATGGACATAAATCAAGATTCTCTACAATGATGTGCAGTAAATCTTAATCAATCTATGATAATTTACAGGAAGAATAGGCACCATTGAGTTTAGCTTTATAAGATATGATGTCATCATCTATGCCTCTGGTGAAAAGATTTAACTAATTAATGGAGGCCCACATTAATTATGGGTTAAGTACTAATGCTGGGTATTAATAACATATATTTTAAGTGCAATTATTCATTGTTCAGAAAATGCTGCTTAGTTTCTGTGATTCAGCTTTAAAGTAAGAACTGAGGTTTTACCAGAAAGTAAAGGAGCCCTTAGCTACAACCACAAGTGAGTCAAAACACAGCAATTGAACAGTGAGCTAGTTGTTAATTTTTTATATCAGTGTCACAAATTATTTATACTCTGATGCCTCCTTAGAGAACTGGCACATAAAACAAATGTTTCATCACCATTAAAATAAAAAGGGAAAGACACTGCATGGATGTCACATAGCCATCTCAGCTAGTTAGAAAGCTGCCTTGGAGTCAGCAGAGGGGAAAAAAGCACTTGTGAATTTATATTAATTTGATTCTAAAGTAAACATCAATAAAGCCTCTAAAAGTACCACTCCTCAGCAATTTCAGCTTGATCCTTTAAAAGTGTGGTTTGCTCTCTACAGGCCTGATCGATGGCTCATGTCATACTTCAACCCAACTTTACTGATGTGTATCCACCCTTTGGACACTTGCATGTTGTGGGAGCTTCAGAATCTGTTAGCTTTTCAGTGCAATGAACATTACCCATATACACAGTGTGCTGCTGTCACCAGCCATTCATCACTGACAAGGGAAGCTCCACAAACAGGTCTGGAATTGAAATGGAGTGAAACAATCCATGGCCAAGCTTCTCTTCTGGCATCACTTCCACCTATAATCCTTGTTCCATTCTTCTGGGGGACCAGACGTTTTCCACAAGCTAAAATAAAATGATAATAATAAACCAAAACCAACCAACCAAAGCCACAACAAAAAATATTTGTACTCTTTTAGGGGGATATAACATGTTTAGAATAGAATAGAATAGAATAGAATAGAATAGAATAGAATAGACCAGACCAGGTTGGAAGAGACCTTTGAGATCATTGTGTCCAACCTATAATCCAACACTATCTAATCAACTAAACCATGGCACCAAGCACCCCATCCAGTCTCTTCCTAAACACCTCCAGTGATGGTGACTCCACCACCTCCCTGGGCAGCACATTCCAATGGCCACTCACTCTTTCTATGAAGAACTTCTCCTTAACATCCAGCCTAAACGTCCCCTGGCACAGCTTGAGACTGTGTCCTCTTGTTCTAGTGCTGGTTGCCTTGGAGAAGAGATCAACCCCCACCTGGCTACAACCTCCCTTCAGGTAGGTGTAGACAGCTAGAAGGTCTCCCCTGAGCCTCCTCTTGTCCAGGCTAAGCAACCCCAGCTCCCACAGCCTCATAGGGCTGTGCTCTAAACCCCTCACCAGCTTTGTTGCCCATCTCTGGACACATTCCATCTTTCCTAAACTGAGGGGCCCAGAACCGGACACAGGACTCAAGGTGTGTCCTAACCAGTGCTGAGTACAGGGGCAGAATGACCTCCCTGCTCCTAACATTCTTGGAAAACCAGGCAGAACTACTGTTCAGGAATACTATTGCTGTGGAAAAATGTTAGGCATTTTGTAGCCAAGGTCAAGATGCAGCTTTATAACTTGGATTTTAATGTGTTATTTCCTGTATATTTTATATGGGTGTTTTCAATATAGACCCATCTCTAGTGTACACTAAACTCTGAAAGCAAGTGAAGACTGTAAGCTTTCCCGTGTTTTTATCATTATGAGTACAGCTTTCACAGTCCATTCTCTAGCCTTTCAATTCAAACTGTAAACATTCAGCTTTATGGCCTGAACAATTTGATTTCTGTGTGAAATACTGCCAGGGTACGTGTACTTACATTGTGTACTTACGTTTAATGTTACATTGCAGATGAATCACTAGGTTGTTCAAACAGTTTTCTCTAGAATGAAAGTGCAATTAAATCACAAGTATTAAATCACACCAGGTAATACTGATTGTCAGACATACATACATATATATATATAATGTATATAAGCATATATAGATAGAAGTACATTCATGTATAAGACTGTTAAATACAACATTTTATCATACATGTTTTATTTATATTTTATAATACTACTACTACTAATAATAATAAACCAGGTTGGAAGAGACCTTCAAGATCATTGGATGCTTGGTTCCATGGTTTAGTTGATTAGTTGGTGTTGGATGATAGGTTGGACACGATGATCTTGAAGGTCTCTTCCAACCTGGTTTATTCTATTCTATTCTATTCTATTCTATTCTATTCTATTCTATTCTATTCTATTCTATTCTATTGTGTCCAACCCCTCAACCAATCCAACCCACCTAAACAACTAAACCATGGCACCAAGCACCCCATCAAGTCTCTTCCTGAATATCTCCAATGATGGTGACTCTACCACCTCCCTGGGCAGCCCATTCCAATGGGCAATCACCCTCTCTGTATAGAACTTCTTCCTAATATCCAGCCTAAACCTCCCCTGGTGCAGCCTGAGACTGTGTCTTCTTGTTCTGGTGCTGGCTGCCTGGGAGAAGAGATCAACAGCCACCTGTCTACAACTTCCCTTCAAGTAGTTGTAGAGAGCAATAAGGTCACCCCTGAGTCTCTTTCTCTCCAGGCTAAGCAACCCCAGCTCCCTCAGCCTTTCCTCATACAACATACAACATTCTATATAGTATTAAATGTACATATTCCTCTCCAATGGGCACTTAAATGGTGTATGTTATGGATATAAAAGTAGTCTCCCCATTGTGGTTTAGGGCAATGAGTCATCTGTCTGTGACAGAGTCTCAATAAAATTAACTGTGTGTTTTATTCTTCCTACCTTTTGAAATGTGTTCAATACCTTACCACTAGAGATCAGTGTGACCAAAGAATTTAACATGGTAGCTTGGTATCACTGCATCTTTTTACTAAGGCTATAATGCACTGTGAAATCTGAAGCTGCATCTACAGGGTTAGAAATTATTTATCAGAGATATAAAGCCAGAGTCTGAAGAGCACAAGATCACAGATCAAAACTACTCAAGCATTTCTGATACCCAGAGGTTTTCAGATTATCTTCATAGCTTGCAATGAATCTGAACACCGGAGAAAGTGTGTGTGGCAGCAATGTAAATCTGATAGACAGAGAAATATATCAGGGTGAAAAAAGGCGGCCAGTGGCTAATTCACAGTATGCATTTCCACACCATTTTTAAATGGAAAAAGGGAAGGATACATTAAATGTGGCATTAGGTATACCTCACAATATACCTGCTGGGAGGGAAATAATGCACATCACCCACAGTTTTCACACAAGTGCAACTCCCCCATTAAATCTTCACTACGGAGTGGGTAAGCATGAGATGTGCCTCCAGCCCTGAATAGCCTCACATATCCATTTCCTCTTCAAGACAGATGCATGATTTAAAAGCTGTAATTTATAAAGTAGAAACAAAATTTTGTAATTTGTATTCAAATATGCATGAATTTCATAAGGGTGCCCCTTGGTAGTGAAACAAACATCAAGGACAAATAGAAATACATAAACCCACAGGAAAACTGTACTGTCTTCTGTGTAAACATCCGAGCAACTAAATACTCTTGTCCAAGCTCCCTCCACAGATTTCAAAAAGCAGTCAGTTGTACTGTGGATTAGCTCTTTTATCTGAACCTACACTTTCTGCAACATGTCAGATTTGGGTTTGGTTTTTTCACATTGAGCCATTGGGTCCCTTATAATGAGGGCCTTTGTCCACCATCAGCATCTGTTGGTTGCTTTAGAAGAAATTACTTCCTGGGCCTTGAATTTTTCTTAGTTCTGCAGCTAGCTCCCAGTATGAAAACCACTTCTTTGCTTGCCTTCAATTCACCAGCTGCCTCTTGGTCAGCACTGAAGAGTCCAGAAGATAACAGAGGCATTGCATGTGATGAATACCCTGTGTGCATCTTTGACTACCATCTATGAAGCAGCTTGCCAGGCAGAAATCTGTAGTAGCTGAGACATCTGTGAATATGATCTTCACTTAGGACTGGCAAAAGCAATTATGCTTGTGGAATCTGCTCACATATATCTCCAGGGCAGGATTTTTTCCCTGTTAGAAAGCTGTCCTGCCAAGAAATATATTACCTAAGGGCATCAGAGCAGAGTTTTGCTGTCTCTGCCAACATAGCTTTCAAGTCCTATTATACGTGCCCTCCTTTGCTTCAGTGTTTCTTACACTTGAATAAAGACCAAATGCAATGTAAGAAATAGCTTTTATAATTTGATTACCAGGTAATGATTTTTATTTTTTCAATTATAAAATATGTGTGAACCCTCTGTCATTCATCATACGGACAAAAGAAGTGTGCAAGTCTGTAACGGTGGCACCCTTTAAAATGATTGCTATCAGGTGCCCAGATGAAATATGGTAGACACCTCTTTCTGCAACAGAAATACAACCAAGATGAATGAACTTCTTCCATTTCCTCCTGCATTAATCACTTTCTAGTGTTTAACAGATATTAACAAAAGGCATCTTTAAATCATTACTATTCTTTAAGATCCCTTGTAGCAATGCTGGTTTAGACATTCACTCAAGAAAAAAAACAAAAGAAAAACACTTTGCAATGCTATTCCATTACTTTAAGATACTTTCACCACCAGTGAGAATGATAAATGTTTGGATTTAGCATGAAATGAGTATTTTTTTATACTTTTCACTGTAGACAAATTACAGTGCAGAATCCTCTCCTGCTTTGTTGCTACGTGGCGTGTTTGTAAAGGGAGCCTGAAAGAATATGGACACAGCATGGTTTCAGCGTTTTAGCAATTAGACAGTCATTTTCTGCCTGAGTACTTTTGGAAGCATTCCAGAAAGTGTGCATAATAAGCCTTCCTAGAAGCAGAAAGACAGGAATTGAACTCATGATATATTTGTTAGATTTGATGATGGCAAGCCTTGCTCTTTTTGGGAGGCATACTGTAAATCCCAGAATTTCCTGAAAATGTGATCCTGTGCTAATGTTGGATTTTCATTGAATCTATAAGGGACTCTACTGGTCTGTAGGATTCTTCAGAATCACTTCAGCTGTTAATGGGATAGAGGAGGATTAGAATATAATGAAATGTATTCCAAGGATCATCTCATGTAATAATTCACTTTGAAATGTGGAGACAAATCCAGAAGTAATTTTTGAGTGAGACTAATTTGTCTAAATATAGACACTTGGATTGCTTACTTTAACAATGCCCTCACTTCAAGAGTTATTGATATCGAGGTGCTGAGGCAGGTCCAGAGCAGACTGACGAGACCGGTGAGGGGGCTGAAGGGAAAGTCCTATGAGGAAAGGCTGAGGCAGCTGGGGCTGTTCAACCTGGAGAAGAAGAGACTTAGAGGGGACCTTATCACTCTCTACACTACCTAAAAGGAAGCTCTAGTCAGGTGGGGATTGGGCTAGGTAACTAGTGACAGGACAAGAGGGCATGGTATGAAGCTGTGCCAGAGGAGGTTTATGTCAGATATTAGGAAGCACTTCCTCACAGGAAGGCTGATTAAGGACTGGAATGTGCTGCCCAGGGAGGTGGTGGAGTCACCATCACTGGAGGTCTTTAAGAAAAGATTGGATGCGGCACTGGGTGGCATGGTTTAGCTGATGACGGGATGTTAGGTCATAGACTGGACTTGAAGATCTGAGGGGTCTTTTCCATCCTCAATAATTCTGGGATTCTGTGATCCACACTTAGTCCTAAATGTCTATCAAAAAAGTCAATAGATTACAGAGCGTGACTCATTATATTTCAAAAGATGCCTTGGTGGATCACAATTTGGAATGCTTATCTTTCTCTTTTGATTGCAAAGAGATCCTAGTGTGACAGCCATGGGTGAATGCCACTCCATCTTAATTTGACTGTATTATATATTCATAATTTAGAAATGTATCAGTAAGAAATGTTCTGTAAAAATGACAGCATTATCATTTCTACAATAGATGTGTAGACTTTGCTTAAGGTTGTACTAAATGCTAGCTAGAAATGGATCAAGCATCTCTCTCCTTTTGAATTTACAATAGTCTCAAGCTGTGCCAGGGGAGGTTTAGTCTGGACATTAGGAAGAAGTTCTTCATAGAAAGAGTGATTGGCCATTGGAAGGTGCTGCCCAGGGAGGTGGTGGAGTCACCATCACTGGAGGAGTTTAGGACGAGACTGGATGGGGTACTTGGTGCCATGGTTTAGTTGATTGCATGGTGTTGGATGATAGGTTGGATTGGGTGATCTGAAAGGTCTTTTCCAACCTGGTTAATTTCTATTCTATTCTATTCTATTCTATTCTATTCTATTCTATTCTATTCTATTCTATTCTATTCTATTCTATTCTATTCTATTCTATTCTATTCTACTATATTCTATTCTATTCTATTCCATTCTATTCCATTCTTCTATTCTATTCTATTCTATATGTACAGGAATGGAGGGAGAAGAGTAAGTTGCCAAATGTTACATAGAATTCAGCAGTAGACAGAGAATAATATCTAGATATGTTTGTAGTACAGAGCTCAGAAGGAACCATGTTACCTCTCACATAAACTTGAGATAGAAATTACTGTATAAATGATCACCACCATATTTTAAGTTATCCTTTGTATGAGGAAGAAACCTCACTCCACCCACCTTTTTGTAAATATCAGGCTGTGGTTTGTTGCTTGGGTGATGTTGACAAAGGGGCCATCTCCAGTGAATAATACAGCTGATGACATATTTGCATCCCTGGAAGGAAAAGACACATATGTGCATTTTTAGATATTGACCCTGTTCCACCAGGGGAGGAATGTTCAGCAATTTTTTATGCTGGTGGAATATATTGCATATTTTTTTCCTGAAATAATAACTATTTTTCCAGATATTTGTAAAGCTTGAAATTCAGGTAGATTAAAGTGCAACTTGCCTATTTTCACACTTACACCATATTCTAAGAGAGAGGCTGAGGGAGCTGGGGGTGCTTAGCCTGGAGAAGAGGAGGCTCAGGGCAGACCTTATTGCTGCCTACAACTATTTGAAGGGAGGTTGTAGCCTGGTTGGTGTTGATCTCTTCTCCCAGGCAACTAGCACCAGAACAAGAGGACATAATCTCAAGCTGTGCCAGGGGAGGTTTAGGCAGGATGTTAGGAAGTTCTTCACAGAAAGAGTGATTTGCCATTGGAATGTGCTGCCCAGGGAGGTGGTGGAGTCACCATCATTGGAGGTGTTTAGGAAGAGACTGGATGGAGTGCTTGGTGCCATGGTTTAGTTGATTAGATGGTGTTGGGTGATAAGGCTGCACTTGATGATCTCAAAGGTCTTTTCCAACCTGGTTAATTCTATTCTATTCTAAAAGGGCCTGTAAGAGGCTAACACAGATGTTAAGAAAACATCATTCTGTTCAACCTGCTCACTAGGCAAATCTTATAGAAAACCTTGAGAACAGTCTTAAAGAAGTTTCTTACATGCAGATGTAGAAAGATATCTGTGCTCTAAATTCCTCAGATGTTATTGGTCATCATGTACATAAATACTCCATGGATCACTGCGATTTCACATCTGTCTCAGATGTGCTCACTAACAATATGCTGTAGGCAAATGTTGAGAAAGATTCAGATGATGTGGTGCCATGCTGAAAAAATATTCATGTTTAGTTTTCAGGCTGAGATGTTTGCAGCTGGTTTAATTTGTGCTTAAGACACAGGGCAGTGTTTGAAAAACAAAGAAGAGAAGTGGCAAGTTACAAATAGTGAATTCTTTTTGGCATAACAGAAACTTGTTCACATGTGGATTCACATGAAGAGCTGCAGTTTTGTAAATGCTTGTGTGCACAGTATTTTTAATATGAAGTTTTGTGAATTATGAATAAAAGTAGCCACTCTGTACTTTCTGAGTTTGAAATGGAGATTCTTAAGCAACGGATTTATGCCAATCTGTGTCTGACACTAAATGAAGCAGTCGACCTACAAATGAATAAATTAATTAACAAACAAACAAACAAATAATCATTGAGGCTTCTCCCCTGGTTTCCACATTATAGTCTGTATTATTATTTGGTGACAACTGGCATGAAACTCAGACTAAATCAACTGTCCTGATTCTGGTCCTCAATGCTGAAAAAACAGCCTGAACACACATTCTTACATCCAGCATGACTCTCATTGGCTCTAGAGCAGAGTAAGGGCATGCTGTTTATGATCTTTATTTATCCACCAGAAATTCTGGGGGATCATTTCCACCCCTTTCAAGTGGTATGCTATATATGAGCACACTGGAGAGCCTGGGTCTGACAGTCAGACAGGATTTTCTGATGTGTTTCAAAGAGGTAGGCAGGTAACTACTACTGACCATATGTAAGTGGGCACCATGAGTAACAAAATCACAGAATGTTAGGAGCTGGAAGGGACCTCAAGAGACCACCTAGTCCAACCCCCCTGCCAGAGCAGGATCACCTATACCAGACCACACAGGAATTCATCCTGGCGGGTCTTGAATATCTCCCAAGAGGGAGACTCCACAACCCTCCTGGGCAGCCTGTTCCAGTGTTCTGTCACCCTCACAGTGAAAAAATTATTCCTCATATTTCCATGGAACTTCTTATGCCTCAATTTCTACCCATTGCCCATTTGTCCTGTCATTGGGCAACATTGAAAAGAGCCTGACTCCATCTCTTGGCACACACACTTTACATCTTTATAAACATTAATGAGATCACCCCTTAGACTCCTTCTGTCCAACCTGAAGAGTCCCAGCTCCCTCAGTCTTGCCTTATAAGGAAGATGTTCTACTCCCTTAATCACTGCACTGGACTCTTTCAAGCAGTTCCCTGTCCTTCTGGAACTGAGGGGCCCAGAACTGGGCCTCCATTCTTTCCAGAGATGGAGGTGAGGCTGACCAATCTATAGTTACCTGGGTCTTCCTTCTTACCCTTTTTGAAGATGGGAGTGACATTTGCCTTTCCTCCAGTTGCCAGGCACCTCCCCTGTCCACCATAATTTACCAAAGATGATGAAGAGTGGTCTGGCAATGACCTCTGCCGGCTCCCTCAGCACCTGCAGGTGCATGCCATGGATTTATGGATGTCCAGGTTGCTTAACTGTTCCTTAGCCCACAACACTATCAGTGATGCTAGCCTGCCTCTTAATCCACACCCACAAACTCTCAACTTGTCCCTCATCCACCCCTGAGCAGAACTCAGTACATTGTAGTTACTCCCTCACATGAAGAACACCTCCACCACCTTGCTTTGTTGACCTGTCTTTCCTAAAAGGGACACAGCCATCCATGACCACATTCCAGTCGTGAGCTGTCCCACCATGTCCCTGTAATTGCCACCAGACCATAACCCCTTGACTGCACACAGATTTCTAACTCCTCCTGTTTATTGCCCATGCTACATGCATTGGTGTATAGGCATTTCAGGGAGCGAGCTGAGCACGCTGATTCTACCCTGGCGTGGCAGAAGACTCTGTGAGACTTTGACCATGCTGCTGTGTCCCCAGCATACTGCAGGGCAATGGGCTGAAGGCCCTTACTAGCCCACATCCCTCCAACCCTGGTGTATTGTCCCACAGCTTGTCACATGAAGGCCTGATGATATCATTATGCCCCCTCACCTTTGCATCTACTTGATCACCCCCAGGTTCTACAGTGAGTCCTAGCTCACTGATAGGCCTTGCATCTTTGCCAGCACATCACCCATTGTGCCCTAGCTCCCCTGAGACAGCAGTGGAGCTGGCACACCATCACACAAACATCTCAGGCTTGTTTCCAGTGAGCCTATTTTTTCCCCTTTCTCCCTTTGAATCTAGTTTAAAGCTCAATTAATGAGCCCAGCCAACTCTTGTGATAAAAACCTTCTACCCTTTGAGAGAGATGCACCCCATCTGCCACTAGCAGACCTGGCATCATGTGAGATGACCCACGGTCAAAAACCCCAGTGTCCAGCTGGTGGCACCAGGCTTGAAGCCAATAATTGATTTGATAGGTCTTCCTCAATGAAAAACTAATTGACCTAGAAATCACAAAAAAAAAAAAGACATTCTATTCCAATGAACTTATTTCCTTCTCTAAGATTTTGTGAAGTCATGCAAAAAATTAAACTGCAGGGTTCAGGGCAAGGCCTAAACTCTCAGTTGTTATTTGGACTTCTGGGTATGGGAAAATTACAAGGTCTATCCCCATCCCTGGGTAAGATTCAGTAAAGATCCAGCTGGCTCTGGTCCCAGAGAAACAAGTATATTTCACACCAGAAGGATGATGGAAAGGTGCAGGATGTTTTTGTTACTTCAAGCAAAAGTGATGCTAACAATGCTCAGATTTTAACAGTGTTGTCAGATGCATGCAGTTACAAGTGCAAGCTGCTCAAAGGATCTTGCTCAGATTTCTCAAACACATCAGCTTGTGCAGCTTGCACTCCAGACTCATTAAGATTATTTGTAAAGGATTTGCCTAAGCTGTGTTTTGTGGATTTACACATAGCCATGCCTCCAGATTTGCTTCCTGTTAGAATAGAATAGAATTAGAACAGACCAGACCAGACTAGACTAGACTAGACTAGACTAGAATAGAATTAGCCAGTTTGGAAGAGACCTTTGAGATCATCGAGTGCAACCTGTCATCCAATACTATCTAATCAACTAAACCATGGCACCAAGCACCCCATCAAGTCTCTTCTTAAACACCTCCAGTGATGGTGACTCCACCACCTCCCTGGGCAGCACATTCCAATGGCCAATCGCTCATTCTGTGAAGAACTTCTTCCTAACAACCAGCCTAAACCTCCCCTGAGGCAGCTTGAGACTGTGTCCTCTTGTTCTGATGCTGGTTGCCTGGGAGAAGAGATCAACCCCCACCTATCTACAACCTCCCTTCAGGTATTCCTAGGCAGCAATAAGGTCTCCCCTGAGGCTCCTCCTCTCCAGGCTAAGCAACCCCAGCTCCCTCAGCCTCTCCTCACAGGGCTTGTGCTCCAAACCCCTCACTTTGTGCATATCACAAATGCAACAGTCACATATTTGAAAAATAGCAGGAAAAGAACTAATATTTAGGATGTATTAGAATCTGTGTACAACATTGCACTTTATAGCCCAGCTACATAAATAATCAGGATGTGCTACAGGACTCCCACCGTTTCAGGCTTTTAATAAATTAAACTGTAAATGTATGAGCAATGTAACAGCAAAAGTAAATTGTCCTAGATGAACCTTAGCCTCCTGCTCTAATAAAGCATGATTCTAGGTAATTATTCAGTATAGGAGCATGAGCTATAGCCTGCTCAAGATCCACTTTATAAACATTCATTTAGTAACAAATATGGTGCCACTTATGAACACATACACAACTATGGGGCAAATAATGGAAGGTGGAAACAGCATGATGCTTACAGGAGCTAAGCAACTGAAATAAAAATAGGTACTAGGAGACTTAATAGACATTTTCTGAGCAAGACTGACTAGTTTATAGAGGCATGCTGAAACATATTGCCACAGAACATTAAGGAGGCAAAACCATAAGTAATTTTTATGAGGTAATACTGTGAAAGACAAAGTTCACTGAAGCCTATCAGACATAAAAATGTAAATGAAATCAACAGACCACAAAAAGACTAGTGTCCAGAAGTTACAGAGAAAAAAGAAATGGGGGAGGGGTGGAAATAATCAGCAGAAGGCAGCTACTGGGCACTGTAAAGGACCAAGTACTTGTATGCTCTTACATGCATGTATAAGTGAGATAACATAAATTACAGTCAGGATGTGTGCATGCATGTATCTGGTATTTATGCAATCGTGGTACCTGCCCCAAAGGGAAAGAAGTAAAAAGCCAAACCCAACAACTAAAAGTATTTCCAAATACATTTGAATATTTTTCTGTGTCCTCACTCTGTGATTTCTACAATTAATTTATCAGAAGGGCATTTGCAGGCATCCTAATTTGGACAGACACCAACATAATGAATTGCAAGTTTAGAATTTAATTTGATTATTACTTGGGTGAGTGACATTCCCTAAAAGCCTCAGCACTGTAAGGAAGCTGTTTATTAATCAGTGGATGGCAGTGAAGTTGCACAGTGTAAGGCAGGCCAGAATTTAGGCCATAAATTTTAGCATAGACTGAAAAATACAACACTTCTGCATTCAACCCTCCTCAGCTTTTCCCTGGAAATTCTGCTGAACAGTGACTGAAGCCAATTGTATTTTTTTTCACTCATATACTTCCCTCCTCCTTTCTTCATCTAACTATACATCAAGTGAAATAGTTTTCTTCTCCTCTCTCAAGAGCTCAGCTCTAATGACAGATATGAAATGTATTTGAAGCCATGTAGCAGAATACCCAAGAGATTCTCTTGAATTTACCTGATATGAACACTATATGATAGCAAAGCAATCAAGATGGCTGTTTGCTCCAGCTTTACTCTTGAGCCATCCTCATAAAAGTGAAGGAGTAAATGATGATATAAAATGAAAAAAGGCTAATGCCTCTCCATCAGTCTCCCAATGTTCTCCAATATGTATCCTCATGCCTAAGCTGCCATATTCAATCATCAGTCCTGTAATGAATGCCATCAAAACAGGGTTCTCAATACTTCAAATTGTGTTGGCATGCCAAGCACTTCACTTGCCACATAAAAATACATTTGCCCTTTTTTTTGGATGATAAAGACACCAGTAAAAAAGGATGATGAAGACACCAATATACAGACTCAAGAACAAGTCACAAGGACAATGAATATTTTTTTACTCACCCTAGCCCCAGCAGCTGGCAAACACTATCTGAAATCTGTTCATTCCAACCATCTGCACATGCCAGGTGCCATGTCATCCCAATCCTGGCCTGTACCAGCCCTTCAGTGCTTAAAGAACCATTAACCAATCTCACTGTAGAACAAAATTGACAGAAAGATGTTAGATAGGTGGCAAACCACCCTCCCCACCACCACAAAGCAGACAAAATGTAATATAAACAAAACAGATTTATTATTGCCAGCAAAGAACAACAACAAAATTGAGATACATCACAGCAGTAATAAACACAGCATCTACAGGATGCTGTATTCCCACAGGAAGGAAATCTTATTATCTCCTTCTACATTTCTGCCACAGGAGAGTTTCATAACCTGTAATCTGTAAATGTCTCATGAATAGACAATAAACTACATTTCCCATCAACTCTAACCAGTGGTTTTTCTTAGCCACCATTACATAATTTTTCCAGATGCTGTATAAAGCTTTGGCCACATGATGCTCAGTAACACCGATTGGAGATAAGGTTAAACCCAAACCTAACAGAAGAAGTGGGTTTTCCAGTTCAAATTGCTATGACAATTTTCACTGTTTTCTTTGTCTCTTTAGTTAAAACACACACACAAATAAAGAAAGCTCCTTGAAAATCTAACTCTCTATGTAAACTTCCTGGAGAAAAAATCAGCAACACCTTAAGCATTTGGTGAAAAATATGCTGCTGACATAGTGACTAAGCAAGTTGGATCACAAGGTTGAAGGTCAGCAGAACCCCATGTATATCTCAGGAGCTACAATTATGGCAATAATGAATTAAGGAAAAAATACACAATGCTTATGAAATTTATTAGTTGCCAAACATACTTTTTAAGATCTTATTTGTTTCCCTTTTCCCCAAAGAAACTACTTCCACCACAGAGTAAAAGCTTAGTTACTATAGTAAGAACAAACAAAACCAACCAAACTTGATTTTTAGGAGTGTCTCTGACAGGCAGAGTGCATGAAGGAAAGAAGTGATGTACAGTGATTTATCACTGTTATAAGAAACTTCTGAGCAGTCTTGGAAAACCTCAAAATTGTTTGCACTACCTGACTTCTCCAAAATGCTTTTGACATGTCTTTTCCTTTACTTGAACTATAATTTCCTTATCTATTTTTTTCATCATCAGGTCCATGTTCTTCTCAAAGCATACTTTGGATAAGGAATCAGAGAGTCATTGAGCTCTCTGCTCAATTCAAACTTCATATATTTTAGAATTCCACAAAGAGGTGTTCTATGCTTTTTCTTTAGGGTCTCTGGGAAATTTCAGAAGTGGGATTATTTGAAAATGAGAGTTTGTCTCTCTCAAATTCCCACTTTTGACAAGAAATTGAAATTGGTTTCAGGAAAAGACTTTTGGACACTGAAAAGACTCAATGTGTGGATACCTAATTGAATTTCCTTCTTATTTTAAAGCTTAGATTGATTCAGCCACTGTTTGGATTAAATGGGGTTTTGGAAACAATTCTCCCAGTCCTCTAATGTGAGGTAATTTGTTATGAAGTAGTAGCCAATCTATGGCAAAATAAATCTCTGAGAAAAGGTAAATCGTATTAATGTAGGTGATGGTTATCTTGTTCAGCTCTTCTTTAGCAAGAACTGGAAAAACACATTAAAGTCTTTTCTCAAGAAAAAAGCTGGAATGAATTTTATTCTCTGCATTTTAAAGGAAGAATATATTAATTAAAAAAGGCAATTACAGTAATGTGAAAAATGAACCTCTGCCTTTGAGTATGTATATATATAATAGTACTTATATATGTCATGTATATGAATATATATATAATGAATATATACATATATATATGCATGTAAAAGACACTGAAATCAATGAGAACTGCCAGCACACATCCAAGGACTTATCTGATTCCTAGCAGTTCTGTTTAAATCATGGGAAGATGATGTTGTACTGAGCTTAAAAACCCACTTTTAACTCTTCCAGTAGTTCTCCATAACAGACTGTCAGAACAACACATTGCCAGAAACAGCAATCTAATTTCTATGCTAGGCCCAACATGGTTTTAACATCGGTTATGCATTTTCAAGAATGTTTAGAGAATGCTGTTTCCATGTTATGTGAAATAAACCCACACACTGAACACCTGCAGTTTGGAAATAACCATTTTACCAGAAGAATAAGCAACAGCAGCTCTTGGTCTCCTTGTTGTAGGAACATGCACATAATACTGTAAGCAATGGATGCTTTACCTTATGGTGTTGCCTCCATATAATGGAAGCCAGCCAGCCAAAAAGTGCTAGAATTTGGGAATATAAAATGGATACAGAAGGAAAGCATGTGCAGAGTTTTCACTTAGTTAAATGGCTATTACCAGCAGCCACAGTTTTAAGGACAGAGGAATGTTGTACCTTTTCCAGAGATCTTCTCCAGTTTACATACATTACTAAAGAGCAGAATTTGTTGTTTGGGTTTGTTATTGGTTGTTTTTTTTGCTTTGTTTTTTTCTGTGCTGACAAACTCAGCAAGACACTGCTGTGTAAATCATCAGGGCCTTCATGCAGCTTGCAGTACTTTGTGCTAGCTGAAGTTTTGTGGCAGTTTTCCTAAGTGATTCCTACCAAATATGCATGCAATACTTCTCTGTGTATGAAGGAAACCTTACTGCACTTTGCTTCGTCAGAGCCATCTTCACACTGAGGTATGTGGTCACAGAGGTTATGCAGTGGTATACAATCCCCACTACCACATTGATGCTCATCAATTGCACAAGCTCCTAGAAGAAAGCAGAAAAGTAAATCTGTAATTATAAGGAAGGTTATATTCACTGGAGATCATACAGTTCACCTGAAAAAAATAAAGGTGAAAGTACACAGTACCTTTAATTTCATCTCCTCTCCCTCTCCTCTCCCTCTCCTCTCCCTCTCCTCTCCCTCTCCTCTCCCTCTCCTCTCCCTCTCCTCTCCCTCTCCTCTCCTCTCCTCTCCTCTCCTCTCCTCTCCTCACTATTTTTTTCCCCCCAAAATAAAGATTATTCATGTAAAGAGAAGGAAATTAAGAAATAAATCTGTGGTATTATATCTTATAGTTTCTGCTGTTGTTAGCATTGTTTAGTTACAAGTATGCCTCTGTTACATGTAATAAACTTTGGACGAACAAGGAAAGTCAAAGGCTGGTCAAATCCTGCCTAAAGTGACTAATGATTTCCAGTTTCAGATATTCAGCACTTTCACAACATTTTAGACTTTAAAGTATGCAAGGTCAAAGATACAAGTAAAGAATTACTGAAAGCCAAGAGCCTCCTTTCGAAATCTTCCTGGGAGTGAAAGTGGAAGAGACAAAAGTGGAAAAAAAATGAAAAAATCAGGAAAGCATTCCCAAGAGCTATTTCAGTATCAGCTATGTAACAAAAGCAAGTAGAGAGTAAATATATAGTTCTTTCTATGGCCAAAATATATTTTTAATGGAATCCTTTTATGTATTTACAGGAAATCTACTTAAATTCTATTGAAACTTTCCTTTTATTTTTTTTTTTAAAATATCTTACTGACACAAGCATCTGCCATTATCTTAAGGCAAGAAAACAGTTTTCCTTCTGACTTTTTCATGCAAGATGATAAGATGATTCCTTCATTAGGGTTCTACAGATTGGCCACAACGACCCCATGCAGCGCTACAGGCTGAGGTCAGAGTGGCAGGAGAGCAGCCAGGCAGAAAGGGACCTGGGGGTACTGGTTGATGGTAGGCTGAACATGAGCCAGCAGTGTGCCCAGGTGGCCAAGAAGGCCAATGGCATCCTGGTCTGTATCAGGAACAGTGTGGCCAGCAGGAGCAGGGAAGTCATTCTGCCCCTGTACTCAGCACTGGTTACGCCACACCTTGAGTCCTCTGTCCAGTTCTGGGCCCCTCAGTTTAGGAAAGATGCTGAGTTGCTGCAATGTGTCCAGAGAAGGGCAATAAAGCTGGGGAGGGGTTTGGAGCACAGCCCTATGAGGAGAGGCTGAGGGAGCCAGGTTGCTTAGCCTGGAGAAGAGGAGGCTCAGGGGAGACCTTATTGCTGTCTACAACTACCTGAAGGAAGGTTGTAGCTAGGTGGGATTTTGTCTCTTTTCTGAGGCAACCAGCACCAGAACAAGAGGACACAGTCTCAAGCTGTGCCAGGGGAGGTTTAGGCTGGAGGTTAGGAAGAAGTTCTTCACAGAAAGAGTTATTGACTATTGGAATGGGCTGCCCAGGGAGGTGGTGGAGTCACCATCACTGGAGGTGTTTAGGAAGAGACTGGATGGGGTGCTTGGTACTGTGGTTTAGTTGATTAGATGGTGCTGGGTGATAGGTTGGACTCAGTCATCTCAAAGGTCTCTTCCAACCTGGTTAATTCTGTTCTACTCTATTGTCTTTCATTGTTAGCAATATCTCACAGTGTCAAGACAGTATGATCTGTTATACAATATGGAAGCAAAAGGATAAGACTTATAAAAGGCCAGAACCAGATTTTTACACAGATTTTTCACAGAACTTAGCTCTCAGCTTGACGGGTTTTTTATTCTATTACATACTGCCATAAAATATTTCTTTTAAAATTATCCTTCCTTTTCAAAACCTCAACATTTAATGGAAAAATAAAATGCAAAGATTTTTTTTTTTCTTGTAAAATTAATTTATTTACTGACAATCCTTTTATCCTTGGACCTGCATGCTAATCATATTAGTCTCTTTCTTTTGGCTGCAAAGATCATGAATAAGCATAATTATTTTGCAAATGGAACCACTTTAATACATTTAACCAGAAATGGCAGTGGCCACTTTGAGAACTCTGCCTTGCTTTTTATTTCACAGCAAAATGTGGGCAAAGCTGGCTCAGCAACGATGCTGAACAAGCCAAAAAAAAACCACCACAGCTTCACTGGACTGAAAAAAATATGATGGAGTAGGCAGAACAAGAAGCAGCAAAACAGTTATATGTCCCTATAAACCTCTCAACTTTACACAATGGGACTAACCAGATTTTACAGTAGTAAATCAATGGTTAACATTTTGGTTTTAAGATTAAGAAAATTATTATTCTTGCTTTTAATCCATAAAAATCCTGCAGCTAAACTGGGAGGCACTTGTCTTTTAGCATCTTTAAAATAAGAAAAAGGGCAGAGATTCTTGCAGGCTTTCTGTTTGTGCAAACTAATACACGTCACATCTCTGAATAGACACTGCTTTTTAGTTGTCATTTATCCTGCTCTCAGACTTTCACAGCAATATTATAAATCCTTTAATTAATTCTGTCAGGATGTGGCCTAGAGTTAGTGTGAATATTTGCCCTGGTAAGCATAGTGCTGTTCCTTCTCCTTTAGAAATTGTCTCAGTTTTGTGTGTTTTGGAGAGCTGATCGCTGAATTACTTCTGTGAGCAACAAATCTCATTGTAGTCATTGACAAAACCCAGAATCGTTCCAAAGGTGACTGGCTGGGACCAGAACCACTGCTGCCCAAACATTTAAAAGACTAATTCTTCCTAGATTCTTCATGCACTAAGGACAAAGTTTTTGAAGATGTAAGGACTGTACTGCAAGCACTAACTAGATTTATTGTATCTATTTCTCTTACAGTGCATGTGATTAATAATAAATATTTTACAAATGCATGCAAATGTGCATTAATGACACCCTCAAATAACTCATGAAGTCATATTTTCTGAGGCTTTGGTAAGCAATAGTTTGCTTTTACCCTCCTAGTATCTGAATAGTTTTTGGTCAAAACACTGAGTCAGTTTTCCACATAGTTTCACATAGAGTTGCAGGTGATACAGATACTGGTCCAATTAAAGTACAGATGAGTAATTACTAGGCATGCTAGAAAACATTAAAGTACAGATGAGTAATCACTAGGCATTTTCTCTTATATTTTTCATAATTTTGTTGATCAAGGGCTGAGAGCTCCCTTCCACTCTCCATGTGGGCCAGCGGTATAACCTCTTAAAACCAAAGGATTTATATGCTTACCTAGACGGTAGCCTGTAGTGAAGTTTGCAAGAAATCCCTTCTTTGTTACAGACTTGTCTGTAAAGAGGATTACTGTCATCTGATCTGTTGTAGAGAAAACATCTGGCAAGGGGTCTTGTCCTGTATAGACAGCTGCTCTCCAGGAGAACATGAACACATTTAAGCTACATTTTTCTTAGGTATTTGCAATTGTTTTAGTTTCAAAAGCAAGTACTGCTACCACAATGAATACTTATTCCCCTAAATTTGACTGATATCAGACTGCAATGATCAAAACTCAACTCCAAATTTCTACTATCAGTATAGATGATTAAGGTTCAATTAAGAGATTATACTTCTGTTTCTGCACATAATGAGCAGTCCTATTTATCGACAAGTTACAGAATCACAGAATTAACTACTTTGTAAAAGACCTTGAAGATCATCAAGTCCAAAAAAGTCATTAAAGTAATTTGAATTACATGGAAAGTTGAGTGTATGCAAATACTTGTGAAATTTGATGTCACATACAGGATGCTTTCTCCAGATTTCCCCCAAATTTCTGAGACTCAAAAATCATAGAATCATAGAATCAATAAGGTTGGAAGAGACCTCAAAGATCATCAAGTCCAACCTGTCACCCAACATCTCATGGCTACTAAACCATGGCATTAAGTGCCATGTCCAATCCCCTCTTGAACACCTCCAGGGATGGTGACTCCACCACCTCCCTGGGCAAAATGTGAAGAGATGTAGAATGAAATCAGAATGGATTTCCTTTGCATTATGTCTATCAGTCTACTCCAATTGTCTGACCACATTCATTTTAGTACCCAATTCTGTTACTTGCCCAAAAGTAAAGAATTTGGTCCTCTGCCATCTCTGACTTCAACCACATCAAATGTACTTTCCAGATCAAAAACCTGAAAATGAAGCTGAATGTTTTTTCCCTTTTCAGCATTTAGGTACCACACACCTAAAAAGTAACACACAAAAATAACTTTTTCAGTTGTTGCATTTACTGTGTTACTTTCATGTTGAAAGGTTTTGGGAACCCAAATAAATAAATAAATGACACACTATTAAGAGTAACCCAAGAGACCTAAAGTCTAAATCTCATCTTTAAAAGCAACTAATGCTGTCAAGATCCAAAGTTCAATTGACTGCCATTCCTTAAAATAAGTTTGAAAACTGAACAGAGGCTTTGAAGACATACACAGAGGCAGATTTTACCATTGATGACAACTGTGAGTTTCCCTAAAGTAGCAAAACTCACTCTTTTTTAACAGTGAAAATGTGGCAAATGGCCTTGTCACTTATTTGATGGTATGATAATTTCTATAATCAGTGATGGAAGCCTGTCTTTCAAGTTCGACGTCTTTTTGAGAAGTATTTGCTTCTGTTTAGCTTATGTTTTATCATATTTACTCTGTGTAAGTGTGGACACTATGTAAATCTTATAAAGAAAGTCAAATGAATCTGTTCACAGAATGAAAATTATTTTCTCACTAACAGAAATCTCATTTGGGAACTTGAGAAATTAATAAGTGGAAATGAGAGCCAGAGCTCAAGCGGCACAGAAACACACATGCCCAAAATCTCAGCTCTTGTGATTACCATCCCAACACAGTTCTCCAGTTAAAGGTAAAGTCATAAAAAATGAACATTTAATTAAGAAACAATGAAAAAATTCTCTTCCTTGCTCCATCCATCAACAGCACATAGTGAACCACATTGTAGCAGTTTCACTTCTGCTGTCTGTAGCTTAATCTAAGTCAAGTCACAGGAGCAAAATAATTATGTTTATTTCACTAGGATGTTAAGAAATGTGGAATGAAGATCCCTGGCACAATGAATGCACATATTCTTTGCCTCTAGAAAAGGTCAATTCTTTAACAGAAGAGGTAGTGCTTTTGACCTGGCAAATACACTGAGGTGCAATGGTAAAATGGGAATTTTCAGCACCTCGTCTGCTGCATAGACATACAAATATTTGACATAATAAGTATTAAGAAATTGGCCTCTGAACCCACTCAAAGGGATTATGCTTGTCTTCACTTTTTAACCAACTGGCACATTCTTCTTTAGCTTCTCCTAAATTCCATATAGACTTCAGTTAAAAGATCCCACTTAGATCATTTTTGATGGCTAGCATCTTACTTGGGACGGCAGATTTAGTATCTTTGCTTTTATACAGCTAAATTTTTCCTGAAGACTTGAAGAAGAATGACTTACAAGAAGCTTGATTAGGGTAGTTATTTGGGAAGTTTTCAGAGCTGAATGTACTGTTTGTCTCCCAGAGTTCAACTGGCCCTCCACAGTCAGCTGAAAAAAAAAAAACCATTAAAAACATAGTTAATCCATTGTTTGACTTTTGCAATCTATTGTAACACAGATCATTTGGAAAAACTAATCTTAGGAAGAGGATATTCAAGATAACATCATCACTGTAAGGGTTCAGTTATGGTGCTGTTAACATAGAGATTGAACAATGAGTTGTGAGTAAGGGCAGAGCTTTGAGGAAATAAGGAATGTAAGAAAGTCATTGTCCCTATTAGTTACAGTGTCTAAATCAGACACACACAATCAGGATCATAGTGCTAACTACAACTATAGTTCATATAAAGGGTTCATATATATAGTTCATGAAGTGCTAGTGCCCAAGTGCACAACCATGTGCTGGTGCCATGAGATGACTTCACCCTGTAGTTATGAGAATTCTGTCCTTCATTTGGTAATCAGTGGTCTGCAAGCCATTCACATGACAGAAAATATGAAGAAAAGAATATGATACAGAAACTGTATAATTTATTAGTACATTAAATTAAAGCTAGAAAATGCCAAATGAGGAGAGGAAACCCCCTCTATCTCTTATAGAACCTATTTATGCACTTAGCTTGCCTTGCTCATTATCTGATTGATCTTGCAGCATTAGCAGAGAAACTCAAGAATAAAGCCCATTTTGTTATCTAGCAAATAAAATTCATAGCAACCCCTCCTCATCTTCTACTGTTATTTAGATTTCATCATCACCCTGGAAACTTTTACAGTTAAACTTTGTAAATAGACTGGATGAGGCACTTGGTGCCATGGTTTAGTTGATAAGATGGTGTTGGGTGATAGGTTGGACTTGATGATCTTGAAGGTCTTTTCCAACCTGGTTAATTCTGGCCTATTCTAGTCTATTCTAGTAAAAGTAGGCATATGCTTTTTCCTTGAAACAACTGCTCCAAAAAGAAAAGTCTTTACCATAAACATGTATAATGCACTTATACATAGAACTGAATGAAATATATTTAAAAGCAAGTATTGGAGATGTGCATATACACACATAAAGACATAGCTAATTGTACTCTATATATTCAACATTCTAGTTTAATATATATATGACACTTTACATCTGAAATACAACAGCTTCATTTCCCAAAACTTTACTTCATATTGAGAAATATTATATATTTTTATTTCAGCTGTACCATCAGAATGAGCTGTGTTGGTTTTCCACTTCTGCTGTTCACAAAAACTTTATTCAAAAGTAAAGAGTACTCCTCTGCCTGCTTTAGGAAATGAATTAAGACAGAAGAAATCTACCTTCTTTTTAACATTGTTGTTGGTTTATTTTTTAAATTGATTTTTTCCTTTGTTTTTTTTTACTTTCAGACTTCAGCTAAACTTTAGTACTCTTCCTAACTCCATGTTGTTTCAGAATAGTTTCAGTGTGTTCACTGTGTTTCAGTACTGTAGACTGAGAGCCGCTTGGTTGAGGACTTCATAATCTACAAGTCCTACTGAGTTTGCTGTTTGAATCCCACTGAGACAAAGCTCTACTGCATACAAAGAAGCTTTGAACCTTCTTACAACATTCATTTTATAGAACTTTGTATTTCACCAAATCACTCCTGTCAATAAAAGTTTAACCTTCTAAAAGGAGAAGGAACTGTCAACGATCACACGCTGACTAACAAATGTGTAATGTTTCAGCCCTATGGCTCACAGTGAGGACTATTTTCTGTAAATACCATTAACAACAAATTGAAATTACACTCTTTTTCCCTTTTTCTTTCTTTTTTTTTTTTTTTTTTTTTTTTTTAATGGAACATTGCTGCACATACAAAGAGACATGCAACTACTGTTAATTTGCATGAAGAAATGCATGGCTCTTTACTAGTATCATCTGGTGATATGAGCAGAGCAAACCCAACTTTCTTGGTAGCAGAACAGGGGCAACTTAGAATGAATTCTAATCTGATGTTGACTACATGTAAGACATATTGGTAGAGATCTTCTCTCTCTTGCATGGAAAAATGATAGAAGTAAGTCATTTTACTTATGTCTTGAAAAAAATGGTTTCAAATTTTCCAGTTGCAGTTATTCACATAGCTGTCACTCACTGGAGAGAGCTACGTGAAGCAGCAATCAGCACCAATAATCTTTGTCCTTTCATGGAGCATAATAGACTATTTCCCCAACACTGTAGAAAAATATATATGATCTACTCATAAAAATATTCCCCTGTGATTTAGCCCAAACTTTAATTTATATTGACATATACATCCTAAGTGTGGAATTTACACTGCAAAAGACAGGTTATAAATGAAAATGAAGATGAAAGCAGTCTTTGTTTCAGATGAAAGCATAAGCTGACAGTCTTGTGTAGAAGACAAAAGCAAACCTGGCTTCTCTATCCCACTATCAATTTGTTTTTCTTTGACTTTTCAGTGAGCTTTTGTGGCACTGTGAATAATGCCAGTGCCTGTTACTGAAGCTCGAAGTCTAGCGAAAGAAATTGGCTCAGCTCAAATTCTTTCATCTCTTGTTTGTAGACATGACATTTTGTAGAGAAGCCATTAATGTTAGTAAGCTTGCACCACATCCATCAAAGTAATTTCGTACTTCTTTGAAGATGACTGATAACATTCACTATTTGTTGTCAGGTTACAGGCAGTGTCTATGTACCATGCCTCAACAAATTTATGCAAACAAGTTAACTTTGCCCAAGCAATACCTGGGACTATGCTTTTGTATAATTTTCAAGGACAGTATGGGTCCTCTCTAATGTGTTTGATCAGGAGTTATAAGCTATTGTTAGATAAATGTTCTAATCACCCAGAGCAATGGTTCCAGGACAAGATGTAAGCAGGTGAAGAAGTTTATTACATTATACAGTAAAGTTATATATTCTATCAGAAGGCACATGTGTCACATCTTAATAGGTCATTTTCTACTGGCATGCATGTAATTAAGGCATACAATAGGTCAAAATAACAAAACAATCTTTTAACACATCCAACCAAATTCTGCCCAGTTTCTCTCCTGTTACAAGGTGTTTACATGCCCCTCAGAGTCAAAGACAAAACAGAGCTTTCTCTAATTCAAGCAAAGGCAAATCTTCCCTATAACCTTCCAAAGCTATCTGAAAATAACCTCTTCCCACAATGAGCCACATGACCACTTCCTTTTTTTTGAGTATTAAAACTTTATCATATTTTGGGTAGAGATTGCTGGTTTGAAGGACATTTCTTTGGTGTTTTGACAGCAGCACTCATCTCCTTTCAACCACAGGGTCATTCTACCGCTAATCATTAGACTGATGCTACCATGTGAAGGTGTGTTTACCCACAGCACCTGAAAGGTGGGTTGAGGTGGAAGATATCAACACCCCTCCACAGTATTACTTTAATGAATACTGCAATCAAATGACAAATGCATTTTGGTATAACAGAAATTACTTGTGCTATTGAAATTGAGTTTTACTGGCATCTGTTGAACTTTACCTTCTTGTTTCTCAGGATGAGGTTCCATACCTGAATTTTGCTCTGGTATTTAGAAGGTTTTGTTTGCTTACCTGTCCTGATGCAATAGATTTAAAGGTGACAGATTTGATAGAATGATGATATCAGCAAACAGAACTTCAACATGAATACAATGCAACAAGATATTTTTTCTGTTATTTTAATTTCAGACCACGTTTATTTACTCTGTGCTGTCAAAAAAGCAACAAGCTGGTCTATGTGAGTGACAATAAATCCAAGAGGAGGCAGTCCTGGAACATATTCACTGTTTATTTTAAAGATTTCAAGGCAGTTTTTAATAGGTCTTCTGCAGAAATCTTTTCTTCAAAAAGCAGTTCATGCCTCTTTCACAATGAACTAGCACTAACAAAGTGGCTATTTAGCCATGGCAACACCCCCTCAGATACCTCTCAGATGGAACCCAAGCTTACAACCCTGAATTTTAGGCATTCAGACTTTGATTTCTTCAAGGATCTGCTGGCCAAAGTATCAAGGGACAAAGCCCTAGAGGGAAGAGGGGCCCAGGACAGCTGGTCAGTATTCAAGGATCACCTTCTCCGTGCCCAGGAATAAAGTATACCCACAAAGAGGAAAGAAGGACAGAATACTGGGAGACCTGCCTAGATGAGCAAGGATATCCCGGACACACTGTCACACAAAAAGAAACTGTACAAGGAGTGGAAGAAAGGACAGCTGGAATAGGGGATACAAGGAAGCTGTCCAAGCAGCAAGAGACATGGCTAGAAATGCTAAAGCTCAGTTAGGATTAAATCTAGCCAGGGAGATCAAAGGAAATAATAACAAATTCTATAGGTATATTAATGGTAAAAAGAAGAATAGAGAAGCTGTGGGCCCCCTCAGAAAGGAAATAGGTGAACTGGTGACAAGTGACATGGAGAAGGCTGGGGTTCTCAATGACTTCATTACCTCAGTCTTCACTGGTAAGGACTCCAGCCGCACTCCCAGAATAACACAAGATAATGGCAGGGACTGGAAGAAGGAACTGCCCATGGTGAGTGAAGATCAGGTTCATGACCATCTGAAGACGGTTGGAACTAGATGATCCTTGAGTCCCCTTCCAACCCTAACAATTCCATGATTCTATGATTCTCTTTTTTTCTTCTTTCCCCTTCAGTGGCTTCTTGGAAACTTTACTAATGAAAACTGTTAGAGAAAAATTCTGAGTTCTTTAATTATCCCCCATTCTTCAGGTATTGGGGCATACTACACTGATTGTTTAACCTGTCAACCTAACAGTTCTTTCGCTATTAAGGAGTCATGGGCAGGGAACCTGATCCCTCATGAGTTATCCTGAAGATAATTTTGCAGCGATGAAGAGAGATTTTTTGTAACATTGGAAGATGAAATTCTTAATCAGTTTTACACAAATACAGTAACAGGGAATGGAAATCAATGTATTTTAGTGTTTACTTACTAGGAACTGAAGGTTCAGGAGTGACAGTTGGAACTGGAGTTGGTTCTACATAATCACTTTCATCACACTTTCCCTTCGTCAGGCCAATGTCATCCAAGGCAATATCGCTGGGACCACGCCTTTTGAATGCATCAAAAATAACCTTGAGTTCATGAGAAAAAAAAAAAAAGTTAAAAATAATTTTATAATGTAAGAAAACATTTTTCAGTTTCCTGTACCAAACCACTCTGTCTTCTTTCTTGGTTGCTCTTATTTCCATTGTAGTTTACACGGGATGAGACAAGATTCCTGGTAAAAGAAACCAGCACTACATAAAACATCCTAAGGAATGCAGGAACTTCATGATGAGCATGATTTAAAACTCTTCAATAACTTCAGTTTTCATATACAAATTAATGTAATTTTTGAAGCACAAATTCTGTATCACACATCACTTCAAACCTCTTCTGATCTAATGGTGTATCTCCATGAAAAAATGGAATTAATCTTGCTTGTTTGTTACATTGCTTTACTATCCACATATTGTAGGTAATACTGCTACTAAGGACTTTGTGATGGGAAATGCAGCTAGTTCTAGCACTCTTCCTGAGATTGTAAAGCACACATTGCTGGAAATCTGATGCAGCCAGGTCACAGATGCATTTACTTCTTCAGATGTTAAATGCATCTTTATGGCAGTGCTTTTGCATCAATCAAAACTACTATAGCAGAACACGCCACCTCAAATAGCTATAAAAAGAAATTGTTTTCAGTAGAGAGTTGCCGATGAAACTGCCTAGCATAAGTCTCCTCCTTTTGTTTACAGATAAGTCAGGTTGGTTATTAACCCTGTGGCACCAAATACATTTCTGTCTGGAAAATACTTTCAGTGAATTATTCTGTAATTAATAAATGAAAACACTACTTCAGAATCTGAAGTTATTTAACTGAATTCTTCCCATGGCTAAGTGCTTCATATCACACTCACTGTCAAGATTTTTCAACTCCACATCAGATTGTGATAGGCTTTTAACACCCTCATTTTGTGCAAAGCTCTCTCAGAGAGTTGGGGCTATTCAGTCTGGAGAACAGAAGGCTCCAAGGAGACCTTATTGTGGCTTTTCAGTATCTTAAGGGGTGCTACAAGAAATCTGGTGAGGGATTTTTTAGGGTGTCAGGTGACTAGGGGACTAGGGGAAATGGAACAAAAACTAGAAATGGGTAGATTCAGATTGGATGTTCAGAAGAAATTCTTCACCATGAGGGTGGTGAGATACTGGAACAGATTTCCCAGGGAGGTGGTGGAAGCCCCATCCCTGGAGGTTTTTAAGGCCAGGCTGGATGTGGCTCTGAGCAACCTGATCTAGTGTGAGGTGTCCAGGCCCATGGCAGGGGGGCTGGAACTAGATGATCCTTGAGGTCCCTTCCAACCCTAACAATTCTATGATTCTGTGATAACTTTTGTTGTCTAAAGACAGTATTAAGGTTTTCTATTTTCTACAGTAATAATACTTTAAATTCCAGAGTAGGGAAGAGAAGAGGATGACAATTCAAGTGGGAAATCTAGTCTTCTGCATGCCAACATCTATCTGATGAAATACATTAGTAAATAGTCTTAGGAGCGGTGGAGTTCATTTGGCAGAAACCTCTGATACGAGTTTGGCTAAGGTGAATTTTGAAAAGAACAAACCTTAAAAGCAGATGTTTCATTTAATGTTACTTGTCCATAATTCCAATAGTTTCCATAGTTCCCTTCTTTCTGGAAAACGATCTTTTCCAAACCGTGTTCATTACTTATGCTAACTCTTAAAAGGTAAATGTTGGGACTGTACATGAAATACCTAGAGGGGGAAGAACAATTTTTTTTTCTCATTAGTATAACAAAGCAAAATATAATGAAAAAAAAAAAGCAAAAGGTTTTTATTGGATAAATGTTTTTATGGAATTAGGACTAATTTGCAGGGAACATGAACATCAAATGTATTGTATGTTTATATTGCACTGCAAAGTTTCATTTGGTGTTTTGTTATGTTTTCTGCAGAAGCCTAGCTAAGCTTCATGAAAAAACCAAATCAATATTTCAGGGATTCTTCCTATGATTTCTGTATGGAAATGAATATTGGATGCAGGGTGAAAAAGAAACTGCATTAGAGCAAACCACAAGCATCAAATCTTTAAAGGAGTCAGGGTTTCAGGCCTGGAATTGAAACTGATTGTGAAAAGTCAAAGAGAAGCAAGCTTGTATTGCTGAAATATTTACTTGGATTAGTATTATATATGAAAGAAAGCTATTTGATTTTATTCTTAAACAAAATATATGTATAGGAGTTATGTAAGTATACCAAAAGCTTAAACAAGACAAGTCTGAAGAGACCAAAGGCAGACTCAGAATTCGGACTCTCTCTTCTGTGAATCCAAGTCCTATGGGTGTTGAAATATAATATCCTGCAAGATAATGTGCATGTTTTAGTTGGTATAGAATCAGCTTTGTTGTGGTTTGTTTGGTTTGTTGATGTTAAAAATAATATCAATAATATCAAATGCAGATAGTTTTACATGACTTGGAAGATTCCTGACCCAATAAATGTGAATGATTATCCCAAGTTATATTCATCAATGAATGACATATTAAAGTGAGCTTTTAAGCTTGTCTGGCACTCTCCAGAACTAGACATGAAATGAAACCAGTCCTTTTAAAGTCAGTGGGAGAGCTGCTTTTTATTTAGTGAAGGCAGTGAGAGTGATTGGCCATTGGAATGGGCTGCCCAGGGAGGTGGTGGAGTCACCATCACTGGAGCCGTTTAAGAAGAGACTGGATGAGGCACTTGGTGCCATGGTTTAGTTGATTAGATAGTCTTGGATGACAGGCTGGACTCAATGATCTTGAAGGTCTTTTCCAACCTGGTTAATTCTATTCCAATTCTGTTTAATTTATTAAAAAGTCTTCCTATTTCACACTGTTTGTGATTTTGCAGAAGAATTTCTAAGTTACTTCCTTGCTGCTGAGAATTTGTACTTCTCTCTGCCATGTGGAAAAATAATGTGAGACCTGGCTACAGAAACATTGTGATTTGGCACAAGAAAACCAAAATTAGTCAGAGTTAAAAGTCCTAAAGTAAAACTCTTGCTCTACTAAAATAATGGCTCTAATCCTGGATTTTATTTTCTGTCTACCTAATACTTATATATGTGCAGATATAAATATGATTATATAACTGTATTATGTGCAATTTTAATGTTATTTATACTTCTAGGTTAGATAGCTTTTTCATGCAAGAGCCTGAAATCTCAATCAGGCCTTTTATTGAGTTGACTTAGAAAGCATGCCTTAAAGAATTCATGGTGTCTAGTTTTAAGAAAATGAGCTTAGCATTCTTTTTCAGAAAGGGTCTTCATATAGGCAAAGTAACAGCTCTCTGTCTTTGTTTCGTCAGCTCTCAGAGTGTTCAGAATCGACTGTTGAGTCTTTTGCTTTTCAAGCCCTATGAGGAGAGGCTGAGGGAGCTGGGATTGCTTAGCCTGGAGAAAAGGAGGCTCAGGGCAGATGTCATTGCTGTCTACAACTACCTGAAGGGAGGTTGTAGCCAGGTGGGGATTGGTCTCTTCTCCCAGGCTACCAACAACAGAACAAGAGCTCAAGCTGCACCAGGGGAAGTTTAGGCTGGATGTTACAAAGAAGTTCTTCACAGAAAGAGCGACTGGCCATTGGAATGTGCTGCCCAGGGAGGTGGTGGAGTCACCATCACTGCAGGTGTTTAGGAAGAGACTGGATGGGGTGCTTGGTGCCATGGTTTAGTTGATTAGATAGTGTTGGATGATAGGTGGACTCAATGATCTCAAAGGTTTCTTCCAACCTGGTTAATTCTATTCTATTCTATTCTATTCTATTCTATTCTATTCTATTCTATTCTATTCTATTCTATTCTATTCTATTCTATTCTATTCTATTCTATTCTATTCCAGCAAAACAAAAACAGTGTGTCTCACCCAATGTATACAATAGCTAGATATTAAAGATGCAGCTCACATTTTTACTTCAAACGCAGGCTGTATAAATTTGAATATTCAATACCAACGTTACATATAACAATATTACACATGTCAGCTTAGATCTAGCACAATGAAGCAGAGAGCACTGGAAATAAATTAGAGAGCTAGAAATAATTTTCAAATGTGCTGTTAAACATATTTTACATCCTTTAATCTGATTTGTATTCCAGGAGTCAAGTGGGAAGATAAAACAGTTTTCTGAAGATTGTTTAGAAGCTGTGCATTTACTCAGATAGAAATGAATAATTTATATCCAATAATATGCTGAATAATATTTTTTTCTTTTCCTAGGAGCAATTTCTTCCAGAATAATTTGCAATTTTTCCTGTTATCTGTCACTCATTAAGTCTTGTATAGAATACATAGAACCACTGCAAAATACAAATTATGCTAATTAGTTTTAACTAGACTGACGAATCGGCGGAGGGGAAGATTGTTTGGCTTTCCTGCAGAAGCAGAAAACCACTTTTGGAGTATGATTCTGGGATAAACATTCAGATGCACATTCAAAAGCTGATTTTTTTTTGGTATTGTCTCGTCAATTAAAGCACACATTTGATGTGATTACTCCTCTAAATAAGCTGTTTTGGCACAGCAGCTGCTGGAGTGTTTCTGTGCTTTGTGCGCACTAGCGTGCCTGGTGCACAGGACAAAGCAAAATTATTCTGTGGCAACCAGAATGCTGACAGTAGACAGGGCTGAAACAGAAGTGATTTCTCTAAAATGTAACTGTACTATACTTGTTTATTACCTTAAGGTAAACATGCAATTATTTGACCTATAATTACTTAATAGAAGTTCATTTCTTAGAGAAAGCACTTTGTCATGCTGATAGTACTGAAACTTTTCAATACTTTTAATACTTTCAATACTTTAATCACTTTATATATCCCTTTATTTCTTGTTTTATTGTATTTCCAGAGGATGGCAATCAGTAGCATCAAATATTTTGTCTGGTAGGCCTGACTCACTTTTTAAGACAGAATAAAATTACATCCCAATTATGCCACTGCTGTACCATTGAAGGTCTCTTCCAACCTGGTTTATTCTATGTATTCTATGTATTCTATATTGTACAGTGGTATAATACAAGCTAAATTGACCTTTGCCTTTAATCTGCAAGCAGCTTGTGTTTGCCCTTACCTGATATATTACCAAATGTATGATCGAATTCAGGACCACTCATAAAGGGAAAGGTAGGACCCTGAACTCTCTCCCATTCTGAATCATCATCTAAATCTTGTATCCAGTAACAAAAGCCATCTTCAAATGTGCAATTGACTTTCTCATAATCTGTGAATAAGAACCTCTAGTAAGTAAAAATGACAGAGACATAAGAATGAGTGACAAACAGTGTAAATATTTGAGAACTGGAGCCTGTGTTGACTCAATTCCCTCTATGCAATACAAAATAATTAATCAAATAGATATGTTCTTTATATTTGTTAACAAAACACTATTGCTGTAGGTAGCTCCATATGCTCTTGCACTCATGCATTAACCTGCTTTTTTGGTTCTTTAACAGTCATGTGGTGGCAGAACGAGAGAGGACTCCTTGCAAAGATAACTCTAAGGGTTAACCATGTTCTTGTCCTTCTTTGCCAAGGCCTGGTTTGCTCCAGCTGAAAGGGCTTACTAGTAGAACTGAATGTTCAGAAGGTTAAGTGTTGTGCTCCATGCACCACAGATTTCCCTTTCCTTAACCTTCTCCTTTGTACCTTCTTTGCTCAAATTTTTTTACTGCAATATCCTCATCACCTTTCTTCCCATGAAATTTTGCTTAGTGTCTGTGCTTAGTGCCTTGAAGTGCAGGTTAGCCCCTAGCAAAGGCTTCCACATGACAAGAGTTTTCTAGTACTCTGGATACTGCCTGTAGCAGTTCCAGTTACAATCCCAGTAAACATCATGCTCAAAATTAAGCAGCTGAAGAAGCTTTCCCCCCAGCTACTAAAGAACACCAATGCATGAATCATATTGCTGCATTTTGTGGTCACTTTTGATTTACTGTATTTGGACTTTTCCCTGTGCCTATTTGTTGAAACAAGCATTTTCCTGAATATTAATTTTACCATTTAGGGCCACTATTTGTGGAAGTGTCCAGAAACTCTGGACATCAGGTACTGTCAGGTGATCACAGAATAATGCTTAGTGTCACTGATTCAGCAGTGTTCATTAGTGAACAAATTGGCTGAAAGGAATTTGATGAAGACATAGCCAGAGGTTTACTCTTATTTAACCAGACTAAGTTTGTAAGACATCACCCTGCTGCTAGACACAGACCTGTATACCTGTGGAGAGTGTTCTTGAAAACAATGATTGAATCTTTAAGATACTGTGAAATTTCTTAAAGTGGATACAGTTAGTAGACTGGGGTTATAAAATACTGATTCTCTTTTGGTCTGCATTTTGTCAAACTGAAAATATAGTTCCACCAAACACACACACAAACACCCCAACACTTACCATGTAGTTCATTTGCATTAAATGTAGTGTACGTTGCATTAAAGCCATTGTAATTTTCAGAATAATCTGATGTAAACTGTGCTGTAGCCTCATGAGAGAAAATGTAAATTGTCTGAGAATTAGTCCCTGACAGAGAAGCTGAGAAGAAATAAAGAATAATATAGTCAGAGTTAATACAACCCCAAGCCCACGTGCATTAAAATCCCCAGTGCTGTCATAAATATACAGTGGATTAGCTTTTTGAATCTTAAAGAATGCTTTCCCTCTTGTACTGTGATCCTGCAAACAATATCTTAAAAACCCTAAAGACATTTATCAGTTTGGCTGCCATATCCCATTCTGCATATTCCATCTCTCATATACATCAATATGGATAGTAGCTAGTGGAGAAATGTAGACAAATTCAGCAGTATAATCTCTATGCCTGTTATGCTGTAAGTGTTGTCAAAATTAACGGATATGCATTCTGAAACTCCAGAATCATAGCACTAATTATGTAGTTTTGTTATATATATATTTACTCTCACAGTTCAACAATTAGCACACACACTTACAGATACTCAAAGAGCAAGGAAAAATGTGAACTACATGGGAAATTAATTTTCTGATATATGAATGAAGGCATTTAGTACAGGAGAAATCACAAAGGTCCAAGAAGTGACTGGGCAGGGTGCTAGATAATCCCATCCAGGCTCCCTTTTCTGTGAAAGGTTGGACCAGAAGATGTTTCAAGTGCCCTTCCAACCTGGGCAATTCTGTGATTCTATGGTACACTGTATCTCAATGTCGACATCAAATTCTAAATTAATTTAAATTCATTCATTTAAGCATCATATGTGTGAAATCAAAGGATTGATACAAACTATCACACAGTAACGTGGCTGTTTCTCCATCTAAAGCTGATACAATGCAGGGCAATAATGGTTAGACTAGTACCTATATTCAGGACAAAGAAAATTCTGAATTTCTCAATGTTCTGTGAGAGTTTTTGCCTTCACTTTTCATCTTCTGAAGTCCTAGCCCAGTTTTACAGAGATAGAGAAACTTCTTTTTCTGAGGAGGAGTTATTTATTAGTAATATTTTATCTATCTATCTATCTATCTATCTATCTATCTATCTATCTATCTATCTATCTGAAATAGTGCCACATTATTAAGGAAAGAAAAGGAGCATCCCCTTTCACACATATATGTTCATTATTTTTCTTCCTCCTTCTCAATTTCTTGTACTTACTAAAGTGGAGAGTCTTAATTTGGCAATGTCTTGTAGTCCTTTCCTCTACATTTGCTGCCTCTCAAACAACAAAGCTTTAGGCAGTCCACTGAAGGACAGTCTTCAACATTGTCTTTATGTCATCCTAGGTCATGCCCATAGCAGTCTTTAAACCCATGCAAGTTAATGATTGCTGCAGAGAATGTTACAGAAGCAATCTCTTACATCTAAATTGAAATTCCAAAGCAAGGGACAAATTCAAAGCAATACTGAAAAAGGAAATAATTTCTCCATTTCCTAAATGCTATGTCTTTCACTATTTCTCATTCCTATTCTCTCCTTGTTTCCAAAAATAAGGATAATTAATAATATATTTTCGTGACTTTTATATATATATATTTATCTTCAGTTATAGATATTTCACTTCTGATGGAATTTAGCTGGACAGACTTAGTCTTGTGACTCCCAGTTTTTCCAGAATAGCATATAGAAACAGATATAAGGTATCATCAGTATTTCAAGGTATGAGGAAAGCAATGCCATGCTTGTAATGAATTTCAAAGAGTATCATAGCACATTGCCCAATAGTTTTTGTATAGAATAGAATAGAATAGAATAGAATAGAACAGAATAGAACAGAACAGAACAGAATAGAATAGAATAGAATAGAATAAAATAGAATAGAGTAGACCAGGTTGGAAGAGACCTTCAAGATCATCGCGTCCAACCCATCAACCAATCCAACACCACCTAAACAACTCAACCATGGCACCAAGCACCCCATCAAGTCTCCTCCTGAACACCTCCAATGATGGTGACTCTACCACCTCCCCGGGCAGCACATAATGGGCAATCACTCTCTCTGCATAGAATTTCTTCCTAACATCCAGCCTAAACCTCCCCTGGTGCAGCCTGAGACTGTGTCCTCTTGTTCTGGTGCTGGCTGCCTGGGAGAAGAGACCAATATCCGCCTGTGTACAACCTCCCTTCAGGTAGTTGTAGAGAGCAATAAGGTCACCCCGAGTCTCCTCCTCTCCAGGCTAAGCAACCCCAGCTCCCTCAGCCTCTCCTCACAGGGCTTGTGTTCCAAACCCCTCACCAACTTCGTTGCCCTTCTCTGGACTCGTTCCAGCAAGTCAACCTCCTTCCTAAACTGAGGGGCCCAGAACTGGACACAGTACTTGAGGTGCGGCCTAACCAGCGCAGTGTACAGAAGCAGAATAACCTCCCTGCTCCATTTAGATCATTTTTCTGTTAGGTTAATTGGACACACATGCATTCTTCCACTGAAGCATACACATGCAATTACTTTTTTTTTTTCACTTCAAACACTTATTTTAGCACTGAAATTTTATCAAAGGAATAGTAATGTTAACTGGAAAATAATCTTACCTCTTAAAATCTTGTTTTGTCCTATACCTTCAAAAATATTTAAGTTGTCCTGAAATTGTTGTGTTTCGAAAGAAGTGAAGTTCAGTTTAATGGATAACCCTCGAGGCACTCTAAGATAACACAAGAAATAGAAGTCTTATAGCTGAAAGTTATGTTCTACTAATTTATTTCTTTTTTAGTAGTAAATCTATTGCATGCTTGAATGATGTTAAATTCAGAAAGGATACAAACACATTAATTAAGATTCTTGATCAAGATGACCTATTTGGTTAACTTTCAGTTTGTGAAATTAGCAAAGAGTAGGGCAAAACTCTTTTGTGACAGTATAAGTGGTCATTTAGTCACTGAAATTAGGTATATTTTAAGAATTAAACTGTCTAAACACTACAGTGTGATATTCAGCTGAATAGCAATCTATATTTAGGTACTTCTCCCATTGCCTTTCTACTAAACATATATGGTACTCTAAATTCTAAAACTCTACTATCACGATTAACTTAGCCTCCTCTACCACCATTGGTTGTTTCCTGGCATTCAGAGACCCACTGAAGATAGCTTTTTGAAAGCAATTTGCTGGTGCTTATCAGTACCAATTAGTAGAGAAGCATGAAGTAAATGTTTGAATATTTGCATTTGCATTTCCTTTCAGGGAGATATTGAGTATACTCTTTGCTCTTGAACAGGGAGAGAAAACTGTATCTTCATTTGGGCAGGAGTTAAATGGGGTGAAAATGTAAGAGCTTTTCCTGAAGGTAATGGGGAAATCTCTCTAGACAAAGAAAGGTGGATGAGAAATCAAATCTTGGATGTATTATAAGGTGACTTTTAACATATTTTTATAGCGATAATAACAATAAGAAGAGAAAATATCTTACATAGGTTACTAGAAAACTCAAAATATTCCCTCATAGAAACAATTCTGTTATCCAGGCTAATATTCTGAAGGATACAGTCTTTTTCTGTGACACACCTACATTTTAGAACCAGGTTAATATTGCTGAAGATGAGAAGAAACAAATGCACTAGGCAGAAGGGAAATCATGACTCTTAAGTGTCAGGGTGAAGACAAAAGCCCTGAACAAACTTAAAGGATAGCACCTTCAAAGAAGCCTTGGGAATAAGAAGTCCAAATCTTATCCAATTTTAAAGGCATTTCCTTAATCTCCTTTGATACTCTTCTACCAAATGAATGCTTCTTAAAGAACAGCCATTATTACAAAGCCATAGTAAGAATTACTGCCTTTCAAAGCAGTAGTTTCTCAACTGGCAGTCACTGTAGAGACTCTCAGGAGCTTCCAATATGCAATGATCTAATTTATTTCATATTATTAGAATGAGATTTATCACATATGGGTGTTTTCTTCTTGCTGGCCTATGAAGTGCACTTAGAGTGTCAAAGTCAAATAACTGTCCCTCCCTGTAGGTATGTATCCCTGATTAAACAACTACCACTTCTTGTGTCTACAGCCTAAAAAGCATTTTGGTGGTATTATGGCAAATGATACTCGTGTGCTTTTAAAACATATTCCTAAATGAGTTAGTAGTAGAGGTGCCATTAACTCCCAGATGAAATGTGTTCCCACGACAAGGGAGTTCTTGCAAGTGTTAGTAAAAGCTCTATCAATAAAGCTATTACCTAAAGACTAGTATTTACTATAACACTTTGAAATAAATATCTTTGTAATTATTTTGAGTTATGCAATTTATTGTGAGTTTGTAAGTGTGTTCTTGTGCCTGCATAAAACAAACAAGATTTCTCAAAATCAGACCTAAGAATTTTTTTCATGTGGGAAAATTATTGACATAGTTACGAGCTTTAGATTTTCAAGTTTAAAAAGAAAGTTATGTAAATACAATGGAGAAAATTGTCTGACATATTTTCCAGGCTAGGCTATTTGGGAAAAAAACCTAAATGTTATAAGGCTGATGTGCATGAAACAATAGCACCTCACAATAATAACTAAAAGAAAAATAAAGGAGAGAAAATTATTGGGAAATGGCTTACAGTATAATCCATTGGCAAATGATGTTTGCATTATATGGTTTGGGATAATTCATAGAATGAAAAAACCCAGAGGAATCAGTCAACATAAATTTTCCATCACAAACTGTATCTGTAAAGATATAATGAAGAACATTTGTCAAAATGCCATGTGAAAAACAGAATTGGAGCCAAAAATGAGGGCAATTTTAGATATTAGTTTGCATGAGTTAGCTTGGAAATGCTTTGTAAGCAAGAGTGGGAAAACAAAATAAAACACTTTACCAACTTACTCCCACTTCTAATTCCTATGAGTATTTGACCTCAAAGTACTATGAGAAGAAAAGCAGTAGAGAAGAACAGCTTTTAAGTTAGAGACCATCCAACTAATTCAAACTAGACTAAACCAATCTAAATAATTGAAATCTACAGCTGGATTCAACTAATCCAACTTGCTTGCTCTTACTTTATTTTACAGATTTGGAAGGAGCCAGAACCTGGCCTTAACAGATCTTATCTGCAGCTACTTTGAATCAGGAAGCTGTTTGCGCAACCAGAAACAACCTGATACCATGTGAATAAAAGCAAGATGGGATAAGATTGACGACCACTATCTCTTCTTTTATGACCCTCCTGGTTTCTTGTCTTATATACTTCTAAACACTCGAAAGAGATGAGTGGATAACCCATTTCCTGCCAGCAATCAAATTCATTCATCTGAGGCAAACATCATCTATCATCATATATTTCCCCCTCCCCCCCTTGGTGCTACTGTTCTATTCTATGCATTCTATTCTATGTTTTTCAGTTTGAAAATTAGTTGTTTTAAAGAAAAATAAATTTTAATCCTCAGGAAGATTGGAAATGCTAATTCATGTAGAGTTACATTATTTCAGCAGACACTGAAGCACTGTTGAAGCTCTGGCTGCATCTCTTGAACACTGTTAGGAATCTGATGATGATTTCTCCTCATTTTTTTTTTTTTTGAGGAAGAATCAGAGAGATTTCAAATAGGGGTAAAAATTATGCAAGATTATCTGGAGAGGTAAGGATAAGTTCATCAATTTGAGGCAGATAATCAGAAATAGAGCTTTTCATTAACATCAGAAATCTAAGTATATGTGTAATTGCATTCAAAATTATGAATAATCAATCAATCATATTGAAAATTACATGGAAATTTTATTGATCATATTACCTCTGGGAAAAGACATAAAATGATAAATTGCAGTTCCTTGTCTGTTCATTTTATAAGTGTAACATTCGTTCTGACTACCACTGTAGCAATGGCAACATAAAACTTGAGCTTTGTTTCAGTCAGGCTCAGGCAGGCACTGTGAATAAAGGCTGTGCAGAATGAATTTCACTAGTGATGATAAGTGTAATGCATCAGCTGGAACAGAAACACGTTCCCTTTTGCAATCTTCATGGCCTTTGAGGGGAAAAAATATATTTAAATATATATATAGAGAGAGGAAAAGGTTCCTGAAAGAGACTTTTTATTTAACCTTTCTATCAGAATAGGCTACACTTTAGAGCTAGGTGTTAGTATAGAAGTACTTTTCCTCTCCATTTTAATTCATGTTTACAGTGATAGAAATTTGTAGAATCATAGAATGTTTTAGGTTGTAAGGGACTTTCCAATGACCTAATATTTACAACCATTCCCACTGAGAATAGGATCATTGTGAGAAGTGCCTACACTGTCATTAATGCAGTGTGTAAAAGAGTGGCACTGTTAACAGGTGATTAGCAAGACACAGCATGACCTAAAAAAGAGTTTATAACACTGTCAGTAATAAAGAGATATAACATATTGGTCTAATAAAATGAGTGAGAAAAGTTTGCTTTTGTCAACAACTCATTTATGTTCTTGTTTCCTTTTATGTTTCTTCAGAGACAGTAGGTAATTAAACAGGACAGAAAGATTTTAGTTCATTCTGGAGGTCATCTCTAAGCACCCCTTATTGAAGGGAGGATGATGCAGCTGTGATCAAAATGGGCAAGCTCATTTCATTGCTACCTTCTCTTGGAGCCCTCAGAAAAGCATCAGTTTGCCTTATTCTGCAGGAAACATCTTTTGTGGGAACTACTTTCACTGCTTTCCCAACATGAATGTTGCTGTCTGCTTCTATTTATTTTGCTGCATGCAGGGCACATTAGTAGGGCTTAATCCTACAATCATTGAATTTCAGGAAGAAGCTCCCCAAACTGGTCAGATCAAGCTCACATATTTCAAGTGACAGAACCTTTCCCTGCCAAGGGCAGTACATTACTTGCTTACATATGATTAAGGACAGTAAGTTACTGTCTTGTATATGGTTAATCTCTCTCAATACTGTAGTGATTCTGTGAGGTAGGCAATCACAAAGTGTTAGCCTAGACATATAATAACTGCAAAGAGAGTCTGCAGAGAGAAATACCTCCTGGGATCAGCCTCCAGTCTCCTTTTCCTTACACTTATGTGGTACATGGCTGCTTTTCAGCAATGCCAGCCATTATTAATAGATGCTGCTCAGACTTTCACATTTCTCTAGAGACCCTTTCATTGAAATTGCTAACTGCAATGCCTTTTGTTACTGCACTGCATTGCAGAGCCAGGAAAAACCTTTCAAGTTAATTTTAATCAATAAAATTTAAAAATGGTGTTCAGTTGCCTAAACCTCTGCTGAGAATTTGAGATTTTACTGAATTCTCTCTAATGCAGGAAGAAACTATTAAAATTAACCATCCTACCCTATGTTTTAAAACCACTAAAATGTTCCAAAATCAGAAGTACTAGAGGGAATAATAAGATGAAAACCAAACAAAGTTGTTTAAAGGGCAGCAATTTCCTTGTGTATAAAGCACTTCTGGTAGAAATTATGAATTGGCTGTAAATCTCCTTGTGAAACTCTGAAGCACTTCTGAAAAGCTTGACTATTTCAGTTTTTATAGGACAGTATTAAGCTTTTCTAGAGATGGGACCTAAGTGAAAAATCAAAGAGGTGGGAAAAATGGCAGGTATCCCAAACATGCACACAGTTTTAGATTCCCACTGTTTTTGCAAAGTCTGCTAAGAAACCTAAATATATACATTCAGAAAAGCTCTGGGGTTTGGATGGAAAATGTAAGACTGAGGATGTAACATAAAAGTCATGGAGCAGCAATTTGTGCTTCAGCCAAAATTGTGTTGCTGTAAGGCTATGAGCTGAAACTGGTGAACTAAAGGTAACTGAATGAGTTGTTTGGAAGTACAAGGCAAGAGGAACATGATTAAGTCATCCAGCTCCCTGAAGTGTGTAACCGTAGCTAGTTTCCTTATGGCATTCTGAAAAATTTTCACTTGTATGCACATGCCTGAAATTTTCAGCTTAGCTGGGCATATTGTTTTGGTGACCGTTAAAATGCTGATTAAGAGACAGTATCTTCATTAACAAAGGGACAGAGCATTCACAGCTTGTATTTGGTAGAGATTCAGGGAGAGATGCAAATCATACCCAAAAGAAGCATAAGAAGCTATGAACAACTCTTCCTAGAAAAATTCACAACTTAAACCTCTGTACAGTCTCCAGGGCACATCTGAACCATGTCTATCTACATAGCTTTGACTGCAAGAAGGTGAGCTTAGTATGGTGCTTACAGCAGAACAGCTTACAGCAGAGCAGTTTAACTGGGGCTAGTTTAAGACCTGATTTCTTCAGCAGAAGTTCTTCCTCAGACCCCATCATCATTATGATCTACCTGGATGCAGCAGTTAGGCTAAATAGACATTTAAATGTGTTCCAGTGGATATACTACTGAAGTATTCTGATGCCTATTTTCCCCCCAAAAAGCATCTAAATGCTCCCTTCTGAGCTGACTGAACTCAGAAAAATGGAGGTAATGTGTAGATCTGCAATTTACCTCTTATGTTGCAGGGGGTTAAATTTCAACTCCTGGCAGAAGGAGCCAGCATACCACCAGCCTTCAGAATCAGGCTTGGAAATTCTTCTTTTATAATGGTTTGGTCTTTTACTTGCCTGTTTTTGTTTTGGTTTGGTTTGGTTTTGTGTGGGTGTTGTTTGTTTGTTTTTTGTTTTTAAACCAGAGCCTGATACATACATGTTCCTGGGTGTTCAGACCAGACTGCCTCCACTGTTATTCTCAGGAAAGGTCAGAAGGCTGTTCTGACAGCAGAAAGGCAACAAGCTTTCCCAACTTCTAGCACTAAATTCTATATTCACAACCAAACCAAACCAAACAAACCAAAGAAGCAGGGAACTAATTCCCCCAACTTCTCCTAGAACAGTATCACAGTCTCACAGTATAACTAAGGTTGGAAGAGACCCCAAGGATCATCAAGTCCAACCTGTCCCAACAGACCTCACGACTAGACCATGGCACCAAGTGCCACGTCCAATCTCCCCTTGAACACCTAATTTAGAAACTTTTCTTTGGACTTCACTGTGTAGTTGATTGCCTGTAAGCTTATCAAACTACTGAAATGATTAAGTACATTTTGGGGAAAATAAATGATTTACTGGGGTTTGTATTCTTACCACATCTCTTTTGAGATTCATCGGAACTATCCGGGCAGTCCGAGATTCCATCACAAAATAAATCTTTTCCAAGGCAGGTTACACCATCATCACATAGTTCAGCAGGTGGCAAACACTCAGCTGAAATAAGGACAGGAGCAATAAAAGGACAGCAGTAATGCAGTTTCACTATAAAGGGAAATTGACTTGCTTCTGGTTATTTAGCACATAACAAACCATTCTCTATTGTGTTCTACAGAACTGCACTCTTAGAAGCTTTGAATGAAATATCATACAGTAAATAGATAAATTTGGCTCAGAATGCAGGAAGTTCTCAGAAGTGATGTATTATTTTAAACTAAACTTGAAGTAGGGCTGGAATAAAATTTCCATGAATTCCTGCTTCCTCCTTCAACTCAAGCTGCTTTATGCAATATACTAAATGACATTTTCCCAATTTCTTATGCTTTCCTAAGATGGAAAATACTGTATTTTGGTCTAAATAACTGGAATTGTTTTGGTTTAGTTGAGTACAGTTTAATTTCTTCACCTCAATGTAACACAATGTTGTACTTCATCGAGTTTTCAAACAGCATATCTTGAAAACAAAACCCTTTAAGACTGGATTTTTAAATACCAGGACTATCAGAAACCTTATTCTTTTCAGATTTGCAAATGAAAGTTCTAAATTAAGAGCAAATTTCTGCATAAAATAATACATAGGCACATCCTTGAAAATGTGGAATCTCACTTAGAGTGTTTTCTTATAGCATCCACTGCAAACTTGCTCTTTTATATTTTAGGTGGTTTTGGTCTTGGACATCTGTAGAATTTAAGTAGGTCTCATTAAAGAGAATGAAAACATGCAGCTAAAAAAGTATTGGATAACTGCTAATTTAAATTTCTTGAAAATGACATTGAATTCTATGGAAACTATTCAGCTAGCACTATTCACAGGATCACCAAGGTTGGAAGAGACCTCAAAGATCACCAAGTCCAACCTGCCACCACAGACCTCATGATTAAACCATGGCACCAAGTGCCACGTCCAAGCCCCCCTTGAACACCTCCAGGGATGGTGACTCCAGCACCTCCCTGGACAGCCCATTCCAATGGCTAACAACTCTCTCAGTGAAGAACTTTCTCTTCACCTCGAGCCTAAACTTCGCCTGGTGCAGCTTGAGAGTGTGTCCTCTTGTTCTGGTGCTGGTTGCTTGAGAGAAGAGACCAACTCCCTCCTGGCTACAACCACCCTTCAGGTAGTTGTAGACAGCAATAAGGTCTCCCCTGAGCCTCCTCTTCTCCAGGCTAAACAATCCCAGCTCCCTCAGCCTTTCTTTCAATAAATGCTCATGGGAAAAGGTAAACATTTCTTATGCAAGAAAGATAAACATTAATTTGTAAAGCTAGTCATACAGCCTCTAACTATTTTAAGTTGATTTACTTTTACATAATACTGTTAGCTTTGTAATCAGATTAAATAAATGCCTGTCAAACACTTTATTATGCATCAGTGTAACAAACACTAAAATTGGTTTGGATGTGTCACAGCATTTCAAAGTGCTTTACAAAAACACTTTCATGTCAGCAACGCAGACAGTGGAAAGCAAAAGAGTTGCCATTTTGTGCTCAGTTGATAATTGAAGCAAACCAAACGTACTTCAGTCAAGCTTTGGAGGTGATAGAGTGCCAATGAATGAATTGCCACAGATGAGCAGGGGTGAAACTGTGCATTCTAGGCCTAGGGCAAAAACTCAATCAATAATCTAAGAATATATAATACAAGCCCAGAATGCAAGAAAACGTTGTTGCCATACATGGTCGAGTCTTTTTGTTCTTCACTCATAAAACTAAACAGCATTGCCACCTACTGGATAAAAAGAATTTAACATGTTCTGGTGAAACTTGGACTTTCTCCTCCCTCCCAGCCCCCCCCTTTTTAAAATAGAAAATTACCCTAAATTACACTGTGATTGCTCTACTCAAAATAAAACATGGAAGTAAATACACTAGACTTACTTGAAAATGCATATAAATATCTCATATGTGTCATCATTTAATAAGGCTAGGGGAGGTTTGCAAAGATTCAAACACCTTTGGCTTTCTGTCCATTGGAAGTCACGTGAAAGTTTGCTAACATTTTTACACTTTGTGTGTGTACAAAAAACCCCCAGAATAAAGCAACAAAAAGTAGCAGTTGGTATGAGTGTCAATATGTAAATTACTGTACTCTTTTTGTATTGTCTTATAAGTCCTTTCTCTTTGAAGAGGTTTCTTTAGTCAAATCAAAGGTCAGCCCCACACACTGTGTACTTGCAGGAATGGAATATGAGAATTGAATGATGTGAGACGAGGCTGTACAGGATGTAATTCTAAGATCTCAAAGTGTTTTATATAATCTTCTTGCTTCTCCCCATACTTTAGTTACTTACCTAAAGTTGTTGAGGACGTGCTTGTGGTGACTAGCTCTGAACCTGGGGAAACACAACACAAAATTGGAACTCTGCTTGCACTCCAGGAGCACTCACGCAGTTTCTTGGGCAGAACTAAGCAACAGCTACTCTGCTTCTGTATCTGCATTTTTTGCTGTATCCCCAAACACCAGTTTATGTAATATGATATGATAACACCAGCTTGAGTGTGCTGATCCTAAAGGTCAAAGGCTGCAATAAACATAAAAACAATAAGGTGGAACCCAAGTATATTTCAAATCTCATTCTTTCAGCTCTACTCACACTCTTTACAATAACTTCAAAAGATATTGTTGTTGGATTTTTTTTCCCCCATTAAAACAATAACAGCAATATTTAGTTTTCCAATGGTATGGAAAGATTCTGACCTGAGGTTGGTGTCAGGGAGCTTGTAATCAGACTCACGGGATCTGCTGAAACCAGACAAGTTACAACAACTTTAATATTGGTACTAAAACATCTATATACATTTACTTATAAATAACATTGCTCAGTAAATCAGTTATCTCAGTGAGAGGAGAGGAGCCTCAAAATTATCTAGTATTTGTGTATTTACTTACAGGCATGTGTACATGTAGGCACATTTATACATTAAAAAACCCCAAAAAGTAGATTTGTACTGGTGACAGCAAACTGCAAAGCATTCAGCAAGTACAGAATGCTTATTTGTGATTGCTCCAATGACACTTCCACTTAGGGGTGCTTTTAGTATCAATCAAGAAGGACATTGAGACTCTTGAATGTGTCCAGAGAAGGGCAATGAGGCTGGTGAGAGGCCTTGAGCACAAGCCCTATGAGGAGAGGCTGAGGGAGCTGGGATTGTTTAGCCTGGAGAAGAGGAGGCTCAGGGGAGACCTTATTGCTGTCTACAACTACCTGAAGGGTGGTTGTAGCCAGGAGGGAGTTGGTCTCTTCTCTCAAGCAACCAGCACCAGAACAAGAGGACACACTCTCAAGCTGCACCAGGCGAAGTTTAGGCTCGAGGTGAAGAGAAAGTTCTTCACTGAGAGAGTTGTTAGCCATTGGAATGTGCTGCCCAGGGCGGTGGTGGAGTCACCATCCCTGGAGGTGTTCAAGAGGAGATTGGATGTGGCACTTGATGCCATGCTTTAGTGGTCATGAAGTCTTGGGTGACAGGTTGGACTTGATGATCTTTGAGGTCTTTTCCAACCTTATTGATTCTATGAATCACTGAGGATGTCCCTTGTGTCTCCAGCTCCCACATAGGTTTATTTTGTTGTTGTTGTTTTGGTTTTGTTTGTTTGTTTGGTTATTAACTGTTTTGTATTACCATCCCTGTTTACTATTTTTACTTTCTACATTAAGACTTTAATATGTGAGTAGGTTAATATGACAATATCATCTGAAAAAAAAATAATGCCTATGGCCATCCTGTAAGTGCTGTGTGATTGCACTCAGGATGACCTGTTCCATAATCTTTCCTGGCACTGAGGTCAGGCTGACAGGTCTGTAATTCCCTGGGTTGTCCAACTGGCCTTCTTGTGGATGGGCACCACGTTGGCCAGCTTCCAGTCATCTGGTATCTCTCCAGTGAGCCAGGACTGGTGGAAAATGATGGAGAACAGCTTGTCCAGCTCATCTGCCAGTTCTCTCATTACCCTAGCACAGATCCAATCTGCTTCCATAGACTTGTGGGGATCCAAGTGGCACAGCAGGTCTCTAACTGCTTCCTTCTGGATTACAGGGGGATTATACTGCTTCCTGTTTCCATCTGCCAGCTCAGGAGGCCAGTTGTCTGGAGGACAACCTATCCTGCTATTGAAAATTGAGGCAAAGAAGACCTTAAGTACCTCTGCCTTTTCCTCATCTTTTGTTACTATATTCCACCCCATGTCCACTGAGGAGTGGATGTTTCTTCATGTTGTACTGGTAACAAAAAATTGTGTATATTTTAAGAAAGATACTGACCTGATGAAGTTAAAGGCACTGTTGTAGTAAGATTTTCATCAGCTACTGGAAGAAAGCAAGTTCATTATAAACTCCTTTTATAGCATAGTATCTCCTTTTATGCAACTTAGAAGAAGGTTAAAAAAAACCCCAAACCCAAACCAACAAAGCCAGCTGTAATTCTTTACCTTTGAATCACTACCTATAGCATCTATCCTTCTTTCCTTCTTTTGGCCAAGTCACCCTGTTCCTAGAAGTTTCTTATACTCTATGATATTCTTAAGAAGGACAGGTCTACATTAATTATTTCCAATCCTCAATGTCTATTAATTATATTACATATAAAATGTCTTAAAATGGGCAATCTCTGTCTTGAAACTTTTTGTCCTGTGGAGACTTTCATAGTACCTGTGATTTATAGAACAGTATTTAGATAAGCTAAATTAGTTAAAATTAACCTGGGATAATTTGCCAGAAAATTACTTTTAATCACTGTGAAAATCATGATTTCAAGCAAGTCACACCTGTGCTGCAATTCCCTCCCTCTCTGAAATAGGAATAAGACTTCTCTTGGAGAACATGCTGAGATATAGGAAGCAGAGGTGCCATATATAATTATGATTCTTAATTAGTTACAGTTGCTATTTTATTAAAGCACTAAAGATAGACTGAACAGATGATATCTCATGTGAAAAAAAGATATTTCAATAGCCCATAGCAAGAAAGGTTTGACTCCTTCAAAGTTCATCAATAGATATATAACTTTTTAAAAAGCTCTCCATAATTTTCTTGGGTGGAAGTTTTGAAGTACAATGAGCAATCACTTTTCACAGTGATGTGCAGTTATTTAGAACAACTTCTTATATGTTGTACAAGTACTAAAGAGAACATATGTCAAGACTCTGAATTTAGCCTTTGAATACCTAAATGCATCTTTTAGGTTCAAGAGGGAGACATTGCACATCAGATGTCCCACTCCTCTTAAAGCAGTCAGTTGCTACTTAAAAGTATCTCCAGCAAGTCTTCAGATATCAACTAATCAACATCCAATTCAAGAGATTCAAATTACTTTTTATCCTCATCCTCACTGAATGTCTGTTTTGAAGCTTGTTGAGGTAAAAACCATTGATTCTTGGGCTTCCACTTAAGCTTTCATAAATGTACACAAAACCCACTATATTTATATATTTGCAGAATTAAAAGTCTTCAAAGCCACATTTATTTCTTTCCGTTTACACTTTACTTAAGCTTTAAAGGAGTATAAAGTCAGTTCCTTGAGCATACTTCTCCATAATTTGCACTCTGTATTCAGTTTGTTGTTCTTATTGACATCTTGTGAATAAACAAGTCTCCACTTACTGTGAGGCTGGGTCCTTAGTCTTTAGCAAAACAAAATGATAATCACATTTACTTATGAAACAGTCGGGGCTTAATTGGTTTACCTCGAGAGGTAATGAAATTACAGATGTTGTGCTACATAAAAGAGATAAAATGGAGTGTTTTCCATGAGCAATCACTGTCCTTCACTCCATCCTTAGTGAACATGCACACAATGTTGACTCATGCTTTCTAGCTAACAAGGGTTTACATGATTCTTGCTGCTGCTACTGAGAAGTCTGTAAGGGGAAGAAGGGCACCCATGAGTATAAGTAACAATTCCTTTGCTGTTTGGAAGCCAAAGTTTTCATTTGTGCTACCTGGAGTTCTTCAGGATTTATAAGAAAGAAAAATTTTTACTAGCATTACCTGTGACTTGTATGCTGTTCACATCAACTTTCAAAGTCTGGGTAAGATTAGTTTTATTTGCATTGATACCCCAAACCAGCTCACTCTTTACTTTCTCAGCTTCTATCAGTGGAGTAAAATAAAGGTTGAAAATCACAATGATACTAGAAAGACAAAACAGAGAAAATTATTAGTTATGCAAGCTAATTAAGCACATCTGCTATGTGCCATATGTGCTATAGACAATATTTAATTCCAACATGGGTTCCACTTGCAAAATCAGAGTATTTTTAAGTGTTAGCTGGCAACAATGACACATAAAGTGGAGGCTGGTCTCATCTCCCAGGCAACCAGCACCAGAATAAGAGGACACAGCCTCAAGCTGTGCCAGGGGAGGTTTAGGCTGGATGTTAGGAAGAAGTTCTTCATAGAAAGGGTGATTGCCCATTGGAATGGGCTGCCCAGGGAGGTGGTGGAGTAACCATCACTGGAGGTGTTTAGGAAGAGACTGGATGGGGCACTTGGTGCCATGGTTTAGTTGATTAGATGGCGTTGGATGATAGGTTGGATTCAATGATCTCAAAGGTCTTTTCCAACCTGGTCAATTCAATTCTATCCTATCCTATCCTATCCTATCCTATCCTATCCTATCCTATCCTATCCTATCCTATCCTAACATCTCTTAATTGTCAGGTGGGTTTGAACTGTAGAGAAACAAGTTTGTGGGGTTTTTCATCACTGTTTACTTTTATTTTAATTGGAAAAAACCAAAAAACAGCAACCAAGACTTATATTAATTGTTGCAATGGAGAAAAATTTGAATAAGTTAAAGAAGTAGGTTTGTTGTTATTTGACTGATCTTCCTAGTTCACGTCTTAGAATATTGATGGTGAACTTTGAAGAGTTATGAGAATTATATATTGTTCCTGTTACAAAAATACAATACAAGGTGACCATTTCTATGAAGGAAACATCATCTGTAGATTTTGCATATGTGAGGATCTGTGTGACTGCCTGGATCCTCATAAAACAACAGCAATGGTTGAAATCACAGGTATTTTGAAATAAGTGGTGAAACTACATTTACAATCCACAGGGCCTGAAATTTATTCAAAGTGCTTTCTCTTTTCTCTCTGCTTTCCTTTCTAGATATTAAGTTTTATATTTGTAGCCAGATTAAGGTATTGTTAAAATACAGTACTTGCTAAAGTTCCTTTCTATTTACCTACATTTAGGCAGAAACTCTTTTATTCTTAAGCATTTATACTACCCAACTGCAGCTGACTCAGTAATGCTTTTTGATAAGGGTTGATTAATCATGCAATTTTGCTAAGCGTAGTTTGCAATACAGGGAGAAACTGCCCTCCATAATTTCTTACATGTTTCTGATAACCTCTGGGCCATGCTGAGCAAACAAAAGAGTTTATTGCTATCCCTGTGAGTCAGCAGAGTTTCAAGGGTGAAATAACAAGGAGACTGACCAACAAGGCAAACACTTTTTAAATTAGCAGTCAAACAGAGAATAATTTCTGAGACAAAACAAAATTCCAAGTATTGTTTCCAAATGGAAATGAAGACATATCTTGACTGATGTATTAAAAACTCAGCTCCAACTTTCACTGACACCAGGTTTTCTGTGATTTCTCTGGTATTTGTGTCAAGATACAGGAGTGGAATTGGTGTTACCAAATGCAGATGCTCCCAGTGCAGATATCTAGATTCCCATTGTAGTTGCTATAAAGAAATACACTCTTCTTTGGTACAATCGATCTCCTCCCAAAAAAGGCTTCTAAACTGACCAGGTCAGAAAACTCTATAAACCCATGACTTACAAAGAGTCTTGAACAATTATCTCAGAGATGTCTCCATCTTTGATGCCCAAATTTTTTAGGAGACTAATTCCATTGTTATGTATTGGATGCACCTTCACAAGGATAAAAACTGGGAATGACATACCACTGTGCACTCCATTCTGTTGATGTTGTAAAATCCTTCATAAAGTGTTCATACTCCCAAGTTTCCAGCTAAATTAGGTTTATACCCTCACTATCCCAATCAAAAGATCTCTCTAATTCAAATCTGGTTCCAGTTTTCAGCAGTCCCTCAAATGAGCTGTCTCCTCTGAAAGTTTATCCACATAACATATTTATAGAAAACATGTATATCACAAGTACAGCTGCTATCACAGAATCTCATCCCCTGTCGTCATGTAATGTGCGCTTCAATTTTGTGGTCTCTGTTTCATAATTAAGGCAGCCAATTTTGTAATTAATTTTTCATACTCTTCCAGATCTGCCAAGGTCCTAATCTTTTATTCTCTGTTTTGTTCTTGCCTACTGTAGCGTTCTATTAGCCCTTTACTTTAAACAAAAATAACTTAAGTTGCTTATGGTAATGTAAGATTTGCCCCCACCAATCTAAGCAGCTTTCCACAAGAAAGATCAGCACAAACTGATATCCTTTCCTTCTAGCTAGTTTCCTACCTGTATCACTGTCCTTATCTTTCTAAATGCACATTTTCAGAGACTATTACTTATTTTTCCCTTCTTCTTTTTTCCCCCCTGTAATCCAAAGGGATGTTTTTGGAGGAAAGATCTGTCTTGAAGCTTTATATGATCTTTACAGGGCCTTATCCAATCTCTAAACATATATTTTTTTCATCTATTCACTGTTCATGGAAGAACTATCTAAACAGCAACATCATTGCCCATATTTTAAGTTAAGATGTAAGTACCCATTCTCTGACTTGAATCTTTCATGACTATCTTCAGGTTTCCTGGAAAAAAAAAGAAAAAAAAAATCAAAACCCAGCACAAAAGCACTTGATTCCCCTTCAGTTTACACAGTGTGCTCAGGTGACCAAGAAGGTTAATGGCATCCTGGCCGGTATAAGGAACAGTGTGGCCAGCAGGAGCAGGGAAGTCATTCTGCCCCTGTACTCAGCACTGGTTAGGCCACATCTTGATTACTGTGTCCAGTTCTGGCTCCTTCAGTTTAGGAAAGATGTTGAACTTGCTGGAACATGTCCAGAGAAGGGCAACAAAGTTGGTGAGGGGTTTGGAGCACAAGCCCTATGAGGAGAGGCTGAGGGAGCTGGGGTTGCTTAGCCTGGAGAAGAGGAGCCTCAGGGGAGACCTTCTTGCTGTCTACAACCTCCTGAAGGGAGGTTGTAGCCAGCTGGGGGTTGCTCTCTTCTCCCAGGCAACCAGCAACAGAAAAAGAGTACACAGTCTCAAGCTGCACCAGGGGAGGTTTAGGCTGGACATTAGGAGGAAGTTCCTCACAGAAAGAGAGACTGGCCATTGGAATGTGCTGCCCAGGGAGACAGTGGAGTTGCCATAACTGGAGGTGTTTAAGAAGAGACTGGATGGGGCACTTGATGCCATGCTTTAGTTGATTAGATAGTGTTGGATGATAGGTTGGACTTGATGATCTCAAAGGTCTCTTCCAACCTGGTTAATTCTATTCTATTCTATTTTCTTTTTGTTGGATAGGATGGAAGCATGTGCTGAAACTGTTTAATAATGGGAGAATTAGGATCCTATTAAGAACAGTCCACATGGAATTAACACTTCAGAGCCCACTGCACTTTTTTGCCAGATGTCCTGCAGTAGGCTGAGCACCATAATAGAATATTGAAAAATGAGGTCAAACAAATTTTATAAATAAAGAAGGTCTTACTGTATCTATTTTATGGACTCTTTAGGACACACAGGGTGCAGTTTTACCTAGTGTCAAATAACAACTGCACTTCATGTCCATAGACTCATAGAAGTGTATTTCCATTCATCTGAGCTTATGCCAGCAGATCTCTAATTGCACTTTCCTCTAGATGACAAGTGCCATCATCCCTGCAAACACAGTACAACTACCAGACTCGAGGCAGGGCTGGGGCAGGGGGAGCACAGGAGAGGAGGGAGCAGGGGAGGGGATGGAGAAGAGATTTTAGCAGCCCATTAAAATATAGATCTTATATGAGTTGGGCTCAGTCTCACAGGTTTGATCATGTGATGAACATAAAGGAGTCCAAGAAGGCAGTTTGCCCAAAGGAAACACATTGGTGTCAAACTCCCAACAGCACCACTTAGACGATGTAAGATGTGAAAGAAATATTATTGGGTGTATCTGAGAATCTCATGAATAGCAAAGTATTGGTAAGCACTCCAGAGAGAAGTGTAGTGAGGACTCTTAGCTTTTATTTGTGGAGTTTAATCAAACTGTACTCACTGGAACTGGGAAATTTCACATCTTTCAAATTCCTTTTTCAGACCACTTGCTTGAAAAACTTCTTGTATCTACATAGAAACGAAAAATAATTAATGAATACCAGGCTGAGGGAACTGGGGTTGCTTAGCCTGGAGAAGAGAAGGCTCAGGGGAGACCTTATTGCTCTCTATAACTACTTGAAGGGAGGTTGTAGACAGACAGGGGCTGGTCTCTTCTCCCAGGCAACCAGCACCAGAACCAGAGGACACAGTCTCAAGCTGTGCCAGGGGAAGTTTAGGCTTGAGGTGAGGAAGATATTCTTCATAGAAAGAGTGATTGACCATTGGAATGTGCTGCCCAGGGAAGTGGTGGAGTCACCATCACTGGAGGTGTTTAGGAAGAGACTGGATGGGGTGCTTGGTGCCATGGTTTAGTTGATTAGATGGTGTTGGGTGATAGCTTGGACTGGATGATCTCAAAGGTCTTTTCCAACCTGGTTAATTCTACTCCATTCCATTCCATTCCATTCCATTCCATTCCATTCCATTCCATTCCATTCCATTCCATTCTATTCTATTGGTATTCTATTTGTATTCATGTTATGAAATTAACCTCCCTATGAAATGCTCTTGAATTAACCAGACACTAATCGGCTCTTACCAGTTGTTCAACATCATAGGCAAGGACTTTGAAATCAGCTGACGATCTGTTTTTTAAAGCAGGAGTGAATGGAGTCCCAGAGAGTATTTGAAATATCCCTGTGTAGCTGTGAGTACTCTCAGATGCTTCAGCTGGATAATTAAAAATTCAATTCAATGTTTGGAATTATACAGAAATAAACGAAAAACATTGCATTAGATTTGGTTCCACAGAGATCATCAACAGAATAACTTTCAGCTTTTTGGTTTGCTTTGAAATCAGAGGTGCTGATTTTATACAAGTGATAAACATTTTCCAGTGTTCATAAGAGTGAGAGCTACATAAACATATCTGAATGAATTATTATATATCTTTGCTTTTCAGTACTCTTAATTCTGTTTTAAGTGCTACTTTCCAGCAGCACTGTGAACGAACGAAAGGGACAATGATGTGGCTGCTTGTGTCTAACACAAGGGACAAAAATAAACAAGAAGAATAATTGCAAAGGAATTATGAATTTTTTTTGTGTGTGTTCTGGATTAAAAATATTCTGAGCAGAGTAAAAGTGCTTTTTGTGGGGTTATATGTATCAAACACATGTTTAAAAAAATGTATTATTATTTGAATGTGATTAAATTCTTGCTTATTAATCTTCTGAATCATAAGTCATTAATTTCAGGTCTGTATCTAGATGAAATAATATATCATCAGTACTTTTAAGGGAAATTTCATTTTCCTGGAATGTGACTGTATTCTGTAAAAGGGGAATAGATTCAGTAGGGAGAACAAGTTTTAAAATCTGAAATGAAAATAAGAACTCAAGAAATACACTGACAAAGCAGGTAAAAAAAAAAAAAAGAAAGTATGTCTCACAGGTAGTTTAGTCTTCCTGTGCTTCTGTATGAGATACTATGGAGTTTTGGTGATGGAAGCACCAAAAACTTCAATGTGAAAGAATTATTTCAATATCTTTATTGATGATCTGGATGAGGGGATTGTGTCAGTCATCAGTAAATGTGCAGATGGCACCAAGCTGGGGACAGGTGTTGATCTGTTACACGGTAGGAGGGCTCTCCAGAGGGACCTAGACAGGCTGGACAGATGGGCAGAGTCCAGCATGATGGCATTCAACAAGTCCAAGTGCCGGGTGCTGTACTTTGGCCACAACAACTCCATGCAGCACTACAGGCTGGGGACAGAGTGGCTGGCAAGCAGCCAGGCAGAAAGGGACCTGGGGTTGAGAGCTGGCTGAACATAAGCCAATAGTGTGCCCAGGTGCCCAAGAAGGCCAATGGCATCCTGGCCTTTTTCAGGCATAGTGTGGCCAGCAGAAGCAGGGAAGTCATTGTGCCCCTTTACTCAGCACTGGTTAGGGCACATCTTGTGTACTGTGTCCAGTTCTGTGTTCTTCAATTTAAGAAGGACATTGAGACTCTTGAACATGTCCAGAGAAGGGCAATGAGGCTGGGGAGAGGCCTCAAGTACAAGCCCTGTGAGGAGAGGCTGAGGGAGCTGGGATTGTTTAGCCTGGAGAAGAGGAGGCTCAGGGGGAGACCTTATTGCTGTCTACAACTACCTGAAGGGAGGTTGTAGCCCAGTGGGGTTTGGTCTCTTCTGCCAGGCAACCAGCACCAGAACAAGAGGACACAGTCTCAAACTGTGCCAGGGGAGGTTTAGGACGGAGGTGAGGATAAAGTTCTTCATGGAGTGAGCTGTTAGCCATTGGAATGGGCTGCCCAGGGAGGTAGTGGAGTCACCATCCCTGGAGGTGTTCAAGAGGGGATTGGACGTGGCACTTGATGCCATGGTTTAGTGGTCATGAGGTGTGACAGGTCATGGTTGGGTGACAGGTTGGACTTGATGATCTTTGAGGTCTTTTCCAACCTTATTGATTCTATGATTCTATTTTTTGAACTACAGAAATCACTAGAATGAAACAAAAAAATGTATTTCCTGAAACTTTTGCCTAACCTACTACCTTCCCTCCATTTCAAAATATGTTTTTCCCATTAGCTCTGAGGGCCTAAATACATGAACCTAAATACATAGTACATAAACCTAAATACAATTTGTTCCAAATGAAAATCAGGATGTACTGGGGACCATAGAACTGGACACAATACTCCAGGTTTGGCCTCATCAAAGCACAATTCCACAAGATCTTTAAAATTTAGATTACTTTGAGTAGCAGCAACTTGGTTTATCACATTCTTCTGAGCTAAATATTTATAATTACTTTACCTTACTGTTATGCAGCATGGGCAGCTGACTGTCTAATGCAGGGTCATTCTCATACCAATATATATTTTTTTTGGTAATAAAAACATTTCAAGATATAGAACACACAAAGCTCCCCACAAACTTCAGAGTATTATCAAAGTCTTTCTGAGCGAAACCTCATACAAGGAGAAAAAAGGAAAAAATCAGAGTCTGCCATTTTGCCTCATCTATTTGATGAATACAATTGAATAACCAAAGCTTTGTAGCTTGGATTGCATTTCAGAGACATCTCCCAAAGTCTAAGCCATGAAAATTAATTTATATGGCTTCAGGACATGCTTCAAGTGCTTGTAGTTTTGCCTGGTTTGTTCATATCATTTTCCAGGGGAGGAAAAGAAATAAAACCCCTCAACCATTGACTGTATCATTAAAAACATAGCATGAAATATGAAATATAATTGCAGAGATAACACCATTGGTTTCAAAGTCTGAACATCTACTGAAGAACTTCTGGAAAGGTTAAAAGCTGGCTACTTACCTCGTTCTAACTCTTGAATTGATAACCATGAAAGTACAATCAGTCCAACACAAACACACACAAAAGCTGCGAGCAGAAGAGCAAATAAAACTTCATAGTTAGTAACAGGATCATATTCCTTATTAGATGGTTTTTTCACCTTCATGTTTCTCTTGAAAGCTTGTATGAATTAAGCACTGACAAAAGACAGAACCTGAAAAGAAGCATAATAATCCACACGAACAGATATTTATAGGAGGCGCTTGTAAATTAATGACACCATAAAACTTTGTTGATAGGTTTTTACAACATTCCCGAGCAGGCACATCCATGCACAAGATAAGCAAATATGAAGAACATAAATCTCTTTAGAAAGGAAGCACCTACATTCGTGTGTCACTTAACAAATAAGCAAACCCACAGAAAGGAAACAAGGGTGACAAGGGCTACAAGGCAGCAAGGCTGGTGAGAGGCCTTGAGCACAAGCCCTATGAGGAGAGGCTGAGGGAGCTGGGATTGCTTAGCCTGGAGAAGAGGAGGCTCAGGGGTGACCTCATTGCCCTCTACAACTACCTGAAAGGTGGTTGTAGACAGGAAGAGGTTGGTCTCTTCTCCCAGGCAACCAGCACCAGAACAAGGGGACACAGTCTCAAGCTGCGCCAGGGGAAGTTTAGGCTCGAGGTGAGGAGAAAGTTCTTCACTGAGAGAGTCATTCGCCATTGGAACGGGCTGCCCAGGGAGGTGGTGGAGTCACCATCCCTGGAGGTGTTCAAGAGGGGATTGGACGTGACATTTGGTCCCATGGTCTAGTCATGAGGTCTGTGGTGACAGGTTGGACTCGATAATCCTCGAGGTCTCTTCCAGCCTTAGTGATACTCTGATACTGTACTGCAATTAAGTAACTGATACATTTACTTTACATGGAACACCATACTGAAACTGCCAAAGGATTCCAAGGAGTTTTAGATTCCTGTCACATGAGCTAATATCTGTGTTGTTTTGTGAACTCAAAAATTAATTAAATTCTGACTTCCAATAAGCCTGTAACAAAAAAAGAGGGTGGGGGTGGAACGTGCATAAACTCCTTACAGATTTCATGCAGCCCTTGAGGAGGATTCATAAATGTGGATTAAAATCATCTATTCAATGAAGTGACCCAAAGAAATTTCTAGGAAGGTATTTAAAAGCTGTGTGGATGTGGTGTTGAGTGACGTGATTTAGTGACAGTAACTTAGCAGCAGAGGTGGGATTATGAACTCTAGGCAAGTGGTTGGACTTGATGATCTTAAAGGTCTCATCCAACTTCAACAGTTTTATGATTCTATAATTAAATGCTAACAATGACATTTGAAATGGCATAGCTTTTTTAATAGGACAAGCTTTCAGCCTCAGATTGTCTACATTTATAAATCAGAATTGCCACTCATAAAAATCAATGAAAAATGAGACACAGGACTAGTCTGCGTGGAAGTACTTAAACACAAATGTAAATCAGCTTTGACTGATTTTATATGTTTTGAAAGAAAACCAAGTAAACAAACAAATAAATATATTAAAAAGATAAAAATATTGATGCTCTTTTATGCAAGACTGAAACTTGGCAAAAGTAAAACAAACAAACAAACAAAAGAACCCCAAGCCAAAATACCAAACCCCTCCAAACTCTTCTAGTAGCTGACCAAACACCAATGCTCCCAAGAATCAGACCTTAATGAAATCCCTGTGGATAAGACCAATATTTCAGTTTTCACATTATATTATTTCCCTCATGGGAAGAGAGGGACAAGGAATAGGAAGGGGATATTTTAGCTCAACAAGGAAGAATTTTAAGGTCTACAAATATATCAGCATTTGAGCTTGTATTTATCTACCTGTCACTACAAAAGTAAGTAAGAGTTTCGGCCATTTCTAGGTAATAGATATGTCTATTATTACAATAGAAATGCCAAAACCCTGTAATCATTATACTGCCTATAAACACCCTGATTTTTCCAAGCTTTGCATAAGCAACCCATTTAGAATCAATTTACCTTTAAAAACATGTCTTATTAAGTACTAGTACTGCAAATGGGTTTGAAATCTCTGTTCTTTTCCATTTACATATAGAAGCGATAAAAGATTACGGCAGCGGAATGGAGAGGTAATATGCTGTTGATAAAGAAGGGTGTAATAACCTCTCTCATACTTTTGTCAATTCTTTAAAATACAAGTGGAAAATTAAACTATTTTCTGTCACAAAATTATTACCTTCATATTTACAATTCAGAAATTAGATTGAGTTGTACACACATTCTAAGGTATGACTATTAGGGCACAAATGTATTGCAAGGTTTTCTGGTTACTATCAAGTGAAAAAAAAGGTCTTTATATATTTAGGGTTTATTTGAATTGTTGTCTTGAGGACAAAATGACTTCAGCACAGCCTGCTAGAAACTGGCCTCAAAGACTCTACTCTGAAGGAATAAGGATCTCTAGGTTGAAGTTTTCAGATATTCAGGGTGTCAGGGCAACAGAGATGTAACACTCAGAATCTCTCAGTGCTGAGTTACAGAACCCCACATCTGTTACAACAAGTATTAAGCCCAAGTTTCTTTTTGCTTTCCAGAATTAATAGACAATAATAATGAAATATGTCTTCTGAAAGAACAGACATGAAAAATAAATCTGGTTTATTTAAAGCTATTATTTGGGTTTTTTCTTTAATTATTATTAGTTTTTAAATAAAATAAAAACCCCATGCAGTGCTACAGCCTGGGGTCAGAGTGGCTAGAGAGCGGCCAGGCAGAGAGGACCTGGGGGTACTGGTCGATGGTAGGCTGAACATGAGCCTGCAGTGTGCCCAGGTGGCCAAGAAGGCCAGTGGCATCCTGGCCTGCATCAGGAACAGTGTGGCCAGCAGGAGCAGGGAGGTCATTCTGCCCCTGTACACTGCACTGGTTAGGCCACACCTTGAGTACTGTGTCCAGCTCTGGGCCCCTCAGTTTAGGAAAGATGTTGACTTGCTGCACCAGAGAAGGTTCAGACTGGATTTTAGCAAGAAATTCTACATAGAAAGAGTGATTGCCCATTGGAATGTGCTGCCCAGGGAGCTGGTGGAGTCACCATCATTGGAGGTGTTTAGGAGGAGCTTTGATAGGGTGCTTGGTTGCATGGTTTAGTTGATTAGGTAGTGTTGGATGATAGGTTGGACTGGATGATCTCGAAGGTCTCTTCCAACCTGATCTGATCTATTCTATTCTATTCTATTCTATTCTATTCTATTCTATTCTATTCTATTCCATTCCATTCCATTCCATTCCATTCCATTCTATTCTATTCTAAATATTCTCCTACATTGTAACAAATATATCTGCAATAAGCTTACAGGTTTTTGGGGGGCACTAATGTCCTGTTTGTACCTTCCTGACCCAGGCAGGATACCAATTTTCAAAATAGTCTAGCAAGATGCCACCTGAAGAAGTATTAAAGAAGCTAAGTTGCCACAGAAGTGATGGATAGGTGCCTTAATGGGGACCCATAAAGCTGGTTTATGTACAGAAAGGAAAAAGAGCTTAGTTCTCACTTTTCAGGGTAGGGAAGAAACTGCAGCGGAGTCTGTGTGACTTATTTCTAGCTGGCTTCTTCAGCACTGACCTCAGCAAAGTGAGTTCTAAGTGAAATATCCAGTGAAATGTCCAGTGAAATGTCCAAGTTTGCTGCTAAAGTTAAGCTTTGGTGACAGTTGGATGCATTAAGGACAGTTTAGGTAGAAGTTTCTCTTGTACCTGAGTTAATGACTAAAACCAATGGAATATGAAGTTCAATGTAGATAAATGCGAAGATTATCCATCTAGGGGATAAAATAATATATAAAATACAACTACACGATGTTAAGATGAAAGTAGCAGTTTCAACTCAGCAAAAAGATCCTGGCAGAATGGTTAACAGTCATCTGAATTTTCAATTCAGTGCACGAGGGCAGCCAGGAAAGCAAAGAAAATATTGAGGATGCTATTAAGAGAGTTAATGGTAACAATAAAGAAGACATCATTAAAATTGACTTAAAATGCTATGTAAAATCCTTGGGGCACTTTCACTTCGAGTGTAGCTTCTGCTGAATGGGCAGTTTCTATTCTCTGGGTCTGAAGAATACCAGAGTAGATTTGAGGAGGGTACAGATGAGGGCAATTAAAGTTATTAGGCTGGGGAGTGCTCAGGTTTGTGTGTGCTTTCTGAGTGACATCTCACATTGAGAAGGAGAACATCCCATTGAGATTATCTGGATAGCTGGACCATCAACCTGGCAAACTTGTTCATGCCTCATGCTTTTTTTTAAAAGCCTAATTTATGTAGATATATTGTGTTGCTTTATTTATTTTTTTTAATTATTATTTTTTTAAATATGAGCTCCTTAATTGCCCCAAGTTCACACATTTAGTGAATCTTCAGTGGATTATCCTAACTTGATGAAGAGAGAAACATGTTCACCTCTAAATTTTTTTATACAAAACTTGATGCAGCTGCTATCAGAACACTACGTTTGTGTGCAATGCTCTAGGGACCTGGTCCCTTCTTAGCTCAGGAGTGATCTGCTGCCAAAAAGGTGCTCAAAATTTCCCTTCCTAAACATGACTTTCTTGAAATTAATGCCATCTCTGCAATACAGGTGGATATGAGCAAACACATCCACACCCAGTAGCTTGTCCTGAAACACAGAGATTCCATTGCTCTTTTGCTGACACCTGCACTTCCAAACAGTAGCAAAGAATTGCAAAGGTTCAAGGATATCTCCCCAGTATGATTAGTTACAAGCATTTACAGTATTTGTCTATTGCTAAGCATGATGTAATTAATATGGTATAGAATGCTCCTCTAGCCATTTTGTATCAGCTGACCAGACTCCATCCACTGCTTGACTTCTTACCCACCCTCATCTGACTCACTGCTGAGTCAGAATGTGGGAAAAGAGAAAACCTTGGCCCTGTGCAAGCACTGTTTAGAAACAGTCAAAATACTAGTGAGTTACAAACATTGTCTTAGCCACAAATACAAAACACAGAACTATACAGGCTGTTAATGAAGAAAGTCAACTGCACCCTAGCTGGACCCAGTGCAATAGTCACAAAGAATATTACTTAATACAATGATATGAAGCATACACATTGGCGATGGTGATGCTGTGAGTACTAAGTGCAAAGGGAAAAAAGGGGGGAAAGTAAGAGATAAAGACTTTAATAGTTATCACTGCTTAGCTAGTAGTGAATTTTACTCTCCTGTGAAGAAAGATTTAACAGTTCAGAAAAGTTTCAAGAGGCTAAGAACTCCTGCATTAACAAATCTCACAATCACACCAATACCCTCACACCAGATGTCTCTTTCTTCATTTTAAACACTAATATAAAGCTACCAAAATCTACACAGAATATCATGTAAGTTTACAGGCTGTGAATTATGAGCTACTTTGCAGTCAGGCTATTTATTCTGACCTTTTTTTTACCTATGGAGAGTTCCAGTTCACCTCTTTCTGATATCTCTAGTATTTCCTGCTTGTCTTACTTCCAGTTAGCCTAACCTAATAGAGTGCTGGCACAAGATGTCTATCGGGTACTTAATATTGTGGCACTTACCTGTGTTACTCTACTATTCATCTACTTCCTTATTCTGTTCTACAGTGCTTTTGTAGAAGATAACAAAGAATGTGGAATAACAATCATAATGTTTGTTATCTTGTAAAAAAATGATCACATGAGAGATTTTCTAAATTCTACTACTTTATAGCCTACTACAGGCCTGTAGGTAAAAATGTTGGCTTACACCCGTATCACAGATGCTTTAAGTCCAGACTTTTTATTATTTTCTTTTCAGAGCATTAGGTTTGATGTCTGAAAAAATGAAATAAGACGTCTTTTGAACTTAACTTCCCCTTATTTCTTAGTCTGAATGAGGGCTAAATCAGTTCTAAAATGTGCCGCAAAAGGTAATGCAGAGAAAATAACCAAGCATCACCAAATACCAGTAACTGAAGTGCTTCACTTACTCTTTATTTGCAAAATGCATTTATTTTAATGAGCATGTCTGATTCTTAGTCTATAGACCCTGTCAGGCTTGATATTTTGTGAAAATATATGACTGTGCTACTTATATTTCACCTTCAAAGAGCTCTGACATGTTTAAAGACAATTTTCAAGACCCTCTGTAGAAAAATACCAGTTTCTGAAGTACATTTCCTCTGTCACTTTTCATTTGTCTCTAGGCTTTCTTCTTCCAGCCTTTTTTTCCCCATTTTTACTCTGTCATAGGGGACAGTGGGCAGAATGTGGGAAAGAAAATCAAATACCCCAAACAATCCTTTCCTTAATCCAAATTCAAAGGTGTGGGTTTTTTACAGCTAAAAGACTAACAGCATATTCTTGTGTTCACAATCCATTTAATTCCGCTGCTTCGTATTTGAGGTACTTCTTTTGTTAAGTCACTGTTAATAATATTTTCTTTTTCCAAAGAAACAGCTAGGCATAAAGGCATCTAACAAAGACAGTAGAGGGTTGGGTGATTAAAAAATGTAGAAATGCTCAAGTGAAATATTTGGAGAAAGAAGGAACATAAGGAGAGGAAGGAAAAAAAAAACCACTAAAGAAACGTTATTTGAATATGAGTCCATATGCTCTCCTCTTGTGAGAGGAAAAGATCTGAAATCTGTGAATCTTAATATTGGGGATATAGGAAGAATCTCTTTTCTTCCTGATCTCTACAAGAATCCAGAAATTTGGTCTACCTAAAGGTTTCTGTGACTGTGTGTGAAGAAGTGTTTGTAACAATTCTGAATGGAATTAGGTTTTGACATGTATACAGTTTCATCTGGATAAAGAAACCACATCACAGTACTTTGAAGAGGTGAAAGAAAGGAAGGAGCACACAATCTACCTAATCCTATTTCTGGTAAGTCTATATAAGAATAGAATTAAAAAAAATCCAAAACCCCAAACTCTTTCTTTTATTTGCTTTATAGAATAAGGTATATGATAGAATAAAAGATACAGCAACTTGTCCATAGAATTGAAGCATAGAATAGAAGCATAGAATCATTTTAGTTGGAAAAGATGTCTAAGATTCAATCCAACCACCAAACACCACCATGCCCACTAAACCTCATCCTAAAGTGCCATGTACACCCATGTACCACCTCCTTGGGCAATCAATTCCAACATCTGACCCTACTTTTCCTATAGTAATTTTTCCTAATATCCAATCTAAACCTCCCCTGGTGCAACTTGAGGCTATCTCCTCTCATCCTGTCATTCAATACTGCAGAGAAGAGACTGGCTCCCACTCACTACAATCTCCTTTCAGGTAGTTATAGAGAGCAATAAAGACTCCCCTTAGCCTCCTCTTCTCAAGACTAAAAATCACAGTTCCCTCAGTCATTCCTTATAAGATTTGTTCTCTATACCCTTCACCAACTTTGTTTCCCTTCTCTGGATGCTCCAGAGAGCAATATATTTCCCAGTTTTGAAGAGAAAAAAGCTGTAGCACATCAACTGAATTTAATCTATTATTAACCCCCCCCAAAAAAAAATCAAACAACAGGCTTTGTATTTTGTATCACACTGCTACCAAAGACAAGATTAATATGCTTAATGGCATTATGTAATGGTCAAACACTGTATTTCCCCTGAGACTAAAATCAGATTTTGCTGTTCAGCTAAGAGAGGCAGGTTTATTAGGTCTTGCTCACAGTTTTGGATAGTAACTGGCTTATAACTGGTTGCATTTAACAACACATTCCATGATATCATAGGCTGTTTAGGATGGCTTAGCAAGGGCTTGCAGGCTGTCTCTTCATATGATATTGTAATACAAAAATGAGTTTCAGCCTCTGAAGACAAATGAACTCCAACAGAAGGCTATATCATCCTGCTATCATTCAGGAAAATGGAATGAAGCCAAATATTTCTTGTCTGGATGTGTCAGAGTGGGAATCTGAGGAGGAGATACCTATGGCCTTAAACATTCCTAACACCATGCTCGCTTTTATTAATGTGAAATCAACATGTCTCAAGCTATTTTAATTGCCAAGCTCAAAAGCTATTATCTGGAAAGTCATAGGCTAAAGTGTTAACTTCTCCATCAGGACCCTATTAAAAACAAACAACCAAACACCTATAACCTCAACACCAATTGCTCAAATGAAAACCAAAAGGAGGTAGTTAAAAATCTTTTGCACAAGCTAGTATGTGAGCAGCAGAAGTGAAGATAGCTTTAGGTAGCAGAGTATTTGCAACAAGGAGCATTCTTACATTAACACAACTGGTAAAGACCAAAAATCACTTTCATGGCTTTCTGTTAACATGATGATAGCAGCAGTTGGTAACTGAGCACAGTGGAGGTAGAAGCTAATAATTAATGGCATTATTATAGCAGCAGATCTTATGATTAGGGAGTTCTGTTTGGGTTTTTTGCTATTTAGAAACCCTTTTGGAAATGACCTTTATTTGGGATGGGAGTTGAAGGGAGTAGGAGACTGAGGAAAATAACTTCTACAAGCAGTGGACAGAGTAGAGAATAGCAAGCCAAGTGGAAGAAATGCTCCTCTCAGAGAGGTGAGCCACAAGAGAGCAGATCACAATGCTGCTCTCTTTAATGAGTGCTTTTAGTTTAGAATACCTTCCTAAGTTTGCAGCTTTCAGCACACTTTCAAGGGGTCATAACAGTTCTTATTCCATTGGAAAACAAAAAGCAAGGCTATTACAAACTCTGACTTTAAGACTGTATTCCCATTACTGCACTCAAGGAAGAATAATATCCCCTCTCTTATTAAAGCAAAACTAAATGTTGCAAGAATTTGCTGTACTATTTGAAAGCTTCATCTCATGTGGCATTTTTTTCTCTCTAGTGGCCTTCTTTTGTGTAGAAAGGACTACTTCTTTATTGTACTGCACATTCTTCTGGGGGAAAATGAGGTCATTTCAGTGCATTTAGTGGAGAAAATAGACTGGATTTGTGTGTGTGTCTGTGTTTATTTCACAAAGTAGAAGTTACCTCTTTTTTTATTTCCATTCCCCTTTATGTGTCTCACTTCAGACAGGAATTTGATTAAGCCACTCTCTGTCATTATGAGCAGACCATTGAAAAGGTTTAAGACTACAGTTTTATCAATCTTAGCCTTAGGGTTTGTTTTGTTTAACCCATTGACTCTATTTATTCACCTGGATGTGTTTACCTCCTTTCCTAAGTAATAATCAGCTGTCACCTGAAGGGAGGTTGTAGCCAGGAGGGGGTAGGTCTCTTCTCCCAAGCAACCGGCACCAGAACAAGGGGACACAGTCTCAAGCTGCGCCAGGGGAGGTTTAGGCTTGAGGTGAAAAGAAAGTTCTTCACTGAGAGAGCTGCTAGCCATTGAAATGGGCTGCCCAGGGAGGTGGTGGAGTCATCGTCCCTGGAGGTGTTCAAGAGGGGATTGGATGTGGCACTTGATGCCATGGTTTAGTGGTCATGAGGTGTTGGGTGAGAGGTTGGACTTGATGATCTTTGAGGTCTCTTCCAACCTTGGTGACTCTGTGATTCTGTGTGAGGACATCTACTTTTTAAAAGTGCATTTAAGTCAATCTAGGCTAAGGTGATTTTTAAGTTATCTTCTGTATCCTCAGATTCTCTTGCTATAAACCCTGAATTTGACGTGTTCATAACTTAAACTTAGCACATGTATAATTTAAAGCTACCTTTAAGTTCTAACCACAACTAGGAAAAAACTTTCTCAATGAATACAACAATAAAAGCTACTAGAATTTTCTGACTGGATGCATAGTGGAGTGAGAGAGCAGAGACAGCTACAGCTCCCTTAGTTTTTCTTGAAAGATTCCTATGCCACATTGTGGGATAGGATGCACATTTAGAATCACAGAATTGTTAGGGGGTTGGAAGGGACCTCAAGGATCATCTAGTTCCAACCTCCCTTGCCTTGGGCAGGGACACCTCACACTAGATCAGGTTGCTCAGAACCACATCCAGCCTGGCTGCAAAAACCTCTAGGGATGAGGCTTCCACCATATCCCTGGGCAACCTGTTCCAGTATCTCACCACCCTCAAGGTGAAGAACTTCTTCCTAACATCCAGTCTGAATCTACCCATTTCTACTTTTGTTCCATTCCCCCTAGTCCTTACCTGACACCCTAAAAAAGTTCCTCACCAGCTTTCTTGTAGCCCCCCTTAAGATACTGGAAGGCCACAAGGAGGTCACCTTGGAGCCTTTTCTTCTCCAGACTGAACAGCCCCAACTCCCTCAGTCTGTCCTCATAGGAGAGGTGCTCCAGCCCTCTAATCATCCTTGTGGCCCTTCTCTGGACATGCTCCACTGATTTGTTAATAAATGGCTTATTAATATGCACTGTTGGGTAGTAAACTCTTGAATAAGGTTGTGTGTGAATATTTTTATATAGGTACCTAACACAAGTAAATCATTAAAACTGCATATATTTCAAAGAATGAAAAGATAAATTAAGACTACTCTTGAAAAGTCTTTTCAAGTACAAATTTGCTTATCAATCCAGTATCTACTCAAACATACATGCTATTAGGACCACAGAAACACCTCTTTTTAAGTGTATGCATGAAATTTCTAATGACTTAAGGACAGTTATCTGCTTACAGATGTGCACATTCTACAGTCAATATAATTTTTCAGCAAATAGTTTAGGAAAAACATTTGCTTAGAGCTGACAGTTGAGAGGTCATGGTGACAACATCGCACACCCTCACAGATCTGATTGCAAAAGCAGAGACTAAGAGCCCGATTTAGAAGAGCACATGGGCTCACACCTGCCTGCAAATGTGTCCTTAAGTGTCACTAACACTATCAAGAGTTGAATAGAAATAATTTTGTGACCTTGGGCATCACAACAGACACAACACTTTGCAAGATAGCTCCTTATTCATGAGGTCTTTAAACATTAACATAATAAAAGCAAACAACAGTGAACCCAGACAATGGGTAGCAATTGCTTAGCTGCAATCTACCTTTCTTGTTCAGGATGCAATTTGCTCTGCAAAAAACAAATACAGGAAAGTGAAAAGAAGCCTTCTGCACCTTTGCACCTTCTTAGTACTGAACGTTTTTTATTTTGGATAACTTTTCAGGTTATACAACATAGAGAAGGTATGGACACTCCTGAATGCAAATGACAATACATTTTAGTGAGAAAGGTGAGAACAAAAAAACAGATATTTGAGCAAAACTGAACTATGAATTTTACCAACAAAGCCAGGGGAAGGAAAGGGACAAAGGAAAGGGGGTCAGGTCTTAGATGAAATTGCACAGTTCAGGTCTTGTGCTGTAAGAGACATCATTACCTACAGAAGAAAGAGAAATGCTAGATAGAGGTGACTGGATAGCTCAACATGAGAAAACAGCCAATGTTGTAGGAGTAAAATCTGCTCAGTTACTTAGGGCTGATTTTGACAACATCAACCAAAGCAAAGAAGTAGACAGAGATGTAATGAAAAGGCCATATAGGCTTCATGTTCTATATTTTCTCTTTTAAAATCACCAGATTTTAATAAGTAAAATGCTTGTGAAGTTAGCCTTAGTTTAGACAATGATTGGAAAGGCACTGAGGCATTTTACTGTACAACCATGGAACAAATTTAATAATAATGTTAAAAAAGCAAGATACACACCATATCTCTTGGAAAATGATCTATTGCAGCTCTGTATGATATGAGTCAGCAGCAGCATACAGACATGAGTGAATTTTGCAGTATTAAAATGACACTGACTTGGGGGTTTTTAAGTTTATGTGAAGTAAGTAGGCATTTCTTTTTGGCTATATGAAAGTTTGTTTATAATAATATGAGTTTGTAATGGATTTGTAACACAAGGATAAAGCTCTAGCTTTTACTACAGAACACAAAAAGTACAGTCTCTCTACTGTTCTTCCTAAATTCCTTAGTCCAGATAGAATAGAATTGACCAGGTTGGAAAAGACCTCTGAGATCATCGAGTCCAACCTATAATCCAACACCAACTAATCAACTAAACCATGGCACCAGGTGCCCCATCCAGTCTCTTCCTAAACACCTTCAGTGATGGTGACTCCACCACCTCTCTGGGCAGCCCATTCCAATAGCCAATCACTCTCTCTGTGAAGAATTTCTTCCTAACATCCAGCCTAAACCTCCCCTGGCACAGCTTGAGACTGTGTCCTCTTGTTCTGGTGTAGGCTGCTCCCACCTCCCTTCAGGTAGCTGTAGAGAGCAAGAAGGTCTCCCCTGAGCTTCCTCTTCTCCAGGCTAAGCAACCTCAGCTCCCTCAGCCTCTCCTCATAGGGCTTGTGCTCCAAGCCCCTCCCCAGCTTTGTTGCCCTTCTCTGGACACGTTCCAGCAAGTCAACATCTTTCCTAAACTGAGGGGCCCAGAACTGGACACAAGTACTCAAGGTGTGGATACAGTAGTCAAGGGCTTGTCTAGAAGGACTCAGGTGGACAGCAGTGATATATTAAGGGTTATTGAGTCATCTCTGAATGCCCACATGGAGAGGCAGCTAAGGTCCCCCTGATGAAAAACATAAGCATTATAGTTGGTGGCCTTACACATGGTCTCAGTAGTGAGTGGATGAGTAGGAGGCCCTACAGTGAGTAGGATGACCAAGCAGGTGTTCACCCTGTCTTTTTTTCAAAAAGCCTCTTCAGCTCTGAAAATAGGGAGGAAAATGTATTTTTCTGAGGGAAGTTTAGAGCTTGGATTAACATAAGAACATACCTAAAGCACAGTCAACTACACCTGCCATGTGTTAGTGACTTTATAGGACAAAAAAATTACTGAAAGTCAACCCACAGGCAAAACTCCTTCTCTTTATGACTTTTAGAACTCACTTCACAGAACTGGAGCCACAATGATGGCCCACTTCTTGGCTCTAAAATTTCATGCTTCATGAAAACTGTAGGTTCAGATCCTACAGCTGAAGAGACCAGAAATACATTAAGTTGTGTAGGATGCAAATGAGGGAGGAAAATTTGGCTAACAGTTAATTGTGCTCCAGTCATCCTTTGATAGGCTACAATCCCTTTGGATCTGAAGCAGCAGACTATGCTATATTAATCTAACAGCATAACCTGTTTTCAGACTTCACACAGATCCTAACATATGTTGTATTCACACTTAAAAGATTAAGCTTTTCTGAAAACTGAGCCTTATGCCTGAAATGTGGTTTTCTAAAAATACCAGATGAGGATTCAGGACCAGTGGTTTTATACAGAATAGCAAATAAAAGCTGAAAATACCATAAACACTGCAGCTCTACACGAAGCTTCTAGTTATTTGTGGCATGTTTTTATCCAGTGAATTCAGAGCCAAAAAGGCACAGAGTGATCATTTCCACAAGTTCAAGGAAGTCACCTCTCAGATCTATTCCTGATGGATATTTATGTCTGTGATTTGGATGGTTCAGCAGCCATGTGCATTTATTCTAGCAGTTGGCAGGTATTTGTGTACATTTGTGCACACAAACACTTCTAGAGAGTCTGCACACTTTGAACTTTCATTAAGGAAACTGGAACTGATTGAGTGTTGAGTACTGTGTGAACTTTTGCCTCCTAAGACGATAATTTTTGGACTCTGTACAGATTTTATTTCTTTGAATATAAGATTACAGCCTTTACCTTTCCCAAGAATGAATTGTATCCTGATATGCATAAAAAGAAGTGTGGCCAGCAGGCGGAAGGACACAATTCTCCACAATATTATATGCTGTCCTACTCTCATTTGACCTTACCTAGAGTAGTGCATGCAGTTCTGGGATTCTCAGCTGTGGCAGTTTCAGGCTGTGCCTAGGAAAAATTTCCACAGATCTTGAACAGAAAGTGGTAGAATGCAAATAAATCACCACTGAATGTAAAAGTGAAAATAATGATGAAGTCTAAATAATCTTGTTGGCCTGATAACTAACACAAACCTAGTTGTGTACACTAACTCTCTTTTTGGGTTTCCTTGTTCTAGCAGGGGCTTCTGCTAGCTTGCTGACCTTGACTGTTCCTTTGTTGTGGCTAACTACTAACAGCTACTCTCTGCTCTTCTTTCTCTTGTCCCATGCACAGGGGGAAGGGTGCTTGGTTGCATGGTTTAGTTGATTAGGTGGGTTGGATGATAGGTTGGATGCAATGATCTTGGAGGGCTCTTCCAACCTGGTCTGGTCTATTCTATTCTATTCTATTCTATTCTATTCTATTCTATTCTATTCTATTCTATTCTATTCTGTCTTCTGTTTAACTTTCATAGTGATGCTTCACCACACAGGGAATTTAATATTACAGATTTTAAACAGACACTTGCCTGTAGCTTGTATGCTGTGCTCTCTGTGAACATTGTTCCAGCAGTGACAACTTTGGAACCTGCCTGACAGCAGTTGGTTTTCAGGCACCTTAAGATGTGTCTTTCTAAAAGGCCTCTTTTATATGAAGTGGTTCATCTACATAGATTTTCAGGGACCTGGTATGTCAAAGGAACTTTTCCAAGAACTAAAAGTTTCTCAACATTTCTCTGCATTCCAAATTGATTAGATGGTGTTGGGTGATAGGTTGGACTCGATGATCTCAAAGGTCTTTTCCAACCTGGTTAATTCTATCCTATCCTATCCTATCCTATCCTATCCTATCCTATCCTATCCTATCCTATCCTATCCTATCCTATCCTATCCTATCCTATCCCATTCTATTCTACCCAATCTTACTCTATCCTATCCTATTCTATCCTATCCTAAAATCTAAGAGAATTTTCCAAGAAAAATACATATCAGAAAGCCTCAAGTGCTCTTAAATTTTCTGTATGCAAATTTTACTTTCTCATTTTCTACTTTTTCTTATTCAAGCCCTAATTATTTTAGTCCCGTTCATAACTGCACCATTTCTTCAGTGATATTATGTTTTTTGTCTTGAAAATTAGCTCATAGTTCAAAATAATCAAATGTTATCTATTTCCAATCAATTAATTAATTTTTCAGAGTACTTTATACATGCTGTGGTTATTGTAGTTTAACTAGACATGAACTTAAAAGAAAAATCTTTAATAAATAGAAAATGATGAACATGAAATTAAATGGTAATGAAAAATGTTGTAAATCTAATAGACTAATTTCTCCTGTATCTTTTACACATTTCTTGACATAATTTTTCACTGTATAATGTAAGCAGAACCCAAGGATAATAAGTAACAGAATATTAAGCTGCTTCTCAGTGTAAGTGGGAGGAGCTTATTTTTAGTTTTACCAAGACCATGTATGACATCCTTCCACTACTCATAAGGGTTTCAGTGTAGTTTTAGGTAAAGCCCATATGAACTGCAGACCAGATATTAGGCTGTATCAACTTAAAATTGTGCTCCTTGCAGTGTCTCAGCTATGCCAGTAATGGCTGAAGAGGACTCAGAAAGCATAAGTCTTTAATAACACTGAGTTGCTCACAGAACAAAGTACATGTACTCCTCATACTGCCTACCAACCATTGGTATATCCAGGAAAATGATCCAGGGGATTCTGATGCTGATGAAAGATACATATGTTAAGTAGCATAGATAAAGGAGACAAACTTATGGTCTCTATTCAGGATCCATGCAGTGGACTATATAGGGAACCAGAGTCCAGCAGCTCTGCAGTCACCCTGAATCATTCATTCTTTCCATGGCCTTAGACATCACTGTATGTAAATTGACTAAACCAATCATAGAGGGTATTCCCCATCCACAGTAAAGGAAGGCTTCAAATTTTGGTTGCTAAGTAAAGTGTTTTCAGAGAAAGTTTGCCCTTCCCTCTTTGCAGAGTCAATGTTAAATTCCAGCTAAATGAAAAGCTGAGGAAAAAACAACATTGCTGAATTTTTTGCCTCATTTAGGCTTGGCTTTTTGCCTGGTCATTTCTTGGTGTCTGATGGGAAACATGAAGGAGACTGATGCACCAGCTTTCACTATCTGCAAACTAAAAAGAAAAAAAAGGAGACCAATTTCACAGCACAAAATGCCTAAAGTGATAGCGAAGGCAAAAGGTTCCAAATGCCTTTACCTGCTGTCAGAAATGGATCTTTAAAAGCAGATAAAAGCTGATCATGTCCCCAAAGTAAAATAAACCAAGGGATGACAGGAAAAGATATTTATAGTGAATAAATGGGAAATGCTTTGCTTTGGAATCAGGCCATAAGGGAAACTGCAGCTAAGGATAATTCATTTTACAATCTTCCTCAGGATGTATCAGTCCTCTTGCAAGTTTGCAGAATAACGGAACTAAGATGTTCTTTCCTGGAGCTGTGGATTCAGTTTGATTAGGTTTGCTTTTCTGGTTTTGTTTTGTTTTGTTTTTCTTGTTTGTTCAGTTGTTTGGTGGTTTTGGATTTGTTTTGTTGCACCTTTTTTTATGTATACTGATATTTAGATAGCAAAGACATACATCCCTTCTATCATTCAAAATGTACAGCTACAGATAATTGGACTAGTTCAAAGAATCACAGAATGGTTTGGATTGGAAGTTCCAACCTCCCTGCCATGAACTGGGACACTTCCCACTATACCAGGTTGCTCAGAGCCCCATCCAGTCTGGCTTTGAACACTTCCAGGGTTGGAGCCTCCACAATTTCTCTGGGCAACCTGCTCCAGTTCCTTACAGATTGCATTGGGCTGGAAGGGATCCTGGAGGGTCATCTTGTACAACGCTCTCTTGCAGTGAGCAGAGACACCTCCAGCAGAGACAGGGCTTCAATCACATCCTTGGGTGGCCTATTCCAGTATTTTACCACTCTCATTGTAAAGAACTTCCTCTTAATGTCCAACTTAAATCTACCCTGCTCCAGTTTAAAACCATTGCCCCTTTTGCTATCACTACAAGCTCTTCTAAGCAGTCCTTCTCCAGCTTTCTTGTAGGTCCCCTTCAGCTATTGAAATGTAGCTATAAGGTCTCTCTGGAGCCTTCTCTTCTCCAGGCTGAACAGCCCCAACTCTTTCAGTCTGTCTTTACCGAAGAGGTGCTCTGGACCTCTGATCATCCTTGTGGTCCACCAGTTCTAGTATTTGGAAGGACAGCTAATCTTAGGGGTGCAATGCATTCATTTCCTTAGGAATAACCCAATGCTTTTTTAGGAATTATGTCAACTAATTCTTTTAAATCCAGTCAAGATTGGAAATTGTTGCTGATAGGCATGATCCAAAGCCCACTCCAATGGGAAGACTCTCACTGACATCACCATTACTGCCATCACTGATGTCAGCTGGTTGTGAAGGAAGCCTTATGAGGTCACAGAGTGATTACAGATGATAGTATTGTGAAAAATACCTTCAAAAATAATATTTGCATCTAAATCTCACTGTGTTATATATATAGATTAATCAAAATCAAAGTTCTAATACTCCAGATTTCAGTGGTATTTTAAACCTATATCCAAATGCATTTTCTTAAATAAATATCTAATAATGAAAACATGTTTAGAAGCAATCCTCCAAGAAACTGTAGTGCATATTGCTCAGTTACAATGTTCATAAAGGTGTCTGCTTATTTTTGAACTCCTGTCAATATTTAGCAAGAAGCTAACCCACATTAAAAGTCTCTACAGTATTTCAAATAATCAGTCTACTTAAACAGTGAAATTCAGCCCCATGTTTTACAAGTGTGGTTAGGTGGGATGAGGTGGTGATCAGCTTGAGAATGTATTGCATGTTCATGAATACTAAACAAATTAGTTGTTGAGGGAAACACATTGCCACAACATTTGGAAAATCATCAAGAGAGAATTAAACTTGATTCATAACTTCAGCTTTGATTCAGTAAAGTAGGGAAACGCATGCCTAAAGCTAAGTATGTTCTATCACACTTTGCTTAATCCTTTCTGTAATGTACTGCCAACATGAACAAGTAAATTGAAAACAGAGAACATGCTAAGAAAAGAAACTATGAGAAGATGGACAGGGGATGTGGAAATCTGTTGGATAAACTAAAGTACTATGAGACAATTAACAATTAAGGCGGACTTGAAAGATCCATCTGAAAATTAAGATCATATACAATGTGTTTATTTTTCTTAATGTAAGACAGATGGCACATGGACAGACAGGCAGGAGTGCTATCCTTTTAAATATTGCAATAGGTGTGGTAAAGTCAATCACTAAGTGAAGAGTTAAAGAAAAAAGTTAAAAAATCTTCCCCATGAGGAAATTCTGTTCATCCAGGAAGAAAACACAAGGGTAAAAGATTATGTTAAAGCATGAAAAATACACTTATAAGGGAGGCATGCCAATGAAAAGAGGAAAAGATTAAATATTACTCCTTTATTAGAGAGTTCAGCCATGTTCATGTAGCTAAAGAAGTGAATCTTAACAAATTTGGGTCAAGGCCTCAGCCTGAAATCTGGAGGAAAAAGCAGGTTAGAGACTAGTTTAGATAAATGTTTTCAGCTAACTAGATCTGAGAAAATGTTACTTAAGGTCCTTAAAATAAACCATAACATCTCTCTAAAGGTATCTTAAAATACAGATGCTAGATGACTGCAGAAGAACTACTATGTAATATATTTACTAAAAAAAAGAACTGACTGAAAACCAAAGATTTGTCCGTGCAGGTTCGATCCCCAGGGCAAATGTCCAACAAACACTGGAGAAATACTCTAGCTATAAGCATCCTAAGTGAAACAGAGATGCTAGGAAAATAGGGAAGTTTCAACAGGGACATTTAAAGGACATTTAAAGACCAATTCACTCAGAACAATCTATTTTATCCTTTTTGTGTGTGTGTGTTTAGTTTAGTTTTGGTTTGGTTTGGTTTTTTTTTTAGAGTAGAATAGATGAGGTTAGAAGAGACCTTTGAGATCATCGAGTCCAGCCTATCATCCAACACCATCTAATCAACCATGGCACCCAGCATCCCATCCAGTCTCTTCCTCAACACCTCCAGTGATGGTGACTCCACCACCTCCCCAGGCAGCCCATTCCAATGGTCAATCACTCTCTCTATGAACAATTTCTTTCTAACATCCAGCCTAAACCTCCCCTGGCACAACTTGAGACTGTGTCCTCTTGTTCTGGTGCTGGTTGCCTTGGAGAAGACACCAACCCACACCTGGCTGCAACCTCCCTTCAGGTGGTTGTAGACAGCAAGAAGGTCTCCCCTGAGGCCTCCTCTTCTCCAGACTAAGCAACCCCAGCTCCCTCAGCCCCTCCTCACAGGGCTTGTGCTTCAAACCCCTCACCAGCTTTGCTGCCCTCCTCTAGACACATTCTAGCAACTCAACATCTTTCCTAAATTGAGAGGCCCAGAACTGGACACAATACTTAAGGTGTAGCCTAACCTGTGCTGAGTACAGGGGGAGAATTTTTCCCCCTAGGATAGCAGAGGCTGTAGGTTGAGTCTGTCAGGTGTTCTGACTTAAGCAGACTTCTAATTCTGCTTTATATGAAACTTCTCATATTGACATTTTGCAAGGTGTGTGCAACATTCTTGAAGATGAATTCTCAGAAAGCTGCCACAAGTCATCTGACAACTGTAAGAGTATCTGTGAAAAGGTTTCATGAGGATCACATTTAAGCAAAAGCTATTGCTTGACAATATTATTTCTGTGTGCATATGCTCATATACATACAAAATTAAAATACACATATTTTTATTCTCCTGCTTCTTTCTCATTAGCTTCAAATAGTGGTACTGTTGCTATTTATCTGAGCTACTGTCTACTGTGTTTTGTCCAGTAACTAAAAGATTAAGATCTCAAAAAGCTGAATATTTTATTCTAAACAGATTAATAACAAGTACTCCTAGGATCACAGAATGTTAGGGGTTGGAAGGGACCTCTGGAGGTCGAGTCCAAACCCCATTACTCATTAAATACTACATCTCTGCCTTAAAAATTCATGAGACAGTGAATGAGACATGAAGCAAGTGAACTCATCTTTACTGACACTAGTGTTTATAGGTTATCAAAGGCAAATTTACTTCACTATTATTTTGCAGTGATTTCTAACCATTTCTAACCAGGCATGTAAAAAAACCCACCAACAACCCAACAACAACAAAAGATGGGGGTTTATTATTCATAGTCAAACTCTAACTTGAAAGTTTCGATCTCATGCATATATGTTTTGCTGGTAGCACAATTCCAGGTTCACTGCTTTTATAATAAGCCTCTTCCATGTGCGGGAAAAAAACCCTTAGCTCTGTGAAGGATTAATCTGGCCACTGGAGGGCAGTGCTGCTCTTTACCAAGCCCATATCTTCCCTCTGCTTTTCGGAATTAAAACCCGACAAGTTACAACAAACCTGGGTTTCAAGGTGCAGCTCTGAAGAGTGCTTTTACTGTTGTTACCTACTATTGCACTGACAGCTAGAATAGAGAAAATGCAGAGAAACGTTCCTACAGTAAGCTGTGTCCTCAGGCTGTTGATGTCGTCTACCTGGACTTCAGCACTGTCCCCCACAGCAAACTCCTGGCCAAGCTGTCAGCCCGTGGCTTGGACAGCACTCTGCGCTGGGTTAGGAACTGGCTGGAGGGCTGAGCCCAGAGAGTGGTGGTGAATGGTGCCACATCCAGTTGGTGGCCAGTCACTAGTGGCATCCCCCAGGGATCAGTGCTGAGCCCCATCCTGTTTAATATCTTTAGTGATGATCTGGATGAGGGGATTGAGTCCATCATCAGCAGATTTGCAGATGACACCAAGCTGGGGGCAGGTGTTAATCTGTTAGAGGGTAGGAGGGCTCTGCAGAGGGACCTTGACAGGCTGGACAGATGGGCAGAGTCCAAATTGGAGATGGCTAGATGAACTCCATGGGTATGAATCTTTCAGTAACGAATGCACTTAGATATTTACAAGATTTGAGCTCCACTGGTGCGAATCTTTCAGTAACACATGCACTTAGATATCTACAAGATTCACTTCTAATTCAAATTCTTGAACACCAAACAGCATACCAACAACAAAAAAGTAATTCAGATTTTGTCAAAAACATTCAGACTAAGAAAGAGACAATAAGAAGTAAAAGCCAGTGTACTTTTTTATTTAGAGAACTGCAGCTACTTTTCTTTACAGCCTTAATTTTCACCTTCAGTACTGCACATTAAGATGTGACAAGCATATGTTAGGGTTCTGTTTTACCATTGCATGTGCAAATATTGCCATTTTATCAACTTCAAATGTGTGAAGGGAAGTCAAAGGATTATGAATCACTTAGCCTTTCCAATACTGGAAAAGTAAGGCTTGAAATTTTTATTTCTATTTTTTTAATTCATATTTTTACAAAACTCAGAAATATCCCAAAAGGCTTTCTAAGGTGGTAAGATCCCCAGCACAGTAGGGATTTCATGCATGATTTACTGCACTCTTCTCTCTAGGATTTTTAACAAAGGTCAAGAAAGTACATTGACAGTGGTAGATGGGAAATAAGGTTGAACACAACAAGGAGACTTCTATGTAGATCATTATTCCTATGACACTGGACGCAAGAGATTGAGAATTTTCCTGGGCAAAGAGTTATGGTCCTGAAACTCTGGTCTAGTCACACAGGTTTCAAAAAAAAGGTGCTAATTACAAGAATAATGATGACAGATTTGTGAACTGATAGATCTAGATTATTGATGGGCAGAGTCCAAGGGCATGAGATTTAACACATCTAAGTGCCAGGTTCCACACATTGGCCACGATAACCCTACACAGTGCTACAGGCTGGGGTCAGAGGGGCTGCAAGAGCAGCCAGGCAGAAAGGGACCTGGGGGTACTGGTCGATAGCAGGCTGAACATGAGCCAGCAGTGTGCCCAGGTGGCCAAGAAGGCCAGTGGCATCCTGGTCTGTATCAGGAACAGTGTGGCCAGCAGGAGCAGGAAGGTCATTCTGCCCCTGTGCATTGCACTGTTCAGGACACACCTTGAGTACTGTGTCCAGTTCCGGGCCCCTCAGGTTAGGAAAGATGTTGAGTTGCTGGAATGTGTCCAGAGAAGGGCAAGAAAGCTGTTGAGGGGTTTGGAGCACAAGTCCCATGAGGAGAGGCTGAGGGAGCTGGGGCTGCTTAGCCTGGAGAAGAGGAGGCTCAGGGCAGACCTTGTTGCTGTCTACAATCACCTGAAGGGAGGTTGCAGCCAGGTGTGGGTTGGTCTCTTCTCCAAGGCAACCAGCACCAGAACAAGAGGACACAGTCTCAAGTTGTGCCAGGGGAGGTTTAGGCTGGATGTTAGGGAAAGATTCTTCATAGAGAGAGTGATTGGCCATTGGAATGTGCTGCCCAGGGAGGTGGTGGAGTCACCTTCACTGGAGGTGTTTAGGAAGAGACTGGATGGGGTGCTTGGTGCCATGGTTTAGTTGATTAGATGGTGTTGGATGTTAGGTTGGACTCAATGATCTTGAAGGTCTTTCCAACCTAGTTAATTCTATTCTGGGTGTTAGACATCAATGGTGACATAGTTATTTTAAAGCAGAGGGATGCAGGGTGACATCACCATCCCAAATTTTTCTCAGGAAACTGATGCTGTTGGTTGATATTCTTTTCCTCACCAACTCTCTTTCCCTGTTCCCAGGAAGGGAGTGAAAACTGCCCTTAATCTCCTTCCCTTAGCATCCCTGGGGACATCTGTCTAACACGGGCAGCCTAGGGTGGTCAGCCCCTTTCCTGGCAGCACTCACAGAGCTGGAGCTTAAGACAGGCCAGGCAATGGACACTTGATCATAAGGTGCATGGTAAACCCAGTTTAGCCCTTAAAGAGCAGGGCAGTGAAAATAAGAAAAAGATACTACTTACAGTTCTAAATGGGTTAATGTGAGGTTGTCTTAAGGCTCACCAGTTAATGACTATTGTAATTTTTGTTTGTGCTATCACTAAATATGATGTATATTTTGGGATAACACATTCAGGGGTCATTTTGAAAGAATTTTTCATTGGCTACAGGAAGAAAATACTCTGCTCCCAAGGTAGGTGAATTACTGGAGTAGTCAGTACAACACCAACTCACTCACATTTTCTAGAAGCTGAAATAACATCAGAGATACTTGATTCTATATCAGAAAGCTGATTTGTGCTACAGTTAATAGCCAGAAGTAGAATAAAGAAATATCTTTTAACCCCACTATAATTAGTTACCTTTTCCAAAGCAGCAGGAACAGCTTTTCTTCCACAGTCAGGCTATTCACATCAGTGGACTCAGAAGATGTACACATATAGAAAATTATACCTTTTATTATGTTTTTTATTAAAGTCTTTGGAAGACAAGGTTTGGCACGTACACTCAGTAATTAATATAGAAGAGTAAATTAGCTCAGACTGGAACATTACTTTCTGTTTCTCTTTCTTAAGTGACACTATTTAACTTGGGAAAACTTCCTCTCACTTTCCCCTTCTTTCCTTCCTGCAAATCATCTCATGAAGGACTCCAAGTCTTCACTCTCTCTACTAGGAAGATCACTCACTGGGCTATCATTAACTGTAAAAAATATTTGCTTTGATCAGCCTGTGGACATTGCAGGAAAAATAAGAATCTTTCACTCACATAGGTGCAAACAGGTACAAACTCTGCATACATTAAAACTAACAAAGTTTTTAACAAGCATAGATACCACTTTCTAGAAGAGTCTTCCAAATATAGACAAGAGATGGCAAAAATGGACTTGTCTTAAAAAGGTAAGTAGTCAGTCTACGGAGAACATGTATGTTGGCATTGCTGATAGCAGCAGATGTCTGCAGCTCCTGTCACAGAAGTTCTGAGCTGTCATTGACCAGCTGTTGTTTCAGGCTTCCAGGGTCAGAACTTCCTGGAACAGTTATGATATCTCAGCTACAGAACACTATATTTGAATACCACTTCTAAAATGGCTTTGTTTTTGAAGAGGTTGAAGCAGCTGTCCAGCAGTCTTTTAGATACTTCAAAGCATGTGAGGCTAATGCATTACATATGAGCCCTCCTGTTTGGTCTGCAGAAAGGATGTCCTCCTCAATTCTCAGTTGAATAGAGAAAGCCTTGTGGTATGAAATAATCTCTTTGGCTAGTTTTGTAAGTTGTGATTTATTTTTGCTTCATTTCAATCCATAGTCACAGAAAATGGTATTACATTAGATAGAATACTTTTACTACCAGACGTTGGGAAGTTTGGTACTTTAACTGAGGAACTGCGGGAAGATGAAAACTGGAAGATAAAAATCACTACAGTAAACCCAGGAATGTTATCTCAGGTACTTAGCAGGAATGTAGTGATGATTGAGCTATCCTCTTGTACAATCTCCAATCCAAAGGCCATTTACAACACGAAGTTCGTGTGAGGAGGTGATCAAATTAACAAGCAACTACGTGCATTTTTCCATGCAAAATAATGGAGGATATAACGTGCCTCCCCAAAACCCATACTTCATAGCTATCTGAAAAGCCAAAGGTTGCCAAATGGGCATTTTCACATTGACTACAAATTTATCACAATCTACCACTTGCAGAATTTCAGACATTTTTCCCCCATCTGCCTTATGAATTCTTTCTGGAAATGTAATGACAGCAAAAATAGAAGTGCAGCAATGCCATAGAGTCTGAAGGGTTTCTTTAGCTAGTGATTTTTTTAGGGTCACCTTGGTAAGCAGAAGTGTTTGAATACCCTGATGATCTTCAAAAACACTTGCATCTGCATTCACAGAAATTAGGTCTCAAATCAACTATCTTTCTAAGGTGTCAGTGTGGAGGGATACATCGATAACTCACAGAAGATAGGTTGCTAGTGTTGTGAAATGGACTAAGAAAAAACATGGTGTTTATCTAAAATGAGTATGGTTTATGTTATATGTGCACATATCTAAGTGAAGGGTCTCAAAGCTATTTTAAGATAGCATTTTTGGCAATGTTCTGGACTTCCAGAACTTTTCCACCCTCCTTACTGCCCTACTAATGCAAATCAGAGGTAAGACTAGCAACCAGGCAACCAGCACCAGAACAAGTGGACACAGTGCCAAGCTGTGCCAGGGGAGGTTTAGGCTGGATGTTAGGAAGAAATTCTTTACAGAAAGAGTGATTGGCCATTGGAATGGGCTGCCCAGGGAAGTGGTGGAGTCACCATCACTGGAGGTGTTTAGGAGGAGACTTGATGGGGTGCTTGGTGCCATCATTTAGTTGATTAGATAGTGTTGGATGTTTGGTTGGACTTGATGATCTCAAAGGTCTCTTCTAACCTGGTTAATTCTATTCTATTCTAAAATACTCTTTACCAGCTGTATAAAAATACAACAAAGACACCATCACCTCTGAGATACAAGAGGAAGCTTTTCATAATTTCAAAATCTCTGGTTATTGTGATGTCCACTAAGCACTTTTTATTTCCTTTTTTATTTATTTATTTTTAAAATTTCATTACATTTCTGGAACCTGACATAGGGCTTGAAGAAAACAGACAATCAAAATCCTTATTTTCTGTCATTACAATTCATTTTTTCCTCCATGATACTACAGAGAAATCAAGGGTGTTGTATCAGATATACTAAGAAATATTAAACATTACAAAACTGAGCAATAATGAACAGAATATAAGAAAGAATATCTGTGTCCTCTAGTACCAAAACTAAGTATGTGCAGTGCCAATGAGCTATGTGGTTTGATATGACCCCTGGGAAAGGTCAATCATACCTTCATATTCACTGAGATTTTTGGTGTAATAAGACCCTGGATTGTGTATACAAGACTTCCACTAAGTGTTTTTAGTTTTCAAAGACTTTCTACTACTTCTGCTTCCATTAAAATTCAAGATAATTTTCTCAAAGAAATGCAGTCCTCTTTATTGTGACTAATACTGTTTTTTAGGTCAGTCTCTTTTCCTGACTGAATCTTCTTGCTCTCTACATTACTTAGACATTATATTGCATTAGATTGTTTTCAATACAACTTGTGAACTCTACAAATTCTTTCTTTCCAGGATCTGGGCTGCTGAAACACTTCACAAGTGCAGAACTCTTGACTGCTCACTTGACTCCTGCTTCAGTTTTGGCTTGACACACAGCTTTTGCTAAGACCTCATGTATTCTGGGTGCAGCATCGTTAAGTCACAGCCAGAGCAACATGTTGAATGGTGGACTGGCTGCAGTGGAAAGGAAGGGTCATAAGCAGTCATACTTAACAGCAACTTACTTTCTCCTACAGATGTAGCCTCTGGCATTCTTGCATAATAAATTGTCTGGAATTTTCTTAGAATCCAACTAACTAATGGATGTGGTATAAACTAAACCTCCATGCTCAAGGCATAAATACATCAGCTTACCCTTAAAAATTCTTGAAGCAGATCCAGCAGCAGCCAGACTGCAGAGACTTCTATGCTTCCTGAAGCGATGAAGCGGAGGAGGAAGAATGAGCACTCTCACTGTCGGGTAGGGAGCCATTTTGCTCATAAACATGCAACTTAGCAGTTGCAGAATTAAAGAAATAATGAATTAGTGAATTCACATGTTAGACTAGTCTGCATAAAGGGAACAGAGACACTGTTCATCTCGTTTGGGTTTATTTTTGCTAATGAGTTCATAAAATACAGCTTAATTTACAGAGTGCATAATTTGAGATACTCAAACGGACCACAGCAATAATGCTCTCTAATATAGGACCGCATATTCCCCTGGTACATAGATGGTATTGCGTTTAGAACAAATAATAATACTATGAATAATAATATTAACTTTATTATTAGTAGTAAGAACCATGGGGTCAGTAAAGTTAATGACTGCTGCATTCATAGTCCAGGTGGAAAGGCAAGATAAGGAGCCCTGGTATAGCTGCATCCAGGCTGGTATTGCACAAATTTGAGCAAAGGTTGGCATATTGTGTTAGGAATGTCAGATGGTTCCCAAGCAACCTGTTAAACATGCTTATAATGCACTGTGCTCCATACTGCCTGTAGAGTAAATAAATCTGTCCTTGGCCTAGCGGGCAATTTCTTTTTTACTTTTCCTGATCATTTACTCAGCCTTAGACCCTGCATCAAAGATGACAATCCCTTGCAGCCTTAGACCTTCCCCAGCAGTCCCAGCCCTCACTTCAGAAACTGGTTAATATTCAGTGGGCTCATCTCCTCTGTCAGGTTTGGGAAGGTCAGTTTTGAAGATTAGCTCTGAAATGAGACCTTCCGCAAGTCATCAGCATTTCTGTTCCGTAATGCTGCGAGCTGTCCTCAAAAAGAAGCCTGAGCAAATCACACCTCCTCCACCACTCACAAGCTGTTTTCCGTCCAGACCAGCAGCTCAGAGTGAATTTGATGTTTTCAGCTGGGCCTGAAATATGCATTATTTATAGATATGTTAGCCAAGAATTTCTAAAGTGTCTAAGTTTAAAAATAATGCTCGAGCCTCCCCTCAGTACACAAGTTATTAATGGGATTTCAGGAAAGAGCATGACCTCTCATCACATCAATATTTGATCAGGCAATGAATGTGACTTGCTCAGAAACTAAAGGCTGGCAGAATTCTCAATAGTTATGTTCTGTATGTTAAAATGACAGCAAACCATTTTAGTGTGTGCTGGTGATAAAACAGAAGCTACACTGTTGTCCTAGTCCTTATACATTCTTCATATAGAACATAATATCTGAGTATCTCAGACCACCTCTGATTTGTCTTGTACCTACAAACAGTTACATTTTTCTTTCTAGCCTTCCTTTGTGATGCCAGAAGAGGTACCTGATTCTAACTCTCCTGGGAATAGTTGTTTTGTTAGGGCTAGCAGTCACCTGTATTGCTATAGTTTTTTGTATCTTTAATTATGGGCCAAAATCCCATTGTAGTCAACACTCTGCAAATAGAGAAAAAGAGTTCTCAGGCTACCAAAAGCTCCAGGCTAAGCGTGAAACTGACAGGCATAGGAAAAAGAGAAAATGAGACGGTTTGGTCTGTTTAACACATGTTGATGGCAGCACAATAAGATCTTAATACTACTGAACAGAGCTGTTTGCAGAGTTGAGTGTCAAAGAATAAGGCTGCAGAGTGTATAGAAACAATCAAGGAGTTATTAGTCTAATAAGTAAGCACTACAGGAATGTTTCAAGGGAAAAAAAAAAGCTGAAAAATATCTGAAGCCCATAAAAAACACTAAAAAATGCTGAAAGTTTTGTTTCTTCACAGTCCAGGATTATTCTCCATTTTATGCAGTGAACTTAATAGAGATTAACAGCAGAAACAAAGAACTCCCATTATACTAGAACGTACTCTGCATGAGAAATGAAGCAAGAAGAGTAATCCTTGAAGTGCTGCTTTGTTGAAGCATTGACCTGTGCAATGGTGACCAGCAGTCTGACAAACTGAGAAAAGAAAACCCAAAAAAAGAGCATAAATTTCTGGGTCACACTTTGCAGGGAGGATATTCTGACATACTGCTCTGTACAAAAGATTAGGGGACCAATACTATTTTTTTTTCTGCATTCTTTAAGTCATCTTTCGCTAATAAACAAATCTGAAACTACTACTCCAGCAGGAGCAGGGAAGTCATTGTGCCCCTGTACCGTGCATTGGTTAGGCCACACCTTCAGTACTGTGTCCAGTTCTGGGCCCCTCAGTTTAAGAAGTACATCGAGACACTTGAAAGTGTCCAGAGAAGGGCAACAAGGCTGGTGAGAGGCCTTGAGCACAAGCCCTATGGGGAGAGGCTGAGGGAGCTGGGATTGTTTAGCCTGGAGAAGAGAAGGCTCAGGGGTGACCCCATTGCCCTCTACAACTACCTGAAAGGTAGTTGTAGCCAGGAAGGGGTTGGTCTCTTCTCCCAGGCAACCAGCACCAGAACAAGGGGACACAGTTTCAAGCTGCGCCAGGGAAAGTTTAGGCTTTAGGTGAGGAGAAAGTTCTTCATGGCGAGAGTCATTCGTCATTGGAATGTGCTGCCCAGGGAGGTGGTGGAGTCACCATCCCTGGAGGTGTTCAAGAGGGGCTTGGACATGACACTTGGTGCCATAGTCCAGTCATGAGGTCTGTGGTGACAGGTTGGACTTGATCTTTGAGGTCTTTTCCAACCTTTGTGATACTGTGATACTCCTGCAGTTTCATCTAGGAATCAGACCATCTTGGTACTGTATGCTTGGATCATTCCTAACATCTATATTTATACATGCATGTACACTTGCACTTAAGCAATCTTATCCCATTCAACTTTACTTTCAGATGGGAGCCCAGGAGGTTAATTAATCATGGAAGATTTGTCCTGCAACATATACTGGGCAGCTGAAATGCTTTTTGGCCTTCAGCTTCCCTGGCTTAGCTTTTGCAAAAATATTTTAATCAAATCAATTCCACTCCCTACTCCAAAAAAAAAAAAAAAAAAAGAAAAGAATTATACCTGGGTCAAAATCACTTCTGGTTTGAAATCTTTTGGAACATATTTCGTAGATTGGAAACAAAAATCCAATGCACTTGACTTCAGCACTCAAAGAGAATACAGTACGGGGGAAATTCAGACAGTAGAGAGATAATTACACTTACTGCATTAGCAATTGTACTAAGATAAAGTACATTCAAGGTCAAAGAAATGAAGGAACAGATTCAGAAAGGACTGACTTGAGGTAATTCATCATTTTTTCATATCTGTTCTTTCAGAGCAGTACACAGCCTTGCGGTAAGCAGAAATAGGAGAGGTAGTAAACCAGACAAATATACACAGAGGGAATGAAAGAAAGCATGTTCAGAGCAAGTTGGTAAAACATAATAGGCATAGAAAACAGTAGTGGGGAAAGAGAATAGAGAAAAGACAAGAAAATAAGGAGATAATAAGGAGACCGTGAGCAGCTGTCGATCTCCCATATCATTGCAAATGACAGCAGAGGGCTCATGAAAGTTTCAGAACTAATGGTAGAAATGCCATTAATGGTACAAGACCCTTCCAAATAATTTATGACTTCCCCACCAGTGCCTGATATTGCCACTGTGGCTACTAACACTGGCCAATAATATCACAAAGATTCACATCAGTTTTTCTCTCATGTTGAAAAAAAATAATGTAGTTTAAAGTAATTTCTGGACCCACGCTATGAAAATATTCAAGGGAATATTAACTTACAGGTATTTTGAAAGATTCTGCACAGTTACCTTTTAAAACACATCTCTCCAGGAATAGAATAGAGTAGAACAGAACAGATGAGGATGGAAAAGACCTTTGAGATCATCAAGTCCAACCTATAACCCAACACCATCTAACAACTAAACCATGGCACCAAGAGCTCCATCCAGTCTCTTCCTAAACACCTCCAGTGATGATGACTTCACCACCTCTCCGGGCAGTCCATTCCAATGGCCAATCACTCTTTTTTTCCTTCCACATTTCCATCCTACAACACTCCCATTTAAGCAGTTACCTCACAGAACATAACCTCAGTTTGGAAATGTATTATTTTTGTACACTGTCATCTTAGCTTGATAACCCAGACCTGCAGAAGTTCATGGACTTAATAGCCAGTGAACTTTCTCTGGGCAAAGGGATATATTCCTCTAGTGGTTTCAACAAATACAGAAGCAGTATGTTCTCTATCTGTATCGTAGAACAGGTTTTGCCTGAAAGTAGTGTTGATAATACAATGAAGCTTTAACTATTGCTGAGTGTTAGGTATGTGGCCCAGATGCCATAGCCAAGAAGTGATTGCATGGAGTCAAAGTATTTTCTGCTTCTTATCCTACCCCACTGGTGAGTAGGCTGGAGGTACACAAGAAGTTGAGAGGGGACTCAGCCTTAAACCCTGAAACTAAGATGACAATCCCTTGCAGCCTTAGACCTTCCCCAACACTCCCAGCCCTCACTTCAGAAACTGGTTAATATTCATTGGGCTCATCTCCTCTGTCAGGTCTGGGATGGGGCCTCTACCGCCTCTCTGGGCAACTTGTGCCACTGCTCCACCACCCTCATACTAAGGAGCTTCTTCTTATGTCCAGTCTAAAGCCACCCTTCCCACCTGCTCCAGCATGGCTGTGGGGTCTCCATGGGCTGCAAATGGAGTCTTACTGTAGCCTGTGGATGCTCAGTCTGCCATTTCACCATGGGATGAAGGGCAGTAGCTGCTCTGGTGTGCCTCCCCAGCTCCTTCCTTACTGACCTAGGTGTCCATGTAGTTGTATCTCTCAGTTCTCACTCCTCTCCCAAGCAAAAGACATTCCAAACTTCTTAAATATATTATTGCAGAAGCACTGAATGGCTTGTCCTTGGTCAAGACAGGTCCACCTTGGAGATAGGGAAGCTTCTCAAAGCTTCTGACAGGGCTCATGCCAGTAGATTCCTCCCCCAGTAGCAAAACCCTGTCACATTCACACCCAATACCTGAGGTTAAATCACAACAGACAGCCTTTGAAATAAAAGATTTCAAAGCTAAGTTATTTTGGTAGGAGAAAAAACTTAATTTTTAACACTGTATGAGACAAATAAATTAGGAACTGTTTAAAGTTCTAAATCATATTTTTGCCTGTCAGCTGATTTCAACAGAAAAAGTAAGATTAGCTAAGAGAGAGGTTTTTCTGTTTAGTTGAAATGGAAATGATACAGTGATATCAAAAGTAAATTACTGATTTTTAAAAGGTATTTGGTTGGGTTTTTTTAACTGTTTTTCTCCTGACAACAGCATCAAAGAAATTAAGCAGCAAAAAATATGAATTTCATCCTGTGGGTGGCACTCCTGGACTGTCAGAAAACTAGTGACCTTAGAGAACTCTGCCTTTGATAAAATTTTACAGGGAAATTCAGATTTGTTTGTTCCATACCCGCAATATATTCAAAAGGCAAGGCTTGAATAGCCAAGATACTCTTAAAATGACTGCAAATGCTCTTTATTTAGTGCAGGTAAGCAGTTTCTATAACCTCAGCACCCAGTCGAACTGTCACAGGTAAGTCCAACAAATACAGTATTTCAGTTGATGAATGTAAGAACTAAATCTGCTGGGGAAGCAGTGGACAGATATTATTACAATTTCAGAATGCTTAATGCTGTATATGATTAAAGCAGGAGTCCTTGAGCCAGCTTCTGTTCAAGAAGGCAAAGTGAATACATTGCCCTATTGAAGGGTAACTTTTGACCATGTTTCTTGCTTTCTCTTTCTGGACATCCTGAGGCAAGTCTCTGTCACCGAGGTGGGGAGAATGGTGGTGAAACAAAGCTTTGGGGTTAATATTCAGTGATGCATCTTCTCTGATGCAGAGGGAGAGACAAGGTGTACAAGAAAGAATACATGTGGATGGCCCAATAATTACCCTTTTGCCTAGCCTAGAGTAAAATACTCTCTTTGCAAGTGTCCAGGATCCCTAATCTCTCTTTTGATGCCGAAAGAAGAGTACATAAGCTAGGCAAAATGAAAAGAAAGAGACGTTTCCATGAACTAAACTAAGTAATGTCAGAGGGTTGTGAGAGTAAATAGAGAGGTTACAGAGAAAAATGTTTGGATTTAATAGTTTGATACTGACCAGCAAGTAGGATGTAGTGACTTCATCCCTAGCAATATTGGTCAGGATGATGCACAAAGCAAGGAGTGTAGAAAATACTGGCCACCAAGGAAAACTCAATATGTAATTCATGAGAACATAATTCTCTTGCCTCCTGTGCTTGTAAAATCCTTGACAAAGCACTATGAGAGCTAAAGGAAATCACATTTAAAGACTGGACTTCACATTTTTCTTCACATATACTCACAACTCCTCTTCCCCATTTTTTCTGATACAAGCAACAACATATTAAACAGCTACTGGATATTACTGCTGTTGCCACAGACAGTCAGGGACAGCAAAAGTAGGTGTATGTGGTTTTTAAATACGTTTTACTGTGGAAAACATGCAGCATCCAGAGGTTACATCCCCCCAGCTCAATTTAACTGCTGTGACAAATAGGATCATTTACAGGACAGTAAACGACCATACACTTGTGGCTATTTGGTGTGTCTAAGTAATAAATTTTAATGCCCTAAACAGAGATAGTCTATAATCTATATAAGCAACCTGTAAATCAAGATAATGAGTAGCCAAATAGTCCTTTGGTGAAAAATGTCTTGAGGAAAAGGAATGCAGAGAAAGTAATGTGTCTTCCCTGAAAGGAATAGTGTAAAACATTCCAATAATTAAGACCGCAAGGTCATGCCGGTGGCAATTGATCAAGAGTCACATTTTTGTGAGAGCACTGTGAATGAGTATGGTAAATTTCCTTGCTGCACAAGCCAAATGGAGCTCTTGTCAAGAGTTCAAACTCAAAATGCTATGCATCCTAGGTGATACTCCAGGGAAATCCATATTCAGATTCACTGCAAGTACCAGCCACATAGCAGTGACTGTTCATTTGCTTTAGGTAAGTATCAGTTTGTAGGAATGACTAGGTTCATTGTATGTGCAACAATATTTCCTCCAAATAAGGAGGAGCAGTCAAGTTTAAAATACCTGTGCCATACTGCATATTAATACTTCAAATGTAACAACTTTAAATTATTATTAGGTATCACAATTTCAACAAAACTTATTCCTTACTCTTCGAAATTCAATTAAGTCAATTGTACTGAAGAATAGATCTCAATAGGCAAGACATTTGTCAAGAGCATAAAGTAACATTTTCTTCAAGGAGACATTTTTTTCTTCACAGCCAGCCTAGCAACCAATTTAAATATATATCCCTCAGCAGGAATTGCTTTACTTAACCATCAAGCTCCATTTTACAAGACATTAATGACATCATGTAAGACTATTTTCCCTCAATGCTTCTGACAAATTTTCAACACATTTCCATGCTACTGCCTGCTTCAAACAGCTCTTTACTAAAGCATTTTAGGTACCCTCAGAGGTGTACCAGAAGTATGATTTTCTTGCAGGAAACTTTTACTAAAGCCCTATTAACTTCAGTGTCTCACCTACTGTGAGTCATTTCAGATCAGAAGATTAAGCACTTGTCCTTTGAATGTATGATACCAAGTACCCTGAATGTCAGTCTCCTATTCTAACACTCAATAGTAGAAGGGCCAGACCAAGCTCTTTTAAATAATGACAGTGAGTATTTCAAAGCATCACAGTGAATACACACTGCAGAAGCTACAAGACACCTCTCACATGAAGGTAACCATATCTATTTGGCAGTATCTGTTCAAATAATACTCTCTCTTCAATTGCATTTCAAATACACTAGAATAGAATAGAATAGAATAGAATAGAATAGAATAGAATAGAATAGAATAGACCAGACCAGACCAGACCAGACCGGAAGAGACCTTTAAGATCATCGCGTCCAACCCCTCAACCAATCCAACCCACCTAAACAACTAAACCATGTCACCAAGCAACCCATCAAGTCAAGATACCAGGCTCTGGGTGAGACTCATCTGCTTCAATATTGTAAACCAATAAAAAATATGGTTTAAAGCACTGTACACCTTCTTCTTGATCAAGCAGGAGTTTGTCCCTTGTTAAACATCACCACCCTTAGGGGTAATGGAAGCTGTCTTGCCACTATTTTCTATATAGCATAAAAAGAGTACATAGTAGTGCATGCAATACATGCTTTTTTATTTGAAAGGTCTTCCTCTAAACTGAGGTCATGCTAAGAGGTGCTCCCTCTGCCAGTGCTGAAGTGAGGGCAGTCAATCACTTTTGTACTTTCTCAGGACTGACAAAAACACTTTCCAGTGTCAGGTTTGTTTTCCATAGCCCATAGTTATAATTTCCAACTCACACCAAGAAAAAGGTGGATCCAGTCAATGCCTTTAGGAAGCATGTGCAGTATGAGGAGATCTGTCAAGAAAAGAAGACTATTTGAAGTAGAGAAAATCACTCTATTAGGTTTGGCTGAGCTGGAGTTAACTCTCCACAGAGCATCCTTTTTAGTGCTGTGTTTTGCAGTGATGTACCTGGGTGTTGATAACACACCAGTGCTTTGGTTACTACTGAGCCAGGCACCAAGGCTGTGTTTTTGAGCATTTCCCCCCCAACAGTAGGCTGTGGAATGGGCAATATCTTGGGCTGGAACACAGCCAGGCCAGCTGACCCAAACTGACCAAAGGCATATTCCTTACCATATGACATCAGCTCAGATATAAATGCCAAGTCAAAGAAGAAAGTGTGGGGGCATATGTTGATGGAATCTGCCCTCCTGAGCAACCACTATGCATACTGAAGCCCTCCTTCCCTGGGAGTGACCAAAACATTGTCTGCTGATGTGAAATAGAGAACAATATCTTTGCTTTGGCTTCTGTGCATGGCTTTTGCTCTGCTTTTCATCATATTACATTGCTTCTATCTTGACTCACAGGCCTTTGGTTATACTTTCCCCCTCCCTTGTCCATCTAAGAGGAGGAGCAATAGAGCAGCTTTGGTAAGCATCTGACTCCCAGCCAGGGCCAAATCACCACAATCACTGTCATTACTATGAACATGGAGCTTGTATTTACCAGCCTGTTCTCAGAAAAAGCCTTGCTCTCACTTCAAAGGTAACAGATACATTCTATACAGCGTGTTCAGTCTAATGCCAGCACAAAGAAAATGGATTCACAGAACCTGAAGATTCTTTTTCTGAGAAAGAAAGGCCAGATGAAAGGCACATCTAGCTAACAGTGCTGGGAATATGACATGAAAGCAGCCAAGTATATGGTAACCAGAAGCAAATTCTGTGTTTAAATAGAGATAGGGAATTTACTTCTGTGTGATGACTTCTAAATATCTTAATCCCTTAAAGGTTTGAGGATGTTTAAGAGAGAGTACCAAATAGGCTTGTGACACATCACAGCAGTAATGGAAGTTACTGAGACTTTTATGGAATCATATGAAAAGCAAGTGTTTACTCTTTTTTTCCAGGAAGACAAATACAATTTTTCCCAGAACAGCCCAGGCAACACAAATTTTGAGATGTTAATGCCCTTCAAAAATTAATGTTTCTTTATCAAACCATGTTGCTACTTTTATTCAGACTGAACTGTGCTGTCAGCGGGATGACAAAATATTTTGTGATACCCATATGGCTAGGTCATTTTTACTGATGCTATCTAAGCACATTGAGCTGTTAAAGGAGAATGGTGATGCTATGCCATTCACCTCCATTTCTCTTAAACTGACCAATATTACTGGCTGTCCACAGTAAGCTACGTTATGAACAGTCAGATGAAACAGTGAATTGCCATGATTAATCTTCCTAAAATCAAGATTTTTCCTCCTTCATTGTCTCATCCCTTTGAAGTGGATAACATTTCTTGGTCACTTCTCTATATTTTGGCCAACTATTTCTACTTCTCTTTTTAGTGCAGGCTTCATAATTTATTTTGATGCTGCTCTTCTAGCTGCTACTGAATGGAAACCTATTTTTGTGCCAGATGTCTTCTGAATTTTGAATGAAATAAATCCTTAAAGGCAGATAAATTCCACATTCAGATGTCTCAAAATGAATTTTGGGATTAGAGAATGGAGTTCATCCTATTTTATACACTGCAATAGTCCTACAAATGCAGAGTGGAAAGACTGCACTCTGTATTAAACTTGATGGTTGGATCCTAAAAGATAATCACAGGAGATTTTTAGAGACCATGGAAAGCCCAGGAAGAGTGCTTTTTGGATATGGGATAGAAAGAAAAGATAATAAATGAAAGTGACTAGCAATGTGACCTTTTAAAACATGCACTCTTTTATTGTGTTTTGTATTTACTGAAAAGGAGGAGAAAAGTCTGAAGCTTTAAGAAAACAGGAAAATATAGGACAGTTCAGAATTCTGTTTCTAAAGTAAATGCTTATCTGAAGTAAGCATTCTGTAGTGCTGTGCATGCAAAGTTATGGACTATGAAATATTTGACCAACGAGGACAACATTCTTGTGATGAAACCAGTGAGCCACCAAAATTATTCTTTCATTTAGTTTAATCACTTAACTAGCCTCAGATCGTCATCATCAAATGAAAATAACTGAATGTGGATAGCTAAATAATGGCATTTCAGCCATGACCTTGCACACCTAGCAACAGCTATTGTATTACAATGCAATGTAAACCAGAAAAGGACTCTGTTCTGAAGCATTTCACTGCTAACAATGACCATTAGTAGAGAAAAGTCAATTATGAGTGTAGGAAGAGTTTTAAGTGGCAAGTTGTAAAAATGGACTATTTATTGTTTGCATTATCCATGTAAAAGTACAATATGTTTGACACTGGTTTTGAGTCAAATGGTGGTTAGCCAGTCCCTCCTTTTCCTGACTCTTTCAGTTTATTACTGAATCCTTTTATCCTTTCATACTGAAGGAAGAGGAGACAAAAGGAAACATCCTTTTGAAAACAAAAAGGAAGACCAAAACCCCAAACAGACCAAAACAAACAAAAACCCCAAACCACTACCAAAACCAAACAAAACCCCAGAACAACCAACAAACAAACACAACCTCCCAAAAAAAAATCCAAACAAAAAAGATTGCCTGCTCTTTAAAAGCAAAACTTGTCCCCAGACACAAGCACAGGCAATGCAGACATTCTTAATTACATTTTACATTTCTTCCTTTTGTTCTTTGCAGCTTCAACGGTGTTGTAAAGAGAAATATCTTTTGGAAATGCTTTGAACTACACTGCCAATAGAGCCTTAAAATGGGGGGGGAGGGGGGGGGGGAGGGGAAAGAAGAATCATTTTCCAAACTAAGAGATTATCCATAAATCTGGAAATACTCTTTCATATGTATTCACTATGAGAAATTAAAAGAAGGCAGGACAACAGTCAGATAAAAATAGTGTCAGCAAGTGCTGCAGCCAGAAAAATAAACCAGCTGCTCTTTTCCCCTTCCCCCCTTTACCCTTTGTTAATTTGAGAAAGGGAATAGATTTTTCTCCCAGAAGTACTCCACATGCAATTAGAGGTACTAACAGTGACACACAATAGGCATAAAATTTGGGTCTCACATAAGTTAACACTTCTTCCACTGTCTTGGGGTTTTGCTGTTGTTACTCAGGTTTTTCTTTCAATCTGTTTATAGGAGAAAATGGAAATTAGTTCTGTTTTGTGATCAAAGCAAACCCTATCAAGTTGAAATAGGAACAGCATTTAAAGGAAAAAAAAAACCAACAGGTTAAGAGGTGAGAATCTAGTCAAATGAAAGTTCCTCTTTTACACCATTGTACAGAGCATGCAACTATCCAGGGATTACAGCTGTTGCTAGAATGGTCAAAGTACGGAGAAGAGGGTTCAAGGCAGACAACAACTGAACAACAGAGGAAAATGTTACTATTATTCAATACCAAGAAAGCTACCATGACACAATGTAGTGAAAAAATCATGGACATTAGAGTCAGGGATAATTGTCTAGAGCTTCCCCATAATTAGAAAAAAATGTGATAGCTGTCACTCAGAATTTATCTCTGGGCTGAAGTCTGTCCAAAGTATCCCATGAAGAGACTGTGGAAAGCAAAAAAACCCAAAGAAGTTTTGTCTTTCTTTGTAACACCTGCAAGTCTGATTTATTCCCATTGCGAAAACCAAAACCGAAAACACAGGACATGCAAATAAACAAATATTTTATATTGAGACAGATATTCCCACAGTATTGCAAGCTAAATTAAGAAAAACTAAATAAATTTTCACTCCACAAAAACCTTCATTTCAGCTGTGTCTGTAAAGACAGGCTCTATTTATTTCCATGGTATCAGCACTACCTGGAAGTCATTTAATTACAACTACAAATCTTCAGCAAAATAAACAGTAAGATGGTAGTCACAAGCAACTCATCATCCACCCTGTTTTCAACTAAATTGAAAATTGCATTTTTCTGAATTTAAACCTTGTCTCTTTTGGTTTTCAGTCCTGTTTGAGCTGTTCAGATATTGGCTCATCTAATAGCTACAATTGCAGAGAGCAGACCAGACCAGCTTGGAATAGACCTTCAAGATCATCGCATCCAACCCATCATCCAGCACCATCTAATCAACTAAGCCATGGCAGCAAGCGCCTCATCAAGTCTCCTTCTAAACACCTCCAATGATGGCGACTCCACCACCTCCCTGGGCAGCACATTCCAATGGGCAATCATTCTCTCTATGAAGAATTTCTTTCCAACATCCAGCCTAAACCTCCCCTGGTGCAACTTGAGATTGTGTGCTCTTGTTCTGGTACAGGTTGCCCGGCAGAAGAGACCAGGATCCGCCTGTCTACAACCTCCCTTCAGGTAGCTGTAGAGACCAATAAAGTCTCCCCTGAGCTTCCTCTTCTCTAGGCTCCCTCAGCCTCTCCTCATAGGGCTTGTGCTCTAAATCCCTCACAAACTTTGTTGCCCTTCTCTGCCTTCTTTCTAATAATCTATATTTAAACATCCCAAAGTAATGGCAGGGAGCAGACAAGGAAAGAAGATTAGGATTTAATGCTAATAATCAGATATAGCTCTTATTTCAAGCTTTATGATGATTAAGGGAAATGTCTGAAATTAAAGGTACATTACCTTTTGTTTGGCATACGAAAACAACAACGGTGACAGTGGACCAGCATAGTTTTTACTACATTTGACAGAAATAATTGTTACTTTGCTTCTTTGTGATTTTTTTCCCCTACTAGATCATAGTCTAGTTTTTGCTTAAAAGAATAAAAGATAATACAAAGGTTTCCCAAACCTTTGTAGTAGAAATTCTTACCTCCAGAGCCATTACAGCCCATGAGGTAAACAGCTGCCAAGTCTTTACCCGTACTTACCTGTAGGAGCTTTGGCTCATACATAAAAAACAACCCAACTTCTAATAACCTGTATGTCGTAAAATAAATGTGTGAACAAAGGCTGAGGGGAAGTTTAAACCTGATCTCTCAAACTCCTGAATCTTCAAAATACCTCAAAGCTCAGATCCTTCCCATCTGCTAGCAGTTCCTCCAGGAGGAGTATTTTTATTTATGATTATTAGGATCTTTCTCCTGTTATCATCACTCCCATTTTTCTGGAGCAGCTCTCTCCTATGCCCTCACAAGGCAGCATTTTCACAGTTTGCAACATCAGCAGAACAGGAGTGATAACTTTCAACAGAGAGCTGACAATCAACATTTTTTTCTGGAAGAGGTGCAATCTACTCTGTACAAAGCTGCCTATCAAAATACAGAAATCTTTAAAAAATTAAACATCTCATGCCTAAGGAAGTATTGCACATCGAGGTCTGCTTACTGTCTCAGCCTGTAAGTAGCTGAGCTAGTATACCCCCATGATTGTTGTGGTTCATGGCTGCTCCACAAAACCACTCGTAAAATCACCCCACAGCACCTTTGGGGGGGGGGGGGGGGGCGGGGAAGAGAGCAGAGAGAAAAAGGCAAAACCCTATGGTTTGAAAAAAGGAGAGGCTAACAGAACAGCAGAAAGACATAGAAACAATTAGAGAGAACGATACTACTGTGAAAGAATATATAGAGTGAGTGATATGAAAGGCAGTTCCAACCATGCTGGCCTAGCCTGCCCACCTACCCTGCTCACATGATCCTGGTTCAGCTGCCTGCTTTGGCTGTGGCCTCTCCCAGCTTCTTGTGAAGAGAAAAATACCCTAACAAATACAACCCAAAATCTTAACCCTATCCTAGCTGAACCTAGGACAATGGTTTACAGCCTGAATGTCTTTCAGCCACTCTCAATTGTTGCAGGATCTAGCCTGTAAGCCACAGGGTGCAGTGTATGCCAATATACCTCACTGTGTTACTCTTCCATACAGGTGTCTGCCAATATCCTTAGTGCTAGACAATAATAAATGGTTCTACTTAAGAGTTTCACAGGTTTTCCTTTTATTTCCATGGAATGGAATGGAATGGAATGGAATGGAATGGAATGGAATGGAATGGAATGGAATGGAATGGAATGGAATGGAATGGAATTAACCAGGTTGGAGAAGACCTTTGAGATCATCGAGTCCAACCTATCATCCAACACTATCTAATCAACTAAACCATGGCACCAAGCACCCCATCCAGTCTCTTCCTAAATACCTCCAGTGATGGTGACTCCACCACCTGCCTGGGCAGCACATTCCAATGGCCAATCACTCTTTCTGTGAAGAACTTCTTCCTAATATCCAGCTTAAACCTCCCCTGGCACAGCTTCCTTACAGGGGCTTTCCTTTATATTCTGTGTTTCAGACAGACATTCAGGCTGCTTACAATCACCTACTAAACTGAATCTCAACTTAAAAGTTTCATTTTGATGGTTGAAAGAATTTAATGTGCCTGACAGTGAAACTTTCTGTCTATTCAAAATGAGTGGTGGATGACTGTTGTAATCAATAAAGCTTTCCTAGTGCAGAGAAATGCCCTTGAGAATGAAATGAGAGGCATCTGAGACATAATTCTCTTGAGCTCTCTTTTTACCAAATTGTTAATTTCTTGGGTTGGGAGACAGGCAGAGGCTCATGGTAGTCATAAGGAAAATTAATGTGCTACTGCCTTTAATGGTCTACAAGGTATTGTCAAGAAGTTATTTGGAAGTTTCTTTATGCTCACTATAAGACTTTTTACCATATCCTTAGGGAAGAAAGAAAAATACCTTCCATTTTGTCAGCAGATTTCTTGGTAGGTCAGGAGGAAGCAAAATCAAACAGAAAGAGTAAAGCATACACTTGTTATTTAGCTAACAAGAAAAGGCATCTAGTGCAGTGGCATGGCTCATTCATTATTTTTATTGGCCTTGGAATCACTGAAATTTGTTTCCTTTATATATTTTCATAGAAATAGCTCTACTTGCCTTTTAAAGCGCTAGATGCTAATATACTTCCACTCCCATCGGGCTTGAGATAAAATACCTAATAACACAACTAACATTTGTGGCAGCAAGACAAAGGCTGCACTGTTCCCCAGATCTGCAGCATTTGACTCAAGAGTGTGGAGCTGAAAGTGAAAGAATTCACTAGCCCTAGTGGACAAACACATTTATTTCATAAGAGGACATATAATGTATTTACTTATGGCATTTCTCTAGACCTTGTTCCTGAATAAAGGGTTTCCCCATTGAAAGCATACTCCATTTTTGTTCCTTTTCCCTGAGGGATCCTTTGACTGTTTTACTACCATCATTTACAGTGGTAGTGCTGTCACTGTAGTGACTTGTGAACCTCAATATATTTGATGATCTTAAGCATTTATACTGAAGCATTTGTATCACATTGCTCCAGGAACTCTTTCAATTATTTTCCCTTCAGTTCTTGAGCTTTTATGAAGTCTCATCACTATATAAACAAAATGATGGCACATACATGAATGAGAAGTTTTAGTACCCCAAACTATGCCAGGCAGCATCATATAGCTACATCATATGATTCTCACCCATGCATACAGAGTTGAGTTGTCTTGTGAATACAACTCGGATTCAAAACCAACACTTGTGGAGCTCATCTGTAATAAATCCAGTGTTTCTAGACATGCCACACTTGTACTACAGTAGATCAATGTGCACATTATGGAGAAAACTGAAAATCTCATAGGGATATCAAGATGAACTGCACAGAAAGTATCATACAGATAGAAATTTCTAATCACTGCACAATGTACTCCCATGTGCATTTTTCTGTGAGAAAGTAATTTGAGGGATTTAGACAAATTGGAGCCTCATGATACTTAAAAATCATAAAGAGGGCTGCAATTAATATTACCTTCAACTGAATATAAGGACACTGAAAGAATAGCAGGTAACAGCGTGCTTTGTGCAAGCATTTTACCTGTGAGAGCAATGTGACTACTAAAGACACAAAAATCCAGCATGGTTACATGACACAGATATCCAAGTTTAAAAGGAAAAAACAAAACAGAGTTGCTGGAGGGAGGACAAATTAAATGTAAGGGGCTATAAATTATCAGACCTTACTCCCAAACTCTCCAGAAGAATCATTAACAAAACAAAAAAAACAAGACAAGCTTTATGGAGAGGAAAGGAGATACCATAATTTTGGAAGGGGAATGATTGAAGAAAATGTGAGGCAAAAGTCAGGAAAAGTAGAGAAGAAAGGAGAGAAACTCACTTTGGTTTCAAATTCACTTAATCAAATTTTACAGCAAAAGTAAATTTGAAAGGACTGTCATGTTATCATAAAAAAGCAATTCAAGTAAAGATTTTGACATGCACTGAAATATGTCTGCAAAAGGAACCTGAACTAACTGTTCTGCTCAGTGATGATCAGACACTTTGAAGCTTCTTTTAATTTTTGATTAATTGTACTCTTCAAGAATTCCATGTAATTTTAATTGGGGCTTCATATGCATTCTCTGACAAAACAGAAAACATAGGCTTGCACTATTCAAAAATTACTTAACTTCAATATAAACAGCTCTATGTTGAAATAGGAAATGCAGAGGTTTTCTAAGTAGCTGGTAATATCCAGAATGAAATGCAAGACATCCCATTCAGTGATGTTGTCATCATTACCTTTTTTTTCCACATTCAGTGCACCAGTGAACAGGCTGCTCCAGTCACTGCTGAATCCTGAGGGTGCAGTTCTACTTCATGACAGACTATATTTGAACACTTTGCTTAGTGATACATCCTTACTTTAACATAAATTCAGAGTTTGCTGTACCAATCAAGACACATGGTCTGCCTGTGGGGAGAATGTAAAATGGGCTTCTAAATCCATTGAACAGAAAATCAAGGAAATATAAACTCAGAATGTCCCAAAATATTTTGTCCCTTGAAGGTAATAAGTGATTTATGTAAAACAATTTACTCTTTGAGTTGTAGACATTAAACAAAGCCAGGGCTCACTAATGAGTTATCAAGTGAATGGGAGAACAAGGTAAATGGGGAATTCTTCTGGTTCTGTCAGTGGGAAATTAGGTCTACAAGGATCAGAGTAAGAACACAGAGTAATCAGCATTAGGTTAATTACCTTTGTTGACCTGAAAGGTTGGAATTGAGATGTAAACAAAATAATGAAAATTTTTGAATCTCAATATTTTGTTTATTTCTAGGCAGCTATCACATATTTAAAGTACAGGATACCTTCCCGTTCCACCAGAAAAAGGGGAGCCATGAGGAAGAGTAATATCACTGCCTATATCATCAGGGCATTTGGTAATTATTCTCAGCTGAATATAAGGATCAGCATGGCAGGACAGAGTTCCATCTGCAACCTTTCTCCAGTTTAATTTAGGTTAGATGAGTAAAAAGCTAAATTGGTAAAAATGAAATTCTTTTTAATACTTGGAAATATTCCCATTATCCTATCCCTGAAACTGAAAACTTTATGTAGGGAGATTCAGAAATCACCTTTTGTTATGCTGGTTGATTGCAGCATTTTTGGAAAGGAAAATCTTTAGTAAACTTCTGTCCAAAAAAACATGTCAAGGATCAATTTTCCTGTACCAACATTCCCATGATTCTCATGTGACAAAGAACCCCAAAGACCGAAGAACAAAGTTAGAAATATTCAATGTATAGTTTGTTGGGGTTTTCTTCCTGGCTTAGAAGTTTCATCAGTGGTGGAGTCTTTATTTCATTCAAGCTTATTTTGCATCTCTTGGAGCAATAGCTTAACCAAACAATCCTATTGTAGGAGTTCTAGTAAACTGATAATGCAAATAAACAAGTGCCATTCCTCAGCTTTGAAATGTTATAACACAGTTTTTGCTCACTCCTGAGACCTTTAATTTCATTGCACAGCTGAGTCAGACCTGGCAGACTTCTTTTTGTTGAGCAGCAAATGTCTCAATCTGTTATGCCAGAGCCAGATGGCTACTTTTCACAAGCACTTTACAGATTGAAAAGGAAAAAAGTCAGGACTCTATGCCAATGATTCAGCGCTTTGAATCTACAAGTTAAGGTCAGAGTTGTGCAAATGTGCTACCAGGGGCCTAGGGAAGAGGATATGTCTCTCATCGCTCATTTGTTGATAATTTAGGTTACCTAGAGAAGACAATGGCCAGGGGATCATTAGAGTAATCCAACAAGGAGCAGATGACTGTTTGGAAGTACATGAGGGCATGCTTGTGTGCTGTGTGGGAAATAAACTTATTTACAATTGCACCACCACAGATTTAGTATGTGTCAATGCAAGACTATATAAAATGATACTTTAAAATTTTATCTTGCTTTTGGTCATTACTACTTATTGCTCTCTACAACTACCTGAAGGGAGGTTGTAGACAGCCAGAGGTTGGTGTCTTCTCCCAGGCAACTAGCACCAGAACAAGAGGACACAGTCTCAGGCTGCACCAGGGGAGGTTTAGGCTGGAGGATAGGAGGAAGTTCTACACAGAGAGAGTGATTGCCCATCGGCCTGGGCTGCCCGAGGAGTTGGTAGAGTCACCATCACTGGAGGTGTTCAGAAGGAGACTTGATAGGGTGCTTGGTTGCATAGTTCAATTGATTAGGTGATGTTGGTTGATAAGCTGGACACGATGATCTTGAAGGTCTGTTCCAACCTGGCCTATTCTATTCTACTACATCAGTCACTAAAAATTATGCTTCAAGGTATGTTTTTGTTCTTAAAACATCTGTTCATATATGATATCAGCAGTGACATTGCTGCTTGTTCAAATTGCACTTGCATAAACTCCTGTAAAATATTTTTCTCCACACCCACAGAATCAAGAGTGAATTTTGCTCAAGCATTTATTTGTCAGGAGTGTGCAAAAAAAAATATATTTGGTAAGCCATAGAAAAGGCTGAAATTTCTGCAGAGCTTTTTGGGAATTTCTCTTCGGTGGTGACCAAAATTGAATTCAAAAAAGCTGTTTAGTATGTCCAATCCTTCATTTAATCTCCATATATTTGCACAATTACTGCTATAATAAAAAATAAACCCCAACCAAACAAGAAAAGCTAGCAACAATGAATCCTCTTGGTGCTCACTACTGACGGCTGGAGGTCAGAGAGTTAAAAGCTTTCAGAAGTTCTATTAAGAAGCAAAAAAGATGAATGCATAAATACTGTCAGGAAATAACTTATCACCACGCTGACATCCTTGAAATGCAATTTCAGTTCAGGTCACTTCCTATTCTGCATGCCTTTTTTCACTGTTTACTTTTCTAAAATGTAATCGTTTATCAGATGTGATTTCAAGTGTAGTTTTTCAGACACGGTGGAGAAAGTATTATATTGAACTACTTTACCTGCAGCACCACATCCTCCACACTGTGACGGAATCATAGTTGCTGCTATTGTGTGTATCTGCCATGCAGAAACATTATCAGCTCCGATGCTTTTGGCATAACCCAGGAGAATGGAAGAATGTAAGGTTTCAATTAAAGCCAGCACTTTGCAATCTGAACGCAGCTGAGAAGGATTAAAACTTTAGAAGCCAGAGGTTATGGCATGAAAAGTTGCCCTTGACATTCCAAATTAACTGACATAAAATAATAATAATAAATCTGTTAAATAAATAATATTAGTCTATTAAATTGTATCAGAAGCTATACTACACCAGGCTCCATCCCGTACTCTGTGCTAACAGAGAAACCATGAGGAGGAAGTTCTTCACCATGAGAGTGGTGAAGCCCTGGAAAGGGTTGCCCAGGGAGGTAGTTGAGGTCCCGTCCCTGGAGGTGTTTAAGACCAGGCTGGATGAGGCTCTGGCCAGCCTGATCTAGTGTGGGGTGTCCCTGTCCATGGCAGGGGGATTGGAACTAGGTGAACCTTGTGGTCCCTTCCAACCCTGACTGATACTATGATACTATGAAAGAAAGTCACTTCAAGAGCCGTTGTTTGGGAGGGAAGGCATCTTTTGGATAGCTCAAAAATGACCAAATAGCAGAGAGTGTTGTTGTCTAGATGAATCAATAAATCTTTTTCCTTAGCTGCAAGAAAAATGCTGTAAAGACACTGTGTCTTCAATCATTCTCATTAGCCTTCATTTGTTGTTCTAATACTGTTCACAATTCCAACTAAAGGGAAACTTCTGTGAGACTAGATCTGGATCCCGATTAATTAATTCCTACAAGAGAGACCGGGATCTGCAGAGAATAAATTGCACTTTATCGAGTAAAAGCCTTATCCCAAACAGTTTTTCTTCTAAGAATGACAGACTTCTGTGCTGTCAAAGAAATATAATAGTCCTTCTCACTAATGGACTCAAACTCACTTTGATTTTCTTCAATACTGCAATAGAAGGCTCAGTGTGTGGTATAGAGAGGAGGAAAGTTTTAAGATTCTGACTTTGGGACACACACTCATGTTCAGGGGAGAAGGAAATAATTTTGTTTGTCACATTTCTGGTCATGGACAGCAACCACGATTTCTCAGTAAACGTTTATACGTCAGAATTGCTTTATCCCTCACAGGATGTTCAGTTAATGTACAGCCCTCTGAGAGCAACAGTTTCACAACCATGGCAGAGGATATTGATGCAGTGTAATGTTAGGAGGCATTCCTCTGTGCACAGCAACAGAAAAACTTAAGTTTTTTATTCATCTATACAAGAGGTGATGTGTGCTACAGCTACTAAAATCAAGACAGACATTAATCTGACGTCCTACACAAGTGAACAGAACGGTAACTCTGTAAATAAACTCACAAACATTTAAGAAAACAAAGCTGCGAGCACAGTGTAGATTTCCTGTTCAGAGGTTTACTTCAGTACTCCTTGTTCTCTCTTACTCCATTAGAAGGGAAGTGCATTATAAATGCCACCCAGTATCTTGACAAATACAAACAATATTAACCAACAAAGAAAAGAGAGCGTCCTGGTTTTGAGCTAGAATATCTCCGGCTGGAGGACAGAATGTATTTTACCCCAAAGGAGTAAATAAAAACACTCCACAGAACTGGAAGTTAAAAAGAGATAATATTTACAAAAGTAAAAAGTACAGAAAGGTATTGAAGGAGAAGGATGGAGATATATATGTGTGTGTGTATATATATACATGCACACAATGAGAATTGGTCTTGGTCTCACCCCCCAGCTAAGCGTAAGTTAGGCCTTGCTATACAGCAAGCAATAACAGCTCCCACCAGCAAATCCTTCCTCATGCTGCAAATGAGAGCAAAAGCCATGCTCCCAGAGCAGAGAGAGAGAGAACTGCAGAAGTGCTGTCTCTTAAATAGAGATACAGGAGAAGGAATAGAATAACAAACTACAATATCCTGTGCCTCCCTCTTGGGACTTTCTAGTCCCCTGGAAGACTTCTAACTCTATGGTATTAAAATTATAGAACCACAGGATTGTTAGGGTTGGAAGGGACCTCAAGGATCATCTAGTTCCAATCCCCCTGCTATAGGCAGGGAATTAATCTTTAATCCAATTAATCCTTAACCCCTGCCTGTCTACAACCTTCCTTCAGGTAGTTGTAGAGAGCAAGAAGGTCATGCCTGAGCTGCCTCCTCTCCAGGCTAAAGGACCAGTTCCAACAATCATTATTTTATTCTAGTCTTGTATCACTGATGTATACATTTATTCTCACAGAAAGATTTTTGCACTTGCAAGTGCAGGGTAAAGTTTGTCCTGCACATTATTATTGTCAAATTTGCTAGCTCAGACTCACAACAAAACAAAATCAAGCTGCTGCTTTAACATAAAAATACTGGCATGATACTTAAACATCTTTCTACCTTCTTCTAGGATTTACTAGAACAATTCTTCTGATATGCTGAGAAGGAAGGCATCAAAATTAGTAAAGCTCTACCTTAAAATATGAAAATTAGCTAAGGCAGTCTAGTGAGTATGGTACCAGACAGACAGTTTGGTGGCCTGAATATACATAGAATACATAGAATAAACCAGGTTGGAAGAGACCTTCAAGATCACCGCGTCCAGCCCATCAACCAATCAAACACCACCCAAACAACTAACCCACGGCACCAAGCACCCCATCAAGTCTCCTCCTGAAAACCTCCAGTGATGGCGACTCCACCACCTCCCCAGGCAGCCCATTCCAATGTGCAATCACTCTTTCTGTATAGAACTTTTTCCTAACATCTAGCCTGAACCTCCCCTGGTGCAGCCTGAGACTGTGTCCTCTTGTTCTGGTACGGGCTGCCTGGGAGAAGAGACCAACATCCGTCTGTCTACAACCTCCCTTCAGGTAGTTGTAGAGAGTAATAAGGTCACCCCTCAGTCTCCTCTTCTCCAGGCTGAATTATGCTTCTAGTTTTATAAGTGAGATACTTGGTGAATTAAGACAGTACTTCATTTTGCTACTTTGTATTTATTTTTTGTGGGTTTTTTTTTTCAGTTGTCAGCTGTCTCATACTGCTGCCATTTAACTGATTTGCATGCATGAAAGTCACGTAATTCAAATGTTTAGTTTTGTTAGGATTGCAAGAAGCATTTGAAAGTGAGTTTCTAAAACAATCAAAAGCAGATAATAAAAGTCCTCCATTTAATAATAAAATTATTATATTGACTAATTTGTCAGGGATGCTTTTACTTTGCAAGCATATTTAAATTTACAAATATTGAAATTTTAAGCTTTTCAACCATGTCACTGATCTTGTTGTATGTTTTCACAGTGGTATTCAAACTTTATTCAAGGCTTCCAAGCCTTTTGTTATACTGAAATAAGGGCTGCCTAAAATCAAGGCTACACTAAATAAACCCCCAAACCAAGAAACAATGTGTAAATGCTGGGCCCCTCAGTTTAGGAAAGATGCTGAGTTGCTGGAACGTGTCCAGAGAAGGGAAAAAAAGATAGGGAAAGGTTTGGAGCACAAGCCCTATGAGGAAAGGCTGAGGGAGCTGGGGTTGCTTAGCCTGGAGAAGAGGAGGCTCAGGGGAGACCTTATTGCTGTCTACAACTACCTTAAGGGAGGTTGTAGCCAGCTGGGGGTTGGTCTCTTCTCCCAGGCAACCAGCACCAGAAGAAGAGGACACAGTCTCAAGCTGTGCCAAGGGAGGTTTAAGCTGGATGCTAGGAAGAAATTCTTCACAGAAAGAGTGACTGGACATTGGAATGGGCTGCCTGGGGAGGTGGTGGAGTCACCATCACTGGAGGTGTTTAGGAGGAGACTGGATGAGGCACTTGGTGCCATGGTTTAGTTGATTAGTTGGTGTTGAGTGATAGGTTGGACTCAATGATCTCAAAGTTCATTTCCAACCTGGTTAATTCTATCCTATTCTATCCTATTCATCTTTTCAACTTAGCACATCCTAAAATTGAGTTTATCTGTAGGTGACTCAAACCAGGTATATTCAAAATTATAAAAAGCATATTATGTTGTTGTTGATTTACTTTAAACAGATTTTTCAGATGACTGAAAGTGTTTATACAACATAGAAAAGTTTGTAAGCCAGTGTTCAGTTCATGTTCACCAATCAAATTTGTTAAATTTTCCTTTTTTCCCTTGAAAAATAAAAGGTCTCTAAAATGATTCATTAATATTTTAATGAAAAATAATCACAACCATGACACTGATATGATTGGCTTCTATTCAAAGCTATTTAGCACTGATTAAGGCACCCAGACAGCTGTTAACAGTGGAAAAGGGATAGGTGCAATTATTATAAATAATTCAATAAAACTTGATTGATAGAAATGAGCTCTCAGTCCCAAATGTGTTTAAAAAAAAATAATAACAATCTCACAGTAACATAGAAGCCAATATTCTGGTAACTCTAACTAACAACAGATGTGGCTCAAGGATGATCCCCCCCCCCACCCTGTGCTTATTCTTAATAGTTCAGGTATTTCTAACGATACACAGAAGTAGAACTAATGTTTCTGACTGATAATGAAGCCACAGCAAAACTGTGATAATTGATAAAAACAAGCCTTTTGTTTACAAGAATGCTATTGCACTCACATAGATTCTATAATCATAGAATCAATAAGGTTGAAAAAGACCTCAAAGATCATCAAGTCCAGCCTGTCACCCAGCACCTCATGACTACTAAACCATGGCACCAAGTGGCACGTCCAATCCCTTTTTGAACACCTCCAGGGATGGTGACTCCACCACCTCCCTGGGCAGCCCATTCCAATGGTTAACAACTCTCTCTGTGAATAACTTTCTCCTCACCTTGAGCCTAAACTTCCTCTGGCAATGTTTGAGATTGTGTCCTCTTGTTCTGGTGCTGGTTATAATGATTCTGTGTTACTTGAAAATTACAAGCTGGAGGAACTAAGAAATACTTAAGGCTTTCATGCTTTCCAGCACAATAGTATGTCAGATAAGTGCCCTTAATTTTCTGGCTTCCACTTTTCTCACTTTCCAGCCTGGGTTTCCTTGGAAAATTACCAACCAAGAGCCTTAGTTATCCGGCGTCCACAGCTGGCTGCCTAGAGTTTCAGAGTTGTTAATAGGGGTCAAAGCCTAAAACTTTGAAAGCAGCAAACTCAAGGAGAAATTTATCTAGTGTAGACTGTATTTAAATGCAAAAATATATTTTTTTTTACAGCTGCAAAGGGAAAAAAATAATCAAGAAATTCTATGGACAGACATATGCCTATACAATCATTGATAAAGGCTGTCATCTAAACCTCTTCTGATTAAAAGCATAAGATTCAGAAATTAGCATTGATGTAAGAAAACTTCCCAAAGCTGCTGTGAAATCTTCTACCCAAGAACAAAGAAAATAATCTTTTTTCTTTTTTTTTTTAATCAACAAGGTTGAATGTTAAATAGACAGGTTATTATGTTTAGTTCATATTTCCCTCTTTATTTGGGTTAGGTTCCCTATGTATCACTGTTATAAAATAAATCAGATGTAGCAGTGTGAGCTTACCTCCCCACTCCATCTCTCCCAAAATGTTGCTTTCTGCCCCCTTCACTCACCTCACATTCATATTCTTTAGGCTACTCCTCAGGCACTACCAGCTCTTGTGTGAAAAACAAATCACAGAATCACAGAAACATTCAGGTTAGAAAAGACCCTCAGAATCACCAAGTCCAATCTCCTCTACAAGTTCAACCCTACTTTACAAGGTTCACCCCTAAACCACATCCCCAAGCACCACAGCCAAACAACCTTTCAAGACATCCAGGGTTGGTTTCTCAACTACCTCCCTGGGCAGCCTATTATAACGCCTGACCACTCTTTCCATGAATTTCTTTTTTCCTAATACCCAGTCTAAACCTACCCAATTGCAGCTTGAGGCCATTGCCTCTTGTTCTATCACTAATTACCTGTGAGAAGAGACCAGCACCAGCATCTCTACAACATCCTTTCACATAGTTGTAGACGGCCTCCTCTTTTCCAAGCTAAACAGCCCCAGCTCCCTCAGTTGCTCTTCGTAAGATTTATTCTCCAGGCCCTTCACCAGCACCTCTACATCTCTTGTACTGAGGTGCCCAAAACTGAGCACAATACTCGAGGTGGGGCCTCACCTGCCTGCTCCTGCTAGACACAACACTTCTAATAGAAGCCTGGATGCCACTGGCTTTCTTGGCCACCTGGGCATACTGTTTGCTCATATTCAGTTGCTTGTGGATTAGAAGTCCCAGCTCCCTTTCTGCCAGACAACAAAACATACTGAGCCAGGTCAAGAAACTGGTCTTTCCCAGACTAACAACTGCTTCATTTTTCCTTTGCTCATCTCCCTGAAGAGATCCATTACTAATACAGTGAGAACTTGAGCACATATGTTCCTGAGACCTGAACTTTTCATGTTCATAGAGTTAGCGCACAGATATTTGTGCAAACAAAATAAAATGGCCTTGGATGTGCAGAAATTTATCTTACGGCTTACTTCAGCAATTACTCAGAAGAGGTGTGTTCTCACAATTACAGTCAAAGTATAGGATCTGTCAAAGAAAACAGGCATTCAAAGCCACACTAAAAAGATAGATAATGGTAAAATTCATTATTGTATTGATTATTGTATTTTGAGTGGGTATTTAACATCCAAAGAGCTTCGCAACCTTGGAAATACAGGATTCAGAGTGGTGATTGTGTCAGAGTAAGTGATAATGGAACAAGATTTTATAGTTACTTTATAGTTACCTTGCTTTTATACTATCAGTGTTGAACTGGTGGTAGATGGGTAGCATTAGGGTAGTTGTTTTCTGGAGCAGGAGTTGTCTTTCATCTCTTTTTACTCTAAGCGAGATATTGTTAACCTATATCTAAACAGCTTCATCCTATTCCTTATTACATTTGAAGAGAATCAAATACACTGCTTTCCATTGATATTGCATGGAAAAGTAGGCTAGGAGAGCAGTAAAAGCCTCTTTTACCTTCATCAAAAAGGAGCACTTCATGTACACACTATTTGGAAGCTTTGTAAAATCCCATTACAGTCTCAGGGAAGTCCCAGATCAAAATAATGCCACAAGGAGAGCAAAGCTCTAAAACAGCAGTAATTTAGTATCTGCTATGTCCTTTGCTGGACAAAAGTATGATGTCCTGGCAAGAGAATGGAATTTTACCAGCTAGTAATGGGCCTTTTCCATCTCTAATTAGTACCTCACATGGGCAGGGTGATAATTATTTAGTTAATATTTGGCCACGTAAAGTACTGTTAAAGCACTACTGTTCTCATCCAATTACACCATAAATCCAAATCTGAGTAGCACCAAAGGTCCAGTTCCTGATAATAAAACTGCAAGGGGACTGCATATCCAGACAAAATCATAGAACATATCTGGTTGGAAGAGATCTCCAAGATCATCCAGACTTTCCTAAAGTATCCAGGATGGCTGCAGTAGCTTTGAGACTCCTTATTACATGGACCTTCCCAGCTGCCATTGAGGACATTTACTAGGGGCTGTGAACTTCAAGTATGTGCCTGTATTGGAACAATGGTGAGCTTATCAAGGCATATATTCAAATTAAAGCCAACAGGTAAAGAGGAGTACTGTTTTTAACTCTGCATTTCTGAGCTTCAGCTTTTCCTTATGACCACCTGTGGCAGTGACAGCTCTTGTGGAACTGATATCCTGTAGAAAGGGCTACGAACCTATGAATACTACTTCTGAAGCTAGACCTCACAGTCTGATTGTAACAGCATCAGTGCTTGAGCTCACATTAGCTGCCTGGAATTGTACTAAAGAAATCCAGAGGCCCTGCTCAAAATAGCTAATTCCACCACAGTTAAAGTTCAGTATATGTTGTGAATTTATGAAAAATAACATGGGAAATATAAATAGTATTTAAAATATTTTTTATTAGTATGAAAAATTGTCAAAGCCATAACAAATACATTCAGTGTACAGCTGGAAAATATATTTACAGGGGGAATGTACAGTATTTAGGTAATATTTAAGAATTTAAGCAATTTTAAGCAAGCCAGAAGAATAATAGAAAGAGTTCCTGGTACAATATGGCACTTGAGCACAGGGAGATCCAACCATTAAGGCTGTAATGTGCTTCTCATGTGCCTAGCACAGCAAGAAACTGATGCTGGTTGCTGGCAAGATGGCTGGCCTGGCTTCAGGAGGCGTGGTGAGGAGGCACTGATGCTGGTTGCTGGCGAGATGGCTGGCCTGGCACAGCGAGGTGGTTAGCCAAATGAGAGATACCACAGAGAAGATTATGTGAGTTGTGGGTGTGCTATTGCATCTGTATGTTTGACTAGAGGGGAATCTTACATTCTCTCACACATAATAAATCCAATCTCCATTTGAGATGGCTGCCATTTCACTCTTGCTCTTACAGACCCCAAACCTCATGACAAACATTCAGAAAAGTGGAGAATTATCCCAAATAGGCTTCTAAATCTCCTCTGTGTTGTCATGATTCTTAGGCATAGGAGAATCTCTCCATACAGAGATGTGTTTGTGCATGAGGAGAAAAATCACAGTTCAGGCTAAAGTTTGCAATCAGTCTGCCCTTTCTTCTTGTAACTTCTCTTTTTTCCTCTCTCTATCTTCTGACATATCCACATATTAGAGCTACAGCTCACAGCAGGAGGTATCCGTCAAAAGTATCAGTAAGCAGAGTGCTCTGTGGCAATGTAAATCAGCAGAAACACAGCTGTGTCCCAGGACAGGTGTTATGAACAAACCAGAACAGAAAAGAGAACAGAACATTGCTGTTCCTGGAAAACTTTTTCCATCTCCAGCATGCTAGATCAAGTGCAATATTTCCCATTGTCTGTCATTTATTGGCCCAGCTCTACCAAAGTCTTAAGAAAGACATTAAGTTGCTCAGATGCATCCAGAGAAGGGCAACAAAGCTGGTGAGGGGTTAGGAGCACAAGCCCTATGAGGAGAGGCTAAGGGAGCTGGGATTGCTTAGCCTGGAGAAGAGGAGGCTCAGGGGAGACCTTCTTGCTGTCTACACCTACCTGAAGGGAGGTTGTAGCCAGGTTGCAGGTCCATCTCTTCTCCCAGGCAACCAGCACCAGAACAAGAGGACACAGTCTGAAGGTGCACCAGGGGAGGTTTAAGCTGGATGTTAGGAAAAAGTTCTTCACAGAAGGAGTGATTGGGCATGGGAATGGGCTGCCCAGGGAGCCCTATTGAACAATGAGAGCAGACTCAAGGGACCTCCAAGTAAAAGCAGTATAATTAGCACAATAGCATATGACTAAACAGCTCCTGCTCCACCACCACCATTTTTGCACCCATCCCAGAGCCAAGGGCAAGACCCTCACCAGCCAAGAAACCACACAGAGAAGCTCAGCCCCAGTGAGGAGGCCCAGCCAGCACCCATGGATGATACTGAAGAAGTCCATCAATCATTGCCCTACCTAGCCGGGGGGCCACCAGGCCCCCCGGCCTTTGTTGTCACCACCACCATCACCCAGTGTGCACTGTGAGCACTCACCGGTGATAAGAGGAGGATCCTCAGCCCAGATGGGCTCAGCTTGGGGCTGCTGCCTCTCCTGGTGGGGATTAAATAGGGGAGTGGGTGGGGAGGGCCAAGCGGCCACACCTGGGGTGGGAGGAGACTCCAATAAAACCCAGATGCTCTGGGATTTGAGGGGAAAAAGTGGGAAAATGGGGCAGGTGAGGGACTTTTAGGGTGTCAGTAAATGATAGTGGGAATGGAAAAAATTATAGAAATGGGTAGATTCAGATTCTGACAAAATTGTTTTGAACCTTTTGCTTGTATCTCAAAAATTAAAAGCCATCTCTTAGAACATTCTTCTAAACTCTAAGGGATTTTGAGGGGATGTTTATACAATCAAGGGGCCACGCTGTGTGCTGAAGAATGTGCACTGCTTCAGGAAACACTTATGAAGCGGGTTGATAATGTTAGCAGTCCAAAAGCACAACAAAATATGTCACTGAGATAAAGAAATTGTGTAAATAATGAATGCAGAGCTCACATCATACAGGACTCCAAAATATATAGCAGAAGGAAAAAAGGAGTGACAGTATGGTGATTGTGAACAGCTCTTCAGCTGGCAACAACAGTAAGCAGCTATGAATATACAGAAGCATGCAGACCTTAGCATCTCAGCAGTGAATATAATAAAAAGCATTAAGCCTAAAGAATGACACTGAAATTAATAAATCCTCTCTATTAATAGGAAAAAACCCATCACCAAAAAAACCAGCCCACAAAACAAACCAAAAAGAAAACCCCAAAACCACCACCCAACCAAACAGAACCAAGAAACACAACCAACCTACCCCAAAACACAACAGCAAACCAACCAACCAAACTACTAAAGGAAAACAAAGGTGTAGTGATAATTTCTTGCAGATTTAGAAATGTGATGGTTGTCATTCTTGCTGGAGAGATCTCCCATGGCTTCTTTCTTCAGACAGGCTGAAGCAAACACTATATCAATGCAGCAAGGTTCATTAAACTCAGAAAAATATTAAGACTTCCTTGTCTTTAATTGAATTAGTTTCAATTAGGTACTAATGATGGATTAAATGGGATATTAATCCATTTAAAGAAAACTGTTTTGAAAGGAATTAGAACATAGTAGTGAATTATCACCACCTTCTAAAAATTCCTTCCAACAAAACCAAAATTTGTTTAGGGGATTTCAGTGCTAAATGCTGTGTGTATTCTTCTCTAGTTCCATAGTCCCAATTTTAAGGTGCAGATGGTGAAATTGACTATAACAGTGGTTTACTGCTCATGCTCTCTCTAGAGTTTTAGGTTCAAATTGCACCTATAAAAAAGGGTAATTAGTCCTTTCTGGTTTATTGCTGTTAGGGGAAAAGAAGCAGTTTCAGTTAACTACCAACTAGACACCACTCCAGATTAAATATCCTAGATTCAATACCTTATCCTGGCTTTCAAATACCAAATTGAGAGTTCAAAGAAAGTAGGAAATGTCACCTTCCCAAATATTATGGACTATTAATTATGTCTTTGCAGTGAACTTTCTCATTGCCATTAGTCTGCAGACATGAAGATCATTCTTTATAAAAGACTATGGGCTGGAACAAGGTTAATTCCAATGTAAATTGTGTTAATAACAAGAGTGACTGCATTCAGACAGCTGAGCAATTATGTGATAAGCAAAATATGTGTAATGAAGCAGATGAAATGGGCTTACTTTAAACCAAGCATGTCTATGCCACAATGTCTGTTTTACTTTTCTAACATGCACAGTCTATTTTTCCCATGCTACCTGATATCTAGTTCTCTGTGCAAAACTGAGTCATAGAAAGTCAATCACATTTAGATATAAGTAAATAGAAATAAATATGTAGCTGCCTTTGACACAAATTTGATGTCACCTGCTTTGGAATGCATATCCTTTGGGGTCACTCAATAAAAAGCTGCACAGAAGATTCCTGTACCTTTGCTTTGTCACCACACTCATCAGTAAAGCCGAGTGCTAGGTGCCTTCATGGTGGATAGCAACTGAGGGTGAGCAGGAGACCCCAGGGTGAAATTTCATACCACAGTTTGTCTGGTGGCAAATCTCATTTAAAAGATTCTGACCACTTCTTCCCCCAGACCTTTCATTTTCCCAGTGAATTTATCACATGTTAGATAATACTTTGCAAAATGATTAAAACCCTGTACAGAAGGGGCCACAGAGAAAGCTTCACTGATTCGGATGGAAGGGTGTATATCTCATCAGGAAGGGGAAAGATAGAAGGTGAAAAACCTCTTAAATTGCTCTTGCTAGTGGCAAAATTATACCTTAGAATGTTATCTTCAAGCATAATCAACAACTAAAGAGACCTGGCCCATAATTTAAAGTATATCAGAAATGTAGGACTGGTGTTTTACCTTTCATCATCTTTAAGAGAAATAAATATAAGACTCACTGAAATACTCATAAACAAACATGAGAAAATGTTTCACTTTTTTAAGAAGTAAAGAAAAATGGGCTGTGATTTCTTTCTTTTTCTTAATAATTAAATTTACTGTATTAGAATTTCCTCTCCAGGAAGGAAGGAAGAAGCTCCCTATTGTTCTGGGATTAAACAGTAACAGAACTAAACCCACCTTCCTTCACCCTTCCCTCTTTCCCAGGTTCAGCTTCATTCCTAACTCCTGAGTAGTGCAGGGCGATAGGGAACTGGGTGCCATGGTCAGTCTATAATACTTAATTTCACCTGTTCTTTCCTTCTCACGCTCTTCTGCTCCAGCATGGGGTCTCTTCCACAAGATACAGTCCTTCATGATCTTCTGCAAGATGAATCCTTCCTATGGGCAGCAGTTTTTCAAGAACTGCTCCAGCAAGGGTCCTTTCCACAGAATAAAGTCCTTCAGGAATAGGTTGCTCCAGCATGGGTTCCTCACACCACAGTGCCTTCCAGAAACCTTTCATGGGCTTCTCTTCATGGGCCAAAGTTACTGCCAGGAGCCTACTTCAGTGTAGGCTTTCCACAGGCTGCAGCTGCCTTCAGAGCATATGCAGATGTTTGAGTGTGGTGTTGTCCACAAGATACAGTGTGGACATCTGCTATAGCATGATCTTCCATCAGCAGCAGGGAGTCAACTTATGCCACCATGGTCTTCACCATGGGCTGAAGGGGAGCATCCGCCTGAGCATCTGGAGCACCCGCTCCAGCATCTTGAGCACCTCATCCCTTGCCTTCTTCTCCCACCTTGGTGTCTGCAGGGTTGTTTCTCTCATTTTCTCATTCCTCTCTCACAGCTTATGTTAAAGCAGAATTTCTTAGCCTTTCTTAAAGATGTTATCACAGAAACACTGTCAATGTCACTGACAGACTGAGATTTGGCCAGTGGCAGGCCTGTCTTGTAGCTGATGAAACTGGCTCTGTTGGACATGGGGGCAGCTTCTGAGTGGCTTTCTCACAAAAGCCACTCCAGTAGTCTTCAGCCAGAACCTTGACATCTAAACCAAATACAGCCTGTGCTAAAAATTTCTGTGGAAATAAACAAATAAATCTGAAAAGCAAAGATATATATTTTTGTTGCATATAAGCATAGTTCATCTCACATTGAGACAAACACATTTGTACTACTTAGATATAATTGAACCTGAAATATGATCCTTCAGAAAAATACACTGTATCTTTAAGTGCTTCATATATATATATATATATATATATATATACACACAGAGCATCTATGAAACAAAATTGTTATTACTGGTGTCAGACTGACTCTATCATTTTCCATTTGGGATATAAATACTGAAAAAACTTCTCACTTTCACAGCACTGAGTTTACTTTCATAATGGCATAGATTTGGTCCTGCATGAATGCAGAGTTTTATTTCCGTTGTATTGGTCAAAACATGATAGAGTTTTTATATTGACAAAGCTTGATGGACAGAGACCATTTGGCATGGTTTAAGATTCAGGACATAATGGTGATGGTTGTGTCTCTACTAACAGTCCTTTGCATGACCACAGTTGAGAGGAAAGACAACAAAGATTGACAAAAATCATCAAACTGCCGTCTCCAAGAAAAATATAAATGTATGATTTAAGACTTACCATATCTCCCATCCTCTTTCCTTCCTTTTCACTTAATACTAAGACTTTCTCCTGAGATTTTCAAACTTGCCTTCCTTCCCTTTGAAAGCTTCTCCTACATTCTAACCTTCTGTATATACTTGTCAATTTCTTATCAAGTTCTCTATTCTACACGCTAAGTCAAGTTGCTTCTTATGTGATTATTGTCATTGTGTCTGCACAAACAAAAAAGCCTTCCCTGAGCAAACACAGTCAGAGGCCAGAGTTATCCCTCAGTTTAAATATTTTTTCCAAGTTAAGCATTCTTTTTCTTTCAAGAAACTAGGCAGCTGTTACCATGCTAGTTAATGATAGGGCTAACAATAATGTAAGAAAACACCTTTAAAATACTCTAAAAATATTCTTCACATTGACCACTTACTACTTGCCTTAGAGTATACTGAAGAGAGAGAACTATATAGAAGGATGACTGCAGGTGGTTTAAAATGGATATTTGGCCTGGCAAATTCATCCCAGTTTAATCTCATCTGCTCAAAATTTGATTTATTTAGGATTTAATTTAAGCACTCTATTTGTCCTTCTGTCTTCACCACTTCATTTCTATGGAGAGCATGACAATTATGGCTGTGTTTTTAGTAAATCTGTGAATAGTCACTTTGAAATGTAATAATGATTAATTTGTGTCATGCAATTTAATTGAGAATGAGCTAAACTGTAAACTGATTAAATGGCCCAGGACACAAAAATTAGGAGAGTAGTATATGTGGGCATGCAAAGGTAATATTATTTGCATGCTAGAATCAAAGAAATTTCCTTTTTTTTTTTCTTTTCTTTTTTTTTTTTTTTTTGTGAAGTGAAAAGGAAATGCATAGCCATGCTTCACCAGAAATATTGCACTTGGCCTTTTTCATTCCATTTCACACGTGTCAGTTAGCAGGACCCTTGTTGATTAGGTTTTTTATATATGGTGTACGTCCTGAATTCCAGTGAAGCCTGGATAGAAGCAAGCATTGGTCACAGATTGTAAATGAAATCTGAACTGCTACCTGTGGTTGATTTTCCTCATGTGTGGTAGTTTTAATCTAGATGTTTACTTCTCAGTGATTTAAAAGCATTGCACATACATTGTTCTCAGTTTTAGCTCCGAGCCTCAAAAAAATATTTCCTCACTACCACGGAGCTACGGAAAGAAAATGCTGCTAAGGACAGAATGTGCGAGCCTTAGTAAGAGATCTGTGATTTTTCTAGTTCTTAATTAAATAACACATTTCCAATCCTTGATTTTATTCCTGATATTTTATATAGAAGGATAAAATATGTTATGTTATAAAATTTATAAGGTACTTCTGGTTGGAGTTTTTTTCTCATCTGAGTAAGAGGAAATTCAAAGGCATATCACAGTGTATTCCTTTCCTTGTCTAACTGTTTCATACTGTTAAGAAGTAGTTTTCCTGTCTGTCCATTAATTATTTAGCAGTATTATGTGCCATTTTCATCATGACTGATCTCCTCATTCTTCAGCACTGAGGTGAGTGTCACATTAAGGGTAAGAAATTACCATGTCTGCACGTCTCAGGGTTCAGGACTCATACTGGAACCATTTAGCAAAATTAACATTTGCCTCTCTTTCAAGCACCCCAATACTGGTGTCAAGGGTGCACATGCCAGTGATGCCTAAAACTGATGAAGCAGGGCTCAAGTAACATGAATACCCGACTTCAAAGCAGATTTTGAGGGCCAGGGATCCCTAGCAAAGACCTTTTCATGATTAACTGCAATCTTAACATTTAAGTTGACACCCCTCAGTATTTCAGCAAAGGGTAGCAGCAGAGGTGCAGAGTGGACAGCAGCAGCACCACCATCCACAGCAGTAGCTGCTGGGAGGGAAAGACAGAGATAAGGATGGTTGATAGACTGTGCTCTTTTTCTTCCACCCAAGGTAGGGACAACTTTCTTGGTGAAAATTGTGCCTTCAATATATGGGTTAAATTTTGCTGCATTTCTATTTTATATTAGAAATGCTACAACGATTTGCATCTCTGACTTTGTGGGATGCTACCCAGGATTTATTCATCTGAGATAATCTTGTAGTTAATGCATTTATCATCAGCAATCCTGAATTTGTTGTATCTGTCACTTTGAACAGTTATACCATTTGATTGCTTTGACTTTCTGAACTTGTGTCCAACCAAGTCCTTGTTGGGGTGCTTGAAAGCGAAGCTTGGGTCCTGGACCCCGAGGCCTGCAGATACTGGGATCTTACCCTTAACATGACAGGTGAGTTAGACATCAGTGGCGTTTTTATCTGTAGTAGAAATAAAGAAGTGTAGCCATAAAACCTTATGAAAGAAAAAGCCCTGAATTAGAGTGGTAAAGCTAAATAGCCAAACACTCCGTAGCAAGGAAAAGTCAGATTTCCTCACGATATTTTGGTTAACCACACAATCTCTGCACTGTCCCATCTTTTCATCACATAGTTAAGATCATCCACTTCAGGCTTGTAAGTGGATTTTATTTTTTCCCCCTATCATTCTGTCTCAAGCCCCTGAATGCACTTTTAGTGTCCTAGTCAGATTTTTTTGCTCGCTTCCCTAATGGCAGCAGATAAGCACGTGCCTGTACAGCGAGTGGCTTCTTCCTGTACACCCAGGGAGGTTGCAGCAGAGCAATGAATCATGCTTCTGGGCACCCAGGTATGCACTTCTCCCACTGTGGCTCACAGCAGGAGCTCCCTGCAGAAGGTAAGTTTGGTATCTCTTACAGTAATCGTGATCCTGATTGTGCAAGCAATGAACTCTTTCCTGATTGCCCTGTCTGTACAACATGACAAGAGGCAAGCCTTCCTTTGCGGAGCTGATCTCCCTGGTCAGACTGTGCAGAGCACTTCATCAGCCATCTAAACAGGATTTCACCGTTTTTCCCCTAAAGTGTTTCTACTCCAGCTGAGCAAGCCAAATTGCTCTGTGTGGACTGATTTCTATCTTCTGCACTCACAGCTGGCTTGTTGCCTCTATCATTGCTCCACTACTTAAATACATTGTGTTTGACACAAGTTTTGAATTCCTTTAATACTACTAGAATGTGCTGTGTTGTAAATACGTGTTCATGACAGCCGTGACTGCTACATTCCTGGCTGTCACCAGTGTGTCTGCAGATTTTTGTTGTTGTGTTTATAACAAGATCTGAATTATGTCCTGACCTTGCTGAAATTTATTTTTCTGTTGCATGACACTAAGCAGTTATTTAGTTTTCCTCGTACCCTGTCAGTTTCTCTGTGCCATAATGAAAACATTTTGTCCCTGTAAAGACAGATTTACTTGTTATTCACAACATTAGGAGGTGGTATTTCTGTCAGTTTCAAAAAGCTTGTTAATAAATCTGGTATAACTGTGCTCCTGTAATTGCTGGCTTCAACTGATAGGCTCTGGTGCTTTTTAAAGTTAGCTTGCCCTCTCACATTTCCCATCATTGTCAGATGACATTTGCCTCGAGTCTTACATGTTGGCAATACTCATGCTCTAGAATGCTATCTATAGTTACAGTTTGAGATTTAAACTACTCTCTTTCTGACATTTTATATTTTGTAAATACAACCTTTCAGCACTGCTGTCCTAAATCACGAAAAGTGTGATTTTTGGTTTTAATCTTGCACAAAGGGAAAAATAGGGCGCACATTACACAAGTAAAATGTATCACGCTATAGTCATCTTCATATTTACAAAACACCTACTCTACACATGCTACTTAAAAACAAACTGAAAATGAGACACGCTTTCCTCCAGAAAAAGCACAGGCTTTCTGTTAAATCCATTGCAGAAACACCCCTGTGTACCACTTTTACATTGCTGCTGTTGCATCAGTGATAGATATTCAGAAAGCAGATGGCTAACCTTCTGAATGGCATTATTCATGTTTACATAATAACATTCTGAAGGCCATAATGCTGCACCTGTTCTAAAATCCTCCTTTTAAAGGACAGAGTACTGTCAGCTTTCAAATTTGATACTCTAGATGCAAGACTAACTGAATTTGAGGGGAAAAAAGTGTGTGGTTATATAATTGTGTTTTGGGTTTTGGGTGGGTGGGTTTTTTTTTGGGGGGATAGTTCTTTTTTGTTTGGTTGGTTTTGGGTTTTATGAGGTTTTTCAATGCAATTGCCAGGTCTGGAAATTGTAATCCATTACAGTTAAAGAGTAAACTTTCTTTTTATTCTTCTTCCAGTCTTTTCTGTGGTTGCAGAACAACCTCTGACCAGCCTAATGTCTGGAGTGACTTTGCCATGGAGCAGGTCCCTCAAACTGTTTCACTATATTTCTCCAATCTGAACATGCAAAAAAGGTGATTTGCACCCTGCAATAATCTCTTCAATTATATAGGATGCTTTCATTCCAGGATATAATCTACCTGCAAGTCTCACTTATTGTAAGGGTCACAGTGAGTCACCTTAAATCCTGGGGGAAGAGTTAGGAATATGTGATTGATGTACTGCATCAAAGTCAGGGTTCACTGATCCCTGTATCCTATGCATGATGCTGAGAGTAGCTCAAGTGCTTCAGAACTCTGTATACGACACCCATGGGAAATATGGATTAATCTTCCATCTTAAATCCTGAAGTGAAATGAGAGCTTGAATACCCATATAAATTTTAAGTTTATTTTAGAACCACATTAAAGTCTTGGCTTCAATAACTAAGTCTGTGACATGAAGACTAGTGTGTTCTACCCCTTCAGGTGACAGGTCCTGTACAGCCCAAACTAGAGGTCAAACCACAGCTGTAGCTTTCTTCCTGACAGGGAAAGAAGAATAAATGGGTCCCAGTGGGAGCAATGTACTCCCAGCTCTTTGAACAAACTAAGCCATAGGATGCCCAGCAGAGTTTTCATGTCTACAACACAAAGTCCCTGACTCTCTGCTATAAGGTTGTTAAAGTATTTTCCTTTAAATATGAGGCCTGACCACTTCTTATTTTTTTATTATCTGCCATTTTACTCTGCAAATTATACTTTCACTTGGACGTATTTTATTTAGCAATGAATGTAGCCCTATGTACCTAACACACATGAAGGAATATGCATGGTTTCACCACCTGCAATCTGGTTTTGGTATCCCTTGGAATGTTTTTCCTCTCATTTTTTGCTGGTGTGGATTCAGTGGCTCAGGTCTCCCTTGATTCCATCCTGTGATGGTTGAAAACTAGTAGGTCCAACACAGAACCTACTTTTTTTATCTGAGTTGTCAGATGGGAGATGAAAGTTTTGATAAAGTTGCCTGGATGGTCTTAAAGTCACTGGATAGTTTAATAGTCTGCTTTTGTAGCTAAAGTAAGGATTAACCAAGGAAGACTGCACAGAAAATAGATAAAATGAGAAGATCATTAGCTACTCTTGCATTTAGAATAGAATAGAATAGAATAGAATAGAGTTGTTGTTGAATAGGTTTGTTGTGGCCAAAGTGCATCACCCGGCACTTGGACTTGTTAAATGCCTTTATGTTGGACTCTGCCCATCTGTCCAGCCTGTCAAGGTCCCTCTGCAGAGCTCTCCTACCCTCTATCAACTCCTACTCCCACTTGGTGTCTTGGTGTCATCTGCAAATTTACTGATGATGGACTCAATCCCCTCATCCAGATCATCAATAAAGATATTGAACAGGGTGGGGAACAAATTTGGGTTTGATTCTAATCTATATCCTATTTCTGTGATAAGAGTGGAGATATTTTTGATCTTTCAAACACACTTTCTGCTCACTTGGATGCTTACATGCACACTGGAAAATAAGTCACACATCAGAGTGAATGATTGTCTTGATCCTTCAGACAAAGCAGAATGGAACAAAGGTTGCTGATTATTTCCTCTGACACAGAATCATTTGGTGGTAGAGCTGTGATTTGTGTCTTGAGGAAACTTACCACATTTCTGATAGTAATAGCCAGGTAGAAAAGAGGTAGGAAGGATTTTGATGTAATAGGCTTTTTGAATAAAGCTGTGAAGCCTACAGCAGGTCAGAGGATTACAACTACATCCTTATTTGAGAGAAATATTGCTAGATGTGAAGAAGCAGCATCACACAGTGTGCTATTCTTTTCCTGTGTTGGTTTTTTTTCCCCTTAAAATGTTTGCTCTGTTGTTTATATATGTATATATTAATAACAGGTACCTTTGCTAGCATTAGACCTCAACACAACTGAAGGATCTTTGGTTTGTTTGCTTGCTTAAACTTTTTCTTGTTTTAAATGAAAGTACCCCAAGCAAATAGTTCATCTTGATTCACAAAATATTGATCACTTTGAAAAATGTGTGGTGTGACTACTCCTGCTTTCTAGAAACTGTATCTTCAAATGTGAAAGAGTATGGATAGGAGTGGATTCCCCAGTTTAAACCAGTTTATCTTTCTGGTTTTACTTTTCTATGCATCTATTCTACTCTTGTTCTCTCCTAGACAATTTCCTTCTATGCTTTCAGTGATGCTGAGAACATAGCTTTAAATACAAGTATATTTTGATCAAAAATATTACTGTCTTACTAATAACTGTAATAAGAAATATTGGCAGGTTTTGGGCTGTCATAGTGCCAATACACATAGATAGAAATCATGAATGCTCTCTGATGAATTCTCAGTCCATTCATCACAAAAATGTTCTATTTTCCACAACACTAGTTCAGCAATTTATGAACACTCTCAATTTTCTAAATCACCAAAATGAGTACAGTGGGGTGTCTAACTACTTGGTGGCATATAGTTGTCAACAATGGTAGGAGGAGTAACTTGGTTAATAACCTGCTTCAGCTGCTCCCAGGTCCATCACAGGAGTGAGACCAGCTCATCAAAGGTTCATTGTCATAAACAAAGAAAAGCACAGAAGAGCAATGCTAGGTTGGAACCCAGATTCTGGAGGAACAAACAACTTGTCTGGGCCCCTCTGAGGGCTGTCCCGAAAGATACCAATCACTCCCATTAGGTGCAGAGGAAGAGCATTTTGAGATTACACATGATTTGTGGGATGTTTCAAGGAGAAAGGGAAAAAAGTGTGGAAAATTATGGATTTGGGTGATTTGAGGAAATACAAGTGGGGGAAAATGAAGAGGTAAGGGGATAAAAAGGGTAGCCACATGTAAATGTTTTGCTGGTTGACATGCTTATTTGTCTGTGCCCAGCACACCAGTTTGTCCTATTTCCAACCTATCATCCAACACCATCTAATCAACTAAACCATGGCACTAAGTGCATAATTAAGTCTTATTTTCAAACACTTCCAGTGATGGTGATTCCACTATTTCCCTGGGCACCCCATTCCAATGACAAATCACTCATTCTGTGGAGAATTTATTCCTAACATCCAGCCTAAACCTCCCCTGGCACAGCTTGAGACTCTGTCCTCTTGTTCTGTCACTGGTTGCCTGGGAGAAGAGACCAACCCCCACGTGGGCTCTGTTGGAGTCTCCTCCCATCCCAGGTGTGGCCGCTTGGCCCTCCCCACCCACTCCCCTATTTAATCTCCACCAGGAGAGGCAGCAGCCCCAAGCTGAGCCCATCTGGGCTGAGGATCCTCCTCTCATCGCCGGTGAGTGCCCACAGTGCACACTGGGTGATGGTGGTGGTGACAACAAAGGCCGGGGGGCCTGGTGGCCCCCCGGTTAGGTAGGGCAATGGTTGATGGACTTCTTCAGTATCATCCACGGGTGCTGGCTGGGCCTCCTTACTGGGGTTGAGCTTCTCTGTGTGGTATCTTGGCTGGTGAGGGTCTTGCCCTTGGCTCTGGACATGTTCCAGCAATTCAACATCTTTCCTAAACTGAGGGGCCCAGAATGTAGCACAAACTTTATTATGAGTCTGTGCTCAGCCTTGCTATGGTAGAGGGTAGATGTTCAGGTAATGCTATGAAACTCTCCTCTCAAAGGTTAGAGCATCACTTAGCATTCCTCTTAACAAAAGAAATGTTAAAGCGCATGACTGAGCCAAGACTGAGTGCACAACTGCTGATACATTTATTTATACATTTAGTTCACTATTGGTATTTAATTTACAGCTGTATGAAGTGCTCTGTAATAACTGAAAGATAAAAGTTGAGGTATCAAGTTATTATATCCCATATTAATTTCAAGCTCTCTGCCCCATCTGAAGTAGAAAGGTCAGGGAAAACAAATTTCAAAGGCATAATGTGAATTTTCCTGGGCTCTTGGTATCCCTTTAGGAGTTCAGAACATCTTTACCCTGTACAGAGATCTCTCAACTCAGTTTTTTCTGTACATATCTCTGCGATTCATCACCATGGTTCCATACATCTCAAGGGTCACTGAAAAAGAGCATAACTCCTTTTACTTGTGTGGTTCTAAATCAGAACAAAGTCAGATTCCCTTGTAAAAAGGCAACACCAACAAAAACCCCATACCAAAACAACAAGCCATGTCACTTTGCTGGTTCTGAGCCACTGCTCATAACAGAGCAGAATCTTTAACGTTGTCTGAAGAGTTAAAAAGAACAGATCAATAGATTATCTGCAATATCAAAAGAACACAAACAGGTGACAAAATAGAACAGAGAGAATATCATTTGAGATAGTTGTGTGCTTTCAGAAAGTAAGTCAATAAAGAGCCAATAAGCCTCTGGTGCTATTTTCATCAGATCAAGTAAAAAGCAAGGCAGAACGGATACTATATTAATAAGCTTGATACAGGTATTGTAGGAGTTGGTAGATGACTGCTGTTTTCAAACAACATGCATACAGAACAACTTATGTTGGAAGGGATCTCTGTGAGGCCTCTCTTCCATCCTTTGCTTCAAGGCAGGGTCATCTCCGAACCCAGACCTGGTTGCTCAGTGCTCTGTCAAGGTGCCTCTTGGAAGTCTCCACTAAGGAAGATTGCATCTTTACAGTAGAGCCTGCTCCAGTATTTGTCGTCATGGACAAAAGGGTTTTTTTTTCCTTCATGTCTACTCTGAATCTTCTGTGTTTATACTCTTCATCCTCCCACCAGGCACTACTCTGGGGAGCTTGGCTTCATCTTCTCCATGACATGATAGGGGTAGGCAGCTGTTGCATTACAGTCGGGCACACACACGTGCATACATACATATCCAGGGCAAGCAAGTTCTTGTTCATTGGCCTCTCTTCATGGGGCAAGTGTTTGAGCCCTGAACAATATGATTGTCCTCCTCTGACATTGCTCCAGCTGATGTTTGACTTGTACTGGAAAGGAGGGCACACAAAACTGGAAACAGCAAAAGTAATATCGTTTCACAAGAATTGAGGGAAGCAAATAATCACTTCCTTCAGTCTGGCAGCCATGCTCAGGAAGTTGTTATGGTGCATGGGTGACTATTGCTCAGGTGACCACCCACCAGGACCTCCAGGCTTCAGCTTTCAGGAAGAACACTTACCCAGACAGTTACGCTCTTGTCCTGTCCTGTCGGGAGGCTTAGTCCGCTCTAAGTGCAGAAATCTCTTTGCCATATATAGAATGTACTAAGTGGGAAATAGCCTAAGCATATTTGTTTGATAGATTTCAAAGTTAGAAGATATCTTTAAATAATAAAATACATGAATTGCAAAGTGGCTAACCTACTATGTCTTGCATTTGCTCAGCCTTCCTGGGCAGGGTCCTTCTATGTCCTATCCCAAATTTCTAGTTCCAGACTTCTGTAATTTTGATATTATGTATCCATGAAAGGAAAAAGCAGGAAAACACAGATTGCAAGAGAATTTTGGTCTACAGCAGAGAAAAAGAAAAAATGTTTTCTGAATTTAGTATAATTAAGTGGCATAATGTAAATAACAGATTGGTGAGGTACTGTATGTGTGTCAAAACAAGTGTCTTAACGAGTTATAGCATTAACAGCAGAGTAAAACTCAAATTAGTTGGATTAAAAGCATGCTTCTATTTTCATAAGTCTTTCCAAAAGGATTTAAATAGGTGTGCTCACCTAGAGCCAAAAGCCTTAATGTTGTTCACATTATTCAGGCAAAAAATCAACTGGCTTTTTGGTGCAATTGACTTCTTTAGCCTTATGTTTTAAAGGAAAACTAAATTTTCAGACTTTAGACTCATTATGTTTTCATGCACATAGTAAAGTATTTCCTTTTCTTGTTGTAACACAACAATTCCTGACTACAATATCAGGATGCACTGAAGTGTGGGTTTTAGCTGGGCTTAGTTAACACACTTCATTCAAGGCTTGCTATTAGGACATCTGATACTTTTCTATTGCTAAACAGTCACTTGGGAGAAAAAGATGAAGAAATCCAGAAGAAGAACCACCAGAATAGTAACTCAGTTATAGACTGAGCATATTGCAATGCCACTATTGTTAAATAATTAATGCTTTAGAATCAAAACAATTTGATTCGATTATACTTTCTGATGAGAAAAACTAATAAAACAATAGTACACTACCTAATAGCAACAGTACCTAAAATTGACTTGTAGAATCATAGGTGTCTGCTTTGTCCATTTGCTAAACAGAATGTAGGCAATACTGCATGCAAAAATATTCAGTAAAAGTCTTTATAGAATACCTCAGCATCATGGTAGTAAGCCCATTGAATAAAGGAGGAAACAAGTTTGCTTTTTATTCACTGTGAATTTATTTTGAGCTGTGGTACATTTCTAATTCACATTAATTTTGTCTGAGAAAGAAGAGGAGGCTCAGGGGAGACCTTATTGCTGTCTACAACTACCTGAAAGGTGGTTGTAGCCAGGAGGGGGTTGATCTCTTCTCTCAAGCAACCAGCACCAGAACAAGAGGACACAGTCTCAAGTTGCACCAGGGGAAGTTTAGACTCCAGGTGAGGAGAAAGCTCTTCACAGAGAGTTGTTGACCACTGGAATGTGCTGCCCAGGGAGGTGGTGGAGTTACTGTCCCTGGAGGTGTTCAAGAGGGGATTGGATGTGGCACTTAGTGCCATGGTCTAGTAGTCATGAGGTCTGTGGTGACAGGTTGGACTTGATGATCTTTGAGGTATCTTCCAACCTTGGTGATTTTGTGATTTCTGCTTGCAAAGAGCAACATTACAGGCATTGTGAAGCCTTATGGGGAAAATCAACAGCCACCTTTCTTTAAAGAACTCATTTGTATATGAGTACAAAAAAGACAGGTACTGTAGATTTCAGTATAAATTTCAGATACATTACCTCAGACTTTGAAGACTCACTTTTTGCCAGAGAAATGAGATTTCTTTTGGATACAGGACAGTGAGCCATCCATCTGAAAAGAATAAATGCTTGTCAAGGAAATACAGTCTCATGAATATTTCCAATTCTTTGCTGGTTCCATGAATACAAAACAGAGGCAGGAGTCTCTATCAGAATAAACATAAGCAACTCATCAAGGAAACAATTAGAAAGGGCTTGGAAAAGGCTTGCTAGCAAACAAATACTACTCAAGAAAATGGGTACAAAAAAGATAGTGACTGATAGCACAAATTCAGCCCATGTAAGAATCCATAATGTGCAATGAGATTCTACAACATGTGAAAAATAGCTCTGATATGCACTCAGGTTCAGTCATCTGGCTTGGCAGAAAGCTTTGCAGTTGGGAGTGACTGCTCAGCTGTTTTAAATGCACTTCAGCCTCCCTCTCTCCTCTACGGTAGCAGCTAAGCTTCAGAACACCATGAGGGGTTCCCCAGCCTGGCATCATGCTGCAGGCTCTAGGGTAAATGGTGACACACCTAGGAAAAATCAGTGTCTCAATGCTTATAGGCCTGTTTGCGGTGCCCGGGCAGGATGGACATTTCATGTAGAAATATGGCTGCAGGCTTCAGGGGGCTGTGAAAGGGTGGCTGTGAGTGGAGTAGGCAGAGTAGGCAGAGACCTTCTTGAAACTGTTGCCAGCTCAGGCCTGGTGCCACCATGGTCCTGTCCACTGAGCTACCTAGACCCTCACCCTATCCTACACCGCTTTGGTGGCTGCAGGTCTTGTTCCCCAGTAGCTATCAGGGAGATATTTTGGATGGGATCCTCCCTACTTTGCAATCTTTACCCTGAAAAACTGATGCTGTGCCCTCACCCCTCTCTGCTAGGGAACTGCCAGGCTTTTCCTCTGAATCTGGACATGTAATTTTGAAGGGAGAGAATTCATTTAGCCTGAGCCCCACCATCTGTGATTAGATGTACACTGCTACAATGCTGTGATGGAGGCAGAGATTTGTCATGCCTACAGCATTAAAGATCCTCTGGCTTCAAACTGGGCATGAGGCACTTCTACAAAGTATTCAAATTCCTTCAATTCTTTGCTCTTATTTTCACAGCAGAGGCTGTCGGTCACTGAGGTAAATAGAAAAGTTTTATTGTGCACGCTGCGGTGTCAAAAGAATACATCCACACAGGATGAGATGTGATTTGTAAGCAGGTCATGTTTCCTACATGGCCCTGGTACCTGCTGATAGCTTATCCAAGAAGACTTGGAATAAAAGCGATATGAGATGATAGCAAGCAGAAGAGAAAATAAGTGATCTGCAAGCCAATGCAAACTGCGAGTGCGGTTGCCAAGAATATAGAGCTTCAGATTACAGTAGCGAACACTTATGAAAAGGGTAAGCCTAAATCATCTTGAACACATACCAAATAACAACCTGAACATAATTTCTGAAAATAAATTACTTTCTAGGCTTAGATGAAATATCCCTTTATAGATAGGTATTTGGTGAGCCATCATCTAACAATCCCTCTTTGCATTTCTATGTTATTCAGTTTCTGGAAAAGGACTTTCATGAACAAATATATTTATCTGATTGGTAGGGACTTGGGATGACACCTAGATGCTTCCAGTAGACTGTTAAGCCTGTCAAGCAAGCAAACTTTAGCAGTGCAGGAAACCAATAATATCCATTTAGTAACAGATCTTGGGAAACAAATCTCACTGTAACAGAAGAGCAGCAATACTTGTCTGGCTTCAGAAGTTATTCCGGTTAGGTCAACAAGTGAATGATTTCCAGTGGTACATTCTAATAGGAAAACTTTATCAATAAATCCAAAATTAATCTAGTCTGGAATACCAAGTGGGAATAGATGGGTTCTGAGGGTGAGAAGGAAAAGAATGGAAAGAATCAAAAAATGTGATTTGATAAAATGTTCCTAGTTTACAGCTCAGTTGTATCTTTGGATTTAAATATGCTGTCTCATCCCTTTCTATCAATGTAAGGCAGTATCAATGCTGGCTTTATTAACATTTTAGATGAATGCACCAACAGCTGAAGTCTATAAAGCATAATACACTAAATATGTGGTGTGCTAGTTTCCAACCTGGTGTTAAGTGTTGCAGCCACTAGTCTTTAAACAAGACCTGGGATGCTTGCGGAGTGCATGGGATTGCAAAATACTTTCTAGCTGACCAATTGCATGCTGCAAAGAGCAAAACAATAACATTCCATGTGTGCCAAGAACAGCATCTTTACACATTGGCACCCTTTGATTGGAACATGCTGAAGAAGCCTCCTCCTTGATGCATTTGCACCTCATATTTGGAACAGATTTTAGCACATATATGTGGTTGGGGTTTATTGATTAAGTGTTTGATAACAGTATATAAACAGCCATTCAGAATGATAGAAGAGATTTGGGAGGCGGGGTGGGGATGGTTAGGGCTGCTAGGGACTTCTGTTAGATGCTTTGTCTGTTAAGGGCTTCTGGACTACTTCTATTAAGGACACTCTAAGACTGTAACGCTAGGGATTCTACAGCACAGTAATAGAGGCCTTCTGAGAGGATTTATGATGTTCTCTCTCTCTGCATTTCTGGAATTCCATTGCTAGAGCAGTAACGTAGTCCATAGATTTGTCACCCAATGGCTTCTGAATCAGGGAGATTGCAATACTACAGTATCAGTCAACTCAAAGCTGCTGATACACAGACAGAACAACAATGGTGGCATATAGGTGCCAGACTGAAACAGATTGTGATCATGGACTTAGCCTCCTGTGTAGCACTGAACCTGAAGAATCAGTCAGTAACTTTAGCAGTGAATTAGATACAGGTGAATGTTTTCAACAAATTTCTTTATGAGTTTTGAGGAAGAACATATGCAGAAGTTACATAGATATATACCATAACTGCTGTTACTCCACAGGTGAATAAAAAAGAAAATATACTCCAGTTATCTTAGCTTTAATCTTAGATTTGCATTCTTTTAATGCAAAAGAAAATGTTAGAAGCTTATCTTTCATTCCATGTAATTTTCCTCTTCTGAGAATGCCTTAGTTATGGGTAGTTTGCTATTAGTTCAGGCAGGAGAAATAAGATTCAAGAATTGGCTGCAATACCAGCTCTATGCTATTGGGAATATTTTGCAGAAGTAGACTAGAGTTACATCTGAAATAAAATAATAAGAGAGATATTCCATCAAAGACTTATTTTATCTCCTTTCACATAAAACTTTCCTGCTGTCTTACATATGTTCTAGGAGTCTTACTTGCATCACAGACTTTTGAATAGACTGTTTAGCATGAGTACTTCCTGGCCAGCTGGAATCCACTTGAAAAGGTTCACTGTGCAATAGCCTGTGACACAGTCAGAAAAGCTACTGTATGCTGAATATGAACTTAGAGTTGCATATAAATATATATTTGAAACATCTACTTTTAAAACATAATTTGAAACCAGAAAATGCTAGATGTGTCTGAGCACCTCTGCCTCTAGCCTAATCAGATCCTGCATTTGCACATAAATAAATTAGATGTCAGTGAACAGCTAAAACAATGGAGTTTGTGTGGGTTTGTTTCATTTGCATAGGGTCACTGTTATCATTTTATGATGCTGAAGCTATGAAAGGCTTGAGAAATACAAAGACTGAAAGCTTTGTCCTTGTTTGACAGTATATTTCTAATGCAAAACATTTCACACCTGCAAAACATGCATGCTTTGTGCTATCAGTTATATTTGGTTCTTTACACAATCTTTCTAAACAATACATGAGTAGCCCGAGTTCTTCTTTCCTGAGCTTCCAAGAAAACCAAACAACACCTCTGAGTGTTTGGGAAAAGTCACAGAAAGCTTCAAACCAACAGATGAGGAAGCAGTTCCCCAAGTGGGAATTCTAGGCACGTAGACAACACAGGCTCCAGCGCCAAGGAGCAACAAGTTAGGGCTGAGCTTGGTGTCAAGACAACCTAGAAAAGACATCTTTTAGTAGTACAGAGGTAATTCTTTGGCCAACATCTGATAATTGAGATTGCCTTGAAAACCTTTCACTGCAGTCCTAAGCACATCACTGAGCTCTATACAATCAAAATACTCTCTAACACACAGCAACCCCACTGCTTCTCCATCCTTGCCTATTCCTTCTGAAGAGTTTATAGGCACCCACTGCAGCACTCCAGTCATGAAAGTCATCCCATGCTGTTTCTGTAATGGCAGTTAAGTCATAGCTGTCCTGCTGCACAATGACTTCCAGCTCCTGTTTGTTTAGCACGCATTAGTGTAGACACACTTGAGCTGGGCTATGAAATTCACCCCCATTTCCTGCTACAGGTGAAATTCATTTTATTCACATTGAGAATTTTAACAGAAGAGTGATCACTTAGGAAAATCCTGGCTGTAATATTCCAAAGAATGTTTGTACAGCTTGAAGTGAAAGTCATCTTCTCTGGAGTGTCTCCTGCCAGGGGTTTGCTTCAGCCACGAATCAATGCAGAAACTGAAGCATCAAGTTTCACATAAGGAAACCCCACAATATTTCTTATCAAAAGCGAGTGTTTCTGCATTCCTCAATTGAAGTACCATCTTCATGTCAATATTTGTCTATCTAAACTGCTGCCATCTCTCTGAGTTACTGTAGGTATACCTCAGGCAGCTGATTTACCTATTTTTGAAGGATGTCCATCGAGAGCTGCTTATGAGAGTGATAAGCCCAAATGAGGGAAGAGTGCAGATGACAAACTGTTTGAATTCCAGTCTAATCCTGTTTTATATGACACTGGGATATGGCACAGCTACATAATTTTCATAATGTACAATACAGATTCAAATGTTTGGAAAAGAGATGGGAATCATGAGGTACTTCATCCAGCAGTTATGAAAATAGGAATGTGATACATTCTCTGTACCTCATTATACAACAGAGTGAGCTTTGGAGGAAATAATCAAACAAGTGGTGATGCATATTTTATTTCAATGTTACTTCTACTTTTTGATCTACATAGAAGTTCAAAATCATTCAGAAAAAGATATCTGCATGCACATTGTCTTTCTTTTCTCTCATCTTTCTTTCTCCAGGGTTTTGTGCTTTTTGTTTGTTTCATTTGGGTTTTATGTCTGTTTTGTTTTGTTCTGGTTTTATCTATTAAACATTTTGGTCCTTATTTTGATTTGATTTGATAAGTGGCAAGCAGTCACTCTCCACCTATCTGTGCTTATCTGAAATTAGCAAATCCACCCCAGAAATATATGAATCAAGGCTGGTGAGAGGCCTTGAGCACAAGCCCTGTGAGGAGAGGCTGAGGGAACTGGGATTTTTTAGCCTGGAGAAGAGGAGGGTCAGGGGAGACCTTCTTGCCCTCTACAACTACCTGAAAGGTGGTTGTAGCCAGGAAGGGGTTGGTCTCTTCTCCCAGGCAACCAGCACCTGAACAAGAGGACACAGCCTCCAGCTGTGCCAGGGGAGGTTTAGACACGAAGTGAGGAGAAAGTTCTTCACCAAGCGAGTTGTTCATCATTCGAAGGTGCTGCCCAGGGAGGTGGTGGAGTCACCATCCCTGGAAGCATTCAAGAGGGGATTGGATGTGACACTTGGTGCCATGGTCTAGTCATGAGGTCTGTGGAGACAGGTTGGACTCGATGATCCTTGAGGTCTCTTCCAACCTTGGTGATACTGTGATACTGTGATTTTAATCTTGTCATTCTTAGTTTTACAGTACCCTAGTATTGATTACACCAGTGTGAACATTTGGGTTAGTTTCTCTTTCCAGTCAATCTGTCTCCGTGGCTGGCAAGTGCATTTCTATTATACCCGACAAAGTAAAACAAATTGTAGAAGAAACTATGTAAGATACTGCCTCTGCAAATACATATAATGAAATAAAATTAACATACAAACAAATAAGAAACATTCTTTTCCTTAGGGGATATATATTTATAAATGAGTAAAAGGCAGTTCCAATGCATTTCTAATAATTTCACTGAATAGTAAACCAAACATTATCTTTGTACTATGTAGAAGCCAAGTAATTCTAGAATATTATAATCCACTTCTGAAAAAAACCAAAAGCAAACAAACAATAAAATAATTATAAAAATTGTATTCCTCTGTAATTGTAATAAACCTCTTGGAGCAATGTTCTCCTGAGCAATTAATTGTTTTCTGAATATTTTCATATCAAATAGAATTTTCTTCTGCCACAGAGATTTTTCACATTATTTTGTCCTAGTGCATCACTAGAATCTATTTTCTATGGTTCTGGTCACAATCTAGACTGTAGTGTTCTGTTAACCATTTAAAACAAAAGCTTTAAGGTTTGCATTCTGAATATTTAAAAGTAATGAAAATATTTCTAGGAATGGATGTGAACAAAATTGGGACTTTTTCCCCCCTTAATATTCTCATTTACCTCTAACATTCTCTGGTTTGAAAAATTTCCATGCTCTTTATTTTTTTCCCCCTTTTTTTTTTTTCTTATTTTTTCTCTTAATTTTTTTTCTCTTAATTTTTTTCCTCTTTTATTTTTTTCTCATTTTTTTTCCTCTTTTATTTTTTTCTCTTAATTTTTTTCCTCTTTTATTTTTTTCTCATTTTTTTTCCTCTTCTATTTTTTTCTCATTTTTTTTCCTCTTCTATTTTTTTCTCATTTTTTTTCCTCTTCTATTTTTTCTCTTTGGGGTTTTTTTCTCTTTGAGGTTTTTTTTCTCTCTTGTTCATTTTTTAATTTTTTAAAATTTCTTTTTGTTTTGAATACTTGCTGTTTTCATACTGGACAGAGTTCTACCTGAATTTTTCAGCCATCTCTCGCTCTGCCTTCTTCTGCTGAAAAATACCAAGGCCGTTGACTCAAGACTAAGATTTCTTGAAATAAAAGCACAATTTCACAAATATAAATGAGAGGACAGCAAAGAATGTATTTTAAGACAAAAGGTCACAAAAATGAAGGTGCATACTTCCCCTACTTGCATGAGTTCAGCAGTAACTATTCTTATACATTACAAATGGGTCTTGTAGCTTCATTTTGAACAACACACTCTTCACTTTGGACAAGATGGAGAGTAGCCAAGTTCCTTATTCACTGGGTTCCAGCTTTAGAAATCAGAGAAGAGCTATTTGAAATTTATGGTCCATGTCTTGTCACTAAAAAGACTTCTATTGAGGAAGAATTTAAAACACAAGTTCACTTTGCCTTTCTTTTTACCAAAGAAGCAGATGCAAATGAAGCATCAGCTTTAAGACATCACCTTTTAACAAAAGTAGCCTTCTCCCATCTTTAGTGTATACATTTTCATACATTTTCATTTCTGAAAATGAGCAGACCTTGTAATCTGTGTCCCTCCCAAAAGTGTTGCAAAACACTTGGAAAAATGTCATGACCAAAACGAAGGAGAGCTTCTATTCACAGCCACAAGAAAGGTACTGTACACTAGATTTATCTTAGTATGCTGGCCAGCTCTTCTCTCATGCTGTGTTAAATGTAGATCTTCTTGACAGATACTTTGACTGAGCAGAAAAGTCTGACCTCAAATCAAAGAGAGGTAATGGCCAATGGGTACCACGGGAGAAATATTTCTCTGTCTTCATTTCAGTCTCAGTACCAGATATATTCAATGTCATGCTTGCATCTGCAGCCTCACAATAAAGGAGTGTGTGATTACCAAAACAGGTGTTTAAGGCCCTTGCTATTTACTTTACAATAGCTAGGCGTTTTTAAATGTTTTATTTTTTTGTTTGTTTGTTTTAAGCTGTGGATTGTGAGAATGTAGATGAACATTTCAATGTAAGAACAAATTACTTTAAACCAGTTAATTTTAAACCAGCTTAAGATATGAAAATCTTCAAAAGTAATTACTGGGTGTTCATAGCAACAGTAAAAAATAGTGAACAGCCCTAGAACAGCCCTGCTTCATTATTTCTACTTTATTGTTATAATGTATTTCTCATATTTCCAGTAGCTGCAAAGAAGATTCCTTCATTGTCTCTGGAGTCAGAATACCTAGTAGGACAGCATTTCTCTTAGAGACATTCCTTCTCATTTCTATCTGAATTTAGTTAACCTGCTCATATTTTTATTCCACCTTACCTTCTATGAATGTTTAATTCAACACCTAAACTCACCACCCAATATCTGGGAAGTAAAGCTGCTACTGGGATATTTGCTATTTTCTGTTGCTTCTCTAGTCAGCTCACAAGATGACTTGGTAGTGCTGCTTCTTTTCATGGATAGAGTTAAAACAGCTTAGCATCAAGTTGAAGTTCTCGTATTTGGTACGGGTGCCCATGGGCTAGCAGGAGTCTCTGAGAAGTTGGGTCTGCCTGTGCTGGACATAGCTGATTCCAGCCAGCTCCAACCAAACCACTGCAGGGCATGACTGAGCCTTGCAGCCATCATGGAGGCACCCTGGGAAAAGTCTGTGTAAGGAAGGGCAAAATGTTGCCTGGCAAGAAACAGTCCTGTGAGCCCTAAGGGAAGAAGGTGAAGGACGAGATCCAGGTGATAGAGAAATTCCCCTGCAGCCCCTGGAGAGAAAATGCTGGAGCAGATTTAGCCTGAAGGACCAAAACCTATGGAGAAGAACCTGTGTAGGAGAAAGGGAAAAGTGTGAACAGGAAAGAACGGCAGAGAGGAGTTCTAAGAGGACTGGCCAGAACCTTCAATCTTTGTTTAACCTCGACAGGAGAAAAGTGAGCCTGCTCTAATATCATCTCTTCCTTTCCCTATATTTGCTTCTGTTTATATGCATAGCAAGATTTAGTATCTATTTTGCATCTAATATATGAAGGTTATACTTTCTCCTTTATTTTGTGACCCCTAAGCAACATGAAAATGCTTTTTGTTTGCTATGTTAACAGAATAGTCTGATGCAGTATCTTTGTATACAGTTCTACAGCTTACTGGAAAAGTCATTAGCATATTATTCTCAAATATCAATTCAGTCAGAAGATGGATAAGTGAGTTCTTAAAGTGCTCATGTCAGAGATTTGATCAAGAAAAACCAAAAGCAATCCTGTGTATGTATGAAACCAGAAAATCCAAGTCAGGAGCCAGCATAGGCCTCTACCCACTCTTTGCCTCCCACCTGTCCACTACACATCCCTGGGTTTATCAGGCCAGGAGGTGCTCTGTTGTATATTCCAGGGGGTCTTTCCACCACACCCCACCTCAGCTGGGGCAGCTGCTGTCTCAGTGGGCAGACATGATCTTATCTTCGTTGAGATATTCCTCAGTTCTTGATGCAATCACCCCCATCACAGACCCCTGTGAGTTAGTAAGAGTGAGAAACAAGGCTTAGAATTTTTCCAAGAGGTATAAAAAATATTCCAGCTGGACTGACTCTGAGATATAAAAGCTCCTATCAAGTGCTGAATGTTCCCAACAGAATAAGAATCAGCTGTCATCTTCAGCCTGGCCAAAGGGAAGAAAATCCTTTTAGATATTGTGGGCCTTACTATAAACTAGTATTAAATAATTTAGTTAATACAGCTCTCAATTCAAGCAAAGGTATTGCAGAAGTACTTACTCCATAAAATGCACTTCAGTCTTTACTACTCTGAGCTTTGAAAAATGTTTTGTTTTGGTTTTTAATTCTTATACCACACAGAAACAGGCATCTTATGTTAAAATATATGTAGAACTTCATGGAGAAAGTAGTACTCTGGGCTTTGTATGTAGCCTGTCTCTTCAACCTGATTAACCTTAATTCTTAGATATCATGACATAGTTACAAACTGGCTTGCTAAAACTACTGAAGTGTTGTGCTGAGTGCATGTGGTGATGCTTGATGAAACTTCTAAACTGCAACACTGCTGTTTCCCAAGCTAATTTGTCTGGAGAGTCTGCCCCCCTTAAAAGTCTTAGAAGTCATATCTGAACATCTATTTTTCCCACTCTCCTTTTGTATACAACAGCAGCTGGGAAGAGTCTGGATTGCACCTGGATTCACCACGACTTTGTTGTCATGTGTTATTTCCCCCCTGTTTTCACAGTACATCAGATGATGAACACATTCTTTTTCTTTTCAGTGGTTTCAAAATGCAATAAGAGAATGAACAATGTTTTGTGACCATCTGTTATCAAATAACGAGGGGGGGAAAAAACACAATGTAGATTTTTACAGCTACACTGATTAAATTGCAAGTAGAAGAAAACTGAAAACACAGCAGTAATTCAATAATATAAGAAAATTAAAACAGGTAAGTAATCCTAATTTCCTAAAATATTTGGTACAGTTTGTGTAATATTAAAGTCATAAGCAATGCTGGCTTTAAAGATTTGACTATGAATCATTAAATGCATAGGAATGTTTAATCAAACCCCAGCCAGTACCACAGTATCACTGAGGTTGGAAGAGACCTCAAAGATCGAGTCCAACCTGTCACCACAGACCTCATGACTACTAGACCATGGCACTAAGTGCCACATCCAATCCCCTCGAACACCTCCAGGGACGGTGACTCCACCACCTCCCTGGGCAGCCCATTCCAATGACGGACGACTCTCTCGGTGAAGAACTTTCTCCTCACCTTAAGCCTAAACCTCCCCTGGTGCATCTTGAGCCCCATAGTTTATTTACCTTGCCATATTCCCTCTTCCCTCCATTAGCTGGAGCTCCATGGCATGGAATTCAGCTATTCTACTGAAGAAAGCTTTGTAAATATTTTTCATTGATGTGCAAGTTTCTGCTCACCAAAACCCAAAGCTGTCAACCTGTTCTGTGCCCCCAGCATTAAAGCAAGCTTCAAAGTGCTTGTGATTTAGATTTCCTAAACTATTTCTTACTCTGTCACTAGACAGATTCCCTAATCTCTTTCCTAATCTATCTAAACTATTTTGGAATAGTACTGACCTTATTAACAGTAGAATAATTGATGCCATGGAAAATGCAGTGGAATTGCCCTGTATTTAATTTGGTGTTTGTCCAACACAATGAATAAAAAGCTGCTATATATTATATATGCAAATTCAGCATCTACATTTTGTTTTCTACAGCTCTCTCCAGATGATATTTTATAATTTCATTCAAAAGGCAGTTAATAATGAATATGCCTAACAGATACTGATTAAGTATTGGAGCGTTGCCATCAACAATGGAAAAGCTTAGCAGAAAATCATCATATAACCCAAGTTCATGCATATGAAATGAACTGGCACTGAGAACCTGAAAATGAATTATCAGAATCAAATATTGTCATATAAGAATGACTGATGTTAGTGGTACATGATGTACAGAATCACAGAATTGCTGGGATTGGAAAAGACTTAAAGATCTTTGAGTCCAGTCATTAATCTAACAGTGACAAGTCCTTGACTAAACCATGTACCCAAGCACTACACTACAAAACTCTCAAATACCTCCAGGGATGGGGACTCCACCACTGCCCTGGGCAAGCTGTAAAATGTGTTATACAGATATATGTATATCAGATTTTAATTTTATTTCTAGTGTTTATATGTATCCATTGATTAAGAAATCTTGGATGGGTTTACTTAGAAACTCTGTTTTAAATTGCTTTCTTTTTATGGTAGAAAGCAGGATGTTTAGGGCAAAGTTATTCTTTTCAAAAGCCTTCCCAAATTTAATGAAAAACAAGAGCTAAAACATTGAAGTGACATTATTTGGTACTGAAAAATGTATAGAGAGTACATTATCACAGTATCACAGTATATCACAGTATAACCAAGGTTGGAAGAGACCCCAAGGATCATCAAGTCCAACCTGTCCCAACAGACCCCACAACTAGACCATGGCACCAAGTGCCACGTCCAATCTCCCCTTGAACACCTCCAGGGACGGTGACTCCACCACCTTCCTGGGCAGCATGACTTTGAAACATTCATATATTTGTTGGATAAGTATTTTTGTTTACATTTATTCAACTGTATATATACCACCCAAGGCTTGTATATATGATGCAGTTTTTATTTTTAGAAGCATTATGACATTTTGCAGAGAAATAAAACCAAACCAACAAAAACTCCAAATCAAACTAAACACACAAAACCAACACCAAAAACAACCCAACAAAACAACAGCTGAATTCTGGCATTAAAATGAAAAGGAGCACATATTGACTGTCAAACAGGAAAAGAAATCACTGTGTGTGGTCAGCTGTACTGCCTTTTTAGAGAAATTCAATATGCATCTGGTTGACAAATTAAGAGCTAAATTACATCCAAACAGCTTAACATGGTACAGTAACCATATCATGGAAGCAAAAAAATTATGGAGCTGCAGAAATATATCACTGCTGATGAACTGCAGATTTAAAACCAAGTGTCATAGACTGCAGGGTTTATTACAGTATGAACAATTTAGCACTTTCTTGTTGCATTTAAGAACACTTGTCCAAAAGTTATGCTTCTATTTAGCAACGTCATGAAGAAGGTAGTAAAACTGAGTATTTTTCTGAAAATACTGCTGGGCACTCAGAGCAAAGCAATTTCAGAATGGTTTGCAGTTTATTTTGCTGTACCACAGCTGGCTGAAAAAGCTGTTAGTAGTTCTTATACTGCAAGCAGAGAGCATCTGCAAACTTCTAACTTCCGCAGACAATATAAAATGAAATATTCCAAGATGTGCAGATGTGTCCTGGGAAACTCCGTTTCTGTCACAGCAATTTTTGATGCCTTGATTATGAAGCTGTCTGAACTTCAGTTTTCACTTGTGGCTGCCACTATAATACTGTTATTTTGGCTGTCACTAAAAAAATTGTACTTGTATATTTGCACAGCCAGAGTAGGGTGGGGGGGTTTGCTGGTTTGGGGTTTTTTTTGTGATTTTAGAAGACAAAACCAGATTTTGTAGTGTACCTTAAAGCTTTAGTATAGTTATGTGAGAGGGAGGATCCTACTTTAATATTTCATCAGTTAATAAAGTTGAAACTCTCCTGCACCACAACACATTATAGTAGAGTAAATATTTATGTAATTAAAATATTAAGCAATCAGGAGATAACTATTCAGAATTCAGCAAACAATGGGCTTCCTTCTAGGGTTATTACTCAGCCAATCCTAAGAACTCAGCTACTGGAGGAACAGACTTGAAATACAGAAGTCAGATACATGAGACAATACAAAATTCTGAATTCTTCTGAGCACAAAAAAAAAGCAAATCAGACTCAAAGCTTTCTCTTAGCAAAACAGATCGCAGGCAGTGTCTGTGTGTGTATTAGTTCTGAATGCAAACTCCAGCATGCACAGACCCTCTAATGTGTTAGGCCGGAAAATGAAGGTCTTTACAGCAGCTTTTTAATAGCAATACATGATCCCTTATGAGAGTATAATACCAGTATCTCTACTAAAACACAGTGATTCCCTTGCATTGCTCCACAGGGCAGAGCATGCCCTGCCCAAAGTGCACCTGTTCACTGATTGTATTATTTCAGTTTGGAGACTTTAACCCATCTAGCCTTTTTCTTTCTTCTCTGGGCCTGCTGTTAAATGTGTTCAAATTACCTGACTAGATTGCCAACTAATTTCTGCAGATGCTGTTTGTTTATTTTTTCATATGAATTAATGCATTACTCCATTCCTTTTCTTCTTTCTCCCTGTTGGTCTTCCTTCTGGTTTTATCTTACTCTTCTCCTGTATCAGGTTGTTTTGCATATGTTTCTTTCTTTCCTGTTCTTTTCCACTTTTGTTTTTAGCCATTAAGCAGTTTGCCATTTTATCTTCTCATACATCACTCTCTTTTCCTAGTTCCTTATTTTGTTAAATGCCTCTCTACCATGCCAGGATAAATAATGAATAAACAACGAACATTTTGGCAAGCTAGGTCCTCAATACCACATCAGAAGAACATTATTTGGGACTTATTTCCTGCCAATTGGTCTGTGCATCTGTGGCTGAGCAATAAGGGGGAACTGATCCTTGACAACAAAACCAGGAGTACTTCTTGGCCAGAGATTGCATTTAAAGAAATTCTGTTCAGAAGAGAAAAAATACAATCAGTTTTCAGAGTAGCTGAGTTTCTTGACAAACTTATTTGTTGGTCCCAAAGACCAAAGATTTTATTATTATTTTTTTTACAAAAAAGGAGCTCCCTATGGTTTCCCCCACCTGTGCAATATTAGATGAACTTCAGAGTAGAAAAGCATATGGTTATCTGAATTTAATGTTTGTATACTCCATAAAATCACTAGCAAACGAAATGTATTTGTGGGAAAGACATATTAAACCCCACTAGTCAGAATTGCAAAAGGAAACAAGAATGTGATTTTAATAGCAAATGGCCTTGGGGAATGTTAACTGTAATTTAATTCACTCTTGGGAGCCCATAGACACTGACGTGGTGTATTTGATGCAAGACTTAAAAACAAAGCACAACAAAACTGAGCAGAGAAAATGTAATTTTGCCAGTCTCGAACAGAAGTTAATGGAAAGGAAACTGATGTAATGAAATGTGGAGCAGTGATGGCTGTGAGATGAAGGTTAACCATTTCAGCCATTTTCACATTTCTGACATTCTGCCACTCGAATGTAAATACTTTGCTTCTGCTTTGAGCCTACATTGAAGGTAAAATATGAGCATCAGCAAACAGTTGGGAAGTTCAAAACAGTATGAACAGAAGCAAGTCAGATAGTATCTTGTTATCTCATGCCAAGATCGATCTCTCTCTCTCTCTCTCTCTCTCTCTCTCTCTCTCTCTGGTCTATCACTGCTATAGAATGTATGAATTTATAACTAACAATGTGGCAAATATCAATGTTAAGGGCTCTTGCCTCTTCCTGGGTAAACCGAGGCAAGGCAAAAATTCTAGTTGCAAGGGGAAGTGAGGCTTGGATTCATGGCTTCTCTAAACTTGCAGAGAGTAGGCTTGTGGCTTCTATTCCAGGTTTTGGACCAGACAACTCAAGGCAAGGCAGTCTGAGCAAGGCAAATTAACGCAAGGCAGGTCCAAGCAGGCAAGGCAAGACAACTACAAATCAGCCTGTGTATATATCTAGCTCAAGATTCAATTGGGCCAATAGGGCAACTGAAGCCAGCAGTTACACAATGAAAACAGATTTTGCCAGGCTGTGGCCATAAAAGCCAGAAACATAGGCCTGGTCTGGGAGAAGCGGTGGCCAGTCCACGTGCTCTTACCCCAGAAGGAGGCTTGTTTACCCAGACATGGTGGGGCCCTTCTTATGTCCCTTTTCCTGCATTACCCTGACTCCTGCAGGAAGGAGCGGGGAGAGGGTGAACATGTCTAGACACCTCAGGACCTATCTGGGTTTGTGCTGGGCCCGTTTGGCCCTACCACAACAATTGCCAAAATCAAAGTTATATTTCTGGAAAGAATAAGACTCCAATGGGCTTTGTACTTAATTCCTTGACTGTGAAAGGCCTGTTCTGTGTTTGCATGGAAGCAAAGAAAAAGTCCAAGATAATTTAAAAAAATATTTTGGATGAAAATTCTCTTTTTATTCAAAGATAGAAAGTTTCTTACATTCTGAGTTTCAGCTATTACAAGACTTGAGACAACTGACAACTGAATTAATAACAGAACAGACTTGGACTGTGTTGATGTCGTCAAGGATACTGTTTCCTGTGGAATATATCTGGAAGCTGAACACATTTTATATTCTCCAAGATTAAAAGAAAATCTATTTAGCATTTCCAGTGATACTGAATAAAATAGACTCAATGGCAAGTGTATATTTGTATTATTTGAACATCTATATAAGAGGTAGATTTAGGCTAAAAGATCTAGATTTGGGCAAAATTATTATTCTTGTCTGTTTTCAGCTCATCAACCAGAGGTTAAAGTACTCTGTGTCTCCTTGTGGGCCAAGCAGTTCCCATTCTGATTCAGTTTTAACAGTTAACAAATACAAAAATCATATTTTTCTCAATAATTTGTCATGGTTTGGAAGGAGATATTAGTGTATTAGATGCCTTTTTATTTCTGTTCCACATATTGATGATGGTATAGTAGGATATGAGTTATAAATAGTAATAATAAAAAAACCAACAACATAACCCAAGAACCAATCAACCAACCAAAACAAAACCGAAACAAAAATAAACCCCAAAAACTTTCAGACTGGTTGGACTTGATGATCTTTGAGCTCTCTTCCAACTTTGCTGATGCTGTGATTCTGTGAAATGAAATCTGCAGAAGGTGAAAACTCTCTTCAGCAGTGGCTAGGATGCAAGAAGAGCTGTTTTCAGAAGTCCTAGCTAGCAGTTTGCAAATGTGCAATTAAAATTATGGCTCTTCTCTAATTATGGAACACTTAAGTTAAATAGTCTTAATAGACATATAATGATGGCTTTATAAACCTACAGTTAGTTAAAATCTAAAGTAATTTCTACTTCACTTGAAAAAGCATCCATTAAATGCCTATTATGATCTGTATGCAATTTAGCAAGACATTTAAAGAATACTTTACAAGACTAAACAGCAATTATTACAAAAGACAAGTATTATCTACATAGAGCAACATGTTATTAATGTGAATTAGCTTTTTCTGATTAAATAGTGAAATTTGTACTTAAAGTATTTTGGGATCAATGTATCTCCAAATGTTATCTGTATTTGTAATGGAAATTTTAGGAATACACAAAAGGAGAAGAGTTGTAAGCTTCCAATTTAGAGAAAGTCCTTTGTTTACCCCTTTACCTTCCCCTGCCTATCTTTTCCCTGCATGGGGAGAAGGAGGGGAGTTTTTGCCCTGGGAACTTAAATGGCAACAGTGACTTTCTGTTACTCAAGTAGAAACAGGAATAATGAAGGCTATTTCTGTAGCGCTTTCAGTAGCTACAGCCAGGTTGACCAGCAGCACCAGGACAGTGCTTCAGGAGCCACTTGCAGCTTTCATACCCTGCAGTATTGGCAGCTGGAGGCTGAGGGATCCTTGATGGCCTCATGTTGTTACTCAGCAGCCTTTCCCCGTATCTCTGGGAAGTTGTCTCTCCCACGACAGTTATGCACAGAGTAGCATAGGGCCCCCAGGGAAATAACTACTCTGCACACCTGTGGCCACAGGAGTTTTGTTTGTGTTAACTTTGTTTTCATTTTTTGTTTCAGGAGATGAGGCAGTGTGCCTCAAGCGAAGCCACTTACACTTGCAATCAACTGAAACACAAAACATCTTGCCACATACCAAGTATCACACATTTCAAGTAATTCCTTGCAGAGACAGGTGATTTGTAGGTAGATATCTTAAGAGCAATAAATTAGAATATTATTGATCTATTTTATACACATAATTGTGATAGTTACACATTTCTTCTAACAAAATCAAATGGAAGTTCTTACATTTTTTTCTAAGTAAGCCAGCTGACTTTCCACCTTCTGAAAAGTAGAGTTCTGAGCTACAATACACATTTCAGCCTCTGATAGCTACTATCAACTTTGCAGATAGTATCTAAATATATAGTTCTGTTCAGAAGAAATCCATGGAAATGAATGTTTCAGCTGAAACTTGTTTGCAGCCCACCACTGTAATTTCTGCTGAATTTATGCCATGTCTTTCACAAGTCACACACAGACAAATCCCATGGTGGACTGCTATTTCTGCTGTTACAGACACATTGTCCTTCCATCCAGTAGTTAAACTGTCTGCAGAGATCTGCTTAAAACTAATTTCCTCAAGGTTTACAGGTGATTATCTTTGGATCTTGTGTTTTCATGATATTTAAACCCCAATCCTGTCACCACAGATTGAAAGTAAGCTGCCTATAGACTAAAAAGCATTACTGCCCTAGGACCCATTTAGTTGTTAATAGGTATAAGATAGATCCAATCTGTAAGACACAGAAAATACCTGGTTTGAATCACTAGTTAATCAATATACATGGCTCTGCAATGTTCACTGGCAAGAAGAGCAACATAGCACCACTTATGTTAGATGTTCAGTGGGTTAGTTGTGTATATTATCTTGCCATTTACAGGTGAAGACATCACCTCTCCCTTTCCCTTTGGCTTTCAAATAATGAATAGGTTTGGGGTGTGTGTGTGTGTTTTGTTTTGTTTTGTTTTAAGTTGCAAGAAAAACATATGATAAAATTAATGAGTAATCTCTGTATATCATGTTCAAGAGAGCAATGAATTTCCAAAGGTCGAAATGCTGCTCCCTTCTGAATAAATACCTCTGATCATTATTTGCTGTGGTAGAACAGCCTTTAAAAAGTACAACAAAACCAAACATGATTAGGTCTGATGCTCTGTTGATGTATTGCAGGCTGAAGGAAAGTTAATGGTATAGTTAGCCTGAGCCTGGCTGCCTTTCTTTTCTCATTTTCTGAGCTGCAGTGTGGCATAGCCTTTAGCCAATATAGCAACTCCCTACTGAGAATGCACTAAACTGAGCTGATGAATGGCAGCATTTTAAAGTGAATCTGATATACTAGACATGCTTGTGGGTTTTAAAGAGCCCACATCAGATAAAAAGAACTACGGGACACTTGAGAGCTGACATATTCTTCTAAAGAATGAGGATGCTAAGAATTCAATTGGGCCATAGAGAACAGTCTTCAAGAAAAAAAAAATAAAATAAAAAAAGGGCAAATGCAGGTTTTGTATCACCAGAAAGAAAAATAATAGAGATATACAAAATCATTCTACCCAAGAAATACGCTCAACTGAAAAGACACGTGCAAACACAAGGGTGCCACTTCACACAGAAATAAATCATTCATTACTGTTGTTTCATAATTAATGATGAATGACTTTTATATAGATCTTAGAGATGCAAAGGGAAATTGAGCCTTAGTCCCTTATGAGTAAAATTAGTGCATTGCAGATTTTCATTAAATTGAGGAAAACCAACTCGCATTTCATGTTCTGATTGAATGCACACGTTTTCGCTCCAGACTTAGGGTGGAAGGAAGATTGTAATGACTTTATTGTAAAGTAGCAAATATAGTTACTTCTGTATTTTCATTTTGTAATTTCTAAGCTAAAAAGAGAGGAGGAGGGGAGGGGAGGGAAGGGGAAGGGGAAGGGGAAGGGAAGGGAAGGGAAGGGAAGGGAAGAGAAGAGAAGAGAAGAGAAGAGAAGAGAAGAGAAGAGAAGAGAAGAGAAGAGAAGAGAAGAGAAGAGAAGAGAAGAGAAGAGAAGAGAAGAGAAGAGAAGAGAAGAGAAGAGAAGAGAAGAGAAGAGAGAAGGAGTAGTGTTGTGCTCTAGGGAACCATTTTAGCAAACATCTTTGTTCCTTGGATCCAGTGTGCCTGGCTGTTATCATACGTGATTAACTTCAAGCCAGTGTTTAATGAATTTTTTGTGGAAAGTGAATTTTATTTTCCCAAGGTTTAATATACTGCTAACCATTTCATTGTTCCTACATTAGAGGGAAAAACAGAAGAATGATGTAGCCTTGAGTTTAGTGTTTGAGCCAGGCATGGATACATGCATTTTTATTGAAAGATATTGATCTGACATTAATGGTATTATTCTACATTTGATTTGAAGGGATGAGTGTTAGACTGGATAATCCAGTTGTAGTATTAGAACACACAGAAGGGCTACTGCAATATAAAAGACAGCAGAATCAACAACAATGTCTTCCTATTACAAAATGTATTCTCAAGAGTGAAAGTGCTTCTAGCCAATGTTTGGCAGGAAAAAAAACAAACCAAAACTGAAGTGCTTTCTGTACCTGTAGAAATACCATGGCTTCACATGCCTCAGGCCAAAAACTGAGACCTCTCATGACTACAGGCAACAGAGAGCTATTGGAAGCTACAAATACTGTAACTTATGGATGGATTTGTATTCCTATCCACATCTTGTAGTTTACAGTTAATTTCCTCTGTTATTTTGACCTATTGTATGCCTTAATTGCACATATACCAGTAGAAAATGACCAGTTGAGATGTGACACGTGTGCCTTCTGATAGACTATAAAACTTTGCTGTATAACGTAATAAACATCTTCACCTGCTTACAGCTGGTCCAGAAAGCATTGCTCAGGGTGCTTAAAACATCTATACTACAACATTCAGAGAACAAACAAAGCTGAGGAAATGCTTTAGCCAAGGATGTTGCCCTTCACTTGCAGCCTTAGAAAGATGGATAACTTCCTGTGAGAAATGAGGGAACTCTGAAAGCTCATTTGTACCACTTTAGAAAAGGGAATCTCTTCTGTAGGAGAAATTTCTAGTACTTTGCTTGTATAGAAGAAAGTTTCTAAAGTTCACATGTAAACTTTTGTTTTCTACAGCAGTTATGTAGTGTCTGTTTCTGGGCTGGGATCCTGTTATTTAACTGCATTAATATTAAGTAGTCTTAAACAAAACAGCTTCACATGCACTTTCATTGCTGTTACTATCTTGATGAAATAATCACAGTATCACAGTATCACCAAGGTTGGAAGAGACCTCAAAGATCATTGAGTCCAACCTGTCACCATAGACTTCACAACTAAACCATGGCACCAAGTGCCACGTCCAATCCCCTCGAACACCTCCAGGGATGGTGACCACCACCCTGGGCAGCCCATTCCAATGGCGAACGACTCGCTTGGTGAAGAACTTAAATTCCAGGCTTGCACCAGCCTAGAAACAACTATAGGCTCAAACATTCAGTTTCCAGACTAGATCTGAATTTACTTCACCAATATTCCATAAATTCTAGTACATTTTACTGCAGGAATTGAGTACTCGCACTCCCTGCTGACCTTTGCATGCTGCAGCTAGAGCAAACACAAAGCTGTCTCATCACAATTGTTCGGATAAGTTCTGTGTAACAACGGCTCCCAGAGTGAAGAGCTATCATCATATATGAGGTCATTTAATACAAATTCAGAAGCCTCTTTCCTATATCTTTTAACACAATCCTCCCTCATTTTCATGCAAAACTTGTGAAAAAATAGCCCATTATTTTGGAGGCTGGACTAAGTAAATGTCTATGAAGACTTAAAGCAAAAAGGTTGTCTATCATCCAAACTTCTTATTGAAATACTGTGGAGTTCCTGAATGCAACGAAGAGAAGTTCTCCTTTATGTAGTGTTGAAGTCAAAATGAGTACAATTCAAATTGGCATTTTCTTTTTGAAATATTCTTAGGTACTTTTAAAGCAAACCTTGGACTATGTTTAAATAGAAAAGGAATTTTAAGTTCTTCACCAGCTGTTACAGTCAGATAGCTTTTCTGATCTATTGCTCCGTTTAGACCAGGGTAGTTTATTAGCCTCTATTTTTCACTGACAGCTGGTGCATTGTAATTTTTCTTTTTCCATCTTTCTCATTACAAGCATCAGCTTAAATGATGCAAGTGTTGAAGTGAAAAGCTGAGATTTTTCAGACAGCATCACTTCTTGAGTCTGTGCAATGTTGATACTAATAACAGTACAACAAAATTCAATACACTGTTCTTCATTGAAAAGCATATTGATAGAAGCTATGGTCTCCTAAAATTTACTGGTAAGATATAGAAGCTACAAGAGCTTTTCACTGAACTGTTCTACACTGACTAGAAAGCCTGCAGTGTGCCCAGGCAACCAAGAGGGACAGTGGCATCCTGGCCTGTATCAGGAGCAGTGTGGCCAGCAGGAGCAGGGAGGTCATTCTGCCCCTGTACACTGCACTGCTTAGGCCACACCTTGAGTCCTGTGTCCAGTTCTGGGCCCCTCAGTTTAGGAAAGATGTTGACTTGCTGGAACGTGTCCAGAGAAGGGCAACAAAGTTGGTGAGGAGTTTGGAGCACAAGCCCTATGAGGAGAGGCTGAGGGAGCTGGGGTTGCTTAGCCTGGAGAGGAGGAGATGCAGGGGTGACCTTATTGCTCTCTACAACTACCTGAAGGGAGATTGTAGACAGGCAGATGTTGGTCTCTTCTCCCAAGCAGCCAGTACCAAAACAAGAAGACACAGTCTCAAGCTGCTCCAGGGGAGGTTCAGACTGGATATTAGGAAGAAATTCTTCATAGAGAGAGTGATTGCCCATTGGAATGTGCTGCCCAGGGAGGTGGTGTACTCGGCGTCATTGGAGGTGTTTAGGAGGAGACTTGATAGGGTGCTTGGTTGCATGGTTTAGTTGATTAGGTGGTGTTGGATGATGGGTTGGAAGCGATGATTGTGAAGGTCCAACCTGGTCTATTCTATTCTATTCTATTCTATTCATGTTACAGATTATTTTGAAAGGGTATATTCAAGATGAAACTCCATATATATGTTCCCTTACAGATTTAGGGTCCCTTACCAACCAAGATCAATCAACAGTGAAAAGTACAAACAGCTATAATTTTTAAAATGATGGTGCATGTATACACTCCATGCAGTTTAGGCAAGTTTTTCTATGATTCCAAGCATTTTTCTTTTCAGGTTTTCTTCATTCCACTGAGTTAATGACCAAGATATGTTAATTTCAGTGTAGTTTCCCTCCAGTGGAAATGATATTGACTTTTTTGAGCTGCTCTGCCTTGTAACTGTATTTAAAACATCCATCCCAACCACATATCTAATTTCAAATACAGATACAGGGTGCTCATTCTTGTATTTCTAGATTTAGGTTTCAACTACAGAAGAATCAAGGAGAAAAGTGGCTTAAAATAAGTACTTGAAAAGAGGAAAGTGCCACCTCAGAGGAGGGGACATAGAAACGATTGCAAGCTCTTAGCTTGTGCAGTGTCATTCTATTCTATTCTATTCTATTCTATTCTATTCTATTCTATTCCATTCCATTCCATTCCATTCCATTCCATTCCAACTGCATTGCCATTACAAGGATACAATCACTTGACACAGAAACAAGTATGCTCATAGTTGTTCATGAGGAGATTGGACGTGGCACTTGGTGCCATGGTCTAGTCATGAGGTCTGTGGAGACAGGTTGGACTCGATGATCCTCAAGGTCTCTTCCAACCTTAGTGATACTGTGATACTGTGATATTTGCAGCCATGAATACACAATAGAAGTAGACCCTCTTTTTAAAGTTAGCCACCAACCCATACTTTTCTTTTACTTAAATTTTTGTGGTAGTTCCCAGCAGCACTTTCAGTGCAGTGTTATCTGAATGACTCATGCCACTGATTCAAGAATTCCTTCTTAAGTTTTTAACAAAAAATATTGACCATTGATCTGAAACTGACTCAAAGATCCCCACAAATGCATGAGAGGGAAAGTACATCAGAGGATAAAAATTGGGACTATGAGACCACTTCCTCTTTTCTTTTTTCACACTAATTCTTTGATGAAGAAGGAAAATTTCTGGTAGTTCCAGGAAACTAATATAATGCAACATTTATTCTCATTGAAAAAAATACAGAATCTGTTGACTCAAGAGGAAGGGAAACACTGGAAAGGTGAACACAGGGAGAGACAGGAGAAAGGGGCCCCTCAGTTTAAGAAGGACATTGAGACACTTGAACGTGTCCAGAGAAGGGCAACAAGGCTGGGGAGAGGCCTTGAGCACAGCCCTGTGAGGAGAGGCTGAGGGAGCTGGGATTGTTTAGCCTGGAGAAGAGAAGGATCAGGGGTGACCTCATTGCCCTCTACAACTACCTGAAAGGTGGTTGTAGCCAGGAAGGGGTTGGTCTCTTCTCCCTAACCAGCACCAGAACAAGGGGACACAGTCTCAAGCTGCGCCAGGGGAGGTTTAGACTCAAAGAGAGGAGAAAGTTCCTCACCGAGCGAGTCGTTCGTCATTGGAATGTGCTGCCCAGGGAGGTGGTGGAGTCACCGTCCCTGGAGGTGTTCAAGAGGAGATTGGATGTGGCACTTGGTGCCATGGTCTAGTCATGAGGTCTGTGGAGACAGGTTGGATGATCCTTGGGGTCTCTTCCAACCTTAGTTATACTGTGATACTGTGAGATGCATATTTTCATATCTCTGTAAGAATATTGTGTGTACATTTCTATAATTCTTTAATTCTATTAATTAGTTCCAACTTTAGATTACTAAAGCTTTCATTGCACTGGCAAAGACCTTTTCTTTTCTAGCATATGCACAATGTTTTCACATTTGCCCAGAATGAATTGTTGTTGTGGATTGTCTTTTCTGGGAATCTCAATCAAATACTGGCATGAGAGCTTTAGAACTGACAAAAACTTGTAACTTCAAGTACCTGAGATAAAAATAACACTTTCTGTAGAGAAGCTATGAAGAGGGGTTCTATTTTTCCTTTTCAATTTTTTCACTCCTTCATTGCCTTGTAAAATTGTCAAGCTACAGTTAGAAAAATAAGAACAGAAAGAAAAGAGGCTGCTGAGCTTTATCTAGGCAAAATAATGATTCAGTAATAATGAATGAAGTCACCAGAACTCATCTCCATATATAAATTGTGAGAACCAACCTGATAGTTTGAAGCTTTTCACAAGAAGCTTGAAGCTAGAGCAACACCACAGAAAATGTCAATAGTCATTGTGGGGTTTTTTGGTTTGTTTTGGGTTTTTTTGTTTGTGTTTTGGTTTTCTGTGTGTGTTTGTTTGTTTTATTAAAGAAACTAAAAACAAAGAATAACAAGAAGGGCTTCTACAGGTACATGAACCAGCAAAGAAGGGTTAAAGAAAGCATACCCGCTCTGAGTTATTTGTCCAATAACTCATTAATTTCAAATGAAGTCATAATGAAGAAAAATGTCAGCTTTTCAACTAAATGCTGAAAAATATTATTGTTTTCTAGGAACCTTTAATTTTTTAAGTTGTTTTTTTTTAAGCTTTGCATACATCATTCTGAGTTGCTGCTGAGAAATTTCTAATTCATAGCACTAGACCAAGAAGGATACAACTCAAAGTCTGTAAACAAGAACTGTCTACATCCTAAATAGCAAGGGAAATATATGAAGTATTCTTTGCCCAGGCAGCCAGTACCAGAACAAGAGGACACAGTCTCAGGCTGCACCAGGGGAGGTTTAGGTTGGATGTTAGGAGGAAGTTCGATACAGAGAGAGTGATTGCCCATTGAAATGGGCTGCCTGGGGAGGTGGTGGAGTCACCATCATTGAGGGTGTTCAGGAGGAGACTTGAAGGGGTGCTTGGTGCCATGGTTTAGTTGATTAGGTGGGTTGGATTGGTTGATTTGTTGGACATGATAATCTTGAAGGTTTCTTCAACCTGGTTTATTCTATTCTATTCTATAAGTGAAATGCTTCCTTTGGCTGAAGGTAGAACTGTAATTCTGAAACCTAATTGTTTCCTGTCACTTTCATCCTTGGACAATTGCAGCTACGTCTGTCCAAGACAGAAAATGTATTTGGTCTTCAAACTCCCTGTCTCCATCTTGTCATTTATGTATCACCCACACATATACACACAAAACCCCCTTAATATATCAGCGTATTGGTGTGAAGGCCTACTTATCCTTTAGCCAGTTAACTGAAACAGTGCATGCAATAAGATTTTACTGTTACTGAGTGGTCACAGGCTTTTAACTGCTCTGATGTGGACCATCCTTGGCCTAAGCAGGACTGAACTGGGTTTACCAGGAGCCCCATGGCTCAGCCTATCTGAGCTCTAGCGCTGTGAATGTTGTGAATCCCAAGTAGTTCCTGCAGAACAAACCTTCCCAGGGATATTTGAGGGCAATGAGGAAGCTTTCATCCCTTCTCTGGGAGTAGGAGAAGAGTAGCAGGCAGAAATGGGAACTAGTAATAATAGCTCTAAGGAGACCCAAAATTCAGGAGGCAGAAAGCATCCACATCATGTTTCTTCTGCCACTATCAACTTGAGCATCTTCCTTGCCTGGGTAGCGATGTGTTGCAGGACACTGAAGAGCTCATTTTAACTTCTTTCTCTCTGATTTTGCCCAGTGAAGAACATGGTATCAGCTTTGGAGTCCAAGGAAACACTAAGAACATCAGAATAAAGGAGTTGGTACTATATATATATGTATACATCTATGTGTGTGCATATATGTGTGTGTGTGTGTATATATTTTAGAAAGAGATTTTAAACATAATTCATGAGGCTTTCTCATAGTTACTATTCAGTTTGGACTATTAAGAGTTAAAGTTTCTTCCAGGGTACAAGCTGCAACAATGTTATCAGATTTAACAAAGCCAAGGTGCTTACATGAAATGAGACTTTATGTGCAGAGCTCTCTGAGGAGTGCCTAAAGCACTGAAACATTTCAAAGAATGGATGCTGGTTTTCCATGTACAAATTCTCTTTGGTCCATTGAAATATGTGTGAAAATTACAGTCAGAATACAATAAAAATCAAAGCAGCATTCCAGCTACAACTATAAACCTGGCATTTTGGTGCTGAAGAAACGAGGTTAGCGACACCACAAATCAAAGGTTGCTTCATTAGTTGCCACTTTTTATGAGGTTGCTGAAGCAAATTCTACAATGCAGTTTTAAACATCATTAACTTTGTGACCTTACCATTAATGTGTTGATACACAATTCAGATTGCATTAGTGAGCTGAGTAGCTTCTACTGTGAAAGTATATCTTCTCTCTGCCTTCCCCTGTGCCATTATAGTAAGAACAGACAAAGGTAAATAGGGTTCATGCAAAACTAGGTTTAACTCTGATTTATACCACATTTTTAATATTTTCTTTATGCCATAACAAAACTGATACAAATTAGTTCAGGTAAGTGTTTCTGAGGCAAAACAGTACACCTAAAGAGAAGCTAATGTGACCATGGGGAATTCCCTTCCATTTATGAGCATAAACTCTTAAACATACAGGTTCTGTATTCAATTGCTTCCAAGGAAAGCATTTGGTAGTAGTGTGCAAATTGCTTGCAATATTCTGACAAAATACTCTTTTGACAGCCTAGATGACCTTCCAACAGTACAGCAAGGAAAAATAATTGTAAGAAAGAATTATCATAATAATGATAGATCTCCATGTGATATTTTACGCTGCCAGACAACGACAGATTCATTAATGTAGGAGAGTGGAGAACAAGATGCAAATTAAGGTGGCTTAAGGCTTGGTGATCCAGGGATCAGTACTGAGTTGATTTTTGTTCAATATCTTTATCAACAACCTGGATGAGGGGATTGAGAGTACCCTCAGCAAGTTTGCTGATGATACAAAACCGGGTGGGGGTGGCTGACACCCCATCAGGCTGTGCAGCCATCCAACAAGATCTGGACAGGCTGGACAGCTGGGTGCAGGCAAACCACACAAAGTTTAACAAGGACGAGTGCAGGGCCTTGCATCTGGGGAGGAATAAAAACAGGCACCAGTACAGGTTAGGGGTTCCCCTGCTGGAAGGCAGCTCCACAGAGTCCTAGGGAACAGCTAGTTCTCCATGGGACAACAATGTGCCCTTGTGGCCAAGAAAGCCCATGGTATCCCGGGGTGCATCAATAAAAGTGTGTCCAGCAGGTTCTTCTACCCCTCTACTCTGCCCTAGTGAGACCACACCTGGAATACTGTGTCCAGTTTTGGACCCCCCAGTTCAAGAGACACAGAGACCTCCTGGAGAGAATCCAATGGAGAGCCACGAGGATGATTAGGGGACTCGAGCATCTCCCCTGTGAAGAAAGACAGATCCCTGGGGCTGTTTAGTCTTGAGAATAGAAGACTGAGAGGGGATCTCATCAATGTGTATAAATATCTCAGGGGTGGGTGTCACAGTATCACAGTATCACAGTGTATTAGAGGTTGAAAGTGACCTCCAGATGTCATCAGGTCCAACCCCCCTGCCCAAGCAGGATCACTTAGGCTGGTCTGCACAGGAATGCATCCAGGTGAGTTTTGAAAGTCTCCAGAGAAGGAGACTCCACAACCTCTCTGGGCAGCCTGTTCCAGTGCTCCATCACCCACACTGTAAAGAAGTTCCTCCTCTTATTGAGGTGAAATCTTCTATGTTCAACTTTGAACCCATTGTTTCTTGTCTTATCACTGTGCACCACCGAAAAGAGCTTGGCCCCCTCCCCTTGACACCCACCATGCACAGAGGGTTACATCATGTTATTTGCAACTCTTCATGTGCTGTGAATAACTATGTGTCAAACAAATGTTGCTTTAGTCATTTTTGGCCAAGTCTCGAAAATTTGTTCCAGCTTTAATGGAGCACCTTTCTGTCAAGAAAAAAAAGTCAAACCCTTCTGTTCACCTTTACACATGATTTTGAAAGGGTTTACAAAATGCTTAAAAAATCAACAGGAATACATAAACACAAACTGAAGACTAGCTTTGTTACTTCAATATGTAGACTGAGAAGGAAGTCATAGGTCATGTTCATACAAATTTAACTTTTAATCTGTTAGATTTGGTTTGGCATGGCAGAAGGCATTAAAAACACTGTATTAAAGAGAAGCGGGGGACAACCTCATACAAATAGAAGCTGTTTCCATTTTGTAAGAATAATTATTTCAGACCATTACAAATCATTACAAGCACGTCTGCTGTCTACAACTACCTGAAGGGAGGTTGTAGCCAGGTGAGGGTTGGTGTCTTCTGGTGCAACCAGCACCAGAACAAGAGGACACAGTCTCAAGCTGCACCAGGGGAGGTTTAGGCTGGAGGTTAGGAAGAAGTTCTTCATAGAAAGAGTGATTGGCCATTGGAATGGGCTGCCCAGGGAGGTGGTGGAGTCACCATCACTGGAGGTGTTTAGGAAGAGATTGGATGGGGTGCTTGGTGCCATGGTTTAATTGATTAGATAGCGTTGGATGATAGGTTGGGCTTGATGATCTCAAAGGTCTCTTCCAACCTGGTTAATTCTATTCTATTCTATTCTATTCCATTCTATTCTATTCTATTCTATTCTATTCTATTCTATTCTATTCTATTCTAGTCTATTCTATTCTATTCTATTCTATTCTATTCTATTCTATTCTATCCTATCCTATCCTATAAGTTGTTCTAATATAATATTTTTGTAATTAAAGCAGATATTACTGTAAAAACTAAAATCAGCTCTAATGCAAATTGTAAACAAGACAAAGAGAAGCCCAAGTGCTTGGTAGCAGTTGTGATACATTTTGATGGGTTGTGATGTTTCTTACCTGGTACAACTACTCTTTCATTAAAAATTTCCTCAGTTAACAATTTCACTAGCTAAATGGAAGGAGTTGTCATGTACATCACCAGATACTAAATATAAACAGATCAAAGCCTACCAGCATGCTCTTCTAACCCTCTTCAAAAACTCTTTTCAGTGAATTTTGGATAAAGCTTAGTGATATGATCTCTAATGTGACTGAAACAGATAAAAATCATAATAGTGTAAATGTTAATGTTATGTAATAGATGGGGGGGGAAATCGAGGTTCATTATAGAGTAAAAGGCTGTTCTCCATGATCCACTGATAAACATTCACAAGCATACCTGTTTTCTTCGCAGACCACTTGCCAGAAATCTGTGTTCAAGGAAATTTGAGCAAACCCTGAAAAATGGTTAGATTAACAGGTGTGACCTGCTGTCCATTGAAGGAACAGTGTTATACACCACCCACCTATCAGATTGAAAATTATTCTGAAACAGAAAGTGACAACTCCATAACAAAGGAACTTCCATAAGTTTCTCCCTTCTCTCTCACCTAGCAGCTGACTAACAGACTGTTCTTTAAGCCATAGATGATCTACTAAGGAATCTGACAGCCCACACCTTGACCTGAAAATTTGGCAAGGCAGAAAAGATAGACATAGAAAACTGGACTTCATGATAATATCCCTGGTATAAAGGTGAGATTTCCATCCTCATCTGCATGTATTTTTTCTTCTTAGCCATATGAGAACAATTTGTCTGTCCACAGACCATCCTCAATGTTACTACACATATAAAGAGTTTTCTTGTTGATCATCTCTGCAATTAATTTGCTGGATGAATATACTATATTAAAATATAAGTAGTGATGAGTCTTATACTACAGGAATTGAATTTACTCAAGTAATAAATTATCCTGGAGCAATATAGGGAAGTCCTATGGAATCGGTCTGGTCATATCCATTGCAAGCTACAAAGAGTACACCAGTATTAGGGATTTAGACCAGAGAAGGAAATTAAGCTGACAATGCCTTCAGCATTTTCACTTGTTTGAATACCAATGACTAAACTCCTAGAGTTTCATTACTCCCTTGGCAGGGCTTCCACTACTATTTACACATGAGTAATTTCCTTTTATGGACCCAATATCCTTTTGTCCAAAACACATTTATCATTACAGAATGTGATACAGTAGCAGCAAACAGCAAGCGCTTCTCATCAGCAGTGTGTTTGCTAAACCACTGCACATGAAAAATGGCTAGTATTTGAACCTGAAAATGTTTGGTTTACGATATCCTACAGCTGCCAGGGGCTTGTCCATAATGAACTCACTTGCTCAAACAGTTGAGCATTGCATGTACACAGTCTTATACAGCATATACTGAAGTTTCAAGGTGAACTAATACCTGCAACTGAATTAATTTTATCACTAATAAGAGCTTACTATGTGTAAATACAACACTCAAACCTTTGTAACACTGAATAAATATTAATTCAGAGACAAAGTATTTTCTTTCATAAATCAGAACTTCTGAGGTGATTTATAAACTGTGCCCTCATTGTCTATATACACTTTTGCAGACACACATGTACTTTAGCACAACTTTTTGACAAGATAGATCTGAATATGGATGCAGCCCTTCAACCAGAAGTAAGTTGTTCTTCAGTCTCACATGTAGTGGTGCAGTTAGCCAAAGTGGGTAAAAGGAAAATAAAAATGACAGAAGCATCGGAAAGGATCAGACATGGATGTTATACACCACACACACCCCCTTACATGCAGCAGTATTTTCACTGTTTTCTAATGAAAACAAACAAACAAGCAAACAACTAAGCAAACGCTGTAGAAACTTAGACAAACAGAGCACCCACAGCCCCAGTGCACACTGTATCCTATAAGCACTCTTAGAAATGCCTTATCAGCCAGAGCAGCCACTATTATTCATTCCTTAGTTGGCCTGCAGTATGTTAAAGTTCAGTGGTTCTTCTTGATTGCCCCATTGTCAGTTCAGAAGCCAGCCTCTTTCTGCCTTCTTTCTGGGAGCAGAAACAGCTTTCTGGAGAAATGATTCTCTGTGGCCTGGGCTAGAAGCACATCCTGACATTGCTAACAAGCTTCTTACTGGAGCTTGCGTGAGTCTGGCTGTTCAGATGCTGAACACTAAATGGTGATTAGTTGATTCTTGTATCAAAGTCCTTACATGCCAAAAAGACTTGTTTCTCACTCTGCTTTTATTTCTTTGTCAATTAGCAGCCAAGATGGAATAATGAAAGATAGTAGGTGGCACAGAGACAACAGAAGAGAGAAAAAAATAAGCAAGCTGACAAACAATCTGCATACATAAAGGATATATTAAATGCTTATTCTCAGGGTGCAATTGTCCCACAACTCTGATTTCCTAGAAGACAACTTCTTATTGCTCGAATTTACTAAATGTTAGTAATGAATTTACTTAATGTAAATAATGGCTATCAGAAACCAGTAGTGGACAAAGGGTTTCAAAATTCTCTGGTTCTTGACATCAGGTATCAGAAATCATAGAATCATAGAATCAACAAGGTTGGAAAACACCTCAAAGATCATCAAGTCCAACCTGTCACCCAACACCTAATGCCTACTAGACCATGCCACCAAGGGCCACATTCAATCCCTTCTTGAACACCCCCAGGAACCCAGAGAGAACTGTGATGGGCTGGGTTCTTCGTGCCCAGTATATATTGGCACTGGACACATTGTCTAGGAAAATCTTAAATAGAGTGACCAAAAAGCAGCCTGGGCTCTCATTTTGGCTCTCATTTTTGCACTAATTTTGGACTTGCACTGCTCTCACTCTGGATTTGTGGCAAGACTAGGGAGATCAGCACCCAGACCTGGCTTCTCCCTAGACCTGCCTACCCTGGGGTCCTGCTCCCTGCCTGCTCCTGCAGTGACTGTGCCTGCTGTAGAACTGCAGCTGCTGGCTGGGACAGGACAGCAGTGTGGCTTCGCTTGCATTGCTCACACAGTGTTGCTCCATGCGTTTTGCCTTGTGGAAGCTGTGTCTAAGGACACTTTAGCTTTGGCGGATCATTCTTCCCTTTGGATTTGTGCTGCGTGATCTACAAAGTGGATGATAAACTTGCAGTTCTGGAACCTGCCACGGAAGAGAGACCTAGGGACTATCTCCAAATTCCTACTCCATTCTCATGAGTAAAATCCAACTCATTGGCTTTCCCTAAGGTCCTGGCTTGCCTCTGTTTTGTAAGTGGGGTAAAGCTATTTCGTGGCTTAGCCTTTTCCGTTTTCTGGATTCTCTAACTTGTACCAAGGTTGAGATTTAGGCTAAATGTTAGGAAGAAGTTCTATACAGAGAGAGTGATTGCCCATTGGAATGGGCTGCCCAGGGAGGTGGTGGAGTCACCATCATTGGAGGTGTTCAGGAGGAGACTTGATGGGGTGCTTGGTGCCATGGTTTAGTTGTTTAGGTGGGTTGGATTGGTTGATAGGTTGGACACGATGATCTTGAAGGTCTCTTCCAACCTATTCTATTCTATTCTATTCTATTCTATGCTATGCTATTCTATGCTATTCTATGCTATTCTATGCTATTCTATTCTATCCTTGTAGAATTCACCAACTGAATAGAACCCATAAATAAATGTAATCAGTTTTGTATGTAATTTTGGGGTGGGGGTTGCAGGAAAATAAAGATAACTATATTTTTATAATTCCCACCTCATTAATTCAATCCTAATCAAAACAGTATTTTAAAGAGAAAATACAATTCCAGTCCCTCAGAGCAACATTCCTTTTATACGCCTGCAGAAGTGTACAGGACAGATCCCATTTCCTTCATTTGCTAGAATCTCAATGGAGTGGTTATTGACAGGTGATGCATAGTCCAACCAAGGCATATCAAAAAGGACATGTTTGCAGCAGAGGAGAAATCTACGTGTGAATGAGATATCTTGAAGAAGGTAGTGCAAGTGTGGGGTGAACAAAAAAAATATCCTATGTGATATACTAAAAAAAACCATACTGTTTGAAGGACTATTTTAACCATCTCAGGATGACTTGAGTGGCCAGGTCATCAGTACTCTCAAAAAAAGAAAGATGAAAAGAAGCATCATTGTTCTGCTGAGTTACTAAAGCCAGCCTTATTTATTACTTGAAGAAAAGAAAAAGTAAGCCATAAGGAGGTTGGGAAAAAGAAAAGTGCCTGAGTCTGTGCATTAAAGGACATTTTAGTGAATGATACAATGCTACTGCTGGCAATGGGCATTCAGTCATTCACTGATCAATATCAATTAGTTGTGAGAGTCTTTCAATCAAACATTTAAAGAGTTAGAGGAAAAAAAAGTCAGCTTTTAGAGACAAATGGTGTTGATACCACTGTGACAACCAAAGCAGTCTTTCATGCATGACACTGAAGAATGTTACTATCACATGAAGGCTGTTGTCACCATATTAGATCACAGTTTTGGTCTTTATTTGTCAAAAAACAGTCAGAAGCAGCAGAAGAGTGTACATAAATAGCACAATAAGGCTTAGAATGACTACAGTGAGGAATAAGTACTTACATCAGCACAGTGGCAGGTCATTTCTTAGTTGGAAGTGTTAACAAGAAGTCAGTAATTCTACCGTAAATAATGCTACCCAGTAACATTAACTAAATCAATGGCCATGCAGCATACCTGACAGCAGCAAAGCTTTAAATACAAGGGGTAGGAGTGTTGAGGATGGGTGAGGGGGGCAAGTTGTTTGCAGCCACAGTGTGTTGATGATATTTATCACAGGCATTATGAAGACCACCTTTTACTTCCTGTAAATTTTTCCAATAAAATTGTGACAGGAAATAAATATCCTTTGAAGTACACTGTCACCACACACCTTTACACAGCAGGGACAATTTCTCTTCCTCCAAAACTATTTTTCACCTGCACTGTAATGAAACAGCTTACGGTCAAAGAACAGTACATAGGAGGATCATAAACAAGAGTGGTAAGAACTATCCACTTAGAACAGAGTCTGTTTAAATGCTGACTTTCAGCAGCCTCCAGTTTTAAGTAACAGAAGTTATCATTACCTTAAGGGAAATGTCATGGATTGAACTGAACCTGCTGCTGTTACTCATACAGAGCTGCTGGCATGCCAGCTTAAAAAATGCAAGTGCTGGCTGGAGCAAAGTATATGGGACTTGAATCATAGAATCAACAAGGTTGGAAAAGACCTCAAAGATCATCAAATCCAACCTGTCACCCAACATCTCAAGTCTATTAGACCATGGCATCTAGTGCCACATTCAATCCCCTCTTGAACACCTCCAGGGACAGTGACTCTACCACCTCCCTGGGCAGCATGTTCCAAAGGCTAACAACTCACTCTGTGAAGTACTTTCTCCTCACCTCAAGCCTAAACTTCCCCTGGTGCAGTTTGAGACTGTGTCCTCTTGTTCTGGTGCTGGTTGCCTGGGAGAAGAGACCAACCCCCACCTGGCTACAACCACCCTTCAGATAGTTGTAGAGAGCAATAAGGTCTCCCCTGAGCCTCTTCTTCAGGCTAAACAATCCCAGCTCCCTTAGCCTCTCCTCACAGGGCTTGTGCTCAAGGCCTCTCCCCAGCCTCATTGCCCTTCTCTGGACATGTTCAAGTATCTCAATGTTCCTCTTAAATTGAGGGGCACAGAACTGGACACAGGACTCAAGGTGAAGTTCAGATTGTACCATGGGAGGATTCCTGTTCTGGTTGCTGCTTCAGGGTTCCAGATTTTTTGGGTGTTGGTCTTTTTTCTGCTGAGATGACAAGGGGACAAGGTGGGATGGGGGAGTAGTTTTCTGGCTTGGGCTTTTGGCTCACTTGCTTCAGGTTGTTGCTGCTTTGTGTTGTGCTGCTTCTGCAAATAGGCTAAGGTAATTATGCGTTTTGTACCATGTTTATCTCAATTTTCATCAGCAAACTCTATTCTTCTCTCAATCCCAAGTTTCCTGTGTGTTACTTTTCCCTCACTTCTATGTTGGGAAAATAGCCAGGTTCATCCACTGGTTCGGTGTGACCCATTTTGTTCTGATTCAAACCATCACAAGAAATTATAGTGGAAGTAGAACTTCAGGGAGAGAAACCTGTTGACCACAGAAATATGTTTTCTAACAGACTAAAACTTCTAACTAAACTTCTTTCCTAGTGCAACTCACAGAATCATTCAGGTTGGAAAAGACCCTTGGGATCGTCAAGTCCAACCATTAACCCTACTCTACAAAGTTCACCCCTAAACCCTGTTCCCAAGCACCACATCTAAATGACCTTTAACCACATCCAGGGTTGGTCACCCAACCACCACCCTGAGCAGCCTATTCCAATGACTGACTACTCTTTCTGTGAAATTTTTTCCCCTAATGTCCAGTGTAAACTTACCCTGTTGCAGTTTGAGGACATTCCTGCTTGTTGTACCCTAATTCCCTGTGAGAAGAGCCCATTAATTAACTAAACAACTGGGTCATACTGTAAAAAGACATGAAGAAATTGTTATTTAAATATTTTTTTCAAGTTACTCAGGTGGGCAAACTTGGTGTGTTTAAAATGCATACTGACAAAGACACTGGAAGGTATAAATTCGGAGGTAGAAGCTATCACTACCTAAAATGCCTTGAAGACAGATGGATGTCTGGTTTTGAGAAATAGTTCTGCATTATAATTACCTTTAGACCAAGCTGTGACATCACTAATACTATATAAACTGCTAGTAGTTTTGAACCATAAGAACTATACACATCATTTATTATAAAAGAAAACCTGCATGTTAGGTGAAATAAGCTGTCACTTATAACTCCAGCCTTGGATAGCTTAAATCTGTTTAGGTATTCATTGCTTCCCAAGCTGTTCCCACCTACTTCTCCCTAAATAGCAAAAGCAAATACTCTTGGTTCATATGCCAGACTAAAATAACATGTAAAAAACCAAACCAAAACAAACCCCCAGGCTACTCAGAGGCTAAATTATCACATGCCATTGCATTAATTAAGGGACACATTTCAAACACTTCTCCAGTTCTGGGTAACTTGGAAGCCCTTCAGGCAGCTATTCCTACAGCTGTCTCACTTTCTCACCATGGCAGTATCTCTTCTATCAGACAAATGTTCATTTTCCTCTCTGTAGTGGATAAAAAACTTCTCTCTGTTGAATAATGGTACAAGATCCCTTAAACAGCCTAGAATCTCTTCACACTCGCCTAGCCCAGCCACAAAGACAGAAAAACATTTGTTGCTATGGATTCAGAGCTGATCATCAGTTACTAGCAGAGAAAATAAGCATAAAGGTTGGGGCCTGAAATAAACAGGGAGGGGGGAGAAAAAAAGCCAGTGTATTAATGTAGCTGACATTGTGGAATTTTTTCAGAGCTGGAGAGAGAAAAAGTAGTGGAAGATCAGTATGCAGGGACAACAGCTAAGACTTCCACTATTATTTGGCTTCCAAACAGAATCTCCAAGATGTGCCTATTTCCATTTGTATAGGATGAAAAAAATAAACCAGGTTTCCTCCATACTTACCTTCAAAAGTCATTAATAAGCCTGCTTACTATTTCAAGGTTTTAAAATGAAATTATGGATTTTGAGCTATTTCTTAGGAAGGACATTTTTTTTTCCCCCTCCATGGTAATTTCTTATCCACAACATTCAATAGCTGCATTTTCAGTAGCCAAGAGTATTCTTTCTTGTAAGTGTCCTCACTCAGAGGAACAGAGTCCTACCTGGTTTTAGGATGCTTTTTCCCCTCTGTGTGTCTAGGGGAAATAACAATTTATAAGACTAGAAATTGTACTATATACCTTTAAAATGAAAGAAAAAAACCCCCATAATTAGCACCTCAGCTTCATGACAAATCTATTTTATAAAACAACACACAGAACTGTAAGACTTGAGTGTTTTTATTTTCTCAGTCATTTTAATACCAAAGACTTCCAAATCATATGTGATCTAAGATATAGCAAGACTTTGTATACCACAGGCATGTTAGGACTCAACATGAAAAAGCTTGATGTTATTTGCACTTTTCTATAAAGATGTGCAGAAGATCTAGCTATCTTTGCTTTCACATCAGGAAAAATACACAGTATAATTTCCTAACTTAGATCCCATCACAAAGGGAATCCTGCTCTTCCCAGTGACAACCAAAGTACTTGGCAGCTCATAGGATGAGATTCTTTTCTTTTGTTTCCACTACTTACTTTATCATGATACTGGCTATGCAAAAGCAATAGACAGAGACTGAATTCCATCAAACTGGAAGCAAACACCTGTTCTGAAGTTCTCTTCACTACAACTCCTAAAAGACAGAGTTAGTATTAATCACTACATCTCTCAGCAAAGCATAGCTCTAATTCAAAACATTTTCACTCTCAGAGATATACCAAAGATAGGATTAATAAGCCAATCTAAAGTTTTAGTTGTTTGTACATGGAAGAATAATCACAATCACCTAGGGTTTAGCATCCCCCAAACCTGCATATTCCTCATACTTTTGTCTTTCTCCAGTTGTACTATAAGCCAAAGTTGCAAACAGGCAGCAGACACAAGCTTATCCACCTCCCAAGGAAGAGTCTTATTAGCACACTAGGACACTTAGCCCTCAGTTCCTCTTCACAAGGAGGTATTCTCCACAGCATGTTATGTGCAGTGCAGTCTAACAAGCTGAACCTGCCAAAACCTTCAGTGTGAATCAATTAACATCTGCCTCTAGATTTGCAACACCTGCTAACAGGCAGGATTACTGGAGGAAGCCAGCTATGCTCTCCCAGGGTACTCAGTAGTGTCAGAGTATATTAGAGTTTGAAATCTAGCTTCAGCAGTAAGTGCAGGTGGGGAAATAGGCTGTATAGTCCCTCTTGGCAAGTGTGTGGGAATGTACATTACTTTCTCTAATAAAATATCATGCCAGAAGAAAAAGGAGCTAATTAATGTGCCTTTTTTTCTTTTTCATCCAAGAGCAGAATAACTGTCAGTATTCCTCTCAGCTCTCTCTCTATGAGCATTTAGATGCTCTGTGCAAGCTGAATTGTCTTCTGAGGCTTTTCAAAGCCAGCCAGAGGCAGTGAAATTCCATTTTTACAAATGTATATATTTTCAGCACAAGTGCTAAAATATGGGAATTTATCATCAGCTATTGATTAACCTGCTATTCATTATCATAAAGCAGACTTGCCATTTGGAGCAGGTATACAGTGGACTAGGTGCATCAGCCATCATGTAGACTATCATGAAGATCAAGCGATCTATAAACTTACTCTATGCAAGTGGAGGACACAGCGTTATTTCTAAGACTGTTACATCTTCTTACTCATAAATACAGCCCCAGATCTTTTGGCAGATACATACAGAATATTATTCTCTGTATTTTTCCCCATTACTAATTAATTCTTGAAAATTATTGTTGCTGGTACAGTCTTCCCTTTGTCAAAGTTCGCTCCTTATTTTCAAGTTTCCTTTTCTTTTATCCCCTCTTTTATGTCCAAGTTTCATGTGGATGGTGTGCTGATGTGAGACTACTGATCAGTGTAAGCTTATTCTATCAAGCTTTCCTTCTAGCTGTCATTGAATTCTCAACCCCTACTGCTCCGAGGAAGCTTTGTAAATTCCCATGCTCCAAAATCCAGACACAAGCTGAAATCACATCTGATATATTAGTTGCAAATTCTGGGGCTTGAGTCCAGGCAATGCATTTGGTAATATAGTTGCTGATACAGAGTGAAAGAGAAAATGGCTTAAAATTCCTGGCTATACTAGAATGGAAGGGTCCTTAAAGATTATCTAGTATATTATGTAAAGTCAAATATTGATAGGGAGGAAAATAAAATGGAAATACAAAAGTGGTTCTTTCAATGATTTTCTGTGATCTTTCTTTGTCAATATCATCAGGAGTCATAAATCTTTCTGTGCTGATACCCTCAGACAGGAATATTCCCTCAGACAAATAGTGTACATGCTTTTTGAATTTTTATATATATATATATATATTTGTGCATCTGTGTGCAGTGTAAGAACTATGAGAACAAATAAAATGAATTCTATTTGTTTAAGAGGCTCATTCCTGATCTCATGCTTAGTTGGTGCTGCTTTTGAATGCTACAGCCATGCCTGTGGTTTTCCTCTCTCTGAAATATTTCTCTTCAAAGAAGACATATAGAATTCAGAGGAATAAGAATGGCTTACAGTCATTAAATCAGTCATGGAATGTATTTCTGTAACATAAAATTTATGAATTTATTGGGGAAAGAGATTAACAAAAAAGCAAGTTAATGTTGCTTCTTTGTGCAGATGTTGCCTTTATAAAAGTTTGTATAGGATAGGACTTGGGTCAATGGCTATAAGTCAAAAAGATTTTTTCAACTGTGAGGTGAAAATACCAACTTTCACCTATACTGACTCTCCATATCAGTAGGAAAGACTCATGTAGTTTCCAGGGCTGTGTGACTTACAATTTTGCTGCCATGTGTACTGATGACACATTGCCTTTTAGTGAAGTGTCCTGTCAACCACATTAAAAATGAACAGGGTACTTTTCCTTGGCATAACAGTATAGGGACAGCTGATGTTTAGCCCTTACCAGGGAAGGCATCAGGAGAAGAAATGGTATTCCTGTACCTGTGTCTGTGAGAATGAAGAGAAAACCCTTCCTCTATGCACACATGATTTTCCCCTGCACTTATTTGCAGGGTTGTTCTGTTATCTACTGGAGACAACAAACTAAACTGCATGGTCGGTTACCGACATACTTCTTTTCCTTCATAGAATATATAGAATACATAGAATAAACCAGGTTGGAAGAGACCTTCAAGATCATCGTGTCCAACCCATCAGCCAATCCAACACCACCCAAACAACTAACCCACGGCACCAAGCACCCCATCAAGTCTTCTCCTGAGAACCTCCAATGACAGCGACTCCACCACCTCCCCAGGCAGCCCATTCCAATGTGCAATCACTCTCTCTGTATAGAAATTTTTCCTAACATCCAACCTAAACCTCCCCTGGTGCAGCCTGAGACTGTGTCCTCTTGTTCTGGTACTGGCTGACTGGGAGAAGAGACCAACATCTGTCTGTCTACAACCTCCCTTCAGGTAGTTGTAGAGAGTGATAAGGTCACCCCTGAGTTTATTCTCCAGGCTAAACAACCCCAGCTCCCTCAGCCAGTCCTCATAGGGCTTGTGTTCCAAACCCCTCACCAACTTCATTGCTCTTCTCTGGACATGTTCCAGCAACTCAACATCCTTCCTAAACTGAGGGGCCCAGAACTGGACACAGTACTCAAGGTGCAGCCTAACCAGTGCAGTGTACAGGGGCACAATGACCTCCCTGCTCCTGCTGGCCACACTGTTCTTGATGCAGGCCACATTAATATTACTACTATATGGCACCAGAGAGCAACTATAACTGATGAGTAAATTGCACTAGAAGTCATGTTAGGTTTAGCATGATAGAGAAAGGGTTTGCCAGGCAAGAAAATTCTTATTAAAACCTTTTTGAAACCACAAGGATCTTTGTGCTAATGGGCATTGGATATACAGTGATTGAAACAAGTCTCTCAAGTTACCTCTATTTGTTACTTTTTTACAGAAAAACAATGATTTCAGAGCTACTCTGCTTAATGCCACTGTCACCTAGCTATATTTCCTTGATTCCTTAAAGCAATTCTTCTTTTCAAGCCTATTCTGATATTTCATGGTTTTATTTTAAATATACTCTAAACTCTCAGAAAACAACCCTTCTCCCACAATCTCGGAATGCTTTTAAGACCTTTATAAACAGACTGCTGTTTCTTCATTTAGTGCCATTTGTGGTGTCTGAGTGACACATGAAATTTATAAGTTTTAATTTAATTGCTGTTTAATGCTCAAGAGTTGTTGTTTTTTGGTTTTTTTTTTTATGTCAGATGTTTGTTGCATGCTCTAGACTGTGCATTCCTTCCAGGCTTCTTCTCATGTGGTTAGACTGTGTTAATTAAAAGAAAGGACTTAGTCAAATAATGTCTGGCTGTATCTTACACTACTTCTTTTTCAGGAGAGCAATAGCACACAAAAAAAGATCATTGGTCTCACATCAGCCAAGTTTGGGACATGTTAGAGCTACTGTCCCTCTGATTCAGCATATGTATCTGTTTTTCTCCTCTGAAAACTACGTTTTTGGGAACAAATGTGAAACTCAAGCATTACCCAGATAATGCTGCTTGTAAGGACTTAGAAGCATATTTTAGGATCCAAGTTTTGGACATAATTAGCAGATCTGATAGCAGAAGCTTGATTTTTATTCATTTTTCAAGATTCATTCTTCAGTGCTGCTCATAAGTGCTAGTGATTGCAAAGTTTGGTGAATGAATTAAGGGCTAAGTTTCACAATCACTGCTGCTTTCCCCCCCTGCAACAGACAGGTTTTACTGCAGTGGAACAAACAGCATTCCCCTTGTGCACAGGAAGGCTGTTAGGTTATAAGTTTGTATTACAGTAGTCAGAATCAGCTGAGGTTGAGAGGGAAGAAAAAGAGCTGTTCACAAGATCATTGCAGCTTCTTGGGTTTGTGCCGTTTTGAGGCAATTTTTGTGTGTGTAAGTTTTTCTTGTTACTAGTGGGTTTGCTGTCCTCCTTCTTTGCAGGCATTGCACTGCCCTGTACAACACTTGATTGCTCAAATAAAGAGTTCACTTTTTGCCTGCAAACACTTAAAGTCTTTGATATCAAGCCAGCCACAAAAAAACTAATGCCTAAATGAATCAATTGCTCGGCTGAAAAATGAAAAAGCAGACTAGATTAGAAAATAAAATAAGAGTAGAGGTGACTTTAGAGCCATGATTTTATTTTTTTCTGTACTTTTGTCAGTGGAAAAAACCCTATGATTTCTTGTTATGTTCTTAAATGCCAGAACATGATTTATGGCCATTTTTAAAAAAGGGTATTTATAGTTGTGATCCTGGAAGGTGCCACACTGACAGCTTGCTGGGCTCAACTGTTCTGTTAAAATAGAGTTAGAGCAGAGGGAATGGTGAGAGCCTTTTTATTTTATTTTTTAAAAAATTCTAAATTTTAAAATTATGATTATTATTGCCTGCCTTCCCACTCTCTCCTTCAGTACCTCTTCAGTGCTGCACAATGCCCCCTCATTCCAGGCTAGACATATACTTAATAAGAGTCAAGGTTTTCAGGACGTGACTATCATCATCATAATTTCGAGTTTTCTCCACAGGCATGTTCATGCTTTATTATACAACCATATCATCAGTAGGGTAGAGAAAATGGTCTCTCATGGAAGAAAACGGCAAGATTATCTCCAGTGTAGAAAGAAGGAGTTACATTCTTCATCATTTGCTGCTGTAACAGGCATAGCAATTTCTGACTTCCAAATACTCCTAGGCAAACGACTCTCTCAGTGAAGAACTTTCTCCTCACCTTGAGCCTACACCTCCTCTGGTGCAGTTTGGGACTGTGTCCTCTTGTTCTGGTGCTGATTGCCTGGGAGAAGAGACCAACCCCTTCCTGGCTACAACCACCCTTCAGGTAGTTGTAGACAGCAATAAGGTCTCCCCTGAGCCTTCTCTTCTCCAGGCTAAACAATCCCAGCTCCCTCAGCCTCTCCTGGTAGGGCTTATGCTCGAGGCCTCTCCCCAGCCTCGTTGATTCTGTGATTCTGTGTAATGCTTGGTATGTTCAAATGTTAATGCTTAAAAATATTTGAATTAATATACTGACTACAAAAGTGTGTGGAAGCAAGTAGAAGCAGATGTTTGACCTTCATTCTTAAAGTGAAGCCCAACTTTTTTCCTTCATTTTGTTATTCAGGGACTAATTTTTTTCATGCTATGTAGGCACTTAGAAGAAACAAATCGAATGACTGTAAATTACCTCAGTGATCAGAACAAGTATGTGTCCTTAAGCAAGTGTTTTCCACGCTGTCTCCTGGAGCTGTGTGAGTGCATAGCTCTCTACAATCTCTATTTGCATCCTTGATAGTGTTGGTATCAAAGAAACAAACAACATTTGAAGAAATTCCTTCCACAATCATGAAGCTAACAGCACCAAAATATTTCTGCTGTTCCAACCACAGGAAATTCTAGTATCTTCCATTTGCTAAGCTGAATGGTAGGAATAAACCAGACAGCCTAATTTGGTGGTGTTATACTACTAACAAAAAAATACACAGACTTTTGAAAATATGTAATACTAAAATCAGATGGATTTGGAGGAAAGAGGACTAAATCTCACAGCTTTAGAGCTCATTTGAATGGATTTCAAGCTGAAATCCTGCCAGATTAATATATGGTATCTGCCTCTTAAAGTAGTATGCTATTTGTAGTTACTTGGCTTCAGCCATGTAAAACTCATAGTAAGTGGCATGGCTTGCAGAACAAACTTATGTCAGGAATGTTACAAATAATGAAATTTGATTCGACTTATGAATGCTAATTTCTGTATAAGACGATTGCAGGTGTGAAAAGCAAAAATATCCTTCACTGTTGGTTAGAAAGTGTCTTTCTTATACAGTTCACACCAAGCAGAATCTTTACCCAGTTTCTTTTTCTCTGGAAAAGAAAAAAAAAAAAAGTGATAGGTGTTATATGATATAGGAAAAAAATATTGTACTAATCAACACTTAGAAGAAATGCTAAGAAATGAAACCTACAGAGATTAGAATAAATAAAATGGCACATTTTACCTCTGCTGTATAAAAATACACACTTGACAGTCCTAGATAACATTCTGTAAATAACAGATTGCCCCCCAAAACTTGCATCCATAAACATGTAGAAACATGATTTCTGATATCCACACTGTAAGCTGCGGCAAAGGTCTGAGGAGCTCTACTCCTGGCAGAGCACACAGTGAGATACTCATAGAGATTCTTTCACCTTCTGCTTCTGTCAGAGCAGAAGGGATAGTTAAGCTGTGCCTGTGAAGGAACTTGCCTGAGGTTGCAATAGCTGTTAAGAGCAACTGTTTCCAGAGTTTTTGTATAACATAATATGCTGAAAATACTTCTGAAATATTCTGTATCAAAAGTAGCATACATAATGAAATTACTGAAGTGGCTCAAATTCACAAGTAGTCAATCAAGAAAGACAGAAAACTATTTTAGTCAATTTTAATTATTGTAGATATATTAAAGTGCAAGACATGTATGCATCTAACTGATTTTCATTACTGGATGATAGTTACAAAGATATCTATGCAGCATTTGCAAGGAATAAGAAAAAGTGGGTTTAGTTACCACTATTTCTTCACTAGTGTGTCAGCAACATACTAAGGTAATGATGTAACAGTTATCTGCATAATTCTGATCAACATATTTGCTACTTTCCTGAAAAGAATCTTAAAAAGCACAACAAAGTAGGAACAAGCTTAGTGATATAAAGATCCTATATGCATCACTGAAGTTCCCATGCAGAGGAGGAATAACATCACTGAAATGTTCTGTTGAAATCTGGTCTTACATTGCTAAGTGTTAATTCAGTAGAATTCAGATCAATGACACTTAAAATAATGAAGGTTGGAAGTCGGGACCATTTCCTTTTTTGGTGCTGGTATATGGTCTGGACTTACAGGGAATGACGTCTCTCTAATGAAGTGTAAGGAAAAACAAGATTTGCAGTAAGATTAGTGGAAGGGATCCCAATGTATTGGAAATGTATAGGTTGGCATATAAGAGCTGATATTAGAATAGAATAGCATAAACCAGGTTGGAAGAGACCTTCAAGATCATCGAGTCTAACCCATCATCCAACACCATCTAGTTAACTAAACCATGGCACCAAGCGCCTCATCAAGTCTCCTCCTAAACACCTGCAGTGATGGTGACTCCACCACCTCCCTGGGCAGCCCATTCCAATGGGCAATCACTCTCTCTATGAAGAATTTCTTCCTGACATCCAGTCTAAACCTCCCCTGGCACAGCTTGAGACTTTGTCCTCTTGTTCTGGTGCTGGTTGCCTGGGAGAAGAGACCAACCCCCACCTGTCTACAACCTCCCTTCAGGTATTTGTAGAGAGCAATAATATTGTTTGGAACTAGCTACTCTCAGACATGAGCATATTCTGTCAGGAGATAATACTGTTGTTATCAATTTGGTGGACAGCTGTAGAAAGTTTAGGGGTCTGTCTGGCTTTTGACACTCAAAAGACTGTGCAAAAGCAGGAAAGAGTTAACATGTGCAGCTACAAAAATCAGTTATTCTTAAAGCTATGAGTTACAGCTGACTCCCAGTTATAACTTCTCCTATAAAGGATAAATGGCTTAAGGTGCATTAGACACAGAGAAAGAATCAGATGGAACATTCTGCATTTCTCTAGGTTTAATAGAAAAATTCAACATCAGATGTGACACGCTGCAGGTTGCAGGAGGAATAATGTCTTACCCACATTTTAGTCATTCTGGTCATTATAGTTAATCTGCAATATGTTACAAAAATGCAAAGAACAAAGTCACCCAGACAAATAAATCTATTATTGTACAATCATTTTGTCCCTACAATACCACCTGAAATTCAGTCTTACATGAAGCTATAAGGGCAAAAATAATGTTAGCAGAAAAGGCTGAAAGCAGTATGCAGTCTGAGCTACCAGTCCTTCATTAAAGCTGTCCTCTCTGATTATGAATTCAGGTTGTGATCCTGTTGGCTCATTCACAAACAGCACCTGTTTTTTGTAGGATTTATTAATTGTCAACGTAAAAAATAATGCATGTGGCTCATGTAGCTACTCATGATACTAAAGGATTCAAAAATATTTGGCCAGGATTTTGTCAGAGTATAAGTATATTAAAAATTCAACAGGCTTTGTTCTTTTCTAAGAATCACTGTGAATACTGAGGTAACATTTCAGCATCTGAAGCAAAATGACGTATTAACTTCCAACTATATGGCAATAACATCATTAAGATCTTTCAAAAACTTTGGTACTCAGGATGGATGACTACTTTCACTCTCACTGAGAGGTTGGGCTAAATTTTGATCATCACTCTTGCCCTAAATGTGGACATTTCTGACTTAAATGACGGACAAATTCCAGAGCAGTGTATGGCAGTGGAGGTGATAGGATTTTCCTATTAAAAGTCTGGGTTACATTCTCTCTGAGCACTTCTGGAAACAAACTTCCCTCCCTTTGATGTCCCTCTTTCTGTCTGCCTGTTCACCACATGCCCTGTTCTCTGCTGCTTCTTCACCCTTCCAAACCATCTCTGTGATTATTCATTACTCTGTGTCTCATCCACAGATAGTGAATGGGCTGTGAATGGCAGAGCAATAAGAGGAAAATTAAATGCTCGTGGATGAAACGTATGCTGGAAAAGAAAACAGCATAAAATTATAAATGAGCACAATTGCCTTTGATGAAAAGCACATATTACTTCCCAAGCCTCTGGTACTAACATGGAGAATTTTTTCTCCACAACAAAGAGGAGGAATGTATGGTCTAAGAGATAAGAGATTAGTCATACTGATTATCCTAACTGATAAAACCATACAAATCAAATCAGTCTTATCAAGTGCTGAAAGAAAGCGCTTGATGAATGAAAAGAAAACAACACACCACCAAACAAAACCCAACAACTGTTATCTTTATATCTTAAATACAAAAGTTAGGACAAAGAGATTTATCAAATGGAAAATGAATAGATGAGATTAAAAAACACACACCCTCTGCTTATTAATAACCTGAAGGGAGGTTGTAGCCAGGTGGAGGTTGGTCTCTTCTCCCAGGCAATCAGCACCAGAACAAGAGGACACAGTCTCAAGCTGTGCCAGGGGAGGTTTAGGCTGGAGGGTAGGAAGAAGTTCTTCACAGAGAGAGTGATTTGCCATTGGAATGAGCTGCCCAGGGAGGTGGTGGAGTCACCATCACTGGAGGTATTTAGGAAGAGACTTGATGGGGCACTTGGTGCCATGGTTTAGTTGATTAGATGGTGTTGGATGACAGGTTGTACTTGATGATCTCCAACATGGTTACTTCTATTCTATTCTATTCTATTCTATTCTATTCTATTCTATTCTATTCTATTCTTATATAGGACATTGAGATAAGTATTACCTTAACAGAAGCAATCATTTTGGCACAGGACTGCAACATAGAATACATAGAATACATAGAATAAACCAGGTTGGAAGAGACCTTCAAGATCATCGTGTCCAACCCATCGACCAATCCAACCCACCTAAACAACTAAACCATGGCACCAAGCACCCCATCAAGTCTTCTCCTGAAAACCTCCAATGACAGCGACTCCACCACCACATTCTTGGCAAGGAATGCAGTAATTCTTGCACGGGATCCTTAAATTTTTCTTTTGGTGTTCCAGAGTGAGGTATTAGATATAATCAAACAAAGTACAATCGCTTCTATGTTTTTGATAGCTGACCAATCTTCTAAAATGACCAACACAAATTTTGGAACAATCTGAAACTAAGAATTCAGTTACCAGAATAGAGTTCGCATTTTGAGTGAAGACCATATCTTACTTGATAAAAAAGAAGCTGGTCTTTATGAGTTGAAACAACGTGATGCTTTCATCTTCCACTGCAGGAAAGACAAAGAAACCTTTTATCCTTGCCCCATCTTCTCAAGTGTCTGTTTATCACACTAATATCCATGGCATCCAGTAATTTTTACATTTAGGAGCATAATTTGTAATAAAGAATTGTAATTAGGAACATACAAATTCAGAGCAGGTGTACCTTTGCTGTCACACAGAAGGCTGGGCTAGGGTGAACCTGGTATTTTTAACCTTCACATTTCTAGGAATTGTGATAAGCCACTTGTAAAGTATGCTAGCAATCAGTATAGGCTCCTAACACCAGCAACATCTACACAAAAAGCCTTCACCAATTAGTATTTTGTTGTTGCTAAAGCATTCAAATAAATAATTAATGGGAGTCATTCTCAAATGGTTCCATATTGCGGACAATTTATCATCCACTCATGGCTGTTTGCTTCTTGGACCTCCTTCTTCCAGGTTATGCTGCTAACTCTGGCATCAGGAACTTGAAGGGAGACCTTATCTAATTAAAGTTCAGTTTCATACAGATGGCTGAGCTACTTGATTTTAGACTAGTTATGATCTCTGTTTGAATGAAACAGCAATAGAATGGCTGGTGTTAAGTTTGCTTTTATTGACCATGGTACACTCTCATCTCATTTTTTTAAGGCTATTTTTTGAACATTCCTCTTCTTTGCTTGCATTTGTGATCCTTTTAATTTTGCTGTTAATTGTACGTTTGAACACAAGTGCCTCATCATAAAGGACATAATGGGGATAGAGAAAAGGCAATCATGAGAGTCTAGAGAAATTTTTTTGTTATTCATCTAGTTTAATTGTATAAAATGCTAAGCTTAAGTAAGGGACAGAATTTGACTGCAGTATTTATGAGCAGTGTCTCTGATTGGATAGTTGCAATATTTGAAAGGTCTTTTGAACATGCAACTTTAGTACATGCTGATGGTGACAATCAGAAGTTTTGAACAATGTGGTGTGAGTCAGGCCCTCAGTTTGCAGCAGTGCTTTCACTCTCAAGTTTTGTTGAGCCATTAGTCAGAAATTCCTCATCAGCCTGACTACAAATGTACAAGGTGTTGTACTTCATGTTTAATAAAAGATATACCATAATATTTAGGAGAAAGGATGGAGGACAGAAAGGTCAATGACAGACTTGCTTTTGGAGATGAACTATAAATTAATGGATTCACTTCATGGTCCAATGGTAATTAATTTATAAAGACAGTTATATCAGCAGCAGCTTTAAATGGGATAACATCAGAAGACGGCTTCTTTAAATTAAAACTTGGAAGCATTGCATTAGGATTAAATTATTGTTTAAAAGGAATCATAAACTTAATAAAAGTATGACAGGAGACATTGTAATTTATGTAAATGCAGACTATTGCAAGCAAAACTATAGCATGCTTTGTGATGCTTTTATTTTTTGTATCTGCATTAGTCATTTTTTCCATCATGCTGTTCAAGAACTTAATCATAGAGGGGGAAAAGGACAGTTTATAAGTAATAGATAAGAAAAAAACACCAACAAATAAACCCCAAATAGTTGCTCTGTGCCATATTTACTGTGTTAAATGCAGATGTCTGAATCCAAACTACTACTCACAGTAGGTTTCCCATCCGTGTCTCTATTTTATTGTATAATGATAACATTAAAAGGAAGCGAGATAAAACAACATAACAAAGTGGGGCAGAAAAAAAAGGCAGCATCCATAACTGACCATTTGAAAGGCAAATATGACACACTGCTGAAATTCATACTGATAAAGTCTCATGTGTATATCAAAGGAAAACAAAACAAAGACCCCCCCACAAAATCATCTCACAGGTTCTGTAATACTTTAATCTCCTTTTCTGTGTTTTGTCTTGTCAACCATAAGAAGTACTTCTCGTTTTAAACAATTCACTCATGCTGGAGAGTTTCTGATGGCAAGGTATGCCTCAGTGCTGTGTACCTTGCTCCAAGTGCAATAATGTATCAGGTTTGCTGTCGGGGGAAGGAGGGAAAGGCTGTGATTTTGTCATGAACGCTAGCAGATCCATGTGGGCTGGGGGTTCCTCATTAAGGACAGCTTGTCAGCCTGTGCCTCTTGCAGCACTTGAGCCAGAAGCTGGGGGGCATTGAGGTGGCCCCAGCCTCTTACACTGGGTGCTGTGCTGGCATGTGCACCTATGAGTGGACCCAGCTTGCTGAGGCCCATCAGGCAGGGCTGAGCTGTGAGGAGTTGGAGGCTGGCTCTGCTGTGGTGTTAGGCAGCCTGGGGCTAATGACCCTGGGGAGAATGAAATGGAGTCCTGGCCTGTGGGCAGGGTAGAGTGAGCTTTGGGGTGGATGGGGAGAGGCAGACAGAGCTGACAGTGAGGTAAGGGCCCTAACAAAGGAGGCAAGAAAGTCCAAAAATGAGGTTGGAGGTAGAAAATGACGATCCTTTCTAGTCCAGTCTTCAAGTCTTGTCCCATGCTGCTATGCATCATTATAAGTCTGCCTGTCTTCCCCTGGCACTCAGCAGAGCCACATTTTTCCTGGTGGTGGCAGTCTGGTCCTCATGTCTTACCTATTAATTGGGCAGGATGCCACAATTTCCTTAGAAGAGACGAATGTGTAAAAGGAGTTAGCAACATTTATAGGAGCGTGTGCCAGCAGCAGCTGAGGGCAGTAAGGAGAGGGTGCCAGGCAGCATTTCTGCAGCGAGAATCTGAGCAGCCCATGAATGTCAACTGAGGCTGCAAATAATGTAGAAATCAACGAAAGAATGACTTTGCCCAAGAAAAGACTACTGGAATCTTTCATATTGTGAGCTGATTGATAATGTGCTAATTATACCTTTCCGCTACACTGAAGGGCCACAAGTTTTGGTTCAGTCTTTTCCAAATGACAGTGGCAGTGGCAGGACCTTGGTAAATGCAGGACCCATGTTCTTCTATATTTTACTTTGGAGTTATGGTTGCATAATTTATTCTCTTAATTTCCAGTAAACTGAGCTGCTGCTATCTGACAATAGTTTTTCAGCAGAGGATCCATGTAAAGTTATAAGCAGCAGGAAACATTTGGGTCGGCAAAGCCCCTGTAAACCAGATGACTTTAGCAGGGTTTTTTACAAAGTTTTGCCAAGCAATTTTCAATAACTTATGCCTGAGATATTTCCTTAAAATATTAGAAGCATAGCTTATCTGCTACAGCATGTTAAGTACCACATTAATCTTGCAACTTATGCATTACCTAATACTTAAACACTGTAAATTAAGATTCAATTCAGTTGGTATCAAACTATGACTCCATATAAAAAAAGAAAAGTAAGTATATTGATATTTATTCTGTTTTGGAGACTAAAACTTTCTTAATTATATGACATGATTTATATGGAATAATATAATCAACAGAATTGAATTAAATAAGAAGCTCATCTATTGACAGAGCCACAAAACCTGCCTAGAGCCTGTAATAAACATTTAGAGCCAAGCTCCAATTTGCCTCTTGGGGAAAACACACAAGCAATAAAACTAAATTCAGATGTAAGTTGTTATAACAGCCTGATGCAGTGGCCAATTTCTATATGTGCTAAAAGAAATGCATGAGTTTGATGGCACACTTACAGTTATTAAAGCTGCAATAATTTATGCTGCCCTCAGTAACTGGGAACTGCAGTGAAACCCTAAATTAATAAAAACACCACCTTTAGAACCTTCTTAAAGCACAACTGTAAACACAGGTAAATGTAGGTCATTTAGAGCTTTCCAAGCAGATTGCTAAGCAGAAAGGGATATCTCACTATAGATCTGGTCTGTATATAAAAGGGTGATAACCTTGTGTGTGGAAGACCACAGGAATTCTTCATATATGGTGATAATCTAATTCAGTACAGAAAATAGTGGCAATGCTCTGCCTCCCTAGGTATAGCACTAACTGTGTCTTACTTCATTTTAAAGGGCAAAGGGAAAAAAAAAAGATAAAAGGAACAGAAAAAAGGATGCATCAATGATGATTTTTCCCTTTAGGTTTAGAAATGGGAGTGACCCAATAGAATAGAATAGAATAGAATAGAATAGAATAGAATAGAATAGAATAGAATAGACCAGGTTGGAAAAGACCTTTGAGATCATCAAGTCCAACCTATCACCCAACACCATCTAATCAACTAAACCATGGCACCAAGTGCCTCATCCAGTCCCCTCTTAAACACCTCCAGTGATGGTGACTCCATCACCTCCCTGGGCAGCCCATTCCAACAGCCAATCAATCTGTGAAGAACTTCTTCCTAACATCCAGCCTAAATCTCCCATGGCACAGCTTGAGACTGTGTCCTCTTGTTCTGGTGCTGGTTGCCTGGGAGAGGAGAGCAACCCCCACCAACAGAAGCTGGGACATCTAGGTAATCTACAAATTAGGAAACATGTTTCATCTACTGAAATATAGGTGTTTGAGAACATTTCAGACATTTGGGGAAATGGCTTCAAGTCATGCCAGGGCTAGTTTAGATGGGATATTAGGAAAAAAATTCTTCACTGAAAAGGTTATGACGCATTGGAAGAGGCTGCTCAGGGAAGTGGTTGAGTCACCATCCCTGGAGGCACTTATAAGATGTGTAGATGTGAAATTTAGAGACATGGTTTACTGTGGACTTGGCAGTATTAAGTTAACAGATGGACTCAATGACCTTAAATGCTTTTTTCCCAACCTAAATGATTCTGTGGTTCTGTGATTCCATGAACAAATGCAAAACTACTGTGTTTCTTCATATAGATGTTGTACTCTGGAATATGCAGTTGAGGAAGGAAAAATATATACAGTCATTGACAACAAGACCTGGTTTTCCTGAGACACCACACTGGTTAGGCCACACCTTGAGTCCTGTGTCCAGTTCTGGGCCCCTCAGTTTAGGAAAGATGTTGACTTGCTGGAACGTGTCCAGAGAAGGTCAACAAAGCTGCTGAGGGGTTTGGAGCACAGCCCTGTGAGGAGAGGCTGAGGGAGCTGGGGTTGCTTAGCCTGCAGAAGAGGAGGCTCTCTACAACTGCCTGAATGGAGGTTGTAGACAGGAGGGGGCTGCTCTCTTCTCTCAGGCAACCAGCACCAGAACAAGAGGACACAGTCTCAAGCTGCACCAGGGGAGGTTTAGACTGGATGTTAGGAAGAAGTTCTTCACAGAAAGAGTGATTGGCCATTGGACTAGGCTGCCCAGGGAGGTGGTGGAGTCACCATCATTGGAGGTGTTTAGGAGGAGACTTGATGGGGTGCTTGGTGCCATGGTTTAGTTGATGAGATGGTGTTGGATGATAGGTTGGATATGATGATCTCGAAGGTCTCTTCCAACCTGGTCTGGTCTGGTTTATTTTATTCTATTCTACCTACACAAATAAAAATCACTAGTGTTTTCTTTTATAATACAGAATTCAACATTTAGCAATGAGAAGCAGATTAGTCAGGATCCATCTAAGGCTTCAAGTGCTTCATCCCAAGAAAATTCAGAACTAGTGTTCAATGTTTTTGAGAAACCACAAATATCCCCTTCCACTTTCTACAAATCCAAACAATGGCTCTACATATTCACTTCTACCCATCTGTTCATTCAGCTGGTATGTGGCATCCCTCTCCACTGTTGGTTTGTTGTTGCTGTTGTTTGGTTTTTGTTTGTTTGCTTGTTTTTCTGTGTTTTATATAAAATGCAAACTCTCAGGTCAGGAACCTGCAATATTTAGATTAAAAATCCTCAGACTTTGCTAAAGAATAGAATCTCAGCAAAGAATTTTTCTTCACTTAGGTGCCCAATGACATAAGAAGAGTAAATTAATATGCCATTCATGATGAATTACTGAAAACATCATCAAAGAGCAGTTACTGTATGTGTGATCTTAATTTGTCTTCGAGTTAGAAATAAGACAGCTTATGTAAGCTACCTCAGGGAACATATGCCATCAAAGAGCAATGAAAAATGTTAAATATTCTGTGGCTAGAATTCATTGCTGTAGCAGCTTCACACGAGAGCAGATGCAAGTTTTCAGGCAATTTCTGAACATTAAGAGCTTAGCAGTGTTTTCAAATACCACCACGAGAATGCTTATTTTACCCATCATTAGCTTAACATCATGTTAGCTTGCAATACCCATCTCCACAGAATGGAGAGGTCTGGCTGCTTCCTTTGGCTGAAAAAAAATGTTGTTTTATTAGGTATCCTACATATTGCAGGAAGGAATATTTCTTCAGCTAAGCCATTAGAAACATACTTAAAAGTTTCGTGGCTGCAGTAAAATAGGCAGCAAAGAATATGAAAAAATGTGGGGGACTGTGATATACCTGTGAACCCTCAGAAGAGTTCCAGTGAGAAAACATCACTGTGCTCCCATGAGAGTCTGGAAACTCCCTAGACGGACTGAGTGAGAATGAGAAACCGCAAGATAAGATAGGAGGCCACCTGGAATAGCTTAACAAGTAACTATAGCAATGCTATCACTAACCCATTAGAATCTTGAGACAAGTTTGATAGCCAATTGCAGGCAGCCACACTAACAACACACACAATATATGAGTTGCATGATGGAATAAACGGGGTCTTTGGGCCTTCTATATGCTCTGCTTGTGTTTGATTCTTGTTGCACAGACCGTCGCCTTATCCCTACCCCTATCCCTATACAGTGACTAAAAAAAATGCAGTTAATACATTACAAGAAAAATTACAGACCCCAGAAGGTCCACTGATGTGAAGAAATGTTTTCATTTTGTGCATAACTATGTTTTCTTTAACTGTGTTACTTCTTCTTTTCCACACCAGTGAACAGCCATTCTCTTGTGTGATTTGTTAAAAATAGTAAGGATAAAGGGGGAAGGACCCTCAAGTTGGTCTGGTCAGTCTGTGTAGTTAAGTCTCAGTAACCTTTTTAAAGCTTAATTTTTCAGGAAAAAAGGACCTTATATTTATCTTGCAGTAACAGACATTTGGCTAAAGGCTGCAATGGTTTTGAAAGTCAGCATTCAGTGCTTCCCAATGTATCATAAACTGCATTTACAGAGTAAGAGGAAATAAATCCTGTGTCCTATCCTACATAGCTACTGCCTTTTCATCTCTCAAGAACATAGTTTGAAAAATATCCACTTCTAGTTCACAAAACTTTTTATCTTTCTACATCATCCCTAGACTACAACTGAGATTAAACAAAATCTGAAGTGGGCCCCTCAGTTCAAGAAGGACAGGGAACTGCTTCATGGCACAGAGCCTCAAAAATGATTAAGGGAATGGAACATCTTCCTTACGAGGAGAGACTTGAGGGAGCTGGGGCTCTTTAGTTTGAAGAGGAGGAGACTGAGGGGTGACTGAGGGGTGTTTATAAATATGTAAAGAGTGAGTTCCAAGAGGATGGAGTCAGGCTCTTCTTGGTGATGCCAAATTACAAGACAAGGGGCAGTGGGTGGAAGCTGAGGCTTAGGAAGTTCCATGTAAACATGAGGAAAAATATTTTCACTGTTGAGGGTGATGGAACACTGGAGCAGGCTGCCCAGGGGGGCACTCAGCACCCACGTGGATGTGTTGCTGTGTGATCTGGTATAGGTGATCCTCCTCTGGCAGGAGAGGTGGACTGGATGATCTTTTGAGGTTCCTTCCAGCCCTTCACATTCAGTGATTCTGTGGTAACAAAGTGTACTGTGTTGTGAAGGCTAGCATTGCACTCTGCTGTTGGCAAATCACAGCTGATACATCTGGCGCTCCACTTTAAAGGCCTGTTTGGTCATGGTCTGTATGCTTGGTAATTGCATAATGTGTTGTACATAATAATGTTTTTTAATTGGGCTTGCTCTGCATCACAGATTCAATTATTGTATAATTCCTACCACTGCAAGTAAGTATATTTCTATTTTCTGACTGATTCAGGAGCAAAACTTCACAGACTTTGTACAGAAAATTTGGTAAAGCTTTAGTATCAATTCCTCTCTCATACATTACTCAGATACAGAGAATTTCTGCTTTCACTATAATCAACAGACAAAGAAGAAAGGGACCAAGTTATTGAAGTTTGACACAGAACTTCTCTCAGAAAGTTCCCTGTACTAAGAACTGGAAGATATTGTATTTGCCACCATTTCGAATGGAGTGGTAGGTTATTTGTCTGTTACCTAAAAAAAACCACCCTTTTTGTTGTTTTCTTTCCCCTTTACCTCTCATCTCATTACAGTTGGACAGAAACTTGACAAATCTAAACAGGTCAGGATTACTATTTGTAAGACCTTTTAAATTTTGTAAATTGGAAGCATTTTAAAAAGCTACATCATATAGAATCATAGAATCAGTAAGGTTGGAAAAGACTTCAAAGATCATCAAGTCCAACCTGTCACCCAAGACCTCATGACTAACTAAACAATGGCTTCAAGTGCCATGTCCAATCCCCTCTGGAACACCTCCAGGGACAGTGACTCCACCACCTCCCGGGGCAGCACATTCCAATGGCCAATTACACTTTCTGTGAAGAACTTTCTCCTCACCTCAAGCCTAAACTTCCCCTGGCACAGTTTGGGACTGTGTCCTCTTGTTCTGGTGCTGGTTGCCTGGGAGAAGAGACCAACCCCCTCCCCGCTACAGCCTCCCTTCAGGTAGTTATAGACAGCAATAAAGTCTCCCTTGAGCCTCCTCCTCTCCAGGCTAAGCAACCCCAGCTCCCTCAGCCTCTCCTCATAGGGCTTGTGCTCAAGTCCTCTCCCCAGGCTTGTTGCCCTTCTCTGGACATGTTCAAGAGTCTCAATGTCCTTCTTAAATTGAGGGGCCCAGAACTGGACACAGGACTCAAGGTGTGGCCTAACCAGTGCTGAGTACAGGGGCAGAATGACTTCCCTGCTCCTGCTGGCCACACTATTTCTGATGCAGGCCAGGATGCCATTGGCCTTCTCGGCCACCTGGGCACACTGCTGGCTCATGTTCAGCTGTCTGTCAATCCCCTATGTCCCTTTCTACCTGGCCGCTCTCCAGCCACTCTGACCCCAGCCTGTAGTGCTACATGGGGTTATTGTGGCCAGTGTGCAGGATGATGGAATAAAATATCTATAGCTATATATGTTCTGTCTTTAGGCTTTTCTGGATTAGCAAAACACATGTTTTCTGCAAAGCATTAATTCAACTGAAAGAAGATAAACATTGTTGTACAGTCTAGAAAATGGAAGGATACAGGATGAAAGGAATGAGAACTGCAAGAAAGAAACTTCTTGCTAGAGTGGGAAGATGTAATTTAAGAATAAATGCTTTGACCCTCTTAATGGTATTGGAAATAAATACAGTTGCTTTAGAACAGATCTTGGCAATCAAGATGAATATTTTACATCATAAAATCGTGTTCAACTAGACAAATGAATCAAGATAAAATTAAATAGGTCCACTTGTCCTCTTAAAATAAGTTATAAAAACTTGTCATAGCTAAACACATTAGGTAGGAAGCATTGGAAAAATTAAAACTGACATGAATTTATTGAAATAAGCAGAACATATGCCAGATACAAGTCTCGATATTTGAAAGTACAGCACTTCAAATTGTGCATGTGGGAAATAACAGAAAGGTTAAAAGAACAGTCCTGGAAGGGAAGACAAATCAAACAAATGATTTAACAGCAAATACTATTGTTAAAAGAATCTGTCAAGACAGAAAATGCCATGCCAGACAGTCCAATTGATGTGTAAAGTACTTAGGGCTTGTGTTAAGAGTCCAAATTCAAGAAGTAATACCTCAGGAGGAAAACTCAGTTTCACCATGAAAATAAAACCTAATTGATTCAGATGTGTGTGCTTTTAGCTCAAAAAAAAAAATGTTGACTTAATGGAGTTTGGCAAATGGAACTAGTTTTAACAAGGTTGAGTTCTTTATGATTAGGTTGTGCTGCTTAATTAGAATATGCTGAACTGGGAAATCCACTTGTAGATGAAATGTTCCCCAAAGATCTGATTACACACTGCAGTTTTAAGAACAGTGGCTGGTGCTTAGTAAGGCTGGCAGAAATAAAATCTGCTAGAAGATCAGAGATCCTTGATGATGCAGACATACAGAAAGCTTCACCATAATGGGCATGAAGCAAGCTTTAGTTTTAAGAAACTCTTCTAGTATTCCTATTTCCTTTGAAGAGTGTAAAGATGCATGGAGTCCTTTTATTATTTCCTGCTGGTTCACTTTCTAGCCCTCTTTCATGTACAACATACAGTGATGGTGTGCTGCAGCTTCCCACTGGGCAAGTAACTAATAGTAGACAGCATCTCCTCCTCTGAACCAAGCTGACTTTGTCAAGCCATTCTTCAGAGAGAAGACAGGAATATTTCATTAACAGCAAAATTAATACTAAAAATTTCTTCTGAGCAGGAATTCTTGGCAATTACATTGAACAACCGTCTTGATCAGCTAAGAAAGCTCTATCATAGTTAAAAGAAAACAAGCCATTTAAGAGAAAAAAGAAACAGCCTAGGAAAGCAATACCAATGTAGGACATCATCTGACCTTTTCAGTATTTCTGCTGAAAGCTTGTGTTGAAGCTGTCCAAAACCCAGCCTCACTTAAAGACAGTAATGCCTCTAGAAGTTGTGACATTTTAAGCTGTGGTGTAGGCAGGAGAGAGAAAATGTTTCTTAATTTTATTAGGTGAATATTGGAATGTTACAATTATACTCTTATCATGCATACATGCATTTGGCCTAATGAAACAAGTGATTTGGCAGAAACAAATTAGAGGTTACATAGCAGATAAAGATATACATTCTGTTTTAAAATCTGGGGATATTTTACTGTTGAAACTAAGTATATATATAAGACAAGTTATTAATGTATAAACAAGTATAATTTACAAGATGGAAAAGGCATTAAAACATGAAAGTAATTATTGAATACTTATTTTGTACTTCTTATAAGCTTATTGCATATTCTGCAGTGGCTTTGACAGTAGAAATGCAAGTGATGAAACCTGATTTTTTTTTTTCCAAGCATAATCTCTTCCCTCTTTAAAATACATGCTGAGATGAAGATGAATAAATTATATATCAGAGGCACAGACAGAGCAAAAGTGACATCTTTTCCTTTCTTCCCATGATATGGATTTCCATTCAGGCACTGCAAGATTATTATCATTAGTTGCATGAAGGCAGAAAAAATTCAAATGAAGCAATTATTACACAAGAATATTTGATAAATTGTAGCAATGTTTTCAGTAATCTGTACTTTAGTTATTTCCAGACAAACACCTCAACAGCATTAAAAACTTGTTACTACAAGGGTTTAAGAGACGTCTTTCTTTTCAGCACTGAGGAATAAAGTGACAGCAACACTTTCTTAAATCCTCAGCAGCAGATAGTTCATCAGAGACAAAGACTGCTCAACTGACTATCCCTGCTTACATTACCTAAAGATAGAGCTCTGCATTTGCATTCATACCCTTACAAATGTATTATCTAAAAGGCAAGTATATGCCTTGAAATATTGTTCAAAATCATTATAGTTGAAAATTATTAAAAATATGCTATGGATATTGTATCTGTGACCTGCTTTGCTATAGCTGTCTCTTCACAGGCTGGGCAATAGTGCTGCTCTCAGAGCAGTATTGAAAGGGGGCCAGAAAAACCTAACTAATTACTTTTCATTGATTTCCCAGTGGCACATTTGTGATCTACATGGGTGTGCACAGAAACCTCCTGCTATTTTGGGAAGCACACCTTTGCTTCCACCCCAGCCAAAAGAACAGACTCCAACAATATCACTACTGATGGAAGACCATCTGCACTAGATAGTTTGCTGTAAATTTCCATCCTTCCTTGTCAGTGCAGGGGAAGTAAAAACCACAAAAGTTTCTTGATTTCCTAGAACTTTGCTTCTTCCCATCAGCTGCCAAATAAGTGCAACTGCTTAAATCTCTGTTAGCCTTGTTGGTGGTTACTTATAGATGCTGAATTATTGTGTGATGAGTGCAAGTAAAAAAGGAAAATATACTGGGACAAGAGACAGAAATCACCAAACAATGACAGATATTAGCACAATTTACAGCAAGGTGGGGTTTTCTTTGTCTTAATGGAAATCATCCCTAACAAGAATGAATACTCTTGTGACAGAAAATCACCTGAAGTAAATGTAATTACCATAGAATAGAATAGAAAGAATAGAATAGAATAGATCAGTTTGGAAGAGACCTTCAAGATCATCACATCCAACCTATGATCCAATACCACCTAATCAACTAAACCATGGCACCAAGGACCCTATCAAGTCTCCTCCTAAACACCTCCAATGACGCCGACTCCACCACCTCCCTGGGCAGCACATTCCAATGTCAATCTTTCTTTCTAGGAAGAACTTCTTCCTAACCTCCAGCCTAAACCTCCCCTGGAGCAGCTTGAGACTGTGTCCTCTTGTTCTGGTGCTGGTTGCCTGGGAGAGGAGACCAACCTCTGCCTGTCTACAACCTGCCCTCAGGTAGTTGTAGAGAGCAATAAGGTCACCCCTGAGCCTCCTCTCCAGGCTAAGCAACCCCAGCTCCCTCAGCCTCTCCTCATAAGGCTTGTGCTCCAAACCCCTCCCCAACTTTGTTGCCCTTCTCTGGACACATTTCAGCAACTCAACATCTTTCCTAAACTGAAGGGTGCAGAACTGGACACAGGACTCAAGGTGTGGCTTAACCAGTGCTGAGTGCAGGGGCAGAATGACCTCCCTGCTCCTGCTGGCCACACTGTTCCTGATACAGGTCAGGAGGCCATTAGCCTTCTTGGCCACCTGGGCTCACTGCTGGCTATGTTCACCCTACTATCAACCAGTACCACAAGGTCCCTTTCTGCCTGCCCGCTCTTCAGCCACTCTGACCCCAGCCTGTAGCTCTGCATGGGGTTGTTGTGGCCAATGTGCAGAACCCGGCACTTGGAGGTGTTAAATCTCATGCCATTGGACTCTGCCTGTCTGTCCAGCCTGTCAAAATCCCTCTGCAGTGCCCTTCTACCCTTTAACAGATCAACTCCTGTCCCCAGCTTGGTGTCATCTGCAAATTTACTGATGATGGACTCAATGCCCTCATCCAGATCATCAATAAAGATATTAAACAGGATGGAGCACCTCCTTGGGGCGCACCATTAGTGACTGGCTGCCAGCTGGATGTGGCACCATTCACCACCACTCTCTGGGCACGGCCGTCCAGCCAGTTCCTAACCCAGCACAGAATGCTTCTGTCCAAGTCACGGGCTGACTGCTCGGCTAGGAGTTTGCTGTGGGGAACGGTGTCAAAGGCCTTGCTGAAGTCCAGATAGACTACACCCACAGCCTCCACATCCACCAGGCGGGTCATCTGATCATAGAAGGAGATCAGGTTGGACAGGCAGGAACATCACAGTACTTGCATATCCCTACTTTTCTCTGGCTTTAGGTCTGTTCCTGTCCCACTGATCAAACTTATTCCATTGTCTAGGGAAATGTTTCAACATAAATGTTCAGAGTTTTCAGAGTAACGTTTTAGCATTTCAAATTTTCAGATGTTTTAAATTTTGTTGAGTTACAATGTGAAAATTTCAAGGGTGTCATAAATCAAAACTTATTAACTTAAAGTATGCACCAAAGCATAGAAAATAAAATGCTCAATGGAACATAAATCCTCTTTGATGTTCAGTGACAAAGGAAAATAGATACAGGAGAGTTAATTTCTCTTTCTTCTTGACTACTGCTGATCATAATTTGCCTTCCCACTCTCACTATGGCAGCCCATAACACCTAATATTTTCTTCATAGTCTTTTTTTATTGCCTATGCAGTTGTCATTCATATGCAGTCTATAAAAACTTCTAACAGCCTTGCTCAGCTATTTGCATCCATAACATTAGTTAACAGTAAATCTCACAGGCTAAATATTCATTGCATTAAAAAGCACTTCCTTTTATTAATTTTAAACTGTTTGCCTGATAATTTTTACAAATCCCTTGTGCTCATTTTATGAGACAGCCTGATTTGCATTCTCTAGGCCAATAATTTTAATTATTTTCCCTTTTTCCCCTAAGACAAAACAGAACAATCTGAAGTTGCTAATCTATTCTCCAACTGGCTTGGGATAAGCAGATGCCTGACTTCAATGGGGATTAGCCACACATCTGCATTTGCAAGATTACAGTTTCAGTGAGTGATAGCTGTCATCTCTACAGTGAAGTTTCTGTGCATGTAACTGTGAAGTCTGTACAGTTAACTGAAAGAAAGAGGCTTCTGCTTTCAGCTTTGAAATTCTTGCCCACAACAAATAAATGTCACAAACATTTTGCTCATATTATTGTATGTCATTAACTTTTCACATGGTCCATCTGTGATCTCTGCTTATTTCACTAATGGATAATTCTTATTGGAAAACTAGAGCCTAACCGAGGTTTTCCCCTTTGTATTGCAATCCAAACTGAAAGAAAATTCTGCTTTGTGAAGGCACTTTGTAATAGAATATTTATTTACATGCTTTGCAAAATTTGTACTGTTTCTGTCCAGTACCCATTTTGCTCATGTGTGGGGCCCTGCAGCTGGGACATGAGGAAGGTAGGGGCTCATCCCCTTCCAGCATTGCAGGACACAGCAAGTACAGCCCCAGCCTGGCTGGAAAACGGTTGTGGGAAGACTGGCCTTGCCAGATGGTGTTTAGTAAACGGTATTTGTGGCCTCACATAGCCTAGGACACCAGCATTCAGACTCTCTGTTTTGGAAGGGTTTTCATGATATGAAGTGAGATAAAGTAAAGATCCTTCTTGCATCCATGCAATTTCAAGGTTGGATTGGAGCAATGTAGAAGTTATAACTTTTCAGGGAATAAGGTACATCTTCTACAATCCTAGGACAGTGTCTTGCTCCTTAAGTCCCTCTCAATCTCTTTTAGTGCTTCTCCCTTCCCCCCCTGCCCCAAATTTGGTATACACTTGTGCATTACTGTCTCTAAGCAGTGACAAGAGCTGACAATTGTTCAAAATAAGTTCAGATCAATTGGTTGTTTTGTGCCCCCAATTTAGTGACTAGATCAATTCTACTTATTAAGTAAATATTATTCTTCTATATGATCAGTGGAAAAAAGAAAGTATTTGAAACAATAGACAAATAAGAATGACCTCCTAATAGCTCACAAGGATGTCACTACATCACTCTCAGAGAGCTTTCAAGCATAGATCAAATACAATAAAATACCTCCATGTGAGCATAAGAAGCTTGAAGGACAAACAATGGAGAAATTGGCAGCTGTGACTAACACAGAAAAATGATAGAGGAGAGTTGACAGAAACAAGGTGGAAGTATGATCTCACTAGCTCATAAGCATGGTGAATTCAACTCAGCAATAGCTGAGGAAGAAATACAAATGTATAAATTTTCACAAAGAGGAAAATTGCAGTTTTCACGTGATAAAACAGAGTTTCAGAGGATTTGCAGGAATCCACTCTAAAAATTTGCATGTCTATTATGATTTGATCCAGCTGTGATGGGTCCCAGTGCTGCCATTGAAAAGCAGAATTCAATTCATAAAGAATGAAATGAGAAAGAATAAAATTATAAGAAGCAAATAAGAATGAATAGACATGCAATCAGATGTGATCATCATCTTGCACGATCAATACTGTTCAGGAGCAAAGGAACAAACAGCCAACAAAAAAAAAGGCAGGTAAGGTTACATATTGATATTAAAATGCTGTTAGAATACTTCATCTGTAAATATTGCACAGCAGCTAATCACTGCACAGTTTGCCTACAGAAACCAGAACATGCCAAGACCCCCTAGCTGAGTTTAATCAGTATATTTAACAAATAATAATAGATATATTCATTGCTATCACAACTTTGAATGAGCTTATCCTGTTTTGGTTTTTTTTCCCCCTTCAGTAAAATTAACAAAAATGAGTAAAAAAGTCAGTTTTTCAAAGACAGGTAATACATACTAAAAAATATTGTCAGCTAATGAGGTAACAATTTAAACAGAAAAGTCTAACCTTTTACTCAAAAATCATTGTCACAGGCTCCAATTTTTGGCAAATCTCTGCCAATAACCAGATGCCTACAGAGAATGTGTTCACAAAAGCAGTGAAAATGTGAAGAGCACTTTATAACTACAGCAACATGAATGTGTTTGTACAATTACAATATTTCCTGCTTCGAGTTTTATTAGAAATACTTTAGCAGAACTTCAACAATTTTTTTGCCTTCTATTTTTTTCTAGTTGTCGCTCACTGTGTTATGAACAAGTGACAGATGACAGAGCAGGAAAAGGTAGAAACTAAGACAAAAAAAAAAACAATTTAACCCCACATTTTTACACAACAGAAAGTAAGAGAGAAGGATGGACACTCATCACCAGAAAATTAAAAAGAATAAACCAAAATTAATTTTTAATCAAAAAAGGACCAGAACAAACAAACAAAACCAAAAGAACCCCAACATTTGAAACTGTTTCTCATGCAGATTCATATTTTTCACGAGGCCTTGGAATATTTCATAACCCTTTTCCAAGGACAAAATAAACTACAGTTATTTTGTAATCAACCTGTTCTTTATACATCCTTCAGGGGGCTGAGAAACTCCCTTTATGCTAACAGTAGAACACAAGTATTTTTAATGTGTTATTAAACACCTTGTTACACTATATCTAGACTAGATCTAGACAATAATCAACAAAAAATGATAAACATCTGCATGTGTGTTAAAACTCGAGAGCCAATTCTTGTCTGCATCTGTATGTTGCTTTTGGTGTGTCATTAGAAGGCAGATTATAAGGAAACAGACAGTCTGATGGGGAAAATGGAGTTTTGGGGCAATATACCAGGAGTTAACCATGCAAATGTGACTGATGGTATCATCTCTTTCAAAGAAATGTTTGCATATTCAGGAAGTGAAAATGAAAAAAGTAACTTTAATTAAGAAAAATTATCCACACAGTGTCCTAAGGGATGGCAAATCACTAGTGAAGTCATACAGAAAAACTCACCTGTCTCAGCTCACCAGGTGGATTCTGTTCTCTTCTTCCTTCCTTCTTATGCCCTGACTCTTCTCTCACTCCAGCACCAGCACACATGGGAAAGAGATGCAGGCAATTGAGTTACTTCACCTGTGCAGTCAGGCATGAAGTTGATCTCACAAGAACAAGGCAAGTAAAAACAGGAGGAACTGCTTTTTTAAAATGCAATCACAATCAGTTACTGTGGAAGTGAGTCTTGGAATTAAAGTGAAATCTGACAGCCTCTCTCTGGAGGAAATAGCAGTGGAGATATACCTGACCAGATTTTAATGGTGGATGGGTGGAGTACTCTATTTTCTTAATGATTAATAGATTTTTATTTACTAAAAGAAAGCTATAAACAGCAGTAGGAGGAGGCAGAGCAAGGCAAACATAGTCCCCTCCCACCCCAGCTGTGGTCACTTTGCTCTCCCTGCCCCTTCCCCTTTTTAATCCCCCCAGGAGAAGCAGAAGCTCTAAGCAGAGCCCATTTGGGCTGAGGGATCCTCCTCTCATCACTGGTGAGTGCCCTTGGTGCACACTGGGTGATGGTGGTGGTGACAACAAAGGCCGGGGGGCCTGGTGGCCCCCCGGTTAGGTAGGGCAATGATCAATGACTCCTTCAGTATCACCCATGGGTGCTGGTTGGGCCACCTTACTGGGGTTGAGCTCCTTTGTGTGGTACCTTGGCTGGTTGAGGGTCTTGTCCCCAGTTCTGGGTTGGGTGCAAAAATTGTGGTTGTGGAGCAGGGGCTGTTCAGGCAGAATGGAGGATGGTGTAAAGGAAGCAGGGGCTGCTTTGGGAAGATGAAGGGGGCTGGTGGGGGAGGTAGGGAGGTTGAATTAAATTATCTTTAAAGGTCCCTTCCAACTCTGGTGATTCTATGATACTATGACTCTAGGATCTAGTTCCAACCCTCCCTGCTATGGGCAGGAACACCTTCTACTAGACTAAGTCAGCATCTTTAAAGGCATATTTTTATTTTTTTCTCCTGTACATAAAATCAGAACATTATATGGTATTATGTTCACAGAATCACAGAAACCTTCAGGTTGGAAAAGACCCTCAGGATCACTAAGTCCAACTGATAACCCTACTCTACAAAGTTCACTCCTAAACCATATCCCCAAGCACCACTTCCAAACTGCCTTTAAACACATCCAGGGGTTTTGACTAAACCACCTCCCTGGGCAGCACATTCCAATGTCTTATCACTCTTGCTGGGAAAAAGTTGTCCTAATGTCCAGGCTAAAGCTACCCAGTCATAGCTTGAAGCCATTCCTTCTTGTTCTATCACTAATTACCGGTGAGAAGAGACCAGCACCAGCCTCTCCACAACATCATTTCAGGTAGTTGTACAGAGCAATGAGGTTTCTCTTCAGCCTCTTCTTTTCCACTCTAACCATCCCTGGCTCCCTCAGTCACTCTTCATAAGATTTATTTTCCAGGCCTTTCCCCAGCTTCATTGTCCTTCTCTGGACTTGCCTCAGTACTTAGCTCCATCAGATGAGCTGATGGATTTTGGATTCGAAGCTGCTTTATATTGAAAGTGAGGTCTTCTGTATGTTGATGCAAGAAATGAAATGATTACATGAAATTCAAGAGTGAATAAAAATTATTGGCATAAGAACCATTTAAAATCCCACTGAATTTGTGGAAAGGTTTTAGCTATTTCAATACTGTTGCTCAGCAAAAGTTAGTCTTTGAAATGTGGGTAGTAGGAGCACTGAAGTAAATTTGTAACTCAAAGACAAGCTGTCTTACCAATATACTAAATTATGTCATTCTAGAAAGAAAAATCCATAATCCATGCCTAATTATGCAGCCTGGCTTGATACATTTTGATTCAGAAAAAGGGTAGGAAGGATACTCTAGGAAAGCTGGGCTTCAGAAGCCCTTTGCAACCCCCAACACTCCCTGGTTCTGTGATTCTGTGACAGGCATTTGTTAATAGCTAGCTTTGCTTCCAAGCACACTGAAATATATGGAAATAATACTCTTGTGTCTACTGGTGTAATTTTTTTCCCCCCAGAAATATGTTAATTTAAAGGTGATTATTTTGGTATCTAACCTGATGTTTTTTCTGAGTGTTATATTTAAACATTTTTTCCTCTACAAGCCTTCATGGCACCTCAAAACCTGAGTTTGTCTTCTGAGCTAGAAGAATGGTAACTTCCTCGGTAAATGAACAACTTGTTGGTATTCTGCTGTGTCTCTGTAAGAAATATAGGTAAAAGACAATTAATTTACTTCCTTTTAAGCAGCTCTTCTCAGTGAGGTCAAAATGAAACCTGCATTGTGATATAATAAGAAATATTTTATCACTACAAATTTGTCTTTCAAGCCTTTCTGCAGCTGCAGTTGAGGGTTCATACACATGTGGAAGGCTTGGGGTTTGTATTCTAATGTCTCTTTAAAGTGACAGATGAGGTTTTCAGGCTGCTCTCCTTTTATTTCAGACATTTTATCCACGCTTTCTGCACAGCTTGGAGATTGATGATTTGGGACAGAATAGTTTGAGTTATGGATATGAACTAGAGCACAGGAAGCTCCACTCAACATGAAGAGGAACTTGTTTACTGTAGGGATCACGGAGCATTGGAGCAGGCTCTCCAGAGAGATTGTGGGGTCTCCTTCTCTGGAGACTTTCAAGACTCCTTTGGACACATTCCTGTGCAACCTGTTCTGGATTCTATTCTGGCAGTGGGGTTGGACTCGTTCTCAGGAGGTCCCTTCCAACCACTAACATCCTGTGATCATCTTGTAATTACATATCCTAGTTATTTGTCAAATGCTCCATTTCAATGGATGCCAATTTCCATACTGAGGGACAGCATACTTTTACTAATAATTGTTCTGTAAAAAAACAAACAACTTTATAAAATCAATCTTTCTTTTTAAAATTTGGTTGGGTTTTTTTGTTGTTTTGGTTTTGGGAGTTCTGTTTGTATGATTTATTTATTATTATTTTTTTAATGGGTGTTTGGGTTTTCTTTGTTTTGTTGTTTTCTATTAACAAAAGAAAATCAATAGCTGTGAATCTGATACCAGAAAATGCATCTAGTGATATATCAAATTGTGGAATTCAGTGTACATGATGTCTTGTGACAAGTTGAAACCGAGGGATGTGGGATTATACTAAAATAAAGGATACAGGAGCTTAGTCATCAATGAACAGGAGTTATGCAATTAGTTCCCCTACATTATGTTGTTAACCTTCTTGGTAGTCTTTTTCTCAACCATCCATTTCTGCTCAAACATTGCAGGGAGATATTGGACTGTAGGAATTAATAGTGTGATAAAGTATAAGATCTTGGTGTTCCTTAAAATAAAACTGAAGGGACTTTCTGTTTCAGTGTAACACAGTGAAAAGAATGAATGTGGATATATACTTCATGTTGTTTGTGTATATGTTGTTGGGGTTTTTTTTGCCAGTAGGAGCACTGTTCCTTAAATGAAACCTGTTGTTTTTTTTTCTTTTCTTGAGGAATTGTATTTGCTATATTATATTTTTCTGTTGTACTGATCAAGGAAAAATAAAGCAACCATACATAGTCATTTCACCTGAGAGAAGTGTAATGTTTAATGCATTATTTTTTCTCATGTAAATGAGGAATCGGGTCTCTTAGAGCAGTTACAATGACATATATCATAAACCTGCAGACTGACACCAAAATATGCTGTACAATCTCTTTCCTTACCTAACCATGCAGTGAGTTACAGATGCCGTAGCCCATCTGTTGAATATAATCAAAAGGAATTGGATAGTTCAGCTTTCTCTTCCAGTTTAAACAAAGTCAACCCAGGAGGCACAGGAAATTCAGATTTCAATTTGTTATAACCTAGCTTCTGCAGAGCGGGGGGAAGGAAAGTTTGTCTCTGTTCTTATTTTTCATTTGAAAGACATCCTGCTTTATTTGTTTAATGAGAAATACCTTCAAAGGAAGCATTTCTCGATATTTTTGTTTATGCATATAAATGTCTTTCATTCTTTTTGGTTTCTGAAGTTGCCACTAATTTAACTCGCAGAGATGCCACAGAGAATACCATTTCTGCAGCTTTCATGGTAATAAGCTATGGAAGAGCTGATAAATCCTTCTTTATTTCATGACTGAACAAAGGACAGCAGTATGAAAATGTTCCTTTTTCAGCATCAGAGAACTTTCTGCAAGACAGGAATTTCTCAGCTGAGTGGGACTTAGTGAGACTAATCAGAACATTTCCTTTCTACATAAAGTTTCAGAAGGCTTCGTATAGTCCTATCAGTAAGGTAGCTAAGCACATATAGAGAAGAAATATTAAGAGACAGTAACACATGTGATGTGAAGCCATGTGATGACAAGAAGTCTCTATCCATTGGGAATATATGCTCTCAACCTTTTGGGGAACACAGACAAAATCCATGTTGGTCATAGAATCATAGAATGGTCTGGGTTGGAAAGGACCTCCAGAGGTCATCTAATTCAACCCCTGCTGCAGTAAACAGGTGCATCCTCAACTAAATCAGGAAGCCCAGAGCCTTGTCAAGCCTTGCCCTGAATGTGTCCAGTGATGGGGCCCCAAACACCTCCCTGGGCAACCTGTTCAAGCATTCCAGTACTCTTATGATAAAGAACTTGTTTCTAATATCCAATCTAAACCTACTCTTCTCTACTTTGAAGCCACTGGCCCTTTGAAAACAGTCTCCTTCCATCCTTCTTGTAGGCACGCTTCAGGTACTGGAAGTTCATTATTAGGTCTCCCTAGAGCCTTCTCTTCTCCAGACTGAACAAACCCAGCTCCCTCAGTCTGTCTTCACAGCAGAGGTGTTCCAATTCCCTGATCATTTTCATGGCCCTCTTCTGGACCGACTTCATCAGGTCCATGCATTAAAGGCTCCAGACCTGTATGCAATGTTGCAGATGAGGTCTTGTAAGAGCAAAGTGGTAGAATCAACTCACTTGATCTGCTGGCCAAGCTTCTTTTGATGCAGCCCAGGATACAGCTGGCTTTCTGGGCTGCAAGTGCACACTTTCCTGTATATTCCTCCAGAATTTAACACCATCTCTACCTGCAAGCAATGATAAATGGAAAATATATTAACATAGCTATTTGGAAAATACATTTTAAAAGTGGTAACCATGGTACTCTAGCAAAAAGGTCCTTAGGCAACATTTTCTTCAGAACATTCATATCCACCTGCTGAGAGCACTTTGTCTCAGTGTGAATGCAGCTGCAGGCAATTGCTTCAAAAAGCTGCTGTTTGACTCCTCCTGTTAAACTTCCGCCTAAGACAACTTCTGATCAGCTAGTAAAGTCTAACAGTGTACACAGAGGAAATTAAGGATATTGTACAAAGACAAAAAGGAGAAAAAAAAAAGAACATTTATCATATATATATATAGCAGGTATGATTTCACCTCAGCCAGGGTCTACATAGCCATAGACACTTGAATATGTCCAGAGAAGGGCAGCAGGACTGGTGAGAGGCGTCAAGCACAAGCCCTACGAGGAGAGGCTGAGGAAGCTGGGATTGTTTAGCCTGAAGAAGAGGAGGCTCAGGGGAGACCTTCTTGCTGTCTACAACTACCTGAAGGGAGGTTGTAGCCAGGAGGGGGTTGGTCTCTTCTCCCAGGCAACCAGCACCAGAATGAGAGGACACAGTCTCAAGCTATGCCAGGGGTGAGGAGAAAGCTCTTCACAGTGAGACTTGTTAGCCATTGGAATGGGCTGCCCAGGGAGGTGGTGGAGTCACCACCCTGGAGATGTTCAGGAGGGGAGTGGATGTGGCACTGTGTGCCATGGTCTAGAAGGCATGAGGTATTGGGTGACAGGCTGAACTTGATGATCTTTGAGACTTTTTGCAACCTTGTTGATTCTATGATTCTATGATTTCTGGTCCCTGTCTTCCATCTAGCAACAACTATGTCTATGCATCACCGGTCAGAGTACATTTAAAAACTGTTTTCTTAAGACTAAATCCCATGGTAAACTATATTCCAGGAAAAAACCCAACTTTTTGTTTCTTTGAAAGTGCTAGCCTAGGGAAAAAAGAAATAAAAATAATCATCCTTCACTAGACCATATATCCACCTTTAATTTTATGTCAGTCTTATCTCCAGGATCAGTAAGGATGGGATTTGAGACAATTGTTTGCATGTTTTACTTCAATATATCCAAAATAAATCTCATAGTGCTTAATGTGCTTAATACTGACATTATTATAAGAACATGAATCAAGAAGTGATCTGCTTCTGTTCTTATTTTTTGGCACTAGTGAGTAGTATGGCAGTTTCATAGCAGTTGTAGAAGGGGCAAAACACATAGAAAAAGCCCTTTTTCTTTCTTGTCAAGGATCTTGACAAGCTATCTTCTTGGGGATTTATTTTTTTTTGCTGTGGAAAATAACACACTAGCACTTCCATTTTCCAATAGTCTCTGAAGGGTGAGCAACTTTCTTTAGCTGTAAGAGATACTGAAATCATTTATTACCATACAATCAAGTATACATTTATAAAAGAAAGCTTTAAAAACAGCTATAAGGAAAAAAAAAAAAATTCTATCTAGCTGTAATCCACAGCAAAACCAGATGAAGTTTAATAACATCATAAACTCAAAATGCAAATTAGAACTACTTTAAATAACCTGAGAAATTTGCAATACTAGGTAAGAATTCCACTTATATATATTGTCAAATAGGCTTAAATCTATATTCAAATAAATTTTCCTAAATCACTGAAGTTCTTTAGAAATACTGCTAGAGCTGAAGTGGCAGTCAGTTGACTTTAATGACTGCCTGACTAGCATGACGTGGTATATTTAAGGCCTGTCAGTACTTCTCAATACAATATGGTTTTGATATTGAATATGCAGTTAAAAAAAGGGAAAATAAATATTTTTTGTCTTATTTTTAGGGAACTGGAAAAGAAAAAAAGGTTTTATCATTTGTTAGAATAGAATGGAATAGGTAGGGAAAGACCTTCAAGATCATCAAGTCCAACCCTTCACCCAACACCATCTAATCGACTAAACCATGGCACCAAGTGCCCCATCCAGTCTCTTCTTAAACACCTGCAGTGATGGTGACTCCACCACCTCCCTGGGCAGGAGGGACGCTTACATACTATTTACTTGTTGAGGCAGTGTTTGATTTGCATTGCACTTTACTGTTGTATAAGAGATTTGTACATCTAGATAATATATATATAGAACCATTACTTTTTTCTCATATAAACATTATTTTTTCTCATTCTTTTAATCACTCAGATGTGTTGTTATAATGCATTTTATCCAGTTATTTAGAGCCCCCTGTAAATATTCTAAATTCTTTCCATTAACATATAACTTACTAGTTTCTACATTTGCATCACAGATGAGCTTTGCACTTTTCAGATATACAATAGTTATGAGTAATATGGAGGGCAACGAACATTTTAAGAGGTAGGCATTACATATAAAAGAATAGATTTTACATAATAGTACAAAATGAGGAGAAAGGAGATTATATAAAAGCAAACTCTACAGTATAGAGGGAATTTTCTGCTTTGAATTTGATATTAGTGTGGCAAGTTCCTGCATATTTGTACATACAAGAAGTCTTTAATTGTGATTTGTTTTCAGATGCAATATTGATAAAGATACCCTGATGAAAGATGTCATTCAGTGAAACAAAAATGTCAAGACTTGCTTTTCCTTCTGAAAGAACTGAGAGGCTGATTGTAAACTCAGTGGTAATTCGTCTGTACATGGCTGCCAATTTGTTTGCTGACAAGTGAAAGTAAGAAATTGACAGTCTAAATCACACAGAATCACAGAATCACCGAGGTTGGAAGAGACCTCAAAGATCATCAAGTCCAACCTGTCACCACAGACCTCATGACTAAACTATGGCACCAAGTGGCATGTTTTGTTTGTTGTTCAGCCTTGTGCTTTCAGAAGAGTTACTTGACTCATCAGAAGAAATATTTTCTCCTAAAATTAATCATATTTCAGTGGGCAAATACTGCATTTTAAACAACAGAGTTTTGCAATCAGATTGTATAGACATCTTCATTCTCCCCTCTGCCCCACCATACCACAACCCTATACTAACTCAAACCAGTGCAAAAGCTGATACCTCCCCAAATATAAAAGTCAGAAGAAGACACTAAGATTATCTGATAAAGATGTTAATGATAGAAGCACAGTGATTGCTTTTGAGAGATAAAAAAATACCTGTTTGAGCAGATTTTCTTTTCCTTCAGAAAGCAATCGTAACTTAAGGATTCTGAAAACATGTTATTGACACAGTGCTCCTGGATCCAATTCAACTCATAGAGCGTGTGAATAACGCTGAACAGTGTGAATAATTTTCATCAGATCCTGCTTAGTCAGGAATGTTGTGTAGTAATGCCAAGAGGCACAGAATAAAACTGTAAAAAATGCAATCTAATAAATTTCAAATTAGGCCTGAAACATTTATAATTTAAAAGGTTTGTTATTTACACAATAACCTATAAATAGACATACACATATAAAAGTTTACATATACTAGTGCTCATGAAACTCTCTAAATCTACTCAGGCAGTGAAGAAAGAGAAATAGCTTTGGCAGTACACATGAAATACTTCAATAAGACCAATCACAAATACCTAGTTATATATTCCCCTTTATCAAATCTAGAATCTGCTTTGCTTTTAATATGCTTATGACAAAGGAGAATGCTTTGCCATGGAAAGCTCAAGGATATAATTTATCAAGCAATATCTATTTAGGAGACAAAATTTAAAAGCCAAATTAAAGAAGCTGACTTTGCCTTTCAGATGATGATTGTTCTACAAAAGTGTGTGAGGAGGTCGAGTGTTCTTGCTCTTAGGGGAGGTTGTAAGAGGTGACTTCTATACCACATCTAACATCCATTTTTAAAGACAGCTATAGAAGGTGTATCCCTTACAAGCCTGGAGTCAAGTGTCTCATTTAATTCAAGGCCAGTCACTAGGACTTTAAACACAGGTTTTGTTATACTGCTGGTTTTGACAAGAATAGCTATAGAAACTCCTGGTTCCATCCCCCTCAAGTGTAGCTCTTACTTAGAAAAGTAACCATAATTGTACCTTCTCCTGGCTTTTTCCACAAATAATTGAGAGTTATCACAATAATAGTTATAATAATTGTGATGACACCTGAGAATACATCCTTCAATAATCACAAAGTAAATAAGGCTCCTAATAGATCCATTTGACCAGACAGTGGTGAGAACAAGTCAGACAAGTATGAATTTGCTTTTTGCTAGAACAATATGATTGCTGGATTTTGTATTGAATCACATTTCCCTCATCTATTTCCTCACCTTCAGAGGCAAGCTTTCTTTGTATTGTAAGAATGAGAGTTACACCTATTCCCTACTTTCTAAGAAATGAGATGAAGGCAATAGGAAGAACTAGTGTTTATTAAGGAATGGAAATCATTATCTTGCCACTGTTATCATAGCTCCCTTCCTGTACGCTTTGACATCACTCTCATCACTGTTTTTAACAAGCTTGGCACTGACATTTCCTTTTTGCCTTAGTTTTCAAACACTAATTGCATGATTAAATGTTTTGTGTATTCAAATGACCCCTTGCTTAGTCACTAATAACTTCCACTTCCCAGTTTAAGGTCTGTCTCAACTGCATTTCCTTATTCTTTTTTTCTTCATGCTCCTTTACTGAAATTTTCCCTTGATCTTTTTTTTTCCCCAGAAAGAGCACATTTTCTCAGATTCCCAGCTTTTCTTTCACAACAAGAAAGTTTGAGAAGCCTAATTATGGTTCAACTTGTCTGCAAGAATTAGGTCCTCAACACATGCCACATCAATGCTAAAACCAGTGTAGCTCTCAAGCCTTATGCAACTTTACATTTCCCCTGAGCAGTATTTCTTCTTATCTCCCTGCAAAATGTGTGCATAGAATTGATGAACCATGAGTTGAAGCAAAATGTGACAGTGGAAACTACTATTGATAATTTCTTTGCTGACTGATACTTAGTGGCCTTACCTACAGGGATCAAGTTTTCACTCCTTTTCACATGGTCTAACCTTGATACAGGTCTGATTTTATTTCTCACTGTACAAAACAATGCCTGGAGTATTGCCTGCAGACACCCTCTTGTTTTCAACTCAAAATTTGACTCTACCTTAGAGTATCTAGAGGAGAGAATTTGTCCAATGTTACTCCAAATTCATTAATATTCATTACTCCTCTGCATTCAATTAACGAAGATTTCTGTCAAAGTTCCTCAAGAGACAGTACTGTTCAAGAAATACTAATATGGTGATACTGCTTTGCTGTTTCTGTTGCCCTCTTATTTATTTATTTATTTTTATTAGTTTTCCCTCTTGAAGTGGTGTCTGGACTGATTGTATCTGGTTTAGCTGAGCTGGAGTTAGTTCTCCTCAAAGCGTCCTTCTAGTGCTCTGTCTTGCACTTGCAGTTGATAACCTAGAATACATAGAATACATAGAATACACCAGGTTGGAAGAGACCTTCAAGATCATTGCGTCCAACCCATCAACCAATCCAACCCACCTAAACAACTAACCCATGGCACCAAGCACCCCATCAAGTCTTCTCCTGAAAACCTCCAATGACAGCGACTCCACCACCTTCCCAGGCAGCCCATTCCAATGGGCAATCACTCTCTCTGTATAGAACTTTTTCCTAACATCCAACCTGAACCTCCCCTGGTGCAGCCTGAGACTGTGTCCTCTTGTTCTGGTACTGGCTGCCTGGGAGAAGAGACCAACATCCGTCTGTCTAAAACACACCAGTGTTTTGGCTCTGGCTACTACTGAACAAGTATCCAGGCTGTGTTTTTCCAACATTTCCCTGCCCTGAGAGTCTGAAGGATGAGCAAGATCTTGGGAAGGGACACAGCCAAGCCTGCTGACCCAAACTTGCCAAAGGGGTATTCCATGCTATATGATGTCAGCTCAGATATAAGAACAAATTGAAAGAAGGAAGATGGATATTCACCCATGGTGTTTGTCCTCCAGAGGAATTATGCATAGAAAGCCCTGCTTCCTGGGAGTGACTGATCACTGTGTGCTGATGAGAAGTACAGATTAACATCTCCTTTTTTTTTGCTTCTACACAGTCTATCGCTTTTCTTATCACTATTGTTAAATTGCTTCTATCTTATAACTGGCTTTTGTTATATTTTCTCCTCTCCCCTATCCATCCAAGAAGGGGAGTGATAGAGGGGCTTTGGCGAGCATTTGGCCTCCAGCCAGGGCCAAAGCACAGTACTATGCTGAGCAAGTAGGAAATTGTGCTGGGTGAGAAGCTCAGGGAGGGAAGAGATCATGCTCAGGGTTTGATTACTACCTTTACTGACAGATACTATCTGGCAAAGTCTAGCATCTGCTCTGTCACAAAGCTGTGGAAAATACATTCCCATTGAAGGAATAGCCATGTTCTTATAATAGTAATATCTAAAAAAGTATTTGGAAAATCATTAATCTACGTGGCATTAGAACTACAAACATTTCCCTTGCATCAAAATATTTCAACTTGTTTCTACCTCCATAGTTTCTAAGAATTACAAAGTAAGGAAAATGTAAAGTAGTAATTGATTTGTTGATATGAAGGCTATTCAGAAGATAATACAGTCATTTTACTGCTGGCAGATCTGCAGCTGTATTGTTATTTATGAGCCACTGGCAAGAGCTGAAAACAAGCAGCTGTTTCAGTTTTTTTTTCCTTGGCTACAAGTCAGTTTTATTGATGTGTCTGAACTAGATATATTACCTCACAGAGACTACAGAAAATCAAGCTCTTTTTAAGTATGCAATTTATTACAAAAGGATACTATTTCCACAAGTAGCTGCTGTGTGGAAGAAAAGTCATTATTACCCATGGCTATAAATTCCAAAGATTAAAACCAATTTACCTGTAAATTTGTATTGTCTCTGTGCTATTTCAGTAGCTTCTTCTCTAATTCACCTGGAATAGTTTGTGATATAAACATCTGTCTGTGGTATGGTTTTACTAATACATGGAAACTGAGATCCTCTGTTTTGAGACTCATCAAAACCCACGGATGTACTTTTGTTGCACATTAATGGTCTCTAATTGTGACCATAGTTTTATGATCATGTTGGGAAGAGTTTCATTTTTCACTAGTCTGCAAATATCTGCATACATTTACACCACCAACATTCTCAACTGTTGAACACTTTGAATTCATTAATATTTTTCAAGATTATCCACTGATAATCTTCTGATTCCACTGATATCCACTGATAGTCTTCTATTGGACAGAAACCCTTTTTGTGGCCTTAAGCAAATCATCATACATTCTATTATAATTTTTTCCATTCTTTGAAGTGTTGGAAACTGATTTTTCTTTGAATTAAATCTACTAGAGTATTTTGTAAGTGGAATTTACAAACATAACATAACATAACATAACATAACATAACATAACATAACATAACATAACATAACATAACATAACACAACACTGGTTTTTTTCCCCTTTTGTAGATGTAATATTCTTTTAGTTTTTAACAGTCCATATAATACACTCACTATATAAGAACACTTAAGAAAAATCATGTTTTCAAGTGTAGAAACCTAGACTCATTAAAAAACAGAACCACTCACTTTCTCCCAAAGGAACTCAAAAATAGAACTTATGCTCCTTAGATTTTCATCATTGATGAGAACAGGTATTTGACAGAGTCTGGTCAAAGTACAGGCAAGAAAACCCTTTGCTTGTGCCTGAGGAGGTGGGGATAGATTGATGATCTCAAAGGTATTTTCCAACATGGTCTATCCTATCCTATCCTATCCTATCCTATCCTATCCTATCCTATCCTATCCTATCCTATCCTATCCCATCCCTCAAAATCCAGGAAGAACCTGAGGTTTGGAACTTTATTTGGTGTGATCTATGGTCTAGTTGATTAGTTAGGGTTGGGTGATTAGTTGGACTTGATGATCTTGGAGGTCTCTTCCACGCTGGTTCATTCTGTGTGATATCTCTCCTACTGCTTTCCTACACACACTTCTGTTCTGGCCAAAGAGGCTGCTGGAGTCTCTCTTTAGCAGCTACTTCCTCCCTGCAGCAAAGATGATCTTTCTCTTCCCTAGTCCTCTTTTTGCTGTTTAATAACCAGGACCTGGCCTGTTCCTCATTGTCCTTTTCCAGTGGCCAGAAATAAGGCTAAAATGGGATTAATAAGGAATGTGTGAGCAGGGGTAATTGGGAGTATGAAGTAGTACAACTGACTTGGTTCAGAAAATGGATATTGTATATCTCCTGGGGCTCTGGGGAAAGAGTGGGAAGAGAAAGAGGCCAAGCTTCGTTTCTACTCACTTGCTTCAGACAGAGTGCCCAAACCAATCATATTCCACCAGTTTCACTCACCATACAGCATTTCTCTAACTCCCAGGATTTTTCTGTGACTCCCAACCTCATATAGAAAGAAGTTCTTCTCTTCCTTCCTCTCCTCCTCCCAGCCTGGCACAGCATTAATTCTTCTTACAGAATAAAGCTGGCTGTGGTCCTACTTAATTCAGAAAAATAAATTTATTGTTTTGTTTTTGTTTGTTTGTTTGTTTGTTTGTTTGCTTTTTAACCCCCAGACTTGTATCTGTATATAGTTATGCTAGTTTTTATTGGAATAATACTTCTTTTAAATGAAATTCCAAAAAGTCAGAATGAGAAAGAAACCAAAAGAGCTGTTAACTGCTCTTACTTTGGTTACACATGATTTTACTGTGTCTGTATTGTGTATATAGCTGCAAAAGAGCTGGTGATAAGTCATTTTAAGCCAACATGTGCTGGCTACTACAGTCTTTGTCTTCATAAAGGTGAAAAGATCACTCACCACCCAAATGAACCCCATTGCTGCAACCTAGGAAAGGAATGCAACAACAATTTTGCATTCTCCTTCACCTACTCTTGACATTATTATCTATTTGAAGATTATACCTGTTCCTGAAATGATAAATACTCAAATCCAAGGCTAAACCATTCACGTTTATATTGAAGCTATCAGGCTGTGCCTATTTACAAGCCTTATGAGGAGAGGCTGAGGGAGCTGGGGTTGCTTAGCCTGGAGAGGAGGAGACTCAGGGGTGACTTTATTGCTCTCTACAACTACCTGAAGGGAGATTGTAGACAGGCGGATGTTGGTCTCTTCTCCCAAGCAGCCAGTACCAAAACAAGAGGACACAGTCTCAGGCTGCACCAGGGGAGGTTTAGGCTGGATGTTATGAAGAAGTTCTACACAGAGAGAGTGATTGCCCATTGGAATGGGCTGCCCGGGGAGGTGGTGGAGTCACCATCATTGGAGGTGTTCAGGAGGAGACTTGATGGGGTGCTTGGTGCCATGGGTTAGTTGTTTAGGTGGGTTGGATTGGTTGATGGGTTGGACACGATGATCTTGAAGGTCTCTTCCAACCTGGCTTATTCTATTCTATTCTATTCTATTCTATTCTATTCTATTCTATTCTATTCTATTCTATTCTATTCTATTCTATTGCCTGAAGCAAAGCATTTGGCCCAATATAAGCACATAAATGGCTGTTGCAATTAGTTATACACACACATATTTATACACATGTATTTATATCTCATAAAAGCATTTTCTGTCTTTGAATAGAAGCAGTTAACTTTCTTCCTTGAAATTAACAGCAGTGTAAACTAGGTCACAGCTGATGTTACTACAAATGCTCAAGGCTATTTTTTTTTTCTTTCAAAAATGGACTATTTTTATAAATGAATTTTTACTTGCTTTTTAAAAACAATTTAAGATCCTCCATCAGCTAAAGTTTGCCTACAAACTGAGGCAAGATGTAAGAAGGGATTTAGCTGCTCTTTGCTATCCTTGCCATTGTAGATTTATATTTGTGGGGTTTTTTTCTCTCATATTGCTCATATGTATTTGGACAAGGGGTTTATGATCTAATCTCAGAAAGATGGAATGAATCCCTTACAGCTTTCTAACCTATTCCAGTGCTATAAAACTGAACCATTTAATATTAAAAACATCTAGACTGAACATCCAAAAGTATAAGCTATTCAGATCTGAATATATCCTACTTTACTGTGACCCAATTGTCATGAACTGATTTTTACACCGTGCAAATTTTGTCCTCCATAATTGAAACAAACACATTTTAATTGGAAAACAATATTTATGTATAATTAAATGAATACATACTTCAGCTAAAAGGTAGCTATATTTAGTTCCATTTTTTTTTTTAACTTAAAAAGAAAAGAATCTCTGAAGCACAGAATTGTCAGGGTTGGAAGGGACCTCAAGGATCACCTAGTTCCAACCCACCTGCCATGGGCAGGGAAGTCACAATTAGTTGTAAAACTTGGGCTCTGAAAAGATTCTTTTATAAATGCACATAAAAGTAACATTAAATCTCTGTAGTGGCACCAGAAATATTGAAAAGATCACTCTTGCCCTGTAATGTGATATTCAGCCTCCATGTTAACACATTCCAGAAGCTCTTCAGAGCATTCAGACTGCTAATTGTGTTAAAGTACATGCAGTAAATGGTTATGGTATGCTATTTTGGTTTTATTGAAGGCTAAGTGGAGTTTATATTACCCCCTCAATAGATAGCTTCAGGTCCTTTGTTATGTTTTATTATCTTTTTACATAAATCTTAGTAATTTTGTTTTCAAGGTGAAGATAAAGCAATTTTTATCTGTTTATAAATGTACAAAGACAACAATTTCTGTATATGTCTAAGTGACAATACATGGGGCATTGCATCATCTCATCAAAACCCCAAGCTTGAAGATCTTAAGTACAGCTGAGCTGGAATTATACTCATACCCTCTAGTTTTTGAAAGATGAAAACTGACAAGAAAGATGGACAGTTCCAAAGGTATGGGACAGTCACTTCCCAGTCTATAGTTCTTCTGAGACAGGGCTCTTACAGTCCCTTATCTCCAAGTTATTTGATTATATTTACTGCCACAAAGAATTGTATTCTAGTCTTCTGTTTCTCAGAGGAATCCCTGAAAAACTGAAAGTAAGAGCAAAGAAACTATTTATCCTTTTGTCCTTACCTAGCTGCTCTAAAGGGAACAGCTTTAAAGAAGATCTAGAAAGAAAGGTGTCTACGCTGTAGTGAACTACTTAAAGTGAGGCACTGTACTTTGTCTCTTAAAAGCATCTGACCTCCACAGAGCCATTCTGTGTTCCTCATAGCATGCTCCAGGGCTCATGAGTTGTGCTTGGAAATAATCAACAACTGAAAATAAGCAATAATGTGTTTCCACCTGCATGGACATAGGTGGCTCATGGACCTCCTCCTGGTACTGCCCCATACTGATACCCATCAGCTGTAAGCATAGTCTCAGGATGTCACCTTACCACATCTGGCATGTGGCTGCAGCTGGACTCAGCTGCTACTGTAACTTGTTTCCACCAGAAGGGAGAGCTCTTCCTCTTTACCTCTCTGTCTTTTCTGACATTCCTTTTATGCTGACTGTAACACTCAATCAGATGGCAAAGTCCTTTCAATGAATAAATGAATCACAGAATGTCAGGGGATGGAAGGGACCTTGCTTTCTAGTCCAACCCCCCTGCCAGTCATAGATCATAGAATCAATAAGGCTGGAAAAGACCTCGGAGATCATCAAGTCCAACCTGTCACCCAAGACCTCATGACTACTAAACAATAGCACCAAGTGCCACGTCCAATCCCTTCTTCTACACCTCCAGGGATGGTGATTCCACCACCTCCCTGGGCAGCACATTCCAACGGCTAACATCTCTCTTTGTGAAGAACTTTCTCCTTTTCTCTGGGCTGAATAACCCCAGCTCCCTCAGCCTCTCTTCACAGGGCTTGTGCTTGAGACCTCTCACCAGCATTGTTGCCCTTCTTTGGACGTGCTTGAGCAACTCAACATCTTTCTTAAACTGAGGGACACAGAACTGGACACAGTACTCAAGGTGTGGCCTAACCAATGCCGAGTACAGGGGCAGAATGGCTTCCCTGCTCCTGCTTGATATTTATAGAGTTTTAAAACAAATTTCTGACCAAATCCTGCATTTAGCCAATGGCTTCTACAATCAGAAGTCCTTAACACAAGATAACCCTTCAGATTATTTCTGTTGGCTTTACATCTAAACACAAAACTAGAGATTATTTTTTCCTTTCATGTTCCTGTCTTTTGACTTTTTTTTTCTTTTCTTTTCTTTTAAGGGTCTGCCTTGCTGCTACTTTGGAATAAGATGAAGCAAAAATCAAATCTGAAAAAATTATCTATTTCAAACAAGGTTAAAAAAAAGTTCATTGTTCTTTCAAAATCAGCGCCTGCATTTGCTGCACTATCCACAAGTGCAATCAAACACCATCACTTAAGATCTACAGGAACAGACTACTAAAAGATTTTCATCATTCTTTGAAAAACAGACCTGAAACTCATTTTCATTTTACTTAGATCATTGTTAGCACCCAGGGAGGAGGCAAATCAACCACAGATGAAATAATGAACCCTGCCGATGGGTAATAGATTGTGAATTTCTGGTTGGTTTCTTTTGGTTTGTTTTCTGAATTAATTTTATGGAAAAGGTAATTGATCTCAGAAATATCTATACTGTTTTGTTTTTCCAATAATAACAATTTTTCAGTTCTTATGAACATATAGGCAAGAAGGGATGCCATCCACTGGGACCTTGACAGGCTGGAGAGGTGGGCCGATGCCAACCTCATAAGGTTCAACAAGTCCAAGGTGCAGGGTCCTGCATCTCGGATGGGGCAATCCCAGGCACAGATATAGGCTGTGCTGCCTGGGAGCAGCCGTGAAGAAAAGGACTTGGAGGTGCTAGTGACTGAGAAGCTCAGTCTGAGCCATCAGTGTACACTTGCAGCCCAGGAAGCCAACCACATCCTGGGGTGCATCAAGAGCCAGCAGGTTGATGAACTGATTCTTGCCCACTACACTGCACTCGTGAGACCATACCTGGATTACTCCATCCAGTTCTGGAACCCCTATTACAAGAAAGATGTGGACGTGCTGGAATATGTCCTGAGAAGGGCCACAAGGATGATCAGAGTGCTGGAGAACCTCTCCTGTGAGGACAGGCTGAGAAAGTTGGGGCTGTTCAGTTTGGAGAAGAGAAGGCTCCAAGAAGACCATGTTGTGGCCTTCCAGTATCTGAAGGGGGCCTACAAGAAGGCTGAGGAGGGACTTCTTAGGATGTTGGGTAGTGATAGTACTAGGGGGAATGGATCCAAGCTAGAGGAAGGTAGATTTAGATTAGATGTTAGGAAGTTCTTCACCATAAGGCTGGTGAGACACTGAAAGGGGTTGCCAAAAGAGGTGGTAGAAGCCCCATCCCTGGAAGTTTTTAAGCCAGGCTGAATGGAGTTCTGTTCAACCTGATCTAGTGTGAGTTCTGCCTGCTCATGGCAGGGGGGTTGAAACTAGATGATCCTTGAGGTACCTTCCAACCCTGACAATTCTGTGATTCTGTAAACTGACTGTTTCAGCTCTCTTAGATGTGTCAGAGCAAAACCTGATTGAGGCATTGAAAAGTGGAGGCAAAGGTTAATTTTTCCAAATAGTTCCAGCAACAGTCTCTGACACAGGCAAACATCAGCATCTTTTATCTTAACACCATACCAGACTACAAGTAGAACTACCTTACAAGCTTTTCCCACATGAATTTTAATATAATCTAAGCCTATCTTCTTTCTATCTGTTTTTCCTGTTTGTTTGGTTGGCTTTTTAGGTAATTTATTCACAAATCATGTCCAAAAAAGAGAAAGAAGAGAAAAGGTAATAAACCAGACAGCAGTCATAATAAAAACAGCTTAAGGTCTAATCTCAAGTCCTTCTTTAAAGCCAAGAATGTAATCTTCATAGGGTAGGAAAAAAAAGAAGTCCCATTTCTTGCAGGATATTAGATCAAAACAAATAATAGCTATGTGCTTTATCAGTACTTTCTGCCCTTGTAATGGAATTAAATACAACATTAGCTGGTCTTTGAGACCCAAGCATTTTTCCCATTCCAGAAACAGGGAAATGAAACAGAAATGAAAGCACTTTATTTTGTAAACAATGTCTCAGCTTATGTCTGAAAAGCTCTGCCTCCTGTGGGCCAGCTGACAGCATCTAGGGCATCCATACTCTTCAGTGACTACAAGAGGAGCTTGCCACAAGTAGCTCCTCAGAACAGCTCTCACAGGGGCAAGTGGGGACATCACGGACTTGGCAAATGTGTTGACTTATTTGCTGGCAAGCAGTAAGATTCCATCCTGGCTCAATACAAGAGGCTAATAAGGCAATTTATAAGTTGTCATTTTTCATTGCTCTTGGTAGTATCCTCAAAGAAAAAAAAGTGACACTTTTTGTTTATCTACATAATAGGCAGGTAAATGCAATAATATTGGATTCTTCAAGCAAGAGAGGATGTGCTGTTTTACAAGCTTTAATGGTAAAACCAAAGTCTTTAAATGAGGATTGAAAAATGCTGTAGAGACATGGAATACTTAATCTTAAAGTCACTTAAAGAACTCAAAGTAGCCTCAAGATCACATGCCCTGATTATCATGAGGAACTTTAGCATACTCATCAATTACTTGGATGAAGGGAGAGAACATACTTTTGGCAAGTTTGCTGATGATATAAACCTGAGAGGACTGGCTGACGCAGAACAAGGCTGCACTGCCATTCATCAAGACCTGGAAAGGCTGGAGAGTTGGACAGTGGGGAATCTCACGAAGTTCAGCAAGAACAAGAGTAGAGCACTGCACTTGGCAAGGAATAACCCCATGCATCAGTACAGGTTAGGAGCTGACCTGCCGGAAAACAGCTCTTCAAAGGAGGATGTAAGAGGTCTGGTGGACCAAAGGTTCACCAAGAGCCAGCAATGTCTCCTTGTGACCAAGAATGCCACGGGTATTCTGGGGTGCATTAAGAAGAATGTGGCCTGCATGTCAAAGCATTTTCTTCTCCCTCTCTACTTTACACTGGTGAGGAGTACTGTGTCTAGCTCTGGGCTCCCCAGTTCATGAGGGATGAGGAACTACTGGAGGGAGTCCAACAGAGGGCCACAAAGATGATGAGGGTACTGCAGCTTTTCTCTCACGAGGAGAGGCTGAGAGACCTGAGGCTCTTTAGCCTGGAAAAGAGAAGACTGAAAAGGGATCTTATCAATGCATGCCAGGCTTTTTTCAGTGGTGGCTGGTAATAGAACAAGGTATAATGGGTACAAACTAGAACACAGAAGGTTTCACTTGAACTTAAGGAAAATCCTCTTTACTTTGAGGGTGACAGTGCATTGGAATAGGCTGCCCAGACATGTTGTGAAGTCTCTGGAGACTTTCAAAATCAGCCTGGACATGTTCTTGTGCAACCTGATCTAGGCTAATCTGCTGTAGCAGGGTGTTGGATTAGATGATCCCCAAAGGTCCCTTCCAACCCTTAGTATTCTGTGATCCATTTCTTTCCTCACTATGAGAGTATCTTCAGACTGACCAAACAACTTTCAGATTCTCATCAAATTCACTGACTAATTTCACTGAAGGATGAGAACACCATAATAAAGGGGTTGGATCTTTCATGTTGAAATATGAAAAAAGCTATGAAAAATGAACTGACATTTGACTCATAAGAAACGCTAACAGTAAGAAAAGAAAATGTCATTGAGGATGAAACACAATTTTCTTCAGCATAAAATATTTTTATGTGTCATTACCATTTTGACAAGATAAAGAAATTATTCAATATTAATACCAAGCTTTTTAGTTTTTCTTCCTCTCCACTTCCAAAATATTCTGTTGTAGTTTCAGAAAGAGAAGAAATGGGGTAGAGACAGAGACCAATGTATGCCATTCACATAGCCTTCCTCTTGGTCCATTTCAACCTCATAGGATCATGACAGCCTGTACAGTTTGAGAAGTATAGGCACTTAAGCTTTTCTGTCTGCTGTACCTTCCCCAACACACCTGCAATTAATGTTTTCAGTGTGAAGGGTCAGGAGGGAAAAAGATATGCCTTGAAGAAACCAGCACACGTAAACAACATACCTCATGCAACACATCACCGCAGGAACATAATTTTGTATTCTCCCTAGGGTGTCCATCTGTTTCTGTAAGCTGTAACAGAAACCCAGGAAAGCTATTTTGCCTGTGTTCTACCTATCACTTGTAACTTCCCAGAGTTTTCACTTTCCTACCTGCAAGGCATGATTATGCATCATAAATGTTAAAGTACCTTTCATGTCTGACAATTCAAGAGTCCTGGGGGTTTTAAAACAAAACCAAAACCAAACAAAACCCAAGAAACAAAAATTGTATGCACTGTGGACACTTACTGAGTAAAGATCAGAAGTGTCCTTTACTAAGTAAGCTATATTTGTGAGAAGAGATAGGCTGTACATATGAAACATCACACATAATTATTTTCTTTGCCTTCTGCCTGTCCCTTTTTTTACTGTAAAGCCTGAGGCTGGTTCTGGCAGGGGAATGGACCATGTGTTGATTTGGTGTGAGCATGAAAGGACACTGTTTGAATCGCTCATTGACTTGCAGTCCTTTATAACCTCTGTAAAAAATGGGCACAGGAACACCTGAGCAAACCTTTGGTGCTGATGATCCAGGCACCTAGTGAAGTGTAGCAGTCACTAATGGTCCAAATTCTCCTTAAATGTCAGTTGTCCCACCATATTTTGTTCAAATAAGGATGGTAGAGTTGCACTGCAGTGCTACTTCCAAGCTCCCACTCGGCTGTCTACTGGTTATTGGCTCTGGTATGAGTAGTATTCACATGACAGAGGCCCTTTGGAAGCAGTTTCCTGCCTTTTGGCACAGGGTAGCTGGCAGCAGTGTTTGATGGTATCAGCTGCTGCCCTTTCTGGGCCAGGCAGATGGCATGTGAATCACCTTAACTTCACAAATGGATCTGATGAAAACTCTAAGCTTAGGAAAAGCTCTGTTGATCATTGTGCTGCCCTTGCATATGTTTTAGGACCTTCAGTTTCTTAGGGCAGCAAAACTGGTAACAACGACGCACTTGAGAAAAGCACAACAGCGTTCTGCATGTGTTAGCCCAAAGAGAGCTTGATTAATGTCAATGAGACTTACCTGAGTCTGTTCCAGCTGACATTGAGCAAGGTGGAATATTGCTTAATCCAAGGCTAGACTTACAGACATCTGTGGCTTCACCAATGATTATGGATGATTTGTGTCTGTCATTTAATGCACAGAAATAATGAAAAATATCAACCATGTCTGCCTCTACATTAGATGACTTGCAAAGGTCAGGTTCATCTCACTGCTCATTAGCTAACGTAAAACTAAAAGAACTAAATTTGCCAAGTAGTGTGTCACTTAAAGCAGTGTTTTCTTGTTCTTTAACTAATAGCTTAGTGCAGCTTTAGTTATAGACAAGTCTATGCAAATTTCTTACCTTTATTTTCTTGTGTGACCTACAGCTATGCTTTTGAAATGAATGCTTGTGTCATTCACTGCTGCAGCTCTCAGCACTTCTTACTGCTGTCTGCTGGTGACAATGTGGTGTTCAATCAGTTTGATGACCCTCTGCATCTCTAATGACATGAGTGTCCCTTATGCACTGCAGATGTCCCATTGACTCCATTAATTCACTGGACCAGTTCCATCTGCCTCACAAAGCAACCTACAAAAATATCAAAAGGGGCCCCACAATGGCCCCACAGTTTTTTCACACCTGCAGACATTTTTCTTTTTCTGAGACTTTCACACAGAAAAGGGCAATTGCAAAGCCCTGGGCATGGTTGCCTTTAGAAATCTGAATAGATGATGTATGTACTGCCATAAGCATTAAACCAGAATTTTCCTAGGTTTCTTTCTTAACGCACATTAATAATGCTAAACTTTATAAAGGGCTCTATGTACAAAACAGTAAAAGTGCTGGGTTTGGAGCACAAGCCCTATGAGGAGAGGCTAAGGGAACTGGGGTTCTTTAGCCTGGAGAGGAAGAGGCTCAGGGGAGACCTCATTGCCATCTACAACAACCTGCAGGGAGGTTGTAGCCAGGTGGGGGTTGGTCTCTTCTCCCAGGCAACCTTTGTCAGAACGAGAGGACACAGTTGCAAGCTGCACCAGGAGAGGTTTAGGCTGGATTTTAGGAAGAAGTTCTTCATAGAAAGAGATATTGGCCATTGGAATGGGCTGGCCAGGGAGGTTGTGGAGTCACCATCAGTGGAAGTGTTTAGGAGGAGACTGGATAAGTCACTTAGTGCCATGGTTTAGGTGATTAGATGGTGTGGGGTGATAGGTTGGCCTTGATGATCTCAAAGGTCTTTTCCAACCTGGTGTATTCTGTATTCTGTAACAATAAGATTTTGTAATTTTTTACATTTTATTTTTAATTATAGGCTTTCCCACTGACTACTGAATTAGGGTGATGGGAAACATGATGCCACTGACCTGGCATTAAGATGACATATGCTGCAAAGTATATGAGGTCAGATCAGAGTTTCGTTCAGTATGTTTACTGCTGGGTTTCTCCTTCAATGCAGAAGTTTCTATTTTTATTAAAGATGAGCTGTCATGGCATCTTACTTTAGCATACTATTAAAAATTTCTTACTGAAAAGACAGAGATAAAATATAGGCTGCTAGTTTCTCATATCAAAATAAGCTTTTTCCATAGTGACTTCATATAATGAGTCCAGGGCTCAGTTTTTCACTCACTAGTACTAGTAGCAAATGACCCTTTTAAAATATTTGTTTAAAAGTTGTGCCTAAAATTAGGTAGGGAGACAATCACAATCACAAACCTCAAAAAGCTCATCTTCTTCTTGATGTGGTTCATATTCTGTGATCTGGACTCTTTATCCTGTGGTTGCTCTGCATTTTCAGGGGTCACTGAAGACTGTGTGGTTTTGCCTCTGACCTGTAATATCAGGACATGCATCTTTCCTATGTCCACCAATAAAAGTGATGGCTTCTTATTTGAAATCCCCTATTGCTCTCTGTCAAGTTGACATCACCCCCCATCCAATAACAATTGAATAGAAATGAATAACACTTACTGCAGTTCTAGTGGCAAGAAAGAAGTCCATGCATTAATATCATAGATCCAGGATCAGACCCTGATGATGTTGGAAGAATCTCTTTTAATTACAATTCAAACCTAACTGACCACATTGCTGCACTGCATTGAGATCTTCAGCAATCCTGCAGCAGTTTTTGCTGTAATGCCCTCTTGAACTGCACCTTTCATCTCCTCCCATTAGATTATACCTGAAAGCTGGGGGCAAATGTGAAACTTCATGTCTGCTCTCAGGTTTTCTGTCTTGATGCATGGAGCAGGAAATTCTTAAGTAGTATTATTAAAGAAAGTGAAATGGTTCAGTACTTGATCCAGAAAGCATACAGTATCACAGTATCACCAAGGTTGGAAGAGACCTCAAAGATCATCAAGTCCAACCTGTCACCACAGACCTCATGACTAGACTATGGCACCAAGTGCCACATCCAGTCCCCTCTTGCACACCTCCAGGGATGGTGACTCCACCACCACCCTAGACTGCACATTCCAATGATGAATGACTCTCTCCATGAAGAACTTTCTCTTCACCTCCAGCCTAAACTTCCCCTGGTGCAGCTTGAGACTGTGTCCTCTTATTATGGTGCTGGTTGCTAGAGAGAAGAGACCTACCCCTTCCTGGCTACAACCACCTTTCAGGTAGTTGTAGAGAGCAATGAGGTCACCCCTGAGCCTCCTCTTCTCCAGGCTAAACAACCCCAGCTCCCTCAGCCTCTCTTCATAGGGCTTGTGCTCTATTATGAAGGTGCACAGCATGCTTTAAACAGCAGTGCACCGAACGTGGTTTGCACCAACAAGTTAACGGTTTAGCCAGGGTTAAGAAACACATAGAAAACTGCTTTCAAGCATAGTTCTTTCTCTCTTTGCCAACAGATGCTGGTATGTGGTTGGGAAATTGCACACACTCATAATGCATCATTCTGGGCTTTTGGTACACTTGTTTGCTTTTTTGTTTTTAAATCCTTCTCTAAGATTACCCCATGGATTTGAAGACAGAGTGTTTTATTATACTGTAGTACAGTACCTCTCAGCTGAAGAATTTAAGGTAATCACATAGAACTAATTTGTAGTTTAGAATAGAATAGAATAGAACAGAATAGAATAGAATAGAATAGAATAGAATAGACCAGGTTGGAAAAGACCTTTGAGATCATCGAGTCCAACTTATCACCCAACATCGTCTAATCAACTAAACCAATCAACTAAGCCTCATCTTTAAAACACCTCCAGTGATGGTGACTCTACCACCTCCCTGGGCAACACATCCCAATGGTCAATCACTCTTTCTGTGAAGAACTTCTTCCTAACATCCAGCCTAAACCTCCTCTGGCACAGCTTGAGACTGTGTCCTCTTGTTCTGGTGCTGGTTGCCTGGGAGAAGAGACCAGTCCCTGCCTGTCTACAACCTCCAATAAGGTCTCCCCTGAGCCTCCTCTTCTCCAGGCTAAACAACCCCAGCTCCCTCAGCCTCTCCTCACAGGGCTTGTGCTCCAAACCCCTCACCAACTTTGTTGCCCTTCTCTGGACACATTCCAGCAAGTCAACTGAGGGGCCCAGAACTGGTTTGTGACAGGTGATGTAAAATGACTGGTCACTCCATATAGGTAGCTGGGTTTTTTTTCCTGACTCATTTTCCAGCTTGTGTGATAGCTGACAATGCTATTGTCTTCAGCTTGATCACTTGAGAAATAAAGAACCATTTATGCAATTTCTCTTTCATTGACATAGATTGTACAATCAGCAGGCCTATATCAGGGAATTGTTTTCAAAGTTTTATACAAATAAATATTTTATACAAATAAAATTAGACCATCCAAAATAAATACAAGCAAATAAAAAAAAAATCAATTGCCTCCCTGGAATGCCAAAATAGACAAACATTCGTGGTAAAATTGTGGCTGCAGGTGATGTTTTAGTAGAATTAAAAGAACAAATTGACAAAGTAATTTTGCAAGCAAAAGCATCTAATGAATTCTTCTTTCCATTTGCCACTGCATATCTGGAGGCTCTCTTATTAAAAAATGCAAAATAATACCACATTGTTTAATTGTTTTTATTCCACAGTCAGAAGAGGGGGGGTTTGCTGCAAATTAAATATGCATGTATTATCACGGTTTCTTTGTCTAAAGCCACATACATCATATAATTTTTTTCCCCTCAAAATAAAATGCAATCTGATGCAATGAAAGATGTGTTCATCAGGATTAATATCAAAGTTTAAAAATTCCAGAGCAGTTTTTTTTCCCCCCTCCTAGATTGAAATATATTTCTCATGAATGTGCTTTCTGCCTCTGAAATATGAGTGTGAAAATAACAAAAAGTAGAGTCCAACCGGATGGCATTCAACAAATCCAAGTGCCGGGTGCTGCACTTTGGCCACAACAACCTCATGCAGAGCTACAGGCTGGGGTCAGAGTGGCTGGAGAGCTGCCAAACAGAAAGGGACCTGGGGGTGCTGATTGACAGCCACCTAAACATGAGCCAGCAGTGTGCCCAGGTGGCCAAGAAGGCCAGTGGCATCCTGGCCTGTATCAAGAATAGTGTGGCCAGCAGGAGCAGGGAAGTCATTGTGCGCCTGTACTCTGCATTGGTTAGGCCACACCTTGAGTACTGTGTCCAGTTCTGGGCACCCTCAGTTTAGGAAGGACATCAAGACACTTGAACGTGTCCAGAGAAGGGCAACGAGGCTGGGGAGAGGCCTCAAGCACAAGCCCTATGAGGAGAGGCTGAGGGAGCTGGGGTTGTTAAAAGAATTCTTAATATGGTGTTTGAATGGAGTATAACGCTTTACAGCATATATGTATCCAAAACAGAGGTCTGTGACACCTATTAATTGTAAAGCCTGGAGAAGAGGAGGCTCAGGGGAGACCTCATTGCTGTCTACAACTACCTGAAGGGGGACTGTAGCCAGGAGGGAGTTGGTCTCTTCTCTAAGGCAACCAGCACCAGAACGAGAGGACACAGTCTCAAGCTGCACCAGGGGAGGTTTAGGCTTGAGGTGAGGAGGAAATTCTTCACTGAGGGAGTCATTTGCCACTGCAACTACAAAATTAAACAACTTATGCTGTGTTTGGAAAACATTTTATTGTGATTAAATTTAATCTAAGCAAAAAGGAAACATTAGTAAAGTGTCTGCAGGCGTTTTTGCCTATTTCAATTTATTTCATACACTAATGGGTATACAGCTATACCATTCCCTAATGTGCACACTGGTTTTGAATGCACTTATGTGTTCAGTATAGCTAAACACTACTCCATATTACTTGTAATTGATGAATAAAAGTAATATGTCTAGAAATCTGTGCTTCTGGAAACAAGGATGTGAGGCCGATCATTGTAGTTCCTATATCTGGAATACTTCACCTCTCATGTGTTGGACTTGATGATCTTTGAGGTCTTTTCCAACCTTGTTGTTGATTCTGTGTGTCAGCTCTGCAGATCGTAGAACTGTTTCTCTTTTCCTTCTTTTTCCTCTATAAAGCATGAGTATAATTGCCATTTTTATTCCCTGCTCCATAATAGCTGCCATTGGATAATGGAGGAATCAATCAAATGTCTTTTCTTCGTGTCCTTGCAGCAACAGAACTTTATTATTCTTTACCTCACTGACACTAAGAAGCCTGAATCAATATTGACAAAACATCAAATCTTTTTGAAAAGCAGATCTATGATATTTTTCAAACCTTAACCATTTCACATCTGTCATAAATACATGAATACTAATCATAATTTCAGGCATGCAAGTCCTTAATACACCACATCCTGGAAAAGTACCTACAGTGGCAACGTGGCAATGGGGGAATACCAAAATGTCAATGTATTGCATTTGATAATAATTGAGCATGCATACAGTCTCTCTTCCCTCTTCCTTTTCTTCCCCTTGCACCCAATTTTGTCACTACAGTTGCAATGCCCATATGTACACACATCATGCTGGAGAAACTGAATGAAGGAATGGTTGTTTACCCCTCCATGGGACAGCAATATGCCCTTGTGGCCAAGAGGACCAATGATATCCTGGGATGCATCAAGAAAAGTGTGTCCAGCAGGTTCTTCTCTCCCTCTACTCTGCCCTGGACACACTTGAAATACTGTGTTCAGTTTTGGGCTCCCCAGTTCAAGAGAGATGGGGATATGCTGAAGAGAGTCCAACAGAGAGCCACAAGGATGACTAGTGGATTTGAACATCTGCCCTATAAAGAGAGACTGAGAGACCTGGGGCTGTTTAGTTTTGAAAAGACTGAGAGGTGATCTAATCAATGTCTATAAATATCTGAGGGGTGGGTGTCAAGTGGAGGGGCCCAATCTCTTTTTGGTAGTGTGCAAGGAACAATGGAGACAAACCTGAACACAGAAGGTTTCACCTCAACATGAAGAGAAACTTCTTTAGAGTGAGGGTGATGGAGCACTGGAACAGGCTGCCCAGGGGGGTTGTGGAGTCTCCTTCTCTGGAGACTTTCAAAATCCACCTGGATGCATTCCTGTGTGGACTACCGTAAGTGACCCTGCTTTTGGCAAGGGGTTGGACTCAATGATCTCTGGAGGTCCCTTCCAACCTCTAACATTCTGTGATTCTGTGATCCAGAAATTCCAGGATGAATCTCTTTGAATCTCTTCCTATAGAATTCCTCTAGAATAGTTGCTCTCAATACTATATTTCATACTCTATAAGAAGTGGCAGTGGTAAAAACATTCACAAACAAGTTATTAGTATATCAGATATGAATAACCCTTAAAAGAGATGTTATGCCTCTACTATACTGTTACAAATTTGTTTGAGCTCATTCCACAGGCCAGAAGTAATGGCAAGGCCCACCGGCTAAGCCCCCATGACCTCATCTTTTTGCAACAAGGTGATTATGCTAGAACTCTGCCTTGTGGTTCACAGATGACTCATGGTACAACCCATCTTATCGAAGATCTAGAGATCTTCATAAAAGGAATCTTTACCTATTAGAGAGTAGAATAGAATAGAATAGAATAGACCAGACCAGACCAGGTTGGAAAAGACCTTCGAGATCATCAAGTCCAACCTATCACCAACATCATCTAATCAACTAAACCATGGCACCAAGTGCCTCATCCAGTCTCCTCTTAAACAGCTCCAGTGATGGTGACTCCACCACCTCCCTGGGCAGCACATTCTAATGGCCAATCACTCTTTCTATGAAGAACTTCTTCCTAACATCCAGCCTAAACCTCCTCTGGTGCAGCTTGAGACTGTGTCCTCTTGTTCTGGTGCTGGTTGCCTGAGGGAAGAGACCAACTCCTTTCTGGCTACAATCCCCCTTCAGGTAGTTGTAGACAGCAATAGGGTCTCCCCTGAGCCTCCTCTTCTCCAGGCTAAGCAACCTCAGCTGTCAGACTACCTTTTCCGATATCATTTTAACCAATCTCTACCTGAAACGTTCAACACAAGCACCTCATGTTTAACTTGGAAGGGTCCAAAACAACTGGGCAAGCAATTTCTGTCACCCATGATATGTAAAGAGCAAATATTTGGTAAAGGACAGGAATACACACACAAACATATAAACCCAAGTATTTAAACTGGTTGTGCATTCATCCCACAATGAAAGAATATATGATAGACCTGGTAGATACAGATGTAGACATAGTAGAACAATGCATATGAAGGACCACAAAGCATAGTGGAAGCATGCACTTCTACTGTTTGACAGGGAGATGATCTGCCTTGTGGTAGCATGCTGTACCTTTGGTCAAATAACATATACATGCACCTAATGACATTTCCTCCATCTTTTTTTTGAGTTTAATTTTATTTATTTAATTTTTTTACTGAATGGAAGGAATAGCAGGAACTGAGCTATCCTTTTAGGACTCTTGGAATCATGGACTGTGATGAATGGAGAGCATGAACCCTGCTGCTTCACCACAGAATTCCAGAAATGCTTTATAACAGAGTAGAATTGCCTTTATTACAGAATAGAATTGCCTCTATAGCCTGAAGTAGCTGGTTATACATAATATTTCTTATCTTGCCCATTAACCCGCTTAACCAGTAGAATTCAGCCCTGTACACAAGCTAAAAACAGTCCCCTATAAAAGTACTAAAAATAGTTCCCTATAAAAGCAAGTCCAAGTCCATCCAAAGGTCTGGCTCTTGCAGGGTGTTTCTTTTGGGATGCACACAATGTTTTTGTTTTGCTCTTCATAAACAAGTTTGCAGCATGTAGTTCCTCAGTTCACAATCTCATGCCTTCTGCATTAATCTTAGAGGGTTTTGTTGTTTTCAGAACAGCAGCTGCCACAATGCACCATTTGCTTGTCACTTTATCTAGGTCTGGTACAAAACATTGCTTGTCAAAACTGCCAGGCAGTTCTAGTTTGCATGAAGCAACTAACAAAGAAGGCAGATCATCATACGTTCAGCATGCTTGTAAACTGCAGTGTCCTAACTTGAACATGCACATTTGCAAAGGTTACCCAATATATTTTCAGTTAATGTATACCAATAGAAGACTTCAGATGTTTTTTTTAATCACTGCTGACTTAAATGACTGTTGTAGTGTATGTATTTTTCAACTATATGACATTTTGATATCTACTATCCTGAAAGTTTTTCCATACCTTTCCACAGTTGGTAACCTCAGTCTGTAAAAATGTCCAATCTTTTCATAGAATAGAATAGAATAGAATAGAATAGACCAGGTTCAAAGAGACCTTCAAGATCAATGCATCCAACCCATCATCCAACACCATCTAATCAACTGAACCATGGCACCAAGCACCCCATCAAGTCTCCTCCCAAGCACCTCCAATGATGGTGACTCCACCACCTCCCTGGGCAGCCCATTCCAATGGCCAATCACCCTCTCTATAAAGAACTTCTTCCTAACATCCAGTCTGAACCTCCCCTGGTGCAGCTTGAGACTGTGTCCTCTTGTTCTGGTGCTGGTTGCCTGGGAGAAGAGACCAGCCCCAACCCATAACACCCCGCCTGTCTAGAACCTCCCTTCAGGCAGTTGTAGAGGGCAATAAGGTCTCCCCTGAGCCCCTGATACTCCATTAGGACTATCTAAGCAACAGATATCCTTCAAACAGTATAGCATCCTATTTCAGGTATGTGTAGATGTATCTATTGTGAATTAACATTCTAGGGAAAAGATCAGTGCTTCCACTGAAAAACATCCTCTTTCCTCTTACTAGACAGAGTGTGGCAATAGCTCTCTCTTTTACTTGCAATATAAACCAAAACCTGGCATTAGAGCCCTGATGTCAATGAAGTTTCCTCTATTACTCCTAGGTGTTTTGAAAGCCTGTGTTCTGAACCTGTCAACCCCTTGCACTTCTGACAAAGGTATTCTGAGTCTGTCTTGTTTTCACCTCACAAGGTAAATAAAGCAGTTGTTGTAAAGCCAGAATTAACTTATTAGAGTGAATTCACTTATTAAAGTGAAAGGTAGCTTATTAACCTGTGAATAATGTTTATTTTATTAGACTGAGAAGCACGAAGATGTGCTTTTAACCATTCTTTAAATTGCTCTCTCAGGTACCATTGGCTGCTAAGTAGCATACTTTACTGATCAATTACCTTCACTGCTTGTTATCAGACTTATATTTATTGGGTTAATATAAAGGTACAAACATAATTTCACTTGCTTAAAATGAAGCATTATACATTGATCTTGTAATAGCTATTGTCTCCATTTTCTCCTTTCCTTAGTTTATGCCCCAAATGTAGGAACATTCACAAATTTCTACCCCAGCAGCACTAATCAGAGAAATTATTTTAAAACCATACAAATTGCATTTATTTTTAAGCATGTTGGTGACTTTAAATAAATATATATATACCTTTCCCCTGTGAAGGAAAGTATAAAAAGTTCTAAACCAGCATGGAAAGCAACTGAAGCTGTCATAGTGATGTTTATTACATATTTACAAATCAAGAAAGAGTAATGACAAGTATGACCTTATTCAGAGACAGAAAAATGTACCTTATACTCTATAAACCACAACAAAGTTTATAACCCTCCTTGACTGAATTATGATTGCAGTATATAAACATTACCAAGTGATATTTTATAAGCCTTAGGATCATTTGACATAGGTGCCTTGCAGAGAATAGTTTTTCCTTACCACTGAGTTAATGGAGCTCACACCTTGTTTGATGCTGCCTACATATATATATAGTATATATGTATATTCACAGTAAGATTGCAAAATCCTTTTTGCTTTCTGGAGTTTCTAAGCATTAAGATATATCGCTTAAAACATTTGATTCAAAAGACTGCTTGCTTCTACATAGGCATGATGAGCATCACCACCCACAAAAATCATAGCATCAGTAAGGTTGGAAAAGACCTTAAAGATTATTAAGTACAACCTGCCACCCAACACCTCCTGACTACTAGACCATGGTACCAAGTGCCATGTCCAGTCCCCTCTTGAACACCTCCAGTGATGGTGACTCCACCACCTCCCTGGGCAGCACATTCCACTGGCCAATCTCTCTTTCTGGGAAGAAATTTCTTCTCACCTCAAGCCCGGTGCAGTTTGGTGCACTTCCCCTGGTGCAGTTTGAGACTTTGTCCTCTTGTTCTGGTACTGGTTGCCTGAGAGAAGAGACCAACCCTCACTGGGCTACAACCTCCCTTCAGGTAGTTGTAGACAGCAAAAAGGTCTCCCCTGAGCCTCTTCTTCTCCAGGTTAAGCAACCCCATCTCCCTCAGCCTCTCCTCATAGGGCTTGTGCTCAAGGCCTCTCCCCAGCCTCGTTGCCCTTCTCTGGACTCCTTCAAGAGTCTTAATGTGCTTGTTAAGTGGGTGGGAATGTTAGATGGCAGTGTACTCAAGAGTCATATTCTACAGCCACACCACGTATTTCTTGTGTTTGATGAGGCCGTGAGATTTTCCATGGTAGAATCAAGAAGTCCCATATTACAAGCAGAACATTCAAAAACAAAGGGTGGTTGGAATAAGAGGGACTCATGAGAGCCAGTACTATCAGAGGCATAACACATGACCTTGGGCAAGTCATTTAGTAGGTTTCTGCTCTAGTTTTCCATCTCCAGAATGAAGGAAGAAATCACCTTTATTTCTTCCACCCTTCTCTGCATTCTGAGGTAGAGACTGCATTTAATCAATATTTGCAGAACACAAGAAGATTTTGTCCTCTGCCTTATCCCCCCATTGCTACAATAATTTAATCACCAGTGAAGAAAAGAAGTATAGAGCTACTCATTTTTTAAAGTAGTAAGTTAAATCTGCTGCTACAAACACTAGTTAAAAATATGGCAAAATTTGTGCCTAACATTTCTGCCTGGAAAGGTCAGGCATTGTAAAGGAAACTCTTACAAGGCATAGCAAACCATGCGATTCACAAGTAATTAACAATAACTGTGATGTAGAGAAGACTTCCTACAATAAATGTGACCATAATGTGAAAAAGAATTTTGGAAGATATTAAAAACAAGAAAAGATTAAACCAAACACAGATATAAATAGCGAGCCTGTGAAAAGAGATACCACAATTAACAGATTTTGATGCGATTATGCTTGTGTGTCTGAAAACATAAATTGTTTCATAAATGGAGAAAATAGCATGATTTAAGCACTTCTTGAGCAGAAAACTCATTTAGCTATTTTATGAGGTAAAGACACTTACTGTAAATCATTCCTACCCTTGTAGGAGGGCAATATAAATTGCCTTGATAAGACACGACTGATTTAAAATACACTTCTTTAGAGCACAGGCAGAATATAAAGCATCCTGTAACTGGATGTGGTCTGAATTCTGAAGCTGAGGCTTCATCAACATGTACAAGCACTTGAAAACTTTTTGTTGGTGAAAGCAAGAGGGGAAAAGAATGAAGTACACTTCTAGAATGTTTACCTCTTTCTTATTACTGTAATAATTGAAAAAATAACAGAAAGCAATTTGAATTAAGTCTAAAAGCATCAAAAAGGATTCTCAATATGGTGTTTGAATGAAGTATAACTCTTTACAACATGTATGTGTCCAAAACAGAGGTCTGTGACCACTACAATTATAAAGCCTGGAGAAGAGGAGGCTCATGGAAGACCTATTGCTCTCTACAGCCACCTGAAAGGAGGTTATAGTTAGGAAGGGGTTGGTCTCTTCTCCCAGGCAGCCAGCACCAGAACAAGAGGACACAGTCTCAAACTGCACCAGGGGAGGTTTAGGCTTGAGGTGAGGAGAAAGTTCTTCACTGAGAGAGCTGGACACTGAGAGGAATGGACTGCTCAGGGAGGTGGTGGAGTCACCATCCCTGGAGGTGTTCAAGAGGGGATTGAATGTGGCACTTGAAGCCATGAGGTGTTGGGTGACAGGTTGGACTTGATGATCTCTGAGGTCTTTACCAACCTTATTGATTCTATGCTTCTATGAATATTTTAGCATAAAGTAAATAAAATGCTCATCTAAATTAGCTGTGATTTTATCTCATTGCAATAATAGATTTATATTTCTTCAGGTATAGGAATTAACCAAAGTTTTTAAAAAATTACTGAAGAATAATCAATGTTTAAAATCAATTCCAATAAGCTACTGGTATTTTGAGCTATTCTTTGATGATCTTAAAAGTACTGTTCTGGTCATAATTTGCAAGTATTTTTCAGGTTCTTAAGGATGCATTATGTTTCCAAGCACACTGTGATTCTCTAAATTAGAGCTGCAATATAGGAATGCCTTTTTAGTACATCAGGGTAATACTTGTGTTATAATGATGTTGAATTACATTCAGTAAGCTTCTATGCACATATAAATCCAGCTTTACTTTTTCCTCCCTATAGAACTGTGTATTTTATTGTAGCAAAATAAAAAAACAGCTAGAGAACGTTACTCTTCTGTCATGGAGTTGTCTGGGAAACAAAACTGGGATTCAAATTTTGCCTTAATAATTTAGTGATTGGAGAGTGTATTAGAGTATCCAATATGGTTTTATCAGGCAAAGACAAAAACTAGAATGTTGCATTGTCTGTTAAATAGTTGACCGAATCTATTGCTCTAAAATAAATGCTTTGTACATTAGAAAACAAACACATAATTGATTTGTCCTCTGGCTGAGATTTCCTAGGGAGATTGATTATGTTTTTATAAAGCTGTCCAAATATGGATCTGGGTAAAAGCTTGAACTTTTTTGTCTATGTTTATATCTGTCTGCATATACGTGTGTGTGTATGTATATATCTATATATACACATATACATAGACTCATAGAATGCATTGAGTCGAAGAGCAAAAGCTATATATTTACAAGCATATATGGAAAGCAGGTTATATATAACACAATATATACAGGTATTTACAATATATACACAGAAATATACAGCAAAGAGAAATAACACAACAAAAATCCCTCCCCAAGGGAGGGATCCCCTCCTTGGAACCCCCTCTCTCCCCCCCTACCTCCCTTTTTCCCCAAAAAGGGGTTAGAGAGAGAGAAAGGCAAGTTACTAAGGAAAAGAGTTGTTAGTAAGCTTCAAAAGCCCATGCAGGATTAGTTTTTGCTTATCTGAAGGCCAACTCCAGCAGTTCGCAAAGAGAGCAGGCAGGGAGAACAGGCTGAAAACCCAAACTCCCCCAACTCCCCAAACCGAACTGAACTGAGGAAAAAAAAAAAAAATCCTACTGCTCCACAATCTAAAGTTGCATTTTTGTCTATCCACCAATGAAATTCGTTTAGAATATCAGAATGTTTTGGTTCTAGTACCGAAAACATTTAGCCAGTGTGTCCCAGCGCTGCTTGTTCTTAAAGGCACAGCCTCAAACGACCACAATTGAGTTAGAAGGGACCTTTAAAATTCATCTAGTCCAACACCCCTGAAATAAGCAGGGACCTCTTTCACTAGCTTAGGTTTGCAACACCCTTAGAAAATCACAGAATCATAGAATCAATAAGGTTGGAAAAGACCTCAGAGATCATCAAGTACAACCTGTCACCCAACACCTCATGACTACTAAACCATGGCTTCAAGTGCCATGTCCAATCCCTTTTGGAACACCTCCAGGGACAGTGACTCCACCACCTCCCTGGGCAGCCCATTCCAACCCCAGCTCCCTCAGCCTCTCCTCATAGGGAGACTGTTTAAGTTTTGCAATGGTAGTCCTTGGGAGATATTTTTTTCCCCCTTGGTTTATATTATAGTAAATACAGCATCAAAACACTACTATCTTCAAAAAAAATATATGAATAACTCAGTAAGTCTTCAGGAAGAACAACTGATAGGTATGCATAAAAGGAAAAGGCATCAAATTGTGAAGTGGGAAATTCATTTAAGCCATTTGTTATTAATATGAAATCTTATAAGAATGGTAGGAACACATACTGTTTCATCCTACTACAGTAAAGTAGACAAATATAGAAATATTCAAGCATTCATTTTGCTTAATTTCAAGACCAAAAATCCCTATAGAGTCATAACAGTTGCTCATATATCAGCAGTAGTTCCACTAGTTTCAGAGCTAACCATATGTGGTGTGAGAGCATATATTTTACTGTTATTTTGTATAAAATACTTCTGGCTTAATAAAGAAAATACTGCTCTTTTTTCATCCTAGGAAAGGCCATTTCATTTAGGTCAAAATGATTTTTATTTCAGACTTTAAAGATTCTTACCTACTTTTATTACTGATCCCTAATTCTTCTTATATTTAGATGAATTACATCATTTTTCAGAACCTTTATTCAATGGCAAAACTACTAATAGAGGAATTTTTACGTTTGGGAATTTGTTATTTGTATTCTTTTCTTTTTTTTATTGCATAACCAACTTATTTATATGGCCTAGAAGGAATTTGGTCTGTTTGGAGAAAGCATGGAATAGTGGATATGTATCCACTCTAAAGCCCTTAATTTTATTAGCTATTAGTCTCTCATTCCTGTGATTTATTACTTATATTGACATGAGGAAATGTAAATATGCTTTAAAATTCATTTTTAGCCAGAATATGTTTCCATTTCCCTGGATAATTTTTATTGTGAATTCTGTCCTGTGATGGGTTTCCATCTTATCTTGGAATCATAGAATCGATAAGGTTGGAAAAGACCTCAAAGATCATCAAGTCCAACCTGTCACCCAAGACCTCATGACTCCTAAACCATGGCACCAAGTGCCATGTCCAAACCCTTTTTGAACACCTGCAGGTACAGTGACTCCACCACCTCCCTGCCTATTCCAATGGCCAGCAGCTCTCTCTGTGAAGATCTTGTCTTGCCATTGTTTGAAAATATAAATACTCAGGCTGAAAATGGAGATATAAAATTATAATCATAGGCAGGCTAGAACACAGAAAACAATGGCACAATAGTTCTTCCATTTTCACTGCAAAAAATGGAGAACAAACTACACTCCAAAAGCTCACTGCTAACCATTTGACAAGATATTTACTGGTCCACACACAAAAAAATCCCATTTCTTTGGTTTTTTTTCCATTTTATTTAATTTGAAACTGCTTTCTAAAATCAATCCAAATTCATAAATAGTTATCCTTTTAATAATGGATCTTCCATGAATAAATAAATATTTCAAAGATAAATATGTTTACAATGACAATTCATTCCACTGAATGAAACATTAGTTGTCACTTACTCGTCAATCATGAACATCAAAATTCAATTCTTCCTTGCCTCTTGCTAGTGCAAAAAAACTATTTCTAGTCATCTCATTGCTTTAATATAACATGCCTGTGAAAACTTCCTTTTATAGACAAACATGTTTTGTGCATAGAACATTAGCTATTAAAATATGGAAGTTTAGTTTCCTGTTATCATAGTAGATAACTAAAAGTATTGCTCAAGATTTACACTTACAGGAAATACTTTGAGTCCATTTTTTTATCTCATTAAAGTAACCAAATTAGCCTTTCATCTCCTTTCTCCAAAAATATTACTTCAGATCTGATACCAAACAAATGTTTTATTATCTCAAAGTCTGTTGCATTGAACCATCATTAATACACATTGGAAATAATTGCAAAATATTTTTCACAAGGAGAAATATTCTGGGACAAATAAATTAAAACTGGTGTGTAAATAAAAACCATGTAAATACAAATGATAAGGACAAAGCATTGTAGAATGAATAGTAGTGATTGACACATTAAGTGATTAAACTACTTTTTGATGTAAATTAACTTTTCCATAATAGTCAGAAATAATATAACAACTCAGATTACAGAGAATAGCATAGCACAAATAGAATGGAATAGAGTGGAATGGAATGGAATGGAATAGAATAGAATAGAATAGAATAGAATAGAATAGAATAGAATAGAATAGAATAGAATAGAATAGAATAGAATAGAATAGAATTAACCAGGTTGGAAAAGACCTTCAAGATCATCAAGTCCAACCTATCACCCAACACCATCTAATCAACTAAACTATGGCACCAAGCACCCCATGCAGTCTCTTCCTAAACACCTCCAGTGACGATGACTACACCACCTCCCTGGGCAGCCCATTGCAAAGAGCAACCAAGGTTGCAGGAGTCTACTTCTAGGTACAAAGGAGTGGATTTAAAGAAGCTTTAGAGGGAAAGTAGACCATTTTAGATGTCAATACTTTGATAGCTTCTTTCCTAAAGAGAGAAGAAAGCTCATTACAAAATTAAATATAACTCCAGTGTGAGAAAACAATACATTTCATACTCTGGAAGATGAAGTGATTTATTAAGTTTACCATAGTGATGAAAATGAAAAAAACCCACAAAACAAAATAGAAAGCATAATTTGAGCTAGGCAAGATATTCACATTTTTTGAGTTCCTAACTAGAGAATATTTATTGGAAAAATTCTTGCTCTTATTTGGTTTAAAAGTAGAGGCCTTCAAATGCTTTGTCTGTTCTTAACAATCTGCTCTTGAGACTTTATTTTCTTAGGATGGCAGATTAACACTGCTTTCCTAGAAAGTCAGCCAAAACTGTTTTGATTTTAGCTCCAGAATAATGTACTATACCAATTTGAGATACTGATGTCCCTGATGTTTCTGAAATCTGTTGGTGGTTATGGTGGTTATTATTCTTTGTCTTCAGTGACTGAGTAGCTTTAGTAAGTAAGCATGTTACTACAGTAAAATAGTTTAGAATTTTCTATGTGATAATGGAATCGTAGAGTCAATAAGGTTGGAAAAGACCTCAAATATCATCAAGTCCAACCTGTCACCCAAAACCTCCTGAATACTAAACCATGGCTTCAAGTACCATGTCCAATCCCCTCTTGAACACCTCCAGGGATGGTGACTCCACCACCTCCCTGGGCAGCACATTCCAATGGCTAACAACTATTTGTGAAGAACTTTCTCCTCATCTTGAGCCTAAACATCCCCTGGTGCAGTTTGAGATTGTGTCCTCTTGTTCTGGTGCTGGTTGCCTGGGAGAAAAGACCAACCCCCACCGGGCTACAACCTCCCTTCAGGTAGCTGTAGATAGCAATAATGTGTAATGAAGTTTGGTTGTAAAAATATAAGTTAGCCAATTCATCGACTCTTGTTTTATATGACCTGAATATTTCAGTCACCATTTAACCACAGGAAAGTAGATTATAATACACTGTTAAAATGTAAACTATTCCAGTGCCAGCACCTTCTTAATGCATTTAATCTTCTTTAGTTTCTGTGATTTTGACTAAAGGAGTCTCTGACAAATTCCATCTGAGCTTTTTAATTAGATTTTGGAAACCCATGACAGTGTTATAATATGTGTGCCTGAGTATAAAACTCAAGAAGAAAATTCCAAAACTCTCTTCCATTTCACTGTTTTTGCTACAAGTTAGGAGGACTTAAATTCCTTCTCACAACCAAGAAGCTGCTGCTGCTGTAGCTATTAGTCAGTCATGTTTCCTAGATAGACTAGCTGAAATTGATTAGGAATCCTTATGTATTATTTCCTCCTGGAGCTATGAACAATTTCAACACAGTATTTCATACTGGTTTAGCATGGAATGTTAATGATTTTGATCCAGTTCTATTCTACTCTTCATCTTCTATCATCAGATCCTCAAACTGCATTGCCAAAACTTGGGTGAAAGGCACCCAGGGGGGGCTCTGTAAGTTGTAAAGCTTTGGTAGACTTTGGTGAGAACTCTAATTCTTCAGAGTAGGCTGTGAGGAAAGGCACTGGGTGCACAGACTAGAGCTGGTTGTACATGAAATCTAGACTTTGCTCCTGCAGGACATGGTGTCTCATTCTCTGCAGTGTCCACCACAGGAGCAAGATTCTGATACCCCTTATTTGTCTTTGTCTTAGTCCCTATAATACTGCTCAGCCTTTAATTGTTTTCTGCAACTCAGCTACCTAATGCAACAGATCATCCCTTGCAGATATTTACCTTTCTTCAGGAGAAGGGTGTGGACACTTGCTGCAACCTACTGTCTACATTGAAGTCTCCTTGCTCACCAGTTCTCTCTGGGTGGAAGTAGCCGATATGCCTGGGTCTTCCTCTGTAAAAGCAGTGTTTCTATCTCTGAGGCAAGAGCCCACCATCCTGGCAATGACCTAGAGCACTTCCCTAGGCTGTGACCCTACAAGAAGCACACAGGACCATTCTCATGTTCTTGTCAGCACTACCTGCTGCACAAATTGTGGCATCCTCTCTCCATGTTCTCTCAAACCCTGTCTGTATACTATGTTCATAGAAGTCCATCCTTGTATTAAGTTTGGCTGACCAGGAGTTAATTCTCCTCAGAGCATCTTTCTAGTGCTGTGCTTTGCAATGCTGTAGCTGGGTGTTGATAACACACCAGTGTTTTGGCTACTGCTCAATGAGAACTCAGGCTGTGCTTTCCCAACATTTTCCTGTCCCAAGAGTATGCTGAGGGGTGGGCAAGATCTTAGGAGGGGACACAGCTAGGCCAGCTGACCCAGAATGGCCAAAGGGGTATTCCATGACATATGACATCAGCTCAGATACATATACTAAGTGAAAAAATGAAGTGTGGGGATATTTGTCTCTGGCATCTGTCCTCCAGAGCAACCACTACGCATGGAACCCTGCTTCCCAGCAATGATCTATCACCATGTGCTGATGGGAAGTAGAAAATAACATCTTTGTTTTCTTTTGCTTCTGCACATGGTCTTTGCTTGTGCTTCACATTATTAAATTGCTTCTATCTTATTCCTGGCATTTTGTTACATTTTCCCCTCCTGTGGCCATCTAAGAAAGTGAGTGATAGAATGTCTTTGGTGGGCATTTGGCCCCCAGCCAGGGCTAAACCACTACAATCCTTGAGGTCCCTTCTAACCTGGCATTCTATGGTTATTGTTATGCTGATTAATTGGTTTACTCCATTTTAAAGAGTGATAATTTCCTGTACTAATTGAACTTCAGTTTACTTTGAAACCATATCTAGTCCCAGACAGCCAACACCAGAACAAGAGGACACAGTCTCAGGCTGCACCATGGGAGGTTTAGGCTGGATGTTAGTTAGAAGTTCTATACAGAGAGAGTGATTGCCCATTGGAATGGGCTGCCCAGGGAGGTGGTGGAGTCACCATCATTGGAGGTGTTCAGGAGGAGACTTGATGGGGTGCTTGGTGCCATGGTTTAGTTGATTAGGTGGGTTGCATTGGTTGATAGGTTGGACGCGATGATCTTGAAGGTCTCTTCCAACCTGTTCTATTCTATTCTATTCTATTCTATTCTATTCTATTCTATTCTATTCTATTCTATTCTATTCTATTCCAAATTTCTTCTTTTAATATTACTATGATCCTCTCACTGGTAAATTTTGCAAAACAAAACTAATAATTTAGCATGTTTACTTATACTTTCTTGCATGAATAAGAGCTTCTGGTAGAAAACAGTACCAACTGGTAGAAAACCACAATTTGTTTTGCTAGAGCAACTGAGACTAATTCGTGTGTGTGTATGTGCCTTGGTAAATATCATGATGAAGCATAATTACATTTGGTCTTGAATGCTTTCATAACGGCAATGCAAATCCTGTCAGATTAACTAAGTCCTAGATTTTGATGATCCCCTAAAGCGAAGATTAAAACTGTCATATTCTTAATATATTATGAAGCACTGAACAGATTTGCATTGCTACAGGGCTTTGAAATAACCCGAGAAAAATTAATCTGAAAATTGGCTCATCACTCTTATCAAAATAAGATTATAAATCACAGAATGCTCTGTCAAAGTCTTTAACACACTTATTGCACCTATTTATTTAGAATAAGTTCTCTTGATTCCTAACATATGGAACCACGGTGCTGAAGCTGTATGGTTAAGCACTAGCTGAAGAATACCATACTGACCTCCTAAAATCTCTCATCTGCAGATATCCACAATGCATTTTTAAGATCATGGATAGATTAGCTAATTTCTTGGAAGTCAGATATCATAAGGAACAATTCTTTCTCTACACAAATCTGTAAAATACCTGGTTAGAAGATGCATGACAATAATTAAAGCAGTGAGTTGCAGGGCATAACAAAGTCACCGTCTCAAGCTGCGCCAGGGAAGGTTTAGGCTGGATGTTAGGAAAAAGTTCTTCATAGAAAGAGTGATTGGCCTTTGGAATGGGCTGCCCAGGGAGGTGGTGGAGTCACCATCACTGGAGGTGTTTGAGACTGGATGGGGTGCTTGGTGCAGAAAAGTGAGATTTTCCCTGAAGTGAACTTTTACCTTCACTTCTTTTACCCCATGAGCACTGAGACAAAGATGAGGACTTTAGCTAAGCTTACATGTTAAAAATTAGTAAAGACAAAAAAAAATAATTAGACTAATAGTGATATTGTCATAAAATGTCACATTACCTATTTGGTTCTAGTTTTCTTTTCCTAACCACATACATGCATAAAGAATATTATTTTTTTTCATTAAATATTGGAATAATTTTAAGTAAAGAATAAACTAGTCGCCATTCTATATTTTTCAGTGTTTATTTGAACACTGAAGGGCTAAGCGATGAAAATATCCACTGTTTATTGCTTTTCTTGCATTATGCTCTCTAACCTTTTGCTTTATTGCCTGGGGAGGTGGTGGAGTCACCATCATTGGAGGTGTTCAGGAGGAGACTTGATGGGGTGCTTGGGGCCATGGGTTAGTTGTTTAGGTGGGTTGGATTGGCTGATGGGTTGGACGCGATGATCTTGAAGGTCCCTTCCAACCTGGTTTATTCTATTCTATTCTATTAAACACAGACATTTAGTACCTAATGATAGAGAGATTTTAATTCACAGCATCCTCTGCATATTGGAGACAAGCTTTAGCATGAAAGGCATTAAAGGAACATATGCTGCAAGTGGATAAACAGATTTACAGGGAACCAGTGAGCCTAATTCTGTGTATGCAGTTCAGCACTAACGCTATTTATTCACTAGAACAAGTGATGGTAGAACAGATGTGCAAATAGAAATTGACTTCTTATTTAAAACTTAAAATATTTTTTGTCAGTTATTAGCCAGTAAGCAGAAAATAATAATAAAATGTCTCTGAACTCACCTGAAATTCATTCAAAGCCAGAACTGTGCTGTGATTTTTATGCCAGTTTGGTAAATCACAGCTGGCGTAGCCTATGTTGGCTTACACTGCTGAAAGAGCTCAAAATAAACAAAATATATTACTTAATTAATTTCATTATCTCTAGTCTGATAAGTCACAACTGTTATTTATTTGCACAGCAGTGACGTTCTGCTGATGGTTGTTGTAGTCTATAAATATGCTCCTGTACCATTCAATATTTTTTTATTAAACATATTTGGGGGGGGGGGGGGGGGGGTAATCTTTAAAGTCTGATGAAGATTGAAATCTTTTAAATGAGTGATAACATTTTAAATTCATTTTCTAAAAGTTAGAGTGGTATATTCAGCTATTGCTGTTAAGGGGAAGCTAGGGTACAAACACAGCAGCATTAATGGCTGATTTTATATCACATCCCAAGATCTTCAACGACAACAAGAGACGTGCTAGTGGAGCTTTTATTAGCTATCAAAAATAGGTTCTAGGACAAGTCAAGTGTCTTTTTCTCTCCTTTTCCTTGGCAAAATACACATTTTACCTGCTTGGCAATTAAAAAAAAAAAAAAAGAAAGAAAAAGAAGGAAAAAAAAAGGAAAAGATGAAAGAGTGAAAGTATATCAGAGAATACCTTACTGGAAATAAGTGAGGGTGAAAAATTCAATTTAGTGGGTCAAAAGGTATTAAGAAACTACTCCTAGGCCTATTCAGTTTTCAAATAAAAATGAAGAGAGATCAGTAGGAAAGCTTTTAAACAGAAAACAAGTATCCAACTCAAAAAGAAAGCATGAAAGAGCAGAATACAGTCAAAGTATCAGAATGAAGGTTCAAAACAATGGAAAACCAAAGCCAGCTTGAGGCTCATTCCTGCTAAATGCTGAGCACCTGCAACCCACCAGGTGTTCAGATTCTGCAAGTGTGTTTATGCATCTACTGCAAGTCTCATGCCTGAGTGCAATTTTTAGTAATATTTATCTTCTTCACACTGAAAAAAACCTCTTATACTTTCCAACCACCATTAACTTTTACTATATGATATGTCATTCAGACATAACATTTATTTGCAAATATTTACTCTCTTACCCACATGAAATAATTAAAACAAGAACCAAACCTAATCCCTCCACCCAAAAAAACCTTGGGTCTTAAGTTTAGTAAACAAGAAAGGTCCTAATCCCTTTTGGTTATCATCACTTCTACAGTTTGGGAAACAGCAGCACTTATCTGCTGAAATTAATGTCTTTCTCTTCATAACAACATATTACACAAAGGTTTTGCTTCATGGTTTATTAAATATGGATTAACTTTGAAAGCCTGTGAAATATTTTTAATCCAAGAAAGGCTTTGTACATGATAGTATTTAGGAATTGTATTTGATGGAATTGCCCTGACTCCTAGGCAATTGAATATGAATCTACTGGGATGTTTAGAAAGATGATCTTAATAGGCTAGTAGAATTCAGGCTCACATCAATAGTACTGCTGAATGGCAACACATAATTAATATCTAAACCTTTCTATATCCACTTACAAAATAGAATGAGTTAATAGAACCAAGGTGAACACTTTTCATGTTCTTAGTCATGACTTCTATGAAGAAAACACTACTGGTGATGGAATTACATGTTATATGCTAATTTACTGATCTGCTGAGTACTGAATGATGAACCTTCTTCATATGCTCTGTATATTAAAAAAGCCAGTGGTGCACTCAGTGTATCTCTAGTGACAAAAGGTGCATGTAAGCATAAAAGGAGAATAATCTATTTTTTTTCCTAACATACAGAGAGATGAAGGTCATTACTGTCTTTGTGTTCTCTCAGACAGAGATGCACCTGAATTGCTAAATTGCTAAATTGCCAAGAGACTTGATGGGGTGCTTGGTGCCATGGTTTAGTTGATTAGATGGTGTTGGATAATGGGTTGGATGCAATGATCTTGAAGGTCTCTTCCAACCTGGTCTGGTCTATCCTATCCTATCCTATCCTATCCTATCCTATCCTATCCTATCCTATCCTATCCTATCCTATCCTATCCTATCCTATCCTATCCTATTCTATGAGTACTGCATCAGGTCTCAAAAGAATCAAAATTATTGAATTATTTTTTGTGTTCAAAAGAACACTATTAAAGAATATTCTGAGTTGGAATAAACTGAAGTTGATGTAGTCAATGAAAAAAAAAGGAGAAAGTATCTAAATATTAGAGGAGGCTTCATAACTGGCTCTTTAAAGGACCTTTGCTATACAAGAGGGACAATACAACTTATATCAAGACAGTGAAGAGATCATGGAACTCAGAATTTGGCATAGAAAGGTGAAGATCTGTTGCATATTTTACCTTATTACAAGACAGGAAACATAAATTGAGGAGTATATATAGTCCAGTTTCTCAAATTAACAAACAGTAAGTCCATACAAGAATTTCTCTTGTACCCTTGCTTATCAGCTTTCAGGAGAAAAGAGATCCACTTGTAATAGCTGATAAGGCTAAAATACATACAGTTTTATAAAGCACTGATGATATAAGGCAAATCTAGACTTCTTAGACAAGTTTGTGTTCTGAAACAATCTTGTAATGTCAAATTTGAAGCCATAATGAATTTCATATTGTGAACCAGTGCTACTGTAAAATTAAAGTAGTATTTGTTCAATAGACAAGAGAATGAACATTGTGTGTCTTCCAGTTTATAGTTCCACTTTCTACAGAATCTCATTGGGTGGAAAAAAAGGACAAGAAAATAATTTTATGACATTTGTACAGAAATATATAATCATAGAAACATAGAATGTTTTGGGTTGGAAGAGACTTTTTAGCAGGTTCATCTTCTGTTTGATCAGGTTGCCCAGAGCCCTGTTAAGCCTGGCGTTGAGTATCTCCAAAGACGGGGCTTCAACTATGTCCCTGGGCAACCTTTTCCAGTGTTCCACTACCCTCATGGTAAGGAACTTGTTCCTAACATCCAATCTAAATCTACTCTTCTCTAATTTAAAACCATTGTCCCTTGTCCTGTTGCTACAGGTCTTTGTAAACAGTCTCTCTCCAGCCTTCTTGTAGGTCCCCTTCAGATGCTGGGAGACTGTTCCTCCCCTGTCTCTCTTGATCTGCTGGTCACAATTTGATTTTCCTTATATACTTAGTATGTACATGTGACTTATCCTGTAGTGTTGATCAGGGAGTAGCAGTAGCTTTTATGTTGATCCAGTGGGATTCAGTCTGAATTTTATACTGCTCAATAAAGCTTATCTGACTGTTCTTGTACTAAATGTGTACTGTGCACAAGTTCATCTTCTCAGCATAAGGGAGCAAATAATAGTACAGTAGTAACACAGTAGTACACTAGAAGTGCACAGTTCTTTCACACTAGACCTCAATGAGGTTATTGTTCTTTATTCCCAAGCTAGCAGAGATGAGCATGGAGTAACCAGGGCTCACTGCACATAGGGCAATATGGGAAGTCATATATATTCTGCACACACACACATATATATATATAAAACAAACAAATATATATCTCTTGTATACTCTTGTGTATGTTTTCATCACTCTTCATGGTGCTCTGATTTGGAAAACATTGAATCATAATTTGGCATAATTTAAAACAACTCTGTTAATTATCTGGGGTTGAGTATTTTATGTTGCAAATCTTGACAGCTACTACTTTCCTGACTGGCATATCAAAACTGCTGTGCTCTAATCAGAGTGTGCTTTCATGACAATAGCTGAGGTGATAGCCCACACTCCATTGGAATAATTACATTGTTCTGTTGTTTGCAAATACAATCTCAAATTCCCACATCAAATACTCCAGTACCAATCAGTGTGAGTTGTTATATCTCAATTAGTCTCCCATGCAATTCCTGTGCAAGGGTTAGATCTCCCTCCACATTCCTCTACTGATTGCAGATAGGAGGAGGAGGGTGTTTTCATTTTCCTTACTTAGAATTCTCTATCTTATTCCTAGACCCTCACCGACCTCAATGCAGAGATCGCCTTGAGTCACATGGACTTTTACCAGTATTGTGACTTTGTTTGTTGTACTGCTGGAGTGACAGTAAGCAAAACTGAAAGACCAATTAATTTCTTCCCTGCCTGTGGTCATTTTTCCTGAAATGAATAATACTTCCAAGAACACACTGTGCTGCAGTATAAGCACAATATAGCAGTCTTTTAGGGGGGTCATGCATATGTACCCTATGATGAGATCTCTAGAAACTGCATGGGACCATGGCTGCAGAATTGAAAATACTTTTATGTTGTGCACCATTTTTAAAATGACATTTTTATTTGCAAGCTAGCATGACCTCTTTCATGAAGCCTTTATTAAAAACCAATAGAATAGCATAGCATAGCATAGCATAGAATAGAAAAGAATAGAATAGAATAGAATTAACCAGGTTGGAAAAGAACTTTGAGATCATCGAGTCCAACCCATCATCCAACACTATCTAATCAACTAAACCATGGCACCAAGCAACCCATCCAGTCTCTTCTTAAACACCTCCAGGGATGGTGACTCCACCACCTCCCCAGGCAGCCCATTCCAATGGCCAATCACGCTTTCTGTGAAGAACTTCTTCCTAACATCCAGCCTAAACCTCCCTGGGCACAGCTTGAGACTGTGACCTCTTGTTCTGAAACAACCAAGTAGTTGTTTTCTGGGTGTTTTTGTTTATTTGTTTGTTTTTGCTGCCTATTTGAAAGAAACAAACAACCAAACATGAGTTAGAGAATGTCTGGAATATATCTAGAGTGTATCATTCCCAACTTTAGATAATGTATACTCACCTTGTGGGTATCTCCTAGTTGACTCAATAAATAGTAAAGCTAAAAAGTAATAATCTGTAACAGCAGAACATTTATTATTTAAGGCTTGTGCTTGCAAACTGTGTGGCTATCAACCATTTTAAAGAAGCTAAGATTCAAGAAATATCATCTCTTTTATATGCTAAGAACTAGTATGCCTGGTTTTGAACATACTTCCCTTAGGAAAAATCTTCCATGATATAGATAGACTGGAGGATTTCTCAAAGCTTGTTAACCTTATCTGTCTCCTTTCACCATCAAAACATAATTAAACAGTAATATAAATATGAGTTTAATTAATTTCCCTAAATAATTCAATTTTGCACTGTTATATGTGACAAAAGTTGCACCACAATGGTATTGATTTCATCAGCAAATTGTTAGACATAATGCTATAGATGTCAGTCCAAGAAATCCCAATTGCTGGTTAAGCAATTGACATGTCTTGAAGATTTCTTTCATCACAATTGTGAGGAGCCAACATAAACACAGTAGTGTAGAGTAGAGCTGTGCTGCTGTATGCACAACAGTCTGATGGCACAGAATGATAGGGGGGGGGAAAACTCCTGAAATGTCTGAAAATAATCCAGGGGACCTATGCATAATCACCTTGAAAGCCATAAGTGATGCCTTGCATACATAAAATTAATGATTTCCTGGGCTAAATTACACTATACTTAAAAGTGAAAGCATCAATCTTATTTTTTTTTGTTATTTCAGGATTTTGCCATTTATCTGTTTAGCAGATGGATGTAGATGGATAAGAATCCATCAGCCAGACACACACTGAAGAGAGAGAGCTTTAAAAGAGTAAAACATAACATGTCAGAGAAGGAAGAGAAGAGAAAGATGTGTATCAGCGCTTTTACACCACGCTCAAAAATGAAAACCTCTATTATTTCATGATCAATTTCCTATTACTCTGTTTTGCTGTCTGAACTCAAAGATTATCTCCAGTGAAATCCTTCACAGCAGGCTATTCTTCCTTCATTTTGAAGATCTGAAATACCATGGCTCAGGTATTATCTGTAAATTATTTCATGTGCCTTTGAATAGGTGTATTGTATGCCTTACTCCAGGGAGTTTATGGATATTCAGTTCTTGCAAGAAGGGAATATTAAAAAAAATAATGTAACCCCCCCAAAATCTAAGGGAATACAAAGTCAATACTTCAGAAAACACTACCCAAAACCAGCAAACACAGAACAAGTAGACTTACAGGTTTTTCATAGTGGTTACCGATAGATGTCCAAGCACATTAGCTTTAGACTCATAGTTTGTGTCAAGTGAATGAGGAAAGAGTACAGCAGGGTGTAGACCATGGCATTTGACTTCTTTTTCTTAACAATTCTACATGGAGGTTCAGGACCAAATAGTTCTGTATGATCTTGAATGCGCTAAACCTGCACAGTATACAGTGATAACAGAAACACACATATTTTAGGATGGAATGGAATGGAATGAACCAGGTTGGAAGACACCTTCAAGATCATCACATCCAACCCATCATCCAACACCATCTAATCAACTAAACCATGGCACCAAGCACCCCATCGAGTCTCTTCCTAAACACCTCCAGGGATGGTGACTCCACCACCTCCCCGGGCAGCACATTCCAATGGCCAATCACTCTTTCTGTGAAGAATTTCTTCCTAACATCCAGTCTAAACCTCCCCTGGTACAGCTTGAGACTGTGTCCTCTTGTTCTGGTGCTGGTTGCCTGGGAGAAGAGACCAACCCCCTCCTGACTACAACCTCCCTTCAGGTAGTTGTAGACAGTTGTAGACATCCTATCTTCCATAAGAAACTGATCCCAAGAAAATGGCAAATAATTTTGTAAGGTAATGTTTAATGTCATTTAGACAAGGGATCGTGTAATCTCATATAGCTTTCACATACTTATCAATAAGTGGAATTATGACATACAATTTGATGAGAAATTTATATGCAAAAAAATTTACTATTCTCACCTTTTTAATCCTTTCTCTGCACAACAAAAGCTGTGATTTTTTTTTTACACTGCTGGGAAATTGCATTAGCTCTAGGACTTCATATTTAGATATGCTCTTCACATCTACGAAGGGAAATTGATCAGCTTTCAAATATTTTTTTTATAGAATACTTCATGAGTTAAGCACATACTCCCTGAGGGATTATGCCACTATTTCCATTTAATTAAATTGATTAAATTAAAGGAAATGGTGGATAACCTCAAAAGGAAAATATATTTCAATTATGAAAAATGTCATTCATTCTGCGATACTGCATGTACAGCACATAATGGCTTTAACATGAGATTCCAATTCTTCTAACAGGTGATTTGTTATACAAAAGTTAAGGTGATCTTGAACACTTGATAAAGTTCATTATGTGTTACCTTAAAAATACCTGTCTTATACATCTATGCTCTGGCTACAGTTATAGATAAGAGATGAAGCTGGAATTGTATAGCTGTAAAAATTACTTTAAAAAATGCTACCGTTTTGCATAGTTGCTGTGTACGTGTTTTGCCAAGGAAAAGACTGTTGTCAGCGTTTCTTTGCTACTTCTCCTGATCACTGAAATCTCTTCTGAAGAAGTGCTACAACATTCCTCAATGGATATAAGAAAAACAAACTAGAATAGAATAGAATAGGAGTAGAATAGAATAGTAGAATAGAATAGAATAGAATAGAATAGAATAGAATAGAATAGAATAGAATAGAATAGAATAGAATAGAATACATAGAATAAACCAGGTTGGAAGAGACCTTCAAGATCATCGCGTCCAACCCATCAACCAATGCAACAGCACCCAAACAACTAACCCACGGCACCAAGCACCCCATCAAGTCTTCTCCTGAAAACCTATAGAATAGAATAGAATAGAATAGAATAGAATAGAATAGAATAGACCAGACCAGGCTGGAAAAGACCTTCAAGATTATCGAGACCAACCTGTCACCCAACACCATCTTATCAACTAAACCACGGCACCAAGCGCCCCATCCAGTCTCTTCCTAAACACCTCCAGTGATGGTGACTCCACCACCTCCCCAAGCAGCCCATTCCAATGGGCAATCACTCTTTCTATGAAGAACTTGCTCCTAACATCCAGCCTAAACCTCCCCTGGCACAGCTTGAGACTGTGTATTAAGACAAAAAATAATGCCTTCAAAACATGTAAGAATCTCATGCTATGTTATTGAAATTATAGATACCTAAGGCTTTATAACCTAAACTGGTTTAAGCCAGGAAAACAAATGGGCCCACCTTTGCTCTAAAAATAACAGATAAACACACATGAAAGTCAAGTATCTTTTGAAGCTCAAGCTGAAACCCTACACAGCGATAGCGTGAAGGATTGTGGCTCGCATTATTGGTTCCTTTTCCATTATAAATGATATCTTTTTTTTAAATCAAACAGAATATTTGTAGCTCTTTCTTCTCTCTAAAATGGATTTTATCTTTCTGACACAAGAATAGTCATTCTGGTTCTTTTGTGTTTTGAGTTTGTGCCAGAAGTGCCAGCTTCTTATATTAGAGATAAAATAAATTCTCTGAAGAGCTGAGCCTGTCAAAATAGGTGGGAAAAGAGTCATTTGCTGTGTGCCCAAATAATAGATGCAGCATACATAAATATCGCTCAAGAACAGCCCAAATAATTCTTACACTTACATTGATTTTTCTAGTGACAGGCTGCACTTCTGATAAGTAATATTTCTTTGACTGGACAGAGGAAAAGCATTAAGATCTATAAATATTAGAGTTCTCATTGATATGACAAGAAGTTTTTTATGCTGAATAATAAGGCAAATACTGATGAGAAAAAGGTCAATGAATATAATGAACTGCAGTTGCCACAGGAGCCAGCCATGTCTTTTACCTCTTATTAGATAGAGATAAATCAAGTGCATATTTGCATGTGCATGCTTGTGGGAGGAAGGTTATTTAGCTTGAAGATATAAATTCATGGCAGACAGACAAGAAAATATGTTATTCCATATTCCATTTACAGACATGATCTTATTCACAATTGTCCATTTAGGAACTGGGTCAGCAATTTAGTTGTTGCAGTAAAAATTTTGGTTGGGGAAAATCAACAGCTGTTTCTCTCCAAGGTCAGATGACTCAGCAGGGAAAAAATTTCTACAAGTGCTTACTGAGGTTTTTCTGTACTATACACCTGGCCTCAAATGCCTTCAGGTCCTTAGCTATTTCATGTCATCACAGATAATTCCAATCTGTTCCACAAAGTTAAATACATACTTTGGCATACATTCTCAAAAGCACTAGGCAAGCCTCCATAACTCTTTTTCTGATTAATTTGCCTGATAAAACAAAGGATATTTTAGCATAACGTAATAGAAACCATTATAAGCACAAGATATTAATCTTGTGACAAACATTTATCTAAAATAAGTATTTTACAACAGAATGCATGGCATAAAGGTTCTCTTTCTTTCTTTTTTTCTTTTCTTCTCTTTTCTTTTCTTTTCTTTTCTTTTCTTTTCTTTTCTTTTCTTTTCTTTTCTTTTCTTTTCTTTTCTTTTCTTTTCTTTTCTTTTCCTTTTTCTTTTTCTTTTTCTTTTTCTTTTTTTTTTTTTTTCCTTTTTATTTTTCTTTTCTTTTCCTTCAGAAACCCACATTTTTTTCATCAAATCAGATAAGCAAAACATATTGGACAAACTCTAAGTGACCTGGGTATGTGACAGAACTTCCACTCATGAGTCAGCCTCCGCCAGCCCTGTTCTCACAGATTCTCTGCATCATATCAATGACAAGAGAGACTCATAGCTGCCATTAAAGGATTAGTTTTATTATTTGTCTCTCTTTCCAGCTACCAGCATGCTCTTCATAATGAAAGTGGAAGGGAAGCACAGATGCATTTTATTTCTTGAGTTTGATGCCCTTGTAGTTCACTACATCTGCCAGCAGGAATTTCTACCAAATAGCTAATATTATAGCCACAACAGGCTGCAAAGAGTCACTTGCTACAGATTTCAACAAAGGAATGTAAAATCTTAATTGGAAAAGATATTTTCCCTTCTGTTCCACAATGGAATTATACATTATTTCATAAAAAGTGATTTATTTCTCTTAAAAAAAACCAACAAAAACTAAAATCATATCTAGGTTTTAATTTTACATTGGACACTGCAATGTGCTTGCATATGTGCTTGCTGTTTCTTGTCTTTCATTTCTGCAAGAATTTAAGAACTGCCCATTTATAAGCATATGAAAGCAAGCAATTCTGCCATTGCTGATCATGTTTTTCAGGGATGAATTTCCCAGCCTACAGAGACAGGCTAGTTTGATTCCCAGCCTACTGGATATGAGACAAACTCTGCTAACAGCCCACAAGACAGTTGGCAGTGTTATGGACTCTACTGGAAGGTGCAATACTAAAGATGTAGAAGGCACTAAAATATTATCATCATATCTTCCCAATAACAGCCATATCATTGATTGTGTTGCTGATCCTATTCTGCTGTTTCACTTTAGAAAGGTGATAAATCTCAGTTAGTAGTTATAGGAAACCTGAGAGTCTTGAAATATTTTTCACTGCATGGCTGCTTCCATCAGAATCAGAATGAGAGTATTTCATTTGTTATAGATCACCAATTTAATAAATTAAAAAAGCAATCTACACTAAATGAGAGGAAAAGATACTTTCAAAGTAATGTCACTTTCTAGGAGGGAACTTCTTTAGCTTTTTCATCAAATATATCTTATTGAAAATTGACATCACCATGCCTTTGCATGCATTAAAAGTAATCAATAAATCCTCCTGCTTTTATAGGTACACCAGGTTTGATATTAACTTAATTTTAACCTCCAGGCTTTGTTTCTTTCCCTTACTCTTTCAAGGGTAGTTTCATTACTTGTAACATTACTCTAATGTCCTTATTTGCAAGTGACAGGGAATTTACATTACAATTGTAAGTTATGATACCGTTCTCTCTTCTTCAAATCTTGGCACAGGAAATTTGCAGTTATTTGCTCAAATTTATTATGAAATGGACTTTTAGAATAATGAAATAAGAAGTCAAAGTGAAAAGCAATCACAAAAACGTGTGCAATAGTTACAAACCTAAATGTGGCTTTCAATATACTATTACCAACAAAAGAGATGAAAAATGGAATTGTAAGATGAGGATGCAGCAAAGCTGAGCAGTAGTAAAATTCAGAGTTATCTGAAAATTCCATTTTCCTGCTGCTGAAAATTTCCCTTTCTCCATCTGGCTAGGTAACTGTCCTTTATAACAGCACACTTGAGGCCTCCAGCTATGGACAATCAGAATCACCTTTTTCCTGATGGTGTTTGCTGCTGCCTAGATCTCTCTGGAATGTGTTAGGTTTTGCCTGACCAATTTTAGAAATACCAGAATGATACCAGTCTATGCAGAGCCTAAAATAATTTCTTCCAAGGCTCCAGATGGATTCATTTTCATTCTGAACATCAATTCAGCCTGGATGCACTTAGTTACTACCAGATTATGGTTATTCTATGAAATAAAGTTCATTCTTATTCTACTAGAATGAAAGGTGCTGCACCAAAGGAAAGGAACATATGAAAAATTGTTTTCTGATATATTAACAGTTAGATCTTCATTAAATCAATTAATGTATTACTTACACAATATTTTTAGTTTGCATTTACCAATATAGAAATATTTTCATAGAATCATAGAATTAATAAGGTTGGAAAAGACCTCACAGATCATCAAGTCCAACCTGTCACTCATGACTACTGTGGCATCAAGTGCCACATCCAGTCCCTTTTTGAACACCTCCAGGGACAGTGACTCCACCATGTCCCTGGGCAGCACATTCCAAAGGCTAACAACTCTCTCAGTGAAGAACTTTCTCCTCATTTCAAGCCTAAACTTCCCCTGGTGCAGTTTGAGACTGTCCTCTTATTCTGATGCTGGTTGCCTGGGAGAAGAGACCAACCCCATCCTGGCTACAACCTCCCTTCAGGTAGTTGTAGAGAGCAATAAGGTCTCCCCTGAGCCTCCTCTTCTCCAGGCCAAGCAACCCCAGCTCCCTCAGTGTCACATACTCTGCACAAATCCAGGTATGTTTTACTTCATAATTTGCAACTAAATTGGCTTGTAGAGCAATTTCTTTAATTTGAAAGATTTTTTTAAGGTTGACTTCATAAAAAACATTCAATCATTATTTGTTCTAGATAAATGAATCAGAATTTTTAATACTTTGCTTGAAGCATTCAAAGTACCATGTTATTGAAATGATATGAGTATTTTGTACATAAACAATTATTTTGTACATAAACAATTATTTTGTATCCCAGAGCAATGATTTTTTGGCACAAATTAATTTTTTGATTACTTTGTCCACTGTTAAGACAGTAGGAATGTTTACCACTTCTATTGTGTTCAGCAGAGCTTTATATCCCAGCAACATTTTTATGGATAAATTAATGATCATTAATCATATCACAAATACCAACATGTAGTAAAAATAAAACACATTATACATTTCCTACAACACAGGAAAGGTAAGAAATAGGAATCAGAAAGGAGAAAGGTAAAAGCTGTCCTTCCTGTTTATCTTCTCCTTTTTTACCTCATAGCATCAGCAAAAATAAAATCTCTCTGATACTGAAGTTCCACTTGAGAGGCTCTAACAAAGGGACACATGCAGACTTCCACAATCTTTTCTCTCTTGTTTTTTTTACCTTACAAAAACCCCCACTTGTCTTATGCTTTATAACAGGCTATTAAAAACTAAAATTCAAAATGACTGGAATTATGCTGACTGGTTTAGGATGCAAAAACAAGCCCAGAAGATACTCTAATACACAAACTCTGAAATATTTTAATAACAGTAATCTGTTTCTCCATTTAGAAAATTGACCAGAATTCTACTAGCAAATTAAATGAAGCTACCATATGTGCACCTCTACAGATCTGCTTGTTCTTTTTATGAGGATTTTTCAATAATTAGAGACTAATATTATTTGAGCTCTAAATGGTCTGACAATGGCAATATCTGACAGTAGCATCCTAGAACTAGCACACATATAAGCACAGAAACACCATAATACAGCTTAATAAAGCAAAAGAAACTTGCCAGCATGTAACAATAACAGCACAATAAAGTTTTGCTCAGTCTGTCAAATTACTTTAGCAAATCTAAAAGCTCTGTTTTAAACACCCTAAAGGTTCATAATCTACTTTTGCTCAACAATTAAAGTAAGAGCTAGAAACCATAAGGGTCTTCAGAAAGAAGTTTCTCTAATATCCATCAGGTGTAGGAGTTGGTAGAAGAGAGGCTTTTATTGAGTGTTATTATTTTATTCTTTTTAAAGATAAAATCTGAGTTATTCACATGCCTTTTACATTAGAGGATGAAAGCGAGGTGAGCTAAGCACCTGCATGTAATGGAAAACAATTATTTTGTAAGTACCTATTGTAAGAGATTTGTAATAACATGAATGGATTTTTTAGATTCATTTTATGCTGCATTCCAGTATTCCAATTTCTGGCAGTGACACAAAGTACTTTTTCTTTCTTTTTTTTTTTTTTTTTTTTTTTTAATAACTTAAATATTGAGCCTATAAACTGTTTGAATTAGAATATTTAAAGGCTAAAAATCAAAACTATGTTCATAAACAGTGAGTTTTCATAATGGAGTAAGACATTGAGAAGAAAAAATTCTAATCAGTCTTCTATCACTGCAACACAAAAGCTACCAAACTCCTTACACAAACTCATCCTAAAAAAAAGCAAAGAATAATCTAAACTCTTAGTGACTGAAAGTAAAACGTATTTCACAGTATCACCAAGGTTGGAAGAAACCTCAAAGATCATCGAGTCCAGCCTGTCACCACCAACCTCATGACTAGACCATGGCACCAAGTGCCACGTCTGCCAAGTCCCCTCTTGAACACCTCCAGGGATGGTGACTCCACCACCTCCCTGGGCAGCACATTCCAATGACAAATGACTCGCTCAGTGAAGAACTTTCTCCTCACCTCAAGCCTAAATTTCCCCTGGTGCAGCTTGAGACTGTGTCCTCTTGTTCTGTCCTCTTGTTCAGTGCTTTATTTAACAGAAACAATGGTTATTCACTCAACCGATCTTTAAAAGATGCTTATTTAATTACACCACGAATTGAGCACTTAGCAACTAAATGTGCCATCCCTGTAGTGCAAGCCTCATCCACACCGAATGAGATTCTTCTAGCTTTGTGTGAACAAGGAAAGAAAGATCATTACTAATGTCTCTGTTGAAGGAAAAGTTGTTTGATGTCAGTTCTTTTTGAATATGTGAGACTGAACTGCAGAGAAATATGTAAAGAAACCAAACATCTACAAATCTCTTTCTCTACTGAATTTGTTGAAAGATGTGTTTTTTGAACACTTTCTTCAGAGAGTGATTGCTGTTGAGTTTCTCCATAGTGGGACAATTTTTTAAAATTAGTACATGGTAGACAAGGGTTTGCTTTCACGTGTTTCTCTGTTTATCAATTTGTTAGTTTATTTTCTCTTTTAGAATAGAATAGAATAGAATAGAATAGAATAGAATAGAATAGAATTAACCAGGTTGGAAAAGATCTTTGAGACCATCGAGTCCAACCTATCATCCAACACTACCTAATCAACTAAACCATGGCACCAAGCACCCCATCAAGTCTCTTCCTAAACACCTCCAGTGATGGTGACTCCACCACCTCCCTGGGCAACACATTCCAATGGCAAATCACTCTTTCTGTGAAGAAATTCTTCTTAACATCCAGCCTAAACCTTCCCTGGTGCAGCTAGAGACTGGGTCCTCTTGTTCTGGTGCTGGTTGCCTGGGAGAAGAGATCAACCCCCACCTGGCTACAACCTCCCTTGAGGTACCTGTAAAGAGCAACAAGGTCTCCCCTGAGCCTTCTCTTCTGCAGGCTAAGCAACCCCAGCTGCCTCAGCCTCTCCTCATAGGGCTTGTGCTCCAAACCCCTCCCCAGCTTTGTTGCCCTTCTCTGGACACGCTCCAGCAAGTCAACATCTTTCCTAAACTGAGGGTTCTGTATTTTTAGGAAAGCTTTGTGATATCTGTTACAGTGACAATATAAAAATTAAACAACATAAAAGTTAAACATCTTCCTGCTTTGATCACAAACCACATGGACTTTTACACTCACAGATGTTTGAAGGATTAGTTTTTTACCATAATGTGGGATCCAGCAGTATGTAGCTACTAGTCTCTATTACTAGCCTCAGTACCCTGCCATTTTTTCAGCAATTACATTGCCCCAAACAGGCTGTGACACTACCCATAACAGGCTCTGCACTCAATCTCAGTCTGCTTTGAAGTGCTCAGACACATCTCTGATTGCCAGCAAGTCCATTAATAGTGAGTTCTGTGGCATTCCTAGCAGCCACAATAATGCTAAGTGACAGGTAGACTGCTCATTGCCTGAACAGCTCATCTCTCAAAAAGCCCTTTCAGTTGCTCCACATGGCCCTCACAGCACCACATTTCCTACTGACTGACTCTGAAGTTGGGTGTTAAGTAGTTTCTAGCTAAGACTCCTGAGGTAAATAGCAAATACAAAGATGGAAAATGTCTAACTCAAGAACTATCAAGAATGAATACAGTTTTCAAAAGCAACCAAGGAGATTATAGAATCATAGAATCATTGAAGTTAGAAAAGAGCTTTTGAATCATTGAGCCTAATCATGGTCCAACTACTATGACCACTAAACTATATCCTGAAGTTCCACATATACATGCTTAGTGATCACTTCCAGGGATGGAGACTCCACCACCTCCCTGGGCTACCTGTTCCAGCACCTCACCACTCTTTCAATAAAGAATTTTTTCCTGATATCCAATCTAAACCTCCCCTGGCACAACTCAAACCCATTTCCTCTCATCTTGTTGCCAGTTACTTGGGAGAAGAGACCAGCACCGGCCTCACTACAACATCCTTTCAGGTAGTTGTAGAGACCAGTAAGATCTCCCCTCAGAATTCTCTTCTCCAAACTAAAGAACCCTAGTTCCCTCAGTTGCTCTTGGTACAATATGCCCTCCCAACTCCTCACCAGTCTTGCTGCTCTTCTCCTTCTGTCCAGGACCTCAGTATCTTGTACTGTGGTGCCCAGAAGTAAGCTGTGCTTAACTTACCAGACAGAAATGGCAGTCACATTTTCATGCTTGCATTTTTCTTTAATTTTCACTTTCCTTCATATTTTCAATTGACCAAGGACAGTAGGAACAGTGACAAAAAGACAGTTAATATATGTCCTTCTCTTCAAAATGTCTCTATTTTAACAGAACATGATGCATATAACCAAAACCAAAAAGCATGCAAAACCAAGTCAACTCATTGCAGGTTTAGCAGATCTTCCACTCCCCTGGTTCCTCCTTCCTGTAGAAAGATCTTGAGGGGAAAAAGAATAGGATAGGATAGGATAGGATAGGATAGGATAGGATAGGATAGGATAGAATAGAATTAACCAGGTTGGAAGAGACCTTTGAGATCATCGAGTCCAACTTATCATCCAACACTATCTAATCAACTAAATATATATATTTTATATATATATATATGTGTGTGTGTGTGTGTATATATATATACATAAAGCTTGGCTACTCCTGGCACCTTTTATCAACATCTTCACTCCACAAGCAAATTTCAGATGTATGAAGTTATAACACAACAGAAACTACAGGAACCAATATTTTATATTTGCCTGTTCCTAGAAAACTGTATAAAAAATTTATACTTTGAATTCATGAACATCCAGGATACATAAAAATGAGTAAGCATGCTCTTTGTTTTGCATTTGTGTTTTAATTGAGACTCAAAGCCAAGATGGGAAAACATATCATTGTTTCTATGACCACTCAGCTTGGCAGGGCAGATGGAAAATGGGGCTAAAAATAGAAAGCACTGGAAAGCAGTTCTTGCTGGATTAATTTCAAGTACACAGATAAGTTAGAGGCATATGCAACCAGCATAGCACACACAGAACCACTGGCTAACAGATACACAGCTTGTACAAGGAAATTTACTGGCAACCTTCAAACAAGTGAAAATTGTAGAAAAGGAATGATTGATTTCTGAGTAAATCTTCAAGATATGTTAATAAAGCTGTGGTTTATATGAATCATCTCAAACTCCTCATATGTTTCCCTAAGTGGCACAGTAAAAAAAGAAAAAAAAAAAAAAAAAAAAGGAAAAAGAAAGAAAAGAAAAAGGAGAGAGGATAAATACTTGGAATGCAAAAGACCTCTTGATACTTAAAAGAGCTTTTGTTCTAGTCGTATGCCTGAAATCACTGTATGCCAGAAATTGCTTCCCAGTTTAAGCTGACCTTAAGAAGGGAAGGTGAAGGTCATCCTAATGCCCCAGATTTCTGAAATACCAGGATATGTCACTATCTAATTGTACAATATATGTCACACTGGTTGTAAACCAAAGTGATGATCTGACAAAAGAAAGAGATAATGTATGGAGAATGGAAGCTTTTTGTGATTTACAAGCATTGCACATAGAGTGACAAACAAAGATGTAAACACATGCAGACATGCTTAACTAATGTTGTTAACATCCTATGTGTTGCTTATTTTCAAGATGTTGGCTTCACATAACCACTCCCAAGTAAAAGATTACATTGACAGAGTTATCGAGCTCTTTTGTCCGCATTTCAGTGTGTAATTGAATGGAGAGTAAATGAGATTGGCAAAATCTCATGAACACAGTATTTAACAAAAATATGTTGGAGTTTAATGGTCAAAAAAAACTTAAAAAAGCTAAGAAGGAACATTAAATTAAAAAGTTAAAAATATTTAACTAATAAAATGAAATGTTCAGGGTTATAAGAAAAAAAAAAAGATATATTAGCTCTTACTCTTCTAAACAGAAAACACTTGGGAATACTTTGATGACAGGTTGGACTTGATGATCTTTGAGGTCTCTTCCAACATTGGTGATACTGTGATACTGTGATACTTTGGTGCTCTGGTTTAACTGCAGCTGTCAGCTAAGCACCATGTGGCTGCTTGTCCACTCTTCATTCCTTCCCCATTACTGGAATGGGAAAGAGAATCAGAAGGAAAAGGTAAAACCTCCTGGGCTGAGATAAGAATAGTTTAATAAAAAAACACAAGAAGAGAAAAGGTAATAAAAACACTCATACCTATAAAAGAATGTATAAAGTGTGTGATGCATAAAGCAGTTGCTCATCACCAGGAAAACGGTGCTCAGCCTGTTTGCAAGCCAGCAATCCCTCCTCCTTCCAGCCAACTTTCCCAGTTATATACTGAACTCGACAGCATATGGCATTGAATATCCTCTCAGACAGTTCTGATCATTTGTCCTGGCTGTGTCTCCTTCCCAGCTTCTTGTGGAAATTAGCTCTATCCAAGCCAAACTTAGGATGCAGGGATACAGATTATTTTGGTTTTTTTTTACTGGGATTTCATTATTTCATAAGCATTGTTTATCAGAATGTTGTACCTTTACTGCATCGTTTCAGAGGCTCTTGGTACATAAGCACACTTACAAAACAAACTCTTTCTAGCAGTATTTGACTAAGTAAGAAGCAATCTGTTCAATTAGTGTCAAGGCAACCAGCACCAGAACAAGAGGACAGAGTCTCAAGCTGCACCAGGGGAACTTAAGGCTTGAAGTGAGGAAAAAGTTCTTCACAGAGTTGTTAGCCATTGGAATGTGCTGCCCAGGGAAGTGGTAGAGTCGTCATCCCTGGAGGTGTTCAAAAGGGGACTGGACGTGGCACTTGAAGCCATGGCTTAGTTAGTCATGAGGTGTTGGGTGACAAGTTGGACTTGAGGATCTCTGAGGTATTTTCCAATCTTATTGATTCTATGAATCTATGATTCTATGATAAGGGAAGTAACCTCTCATCTGGAATGCTATCAGAAAACACTAAGGGAACATAATCCAAGTACATCATGTATCACTGAAATTTAAGATTTAATTCTACCCTTTCATTCTTAAATGATATTTAAATTAATCTTGTTTGTTTCTTTGTTTGCTTTGGTTGGGGTTTTTTTGTTAGTTTGTTTTGTTTGTTTGTTTCTTTTTATTTTCTGTGTAGATAATAAGCTATGGCAATACATTTTGAAGACAATAAATGATACTTTTCTGTCCTGAAAAACAGTCAACAGTTCTGACAGGTATTTTTCATAATATGAGTTAGCTTACTGTTTCTTAACAATAGCTAATTTCACATTTTATAAGCCATCTAGATAGTGTGCACCATGCAAAATGTGCAAAGGGGAGATGGCATGTGGCATTCCAGGGATTAGATAGGATTGGAATGAGAAACACAATTGTCTTTGAAGGTCTTTCAGAATGCACTACTCTCCCAAAAGAAGCTTGTACAGAGAAGAAACAAATCTAAGCATTCTGCTGAACAAACAGCTAAGATTGGAAGGAGTTACATGCAACTGACAGAGCAAGCAAAGGATGCTTGAATTAGAAGCTCTGCATTTTGCACAAAAAAGTCTAAAAATCATCAAGTACACAATCTGTCACAAACCTGTAAACAGATGTTTTCCATGTACAACTCTCTTGAGCTTTTTTAAATCTGCCAAAACACTGCCACGCTTATTGCTCTCAAGCACTGTCTCTAATTAACTCGACCCATCAGCTCAAAAGTGCAATTTGCATGTCAATAGTTTTCTTATTTCTCTTCTTGTATATGTTTTCCCTATATGGAAAATAAAGAATTAAACAAGAAATTTAATGTTAATTCCCATTTTGGATGTGCTAATTTAGGCAATAACAGCTCCAGAAACATTATTAAAGACCCTGCTAAAAGAACCTTGTCAGTGGTTGTAAGTAGTTTGAAATCTCATGCAGATTGTCATCAAATTCATACAAAGCAAGAGCTTACTGTTGAGCTTTATTTTACAATTTTGAATGCTTTCAAAAGAATGGAATGGAATGGAATGGAATGGAATAGAATGGAATAGAATAGAATAGAATAGAATAGAATAAACCAGGGTGGAACAGACCTTCAAGATCATCGTGTCCAACCCATCATCCAATACCAACTAATCAACTAAACCATGCAGCAAAGCACCCTAAACACCTCCAATGATGGTGACTCCACCACCTCCCTGGGCAGCACATTCCAATGGGCAATCACTCAGTCTATGAATAATTTCTTCCTAACATCCAGTCTAAACCTCCCCTGCTGCAGCTTGAGACTGTGTCCTCTTGTTCTGGTGCTGGTTGCCTGGGAGAAGAGACGAGCCCTCTGGCTACAACCTCTCTTCAAGTAGTTGTAGAGAGCAATAAGGTCTCCCCTGAGCCTCCTCCTCTCCAGGCTAAGCAACCCCATCTCCCTCAGCCTCTCCTCATAGGGCTTGTGCTCCAAACCCCTCACCATCTTTGTTGCCCTTCTCTGGACACATTCCATCAAGTCATCTTTCCTAAACTGGGGGCCCCAGAACTGGACACAGGACTCAAAGTGTGGCCTAACCAGTGCAGTCTACAGGGGCAGAACAACCTCCCTGCTCCTGCTGGCCACACTGTTCTTGATGCAGGCCAGGATGCCATTGGCCCTTTTAACCACCTGGGCACACTGTAGGCTCATGTTCAGTCTACCATCGACCCCAGCTCCCTCTCTGCCTGGCTGCTCTCCAGCCACTCTGACCCCATCCTGTAGCACTGCATGGGGTTGTTGTTGTGGCCAATGTGCAGAACCTGGCACGTGGATGTTTTAAATCTCATACTATTGGATTCTGCCCATCTGCCCAGCTTACTTCAGCATCAAAAGTCAAGATTTCAATTTCTATTTTCATTCCCTGATATAACTAAAATGAAAGAAAGAAAAAAGAAAAACAGAAAAAGAAACAATCCCTCCAAAAAAAACCACCTCCAAAGCTTTTCAGGCTTTCATTGAAAACAAAAAGTAAGTTCTTTCAAGTCCTTTGTCTCCTTTGGCTGCCATGGTTTCAATGTTTGTCTTTCAAATCTTTTGCACAGTGAATAAAAGCTATAAAATGGACTTCAGATCATCACCTATGTTTTATATTATAGAACCCATCACCTAAGTTTTATTATATAGAATCTTCTGCTAAGGAATGGTATAATACCTACTGGTAAAGAACTTCAACAACCTCTCCCCGACTTTCATCTGTCATTTCACAGTGATCATATCATTCCTGGTCTCCAGGGTCTTCACTGGCTTTTATTGTTTTTCTAGGTGCAGTTCAAGACATTCATTTTATAGACCAAATACCTCTTTTTTTCTGTGGACTGTTGCCAAGTCAAAAACTTATCTCTTCTGTAGTAGCAAGCCTATGCTGAAATATGTAGCCCAAGATGCACTTCATTCCAGTAGTAGTAAACTAAAACATTACTGGTAAATTTTTAGTAAGATATTCTCAGGTCAGAATAAACTTTCCTCTTTGATCTCAATATATAAACATTTTTACCAGCAAAGGATCCATGAAACTGAGTAAGTACCTTCTCTTTCAGACTCTTGAAAGAGGAAATTTAGGAAGACACTGAAAACCTAACCTTACTACATATCTTTGTGTCCTGCTGTTTAAATACTAAATATTTCTGGCTCAAAATGAGCAGAAAGAGATCAGAATTCAATTTGAGCCCTCTTAAGAATACTATACTTAGAATATACTATACTCTTTACACCACAAAGCACAGAAAATGCAACAAGAACAAAAAAAATGTTTGTGTATACAAATGGTATAACACTTTCCCTGAAAAGTAAGGAAGAAAGGATGGTTGTAACCAGGAGGGGGTTGGTCTCTCCTCCTGGGCAACCAGCACCAGAACAAGAGGACACAGTCTCAAGTTGCACCAGGGGAAGTTTAGGCTTGAGGTGAGGAGGAAGTTCTTCACTGATAGAATAATTGGCCATTGGAATGTGCTGCCCAGGGACGTGGTGGAGTCACCATCCCTGGAGGTGTTCAAGAGAGGATTGGATGTGGCACTTGGTGCCATGGTTTAGTCATGAGGTCTGTGGTGACAGGTTGGACTTGGTGATCTTTGAGGTCTCTTCCAACTTTGGTGATTCTGTGATTGTGTGAAAGCACAGTGTAAGTTAACTCATTGTGAAATGATTCGTGAATCTGGATATAACAGTCTGGATAAACAACTAAGAAAACAGGCATTAGGATACCTGAAATAAGGACATCTAAGTGACACCTCCAGTGTGTGTGATAATGATATTTCAGTTTACAGCACTGGAAACCGTTTCTCTTGAAAAGGTTTCTGTTTTCCAGACTTCAGCTTTACTTTCTGCTTCTTTCCCACCCCTCATTTCTCTGCACTGTAAAAGACTTTAAAAAAGTGATATAGTGATCTTTTTAAAAAGGCAGTGAGCATTCTGCAAGAAGTAGGAAGGAGAAGCTGAATATGGTGACAAAAATTGTTGTGATATGAGTCAAACCACAAATTGATGTATGTGAAAGAGAAGAAGATGAGAAAGGGAGCCCTAACTGAAATTAAGATCACTAAGGTGGGCAGAAGGTAACACCTATTCAAATGAGAAAAGAGGAGATAATTTGTTTAAACAGCAAAACAGTAGACATAAGGCAGAGAGAACTGTGTAGGATCAAAACTATCACCAAGGGAGAAAGAGAAAGAGTGGAGTGGGGAGAAGAAGAAAAAAAATGAAGGAGAGGATCAGAGATTTGCAAAGGAAGAATATTGTAACATAAACATACAAGTGAAAATTGGACGAGACAGAAACTGCATACATTCACTTTTTTGCCCAAACCTTAGAGAACTGAATGTATACTAATACAAATAGAATGGATTTGGAGATCAGTGAGGCTAAGAAAGCATGAGAGAAAGGTCTTTGAGATTTGGACAGAAGTCCTTACTGCCTAAAAATAGGCAAGCCGCCTACTTGAAGCCTTGAGAGCCTACGTGACAGTGCTAAAGGGGTTTTGATGCAAAGTTTATGGTTTATTTGTACTGCCTTTGACATGCCTTTCCAAGGAAATAATAGTCTGTGACATAGGCCGATTCTAAGAGGTTTATTCCTATAAAACAAATACATTGACTTTATTGACTACACTATTCCAGCCACTTTACAAATGATGCAGGAGTGTAAAGCTGTAAACCTGTGTCAAGCAGTCAGGTTTACAACTTCTCCTCTCTAGCAGAAAATAGCTCAGAACAGATGGTGTATAACAGGAAATTTCTTCTTTCATATGTGCTTGTCTACCCTGACACCTTTTCAAGTGAGTGTCAGACAAAGCATAAGTTATCTCTTTAAAATTCAGAGCATGATATTCCATCATTTGATAACCAAAATTACTTATATTATTTTAAGGCTGAACTTATTAAGGCTGACCTTATGAAATGAACAGAATCATAAAGAAGACAGGGCTTGCTTCATTCTATGGTAAAGTACTGACCAGATAAGTGAAACTTTGTCTTCTCAGCTCTGATTTAATAGATAATGCTGGGATGTGCTGAAAAACTGGGGGACAGTTTATACAAAAGCTCTGGCTTACATCTACCCTGCTCTAAGACATTAGGTGCATCTATGAAAGGAAGAGAAGCATAGCTGAACTGTTAATATATTTCCTATCCTTGTGATGCATTTGAGTGATGAACAGAGAGGAGATGATAGTATTCCATATAATTGGCTTTAGATAAGGAGTATGTAAAAGAAATTAGCCTAGTCTAATATGATCATCAATATCAACCATCTAAGGTAAAGAGCAATAGTGAAGATAATAGCACTGTGGAGGGAAAATCCATGCCCAAAGGCTGACGTGTTATAGGAGCCTTATTGCTGTCTACAAATACCTGAAGGGAGGTTGTAGCCAGGTGGAGATTAGTCTCTTCTTCCAGGCAACCAGCACCAGAACAAGAGGACACAATCTCAAGCTGTGCCAGGGGAAATTTAGGCTCAAGGTGAGGAGAAAGTTCTTCACAGAAAGAGTGATTGCCTGTTGGAATGGGCTGCCCAGGGAGGTGGTAGAGTCACCATCATTGGAGGTGTTTAGGAGGAGACTTGATAGTGTGTTTGGCTCCATGGTTTAGTTGATTAGGTGGTGTTGGATGATAGGTTGGACTTGATGATCTTGAAGGTCTCTTCCAACCTAGTCTGGTCTGGTCTATTCTATTCTATTCTATTCTATTCTATTCTATTCTATTCTATGGGGCCCAGAACTGGACGCAGGACTCAAGGTGTGGCCTAACCAGTACTGAGTACTGGGGCACAAGGACATCCCTGCTCCTGCTGGCCACACTGCTCCTGATACAAGCCAGGATGCCATTGGCCTTCTAGGCCACCTGGGCACACTGCAGGCTCATGTTCAGCCTACTATTGACCAGTACCCCCAGGTCCCTCTCTGCCTGGCTGTTCTCCAGCTACTCTGACCCCAGCCTGTAGCACTGCATGGGGTTGTTGTGGCCAATGTGCAGAACCTGGTGCTTGGATCAAAGTGAAAAAAAAGAAGGCATTCAGAATGAAGTGAGTTGCTGGAAGATTTAGAGATGTTCAGAGACAAAGGCAGGAGCAATCAGAAAGAAGTTGGTTTTTGTTTGCAGGCTGAAGATAGCTGCATAATTATGGTTTTTCTTTTGAAGTTGTCATTTTCTAAATTATTTATATTCCTTTGTATAGCTCTCACTGCATTGGGAAACAGAATCGGATGTTGTGACGCAGCTAAGACAGAGGATTGCAGGAGTCTGTTGTCAGGGCTGGGAATCATTTTTATTATCATTCTAAATTTTTGCAGTAGTAAGGACAAGTAGACCTGTGTGAGCATTAGAGTGCAATATGCATCTGAACATTAGGGGGGGAAAAAATATCAGGATATAATAAATGCTCGTGATTTTTTTTTTATTTATCAGAGGCTGATAGCTACCTCAAAATATCTTCATCAAAGCTTTCAGCCAAATACAGATTTATATGACAACAAAAATAGTATGAAGAAGGGGAGTTTCGGTCATTAGTTTTGTCTAGCTCCTCTTCAGGTACAGTTTATCTGAATCACACAGCATAGAGTCTTATACTGATGTAAAATTGATTTGAGTTGTTGACTGACAATTTGACCTCAACTTTTTGATTAAAAAAAAAACCTAAAATACTACTGAATTACCCTGTTTGTTGAAGTAGTTTAATCTGCTTTCCATTCATGTTTTGTATTAAAAATCATATAAAAATGCTGATATGAAATTATCATTTTAAAATCTCATGTGGATGAAGAAAGTCATGAAAGTAATGTGAATAGAATAGCATAGCATAGCATAGCATAGCATAGCATAGCATAGCATAGAATAGAATAGAATAGAATAGACAAGGTTGGAAGAGACCTTCAAGATCATCGCATCCAACCTATCAACCAATCCAACACCACCTAAACAACTAAACCATGGTACCAAGCACCCCATCAAGTCTCCTCCTGAACACCTCCAGTGATGGTGACTCCACTACCTCCCTGGGCAGCCCATTCCAATGGCCAATCACTCTCTCTGTATAGAACTTCTTCCTAACATCCAGCCTAAATGTATATCCTTCATCTGCTTTCAGAGGTATACCATTACAAAAGATGTATCCCTTGATAAACAAAATACTTCAGCCTCTAGCACGACTAAAACCAGAACATATGGGTTCCTTACTAATTAATGAAGTCAAGCTTAGCATCTCCAGCAACAGTCATACACACAGAAAAAATATTGTTTATCCTGGAATACTAATTACTTTAGAACCATAATTCAATTAGCATTATTAGTTCTCCAGCACTATGCTTGACATTAAGACAAGCTTTAAGAGCCATAGTAAATCTGTGTTAATAATTTGGTGCAATTGCTACTAAGATAGTTCTTCTCTCTGGCTGACCTTTGGGTTATTGCACTTTAAAATGCAATTCTTATGAAATTGAAAAGCAGCATAGATCTTTAATGTGCTATTTATCCTACTGTATGTTTTAATTAGACCCTACCAAATGCAAAGTGCAACCACATCAAATACATATTTCAGAGGTTCATATTGAAACAATACATGTCCTCAGGTTACACAACAATAGTTTTTAGCTTTTAATATTTCTTTTTTATTATCCATTAAGATTTCAATTATTTTTTGTTTGCAGTTGCATGGCCATGGGTTTGTTGATTAGATGGTGTTGGATGATGGGTTGGCCACAATGATCTGGAAGGTCTCTTCCAACCTGGTTTATTCTATTCTGTTCTACAGGATCATTTCATATGCAGACACATATTTGCTGTTCCTCAAAAATATGGTTTTCTGATAAACATCAGTCATTGTAGCTTGTCCCTGTTTGCAAATAATTTATCCAACAACCTACAACAAGGTTTGATTTGCTCAGGACTGCCGTGTCTCTACAACTAACTAAAAGGAAGCTGTAGTCAAGTGGGGATCAGCTAGGCACAGGACAAGAGGGCATGACCTGAAGCTGTGCCAGGGGAGGTTTAAGTTAGATATTAGGATGCCCTCACAGAAAGGCTGATTAGGCTTTGTGATGGACTGGCCAGGGAGGTGGTGGAGTCAACCATCACTGGAGGTCTTTAAGAACAGCTTGGACGTGGCACTTGGCGGCATGGTTTAGCTGATATTGTGGTATTAGGTCATAGGCTGGACATGATGATCTCAGAGGTCTTTTCCAGCCTCAATAATTCTGTGATTCTGTTATTCTTATGTGATAGATGTAACTTGAACTAATCTAAGGCAATTTAAGCTCACAATGTTTTTGACTTAAAGATCAACTTTGCCAAGCATTTGCATGAGAACTTTGGGATAATGAATCTTACAGAAGTGAAAGAGAACACTGAAAAGCATTGAAAATTAATGGTTCTTCGGTGAATATTCTGTCCTAAATCTACTTGGCCATGAACAATTTAGTAATTAGCTGAAAATTAAAAGATCCTAGTTTTATCTGGACAACATCCACTATAATTGACCTTCCATGATCCTGTACAGCTTCACTGAATACAGAACTATCATGATATTAAGCTTTCATAGCACAATCACAACATAAAAATGCTTAATATTCCTGGAGCTAAAAGGCTTATTTTGGAAAAAAGAATTGAAGGTAGGATAGAGAAGAGTATTTGAGCATGTCAGAACTCAATTTCTAAACACTTTGGACCTTGGGTGGCATTATTAACTTGAGGCACAACAAATAGGTGCAATCAAGTGCTTCAAAATCAGGTTCACAACAGTCAGTATAGTAATTAAACAGGTGGTAATAACTTGATCCTTTTTAAACCAGGAACCTGTCACAAGTGGGGTCCCTTAGGGATCAACATTGAGCCTAACACTGTTTAACATTTTCATAAATGATTGGGATGAAAAGATAAATATATCCTGGTGAAGTCTGCTGATGACACCAAACTGAGTAGGGAAGTGGACACTTTGAAAGGGAGAGCCACCCTAGAGGAAGACCTGGATTAGCTGAAAGAGTGGGACAGCAAGAATCTTATGAAATTCAAGAAGGGCAAGTGTAAAGTCTTGCACCTGGGAAAACACAATCCAGAAGCACAGCACAGTCTAGGATCTACAGCTGGAAAGCTGCTACTTAGAAAGAGACCTGGAGGTCCTTGTGGACATCAAGCTCACTGTGAGTAAATAGCGTGCTGCAGAAGTCAAGAAAGCCAATAAGATGCTGTGTTGTACCAATAAGGGCATCACCAGCAGAGATAAAGTCATTATCCCACTCTAGTCAGTGATTGTCAGACCATACCTGTAATACTGTGTTCATTTTTGATCCCTGCTGCACAAAAAGAAGGACCAGGAAAGATGATCAAAGGACTGGGAAGCCTGGTCTGTGAGAAAAGGCTGAGAGAACTGGTTCTTTTCAGCCTTGAGAATTAAAGACCTTCTCACCATGCTACAGTAGTTAAAGACTTGCTACAAAGAGACTTCCTTTGGAAAAGACAAGGGGAGTGAGTACAAGATTTATTTTTTTTAATTCTGATTGGACACAAGAAATTTTTTCACAATGAGAACAATTAACCATTAGACTAACCTCTCCAAGGTAGTGGTGGATTACAGTGGACACTTTTAAGATTCATCTGGACAGAGTGCTGGACCATCTTGTCTGGACTGTGCTTTTGTCAAGAAAAGTTGGAGCAGATGATCCTTGAGATCCTTTCCAACCTGGTGTACTATGATTTTATAATAAGTAACTTATGGGAGAAAATTGGAACTCTTAACTAGACAGGTATGTTTACATAGTTTGACTCCTCTGGAAATTTACATATGCATAAAGCAAGAAGAATCCTTCATAATACTTAGTCAAGAAGGACTTGCCTTTCATAATGCCATATTGACTGTGTCTGATCACATGATTGTCCTGTATGTGTCACACGGTGGCACTCAAGCTGATCTCTTCCATAGGCCTGTATCCTCCTTCCAGCCCTTCTTGTAGATGGATGTAACATTTTGCCTGTTGACTCAGATCTCCCCAGTTAGCCAGGGCTATTGGTAAATGATGTGAAGTGGATTTGTAAGCACTTCTTACTCAATAAGTGGATCCCATCCAGACTCACAGACTTTGTCTAAGTGGTACAGCAGATTGCTAACCATTTCTTCCTGGATTATGGAGACTTCATTCTGTTCCTCAGCTCTGTTGTCCATCTCAAGGTGTTGGCTTCTTGGAGAATAACTGGTCTTACTATTAAAGACTGAGGCAAAGGCAGCAATAAGTATCTCAGCCTTTTCTTCGGCCTTGGTCACTGTTTCCCTCCATATTCAGCAAAAGATGGAGATTTTTCCTTAGCTCAATTAAGTACTAGTTGGACTTTGGCCCTTTTAATTTTCTCCCTGCAGAACTTCATGATATTCTTGTAGCTCTTTTGAGTTGCCTGGTTGTTCTTCCACAGATCATAAATTCTCCTTTTATTCATCCTGAATTCCAGCCAAAGCTCTCTCCTCAGCCAGGCTGTTCTTCTTATGTTTATCTTATGGAGACAGCCTATTCCTGTGACTTTAAGATTTCCTTCTTGAAACCTTGAAACATTCTTCTTACCTTTGCTGATATAATTTCCATAATTATTTTGTGAGAGGATTTACACATCAATAACCAATGTGTTTATTTGTCATAGTATTTATTTTAAGACAGGAAACATGCAGATGCAATTGGTGAGTTACAATTCCAAAGGTCATCCACAGTTTCAGTCCCCAGGAAAGAAATAAGGACCAGACTAGGACAGCAGGGTGTGTACTGTCTTGGTAGCATGCAGTAGCCAATAACTACTTACCTATCTCATCCAAGCTGTCCTCTGAATCTGTCTACTACCAGTCTCCTCATACAATCTTACTTCACAATCCAGTGTGGTACACTGCCTCTGTTTATCACACTGCCACCAAGCACATTTCTGCTAAAGATATCTTGTGTATTATGTCTCAACTTTTCTTTAGTTACCTTTGATTACACTGAGGGATATGGAAGTTTTTGTTGACTGGATGCTGGTTAACTCAGTAGACAGAAATGGGACATTACATTCATGCTTTTATAACCCACAGATGCTGTAATCAGCATATAGCAGAATTTAGCCTGTTTCACTGCTGGTAGCTTTTACTTCATTACAAAATAATAGATGTAAATTCTCAAAAACTAATTTAGCAGCAGAATTAAACCATGGCTTGGCATACTATAGCTGCAGATTCATGATATCATAATGAATACAACTGAAAATAAATGTACTCATTTACTTCGTGATGGCTCTGTTTCATAAACAAGCTCAAAATGTGAAGCCTTACTTTCATTTCTGTAAGGAGTTATAAGATCATGCTGTATTATTTTCTAGAACCAACCTATGATTTCTTTTTCCATATTGAATTTCTTACACTTGTTTTAGGGCTTACTAAATCAGAGCTTCATCACTTTGGAAGTACCTATGGTGCTAACCAGGGATAGTGTGTCCAGTTCTGGGACCCTCAATTTAAGAAGGACATTGAGACTCTTGAAGATGTCCAGAGAAGGGCAGCAAGGCTGGGGAGAGGACTCAAGCACAAAGCCTATGAGGAGAGGCTGAGGGAGCTGGGGTTGTTTAGCCTGGAGAAGAGGAGGCTCAGGGGAGACCTTATTGCTCTCTACAACTACCTGAAGGAAGGTTGTAGCCAGGAGGGGGTTGGTCTCTTCTCCCAGGCAACCAGCACCAGAACATGAGGACACAGTCTCAAGCTGTGCCAGGGGAGGTTTTAGGCTGGAGGTGAGGAGAAATTTCTTCCCAGAAAGAGAGATTGGCCATTGGAATGTGCTGCCCAGGGAGGTGGTGGAGTCACTGTCCCTGGAGGTGTTCAAGAGGGGATTGGACATGGCACTTGGTACCATGATCTAGTAGTCATGATGTGATGGGTGACAAACTGGACTTGATGATCTTTGAGGTCTTTTCCAACCTTACTGATTCTATGATCCTATGATTCAATAATTCTATGATAAATCTGCCACAACAAGAAAAGAAATTGCACCTGGAATCCTGTTGCGATCTTTACCTCAAATACTGAATGTAATAAACAACACTAAATACAAATAAAATATATAAATGTACATATATATAAACATGCAAAGAAAATTCTAGCTATAATACTGAACACTCTCATCTCTGGCATACATCATTCACTTTTCACAAAAATGCAGTTTTTTACTTAATAAATATATAGTGCTCAATCTGAAGTAAACTTCTTAGTTACCTTGTCTTCTGCATATCTCCATCAAAGAAGAACAAAATAACTGATACTTTCCACACACCAGTTTTGTTGGCACAAAACATGAACCTCGATCCTCACTTGCTAATCTTTAATACAGTCACATCCAACACCTACTCAAAACTTTAAAATTCAAGAAGATTGCTGTAATTAAAATAACGTGAACACAGATTGTTCCCACTAGTTGCAAGCTCTTTGCTTGATAAGGGTTCTTCTTATCATTACTATTTGGCACCTACTGCATCGGATATAAAATCATCATAATTTTTAACACCTAATTAAGCACTGCTTAATCAGATGGCATTAGTCACAGTGGTCCCTGCTAAAGATAAAAAAGGGAGCGAGAGATTTATTATAATAGTGTTCCAATTAAGCCTCAGCTACTGCTGTTCACTGTTATTCATGGGACTAAGTCAGCAGATATCCCTGGGAGACATACCAATAAAGCAGATAGTCTAATTAAATGGAATATGGTATATATTGTGTTATATGATAATGAGAAGGCTGGCTGTCTGTGTGCTAGCTTTGCTGATAAATAGCGGTACACTGAGGTCATGGCAGGACCAGTCACTTGTTCTATCTCACGGCAAAGAGAAACTACAGATGTTTTCCAATCATGTGGTTTCTGACAATGTTTTTCCCTTCTAATAGTCATGACCTGATAATGCATGGATGACGTGGCACCAGTGTCTGACAGATTTGCTAGGAGTTAGACAAAGTATGAACAACAGCACGCTAAAAATACATAATTCAAAAATCCCATATCCAAAATGTTGAGCCAAGCAGAGAATGAGGAGCAACTGTGAAACCACAGAGCAGAATCTTCTTTCAAAGATCTACAGAGAAAGTTGCTATGGAATAAAAATTGCTTGAAGAAACACCAGGAATTTGGAATCAATGACAAATTATGAGCAATATAAAGAAATGTATTAAAAATAAACTCAGCAACTCATATAACAAGGGTGCATGAATCTTTGTAGTGTCACATGACACTGTTAAACTGATCTTAGTATATGCTCTAATTTGATTTTATTATAAAAACTTTCATTAAAACAATTATTTGTTATTCATTGTAGTGTTAAAAAAATACACAGGGTCAAGATTGTCCTTTCACCTTCAGAAAAAGTAATTGATTTGAGTCACAGTAGTTCTGCACTCTTAAAGGTGCAATTCTTGATGCAGAACTGCAAACTATCAAGCCTTTTTAAGTTTCACTGTAACCACCAGCAGAATTAGCTCTTAGATGCCATTGATGCTACTCGTTTGTAAGATCAGAAATGCAATGCTAGCAAAAATTTGAGGTGTACTGAAATATTCTATAAAGAATATGCTTAAAATCCCCTTCTGCCAGTGGAAGTTTCAGCTTGAGGTGAGGAGAAAGTTCTTCACAAAGAGAGTTGTTAGCAATTGGAATGCGCTGCCCAGGGAGATGGTGGAGTCACTGTCCCTGGAGGTATTCAAGAGGGCACTTGGTGCCATGGTCGAGTAGTCATGAGCTGCTGAGTGACAGGTTGGACTTGATGATCTTTGAGGTCTTTTCCAACCTTATCAATTCTATGTTTTTATGATTCTATGTGTGTATTTACCAGAAGGCCTGACACCACAATATTTGGGTGTAGGAGAAGTGGCATATATTTTGAGATGAATTTGCAGCAAAGTTATAAACAAGATGTATTTTCCAGCATGCATTCAGAAACAGCTCTAATTCAAGCTCCAGCTTCATGTCTAATCCAAACCAAGACATAAAGTAGCTGAATTCAGCTTTGAAAAATTAAACAAATGAAAATGATGACACTCATTGGCAATTTTTGGAATTTTATACACAGAAGTGTGATAATATCAATATTTGCCTTCCATATACTGATTTTATAGCTGGAACTAGCAGCTATGGTTTTGTTTTGACATTTTAGCAGTGCTGAGATGAATGATCTGTTTGGCACTATCTCCATTTCTGCAGGTCTAGCAGCAAATCTGTTCTATAAAATTTAAATCTCTTCAGTTCAAAGATTAACTCATGGGTTATATAATTATACTTAAAATATAACAACATGACATGCATTTATATGGAGTGAAAGCTTCCAAGAAGGACTCGTTATAATCTGTCTATATGATAAGATGATACTTAAAACTGTGGAAGTGACATGAAAGTGCAGAAAAACATCCTTGTAGTAGCCACTATGTCAAAAAGTGAAAAATGCTGTCAGTGCAGTCAGGATGAACAGACTGTCTGGGTAAGGAAGATAACTTCTCACAAAAGCTGATGTAAAGGTTTCTGCTTGACCAAGACGCTTGGGAATTTTCCAAGATAGCAAAAGGCTAAGTGAATACATCTAGCTGCAATCAGGACAGGCACACATCATACTGGTTTCCATTCACTGACTTCAATTTTATTTTCCTTTCAGGCCATAAGAAAATCAGTGGTGGCAATCTCAATTACACACATCTGAGAGAGCCTTAAGACAGCCTAATGAAAAAAAAGTATCCAAGAAAACAATGCTTAGATTTGAATCTGGATTGAATTTATGTCATGGTTCAGATTCAGAATAGGGCCACGCATATTCATATTTCCTGACCTGGATCAGGAACAGTGTGGCCAGCAGGAGTAGGGAGCATTCTCCCTCTGTACACTGCACTGGTTAGGCCACACCTTGAGTCCTGTGTCCAGTTCTGGGCCCCTCAGTTTAGGAAAGATGTTGACTTGCTGGAATGTGTCCAGAGAAGGGCAACAAAGATGGTGAGGGATGTGGAACACAAGCCCTGTGAGGAGAGGCTGAGGGAGATGGGTTTGTTAGCGTGGAGAAGAGGAGGCTCAGGGGAGAACTTCTTGCCCTCTACAACTACCTGAAGGAAGGTTGTAGACAAGCGGGGGCTGGTCTATTCTCCCAGTCAACTGGCACCAGAACAAGAGGACACAGTCTCAAGCTGTGCCAGGGGAGGTTTAGCCTGGAGGTTAGGAAGAAATTCTTCATAGAGAGAGTGATTGCCCATTGGAATGTGCTGTCTGGGGAGGTGGTGGGGTCGCCATCACTGCAGGTGTTTAGGAGGAGACTTGACAGGGCACTTGGTGCCAAGGTTTAGTTGATTAGATGGTGTTGGATGATGGGTTGGACATGATGATCTTGAAGGTCTCTTCCAACCTGGGCTATGCTATGCTATACTCTGTAGGCATCGAATTCTTGAGTACCATTTCATGGAAAAGTGTTGATATTTCTGATAGCAACAATTCCACTGTTTTCTGAATAGTTGATCATTTGTAGTTCTTGGGGGATAAAAGCTCTGTCAATACCCAAAGAATTAAGATGATATAGGTAAAGTTTTTCATGGACTGAGCTAACCAAAGAATTTACACTTCAATATGAAAGAACTGTTAACATATTAAAAAGGCATTTTAAATTAGTGCTGGAAAGAGATGAAAATAAACTGAGCACATAGCTTAATGGATCTGAAATCCCAAACCAGCAGAATTACTCAGGGAATTAAAAAAAAGAAAAGCCAGCAAAAAAGAAAAAAAAGCAAGATCAACATTACTTTGCAACTATATTTTTTGGCACGAAAAAGCCCCTCGCTTTTTCTTACTTCTTCAATTACTGATAAACTTTCAAGGGTTTAAGAGCATTTCATTAGCTACTACCTTTCCATGCATAGTGGTATCTTCATAGCACTTGTTACCTAAAGTGGTTTCATAGGCAAAAAGATTTAATTTATGTATACAGCTGCAAATTTTCTGATTACAACACAATTGCTGCTTTTGGATATGGAAAAAAAAGGAAGTGCAATTAATGTAGATGTACTCCATGGGTTTTATTAGTGTTAATAAACCAAAGTCTTTTATTCCAACAGATAAGAAAATCCATATGTGAAATTAAAACTTCTATTTGCTTTTTGAAAGAATCCATCTCCTCATTTCAGCTGAGATCTTTATTCATAGGGGTGGGCTTATTTTTGCAGTAGAGGATTTGGAGTAAGATGCTGTTTTTTAAAATAGAATCATAGAATGATCCAGTCTGGAAGGGACCTCCAAAGGTCATCTAGTCTGACCTTCCTGCAGTCAGACCAGGCTGCCCAAGGCCTTGTTGAGCCTTACCTTGAATATCTTCAGGGAAGGAGCTTCAACCCTGAGCAATGTGTTCCAGTGTTCCACCACCCTCATAGTAAAGAACTTCTTCCTGATATCCCATCTAAATCTGCCCTTCTCTAGTTTGAAGACATTGCCTCTTGTCCTGTCACTTCAGGCCTATGTAAACAGTATCTCTCCATCCTTCCTGTAGGCTCCCTTCAGGTACTGGAAGGCTGCTTAATATCCTGTGTCTCCCCAGAGCTTCCTCTTCTCCAGGCTGAACAACCCCAGCTCCCTCAGCCTATCCTCATGGCAGAGGTCCTCCAACCCCATGATAATTTTTGTGGCTCTCCTCTGGACCTACTCCATCAGAACCATGTCTTTCCTACATTGAGGACACCAGACCTGTTCATAGTACTCCACATTAGGTCTCACCAGAGCAGAGTAAAGTGGTAGAATCACCTCTCTGGATGTACTGGCAACACATCTTTTGATGCAGCCCAGGATGTGAATGACTTTCTGGGTTACAAGTGCACACTGTCTGCAGTTCAGTATCAATCTTTGTGATGATCTTATCTAGAGCTCAACCCAAGAATAAAGTAATTTTTTTTCACATGTAGAAATAATTTACTTTCAGCAGGTTGTACAATAATATGGTTTATGATGAGCATCTTATTGCAAATAATAAGAAAAAAAAATAAATCAAAGGATCTATCTGCCTCAGTACTTATCTTTAAAAATGGAAATTAACCTGCCTTAAAGGTGTAGATTCAAACTGTAAATATATTCTGAAACCAACATCAGGAAGTAATAATAGCAACGTGATTTCAGTACCAAGACTAGGGATTTGATATTAGAATATCTCTTTTGAAAAGAGATATCCTGCTTCATTGTCACACTAAACAAAGACTCTAAGATAGAAAGCCAAGGTTGCTGCAATTAATCTGCTCTATGATTCAGATGTAGGTTTTACCATCTGAACCACTGAGATGCATTATTGCCTGTGAGAAAATCTTGTCTATAAGCATCCATGGAAACTACTCATGAGTATGTGCAATTAATTTGTTGACATAAATACACAGGCAGAGAAATACTCTTTCAGTGAAGGAGACTGAATCTGCTTGTCAAACCTGAATAAAAAGAAGTGATCTTAATGAAGTTTGGCCTTTCACTTCATAGCAAACCCCACTAATACTAAAATGGACACAAATTGTGGCAATAAGGTACTTGCAACACTGATAAAAACAGCACGGTGCTCACATAGCATTTCTACAGGAGTGCAAGTATAAGCTTGCATTTGCAATGTTGTTATTTTCATTTCTAATAATGGTGTCCAAACCCTATGATCTATTATCATTCAATGGAAATTGGACTAGAATAAAATTCATCACGATTTTAAAGAGGTTGATCGAGTCATATTGTTTTACACATCACGTTGAGAAGGTAGAATAAGTAAATGCAGGAACTGCTGTAAAAGCGTACTCAAAAATGGCTTCTCCCCAACTTGTTTCAGTGAGAACAAGTTAGTATCCTTACTTTCAGAGACTATAGAGACAATAGTCTTTATATATATTTTAAATATTTGATTAAGGCTGTAATCAGAATCAGATTACAGAACAGAGTTTGCAAGAACATAGAATTCATTTTGTATCGCTTTTCCAGGCAATACGTGTAATCAGAATGACATCTTTAGTTATCCTTGTTATTTATGTCTTCTTCTGAATCTTTGTGTTTCAGAAATTCAGTCACTAGGATTACAGTAACAATTTAAGAATCCAGACATCAGCTTTTTAAGAGCAGGAGTATAAATTAGCAAGGTTAATAGTCTATTCATTAGGCAATGACTGCTGGAAAAAAAAAGGCAAAAAGACACATTCATTTACCAGTTAGCCTGGCTTTATATAAAAAAACCAACCCTGATCTGCATCAAAATCATTGCTAGTTCAGTCCTTTTTTTTTTTTCCAGAAGAAAGAGTAGTTCATTCAGATGCAATTTGCACTCAAGAAAATAGGTAGTTCTGTTCTTTATTTTAGTGAATAGGATTTGCAAGCGACAAATGGTGGAATTTATGAACACTAGGAAATTTAACAGACTATGCGGTAAAGATTAATTAACTCACCTTTTGTTTGTATACCTCAAAACTCAATGTCTACATAATCAGCTGTATTTCAACATTAACTAGTAACTTTTGAATGGCTGAACTCTCCTTTTGTAATGTGAACAGGGCAAAGAAAGGATAAAATAATTACATCATATCATAGAAGTAGACCCATATATTCTGCAGAATCATGCAACTGGAGTTTTCATTGAGTTTACATGAGTAGTGGAACAGTGGAAGAGGGTGATTATTATTATTATTTACTTACCTTTTAAGTCCTTGTTTCAGATTTTTTTTTTTTAGTTCTTTATATTTTGCTAATAAGCAGAAACCCAAAAGAAACAATCAAAAGAATCACACCACAAAACTGAAACCAAAAAGAGAACCTGAACTCAACCCTCTTTGAGGAAAAAAATATTTTTTAAGAGACAAAACACAAACTTTGGAAAGTACTTATAACAGATAAGCATAGACAAAGTCATCCAAAAATTCAGACAACCATGACATCTCTGTTCCCAGAGACATGTCAATCCTGAAATGGTCCAGCATCCTTAAGCACACGCTGAGGCAGATGGCCAGATGTTCAGCTGCTGTGAATCAAAACTGATTTCCTCTAATGTAGCTACACAAATTTCTTCAGCTGACATTGCCCACCCACAGCATCCAGTAACTAAAGTAGTTATTCCCTAGGATTTTTTCCTCAGTAGAGTTTTCCCTATGTAGATGTTTTCTTGATTGAAGAACATGGATTAATATCACGAGAACAGTAAATGCCACAAAACAAATAATCTGTATCACCATCAAGAGTGTTATATACAGCGAGATATATAAATTACAACAGGTTCCATTTCTTGCTTAGGAAAACAAAGAGGGTGGTCAGAAATTGGCATGTTTCAGCTAATATGGTAAAGACTGAAGCAGTACGTGATTGCATTCTCTAAATACAAAGGAAATAGCAGAGACAGAGGTGAAAATAAACAGAGACTGCTGGTACTAGTGTCACTAAGATTATTCTCGATGCAACAGGCCATAAGTTAAAGTGAGAATGCCCGTTGTGTAAATAAGAGTTAAACTCAAATTCATCAAGACATGTTTTAACATTGATCATTGATTATATGCCACAGTTGTTTTGACAGCAAAGACTTCAAACTGATGACTCAGTCCTTCCAAATCTATATTTTGTTATGAAGGAAGAAAAAGGAAAAAAAATAAAAGACAACTAAAAATAGAAAAATAAGTCTTACAGAATGCATTACAACCTGGAAACCATTTGTTAATTAATGCACTATATTAATGAGGATTAAAGAAATAAATTAACTTGGAATTTTCATGCAAACTCATGGTGGTCTAAGCACATACTCCCTCGGTATGCTAACTGTCCAACTCTAATGTAAAAATGTTATTTCCCCTTTGACATTACAGAGACCACTGGTGTGAAACTGCAATTTACATGTTAATAGAGGTCTGCTTCAAGCAATGTGTGACCTAGAACAAGCAGTAATAAATATAGCAAGTTAACGACGATATTTCAAAATATTCTAACAAAAATGTAATGAAAAAAATTATTAATGCCTTCAGAGGTTAAAAAAACAAAGGTCCTGAAGCAGAAGCAGAATAAGAAAACCTCTTCATGAAGGGCTCTTATATATTCTTTCTTTTGACCTAGGGAAAAACAGATGGGGAAGTGTGGTAAAATAACATTTGTGAGGGGAAAAAAAACAAACAACTGAATATCTGTCCAAGCAAATTATCAGAGAAAATTATAATCACAATTTTCTGCTATTACTTGATCAGGTAGTACAATTTTCATCTGTACAAACCCTTGCAAGTGACCAGAATAAAAGTTGTTCAACAAAGCAGGTCTTTTGAGATTTACAATTATTGAAGACTAAGGGTCCACCTCTGACTATATGACCACCTCTGGAGGTCTGAGTGACTAATCATAGAATCATAGAATCAATAAGGTTGTGTTTCTAATACAAGCCAGGATGCCGTTGGCTTTCTTTGCCAACTGGACTCACTGCTGACTCATATTTAACTGACTGACAACCAGAATCGCCAGGTCCCTGTCTGAGTTGCAACTTTCCAACCACACAACCACAAGTCCGTAGCTTACCATGGGGCTGTTGTGACCCAGGTAGAGGAACTGGCACTTGGTCTTGTAAAATTCTATATGATTAACCTTGGGTCACTGCAAAGCCTCCCTACCCTCTAGCAGGTTAACACAGCCACCCAGCTTGGTGTCATCTGCAAATTTACTGAGGGTACACTCAATCCCCTCTTCCAGATCATTGATAAAGATATCAAAGAGGACAGGACCCAGTATTGAACCCTGGGTAATGTGAATAGTAATTGGGCACCATGCAGACTTAACTCCATTCACCACCACTCTCTGGGCCCCACCATCCAGCCAGATTTTTATCCAGTGCAGAGTACACTTGTCCAAGCCATGCACCATGAGTTCCTGAAGGAGAATGCTGTGGGAGACAGTGTCAAAGGCTTTACTAAAGGCCAGGTAGACAATGTCCATGACACTTCCCTAATCCATTAGGCGGGTCACCATACTATAGAAGATCAGATCAGTCAGACAGGACATGCCTTTCACAAATCCATGCTGACTGGGACTGATCACCTGGTTGTCTTGTCTGTGATGGCACTCAGGGTGACCTGCTCCATGACCTTTCCTGGCACTGAGATCAGACTAACAGGCCTGTATCTCATCTTTCCACCCTGCTTGCCCACCATGTCCCCAGCATTCCTGGGAGGCATTTAAAAACCCCATGGTTCATGCTGGCATCACCCACTCAGTGCTGCATCAGCAATCTCACTTAGAGATTGCTGGGTCTTGGCAGCACTGTGTTCAGACACTACCTTCAGTTACTAGAAAGTGCATCTCCCTCTGGCACCTAACAATTCCCTGCACTGACTGAGACAACACCAGCCATTTGCTGTTGTTGCTGGAAGTGCAGTGTTTGCAGCACTGACTTCCCTGTCTTGGAATGGATTGAAAAAAACTAGACAAATGAAAGTTTAACTGTGTAAGAATGACAAATCTGAGAACAGATATTTTGGTATGGGACATGAGAGAGCACAGAGAAGTCCTGATCATTTGTCACATCTTCCAACACAATCACTAGGAGCTTACTACTGAAGGGATGAAAGTATGAGGAACAAGGCCAAAACCACTTGGTAAGATAAGACAGCTTTTCACACAGCAAGAGACCTGAGTAAATCCCTGCTGAGGGAAGTAGAGATACTGACAGTTCTCATGGATTTAATGGAAAATTGGGTAAGCATTTAATGAGAAGTCACTGGGAGTTTTTAAGTAGAAAAAACATAGTAAGTTCAGGAAATCTTAAAGGCTGAAAGCAGTTGGAGATAAGCAGAACTTGCAGGGGGAAGTGTCATTTAACAACATCACTTAATCTATTATCTCTCTTCCTTACATACCTGCACACAGCTGCTGATGCAGGCAGATTGCTCTACTACATAAGCCCTTGGTCCAAGCTAGTGCTGATGTTCCTAACAGCTACTGGGGAGGAGACAGGTCTTTACAACCACTTGTACTGGGGTATGGATAACATCCTGATACTTTTTATTACAGTTTTGCACCATGAGGTTAAATAACTTATAAAAGAGAAAGAGAGCAAGAGTGAGGAAGGCACTTGAACTCTCACCTCAGCTTTTCAAAAGCCCTGTGATTTTTTAGCAAGAATAGAATACATAGAATACATAGAATAAACCAGGTTGGAGGAGACCTTCAAGATCATCGCGTCCAACCCATCAACCAATCCAACACCACCCAAACAACTAACCCACGGCACCAAGCACCCCATCAAGTCTTCTCCTGAAAACCTCCAGTGATGGCGACTCCACCACCTCCCCAGGCAGCCCATTCCAATGTGCAATCACTCTCTCTGTATAGAACTTTTTCCGAACATCTAGCCTGAACCTCCCCTGGTGCAGCCTGAGACTGTGTCCTCTTGTTCTGGTACTGGCCGCCTGGGAGAAGAGACCAACATCCGTCTGTCTACAACCTCCCTTCAGGTAGTTGTAGAGAGTAATAAGGTCACCCCTGAGTCTCCTCTTCTCCAGGCTAAGCAACCCCAGCTCCCTCAGCCTCTCCTCGTAGGGCTTATGTTCCAAACCCCTCACCAACTTTGTTGCTCTTCTCTGGACTCGTTCCAGCAAGTCAACAAGTTCACATTTACTGGTTGGAGGGAGAGACGAAAGGATGAATTTTAGTGTTATGAAATACACTAGTTGTATTGCTTTATGTTTATGACTATTATATATGCACAGTCACCTCAGGGACCAAGTAGACAAAAATCTCTAGAGCAAAATCCTGATGAAGCTTACCTTTGCGATACAGCATTCTGAGAATTTCAACCTGGACCAGACATACTTGGGTTTCTTGAAGTGCTACAGAATAGAATAGAGTTGAATTGAATTGAATTGAATTGAATTGAATTGAATTGAATTGAATTGAATTGAATTGAATTGAATTGAATTGAATTGAATTGAATTGAATTGAATTGAATTGAATTATCCAGGTTGGAAGAGACCTTTGAGATCATCAAGTCCACCCTATCATGCAACACTATCTAATCAACTAAACCATGGCACCAGGCACCCCATCCAGTCTCTTCCTAAACACCTCCAGTGATGGTGACTCCACCACCTCCCTGGGCAGCCCATTCCAATGGCCAATCCCTCTTTCTGTGAAGAACTTCTTCCTAACATTCAGCCTAAACCTCCCCTTGTGCAGCTTGAGACTGTGTCCTCTTGTTCAGGTGCTGGTTGTCTGGGAGAAGAGTCTATGTATTAAATAATATATTATATACAGGATTTCTGAGACTCCTCTGGGAGACAGGAGAGAGAACCAAACAGAAGAAAAGAAGAAAAAAAAGAAAGAAACTAAAGAAATCACTGCAGTCCTTTGTCCTCAACTTTATAACATTCCTAGAGGAGCTCACATTTTCTGTTAGTGTAGATTCTTCTGCCATATGTTGCCCCAAGTATTAGAAAAAACCGTAATTCTTCCTAAACATTTGATACATTAGTCCAGTAATTAGAATGCCTTTGAAAATGGGGGAAATGGCACTGAATGGTGAGTATATTGACCAAAATTCCCATACAATTTTAGTTTAATCTAAACTTGATTTTTCCACCTAGTAGAGTAAATGAAAAAAAAAAAAAAAGAAAAATCTTCTAGAAATATTCTGAGTGCATTTCATATGCATACCTAGAATGCATAGATACCATTCCTAAACAAAATAGAACATAGTGCAGTAGATTTGTGGTGATTAAGATTAAAATTATTATTTCTATATTTGTCTTCATATGGCCAACAAGAAATATTTTCTTGATACTAAGAGAAAATATTTGCTGCTCGAAGGCTTTTAAGAAAAATAATTAACAAGTTAAATTAGGTTAACATATTCCCTTAAATAAGGTAATGGAAAATATGTTAAACAAATATATTCTTCTGATGTCAAAAGTACTCAAATCTGGACAAGATCCTAAATTCCATTCAAAAGCTCTTGGAGATAGACTTTACCAAAACAGTCACATCTTATTAACTAATAGTTTCTAAGGACAGTGAGATAGACATTTTGCTGCATATTCTACACTAGGACCCCAAGCCATTATTCTTGCTGTAAAGGAAAACAAATATAAGCTATCTATGAGGCAACATACTATATAAAATGTAGGAATACTATTTAAAAGACTTTTAATCACAAAGATTCAATTAGAATGTTTTTATTAGATAGTGTTTCAAAAATCATTATCAGGTGTAAGGATTATGTCTCAAAATTAGAGATTAAATAAATGGAAGTGTTGCATTTTCAACTCTCTTCTGATGATGCACATAACAGATTTTGCACAAGATTTCAGAACAACTTAGAATATAATCCACCTTGTTTTCTCTCTGGTTTCTCATTAGTGGAATTATTGATACATCCACTCATATGTAGAATACCCTTTACAAATGTGACTGAAACATTTAAGTTTTGAACTCTGGCAAAACCAACCAACCAACCAACCAACCAACCAAAAACCAAATTACAAACAGAATGTAATAATAAGAATGATGAAGGCATTTTTTGTCTTCAAGTTTATCCAAAAGAAGACATTTACTTCATACTTGCTACATACTCAGTTTCAAAAGTCAGGTAAGTTCAGAGATAGTCACAAGTTTTGAAATTTTGCTGTTATTTTGTCTAGCTGAAAATGAATTTAAAGTCTATATTAAAAACTGAAATGAGCAAAAATAGGAATTTGATGTGTAATTCAACACATTTTGCAGAATCCAATTTATATTAGCCTGATTCGTGCTGAGACAATGGCCACTTCCAGAGAAATGCTGAAACAACTATGTACAATACCCTCTAAAAGAAGATGTGTAGCAAGGATATGTCTTCTGTGGATATTGATTGACACAAAGTCTTGATTTTTTTCTATTGCCTACTTTTGTGCAGAAAGTTTCTGAAATGCAGCAGTAACTTCTGCTACTCTTGTATGTTAAAATTGCTGTATCTGATGAGAGATTAAAAAGGGAGTTAAAGAGAGAACAGTGCATAGTATTTCTCTAGTAATCTTTCAAAGAGAAGTATATCACAGGAAAGATCCATAACAGAAGTCAAAAGGTCAGTACCTTCACTAAGTCTGAATGCAAGAAAGTGCTCCGGGCTGCCATTTCAGTTTGGGTATTTTAAATCATCTGAACACCCAAATTGCCTTTTCTTTTCACTACATTCACTATTCTTTCAATTTTTACTACTGCTATTATAGAGCTCCCCTTGGCACCACTCTAGTTTATGTGCAGAGAGTGATACTATTATACACCACTCTTCCTAGCACTTTAAAACTGACCCAAGAATATCTTCTTTCATGTGAAGTGTGTTGCATGAAGCTTTTTTTTCCCTATTAAATATAGCTTGCAAGAGATTTCTCTTTATAGATAAGATACAGATAAGATAGAAATTTATCTTTAGAATAAATTTGAGTAGACATCAATTCTCTAAAGATGAGTAGTTATGCTGAATTATATCAACAAATCAAAATGTTGTTATTTTATTTATTTTATTTCATTTATAAATGACATTTTATCAAAATGAAAAACCCTTTCTTTTTTTTTTTTACATCTAAAGTAGAAAACAAAAAAACCCAACCCAATCATTTAAACTTCCATATTACATTGCAACAATTTTAGCTTGTTTGATCTATCAATATTTTATTGCCAACAGGTCAAAACTAGGGAGGCAAAACTATTTTCATTTTTTTTCAAAAGCTTCAAAATTGCCTAGTTTCCTAATTCTTAATATTACTTTCTACAGTTTGAGAGTTATCTATCTGCTTAGATATGTGAAAGTAAGATTACTTGGCAAAAGGATTTTTGGACCCTTTCTGGATTGATAACTTTTTTCCATTAGTTCATTGTGCTTTGGTGTGTTTTTTTCATCAAAGTCAGAAGTTGAAGCAACTTGGGATAAGATTTTTGCATTCATTTGTGTTGCACAATTTGTAGCCAGGCAGCAGCTGATGAAAGGCCCTGGAAAAACATTTGCAATATGAAGATATTTACTGCTGGAAATGATGCCAAACATTTGGCTTAGATTACATCCATGAGTGTTCTTAGTCACTTTATATTTGTTTCTCTGAAATACACACAAAGAGTTTTAACATTTTTGAACGTGTTGGGAGAAGTTGCTGAGTGAGTACACAACTGTCTCATGGCAATAACTGGTGAAATAAATCAGTAGAGTGGCAAACAGCTTACCTATTGCCCTAATAATGTGTTTAATCTACATTTGGTTACCAATAAAGTCAGTCCATGTTTCCTTACACATGCACTGACAATGTTTGTCATGTACAAGCCCTTATTAAGCCTGGCATTTATGTTTCTTCTCTGTACAATGATGATACAACATAGCTTTCCAAAGGATAATTTAAACCAGGCTGGCACCCAGAATGGACAGTGCCCATTACCTACTTAGTCTTACATACTTAAGACCTGTGCTTTTAATAATTTTAATATGTATATTATGTGAACAGAGTCCCATGATAAGATCTTGCCTAAGTGACTAAAATGGGGATCAAACCAAAACAATTGGTGGAATCTAAGCATTTAATGGCAGCAAATGGTTTCTAGGTCTTATTGCATCTCCTTTAAATGACACTGTGCAAAGAGAGATGCAGCATGAACAATAATTTTTTTTCAAGTACATTGGTTTCAAGGGTCAAAACCACATATTGTACAACTGAGAAGTATGATAGGAAACAAGACAAACATGTAGACTACCAAACAGATTATAATATTATATCAAATTTTGAACTAAGATGTACAAGAAAAACTAAGAATTGATGGTGTAAAATCAATTAATTTGTCTCATATCTATCTCTCTCTCTATATATAAACTTTTAAAAACTGATATCACTGGAGTCTTTTTGCATGGAGAAAGGAGTCAAGAACCAACTTAAATAAACTAAACAAGAAACTTCCTTGTGTTCACTGAGAGATGGATGAAGTAGTAAATGACTAGTAACCACATCTGCATTTAGTTCAGAAGATTTACTTATCTAATAGATATAAAGCTATATGAAAGAGATAACAGTGCAAAACATTTACATAGCTGGAGTGGTTGACTTAATGGAGAAAGATGAAGAGAACTAAGTACATGTACCCAATTAATAGCCTTTGTCCTTCCAATACAGAAGTGAGGGAAACTAACACACACAAAATAATCCTCAGTTGAGATAAATGACTTTAATGAGGAAAATAAAATAATACAATACACAATTACTTTAGCCTATTTGCAGAAAAAGCACAGCAAAATGCACATGCAGAAGCACATGACCTTAATCTCCCACCCCACCTGTCCCATGCCAACCCCAACAGAAGAGACCAACAATGCAAACCTGGAAACCGAAAGCAGCAACCAGAACAGCAAGCCTCTCATGTGATGATCTGAAATTCAAGCCCCCTGATACTTTGCTCCAGTCATCACTTTCATTTTGAACCTGGCATGACACAGCTTGGTATTTGAACACCATCAGCATATTCAACTCAACCAGTGTCAGATGTCCATGGAAATATTCAGGAGCAAGTCAAAGACTGAAACACTAAGAAGGAGGTTATACAGAAGCATACAGGAATTACTAGTAATAACAGCGGGAAAAGAGCAAAACAAACAAACCAAAGCAAAACTGACAAAACCTTTAAAAGGAAAATTCAACAAATACCAAAGTTGCCCAACAGTAACAGTTATTAAACTGTGGAATGAATGCTTTCTAATATTTCACCGAAAAGTTATTCAGTTACTGCTAGAGGGGAAGATCTGTACGTGGACATTCAGTAAACAGCTAAACACTTTCACTCTTCACTGTAATTTTGCCTTTCCCTCACCTGTAGCTAAGTTCTCTGTGGCAAAGCACTGTACAATTTCACCTCTGAGATTTTTTATTGCTTTAATGAAAGGGGACGTTCTTTTACCTTTCTCTGAAGCATAGTTACAGTAGATAGAAATCAAATGTTTTTGTGCTGTAGTGCCAATGAAGTCTTTTAGTTATTGTTTTAGTTGGTTTGCTCACCTAGAGCTACATGAATGTGCCAGTAGGGCAGGACAAGGAGGAAATTTTCTTTCCTCTGAGGATGGATGCATTTTCTTGGTTTTAATTCTTTGCTTTGGTTCTTAGACACCATTCTGCAGAGCCTACATTTCCTAGCTAAGACATAGTAATTTAAGATTCAGTTTTGGGTCCTAGCAAAGAATTACTTTTCTTTGATTCTTCCTGCTCTCAGCTGGTGGCCCCCTGAAGTTGTTTTGTTTTGCTGTTTCTTAAGTTTGTTCTAGGATCTTGAGGTCTTTTCTGTAGTGCACAGAGGACAGCACAGGAAACAATTGCTCACCTCATGCTTCAACTTGCTTCAGGTCTTCTGAGGAAAGCAGGCAACCATAGCCATGATTATTTTCTGTCTCTTTAAAATAGAGCAAATTATCTGCAGCAGCAGTGTAGACTGGCTGCATTTAGCAAAGTTTCCAAACAAATTGTTCTGGGTTTCTCTTAGAAGAATGAAATGCTTGGGAAGTGAAAACTGTTGTGCACACGAGAACTAATATATGCATACATAGTATCCTGGAGTGGTTTAGAGTTCATCATGCTCGATGCTAGCATTAATTTGGAGTATAGTGAATAATGTTATTAGTTATTAATAATTAATATTAACGTTATTATTAATTAACATTAAAAATACTAATAACCTTTTATCAATATTTATATGCATATTTTAGTTCATGGTTGTGGACTATATCCCATAAACTGGTACAGTATGACAATTTTGAACCCAATTAGACAAGTACAAAACAGTTACTCAATTAAGAACCAAGATTACAATTCCACCACTTGTCCACCAGATGGTGACTTGACAAGATGCTTGGCGGCTGCTAAGTAGCTAGGAAAAAGAAAGTGTCAGGTGCATACAATCAAAGGAAAACTTCAGAGAGTTAAATCAATTTATGATCACGAATTATGACTCTGGGCACAGCTGGGGAGCCTGCTTGATAAACCACAAGTTACACCACCACATGGGCTAAAGCGCGGGGATTTTAAACAGAACCAAATCTGGTGTTAAACACATGAACACTGCAAACACATAGTGTCACTATAGCAACTAAGCAGGTTGCTAAGTTACTGCTATGAGAGGCTGGCTCCAAGGCTTGTGGAGATCTGACAGTGCCATAGCTGGGCACTTAATTCTGACTGGAGTAAACACCCAGATATATTTCCTAACATGCTATTTCTTTGCCTGTGGCAATGCTCAGACACAGAAGTTCTGGATATAGAACTGCAAGATTTAAATGACTGTTGCAGCATATATTGTGATGTGTCAGAATGAATAAATTAGTTCTGTCCCAAAACGGTTCAGTATTAAGCAACAGTCTAAAGAAGAGAATTGCACTGTAATGTGTATATCATCTCCATATTCACAGCAGTACACTGTATACATACATGGCTTCCCTTATGCTATGATACCATTAATTTTTCAGCAGTATGGTCAATCTAACAAGAACAAGTAAAAAGCTCTAAATCATAAGGTAGCAGTGACAAACTAGCATTAATATTAATGTTGCAATTTTGATAATGCAAACACTTCTGCTTCAGAAGGGGTGAACAGTCATCTTAGCTGTTTAAGAGGATTCCATTTCTGTTTCCATCTTGCATTTCTGAATCTCAGTCATGTCACTTATCAAAGAGGGTTACCCAAAATAAGTGAGGATTAAAGATTATTTTCCACATCAACTGAACTGTATTTAGCAGAAGGTTTGTGTTTAACATGAACCAGAAGTTTTCCAACCAGAACAAGAGGACACAGTCTCAAGCTGTGCCAAGGCAAGTTTAGGTTCAGAGTGAGGAGGAAGTCCTACACAGTTCTTAGCCATTAGAATGTGCTGCCCAGGGAGGTGTTGGAATCACCATCCCTGGAGGTGTTCAAGAGGGGATTGGACATGGCACTTGGTGCCATGGTTTAGTAGTCATGAGGTCTTGGGTGAAAGATTGGACCTGACAACCTTTGAGGTCTTTTCCAACCTTATTGATTCTATGATTCTATGGTCTTGCAAACTGGTCACAATAGACAAAGAAAATAACATTTTCCTTTTAACAGCATCATGTTACATTTCAAAGTTAATAGAGCTCTTAGAATTTATATGGACAGACCCAGAAATCTCAGTTAAATAGAGCTTGATGTAAAAGCCACTGAAGTTGCTGGACACTTTCCACCAGTTTATTTTAAATGCTCATTTAAGTTCATATTTACAGGTCACCAGGGGAATTAAAGGTACTCTCTTCTTTTCAAAGAACAACTTGGAAACTGCATTAATAATAATAATCTGCAATAATAATCTGTTTTGCTTTGATGCTTATCTTTCTACACACGACTAATGAGATCTTTCAATAATATGCATCCTTCAGTAAGGGAAAGTAACCTACTCTTAGGGATGCTGTATGACTGCTCAAAAATAGCCTCAAATTGAAATGCTTTAATCTTGTTAATGAAAATGGAAATATGCTGAAAAGTAGATGCTGTCTAAAACAGCACAAGCTTTTTAAAAACATACTGTCATAAACAGCTCATATGATAGAAACAAAGAACAAAACATGAAGACCACTGCAGTAAGGGTTTGGGGCCAAAACAAATCAAAGTAATGAATACTGGGTTTTGATGATTTATTATTTTTTTCTCCAAGAGTTGCTAGTTTTAATCTTGATCAATGTACTTCCTTGACTAACAAATTTTAAACATTGGAAATATGCAAAATTTAACATTTAAGCTGCATGTGGGAGATCTCCAAGTGCAACATTGAAATCTGCTACATTAGTCTGCAGCATAACTTCTTGTACGGAGGAAGGGAAGTTTTACATCCCAGGTAGGATGAAGAATCTAATGTCTGATAAGAGAGTTTTATTATTAATATATCTATAATAGGTTAGAATCAAGACAAAAATCAATAAACTTTAATAGGATCACAGAAACTGCTAACGCTCATTTATGAATAATTTCGTTTTAGCACTTTGGGGTTGTACTGCTGGAGAGCCAGTTTCATTTCACATTCATTTCTGCATGTATCATCTCCCTCTTCTGCTCATACTTTAGGTTATATTTTTCATGTAACTACAGGAAAATAACTTGATGCACCATTATATGTCATATCTTACTGAGCTGTGCCTGTTAAAAACCTCTGCAACTTAGTGGTGAGCAAAAATGAAAATACCAGAGTCAGTCACGCAACTAGATTATGTGCAATTCATGAGCATATGACAGTAATTTATTTGGCTGCAGATCTCCCTGGTGCATTGCTGTTTTTCATAAAGAACATTTTGTCCACTTACATATTTATTCTTTGACAAGGAAAGAGTTCTTTTGTATTTGAAAATTCTTAAGAACGAATATTTTCTCCTCCTCCTCACATCTATTAGGAAAAGAAACAAAACAAAATCTCAGCTTTTTTGGATTAGTTTACTGGACAAAAATGGGTGAAGAACAGAAAAAAAAACCCAAACAACAAAAAATCTGATCAGCAAAACAAGATAAACAAGATATTAGGAAATGATGTGAAGAACCTGTCAGATTTTATATTGGATGAATCTTAAAGAAGTTTATTTTCTCCACCTTTGGTTTCCCATAGTGGAATCTTAGTCACTGAATTTTGTAAAAGACAATTTATTCAGATGGTATAGTAGAAAACCAGCTTGAGCTGGGCTCCTTCAGAGTGAGACCCTTCTCCTTCATTTACCTTATGCCTTTTAAGGCTTCACAATTTATTCCATGCAGCTGTTCACTCTACATACAGGCAACAGTTTGTTCTTCAGGTTCAGGTGGTTACTGCATCATCTTATTTTTTAGCTCTGTAATTCTCACTCTGCCCCTGTACACTGCACTGGTTAGGCCACACCTTGAGTCCTGTGTCCAGTTCTGGGCCCCTCAGTATTAGGAAAGATGTTGACTTGCTGGAACGTGTCCAGAGAAGGGCAACAAAGCTGTTGTGGGGTTTGGAACACAAGCCCTATGAGGAGAGACTGAGGGAGCTGGGGTTGCTTAGCCTGGAAAAGAGGAGGCTCAGGGGAGACCTTATTACTCTCTACAACTACCTGAAGGGAGGTTGTAGCCAGGTGGGGGCTGGTCTCTTCTCCCAGGCAACCAGCATCACAACAAGGGGACACAGTCTCAAGCTGCGCCAGGGGAAGTTTAGACTGGATGTTAGGAAGAAGTTCTTCATAGACAGAGTGATTGCTCATTGGAATGGGCTGCCCAGGGAAGTGGTGGAGTCACCATTTTTGGAGGTGTTTAGAAGGAGACTTTATGGGGTGCTTGGTGCCATGGTTTAGTTGATTAGATGGTGTTAGATGATGGGTTGAACTTGATGATCTCTTCCAACCTGGTCTATTCTATTCTATTCTATTCTATTCTATTCTATTCGATTCGATTCGATTCTATTCTATTCTATTCTATTTATATATCTTTTTTTTTTTCATTCCAAAGTAAAAAGAAAGGCATCATTGGTTGTTTTACAAGGTATGAAAAATATTCTCATTTGGTTGTCCCTTATCTATATACTTCAGGCAGTATTTAAGGGGCTTTTTGTCTGATTTTTTTTTTTAACTCTTCATTTAAAAAGTCACTGCTCCCCTCTAGCTCTGATTACTTCTGCTAACCATTTTGTCCTTTCCTCACTGCTTTTTTTCTGCCTTGTTTCTAAACCACTTCTTATTATCTCCGCTGTAATGCCCAATGGCTCTTTCATTTTTCCATTCTGCTACATCCTCAGTTCACTGGAGAATTTTTACAGTTGCTCTGAACTATAAGTTTCAAGATCAGATGGATAGAGACAAACTGTTGAATGTGAAAATAGACTTGTTTAGACTGATTATTTTGTATTCTCTATGACCTTAGTTTTATATAACGCAGAATTCCCTCAATGCCTTATTCTGAAAAACAAACTCAATACAAAATGTCATGGAACTGATTGTATGATCAAGAGTCCTGGAAGATATGGGGTAAGAAAAATATCTGGCTGATTTCCATCTCCACTAAGATCAGCCTTAAACAGATGGGGGGAAAAGAATAAATTACTGGTACATTCTTAAAGTTTAAATTAGAGTACTAAATACAGGTTTCCATAAAATATTACTGAAACAAGTAATTTCCTGACCTACTATTAAAATAATGCAACAAAACATAAGCTGAAGAAGAGAAGCCACAGTTTCTAACCTGCCATTCTGTAGTATAGTTCTGATTATGCTGTTCTAGTGTGACTCAAGCTGTAATATATCATGGCATCTTGCAATCACAATTTCAAATGAGCATGTTTTTCTGGGACAGACAATTACATCACTAAGCATGTTCTTTGCTTCAGGTGCTGACATACATTACCAACTGTCAGATTTAAACAGTCACAATGTGATGGTTTGAGCTTTACCCAGTTTCCAAAAGCCCAAATGGAAAGAGATTTAGATTCCCTCCCCCTCTCCCTTTCCCAGTAAGGTAAAGCAAATTAGGCAGGAGAAAGGAGAGGTAAGATCATGAAAGAAAATGGTTTGGAATGAGTTTGGAAGTAAAAAGGTAATTTTTAAACCAAAAAAAAAAAAAGGATAAATAGAAAAATATACAAAACCAGGCCCAGTGGGCATTGGATTCCCTTGATGCAAATGGATTCAGTTCTTTAGATAGTGGATGCAGTCTGTTAGAAATGTAGATGCAGCACAGAAGTGGGCCCTGGCCATGTGGTTGATGCATGAGGTCAGCATCAGCAGATGACCTCTCTCAAGCAGGTGATGCAGGGAAAAAAGAGAGAGAGAACCAAAAGATTTTCACCCTTTAAATAGGCTTTCTGGACAGGAAGGGGGAGTGGAATAGACCACCTTTGACATAGGGTGTCTCTCTGCCCACCTGGATCGGATTTCTTTTGTCCACCTAGGGGCTGGGTTCTTTTCAGCCCCCATCAAGGATGGGTGTAACCTGGCACACACAGTCACTGCATCTGAAAACTGGGGGAATTTTTCAAATCATACAACAATATGAGCTTTTCTGTAGGCCCACTTCATATACTAGAAGGCCATTATAGGGTCTCCTTCACCATCTTCTCCATCATTCAGTCCTTTTCACAGGCTGCAGGTCAAGAACTGCTCCAGTATGGTTCCTTTCCACAAAGCAGAGTCTCTGAAAAATGGAGTGCTCCACTGTGGATCCTGCCACAAAGCCTGATTCTGCATAAGCACCACTCCATAGGCCACAGCTCCTGCCAGGAGCCTGCTACACCATGGAATCTTTGTGGACTGTAGCTGCCTTCAGGGCATATCTGCCTGCTCTTGCATAGGGTCCTCCACAGTCTTGCAGTTTGATAATCTCCACCATTGTCTTCCATAGGCTGCAAGTGGGCAACCTGCATCACCATGACTTTCACCATAGGTCACTGTTCTGGTGCTCGGAGCATCTCCTCCTTCTCCTCCTTCTCCTAGCTCAGTGTTTTCATAGCTGCTTTTCTCATGTGTTATGACTCTGCTCTCTACCACTGCACAGATTTTTTTGCCTTTTCTTAACTATGTTATCCTAGTTAATGTTGCTGGTTGGCTCAGCTTTGTCCAGCAGCATGGGTCCATTAGAGCTGCCAAAAGTCATGAGGAAGTTCCTAATACTTTCTCACAAAAGCCACCCCTGCAGTCCTCTGTTAATAGATCCTTGCCATGTAAAGCAAATATGTCTACCTTGGACTTCGTGAAGAGGGATTTAACAGATTTGATAGAAATCTACCAGAAGTTACATAAAATTTATCTTATGAAATGGTGAAAATATTAATATCAAACAAGTGAAAAGAGTACTAGAGGGGAAAATTATATTAGAGCGACTGGAACAGAAAAAACACCAAAAAGAAGTGAAGCCTTTCATGCTGAGAAACAGAAGCGTGCAAAGGATTGCAGTTACTGAAAACAAAGACTTCAGTCAAGCGCAACACAAATTCTTGCAATGTCCTGGCATACAGTTTATCTTCCAAGTTATCTTTCACATGTAAAATCTTGTGCAGTGCTTTATGGTACTCAAGATCTGATCTAGAGTAATAGCTCACTGAGAACTTGTTTGTTTCCTAAAACAAAACAAGTGAAAATAGTATGTATGGAACCAGTTGTACAACTCTAATTTTTTATTATTCTAGGGCTAAGGACAGATTACAGCAGCAGAGTAAGGACATCAACTTTCACAAAAGTAGACCATAATTTGAAGGGGATGGGTGAACAGTCTGTAAGTGTGTTTTACACACCTGACAGTATATTTTATATCTATTAAGTTGTCCTACAGGAGAACTACCAAATCCCCAAAGTGACACTATTAAAAAGACAGCAATCAGACTACTCTGAATTGGTTAATTCAATAAAGTATCTATCTAATCAGGAATGCATCAATGTTAAAGGAAAAAAAAATAGGGGAAAAGTGCAAGCTGACAGAAATACTTTTGCCCAGGATTAAGTATGAAGGAATGACAGAATAATGAAGACATGAAAATAATCAGAAAGGTTAGCTATAAAAAAAAAAAAGATAGAACAAGAGGCTTTATAAACACAGTAGGAAGTGAAATCAAAGGGAAGCAAAAGTCTCTTATTCAACAGGAAAGGAGAATAAAAAAGAGATTACCCACAACAGGCTAAATTCAATACCTTCTTTGATTTTTTCATTAAAAAAGAAAGAAAGTAAGAGGCAGTTTTAACCAGACACTTCACACGGTGAGTTTTATCAGAAATATGTCAGGGAGAATTTAAAAATATCTTGGTAAAGAATATTTAGATAAACCATTTGAATGTAAGTCATAATAGCCTGATAAATTTATCTTTAAATGCTTAAAAGAAAAATAATCTAACTGCAGACAATGATAAAGCATCAGGCTTTCTTTTCAGGAGAGCATAGAAGGTAGGTGGTTTGAAAATGCACGTGAAACTCTATATCAGTTATTAAGAACGAGAGGTGGAGCAATGGGAAGGAATATGAAAAGTCACAGATTGTGGCACCTGCATTGAGGAACTAGGACAGTAAGAACTATCAATCTATTTATACTGAGAGAAAATAAAATGTCAGTGTACTCTTGTCAAAGCTCAGATAGTTCCAAAGCAGTCTTATTTTCTCTAAGACAGAGACACTACCAGGTCACAGCAGAATGGGTAACTACATTCAATAAGGCTTTTCCTATAGTTCTATGGGATATTCTCAAAAGGAAACTAAAGAACCATGATCTAGACTGGAAATAAAAAAGTGAGTACTAACTGCTTTATAAACTGCAGTCCAAGCAGTTGTCAGTGTTTGCTTTGTAGTGAGAGGTTAGTTAATCGGTACAGCAGCTACAATAAAAGCGGACCATGATAATAGGTGTCAATGATATAAAATGTAATGTCTCTCTGAAAGATCTCATAGTGGGATAGTAAAAAGGCTCCATGTGTCTAAGTGAGCCTGAGTGCTTAAAAGGAAAGTAATATGTAAAGACAGACTAGAAAAGGAAGAAATGCACACTCTCCACACTGCACACTCTCTGCACACGTAATAGAATAGGTCATAAACACAAACATTGTACTTCGAACCTGACTAAATATGTCAGTTTCATCCCTTATTAAAAACAAAAATAAAACCAAACCCAGACAAACAAACACCCCTGATGATTTCAGAGGTTTATCCTCTGTATATCTGGTTGATTAAATTTGGAGAGGGAACACTGTACTACAACTTTCAGTTACAGTGCTGCTACTAATATTACTTATTCTGTTCTTTATCTCTGCAATCAATTTCTTACATCTCTTTCAGTTTCATCTGGAAGCAGACTGCTTAAAAGTAAAGTGATAAAAAGTGTTTCCCAGCAACTACTGCATCACTTCCAGTGACCTTCAAATTGCATTTAACATTTGTCTGACAAAACTATAAGGCTGCTCAGTGCTGTAGACAGGAAGATTCATCTGGTACTGTTAACCTGTTCAGCAGTGAAATAAAAAGTCAGCTGAGCTTACATTTTTACAGCCCCAGGAGAAAGTTAAAAAACACATTAGTTGGTTTAACAAAATGATAGCAGACAGAGGATCTGTATCCAGCATTATGAATTATGGTACCTTAGTAAGCCCTGTAGATCACATACAGTCATAAAGTATTCATAATATATTACTTTAAGGAAAAATCTCACTTTTTTTCTTTTTTTTTTTAATTTTTTTTTTTTTTTATATCAAGAGTTCCTTTGGCTTGTCCTCTAGGAAGGAAAAATAATCATAAATGAGGCTTCAGGGGTCAAAAGCATGCCAATTACTATGGATTTCAGAAAAAAAGAGAAGTCATCATGTGGTGGGCAGATTCATTCTATGAGCTTTAATTATCTAAGACTGTGTGTCCATTAGTAAGTTGTTTCATGAAACAGAAGTAAATCAGTAGACTGAAACAGATGGTGCTAAAACTCATAAGCTTTTTTTCCCCCTGTTCTTCCTTATGCCCTTCTCAGAAAAGGCTGGTGCCTACTATTTAATCTTCCTTGTCAGCCTGTGTTTAGGTAACCTCCACTGTACAACATCGCCCCTGGCAATGATGTAGGGTTTGAGCCCACTCTGTCAGCAGCAAAGCATCAGACAATCATTCATACACTTCTAAGCCCTCTGATGGAATGGGGAAGAGAAAATACAACAAAAGGCTTAAGGGTCAAAACAAAGGGCAGGGAGGGCTCACTCAGCAATTATGGTCACAGGCAAAAGACAGACTCGACTTGGGGCAGCAAGATTAACTTAAGCAAAAGTACTAGAAATACACCAATTGAATCAAAGTAGGGCAGTAATACATACAACCAGATCTTAAATATAACCCCTCCATCCACTCCTTCCCTCTTCCCAAGGCCAGCTCTGCTACCTCCTTATTGCCAGCAGTACAGGGGGAGAGGGAATAGGAATTGCAGTCAGTACCAGCCTGTTTCATGTTGTTTCTACTGCTCACTCCTCCTCAGGGGAAAATGCACAGTCCTAACCTGCTGCGAGGTGGCGTTCCTCCCATGGAAGAGAGTCCTTCACAAACTTCTCCTACATGGGTCCTGTTCATGGCCTGCAATTCTTTCAGCAACAGATCACTCCAGTGTGGGCCTCCCTTAGAGTCACAGACTTCCTCAGGAGCAGCCTAGGATCCTCTAGAGGAGTCTAAACTTCCCCAGTCTAGGGTCCTCCATGAATTTTCAGCTTTTGATCTTCTAATTCTCTCCTCCATCCCACTGAGGCGGTATGAGCAAGCAACCCCACAGGTGTTTAACTGCTGCCTGTGGTCAACCTATCACAAACATTTAATGCCCTAAGTAAATAATTAATTAAAGTAGAAGACCATACCGTATTTTGGAAATGTGTTGAAGTTAGGGGACATTACAACAGTTTTGTAATGCTTTCAAGAGCTTTACAAGTGAGTGGTCAAAGCAGCAGTCGGATGTTCTGAAGTTTCCTCCAAAGACTGAAAAAAACTTGCTAGACATGGTGCTACATTTGCTTCTGAAAAAGAGGATGAAGAGCAATTGTCTCTCTTCCACTACAGTCCAACAAATAGGAGAGATATCAGTTGGTGTTATTTAGATGCAAATAGATAATTACTGTCAATCAGGACCAATTTCCTCATAGCCTGACTAGTATTTTAAAGTTTCCATCCTGATTATCTTTTCTAATTCAAGGCATTATTAGTGTGTCCAGCAACATTAAAAAAGATAAAGATGATATTCTGTGGAATCTCTGGTCCACTCACAGAGGTGCATCCTCTTTTTCCCTTTGGCTGGTGGAAACAAGCTTTTCTCATCTTCAGAGAAGTGGCACTGTGAGACCTGCAGATAGACCATGGGACTGACAGAGGATGACACTGGTACTGGCTTGAAGCATCCCGGACACATCCACACAAACTTGTGAGCAAAAGCAACCTGGTAAAAAAAGGCATCTATTTGACTTGTCAGTGTTGAGTCTGACCTAACAGTTTTGGGTTAACAGCTAGACTTGGTGGTCTTAAATGTCTCTTCCAACCAAAACAAGGCTGTTGGAAAGCAGAATTGGTCCTAGGGTCCTGGTGGACACTAAGTTGATGAAAAGCCAGCAAGGTGCCCTTAGCCAAAGGTAGAAGGTGGTACCCTGGGTTTCACTGGGCAAAGCCTTGTCAGCAGCTGAAGGAAGGTGACTCTTGCCCACTGCTTGGTGCTGGTGAGGCCAGTGCAAGAGAGAGACATGGGCGTAATAGGCAAAGCCCTCCTGTATCCCTACCCTGCTGCACCCACCACCTCTCCTGGAGTGATTGTCGGGGTATGCTGCCTGGCAATGGCCCCAGTGCCTGCATGAGTATGCACAGGATAGCTGAATGATGTGCTACTGAACTGAGCCATACAGGCAGAGTGGATGTGTTCCACAAGGACCCTGAAAAAAAGATTAGTTATGATTCAGAAAGAGTACTGGGCAGGATTTGCCATGTTCTTGAAGGGTGGCTGACCCAAATCTTTGTTATCCTGTCTGTTTCAGCCACAGACCAAGACAGGGATCAGACCAGAGGATGGGGCAATACCCTCTTCATCCACAAAACCAGAGATGTGGGTACTGGCACAATGACATTGTTAAAATGTTGAAAAAGGCATTTCATCTCAGTTCTGTGCAGCACCATAATTTCCTATCACGCTTAGATTAAAACAAAGGTGGTAAATCCAGCCTCTCCCTGCACAGAATTGTGAACTCCTGCTCTCCCTCTATGGCAGCTGTGGTGGATTAGGAAATTCATCCATCTGAAAAATAACCTAACTTCTCATGTGGCACCATAAATCCTAGTGCTAGCACAAAAAAAGAAAGGGAGAGAAATGTAGGACAATTTATGGGGGACTGAAATATTCTTGATAACATTCAATCTTTAGGCTTGGTTAAAGAGGTTGTGAAATCCCAGTCTAGCAGTAATCCTACAGTTATTGTAGACACGATTGTGCTGGATTACACCCATCCTTGATGGGGGATGAAAAGAACCAAGCCCCCAGGTGGACAAAAGAAATCTGATCCAGGTGGACAGAGAGAGAGAGACATTTTTTTTCCCCTCCCAGGAGGAGGGGTCCCCCTGGGTCAAAGGTAGTGTATTCCACTACCACTACCTGTCCAGCAAGCCTATAAAAAAAGGTGGACATCTTTTACTTCTCTCTCTTTCCCCTGCACATTGACTGCTCAACAGAAGGGCCCTCACTATTCCTGCTTCCTGCATCCCCCAGGTGGTCCTCTGTGCTGCATCCACACTTTCTAAAGAACTGAATCTATTTGCATCAAGGGAATCCAATGCCACTGGGGCCTGGGCCTTTTTCTATTTGCTCTTCACCCTATACCTTTGTAACCTTTCCTGTTACTGCTATATATATATATTGTTTAAAAAAATTACCTGACTGATTCCAGACCATCTTCTTTCATGATCTTACCTCTGCTTTCTCCTGCCTAATTTTCTTCACCTTACCAGGAAAGGGAGAGAGGGAGGAAATCTAAATCTGTTTCCGTTTGGGCTTTTGGACTCTGGGTAAAGCTCAAACCAGCACAACAAACAATTAAATTTTACATTAACTTTTCAACAATGGGAATAAAAAAAATTATTTCATTTTCTGTGCAAAACCTTGTGATAAACCTCAAGGCTTTGCATAATATTGCTCTATTTCTACTCATTTTCTTCTCATAAATAACAGGTATTTAGCAAAAGCAGTTTTCTGAGCCCATCACTCCACTGCCAGGAAAGCCATAATCAGATGGGGCTTCCAAATTTCAGTCTGTTAGCTTCTCTTCAGTAAAGAGATGCAAAAGAGGAATGGGATTCTATTTTGCCTTTTAAATATTTACATGAAGCTGGCAACAGTTAAGAGATGTAAAATATTTTATTTTCTTCACTGCAGTAAAAAAAAAACAACCATCAAGTCATTACTATGTCCAGATCAGTGCAATTTCTGGTTTTCAGCAAGTAAAGAATGTAAGCATGGCAGCACAAGTAAATGAGTCAACTTTCCCTGGGACTCGATTCACTTCAATTTGTGTCAGCCAAAACTGATAGTTATTTGCAAAGGAAGGAAAAGAGCTTATGTGTAACTAAGCCCAGAGGTTAAAGAGGACATAGACAGGAATAAGAGAACTTTCCAAAACCATTCAAAAAGCTAAGCTTAAGGAAGTGTGCTCATGCTGAATGATGTTTTTATTATCAAAGTCTAGGGCTGGACCAGACCCTAGAAGTGTGGCAGATGCTCTCAGTTTATTCCTCACTCTTCTGAAAGGGGAAGAGAAAGGGAATAAATGAGAGAAATAAATAAATAAAAGAAAACTAAAACAGCTTTAATGAAAAAGCAAAACCAACCAACAAACCAACCATAAAAACCCAATAAAATGAAATATATGCAAACCAAGTCACCATCATCACTGATGCTGTCTTGAGGTCCTGAGCAAGTCCTACATGGACTCAGTGGCAGATGGGAAGAATGAATAGAAGAATGAAACCATAGTTCTCACTCAAACATTTAAAACATATCATGATGCAACATTAGATTTTCAGGAGGAAGCCTACAAAACATCTCCAAGAATAATTTATGCTTGAATCTTTTAGTATTTCTTGAATACTTTCAAATAGTTATGTTCCTTTCAGTACCTCTCTAAACATCCCACCATTTGTTGCTGCCTTTCCAGTGCACAGGTGCCTGAAACTTTATCAAATTTTCTGTCTGTGCCTACACTAAAGCCAGAGAGAAATAGATTATCAGTTTTGGCTTGGTTTTTGTTTGCTTGTTTTGCTGCATGACAAGACCTGCAACTATTATTCGGGAGCCTCAGAGTTAATTTCTGCATTGCAATCTAACAACAACAGATACATTTCCTCTTGGGTTTCTATCTGTTCACCTCAGTCAAGTTAGAATAGAATAGAATAGAATAGAATAGAATAGAATAGAATAGAATAGAATAGGAGTGGAATGGAATGGAATGGAATGGAATGGAATGGAATGGAATGGAATGGAATGGAATGGAATGGAATGGAATGGAATGGAATGGAATAGACCAGGTTGGAAGAGACCTTCAAGATCATTGCATCCAACCTACCAGCCAACACCATCTAATCAACTAAACCATGCAACCAAGCACCCCATCCAGAGTCTCTTCCTAAACACCTCCAGTGATGGTGACTCCACCGCCTCCCTGGGCAGCACATTCCAATAGGCAGGAAGCATTAAACTACATTCTCCTGAAGCATGAAAAGTGTCTCAATTTATTTGACCTTTTTTTTACCAATTATGATGTGAGTGACTGCAGAGGATTATTTTTTTGTGAGCTGGGGGATTCAGTAGTGACATGTGTTTTCTGCAGCATTCTATTTAAGGTCCCTCATTTCTGTAACTGTCTTATCCTAAGATGATTAGCTTCACTAAGGGTAACCTTATCTACTAGGTATTTTATAGATATTTTCTTAAGGATAACAAAATATTTAAAGTCTAAAGGACCTGCTATCAGCCTGCTTTTGAAGAGCACTGAACTTGGGAGAGAAGAACCTAATTTTAGAGTGAAAATTAACGTACCAAATGCTATCTCTGACGTTTAATAATGTGTTTATTTGCTTGGAAGTTCATGCTTACAGATTAAAAAAAATATCAAAAGGTTAATTTCTTCAGTTATTTCAGGAGAAATGACAAATAATTTCATACATATGTTACTTGATGTGATCTGCATTTAAACAGAAAAGGAATCCTTTAAAAGCTAAAGGACCTGTTATCAGCCTGCTTTTGAAGAGCACTGAACTTGGGAAGGAAAAACCTAATTTTAGAATGAAAATTAATGTAGCAAATGCTATCTCTGACATTTAATAATGTGTTTATTTGCTTGAAGAAAAAGGAATTGTTTCATCTTTGCTCCACTGAAACTCAACACATCAGCTATTTGAGTGCTGTAAAGGCATACTAAGCTTTAAGGAGTGGTACTTTCTTCCTAACCCAGAAGTCATGACATTAACAGGATCTGGACTTTGTGGTATGACAAAAAGACTTTTTGCCAGGGTCAGATCCAGGTTGCTACTCTTCCTACTATGCAGTAATTGCTTAAATATGTGAGTAGAAGGCAAGTACAGAGGTGAAGAGATTCTTTCACACAGAAAAGGATGATAGTAAGTGGTGAATGCACATGGTTGATTTTATATATTTACAATTAAATCTTAAGTCACTGGGTCATGCCTTCTCATACTGCAGCTCAAATAAACATGGAATAATGAGTATGGTTTACTTCACTTCTGAAGTTAACACTGCTGTAGAAGAAGGTCAGCCTTTAGGGTTAACTGCATGTGTATTTCTCAGGCTCCCCTGCAGGTTTTGTTTACCAAAAGAACTTTTTTGGTATGGTTAACTTTACCTTATTTCACTCTAACAGAAATACTTCTGTGTCACTAAATCAGCAAAGTTTTGCTGGTCAAATAAGCCCAAGCCAAAATGAAATAGGCCTGGTGTGGTACAATAAATGTCAGTTTCATTAGTGGAACATAAGATAAGACTCAAAACATCATGTTCAGGAAAAATCACAAGTATCTGCCCAAACTGTTGCCACATCAAGGAAAAGAGATGTAACTATACATCAACAGCTACAGAAATCTGATACAAAAACAGGAGAACAGCTTTGACATAACTGCTCAGAATTTTTCCAAAGGCAGAATCTCTAAAAGACTTTGAATCAAAAACCATGAGATCATAATAAAAGCATCTGCATCCAATCGCTCTTTGAACACAACTGTGTCAGCCTTCATGTGCAGACAGGCATTCCAGAAAGAGAAATTAGAGAAATCATGAAAATTACAAAAACATATTCTCAAGGTCTAGGTCTTGCTTAAATTTCCTCATTAGTAGATGCCAATTTCAATTGGTAGATGTCAATTTGGTAGATGTTAATCTCAGTGGCTACTGGTAGTCTAGAAAAAAGTTATCACAATCCTGGACTTTGACTCCGGAAAGACAGAATGATTTGGAGCTAAATGAAAAGCAAAAAGCTCTTTGAGTACTTAGAGGGGGTTTATGGGAAAGATGAGGACAGAATTATTAGTAGGATCCATTGCAACAGAACAAGGGGTAATGATTTTAAAGAGGATAGAATCAGACTAGATATAAGGAAGAAGAATGTTTTTTACAATTAGAGGGGTGAAACATAACCCCAGACAAGTGGTAGATGCCATCCCTGGAAGCCTGTAAGGTCAGGCTGAATGGGGCTTGGTGCTACCTAATCCAGCTAATGATGGTCCTGCTCATTGCAGGTGGTTGGACTAAGTGATCTTTAAAGGCCCCTTCTAACCCAAATTATTCTATTATTGTCTCAGGTAATGTTATAGTTTAAAGGTGGAACTTTAGCCTAATTCCTAATTGCAAATTAAGAGTAAGGATTTTTCATATATAACTGATAGTTATGTATCATTCATTTGTTTGCTGATTTGGATAAAGTTTGCTGCACAAACTACCAAGTCTCCTCCTAAACACCTGCAGTGATGGTAACTCCACCACCTCCCTGGGCAACCCATTCCAATGGCAAATCACTCTTTCTGTGAAGAACTTCTTCCTAACATCCAGCCTAAACCTCCCCTGGTGCAGCTTGAGGTCAACCTACCTGAGGTCAACCAGATTTAAACCAAGTAAGAATTGAGCTCTACATATGTCAACTTACTTCTGAATAAATTAACCTGTTTAAACAATAGGATCAGATCTCAAGCTACACAAATAATGGCATCAAGTCTGATATTCTTATATTAAGTGGATCAAATCCACAGAAAAATACTTATTTAATTAATTCTATCATTTTAGTGTAACACTTCTCTTTAAGTATATTTTTCAAATATTATGATAAAAGGGAGCTTTAAAACATTAATAGGATTGAAGCAGGTGGAAAAACCTCTTAGTGGTTCTCACAAACTGATGGGAGGTGGAAAATAAAAGAATGTGCTGCCAAGAAATGTATTTTTAACTCTATTTCTAACCTTCCAGAAATCAGTTTAAAAATATGCAGATTGATAAACATTGAACAAGGTTGCTTTCAGTGACTCATCTCAGCTGAGAAAAGCCTGCAAGATTTCACAGTATCACTGTATCAGAGTATAACTAAGGTTGGAAGAGACCTCGAGGATCATCGAGTCCAACCTGTCTCCACAGACCTCACGACTAGACCATGGCACCAAGTGCCACATCCAATCTGCCCGTGAACACCTCCAGGGATGGTGACTCCACCACCTCCCTGGGCAGCACATTCCAATGACGAACGACTCGCTCAGTGAAGAAATTTCTCCTCACCTCGAGTCTAAACTTCCCCTGGCGCAGCTTGAGACTGTGTCCCCTTGTTCTGGTGCTGGTTGCCTGGGAGAAGAGACCAACCCCTTCCTGGCTACAACCACCTTTCAGATAGTTGTAGAGAGCAATGAGGTCACCCCTGATCCTTCTCTTCTCCAGGCTAAACAATCCCAGCTCCCTCAGCCTCTCCTCACAGGGCTGTGCTCAAGGCCTCTCCCCAGCCTTGTTGCCCTTCTCTGGACATGTTCAAGTGTCTCGATGTCCTTCTTAAACTGAGGGGCCCAGAACTGGACACAGTAATTTGAAGACATGAACACGGTCCTCCTTTATTTTCTCTAGTCAATCCATTTTTCCTGCCATTGTGAGAAATTGAGACTATTTCAAATGTTCATTTGTTTGTTTGTTTTTAAATTATTTCTCTAAAGTAAAAATTATACACCTTTTATGAGCAAACCTACTTTAAGATAGCCTAGAAATTTACATGTAAGCAACCTTCCGCCATAGTTTTTGTGGACTTCATTTGAGTGCAATGGAAGAATTAGGATAAACTGCTGAATTCTGCAAGAGTGAAGACAAGTGCCCATTGGAATGGGCTGCCCAGGGAGGTGGTGGAGTCACCATCATTGGAAGTGTTCAGGAGGAGACTTGATAGGGTGCTTGGTTGCATGGTTTAGTTGATTAGGTACTGTGGTTGATAGGTTGGATGCAATAGTCTCGAAGGTCTCTTCCAACCTGGTTAATTCACAGTATCACAGTATCACAGTATAACTAAGGTTGGAAGAGACCCCAAGGATCATCAAGTCCAACCTGTCCCAACCGACCTCACGACTAGACCATGGCACCAAGTGCCACGTCCAATCTCCCCTTGAACACCTCCAGGGACGGCGACTCCACCACCTCCCTGGGCAGCCCATTCCAATGACGATTCCAATTCTATATTCTATTCTATATTCTAACAATAGCTTCTTGCTTTGGAAGGAGAGAGAAAAGGCTAGGGTACAGTGCAGGTTGTGCATCACCACCTGAGCACAGAGTCATAAGACTAAATTGGCTTTTCTTCAAGCTACTTCCATCTATGTAGTCTTGTTCAATTTAGCACTACAGACCTCTTCCTGAAAAACAGCCACCAGAAGCACATTTGTCTCCTTTCCAGAGGGATCGGTTTGTCTCCTCTCTTTATCACAAGACCTGCCTATATCTGATTCTTTTGTTTAAGTTCTGCTGAATCACAGGATGAAGTTGCAATGAACCTCAGGAAATCACCTGCTCCAATATATTACCTAAAGCAGCCTCACCTTTAAGATCATGCCAGCTTATCCAGACCCTTATGCAGTCAGATGTAGAAAACAACCAAGACTGGACACTGCATGTAAGCAAGCTTTTCTTTATAATCCCTCTCTCTTGTTCCACTTCTGTCCATTGTCTCTCATTCTCCCACAAGGCAACCCTAAGGTGAACTGTTTCATCTCAGTGACCCATCCTGTCTGTACACACAGGCAGTCTCCCTCCAAATCTATAAGTTACCTAGAATAAACAAGTCTTATGTCCTTCATTGTCAAACACATCTCTCTCCTGACCTCACTCCAGTTGACCAACATCTTTCTTGTATTGATGACCACAGATGTGGTCTAACATGCATCATACAGCAATTGATTATCCCCTCCCTCAATGTATTCGCTCTCGCCTTGTTGATACAACACAGTATGCTCCTGGCTGCCTCTGCTGCCAGGCTAGCCTGCTGGCTCAAATTTATCTCACTGTCAGACCAAGAACTGAGTCCTATTGACATAGCTGCTCCACAGTCTGCCTTGTTTTTGGAGGCACTTCCTACCCACGGAGAACAGTGTAGAAACATTTGTTGTCCCTCACAAACAAGGCAATTTGTTCTCTTTTGCACCTGATCTATAATCTGGACTCTCTGAGTGAAAATCAGATATTTATGATTTTAATTTTGAGTAGAAGGGTGCCTTTGGAATAAATTTCTTGATTTTGAGCACCTGCTGAACTTTGGTTTACACTGTATGGTAGCCTTCTAGTTGTCTGGCCAAGATAATTCTTTTTGGATGAAAACTAGTGATCAGGTGAACTTTAGGAGATTGCTAAATGGATTCTAGCTGTTTATGGATATTCACATTGCAAGACCACATTAATGTTTGCCTAAAGTCAAAATTTCAAAACTCATCACCAATTCTTCTGCTTGAGAAAATTGTTTCTAGAGTGTCTGAGTACTACCTAATATACACATATTGCTTCCTTCAAAGCTTGGTATTTACCATTATAAATGGGAAAGAATCTAAAAATAAAGAGTTTGTAAGAATTGAAGTATTTTTGAAGCATGAAAGTTCTCTGGTGTCACAATGACAGCAATTCATGGCCCCATGAATGTGACCTTTTGTTTCTGTAGTTATTTCTCTCCATGTTTTCCCCCTTCTGTAGATAGAAATACTCAAATATAGTAAAGGAGTATTAATGGTCTGTTGGTGCAAATCCTAGGAAACCTAGTTATCTAAACTCTTTGAAATGTATAATGTACAATTAAATGTAAAGTCTGGAGATCATGTTTTACAGCTACTGTTTTAAGCTGTTTCATTTTCCCCCAAACCCATCACAACTCAAGAAGATGCAGAATTGACCCATTACAACTCTTTTTTGTGTTGCCATCCCTCTGCTTTGGGGGAAGAGTGATGCTTTCCTTAAGTAAAATGTAGAACTACAGAGAAGAGTAAATTATTCTAACTGCATTAGTGTTTGGGGAAAGACACAAATCTCACATAACTATCTTGTTTTATTTCTACATAAAACATAACTACTACATGAAGATTAAAGGAATTACATTTATTTAGCTTAAAGAGGTGATGTTTAGTGAGGAACATGATGACTATACATAAATAGTTAAAGGGCAACATTACGAGGGGGAAAAAAAAGAGCTAGTCACATTGAACATTAGTCATAAAACAAAGAGTAATGGGCTGAGTTAGAAGGATAGATTTACCTTGGTTATTACAACAACTTCCTCAGTAAAAGGACAATCAGAGTGCAGAAAGACTTCTTCTGTGAAACAGTTTTTGTATAATCTTTGGAGACATTAAAAGCTAGCTTAAGAGACTATCTGTAGACTATTAGAAGTTTTCAAAGACTGAACTGGATGAGCAGTGGCACTCTTTCAATTATATTTGCAGTGCTCTGACCTTTCCTGGAAGCCAGACACTCACTAAACCACTCTATTACTCCCTGTCTTCAACAGGACAGGAGAAGAAAATGGGGAATGAAGGTTGAACAATGAAGATTGTGGTCAGTTCATAATTCATGATGTATCTGCCACTTCTTCCTCTTCACATTCTTCCCATACTCTAGTGTGGGATACCACCAATTGACCAGTCTTTCATTACTTTCTCCAATGTAGGCCCTTTTCACAGACTGCAGTTCTTCAAGAATTGCTCTTGTATGCATTCTTTCTATAGGTTACAGTCCTTGAGGACTGGATTTCTCAAGCATGAATTCCCCATGGGGGTCACAGGTTCTGTAGACCCTGCCAGAAGCCTGCTCCTGCATGGACTTCCATGGGCTGCAGCTTTTTTGTCAGGACATATCCAGCCTCATCACCGTGGTTTCCTCCAGGGACTGCAGGAGAACCTCTGCTCCAGCACCTGGAGCATCTCTTCTCTCTCCTTTTTCATTGACCTTGATTTCTGCAGGATGACTTCTCTCATATTTTATTCCCCTCTTTTGGCCACTGTTGTATGGTATTATTTATCCTTCTGAAACATGTTCCTCACAGAAACACTTCCAACATTACTGATTGGCCCAGCTTTGGCCAGCACCGAGTCTTGAAGCCAGATGAAACTGGGTGTCAGATACAGGGACAGTTTCTGGTTTCTTCTCAAAGAAGACACCCATGCACACTCTCTGCTATTAAAAGTGGAAGAAAAAATGACACAATGCAGTATGCCCTCTGATAGTTAATTTCATTTGCAATCTGTTCTACATATGATTATTACTGCATTGACTGACTTCTATGATACTTGCACCTAATTCTAATGCACTAAACAAGTCTTTTCTACAAAAAGAAAAATGGAGCCAGACAAGCCTCAGATTCAAAATCCTCCCTCAAGTTTGTGGGAGAGAAAAGTAATAAGGCACAGCAGGAAAAGTTCTGTATTCAGCAGAAAGACTGAAGATTTACCCCATCTTCTTTCCTCAGCTTTACATTTTTTCTGACAGATTGGCAAGTCTTATTCCCGAGTCTTTTCTAGTAGTACAGATGCATACAATCTTCTAAGAACCTGCCAGCTGGAACCACTTCTTAACAAACACATAAATAAGTGGAACTTCCTAGGAGCAAACATGTAAATACATCATCTAATATTTTGTTCAGCCTACAGTTTTGGTCTGTGAAAGCAAAATGAAGTTCTAGTCACAGAGAGAATAAAATAAGGCGATGATTTCAGTATTAATATTTGGCTGATCCCTGCAGTCAAATAAATGTATTAGATGCCAGGCTCTGAGACAATAAGCATGTGCCTGGCCACATGATGTGGAAGGGGTGTGGAAATGTCTTTTAGTTCATATTTCTTGAGATTACAGATGTTAAAGATCAAGCTTCACAGTTGTAATGGATTAGGAAATTTTATTCTCTGGTGCACAGTCCCTCACGGCTACTATGATTGACACAGGGTCATGGAGTCAGACTGACCACGATGATACAGATCCTTGAGATGTAAAAAGATTCATAAGAAAAGAGTAAGACAAAATACAGATGTTTCTACCTTCAGAATCAGAGTGAGAAATCTGATAGTTTTGCATGCACTTCAGTTACTTCTGCAGTAGTGATATAAGAAACTAGGCAAGGCCTGGGGTCCCAGGTTTTCAGATTCAGAATTAGGGTGATGCTCATCTCGTCAGGATACTTCCGTTTTCTGATTACATTTGCACAGGGTTTATGTGGCAAGGTGTTGACAGTAGGAGTTTACAGAGGTGGTCCCTGTGAAAAGAGGCCAGGTTGCCCAACACTGAATATAGCTGATTGCAGCCAGCTCCAATGTACCCACCAGTGGCCAAAGCTGAACCTGTCAGCCAAGCTGGACAGCAGGGAGAAAGACAGTGTGAGAAACAAGCCTGCTGACACCAAGGGAAGAGAAGGAGGAGGTGTTTCAGGTGCTCAAGCAAAAGCAGAGATTCCCCTGCAGCCCTTGGAGGAGACCACGGTGAAACGTATTTCCCTGGAACCTGGGTAGAGATCAAGGTGGACCAGTTAAATATATCCTCAAGGAACCACAGATTATAAAGAATTTACATTGTCACAGGTTTATCGTGAGAGACTGAAGCATGTAGGAAGGACCTCACTGAAGCAGAGGAAAAGTGTGTGGAGAGAGGAGAGAAAAGGTCTGCTACGGACTGATCACAACCTTCCATTACCCATCTCCCTGACTCACTTGTTAGGGGAGGAGATTGAGGAGTTGAGGATGAAGCCTGAATTTGAACCTGAAAAAAAAAAGAGGGTTTGGGAAAGGTGTTTTAGCTTTCATCTGTGCTTATCACCATCAAAATGTGTTTTAACTAACAATAAACTAAATTAACATTCCACGAGTTTAGTCTGGTTTGCCCATCGTGGTAACCAGTAAGTGATATCCCTGTCTTTATCTTGACTCATGATATGTTCCATCTGATTTTTTTTCCCCTCATGCTGTTGAGGAGGGAAGGCAAGAGAATGGCCAGCTGGGCTTCTGGCAGGTGGGCAAGGTAAACCACAGTTAAACATAGGATAAGCATAGTTAACAAATACTACTGTATATGTTAGAGCCTGGGTGTATTACGTGCATTCAAATGAATCCACTACAATAATTTTTTGTTACTTTCACCAGTAATTCAATAACAAAACTTAACCTACCATACTTTATCTTCTGGTTTTGAGGACTTTTTGTTTTCCTCTCCATATACCTGTTTCATTGCAGTGGGGCCTGTATGTGTTCTGTGCACTGCATAGAAGCGTGTCGTATGATAGAAAACTTGCAATAGAAGCTGCAACCTCCCTGCTGTGCTTACCTTGCTTAATAACACATTTTCAAATTTCATGTCACTGAGTGGTATACTCCTTTTCTTGAAACTCTCCACCACTGAAGTCCTCTGTGACAGCTATAAGCTCCAGCTATGGTAGTATTTTTCCAGTGCTTTCCTGGTAATTAGGCTTTACCAATCCTTTCTCCAAAAATGTCTGGCAGTTCATGTAATCCTTTTCAGCCTTCAAGAATCTTGGTAGCATGTTGCAGCAGCTGACCATGATGTTCTTTACAAGTATTCTCAAAAGCCATGTATTTGCTTGCACACTCCACCTGCTCTGCCTGCATTTTCTATGGTGCTTCTTTACACTTCAGCTAATTTAATCTATAATAGTTTTGGCACAAAGTATTTCAATCTTTCATTGGATTTAATTGTCTCAATTATTTTTTTCTGTCTGTCTTTATTTTTTTTTTTCCCTAGCTGCTCATTGCTATCAACCTCTTCAAGTCTCAGCTTCACAACTTAATGCCTGGGGTATTTTGTGACTTCGAATGTGGGAACAAGTAATCATACATGCAAACTATTTTATTATAAGTTGAAGATTATCTGAGAACTAATCTCAATTTTGGAAAAGTGATAATAATTTAAAGCAAATATTCTGTGACTAGTACAAAGATTCTTCTTCACAAATTTACTGGATTAGGGGCTGTTGTTTTTAAACCAACATTAGCCTTAAGAATCTCTTCTATACTTTAAATGAAAAAAGATGTGGCATAGAGCTAACAGGTTGGTGAAGGATAAAATTATTCCTAAAAATCCAGAGTGCTTTATGATCCCTTCCCTGAAACTTATTGAAACCTTAAAAAGATATATTGGAAGTTTAAGATCACTAAGTCCTCAAAACAGGCAAGTAATTACAGAAAATTTACAACACACAACATATTGTCGTGGAGACATTAGCATTACTCTTCCATTAAAATTAACAACTCACATAGAGTGCCTTTGATTGCTCTGTTAGTAAGACATCAGTTTCAAAACGTAAATGTAGTTTCAGCCTTTCCATTATTTTTTATGGGTGAGCTTTAACACTTGGTGCAGGACAGCCACATGGTGGTACTGTTGATTAAATTTGGATTACATTTGGATTCTGACAACGTCCTGTCAGAGCCATGTATTAAAAGCTGCTATACTCCTGGTGGTTTGGGGCATGACTGTTCCTGCTACCATTTATTTGAGGATAATGAGGGGGCCTGGGTGCAGAGGCAGATGTTGACAGTTACTTCAAAAGCAAGTTCAGACACAGTGAAACTCACGATAAGATTAACACAATCCAGACCAATTTAGCAGTCCCAAATACAGCTCTCTGTGAAGTGTACACACCATAACGATGACATTAATGACTTTGTCACTTTTTCTTCCTTAGAACTCTTTCTTATAACAAATAAGATATTAATAAAACAGCACCCTTAACAAAGAGGTGTATTTGTCAAACACAGAAAGAATGTAAAGTAGCTCAGTGGAAGAAATACACATGGGATGGCTCAAATATTTTTTTGTACTACTATTTCACCATTTAAATTACTAGTTAGATTTACCATGTGCCTGGCTTATGTTTAAAGCTAAGTATTTGGGGAAGACTATAAAGAAACCTGAAGCACCCACAAGACAATCACAAGATGCAGAATAATGATTGACTCTTTGAGCCTCTGAGACTGTATACGCTTTAGGAGAGATGAGTGAGTAATAGCAATGCAGCCATCTGGCTGATGGTGGAAACTTCAACAGTCTCTATGGGCTTGCACGATTTGTGTCTATTCTTCGTAGTAATAAAAGATAATATTGGAATCAGTTTGCATAGTCTGTCTGTTTTCAGTGTATTGGTTTGCTGTATATTTGCAAGATAGAACATGGAAGAATTCTCATAAAACAGTCAAAGGAGGCAAAGCTAGAAATTTATGTGTAAATGCAGCATGGTGTGAAATTACAAATGGACTGGTATGCCTGCAGCCAGAAATCATTGTCTTGCATCAGTAAAAACTAAAGTTCTCATGCCCATTTGTCTTCTGCCAGATCAAATGCCTCAGTGCAAGCCCTTTGGTATGTTGCTGCAGACAAAGATTTTGCCTTTTTTCCCCCTTCTTTAATTATTATTTTTTTAATTATGGTAACGTATTTTCAATGCAATTACATTGAACTAATATTTCTAAGAATCTGACTTGCTGTATTATTGCTTTTTGTGTTTCTATTTACATTTACCAGCCTTCTGATTTTCCATAGCATTAGTTATGCTTATGTTAGAGCTCTGACAGTACAGTTAATAACAAATTAAGTTAAAACTTGATGTAATGAGTTTATATCAGATACTGTCCACATAAGAAAGCCACAATTACTGACACTTTAAGCTTTGTATTCACTGTTAGTTGCAGAGCTAAACTCTTGAAACTGATCTTGTTTGTATACTTTGGCCCTCATCCTGACAGAAATCAGCATGACTTCATTTGTCCCTCTGGTATTGTTTTGGGTTTATATTAACATCTCACTCCTAGACACACACACTTTACCTTTGCACCAGCTAGCCTGCTTAATGCTTGAATACCTTTACTCATACCAGATGACAGTACCAAATACATATGGGATCCTATGCCCCGCAGTCCAGCTCTGGTTGCTGACACTCAAACATGTACAGAAAGAACAGAAAGCCTCTCATTCAGGGAAATAATTAGAAATGGGGTCTAGTGATAGAGTAGGACTCCAGGATAGGATAGACTCAATTGATCAGACAGAAGTCATGGACAGAGTGTATTAACCTGTTTACTCATCTGCCTTTTATAACCTAATCTATCTGTTTTCCTATGCTTGTTCCTCCCTGAGTTATCTTGATCCCTTCCTTTCCATGCACTTGGTTTCTCCACTAACATGGAATTATAGAGTGGTTTGAGTTGGAAGGGAACTTTAAAGAACATTTATTCCAACCATCCTGCTGTGGGTTTTACAAGTAATTTCCCTCCCGCCTGTGTGTGGGGTGGCTTGCTCAATGAGAGCAGATTGTCTTAAACCAGGACAGGAGGGCTGATCCCCTAGAATATTACTGAGCAAAAGAAGTAAATGAAGCAGAGAACCTACTTTAAGCACTGGTGAGGCTGTTGTGAATTTCTGTTTTCAGATATATGCAATTCCTGTTACTTTGTGTGAAACAGAAAAACCAAAAGAATTTGTCGGGCTTGGAAAGCTTGCTGCTGTTTTGTTTGTTTGTTTGTTTGTTTTCTGGCATACAAAGTCAATTTAAAAATAGCAAGTTAATTTCATGGAAACACAACCTTTAGATGAGCAAAAATGACTTGTAGTTAACAACACATAACATAACATAACAAGGTTGAAAAAGAGAGGCTGGAGATGAGACCAGCTGTTGTGATAGGCGTTTTTGGATGAACTGCACACTGAAATGGGAGAGTGGTCTTTTTAAATGACTGTGATAAAGCTCAGCACCCTTGTGTTTATGATCACTGCTGAAAAGTGAGAAATGAACAGACTAAGTGAAGTTCTGAGAGGATCAATAGAAGGCTGGAGAGCTATGTTTCATGGAGAAAAGTAAAAGAATAAAATGTGACTGTATAACTTGGAACAAGGTGACAAGGCAAAGAAAAAGGTGAAGTCTCTCAGTCTGTCATTTAGTTGTGAGCATAATGAAGAATTTTAGTATTTAGTAAATGGGCACATATGAAGACAATAATAGATAGAGGAAAACAAAATCACTCATTACATCAGAGCCTTTGTAAAGTATATTCATATGCCAGTCAGGATGACAGGAGTTACCAGTATCACAGAAATGTGCTGCTTGATAACCACCATACAGTTTAGGCAAGAGCAGAGAAGGATTCTTCTTTAATTTCTGTTCACAGGTTAGCATTTGGCAAGAATAATAAAATGATGGCAGGAACTGACTGAGTTGTTTCGGCCTACCCTCAGGTTTCCAAAAGTTCTTGTTTCAGTCAAGCTCTACAAATACTTTTGTGTCCTCATAAATATCTTCCTTCTGGCCATGTCTTTCTACATACTGTCACTCTCATAGTTCTTCTTCTTATTCAAATATTCATGATCCTTCTCCCAGCTAGTGGCTACAGCCATTTATGAGGTCTGTGTTTGATTCAGAGGACTCGAATGCTGTACCCAGTTGCATACATAGTTTCTATCATCTGCTGCCTATACTAGGTAGTGGATACAGTTGTTAAAACAGTGTACAGTCACAACAAATAGATGAATCAAATAAGTAAGTTTTATTCTGACCATGCAATTTTCACCATGCTTAAAATTTCTTACTTAGCCTAAATTCTCTGAAGTTATACTGTATTTTTTTCCTATTTCCTCTTCCTTTAAATGACATTGCTTTTTTTTTTACCTCAGTATGAATGCTTCAGAAAACATCCAGTGAAACTACCTGTAGCAGCATGTTTCTTCCTGTAGCTGTTTGATCATTTTTTCATAATGTTATTGTGATGATTTATTGATTTGTTTTGATTGCCTACAAATAACAAGACTTGTTAGAGTGGACTATGTTAAACCAGGACAATGCCGAGCATTCTGAATTCTTCTTATGTTAGAACTAAACATTTAAAATCAGGACTGTTTTTTATTGTTGTTGTTGCTGTTTGTTACATCACAGCAGGTATTTTTAATGACGTCTGGACAAAGCATATTTCTTGTTATACAACAGAATGACAACAAAAGATAATCCTCAGAATAATGTGAATTAGTAATCTTAAAAAAAAAAAACAAGGATGAAACAAAATTGGCAGCTTGTCAATTCAGTATGGTTATGACATACAAATAACATCAAATCTATTGTAGGACTTTTCAAAAGTGCTTCAAATAATCTCACTCTGAGTTCAGGAAGAAAAATCTGTCTCACTGTGAATAACTTCTAAATGACAGCTTTGAGGGACAGTGTAATATTTTTTAGGGTTTTTTTTTGTTGTTGTTGTTAGCTTTGTACAGACTATACAGACACATTATTTTGCAAAACACAGTATTTATGTTATCAGGGATTAATTTTTAAGAGATTTTGTGCACACTTTTCTTCCAAAAAGAAAGAAATAGAAATAAAGAAGTAGAAATAAAGAAATAGAAATAGAAATAGAAATAGATAGATAGAAATAGAAATAACCAGGTTGGAAAAGACCTTCGAGGCCATCAAGTCCAACCTATCACCCAACACCATCTAATCAAGTAACTGTGGCACCAAGGGCCCCATCCAGTCTTTTCTTAAACACCTCCAGTGAAGGTGACTCCACCACCTTCCTGGGCAGCACATTCCAATGGGCAATCACTCTTTTCTGTGAAGAATTTCTTCCTAACATCCAGCCTAAACCTCCTCTGGTGCAGCTTGAGACTATGTCCTCTTTGTCTTTTGGTGGCTGCCTGGGAGAAGAGACCAACCCCCACCTGGCTACAACCTCCCTTCTTCAGCTAAATGAAGAATTCTTTTCAAAAGAACTCTTCTCAAAACTTTATATAAACTCTTAAAATTATTAATTATGTACTCCCTGATTTTTGAGAGTTTCAGTATACAATGATGATCTTTATGTATACTGAACTATGAAGAGTATCTGATTTCTAGCATTAACAGCCTAATTCTTTTCTAAACAGTCTCATTCTGATTAGTACAGCATCTCTATATAAAAATAATTAATCAAGACTCAAGTGATTATATAGTCAAACCTAGCAAATTTCATTACATAGTAGCTGAAGTTTAACTTATTTATTAATCCATTTATTTTTCACAGAATTGTAGAATATTAGGGGTTGGAGGTGACCTTGAAAGATTATCTCTTCCAAATTCCCCACCAGAGCAGGATCACCCAAAGGAACATGTCCAGGCAGGTTTTGAGTGTCTCCAGATAAGGAGACTTCATAACATCTCTGGGCAGCCTCTTCGAGTGCTTTGTCATCCTCACCGTGAAAAGATTTTCCTTATGTTTATGTGGAATGTCTTATGGTCTAGCTTGCACCCATTGCCCCCAGTCCTATCACTGGACATCAATAAGACCCTACCTCCATCCTCCTCACCCTTAGCATATTTATAAACATTGATGAGGTCATCCCTTAGTTTCCTGTTCTCCAACCCAGCTCCTTCAACCTTTCCTCATAAGGGAGGTGTTCTATTTGTCAAAGAGCCTGAAACCTCAGGACAGCCTGTGGAATCCTGGGAAGAAGCTTCAAGAGCCACTGCTGAGACCAGCCCGGCCATTGAAACAGAGTGGCAGCCCTGCTGGAAACCAGCCCCAGATTCTTGCCAAGCAAGGCACTTGAGAGAACCTCAAAAGGCTTAATGGCTAACATACAGCAGCAGCACCCCTCCACTTGGGTGGAACTCTCTGTTGGTTTTTGTAATCTGGACTATACTGCAGCCCCAGAGGAGAAGCCTGTTGATAGTAGTGCGACTAATTGGTTTGTTTGTGTAAAGCCTCTTTGTTAACAGTTCTACCTGTCTAACTCACCGTTTGGGCAAGGTTCTTGTTGAGTCTCCCCTAGTGGTCAAGCATCATATTGCGCTGGAGATTCTCATTCCAGGCACTCTTCCAGTTTGCTTGCAAATTCCCTAAGCTAGGGAATTTGGATCTGGTAACCTGGTAAATATACTTTAGAAATGTGAAGTTATTAAAAGAAGTGCAATTTCATCAGCACTTGAATATGCTTTTTACAACACAAGCATTGGATTTTATACTTCATAAAACCATAAACTCTGTTCTACATGGTGGTTATAATGGCAATAAGCTTAGCTCTGTAAAGGCTTACCTCTCTTACAGTGTTTTTTTCCAAGTTTGTCTTAGTTCATGAGCAATACTTTGAGCAATGGTTAGCTGAGTTCTCTTCACATCCTTCTTTTTTCTTCTGAAGCTAATTGTCTTTAGCAGGCTCTGTTGGTTTGGTTACAGGAATTTGGTATTGGATTTCAGGGCCTTAATGGACAAGAAACGAAGGCTTTAATGAACATCGCAGTGGTGTACATCTTACAGCTTTTCCAAATGGTGACAGATGTTTATAAAATTATGAGCATTCCAGGCTTTTGACAAAGTCCATCAAGATGGTTTCCTGACAAGATGATTCCATTTTGTGGAATCCTTTCATATTCTGGTGGGAGACATTCTATCAATACCCTTTATATACTAATGTATCAGTTAATTGTCAGATCCATCACCATTCACCCAGTTTGAAACAATTATTCTTTAGGTCATGACTCTGTAAAAAAAGCAGTTTCTTGGCAGTACTTTCTCTTAAATACTGTGTATCTGTTCTGTACTTAAAAAGTTACCTTATGAAAAATCGGAATTGGTTCTCTTATAATTGACATCATTTCTCTTAAAATTCAAAATTCAGTAGAGAGTCAATTCCAAGTTAAGTATTTAATGAACAACAGTGGTGTTTTTTCTCTTGTCACCAGTTTCAGCCACAAGAGGAGGCTCAGGGGAGACCTTATTTCTGTCTGCAACTACCTGAAGGGATGTTGTAGCCATGTGGGGGTTGGTCTCTTCTCCCAGGCAACCATCACCAGAACAGGAGGACACAGTCTCAAACTGCACCAGGGGAAGTTTAGGCTGGAGGTGAGGAGAAAGTTCTTCACAGAAAGAGTTGTTGGCCATTAGAATGGGCTGCCCAGGGAGGTAGTGGAGTCACTGTCCTTGGACATGTTCAAAAAGGGATTGGACGTGGCACTTGAAGCCATGGTTTTGTAGTCCTGAGGTATTGGGTGACAGGTTGGACTTGATGATCTTTGAGGTCTTTTCCAGCCTTATTGATTCTATGATTCTATGATTTAGGCACTCAAACTCAGTAGCTATTCTCTGCAGTCCACAGTCAGCTGGAAATTAAGTACCATTAGAAGGTGCACATAAGCAATTCTCCTTTGTACTGATCATTACAGATTTTTTATTTCCCCTCTAGAAGAGGTCTGGTGGAGTGACTGGAAACAAAATAAAACATTGCCAACTTGTTTTGGCTCCTGATGTTGAAATAAACAATATAACTCCTTTAAAGTGTGAAGTCCCATCTTTACTATCATTGACTTTCCCTTTTGATTAAGCTGCAATTCATTATCATTAACATGGTAAAATTATTTGAAAACCATTAAAAAGAAACTTTTTTAGAAATCAAAGAAAATTAAACTTTCCTAGCACAATATTTCTGATTTCAAGTCAGCAGAATTGTTAGAAGAATTTATTTCACTTGTGCATAGCTTAGATAAAGACAGGCTCTTCAAAGCCAGATATTTAGTCAACATTTGAGACTGAGCAAGAGAATATTATAAACTTAATTTTGCTTTAATGTTACTGAAAAACCTTAGAAACATAGCTTGCAAATGATAATTGTTCTCCCTATATTTGGACAAAAATAGTATGAGCAGACTCAGGATATACTATTGTTGGAATTTTGTTGAAAAGGACTAATTTTTGCTGGAAAAACTAGAAGCATCAGCAAAGCTGGACTGGGGTTAATTTATGAGCACACAATCTGGGGAAGAACATAAAGGCTTCATTTTACTGTATTTCAATAGAGACAATTAGAGTTATACATCAGTACTTCAAAATAATGGGTTTGATTTATGCTGGTGTTTGTGCCAGATTCTGTTATCATGGACCTACTGGCAGAGGGAGTTCATATGGTCAGTGAGCTTATGCTGCTTCTGACAGATGCCAGCTGTGGCTGCAGAAAAGAAAGTGGCAGTAGTTGAGATGTACCACAGGATAGAGAAATATTTCTTCCAGTTATATTTGACTAGTAAATATTATATATACTTTATAGTTATTAAGGAGCTTTGTAAACAACATCTGACCTTCAGGCTGTGTATCTTACAGTGTGGGACTTGGTGCTGGGATCAGAGAAGGATATTGCAGCAGAAGAGCCATTGTAGATAAGGAGGCAGACTTAACTGTGCTTCTCTTGCATTGTCATGATTTGGCTCAGAATAAAACCTACTGGAGTCTGGCAGGAACTTCTGAAAAGTATTTTGCTATGGCAGAGAGAGGAAAATGTATTTGACAGTGTTTTATAAAAGATTGAACTCACGAGATTTACTTTCTTGAATCGATTTATTATTAATAATAAATAATGAAACATCAATTAATTTTAAATTGTACTCTGACAAAACAAAAATTTAGACTTCTTTTCAAGAGGATTTTGCCATTTGCTGTATCAATTGTCTCCAAACTGTTGCTTTAGTCTTACCATTCTCTCATATTTAATCTGTAGAATGGATGTGGAGCCAGAATACAAAGTTATCTTCTTGAGATAGAATCAATACTACTTTGAACTACTCTGAAATTCATTTGACTCATATATATCCTGAGGGCTCTAATCTTTTGAATATTAAAAGATAGGCCTGTATTAGGAATAGTGTGGCCAGCAGGAGCAGGGAGGTCATTGTGCCCCTGTACTCTGCATTGGTTAGACCACACCTCGAGTACTGTGTCCAGTTCTGGGCCCCTCAGTTTAGGAAGGACATCGAGACACTTGAACGTGTCCAGAGAAGCGCAACAAGGCTGGTGAGAGGACTTGAGCACAAGCCCTATGAGGAGAGGCTGAGGGAGCTGGGGTTGTTTAGCCTGGAGAAGAGAAGGATCAGAGGTGACCTCATTGCCCTCTACAACTACCTGAAAGGTGGTTGTAGACAGGAGGGGGTTGGTCTCTTCTCTCAGGCAACCAGCACCAGAACAAGGGGACACAGTCTCAAGTTGTGCCAGGGGAGGTTTAGACTCGAGGTGAGGAAGAAGTTCTTCACTGAGCGAGTCATTCGTCATTGGAATGGGCTGCCGAGGGAGGTGGTGGAGTCGCCGTCCCTGGAGGTGTTCAAGGGGAGATTGGACGTGGCACTTGGTGCCATGGTCTAGTTGTGAGGTCTGTTGGGACAGGTTAGACTTGATGATCCTTGGAGTCTCTTCCAACCTTAGTTACTGTGATACTGTGATACTGTGTGATAGACTTTTTCTTTTTTTTCCCCCTGCTTTTAATTTAAGCTTCCTACCAGGTTTGCATGACTTTCCTACTAGGGATCATGACAAAACTAATTCTAAGTTGCAATTATCAAATGTTGATGCAGTATCTACAACAAATTATATCAAAATAATCAGACAGGTGAGCAACTTTTTTTTTTTTCTTTTTTCTTCTCTCTCTCTCTTTTTTAAAAAAATATTTATACAACAGCACTAGTGGCCTTTTTCCACCCATTCATCCAAAAAAAAAAAAACAATGAAAAAGTAGTGATTTCTTCTCTATGTCCTACTGTGCAAGACTTGCTCATTTATAGAACTTGGAAAAGAACTTACTCAAGAAGAATTGTGCTTGAGTAAATAAACAAGTCCCTTAAAATGAATAAAATGCAATGCCAAATTGACATACAACATTGCCTTTCTGAATAAAGATTAAAAAAAAAAAAAAAAAGAGAGACTAGACTAGACTAGACTAGACTAGACTAGACTAGAATAGAATAGAATTAACCAGGTTGGAAGAGACCTTTGAGATCATTGAGTCAACCTATCACCCAACACCATCTAATCAACTATACCATGGCACCAAGTGCCCCATCTCTTCCAAGTGCCCATTCTCTTCCTAAACAGCTTCAGTGATGGTGACTCCACCACCTCCCTGGGCAGCACATTCCAATGGCCAAGCACTCTTTCTGTGAAGAACTTCTTCCTAACATCCAGCCTAAACCTCCCCTGGTGCAGCTTGAGACTGTGTCCTCTTGTTCTGGTCCTGGCTGACTGGGAAAAGAGACCAACCCCCACCTGACTATAATCTCCCTTCTGCTACTTGTAGACCACAATAAGATCTCCCCTGAGCCTCCTCTTCTCCAGGCTAAGCAACCCCAGCTCCCTCGGCCTCTCCTCATAGGGCTTGTGCTCCAAACCCCTCCCCAGCTTTAAAAGATGATATAGGTAGAAGTATGACTTGTAGAAGAAAAATGCAGTGTCCCAAAGAGCATTGTAAAAAATCAGGAGCTGATAGCGGACTCAAATGTGATTTAAGAATTCCATCACATGGGGAACAAAATAAAGATATGTAACACCTTAATGTAAACTCAGTCTCTTCCAAAAGCATCACCATTTTATGGGAGATTTATTTCTGAGAAATGCAGGGTGGGTATTCTTGCTTTACAGAAAACACTTTTAATGCTACTCTGTTACAATGACCTATGTATGGTTTTACTCTAAATGTAACGACGACCCAATATCTTGCAAAAGAAAATTCATGTTTATTATGACTAATTTTAAAAGGCAAACTTTTTTGTTATATAAAATAAGTGTTACTCTTTGATGCACTTTATTTAATAAGGAAAGCAGGTTAGAAGGAGTCTACTTCACTAAGCTCATATTTTTTTTTAAGTCACTTAGTTTTAAGTGAAATGTAGCTTTTACTTTGGCTCAGGGAGGAAGAAACTGAAAGTACATTTGTACATCTTTATTTTTTGAAATGGATGCTCTCTGCTATTTGAAGTGACTTAGAGGAATATATAAAATGAGAATGGAAACCCCACAGTGCAAATAGAACTTCCTCTTTGAATATGTGCTTTCAAAGTCTTCATGCTAAATGCATCCCTGGTGTAAATCAATTTCAGTAGCATTACACCAGGGAAGAATTCAGATGTTTCTCTCCATGCTAGTGACCCATTGGTAGTATCAATCTATCTGCCATGCTACTTTCAATTTTGTTTCACTCACATTTAGTTACAATTTATGGCAGAAAGTGGTAGGACAGCTTTTTTATTATTATTATTTTCAATACCTTCAGGAATGAGTATAGTCTCTGCGAGTTGAACCTCCTATTTATTATTTTTCTCAAAACAGATGAAACAGGTAGAAAGGAATTAACAAAACAGATGCCAAATTGCAAGGGTCATTGATGTGTAGGAAGCTATAAACTAGCTGGTTCTTAGGGAAATGACCTTCTACCTTTAAGACGTTGCCATTTATATTTCCTTGTTAAATCCCTGGAAAATAGCAGTTTGAAAGTTCAGAAAATGAAATGTTGGAATCCTTTTTTTATTTGAGGTTTATCAGGGGAAAAAAAAATGTATGGAAGAGATTGCAATATAATAATAAACATTCAATGGAAACTACATCATCCAAAATTTATTTCTGCCTTTAGAATGTTGCCTGAAATGTCCATATTAATATCCATTTTGTATAAACAGGCTATATCTACGACCACTGGAGACCAATTTGCTGCCTGAAGTATGTAAATCTGCTAAATCATAACACTTTTTATATGATCCCTTTATACTCTGTTTAAATAGGCAGCTAAAAAGATATTTTATATATTTATGTATATACACATAGGTAGAGGTCCATGACAATAATTCTAAATCTCTTACATAAGTCTTCACATTTTTGATGAGGAACACTGGTGGAATGCATATATAGAGGAGCAAAACTCTAGCTCTGTTGCTTCATTATATGGGAAACCAGGACTGCTAAAAATAAGTTCCTAAAAGATAATAGTAATATATAACTGTAATGTATCTTTTGGTGACTGACCTGAAAAACTTCATAGTTGAAGAAGCAGTTTCAGGGTGTATCATTCTCTGTGGCAAAAAGAGTTGCATAAATATGAAAGTTTGAAACAGTGTCCTCAAGAATTCCTTTTACTTCTTTTGCTATTCTTAAATGTATCTTCAGTGGATAAATAGCTGATTAAAAAAGATCTGTTCTGTAAATAATTTTAACATGAATAATTTTAAACATTTACTCAAGGATTTCTTTTTCTTAAACACTTGACGTGACACTATTGCAACAGAAAAGCATGGAACTGTAGAGGAGTAAAATGCATATTCTATAATTTGATAGTCATGAGGAAGCTTGAGAATGTTTTTCCTATCCCTTATTATCAAAAACAATGAAGCTAGAGATTGTATTTCATATATTTTGCAAATACTTGCCCTATCACTATTTTAAAAGATTCTATCAGAGACTTTTCCTTGGTAGATGAAAGTTTCTTTCTAATTTCAAATTAATTCAAAACAGTTTATAGTATTTCACACACACACACCCCCCACCCTTTGGTTTAATAAGGTCTTTCTTCTCTAGTGTTGTCTCCTTCTTGGTCCCAAAATTGTGTTTGCATTCCTTCTCTGGCACTGTATATCTGCATTCAAGAAGTGAATTTCTACTGTCTGTCTAGTAAGGTAGAATGCCCTTTGATGGATGAGAAACTCAACATGAGCTACCAGCGTGCACTTGCAGCCTGGAAAGCCAACCACACCCTGGCTGCATCAAAAGAAGCATAGCCAGCAGGTCGGGGGAAGTGATTCTCCCTCTCTACTCTGCTCTGGTGAGATCCCATGTGGGGTACTGCATCCAGTTCTGAAGCTCCTAGTACAAGAAAGGTATGGATGTGTTGGAACATGTCCATAGAAGGGCCACAAGGATGATTAGAGGGCTGGAGCACCTCTCCTATGAGGACAGACTGAGGGAGTTGGGACTATTCAGTTTGGAGAAGAGAAGGCTTCTTCCAGTATCTTAAGGGGGCCTTAAGGACTAGGGGGAATGGAACAAAAATAGAAAAGGGTAGATTCAGGTTGGATGTTAGAAAGAAGTTCTTCACCATGAGAGTGGTGAGACACTGGAACAGATTGCCCAGGGAGGTGGTGGAAGCCTCATCCCTGGTGGTTTTTAAGGCAAGGCTGGATGCAGCTGTGAGGAACCCGATGTAGTGTTAAGCTGTCCCTGCCCATGGCAGGGGGTTGGAACTGGATGATCCTTGAGGTCCCTTCTACCCCTAGCAATTCTATGATTCTTCTCATCATACCATTTTTACAGTTAGCTGCAAAAGTTCAGTCTGGGGCAATTCATGTGGGTGATCAGAAACATTCCATCATTTCCTAGAGGTCTTGTACTATGAACACCTTTCCATTCTTAGAAATGTGTTACTAGATAGAAAAATGTCAGTGCTGCATTTGTAAATAGTTCATGATTGCCCCATACTGATAATGCAATGTCAAACTCTGTATTCAAGCCTCTTTCCTCTTCCTACAACTTCTGATGAGAATTTGACAGGAATTCAGAAATCTTATTATACTCTTTAATATGGTACTTTGTACTACTGTATTTAATGAAATCTATTTTATTCCCATCTCTTAAGTCTTCAGGTTCTTCTAGCATGACATTTCAGTCTTCTCTTTCGTTGGTGCTTCTGATTTTGTGCCTGCAACAGATTTAATTTACAAGCTGCCTTTTTTCCCTTGTCAGTAAAATCAGTTATGTTCTGCTAACCTGATTTTCAGTTAACTGGTTTGTCATACATAGATCTATGGTTCCATCTTTTTCTATACCATTTAGTTTGCCTCCTTGCCTAATTTCTTAGACTCTCATTGAGATTATTATTGAAAGCCATGGGCACTAACATGGAATTTCAGGGTAGGCTGAAATAGATCTCCCCTGTAGTCACAACTACTCCTACATGGATATTCCTTCAATTGCTATGCTGTCTCTTTAGTAATTCAGAGAGTGTAGTGCTAAAAATATTTTGTAGTCATGGCAAACACAATACCTTTTAAACAAAATTGCATAGAAATAACTTCTATCAACTCAGCAAAGAAAGGGGATCCAGATATTGACAGTTCCTACTTCTGCATAGAGCAGAATCCCTGTAATTGTACCTTGAGGGATTAGACAGAGAAGAACATGCTGTAAAATGGGCTTCTTTTCACCAAACATGGACCACACATCGTGAAAAATATTAAATTAATTAGCTTGCAGATTAATATAAATACATACATGTTCAGTCTAAGTGAACTGAATACAACTTTGCATTTTCTCCTTTGCAGTGCTCTGAATAGTGAAGCCTTCATTCAGTTTCTCTTGTCACCTCCATCCCATGTATTCTGTTCAAAAATATAAATATTATATATCCTGCATAGTTTCACTGTGCATCCCATAACTTGGCAAATAAAGACCAAGAACAGCAGTATTACTTTGTTATGTCTATTATTAATAATTTATTGCTATTTTTCACTGTGGTATAGCAATAATTGACATAAAAGTGGATAACGCAGTCTTCTGTGGCTATTATTTGCTATGTTAATTATGACCTCAATATGCTAAATTCAGTGAGAAAAATCATCCTTTCTGCATAGGATTTGAAGCATAATCTAACAAAGTCTGTGAGGTACTCAGTGAACCATTCTCCTAGTCAGGTCTGTATCATGCTTTATTCTTGCTAGCTATTATGAAAGTTATTTTAGTGGAATGAATCAGATGAATGTTAAAAGTCTGAGAATCTTTTCCCCTCACGCAAGTGGGGTAGAGCATTTGAGTTGGATACTTAATCAACCCTTACTTAGCTGCAGCTAATTGACTTTGTGAACTAAGCTACTGTTGAATAAAATTGACAAGAAGAATCTTTGCAAATTTTTAAATGGGCTTCACAACTTCAAATTTTATTTCACATTAGTCTTTATCTGAGTGTAGATGTATTCAATTCTACATCAGACTTTTTTCCTGTTGTTCAGTGTTCACAGAACTAAATTATTTTTAAATCACTACCTGATATGTAACTTGAGGACAATCAGACTTCTCATGGCTGTTAGCAGACTTCATTATCATAGAATCATAGAATCAATAAGGTTGGAGAAGACCTCAGTGATCATCCAGTCCAACCTGTCACCCAACACCTCATGACTACTAAACCATGGCTTCAAGTGCCACGTCCAATGCCTTTTTGAACACCTTCACAGACAGTGACTCCACCATCTCCCTGGACAGCACATTCCAATGGCCAGTAACTCTTTCTGTGAAGAGCTTTCTCCTCACCTCAAGCCTAAACTTCCCCTGGTGCAGCTTGAGACTGTCTTCTTGTTCTGGTGCTGGTTGCCTGGGAGAAGAGACCAACCCCCACCTGTCTACAATCTCCTCTCAGATAGTTGTAGAGAGAAATAAGAAGATGTAAGGGAGACCCTGAGCCTCATCTTCTCTTGTTCTGCAGGCTAAACAATCCCAGCTCCCTCAGCATCTCCTTATAGGGGTTGTGCTTGAGTCCTCTCACCAGCCTCTTCACCCTTCTTTGGACATGTTCAAGAGTCTCAATTTCCTTCTTAAACTGAGGGGCCCAGAACAAGACACAGTACTTAAGGTGCTGAGTACAGGGGCAGAATGACTTCCCTGCTCCTGCTGGCCACACTATTTCTGATGCAGGCTGCCAGGATGCCATTGGCCTTCTTGGCCACCTGGGCACACTGCTGGCTCATGTTCAGCCAGCTGTCAATCAGTACCCCTAGGTCCCTTTCTGTCTAGCAGCTCTCCAGCCACTTTGACCCCACCTGTAGAGTTGCATGGGGTTGTTGTAACCAAAGTGCAGGACTCGGCACTGGGTCTTGTTGAATGCCGTCATGTCGGACTCTGCCCATCTGTCCAACCTGTTCAGGTCCCTCTGGAGAGCCCTTCTACCCTCTATCAGATCAACACCTGCTCCCACCTTGGTGTCGTCTGCAAATTTACTGATGACTACAGCAGCTCAAGCCTTTATTTGTGGTAGCAGATACAGGTTTCCTGTTTTCATCTATTTTCAAACTAAGTCCATTACTAATACTGTAGAAACTGAAAGATTACACCTCAGTTAAATTGGTGAAGACCAGTAGGCCTTATGTTTTTCAAATATATGTTAACAAAAGAGTATGAAGAAAAGTCACTGAAAATTAAAACATTAACTACAGGTAAATCTTCAAATAACATTTAACTGCACAGGCTTATGTGGATTTACCACTTTTTTTGTGCTGTCATTGGAGTTTTGAAAGTACTTGCACTTATTCTGATACTTTAATATCTGTAAAAATTAGTGAGTATCTGCAATGACTAAGAGGATTTGTCCATATTTGGAAATGCCTCACTGTCTCTGCATAAATTCATTTTAAGTATTGTAGATGCTTGATTTTCTTCAAGCATCCTGAAAAATGTCTACCTATTTAAAACAAACAAACAAACAAAAAAAACAACCAAAAGACACACAAAAACCCCCAAACAAGACAAAAAAAGGCAATCTAAGAAGATAAAACAGCATTAAAAGAAACAATTATTTTTACCTGGTTGTCTACTTCACTGCCAAAGTAATGATTTAGAGATTGTTGAACACTGAGAACCTGCAAGCAAAGAAGCATCTTATTCATTAAGGAAATACTCTGGCTCACACCTTGAAGAATTTACATGTAATGAGTCTCCAAGATGCATTTCTAATGTGTAACCTAACAAAATGAAATGCTTCATCTAAAAGTAGAGTGGATTCTCTTAAACATCCTTCTGCAGATTAGCAAGAAGTACTTATTACGGAAAGTAGGAGTTGCTGAACATTTCCTTTTTGCTTCCAGTACTTACCTTTGAGAATTCAGAAGTGTTCTATCTGGACTTGGATTGTTCCCAGATTAAAATGTGACTCTAACAAACTATTCAGTTACTGCAACACTTCTGGTGTCTTCAGGGACAATTACTTCTTTTCTTTTGAGAGGTGACTCTTGAAACAACTGCACATGCACTCTGTCTCACAGACATGCATACCACAGAAAGAATATGTTTGTTTTCTGTTTTATTTGGATTCATCTTCTACTCAGATTCTTCAGAGACAGCAGTTTCATGATGCAGAATCTGTTTTCAAACATCTAGATGTGCAGTGTGTTTAAAAATTGCTTCTTATCAGGACTTAGAAGACTGAAAAATTCATAGAACATCAGTTAAAAGGCTCTTGACTTCAAACATAATAGATATTTTTCACAGGTGTTGGTAAGAGATTTGGATCTGATGTAGATAATGTTAATGTCAGATCAAAATGCATTTGCAGTGAAAGGAAGGTGCAAATAAAGTGTTCTGTAGGGATCAAGAATAGTGTGGCCAGCAGGAGCAGGGAAGTCATTGTGCCCCTGTACTCAACACTGGTTAAGCCACACCTTGAGTCCTGTGTCCAGTTCTGGGCCCCTCGAGTTAAGAGGGACATTAAGACACTTGAACATGTCCAGAGAAGGGCAAAGAGCCTTGAGCACAAGCCCTACAAGGAGAGGCTGAGGGAGCTGGGATTGTTTAGCCTGGAGAAGAGGAGGCTCTACAACACCCTACAACTACCTGAAGAGAGGTTGTAGCCAGGTGGGGGTTGGTCTCTTCTCCCAGTAAACCAGCACCAGAACAAGAGGACAGACTCAAACTGCACCAGGGGAAGTTTAGGCTGGAGGTGAGGAGAACATTCTTCACAGAGAGAGTTGTTTGCTGTTGGAATGTCCTGCCCAGGGAGGTGGTGGAGTTGCCATCCCTGGAGGTGTTCAAGAGGGGATTGGACATGGCACTTGGTGCCATCATTTAGTAGTCATGAGGTCTTGGTTGACAGGTTGGACTTGATGATCTTTGAGGTCTCTTCCAACCTTATTCATTCTATGATTCTATGATATTTTGCTCAGAAGCAGTTACTTATACCAAGTCAATTCTTTTGTTCAGTAAGGAAAAGCTGCCAAATAAAATCTATTTACTGTGCTGATCTTGAATATTAAATGTAACATTGGTTGATAAGGAGTGATTAATTCTTACTGCTTTTGGATTGCTTATTGCTCTTGGATTCACTCATAATAGATACTTGATTGTAAAAGCAGAACATATTCTGTTCAGTGCTGCTCTGTTTAGTTGAGGTATTTTATAAGAAAGAGAGTTTGATTGGCACCATTTGTTCTAGTTCTGTAAACAAAACAGAGAAATAGATATCATTAAGTGTCATTATGACGATCAAACTTTTCCACTGAAGATAGTAGTTTTGGATTTGCATCACTTTGTCTGTAAATCTAGTGATTTCTGAAGCTCTTTTGGGATTCGTGACTAACAGGGCAGAAAATGAAAATGCAGAGCAGGAACAATATGTGCTTCATGCATTACTTATTTTGGGGAGAGATACACAGCACAAGAGTGATACTAAAGAAGCTCAGCAGCTGTACGAGTGTTAGGGTTAAATTCTGGCATGTTCTCTGTAAAAAAGAACCACAAAAGTACAATCTGCAATCAAAATGCTGGGGCATGTATTTAACCTGTTTAGGCAGGACATAAATGTCACTTAACAAGTTATGTTGGAACTAAATACACATCTCAAATGTACAGTACTTACCTGCTCCGTTAGATTGCACTGCTATCTTCTGCTGCACGTAACTACATGCTAGGGATACCTTAAGTTTTTAGAGCTTACTGAAGGTATAAAACATTTATTTATAGAAATTCTCAATACATCTTTATTTTTTTATATACCAAGGAAGGCAGGAAGGCTCAATTAATAAATGGGCCAGTTTAAAGAGGATATTTCTAGTGTGATTGCATCTACATAACTTCAGATGAGAAACGAGCTTTTGAACTAAATGCCTCAATCATTTTTAGCTGCGCTTTGGCTGAGGCAGTGTGACAATCTTAGAGCATTTGAAATGGATTCATCTTAAACAGAAATAGGCTGAAAAGTGTATTCCATAATTGTTCTTGATGTCCTCCTAGGCAGATTAAATATATAGTTTATGTAGTTAATTTCACTTAGATCTTTGATCACTTTGTCCATTATTATAAGTATTTTCATCTGCAAAATTCTTTGATCCAGCTTAAGTATGTTTGCAAGGTAATGGGATAAAACCAAAGCATTTGTTACTGAAATACAGAGCAGAGGTTACAAATACCTAAGGTGCAGTAACAAATACCCAGGTTTCATAACATATTTCTCATACAGTCAAAAGCTAAGAGTGGCTATCTGTTTCAGATGTCTGAGGCAGAAGGAGATATGTATAGACAAACAGAATGCCAGATCATAAACAAGATTGTTGTCTAGAGTGCTGAATGTATCCTTTCTTGAAGGTTAATATGGAGAACATTTCAACATCTTTTCTGGATTCACTGATTCCAAAACATATCCTCTCCAGAAATTAGAAGATACCTTTCTTGGATTTATAATCTCCAGTTGCACATTCATGCTGAATTCTACTTTCAGCAATACCACTGCAACATACTTTGTAACTTTTAATAGCTTTATTTTATATATATATAAATTATTTAGTGGAAATAAAATTAATTGAATTGTTTATCAAAGAGATAAAAGGTAAATGAAAATGAAAGAAACCTTCACTGTTTCATACTGAACATTCAGCTCTAATTTGGGCTGTTTGAGTTATTTGGTTCATTTCCAAGAATTTAAATTTGAAGCAGGGAGTCAAACATACAGACAGAACAGTTTTTATCCCCAAGTAAGACTAGCAAATAAAGATGCTCACCACAGCATCCTTACCTCATACTATTCAAATACAATAGGCCAAAAGATTTCTGTAGCCTACAGACTAAGGTATCTCCTGAGACAGTATAGCAAAGTGTTTAAACGGAGTTCAGAAAACTAATCTTTGCAGAAGAATACTTAGTGAAATCAGACACCTGTGTATACATAAGTACATAACTGTGACTCTCACTTCCTTGAATCAAGTCAAGATATCCTCTGTCAGCTTTTAAATCACAATTTCAGGAAGAGCTGTCCTCGAATAAGCTATTTATATTCTCCTGATGTTCACAGAAGCTGGGCTGAGGACTGATCCCTTGCTATAAAAAAAATCTTGATAGTCCAGTATGGCAAGATACAATCATTGCCACTTCACTGTTAAAGTCCTAACTTCCATCACAAACAATAAACTGTGCAGCTGGTGATAACAGCAATGCAACACATATTCAATGTCTTTTTTACCCATTTTGTTAATTTTCAAGGGAACAAAACTCATATTCAAGTTTGCACAAAAGCAGTTTTGTACCATTCAAAATTCAAATCTTTGCTTTTTCAGCTTTAACTGTGGGGAAAACTTTCTTATGCCCTTTATGTGGTCTCTCTGTTTCACAGATATTTTCTTAAATCAGCACTCTTATGTAGCTTAAATTTTCTGGAAGTTAACACTTTAAAAACCCTCATACAACCCTGTGAGGTAGAAACTGGTAAGTAAGCCTTCAGTTTAAGGACTTCTGTGTTTTTTTTCTGATGTGTGTGTGTTCTTCTGTAAAACATAGTTTTGGAACAACAATAGTTCCAAAATGGTGTTTAATGCCATCATTTGATAACATTCAGCATAAAATAAACTTTGATCATATATTTTCTGTGTATAGCCTTTATTTCTTTACCCTCTTTTAAAATTGAATTTTACTATTCACACATACTGATATTGCTTAATATCATATTCTACAAGTACAGCTGGTAATTAAAGTTTTTCAGAACAGAAAACAATTTCCTACACTTCACTGTATTTACTTGGGACAATTGGATGAATAAGAAAATTATTGCTCTCTACAACTACCTGAAAGGAGGTTGTAGCCAGGTACTGGTTGATCTCTTCTCCAGGCAATCAGCATCAGAACAAGAGGATACAGTCTCAAGCTGCACCAGGGGAAGTTTAGGCTCAAGGTGAGGAGAAAGTTCTTCTCTGAGAGAGTTGTTGGCCATTAGAATGGGTTGCCCAGGGAGGTGGTGGAGTCATCATCCCTTGAGGTGCTCAAGAGGGGATTGGATGTGACACTTGGTGCCATAATTTAGTCATGAGGTCTGTGGTGACAGGTTGGACTTGATGATCTTTGAGGTCTCTTCCAAATTTATTGATTCTATGATTCTATGATTTTTAAGGTTTATTTCAAGAAACCAAACCAAACCAAAACCAACAACAACAAAAAACCACAAACAAAACCCAACCAACCAAGCAACCAAATAAACAAACAAAACTCAAGCCCAACAATATGTTCTCATGACTGATGCAGTGACCTAGCTGTTTTACACCCAAATTCTGAGCAATGTTAAGTATCTGCCTTATATAACACAATGCACTCACAAATAAATTAAAAAACTGGCTAATATGATCAACAAAATCAAAATCAAATTATAAATTAAGTTTGAGAATGGACTACTTGAAACAAGAAAAATCAGAATATCATTGAGCCTAATTTGGGGGATGGGAATCAAATACCTGTTTGCCACATTGGCCTATGAACTATCAAGAAGTTCATATACATACAATATATGCAGAAATTTTGTAGTAAGGATCTTTAAAATTGTGTATAATGAATGTTATACCAGATTTGGCATGAGAACTACTTTGCCAGGAAAGCAGAGGATCCTGCAGTCACTTCATCACATTTCTTCATGGCTTTTCCAGGCGCAGATAAGCCATCTGCAGAAATTGTTCTTCTCTGCTACTATTCAGCACCCTCTGGCTGAAAGTTACCTTCCCCCATCTCAGTATGGAAATGTAGACATTCCTGTATCAATTCTGTTCAAGTTTTAGTGATAGTATGTTCAAACTTAACTCCCTGGGTTATCATTGCCCTTATCATATGTACACTTTGACAGCTGAGAAGGTAGCAAATTCTGGTGTCATAAGGTTAGTTGAAAGTCAGCTTTTCCCATCTAAGCTGTGTTTATATGAGGTATTGTAATTACTTGCATTGGTTTGTCAGTTTACAGTACAAGATGCTAATGGGAGAATTTATTCTATTCTGTGAATGTGAAGCACCTATCAGGACCTTGCTATTGTTTGGAGATCTTCTGAATTTCTGTGATATGTATAATAAACTGTGGTGGTTTGGCCCTGGCCTGGAGGCCAGATGCCCACCAAAGCCACTCTATCACTCCCCTTCTTAAGTGAACAGGGGAAGAACGGAAAAAAAAAATACAGAAGCCAGGAATAGGATAGGAGCAGTTTTCATAACACTAATAAGCAAACAGCAATAGGCCGTGAGGAAGCGAAAAGCAGAGAGATGTCAGTCTCTGCTTCCCATCAGCAGGATGATGGTTGGTCTTGGGAAGCAGGGATCTCTAAGCTGGGTGGTTACTTAGGAGGATAGATGCCATGGACAAATCCCCCACACTTCCTTTCACTTCATTCTTATACCTGAGCTGACGTCATATGGTATGGAATACCTCTTTGGCCAGTCTGAGTCAGCTGGCTCAGCCGTGTCCCCTCCCAAGATTTTGCCCACCCCTCAATGTACTCTTGGGGCAAGGACACAGCCTGGATACTGGATTCAGCAGTAGCCAAAACACTGTTGTGTTATCAACTACTCCTGCAAAAAAACACAGCACTAGAAAGATGCTGAGAAGAGAATGAACTCCAGCTCAGTCCAACCCAATACAATCTCCACCCCTTATTCCATACCATAAAACTCACAGTAAATGAACACAAAATTAACACAACTCTATGTGATATCTTGCCACATAAAATTAATTTCTTACTTGCTTTTATTCTATTGCAGCATTAAATCACACTTTTCCTGCTGTAAGCGTGATTCCTTTGCCTTTGTTCCACAACCATAACAGTGGTTATCCAAATCTCATCCGTATGTCATTTATGCAATTACTTTCTCTTCCAAATAAAGTAGATTCAACAAGAGCACTTGAAAGAGTACTATCAAATAATCTAGTACTGTAATTGTAAGCTGGGCAGATACACTTGAACTCTGCTATTTTTCATAGAAATTGGAATTTTAAAAAAGGAGGACTAAATTAAGTAATTCCTTGAGTGCACACTGAAGACAAGATCTAAACAATTTTATCTTCTTTCTTTTTAGCCTCAAAATAAAGACAATTTTTTTTCTAGAATATAACTTTCCATAGGAGAAAAACAACAACAACAAAAAGAACAAGCAAACACATTAAAAAACCTTGAGGGAAAAGAAAGTAGAATAGAATAGAATAGAGTAGAGTAGAATAGAATAGAATAGAATAGAATAGAATAGACCAGGTTGGAAGAGACCTTCAAGATCATCGCGTCCAACCCATCAACCAATCCAACCCACCTAAACAACTAACCCATGGCACCAAGCACCCCATCAAGACTCCTCCTGAACACCTCCAATGATGGTGACTCCACCACCTCCTCGGGCAGCCCATTCCAATGGGCAATCACTCTCTCTGTATAGAACTTCTTCCTAACATCCAGCCTAAACCTCCCCTGGCGCAGCCTGAGACTGTGTCCTCTTGTTCTGGTACTGGCTGCCTGGGAGAAGAGACCAACGTCCACCTGACTACAATCTCCCTTCAGGTAGTTGTAGAGAGCAATAAGGTCACCCCTGAGTGTCCTCCTCTACAGGCTAAGCAACCCCAGCTCACTCAGCCTCTCCTCATAGGGCTTTACTGGGTTTTGGAGGAAAAAAAATCCAAACATATCTATCAAGAATACGAAGACTAAGATTGGATTGCCAACATAGTCAAGGCAAATTAAAAGGTTATTTTTAGTTTCTTGCATAACATGTATGCTTATGACATTGAAAGGGGGGGTGGGGAGGGAAGCCTTTTTTTAGCACCTAAATATTATTTCACCAAGCTAATTACCTCTAAACAGTCAGTTTGTTTTCTAATAAATGAAGTGGGAGATGATGCTGACTGGAGAAGTACAGTCTATGCCTCTTCTGATACTTGTTTTATCTCTTCTAGCTTCTTTCATTTTTTATTTTTTTTAAGTTAGCTGCCTTTTTTTTTTTTTTTTTGGTCTCAAGGTTTTATTTTTACACTTATTTGTGGCTGCTTGGCAACTGAAAGAGTATCAGAATGTAACAGATTGCAGAAATGAAATCACTGCATAGTTGTACCTAAGGGAAATTTGGTTGGTTTAAGTTAAAAATACTATGGACTGAATTTATCAAGCTGACACCCTTATGTCACTGCCATCCTTTCCCATAGAGGAACACTCTTCCATGTAAAGAATTTTAAGTCTTAAGGACATGTAGCACTTTAGATTTTCTTAGATGTGCCTTTGGAGTTTTATATAGTGATTCTTCCTTCCCACAGAAAGTACACAAGTCTGTTGCTCTCATTAGGGAATGATCATGGCTTGGACTGTGGGTTTTTTGGCTTTAAAATCTGTGTTATTGAGTAGTTCTCTTAAATTAAAAAAGAATTTTTAACTGATTGACTTAAGGAGGTCTTCACTGTGATGTCCAAATATGAAGGATATTGATGCCACATTTTTTTTCTGTGAATGGTTACTACAGGAAAGATACCAAATATCCAGAAGCACATGATTTCTGTGATACATAATTAGAACCATTTGTATCCTATATAAACATTTCAAGGAATAAAACACAGAATCTTGCATCATGCCAAGAAAACAGAAACTGTTCTGAGTTCCAAATATGTTCTGCTGCACAAAACAGTAAAAAGAGCAGATTTAAGGCATAATATTGGGTTTCCATCTACTGTTTAACATCAGTTTTACATGCTTTTATGATTAAGGTACCTCCTAATCATGGTTTTAAATTTGTGGCATACAATCCTGTGTGCATTTAAATGGATCCATAAAGTTGGTATGATCCCCGCCTCCCCCACTGCACCAGCGCAAGATGCATAGGTGGTGATAATTTATTATGGCTTGATAAGTTATAAGCTATTTCCTAGGGCTTCACAACCAACCTTTACCACTCGTGCATTCGTGTTGAATACTTCCATAGGAGTTTGTGCGAAGTTCTTCATTGTGCTGACCGACTGCAATTTCTAATGTATTTCTTCACTACAAATCCTCCAGGCTCAGAATTACTGCCACATGTGTATATGTGCCCAAGGTACCAAGTGCAGAAAGATAATGTCAAATGGATCATGCTATATCTGAGCTGTAATTCTGACATGGAGCAAAACACAGTGCAGGATTGATTTTGTAAAGAGGAAAAGCATACTGTAAAGAGGATAAGCATTTCAAGATCACTTACACCTGAAAGATGTAAGGGTGGCTACAAGAGAAACTGGCCATGAGGAAATCCATGAGCACAGATATGTAGGCGAGATATCATAGGTGCCAACACCTATATCATAGGTGTTTCTCTACATAGGTCTTTCTAGAAGGAAGATCTGGGTAAAGTCCCTTTATTCCTCATTGATGCAGAGTGTCAGCACACTTCAAAGTGAGACACATGATGAGTATAGTGTAAAAAATATCCAAGGAGAAAAAAAAAAATCAATATAGCTGATACAGGCACATTAATACCTTCAGATCATACATTCACACATTCTATCACAGTGTCTCAAGACAGAGTTCTAGAAACTCATTATTTTCCACCTTCTTGAGCATTTCTCAGCCAAACAGGATGATTGCTGGAGGTCACTATCGTCCCATTATTGGTCTAATTAAGAAAGAAAAAAGGAAGCAGTACCTTCATTTGATGTTGCAGAATATTGGACAGACAAAAACTTGCTTACTGCCATAACTGGAATTAAATTCCTCAATTCCTTCATTACAACAAGGGAGGGGGAAAAAAGTGCATAAGATGCATCACTATGCTAGGCTGAAATGTGATTTGTCATTAACAGTGATAGGAAGACACAAGGATGTAAAGAAGAAACCAGGAAAGCAAGAAATGCTTAAGGTAACAGTGTCAGTGACAGAAATGTCTGTGGACTTACAAGCTTCTGTGTTGACAGTGCTTATAAAATTCTATAGACTTTTCCCTTGCTGGATTCCTCTTTTGGCCTAAATCATTCTAGGACCTCAGGGAAAAGTAGCAGCAAATAACCATCACAGGGCTATGACTTCTGGTAGCCTGTCCAAAACTTTTTTGCATGCATTATGTAGGTGTGTGGAGAGTAGGTCCAAAGATACTTTTTTCATTAGACATCTTTTTTTCTGGGTGTTTTTGAGGGAGGAGGAAGGGCTACCTCTGGTATGGGTTATACAGTCAGTCTGATCAATAACTGCTTTTTGAAAAGTAAGCAGGAAATGTACCCTTGAGATCTTGGAAACTCTGTAAAGTCTTACTAGCTCCAGACTTTCTTTCCCTTTTCAAAATCATTTAGACTCAGATTTTAAAGAGGAAAGTATTCAAGGGTTTAAAGCAGAAAATAACACAGTTTCATCTGTCTCTAAAGCACTCAAGACTGAAGTGCTATGAAATAAATCAAGAAGCATTTATACACAACTCCTGTTAATGTCAAGCCTTGGGAACACAGGAATAGTGCTAACAGTGACAAATAAAAATCTTGCCCTGAGGAATCAGAAGATATTTTCCAAAACTATCTAATTGAAGAGGGAAGCATAAAGCCTGAGTAAATCATGTGATGCCAAAGGTAAAAAAAGAACTTTCATCTTCCTCTTGAACAGAACGTAATTACAGACAAGTAGTGAGGAAGCACAGGTACTGTAGTGCTGTCAGTTTAGTGGATTACACTAGGCAAGATTGTAGGACACAGAAAAGAAAAGCTTCTGACATAATTCCTTATTTCTTTTCACAGACTACATTGGGTTGGAAGGAACCCTCAAAAGTCATCTTGTCCAACCCCTCTGCAGTTAGAAGGCATACCTCCAACTAGATCAGGCTGGCCAGGGCCACATTGAATCTGATCTTGAATATGTCCAGGGAAAAGGCCTCAACCACATCCCTGGGCAGCTTGTTGCAGTATTTTACCACTCTCATTGTAAAGAATTCCTCCTTATGTTTAACCTAGCTCTACCCTACTCCAGTTTAAAATCATTGCCCCTCATCCTATTACTCCAAGTCCTGCTAAATAGTGCCAACTAATAGGTAAATGGAAATGGTGCCAACTAATAGGTAAAACTAAGCTTTAAAACCTTTAGAAACAATCAGGAACATTAGCCAAAATTGCTTGCAAACCCACTGGGCTGTTGTTCAGCAGAACTTTTGCTGGATAATGTGCTACCTGGAATTGTGACTTGTAATCCAAAAGGCAATAAGATCCAAAATGGTTAACCCCAAAATGGTGGAAATGTGAGAGAGTGAGCTGCTGTGGTGAAGAGCTTTGTAGCTGGAACAAAGATCTATTTGCCCTGAAGCCAAGACAGGAATACACGTCCTCACCACAGTCTAGAATCTGTTAACGACAGGCACAGACTTTTCAAATCATTCCCTACAAATTCCCCTTTTGAAAACAGAACTGCCCAATGGCAAATTATCTATTTAAATGTAGCAAATCAATTAAAAATGCTGCCCAGCGTGCAAACTGCACACACATTCTCAAGCAGGCAGCTGCACGTGTTACAGGCCATGTGAAGTACGTGAAGCACAGGGCTTAGCTCTCATCCCCCCCAAGCCAGGCTTGAGGTGAGGAGAAAGTTCTTCACAGAGAGAGTTGTTAGCCGTTGGAATGTGCTACCCAGGGAGGTGGTGGAATCACCGTCCCTTGAGGTGTTCAAGAGGGGATTGGACGTGGCATTTGGTGCCATGGTCTAGTAGACATGGGGTTTTCCATATCCCTCTGGATGGCATCCAGTCCTTTTGTCTTATCAACCACACCACTCAGCTACAAACTTGATGAGAGTACGGTCAATCCCGCTGTCTGTGTCACTGAGGTATAGACAGCTCTCCATATGTCAATATAGACTGGCCCCAGTACAGACCCCTGAGGACACCACTTCTCACATCTGGACATCAAGTCACTGACCACTACCCTTTATATATGATCCTTTTCACTTGTGCAGTGTTGCTGTAATGAAGAACAACAAACAGGTTTGGCTGAACAACTATGATTTTAGTTTGTCATTCTGTTGGCGTGTAGGTAACAGAAATTTTAGTCTGAATATGTTCTTGATGATAATAAAACCTGAAATAGGTAATTGAAATAGATAATATCAAACAAATAGAAACAGAATCCATTTAATCATTTTGCATGAAAGCAGGTATTTTCTTTATATGCTTTTCTGGATTCTTTTGTAGATGCTCTGAAACATAGTGACATCTCCAGCTCCTAAAAATTGTAATCTTCTAAACATCTTTCTTGCTCTGTGCCCTACCAGCTTTTTATGCTCTCTTTGTCTCCACTGGCAGTGCAGTATGGGAATCTGAAAAGTTCTTGACTTAGAGTAAACACTTAGAAAGAACTATAAAACATCTTCATGTTACATTATTCTCACACTACATCCCAAACACAAAACTTTATCAGCTACTAGCAAGAAAATCACAGATATTCCACTTTTTGAAATATTTGTGTTTACTCAAATACAAACTGGTATGTAAGATGGTCAAAATTCAGTTTCTAATGTTTCCCCAGTTCTTTCTACTCTCCTTTATTTTCTTTCATCTACATTAATTCATGCCTACAATCTAAAGTTCAACTTTGAGTCATTGGCTTTGAAGACTGCAATTAATTCTGAGGTCTAACAATTCTTCTTAAATAAGGTGTGGACATTTTGTGGGTGAGTGCTAACAAGAATCAACATTGAGGTTTCTCTCCACATTTTTTCCTTTAAATGCTGCTTAGCATATTTTTAAAGAAATGTCAGAGAAAACAAGTTTTAGGACCAAACACAGTCCTATCCATCTGAATTGTATCATTCTGTTGACATTGCTGAAAGGACAGGCGGCTTATTTCTATTTTCTCTCTTCTCCCTCCCCACACAGACAGGAGGGAAAGTAACACAAAAAAAATCCCCTCTGGGATCATACAATGCACAATTACCTTAACCTGTTTTCATAAAAACACAGCAAAATGCAGAAGCAGAAGAGGAGAATAGGAGGCTCAGGGGAGACCTTATTGCTCCCTACAACTACCTGAAAGGAGGTTGTAGCCAGGTCGGGGTTGGTCTCTTCTCCCAGGCAACCAGAACAAGAGGACACAGTCTCAAGCTGTGCCAAGGGAAGGTTAGGCTCGAAGTGAGGAGAAAGTTCTTCACAGAAAGAATTATTTGCCATTGGAGAATCATTGGCTTTGAAGATTGCAATTAATTCTGAGGTCTAACAATTCTTCTTAAATAAGGTCTGGACATTTTGTGGGTGAGTGCTAACAAGAATCAGCATTGAGGTTTCCCTCCTCACTTTTTCCTTTAAATGCTGCTTAACATATTTTTAAAGAAATGTCTGAGAAACTAAGTTTTAGGACCAAACCACAGAATTGCTGTTGCTTTGCATGTTGGGCATTAGTATAACATTTCAGGCGTTAGCTTTGAAATTCTATCTACATGACAAAAACTACATCTATTTTTTTCGTTCATTCATGTGTTAAAAGCATTGTAGAAAAAAAAAATGTGATTAAAATGATTGCTCATATTCATGAAGAATGATGACAACTTTTTCTAAGGCTTTTGAAAAAGCTGCTTTCCCTTGAAATGGGTTTTGTTATGGACATAATTTTAACACATCTTTACTTACAATCTCACAGCAGTACTCATTAGCTGAGATACAGTGCTACATCAGTATGGTTATCAAAATCAGGGATACAGGCATCCTACATCATATACAGCAAAAATTCACCTGGATTGCATTACTGTTTTTTAGATACCTTGGAGCAAAATTCTGAACTGAATGATAGGAGTGTTCTCTTGTGGTTCCCAGAGAAAACTAAGGATCTTAGAATAAGGATACAAAAAAGTCTGCACAGTGACAAGAGTAATGCTGGAGTCATAAAATTACTTCACCAGAAGAGTTATCAAGCATTGGAACAGATTGACCAGGGAAGAGGTTGAGTCACCATCCTTAGAGACACTTTAAAAAGGTACAAACATGGTGTTTAGGGACATGGTGTAGGGGAACACTTGGCTATGCAACGGTTAAATGTTGGCCTTGATGATCTAAGAGGTCTTTTCCAACCTAAATGATTCTATAATTCTATGACAGAAATTTTCTAAAAGGTATATGCCTAACTTTCCATTTCAGGATGCCTGAAAGATTTGTCACTTCATTTATCATCATTGTGATTTGTCAGTACCTTAATCATGCGAAGTCAAAGTAGCCTGCAGAAATGGTTTTAAGCAACAACAGCAAAGAAGTTGAAATTCTTCAACTAGGGAAGCTCATTACTTTTTGTAACGTTTCTGAATGATTCTATAAATGTAGAGAATTCTTATTTAATTAAGTGTATATTAACTACATTTAGTTATGCTATGCTTATGTTCCACTTTTTTTAAACAGAGAAGGAAGAAAATCTGGAATATCCAGATAACAAAATGATGCAAGATTTTAAAACCTCTCTTCACATAGCAAGACCTCAAGGGTTGAGTCATTTTAAGTGCTTCATAATTAAACAGTGCTTGATCATGGTCTAAAATTGCCTGCAGTGGTAGAAAAACATCTGATACTGCAAGCCCTTTAATGCTTCAGACAGAACAATAAAAAAATGCTGGAAGCTAAAGCATATCAAAGTCCAGACCACTGCAAGTTATTTTACCATTAACCATTAAAAGCACTTATTAAGGGCTGTGAGGTTTACTTGAGATATTTCTCACTAGCCCATGCGCATTGCTGAAAGGACAGGCTTATTATTTCTATGTTCTCTTAGTTTGTTGTGGGTTAACATAGCCCACTCTCACAAACTCCTCCCTCCCCACACAAAGTAACACAAAAAACCCCTCTGAGATAATGCAATGAACAATTACATTAACCTATTTTCATAAAAACACAGCAAAATGCAGAAGCAGCAGCAGAAGAGAAGAGGAGGCTCAGGGGAGACCTTATTGCTCCCTACAACTACCTGAAGGGAGGTTGTAGCCAGGTAGGGATTGGTCTCTTCTCCCAGGCAACCAGCACCAGAACAAGAGGGAACAGTTCCAAGCTGCGCCAGGGGAAGTTTAGGCTCGAGGTGAGCAGAAAGTTCTTCACAGAAAGAGTAATTTGCCATTGGAATGTGCTGCCCAGGGAGGTGGTGGAGTCACCGTCCCTGTGGGTGTTCAGGAAAGGATTGGATGTGGCACTTGAAGCCATGGTTTAGTTAGTCATGAGGTGTTGGGTGATAGGTTGGACTTGATGACCTCTGAGGTCTTTTCCAATCTTATTGATTCTGTGATTCTATGAATCCTGTGACCCTCCCACTGCCCAACACATGGCCCACCCAGCAGAAAAGACAACTCCTCAAACCCGGAAAACCAGAAGCAGCAACTGGGATAGGAGGCCTCTCATGTTACAATCTGAACCTCAAGCCCCATGATACTCTGCACCAGCCAGCACTTGCATTTTGAAGCTGGCATTACATCAGCATGATACTGAATATATTCATCAGCAGATTCAATTCGACCCATGACGGGTACTCTGACATATAGAAGAACAGCATGGAGACTAGCTTGCAGACATATGAAGACAGGAAAAATAAAGGTAGAGAAACAAAAATATTCTATGTAAAATTTCTTTTTGTATTGCTAGAAAATACAATGCAGTAGATTAAACTCAACTTGTGACATAGCTGTAGAACAAGACCAGCTAATTATTATTGATTTGATTCAGACAAAAGTAACTTGCTAATAACTGAATTTGTTATTGGCTAAAGAGGAAGTAAAGAACCATGGGGAGAAGAAAGTGGGAGAAGCAATGGGTGTATAATGATATCCAATCCCTTTCACTTCTCCAACAAAATATAACACACACACAAAAACCCTTTTATGCAATATTTTTTTATGTAATAAAAAGCTGTAAATGCTCACAGCAATATTACTGAAAATCTTCCTTTTTATAGAGTTTCATAGGATGGACAGAGGGTAGTGGGTACAAGTTACTCCTAGAGAGATTCCAGTTGGACTCCAGAACAAAATTTTCCACCATGAGAAGAGTTACACTTCAGAATAGTCTCTGAAGAGAAGCAGTGGATTTCCCTACATTGGACACTTTTAAGACAGCTTGACAAGGTGCTAGCCCATCTCATTTAAACTACACTACTACCTAGAAAGGTTTGACTAGATCATCTTTGGGGTCCCTTTCAACCTGGCATTCTGTGATTCTGTGTGACTCAGACTCCTTTTTGTCTCACACACTGTTATCATATGGCCTTGTAGTTATCCTTCCAACTCATAACATACAGGTGTCAGTAATCCCATCGGTTCTGACTGCAACAAATGCTCAGACATAGCCTGCTGTGATTTTTGCATGTCTGTGAGCTTTGCTGGTAAAAAGGCTATATTAGTGTCTTTCTTAACTCACTTCACCCTCGAGTTTGAAGGAAATGCCAGGATTCCCCTCAGGTTATTCATTTAGTTGAGCTGACAAAAATTGTGTGGTTCCAAATTAGCCATTTGTGTTGGCAGCACTGGATGTGACCATTATTCCTCATTAAGAGACAAGAGTGCAATTATTTGTTTGTTGTCAGTGTCTAGTATTCATGATTATAATAGAAGTTTTCTGATGTTTCTTAAATAACCCACACTAACTAGTGTGAGTGAAATCAGTACAATCTCATCTACAGTAAAGTTTAACAAAATTTAAAGGATGACAAAGTAGAGAGTGTTGATTTTGTTCTTTCATTTAAATGTAGTCTATATGGAATAAATCCTGATACCAGTGTCTTATTTTCAGGGCATAGTAATTTCTCTATCAGCAATTTATTGTTTAAGATAATATCAGGGGCTAAAAACAACAGAAAGGATTTGGCTTATTTAGTGTTAGCACATTTGTGCTACTCACCTTGGACTCAAGACACAGTTAAGGAAGCAAGCAGCCATTTCTGGGGGTCAATTTATCTGACACCTTAGGGAATACATTAGGATATTACCTGATATTAGGAACTTACCTAAATTTATAACTCTTTCAATTAACAGTGCCTTATTTTATTATTATTATTTTATTATTACTTCACTCTGAAGCAAGATAATTTACTTGCAGGTTTTCTTCTGGAGATAGTGAAATAATTACCTTAGAAATCACAGAATCCCCAAGGTTGAAAGAGACCTCAAAGATCATCAAGTCCAACCTGTCACCACAGACCTCATGACTAAACCATGGCACCAAGTGCCACATCCAATCTCCTCTTGAACACCTCCAGGGATGGTGACTCCACCACCTCCCTGGGCAGCCCATTCCAATGGCTAACAACTCTCTCAGTGAAGAACTTTCTCCTTACCTGAGCCTAAAATAGACCTGGACACTTAAAAAAAAAAATCTGGCTTCAGGCAGACACTATGGATGTATACAAAGCATAGATGTCTCAATCCAACCTCATTCTTCACCACTGTCCACAGCTTCATACAGCCTTACAGTATGAGGTAATACAATTATTTGTGGTGGGCTGTGAAATTTCCCGATATTTCAGTCTCTTTCAACTGGAAACAACATTATAAACACTATTTGTGTGTAATGCTTGCAAGGATATCTCTTGGATCTATCAGAAGACTGTTATGCTAGAAAACAATGTCTATAAAGAAGGCTAGACTGCTCCCAAGGATCATTTTGCAAAATTAGCTCATTATCTACTATTCTATCCCAGGTGTAATTCAGAAAAAAGGCAGAAATTAAATATATAGTGACCTACTCAGATGAAAGTACCTGTCAGAAAGACCATTACTTTGGCTAGACAAATACTGCACTGCATTTCTGAAGTGTACAGAAACTATTTTACAATGTGTCCTGGTTTTCCTGGGACAGCCATGGGCTGCAGGTCATTAGCAGTTCTGAGTCAGCCAGGACAGCTGACTTGAGCTGACTCATAGATGCATCTCATGCCATCACACTCAGTATAGAGAAGTAACTTTGCTAAAGAAAGTCTCTTGTTAGAACACTCTGCTTGGGCTCTTCCTCATCCCATTCTTGAGGATTGCCTTTCTGGATGTTGTGATTGCTGTGCTATTGTTTGTCTGATTATAACTTTTTATGTCTTGCATTATCTTTGGTATTAATATGGTTATTCCATTACATCTGTTTTTATTTTAACCTGTGGGTCTTCTCTCTTTTTCCTGCTTCCTCATTTTCCTGCTGGGGAGGGGTGATACAGTAACTGCTATAATTTAGCTCCAGATACACCCTAAATGTAGACTCCAATGTGGTCCATTGTCATTTGCATGTGGCATGTAACAAAAATGGTTATGCATAAATGGCAGTCTTATTCTGCTAATACTTCTTGGACTATTTTAAAAGATTGTATTCTTCTTAGAGCTGTCTTTAGACATCTCAATTTCTTCTTCCCTTTTACATAAAGAAATCTTTACCATTAGAGATGTTAACATAAAAAAAATAAATACTCAATCAAAATCCACTTTATAACCTAACTTATTATGGTTTTTGCTGTGTGAAAAACATGTTAGACTGTCAATAGGAAGCTTTTCAACACCTAAACTGCTTCTTATGCTTCCCCAATAAACTAAGATGCAATTGCTTCTTAAAACAAACCCAGCTATTGCTCCAGAATTTGTATGACACTTTTCAGCCTTAATTCAATCAGTTACATAGTTTTCACTTTCATGCTCCCTATTCTTTAAAAGCATACCAATTATATGCTTTGTATTTATGTGGTGTGCAGTGCTCTTCAGCATAACTTAATTCTTAAGATTCCTTTAGTTGAAGTAACTGAAATATGTTGAAATATATTTCATGAGGTACTTCAGAATTACTGTTGAAATAAGGGTTAAGCTTTTGTCTGTTGCATGGTAATGCAAAATGATCTACAGAATTATTTTTCCTACGGGAATTTTTATGGGAATCTTAGCAGCTCTGCTCATGCATTCAAGACACGGTTTCAGTTTGCTTAATCTCACAACTAAGCACTGTTCAAAATCGTTTTGAATTTTGAAGCCTGATTCAGATCTGTTGATGCACATACTGGAGTACAGCCTTTGCATAGCACGAGTGGTTCCAGGACCTACGGAGCACTGCAGGTTTGACAGTCAATTAACTAATTACTCTTATATTAATAAAGAAGGATGTTGAATCACTTAATACATGAGGAAAAGCAATGATGCCATGGGTATAATAAAACCATATAATTTAGAACAAGAGGAATAGGATAATTTGATCACATTTCCCCCGCAGAAGTCAGCTCAATATGTCTTTGCTTATGTGTTATTACAAGAACAATTAAGCACATCTGAATGTTATATGTTACTCAGAGTTCAGTTTCATCTTTTACTATGTGGATGTTTAGAATAGAATAGAATAGAATAGAATAGAATAGAATAGAATAGAATAGAATAGAATAGAATAGAATAGAATAGAATAGAATAAACCATGTTGGAAGAGACCTTCAAGATCATCGCTTCCAACCCATCATCCAATACCATCTTATCAACTAAACCATGGCACCAAGCACCTGATCAAGTCTCCTCCTAAACACCTCCAATAATGGGGGATTAGAAATCACAGAATCACAGAATCACCAAGGTTGGAAGAGACCTCAAAGATCATAAAGTCCAACCCATCACCACAGACTTCATGACTAAACCATGGCACCAAGTGCCATGTCCAATCTCCTCGTGAACACATCCAGGGCTGGTGACTCCACCACCTCCCTGGACAGCCCATTCCAGTGGCTAATGACTCTCTCAGTGAAGAACTTTCTCCTCATCTTGAGCCTAGACTTCCCCTGGCGCAGCTTGAGATTTCTCAAACCTCTAACACTATGTCTGAAATCTCTGAATTTTATAAATGTATGATTTCTTTCATTTGTCTCTTGGTTTTACAATATCATAGTTTTTGTATGTTTTAAGATTCATGCTAAGCCATGATGTCAGCGTGGATTTGTCTCATGAATATTTGCTTCAACACTCTGAAATGGATTATGTACAGTACTAAAATAAAGATAAATTTAAATTAAAACATGGCTTCATTTGAACTATTTTCTAATCTAAATGAACATTTAAGTGCTTACAAAAAGCACTGGAAGAACTGAAGCTCCATCTGTATGAACATTTGACAAAAATTCTTGCAGCTTGCTAGTTTCTTCCATAGCTTTCTTAGTTTAGCGGGCCTTTGTTTTTCTCAGTTATGGTGATTAAGTAATTTCATGCACAATTTTTCTCTTTGGTAAGGATAAAGCTTATTTCTAACATCAGTTTGAAAAGTAATTTTCAGGACATATCTTGTACTGAAAGGCAGGAATTCACATTTTAGTACAAAATGAGGATGTAACTAGCTTTCTTCCCAATACAAAATTTTCTGAGCTGCTGATTTTGAATTTGATCTGAATGCCTCTATCTCATGGCCACCTTATCACCACTTCCAATTTCATATCTAGCTGGGTGAGCAGGTTCTTCACTGAAAAGAAATCCAGAATCTCATTTTTACTAGCAATACTTTTTCAGCATCTGTACAGTAGAATGGAAAATTAGTACAGTAGCTTTAGGTATTACAAATAAGAGTATTACAGTAACAGCCCAATGATGGGAGAGACTAATTAGTTCTCTTTCCCCTTTTTCACATTTATAGTTGCAGGCTAAAACTCCTTTATGAGTATTTTATTATTGTGAGAATTATCAAAAAGATAAAATTCTTGCTGAGCTTTTATTTTGCTGAATACAGAATCACAGAATCACCAAGCTTGGAAGATACCTCAAAGCCCATCAAGTCCAACCTGTCACCACAGACCTCATGACTAAACCATGGCACCAAGTGCCACATCCAATCCCCTCTTGAACACCTCCAGGGATGGTGACTCCACCACCTCCCTGGGCAGCCCATTCCAATGGCTAACGACTCTCTCAGTGAAGAACTTTCTCCTCACCTGAGCCTAAACCTCTCCTGGCACAGCTTGAGACTGCGTCCTCTTGTTCTGGTGCTGGTTGCCTGGGAGAAGAGACCAACCCCCTCCTGGCTACAACCTCCCTTCAGGTAGTTGTAGAGAGCAAGAAGGTCTTCCCTGAGCCTCCTCTTCTCCAGGCTAAACAATCCCAGCTCCCTCAGCCTCTTTTCATAGGGCTTGTGCTCGAGGCCTCTCACCATCCTTGTTGCCCTTCTCTGGACATATTCAAGAGTCTTAATGTCCCCCCAGGTCCCTTTCTGTTTGGCAGCTCTCCAGCCACTCTTACCCCAGCTGACAAGTCCTGACCCCATCAGACAGGTACCTATGCTCTGATAACAAGAGAACCGGAAAACATAAAATTTAATTTGTTCATTAAAAATATTTACCTCTGACTGAAGTGCCAATCACTAAGGCAATTTTTTTTCTATGACAGTCATATAATTTCATAATAAAAGAACACTCTGAAGAACTTGTCTGCTAGGTAGCCTCATGTCAAAACTCTTGCTTTACTTTTTCCAATTCAAAAAGTTGAGAGAAATGAGTCATATGTAGTGTTACATAACTGCAGTAAAAAATAGCTTATCTCCTGTAAGTTCTCCCTCTGTGTGAGAAACCTTGAATTCAGGCATTCTTGATACCATTTTGTTAGATATGATCTTGCTATTTTATCCCCCATTTTTAACTGAACTCAAAATGCATTTCTCTGCAGAATGCTTCAGAGTATCATCTATTGGTGGAGTCTGATGACTTAGGCAGTTATATTTCATGGTATAATATGTCTAATGCCTTCATATTAAACCACTGAGAAATGTCATTGCTTTTGGATGACCTTCAGATCCCTTAGTTTTCCTCTTGAAACAAACCACAAAATCTCAGACAGGCTTACCTCTTTCAACAATCCGTGTTTTGCAGTAAAGTTAAAGCAGCGAAGGTTCTGCGGCATGACTGGATAGGAGTTTGCAGTAAATGAGCCATGCAGAACTAGTTTCGTTTTAGCCACTTCATATACAAAGAGATGATAAGCAGCTGGGATTGTACTTTCATGTATTCTTGCCTTGTTCTAAGACCCCTTCTTTTGGAAGATGTTCAGAATATTAACACTTTTTCTCACTCAAGTCTTCGGGCTGCCTGAGGATATTTTTTTCTGCTTTAGGTGTTTTGTTTTCCAGGCTAAACCCCTAGTTATATATCTGTCAGTTTCACTAACCTCCGTTTGTGGCAGTCTTCCTTGTATATCATCCTCCCTTTCATAGGTTATGAGTTCTTATTCTTAAATCAATCCACTCTAAAATGTGTTGGCTTCACATACAGAAGATATTACCTATACCCCATTTCTGCAAGAGAGTTTTTTGGACTTTATGATACAGTATTAATCACTTTTTTGTGGGTGATGTTTGGAGCTGAACACAGACACAAACACTCTCTTTTAAAATTTATTTATTTAAATCAGTTGTAAGGAGAAAAACATTCTTTCTATCTTGTCAACTGAAGTAATCAACATGATGAGTAGAAAAGGAAGAATTAGTGCTCTTTCTTGACCACAGATGTGCTTCTGTTTTGGTTTTATTTTAGTAACAGCTGATCAGGAATGACATTTGTAGCTGGTTTACCTACACACACTTCTTACCTCCTTTGTCATGTATGGGATACTTTACTTATGCGGCATAGTCTACTTTGTTCTCTTCACTGTGCCCAGAGTTAGTTTCTACCCACTTCTCAAGGTTTTATTTCTGGTTGTTTGGTTGTTCTGTTATTTATTTCTTTTATTTTCCTGACCCATACCCGACCTTTACAGTCTACATTTATACTCTTTGCTGCTTTTGTTGTCACCCTATTCACTCAAGGACTTCTCCTATTTCAATATATTCATGTTTCTCACTGCAAAATTTAGAGTCCAAAGTGGATGCTCATAGACATGTGTTGGCCTCAGTTTAACACATCTTCATGACATCTCCGCCTACAATACTGGACATATATGGCAGCTCATTTGAGCTTCATCTCTGAGGGTGTTGTCAGGGGGAAGAGACTGACAGTCCTAGACTATCCCTGTGGGACAAATTGTCTGTTATAGTCATGGATGACGTGGGAAGATTTCACCCCTTCCCAGAGAGTAAGGAAAAAAGAGCAAGTGGTGATAGGAAAACATCTAACAACACTCTGAAGCTGACCTAAGGGTGAGAAGCAAGAAAAACCACCTGCTGAAAAATTTTGGGAAACTGATGGTCACCTGAACATTCTTCTACCTTTCTGTTCCTGGAGGAAACTGAAAGTGCCAACTGCAGAACTCAGAGGGTCTTTGGTGGGGCAGGTAAATGTAACACCAGCAAAAAGTTTTGGCATTAGAACATTTGAGTGCAATGTCAAACCAATTTAATCAGGCCAAGAATAAATTCTTGGTACTTTTTGTGTGTCCCTGTCTGCCCTTAACAAGATTTTGAATGTCACAGCTTATCTATACACACTTTAGATGGCAGTTGCCACCTAACATTCAACTTCTCTGTGTGACCAAAGAAGACACTGTGCTTCATCAATTCTAACTGTGACAACAATTCTGCTAGGCAGTTACAAATGTTGTCAATCATGAGGTATTACCAAATGTCCTAGTTTTGAGCATGAGCTGCCCAGGGCAAAAGGACAGAAAAGTTTTCCCCCTTCCAAGGACTAAAATAAAAATATTCTCCACGCTGGATTGGAAGTTTGAATAGAAATTCTATTTACAAATATATCAAAAGGAAAACCTTCTGGAGCCTTCCAGAAACCTTCACCCCACTCAGCCTCAGCAGGCCCAAGAGCAGCCAAAATGCCCCCCTCGCCCACTGGACTCAGGTCTACCGCAGGTTTCAACAGCCCCAGTTATGTAGCTGGAAATTTGCTGCCAGCCAAGACCAAGAGAAAAGCTCTCCCCCACAAACCATTTGTGTCCTGAGCAAAGAGAAGAGAGAGGGATTGTGTCTGTACACTCCTTTAAACAGAGAAATATGGGAAATCAGAAAAGAATAACAGATTACAACATCCTGGGACAAACTGCCCACCCCCTGGGACTCTGTAGCCTTTGGAGCACATTTCATTGTGATTATACAAATTAACTCTTGATTTCCCTTAACCTACAACAACAAAATGTGAAAAGGAAGGAAGAAAATAAATGTTGGTGCCCTGCCTTCTTGTAGTTCCAGAAATCTTGAGATTGTACATTGAAGCAGGAGACAAAAAAAAACACAACCAAAAAAAAAGCACACCTAACCCCCCCCCCCCCCCCAAAACAAACAAACAACCCCCCCAACCTACAACTAACACCTTTCTTGATGTGGTGGTGTTGTTTATTTTTCAAACAAAAAAATGAATATTGCCTCTTAAATGCCATATGCTTAACTGTTAATACTCTAATTCAGCCTGATGCCCTTGTGTTCTGTTTCACTTTCCACCTGACCAGAGATACTGAACTCCTCCAACGCTCAGCCTGTCCAGTGCTGTTTATACCCACACTTGATTTGGATATGAACTTTGTGTCATCCACAATTGTAACATTTCCTTGGTATGATTTCATTTTTACTTTATATTTTGAAATCTTCTTCCACAAAGATAAAGAACAGTTGTTTATATTTGTTATTTCTTATATAAATGGCTTTCAAGGTACTGGATCATTTTCAGATACATGAAACAAGCTAACTTATTACTCTGGAGGTCAAATTCTGCCCTCCTACAGGCACAATTCTATCAAAATTTCTAGCTACTTTAATATCTGTTTGTGTGCATATTAATAGAAAACTATAGCTATGGTTAATTCTATTCTATTCTATTCTATTCTATTCTATTCTATTCTGCTCTATTCTATTCCATTCTGTTCTATTTCTTCAAAACAAATATTGTTTTTAAGTAAACTTAGTTCAGTGGAGGTGTGCTTAATCAGAAAAAAAAAACAAAACAACAAAACATCCCTAAAGAAGATCATTCAAATGCTTAAGTATCATCTATATATACCCTGGTTTATATATTAAATATTGTAAAAATAAATCTGTTGTCATTGACCTGATACATATGAAGCTGAATGAGACACTATAAACAAAGAGTAGCATAGCCAGCAAGTCAAGGGAGGTGATTCTCCCCCTCTACTCGGCTGTGGTGAGACCCCACCTGGAGTACTGCATCCTGGTCTGGAGACCTTATTGCAGCAAGGATTTGGAGATGCTGGAGTGTGTTCAGAGAAGGGCCACGAGGGTGATCAGAGGGCTGTAGCACCTCTCCTACGATGACAGACTGAGGGAGTTGGGGCTATTCTGGTGATGAGAAGGCTCTGAGGAGACCTTATTGTGTCCTTCCAGTATCTTAAGGGGAGCAACAAGAAAGCTGGTAAGAGACATTTTAAGGTGTCAGGTATTGATAGGACTAGGGGGAGTGGAAAAAATACAGAAATGAGTAGATTCAGATTGGATGTTAGGAATAAGTTCTTCACCATTGGCACAGGTTGCCCAGAGAGGTGGTGGAGGCCTCATCCCTGGAGGTTTTTAAGGCCAGGTTGGATGTGGCTCTGGGCAATCTGATCTAGTGTGAGGTGTCCCTTCCCATGGTAAGGGGGGTTGGAACTAGATGATCCTTGAGGTCCCTTCTAAGCTTAACAATTCTATGATTCAATGGTCCAAGCAGTGACTGAACAAAAGATAAAAATGCCTCTCCCTGGCCTCCCAGATAAAAAAAAAAAAAAGAAAAAAGAAGTAACAACATAGTTTAAGTATGTACTGGTGTGATTGTTCTGTACTTCGCAGATAACAAAGGTGGTTGGTTGGTTTTATAATACATTTCATACCTCTTGTATTCAAATTATGGAGACATTCTATGGAAGCTATTCTTAAAAGAACAGTAAACAGTACTAGGATGTATAGCATATATTCTGAGCATTTTATTCCATCTTAGTGCTAGAAAATAAACACATATAGATGAGGGTTTCAGATGCCATAGCATAGCTCATTCTAACAGTGGCACAGTATGATTAATTTTCAAGCTAATGAACACACACAGTTACAGAAAAATCACTGGAGCTTTAAAACTCCGCTTGTCTGAAAGCAAATATTACTGTGTTTTGAGAAAACATTTAGTAGAATTCATTGCCTCCATCAGGAAACTTTAACACTTCATTAATACATATGGAAATACTGATGTATTTACACATTCATGTGTGTTTGGAGGTGTTCAGGAGGAGACTCGATGGGGTGCTTGGTGCCATGGGTTAGTTGTTTAGGTGGGTTGGATTGGTTGATGGGTTGGACGCGATGATCTTGAAGGTCTCTTCCAACCTGGTTTATTCTATGTATTCTATGTATGTAGAGACAGGTAACATGTGTTGGGCATTTTAAGGCTAATTTGATGCAACTTTCTTAAATAAGCACTTTTGTCTTTTAGTCCAGAATTATTCAAGAGAGCTTTTGGCATGGCAAAGGAATAGGGGGAGCTGAGACCACTGGAAATTGCAATTGAAAATAGAACTTAGAAAGCCTCAAATGCTCAACATTCAAAACATATTTTATTTTCTGTGTATTTGTCATTAAAAGGAACAATGTTTCCTTTATGGCTTGGTAAAAACCTGGAAGCTGATGCTTGTAAAGAACTATAAACTGAATCCTAGACTTTGGAAGAAACATTCTGAATTATCAGAATAGAAGAACAATTTTGAGAAGGGGCTTGTTTAGATGAATATAAATCAAATATAGAGTTAAAATGTAGACCCAAAGTGATAGACCTTAACTGGAGTTTTGGAAACAACTGCTAGAAGAAAATTATAAGAAATAATTCAATGGAGTTGTGAAAGTTTTATCATACAGCTTGAATATAGCAAAGACATAGTATTAATCACTGCTCCCACACTTGGCCTTGAAATAAAGGGTGAAAAGCACCATAAAGCTTTGTCTGCTTGAGGAATTGAAGACAGAAGTTCAAGGAGTATGCTAGAGTTATTGCTGAAGAACAGGATGGGAAAAAAAAAAATACTTTTTCATGAGCTACTTTGTTGTGGTTTTTTTTTGTCACAAAATAGGTAAGAAATGTAGTCAATCACTGGAAGCCCAGTAAATGTATATTGGCACTAATGGGTATCTTCTTTTACAAACCTGCATTTATAAATCTCAGTTTACAATTAACCAAATTGCATACCTATGGATAACTAATAGAACTCTAGACAGAAATAATTAAATAGTAATTCAAGTTCTTAATTGTTTTAATCCATGTTCAAATTAATTCTCGTGTATGGCTTCATAGCATTCAGCCACAAAAGCATTTTCATTGAGCACAGAACTTGTGACCCTTGCACTTGGCTCTTACTTGAGTGCCCAGGGAGCTGTGGGGTACCTATATGTGTACCTGCACGTGGTCATAAATGCCTGCTGCCTAGAGCAACCTGTAATTACTCTAATAGAGTAAAAAGAAGCAAACTCAAATTCTCACAAGTTCAAAAAGAGAGGAGGATACCAGCAGCCATGCTTCATTGTATTAAGTGGATTTAAGAAATGTCAATGGTGGAAAGGAGAACTGACATACACACAGCCTATATGTTTGGGAGGAATAACGGCTGGCTGCCCATTTAAGGATAGGGAGCCAGGAATCCAAGGGGGCTTCCCATGGGAGGTAGTGGGCTAGGGTCTGGCAAGCAGTAGCTGGAGCTCCAGGCATCAGGAACTTTCTTGGGGACAGGCCAAAGCCAGCCTGGGATGTACACCAGGATGGGCCAGATTCAGTGAGGTCCATGGGTAGGTGGGGCTGTAGGGAGCTGGAAGAATGGACTTGCTCTGGAATCACTAGGACAGGGGTTTGTGGTCCCAGGAGGCTGATATGGAGTCCTGGGTAGTGGGCAGGGTGTGAGCTGTTCGGTGGGATGGAAGATGAGTCCTCAGCAATGGGCAGGTAGGAAAAGTCCCAGGGGGATGGGCTGGGATAGTTAGACCCTGATGATAAGGCTACAAATACTGATACATTTTATTAATTCCAATCAAATCTTCAAAAATGATGGCACTAATTTTATAAATAAATGTAAGTTTGTACAAGTGCACAGTTGAGGCTTAAGCTACTGTTAAATGCTGCTATATTTTGAAATACAATGTTAGATCTTGAGGAAGTTCACAGGATCACAGGATGTTAGGGGTTGGAATGGACCTCTGGAGATCTTTGCCAGAGCAGGACCATATAATCTAGCATAGGTCCCATAGGAATTTCATCCAGATGAGTCTGTGTGTTGTTTTTCTACTAAATCATTCATCAATAGGCAGACTGTAGCTATTCATCTCCCATTGGTGTAAAGCAGTAGAAATTACACATATCAAATCCACATAATTTTGTTACTCCTCTGAAGATCTGTTTATACAGTGTCTTGCCTCTTTGATATTTCTCCTTGTATATATGATGCTTTTTTTGCATGATGTTCCAGAATTCCATATACTTCTTTTATTTTTCTCCTGGAGTGTTACTGTACTTTGAGGAGAAAGAGCACACCAGACAACACAAGGAAACTAGTATTCTTTACCAGAGCTTTGGCTGGAACAAACTCATAGAGATTAATTCTATACCCAGTTGTTTCTAGTCCCTGTGGAGTACCATGGCAGCCAGGCATTGGTGTAGCACAGAGGTGTTCCTGTCCCTTACTGCTAAGCACAGAAGATGAAGAAAGAAGTGTCTGGATTGTGGGAGCAACATATGTTTTTGCAAACATAGTATACATAGTATCAGAATTTCATGCTTCATCTACTATTGTGTGGGGTTTTTTTTTGGGGGGGGGAGGTGCTTGGGTATTGTCTGGGGATTTTTTTTTTTGGGGGGTGGGGATTATTTATGGGCTTTTTGACTGGCAGAAGAGCTAAAATGTGTAGCCCCATAAGAGGATAAGATCAGAGCAGAGGAAGTGCCAAACTGAGAACCAGATGTCACTGCTACAAATTTAATTTTAGAGCTGGCTGAACAACAACATTTGCAAAAATAAGGCTTTTGCTGTAAGGAAGTGCAATTTAGAAGCAGGAGTAGAGCTAACACAATAGGATTATACACTGCAGCTACTGAAATCTCATTCACTATAAATGAGTTGATTTGCTGTACGTCGTCTTTCAGGGTGACTTTGGCTAGATAGCGACAATGTGTTTGGGGACTGGTGAGCATTGATTTACTGCTTTGGGTTGTGTTATTGTGCCAAATTAAATATGCACCCAAATTGATTCTCTGAGGGCTCTGTTCCAAAATATTTTTATAAGCATTGTTGTGGGATTTTTTATATCTTCATTGTAGTCTGTTCCCTATACAACACTCCTTGAGCAATGAGCCCTTTATTAACCCTATTTAACAAATCCCAAAGCATCAAACTATTTGTACCATTATCAGAAATGCTAATTCTTACAATAGGTGCAACTCCTAGGATTCTAGGGGATATTTGATTTCATTCTGAAGGGTCAAACACCAAAACATGCCCTAGCCCAGACAGTAGCCTAAGCACCTGTGAATGCACTAACCCAGTCACACATATTCTATTCTATTCTAACTTTCAGAAATGAAAGGGAATTGTTTATCAGTGTTCTTCAAGAAGAAAAAAAACACAAGGTAGGGAAAAGACCATTGACACAAGTCCTTTGACTCACAATCATTCAATCTTTCTTCTGGTTTTTGTTTTGTTTTCCTTTTTTCTTCTGCTTTTCCCCAACACTTCTGTGTGTCTGGAAAATGCTTTGAAAGATATCTAGTTTTTAAGGCATAGCTCAGGAATGGAATGGAATGGAATGGAATGGAATGGAATGGAATGGAATGGAATGGAATAGAATAGAATAGAATAGAATAGAATAGAATAGAATAGAATAGAATAGAATAGAATAGAATAGAATTAACCAGGTTGGAAGAGACCTTTGAGATCATTGAGTCCAACCTATCATCCAACACCATCTAATCAACTAAACCATGGCAACAAGCACCCCATCAAGTCTCTTTCTAAACACCTCCAGTGATAGTGACTCCACCACCTCCTTGGCAGCCCATTCCAATGGGCAATCACTCTTTCTGTGAAGAACTAGTCCTAACATTCAGCCTAAACTGCCCCTGGAACAGCTGGAGGCAGTGTCCTCTTCAAGAATAAAATTAACAAATGATTCTAATGCTCATATACATTAAATATTGTTGGGGTTTTTTTTAAAGCATGCTAATCATATGTACAATGTCCGTTCATATTTCATACATATATGTTCATTAATCTCTGTTTTTCTCATGCCTGGTAATAGAAACAGTGGTGAAATAAAATAGAACTAATGTTTTTGTTGACATTGCATAAATCATCTTTCATTTTAGGACCTTTTTCCTTCAGTAAGTTCCACCAAGTATATAGTATTCTTCAAGGTTATGCTTTGGATTTGGAGCTCTGGTTTAGCACAAATATACAGTTTCTTGTGTGGTTTGCAGGCTTTCTCTTGTCAAAAGGCCACAGGCATTTCAGGAGATAAATGAATTATCCTGATTATGTCTTTCATGTTCTGTTGGTTTCATTCTTTCTTTTTCCAGTAAGACTCATTTTCCTTCTAAATTATTTCACATGCATGCATGATGCAGTTCTTTAAGACCTTTCCACTCTGAGTGGCAGTGCAATATTATTGGTTCTTTTAATTCTTTTTATTCCTCTCCCTATCAGGAACATATACTGACTATATGACTGTTAGGACTTAGAGTCTTTCTGCAGTACCATGCTCACACTTCAAGCTAGTGCTGCTTGAGAGACGCTTCAAATGTACTTAATGTTGCTTAGAGAATGGATTTTAGTACAAACATAATATGCTATAATATGAATTAATAGTTCTATATGCTTCTCTACCAGTACATATAACTTATCTCATAAATCAGGATATTAAAAAAAATAAATAAATCAATTTGGCTCGAGGTGAGGAGAAAGTTCTTCCCAGAGAGAGTTGTTAGCCATTGGAATGGGCTGCCCAGGGAGGTGGTGGAGTCACCATCCCTGGAAGTGTTCAAGAGGGGATTGGATGTGGCACTTGGTGCCATGGTCTAGTAGTCATGAGGTCTTGGGTGACAGGTTGGACTTGATGATCTTTGAGATCTTTTCCAACCTTGTTGATTCTATGATTCTATGAATTAAGGGAGAGTTTCTCTCTTCCTCTGTTTTTTTCTTCTCTAAATGAGTATTTGATGAAAATTCACTGAAAGTTAGAGTAATTTACCAAAACATTTGAAAAAAAAAATATTGCTACTGTATTTTACCTTCTAAGTTCTCCTTTACTTTCCCTCTAGACAGATGTAGTTATGGTCAGGCTTGTACCAATTTTCTGCTTTGAAAATGAATGCTTGGAGTGGAAGATTTTTGCCAAAGGGCAAAAAATCTAGGATTTTCCTTGATTCCTGGCTCTTTGTGAAATTATGGTTCTCAAAAATATGGTTCTAAATGCCTGTCTTATTCTTTTTTTGAGTAAGACTCTCTGACTTGTTCTTATCATAGTATCATAGTATCGGTAAGGGTTGGAAGGGACCACAAGGATCGTCTAGTTCCAACCCCCCTGCCATGGGCAGGGACACCCCCCACTAGATCAGGCTGGCCAGAGCCTTGTCCAGCCTGGTCTTAAACACCTCCAGGAATGGTGCCCCAACCACCCCCCTGGACAACCCATTCCAGGGCTTCACCACTCACATAGTGAAGAACTTCCTCCTCACATCCAGCCTGAATCTCCCCCATCTCCAGCTTCATTCCATTCAGCCTAGTCCTATCACTACCTGATATTCTTCCTCTGCCCATCTCTATTGTTACATATAACCTACAACCACAATATATTTACTTGTCCAGAATACTGTTGTTGTTCTTATTCCTGTGTGACTTTATATCTGCAACCCAGTCATGTGATTGCTCCATTCAGGTGGAATTTGGGTGTAATCTCTAATTGTCACCTCAGACATATGTTCATTCTAACAACTATGCCTACGTTTTTGAACCAGTATTCCTTTAACCTCCATCCCTGACACATTACAGTGTTCATACACTTCTATTCTACTTAAGGCTTATTAGGTATCCCTACTAGATAAGGATAATTCTATCAAGATCTTTGTCTTGCACTATTCTGCTATTCCTTTTTGTCCTATTATTTTGGGTTTTTTTTCTGACTTGCTCATGGCACACTTCTTAGGAATTGCCTCTACTCACATGAGAGCTACCCCAAAAAATGGTGCAATTCTTTTAGATACAAGGGCTTAAAATAACCCAGTTTAGAGAATTCAGCATTCAAATAAGACAGTCTTTCGATTTAGAAAATTGAAAACATTGTCAGGCTGAAAGGACTCTGTCATAACCTTTGTCTCACGTGCTTTTGTATTACTCGGTTTATTTTGCCAGCAAATTTGTTTTTTAGTGGCAGGAAAAGAAGGAACAGTTACCATGGTAACTGTCATACAATCCAGTGTGGTGCTTATGTTACTGTACCTCTGAGACAATACAAACCTGCCTTCTTAATCCCTTTAGTGCTCCTGGTCGAATGATGTGTGCCTGGTAAAGTGGCTCTTGCAGGTCCCTTGGCTGTGCACTCTATTTTCCATCTCCTCACGAAAGTAATGGTCCTTCTGCAAGCAGTATGAGATTAAAAGAAAGAAAAGGGGGAAAAAAAAAGCCCAACATTCAAAGATAGAAACTTAGTCCTGTGCTCGAAAAACACTCAACTGTCCCCCAGACTATAATGACTGTGATTTTATGATTTATTCATTTTTACATCCTCCTAAAATCTTTAAACACTGAGTGATGTCATCAGAGACACAATGAACCTTGTTCAAAGCATGAGAGATGCTTCAGTGAGGTTTAATTTTTCCTAAGATAATTTCATGCACTTCGTTTGTTGGTTGCTAGAGTCGGTGAACGCTGGGGACAAAATAAGACAAAGCTCGTAAAATTAAGGCTTAGGTGATTGTTTAATCATAGATTTTAACACATTGAACATCTGCTAGATTTCATCTAACACAGAATAACCAAAAGTGGTGGTCCTAGAGGGGTGGACAGCTTCATACTAACACATTTTTTTGCAACAGCTTTGGCACAATTTCTTTTTAAGGCAATGTGATTTCATTTGTGCTTTGTATACTGCCATCAGAATTTCCACTAAAGCAGAGACTGGAATACATACCCCAGGAAAATGCTCTGACAATTCAAGTGTAGGGAATTTGGAAGCATTTAATAGATGTCTTTTTTTAATTATTATATATTGGATAACATTTGAAGATTATTTCAGCAAGAAGAGAGATTGAAAAAAATAGTGAAGCTTCGAAATTATGATACTTTCTTGAAATGTGAGGCTGAGGAACATTTGCTCTTTGGAAAATTCTGTTGATCTCTAGGAAGTCAATGACATTAAATACAAACACTTCCATGTTTTAAGTGGTCTCATTGGATGTATTTGTTCAAAGAAGGGCAACAAAGATGGCGAGGGGTTTGGAGCACAAACCACATGAGGAGATGTTGAGGGAGCTGGGATTGTTTATCCTGCAGAAGAGGAGGCTCAGGGGAGACCTTCTTGCTCTCTACAACTACCTGAAGGGAGGTTGTAGCCAGGTGGTGATTAGTCTCTTCTCCCATGCAACCAGCACCAGAACAAGAGGACATAGTCTCAAGCTGCACCAGGGGAGGTTTAGACTGGATGTTAGGAAGAAATTCTTCACAGAAAGAGTGATTGGTCTTTGCAATGTGCTGCCCAGGGAGGTGGTGGAGTCACCATCACTGAAGGTGTTTAGAAAGATGGGGTGCTTGGTGCCATGGTTTGGTTGATTAGATGGTGCTGCCTGACGGGTTGGACTCGATGATCTTGAAGGTCTTTTCCAACCTGGTCTGTTCTTCTATTCTATTCTATTCTATTCTATTCTATTCTATTCTATTCTATTCTATTCTATTCTATTCTATTCTATTCTATTCTATTCTATTCTATTCTATGGACTGCCCTGCCTGTCCTGCTCCCTGGCTGGGAGCAATGTAACAGCCCTGAGATAGGGGAGAGCACACAAAACATTGTAGATGTCCTTCTGTAAGGAAGATTATCCTGTTTCATAATGTGGAGGCTTTTAATGAATAATATGAAAGCACAATCTTCTGGAAAGAAGCTTTTTCTGTATTTAAAAAAAAAAAAAAAGAGTAAATTTATAAATTATCTTCTGGAATAGAGTGTCTGTAAGAGAGTAATGTCACTAATATGTTAGTTTTCATGAGCACTATTCTGGTATTAAAAAATGACCAACTTTTTCATAACTGTACCACTTAACAGCAGCATTTGGTGTTTCTCAGAAAGTATTTTATATGGGTGTGATCTGACCTATTTTCAGCTTTTTAAAAGGCTTGTTAATGTATTGCTAGTCAAAATATAATGATTCACTTTCATTTGGTGCATTAGTACTGAAACTTCATAACCTTGAAATGAAATTTAATTGACTATATAGGGCTCAGCATGGAAGCCATGAATAACTTCATAGACAAATGATCCTGAATATGTATATTTTATCCAAGAAAATGGATTTATTGGAACAATTGTTGATTGTTGATTATCTAGGAAAAAAGAATATCTGAAGCCATCAAAGTCTGCTTAATAATTTTCACAAATAGGTTTTGAATTAATACCAATAATATGATATTTGTTTTTTATTTTATACTTCCTGTGACATATCTTGCATGTGTATAGTTTTTGTTGTCAATTTTTTTAAACTCTGTTGAAAGCTTTTGTTTGTCTTCTTTTGGTGAAGTAGTTGTGCACAGTTAGAAGAGTTTCCATTTTTTGTAAACAGTTTAAGATTCCCCAAACATTTCTTTCTGCATAATAAAGGAAGAATGAATTATATCTAAAACCAGTATGATTTGAATGAGGTATTTGAATATTTATGTTTCATATAACACTGTGCTGACACATTTTCTTAAAACTATTCACTTGAATAGAGAAGAAAATCATAGAATCAATAAGGCTGGAAAAGACCTCAAAGGTCATCAAGTCCAACCTGTCACCCAAGACCTCATCACTACTAAACCATGGCACCAAGTGCCATGTCCAATCCCCTCTTGAACACCTTCAGGGATGGTGACTCCACCACCTCCCTGGGCAGCCCATTCCAATGGCTAACAACTCTCTCTGGGAGGAACTTTCTCCTCAACTCAAGCCTAAACGTCCCCTGGTGCAGCTTGAGACTATGTCCTCTTGTTCTGGTGCTGGTTGCCTGGGAGAAGACACCAGCCCCCACCTGGCTACAACCTCCCTTCAGGTAGTTGCAGACAGCAAGAAGGTCTCCCTTGAGCCTCCTCTTCTCCAGGCTAAGCAACCCCAGCTCCCTCAGCATCTCATAGGGCTTGTGCTCCAAACCCCTTGCCAGCTTTGTTGCCCTTCTTTAAACAAACACATCTCATGAGACCACTTAAAACATGGAAGTGTTTGCATTTAATGTCATTGACTTCCTAGAGATCAACAGAATTTTCCAAAGAACAATGTTGGAAGAATCAGAAAATCTTTAAACTTTACAAATATTTCAAAGAAATAAAGGCTTTGGTTCTCAACTGGATTCAAAATGTTCTAAAAATGTTTCATTCCCTTCTCTTTAAAAAATTGTTTTCACAGTGTCATGCCTATTTAAATGTTTTCAGATATTAGCTTGCATTGTTATGTTAATTGTTATGTTAATTTTTCATAATAAATGATGATAAGGCTCCACACAAGTAATAATATTATGCTAGTAGAAGCTCTAAGATACCAATACCAAGTGAGTCAATAACATAGTTATTAAAATTATTGTAATTACTTTTCTGTTATTTCAGTTAGCAATATTTTATGAAGTTGTTTGCTTAGATTTTTGGTTCATTCTGCTTTTGAGTGGATGTGGAAAATGTCATGTCTTTATATATCCCTTGATGCATATCTCAATTATAGTGTTCTAAAATTATAGCCATAATTGCAGTTGCAATAAAGGAGAGACTTAACCCAAGGCATAGCTGGTAAAAGACGGTTGGAGTTTATTCTTTCACAAGAATGCCTTCTTAATTATTTAATATAATCACAAAACCAATAGAAGAAAAAAACCCAAACCCATGGTTTCTGACTTTATAAAAAACCAAAACCATAAAAAGGCCTTAACTGCAGTTTTAATAATTTAATATCTTTTTTTTTTCACATTGAAATATTTTTGCCAATCATATTCAAAGTTAGGATTTTATGTAATTTATGTAACTTATGTATTTAGATTAGACATTAGGAAGAAGGTCTTTGCTATGAGGGTGATGAGATAATGGAATGGGTTTCCCAGATGTGGATGCCTCACCACTGCAAGTATTTAAGTTAGGGCTGGATGAGACATTGAGCATCCTGGTCTAGTGAGAGGTGTCTCTGCCTATGGTAGAGAGATTGCATTTAAATAGAATAGAACAGAATAGAGTAGAGTAGAGTAGAATAGAATAGAATAGAATAGAATAGAATAGAATAGAATAGAATAGAATAGAATAGAATAGAATAGAATTAACCAGGTTGGAAAAGACCTTTTAGATCATCGAGTCCAACCTATCATCCAACACTATCTAATCAACTAAAGCATGGCACCAAGCACCTCATTCAGTCTCTTCCTAAACACCTCCAGTGATGGTGATTCATCCCTTCCAAATCAAGCTGTTCTATGATTCAGTGATCTGAGTTCATTAGCAAAAGTTTATAGATGATTACAGTTTGCAAGCAATCACAAAACTGTCACAGAATCACTGTGGTTGAAAAGACCTTTCAGATCATCAAGCCCAACCATTATCTAATTCTAATGGGGACACTACTACACACAACAGTGATTTATAATAGAAGTTGTAAATAGTGTAGCAATTAATCTTAATATACCTTCTTTAGAAGGAGATAACAAACCCTCAGTCTAAATGCCATGGTGGTAAGATACCATACCAAGCACCCTTGATAGATATCCTTAACAACTCAGATGTCTGCTCTCTTGGGAAGGTCTTTGTGCATTTATCGAGGTCAATTTGGGACCCACTTGTCTTAATATTTACAGTCATTTACAAATAATTAACCTACAATGGGACAAAATAGATTTTACTTCTGAAAAGTGAAAGTCAGTAAAGGACTGAAAAGAAGTAGAACATTTTCATTCCGAGTAAAATACAAGATGTTGTCTAGTATACTTAAGGAAAAGAAAAGGCAAGATTATCCACAAAATAAACAAAATTATAGGTAAGCCATGTGGCCATGAGGAATTAGAAAAAAATGAAATCTGTGAACTACTGTCATGGAAAATTAAGAGCACGGAAGTAACACAAATCAGATCGGTTAAACTGTAGACCCATTTATCTGGAAAATTAACATTGTAAAGATCCAGACAGCACTTTGAAACTTGAAACTTGCCTAATATGGATTTAAAGATGTTAAAAAAACATGCTATTTTCAAATAATTCAATTATTACACATTCAAATGTGTCTAAAATATTTATTCAGTGTAACGTCAGTCTAGCATTAAGCCTTCTAAACTCAAGAAGGTGGTGGAGTCACCATCACTGGAGGTGTTCAGGAGGAGACTTGATGGGGATGCTTGGTTGTGTGGTTTAGTTGATTAGGTGATGTTGGATGATAGGTTGGACACGATGATCTTGAAGGTCTCTTCCAACCTGGTTTTTTCTATTCTATCCTATCCTATTCTATTCTATTCTATTCTATTCTATTCTATTCTATTCTATTCTATTCTATTCTATTCTTCAATACATGAGAACACGTAAACATGCAAACCCAGGGATCTTTTCTTCTGCTTGACAAAAGCTTTATCAGGGAAACTATAAGTAAATTCAACTGAGTAGTTTTACTGAAGTTCATATAAATACACATACATTTGCATTAGGAACCTGACAGAGTTATGTCTTGCTAGTCAAAAAAGGCTGAAGGAATAAAATTTCAAACCTGAAGGAATAAAATTTCAAACCTGAGGTAAGTGCAGGCTTCGGTCTTTGTCAGGAGCATTCGCATAGCATTTGTACAATAACTGGTCGGATTATCATCTTTCCATATATTTCTGAATTATAAACAGAATGAACATATGGTATTTTAAACTGATTCTAATTTCTACAAAAATATTTGCCAAAGTGTGTACATGTAAATATTTATAGATGCAGCTTCTAGAGTTTTACATAAATAGTTTTGTGGCTAACTTTCATTTCTACCTTTTATACATTACAGAAATATTCTGTTTATATTGTGTTTAAATTAGGGAGTGAGGTTATATATATAACCATGCTACTTCACATCACTGTTTCTTGGACATCACAAATGATTATGGTGATCTTTATACTTGCAGCTAATGAGCTAAATTAACTAATGAGCTTAATTAAAATGTTCTTCTAAGCAGTTTTTAATTGGAATAATTGGAATAGATGAATTTATTTAATATCACTTACTTTGGTTTTATTTTGCTTGATTGTTATTTTCCACCCCCACCCCCTGTAACAATAACCTTCTTAAGTTAGGTTGTTGGGGTTTTTTTCCCATTTTTTTAATAGAAACCAGTATTCCATGCTTTGCTCACAGAAATCCTGTGACTGAGTACAAGAAACTTAGTACAATTATATCCCAGTTAACAGAGAATTCTGTATTTAAGTGTTAAGAAACTGAGAACAGATATATTGATTTTGTATGGCTGAAACCCTACTCCATTATCTTGTCTTGCATGAAGAACTTAGGTTGATGCTCATTGACAGAGACTTGTAACAGAGCAAGAACCTGAAAAACACATGTAATATTCCTTCCTACTGTTCTCCCACTCTCCAGCCATTCTGAAATATTTTCTGAGACTTATTTATATATTTATTTATTTATTATTTCCTAAACTTGGATCAATCAAAAGGAAGAAATGTTCTCTGTAAGACGAAGACAAAAAATATTCCAGTGTTTTACTGCTGATACCTTCACTATCACAATTTAGCACAACCTACTACATTAAAAATATCTTTTACTGTTTGAAAAAATTGCCAATTATTAGATAGTTGTCAGATCTGTGGCATTGCCAATGTTCAAAACAGAGGTGTTCAAAAAAAGCTGGTATCTAACAAATATTTACCGGGGGTTTTATCTTCATTCTTTTCTTCTTTGGTGAATAAATGCCTGAGAAAGTAGTATTATTCGCATGATGCCCTTGAGTCAAGCTATAGAAGTACAACTTAATTAAAGATTTCTGGCAGTAAGTTTGATTTACATAAGGCTTAAATAGGTTGGAAAGTCATAAATAACAGCCGCTAAAGGATAAAAAATTATCTCGCTTATGCAGAAAAAGTACCAGTATTGTGGTATGCCACAGAAACTAGAAGTACTGGTCTAGACACAACAAGGAAAGATGGCCTTTCCTAGATATGTAGCAAGTTCAGTGAAACATCCATGAATGCTAATAATAACTTAAAATACTAAATGAAAATAGCAACTTATAATTCCATTTTATCAATAGAAAATTATGTAGAAAAAAACCCAACCTGCTATCTATTTTATATTTATTCTTTTCACAACCATTAATTTCAGAAATTGTGGGTGTGTGCTCTTTAAATTAATTATTTGCATAGTTTTCACTGGTAAGTAGAGGACAAAGGTATTTATTAAAATTTTGATGAAGAAATTGCCATCAGAAGAAAGGAGCACTGTTCCTAGTTGTGACACACATTTTTCTTGTGAGCAGATGAACAAAATATGAAAGTTTTGAAGATATCAAAACACCTTTCACTGTCTTCATAACAGAGCATCTACTATTGTCCAATAAGCTGGGGTTGCTTAGCCTGGAGAAGAGGAGGCTCAGGGGAGACCTTGTTACTCTCTACAACTGCCTGAAGGGAGGTTGTAGGCAGGCAGGGGATGGTCTCTTCTCTCAGGTAACCAGCACCAGAACAAAAGGACACAGTCTCAAGCTGTGACAGGGGAAGTTTAGGCTGGATGTTAGGAAGAAATTCTTCATAGAGAGAGTGATTGCCCATTGGAATGTGCTGCCCAAGGAGGTGGTGGAGTCATCATCATTGGAGGTGTTTAGAAGGAGACTTGATGGGGTGCTTGGTGCCATGTTTTAGTTGATTAGGTGGTGTTGGATAATGGGTTGGATGCAATGATCTTGAAGGTCTCTTCCAACCTGGTCTGGTCTATTCTATTCTATTCTATTCTATTCTATTCTATTCTATTCTATCTAAAAGTGCTAAAAATGTTTCTAGTCACAAACTTTGAAAACAATCAAAATTTGTCAAATAATGTTCCCAAAGTATATTTGTTACTCATTCCATTATCCTACAAGGTATTTACACTTATACGATATCACATCAGTGTGCATTTAGTTTTAATCCCATTCCCTCTGAAAACAGTGCTATTGCACCTCAAGTTCTATCAGGTTTTTAAGCCTGTATTGAAAATATTTGCAAACTTGCAAATCTCAAAATCAGTCAGTATGGCTTGCTACATATTCTTCCTGTCAAGGAAGGTATCAATAAACTCTACACAGAGCCTTTAATAGAGACAATTAAAAAGTTTATTTTAATAGAGTGATGAAAAACCACAGAAGTGCTGTAAACAGGAAGTGAAAGGAAATACTTGTATTCTTTTCCACCTGGAAATATTTCCAAGAAGACTTATCAGCCAGAGCTCAATAGTGTGCTGACATGGCTGAGTGATTCCCAAGTAAGTTTGGGAAGGCCAAGCTCTGATATGTCTGCAATTTTCTGCACAGATATGCAGTTGATGTCTTCTCCCAGGCAACCACCAACAGAACAAGAGGAAATAGTCTCAAGGTGTGCCAGGGGAGGTTTAGGCTGGATGTTAGGAAGATGTTCTTCATAGAAAGAGTGATTGGCCATTGGAATGGGCTGCCCCAGGAGGTGGTGGAGTCACCATCCCTGGAGGTGTTTAGGAAGAGACTGGATGGGGTGCTTGGTGCCATGGTTTAGTTGATTGGATGGTGTTGGATGACAGGTTGGACTCAATGATCTCGAAGGTCTTTTCCAACCTGGTTAATTCTATTCTATTCTATTCTATTCTATTCTATTCTATTCTATTCTATTCTATTCTATTCTATTCTATTCTATTCTATTCTATTCTATTCTATTCTATTCTATATTAGAGGCCTATCACATTGCTTCTGGATGGCTCATTATATCATATACAAAAACTGTATTACTAGATTGCCGTAGTGATATATATGGGCAGCACTAAACCAGGAAAAAAACTTTTAAATGTAATAAAGCACCCCTTTATAAAAGTGCATATGATTGAGGATCACATTTAAATCCTTTTTTTCTGTATAAGGATTATAATTCAGTGTTTTATCCAAGAGGATCCTTGATTGTCCTTAAAACATTATATTATGCTGCCAAGATAATCTGGAGAGAATTATGCAGCCAGATCTAAAATACTGAGAAGCACTGTCTCCTAATTATGCCATTCACATAAAAGCCATCTTGAAAGACAAAGTTGTCCATCTCTCCCAGTTCATCATGTCTATTTCTGACCTTTCTTCCCTTGGCAACACTTTGTTCTTAGCTCACAGAAAACAGAAATTAAAATGTAGTAATTATGTCATACACAAACCACTTTCTCCCCATGGTAGATGTTTAAGATTTGAGATGGTCAATAGCAGCTTAATGTTTTCTGTTACTGAAGTGATGGGTAAACCTACTTATGATGCCTGCAGAAATTGAACATATACAACCCTCAGTGCACTTGTTTGCTTAATGCACCCTCTGCTTATCTGTTTATCTCAAGTAGTTACTGCCCACAGAAAAAAAAAGAAGTCTAATACACATAGCAACAAGGTACAGTTTATGAAAATTTAATCAGAAAGTTCTCAGAATTAATTAGATGGATGGGAAATCAAGCAATGTAAAGTAATCATAGAGATCTTTACCCTGCTACCCAGCAGAGACAGCATTGATTAGGTTATATGTGGCATAAAACGGGAAATGTCAATGAGATGCAGAATTGCTACCAGCATTAGAAAATTATCTACAGACAGCTTCAGTAAGATGCAAGGTATAGATGTAAATTTAAGCATTGTCTGTGCAGAGCTGCATATGTATGATTCTGTGTTAGTTGTGAGCTTAAGTGCTGCACATTTGCATAAAAGATCTTCAGGTGACAGGTGGCAGCCTAGTTTAACTCTCCATGTGCTGGGTGTTTTCTATCTACATGGTAAATTCTTGACAAATATTCTCGATGGCCTAGGACCTGGTTGATGCATAAAATTTGTTTTTAGAAACAACATTTCAAACAATTTTGCACAGTAATGTTGCAAGTATAATGGTTAAAAAATTTTGCTTTACAGTTCCACCTGCAAGATGGTGAAGGGTGAAGACAAAATATTAGAGGAAAACCAAAGAAATATGGGATAGTAGTATACCAGTGCAATAGTACCAGTGTCAGTCCACTTCTACTTGATTTTTTTGAAGCATGTCTCTGCTGTTTAATCAGTGCATTGTCAATAATTTAAATTTCTTGTAGTTTGTGGCTCATAACTTACTGTCTGTGACCAAGATAATTGGCATTAGGAGAAGAGTGTGCAAAACAAGAGCAAAGGACAAAGTGCCTCACTTAAAGACAAGCTATTCCTTAGAAGCAGTTCTGTAGAACTTTTTAATGAAAACAATGAGAATTGTTGCAACATTCTTGTATCACTACATATAAAAGAGAACCTCAGAGAAAGTGAAATGATACAGATTAGTATAACTAATCACAGAATTATTGAGGCTGGAATAAACCTCCAAGATCATCAAGTGCACCCCATGACCTAACACCACCACATTGACTGGACCGTGTCACTAAGCATCATATCCAATCTTTCCTTAAACACCTCCAAGGATGGCAACTCCACCACCTGCCTGGGCAGCCCTTTCCAGGATCTGATTACCCTTTCCATGAGGAAGTGCTTCGTAACACCCAACCTAAGCCTTCCTTAGTGCAGCTTCAGACCGTGCCCTTTCATCTTGTCACAAGTTGCATGGGAGAAGAGTCCAACCCCCACCTTACTACAACTTCCTTTCAGGTAGTTGTAGAGTGTGATAAGGTCCCACCCTGAGACTCCTCTGGGCTAAACAACCCCAGCTTCTTTAGCCTCTCCTCATCAGACTTTCCCTCCAATCACTTCACCAGCCTCATCTCTCTCCACTGGACCTGCTCCAGCACTGGAAGGACAGTTAAGTGTTATGCATCATTAGCTGTTCTCTGCTTTTGTAAATAATATGGGTATTGAGAAACTGAGTAAACAGGCATTTTGAAATCTGAGTATTACTTTCACTGAGAAGTGCCGCCAAGCTTTCCTATTCCTGTAAAATATATTGAAAGAAAAAAAACCAAACCAACAGAATCTTAAATGTTCCGCCTGAATCCAAATTTTTGCATTATGTTTTTTCAGGTTATATATTTTTTTTTTGTATCAAACTTAAATAAAGCTAGACATCCAATTTTTGAGGTGTGAATCTGCTGCTATTAAAACATCTACTCTCATTACAGTCTGAGTCTTGAGATTTGTTGCTTGCATTTACCATCTTACCATACCATACATATTGTTTTATTTGTCATATTTTCAAGAGAACATCTGCCTGCTGAATAAATCTTCTAAAAAGTCTTCTAACTCTTCTAAGAGACCAAATTTCACATTTTTTTTTTAAATCATAGGAAAGCTTTAGACACTGCTCAGACACTGCAGATTGGATAACTCTTCTTTATATCATTCTTCAGAGTACATCACCCTGCATGCCTTTTTAAACAATGTACAGCCAGCTAAAATCTTGGCAAGAAGGTTGGATCTCATTTTTAAGCTCACTTTAGTTTTACTTTACATTTTTGAAGTCTGAAGGTTTTAATGCCTTAAAGAACAATATTTGAATGGCAAGTTGTTATATGAGCATAGGAGCAAACAATTTCTTTTGAGAGGAAAGATGTGATAGACTTTTTAACAAAGCATTCACATTTAAAGATCCGGCAATGGAGTGCTTGTATTGTTTGGCTCTATGTTTGATTCACTGACCTAGTGATTTATTGCATGTACAGTTTAGTGAGGACACAAACGGTACATGCTGCACCTGCATTAGAAAGAGATTGTGATTTATGTTTGACGTTTCATTCTAGCTAGTGATGCAAATTCCTTTCCTCTACAATGAGATATGAAAACAGAATGGTGATATGATTTCACAGCAGAAAGGTAGGTATCCCACAAAACTCCAGTTCTTTCATTATGTATCTCTTCCACATAAGTACACTAATGTCACTGTTCAGTTATACACTTAATGACTAGTCTCGCATGAACGGCCTCAGTAAAAGAGACAGTCGGAAGGCAATCATCCCTCACAACATGCCCTGCATAAATAATTGTTAGAGAAAACAGTTCTAAAAACTAGTTTTAAAACATCTGTTCTTCCATTGTGTAAAAACTCAAAGGTTGTAATTTGATGGGTGCTTCATTTAAAAGGAAAGGGATAGGAGGATACAAATATAATTTGGCAGTAAGAATTGAGCTTTTGGAAATACTTTAGTCTTTTCTTCACCACTGCACACAGAAATCACAAAGTTTGGACAGAATATAACTGAACATTCCTGTATCATGGATTAATTGTTCTGAGGCTGAATCATATTTCAAGTTTGTCCAACAGAATTGCCAAAGGAAGAGAAGGAGTCACTGTGAAGAGTTTGCTTATATTTTGTAGAAAGCATAACTAGCTTTCCAAGAGATATTATTTGAAACTGTAGAATTCTTAGCATGTGAATAAGGAAGGAATTTGAATTAAATTTGGGTCTCCTTCTGAGGATTAACACACTAAATCTGTCTGTCAGAGATTACTGTGATGACACTGTTTAAAACAGCTGACAAAACATGATCATTCCAAGCTATAAACCTTATCTTTGGTAAATCAATTGATTAGAATAATTCTTCTTGCTGGGCTTTAATTCATACATATGATTACCACCTATACAAAACTTATTATTTGACAACCATTTTCTAAATCACAGGGATAATGCTGTAGAGTCAGCAGTGATGGCTGAGGTGGTTACTTGATTTAACTCACCCAGATCAAGGTGATCAGCCTTGAGAGCTTCTCAATAAGTGTAGTCAAGCAAAATTAGTTTCTCTTTTGGTTATCTACATGAATGCCTGATGCTTTTATGCTATTGCCCCGCTTTCCCCAAAAAAAGTAGAATCTCCTCTGCTCCCTGTACTGCTTATCTTATTTTCTTCCACCTTGCCAAACATCCTTATGCTGCTTTTAGCACTATATTCTGCCTATTACCACCATTTTTGTCTATATGGCAACAGATGCCTTGGAGGTGTAACTCTCTTCCTACCCACTGTCATGATCACATTGCTCATATACTAATGTGACATGTTGTCTGGCTATGCTATCACAGTATTGCAAATATCTGTGTAACAAAACTACTGTTAGTTACACCACTTCAGTACACTTAATTTCAGATTCAGTTTGATATGTGAATTATATCCTAATTAGTACATTTGATATTGGTGTGTCACTGACCTCCGCTTCGACTAAAATGACAACCTCCGTTAACACAAACCATTAGTTTGCATTTAGAACATCAAGGTAAACTAACTTCTTGGCAAAGAGACAGTTCAGTTTTGAAAATTTTATGAAGTTCTCCTATGTTAATATCCAGCATGGGATTTGAAATAAAACTCTGATGGGTTTGGCTGCTACTTCTTCTTTCTTCCCTGACTGATGTGAGAGCTCTTGCTATCTTGTCTCAGGCTAAATATTTCCCTTGAGAAAAGCTGTTTTCTTTAGTGAAGTTCTGTCTGCCTCAGTGAGGTGACTCGCATATGCTTCCTTCTCTGCTATTTTGTCTGCATACTGTCTTCTTTTTCTTCTGAATGCCAGCATTTCGTTCACTTTATGCATAACCTTTATAATATTTCCAAAAGGTTGTTCAGAAGCATCTTGCTAAATTTATTCTTCTGTTACTGATTTTCTAAGTCTTCATATTGACTACTATTTTGTTTCACTCCTCAGCATCTTCTCTTGTAGATAATTTCTCAAGAGAAGTCTTTTACAGTTTTTTAGTAAATTTTCACCTGAAGTTCCTTACAAGTAAATTTTCATTGATGTCCTACAGTAGTCTTCTATTTTTCAAAGCCTCCTGCTTGGGTTCCTCCTCTTCTATTTTTTGCTCTTGAGGTCTGCATCCTTGGATATTGTGATAGTTTTGCTGGGCTGAGTATGACTTTATATATCCTGTAGTACCAATCTTGTTATTTAATTAAACCCATTTTTACTTCAGCTTCTGGGTCTTCTGTCTTTTTTCCTTATTCCTCTTCTCTGCTGGGGAGGGATCACCAGGTAGCAGAGCAACTGCTGAAGTTTAGCCCCATACACAGGCTATATATAGACGTCAGGGAGCTAGCCTTTCAAAATCAGTAGAAAGGTTTTAAAAATACATTTAATTGAGATCAATTGCTTACATAATGTCCAGTCTTTAATTAACATTTTAAATGAAAGGTAAGAACTGTTAAAAATCCTGACATTCTTCTAAGAACTTTATGGAATGCCACATTCAAGAGATGTTATATCTGACTGGGGACATCTCTTGGGAGCCAACTCTTGAATTACAGACAGATGAAGTCACTCACAAGTATTTTTACTTACTTAATCAAACTGAATTTTAGCTAGTTTCTGAGATTGTGAAGTAGCTGAAACTATATTATTGGTACTAGGAACAGACTTTGTAAAATAAGTGTATTTCATTCTGTTCCTTAAGGTTCAATATTGGGACCAGTGCTGTTTAACACCTTTGTCAGCAACATAGACAGTGGAATTGACTGTGTTTCAACAAGTTTGCTGATGACACCAAGCTGTGTGACGCAGCTGACACACTGGAGGGAAAGGATGCCATGAGAGGTTGGCCTGTAAACCTTGGGAAGTTCAGTGAGATGGAGTGTGAGGTCCTGCCCATGAGTTTGGGAAATTTCAAGCACAAATACCAACTGGGTGATAAGTGGACTGAGAACCACTGAGAAGAACTGGTATTGCTGGTGGATGAAAAATTGCATATGAGTGAGCACTTTGCAGTTGCAGCCCAGAAAGCCCATTGCATCCTGGGCTGCAACAAGAGAATAATGGCCAGCAGGTCAAGGGGAGTGATACTCTTCCTCTATTCTGCTATTGTCAGCCCCCACCTGGAATACTGTGCTCAGATCTGGAGCCTTCAGTGTAATAAAGATGTGGATTTGCTTGAATGGGCCTGAAGGAAGGCCATGAGGATGATTAGAGGTCTGGAGCATCTTCCCTGTGAGGACTGGAGGAGACAGTTGGGGTTGTTTAGCCTGAAGAAAAGAAATCTCCAGAGAGAAACTTAGAAAAGCCTTCTGCAGAGGGGTCTGCAGAAAAGATGAGGAGGAACTCTTTCTCAAGTAGCATTGTAAAACAAAAGTTTTCCACTGAAAGCAGGTAGATTTTGAATTAGTTCTAGTGAAGATGTTCTTTACTGTGGCAGTGGTGAGGCTGAAACAAGTTGCCCAGAGGAGTTGGCCTTTTTTCCTGTGTGCAAGGTCAAGCTGCCTAGGGCTGTGAGAAACTTGATCTAGTGGAAGATGCCCCTGACCATGGCAGGGGATTTGGAACTAGAATGGACTAAAGCCCCTTCCAACTCAAATCATTCCAGGATTCTGTGATTAAAATGTGTTTTTAAATACCAGTGGAACAATTGGTTTGTCTGGTGTGTGAGTTCATACTTGAAAAGAGAAATGATGACTTAAAATTACAGATGTTCCAGAACAAGTTGCAAGAAATCTATAACAGTAAAATCTTTCTGTATCAATTTCAGCTCTCAGAGTCACTTTTCCCTCATGTCTAAATAATCTAATGCTTGAATTGATTAGGTAGATTAATATTTAGTGTTACATGAAGATATATGGCATGGTCAGATGCAGGATAATATGGCAAAAGGAAGTTAGTATTTTTGTACTCTTCTTATTCTTTGTTTATTTCAAGGTAATGCAGTCTTTGGACTAAAAGTCTGCCTGCATTCCCTGTAGCTGTAGTCTAGCACAGAAACAGGAGGTCTGATACTGAAATTTTCAGATTTCTGTAACTCATGCCCAGCTCTATTTTTACATTTCTTTCACCTACCTACACATGATCCACCTAGTAAAACATGGGAAGAGAATATGTTTGGGGGAATTTTGAGAATATACTTGGGGAAATGCTGAAGCCTCACACAGGCTGCTTTAGCAGGATATAAAATACATATGAGTCTTTCTAAAAATAAATGCTTTTCTTGCTGGGAAAAAGAGTTAAAATTGTGACAGAAGAGAGGAAAGCAGTAATAGCTCCTTCTGAGATAGTACTTGGTTTGGCGTTTTCAGAGTGCAAGTGTGGGCTAGTCCATCTATTCTGGCCATTCTTCCATTAGAGCAAGGACAAGGTGTGTGTTTCAGTCCTCAGTAGTGTTATAGCAAGAATTTATTTTATTTCTTCTGTTTTCTGACTTCAAAAGACAATATTCACTCATTAAGCAGAAGTTCAGGTGCTGGACTATTTCAAATTCCAAGTAATTTACTTATTCATAACAAGCACAGTAGTTTAATCTCATGCTTTTTAGCTAGGGGATATTAATATTGTTTTGAACATAAAGCACCACCTATTTTTTGCTTGGGAGCAATGCTTCTGATAGTATGTCTAACTGACAGCAGGACATTAGAATAGAATAGAATAGAATAGAATAGAATAGAATAGAATAGAATAGAATAGAATAGACCAGACCAGGTTGGAAGAGACCTTCAAGATCATCGCATCCAACCTATCATCCAACACCATCTAATCAACTAAACCATGCAACCAAGCACCCCATCAAATCTCCTAAACACCTCCAGTGATGACAACTCCACCACCTCCCCAGGCAGCACATTCCAATGGGCAATCACTCTCTCTATGAAGAATTTCTTCCTAACATCCAGTCTAAACCTCCCCTGGTACAGCTTGAGACTCTTGTTCTGGTGCTGGTTGCCTGGGAGAAGACACCAGCCCCCACCTGGCTACAACCTCCCTTCAGATAGTCATAGAGAACAACAAGGTCTCCCCTGAGCCTCCTCTTCTCCAGGCTAAGCAACCCCAGTTCCCTCAGCCTCTCCTCACAGGGCTGTGCTCCAAACCCCTCCCCAGCTTTGTTGCCCTTCTCTGGACACGTTCTGGCAACTCAACATCTTTCCTAAAGTGAGGGACTCAGAACTGGACACAGGACTCAAGTTGTGGCCTAACTAGTGTGGTGTACAGGGGCAGAATGACCTCCCTGCTCCTGCTGGCCACACCATTCCTGATGCAGGCCAGGATGCCATTGGCCCTCTTGGCCACCTGGGCACATGGCTGGCTCATGTTCAGCCTGCTGTCAACCAGTACCCCGAGGTGTTGAATTTCAATTCATATAAACTTGTTAAATCAGAATTAACCTTCCTAGTTTTGTTCTGGTGTCTGTGATTCCTGTGTAGCTATACTCAGTAACTAAATTTATTTTAGTCCCATTAGTATTTATTTTCTTTAGGCTGAGGAAGAAAAACTCTCAGTAAATTAATCCTATTTCTGTGAAATTAAGATGTTATATATAGAGCATGGCTTCTTTTGCTAGAGTATCTGACAATGCTACTGTTTGTACTAAATATCAGCATTTATTCATATTCTATTATTGTAAAATTAATTTGAAAATATTATTTCAATAGCCCACAGATAATGTTCAAGTAACAACAAAAGGAAAGGAAAAGTATTCAAAGCAGAGCAAAGGCTCAGTAAGCATTATTGGACAAAGTACTATTAATGTTCTATCTCCATGGGATCCTCAGACTCTGTGTTACAAAAAAGCATGGGGTTTTGGCCTTCAAATGCCCACATATTTCTGCTTTTCAAAAGTTAGGTACACCAAAATTTGCAAGACAATCTTCTCAGAAAACTTAAATATCTATAAGTATTTTTAATACTCAAAGTACTTGAGCAATGTGATGACAACATATGTCTAAACTCTTTTAGACCTTTAGACACAAGGTGGTAGTATCAGCCTTTATTAATAATTGTTTGGCCTGTTATTGCTCTGAGCTGATATTCTCTGTTCCCTCATCTCTCCAAATAAGGGCTAGAGAAAATCTGCTCTTGATTTTTATCCTGCTAACATTTAGTGTATACCTAGAAGTACTCATATCAATCAAATAATAAACTGGTAGATCTTAGAAATTAAAATGAAATCAAAGTAAGGACCTTCATCTTTCTCAGCAAGCTATAGAAATGATATTTTTCTAATTTATCATATTAAAATAAGCTGAGAATATTGAAGAGATGGGGGTGGGGGGGGGAGGAAATAAAAGTAGGTTTTCAGACAAACACTGTCTTTACAGTACTATGTTTACCATGAAATGTGAATCTAATTTCCAGCATTCTGACAAATTATCAAGTCCTGGGAAATTTGTTAGGAATCTGCAGGCATTTTATTCTCTAGAAAACTCACAAGGAATAGTGGTATTGTTACTTCTTTTCTTTTGCTAACCACCTGCTTAAGCAGAAAAATGAAAATCAAAATCCATTTTTAGTGGACACAGTAGTCATGGTAGCATTACAAAAAGTTATGTTCTGAATCTATTATTTAGCCTTTGTCTTTTTGTGGTTTTGCTTTTATTTTTGGTGGGTGGTTTGTCTTTGGGCTGTTTTCTGTTGTGCTATTTATTTATTTTCTTTGGTTTTGTTTGGGTATTTTTTTTTGTTTGGTCTTTTTTTGAGGAAGCAAATTAGCATGCTTTTAAATACTTCCCCAATATTTCTCTATTTCTGAGTAAGGTTTTAGACCAATATATATTCTCATTGTTTTAGGAGATTGTAATATGGTGTCTATTATGTTCATAGTCACACCAGATTGTGACAGTTTATTCAAATCATTGCTTAATACCTTTGTACTGTCTCTAAGAAACTACAGAAACTGGTATACTTTTGTTCCCTAGTTTGTTGTGGTGGCTGTTCCTTCATCTACAGTCATCAACTTGTAATATGGATGAATCCTCAGATCAGTATTCAATACCATGCTGACATCATGCCAGTTTCAAAAACAAAGTGAGGGCTGGAGCAAAGCATTACGGTCCTTGATGATCTTGAAGGTCTCCTCCAACCTGGTCTATTGTATTGTATTGTATTGTATTGTATTGTATTGTATTCTATTCTATTCTATTCTATTCTATTCTATTCTATTCTATTCTATTCTATTCTTGAGGTTTAAATTGTAACAGAAGAGGAGGCTCAGGGGAGACCTTCTTGCTGTCTACAGCTACCTGAAAGGAGGTTGTAGCCAGGAGGGAGTTGATCACTTCTCCCAGACCACCTGTGACAGAACAAGAGGACATAGTCTCAAGCTGTGCCACAGTAGGTTTAGGCTGGATGTTAGGAAGCAATTATTCACAGAAACAGTGATAGGCCATTGGAATGTGCTGCCCAGGGAGGTGGTAGAGTCACCATCGCTGGAGGTGTTTGGGAAGAGACTTGTGGGGTTCTTGGTGCCATGGTTTAGTTGATTAGATAGTGTTGGATGAAAGGTTAGACTCAATGATCTCGAAGGTCTTTTCCAACCTGGTCTGGTCTATTCTATTCTATTCTATTCTATTCTACATCTGAATCTAAGTTTTTTGAAGTCCAGATCCAAGCCTGAGCAAAGTAACCACAGCTTTAGCTTGTAGCTCTAATATTGTGAAAAGAAATACCAAGATTATAGGTAGACATTATCTCTCACCATTCAGACTTAACTGAATCAATACTTCTTTCTTAAATTGCATTTTCACTATTGCATTAATACTAAGTGCTCCCAAATTCCAGAATGAAATAATTGTGTTAAACTAATGTGTGATCGAAAATAGTTACAGTTATATTGATTCACGCTGCAGCTCTGAGAATGAAATTAGCAAGTTGGCAGGTTTGTAAAATAGAACCTTTTAATAAATCTAGAAATGTTAGTTATTCTATAAAGCTGAGCATTTAACTATTCCACACTGCATTTTGCTATTAGAGAAATAGAAGCACTGGCAGTTTAAAAATGCTCTGAATTCATGAAGATATATTTCTTCTTTTGCAGTTTATATCCTGTATCTGCAGGACTGTATTTCTAAGATAAAATTAGAAACAGTTAAATGATTCACTTTAGATCTGGAGGTAGATACTTTATGGAATGTGAGAAGAAAAAAAATTAATCATGAATCCTGGAATGTGTGTCACTAAATAGATTGGATGTGGGCATAGAAGAGTGAGACCACATGCAGACTTTGATTTCCAGGAGGAATCATTAACCTCTCATGTAAGAGAAAAGCTTTTTAAATATAAAATTTAAGTTGGTGAACTTTTTTATTTCAGTTTCCCTCTTCCGCCTACATGGTCTGAACATGGTCTGAAAACTCCTCAGATCTGTGTTTCCAGGTGTTTATCTTGGTTTTGTTTGGTTAGTTTTTTTTCCCCAGTTCTTTTATTTTGTGTTCAAATCTACTGTGGGTCTCAGAGTGCAGGTGCTCCATTTCTGTTTTGTGATTTGGCTACCCTGCACTGAGTAGTATTAATCTGGGATCAACACTTCACAGTACTGACATTTCAGCTCATTAGGGAAACAAGTCTTCAGTCTCATATTTGTATAGAGCTGAGAGACCTGTTTTGTGTTAATACATTATCTATATTATGTTCTCCCAGAAAAACAACTGGGAAACATAGTTCTTGTTTCTCATAGGAGTTATGTATTCTTTAGCTCCAAGTATAACATCCTGAAAGGAGACTGTATTGGGGTGTGTCTTGGTCTCTTGTCCCTGGTATCAAGTGATAGAATGAGAAAAAAGGTGTCAAATGTAGCTAGGGTAGGCTCATACTGGGTATTAGGAAAAATTTCTTTACTGAAGGATTGGACAGGCATTGGAATAGGCTGCCTAAGGAGGTGGTGGAGTCACCATCCCTGGAGGTGATCAAAAGATCTGTAGACATGACATTTCACTACATGGTTTAGTGTCCATGGTGGTGTTAGATCAATGGTTGGACTTAATGGCTTTTCCAACTAAAACAGTCCTGTGTGCTGTCCTCAAAAGAGATTTGCTTATAGAAGGTCTCCTTCTAAGGATAAGCCATGAGGCCTGGTCTGAGGGCTTCAAACTCAACATAGAAAGACTTCTGGGATTAAAATTCAGAGTGTAGAGAAGTAAATATCTGAATTGTAAAATTAACTGTATAGATGTTCAACATCACTATTAAGATTTCAAGAACAAACCCCCCAGTATTTTTTTGTTGATAGTGATTCCAAATCATCTATATTATTTTTAAAGTTGCTGCAGCTTCACATCTTGACTCTCCAGCTCACACTTGATAAGCAAGGGAAAGAGTAGAATATTATATTTTTTAATTACTGAACTACATTCACAATGGACAGATTATTTCACTTCTATACTTAAGAAAGGAAAAGATCCTAACCTTAGATAATTAAAGGTTAGGTCTTTTAAAGAGAAAAAAGAATGATTTTTTGCGACCTCTCCAAAACTCCAAGCTGTTCTTCCTTACTAATGGTGTTAAGCCTTGGAAATATGTCATGATATTAGCTTGTCTTTTATTTTTGTTCAGAGAAAAATCTACGTTCCTTCTTTATTAAAGGTACCATTAGATGGAAGCTTAAATAGAGAAATAGTTTTGCATTGGACTTACATTGACTACAAACAATGACACGTTTTTCTTTCCTAGGGACAAACAGTGTTTCAAACAAATGCCAGTCATACTCCTTGCTGCCAATAATGGTAATGCCAATAAAGCCACAGAAGAGGGCAGCCCTGCAATAGATAAGAAAGAATAGAAAATTGCCAATCCCTCATTTGCAGTCTTATAGCATTGGACCAATGTAAAAATATTGGACAGTCACCTGGAAATTTTTTCTAATATAATTTCTTGGACAGATTCTATGTAGAACAATTACAACTGCTTGGTACTGTTCAGCCCAGAGTGTATGAACAATTGGTGAAATGGGCCTACTCCACACACAGTTCATTATTGTACAATTTATCATCCTAAAAAGTCTTGCCTAGAAATGGAATGATGTCTGTTGTGCTATCAAGTAGTTCATGAAATATTATGCAGAAAAATAAATGTGCAGACTTTGGAACAGATCAGAACAGAACAAATACATGGCATGAACAGAGTATTGGAAAAAACCTATGCCAGCAAAGTGAAACATGAATGGAAGGCTCCACAATACCTGTGACCATGTAAGCCAATTTCCCATGGATGTTTTATAACAGTGGAATCTAGAAACTGGAGCTCTTACATGTACTCTCTATAGAAACAGCCTAAATGTTACTGTCTGTCAAACAACTGGCAGAATACCAGTCTTCACTGATTTATTATTTTTTTAATCCAAACAAGAAATCCTGTGTTCTGAAAAAACTGAACACTCCTGTCAGCCCTGTTTAACCTCCACTTAAGATATCAGTAATTTGGCTGTCTGTCTTCTCTGAAGCCTAAAAGCTGTTGCTTGGTTGTCATAAAGTGAAATATCTGATGGCCCTGTTTTTTGCAATGGATATAGGCTGGAGTTCAGAAGTGAGTCGAATTGAAAAAGAAAACCTTGCTGCTTGCTTTGTGTGTGCTGTATCTACTACTGTTCTGCAAATGAAGTCTAAGCTTTTGCATAGGGAGTTGTCATTCTATCCATTTTCATATGTATGTCTTCAAAACATTTAAGAAAGGAAGACTGTTCAAAACAAAAAAAAGTCAGTTGCAGTTCTTCAAAACATCAGGTACTACTGACAATAATCCCTCTCTTCTAGTTGAGAAAGTGTTTATCTTTTTATATATATAAATATATATATATTTTATATATAATATATATATATTTATAGATATAATTTATATCTATTATATATATGTATCTCTGTGACAGGAATGTCATAAAAAATACATAGTTTGCTAAAAAGTGCTACAAAAGTACAATAAAGAAGTCAAGTGATTTTAGTGAACTCAGGTGAACTGGTCCTAATTACATGAATTGAATTTGAATTTCAAATGTGGAAAACCACAGGAAATCAGGACTATATTTTGGAATATATTTGGTACATTAAAGAACAAAGAATAAAAAATCTCTCTCAGATGAAAGTAGGCTACTAAAATATTAACCAGAGTGAGAATTATAAAACTACCAGACAAAGAAATTTTCCCCACTTCCCCCATCTCCCTTGTGGTCTGTTTTAAAATGCATTACATAAGAAATTGCATGTTTAAAGGAAATAATTTTAAACAGTTTAAGTCTGGTTTAATATAAATTAAAGATCTGAGGAAGCTAAAAGAAAATTTTACTTGAACATTTCATTTTAGGAATGTAGCAACAAAACTTGCTACAGCTTGCATTGATACCTGATGAGATAATGCTGAGTTCTCCTCTTGGTGCCCAAAGAAGGAATTGTTTTTGCTTAATTTTCCCCTTTGTATCAGAAATAGTGTGGCTAGGAAGACTAGGGTAGTGATTGTCCCACTATACTTGGCACTGTTGAGGCCACACATTGAATACTGTGCTCACTTTAGGGGGTCTCACTGCAAGAAAGAAACTGAGGTGCTGGAGCATGTCCAAAGAAGGGCAATGAAACTGGTGGAAAGTCTAGAGCACAAATCTTAAAGAGGAGTAGCTGAAAGAACTGTGGATATTTAGTCTAAAGAAAGCTCAGGGAAGATCTTTTTACTCTCTACAACTGCCTGAAGGAATGTTGTATTGAGGTGAGCTCTGCTCTCTTTTCACAGAAAGGTAGAGGTTGAAAGTGACCTCTGAAGACCATCTAGTCCAAACTCCCTGCTAAAGCAGGTTCATGTAGAGGAGGTTGCACAGGATCATGTCCAGGTGGGTTTTATTAGTTCTGGAGAAGACAACTCCACAACCTTTCTGTCCCAGTGTTCCATCACCATCAAAATAAAGAAGTTTTTCCTTATTTGAGATGGAACTTCTTGTGTTTCAGTTTGTGCCTATTACTCCTTGTTCTGTCATGAAACCACTGAAAAGAGTCTGGCCCCATCTCCCAACTCCTGTAATTTAGATTCTTATGCATTGTTAAGGTCCAATCCCAGTCTTCTCTTTTCTAGACAAAACAGCCCCACATCCATCACTTTTCTACATACTGAGAGACACTCCAGTCCCCTAATTGTCCTTATAGGCTTCCTCTGGATTCTCTTCAGTAGTTCCTTGTCTCTCTTGAGCTGGGAAGCCCAGAACTGGACACAATGCTTCATATCTGGCCTCACTAGGGCAGAGTAGAATAGAAGGATAGCCCCCCTTGACCTGCTGGCCACACACTTAATACACTCCAGGATAGCATTCACATTCTTGGCTACAAAGGCACACTGCTGGCTCTGATTTGGAAGAAGCTGGATGAGGCACTTGGTGCCATGGTTTAGTTGATTAGATAGTGTTGGGTGGTAGGTTGGACTTGATGATCTCAAAGGTCTTTTCCAACCTGGTTAATTCTCTCTTCTCTTCTCTTCTCTTCTCTTCTCTTCTCTTCTCTTCTCTTCTCTTCTCTTCTCTTCTCTTCTCTTCTCTTCTCTTCTCTTCTCTTCTCTTCTCTTCTCTTCTCTTCTCTTCTCTTCTCTTCTCTTCTCTTCTCTTCTCTTCTCTTCTCTTCTCTTCTCTTCTCTTCTCTTCTCTTCTCTTCTCTTCTCTTCTCTTCTCTTCTCTTCTCTTCTCTTCTCTTCTCTTCTCTTCTCTTCTCTTCTCTTCTCTTCTCTTCTCTTCTCTTCTCTTCTCTAAAATGTGGTACGTAACCGTGTACCATCCTAGAGCCACAGTGGTACGTATTTACCAGATGTCCCCTACACTTTAACACTGAAACAGGCTGTGAGACTGTCCGTGATCAGAATTGTTTTGAAACAATCACTCTTCATTGCTGACTTAGTTTTCATATACCCAAGATCATTCTCATGCTGGGAAAGGAGATAAAGGAAGGAAAGGTAGGACTGTTTTGACACCAGTTTCATGTAACTACTGAAAAAATATCTGTATTCCAACATGGGACTGAGGTCATTTTGGTACCTCAGAAATCCATCATCCAGACATAATGCTGATCTAGACTTGTCAGGAAGAGATAGAAGGAAAAAAAAAAGTAATATCTGATTTTGTTTTTAAAGCACAGCTTATTTTGAAACAAACAAATGACTTCACATAGCGATTTTGAGTTTAGGAACCAGAGAGTTATAGTCTAAGTAAAATCTAAATTAACAGCTCAGCAGTAACATCCATGCTTCCATTTCCGATATGTTGTTTCCTTCTGCTCTTATTTACTTTTTCTGCACCTACTTTAAAAGTGGATAGTTGATGAGAGTAGCATTAATCACTTTTACTTCTTTGAAACTGCTCACTGGGGAGCAGGAAATAAGAAAACTTTACTGGGAGTTTTTAAGGGAAATATATCCTCTGTAGCAAATGGCCATTTTGGTTTTGTTTTCCACTCTTCTCCAAACACATTAAAGTTGAGCTTTAAAAATCTAGTAAAGCAAGTACTTATCTTCTAACAGAGAACCACTATATTTATTGAATTAGAGGACAGTGGCAGTTTGTCCTTGATTACATCATCAAATATCCTCTTTCTTAACTTATAAACTGGGGGAGAGGGGAAAAGGAGGAGAAAAAAGGTGAAACAAAAAGTCTTTATTTACCAGATTGTAATATAGCATTTTACTGTCTCAATAAAAAGGTTTCAAGCCTTTTATGAGACAGACTATCTGTCAGACTATATATATAAATGTTAAGTTACTATTAATTAAGAATTCCCTTCCATTTAGAATAGAATAGAATAGAATAGAATAGAATAGAATACAATTAACCAGGTTGGAAAAGACCTTTGAGATCATCAAGTCCAACCTATCATCCAACAGCATCTAATAAACTAAACCACGGCACCAAGCAGCCCATCCAGTCTCTTCCTAAACACCTCCAGGGATGGTGACTCCACCACTTCCCTGGGCAGCACATTCCAATGAGCAATCACTCTTTCTATGAAGAACTACTTCCTAATATCCAGCCTAAACCTCCCCTGGAGCAGCTTGAGATTGTAGTGAAAGTAAGTTTACAGTTGCACCCAAGAGCATACAGTGGCCATTTGGCTGGCCAGCTGGTTGAAAATAATGGCTGGTTATCTGGAAGAAGAGACCAACCCCCACCTGGATACAACCTCTCTTCAGGTAGTTGTGGATGGCAATAAGGTGTCCCCTGAGCCTCCTCTTCTCCAGGCTAAGCAACCTCAGCTCCCTCAGCCTCTCCTTACAGTGCTGTGCTCCAAACCCCTCCCCAGCTTTGTTGCCCTTCTCTGGACATGTTCCAGCAACTCAACATTGACAAAGTATTTCCTCCATCAGGGTTTTTCCTCTAGTGCCTTGCTAAATTCTCTACTCACTACTCTCTACTTAAATAAATAAATAAACAAAGTGACTTATAGCCAAAATAATATAAAGAAGACATGCTAACATATAAATAGCGTACAATGAACTAACTCTAACTCATAACTTTGCTGATTTTTTTCCCCCCTGCTAATTCAAATTATCTTTTGTGGGCATCTTGTCTTTCAACTTACCTTTGCTACTATTACAAAAATGTGCATTATTTTATCTTTGTGGGCCTCAAGGATTCTTGTTATGAGATGTTATATTAAGATAAAGAATTCCAATTCCACATGTGATGTTAATCCATGTTAATAAGATGCAGCTGAGTGAAACCACTGCCTAAATATAGGAATCTATATAAAGGAAGATACTTTATTAAAGACCATTTCTAAATGCAGCTATGGGGATTTGGAAATTAAATGAATGTAGCTCAAGCAGAGTGAATAGATAGAAAACTTCTGGAAGGTTATGTAACAAAACTAGTCCTCATTTAAGAATTTGTTTACAATGACATTTATCTGCCTCAAATGTTGGCATAAACATTACTAGCAAATCTTCTTTTTTTTTGACTTCACAGTACAATGTAGCAATGTTAGTTTTGCATATAGACACATTAAAAAAAAACAAAAACCAACAAGAAGCAAAACAATCAGCCCAGCAAAACAAACAAACAAACAAACCACCACCCAAATGTACCAACCAAACAACCAAAAGCCAAGTTTCAGCTTGCGCCAATACGTGCTCATTTGTTCTTTTCTTCTATTTGTGTTAGTGTGCATTTACTCTTAATTCAGAGATGCAGCACTGGGAGTTCATACTGTGTCCAGTTCTGGACACAGTTTAGGAAAGATGTTGAGTTGCTGGAACATGTCCAGAGAAGGGCAAGAAAGCTGGGGAGGGGTCTGGAGCACAGCCCTATGAGGAGAGGCTGAGGGAGCTGGGGTTGCTTAGCCTGGAGAAGAGGAGGCTCAGGGGAGACCTTATTGCTCTCTACACCTACCTGAAGGGAGGTTGTAGCCGAGTGGGGATTGGTTTCTTCTCCCAGGCAACCAGCACCAGAACAAGAGGACACAGTCTCAAGCTGTGCCAGGGGAAGTTTAGGCTGGATGTTAGGAAGAAGTTCTTCACAGAAAGAGTGAGTGGCCATTGGAATGGGCTGCCCAGGGAGGTGGTGGAGTCACCATCACTGGAGGTGTTTAGGAAGAGACTGGATGGGGCGCTTTGTGCCATGGTGAGGAATTTAACCCCAGGCATAAGCTTACAACCTATTAATCTTGCTATTTATCTTGTTATTTATTTAAAAAAAAAAAAAGAAAAAAGAAACAAACATACTTTTCTATGTCTGACAGTCAGCGCTGAGAGAATTTTCTGAATAACTATTTGTGGTGTGATAGATACTACCAGTTACAAGCTGCAAAAGATGACATGGCATCTATTGAAATTTTACCTAGTATCTGAGATTGGTGAGGTACTTAATGCAACCTAGAACCACAGATAGCATCATTTTAATAAAAAAAGCTAACAGAGTAATTACTTTTTAAGCATAAGGCCACTGAGAAGAAAATTGAATGACATTCACATTTGGTTTGTAAGAAAAGGAGTTTGCATTAAGAACTTCTTATTAGCCATTGTGGTGGCAGTGGGGGACATTGAGGTTAAGGATCTTTGCTTCTTAGGCTGTGTTTTGTGAGAGGTAATGCATTTGGGCTTTAAGGCAAATAATGTCTCAGTGATTCTTCTAATCTCAGTTTCAATTTGATTGGTGTCATTGCACAGAGTAGTAATTGTTCCTTTTTTCAGAGCAGCAGACAGGAAGGTGACAGGAGAATGCCGTGACTCTGTAACTGAAGCAAATGGCCGGTCAGGATTGAAGGTGAAGGGTCTAGATAATTTGGTTTCTTCTTCTTCTTCTTCTTTTTTTTTTTTCCTTCAAGCTGCAATACAATTTTAATCTAGTTAAAGTTTCAGTATAGTAGTATTTGTGGGAGTATAATATGAACAAGAAAGCACAGGCAGCTCTTTCTGATGTCTTATGACAACCTTTCTGACTTCTTTGTTTGTTTTTCCCAAGTGAGACCTGGTCTGTTAATAGCCTTAAAAATTACTTTCATTTCATTTCATATGAAAAATAAATTACTCCATTTCCTTTATTCATTATTTGCTCAGGCAAGTGTATAAAGAAATTATGAGGACACTAGGATGAAAATAGGATGTTACTTCTCAAAAAAGAGCAACTTCTAATTCATACTTTCAGGAATTACCTAAATGAGTAGGAGCTGAAAGTGTTTAGCATCTGTCCCAAACATATTTTTATTTCTTGGTAGCTTTTCTCAGTAGTGAATTATGTAAAAGTCTCATTACGTTGAAGGATGTTTTTCAGCATAATTTCTGGGTTCATGTCAATGTGTTGCTTTACAAGTCCTATCTTGTACCCTTGGCAATGAGAAATTCCAAGTTCTGTGTATGGATCATAGAATCACAGAATCAATAAGGTTGGAAAAGACCTCAAAGATCAAGTCCAACCTGTCACCCAAGACCTCATGACTACTAAACCATGGCACCAAGTTGAACTTGAACACCTCTTCCCCTCTTGAACACCTCCAGGGATGGTGACTCCACCACCTCCCTGGGTAGCACATTCCAATAGCTAACAACTCTCTGTGAAGAAGAGAACTCCTCAACTCAAGCCTAAACTTCCCCTGGTGCAGCTTAAGACCAGAACCTCTTGTTCTGGTGCTGATTGCCTGGGAGAAGAGACCAATCCCCACCTGGCTACAACCTCCCTTCAGGTAGTAGTAGACAGCAAGAAGGTCTCCCCTGAGCCTCCTCTTCTCCAGGCTAAGCAACCCCAGCTCCCTCAGCCTCTCCTCGTAGGGCTTGTGCTTGAGGCCTCTCCCCAGCCTCACTGCCTTTCTCTGGACATATTCAGGAGTCTCAATGTCCTTCTTAAACTGAGGGGCCCAGAACTGGACACAGGACTCAAAGTGTGTCCTAATCAGTGCTGAGTACATGGGCAGAATGACTTCCCTGCTCCTGCTGGCCACACTATTCCTTATGCAGGCCAGTATGTCATTGGCCTTCTTGGCCTCCTGGGCACACTGCTGGCTCATGTTCAGATGGCTGTCAATCAGTACCCCTAGGTTTTTACTTTCCAAAAAGATTTTTTTTTCTTTTTTTGACATTATTGAGTGTCTAACATTCTCATTTCATTGGACTGGTTTACTGAAAGGTATTCCCAAGTGCAAGATATTTCAATGCATATATGAGGGTTGAACCTCCCATTGGGAAGACAAAATTATCAGGTGACAGAAATGTGAATCCTTCAACATTTATTTTGGTAATTGGACCACAGATGTGTTAAGCTTCTTCCACACAGAAGACTATTCTTTGAGATATACTGCATGTTATATTGAGGTTAGAACTGAAGCAATACAAAACCTACTACTCCAAACTCAGCTTCTGTTCTTATGTGAAAAATCTCAGCTGGACAAAGGTGTACTTTATGCAAGTTTAAAAGCATGATTGTCCTGCGTCATAGACTATGATATGAATGTTCAGAGATGATGCTGTAATTGCTCTACATGATTCAAGCATCCTTCCTTTCAAACCAGCAAATTCAAAAGGAACACATCATTGCAGCAAATAGAGGGTTAGTCACTTAAGGTAAAACAAATGATAGGTCTAGCAGCTTGCAAAGAAAAGCACCCATACAGTGAGCAGGCTTTCGGCTTACACAAAACCACAAATCGTAACTGGAAGGTAAAATTTCCCTTTGGGGAAGATTTCACTTCTCTTTTGAGTGAATTACTCACATTTCACAGAATACCAGCTGAGCACTCTTCTGTGCAATCATGCTGCATAATGGTTGTTACTTAAATGGGACAAAAAATAGATGGTCTAATCCCTGTTTTTTCGTTAGCATTGCCCTTCTATTATGTATTTTTATCACACATAGAAGAATGCAGCTGTAGAAGAAGGCTCTATTCAAAGATCTCTTCTTCATCCCAAAGTTCAGCTCCTTTTTTCTCCTTTTTAGTTGTGAATTAAAGTATTCTACCTTTCTCATGTTATATCATGAGATTATAGTTAAATGCTGTTAGACCCTCCCAAAGTAACAGTTTGTCAACTGTTTTAATCAGTGGTGAATATTACTTGCATAGATGAAAGGAAAATGCAGGTTTTAGTATATATGTGTGGACTGGTTTGTTTGCTTTTGGAAGAAGGAGTTACAATAACTGAAATAAATCTGCTGTTTCTGAAGCGTTGCCTCCTTTCTAGTCTCCTTCCCATAGAAGGTTCCATTCATGTCCATCTTTCTTATCTGAAAATACATCTATGTCACTGGAATTATGTGTTTTAAATCATGTCATTATAGAAAATGTCAGCCATTAAGGGTATGTCGTAAATGTGTTGAAAAAAGGTGTAACTTCAGAAGGAATATTACTAAGTTGGGGGAGGGTTTGTTTTATTTTGTTGGGTTTTTGTATATATATAATTCTGATACTTAGTTTTAAATTTAACACAGAAAATAAGAAGATTTGGGTTTTTAATTGGCTGTTACATCTGCTGGTACTATTTTGAGTCTAAAATAGTGTAAGAGATGAGGGCATAAACCCATTTTAAAATGAATGTACAAAGATTTGCCATTTCATTTCCATATCAAGTGCAGCGAGAATTATGTGCAGAATATTTCAGACAAAAGAGAAAATTCTAAATTACAATGTTGCCTTTAAAAGAAAAAAATGAGTTCTGTAGCTCAGGCATGCAGCTAGATGGATCTGCTACTAGTTTTGGAAATCTCTTCAGAACTGTTCTTTCGCTGACAGATGTTAATTTGCTTTTATTGTTTGAAGTACAGTTTTCTAAGCCTGAAATAGACAAGGATATAGATATTTACAAGTGTTGGATGCCCACTTTGTTGTTTTTTTTTCTTTTTTTTAAGAATAGAATTAGAATTAGAATTAGAATTAGAATTAGAATTAGAATAGAATAGAATAGAATAGAATAGAATAGAATAGAATAGATCGGGTTGGAAGAGGCCTTCAAGATCATCATGTCCAACCCATCATCCAACACTATCTAATCAACTAAACCATGGCACCAAGCACCCCATCAAGTCTCCTCCTAAACACCTACAGTGATGGTGACTTCACCACCACCCTGGGCAGACCATTCCAATGGGCAATCACTCTATGAAGAATTTCTTCCTAACATCCATTCTAAACCACCCCCGGCACAGCTTTTCTCCTTGATAAAAGGTATCCTGGGTATAGTTAGTTCACTCTGTGGCCTTAGAAGCTGTTAGTAAATTTTCATGGAAGAAGACATGACTTGTCTCTCTCTTTACATGACAACTCTTTTCCACAGTAAATTTACAAATTCAGCCTCATGTCCTCGCTGATTTACTGCAGAGTACATTTCTTCTGTAAAAAGAGGCAATCTCTTAACTGAGAAACTCACTTTACCTTTATTGACATCCATAGTCTTGTTTTAGTACATGACACCTCTCTTTTTGGTCAAGAAAGTGTCTATGCATGTAAGGGTTATTCTAAAAAGAAACCTAAGTAAGTATTAAATTAATAGGATTTAAAACTGTACTTTCTGAATATTTTAAAAGAAGAAAACTATCAAAATAATTATTGTCACACTTCTCTTCAGCATATTCTGCCTTTCAAACTAACTATAATTAACCAAACTTGTTAAAAATCTTTCTGAAATATTTCACACCATTTTTTTGATTTTAATCAAAAAAAAAAGAATTAGAGCAAGGCAGTACATGGAACTTCTCTAATGTGCAGTCACATTCCCTGCCCAGAGCAACTATTTTGTAGTTCTTTACACCAGGGAAAATATCTAACCATTAGTTTATTCAGCTAATTCAGGGATGTTTAGTCTTTCCTAAAATATAGCTAACTAGGTTATGTTTCTTTCATATACTATAATTTTTTGAAGATGCTTGCTTTAAACATCCTGTTTATTAATTATTATCTGTCCAATGCTTTTTATGATTCAGTTGAGCTTTGAGTCAGAGGTTGTAGCTGAATTTAATGTCTTGGGTTTTTTATGTCACAATTTAATATTCAGGTGTTGAATAAGATAAGAACCTTGGTAGATAATCTCCCTTCTCCATATTTCTGCAATTTTCTCAAGTGTCACCCTAAGTAAGTGTAGGCTTTAACAGTTCTAAAAAAGCTTGGGGTGGAAAGCTGTGAAGTCCAAGTAATTTATCACTAGACAGAAGCATAATGTTAGCTATATGGTATATTGCCTTTACAAGGTTTTCTTGCATTGCAGAAAGTTATGGAAACCTATGAATTCATCTGAGTGTTGTAATTAGGAAAGTAGTCCAGATAGAAGGCAAGCCTTTAGTTATGTGGGTTTATTAGTTCTTTCTTTTTTAATTAATTCTTACTTTAAGTACCATTTTGCTCTGCTAGAATTTTCTTTGATCTTTCTTTTTGTCCTCTGTGTAGCATTTCTGTCTGGTCTTGAAAATGACAGAAAGTGTTAGATATAATAATAAAGTTTGTTGAGTCATGGAAGTGTTTTTACTACAATTTTATTAATGAGATAGTTAATACTTTAGATCTTTGGGATTTTTATGTCTTAATTAGTCATCACAAATTAACCTCTTCTGTTGCTGACAGTGTGGCTTTATGTGTCATGCCTGTGGCCAATGAATTTGCAATTTTTCTTTTTTGATTGGCAGACAAACATTGCTAATTTTTAATGCCTCTCACTTTGTGCCACAGTGTGTTTGGACAACATAAATCACAGGCAATTATCAACCTTCTGGCTTTGTTTTATATCTCACAGACACACTGATTAACTGAGATTTTCAGCAATTATGCAAAACTCTTAAAAGTCAGTTTTACTGTTATCTATTTTACTAATTAAATGCAGTTATTCTTATTGTTCAGCTTCACCTGACCATGGAATTTATCACTTATACTAGAATCATAGAGTCATACAATTATAAAACCATATGGCACTTCAGGTTGGAAGGCACTATTAAAGGTCACTTAGAATACTCCCCTGTGCAATAAGCAGGGACATCTTCAACTAGCTCAGGTTGCACAGAGTCCTGACCAACCTGATCTTGAATATTTCCAGGGATGGGCCATCTACTCATCCCTCTTGGCAATCTTTTCTTGTGTTTCACTACTCTCATAGGAAAGAATGTCTTCACTATATCTGGTATAAATCTACCCTCTTTTGGTCTAAAAGCCTCACCTATTGTTCTATTGCTAGAGACCCTATAGACCCCTACATAGTTAATTTCCTTCTTTCTTATAAACCTGCTTTATGTATTGAAAGTCCACCATAACATCTCACTTCTCCACACTGCACAGTGCTCACAGCCTTTCTTCATAGGAGAGGTGCTCTGGACTTCTGATTATTTTTGTGGCCCTCCTTTAGACCCTCTCCAACAGATCCATACCTTTCTGATGCTAAGGACTCCAGAGCTAGACACAGGACTTCAGGTGAGCAGGTCTCACCAGAAGGGCAGAATCACCTCCTTTGACTGTGCTTCTTCGCATGCATCTCAGGATACAGTTGGCTTTATAGGTTGCAAGCATGCATATTCAGCTCATATCCAGTTTTTCATACACTGGTACCAATAAGTCCTTGACGGGGCTGCTCTCAATCCCATCATCCCCCAAACTCGATACTAGGGGTTGCCCCAACCTCTGTGCAGGATTTTATACTAGAACTTGATGAACTTCATGAGGTTCACATTGTCCAGGTCACTCTGGAAGGTGTTCCATCCCTCGAGTGTGTCAACTGCACCATTCAGTGTCATCGAGAAACATGCTAAAGGTGCACTTGATTCCACTATGTCATTTATGAAGATATTAAACAGTACGGACTCTGATATGGAGCCCTGAGGGACACCACTTGGTACTGATGATGACGTCTCTAGGTTGGTCAGGCAAGACTTGCTGCTTAGTTTGACCAGCAGGTCTCAACTCAGCTATACTCTTGCCTGCCTTGCCTGATTTCTTACATCTGGGCATTGAGAGCTCATGTAGTCTGCGGAAAGCATCCTTAAAGATCTGTCAGCTCATTTCTTCCCTCTTGTCCTTGAAAGCAGTTTGCCAGGGGCTCCAACTGATGAGTCTCCTGAATTGCCTGCAGCTCACCATGCTACTTTTCCATCAGTTGTCAGAGCAGTTGAAGTTCCCCAGCAGTATTAGAGCCTTGAGAGTAATGCCTCCAGTAGAGGGAGCACGGAGACTTCATTAGTAGGCCACTAATCCAGCAGCCTGTAGCAGACATTAGCCACGAGGTGACTAGATGTCTCTAAAATAATGTTTTAAAATGAAGACGCTGTAGATATATTTTGCCTCTATTCTTCCTCTATTCTTTCTCTGTATAACCTATCTTTATATTTCATCATGCAGATACAAAATTTAAATCAAGCTTAACCTTAAATATACCTGGTTTTAGTTAAAAGACAAGGAAAGGTGACAGTAACCAGAAGACCAGTCTTTAAGTTTGTCCATAAATTAGAAATTATTTGGTCATCTTTTTCCTAATGTAGGAAGAAATGTTGTGCATTAACATCCTGTTGCCTTGTATGATTCTGAGTACAAGAAGTAAACTTCTTCTTGTGTTGAATACAGCATGGCATGGTTTGGTGAACTTAAAAACACAAACAAACAATTTTATCTATCTATCTATCTATCTATCTATCTATCTATCTATCTATCTATCTATTTCTCTATCTATCTATTTATTTATTTACTTACTTTCTTTTTCCAGACTGAAAGTTGAAAAAATAATTTGAGCCCTTGTTACTGGATAACTACTGAAACAAACTGCAACAACTGTTCAGGGGGAAAAAGGAGAAGCTGTGAGGCTGTGGCTAATCATCTATCTTGGTCTTTCCTGAATCTATTATTGTGGTGAAAAGAAAAAAATAAATTCAAAAAGGTAGATGTATGTCAGAGGGGAATAGTGAATATAGCATTCCCTTAATAAGACTGTTTGTCATGCCCTTTTAAGGATCTTGGAGTGTTGCCTAGATACTTAGGATCTTGCCAGTGTGCTAAAAAGGCCCAATACAAAACCCATTAATGTCAGTGGAACAATCCCCATAGACTTAAATGAACTTTAAATCAGGATAAGCAAGTGCTTGTGTCACTGTTTTGTCTGAGCCATATACAGGACCACAAAGGAAAGGAGAGGCTTGCAAGCTACAAAAGCACACTTTCAGGTCCCAGCAATAAATCTCAAGAGGTACAGTTTGATGGTCCTAAGATGGTACTGGGCTTTGCTTTATATTGGCATTAATGGACAATATAAGCTGATAACTTCTAGCAGGTGTACAGAAGAACCTTGTGAGGTCAGAAAGACCCCTGGCTGTCAAAATAAAATTAACTTTAAGGATTTGAAAAGAACATTTTCTTTCTAGCACCTTCATTGTTTTCCTACTTTCAGAAACTCTCCTATATCAGATTTTTTTCCTGTGCTGTAGTCAAGGCAGATTTTACTAATTCATTTTCACAGTGCACAGTTTATCGTGTGAGACATGGATGAATCCATACTTCCAGATATAATGAGCAATATTTTTCAGATACAAGTACAGCTCTTAATCTTTGGCTAGGTCTTGAGTTCTTACATTAGCACAATTCAGTGGTGTGGTGACAGATAAATAAATAAGATAACCTATCATTTTGAAGGGAAGAAATGATATCCTTCTGAAAACAGATCTGTTCAAATTAATTTACTTAGGTTCACTCTTACCCATATAACAGCTGTGGCTAATACAGCAATAGACTATGGACTAAAGAAGCTCAGAGGGAGCTCAGAGAACATTCAGCACAAGTCACTAGCAATAACAGTTGATGTTCAGGTGGTAGCAGCATTTTGCTTCTTACCAAAAGTCACGTTTTCTAGGAAGGTAATAAATGTACAGTTGAACGTATTCCAGCTTCAACTTATTTTGACATACTGTCCTTAGTGTTGCAGAAATTATATGCATCTACTCTGATTTGATACCCTTTTTTGCTCTGGTCTTCTCATTATCTAGTCCTCATTTATACAGACTTTTAGAACCTCTACAAGCCTTAGATGTAGCTGGTAATTCTGCTTTTAGAGTTTATCATGTTGTTTTACAAGAAGGCACATCAAATGTGCAGTTTTTCAGCATAGGATGGAGGGGAAGACGAGGGAGAGAGGTCATGGGAAACTGTTTTACTGATTGATTTAGTATTGAATTCTTCTGTTGTGTTGAGCGCTGGAAGTTTATTGGTTTCTCAGCTTAAAATCCCTTGGTTTTTCCAAATATTTTCTGAAAATTGAAATCTTGAACAGATGGCTCAAATGTCTTTGGCAAAATCACAGTCAGTGTGTGAAATGGAATTTTTAGATGCTCAGAAAACAGAGTATTATTTTCTTATAGAAGAGCTCTGGAATTGAATTTATCTTTATACAGACAGGATGCATGACTTGCTAAGTTTTAAGACTAGTTGCATATAACTTTGTATTGCCAGATCTAGGAGTGTCTATCATGTTCAATAGACAATAGAAGTGCCAAGGAATGAATACTGTGCCTTACACTGGCATAAGTATGGAGGTTTGTGTTCTTACAGCAGATAAGAATACTTTCCAACATAAAAAAATAAACTAGCCCACAAATAGAATCAAGAGCTAAAATATACAGTGAGATGAAGAACCACACTGGAATAAATTTCTACCTCTTCCACCTATTTAAAATGAGAAGTGAAATTTGAATTTATGTGTATGCTATGTACTAGTGGCTGATGTCTTCCATGTAGCACATGAACTCCAGTGTCCAGCTGATGTGAAGGTTCTTTCCCTTTATTGCAAGTGGTCTATTTTGGAGAACTCTTTCATTATGCAGTGACCTGGAGTTAAAATGTGTTTATTTTGTAAACAAGTACCAAAGACAGCTGATTTTAACAGGCCAGTTTGCTCCTGACAAACTTATTCAGCCTCAAGAAACTAAAAAAAAATGCAACCAAACAAAAACACCAAGGAAAAAGGGAGCCTCAAAACAAACAAACAAAATTATAGCAGTAGAAAAAAACTTATGGAACAAGAATGGTTTTTCTTGACCATGCAGTCCAATTATATGCTCATGTAGGTTACTCATGACATACTCTTACTCCTATACTTCTATCTCCTTTTATTAGGACTAGTCTATGTCTATAGATTTTCCTTTTATGTGCTGCTTCACAGCTTCATTTTCTCAGAGTTAGAAATAATCTTCTAATTTACAGTGCAATTTTCAGACCAAATTACATACTCTTGTTCTAGTGCTGATATTGTCTCTTAGCTTTAATAGCCATTCTCTCTCCCTTGTGGCTTTTCCCAGATGTACTTGTAAAGAACAATCATCTACCCTCTTATCTTACATTTTGCTAGGCTAAACAAGCCAAATTCTTTCAGTCAGTTCATGTAAGATAGGCTTACACTCCTTTGTTTAGTGTGCACTAATTCTCTTTCCAAAAAAAAAGTTATCAAAAGACACTTACTGGAAAATAAATATTCAATGTATATTACAGAGCATTCAGAAAGCCTTCCAAATATGTTTTAAACATAAACCTAAAGGCTTGCACAGAACTGTTATTAAGATACAGCTAATTAACTATGTAAGTCAAAATTGCAGGTAATCTAAGTTCAGTGCTAACAATGCCACTCTATCGACAGAAATTTCTGGAAAATTAGACCAGTCCAATTTATAATGCAACAAAAGCTATTCCAGGAAACAAAATGTTTTCCTTGTAGAACAGGAAAGGAACTGAATAGCTTTTAGCTTTGTCTGAGGTTTTAAACTGAGACCATGTGTTGGGCATATCTGGCAATGTTTGGGTGGAAGGTGGTTATGGAAGGAGTCAATGAACTGCCCTGGGCCAGCTTGCCAGCCAGTGGAAACAGCTCGGTGGGCCTCAGCACTTCAATAGCCAGGGAAGCCTTTGTCACTGCATCTCAAACATGTTTAAGAAAGGGCAGCAGCAACAAGAGGAACGAGATGCAACAAGGAGATACAGGAGAGAACAGAAAGACATACAGGAGACACCCAAGAAAAAGGAGGAGAAAGAGAAGACATGTGAAAGCATGCTGTTAGGGGCATGGCTGCAGGTGCACTTCTGGACAGAAGTGCTTCATGACAGCGGAGGTATTTCTGAAGAATCAGGGGCGACCACACCAGGATGAGTATCACCCTGAATAAACTGTGGAATGTACAGCAAACCATGCAACGGAGAGTATGTCCCAAAGGAATCATGCCCCACAGAGGAAACCACTCTAGGATGAAGATGCCCCCAAAAGGATGGTGGACTGTAAAGGAGCCCACACTGGTTCAGGGTTACCTCTGAGGGACTGTGGCCCGTGGAGGAGCCCACATTGGTACAAAGAGAGCAACCAAGAAACACAAATCAGAGAAGGAAAACAAGAAAGAGGGAGTGGCACAAATAAACCATTAATTACTAACCTCAAAATCCTGCACCATTACCTGACTAGCCAAAGGGACTGAGAGACACTGTGTGCAATCCTCATCAAAAATAAGGGAAGCTTAGCCTAGGAAGCAGGAAGGAAAGATACTGAAGTAGTGCTGAGCTTGGTAAAGGAGATAGAAAGATGCTTTCCTAAGTGTTTGTTTAATATTTGCTGTCTTTTTGTTTGTTTTTCTTTTATACACCTCAATAGCCACATTTGAAATTAAATATTTTTAAACTTCTTGTTCTGAGACTCTTTTATCTATGACAATCCAACAAATTCTTAAGGCTGGTATTTGGGATCAAATTCCCAGTTTAAACAGAAGTACTACGTTTAGAGTATCAGAATCTATGCTTAACTGTCACCCTAAAATCAGCTGTCATGTAAGTTTCTTACAGTAAACAAGTCCCTTGGCTTTAGAAATGTATATCCATTGATTCAGGAAGTTCTGTGTCTGTATGTGAGGCTCAGTGGCTGCAGCAGTTACAAAGAATATAAAACCATAATTCAGTCCCCTCCTCTGAATGAAGCTCAAAGAAAACCCAAGCCAATTGCATTCATTTGTTAATTCACCTCATTAACTTTAAAGCTCTGCTTCTGCACATTTCATCTTAATTCTGCCAATGCAGAGAAATGGATGTTTCTGGATTGCAGACCATCCAGTCTCTTCTGGCTTTTTGTAAGAAGGCTTTTTGTTCTTATTTGTTGATATTGAAAGTGATGAGATGCACAGAGCCAGAGCTAGAAATCTCCTTTTAAAAAAGCCTGCTTCTGAAGTATGCAAAGGATGAAAGTCAGTGTATTCAGCCATATGTCATAACACTTATACAAAGCTTTGTGATAAATACTACGAGTAGTTCCTACATTTTAAAAGTGTTTTTCATTATTGCAAGGACAGCATACTCTTAAATCTGTTCTTTGTGACAGTTTTTAATCCATCTGTGTATGTATATACTTACTAGTGGTGTTTTACTGACTCTAAAAATTTTATCATGTCTTGCAATATTTGATGATACATTTTTACATAGCACGAAAATAGCTGAGCTGAAACCAGTGGAGTTGTGATAATTTATTGTAACCAAGGATCTTAAAATCCAGCTCGCTGATCCACATAGTTATAGGAGAATCTCTGGGGTTTTTTACTGTTATTATATGTTTCTATCCATCACTGATGTTGTTTATAAGTGCACACTTTTTTTATTTCTTTCTTTAAATTCTAATAAAGTCAACTTTGTAGTAAAATGCAGTCAAAGGTCTAGATTATGCATACATATTGCCTTCACTCCAAAAACTTAAGTAGACAGAAAATCAAATTGTCTTCTAGCAATGTCCTATATGCTGGACTAAGGCACTCATTTTGTGTAGCAGAACAGGAGAACTTCTGGATTAATGAAGACATTTCCATTAATACAGTGACACAACTTCAGATGCTTCTGCAAAGATTCTAACTGGTTTCATTTCCCATAAAGTAACTTACTGAAAACTCAGAGATGTTATGTTTTTTTAAGCCCATGTTTATCTCAAATAAGGACTTACAGTTTAGCACTGTAGTATTGTTTAATAAAACTTAAAATACCTAGCAGTTTCTTAATGTTAGGCCCCTTAATTGTCTGCAGTCTTGTATTTTTGTTTGTCAACAGATCTCAAGAGAGGAGCAGATCTAGTCTAGGGGACTAGATGCATGCAATGGAAAAAGAGAAACAAACCAACTGAACAAGAACTCCTCAAAAGGTTGGACTGGATGGTCTTGGAGTTCTCTTCCAACCTGGTTGATTCTATGATTCTGTGTTGGACATCAATAATTATTGCTTTTAGTCAGCATCATGTTATAAAATAAATACAAAAGAAAACCATTATGAGTTTTGATCAATGTCAATAAACACGAACACTAAAGTAGAACTACCTGTAAACTAACAAACAACTCTTTTTCTAATGAAGCCATTTTTGATGATGTAAATGTCAGCCATATGAAGCAAACAGAATTTGCACTGTAAAATGTACTTCTACATCACACCAGAACAAGAGGACACAGTCACAAGCTGCACCAGGGGAGGTTTATGCTGGAGGTTAGGAAGAAATTCTACAGAGAGAGAGTGATTGCCCTTTGGAATGGGCTGCCCAGTGAGGTGGTGGAGTCACCATCATTGGAGGTATTAGGAGACTTGATGGGGTGCTTGGTTGCATGGTTTAGTTGATTAGGTGGTGTTGGATGATAGGTTGGATGCGATGATCTTGAAGGTCTCTTCCAACCTGGTTCATTCTATTTTATTCTATCTATAGACAGATAATTGATAGTGACATGAGTTAGATTAAACATTGTGCTCATCAGTGTAAGAACTTAATGCCAAATTCCAGAACAATATACTGCTCCCATTATCTTCTAACAGACATAATAGGAACTTCTGTCACATTAAGTAGAGACACATCAGAAGAAATGCAATCTTGCTTAGCAAAAAAAAATATTTTTTATGTCATGAAAGTCAAATTATACTAAAAGCATTTGGACACCATTGAAGTTATCCCTTTATGTGAACAATGCAATAATGCCTGAGTGTTTTGTCTACACAGTCAGAAATTATAGATCTTAAATGTCAATGAAGAATGAAATAATCCACCCTAAAGTTTAGAAAAATCAGTCTATTGAAATAAAGAAAGGATAACTCATACTTATTTGATTGTTTGCATAATACCATAGACTTTGTGTCTGAAATATGACACATTAAGGAGATTTGATCTTAAAATATAAAGAGTACATGCAAGCAGTTAAATGAATAGATATTAATGCAGTGTCAGAGCCATTCAGAATTTTCTGGTACATGTACTTTTGGTGTTGGACTCTCTTACATTTTTATGTGCTTTCTTAAATAAAGGGAAGATAAATGAGTAGGTTCTCTGATTATTTGGGATAGTTGTTGTTTTAATCCCAGCCACAGCGAATCTCCATGTGGCTCTCACACAACTGCCTCTTGCCCTTTGCCCAGTAGGATGGGAAGGAAACACTAGAAAAGAAATTCCATTGGAATGGAAAATTCCTGTTAATATAAGAAGAGTTTAATAGAGCAATACAAAGAAAGAAAGAATAACAGAAGATGCAACAGCAGCAAAGTAACATATAAACCTAAGTAATACAAAATGTGTCACACTTACCCTACACCCATGCACCAAAAGATGCTCTACACCTGTATAAGACCATGCCAGCAGAACACCTCCCCCCTCTGCCACCTCCTCCCCCCTCCCCATATCATTATAGGATCAAGATGGCTATCCTGCGTGTGGCCATTCCCAACTTCTCCTGAAGAAAATTAACCCTGTTGGACAGAAAAGTAGTTTTTGGTTTAGTTTTATAATTGGATTTGGGCTTCTGTTTTACCAATTATGAGGTTTTACCTTATGTGCTGTATCAGTTGGCCTTCTTGCAAGGGTAAATTTCAAATATTCATAGTGTAAGGACCACATAAGAAAAATAAAATAAATTCTCTTTATATATTCTGTACCCACTTGGGTTAGATCCTGCAGATAATTTTTTTGTATGCTGTAACTATTTTAGATAAGAGTGAAAGATGTTTTTTATCTTATGTTGTGCTTACTTTACATCTGTCCCCTCTGAACATGTCAAAAGGTTGGCACATGCTCTCTTAGAGTGCATGTAGCAAAATGCAAATGCATTTTTCAATAATGCTATTAATTTTCAATTGGGAAAATTGCAGAGTATATTAAGGTAATGATATATGAAATTAATGATATATGTTAATATATCAGTTAATGAGATGTGAAATTTTTACAGCATTATATGTACCTTTTAGCTGCCACTCATCTTTAAATTTCTCCAGGTCTCACTGGAAAATTGTGGATGAAATTATCTCTCTCAGGAGAAGTGAACAGAATTTTTCTCTTGGCAGAAGCTGTAGGTTAATTAATAGGCTAATAAAAGAAAATTCTACTTACTAAAAATAACAGGGGAATATCTTTGTATTGACAAGATGCCTGACCAACCTAATCTCCTTTTACAATCAGGTTACCTGTCTAGTGAATGTGGGGAAGGCTGTGGATGTAGTCTACCTGGACTTCACCAAAGCCCTTGACACTGTCTGCCACAACAAACTCCTGTCAAAGCTGGCAGCTCGTGGCTTGGACAGATTCACTCTGAAATGGGTCAAAAACTGTCTGGAGGGCTGGGCCCAGAGAGTGGTGGTGTCACATCCACTTGGCAGCCAGTCTCTAGTGGTGTCCCCCGGGGATCAGTGCTGGGCCCCATACTGTTCTATATCTTATTGAAGATCTGGATGAGGGGATTGAGTCCATCATCAGTAAGTTTGCAGATGACACCAAGTTAGGAGAAGGTGTTGATCTGTTAGAGCGTAGGAGGGACCTGTAGAGCAACCTTGGCAAGTCAATGGGATGAGATTTAACATGTCTAAGTGCAGGGTTCTACACTTTGGCCACAACAACCCCAAGCAGTGTTATAGGCTGGGGACAGACTGGCTGGAGATTGGCCAGGCAAAAAAGGACCTGGGTGTGCTGGTAGATAATAGGCTGAGCATGAGCCTGAAGTGTGCCCAGGCAGCCAAGAAGGCCAATGGCATCCTGGCCTGTATCAAGGACAGTGTCTGATCTTTATATTCACTTGTGTTTTATTTTTGTCCCACACAACATAAAAACATTTCATTTTCAAAAAAAGAGGATGAAAACAAAATATTCATACAGTGAATAAAAGATTGTGTATGTGAAACACAGGGAACTACCAGCTAGAATGGAAAACATAGTTAAGTAGAAAGCATTCACACTGTGATCTGTTATGATTGTTTCAAATTTCAAAGTTGAGAGAAACACATTGACACACTTAATAATTTTGGAATAATTGTGGAATGTGTGATGAAAAATACAGTTCTGTTTCACCCTTTATACAAAATACTTGAAATAGTTAACTTTTTTTGGTTCCTTCTACATGTGTCATGAAAAGTACTGATATTTTCTTAACCACATGTATGAACTGCATAGAAGAATGAATTTAAGTATGAATTTGTATTCTAGAAGTCAAACTGGAATTATATTTGCATTAGCTACTTCAGAAGCTGTTGAGGAAAGACTGGCTGAATATTTACAATCAAAGACAACGCACATATGTAAAAAGGAGGAGAAAGAGAGCTAGATATAGGCTCAGTTTGGAGGAATAATATTCACAATGCTCATCTGTGGAAAAGGCGTTTTGTCATGAATACTTACTTAATTTGATAAGTCATACCTGAAAAGCAGAGGAAATATCATTTTAGGTTCAGATTTTAAGTGCCAATTATTTCCTTTAAAAGATGGTAAGCGAGCTGGAGAACCTGTCCTATGGGGACAGGTCGTAAGAGTTGGGACTGTTTCGCCTGGGGAAAAGAAAGCTTGGGGAAGACCTTATGGCAGTACCTGAAAGGAGCCTACAAGAAAGACGGGAAAGGATGCTTTACAAGGGCTTGTGGTGACAGGATGAGAAGAAATGACTCTAAGCTTGAGGAGGCTAGATTTAGACTGGATGTTAGGAAGGAATTTTTCACAGTAAGGGTGGTGAGACACTGGAACAGGTTTCCCAGGGAGGTCACGGATGTCCCCTCCCTGGAGGTATTCAAGGCCAGGCTGGATGAGGCCTTGAGCAACCTGGTCTAGCGATAGGTGTCTCTGCCTGTGAAAGGGAGATTGGCACCAGATGATCTTCAAGTGCACTTCCAACTTAAACCATTCTATGAATCTATGAATTAGAATTTTGACTTCTGTTGTTGACTTCTCTAAAGGGATTTTTAGACTAGTCTACTTTATATAAACTGCAGGGAGGAAACAGATTGATTTTTATTGTATGAAGAGATGAAAATTATACTTTAAAATTCCACTGAAAATATGTTTTAAAGATAACCACAAATTAAGTGATGTGCTTATCTTTACTGATGACAGTTCTCTTTCATCTCTCTGTGGTACTCACTCAAATGTTTAAGGTTAATCATAAGATTAAAAGTGAGTAAAATACTTTCACTGAAAAAACAGAATCTTAGAAAAATATCATATTATCTACATGACACAGATTGAATTGTTATTATTTTATCCAAATCAAATGCATAAATTTTTCCCATAAAAACCAAATCTAGTTTGAGATGTGCAAGATGATTAGGTAGTAGGTGTCTGAGAACCAAAACATGAGCTGCTTAGAGACAGTGTGTCTTTCCAGAAACTGCTAGTGGAGCGAGTTTGTTTTTCTGACATAATGATATCTGGGCTATAAATTCCACTTATTTCCTCAGGACTCTTCAGTCATAATTCTCACCAAAAAAAAAAAAAATGTGGTATACTGGTTTATTTTTTCCAGGGAGTTTTCAATCTGTGTGGTGCAATGAAGTCTTAAGACATTCCTTAGCAGACTTCACTCTGAAGCCTGCATATTTCTAATGCTTTCCTAATGACTGTGACTTGACAACTCTAAGCTGCATTTTATTGGTTTTTAGCTTTGAGGTATAAAATTCATTGAACTGGATATTATTTGATATTCATAAATATATTAAAATGGTATCACAGTTGTCCCCAGAAAGTGGCATTAATCTGACTGCTAAAAAAATAAATATGTTTTTCTGACTTGCTAAAATTAGTTATGTATAGGAAAAAATAATATTAACAATAGTTATGTGTGGAAGTTTTATATGTACAGCACACTTGTTATTGCTAGGAGGAATGTCTTAGCTTGGCCACCCTTATGAGAAAGTTTTCCACTAGCTCAAATTACTTTTCACCTCAGGAAAAGCACAGAGCATTTCCCTCAACCTTACTAAATCAACCAACAGCTAGCATATTCATTGTAGGTTCAATCTGAAGCTAATTTTCTACCACCTCAAGCATGACTTTTCCACTGAAATACTGATGACGGAAAACAGCTGCATAAATATAAATCCATAAGAATACAATTAATGTAAGCAACCCTACCTATTACGGTGTCTGTCATTGTTATAGCCTCTTCAAGGAACTGAGAGAAAGGTTTAAAAAGTCAAGGAAAAAACTGATTAATTACATATAATTTTTGAGTGCATTACTATGAAACTAAATGTTACTTCTTCCTATCTAAACTTTCCAAAATGTATTTTCACTTACTTGCCTGAAAAGCTTCTCATTAAAAAAGTAATAAATACATCTTTTATCTCTTCTATATTGTCTTTGGATTTTATTTAAATATTTATTTAAATGACATATCTGCTGATATGTTATACAATCCAATGGAAATTAAACTACACTTTAGATTATCCGCCTCTTTTCCTGGGCAGCACATAATCCAGACTAAAAGTCTACAACTACCTGAAGGGTGGTTGCAGCCAGGAGGGGGTTGGTCTCTTTTCCCAGGCAACCAGCACCAGAACAAGAGGACACAGTCTCAAGCTGCACCAGGGGAAGTTTAGGCTGGAGGTGAGGAGAAAGTTCTTCACTGAGAGTGTTGTTAGCCATTGGAACAGGCTGCCCAGGGAGGTGGTGAAGTCACCATCCCTGGAGGTGTTCAAGAGGGGATTGGATGTGGCACTTGGTGCCATGGTCTAGTCATGAGGTCTGTGGTGCCAGGTTGGACTTCATGATCTTTGAGGTCTCTTCCAACCTTGGTGATGCTGTGAAAGTTACACATATTTGCAAGAATACAGACATTGAAGAAATTGTTAAAATAAGTGTCATACTGCTTATTTACACTGAGCTCCGAGAAATCCCATGTTATTTAGAACAGAATTTCCCTTCTGTTCCACATCAGTTAGTTGCATTGCAGATATGGTCCTTTACACACCTGGAAAATTCTCTATGTTACTTCCTAGGAACTCGAGGGTAGGATGCTAATGTACATGATTGGTGTCAGGATGTGAGATTTCAGTCTGGAACACTACATTCTTGAGCCAGTGAAACAGGAAAAAGAAAATATATATATATATATTCCATACTTTTCATTTCCTGGCAATAAAATCACATATTGTTCTTTACAGAATCACTATAATTGACAGTGAATAGAAAGGGAGTCTAAAGCTTAGTAAAGTTTTGGGGAAAAAGTACATTTTATGCAGAACCTTCTCTAAATTTTGGAGTGAATATTTGTATCATCTCCTGAGTACTATATCATTGTGACATTTTCTCATGTTGTTAGAGTCACATTGCACTATGTTCTCTAATGCTGCTTGGCAGAACACAAGGAATACGACTTGATTTGACTTGTCACAGTGCAATGTGTCCTCAGGATAACTTTGAAAAATAAAAAAAAAAAGAAGAGTACCATAAGACAGACAGTGGCTTTCCAGTGGGAAATAGGAGTTTTTGCTTTTTGGGTTTTTAAGTAAGCAGATGGAAAGCAGGAATTGGAATAAATTGCCAAATTACACTGACTCTCGACTTTTGTTGTCGTTGTTTGTGTGTGGTTTTTTGTTGGTGCGTGTGTACATGTGTGTGTGTTTGTTTATTTTGTTGGGTTTTTTCTGTTTTGGTTTGGTTGTTTTGTTTTATACAGTAAGCAGTGACTGAGACACTTGAATGTGTCCAGAGAAGGACAACAAGGCTGGTGAGAGGCCTCAAGCACAAGCCCTATGAGGAGAGGCTGAAGGAGCTGGGATTGTTTAGCCTGGAGAAGAGGAGGGTCAGGGGAAACCTTATTGCTCTCTACAACTACCTGAAGGGTGGTTGTAGCCAGGAGGGGGTTGGTCTCTTCTCCCAGGCAACCAGCATCAGAACAGGAGGACACAGTCTCAAGCTGCACCAGGGGAAGTTTAGGCTCAAGGTGAGGAGAAAGTTCTTCACTGGGAGAGTCGTTTGCCATTGGAATGTGCTGCCCAGGGAGGTGGTGGAGTCCCCATCCCTGGAGGTGCCCAAGAGGGGATTGGACGTGGCACTTGGTGCCATGGTTTAGTCATGAGGTCTGTAGTGACAGGTTGGACTTGATGATCTTTGAGGTCTCTTCCAGCCTTGGTGATTCTGTAATTCTGTGGTAGATCAACTTCAATTAAAGAGTAAATGTAATAAAACAGTATATGTAATTCACCAAATATGTTTGGGGACCTCTTCAAGTGAGGAAAAAGTAAATCTTAGGACCTGTATTTATTGTTGCTTTTCATTAGGTACAGAGTATTTTGAAAGAGCTCAGATGCTGGTAATAATCAATGACAATGGGTGCTTTTGCTTGGGAACCTTGGTGCAGCTGATGGGTGATGTGGAAGGATGGAGAAATCCATTGTGTACCACAAGGTGATGTCATTTTGTTTGAGAAAAGCTAGGGAATTAAATTGGATGATATTAATTGTTAAGTGCTGGACATGGCAAAGTTGATATAAAATAAGGGGTGGATAACGTCCTGGGTTCTGCTAGGGTAAGGTTGAGCTTTTGGTGTGGTTTGTTGTGTTGGTTTTGTTTGCTTGTTTTTCCCTCTTCCCAAGAAGCTGAGATGGATCACAGCAAAGACAACTGGTTGAACAATCCAATTGATATTCAATGCCATACTGATGTCATGCCTGCTATATAAGGGAAGGGCTGGCCTGGCAAGTGTGAGTGCCTTGTGTAGGTGGCTGTTGCTTGTAGCAGGTGGTGTCGGGGCAGGATCAGGCAGATAAGCTGAGCTGAGCTTCCGTTTTGGTTCACTTCTTGTATATAGTATTTAGTTAGTATTGTTTTTCTTGTCCTTTGTCCTTTTATCAATCCATGGAGCTTTGTCTTCTTCTCCCAATTCTCCTTTCCATTCTTCCATGGTGGGGAAGAGGGAGTCAGTTGTGTGAGCATGTGTGTGGGGCTCAGCTGCATGCTGGGCATGAACCACAACCCATTACCTCTCAGAAGAGGTACAGTACAGGTCCTGGCAGTTTATATTATCCTCAGTTCCTCACAGCTCTGGCATAAAAACATTTTTGTGTATAATACAAGGATTTGGCTGTTCATCTTCAATAATTTGTACCTCCTGAAGGTTCATGCAATACTTACTCACTTTAATGCCTTTTTTTCCTTGAGTTGTTGAGACTTAATGTTCTCATATTGGTCTGCAGTAGATGGTATGAAATCGGGAAAGAACAACTGTCAAACTGACAAATGCAGCATAATTTTCAGTTCCCTTTTTCTGTTTTCTTACTGTTTGTTTGATGTGTTTCAGTCAGTGTAGGAGGGTTTTCTTCTCACATATTATTGTAGCTTTTTTAAAAAAAATACTGGTTTTAAGGAAAGAAGTACTCATGAATACTACTTCCTCATGATATCAACACATTGGCCACAGCAACCCCAGGCAGTGCTACAGGCTGGGGTCAGAGTGGCTGGAGAGCTGCCAAACAGAAAGGGACCTGGGGGTACTGGTTGACAGTAGGCGTAACATGAGCCTGCAGTGTGCCCAGGCAGCCAAGAAGGCCAATGGCATCCTGGCCTGTATCAGGAACAGTGTGGCCAGCAGGAGCAGGGAGGTCATTGTGCCCCTGTACTCAGCACTGGTTAGACCACACCTGTGTCTAGTTCTGGGCCCTTCAGTTTAAGAAAGAGGTTGACTTGCTGGAACATGCCCAGCAATTATCTCTACTTGTATTTGTTCATCTAGTTCACATAGTATTTTGCAATGCATACTTTTGAAGCTTGGTAAATCTACAAAGTAAATTGGTAATTTAGAATCCAAGAGCTCAAATCCCTAAAAGTGCTTTAGTAAACCTGGAGTTGCTTGTTTGCAAATGGATGCTTCAGTCAGCCACTTTGGTAGCTGCTATCGAGCACAGTATAAAACACCATGAAGTGCCAAGGGCAATAAGGTCAAAACGAGTTGATAGATAAAAGAATATTCAATTCGTATTTCCATGTTCTCCTCTCTGTTTGGTTATCCTTGGGAAAACCAACCCAAACAAACAAACAACAAAAAGAAAACCAAACCACAAACCCAACCACACAAAAACTAGCAGATAAGTGGATGATCAGAGGGCTGCAGCGCCTCTCCTGAGGACAGACTGAAAGAGTTGGGGCTGTTCAGGACGGAGAAAAGAAGGCTCCAAGGTGACCTTATTGTGGCCTTCCAGTATCTGAAGGAGGCCTACAAGAAGGCTGGGGAGGGACTTCTTAAGATATCAGGTAGTGATAGGACTAGGAGGAATGGAATGAAGCTGGAGGTGGGGATATTCAGGCTGGATGTGAGGAAGTAGTTCTTCACCGTGAGAGTGGTGAAGCCCTGGAATGGGTTGTCCAGGGAGGTGGTTGAGGGCCTGTCCCTGGAGATGTTCAAGACCAGGCTGGATGAGGCTCTGGCCAGCCTGATCTAATGTGGGGTGTCCCTGCCCATGGCAGGGGGGTTGAAACTAGATGATCCTTATGGTCCCTTCCAACCCTGACTGATTCTATGATTCTAAAGTAGGTTTATAGGTGTTTTGTTAAAAAGAAAGGAGCAATGTAATAAAACTTAGTTGTAGAGGATTATTTATTGTACATTAAAATGCTAATTATACTCAATATGTGTTAATGATGATGCCAGAAGGGCATGAGTTTGGATTAAACTAATTAAATATATCCTAAAGGAAAGAAGAAAAGTGAAATTGAGCTTCTCTAAAGCTGAATATACATAATTAAAATGAGAAGTAATGATAGAATGTAAATACAATATTATACAGATTTTACAGATTTGTAATGAGGATATTGTACTGTTAAATGCTTAATGTGCTAGATTTCTATTTTAGAAAGTATAACAATCCATTATATAATCCTTGGAGCACATAAATTTACATAATTTTGTACTTAAACACAAAGCTATCACTGAAAGTAAATATAGCTACATTACTCAAAATTTGAAAACACCGAACCTTTTCCAGTTGCAACCTGTTGTAAGACCCCCAGCAACAACTTTTTGGATCCTTATTGTGGACAGATTAAAGTTGGTCGTAGCTTAGAAAACTTTCTATTTGATCAAATAAACTGTAATTGTTCAAAAGGAACTTGGATTAATTCCTTTCAATAAATTTATGCAGAGGATAGAATAGAATAGAATAGAATAGAATAGAATAGAATAGAATAGAATAGAATAGAATAGAATTAACCAGGTTGGAAAAGACCTTTGAGATCATCAAGTCCAAACTATCATCCAACACTATCTAATTAACCAAACCATGGCACCAAGCAGCCCATCCAGTCTCTTCCTAAACACCTCCAGGGATGGTGATTCCACCACCTCCCTGGGCAGCACATTCCAATGGCCAATCTCTCTTTCTGTGACAATCTTCTTCCTAACATCCACCCTAAACCTCCCCTGGTGCAGCTTGTGACTGTGTCCTCTTGTTCTGGTGCTGATTGCCTGGAAGAAGAGACCAACCCCCTCCTGGCTACAACCTCCCTTTATCCTGAGGTTTTTGCCAGCAGGAGCCAAAGCTTCATGGTGGGAATTACATTCTTTTCTTTGCCACATGGAGTATGATATTGGTGTTTTGTACTGCTTCAATGTTTGGGTCCATTTGGCTTCTTTTTTTCTATGGTTTTCAGTTCCTGCCTGCTCATTATGTCCTGTCACTGAGGAAGGGGTGAAAGCTGCTTCTCAGCCCTCATGAATTCCTCTGAAAAACTGAAACTCAGACAAGCTGGCAATGAGCACTTTGCCACAGCACACCTCAAAGATGCAGATCAGCCTGGTCAGCCTAAGGGCATTCCAGTCACCCCTTGGGACCCACCACAGCCTGCCATCTGTGCCTAGTAATGGGAAATACACCCATATTTACTGGCCTTCAAGACAGTGAGATATGTACAATAGTGCATAGGGATATCTGTTGTCTGTCGGATTCTGCCATCTATCCTCTTATTTTTGCAGCTCAGAAAGAAAAGTGCCTTGGATTTTTTCAAGGTTGTTGTGACAGACACTTGCACCACAGAGCTAATGTGGTGTCAGACACTCAAGAATTACTCAGTCTCTAACAAAGAATGTAAGATAACACATTCCAGTCATGTTTACCCTACATCTTCATAGAGGCACTGTTTATTACCATATGACCTGCAATGTGTGTACAGATAGAGTTGTCAAGGTTTGAATAATAGTATGGGGTTTCTTCAACAAGGGGATAACTGCTCCATAGTTGTGAATGCAGCTATTTATCCCCACTTTCATAAATTTTCAGAGCAAAGATAATGGATAGAATAAGACCCCAAGGGCATCACTTGGGAACAGTACTGGATATTATTTCCTCATTCTGATAGAAGTACTATTTATAATTACCCTCTCCTGAGTTAGACAGACAGCTTTTGATACATTTAATTCTATTTCTCTCCAAACCAATTTGATTTAATTTCCCCATAGCATATGCTTTATTGTAGTACCAAATACATTTTGAGAAACCCAGATAGATCTCTCTGCATGCCTTTCTTACAGTTTTGCAATTATATTAGTACCAGAAAAGTGATCAGGATGTCTTGGGACATTTGCTCTCCAGAAATAAGTTTATGACTCTAATTTGTGCCTGATCCCACCCTTTTCCAAATATCAGCTCCACTTGTTAACAAATTGTGTTGCATAAACAGTATCAGATGCCAACATCACTGCCACTTTTTAATAGTTTAAGATTGCAACTCATTAGAAAGCTCTGTCATACTCTGCAGCGTGGTTACTGTTGTTCCTTCCTTTCTCACATTCATCAGGTATAATGTAAATAAATCATTATTAATGTAAATAAATTATTAAAATTAACCTTTATGGAAGGTTTTTCATTTCTTGGTTTTAACAAAATTGTGTTTTGATCACTTCTGGTTTAGTCTTACAGCTAATAATTCAGCCTTAGGTTATGGAATACTCAAGTTACCTCCTTGTCTTTCACTGACTAGCAGCAATATTAAGAATATTAAAAAGAGTTCCTGAATTAGATCAGACTAGAGATTCGTCTTGTCTGATTCTCTCCCTCTGACAGAGACCAATAACTGAAATTTCAAAGAAAAAATGCAAAATGATGAACCATATTCCATTTCCAGGAAAGCAAAATGTAAAGGTTTAAACCCCCACTAATAAAATCAGCAGAACAATATAATCATTTATACTCTGCTTTGGCTATTTCTTGTTCTTCATGAAAAAAGATGACACCATCTAGTGAGTTAGAATAATTCATTTTTAAGTGCTGCTTGTTTCTAATGATTGATCCTTCCAGGCAGAAGTACACTTGGATTTTTAAATTACCTTTGCAAGCCATTCAGCTGTTAAATTTTGAAGAGTCAAAGGTTTAAAAAGACATATCATTTATCACCTATAACCAGGTATAAGCCTAGATATCGCTGATATATCACAAAATCACATGATATATCTGGTTGGAAGAGACCTTCAAGATCATCCAATCCAACAATCAACCCAGCACTGAAGAATCAACACTGTTCCATGTTCCCTAAGTGCCAGCCTCACATGCAACCTGAAGAACTCCAGGGAGAGTGACTCCAGTACTGCATTGGGCAGACCATTTCAATGTTTGTTAACCCTTTCAGTGACTAAATATTTCCCAATACCCAGCCTAATCCTCCTCTGGCACGGCTTGTAACCATTTCCTCTAGTCCTGTTGCTTGTACAAAGGAGAAGAGGCTGGCCCATTCCTCTCTCCCACATCCCTACAGGTAGTTGCAAAGAGCAATAAGGAAGGTCTCACTTCAGCCCTCTCTTATCCAGACTAAACAACCCCACCTTCCTCAGATACTCCTTATAGGATACATGCTCCAGGCTCTTAATGAGCCTCATTGTCCTTCTCTGGACATGCTCCAGTACCTCAAAATCCTTCTTATAGCAAGTGGCCCAGAACTGAACACAATACGTGAGAGGTATAGCCTCACCAGGGCTGAGTACAAGGAAATTATCATCTCCCCGCTCCTGCTGGACACAGTATTTCTAACACAAGCCAGGATATCATTGACCTTCTTGGCCACCTGGGCACACTGCTGACTCATATTACAAGATATGAGCTCCCATAAACAATGTCTTTTCTTGCAATGTCAAGAAATAGATAGCAAAACATTTTTAATAATGTTTATTTTGTAAATTTGCTGTTCCATAGCACAAACAGAAAACTTGTACTTGTCAAGGCTCTATTATAGGATTAAGGCTTTTCATGAATGTATGCAGTTGTTCAAAATTGTTCCAAGTTTTTTCTTTGCATCAATCAAGAACACACAGAAAAATATGATGAAAGAAAGCATACATAATTCTTTTGAGGTGAATACATTGTTTCTCCTGATACATGCTTCTATTTTCTGACACTTGCTGTAGAAAGGATCAAAGTGTTTCAGTAAATACATTACTAAAACATTTATGAGTTTAGTCATAGACTAGTACTATTTTGGTTATCTATTATGTTTGGCCTTTTGAGTGTTCAACATCTAGTTTATCTAGAAAGTATATCCACTTCATGTGACCAAATTAATTGGATCCAAAACCCTATCATTCCACTGGGGTCTATTTGCTAGATTAGTCTTCTGGTTACAGACATTGTAAAAAGGATAATCTTGAATTATATTGATGTGGTGAGTGGCACACCCTAAAAATGGTAGCTGAAGTTTGAAAAGTGAAAATTGCTATTTAATTACAAAGTCCTAAAGAGTTTAATATGCTGTCATTATTTACATATCTTTATATATTTTTACTATTAAATGTTGATGAGGTGGTTGTATGTCTACATCCAAGTAATATTACCTGGACAAGGCATCGAAGACCGGTTTTAGGAGGCAAATCATAGTTGTAATTCACAGAATCACAGAATCACCAAGGTTGGAAGAGACCTCAAAGATCATCAAGTTCAACCTGTCACCACAGACTTCATGACTAAACCATGGCATCAAGTGCCATGTCCAATCCCCTCTTGAACACCTCCAGGGACAAAAGACTGCAGCATATTCCTTTTTATAGGCTCGCTGGAAAGGAAGGGGGAGTGGAATAGATAACCTTTGACCCAGGGGATTCATCCTCCTGGGAGGGGGAAACCAAGTCCTTCTCTGTTCACCTGGATCAAATTTCTTTTGTCCCCTGGGGAAGCAGGGCTCTCGCAGCCCTCCCCCAGGATTGGTGTAACCCAGCACAAGTGCAAACTCTTTTGTAGAAAGTTTAAACTTTGGGACTAACAATGTGATTTTATGCTAATGGATTTGGAAGACAAATTTAATAGCTGTTAATTGCAATTATTTTTCTGAAACAATCTGAGTTATTTAAATATAGCTGGTGACAGCAGGGAGATAATGTTTAAATCCCTAGATTAGAATACAATAACTCTTGTGTATCCAAAGCATTACCTAATAAAAACCCCAGAATGATAAATATTTGCCATTTGTTTAATGGAATAAGGACCTAAACAAATAACTATTTCAAATAACCCATGTTACTTGCTACTTAGAAAATGAATAAAGGAAACTAATGAGCAAAAAACAAAATAAGGAAAAAGTAAAAGGCATAAGTGAATAAATGTTAATATCTTTTTCAAAATAAGACAACTCAAAATATCACATTTGGGTAAGCAATTAATTCACACTTGTCAAGTACTGCATTGTTGCTAAATTTGGGCAGGATGCCATAAAATGACTTAGAGCTCTAACTGACAAACAAGTGTTATTGTAGTGAGTGACTTTGTGACTCTTGTAGTTTGCAGAGTAGCTGCAAAATAGCGAATCTGGATCTATTATTGCTTTGCAGCACCACTTTTCAGAGAGAAGATTTATAGCTGTGATTGACTTCGACTGAATAGCAACTTCAATTCATTCATCGATTTCAGTTGAGCTGTTAACTTTTTAGTTATGTCCTGAAACAATATGGAATACTAAACACATTGCCTTTTCTCAGGAGAAGAATATTGACATCTTGCAATTCTGCTAAAGCCCTCTTATCTTTAAATTTTAGTCGTTCTTTACAAGCAAAATACCTGTGCATTTGTATGCACACCTGCTTTATGATTAGAGATTTCTCCCTTCTTTTCTCAGAAGAGAAACCAAGTGTTAAATCTCAGTGCCTTGTATCTTCTTGGACCTATTTTCTGTTAAACTATGATATGAGAAGAGACAGAACAAAGCACATGTTCAGGATTAACTTCCTCTGAGGACCAAATCACCAGTTTCTGACAGTGTCTATTTTTTAATCTATGTGATACTCTTCTAGTTAGACTTACAACCATTTATTTCTTAGCAGCCTGAACTCAGTGTGGATTGTCAGATTCGCAGACATAAGAAATGTAAAAAGATTGTGTGGCTCATAACTGAAGTCATAAATCTTTCTGAGTGACCATGCTTTTACACACCTCCATAAAATAATCCAAACAACTTTTCTACAATATAAAAACTTTTCACATAAAAAGCCTCCAAGAGGAGTTTTGGCATTGGTGGAGGAAAAAAAAAACAAACCACTTATGAGATTAGAGATGGAAAAGTTTTTTCCAGTTTCAAACTCTCACTGAAATGTGTAAATCAGAGCAACTTTCTGAGTTATTGCACTTCACTTTATTTTAATATTTTTAAACAAATTAAACTTAAATGTTCGTGTGTAAATTTAGTTGCTGTGAATGACCCAGAAAAATCACTTTTGCATCACCACCTCCTGCAGAATCAATAACACTTATGGATACCTTGAGAATCATTCATCAAAACAATTACATTTTTACACAGTACATGAAAAATATGGCTAGGATTGCTCCCATTAAATTATGATGGACTACTCTATAAAAACATAATAAATTAGAGGCTTCCATTTTATTTGGTTATGACATTAATATGTTTGACCTTACTCCAGTCAGTCACAGTTAGAAATACTTCTAGGATCATAGTACTGGTTTTAAGGCAGCAGTGTATACTTCAGTATTCTAGATACAGGACTATATTTTTCATTTTCTTTAACAGTTGCATGATTGTAATGTGGTGGGTAGACGTTTCCCCCCTCAACCTTGACTATGCCAGTCTGATTCAGTTAGAAGGAAATGAAGCTCTATAAGCAAGCAAAAACTACACTCTGCAATGGAATGCAATGACTATGTACAAAATATACAGTATTTACAGTATTATACAGGTATTTACAATTAGCAAACCACACAAAACCCCTTCTGGTCAAAAATACCAAGGAAGCCATTCCACTCCCCACCCCCCATCCCCCACGCCCTGTCCCAAAAGAGAGAGGAGCAGAGAGAGAAGTGGTGGGCTAGACTTATCCAAGGCCAGCCAGAAGCATGTTATCTCTCCTGTGTGAAGCAAAACAGGAAGAAGAGAGAAGAGAAGAGAAGAGAAGAGAAGAGAAGAGAAGAGAAGAGAAGAGAAGAGAAGAGAAGAGAAGAGAAGAGAAGAGAAGAGAAGAGAAGAGAAGAGAAGAGAAGAGAAGAGAAGAGAAGAGAAGAGAAGAGAAGAGAAGAGAAGAGAAGAGAAGAGAAGAGAAGAGAAGAGAAGAGAAGAGAAGAGAAGAGAAGAGAAGAGAAGAGAAGAGAAGAGAAGAGAGAGAAAAGAAAAAGGGAATGGAAAGAATTGGTATGGTACTGCTCCTCTTATTCCAGATATTTACCCAATGAATTTGTTTAGAATAATCTTTTGTTTGTCTTTCCATTTTTCCACTCTTCTGCTCGAAACCTGTAACTGAATTTTAAAGGCATAGACTAAAACCACCACAATGATAACATCTAACATCTTTACTGCATACAATTACTGTCTTTAGCAAGGACTCCTACAAAAAGGATAAAACTTTAAGAAGAGACTGGATGGGGCAATTGGTGCCATGGTCTAGTGAATTAGATAGTGTTGGATGATAGGTTGGACTCGATGATCTCAAAGATCTTTTCCAACCTGGTTAATTCTATTGTATTCTATTCTATTCTATTCTATTCTATTCTATTCTATTCTATTCTATTCTATTCTACTCTACTCTACTCTACTCTACTCTACTCTACTCTACTCTACTCTACTCTACTTTATTCTAGTCGTACAATAGGAATTTTGCTTTGTGACAGTTATCAACTCAGCAAAATAATTCCCAGATCTGAAAACTATTCCCATGCTCAGTAATGAAGCCTATGGTAGTTCAAAACACAGGATTCATTTTGAAAATCTATTTTCCATGACAGAGGTTTTTGAAGCAAATATATGCCTATTAATCACATACTTCATGCTGTCTGCTGCCTATTTTCAGGGACCAGAAAAAAATAATTCAAGTTAAGAAGAAAAATAGCTTGGCTGGTGTGTTTTCATGTGCTTCTGAAGAGAAATTAACCACACCTGGACACAGAGAGTAGCTTGCACTCCTAACTTTAGTGCTACTTAAAAGAAATAAGCAAGCAAACAAAATAAAAACACAGAAACAAGCAAAGCTAATGATTATTGTTCTACTGCTGATAGGATTTGAAGGTGAGACTTAAGTGAACATTGCCTCTGTCTAGAGAGTACCTTGGGTTGCTTTATTTTTCATCCCCACTAGTGGACAGAGATGTCTGCTCTGTCTGCTATTTGAATAACACAGAACTTAACAAAACAGAGAAAAACATGTTGCAGGAACAGAGAAAACTGACATTTATTTTCTGCTCTCTTCATAGGTTACGTTGATTCATACAAAGATTTTTTATTTTTCCTATGATACTTCAGTGTTTTTTTCCCATAAGGTAATTAAGAAGATTGTTTTGCTTTGTGTTTTGGATGGACTAAGTGCCAGACCCTTCAAGACTGGACACCTTTTTGGGTTGTCTGAAATTATGCTAATGGCCTATATTTGATTGCAAAAGGTTACTAAATCTGAACCCAGGCTTTTTCTCCTGAGAAGAAAAGGTTTGGGGTGACCAGTTTGACAGCCTTTCACTACCTAACACATAGGGGAGATGGTGTCTGTCTCTTGTTAGAGGTGAACATTGAGAGGCTATAATGCAATGTTCACAGGTTGGGACAAAGTGCATTAAGCACTGGAATAGACTGTTTGGAGATGGGGAATATACATTCTTGGAGTTTCCAAAACTTCAGTGTATATAGTCCTGAGTAGGACAACCTAACTCCAGTTTGCCCAACGTATTTTGATTGTAATACTCTTTCCTTATAACTTCAAAATCTGCAGGCTGGCAATTTCAGTTATTATTTGCAGAAGACTGGCACACTTAGTCCAGTCACTCATTTCCAGCAGTGACTGATGTCAGTCAGAGATGGTTCAGAGCTTCTCAACAGAGTAGGTAAAACTCAGTTCTATGTTCAGCAAATTATAGGAAATAATAAGAAAAAAGCTAAAAAGATATTAACAGTAATTTTGAAAGGCTAGAGCTTCAGGTAGTTCTAATTTCAGCTCTGAGCAGGACAGGTAGGGTTGTGGGACTCAGTGGGGAATAAGTATTGAATCTTAGCTTTGTGGAAGTGCTGCTCTATTTTGATTCTCTGCTGTCTTTGATTTCGTAGTGGAACTGGACAGAGAGAGGAAGTAGGATAAGAGCACAGTGAGAGCAGTTGATCCCAAGATGGACAGTCCTCTTTCTGGAGCAGCAATGATGTTATCACTCTAAAAGGAGTCCAGGAAGGACTGTGATGAACTGGTTTAGTAACAGCATAGGTTTATTATGTTTTGGTTTATTGTGTTGTTGTTTGGGTTTCTTTTCTTTTTGATTGTTTGGGGTTTTTTTGTTGGGTTTGGTATGGTTTGGTTTGGTTGTTTGAAACCTGTATTGAATTGGAGTCAGAGAGTGTTTGATTTCCTTTTTAATTCCCTGTATTTTAATTATGTATGGAACCTGGTATTTATGAATTTTAATTTTTAATTAGTCTTCAGTTTCTAAATGTCTATACACTGCCTAGTTCCCTCTTCCAGCCTTGCAGTTATTGGGAGATAAAATCGGAAAGATCAGGCAGCAATTTTGTGTGGTTTTGTGTTTGTTTGTTTTTTAAACTGTGTTAGAACTATAATATTGTATACATTTTCTGAAACCCATATATGTCATTCTGCTATCTGAATATATTTATCCTGACTTTTATTTCTTATTTTGTCTATCCTCCTAACTTGTGTCTTATGCTATAGAATAGATTAGAATAGAATAGACTAGACTAGACTAGACTAGACTAGACTAGACTAGACTAGAATAGAATAGAATAGAATAGAATAGAATAGAATAGACCGGGTTGGAAGAGACCTTCAAGATCATCACGTCCAATGACATTAATGACATTAATGACAGAAATAAACTCTGTACAGGCAAGGTCCTGGAAATGCTTGAATGCTTTGAGAAATTGTTAAAGAGAACACTGTGGAACAGAGAGGCAAGTCAGCTGGCAAGTAGTATCTTGATTCTGTGCAAGGTAAACATTTTTGCACTTAATTGCTTTTATATGCATGAACTCAGAACAGGATTGTTTGGGGCCTCAATTTGTATAGCTGGCAAGTCATCTGAACTGTCTGTGAGTTACAATTTGGCTGCCCCTGCACGGAAATGTCTTTCTTTGGTTGTTTGTTTTTTTCTTTTCAGGGAAATCTGCCAGCATTTGCATGATCACCTGAGCAAGCCCTTTTGTTTCTTCACCATCATCCCAGGCAACCAGCACCAGAACAAGAGGACACAGTCTCAAGCTGCACCAGGGGAAGTTTAGGCTGGAGGTGAGGATAAAGTTCTTCACTGAGAGAGTCATTAGCCATTGGAACGGGCTGCCCAGGGAGGTGGTGGAGTCACCGTCCCTGGAGGTGTTCAAGAGGGGATTGGACGTGGCACTTGGTGCCATGGTTTAGTCATGGGGTCTGTGGTGACAGGTTGGACTTGATGATCTTTGAGGTCTCTTCCAACCTTGGTGATTCTGTGATCATTTGCTCTTCCCACTGGCTGAACAGATCTCCCTATAGTAAATCAGTCTTTTTTATCTTCTTTCCCTTTTCCTTTTCATTTTCTCTCTCTCCTTTTCCTTTTGAAATCAGTATCAGATACTAGAGCATTCACTTTGTCATTAAACAGGACAATTTTAATATTTTTCTGGGGAAGATCTATACAGGCAGTTCTCTGAGTGGCTTACTGATCAGCTGAGATGGTGTGAAAGCTGTGAACCTAAAAGACATGGACAATGAAAGTGGAACAGATGTTAACTACCAATAAACTTATGACTTTCATTAAAGAAATTTCATTAGGTGAACACTAGTGTGTATGATTGCATAAGAAATAATCTGCTATTTATACATGAGAATTTTGAAATCAGCATTCAGAGCAATTGAAGAGAAAAAGAAAAATGTTTGGGAATCTTTTATTACATCATGGCAGCAGCTTGGTTACACATGTGCCCGTACAAGCATGCCTTGAAGGTTGCTACTTCTATGACCTTTACAACAGTCAGGGGGCTAATTGATTCATAAGGAATAGTTCTCTGATCACAGTTGAAGGTCAACTGTCTTTTCTTGTACCATAGACTGACTTGTGGTATTATGAAGCGCTGCATCTGGTTCTTAATAGCCATGTCATAATGTATTAAGTCATACAATAATATCCTGAAGAGATTGATGCAGTGATTTATGGCATGCCTTATCTAGATGTGTCAGCCAGGGAAGTAGAGCATATACAGAGTGATTTCATTTTCTATATATTTAGTTTTAAGAAGAATAAACATATATTTAATGAAAGCACAGAACATGAGATAAACTACTTTATCTGTTAGACTGCCATATCTTAGAGTGGTAAACTTGTGTAAAAAAGGGTAGTGGTATACATATGACAGACAAAGAAAGCTTACTGCAAAAAAACAACTGTTGGCAATCCATTTTGAGCAATGCATAACAGAAGCCTTCTTCATAGTACTGTTTGAAGCCTAAATGGAATCTAAGATCTTAAAATTCAAGAAATAAATGTAATTAGTTGTGGGGAAAATTCAAGCCCAAATTACATTTTAGTACATTTCTTCTTGTACAGTGTTCCTCATGTAGAAAATTAGAGTAAAATTAAAATCCACCTATTAAATACTAGTTACCTTAAATGTACAAAACCTTGTTTCTGTTAGCAGATTGTAAATTTTTAGGCCTATTTATACATCTAAGGACCTGTTTCTTCAGTGTACCTACCTGCTTCTTCAGTGTACCTAAGCACATGAGTATTAAATACTGAGGATATTGTTTAATAAGGAGAGTTGGTATTAGCTGGTATCTGATTGATTTGTCTTTGCTTTGTGAGCAGGAAGAAGAAAACCATTTGCATTTGGAAGCATCAGTATGTCATTGCATCTGTTCACCTATTCATAAACTTACAAATTTTCACATCTGCTTTCACTAGAGAGATGGTTTGCAGGTAGAATTTTACTCTGTCTAGAAAGCCTGGGTTTAAATCACATTTTAAAACTGAAATATTAGATTTGCTCATATGTACTGTTCCAAATTCTTAGAATTTTTGTTCAGTTTTTCTGGAATGGCATGTTTCATATATTCTTCCAAATTTGTGTCACCTAGAATATGTAGGCTATGATCTTGGAAATGTATCTTGGACCAGCAATCCTTGTACCTGTGAGCCATGTGGATTTCAGTAGTCCTTTGGGAGGGACTGACAAGAAATTATCCCATTTCTCATAAATGATCTCCTTGAACACGGTGATGTCAAATGTGATGACTGCAGCATAGCAGCCTGAAAACAGTGATGATGCCATAACCACATAGTAGGTCATTTTTCATATTCCCTGCTTCACTTGGCCAGTATTACACTACTTGCAGAATCTAAGATAAGTGCAAGAGACAGACATTTTAGATCCATAATGGGAAATGATCTCAAATTTAGTGTTTGATGACTTCTGTGGAAGATACTTCTTTGTAGTATCTTGATTACAATGGAAATACTTGGGAAAGAAGTTATCATGATATACTATACCAATTACTACTCTCATGTAACTTGTGAGTACATATTAGAAGAGCAGAATTTGACCCTGTAAATGGGGCTAGAATATGCTTCAATCTGTACATTTGAGCATCTCTAACCTATGAAAATACCTGGTGTTCCAAGGGTTACAATATTTTTATTAGATCTGGTAGACTAATTTATTCTATTCAAAGGCAAATGCACCAGAATGTTAAGGTTCCTCACCTCTCTAACATCAGCAGTTGCCTTATTTGGTTATTGTGTTTTTCCTTGAGCTGCTGTTAATGTCTTTGCAAAAAAAAAAAAAACCCAAACAACTGAATTTCAAAGTATTTGCTGTTCTAATATGTGGAATATTAGCTTTTCATTCCGAGTTTGCAAAAAGGAATTGAATGAGGATAAATACAAAACTGCCAATTGCAACTCTTACAAAGCTGTTTTGATTAGTCTTTTTATATGCTCCTTTGAATTCAGAAGAACAAATGGACTCTGCAGTTGTGCCTGTAAAATTTGCATCCAGTACAGCCTTCTTTTGTTGATGTTTATTAATGAAAGACTGGTTTGGATGATACTTAGCTTTGAGAGCCTGAGACTGGGCTTCAGGTGTGGCACTGTTAGGCCTGGGAATAATTGTTGATAACTCAAATGAAACTGAACGTCTGCTCAAAGTAAAGCCACAAATTGAGTATGTTTAATACACCTTTGAAATATCATTGAGAATCTTGCTTTTACACTCTCTATACAGGCATTTAAAAAAATAGGGTTTCTTTGTTTATTTTTAAGTCTTTATTAGTGGAAAAATCTAAATTCTCAAATAAATACTAGGCTTACATAAGGGTTTAATCTTTTGCATTTTAGATATCATTAATCATTCATTCATAATTATTTTATGGCATAGGAAGTGTTGCAGAAGGCATTTTGAGTCTCATTCAAAGATTTTGTATTCTTGTATTCTGTTGATATGAAATATCTTAACCCTGTCTTAAAATAGAAATTCATATTTCAATCACATTGTAATTAGTTTAACTGAGACTGTTTCATCTTCTCTGCAATTTCTAATAATAATAAAAAAAAATGTTATCTGCTCTCTCATACTTAGCAGAACAGGAGGAGAAAAATCAGAGAAAAGCTTGCTTGCTGAGAAAAATAGAGCAAGATGAAGTACAGTTGTTGTTATGGGCAAGCCAGACTCAATTTGGGGGGAAAAAAAAAAATCATAAAATCAATAATTTTGGAAAAGACCTCAAAGATCATCCAACCTGTCACCCAAGACCTCATGACGACTAAACCGTGGCAAATGCCTAAAATGATTCACATCTATGGTGATTCAAATCACTGAGATGCTAAAATAACACATATGATAACCAGTGGAATTGCCTTAATGTGTCTGATGGAAACTAGTAGGAAGTATTCAGCCTGGTCATATTGACATTATTCCTCTAGACTTGTATATTGTATGGCAGAAAGACAGACTAAACTATGGCCTTACCATTAACCAAATATATTCATTATATCTATTAAAAATGTTTTTCAGTGATAAACATGTATTTGTGGTAGCTCTTTTTAATACTAATGAAAAATTTTGGTAGAGTTTATTATAGTAACATTTAAGGGTAGAGGCATTTTCTACTTGTAGCAGGAAACAGAACCAGATTCTTACCCTAAACTGAAGCAAGTCATAATTTAGAGGGGGTGAAACAGCATGCACTATATGTCAACATTCAAAATAAATGTGCACAGTTTCCAATTTTGTTGGGTTGTGTGGCAAATACTTTTAGAATATTAGCTTCCAACTTCCCACAGCCTGATTCATTGCCTTAATTTTAGCTTTAAATGCAGTGCTGAAAAGTGTTCAGATCTTTTTCCCATCAGAGTTTTCAAAAGAAATAATTAAAATACAATGAAATAAAGTGAGCAGTTGAATGGGTTTCTGAACTAGTTTACTTTTCACTATGGAAAGAAGCCTGGCAGGGTGTTCATGGTGTGTTGCAGGGGAACAGTAGAGATGGAGGGTAGCTATGAGGATGGTGGTAATTAATTTAGTCACATGAAGCTGTACATTAGAAGATATAGCACTGAAGACAGTTACCAAAATGTGGATTGCTTCTTCTGAGAGAAGAGAGTCAAAATAACTTCACAAACTTCTCACAAGAAATTTACCAGGAACCCCCATCCTGGACTGTGATGTCTTGTCCCTTGTGGTGTGGAGGGGGACCCCCACCACCTGATGCTTCCTACTGGGTTCCAGAGTAAACTCTGTGCTGCCTGCACTTTAAATTCCCAAAACATTCGATGTGTTTTATAATGCAGAATGTATTATTGGATATACACTCTTTCAAACTACAGCTGAATGAGTCGAAAAATTAGCTTTATGGAACTTGTAAAAATTTTCCCAAGATACTACAGGTTTAGAACTGCTCATTTAGTCACATGAAATAGCAGGAGTTGTAGATATTTAGAGTCAGATCCATTATGGCACTGGCAGATCTTCATGGCTGCACTGGGCAGCTCCATGTGGGACACTACCCTTGCCCAGCCTTCCCTGACCAGGAGCCATATTTCATTTCTGGCCTCAACGTTAGCTCTGCTCTTGCTGTTCCCTAGTAATTAAGACTTTGAAAAAGTATTGCATTTTTTCCTCTTGAATCATCATTTTAGGCTGCCCAAAGCTATCAGGAGTCTTACATTTCCAAGAGAATATCTATCTATACCCTGATTTATATGGGCATGTTTGTATGAAAAGCAGGAGAAATATGCTTTATTTATCCCAGCTAAAGGTCTGACCTGCTGCTGCAGGCCCCATTCAATCAACTTATGCTTTTTTCAGAAGTTATATTAACAGAGAGTTACATATTTCAATTCAGAAATTTAAAAAATCTTAGATAAAGGATTGAGACACAACATATGGAAAACCATATTACATGAATGTAAGGAATATTTGCAGAAAAGCTATTTAGGACATGTGTTGAAATTCTTTCTCTACAGTTTTGGTTTATTCTCTGATGCTTTACTCTGTTTTGATTTCCCTCTGTGTTACTAAGCTTTAAACTATTGTTTAAGAACTGTCCTTGTACTATTTATTTTTTTTTTCAGAAGAACATGCTAAAAAATGTAAGTTTTCTCCTAACAGTCCAGTTGTCTACCTTATTTACCAATTCATTCACATTTTTATGTTGTTCCTTCTAGGCTGAGTAGTTGAGCTTGTTTTTCATTTTTTAAATTTCATTATAGAATAGAATAGAATAGAATAGAATAGAATAGAATAGAATAGAATAGCATTTGATTGAATAGAATAGAATTAACCAGGTTGGAAAAGACCTTTGAGATCGAGTCCAACCTACCACCCAACACCACCTAATCAACTAAACCATGGCACCAAGCACCCCATCCAGTCTTTTCCTAAACACCTCCAGTGATGGTGACTCCACCACATCCCTAGGCAGCCCATTCCAATGGCCAATCTCTCTACAGCTACCTGAAGAAAGGTTGCAGACTGGCAGGGGCTGGTCTCTTCTCCCAGGCAACCAGCACCAGAACAAGAGGACACAGTCCCAAGCTGCACCAGGAGGGGTTTAGACTGGATGTTAGGAAGAAATTCTTCATAGAGAGAGTGATTGCCCATTGGAATGGGCTGCCCGGGGAGGTGGTGAAGTCACCATCATTGGAGGTGTTTAGGAGGAGACTTGACTATGGTTTAGTTGATTAGATGGTGTTGGGTGATGAGTTGGATGCAATGATCTTGAAGGGCTCTTCCAACCTGGTCTATTCTATTCTATTCTATTCTATTCTATTCTATTCTATTCTAATCACTCTTTCTGTGAAGAACTTCTCTACTCTTGCCTGGAAAAGCTCATTTGCAGTACATATTAAAATATTCAGACAATTTGAAAATAAATTACGCAAGTATATCATACATTTAAGTGTATTCTTTTATGCCATGTGCTTAACTTTCCTCCTTTTACATTTTTTGCTCTGGTATTAGTGGAGCAGTTTTGTGGTTTCTCCCTCTAACTGTTCTAAACCATGGGATTATTGCTACAGTTCTAGAACGTTTTGGGTTAAGCTCTGAAGAAAACCAAGACGTGCTTCAGCAAGGCTGTCTCATTTCTTTCAGGTAACAAAGAGGTGTAAAAAAACCCCTAAAACTTTCTGATGTATGGAGCTGTATTTAAACTACTAAAATACATGTTTGATAAGGGTTTTTTATTATGTTTTGTTTTGCTTTGTTGCTCCTTTTGAAGATTTGAAGTTTCACCTCATCTCAGGATTAGATTCTGAATATAAAAATAGCACTTTTTATCTAAGTAGCAAGGTGCCTCTACAAGCTCAGAGAGACAGGATAGTCTTAGGTCTTTTCCTCTTTTCAGTACCTTTTATCTATTTCTTATTTTTATAAATAGCAAAGTTACTCTTATCTGAACTACTCTTGTATTTGAGTTGTTTTAAAAAGCCCTTAACAAAGAAATGTCATTGTGTTTCAATTGCTTTTCAACTTTATCAGTTGAGGTACTTTTTCTTTAAAAGGAAACTAATTTTCATTTATATAGCTTATTAGTTCACTCTGTTTTCTCTTTAATTCCTCTATAACTTCATTTCTGAATCTCAGATTTACTTCAGATATACCAAGTCTTCTAACAATCTCAAGCAACAGAGGACAACCTAAAAAAAAATTCAAGACTTTGCCTTGATTTCCTTGTAATGGTGTCAAAAGGAAACAATACAAAACTTGCAGAAGTTATACATATGCTGAATTACTTCAGGAGATTATCTTTTATCACTGAGAGTACTCAGCGAATTCTACATCATGCTGTGGATACAGACTACAGCACTGGGTTCTGAGTCATCTTTGAAGATAATTTCTCTCTTTTTATCTCTGGAGAAGAGGAATGACTGTGTCACTTTCTTCACTTTGCATGATTGTTGGAGGAAAATCAGGGAAGCTGTGCTAGTTTTGCTGCAGGAGTTATTTCTTTCATATTTTCTAGTATGGGGTACACTTTGGACTTGTGCTGAAAACAGTGTTGCTAGTACAGGGATGTTGTTGTTATTGCTGAGCAATGCTTATGCAGAATCAAAGCCTTCTCACAGAATCACAGAATCAATCAGGTTGGAAGAGACCTCCGAGATCATCAAGTCCAACCAATCACCCAATCCTAACTAATCAACTAGACCATGGCACTAAGTGCCTCATTCAGGTTTTTCTTAAACACCTGCAGGGATGTCAACCCCACCACCTTGTCAATAAATTATCTAATATCCAAGAGTAGTGGAACATTCTGAAGCTAGCCATATTAAGCATCTAACAATCACTAAAAGTCAATAACTCTGTATTTGAATATTATTTTAATACCCATTCTTTCTCAATAACACTGGTTTCACCGTCTGAGCCTTTTCCACCCCACCTGATCTATTTTTCCCTTTTCCCCTCAAATCTCAGAGCACCTGGGCTCTGTTGGAGTCTCCTCCCACCCCAAGTGTGGCCACTTGGCCCTCCCCACCCACTCCCCTATTTAATCCCCACCAGGCGAGGCAGCAGCCTAAGCTGAGCCCATCTGGGCTGAGGATCCTCCTCTCATCACTGGTGAGTGCCCATGGTGCACACTGGGTGATGGTGGTGGTGACAACAAAGGCCGGGGGGCCTGGTGGCCCCCCGGTCAGGTAGGGCAGTGATTGATGACTCCTCCAGTATCATCCATGGCTGGGCCTCCTTGCTGGGGCTGAGCTTGTCTGTGTGGTGTCTTGGCTGGCTGAGGGTCTTGCTCTGGGATGGGTGCATTAATGGTAGTGATGAAGCAGGAGCTGTTTCTGTTTCTCAACCACCCCACCAGCAAGTGGGGTGGAGGTGCACCAGAAATTGGGAGGGGACACAGTTGGGAGAGCTGGCCCCAACTGACCAAAGGGATATTCTATACCATGAGACATTGTGTTCTGCAGTAAAACTAGGAGGAAGGTTGACATTGCTGCTTGGGTTCTTTCTAAGAAATGGTTTGGTGGTGGTGGGCAATTGCTTTCATGCGCATTACTTGTCTTTCTCAGGGTTTATTTTTCTATTTTATTTATTTTGTGGATTTCTTTTGTTAGAAGGGATCTCTGAAAATCATCTAGTCCAATTCCTCTGCCAGAGCAAGTTCACCTAGATCAGGTTGCATAGAACAGCATCCAGGTGGGTTTTGAAAGTCTCCAGAGAAGGAACCTCCACAATGTCTTTGAGTAGCCTGTTCCAGTTCTCTGTCACCCTCAAAGGAAAAGCATTTCTCCTTAAGTTCAAGTGAAACGTCCTGTGTCCTAGTTTGCATTTGTTGCACCTTATCCTATCACTGGACATTACTAAAAAAAAAAAACCAGCTCCATCCTTTTGACTCCTGCCCTCTAGATATTTATATATGTTAATAAGGTCTCCTTTCAGTCTTCTTTTCCAAGCTATAGAGCCCCAAGTCTCTCAGCCTCTCCTTGTAAGAGAGATGCTTCAGACCCCTAATAATTTTGTTGACTCTCTCTTAGACTCCCTCCAGTGATTTCCTGTCCCTCTTGAACTGGGAAGCCCACAAATAGACACAATAATGCAAGTGTGGCCTCACTAGGGTAGAGTAGAGGCAGAGGAAAACCTCCCTCAACTTGCTGTCCACAATCTTCTTAATGCACCTGTCTCAATCTTGAAGTCAGGAAGGAGATGTGGTTCTTCTGAAAGTCCCTGTGAGTGAAATTAATGCACAAATGAGGTCACATATCAAGATGAGACTACTTATTACCTACAAATAAAACAAAGACAAGAGCAGTAGAGAAAATTACCACCCCATGGTCCTTCTGTGATGGTGGGGAAAAATGTCCCTGGTCTGCTGCCTCCAGCCAGAGATGTCCCAGGTAACATTCCCCAGTAAGCTGGCATAGCTCAGGGCTTTTATACTGCTCCTGGTTCATTTGTCATAGATCCACCTGGCCTACACTCTAGTCATATTACAATGCCTGTGACTTCCAGGTGTGATATCTCAGTGGGCAGAGATGACACATCAGGTGGTTTGTTCATGAGGATCTTCTCTTTGTTGTGACACTTCTCATGTTCTTAATGTAATTGTCACATTCAGGAGGTGATTTACATTCAGGAGGTGATTCCTATAACACTCCAGATAAGAAATATTTAAATTTTTTTTCACTTTGACCTTTTGAATTCTCTTCTTCCTGTCCTGCTGGTGTGAGGAGTGAGCAAGCTGATGTGTAATGCTTAGTTGCCAGCTAGAGTTACACCATATATCATGGCCTTGGTTTTTTTCTTGGAAGGAGAAGATTTAGTTGCAGGAATGTAAGCTTGTGGGTAGAAGATGAGAATGCAAGTGATACATGAGGTGATAAAGTAGGGTGTATGGGAGAGATAAACATGTTTAGCTTTCAATAGAGAGCAAATTCCTAAAATACCTCCTTTTCCCACCAGAGAAACCCCAAACTCCTAGCAGAATTCTTATTTACTACCGTTATTCCCCTTATCAATGTGTTTAAGTTTCTTTATTTCCTTTCCTGTTTAGAATATTTTTTAAAAGAAAGATTAGTTCTGCTGAAAACCTTCTGTAGTATGTGTCTTCATAACTTCATGATTATTTCTTCTGGGTATTGATTTATCTCACTCTCACAAAAAAAGTTATTTTGACAGTTATTAGTTCCTGTTGGTGTAAGGACATAATGCATTTCCAGTAATTTTTTTTCTCATTTTGATCACCATAAGATGACATTTGTAAAAAACAGTTGTAACAGATACAGCTGCTCTGGCATATCTCCAGAGCATTCTGAAGCAAAAACTACTGCCACACTCAGGAACAGACTGCCACGAGGGTGAAGTCCTGGAGTCAGTTCTCTACTAATTAGGTAAAAGTATACTTGAGGTTATATTTAGACCATCCATTTGCACCAGTACCTCTAATTTAGTAGTATAGTCGCTATGTCCCATAGCTATCTCAAAGGCAATTATTTTGACAGTTATAATGAGACATTATAAATAATTCAGGGTGTTGTAATGCAAAATAAATCCATTAAGACCAAAGCCTTAGGGTAGAAAGCCTGACTCTTGTGAAGCCATGGTCAAAACACTTTTCCTGCAAGGCAAGTTTCCTACCATGTGACTCCATATAAGAATGGCTAAGCCAGGTAATAAGATGTGTAATATTATAATGCTGGCATAGTGAATCTTATGCTTAACACTTACCTAACGCAAATAAGGGAGGAAGAGCTGAAGGAGTCATGTTCTGAAAGGACAGAGGTTCAGTGTGCTAGAATTAGGATGGTTCAGAGTTCTCATCTTGATCTGTTACAGCTATCAGAGAACAAGTGTTTCCTAGATATCTGTGGAGTAATCATTTAAAGTCTTTCAAGTAGCTTTGGACTGATGATTTAAAAATCATCAAATAAAGATAATGAAATCCAGGAGGAAAAGCATTATCTGCAAAGCATTCCCCAGCATATTACAGTGTTTTCTTTCAAAGCATTCTATGTGGTGACTCAGTCAGTTTTTTAGTTCATAATTTGAAGTGTAAAACAGTGTGTCTGTGGACTGCCCATCACACAAGATCATAATTCTAAATGGAATCTGATTTCCTAACATACTTGCTTCATAAGAAGCACAGTATCACTAAGGTTGGAAGAGACCTCAAAGATCATCAAGTCCAACTTGTCACCAAACACCTCATGACTACTAAACCATGGCACCAAGTGCCACGTCCAATCCCCTCTTGAACACTTCCAGGGACAGTGACTCCACCACCTCCCTGGGCAGCCCATTCCAATGATGAATGACTCACTCGGTGAAGAACTTTCTCCTCACCTCGAGCCTATACTTCCCCTGGTGCAGCTTGAGACTGTGTCCTCTTGTTCCAGTGCTTGTTGCCTGGGAGAAGAGACCAACCCCCTCCTGGCTACAACCACCCTTCAGGTAGTTGTAGAGAGCAATGAGCCTCCTCTTTGCCAGGCTAAACAATCCCAGCTCCCTCAGCCTCTCCTTGTAGGGCATAGCAAGTGTGTCATAAGAATCCTGTGTTTGGCATAATAAAGTAATAAAATCAAAATACATTTTAATTGTTTAAGAAATAGTCTGATTAATGTAACAGGCAAGAAATAATGAAATATGTAAGATGCACAGTTGTTTCCACTATGCCTGCAAAATCTTTGCAGATAAAATATTATCATACGGTTTTCTTCCTTATTTTTACGAATCAGCTTGCACTGCTGCAATCCATCTGTTCCTCTTGGATCTTATCCAAATGCTGTTCCTGCTGTACCACTGGTGCCTGTATGTTCTATCATAGGCTAAGATAAGTGAATACCTACAGAAACTGGTTAATATGTGACATGTTTTCATTAAAAATTACATATTGTAGAGATCATTCATCAAAGGCTGCAAAGGCAGGGTTCCTAAAAATCCCAGCCAACCACCAAAATGATTTATTCTTTTTAAGAAATGGGGAAAAAAATAAAATAAAATCCCACAGCTCTGCAATTTCTGGAGAGATCTTAAAAAGGCTGAATTTATTACAATTTTGTATTGTCCAAAATAGATGAGCATTTGTGACCAAATCTTAATTAGGAATGATTATTTCAATCCCATTTCATTGTACACCAGGAATGTCATTTTGATTGGATTTTTTTTTTTGCTTTCTGAACCTCAATCCTCATGATGAATTCTGTGTGCTGAATGAGATATACATGAGAAATCGTTTGCTTCAGTCTACCACAAATAAGTGTAAATTATTAGCTTTAAATTGTGTATAACCATTAGTGTAGCAGAAATGCCTTTTTGGTTGGTGGTTGTTTTTTTGTTTGGTTGGGTTTTTATTGTAATTGCTGCTACTTAACATTTCCTAAATAGCTACATGGGTGGGGTTTCTTTCAGTGTATCTTAAGGGACAGGAAGGACAAGAAGGTGACTGAGTATAGCAAACTGGACTCATGAAAGTCAGATTGTGTCTGGCCAATCCAGTTTGTTGCTGTCTGTTTTTTTTTAGTGGGATGACTAGTTTTGTGCACAGGGGTGGAGATGGAGCAGTTGATGTTATATGTCTTGGCTTTAGCCAGACCATCAGCAAGGCCTCCCACAATATTGTTTTAACTGAGTTGGAGATATTAGCTAAATGGACAGTAAAGTGGGTGAAACGCCTTTCCAGCAGATGTAAAAATTGAATTGTTGGCCCAAAGTCTAAGCAGCTGTTTGTGACAAGAGATTTCCCTCAGATATTAATACAGGAGGTAGTATTGTTTAATGCCTTTGTTAATAACCTAGATAATAGGACAGACTGTCCACTCACAAGTCTGTGAATTACACCAAGTGGAGGACGAGGACTGCTGTTTAGAGAATGTTTAAGAGGCTGATGAAAATTACATGAAGCTGAATAAAGTGAATCAGAATCAATAAGGTTGGGAAAAAAAACTCAAATATCAAGTCCAACCTGTCACCCAAGACCTCATGACTAATAAACCATGGCACCAAGTGCCATGTCCAATCCCTTTTTGAACACCTCCAGGGATGGTGACTCCAGTCCCAAGCTGTGCCAGGGGAGGTTTAGGCTGGATGTTAGGAAGAAATTATTCATAGAGAGTGATTTGCCATTGGAATGGGCTACCCAAGGAGATAGTGGAATCGCCATCCCTGGAGGTGTTCAGGAGGGGATTGGATGTGGCACTTGGTGCCATGGTTTAGTAGTCATGAGGTGTTGGGTGACAGGTTGGACTTGATGATCTTTGAAGTCTCTTCCAACCTTATTGATTCTATGATTCTATATTACTTTGCAAATGCTAATTTTTCTGCAAACTTACTTTTAAGTATATTTTTAAAGTATATGTTTTGGAAAACTTATTTTTAAGTATATTTCTTGAAATCTTTCTCAAAATTTCTTTACATGTCTCTTAAATTTTGTATTAATCCATACTATCCTTTACATACATAGTCCTCAACTCTTTACTCTTTAATACTTTGCTATAACAAATCAGGGCTGTTTTATGGTATTGCTACAAATCCCCATTTTGGAGGTTATTTTAACTGGCACTCAGTAGTTAGGCAAGAACAGGGTTTTTTATGTGCTACTTTTTCAATGGCCAATCAGAACTAAAAGTCAGGTTCTGATATAAAGTCTAAATTTTTGCTATGTGCATAGACTTAAACTTGCATTTTGCTTATATCTAGAAGATATTACACTTACTAGTCCATGAATTTAATTTACTTAAAGATTAATTTGTCCCAGCTTTGAAGAAAGAGACATCACAAAATAACCAAAGTGATCTTGTGTTGTTTGAAAATGTCTGCATTCTAATACCTGGATAAGTGTTCAAAGACCTATTAAAATTAGGAGGTTTCCTCTAATGACCTTTTATTCATTTGAAATTGAATTAACCCATGTTACACTTGATTCTGGAGAGGTTATAAAATGAAAGAAAATATTTTAATGTAATTTTTCTACAGTGTTTGAAATTAGCTTAGCACATGGCTTTTACTCTTATTAAACTTCAGGTTTAATTTGATTTCTTATCATAACAGTTTAATTATAAGCAAAAGCAAACACAATAAGCAAATGAACAGCTTCTAAAGCTAAGAACATTGGAATAAAAAGTAGTGTGTTCAGCTGGAGTAGTTAATTTCCTTTAGAAAGGAAAATTAAGGTGAAAGACAATTGTGTTGGTTAGCTAATTATTAATTACTTAATGAGAGTCTCAGGATTATTTGGTCTTTGTCCCCTGCACTACCTCCAGACAATTATTTATTTTTTATTTGCAGTTGACTTTTGCAAGCCAGAGAAAACTCTGTTCAGTAGAACTAATGACAAATACCTCACTGTGTTTTGAACTGTTTTCTTCATATCACAGCAAACTTTAAAATTATGGAGGAGCATAATGATATGCTGTATAAAAGGCCTTATTTTTTTTCCCAACATGGGAAAAACAGAAGCAAAAAATTAAACAGAACAGAAAACTTTCTTTACCATTTAGGGGGTTTTTAAATTAAACATTGTTATGTGATAGATTTATGAATCAGCATGAGGAGCTCTCCTCTTTTTCAGTCCTGAAAAGGTATGAGATTTTTAGACACTCCATTATTACAAAGGCAGAATAAGTACATCTGGGCATACTGCAAACTTTAAGGAACCTCAGTTTTCATTCCATTTTAATTCAGTGACTGGAAGAAGGAGCCCCACAACTGTCCAGATGATCTGGGATAGTTAGTTAAGCATTAAAAAATACTTAAACTAATGGCCAGTGCTTGTTCAAGTTTACCTGTTCTAGAACATTTGATGATCCTTAGGCTCATAAGAATTTCCTGTAGGAACATTCTTACTTCACAGAATCACAGATGCATTCAGATTGGAAAAGATCACCAAGTCCAACCGATAAGTCTACAAAATTCACTCTGAAACCATATCCCCAAGCACCACATCCAAACAACTCTTAAACACATCCAGAGTTGGTGACTCGACCACCTCCCTGGGCAGCCCATTCCAATGCCTGACCACTCTTACTGTGATGATTTTTTTTTTTTTCCTAATATCCAGTTTAAACCTTTCCGATTGCAGCTTGAGGCTGTTCCCCCTTGTTCTATCGCTAATTACCTGTGAGGAGACCAGCACCAGCCTCTCCACAATGTCCTTTCAGACAGTTGTAGACAATGAGGTCTCCCTCTGCCTCCTCTTTTAAACTAAACAGCCCCAGCTCCTTCAGTTGCTCTTCATAAGATTTATTCTCCAGGCCCTTCACCAGCTTTGTTGACTTCCTCTGCATTTACTCCATCACCTGCACCAGCCCTGTGATAGGACAAGAGGCAGTGGATGTAAACTACAGCACAGGAATTTCCACCTCAACATGAGGAAGAACTTCTTTACTGTAAGGGTCACAGAGCACTGGAACAGTCTCCCCAGAGAGGCTGTGGATTCCCCTTCTCCAGAGACTTTCAAGACCCATCTGGATGTGTTCCTGTGTGGCCTGTGCTAGATTATATGGTCCTGCTCTGGTGGGGGGATTGGTCTCAAGACCTCCAAAAGTCCTTTCCAACCCTTAACATCCTGCAGTCCTGTGAACTGCAAGGAGAACCATAATAATGGTTAAGTAGGAACAACCTAAAAAGAGTTGATATTTTTAAAGCAAAAGTTTTAAGATTTTTTTTTTAACTTTCTTAATGTTTTTTTGAAAAAATCAGCTAATTCCATTTTCTTGCCATATCCATATCAATGCCTTTTTTTCCCTTATGAATAGGTTTCATAATAAAACTGAGAGTTTGGGGCCTTTCTGCCAAATAAGTTGAGCTGGAAAGTGATTAGGGTTACAGTTTTAAATTGCTTCAGAAAACCTCTAAATTAAACCAATTTCTTCAATGGGTTTAAGTGGTGTGTGTGTATTTATATGCATATCCATATATAGGCACATAGGCTTTTATACCTGCACATTACTTTGATGTTGAAATGGGCTTGTGCATGAATAATAGCATTGTGAGCAGTGCCTGATCTTGTTTCTCCTTCCATGCAAATGATGCTGCTTGTTCATTATTCTGTTGAGAAAATGGTGAGGAACTTTAATTTACATAAGTATACCACGGAGAACTTCATCTTAACAATTTATTTTTGCTTAATTAGATATTAATGAAGTCAAGACATACTTCCCCTTTGATTTAAATAGGTGCTGGACTTCGAGCCCCAAAGAAAGATTTACATTTGATGTAGGATTTATGCCACTATAAATTTGCAAAGAAGAAAGTGGATGTATATCACGTGCATTCAAACAATGCTTGAAGTATTAGTTTGTTTATTGCTGCTGATAAAATATTTCAGCAAGAAACTTGCATTTATTTGCATGTTTCTTAGCAGCATGAACAAATTCCAAAAATTATAGATCGAAATACAAGTCAATCTGCATTCATGCTTTGCAAAAGATTAAGAAGAAAGCATTCAAATTGGGCTAGACTAGGTCAAGTGCTGAATTAAATGTGTTAAGTCATTTGCAATGCATAATGATAAATAGATATTTCAAGCTTAAAAAACACACCCAACTGTCAGTTCTGGCTTCAGAATTTGTTTTTGCATTTCTGATTAAAAATTGTCCATGCTTCCCAGGGTGTAAAATACAAAAAAAAGAAAAACAAACAAACAAAACCCCTAACATTATGCCAGAAAGGGATCTTGCGATCACCTAGTCTGAATCTTCATTAATTTCATCTATGTATTTGGCTTGGCTGAGATGGAGTTAGTTCTCCGCATTGCATCTCTCACAGCTCTGTGTTTTGTAATTGTAGCTAGAAAGGGTGTTGATAACACCAATGTTTTGTCTGATGCTGAGCATCAGACACATGCACAGCACCAAGGCTGTGCTTTTCCAGCATTCTGCTCCCACAACAGCAGGCTGAGGGATGGGCAAGATCTTGGGAGGGGATGCAGCCAGGCCAGCTGACCCAAACTGAGCATATGATGTCAGCTCAAACACAGAAGCTGAGGGAAAGAAGGAAGTGTGAGGGCATTCATTGATGGTGCCTGCCTTCTGGAGCAACTGTTACATATACTGAAGTCCTTCCTCCTTGCCTGTTAAGGGGAAGTGCAGAATAGTGTTTTTTTGTTTGTTTTTGCTTCTTTGTGTGGCCTTTATTAAACTGCTTCTATATTGGTGGGCAGCTGGGCCCCAGCTAGGGGCAAATCACCACCATCTGGGGTATTTGATTTCCATAATAAAACATCTTGGAAAATACCTCAGAGATCATCAAGTCCAACCTATTACCCAACACCTCACAACTAACTAAACCATGGCTTCAAGTGCCACGTCCAATCCTTTTTTGAACACCTCCAGGGATGATGGCTCCACTATGTCCCTGGGCAGCACATGCCAATGGCAAAGAACTCTTTCTGTGAAGAACTTTCTCCTCACCTCCAACCTAAACTTCCCCTGGCTCAGCTTGAGACTGTGTCCTCTTGTTCTGGTGCGGGTTGCCTGGGTTTCCATTCAGAGTTTGCATTCAGCTTGGTCTTTAGATTCTTTTCAAGATCTTAAATTCAGAGTATCCTTATTTATTTTTTTTTAATCTCCTAAGTAATTCGAACATTCTTTGTTCTAAATATGATCTGCATTTGACTATATTAAAATACACATTGAAGCATTTCATTTGAAATTTAACATTTTTTAACAATTATTCCAACTGAATAATAATGTTTACAGGCTTGATGAAGAAATTTGATGATATTATTGGACATTAAATTAGATTTTTCACATGGTACTTCTAGCAAACTATATTAATTTTCATTTTTGCACTCTTTCCCTCTAAGAAACTTTAGCTTTTTGATTACTTTTTCTAATTCTACTCTCTGCAAATCTGTGATTAAAATCTCCAGAACAGATATATTTTTAAAATACATTAAAATGTAAAAGTGTTTATTATTTGTCCCTTATATTTTTGGTTTGGGTACATTCCCTTTTCATAATCATATGGGAAAAGTATTTAACATAAATTCCATAAAATCATTTAATTACTGACTTAATGTAATTTTAAAGGGCAATGTGAATTATTAAGCTGGAAAAATATTTTTCCTATTCATTTATCATTTTAGTTATCATAAGTGAGATCTTCAGATTGAAATAACAGACTGCAGTAAACTGCTGCCCTTTAAATCTAAACTTTTGGTTATTTATTGCTGCCATACAGGAGAAATGGGGGCACAAAACACTACTGAAAGTTTTGTCAATGCAATATTCTACATTTCCTTACACAACTCTTCTGTAACAAAATATGGTGGAAAATTAAACAGTAAACTGGTATTGTTATTCACTGCAAGTACCCTTTCTACACTAAGTTAGACCTTCCTGCTCTCTTTATGCTTCACATCTAACTTATTTCTGAGCAATCTTTTATTTAAAATAAATGGTCCTAATCTTTTCCTATCATGTTGTGACCATTTGACACTGTGCCTTTAAGAACAAGCAGTGCTGAAACACTGGCTAAATGTTTTCGGTACTAGAACCAAAACATTCTTATATTCTAAACGAATTTCATTGGTTGATAAACAAAAATGCAGCTTTAGATTGTGAAGCAGTTGGAATTTTTTTTCCTCAGTTCAGTTCGTTTGGGGAGTTGGAGTTTTCAGCCTGTTCTCCCTGCCTGCTTTTCTGCGAACTGCTGGAGTTGGCCTTCAGATAAGCAAAAACTAATCCTGCATGGGCTTTTGAAGCTTACTAACAACTCTTTTCCTTAGTAACTTGCCTTTCTCTCTAACCCCTTTTTGGGGAAAAAGGGAGGTAGGGGGAGAGAGGGGGTTCCAAGGAGGGGATCCCTCCCTCGGGGAGGGATTTTTTGTTGTGTTATTTCTCTTTGCTGTGTATTTCTGTGTATATATTGTAAATACCTGTATATATTGTGTTATATATAACCTGCTTTCCATATATGCTTGTAAATATATAGCTTGCTCTTCGATTGGGCTAGTTGTGGTTTCTTACTCTGTGGAGGAGGGAGAGCTAAGCCCTCTCTCAACCTACCACACATGTGAGACATTTTCAGTGATTTCTAAGGTTAAATCTTACAAGAGTGGGCACTTAGTCCCAGTCTACATGTTTCAATATGTAATAACCACTGTGAGATACTCGGGAACTTAAAATGACCTGTACTGCTAGCAAGTTAAATTTCCTTATGTGCTTTATAACAAGCACAGTTTTTAAAAGGGCTAAGTGCCCTTTTAAAATGAATACTAGAATTTAAAATTAATAGATAGGACAGTCCTAAAAATAAACAGGAATAGAGAAGAATAAAGATTAGTCAAGCACTAGAAGAGACTTCATGGAAATCACTGAATCACCATCCATGGAGTTATTTAAAAGATGTGTAAATGAGATTTGGGACATGGTTTAGTTTTGGATTTAGCAATATTAGCTTAATGAATATAATAGAATAGAATAAACCAGGTTGGAAGAGACCTTCAAGATTGTGTCCAACACCATCTAATCAACTAAACCATGGCACCAAGCACCCCATCCAGTCTGTTCCTAAACACTTCCAGTGATGGTGACTCCAACATCTCCCTGGGCAGCCCATTCTAATGGGCAACCACTCTCTCTATGAAGAATTTCTTCCTAACATCCAGTCTAAACCTCCCCTGCTGCATCTTGAGACTCTGTCCTCTTGTTCTGGTGCTGGTTTCCTGGGAGAAGAGACCAGCCCCCACCTGTCCACAACGTCCCTTCAGGTAGTTGTAGAGAGCAATAAGGTCTCCTCTGAGCCACTTCTTCTCCAGGCTAAGCAACCCCAGCTCCCTCAGCCTTTCCTCACAGGGCTATGCTCCAAACCCCTCCCCAGCTTTGTTGCCCTCCTCTGGACACGTTCCAGCAACTCAACATCTTTCCTAAACTGAGGGGCCCAGAACTGGGCACAGTACTCAAGGTGTGGCCTAACCAGTAGTAGGACAGAATTTCAATAGGAAATTTAGGTTTTAACATTTTGGAATTTTTTTCCTGAGTGATGACTCTTGTCTTCATATCTTGTTTGGAATTGCAAATAAGAAAGCTTTTCAAACTATTTTGTCAGAATAAATGCATTTTGAATTTCATAGGCTTCTATGGAAATTGTAATTCAATTGCCTTTATGTACTACTTTTTGTTTGTTTGCTTTCCCCACTACCTTCCCAACCTGGAGAACACATCCATAATGTACCATTCTGATAATTCATCATAGCCTTCTTTCTTGAAGGAAATATGAGAGCATCCTTTGGGGGAATGGAACAAATGCCAGGAATATGGCCTGAAGAGGTGTGTGAGAGCCAAGCTAATCAAGCTGCAATTCTCACAAGGCAAAACAGGGACTTATAATTTTTATTTTTTAATTATTAATATAATTTTGTGCTCCTTGGCCAAAAATAACAGGGGGTTGTGAGACAAAATTAGACAAAACCACAATTTAGTTTTAATGAAAAATTCTTCAAGGAGAGAAAATGCATTAATTCTAACAGCACAATGAATCCTAATCCAATTGTTTTATAAACCTCAGATAAAGTGAAATTACCTTTTTTATTCTAGATATGTGAAACAATCCCCAAAACAAATAAACAAAAGCCCCCCAAAAAACCAGAAAAACTGATGCATTCCTAATTTGATATAAGGATGAAATTCTTCACTACAAGGGTGATGAGGCACTGGAACAAGTTGCTTAGAGAAGCTGTGGATGCTCTCTCCCTGGAAGTGTTCAAGGCCAGGTTCAATGGGGTTTTGAGCAATTTGGTCTAGTGGAAGGTGTGGTCTAATGGAAGGCCCTTGACAGGAGGGTTGGAACTATATGATCTTTAAGGTCCCTTCCAAACAAAACCATTTTGTGATTCTAAGATTCCATGACTTAGAGTCACTGCCTGGGTCACAGGACTTGATGTTCCATCAGTCTACATTGAAAAAGAGCAAATGAGGACAGAAGGTAAAGATGGAAATTTATGTTTCAGTTTTCAGAAAGAAGGTGCTATTCTGTGAAAATGTGTGTTTGGAAGTACACGTCTATTATTTACATATATGTCAGTAGTTTAGTTGAATTTGTTTTATTGAATCTTTATCAGTGGTTCACAGATGTTTTTACAAGATTGCTTTTTGAGCATTAGTACTTTCGCCGCCCTTTATGTCATTCCAATTTCTTTTCCTTCTTATTATTGCACTGCAAGTTATAGAAATTGGAAGGTGGTTACATAAAAGTTGTTTTGTTTCAAAACTGGTAGGATGTACTCAGCACTGGTTAGGCCACACCTTGAGTACTGTGTCCAGTTCTGGGCCCCTCAGTTTAAGAAGGACATTGAGACTCTTGAACATGTCCAGAGAAGGGCAAGGAGGCTGGTGAGATGCCTCAAGCACAAGCCCTATGAGGAGAGGCTGAGGGAGCTGGGATTGTTTAGCCTGGAGAAGAGGAGGCTCAGGGGAGACCTTATTGCTCTCTACAACTACCTGAAGGGTGGTTGTAGCCAGGAGGGGGTTGGTCTCTTCTCCCAAGCAACAAGCACAGTCTCAAGCTGCTCCAGGGGAAGTTTAGGCTTGAGGTGAGGAGAAAGTTCTTCCCAGAGAGAGTTGTTAGCCATTGGAATGTGCTGCCCAGGGAAGTGGTGGAGTCACCATCCCTGGAGGTGTTCAAGAGGGGATTGGATGTGGAACTTTGTGCTATGGTTTAGTCATGAGGTCTGCGGTGTTGGGTTGGACTTGATGATCTTTGAGGTCTCTTCCAACCTTGATGATACTGTCATTAATAACATATTATATGTGGACTTGCTTGAGGAGGGTTACCAGACTGAATAATATTGTTTACTTGTCCTCTCTATTCTGATTGTACTGGCAAAGCAAACTCTTATACTTTTTATGATAATTTTATATTTTATACCACCTAAATATAAGCTTGAAGTGAACATTGACATAGGATAAGTCAGAATCACAGAAAGTATATGTTTTTAAACAATACATTCTGATGTCTAGGATTAATGATTTGATTTCTTCTTCACTTTTTAGGAAACAGAGAAACTGGAAATGACCCTGTTTTTCAGAGAAAACCAGAACTGACAGCTTTCTCAGGGAGACACCTACAAAGAAAAAGATCTCAACATAAGAAAACTATTCTTATGCACATATGAAGAGCACATTGTGTACAGTCTTTATCAAGGGGCTTGCAATTAGTATTAAAACATATATATTGCAAAAATCTGAGATAATTCATTAAATTCATTAAATAATGTAAACTCTAACAAAGTAGTATACTTTAGCAGGCTTACTTTTTCACCAGAATAATTGCTTATTAGGTGATTTTGATAGAACAGTGCTCAATAACAAATATTTTTTAATTTTCTCATTTAAAAAGTTTCCAGGGAGGTAATTTGTCTTTCTGTATTGCTTTTGGTCCTGTGACATTTTAATTCTGTGTTTTGTACCATTTCATATCTCCATCCAGGCTTTTAAACACTGTGGAATTGTAACAACTATGCTACATATTTATTTGTTTTTCCATTATGTCACTTGAGCTATCGTGCTTGCAGGAAAAAGATCATACTTATTTGAAGCTATATTGGTATTGCTCCAGGAGATTTTATTATTTCTACTATATGAATTAATTTTAGTACTTCAATAGTAATAATAATAAAATTGTGGTGTGATTTGTTATAAATTGTGGCTCTTCAGAGTAAAGCGTGTCATGAAGCTATAATAATATCATAATTTGGAATCAAATCCTCCCTGAGAAAATGTGTGGGTTTTTTTGCTTTAAGATCATTACAATACTAATAGTATCACTTTGTCCTGGGTTAACACAGGCAGCTCTCACAAGCCTCCCTCTGTATGCACAGACAGGAGGGAAACAAAAAAAACTCCCCAAAACCTCTGCATTGAGATAGAGTTTAATGAGATAATAAAATGTACACATACCTTAGCCTGCTTGCAGAAAAGTGCAGGGAAATGCAGAAGCAGCAGCAAAACCCAGCAACTTCCCCTACCCCCTGTCTGCATTCGCAGTACTAGAAAACAAAAAAGGTGATAAAAATACAGTATTACTTGTAGATGAGTTTTACCCGCTCTTGTGAGCTGATTTAATGCCCAAAACCCTCAGCTGACTTCAAACATAGATTAAAACCATAAAAACATAGTCACTTTTCAAAGAGAAGAACAGTCAAAGAATTAGAACACTAGTCATGAATTTAAAAAAACAAGATTCAATTGACTATGTTACCATTTCCATATGGCCTCAGATACTCAGGTTATATTTTCAACAGTATTTGCTAGCCAATGTGGAATTAATCTCCCTTAAATTTAACTGTCAAAAATAAAAGCATTTAACCTAAGCAGTCATATCTCTTTATAGGTAAAGAAATAGAAAGATATGCCCCTCTAGAGCAAATGTCACTCCATTTATCCTTTTCTGCCCAAGAGACAACCTATATAATTAGCTGAAACTAAATGCTCTGCTCTTACAACTGCATCCAAAATGATTAGATGATTTCTGTGACTAAGTTCTGTAATGAGCATTACTTTTTCTGCACTAGCAATAACCTGAGAATAACTGTAGTGTATGAGATAAACCAATACATTGGTAAGAGATGATATAATTGTTCTAAAAGAAAATGGCATTCTTAATATTCAAGTATGAGAGAGCCCTACAACATTCAGAAACTTAAAATGCACTAAAAAGCCTCTGTTTAAGACAGATGGTAATGCATGTAACATGCCTATGGAAATGTGTCTTTATACACACAAGAATGGAAACTCTAATACATATACACTGATTTTCCTCTTGAGCATCTGCTCCATTGACTTCATCTTTGCCACTACAAGAGAAAGGCATCATAGAGGACATTTTTCCTTCAGGATATGCAAGAGACTTGGAGTGTTGACTCTAAGTATGTACTCTAACACAAATATTGTAGGTATTCAGCCTGAGAACAATAGAACTAATAATTAAGTCAGGGGAAGAGGAAGAATAGGGCTTACGGAGCCTTACATAACATAATGTGGCACTTGACAAATTATATGTTGAGCACTTAATTATGCAAATAGAAACTCTGCAAGAATATGATCACAAGATTCTCTAGGGTGTATATCAGGAAATGAATAGAAGGACAATTAGAAATGCAATATATATTCTGCTTATTATCAGAAATGGATCTATTTTCTCAGTCATCTAATATTCCTTTCTTTTTTGCTTGTTTTACACTCAGTAAAATTAATTTTATGAACATACTTCAAGTATTTCATTATTGATCTGCAAGTCCTGCTTCTGCATTAGCACTGCAATTCCCCCTTTGTATTCTGCTTTTTGTTTGCTTCATACTTAATTTTAGTTCACTATCTTCAGCCTAATTAAAATAATGAAAAAAATTAGAACAGGAAAACAATCTGTTCCAGTCTTTCTTACAAAACTTTTTAGGTTATTAAAATATCAATATTTTGAGCTCCATTTGCTTTTTGGCTTTTGATTTTTTTCACCTTCTATTTGATGTTCATATTCAAAATGTCTGCCTTGCAAAATACAATCACTGTGTAATCTGACTAGATTTTTACAATGTAGTGCAAAATATGCTCAGTTTTTAGTTTCAGTGGATAGGAGTTTCTCACCTCTAAAAGTCCCCTAGTGAAAGTCTAAAAACATGCCTATGAGAGACCATTTCTTTACTTCTTTCATCTCTTTATCTCTTCAGTAGGGAAAATGCCTTTCAAAATGTGGTAAGGATCTCTGATTATTTTTAGTCATTCCAAGATTCTCTATCTGGTCTATAGAGCTGTGTATATGATCTGAAAAATGTTTAAACCTGTTGCATCAGTGAAAGGATATGCCCGTACCCTTCTCATTGAATGCAAGGAAAATGAATAGGCAGGTATTTGATCTAATCAAAACAGCAGGATACAATACAGTTATAGACTTCCCAAATGTTGATGCTCAATCTTTTATTTCAGCAAGTGAAAGAGGACAAAAAAGAATCTACCCTTGGCCTGAGTGGGGCTGGGTTGGGCTGGGTTTACCATGTGCCCAGTGGCCAAGTGACCATTGCCCAGCCTGTCTGAGCTCCAGTTCTGTGAGTGTTGATGAAGGGGCTGACAGATGGTCCATGAGGGTATAGTGGGCTGCAGCTTCCATCCCTTCCCTAGGAGCAGGAGGAAGGGAGCAGGCTGGGCAAAAGAAATTGCATGAAATCATTCTCAAGCAGACTCCTGACTGAGAAGGAATTCTGTCCCTTCTCCTATGAATATCAAACTCCTGGTAAAGGTGGAAGGATGTTAAACACCAGTGTCATCTTTTCATGGGGAATACTGAAATGGAAAATATCTCAGAGGTAAGTTGGAAGGATAAGTGTAAAAGTAGTGAAAATAGGTAGATAGAAAGATGTTTTGGGTTTTTTCTATTAAAAAATGTTTGAGTCATCACCCCTGCAGGTAGATGTGATGTTGGGGGACACAGTTTAGGGGTGGTCTTGGCAATGCTGGCTTAACAGCTGAACTCAATCTTAAAAGTCCTTTCCTGTCTAAATGATTCTATGGTTCTATGTGTGGAGGAGATTTTCTTCAGTATTTCAACTAAATATTTTGAAATGTAAGAAAATAGCCTCTAAATGTTTTACACTTCAGGTAGTACTTTCAAAGAACTAGGATTTCAAGAAGTACAATGCTTGCTGGCCTTTTTCCAAGTTCAGTTGCAATTCTGATGGCTGTTATTTATTATTTCTTTCTTTCAGGATCAAAGTTCTTACTAACTTTGTGATTGAGGAAACAAAGTTTTGGGACATATCATTAACACAAAACACATGCTGTTTCAGTTGATAGAAGTGCAAGATTTTGTGTCATTATTAGCTAAAATTCAGTTATTAAACAAGAGGGTTTTGGTGGTGACTAAAATAGTCTCTTTTTTCATCTTTGACTTATTAGTATGTCTATTACTACAACCCATGCTGGGTTAATGGATGTCACATCAGTAGGCACAAGATAATGTACTGAAAAACTTTGAGACTGCTTTGAATTTAACTTCATAGGTAAAATACAAAAGCTTTATAGTTGCAGTTTTCTTACTGAGATTGCAAACAGTCTTTTATTATGCTATTATTTCAGCGGCAGTTTATGTATATAGGCAGTATATTTCCTGCATGAGTGTAACTGACCAAAACACTCCAAAGACAGAAGGCAGCTCAGAAAGGGGCACAATTGATGTCCTCATGAAGTTCAGATAATAAGAAGTCAAGTTGCCACAGCTGCTGTTAAAAAGAAAAAGAAAAAGTAGAACTTAGCTCAACCCAAAAGGGACAAGTTAGTTTTGTAAACAGCCTTCCCTGAGTTAACAAAATGGTGTGAATATCTTCTTGAGCTAGAGAGAGCACCTGATCATTATTCTTCATTCTATGACAAAGTGTAATCTTTCAAGATCACTAGGTTGACACATTTTAAACTACAGAGCTTGAGTAAATTGTCTCGAATGCTAAAGGGAACAAAGAAATAGACTATGGTTTGCTCTCATATTCCACTGCCTTATCAGGGATCTTTGAACAAGTTTATATTTATTGCAATTTTCACCAGACAAAATTTCCCATTTTGTAAATTCTTTGAATTCCTGAAGAACCATGTGGCAGCAAAGACACAATGACTATCGGTGGGTCAGTAACCATGGGAGCACCTTTGCTAGTTCAGATTGAGTCAGGGAAAGCAAGACAAAACAAAATTCTTTCCAAAACAAAAATTGCAATTCAATTTCATGAAGCTCTAGGTGCATATATAAACTTGCATCTCCTTGGATTGTGTGGCAACATTTTTTAATGCCTCCCTTTGAAAAGTTTTGAAAGATACTGTTTTCAGGATCTTTTGAAAGTCTTAGAGAAGAGCGATCTCCTTGGTCCTTCCCCTTCAACATTCGTTTACACTCTTTCTCTCAAGGGATTCAGCTCATCTGTCATTCTCAGCTAAAGTTGTTTTAGGCTCTGTCACTTGGACACTTACAAGGCAAGCAGGCTAGTTCAGGCTTTCCTTTTTAAGTGATTTCTAATTTAGGTGTGGACTTCATGCATTCTGATATATTTTTGCACAAACTCAATTCTGAGTTAATGCTAAAGTTCTATATATGGTGAATTTATATTATAGGTAATATGTTTATGTAATAAATGCTTTAGCTAATGCCATTTCTCTGTGAATGCCTGGATCAATGAAGGGTCAGTCCTAAAGTATAAATTACTTTTGAAGGATTGATTTGTACATGACAATTGTAAATGCTTAACTCTGATATTTGTGTTGTTTCTTTTTCAGCTCACTTCCACATGTGTTTCACTGGCATATGGCAATAATAATAGAGTTATAACTATATAGATAATACAGTTTCACATCTAGGCACTCATCTTCAGCTTAGCTTTTATCTGAGGCCTGTACTGATCATCATCTCACTGAAATAGATGTTTGTTCTCACAACCTACAGGAAGGTGGGCAAAAAAAAATTGTCTTCATTTTGTCACCCATTAAATACTTAGATAAATGGCTTAAATACTTAGAAAAAAAATTCTTTGTCTTAAAGATAAGCCTGTCATTTACAAGTTATTCATTTATTTATTTTAATATAAAGTAGAAGGTATTTTGCTACCAGTTCTTCTCTGTGTGAGCAGGAACATCTAACAGAAGATGGGCATGAAGTAATACAAGGGCTCTTCTCTGCGCAATATCTTCTGTAGGTTGTTGATAAATGCTACTGCCACTGCTAACAGTGATAACAGATTCAATACACTACAGCACTAAATTAAAATAAATGCTGCATTTTTTCAATCAGTATGTTGAGATAGGGAGACTGAGATTCTGAGTCATGACTTACTCTGCACCTTTTCCTGGTGCCGTTCACCTTCCTTCTGTCCTTCAGAAATAACAAGCAATAAATATTACTTGAATAGCATATTTACTCAACTATTATTCCACACAGATGAAAACCTCAGCAATTTGCAATGCAGCAAATCTATGTTAAATTATCATGTTAAATAGTCATTTTCCTAAGAGATGCAACAGGGTTTAAAAGATAACAGCTGTCTTGGTTTCCCTGCCTGTTTTTATAGCCTGTATTCCAAGACCATTAACATTTCATTATCAAATTGAAATTATTTAAAATTAAATTAGAAACAACATGAATAAATATATTGTCCACACTGTTCTAATTACTAAAGTTCTAATAGGGGGTAAATCAATTGACTCTATTTCAACATTATTCAAAGTTACTTCTTTTACTAAATTAGCAGCAGAAGGGGATTATGCCTGCAATAATTGGTGTCACTGTAGCTGGCAGGAAAATGGTTGGTTTGAAATTTAGGTGAAAGATTATGATCTTGGCTAATTTCCTCCCTGCTGTTCATTTTTTAAAAGAGTAGAAGGAAAGTTTGGGAAATATTCTCTTTAAAGTCTATTGGCATCAAATTCTTGAACCCACAATGAGGAGGTGTTGGTAGCACAAAACAGTGGAAAATTAGAGAGCTTAAAGGTAAACATATGATGACCAGAGTCTGGGTGGAGACCCAGTGGTCTGCATTGCCATAATGAGAAAGACTGAGGCCCTCTATTCCATTGCAAAAATGCACTTTGTTTCATCTATACCATCAGGTTACAATAAATAGAAAACAATAGAATAATATAGAATAGAATAGAATAGAATAGACCAGACCGTGTTGGAAGAGACCTTCAAGATCATCACGTCCAAATAGACCCCAACACCTCTCTGAAGCAGCCTCAAAGAAGCTGGACTAGATGATCTTTGAGGTCTTTTCCAACCTTATTCTATGATTCTATGATAAGTTTAGAAGTGAATAAATTCGTCCTCATGTTTAGATGGAACTTTATATATTCAAGTTTGTGCCCATTACCCCTTGCCCTGTCACTGGGCACCACTGGAAAAAATACAGGCCTGTCATCCTGACACCAACCCTTTAAGTATTTATAAACATTTTTAAGATTCCACATGCATTGCTGTCTCATGGTCATCCTTCTGTGCACCAGGACACCCAGGTATTTTTCCACAGAGCTATTTTCTATCATGTCAGTCCCTAATCTATACTGATATATGGGGTTATTTCCCCCCAAGGTGCAGTACCCTAAACTTGTCTTTGTTCAATTTAATAAGGGTGTTCTCTGTCCAACTCTCCAGCCTATCCAGGTCTTCCTGAGCACAGCCTTTCAGTTGTGTCAGTCACCCCTCCCAGTTTTGTGTCATCAGCAACCTGCTGAGGGAACACTCTACCCCTCCATCCAGGTCATAGGCAGATATATTGAACAGGAATGAATCCTGTACTGACCCTTGGGGAACCCTGGTCACAACCCTCTGAGCTCTTATCTTTCAGCCACTTTTCAATCCACCCTACTAACCCACACTTCCTATGTTTGCCTATGAGGATGCTGTGGTAAACACTGTCAAAAGCCTTGCTGAAGTCAAAGCAGACAACATCCACTGCCCTCTCCTCATCTATCCATCTAGTCATGCCCTCATGGAAGTCTATCAGGTAGTCTGTCTCTCTGTGTCCCACAGAGGATAGCTCTGGAGCAGATATCTGCCTGCAGCCTGTGGAGGACCCTACATCAGAGCAGGCAGATGTGCCCAAAGGATGCTGTGACCCCATGGGAAGCCTGTGCTGAAATAGGCTCCTGGCAGGAATACATGCTGGAGCAGGTTTGCTGGAAGGATGTGTGGCCCTATGGACGGATGGCTCATGCTGGAGAAGTCAGTTCCTGAACAACTGACTCCTATGACAAGGACCCCCATTAGAGCAGTTTGCAAAGAACTGCAGCCTGTGGGAAGGACTTCTGTTGGAAAAGTTTGTGGAGGACTCTCTTATGGGAGGTAACACTTGCTGGAGCAGGGGAAGAGCATGAGGAGTCCTCTCCCTGGTAATAAATTAAATTAATGTCTGCAGTTTCACCCACAACATTAATTAGTGAGTGATCTCTCCTGTCCTTGAATCAAGCTACAAGCTCTTTGTTGTATTTTCTCTCCCCCATACAGCTGAGGAGGAGTAACAACAAAGTCACAATAAAGTCACCTCACCACAATCTACAAGTAAATCTTCTGGTGAGCTTGAAGTGAAATCTATTTATGAAATGGTTCCTATACTGGATGTTGTGTTGGTTGTGTTTTTTATCTTTCTTGTAGTACTTAACGTAGACTAAGAATCTTTATAGTGATACTTGTGGTAGGATTAATCAGTTACTTAGAGTATTTATTATAAAGGAACAGATATTGAAATAGTTTATACAGCGCTAAACATGAACATCAGCAGTATTTGACCATGCTTCAATTTTCTCTGGCTACTTCATATTCTACAAATTTTGGTTGAAATTAATCCACAGAACAAGCAGACCATGATACATCTATAGCCATTTAGGTTTTGTAAGTCTAACCACACATATAGCAGAGTAACTGCTGCAACTTGAGGCAAATAAATGTTAGATACCCTTACTTAGTTACCACCAATTGTCCTCCCAAATGCTCTATGTATTTGGCAATCTCAGCTTGTTTTTCAACATGCCCTCCACTCACCATCACTCACATGTTTATGTGTACCCACACATAGAAGACATGTAATTTATTTCCCATGTGTCTTTTTCTCATATTTGCTCAATAAATGTATGATTTTCCACAGGAAATACTTATCTTTCAGTCCACATACATTCTTTTCCTTGTTTTCCCCAGCTCTTAAATAATCTAAAGGATAATTCACACACACGAAAGTTTAGTCAGTTTGAAATTGACTCGCAGTAAAGCAGTATTTGTCTTGTTGGAAAAGATGTTTTAATGCACATTAACCTGGGTAATAAATTTGATGGGACTACTTAAAACAAACAAAACCAAAAATTCCATCCATTACAACTAGGTCCTCAGCTGGAGGAGCGGAATTCAAAATACAGCGCACTTTAACATTCCCTGCACAGCAAATAATATGTTTGATACCAAAAAAAACATGATTCGCCCCCAATAGGCACATTGACTGAGGTGATATTTAAACTAACCACTGGGAGATGCTGCTCTCTTTTTTAAATTATTTCTATTTTATTCCCTTTCTAAATCACATCCTTAGACTTGCAGTCTGTTGTATGAGTTAGTCATAGATATTGGAAACACTTTCCTGAAGTTATTTCACTGGTGAGTTTCAAGTATGCTGTTCTGTAGATTCCTTTGTCATGTTCCAGATATATATGCACCATCAATCCTATTCCTCGCTTCCCAAGTTTTAGAGGTAGTTGAGTAAGAATGTATAAACTGCTGATAAGGATGCTATTTAGGACCTGGAGTTCTCCTTAGATCTTTTAAGTGTCTGTTCCAGAACCTCTTTGTATTCTGTGAGAGACACTTATTGCACTAGAAAAGGAAACTGTTGATTATGGTCTTCAGTATTTTAGACCTACGAATATCTGAACGTTTTATATTTCACATTTTACTTACTGCTTAGATGTCAAGCTGAATGCATGGCTTTCTTTTTACATAATTACTCATTGTAGCAAGAACATGATTGTGTTAAAGACAGCCGAGCGAACGGATTTATAACATTTTCTCACACTCTCTGACATCAGTGAGAAAATGTTGTCCATTATGAGTGGATAATGTCGCAGGAATAGAAGGCAGTTCATGAAAAGTGAGGCTATGGAGGTAATACAGAATAACTGTTTAATGTCAAAGAAAAGACATTACCAGAAATTTCTACAGGTTGCTGCTCTTTCTTTTCTAATGAGCTAGTGAGATAGAGAAATGTAAAGTCATTATCTTAATAAGAAAACTATGGCAGATGAAGAAATGAATTTTTCCCACCTTGAGGCTTACATCAAGAGTGATTTTAGTGAGGATCTGCAGAGAGAATGCATCTTTGTATCCAATAGTATTTATGTCCATGTCATAAAACTTAAGAGCAGAGAATCTAGAGGCTTAATAAATAGAGGTCATGGGTGCTATTCCACACAGAAATTAGGGAAAGGAAGATGAGAATGAATAAGAAAATGATGATGTGGCTGCACTTAACGCTGATTAGAATGTCCTTCTGATGATCTCTGCTTTGATAAGGTGTGGAAGTTATTCCATCAAATATGATACCATGCAGAACATCTTTCACACTAGAGGTATCAGGAAATGCTGTACAATGACAAAATAATGCCATGAAAATAGGGCAAAAACTGTATTCTCAGTGAAATTTATGTGTATATGTGTTAAAATGTTGAGTAATTTCTGATCTCTTTCACTAATGAATTCCTAAATCTTTGAAGTGCTGAAGAAAGGACTGGGAAGATTGAACTAACTTTGAATTCATAAGGTATTGTTTCTAATATTTTTGCTTTTCACTGTGTTCAAAATGTTCCATTCTGTTGAAGTCTACAGAAAGCCTGCAAGAAATTGGTCTGTGCTTTGGATATAATGTGAAGAAATTTCTTTCTTTCAACATCCTATTTTTCTGAAATGATCTATTTAAGAAATATGGGTGGAGAGAGGATAACTTGTCCTGCAGCAATTGATCAACACCCTCTCCAGCAACCTACACCTTGCTGACATTTAAACTCTCAGGTGTAATTTTGGAAGAGTTCAAAGTGAGTTTGGATGGCACCTTCAGCAACCTGCTCTAGCAGGAGTTTTCCCTGCCTGTGGCAGGTGCTTGGAATTTGATCATCATTAAAGTCCCTTCCAACCCAAACCATTCTATGAATTTTAACACTGACAAACAATGCCTTGGAGCCATGGAATAGCAACATAAAAACTGGAAAAATGCACATTAACCTTCAGATTTCCAACAGCAGTCAGAACTCTCCAGGCCACTGAATTTAATCTTTGTTTCTTTTCCTAAACATATTTTGAACTTGTGTATTCTTGTTAGTTCAGAAAGTTGTCTGTGAAGTTTTCATTGTGAATGTCAAAATTTACTTTCTTCCCTGTTTCTAAACTCATGATGACCCAAGTGTTTGCCACAGAAGTTTTTATTTTATACCCATTTTTTATGATGAAGTGTTCAAGAAGTGTGTCAAATTAAAATGCGCTAATTAAGGGAATTAGTTAGTAAGCTAACTTTCCTAGAAGACTTTACCATGTTAGGTCTGAGACTTGTCTCTTTTTTTCAGACCTGGCTTTCCAACAGGAGTCAGGAGTTTTCCTGTCTATGATTCCTTTTTGTCAGGGACCCTCAATGCACAGACTACTGGATACTTTGTGGTGCTCTGTAAAGCATCTGTTCAATAGTTAGTGAGTCTTGTTGAATTTTGTGTATGCCAGTGTCATGGGCTTAACTAAATCTGTGGATAACAGTTCAATACCATGCTGACATCATGTCAGCTTCAAACTGAAGTGCTAGCTGGAGTAAAGTATCATGGAGCTTGAAGTTTAGATTGTAACAGGTTTCCCATTTCTGGTTGCTGGTTTTGGTTTCTAGTATTGGGGTGTCGGTCTTTTTCACTAGGCTGTCTGCAGTTTGGGGAATAGGGGATTGTTTTATCAGTGGCTTCTGCTTTTGCTGTGTATTTCTGAGAAATAAGCTAAGATGCAGCTTATCATGTCATTAAACTCATTATCGCAACCTTTTTGCCCCCTTCCTGGATTGCCAAAAGAGACCGTCTTGCTTAAGACAGCTGGGTTAAGACAGTCCACTCCCACAAGTGCATCACACACAGATGAGAGGGGAAATAATGCACACAAATAAACCCTTCTGGCCTTTTCAGAGTTTTGTATGTTTTAGTGTGGTTTCTTTTTCCCCACAGTACATTTGTCATGCTGATGCATTTGTGGTCCAGGGGCAGCTGGGGGTTGATGTGCTGAAGCCTGGCTCTGGTTACATTACATAAAACCTTATGTACTTGTAATAAAACATCTGTTTTTATATATTTTACTACTTAGTATCTTGGGTGTTGGTATCTTCAAACACCACCATAACTTATTTACAAAATTTATTCAAAGGTTCAATTATTCAGTTCTGGGTTTTACAGTCCACATATAAAGACAGCTAAATGATTTAAGCACAGATCTAACAGCAATTCAAATTGGAAATACAGGTGCTGCGATCTGTGGTTTTCCCACATGAGGGATTGCATGGCAGATTAGCCAGGTACTCACAGCTTGCTCCTCTGTCCGGTATCTTCCCAGATGCTGTGGTTATAATTCAAGCAGTCTTTGTCTTGGAGAGGGCTAAAGGGCCTCTCTCTTGTGTGCTATCTCGCTGGGCTGCAGCCTCTTCTGGGATTCAGTTCTCCTGGAGCTTTTCCCCTTTCTTCCTTGGTCCAGGTGCGAAGTTGTGGGTCAGCTAAAGCAGGTTCTTCAGTTGCTACTTAGGAAGCATTTGGCTCTTGTCTCTTTGTGCTAAGCAGGCCTTTAGCTGCTTCTCCAGCAGCATTTGGCTCTTGTGTGCTGGGTGAGAAGGAGGCAAGTTGCCTGACTTCTTGGCTGGTTTAAATACTGTCCCAAGACAATTAATACCCTTTGGTAACACAGAACCCTGATAACTGGACCCATAGGATGGGGTATATCCAAACATGGCTAGGGACACACAGTTCACAGCTGTGTTACAAAGTTAGTTACATGCGCTACGTGTTTATCTGGACCCCAGGAAGCGTCCAGATTTGCACATTCACATGTGCTTACAAGGTTAATCACACACGCTATATGTTTGCCTTGACCAGCTGGACCCCAGCAACTGTCCAGGTTAGCACATTCACAGATGCTTAGCCTATTGTCTGGGCTAGAGTGTGTTTTGGGGTTTGACCCTTCAGGACAGTACTCTTTCTGCATGTGCACTTTCTGGGGGCATGTTATGAGAGAGGTATCAGTGTCTATTCCCATTACAAGCAAGAGGAGAAGAGAAAATGACTTCAAGTGGCACAAGGGGAGAATTAGATTGGGTCATGAGAAAAAAATTCTGCATGGAAAGGGTTGTCAAGCATCGGGTCAGTCTGCTCATGGAAGTGATTGAATCACCATTCCTGGAGGTATTTAAAGGATGTGTGGATGTGGTGTTTTGTGACATGATTTAGTAGTGGGTTTGATGGTGTTGGGTTAACGGTTGGACTTAATCTTAAAGGTCTTTTGAACCTAAACAATTCTATGGTTGGATACTACAATTCTGTGTTTTGTGAAGGTAGGGAAAAAATCGCTCAGCACCAGACTGAGTCTCTCTGGATGAAATCTTTACTGCTTTCATCATGATTTATGATGCAGATTTATTAAACTCTTCTTGTCAAAAAAAATTAAAATTCAGCATATTTCTTTCATCCATATTCAACCTAAAAAATGGCATTTACAAAAACTAACTTCGTCTCAAATTCCCATCTAGCCAGTTTTGTGATTAATGGAGGGAATGGGAGAAGAAGAAATATTAATTTCTCTCTCATCTAAATTGTCAGCAGTTTGTCTGGACCTTAATGAATAGCATTGGCAACATATCACATTTGTGAGATTTGTCAAAAGTTCCCAGAATGCTACATAAGGTTTTTGGTATCAGAATATAAAGTGGTAATGTTCAAGTGCTATATCAATGTATTGGAAGAATTTACTATGCCTCATATCTAATCAATAACTTAATTTTAGTCAAGTGACTGTGATAAACAATGAGAATGAATCGAAATGATTGATTAAAACCCACAATACTGGCAAAGAGGGATGATAAATTCTCATCAAAAGCAAGAAAGATGATCAACCTGGGTGTTTTTTTCTCAATCACTGGAAAAGAAGAATATGTGAGGAATAATGGTAATATCATGACAGAACATTGGATATAACTCCCTATCCAAAAAATCCCCAAGGCTTCCAATGGATAAAATGAAACAACTCAAACCTAGGTTTAGCTCTTAGTGCTGTCCTCATCTGCACTGCTCATCATTGCAAAATGATTTACTGAGGTTTCTGAGACACAACGTTGCTCTGAATTAGAAACATCTCAGAGACAAAGACCTCTCCATCTGTATGACACTGCTTTTGAGATGCAGGACTTCATCCTTTTCTTATTCTACAATAATGCCACTGAAGTTCATGGAAGCCAACAATATACAAACTTGAAAATCTGGAGTGCTGTAGTCTGAATAGTCTAAATGCTCATTATTCCATGAGCTAATGTAACATAACCTAATATTCAAAGACAGTGAGCAATTCTGCTTCAAAACCCCAAAGTATATTGTTCATAGCAGCTACTAAGTGGTTTCACCTACTGGCCAAGTAATTTGTAAATCTAGGAAAGGTGCTTCCTTACACAATTGTGCCATTTTGGTGTCACGTCCATGATCTCTACTTAATTTCTTGTTATGTCAGCACAGATTCTGTTTCATGGATGAGTTACGCTACTTTCATAACCACAGTACCACTAACAATTTTGTGGCTTTCCTTATTTGAACTGTCCATGTACTTTGAAATTAAAAACCTCATACATTATATCCAAGTCCTCTCTAACCAATTATTTTGGTTTCTCTTTAGTGGATCTATTGCACTAGAAGTGGCTAGATTTTCAAATAAAGTAACTAATCCCCAGACCATCTACATGCACAAGTGCACTTGTGACATAGTACAGAAAGTTGTAATGTATTTGATTTGAGTTTTATTTCATCATCTTCCATGCATATCTGCATCTAGCCAAGCACTAGGCTCTTTTCCTAGTAAAAGCATTTTACAATGGCATGCTACCCTATTGCAGCAATGCAAGCTGTAGTACAGCTCACAGCCATTTTCTCTTATCACTTCAGTGTTAAGGTTCTTTACATCTCTAAATGTTCAAAGGGGAAGTCTTCAATGCATTCAGTCCCAGTTTCCATTCTGCAACTAAGTGACAATGGAAAAATTGCATTCTGAAAACTGAAGGGAGAAAATTCAGCAGAAAATTCCTTGTGAGGATTAGATTCCTTGTGAAGAAGATGTCAGATGGCAGAACAGCTTAAAAAAAAATCAGAATATTTCAAAGTATCATGTAATTTTTACCAAATATCATTAATGTAATATACTGGCTGCTTTTATTGCCAGCAACTTGTCACAATAAGGCAGGTTTTGAGATCTATTGCCTGCCTTGTCAGAAGAATAAGGCAAGGCATCCTTTTGTATCCTTAGGTTTCTCAATCCACTTTTGTGGAAGAGATGATCCTTTTATGGATCCCCTGAATGAAACCAAGAAGGAACTGTGTAGCTGGTTTGGGAAAAAATAAAAAACACTTGATTTTATCTTGCTTACATGTGCAGGAGGAAAAGTTGGAAATATAGGAAAGAAGGAGGAAACAAGCAAGGGCTAGCAAAGCAAAAGATAATTACCACCACTGATCCAGGTGATGTCTTGCTGCTCCTGAAGGTTTTGATCAGTGAGGAAGCTTCAAAGTCTCCCTATTGCTTCTGGGGTTTTAAACCTTTTCCAATCCCATACACAGTCACACTTCCTCATTCTGTTGAGAACATATGACTGGTTTCAGCACTGGTCCCACAGCTAGTTACCTGGGCCAGTCCCAGTCCCACAGTAAACTCTTGAGAGTAGAACTTGTGGCTTTGTCCATTTGCTATTGTCACAGAGCTGGTGGTAATGGTGTGAGAAGTGCTCTGTCAGTCATCTTTTGAGAGTCCTGTCCATGAGAAGGTCCATGAAAACTTGTCACAGTGAGCCTCAGCATCTGCTGGTTATCAGTACAGAGTTTGTGGTCTTGTAGATAAGCAAGAATACCTTCTGAGACAATGCTGTGAAGGCAAACATAAGGATGTGCTTTTTTGGCTAGAGTCCTACTCGTAGTGAGAAGGCACAGTGAGCCCCAGCATCAGCATGGAGCTTGAAGCAGGGATCCCTCTGGGACAATAGTGTGAAACACTCTGGGATGGTAAACAATGCTGAGGCAATTAGAGGAAGACAAACTTAGCTCCTTACATCAGGATATTAGAAACCCCTTCTGAATTCACATTGTTAATTGTATGTTAGGCTGCAAGTGAGAAGTTGTCTTATTGTGAAAAGAATTGGAGGCCTTTTGACATTGTAACACAACTGGTCTACTAGCCATGCAGATGAAAAAAACCAAAACCAAACCACAAAAAATAGTGACTAGCAGTAAGAAAATGCAGCTACAAAGAAAATTTTAGAACATTTCAGACACAATGAGAGTATCAATCAGGAAAAGCCACTGTTCATTGATGTTACTTGTAGGTACATCAGCAATAAGAGATAAGGTTTATGTTTTTCAGATAAATAAGATTGTGTGGTAAATTCACCTTTCAAATAAAGGAACATGGTACAGGCAATATCATGTTTTCATTTGTGATTTAAAGGAGACATACACAGCAAATTAACCCAAGGATACCTAGTTCATGGTGTAGATTGTCTCTGTTTCTCCCATCAGGTGCCAATATGATCCCATGTTTTCATACCAACATGAACCTCTGTGAAAGGTTGCTGATGGCAGCACATGACACGTGTTACCACATTTCATCCCTAGTGTATGAAGCTCTGTGCAGGAAATTATACCAGGGCCTGGTCAAGCCTTCATGCCTCTTCTCCTCAGTAAAATTTCACTAACAAAAAGGATAAAATTCAGATATGTGATGAGAGTTATTAAAAGTCTAATATTTTGATTTCTTTGATTTAATTAATTTTCATTCAGAGTCATACAGTAAACCTTTGCATAATATGTTTAGCTCAGCAATAGCTCACATTGTACTTCATTACACATACTAATATGTGTATTTATGCTAAATGAACAAGCAGCCTTTGTATGACAGTCAAATAAAAGTATGTATGAGCAAGGCATTATTATTATTGCTTGCAGGAAAATAGATAATTGTGGTAGGGAAGCTCATAGTATTTAACTTTTTCATTATCGTTACAATGGTCATTTATTAGACTAAGCTGTGTGGGTTTCTCATGATTTTCTGAATTTCCTTCCAATTTCTCTTTCAATGGGGGAAAAGTAAAATACCAACCCCAAACCAACCAACCCCCCCCAAAAAAACTGAAAAACACCTCAAATATCATCTACCTGAAGGGAGGTTGTAGCCAGGTGAGGGTTGGTCTTTTCTCCCAGGCAACCAGCACCAGAACAAGAGGACACAGTCTCAAGCTGCACCAGGGGAGGTTTAGGCTGGATGTTAGGAGGAAGTTCTTCACAGAAAGAATGATTGGCCATTAGAATGGGCTGCCCAGGGTGGTGGTGGAGTCACCATCACTGGAGGTGTTTAGGAGGATACTGGATGGGGCCATGGTTTAGTTGATTAGATGGTGTTGGATGATAGGTTGGACAATGATCTCAAAGGTATTTTCCAACCTGGTCTATTCTATTCTATTCTATTCTATTCTATTCTATTCTATTCTATTCTATTCTATTCTATTCTATTCTATTCTCTAGTAATCCCAACAGCTAAACTGCTTACTAATCAATGATTGACAGATATATAAAGAATTGACAGATTATATAATGAATTCCTACATGAGATCATGAGGTCTGTGGTGATGGGTTGGACTTGATGATCTTTGAGGTCTCTTCCAACCTTGGTGATTCTGGGATTCTCCGATTCTGTGATTCTAAAATGATAGAATACATAGAATACATAGAATAAACCAGGTTGGAAGAGACCTTCAAGATCATCGCGTCCAACCCATCAACCAATCCAACACCACCTAAACAACTAACCCATGGCACCAAGCACCCCATCAAGTCTCCTCCTGAACACCTCCAATGACGGCGACTCCACCACCTCCCCGGGCAGCCCATTCCAATGGGCAATCACTCTCTCTGTATAGAACTTTTTCCTAACATCCAACCTGAACCTCTTATACCGCTGTCTCTATTGAAATAAATGGGGCACATGATGCAGTCATGCCAAAGAGTATTTGATAAATTCTTGTGCAGTGCTAAGATTCAGGGTATACATCACAATTTAAGGAGAGAAACATGCTTTTCAGTTATGCAGAAACATGTCTAAGACAGGAAGAAAAAATCAAAATAGAAATAATACTCCTTATAGAATTATACTGTTATCAAGGCATTATTTTCTTTCACATTAATTTTGAAAATAAATAAATAATGTAGCACAGTTGGAAGGAGTTGGTCTAACATGCAGCTGCTGAGAAGAAAACCCTATATGGCACATATGTTGAAAAACTGTAAGAATGTGTCACACCAATCTTTTTTTTAAATACTCTTTTTTTTTTCCTGTTCAAATATTGTATGAAGACCAGGGGTATCTGGTATCAACACCAGAAATTAAATAGCATAATAGGAGGTAAAAATAATTTGATAATTTAATTCCAGGTGAAATTATGTATATTGGAGTAATTAGATCAAGTAGTAAAGACATTAGATCAAGTAGTAAAGACATTAATCCTGTTGTACAGTTTTAGAAAGTCTAAAATATGTTGGTGATAAAGTCACATAAATGAGTTTACCAGAGACTGATACTTTGTCAAAGCAGCTTTTATTTAAACTTACTTAATGTTTGGGTCTAGTTTTAGCATTTGTCCTGGGTAGGCAAGATTAGACAGAATAAAACTAAGAAGGATTGCCTGGTCCTTTATTTTTCTTCAAATGCAAAAAGCACCTAATAGTTGTGAAAAAAATGCATGTGCATCTCTGCTGAAGTAGGAAAAATATTCTTGAACTACAGAAGATTAGAAAAACATGGTCACAGCTTTTTGTCCACTGCATCACCAGATGCTTCAGGAGACAGACACAATGGAATGGTAATTAATTTTGGTTTTCTAGCTCAGAGGCATAAACCAAAACAACCTTTTCCGATCTAATCTTTCTTAGTTAATAAAGTGTGGAATACAGGAGAGGAAGAATGGGTGGGTGATGGAGGAGAGCTGTAGGTATTGAAAACATTTTGCTTGAACCTCATGAAGAATCTCTATAAAAGCTTCATGTCTTGGGTTAATAAACAAGATAAGCAAAAGAATGTAAGAAAAGTAATGAACCTGAAGTACCTGTTGCAATGCCAAATCATCTAGAGTTCACAGTTTGAATACTGAGGCTGATGAAAGATATTTTGACCAAACAAATTAACATAGATATCTACTGAATAAGAGTAAATTGAAGTTTTTTAACTGAAAATGTTCTAGTCTGTTTCCCATAAGGATCTCCCAAGATGCATAGAACAGATAATACACTTTCTGTTCAGAATTTTAACTGGCTTCAGCAAGTGTGTTTAAAGGAGTTTGAACTAAATGTATCAAGTTAAAACTCACCACAGTGATACCAAGTCTTCTTTTTTTCTTATCTTAATAGAAATATCCGTATCAACTGTGATCAGAGAACAAGTAGAAAAGACAGCAATATTATAAAGCATTACAGAAAAAATGTCTAGTAGCACCTAGTAGTGAAGACACTACCTACTAGAGTTTTCATATAGAATAATGTCAGCTGCACCTATCATCTTATTCCTAAAAATAAATCAATATACTGCATGAGGATAGAAGTTAACATGGATCCAAAAAGGGTTAGAAATCAATTTATTATAATGATTAATGGAATAAAAAGTTAAGCAGTGCATTTCTTCTTTATAGATGTCTTTTTTTTTCTCTTGCAAGGAAGATAGTGAAAATGTCAGTGACAATAAGAACTAGTAAAATAATAATTTAAATTAAACAAGTTGATTCAGAGACAGGATATACTCCTAAGGTCAAAGAAGAGCAGCTTTAAAATAATAATTCAAATCTTTGTGGCTACTAATGGACTTTACATACAAATATGACAATGACATAAGTTGTGGTAAATATTTGTACATTTTCTTCCTTCACAAAGGGGAAATTTCTGACATGGAAACCATCTGAGTTCTTTTTGTGGCCTTCTGAAGCAGCTGGTACTTGTCATTATGGAAGTCTGAACATCTGACAAATTTTTGGCAGCTCTGAACAAGTCTGGCAATTTCTATTACTTTTTATTGCTGTCAAAGATGTTTTCAAGAGCCCACAGCTCAGTTATCACAAGAGGGCACTGTAGGAATGCCTGTTAAAGAGTACCCAAACATTGATCTGAAGCATGTTGATTATTTCTTCTTAATTGTTCCTTTTTTCTTTCTACACAAGAGGAATAAACAATAAAAATGCTCAGAGCATTACCAAATCACAGCTTGCTTATGAAATACAACATTCCTCTAGTGAAAGTGTTCAGGAATTTATACTGCATAGTCAAAGCACTATGATATTAAATTATTAATAGTTATAATCCTTTACACTGCCAGTTCTCTGTTCTAAAACATTTCTTCAGCCCCTCTCTTGCCCATACCATCTTTTACATGACCAAGTGTTCATTTTAATATGTTTAATAATATGACCAATAGCCCAGCTGAAGTGCTTTTATACCAATATACAGCATAGGTAACAAGCAGGAGGAGCTGAAAGCCACAGTGCATCAAGAAATCTACACTCTAATCACTATTGTTGAGATGTGATGGGATGAAATTACTCAAAGAAAGTGCTGCAATTGATGTCAATAAATGATTCAGAAGGAACAGGCAGGAAGGAGGAGTAGAGTATGATGGCTGCCCTCAGTAAAAGAATGGTAAAAGAAAACTCACAGTAAAAGAGCTACCTTTGAAAAACAGATGACCAGGTTAAGAGTTTATGGGTAAAAATTATGAACCAAAGCACCAAAGGAGAACTCATATTTGGTGTTTTTCACAGGCAGCTCAACCAAGGGGAGCCAATTGATGAAGTGTTCTTACTTATCTACAGGCTCTGATCCTGTTGAGGGACTTCAATCATCCTGACATTTCCTGGTAAAGCAGCACAGCAAGCTTTAAACAGTTCTGGAGGCTCTTGAAATGCACTAAGGATAATTTCCTAATCCAGATGATAGACAGCAGAACCAGATGAGAAGTGTTACTACACCTGTTTTTTGCCAATATAGACAAACTAATTAGACATGCAAAAGTTGAGGCATCATGCCTTGGTGGATATCAAAAACATAAAACTAATCATAGAATCATAAAGCAGTGGGGGTTGGAAGGAAACTATTGAGATCACTGAATCCAACCCCTCTGGGAAACTGCCTTCAGAAACAAAGGAGACGAGAGAATTGAGGTTGCTTAGCAAGGAGAAGGCTCCAGGGAGACCTTATTGTTACATTGTGAATTTCCACTATTTTCTTAAATCTGACTTGACTTTACTATTCTTTAAGAAGCTTACCAGACTTGCTGTTCACTAGGACTGCAGGATCTTTCCCCATGGAGCTGTTTTCCAGCAGGATGTTCCCTATTCTCAGTACTAATGTGTTCCTGGAACAAACATAAGAAAGACTTTTTTTATCATATCACATGGCTAGAAAACAATTATGGTTTTTTGACTTCCAATTGCATTAAATCATAAATTTTATTGGATGTCTTTGATCCAAGAAAGTAGAAACATTCACTGTTGCCTGATAAAAAATTCTGGGAATACAGAACTGACACCACAAGTTACGGTAACTAGAAAATGTGTTGGAAGTGAGCTGCTACACGTTAATTCATTTTCTGTAAAGAGTTTTCTTTCAGCATCTACTTTCTTTTTTATTTTTTTCTTCAGAAAAGTAGAGACAAAATAATAATCTTATTATCCACAAGACAGACTGATGAAAGCCTCGTTGCTCATTCCAACCAGGTTGGAAAAGACCTTCAAGATCATCAAGTCCAACCTATCACCCAAAACCATCTAATCAACTAAACCATGGCACCAAGTGCCTCATCCATTCTCCTCCTAAACACCCCTCCAGTGATGGTGACTCCACCACCTCCCTGGACAGCACATTCCAATGGCCAATCTCTCTTTCTGGGAAGAATTTCTTCCTAACATCCAGCCTAAACCTCCCCTGACACAGTTTGAGACTGTGTCCTCTTGTTCTGGTGCTGGTTGCTTGGGAGAAGAGACCAACCCCCACCTGGCTACAACCTCCCCTCAGGTAGTTGTAGACAGCAATAAGGTCTCTCCTGAGCTTCCTCTTCTCCAGGCTAAACAACCCCAGCTCCCTCAGCCTCTCCTCATGGGGCTTGTGCTTCACACCCCACACCAGCTTTGTTGCCCTTCTCTGGACATGTTCCAGCAACTCAACATCTTTCCTAAACTGAGCACATATTATTTTACTAGATCAGTGGTTAAAATATGGCTTATGTTGTGCTAAAATTCATCACATTTCAAAAGTGCGTTTTCCTTCCAACTATGAAAAGTCACATTAGATATCATTTGAGCAAAATTGTTGTTTCAGCAAATTTTGTTTACTCCATATGTACATTGATTGCAAAAGGCCTTCCTCTGTCAAACTTTGTTTGTTGTATTGGAATTCTGGAATTCTTGTTGCTCTCAATCCACAGGCAGATTTGTACATGGGTGTATGCAGTAATTGAGAAGTTTGTACTGCAATGGATAAACTCCAGTTTTGCAAACACACTGAGTCATTTGCCTAAATGGAATTGACAGCAAAACGGGGCACTTCAATTCTCTACAAATGTTCGCACACAAATGTTTGGTATCTTGGGACTTTGAATTGATTTCCTCTGTTTTAATCCATTTAAGAGAACTTGCCACCTAAGCATTAACTGAATAGTAGACAGGGGGTTGCTATAGTATCTTTCTACCTGTCTGAATTGAACTACTGTTTCAGCCACTGAGGTCTTTTCACTTATGGTTCAGCTCCCAACAGTCTCCTAACAGCACTCTGACAGGGATTTTCTTCCTTAGTAAAAGTTTTACTTTCACAAACATGATGCTTTCCCTGAGGTTAGAGCTTGGGGTGGGGGGAAGGCAGTATAAAGTCTGATAGATTCCTGTAAAATATACTTGATGATATTGTAAAATGAAAGCCTGTTGCTTTTTCCCAGTATCACAGGAGGAAATGCTTTGTAATTCCTGAGACATGTAAAATGGGTTGCAGGTGAGACCATTCAACCTGAAAATTCCTCCTGAGTTCTAATGGAAATTCTCTAATGAACAAAGACAGAGAAAGCACACTGTTTAGAAGACCATGGAAACAAAATCTGACCATTTTTGTTAGGTGTCTTGCTGTGGACTACTTTAATAGTAGAAGGTTTTTTACAGTAACATTTTCAGAAGATGAGACATGCAGAAATGGTTGATGCTATGAACAAACTGAAGTAAATAAAATATATCCTCTAAACATGCTGTTGCTTTTCCTTGTAAATAATTTACTCACTAAACTATGATAGACTAGACTAGACTAGACTAGAATAGAATAGACCAGATTGGAAGAGACCTTTGAGATCATCACATCCAACCTGTCATCCAACACCATCTAATCAAATAAACCATGGCACCAAGCACCCCATCAAGTCTCCAAATGCTTGAAAAGATACTACACCTTCCAGAAATAGTACATCAGACTAGTGACACCAGAAAATGTTAAAAATAGAACTAACAAAGGCAATGTTGCACATTGTTTTCATGAATTTTAATATAGATGCAGAAAAAAACATATAGTGGATATTAACAAGAATTGAATTCCTAATCTTATGATTTCCTTCTCTGGAAACAATGAAAATTCCCAATATGAACCTAAATTCTGTAAAACTTATGGTTGATAGATTTGCAGTGAATGTGTTGAAATAATGTAATTACTTTGAAAACACTATTGAAGTTTGGAATACCCAGTTTATACTATTACTTACTTGAAGAAACTGTTAGGCTCTCTTGGCAAGGTTCTGTGCAGGGTTGAAGGCAGTTTGAAACCTGCCAATACTGGCATAACATTGCACTAATAAATATCGTGGGAAACTTGTATAAATCAACCAGCTGGCACAGAGCTTACTTTTCTTTCTGCAAGGGAGCTGGCAATTTTTTTCCCTCTGTTGAAAAAAAAAAAAAGGAAAAAAAAAAAAAAAGCTCTGCTATATTTTATTGTAACTGGTATTTGAGGTTGAAGAGGTATATAACCTATTACTGAGATTTAAAATACTTCTCAATGTAAACTATGGACTCAAATTTTTACATTTGCTTCTAACTTTTCCACACTTTAACCATTTGGGTTTGATTTTTCTCTCAGAAGTTTTGGTAAAGACTGCTATTATTATCATCTGATGTTTGTTTGAAAACAGTCAATCACTACCCTCTAACTTCTCCATCTTCAAGACTTGAAATTATTTGGCACAACCCTGTATCCTTAAAAATGTCAGTAGAGCTTTAACATTTAAATACCCTGCAGATGCTTATTACTGATTTTTTTTTAGAGCTTTGTTGTTTAACTCTTCAAAGATTTTCTTTGCATTGACCTGTGAGGAGAGGCTGAGGGAGCTGGGGTTGTTTAGCCTGGAGAAGAGGAGGCTCAGGGGAGACCTTATTGCTGTCTAGAACTACCTGAAGGGAGGTTGTAGCCAGGTGGGGGCTGGGCTCTTCTCCCAGGCAACCAGCACTAGAATAAGAGGACACAGTCTCAAGCTGTGCCAGGGGAAGTTTAGGCTGGATGTTAGGAAGAAGTTCTTCACAGAAAGAGTGATTGGCCATTGGAATGAGCTGCCTGGGGAGGTGGTGGAGTCACAATCACTGGAGGTGTTTGGGAGGAGACTTGATAGGGTGCTTGGTGCCATGGTTTAGTTGATTAGATGGTGTTGGATGATGGATTGGACGTGATGATCTCAAAGGTCTTTTCCAACCTGGTTAATTCTATTCTATTCTATTCTATTCTATTCTATTCTATTCTATTCTATTCTATTCTATTCTATTCTATTCTACTTTAAGACTGTTTTCCTGTGTGTTGTGTTGAAGTAATATGAGCCTGAAGTACAGAGCTGGCCAGCAGAAAAACATTTGTGAGACTTCATTGATCTGTGTTCCTTGTTCTGCCTTTTCCACACAAGGTACCACTGTAACCCCTCCTACTTGCAGTTTGCCACTTCTGCAAACAGTAAGTGAGAGTGCAGGACATTTCCTTCAGGACCTCTTTATAACTTGCCATCCCCATTATTTGTTATGGACAACTAATGCCTACTTCTCGTGCAAAGCTTGTCTTGAGCTTTTTGCTCCAAGAAAAATCTTACTTTTCTAATACTCTATTGTAAATCTGTTAGTCATTCTTGTCATATTTTTTAAATATCCCTGGATAAAATAATACAGAAATTAGCAGTGATTTGTTCAGAATTCTTTCTCTGGGTCTAGTTCATCAGAGCAGCAATCCTTAAAATTTTATATGATTACAATTTCTGTAATAGTCAACACTCTCTCTTTTGCCTCTTCACCACAGAAGTAGGTACATGCAGATCTCTCTATGTGCACATTCTTAGATGCATGAAATAATCACTTTTCTGGCCTGATGCATGATATTCTCCTGTCCGTTTCCAGCACCCGACTGAGAGTAACCAATCACCACCTTGGTAAAAGAGCTCTGGCTCTCAGGAGTCAGCTTGCTTTGTCTAATATACTCAGGGTTACCCCAGGATTTTCTGCAGTGTCTCAAATTTAAATAATCTTTGTCCTCTTCTCTTTTCAAAATCTTCACTTTCTAAAGGTCACTGTGAAGAATTCTCTTCCCTTTTGCTTAAGACTGTGTTCTCTAGTGGCAAATTTGTTCTGCAGAATACTTCTAAGGACTAAGAACATATTTTGTGGAATATGAAATAATAAAGAGCTTTAATGAAAAGCAACATGATATAATTCAATCTATAGCCATGTCGAATGAATCATTCTTATGTCAATATGAACGAACATATTTTACTGTGTTTTTAAATAACATGTTTCTTGCATTTTCTCTGGCAAGGCATAATGTATAAGAATTCTACTCCTAGTTCTGAGGGTCTAGTTCTAGTTCTGAGGTTTTTCTAGTTCTAGTTCTGAGGTGAAATATTTGATATTAATAGCTGACTGGAGTTTCTTCCTTTGTTTCCACATCAAAATACAGTGTTCTTGCCCTTCATTTTTCTAATCTGTTTTTTTGAAGCTCACCCCCCTCTTTATATTTTTTCAAGAGCATACATAGAAAGTTTTATGAAAACCTTGTAATATCATAATAGACTAGGTATTTTGTGTATTGTAAATGTCTGACTCAGGATGAAAATTGAGCAAATAATTTCTATTTCAGTGTAGGATTAATTGACGCTGTTCCATAGAAAGGAATTCACCAGTATCCAGCAACGTCTACCTGTGGCAGATTTAGAATAGGATAGGGTAGGATAGGATAGGATAGGATAGAATTAGAATAAACCAAGCTGGAAAAGACCTTTGAATAGAATAGACCAGATTGGAAGAGATCTCTGAGATCACTGAGTCCAACCTATCATCCACCACTATCTAATCAACTAAACCATGGCATCAAGAGCTCCATCCAGTTTCTTCCTAAACACCTCCAGTGATGGCGACTCCACCACCTCCCTGGGCAGCTCATTCCAATGGCCAATCACTCTTTCCATGAAGAACTTCTTCCTTAAATGCCTTCTATTGTATGTAGAAATGTTGATGCAGCATTGAGTAAATGCAAATGCAGCCATATCATGTAAAGCAAAATATTAGTTTGCTGTGCACCCATAAGAAAAAGCTAAAGCATTAGTATTCCACAACAATCTTTCAGCTATTTGATGTAGTCTTTAATATGTCAATAAAATTCAGCAGAAAGCCATAATGTATACCCTTGATACTTTGTGGGGAGGAAAAAGAAAAGAAAAAAAGGATTGCCTGAATGCTAGAAAATTTGAATTGTGTAGCTGAGATATTATGGAGCTCACTCACTTAATAATAAAATGGGGCATAATCTAATTCTTTCAGCTGTACAAGAATACATGAAAGAATCTCATTCTTTCAGTTGCTATTTATACGGATATTCCTAGCATTAAAAGTGGAAAAAACATCTTCTATTTTTTTTTCAGTTTGATAGTGAGACAAAAACTCTAGAGAGGAAAGAGAATGGAAAATTGCTTGAGATTAAATAAAACAGAACTCTTTTGATGAAACCAAAAAGATATCTTCCCAAAATTTGTCCTTCCTTCTCATTTACTGAATGAAAACTCCTTACGGAATGAAAATTCCATCTGGTTTTGTAAATTGTTTTACTTCCTCTGCATCTGTTTTTAAGTTAATTTCTCATATGTAAAATAAAAGAAAGGAAAAACAAGGGGGAAATTATGCAACTCGAGAGATGAACTAAAACTGACATCAGGATGTTAAACTTTTTACTCGCCGAAGTCAAAACTCAAGGCGTGCAGTCTTCAGCATTACTGTGCAGCAACTTATTGTGCACAGCCGTCAGGGCATTGCAGCACAGCAACAAGTCAGATTCTTTATAAGGACAGCTGAAATTAAGACAAACAGGTCACTCTACTATCTCAAATTGGCTGAATCAAAATTAGCTTGATTCCTTGAAAATTATTTTTCCCTTAAAGCTTTGAGGCAAAGACTGAATCCTTCCATTCTACTAATTCAGATATTATATTTTGTCTAAATGAATGTAGTTAATGTTGTCTTATAATCAGTTGTTGACATTAGTAAGCTTTAAATTCATTCAAATGCTTATTTGAATAAGAAATTATTTATTCTTGCTGCTGATACAGAGTATTACAATCTGACAGCAGCATAAAAAAATATGTCCAGAGAGATGTGGACATTAGTGCATAATCTCTTAACTCTGTAAGCCTTCACCACATCTGAAGACCAAAGTTTTGACAAATAGACAACAGTTAACATAATTTTGTAACTCTTGAAGTTACTTAGGCTTCAGTACATTCAAAGATTTTGGCAATTTCTTCATTCTATCAATGTATTTCAAAATCTGGCTTTGGTTTTCTATGGTTTCTTGGGTTTCTGTGATAAATATACACTTTTCAAAAACATCACACAATTTACAAGAGCCAAATCCCTTTAATCAAAGGATTAGATAACCTGCATATGAGTCATATCATTGCACATACAAGTTAATCATTGCACACAATGAAGTTAATATGCATGATTTTATGGCAAAGCTGGTGCAAATTCATGGAGCTCTAATGACATGTATGTAGTTACTGCAAGAGTAGTGCATCCTGTGATGAATATAAGTTCTCTCTCTGCATACGCGTGTGTTTAAATATGGTTCTGGCCTGTGGCCAGCAGGAACAGAGAGGTCATTCTGCCTCTGTACTCAGCACTACTTAGGACACACCTTGAGTATTGTGTCCAGTTCTGGGCCACTCAGTTTAGGAAAGATGTTGACTTGCTGGAACATGTCCAGAGAAGGGCAACAAAGCTGGTGAGGGGTTTGGAGCACAAGCCCTATGAGGAGAGGCTGAGTGAGCTGGGGTTGCTTAGCTTGCAGAAGAGGAGGCTCAGGGGAGACCTTATTGCTCTCTACAACTACCTGAAGGGAGGTTATAGCCAGGTGAGGGTTGATCTCTTCTCCCAGGCAACCAGCACCAGAACAAGAAGACACAGTCTCAAGTTGTGCCAGGGGAGGTTTAGGCTGGAGGTTAGGAAGAAGTTCTTCAAAGAAAGAGTGATTGGCCATCGGAATGTGCTGCCCAGGGAGGTGGTGGAGTCACCATCACTGGAGGTGTTTTGGGACACTTGGTGCCATGGTTTAGTTGCTTAGATAGTGTCAGGTGATAGGATGGACTTGATGATCTCAAAGGTCTTTTCTAACCTGGTCTATTCTATTCTATTCTATTCTATTCTATTCTATTCTATTCTATTCTATTCTATTCTATTCTATTCTATTCTATTCTATTTCTACTCTAGTCTACTCTATTCTACGCTCACAAACTTAGTATGTTTATGATTGTTGAAGACTCTAATGAAATGCCAGCTGGACTTTTTTCTCCCTTTCTTTCATGATATATTGAAAGACAGAAGTGAAAACACGGAATTTCTGTTTACTCCCTTGGTAAAGTTATCTGAGTTCTAGCAGGGAGGAAGCTGCATTTTGTGGTACCTTCTGGTTCTTGGGCTCAGCTTAGCTAAATTTTAGTAAACCATTTGTGTTGGGTAATGTTGCAGTGCTCAGTGTTCAGTGTGACAATATTTTATGTTGAACAATACAGTTAAATACTGATTTATCCAAACACAGTATGTGTTTCACTTTATTGTTTTTATCATGTCATAATTTATGATAGAGGACAGTTTCCTTTAACTGGGGGAGAGAAAGATGAAAAAGTAATATTACTTTTTTTAGAGTCAGGCACAGTCAAAAGGAGATGACATCAATCTGACCTGTGGAATTTACCTAGGTTTTAAATATTCATAGATATATGTTCAAACCCTAGCTGTTCATTTCATGATCATACTAAATCAACAGAAAGGATGAAAGAGAAGAGGCTTTGTTTCAAGGCAAGGATGTATGCTTGTTTCAAACTTTAAACATCCTTACTTACGGTTGTTTAACAATTGAACATCTGTCTGTGTCACATTTGTTCCATTCTCTCTGAAATTCTCCATATTACGGAGACATGAATGCTTGAGTGTCATCCTCAAAGTATAACAGCTCTAATCCTTTCCAGCAAATGGAAAGATTAAGTAGAGTTTGCATGCCAATGAAGCAGCAGTAGGACGAAATTCCTCAGAGCTTCTGTCACCCCTGTTTTCCATACTTTACACAGGCGGTTTTACCACACTATCTTTTTTACTATCTAGCATTTCCTTGTGAGTTTCCTGACTTCCTTTTGCATAAATAATTTAAAAATGAAATTACAGTCTTACTCTTTTTCCTGAGGGTGTTGGAGGTGTTCTGGTTAAATCTTGCTAAAGAAGAAAGCAATAGCTTCTGTATCATAATCATAGAACCACACAATATCCAGTCCTCCCTGTAATGAACAGGTATATTTTCAGCTGGATCAGGTTGCTCAAAACTCTGTCCAACCTGGTCTTGAATGTTTTCATGGAAGGGGCTATACAACCTCTCTAGGCTAGCTGTTCCAGTGCCTCTCTGCTCTCATAGTCGGTAGTTTCTTCCTTACACATAGTTTGAATCTACCTTCTTTTAGTTGAAAACCATTAGCCCTTGTCCTATCGCTAAATGTCCTGCTAAGAAGTTTTTCTCTCTCTTCCTTAACTATTTAAAACCCACTATAAGGTGTCCCTAAAGCCTTCTCTTCTCCAGGCTGAACATCCCTGATTCTCTCAGCCTTTCATTGCAAAAGAGGTGTTCTAACGCTCTGATCATTTTTGTGGCCCATTTCTGGACCTATTCTGTATTGAGGACTCTTGAACTGGACACAGTACTCTACACATATGAGTAGCATAGATAATTTGTATGCATTTCTGTTAAGTTCTCTGTAAAGCTAAAAACCTGATAAAGTCCCAAGAAAAGTCTCAAGAAATCAATATCCCTTTACTCCTGTGTGCAGAAGAGACCTAGTATAAAAGCCTAATAGTTCACTTGTGCTTTCAGTACCAAATTAATATTCTGATTGTAAATTAATACTTCCCCGTAGTGCTTGTATACACACACAATATTCATGCATATATATAACAATTCTGTTTAACATTCTAGTCCACCAATTAATAATTTATTGAAAGGGAATTATTCTTTATAGGAATAATCTTTGTTGAAAAAAAAAAATATATATATATAAAATCCCCTTAACCGATTTAACTTCATTCTGCCTCCAGGGATGGAACAGCAGATGATGCCAACACCTACACATCAGTGCACAGATGCATGAAGGTTGTAAGGGTTGAATTCTGTTATTGAGGAAAAGATATCGTGCCCAAACTGCATTAAGCTGATTATGGAAGGAATGCTCTGAGTACAAAGTGCTGTCCCAGAAAATGCAGTCTTCCTATGGGGCAGCTGCATTCCTAGATCTTATGTGATCAAGTAGTTAAAATCACAAGTAATTCCTGAAGGTTACTGAAGAAACTAAAAAAAAATCTGTCATCAGATTTCCCCTCCCACCTCCTAATTAATCTTACATATTGATGTGAATAAAAGGATAAATGTGAGTTAAACTGAATGACTGGACACTCCATCTATTGCATAGTATCACTGCAATCACTTAGAACTAAATCTCTGTTTATTTCTGGTTTTTCTATCTTCAGTACAAAAATTTTCCTTCAGTTTTAAGGGCTTTAAGTCTCTTGTTCTCTGGAAAGATAAAAATCACAGTATCACAGTATCTCTAAGGCTGGAAGAGACCTCGAAGATCATCGAGTCCAACCTGTCACCACAGACCTCATGACTAGACCATGGCACCAAGTGCCACATCCAATCCCTTCTTGAACACCTCCAGGGATGGTGACTCCACCACCTCCTTGGGCAGCCCATTCCAATGACGAATGACTCTCTCAGTGAAGAACTTTCTCCTCACCTCAAGCCTAAATTTCCCCTGGTGCAGCTTGAGACTGTGTCCTCTTGTTCTGGTGCTGGTTACCTGGGAGAAGAGACCAACCCCTTCCTGGCTACAACCACCTTTAAGGTAGTTGTGGAGAGCAATGAGGTCACCCCTGAGCCTCCTCTTCTCCAGGCTAAACAATCCCACATACTCTCAAATCTTCTCTACCAATAATGAAATACTTGATGTATTTGCCCATGCCTCTACCCTTAAACACTGCAGCTGGGATCAGGGATTTGTGACTTGAAATTTTGCAGATTTGTAAAGCCTTCAGTGCTTAACACAGTGTCCTTAAAGTGCTAACAGGTCTGAGGAGGAAAAATCCAACTTAATGTTTTATACTGAGTAACAACTTTAAGTCATCTGAATTTGATTTCTCAGTAAGTACTTGTTCCTTTTAAAAATTAAGATCTTCTGGACATGTAATTGATAGCATAATTCCACTAAATAAGAAGTAAGAGAGAAACATCAGTTTTCAAGCAATGCAGCAATCTGGTATCTGCATCTTAACTGAACACAAGCTTTTATATTGTTCTTGCTTAGTCAGTTCTACAACTCCAGCTTTGATGTACATCTTTCACAGTAATACTAAAGGAAGAATTTGAAATAAAATATGCATAAGGCAGGTTACAGTGGAAACTAAAAAGTAAAAGTGAAAATGAGGTAGCTTACATAATAGGAAGAGCACCCAAGGTGACAAAATAGGCTACACAAAGCTGTGTTGATTCTTGTGGAGTGAAAATGTCACATCTGAGCATATACACTGTATATGATGTTGGGTTTTTCATTTTGTTTTGTTGGGTTTGTTTGTTTGTTTGTTTGTTTGTTTTCCAGAATAAGAAAGAATGCATCTGTGTTGTAGCTTCACCTGCTCTATGTTTAAATATGCAGTGAGAACATGAACCTGTCACAAGTTTATACTGCTGTAAATTGGCCTAGAAAGCCCAATCGTATGTTTGACAGCTGTCTTACAATAGTTCAGTGAACTCTTACCAAAATACAGAATAGCACTGAAAAGCTGTAACTACTATCTTGGGCTTTTCTTCCCTTTCTCTGTCATTTCCATGCTACAGCAGTATTTTAATTTATTTTACAGTAATACCTCCACTTCTCCTTGAAAAGTTTCACTGTTACCTTTAGCTCACAGTGGTTTCCTTATGTGAAATAAATGAAAATCAGAGAAACAGCTCACTCCTTATTTCCTTCTTTCCAAAAATGGATGTGAATTTTTGTACTTCTCTGAGCCTTTAACCCCAGCCAAGGCAAATAATCACCACACAGCCACTCACTCACCTGCAGCAGGATGGGGGAGTGAATTTGAAGGGCAAACATGAGAAAAGTCATGTGTTGAGATAAATACACTTTGATAGGTAAGACTAAAGACACATATGCATGAGAAGTAATAATAGGAATCCATTAACTACTTCCCATGAGCAGGAAGATGTTCATCCATATTCCAGGAAAGCAGGGCTCTATTGCTCCAAAAGTGTGTCCCACGTCCTTTTTCTACCTACAGCTTTAAATGCTGAGCATGACTTCATTTGGTATGGAATATCATTTTAGGCCATTGGAGTCAACTATTCCAGATGTATCTACTACCAGCTTCATGTGAATCCTCAGACCAATTGCTGGTGAGAAGCAAAAAATCTTCCATGCCTGGAAAGATCATGGAACAGATCCTCCTAGAAGGCATGCTAAGGCACATGGAGGACAGGAAGGCGATTCAATACAACCGTCATGGCTTTGCTAGGGGCAAATCCTGTCTGACCAACCTAGTGGCTTTCTATGATAAAGTGACTGTGGACTTCTGCAAGGCCTTTGACAAGGTCCCCCACAACATCCTACTCACCAAGTGGAGAGATATGGATTTGATGGGTGGACTGTTCAGTGGATAAGGAATTGGCTGGATGGTCACATCCAGAAGGTAGCGCTCAGTGGCTTGAAGTCCAGATGGAGAGCAGTGACAAGTGGTGTCCCTCAGGGGTCTGTATTGAGTCTTCTGCTGTTTAATACTTTTATCAATTATATAGACAGTGGGATCAAGTGCACCAAGAGCAGGCAAATTTAAATTTAATTTTATGATAAGGTGTTAAATATTCCTCTTTATTTTGGGGATCCTCAGAGTCCAGAGTGATCTCTCTGAATATAACTACTCTATTGTACAGGAAATAGCTATACCAGATTACTGTAGATGTGTTAATAGGTTCAATAAGAAAATATCTTTTAACTTGAAGCTAATCAGGTACAATTGTAGACACAATTCTCTATGAATGGATATGAATGATGAATGAATGGATATAAAAATGCATATGTGTAGAACACACACAAAGTTAATTGCTACATCAAGATAAAAAGGAAAAAGAAAAGGAAATAAAAAATGTAATCAGGGATTGGTTGCAGGGATTCCTTTATAATGCATTTCCAATTATTGTCTAACTTCCTGTTCAATCTTCAAAATGTTTATTCTCCTAATAAATGTATTAAAAAATAATACCTATGCAAAATCCTAAATCTTCTATTCCCAAAACTTCCTTTACTGTTTTCTCCAGTTCTGATGCATTTCTTTACACTCATACATGGACTTTACAAATTTTTGCCCAGAGGGTTTTTATTAGAATTTACCCAATTCCTACTAGTATTCTAGCTACAAGTTTATTACTTCAAGCCAGTCTCTGCTCAAGGAGTGACAAACCACCTATGGGAATAGATCAGGCAAGCATGAATCCCAGCCAGCTGTAAATACAGCAGGCAACTTACTGGTTCATTGGAATAGTCTACCTTTATTTATTTATCCCTTATTATAATACAAGGATTTCAGAAATTTAAATTATAGCTGTTATTTGCTATCCCAACCTTTCCCAGCAGAATTGTTCAAACTGCATAGAAAAAACTATTTAAAATAATACTGTAGCTCTCAAAATGAATCTTCATCTGTGTAGACTGGCAATAAAATGTTACTTTAGAATTGTAGTCCAATAAGTGTAAAAGGGCAGAACCATCCCTGGAGAAGGATAAGTTCAGAATTCTACCTTAAAAATAAATGATCCAGACAGGAGAGAGACTTCTGAATGAAACCTTAATGTACATTGTATTAAATGAATTCTTGCCATATACAATCTCATGGATGGAAGGTTTATTTGAGTAGCTTTATTCAGTTTGAAATAGGACATTTTAACATTGTGAAAAACGGTCTTCACAGTGCTTAATGCATGTAAAATGGGTTGGCATTCCAACATCTGTGCTGAAATACTTGCAAAATTCCCCTATTATATTTTAACATTGTGCTCTGAAGCATTCTGCATGGTGCAATCAAAAATCCTGGTGTATTTTGTTTCATTCGAATCTTAGATCTCCATAGAGAGCTTTCAGCTGAAAACCCCTTAGGTCTTTCTGTAGAAGATAGACAATATGGTATTGAGCTTTATAGAAATACATTTCAAATCTCTAGTTGCATACAAATAGAATATACTTCATCTGTTGTGACAGATATTTAAGTTATAGGAACAATATTAAAAACAATAATATTGAAGAACTACTAATATCTTGTAGAACAATTGAAAAACTCTATGAACAATCAAAATCTACTCAGTTTTTCTTTCCTAACAAACACACATGTTTTCTTCTTGTTTCTTCTGGGTTTTGTTTTGTTGGGGTTTTTTTGTTTGTTTGTTTTTTGTTTACTAAAATAAACTCCTGGAATAACAGAAGATAATGGCAGGGACTGCAAGAAGGAGCTGCCCATTATGAGTGAAGATCAGGGTCGTGATTATCTGAAGAACCTGAAAGTGTTCAAGTCCATGGGACCCAATGAGATACACCCATGGGTGCTGAGGGAATTAGCAGATGAGTTTGCTAAACCGCTCTCTATTATATTCCAAAAGATGTGGCAGTCTGGGGAAGTCCTCACAGACTGGAAAAGGGAAAGAAGGATGACCCAGGGAACTATAGGCCAGTTAGTCTCACCTCTGTGCCCAGTAAGATCATGGAGCAGATCCTCCTGGAAGCACTGCTGAGGGAGAAGAATAATGAAGAAGTGATTGGGTACAATCAGCATGACGTCACCAAGGGCAAATCCTGCCTGACAAACCTGGTGGCCTTCTATGACAAGGTCACAGCATTAATAGATGAAGGTCGAGCAACTGACATCATGTACCTGGACCTGAGCAAAGCCTTCGACACTGTCCCACATGACATTATGGTCTCCAAGCTGGTACTGTGTGGGTTTGATGGATGGACCATTCAGTGGATAAAAAAATGGCTTGATGGCTGCACCCAAAGGGTGGCTGTCAATGGGTCCATGTCCAAGTGGAGGCCAGTGACAAGTGGAGTCCCTCAGGGATCAGTACTGGGACCAGTCTTGTTTAACATCTTTGTTGGTGACATGGACGGTGGCATTGAGTGCACCCTCAGCAAGCTTGCTGATGACACCAAGCTGCGTGGTATGACAGACACACTGGAAAGAAGGCATGACATCCAGAGGGACCTTGACAGGCCAGAGAGGTAGTCCCAAGCCAACCTCATGAAGTTCAACAAGACCAAATGCAAGGTCCTGCATCTGGCTTGGGGCAATCCCAAGCGTCGATACAGGCAGGGCAGGGACTGGCTTGAGAAGAGCCCTGACGAAAAGGACTTTGGGGTGCTGGTGGATGAGAAGCTCAACTTGAGCCACCACTGTACACTTGCAGCCCAGAAAGCCAATCACATCTTGGGCTGCATCAAGAGAATCATAGCCAGCAGGTCGAGGGAGGTGATTTTCCCCCTCTACTCTGCTCTGGTGAGATCCCACCTGGAGTACTGTATCCAGTTCTGGAGACCCTACTACAGGAAGGATAGGGAGGTGCTGGAACATGTCCAGAGAAGGGCCACAAGAATGATCAGAGGGCTGGAGCACCTCCCTATGAGGACAGACTGAGAGAGTTGGGGTTATTCAGTCTGGAGAAGAGAAAGCTCTGAGGAGACCTTATTCTGGCCTTCCAGTATCTTAAGGGGGCCTACAAGAATGCTGGTGAGGGACTTTTTAGGGTGTCAGGTAATGATAGGACTAGAGAGAATGGAACAAAAATAGAAATGGGTAGATTCAGATTGGCTATTAGGAGGAAATTCTTCCCCATGAGGGTGGTGAGACATTGGAACTGGTTGTCCAGGGAGGTGGTAGAAGCCTCATCCCTGGCGGTTTTTAAGGCCAGGCTGGATGTGGCTGTGAGCAACCCGATGTAGTGTGAGGTGTCCCTGACCATGTGTGGTGAAGGTACCATATGCCCAGAATTATGCCCCAAATACTAGAAAACTTGTCCCAACATGTTTGGCCATATTCCCCCTTCCACCCCCCTTTCCAGAGTGGGTACTCCGCTCAGAGCTGAGTCACCATCTGGTGGACAAGCTGCAGAATTGCAACTTCATGCCTTAATTGAAGTTAATTCTGCAAATATTCTGATTGGATTCAAATTGTACATACAAAGCCAGTTATGGGATATACCTCACAATCTTGCACTACAATCTGTAATATAAAAGAGTGGTTAATATTTTTAATAATTAATAATAATTAATTTTAACATTTTAATTTCACAATTAACAAAATAATAACCTCTTCATCACACCATGGGAGGGGGTTTGGAACTAAACGATCTTTGAGGTCCCTTCCAACCCTAACAATTCTATGATTCTATGAAACTAGAAGAAAGAAAATCATTCCTGCCATCAGAGCAGTATTTTCTTCTTGAGGTTAATGTGCATTACTGACTTGCAAATTATGCTCTGTCATATTTTATCATGATTGTAAGCCAGAACCACAAATCAGTATCCACCTTATTTTTCCAACCTCTGAAACTGTGGTAATAGCGAGATCAACAGAAACATGTTTTTTGTCTCCCTTTTCGATAAAATAATTTTCCACTGGAAAAGTGGAATAGCTGAAACTACAGTACCTCATGACAACATTACAGTTTAGGCAATAAATTCTTGATTACAAGACCAAAAGAAAAATACTGTCACAGCTCAAGAACACAACAGAAAACTTACATTGTTGTCTGGAAAAGATTGGAAATGTAGGGATAAATTACTACTTTAAGACACAATGTGAGGCACATTGAATTGTTAAATAATTGTGCCTATGTATTCTGTAAATCTGTAGCAGTTCCACTGTTGTGAACATTGGTGTAATACCCAATTAGTCCTTACCAGCACTAATGACTAAATGCCAAGGGAATTATATTTCTGCACTGGTGTGATGATTGCATACTGTGCTTCAATAATGAACAAACAAAAGAATTTTTAATCTCCCCAGATCAGAAGCTGTTATTTTAAACAGTAACTCTTCTGACATAGTCAGTGATTTGCTTTATTAGATTGATTAGCTGTTTCTGAACTGAAATTATTCTGTTCACTGATGACAAAAATTAAACAGCATTGACATGCAAATTGGACAAAATTTCTAATGCAAATTCAATTGAATTTGTTTTTCAGCTTTAAAACAATATTGCTGCAAATATTGGGCATTATATCAAAACATATGTGGTTTTCTGTAAATAGAACTGGAAAATGTGAAAGGTAAATAAGAACTCCACAGAAATTCTAGTTTCCTAGAGGAAACAGCAGATAAATTTTCACAACAAAAAAAAAAGCTGGAATTATTAATTGAAGAATATATAAGGTCAAATTCTGTAAAAATACAAGATAGATTTTCAAGCAATGATATAAAAGAAATGCTAGAAATTATGTTAGTAAGAATGGTCAGCTATGACTATGTGTAATTTGGTAATGAATTCAAAATAGTCCAGAATTTACCACAGATATAGTATTTTTGAAATTATGTGATCATTTCTTCCTGAAATTTAATGCTGAAAACTTTTCCTTCATTCTCTTGTCCCAGGCAACCAGCACCAGAACAAGAGGACACAGTCTCAAGCTGTGCCAGGGGAGGTTCAGACTGGATGTTAGGAAGAAATTCTACACAGAGAGAGTGATCTCCCATTGGAATGTGCTGCCCAGGGAGGTGGTGGAGTCAACATCATTGGAGGTGTTTAGGAGGAGACTTGATAAGGTGCTTGGTTGCATGGTTTAGTTGATTAGGTGGTGTTGGATGATGGGTTGGACGTGATGATCTCAAACGTCTCTTCCAACCTGGTTTATCCTATCCTATCCTATCCTATCCTATCCTATCCTATCCTATCCTATCCTATCCTATCCTATCCTATCTTGTATTTAGTACTCAGGGTTTTCATAAACCAGTAACAGAAAGCACAATATTTCTTTATTACTTTATACCAGAAAGAATAGAATAGGAATAGAATAGAATAGAATAGAATAGAATAGAATAGAATAGAATAAACCAGGTTGGAAAAGACCTTCAAGAGAGTATTCAAAGTGTAAGTACATGCTTTCCCGCTCCCTGGCTAGAAATCTCTTATTTGGTTATTACATGTTGAACATTATTTATAGTTTTATTTCCTGAATATAACTAAGAAGGTTCAGGCAAAGAGGTTTACAATTAAGAAGTAGCCAACAATTCTTCAGTCCAGGATAAAAATAAAATAAAATCTAGGGGATCTTTTGGAAGCTTAAAATATCGTGACATTCTTAGAGCAGATAAATGAGATGCACTTTTTAGTAGGTGTGGCTACATTAACAATTTTGATTGAAATAGGGGGCTGCTTGTTTAAAGTTTCTAAGGAATATTCATTCTGTGGAGTCAGACTTGAGATGACCTGAAGTAAACCCACAGAATACATAATTTAACTTGAGTAGCATGTTCAGCAACCTATTTAATTGCTTCAGAATCACAATACTTGCTAAACAGAAGCAGTTACTGCCTCTTTCTGTGGTCAGGTTTAACATATCTGAATCCCCTGGTGACATGCAGATAAGCTTTGAAATTTCTTGCTATAGGAGGATGTGGATAATAAAGTTTACAAGGAGTCCAAAGGAAGGCTGGATAAATTAATAAAAGGGCAATCTATTGACTATTCTAAGCACAAACCACTTGTGATTGCACTAATGCTGGCTTCTCTGGAAAACATGTTACTAGCCTTGGTGAACTTTGAACAGTCATTTTTTTCTGTAATAGGTATTTTTCCTTCATAAATATTAACTATAAAAATAATTTAAGTAGTGCTGACAGCTGGAGGCATGCTGTCAGAGCCCTGAGGGCAGCAGCAGGTCTTAATGACTCTGGCCAGCCTCACCCAGGACCTCCACAAACACCCTCTGATCATGACCCAGGAACACCAGAGGAGCTCAAACTCATTTACTCAGTCCTTCTCTGAGTGGTATTGTAGGTAGCCTGTGTTCAGCTTTGCTCTTTGCTTTCCTTGTCCTCCTCGCTGGCTTTTCTGGATTGTCCTTGTGCCTGATGCGAGGTCATGTATTTGGCTGATGGCCAATAAACTGTTGACAGAGTCTGTTGCTGCTATGGGATCTGCTCTGCCCAGCCTACCCATGTGTCATGGAACTATGTCTGGGCCAAAGGGCACTGTCCTGTCTGTGATTCTCTTGAGCTTCCAGATTGTCTTTGCTCATAGAGTAGCCCTACTGTTTCTTCTCCATGGGATACAAACATTTCTAGCTCTGATTAACAGTTGCTAATTTTAGAAACCCTCTTCTCCCTGCACTCTTTTCTTCTATTCAGCATGTGTGAAGAGTTTATTTTGGTTTACACATGAGATATTTAGCTATCTAACAGGATCTTCACAGAAAGGGAAACACTGAAAATTGGTACAGCCCTTATTATTTTTAGGTACAACCAGCAAATGAGGAAAATTGAGAAAAATAATTTCTCTCCTTTTTCATTCTTTTTTTTTCTTACTCTTTCCCAAATTAAGCACTGTTTCCTTAGGAAGACAACTATTCTAGTGAAAAGCCTCCAGGTGACAACCAGAATGAAATGAGATTTAATTTTTTGCCTTCGATGCTGTTGCTGAAGAGTAAGTAATATATAAAATCTAAATAGTCTGTTGTTTGCACTGTAGGGGGCATGGACTGTCAAAAGAAAAGAGATTATTTTAAGTTGCAGACAAAAATGAACAAACAAAAGAAAACATAAGCAGGCTGGTATGGAACAAAGTACTTTTATACTAAGTCCTGTGGAAATTAATATTCTATACATTGATGTTACTGACAGCAAAGCTCTGGTTGGGAATTATCTGCAGAATCAAGTAGAATAAGGTGGCTTGACTTCAAGTGAAATATTAAGTCCTAATTTAAGGTGACAGTGTAGCTATTTTCTTTGGAGAGGGTAAATGTGTAAGAAAACCCTAGTAACTGTGATACTAGAGCAGAAGCATCAGCAAGTGCAGAGAAAGGTGACAAGTATTATCACCTCCTTATTGATCTCTTTGTGGATATTAGCCTAATTAGTATAAATTCAGCTGACATCCTAGTACAGTCTTATCAAATTTTTTTCAGGCCCAATCAGCCTGCTTGTCTACAGTAAGAGCTGAGGTTTGGGAAATTATATTAAGGAACAAAATAGAATACTCAATGGCCTGTGAGGTAGTGGTGTAGATGTCTCCTAGTGCTGAAAGAACAAGCTTTGTACTACAAATATCAGACTGAATCTAAACAAAGCTCATTTATTATAGGCAAGTTCTGGACATGTTCTTCAATGTTCAAGGAGTCCTACAGAATGATGCATCTGAAATAAAGATGAAATCTACCTAACTTTTCCACTGATAGAATAGAATAGAATAGAATAGAATAGAATTAACCAGGTTGGAAGAGACCTTTGAGATCATCGAGTCAAACCTATCATCCAACACTATCTAATCCATGGCACTAAACCATCGTACCAAGCACCCCATCCAGTCTCTCCCCAAACACCTCTGTGATGGTGACTCCAATCAATCTTTCTATGAAGAATTTCTTCATAACAGCCAGCCCAAACCTCCCCTGGTGTACCTTCAGACTGTATCCTCTGATGGCTGAATTATAGTCAATAACAAATTAAAATTACACAGATGGTTAATAATTCTGCAGATAAATTATATTTTTGAGTAGTTATATTAAAAACAAAATAAGGCTTATTTTTATATGAATGAAAGCTTATCTTTTATATGCTTTTATAGATATAGATATAGATTAGATATAGATATAGATATATTTCTTTTACAGCTGGGATTTCTGTGGTTTATTTTGGGAACTAACTACTTAATTGTTATTTTTAGTTATCTCATTTAGAGACATGTACTATGCTTTTCTAAATGCTTTGAAAATGTAGTATAGCTTTTCATGGGTTATTCCTATATATTAATTAATTTTGTTACTTCAAAGTCCCTGTCAAAGAGATTTTCGTTTCTACCCTTCTGCTAACTCTGATATGCAATCTGCTGTTCTTTTGTTTTCAATGTAATAGAATTGGAAATGTTCTGAATTGCAGGTGCATAACTCTCCATGGGAGCTCTTGCACTAAGTAGGAATCTAAAATGAGGAAATATTGATTTGAAAATTTTTAAGAGTGTGTATCCAGTAACTAAAGCTATCAAATTTTTTGGTTTATGTTGTATTTGCACATATTTTATTCATAGCTATGACAGATTTTGCTTATTCAGTAGTTTCTCATATGACTAGAAAGAAATACAAAACACTTGATAAAATTGAGAGTAGCCCTGCAGAAAAGGACTCAGGCATTATGGTAGACAAGAACCTGGACATGAGCCAACAATGCACACCTGCAGCCCAGAAGGCAAATCACATACTGGGCTGCATCATAAAAAGCATGTCCAACAGGTTGAGAAAGGTGATTCTGCCACTCTGCTCTGGTGAGAACTCACCTGGTGTACTTGTCCAGCTCTGGGGCCCCCAACACAAGAGGGACATGGACCTGCTGGAGCAGGTCCAGAGGAGGGCCATGAAAATGATCAGAGGGCTGGAGCACCACTCCTATGAAAACAGGCTGAAAGAATTTGGGCTGCCAACCGCTACATGTATGGGAGCCCTGTTGCCCTTGAGTGAATGAACATCATCTGGCTTGGTGGGAAGTAGAGAATAACATCTTTCTTTGCTTTTGCTTCTGTGCTCTGCCTTTGGTTGTGCTTTGCATTATTAAAATTGCTTCCATCTCATTATGGGCCTTTTGTTGTATTTCCCCCTCTCCCCTCTCCATCTAAGAAGGAGAGTGATAGAGCACCTTGGTGGGCATTTGGCCCCCAGACAGGCCCAAACCACCACAAAGACTTAAATGTCGACATGTACCCAGAACTACTGATTTTGTACCTACATACAAGATGAAACAAACCTTGGATATAATGTCTTACAATAACACAAAAAAAGGTGGTAATTATTTACTTTATTTAGTAAATATGTATTGATTCACACAGACTGTGCAGCTATAGAATTTTCTTAAACTCTTCTAAACCACAGTACATTGACTAAATGAGTGCAAATATAGTCTAGCATAGGGATCAAGTTATGGCAATCTTACTAAAAGACAAACCTTTCCTTTATAATTTTATGTCTATATATGTACAGAGGAGCCTATGTGTAATTAAGATGTATTTCTTTTCAGTTGTTAGTTTTCAACTTGAACTACTCTGTGAAGCTTTAAATTAAAGTGACCTTTGGAATCTATAGTTTGATGCATTAAATTCATAACAAAAGCTTGCAATATGTCCTTAGTTTTGCTAACTACTTTCTTAGTGGTATTGTGCTTTTATTCAGGTTTGCTGGTGTGATTGAAGTTGTAATTGCACTGAACCTTAAACCTATCTTTCTCTACGTCTGATGAGGGCTGAAAGCATCATGAAAAGGTTCCAGTTAGATCAGATTTACTCAACAGAAGACCTAAGGGCTGAATGATACTCGCTAGGGCAATGTACCCAGCCTGATAATCTCATGTAGCTTTCTTTTCTAAGACCTCTGAGAAATACATGGCAGGTCAGATAAATTGTTCTGATGTTTACAGTATTCTCACATCCACTGCCTTCCTTCAGGGCCTAGTAACAACCCTCCCTTGTCACCCCATGGTAATAACCTTGGTAATATCACTGAACATCTCATATGCAATAATTCTTTCTTCAGGTGTCTGAAAAAAAGAGCCCTGTGTGCCAACTTGTGCAACTCTGAAGAACTGCCATGGGAATGGTTTGGTTCTGGAGGCTTACACTTTTAAATTCAGCTGAAAACATTAAATTTTTCATTAAACAAGCACTCTGACTTTTTAATGCAACTATTATATGATAACCACTGTTCTATAAAGATCTCAAAATGTACTTAATGGAAAAATTCTCTGAAACAGAAGTTAACAGTTGCCCAGTTAAATCTGGAGGAATAAGCAAATAAATAGTGCATCTCAGTACCTAAATCCCACAGGTCTGTTTGAAATGGTAGCTACTTTATCCTTGTAAACATTTCCCTGACTATAGGGAAGTACTGCTACTTTTCTTCAGATAAATACAGCATTACAATAAATCTGTCACTAATTGACATAGTGTATGTTTAACACTGCTTTAATGCTTGAGAAAAATAAGAAATGGAAACTTAAGTCTATTGTGAGATTTGGAAAAATAACATCAAACACTGCAAGACTATAAAAGCACTGTCAGAATTACAGAAGACATACCATACCTTTCATTAAAATCAGTTACAGATTCATAATATCCCTACAAACCAAGTGCATGATTTCTTATAAATGCATCATTAAAATGTTTCCTGTTGCTTACAGGTAAGTGTACTAGAAGAAAAAACAGACATGAATATGGTATTAAATAAAAAGCCTGGTTTATGAGGTAATTATCAAAGATCTAACTTTATTGAAGCAGTGAGACTCAAAATAGATATTCTGAGCTTGAGAGAGAGAACACCCCTTGGAAGTCTTGAGCTTGTACAAGGCCCTGAAAAGCATCAGCAGGAAAATAAATGGTTTCAAATGTGACTGAATTGAAATGAATAAAGCATGTATTCTGTTGAGAGAATAATGATAACAGAAGAAATAGTTTTCTTCTCAAAAGAAAGATCAGCTGTTAATAGAGCTAATATGCTCCCCAGAAAATTTCTCTCCTTCATTGTAAGATATGATTTACATATGAACTTGAAAAAGCTGTCATAATAAATAAATAAAACTGTGCTCAAGGTTTATAATGAGAGGACAGATTGCATGTTTTATGGGATTTTTTTTCCCCTTAAGAAAACAGGAACAGCAACTCATAAGGATGAAAGAGTGCAATTTTTATAAGACACTGTTAGAGTAGCATTTTTCTGCATCAACATCAGAAACCATGTATCTCTTGCTTCAGTCATTTTCAATAATTTAAAATATATTTTATTTCAAATTTGCATATCTTATTTTCATACAAATATGTACAAGTGTATTGTTGTTACCCTATGAACTAACAATGAGTTTTCAGTCTTCTGCCTATATTATTTGCTCCTAATACTTTACTCTGATCTTGTCAGCATTTTTAATGTATTGTCATTATACTTGTAAGCAACTGAAGGCTTCTGCCTGGACTTGAGTAAAGCATTCAACACTGGCCTGCACAACATCCTTGACTCTAAATTGGAAAGAAGTGAAATTGACACATGGACCACTTGATGACTAAGGAATTGTCTGAATGTTTGCACTCAAAGTGTTGCAGTCAATAGCTTGATGCAGACCAGTGCTGAGTGAGATTCCACAGGGGCCAGCACTGGAACCAGTGCTGTTTAGCATTTTTGTCAATGGCAAGAACAATGGGATTGAGAGCACCCTCAGCAAGTTTGTAAATGACACCAGATTGCATGGTGTGGTTGCCCACACTGGAAGGAAGGTATGCCATCCACAGGGACCTTGACAATTCACAGTGCTGCTTCTGACAGGAGTTGGAGATTCTCCAAGTGACAAGTGTTGGAGATTCTCTCAGCTGAATTCTGTCATGCCTATACCAACTAGTAGGCACTACTTCTGAGACACTCATTCAGACCTCTATAATTATCCTTTTAACAAGAAGCTAAGTCAAAGAAAATATGCATCATTCCTGACTCAATTAGACTTCAGTTAAAAATAAAAGATAATCTTCTCAAGCAGAAACTCTTAATATAGGGACCTAAAAAGCAGAGTATATGCAACCAAATGACAATCTCTTTCACAAAAGGAGAACTCCAAATTTATACCTGTCTGTATTTCATGGCAAATCCACTCATCTTAGCTCAAAAGCTGACATTTGTGATATCTTTTCTTATGAAAGCTGAATTTTACAGAAAACCACTATAACTTTTCCTCCTGTATGGGGAAAATTGATATAGTCACAGCACTCTGCATGTGTGAATGTGTTCAGCATTTTATTATTTCCCTTGTCAGCCATTTTTCTGTTAAGAATTTCATATAACTACATTGCTAACATGCACATGTGCAAAATAGTTTAGATTTCCCCAGTACTTGACTACAAATGGTTGTTGAAATCTTCCAGTGAAAAGCTGGTCAAAAGGATCTAGGCTCAGGCTGAAAAACATTTGGCAGTTCTCAGCATTCCAGTTTCCAAAACAGTGAATGAAAATAGTCTTCAGCATCTGACACCCCAAGCACAGTTATTTTTGTCAGTGCTTCTAATAAGAACATGGTTCTGTAGAAGTAGATTTCTTTCTTTAGTTTTTCTAGTTTTCAGGGATTTTGGTTGGTTGGTTGGTTTTGGGTTTATTCCCCCTAAACAAACAAGGTTGGAAGGGACCTTAGAGATCATCTACTCCAAACTCCCTGCCATGGTCAGGGAAACCACTCAACCAGACTCAGGTGCTCAAGGCACAACCTTCCTGTGCAATCCATTCCAGAGCCTCACCACCCTCGTACTGAAGAACTACTTCCCAAGATCCAGTCTAAACCAACTCTCCCTCCCTTAAAATCATTCTGTGTTGTCCTATTGCTAGGCATCCTTATGAAAAGTCCTTCTCCAGCCTTCCTGTAGGTTTCCTTAAGGTATTTGTAAGCAGCTATAAGGTCCCCCTAGACTCTTCAAAAACAAAAGCCAATAATAAGATAGAAGCAATTTTAATAACAATGAGAGAAAAAAAACAATAGACCATGTGGAAGTGAAAGCAGAGAGAAAGATGTTAGTCTCTACTTCTCATCAGCAGGAGGATGGTCAGTCTCAGGAAGCAGGGCTCTCTAAGCTTGGTGGTTAATTGAGAGGATGGACACCATGGACAAATCCCCCCACTTCTTTCTTTCAATTCATTCTTATATCTGAGCTGACATCATATGGTGTGGAGTACCCCTTTGACCAGTCTGGGTCAGCTGGCATAGTTATGTCCCCTCCTAAGATCTTGTCCACCCCACAGATTACTCTTGGGGCAGAGAAATGTTGAAAAGATACAGCCTGGATACTTATTCAACAGTAGCTGCACAGCAGCACTGCTGTGGTATCAACTATGGCTGCAAAACACAGCACTAGAAAGATGCTGTTAGGAAAATTAACTCCAGCTCAGCCAAACCCAATACAATAAGGAACAGCACTGGATTCCCCAGATAGGACCAATCCTCATAACAAAATGCCACCACTCTGCTAGTCTGTACTGCCCTTAAAGACATCTGAAGATGTAAATTGTGCATGCTTTCCAGCCTGATGTGTGTATCAGTGGGATATTCACATGTGCCTAAAGGCTTTAGCAAATTTTAAATCCTGGATTTTTCAGAATATTTCTATACACATCAGTTGCATCTTTTGAATTCATAAAATCAAAACCTCTAATAAAATTTTATAGCATCAGATAAGGTACAACATAGTTACCATAAAACATCCACATAATTTATAAGCAAGCACCTTTTCAGGCAGTGTTTTGCTGCTTCAAACCCCCATGAAACAGAAACCAAAACACCACTTCATATGGCTTTGACACCAGAATGAATTCAGCTTCACAGCACAACTCATTTAAACCAAGTAACCATTAATGATGTGTATTCTTGGACTTGGCTTTCCTTCTCATGAAATAAAAGTTGATCCTTTTACTTTGAAAACTGCATCTTTGAACAATTTTTAAATCATTAGTGCAGTGCTTAGCTTTTCTGCTAATAATCTCACTAAGGATTTTCCTTTAACTAGAGTTTTGGAAAGTCTTCACACTACATGCACATGACAAAGTAACTTTTCTGGCTGTGCTAACACTTTTTGTATGGAAAAAAATAAATATCTACATTCATTTGGAATGAGATTCAACCTGAATAATTGGCACTTGATAGGGCTGGTGATGCTTTTGAATAAGAAGAAAGTTCTCTAATAATAAATAGTTTTGGTGCATATTCTGATTCTTGGATTTTCTACATTTTTTAATTGTCCCTTAGGGGAACAATTTTTTCTGGAAAGCCAAGAATTACCATCTGTATTTGTGAGATAGACCACTTGGACATCTTCAACCCATTTTGCTAGTGTATGAATTACTTCTGTAGTGGCACATTTGTAATCATGTGTTCTGTTAGCAAGTCCTCCTGACTAGTATGTGTTGAGCTCGAAGCATTTTTTAAACACATGGGACAAGTCAGGCACACAAGCAACTTGTAGCAAACTACTACACAGTTGCAAAGTACCCCAAAGATAATTGAAAAAGTTGATTGTGTTTTTGTTTATTTTTTATAAATTAACACATGCTCTACATTTAATACCTCAATAGCATATGGAATAAAGAAATATCACAATAATTTCTTGACAAATATCTTAGATAAGCTAATAAGTTAACTAAGAGGAAAAGGTTCATTGTGTTACTAGAAATTTATCATGAATGATAATATAAGGAATACATGTTCTATATAACACTGCTTGTATTAAAAATACCAAAAAAACCACCTTATATTGTCTCATACCACAGTATCATGTCATTTTATCAATTTTCAGGCTAAGAATAGAATGGGATAGAATAGCATTAACCAGGTTGGAAAAGACCTTTGAGATCATAAAGTCCGACCTATCATCCAACACTATCTAATCAACTAAACCATGGCACCAAGCACCCTATACAGTCTCCTCCTAAACACCTCCAGTGATGGTGACTCCACCACCTCCCTGGGCAGCACATTCCAATGGGAAATCATTCTTTCTGTTAAGAACTTCTTCCTAACATCCAAAGCTTGAGACTTTGTCCTCTTGCTCTGGTGCTGGTTGCCTGGGAGAAGAGACCAACCCCCACCTGGTTACAACCTCCCTTCAGGTAGTTGTAGGCAGCAATAAGGTCTCCCCTGAGCCACTCTGACCCCAGCCTGTAGCACTGCATGGGGTTATTGTGGCCAATGTGCAGAACCCGTCACTTAGATGTGTTTAATCTGATGCTGTTGCATTCTTCCTATCTGTCCAGCCTGTCAAGGTCCCTCTGCAGAGCTCTCCTACCCTCTAACAGAACAACAACCGCCCCCAGCTTGGTGTCATCTGCAAACTTACTGATGATGTACTCAATCCCCTCATGCAGATCATCAATAAAGACATTAAAGAGCATGTGGCCCAGCAATGATCCCTGGGGGACATCACTAGTGACTGGCTGCCAGTTGGATGTGGCACCATTCACCACCACTCTCTTGGCTTGGCCCTTCAGGCAGTTCCCTCCAGCTTTTAGTATGTTTCTATGAAATTTGTCACACTATAAATCCAAGTATTTGTGATATCAGAATCATTTTGCGTCCTCTGAAAATTCAGAGAGCAATAAGCTGTGATAGATTTAGTTATGCACCATCTTATTTTTACCACAGATACTTGTTACTGTTTGTGATTATTGTTGTTATGGTAGAATTTACAGGTACCTATCAAGACAGGTTTTGCTGAATAGGTGTTGATTAAATAAAAAATAAATCATGTGGTAAGAAATATATGCATATTTCTAAAGGTGGCAGAGTATTGGCAAAATTTGTTGGGGACCTGCAAACTACATCACTGAACATCAGTTTATGTGTTTGCAATGAGAGTATTATTAGGGAGGAAGGAGTTTTCATAGGATTTACCCATCATATTCTGAGTGCTGTGAGCTCTTTGACTATTCATAAATGATTGTATCAATAATGCTATTAGTATTTTTATTTCCCTGAATCATTCAATTTATTTTCTGGGGAATGATTGCATACAACAGGTAAATGTTCTCATTCTTAATCCTCTCTTTCAGATTTTATCCCCAGGGAAATAGAATTGACTTTTCTTTATTTGGAGGACTTGGTGAAGAAAATGCTTTGCCTCATAGCATGGCAAAGTACCTTAAATGCTATAGAAGTATTTTTGATAAGGGACATGCTTGCATTGATTTGAATCCTACTGTCAAACACAAGTAAGAAAACAGAGGAAGGAGGTGAAGGAAAGCTAAAGTTCTTCTACGAGCTTTCACAACTATTTCCACTTTATCCTCTCATCTCACTCGATATTTTTCCCTTGCTCCTTCCATTTCTTGTTTTCATTTTTACATCTGCCAATACACATAATTGGTTTGAGAGAGGTTTTCCCCTAGAATAGTCTTGCAATTCATTAGTGCTTCAATTTATGAAAGCAGACCAGTTAGCTGTGCTACTCTGTCTCCTAATTTTGTAGGTATTATGCCATATTAATGTTATATTTTATTTTTGTAATTGTAACTCTGCTATTATCTTCTTTTAGAAAGGGCTAGACATTCATCAGACATGGCTTTGCTGGACAGCAAAGGGTTTGAAACACACAAAAAGTGGTACTGATGGAGACTTGTGTAAGCTTCCATCCTAAGGAAAATGCCTTCAGGTATAACAACATAAGAGAAAGCATGACATGGTGTCTCTACCAAGCACTTTACCAGAAGTAATGCTAGGGAGTCTTCTTCCTAAATAGATTGAATATTGACCAGGAGATGCTATGTCATTCTGTCCATTTAATATCTGATTGCCTCATTGACAGAGGCTACTCCACAATTGTAATATTCATATTCTAATTACCCAGGAAACCATCAGGTTTCTTTTGCTTGATGAAAACACTGATCTCTTCTTCCCAAGGAACTCTGTCAAATTAATCTATGTACAGGTATTTCAACATAGCAGGGCATTCCTGTGTTAGTGATGGAAAAGAACTATATTTGATCTGCAGACATGACCAATAGACAAGGCTATATTCTTGTGCAACCATATGTGGTGTAATAACTGAAAGTTAAAGAGAAGAGATTAGAGGAAGCAAGCAGTGAAATGGATCTCCACCTACATTATAAAACCTGCCTGTGTACCACTGGAACCACAAAGGACCTTGGAGGGTGGCAGGAAGGTCACTGTATAGATGGAGGAGAGGAGGGAGGTTGAAGTTATGACCCTCCAAGGTACAAAATGACCACCCTTCTGTCACAGCACAAGCACAGTGGTACTTTTAAATTATGTAACCAAGAGGCATGTTTTGCCTGCCTCCTGGCACGTACTGGCCCTGCATGGCAGGATGGATATTGATATATGATAGATCCAGAGCTGTGATGTAGCACAGAAACCAATGTTGTTGTTGTGGGGACACCTGCTAGAGTTGGTGCCTTGCTGTTTTGAGACTGGATTATGCTCCACTGCACACTATCGTATCTATTGGGACTGACAGCGTGGGTGTAAGTATATCCACATAATTAAGGTGTTAGCTGTTATAGTTAATAAAATTGCTTTTAAAAGGGACAATAGTGTAATATTTTCCATTGTGTTGTATCCATATGAACCTAGCTATAACAATTACTCAAAGCTTTTTATATCATAGTGTGAAGAAGAACATACTGGAGATTTTTTGTAGTGATTTCTCACTCCAACATATGCTCCCAAAGTAAATGTGGGGAAAGCTGCACTGATTTGTGTGCTCTTAGTGCTTAATATGATCATTTACAAACTCTAAATAATAAATGTTTTGTTCCCCAGCTTGGGTACCACAGAAAACTACTCATACCTCTCTAAGACATACTCATATCTTGTACAGATAAGGATGAAAAATAGCTGTCTTTTATTTAGAGCTGAGTTTGCTAAATGTGAGTGATAAGATATGTATGTATGTATGCACTCATATGTATAAATACATATTCAGTCAAGGCTTTGTAGTATAATAATATAAAGGTGTAATTAAATGCACAATTTTACATCCAGCTGTAATAACACCAACATCAATGATAAAAATCATTAAACATTTTTATTCAAGAAATCGTATAACTTTCTATCCTTTTTATTTCTGGTGCTATACTTGCTCTTCTGAGGCCCCTCTGGGATTAATGACGGACAGTTTCAACCCTCCACAAGCACAGAGGCTAAGGATGCTTTGGTAAGCCACCAGTGTCCCCAGATCTCTCTGGGAGGACCATAAAGGTGGCGATGCCATCCCTTCCTCCTCAGCCTTGGTGTTTTCTCTGCTTTATTTTAGGTTTGGTTTTGGTTGGTTGGTTTTTCATTTCTGCCTGCTCCCTTCCCCCTGCTCCCAGGGAAGGGGTGAAAGATGCACTTCAGACCCCAGGTGCTGATTTCCTAGCAGAGATCACCTGATGCTGTCGGTCTTTAGTTCATCCAAAAGTCTATGCAAAATTCAATTTTATTGAATTGTCAGCTCTTTACAAGCTTCTAATATTTGAACAATCGTTTTCAAAGTTACCTTCTGGCTTCCTAATTAATATTTTTTTCTCTTGGTATTTGATTCCTGAATTATGTATATATCATTCTTTTCATCTGAATAAATACCTGAACAGGAGAGCTTAATGTTATTGCTATTTCCTTATCTCCTTTCTGTAAATTCTGGTAGATTTCCTAGGAGGGATACTCTTTCTCTTTCTTTTGATATTTGCCTATTATGTTTGTGCTTATGTGCTTTTTTCTTTCTTTTATACTTCATGGGTTTCAATTATTTTCATTTTCTCTTTAATTTCAAGAGGACAGCCATGTGTTGAGGCACATGATGTAGCTATAGTACTTGTTAAAGATTTAATGTAACATTTCTCAACCTGGGGTTCACAAAAGAAAGTAAAAGGGGGCAAAAAAATTACATGGCAGAAGTCAGCAGTTTTTCAGTGCTATCTAATTCAGCAACCACTTTTAGAGTGGAAAATTAAGAGCAGAACTTTTGGCAGCAAACGATTACCTGAGCAGACTAACACTAATTGTTGTCAGCAGTACAATTTCACCAGTAAAGTGGAGTAAGCATGAACATCTGAGTTTAGTAATTACAGTGTACTCTCATTTCAGGACCATAGATAGAAATCCATAAGATTCCCCCAGAAAAGGTGAATGCTGTCAGCTAAGTGTCACAAGGTAGATGAGCTTGAGAGTGTCAATATGTTAATATCTTTATCAGTGATTCGGATGATGGGATCAAGTGCTCCCTCAGCAAGTTTGCATATGACATCTAATTGGGAGGGTGTGTCAATCTGCTGGAGGGCAGGAAGGCTCTTCAGAGAGATATGGACAGTGTGAATAGAGGAACTGAGGCCAATGGCATGAGATTCAGCAAAGTGAAGTGTCAAATGCTGCACTTGGGCTGTGACAACTCCATACAACATTGCAGGCTTGGGGCAGAGTGACTGGAGAGCTGCTTGTCAGAGAAAGACCTGAGGGTGCTGACAGCCAGCTGAATACGTACAAGCATGTGCTTAGATGGCCAAGAAGCCCTATGGCATCCTGGCCAAGACCACTAATATTGTGGCCATCAGGTATGGGGATGTGATTGTCTCCCTTAACTTGGCAGTGACGAGGCTACACCTTGAGTAGTATGTTCAGTTTTGTGCCCCTCATTACAAAGACATTGAAGAGCTGGAGTAGGTTCAAAGAAGAGCAACCAAGCAGGTGAAGGTTCTTGAACATTAATCTTATGAGGAATGGTTGAGGGAACTCATGTTGTTTAATCTTCAGAAGAGGAAGCTGAAGTGTCATCTCATTACTGTCTACGACTGCCTCAGAGGAGGTTGGAAAAAGGTAGAGGTCTATCTCTTCTCACATGCAACAGATGACTTGACAAGAGAAAACAGCCTCAAGTTTTGTCAGGGGAGGTTCAGGTTGGGTATTAAATTATATTTCTTCACAGAAAAGGTTACCAAGAATTGGAACAGGCTGCTCAGGGAAACTGTGGAGTTATCCCTGGAGGTATATTTGGATGTGATGCTTGGTGACATGGTTTAGTGACAGTGGCTTAACAGTAGTGGAGAAACAATGATCTCAAGGTGAACAGTTGGACTTGATGATTGCAAAGATCTCCTCCAACCTCAACAATTCTATGATTCTGTTTTTTTTAAACCTATGACTTCTACGTATTCTTGCAATTAATGCTGAACTCATCAAATTACTACATTGTTAGAAGAAACGTTCTCAAAATCTGTTAGATTCAAAGACAGAAGCTTATTTACACCAGACTTCATGTATGAAATGGTTTTCTGCAGATGAAGAAGGTATTTGTACAGAATTCAAATGAGTAGAATAGAATAGAATAGAATAGAATAGAATAGAATGGAATAGAATAGAATAGAATAGAATAGACCTGGTTGGAAGAGACCTTCAAGATCATCGTGTCCAACCTATCATCCAACACCACCTAATCAACTAAACCATGCAACCAAGCATCCTGTCAAGGCTCGTCCTGAACACCCCCAGTGACAGCAACCCCACCACCTCCTCGGGCAGCCCATTCCAATGGCCAATCTCTCTCTCCGTGTAAAAATTCCTCCTAACCTCCAGCCTAAACCTCCCCTGGCGCAGCCTGAGACTGTGTCCTCTTGTTCTGGGACTGGAAAGATAACAATCTTGTCCAAGGCCATCATTATCTCCTTCAAGAAAATACTGAGGTATTGCAAATCAAGAAGTTCAACTGGACTTGGGTTTGGAAGGAAGAGTCATGATCCACTGATGCTATTCAGAATGTGTATTTGTGTCTTTTCTTGTGACTTTTCTTACACTTTAGATCAAGGTTGTGGAGGTCTGACTCTTCCATATGGTTGACCTGTAGATCAGGGGAATCACCAAAAGGATATGATAAAGGCCACTGCTAAATTAATTTCAGCCGAGTCTGTATTTGATTTGATGCTCACTTCATCCTTCTAAAACTCAACCTTGAGATTGTTTTGTATTCCTTCCCAAACATTTCTTCATTTCATGAAATAATAGATAGACTGCTGAGGAAAACACAGGAATCATGGATGAAATGAATGCTTACATATAATCAGTGAGCTCACATACTAGAGTGGATTTCTGATAGAACGGTTTAATTAAACAGTAACATAGTAATGTGTACGAAGTTATTTTAAGAAACACTGAATTTCTAGAATACAGGAAAATACTGTCAGAATAGCAAAGTATGAAACAATAACAGAGCAAAAAAATAATTAGAAGTTTCCATCTGCATATTTTTTTCTTTCTTTCTAATTTAAACAACAAAACAATGAATGGTTCTTTTAGGACATTGTCCTTTTCAGATAAGCAGGGATAAACAGATGAAGCTGTTCCATGCCCTTAGAGGCAGAAGAATGCAGATCAGCTAGAGAAGAAGGAAAGTAATTCATTTCAATTGTGGTAAATGAAAGCAAATGCACAAATTAAATACAACCCAAATCTTTTAATACATTCTTGAAGATGAGTTTTTTCTCCTTTCCACACCTGCCAATAAGAGTATGCATGGAAATGTTTCCACTGTTAAATATTCCACTATTTTTTTTTCCTGGGTTATATTCTAATGAACACATTGAGAAGATAGTATTCTAACTGCAAGTAGCCTTGGTCCATTGAACCAGCCTGTCCTCTTCAGAGTCTCCCAGCACTTATATCCAGGATATCACACTCCCACCTGAAATGCAAACTTGTATTTGACTCTGGTCTTTCAGAGTGGTGGGCATTTTTTCCATTGGAATGAATTTGCATTTTGGGCAGTTACTGCTGTCTGTTTGTTGAGTTGGTTGGTTTGTGCCCAGAGTCAGCAAGTGGATTTTTCATTGTTTAGCTGTTGCTTTTATTCTAACTTTTAAGTCGTGTGATAAAAGTGTAAAACTACCTGCAGTGGTTTTAGGCTATGCCTTTAAAATGTAGTTGCAGATTTTGAGCAGAAAAGTAGAAAAATATAAATAAATCACTATTGGGTGTGAAATGGAAAATAAAAGATTATTCTAAACAAATTAATAGGATGAATATTTAGAATAAGACAGGCTGTACCATAACAATTCTCTCTCTTCTCTTCTGATCTCTGCTGTTTTTGCTTTGCTCGGGAGAGATTAATGTGCTTGTCGGCTGGCCTTGGCTGACCTGTTAAGTCTAACCCTCTGCTTTTCTCTCCACTCCTTTTCTCTCTTGTGGGACAGGTGGAGGGGGGGCAGTGGAATGGCTTCCCTGTTCTCTCACCAAGGGGATTTTTGTGTTATTTGCTAATTGTAGATATCTGTATAACGTTGTAAATATTGTATATTTTGTACATATTCATTGAATTCCATTGTAGGATGTAGATTTTTGCTTGTAAATACAGCTTCATTTGCTTCTGCCTGAGTTAGTCTGGCAAAGTTAGTGCAGGGGGGGAAAACTTCAACCCACCACACTACCAAATAATATTTCTGCATTTTTCTCTCTTTTAGTTATTAATAGCAAATAACATCAGTAAAATCTGAGTCATGACATTTTTATGTCAAAATAAACCCAGAAAACTGAATAGAATTTAGTAAGATATCTAAATGTGTTTCTAGCTCAGACACCACTGGAAAACCTCAGCAGTTACCAAGGAATTTCTAAGCACCTTGGAAATTCATCAGCAAAAACTTCAGCTAAAAACATTACACAAAATGTACAATTTCAATCACATTAGAATTCCTTGTTCTAAGCTACTGCTGTCTACAACTACAGCACATGGAACCACTGATTCTAAAAGCAGAAATCTGTAGTATTTTATAATTTACATGATAAAATAAAAATTTCTTCAGGTTCCTGGAGAAGAATCACATGGTTCAATCTGTGCAGAGACAATAGGCAGGATAGGCATATAGCATCAGCTTAATTGAATTTCCATGCTTTTTTTGAATGATCTGATTCTTAATACTACTTAGAGTAATTTATAGTAGTTGAATAGTTGGAGGACAGCTGTAAGACAGTCTATTCAAGGGACATTTTCTGGTTTTATGAAGAAAAACACTTGGATTAATTCTGGTCATTTAATTTTACATTATAGTTCAACCGTGGCTAACTTTAATTAGAAATGTCATACATAAGATGTACAAGACCAGATACATTTTAATTCTGAGAATTAAAATTGTGAACTGGACTTACCCTTTGTAGCTTTTACTGGAGTGCAAATAGGAAAGATCTATATTAAAATTATAGTTTCCTCTCGCTATGTTTCCCTTAGCTTTGCTGAACACTACAAAATATACCAGTATATCTGTAATACAAACACCAAACCCTTTTAAAACAAAGGAGGGATTAATCTTAATCTTAAATTCCAATTCAGCGCAGTTACAAGTGATGAAGCTCCAGGAGAAATTGGTTGTATTAAAAAACCTAAAATGAGTAAGCTTAAGGTGGAAAACGACACTTTCATGGGTTTTTGTGTGTAGTTATTTTAGTTCTCCTTATTCCAAGCTAAAGTTGAAATTGGGCAAGCTCACTGAAGGTTCTAGGAGTTTTGCCTGCATGAACACCTAATAGCCAGCCCCATGTGGCATGCTGTATGAAGTTTAGGACTGCTGGAACAACTCTTCTAAAGAGTTTTGAAAATGTTAATCAATAATTTCAAACCACCAAGGACTTTACTCCCACCACCACCCTCCACTAGAAAAAAAATAGTAATCCAATATTTACTATTTCAGATACATTACAATAAGTCATGTGGAACTTCTTTAAACTCATATTATTTGCTCCTCTGGAGATTTTACAGTTCTATAAATCAATATTAAGTATGCTTTGACCCAGTAAATGCTCCTTTGAATCTTTTGCAATCTATTCCACCAATGAGTATCAACAGGGTCTTCAAGATTTTGGTTATCTCTATCTAACTGTGCCAAAATTTTCCACTAGAAAATGTCTTTTACACTTTTTTCACTTCTTTTACACTTTTGCTGTCTACAACTACCTGAAGGGAGGTTGTAGACAAGCAGGGGCTGGTCTCTTCTCCCAGGCAACCAGCACCAGAAGAAGAGGACACAGTCTTAAGCTGCAACAGGGGAGGTTTAGACTGGATGTTAGGAAGAAATTCTTCATAGTGAGTGTGATTGCCTATTGGAATGTGCTGCCCAGGGAGGTGATGGAGTCACCATCACTGTAGGCGTTTAGGAGGAGACTTGATGGGGTGCTTGGTGCCATGGTTTAGTAGATTAGATGGAGCTGGATCATAGGTTGGACACGATGATCTTGAAGGTCTTTTCCAACCTGGTCTGGTCTGGTCTATTCTATTCTATTCTATTCTATTCTATTTGAATGGAATCAGGTGGAAATGCAGAGCTCATACTCTACAGTGCTCTAATTCCCCTTTATTTCACTGTGAAATATAATGCTCTTAGTGTTGTATTTTCTGTTTTCTAACTCACTGGAGCCCTGTTTGTCTGTTTAAGATTTAATACACAACCCAGGAAAAAGAAACAGGAGAAGTAAAAGATCATCTCCACTCTGCCTTACTGAAATTTGCTGCAGCTCTTCTGGTATATTTGCATAATATGATTTATATATTATAAAATTGGTCCTTACACAAAAATAATTTCATTGTGACTGTTAGGGTTAATGCATTCCCGTCATCCTTAACATAAAATAATTTTATCTGGTCCTCCATAAGGAGAAAAAAATCTATTGTCACTTATAGTTCTGTTTTTATTTGTAAGTTTAAACTTTAATTCATGTTTTCCTAATTTATATTCCTAAGAAGGTACCACTAAATCTTCTAGATATCATATTAATAGTGCAATAATAATAATAATAATAAAAACAGGTTGGAAGAGACCTTCAAGGTCATCGCATCCAACCCCTCAACCAATCCAACCCACCTAAACAACTAAACCATGGCACCAAGCATCTCCTGAACACCTCCAATGGTGATGACTCCACCACCTCCCCGGGCAGACCATTCCAATGGGCAATCGCTCTCCCTGTATAGAACTTCTTCCTAACATCCAACCTAAACCTCCCCTGGCACAGCCTGAGACTGTGGCCTCTTGTTCTGGTACTGGCTGCCTGGAGTTATTGAACTGTTGTTATCATCCTTCTGTGACCCTAATTTTTGTTCATGTAGTTTGAAGTACAGTCAGAAAATATCTTCCAAACTTGCTTTCCACCATGAGATTGTCTCTGGTTCTGATTAATAACATATAAAGATTAAAAAAGAAGGTATTTAATGCAATTTATCAAAATTGCTTTTAAATATTGCATATTAACCAGGCACAATGGATGATGGTCAATTACATTTTCCACTTTTTCTATTGCAAAGACTATTGAAAGTCCATACATATGATCTGATTGTACTTGTTAATCTACCTACAAATATTGTAATTCTCTATTTATTTATTTTTTTTCCTCAAACTCTGGAATTCTTTGGATTTTTATTTCCACAAAATAAGGTATATAAGTCATATAAGCCCATTATTTCTATGACAAAATCTATTATTTTACTGCCAAATATCACATTTTTAACTTTACATATAGAAACTTTCTATGCAGTAGGTGTATGAAGAGAGTAAATTATTTCAATTTGTATGACCAGTAGAGGGTTTCATATACGATTTCTCTATAAAAGTAACTGAATTGCTGAAACACTGGGTAGGCATTCAGCAGATAGAAGAGTACTGTCTGTTCAGCTACTAGATTGTTAGGAAGTCAAATCGTTCTTTCTAATTATTTCTTGGTATTCATTCCTCTTCCTCTCTTTTAATTCATATATGTGGATAGAAAACACTATTTAGCTATTTGGAATTATTATTCTCAACAGCATTCCTATGACCTGACCTGAAACATGCCATTCTTCATTTCAGAAACTTTTTCATATAAAACAGTAGCAGTTTCCAAAAGGAGATAGACATTTTATCTACTGCTCAGTAATCCCTACTGTAAGAATTTAAATGCCTTGATTCATATATCTTCTAGGTTTAAAAAGTAAACTCTTCTTTCACTGGTACGTGTACTTTGGTGTTTAATTGTCTTTAACAGTTTCCTTTCCTTAAAAGTTATTTGTCTTTTAAAAACAATAGACCAGCAGTGGTTGTTATGTAGCAAATGCCTTTGCTGCCCCATCATCACTGGCCAATAAAGAACTAACTAGTTTTAACTATGAATAGCCACTGGTTGTTATTATACCTTTCTCCTCCAGTCTGAAAATATTTTGTTTTGTATCAAAATTCTTAAACCCGTAACTAAGTCAACAACTCTTTGATAATTACACTGAATATATTTAAACCAACCATTATGTTTAAATTACCTGCTTCACACCACCTTTACAATATAGTTATGAGTGGCAATGCCAGCGACGAGCAGTGTGAGCAATCTGGCAGTGTAGGCCTAGAGCCTGACATGGTGACAGGCCATGCTCAGCATAAGCGCAGAGCCAGCTAGCAGTGTAGCACAACAGTGTCGTGCCTGCAGCATGTAACTAAAACAGGACACTGGTAGCTATAAACACAGCAAGTTATCTTGGGGCAACAGGACATGCACCTGCATCAACAACCTCTCGTGTCATTAGTAGTTGGACCAATAATCTATAATAGTGCAATGTGTGGTCACTCATAGGGAACCAATGAAGCCATGCCAATGAGGCTCTCCGAGTTTATATAAGTTGTAGGAGTTCCCTTGCTACGCACTTCTGCCTTTCCTTTCCCTTCTTCTTCTTTGCTTTATTTTACTGTGCTATACTTGCATCATAGGCCTGCAATACTGGAACAATAAAGGAACAATACTCAATCATATTGGTCAGCTGTATTGACTCCAATCTCCGTCGTCTTTAATTATGCACCTTTGTTTTGTACTGTGTCCACTTTAGAATGCTCCTCTTTTCAACAGGAAAATGATAATTTCATTCAGCAACCTGTTCTAAATTTACCATCTTTGTATATAAACTCAGCTACTTAACTTGTTTATTATGTTAAAAGTATTAAAAGAATAAAAGAACTAATGGGCTAAAATTAAATAGCTAGTCAAGGAGATAAACGATAGCTATATATTAAATTACAATTCTTCAGGGATAGCTTACAGCGATTTGATTAAGTAAATGTGAGAAAAGAATGAGAGAATCTCAATTCATTGAATGAATGTTTTACCAGTATTAGGAATAGAATAAATTTTCTGATTGCCATCCTTAATCCATGGCAGTTCTTCAGTATCTATTGGACTTTAATCTCTTCAGAAAATGGACTGTCTTATTCAAAGTCTAAATAAAGTTATTCTTTTATCTGTAGTACTGGGTGAAGCTTTAAAATCACACAAGTGCAGGTTCTCTTTCATGCCAGTCTGTTAAAATTAGATTTTACATTAATAATATCAAAATTAAATGTCTCTGAATTTCATACGTACATGATTCTGAAGAGGGAAGATGACATTTTCAATCATCATTTTAATGGCACTATTAATAAAGTGGTTTCATTATAAAGTACTACAAGTTTTTAAATGTGAATGGTACATACTAGGAAATCTGCCATAAGCACTCACTAAAACACCAACTGAATTTATGAATGTAGGCATAAACCACATAATTTAGTTAGAGTGTTTATATAGAATGCCAAGAACCCCTAGAGCATTCCAGGTGCTTTTTTTTCTTGTGCCCCTATGTTATACCTCATATCTTTGATTCCAGATTCAATATTCTGAGCAAGGAAATACAGAGAAACTCCATTTGAAAGAGTGTTTATTATGTAGTATTTAATGACTATTATCTATTTTGTGAACAGATTATGTTATCTAACTGAATACCAATGAAACGAGCTTTTTCCCTCAAGATTATAGGTTCCTTTCCACTAGTATTATGTTTGAATTCAAAATCATTAATGTGCTATTGAAAAGGGGCATGAAAGCAGATTTAAAAAATAGAGTAAACAGTGCTTAGTTTTACCATGTACTCTTACATTGAAAGAAAAAGAAAATCTTTAGTGTATTTTCATTCAGCATATTTTTGTTTGTTTATTTGTTTGCATCCATAATATAAGATGACTTGTCTAACTGTTGCAATTTCATTGCAACGTTATTATTAGAGGGCTAAAAGAGGACATAAAATATCAGAGTCAGTTTTATACAGGGTATCATAAGCCAAAATATACATTTAAAACAATGTATTTTACAAGTCAGGCTCTCAGTTTCCCTGAGAAGGGAATCCCCCACTACTACCACCTTTTTTTCTTGTTTGCTGTAGGCCTAAATTGTGGGACCGGCTGACAAGTCCTGGGTAGCTGTGTGCATGGACATTCATCTCCATCCTTGTACACATCTACTACAGGTGTCATCTCCGCCACCCTCCAGTGCAAGTGCCAGGCTCCAACACTCTCCACAGCCAGGGGACTGGACACCTACATGTCTGCACAGAGCCTCTGTCTGGATACCCACAGCTCTATTGACAGCAGACCTCAGCCTGGTTGTAACCGTGGCTGGATCTCTACAGCTGACTGGCTTCACAGGCTGCCGAAACACACCCAGATGGCTCACATTGCTTGTTGATTGACCTTGCTCGGTGCACAGGGATCTGTGATCCCTGCACTCCTGGGGTGTTTAAATAGCCCATGGTGGCTGTGGCTCTGCCCATGCCTCTTCCCACCTCCCTCACAAGAGAAACCAGAACTACAAAAGTTTACCCGCTTACTGAAAAAACTCTTGATCTCCTGGTCTGCCACTGGGACAAGGCTGGTACAGCAATTTCTCAGCTGTTCTTGAGAGCTTAGTTTCATGGCAGATAAATTTAAGACAGAATAAGCACAGAGAATGATTAGGGGAACGTACAATCTTTCTGTGAGAAATGATTGACAATGCTTGACTTGTTTAGGCTAGCATGCTGCAATCTTGTGAAGGATATGGTATTGTTCTATAAATATATGACAGAAGAGCTGAATATAGAACAAAGGAAAATTGTTCTGGGACTGACAGTTATTCTAGGTACAGAAACAAATCAGTGTAAAATTGTGCTCTATACAGGCTTCAAAATGTTACACTTCACGATTTTCTCTTATACAGACTACTTCACAAATTAAGTCATCTCTCCAACCTTGTATCTTTCAGGGCTTTATTAAAAAATAAAAAGTATAGGAATAGTTTTTCCTTAGTTTTTGACCCCCATTACCCTCTTTCATATAATCATAGAATCGAATTGTAGAATGGTTTGGATTTGAAGGGACATTAATTATCATATAGTTTCAACAATTATCGTATAGTTTCAACAGCTCTGCCATGAGCAGGAACATCATCTATTGGATCAAGTTACTCAAAGCCCCATCCAACTTGGCCTTTCATACTTCCAGGGATGGGGCACCCACAACTTCTCTGGGCAAGCTGTTCCAGGGCCTCACCACTCTCGCTGTAGACAATTTCTTCCTGATATCTAATCTGAATCTACCATCTTTCAGTTTGAAGCCATTACCCCTCGTCATGTCACTACACTCCAGGGTAAAGAGCTCTTCTCCATCTTTCTTGCAGGCTCCCACTAAATAATGGAAGGTTTCCCTCAAGCCTTGATTAACACAGCCCAATTTCACAAGCCTCCCTTCACCCACACAGATTGGAGGGGAAGCACCACAAAATACTCTGTGTTGATATAAGGAGTTTAATGAGACACACTATATGATTACCTTAGTAAAAGCAGAAGAAGCAGCAGAAGCTAGATAAAACAGTTCCCCTCACCCAAGCACACAACAGCCAGCCCAGTGGAAAAGATCAACACCTAAAAATCAAAATGAGATCACCTTGTGATACACAATAAGCTTCTTACTGCGGATGCTGTGGAGCCCTGTTCTGAATCAGCCCATGACCAATCCAAATGGTGTGCCTGTGTTTCCATCCCTGGGGCAGTCAATCCTGGTGATTCCTTCCACCCCTCCAAGTGAAAGCAAACTGTGGCTTGAATTCCAGTGCTCAGCTTCCCACACATCCAGCTGTTGGGATCTCCCTGTCATACCAGAAAACATAAGATAGGTTCTGCCTCTTGTGGTTTGGTGTCATCAAAGTACTCTGTGCACCTGTATCACAGAATCACACAGAATAACAGAATTGTCAGGGTTGGAAGGGACCTCAAGGATCATCTAGTTCCACCCTCCTGCCATGAGCAGGGAGACCTTCCACAGGATCAGGTTGCCCATCAAAATCAGTGTCTTCAATGAACACAGTGCATATAAAACCAAAAGATAGATACTGTATGTCGCTAAAATTTGAGTCACAGTTCATAAAGGTACTTGTATGTATCAATTTTTATTGTCAATGAAAATCTTACTTTGCATAACATTTGAGTGGAAGGAATGTTAATTATATATAATTGGGTGAAGTCATGTATTTTACTTTGACAGTTACAGTATACAAGCTGTAAGAAAGTGAAAGATGTTTTTATCATTCTAATAGATACAAAACCTGGCCTTAAAATGGACATTCTACCCTTGACCTCAGCAGGAAGATACAACTCACATTGATTATGTGGAAACCTATAGGAAGCAACAGTAATTACACCAATTTGCATACTTAAATTAACATAATTATTTTAAAATACTAGCTATTTAAAATCCCAAGTGGGTTTTGGGCTGTAATTGTAATGAATGTGGGTTACAGGAAAAGCCAACAGTTCAGCTTCCCCAGTGATCCATCTGAGATATAATTTTAATTTTCACTTAATTACTGTTCAAAAGATATGCCACCAAAGTGTCATTGTAGATTTCTAGTTCTCAGAGGAATAAAAAGATTTTGTATCACTGGAAAGACTATCTAAATCTTTACTTAGCAGCCTTCTGAAACACAACACTTTATTTTTACACAGAATGTACACTGGACTTGATTTTATCTTTTGATTTGTTGCCAGATACTTTTCAGGAAGTGTTTGAAATCTACATGATGCTGTTGGTTGGAGTCACCTCACTTTACTGCAAACATCTGCAGCTGATCTAAACCCCCTCAGCTTCCTTGGTACCTGCAACAGACAGACAGAGTTAATAATATGGCTGATGAGGGGGGAATGTTGGAGAGACAGCCTTGATGCTGTGTGAGCACTGCGAGCAGAAGCAAAACCAGGAGTGTGTTATCAATACCTTTCTAGGTAACAATACAGAGCACAGCATGGTGAGGGATGCTTATGGGGAAAATCCATCTCAACCAGACCAAATGCAGGTGTCAATGTCTGCATTTCATTGTGGCTGTGTGTTCTTAACCAAGTAAAGATGAGAAAATATTTGCAATTGCTACATCTTTTTAACTGAAGAAACATATAATTTTAGTTCTATGAAACAATACACACAACTCTGGCATTAATTAAAGGAATTTTAAAAGATTTTTTAATAAAGTGTTCGGTATGACAACAATCACTGTCAAAGACAGACTTTCAATTCTCACCAATTACAAGAATAAAATGGCAGTCGCCATTACAATAGTCATGTAACTTACTAGGTGAGTACTGCACTGGTTAGGCCATACCTTGAGTCCTGCGTCCAGTTCTGGGCACCTCAGTTTAGGAAAGATGCTGACTTGCTGGAATGTGTCCAGAGAAGGACAACAAAGTTGGTGAGGGGTTTGGAACACAAGCCCTATGAGGAGAGGCTGAGGGAGCTGGGGTTGATTAGCCTGGAGAAGAGGAGACTCAGGGGAGACCTTATTGCTCTCTACAACTACCTGAAGGGAGGTTGTAGCCACGTGGGGGATAGTCTCTTCTCCCAGGCAACCAGCACCAGAAAAAGAGGCCACAGTCTCAAGCTGTGCCAGGGGAGGTTCAGACTGGAGGTTAGGAAGAAGTTCTTCATAGACAGAGTGATTGCCCATTGGAATGGGCTGCCCGGGGAGGTGGTGGAGTCACCATCATTGGAGGTGTTTAGGAGGAGACTTGATAGGGTGCTTGGTTGCATGGTTTAGTTGATTAGGTGGTGTTGGATGATAGGTTGGATGCGATGATCTTGAAAGTCTCTTCCAACCTGGTTAATTCTGTTCTATTCTATTCTATTCTATTCTATTCTATTCTATTCTATTCTACTTAAGACACAAACCCAAACCGGAACACGGGAAGTTCCACCTGAACATAGAGAAAAGCTTTGTTATTATGAGGGTAACAAAGCACTGGGAAGGGCTACCTAGCAATATCTTGGAGTCTCCATCTCTGGAAATATTAAAACCTGAGTGGACTTGATCTTGTGCAACCTGCTCTGCATGAGCCTGCTTTAGCAAGGTGGTTGAATTAGATGAGCTCCAAAGGTCCCTTCCAACCACTACCATTCTGCGATTCTGTGAAAAATATTCTCACCATGGTATCAGACAATCCAGAAGCATTACAATTTTACGGAAATATTTCAGAGACTATTTGATATCTAAAATTTTGATTAAGTAAACTAAGTTAATTAGGCAACTGCAGGTAAAAAAAAAAAAAGAGAGAGAGACAGAAGTGGATTTTGGTCTCTAAATGTTTGTTTAGTTCCTCATTAAATTTGCACAGAAAAGATTATTTTTTTTTTCTTCATCCACTCTCATCTTTATTCATCAACACAGATATAAATTTTATTAAAAAAGTCTGTGACCTATGAGAAAGTACATAACAGTTTAATGAATGTTTACAACTATCTGCAAACTGGCTTATGTGTTCAACTTTATTTTCACATTAAGTACAGATGTATAGGCTTTTACATATTCACAGAGGAATGCACTGGAGTTTTTCACCTCTCCATGTATATCGTGCTCAATATCATTATTTGTCTGCCTTCTTCATGTCTTAGAATAAAAGTTAATTATATTAAATACTTAAAGAATATAGGATATTTTATCTTATAGTTGGGAAATGATTAATTATTTTCATTTTCTGTTAAGAGTTTAAGATAAATGTATGGTTATAGGAATCTATGCAACCATTAAGATAACAGGACATCCTGGCAATCCCAGGAAATTTATGTGACACACAGTTTAGGAAGGATGTTGACTTGCTGGAACATCTCCAGGGAAGAGCAACAAAGTTGTTGAGGGGTTTGGAACACAATCTCTATGAGGAGAGGCTGAGGGAGCTGGGGTTGCTCGAGTCTTTAGTGTCTCAGTAGTTTGTAAGGTAGTCTATCATTCTTCCAAATAAAAACCACTGTTGCATGGAATCTCTTTATAATGTTTAGATCTTTATTTGAAAAAGTGAGCATGGAAGTCTTTTACATCCAGAGGATTTCGCAGAAAATTTGTTGTCTTTAGAGTGAAAAAGAATTTCTGTGACAAAGAAAGTGACTTTTCTAGGGAAAAAAATATTGTGTCACATATGTCAAGCTTCCTTCCATCTCCTTGCTCTAGTTAGTTCATGATAGAGTTTGATCATACTTAAACAGTACAGGAAAAGTCCCCAGTTCTTATTTTTTATGTTATATTAAATTATTATATAAATGTGAAATATTTATGGAATTTGACTTTAAAGAGTTCTAAAATATTTCGCTGCCAGATGCAGACTATTTGAATAGCATGTGCTTTGGCAAGAAAATATTTCCCTTCCTCTTCATAAAATTTCATTCATGAAAAGTTGACTTCATCCTTCAAACATTCATTTGACACAACTTCGGATGATCTTGTAAATGAGAGAAAGTTGAGCTGATGGATTAAAAAGTTCTTTAAAGTTAAAAGCAAACATTTCAAATGACTCTCCCCTTTGATTAAGATATCACATGAAGATAAAAAACATGGGCAGTACAAAGGCAGGAAGCTTTTTAGCCATAAAATGTTTAGAGTACTCCAAAAGAAAAGTTTGTTGAATCTGTAGATATATCTTATCAAAGTGGAAAGATCATAATATTTCATAGGTACCTTGTCTTTCTTAGCTGATTTCCAGCCTTCTAAAATTGCCATGAAACAGGGAAATTATGTGTCAAAGGGATATTTTTTGAACTAGGAATTGAACTAGAGATCTGTAAAATTATTTATTGAAAAGAACTGTTCCTTTCTCTCAAGCCATTTTTGCCTGCTTTCCCTAACCCATTTTAGGTCAAATTACAGCAAAGTCTTCATATTTTGAAAACATGATTGATTGATTGATTGATTTCTTAGCTGTGGTGGTTTTATACCACATAATGCTTGAAGATTAACCACGAATTGAGTAAATAACCACACCAACTCAGAATCTGTAAATTAAATAATATGTACAAACATAGATTCAATACAAAAGTAAACTAAATATAAAAGTTAATAAACATATACAAATCCATATGTACACATACAACTAGACAATAGCCCTGCTACCTGCCCTGGACAGACCCCCCTGGACAGACCCCCTAGACAAAGCCCAGAGGGCTGTGTACCAGCTAAACAAGTTATTCTCTCTCCCTTGTCTCAGCCAGTATTCTTACCAATAACCCCAATAAGAATGAGCAGGACAAGCAAGAGCAAGGTCAGAAGTGCATACAGGGGAAAAGGAGCAAGAAACAGAGAAAAACAAGATGTGCTTTCAGATTATATAGAAACTTTGCAGTCCAACAAAATGGAATAAATTTATCTCTTGTATTTCATTCAGCCCCTCAGAGAGTCCATCCTCCTGGACCCAAATTCTCTGGAAAAGTTTATCTACAATTGGGGCTCTAGTCCTTTAACCTGTAACAATGTCTTAGTGAAATTTCCTGGGGAAAAAAAAAAGCTATTTTAAAAGATGAGCAAAAGGAGCATGTTGCTGCGTGCTTTCCTTCACCTCTGTGATAACAAAGTGACTATGTCTGTAAGGCCTTTGACACAGTCCCCCACAACATCCTATTCACCAAGTTGGAGAGACACAGATTTGATAGTGGACTGTTCAGTGGATAAGGAATTGGCTGGATGGTTGCATCCAGCTCAATAGTCCGAAGTCCATATGGACAGAAGTGACAAGTGGTGTCCCTCAGGGGTCTGTACTGGGACCTGTATACTTCAATATCTTTATCAGTGACATAGGCAGTGGGATCAAGTGCACCATCGTCAAGTTTTGCAGATGACACCAAGCTGAGTGGTGTAGATTCACCAGAGGGATGGGATGTCATCCAGAGGTTCCTGGAAAAGCTGGAGACGTGGTCTCAGGTGAACCTCATGAGGTTCAACATTAGCAAGCACAGGGTTCTGCACCTGGGCCAGAACATACTAGGGGATGAGGTGAAAGCAGCCCTGAGGAAAGGGACCTGGGGGTGCTGATGGATGAGAATCTGGACATGAGCAGACAGTGTACACTTGCAACCCAGAAAGCCAATCACATCCTGGGCTGCATCAAAAGATGCATTGCCAGCAGATCCAGAGAGGTGATTCTACCACTTCGCTCTGATGAGACCTCACCTGGAGTACTGCATCCAGGTCTCGAGCCCTCAGTGCAGAAAGGACATGGACCTGATGGAGCAGGTCCAGAGGAGCACCATGAAACTGATCAGGGGGTTGGAGCACCTCTGCTATGAGGATAGGCTGAGGCAGCTGGGGTTGTTCAGCCTGGAGAAGAGGAGGTTCCAGTGAGATCTAATAGTAACCTTCCAGTATCTAAAGGGGGCCTACACGAAGGATGGAGAGAGACTGTTTACAAAGGCCTGTGGTGATAGGACAAGGGGCAATGGCTTCAAACTAGAGAAGAGCAGACTCAGATTGGATGTTAGGAACAAGTTCTTTACTATGAGGGTGGTTGATGTCTGGAACAGGTTGTCTAGGGAGGTGGTTGAGGCCTCTTCCCTAGAGATATTCCCTAAAGATGGACAACTTGATCTAGTCGAGGATGCTCCTGCTGACTGCAGGGAGATTAGACCAGGTGACCTTTGGAGGTCTGTTTTGGCTGGGACTATTCTATGACTATGTAAGAAAGAAGTAAATAATCAACTCACTATGCCTAACTAACAAACCTCTAACAGAATTATTTTAGATCACTTTAAACCAAATTCTGCTACACTCACAATTCTGCAACATTTTAAGATAGTAGATAAATTGCAAGACTGTAATAGACTTTCTTCAGTTCTAAACTCCACTTCAGGCTAAGTAAACATCTTGAATTTAGTAATTTGCATATTTCAAACACTGACTTAAATCGAAAGATGTTACAATTCAGCAGAACAATGAACTACTAATTATGTCTTTTTATCTTTTTTTCCCCCCTTTTGTCTTTTGTTCAATCATCTACCATCTTTCTATGGATTGTAGCACATCTTATCAAACTGTATCGTGCTACTGACAACAGACTAATAATTTTAATTCCTTTCTTTGGCTAATAACCCCTTGATTCATAGACATCTGCTATATTTTATTCTCTATTTTTCTAATTTTCTTCTTTAGTGGGAAAGTTTTCCCAATCCATTTTGTTCTGAGTTTGAATTTCTCATCATGTCTGCCTCAGAGTAAGTGTCCTCTGTGTTTCTTTTAACAGTTGGGCAAAATTTAATGAATTCTTTTAATGGATGCTTTATTTCTCTTCTGTTCCTTGCTGTCTCACCAGTTTTTTGCTTTTAAAAATAATTTTCTAGGTTTTCATTCACCATCCAACTGTCACAGCAAGAGCAAAGGAAAGTATTTTAATTGCTGACACTGATGCTTGTCACTTATGCAAGAAAGAAAATCAGAATGATTCAGACAAGCCTTATGCCCCAGGGAAATCTGGAAATGCAAAACTGACTAATGCTTTCACAAGCTATTATCTTAAACTAAGAATGGTTGCAAAGTACAGTGAAAAGTATAAAGTTTGTATGATGCCATAAAGAGATTAAGATAATAACAACTCACCAATGTAGTAGAATGAACTGCAACATCTATGAAAAATACATAACTTCTCTTTTCACAGAATCACAGAATCACCAAGGTTGGAAGAGACCTCAAAGATCATCAAGTCCAGCCTGTCACCACAGACCTCATGACTAAACCATGGCACCAAGGGCCACGTCCAGTCCCCCCTTGAACACCTCCAGGGACGGTGACTCCACCACCTCCCTGGGCAGCACATTCCAATGGCTAATGACTCTCTGTGAAGAACTTTCTCCTCACCTCAAGCCTAAACTTCCCCTGGTGCAGCTTGAGACTGTGTCCTCTTGTTCTGGTGCTGGTTGCCTGGGAGAAGAGACCAACCCCCTCCTGGCCACAACCACCCTTCAGGTAGTTGTAGACAGCAATAAGATCTCCCCTGAGCCTCCTCTTCTCCAGGCTAAACAATCCCAGCTCCCTCAGCCTCTCTTCGTAGGGCTTGCGCTCGAGGCCTCTCACCAGCCTCATTGCCCTTCTCTGGACACATTCACGTGTCTCAATGTCCTTCTTAAACTTTTCTTACATAGCTTAAACTGGAATATAGTAGAGTTACTCTTACAAAACATTTTCTTTGTAAATCCTCATTACAGTAATCTGAAAAATTGCAATGCATTCACAATCTGCTTCTTGCAAAATGTTCTATTGAAAAGAGGAATCCTTTAGCTGTATGCTGGAAAAGTGTATTCAGTGCTAGGAATTTTGGTTTAAAGGTTTTTAAAGATTTCTCTTTTTACTGATTATGTTAAAATGTGTCCCTGGATTCAGGCAGGTTTAGATTGCCAGCATAATTTTCTAATTTTGGTAGGTTAAAGCTAGTAAGTCACAGATTTTTTGCTGGGGCAGTCTGCATGAGGTAAAAATAAAATAAAATGTATGCTTGAAAGTTATTGGCAATATTTCAGTGTGAGAGTCTCTTCCTAACATTTCACTTAATCTGAAAAAGGGATTCCAAAGTCTAAGTGAAAAAGCAGGTACCACAGATTTGCACTAAGAAACATTATTATCCCCATTTCTTGACAGTAATAGAGGTGCTCCAAGGCAAAACAGTCTCAAGGCTACTTTTTCTACAGAATGTTAATGTACAAGGCAGACACACTGCTTCTCTAGACCACTAGGAATGGAAAGCAGCTTGATCTTTTTAACAAAACTGCAACTGTACAGTGGATCTCCTGCTGTCAAAGTCAATGTCTGCAAGATAAATGTTCACAGAAGTATTGCTAAAGTGACACATTTGTAAAATCCATCAATATATAGTCCACAGTAGCATTATCTATGGCAGTTTATCCATCAGAACTCCGTCGTGATACAAATTTCATTTTTCACATAGTATTCGTAAGTCAGAAAGTATTCAGTTATGGAAATTATATCCCTTCATTTGAGTTCTAAGCCCCATAATACAGATGGCCAGCTCTCAGGTTTATCTGTAATATATCCTCACATTTTGCTTATACAGCTTAAAGGACTCTGACTAAGGGAAAAGAATGACAAGTCATTTTAAAGGTTTTTCTCTACCTTTGGTCCAGATGCTGAACTATTTTCAGTAGAGCATCATTGTTTACAATATCTGAGTAGCAGAACCTTTGAGAGAGGGGTATACAGATGTCCAGGGAGGTGGTTGAGTCACCATCCCTAGAGGTGTTCAAGAGGGGACTGGACATGGCACTTGGCACCATGGTTTAGTAGTCATGAGGTCTTGGGTGACAGGTTGGACTTGATGACCTTTGAGGTCTTTTTCAACCTTATTGATTCTATGATTCTATGATTCTATAATTCTATTTGACTTCCTTATCTAGAATAAATAATTCTTACAGGGTGAGTGGTTTTGTTTTTCTTGCATTTGCAAGCATATGTCTCTGCTAAGTGTTCTATTTTAAACGATCTAATGATATCTTAAGATGTGGTATAATAAAACATTACATTTCTTATGGGGAGATATGCAAGCTGCAAAACACCGTAATTTGTATGGTGTGTGTATTCAGTGGCATCTAAAAGAGGCCTTAAATACAGAAGATATTAAAAAAATCATAGAAAAAAACACCAAAAAACCCCACAACAGAATAAAATAAAGAAACTAAGCATGCAATTTATTTTTAAGTAATGTTGTCTTCTTACCAGACTGCTGTTACAGACTGATTATAGGAGCAAACAGCTATAGCAATGCAACAGGCAAATCCACATATTTTTTATGATGTTTTCACAAGAATCTAACAATCTTTTCTTTACTACTGTAAGCAGTTTAAGTTCTAAATTTAGTCATGAAGGAAATATGGCCAATTATCAAAATGAACAGAAGAAGCAGAAAATGCTGCTTCTGAATTTGGGATGGATTTTCCCTCCCAATTACAATAGTCTCAGGATAAAATAACTACATAGGATGCATTTAATCATTATTTCTGGTTGACAGAGAAATCTTCAAATAATGGTATTGTTAATACATAGAACCTGGGCTGAAAATGTTCATGTTAAATATGAGACTCATGATGAGAAGCCTTGGAGTTTGGAATTGAGAAATATCAGCATAATAGAATTATTTCAAGCTGTTTATCTATACATACACACACATATACACACATATATGTGCACACATATATATACACATATATATTAGAGCTGTGATTTAGGGCCAGTTTGAGTTAGGCTAGGTACAATTTCAGTAACAATACAGAAAATTGGAAGCAATCAAATAAATATATATGCTCCTTTTAATGTGAAATGAGTCTGTTTTATTTCTTTTGACATTCCCCCCCCCCCCCCGCTTAACCTATGAAGATAAAATTGAAATTTTGCACCTAGTCATTACAATTCCATGTCACTACACAAAATGTTTGTCTAAATGCAATAGAAATTATATCGGGATTTAGTCTGCACAGAATTGTCACTTGATTTCCAGTGACTTCCTCTACATTTTCCATAATCCTTTGTTTTCTCTCACACAATCTGCAGAAGAATGACACAACAGTCATAGTGTGTGTATTCAGTAGGAGAGAAAGTCTTTCAGGAAATTTATTTCTTCATCAGCTTTAACATGATCAGTCTTCTCCTGAGCTGTGTCTTTACAGTCTCCTGTTACGCTCCAGCTATTGCAAAATAAAATGCAACTAAATGCTCATTCCCTCCAATTAGCCTTACACTAAGGCTTGTTTAATGGGAGCTTTTAGTGTTTTATAATGAAAACAAATTAATTTGTGCCTATCTATAAATGTATTTAACAGCAGCTTAATGACCAAATTTAAGAAGTCTCCACATCCTGGCCTGAAAAAAATGTGTAGAACTTGCCTAGAAGCACTCTGTGACATAGTTCCATCACTAGATGTGTTTAAAAAACATTGGAAAGAATACAACAATGCAGAAGTTGTTAATCTTCATACTTCAAAACATATGTGAGATAATTTAGGCAACATTTAAGCTAGTTAGCATGACATTGTTTAAGTCCTGGACAAAGTTGATAAGGGACGTAATTGCTAAAGTACTAAAAGATTGCAACTTAATGGTAATGAAAATAGATTTATGGAAATTGGATCTTCTAAGACAAAGCTCATACATTATTTTAGGAGACTATAACTTGATTACCATGGAAACCTAGTAAATGTAAGTCTTCTGAAAGACAATTCAATTCGTGCTGCATGATTAGAAATTAGACTGTATAAAACCAAAGTACTTTGTGTTCAGAGGTGGTCAATTAATCACAGAAAGAAAACTGAAATAGTAATTCTTTCACTACTAAAATTTATAGTGCTTTGCCATATAGATGCATATAAAAATGCAATTGTCTGCTTTATTGCAATGTATTAGATGAAATTGTTTTAAGTGGCCTATCGTATTTACTTTGACAAACAGGACATTAAGGTTAACTATGATCTCCAGATTCCCACTCACAACAGTTAAAGTCGAAAGCATTTTGTTCTAGCACCGAAATGTCACTGGATGAGATCCAGAGGCCTAGGTAGACGGGTGATATCTATTGCGACAACTCAGGCGTAAACACTGTCCCATTTTAATGATTAAAAAAAAAACTATTCAAAGCATCTATTTCATGAAAGAATTGCTGTAGACCCTTATATTGTTTCACCTACCTAACACAAAATGTATATAAAAATACCAATATGGAATACAATATGTGTAAAACATTATAGAATCATAAAGGTTGTATCTTTTACTTTCTTGTTAAAAAAAACAAAAACAAAAACAAAAACAAACCAAAACAAACAAAAAGCCCCCCAAACAAATAAAACCAAAGAGCAAGCAAACAAACAAGTAAAAACATCCACTTTGTTTTTCTTCTCTTGTGTTCTCTTTCACTTCAGTAGCTTCCTTTTCATTTTTCACACTTTAGAAAGTTAAAAGAAAAATTTTCTGGCTTTTTGCCTCTCTTTCCAATTACAGCCACAAATGAAAAACCTTTCAGTGATCTTGTAGTCATTAAAAACTCCATCAAACTATTTGAAGGAATAGCAATGTTATCACTCCAGCATGCTGTTTAGACATTAGTTAAAGCAATTACATTCTGTCTACTTAAATCTCTGTTGTGGTTTAACAGTTAACAGGTAGGCAGATGGAACCTGACCCTGGTGGGAGTCACTGGGTCATGTTATTCCATCCCCTTTCCTGCCTATCCTCTATTTAATGGGGCAGGAAGTTCTGATGAGCTCCCTCTCCTCCTGTTTGCCTTCCCGCCTGGTGGAGAGCTGTTCCTCAGAGCTGCTGCCACACAGTTGGGTCTGCTTCCACATGTTTAAGCCTGCGCCCACACATTGTGGGGGAATCCATTGCCATCTGTGCTCGGGTCCTGTATATATCTGTGTATATTCCTTTCCTCATGTTCTCCATACATCCCTTTTCCCTAAATGTCTTTTACTTTTTGTTAAAATCACTTCTGATTCTGTGCAAGTCCTTTTGTTTACCTTTTGCTTCCACTGCCTATCTATTTCCCTGGTGGGTGGAGGAAGTATAGAGAGAAGGGTAATCTAAATTCTGTCCTGGGGGGTTTTGCCCTGAAAATGGTGACAATTTGCCCCACTGTTTCATTTGTAATAGCATGTTCTGCATTTTCTATGCTAAACATGACGTTGAATGTGATAACACTGGCTTATGTTACCGATGCAATGGACCGCAAGAGAACTGCCTGAATATTTGCATCAGTGAGCTGCTGATCTGGTGTCTATCTCTTTCCCAGCTTCAGCTGTACTTTGGGTTGTGATGCAGAGCTGCTATCAATACATACACCTGACATAATCACATGGAATAGTTTTTTCTGCTATTTCTGTGGAAGGTGCCTGGAAAATCAAGTCATGTTGGAAAATTAGAGGATTGTTCTTGTAATGAGCTACAGAAAGAAGAACCTCTACCACAGTAACGAAGCTGTTAAATGCCTAAGAATGAAACTATCAAAGCTAGCAACTACAGCAGCAGGTTTCTGAGCATAGGGACTGTCTAAAAATGTCCTAGCAATCAAAAGGTGCAGAACAGAGTCACAGAATTGTCAGGGTTGGAAGTGACCTCAAGGATCAACTAGTTCCAACCACACTGCTGTGGGCAGGGACACCTTCCACTAGATCAAGTTGCCCAGAGCCACATCCAACCTGGCCTCAAAACTATCCAGGGATGGGGCTTCCACTACCTCCCTGGGCAACCTGTCCAGGGTCTCACAACCCTTATGGTGAAGAAATTCTTCCTAATGTCAAATCTAAATCTATCCTCCTTTAGCTTGGATCCATTTCCCCTAGTCCTATCACTACCCAAGACCCTAAAAAGTCCCTCACCAGCTTTCTTGTAGGCCCCCTTCAGACATTATAAGGTCACAATAAGGTCTTATCAGAGCCATCTCTTCTCCAAACTGAACCCCAACTCCCTCAGCCTATCCTCATGGAATATGCAAGATGATTTCTAGTCAACCCTCATTTTCTCAATAGCTCTCTTGAAGCTCTATATTCTCAAATTCTTGGGTTCCATCTATTAGAAAAAAAAACACAGAGCAAACATACAGGCCACTACTAGAAAATTATTTGTACATATTTATTTATATGTATTTTCTCTTTGTCACAGGTTGAATTAAATCTCTTATGTTCAACACCATGCAGCCATTCATGCCAGCTTCAAAATGAAAGTGTTGGCTGCAGCTTCCTGGTCCAGTTGCTGCTTTTGGTTTCTGGGTAGGTGGTTTTGTTTCTTTCCACTGGGCAGGTTGGGGGGTGGGTTAGGCTGATGGTTTCTGCTGATGGTTCTGCATTTTGCTGCAATTTTTCTCCAAATAGGTTAGGTCTTGGGTGAGAGGTTGGACTTGACAATCCTTGAGGTCTTTTCCAACCTTATTGATTCTATGGTTCTATGATCACAGCATTCAGTTAAAACTCTATGTTGATTCAGATAATGTTTTCTTCTTGGTACATCAAGGAGTGTCTGGAGCTTGGAATGCCCTTTACCATATGAGGCAGAAGAGTTCAGAGTGAAGTAGAACCTGAGAAGAAGGAGAGGTGGGGTTTAAGTGGCTTCATTGTATTTGTGCATTATATTATCTCCTTTTCCAATAAAGCTTATTATCTCAACCCAGAATTTGGGGTGGTTTTTTTGTGTTCACTTTTGTGTTGGGGGAGAATGGGCTGTGTTAACACAGCACAGTCTTACAAAAGAATTAAGCACCAAGTGAATCATTTACTTTCCGGTTTTGTAGTAGAAAGCTAAAATTCTCACTTAATATTTAGGGAATCACATATTCACAGAGACAAGAAATGTTAAGTCATTTGTGTAAAATTATGTAAAGACAATATATCATATTTTATAAAGCACTTCTTTTACTTTATCCATTTTCCCTGCACTGTGTACTGAATAAAGATTTTGAATTAAAGAATGCACTGAGAAAGCATTACAGTTTAGAAAGGAGATACATCATCTCCTAGATTTGTTTATAGTAAGTTTGCTGACTATCTTGTTTCTCTGTTATACTGTTTTCTTCCATTATTCAAATTAGAGTTGTCATAATGACAGGTTATAACTCTTGTTAGACACTAGGCCTATAAGAATAGATCACAGCTAAAAAGAGTAAGATTCTTGAAGGTAGTTCTGTGATATCACTGCCCTCAAAATGCTTATGAGTTTTACAGTTTTCTTTGATATTTTCACTGTTGATGACAAGTTACATTCTTAGTAGACTGCAGTAAGGACTTTTAAAGTTAAAATGACAACTACAGACATAAGAGCCTAGAAGCCCAGTCTTGAATAAAGAAATAATGTAACTTCCGCATTAATTTTAAATATTGGAAAACACTTCTTCAATAAACAATTTTATCCATAGCTTAAATTTTGCCCTCTAGAAACACACCAAAAATGAATCTTGCTAATATTTATCATGTGTCCTGTGTTCATCTAGGATAGGGTTAAGTTTGTTTGGTTTATGTTGGTTGGGTTTTTTTCTCCTCTTCACAAGAAACTGGAAGGGGCCACAGCCAAGATGGATAGCTGAACCAGACAATGGGTAGTCAGTATCATATTGACGTCATGCCCTCTATGTAAGGGAATGGCTGAATGGAACAAATGTTGGGTGCTTTGAGCAGGGGATTGTGATGTGGGGTGACTAATGCACTAGGATCAGGTGGGCAGTCCAGGCTGGGCCATTGCAGTCACTGTTTTATAGCACTCACTGTGCATTCTGTTTCGTTAGTGTTATTGTTCTCCCTGATTGTTGTTATCTCTTTGTGCTGTTCTGTTAAACTATCCTTGTCTCAGCCCATGGAGCTTTGCCTTTCTATCTCAATTTTCCTTCCCATCCCACCGGGTGGGGGTGACAGTTTTGTCAGCAGCTGCATGGTGCACAGCTACCAGCTGGGCTTGAACCACAACAGCATGCAGAATATTTGCTGCCTAAATATATCAAAGATGCAGAACTGAGGCTGAAAAGAGATGGAATTTCTAGCTGCTGTTCTCATCTTGGAAAAAAATGGACTTGATTTTGCATCTTTCCACCTCTCTCTCTCTCAATTACCCCGATGTTTTGGCAGGTGATTTTCTAAGGATTAAATGCACTTGGGTTTAATCCTCTCTCGGCTGATGGAAGAATTACTTCACTTTCAGAAAAGAACTCTAACTACCCATTTCATGATTTTGAATGTAGGATTTCATGTCATATTGTCACAGACAGAAAGCAGGCATGGTGGAACCCCAGGGAGGTGGTTGACTCACTGCCCCTGGAGGTGTTCAAAAAGGATTTGACATGGCACTTGGTGCCATGGTTTAGTAGTCACGAGGTCTTGGGTGACAGGTTGGACTTGATGATCCTTGAGGTCTTTTCCAGCCTTATTGATGCTATGATTCTATGATCACAGCATTCAGTTAAAACTCAAAGTATGTTGATTCAGATAATGTTTTCTTCTTGGTACATCAAGCAGTGTCTGGAGCTTGGAATGTCCTTTACCATATGAGGCAGAAGAGTTCAGAGTGAAGTAGGACCTGAGAAGAAGGAGGTGGGGATAAAGTGGCTTCATTTTTTGGTGTGTTTTTTCTTTTATTTTTTTTTTTTATTTTAAATTTTATTTTTTTATTTCTCACTGTCTGTCATTAATTACCAAGAAATTAGTTTCCCCAACTGGAGTCTCTTTTATCTGTGAGGAAAATCTTCTGTTCTTACCTCAATCTGTGAACTTTTCCATCATATTTTCTCACCATCCTACTGAGGAGGAGGGTGTGAGACTCTGAATGGGAGTCTGGCAAGCAGCAAGTCAACCCACCACAACTGAGATACATCATGATCTGATTGCAATGAATCATATTTTTGGAGACATCCAATCTTGTAGCTGTTTGAAAAATTATTCTGAGGAAGAAGTGTCTAAACCCAGTTTAGAAAGCTTAGGTGAATTTGAGGATTGCTGCTAATGGTTGCAACACTCAATATAGGATAAATAAAGCTCACTTTTGCAGTGAGTATCACAAAGTTTATGTACCTACTAAGTCCTGTTAATAGCTTAACTACAGTTTGATTAAAAAGGACATCTTTGGAGGTCTTGGGGTTTTTTGTTTCTTTCATAACACATTCTTGTGATTTCAGTCATGTCAAAAATAATCCTTTTTATGATCTTATCACTTTCACATCTGCACAACTGTTTTCCATAGCTTATAATTTATCCCTTTTAAATTTTGTTAGGTGTTGTGAGCTGTTGTTCAATGTCTTTGGCCCTTGCCAATAAAACTTTTTTGTCCTTATTAACACAGTGGGTGGAAACACAGCAAAGACAGAAGGCTGATGCAGCCATAGCAATCTTGTTTTAACTTCCAAATGTATTTGTTATTCTAATGTTTGACAACATCGCTTATATGGGTAATATTAACTTAGAATAACACTTAACATGAAACTGGTTTATGCCTTCAGCATGCTCTGCTTTACCTGTTATGTAAAAACATCTCAAAATACATGTGAAAGTCAATCATGAAGATAAACATCAAATAACAGAGAACAATTCTGCTGACAATGATAACATTTGGCTTGCTAAGTTAAACAAGACCTGGATTTGTCTTAGTGATAAAGGGGATATTGCTGGGTAAATCTCTACGTTCACTACCACCCAAATTGTTTTAAGAGTTAGTAGCATTTTTGCATATAGTACCAATAAATAACATCTGCAATGGAGTTGAAAGGTCATGTTTGACCAGCCTGATAGCCTTTTATGAGGACATAACCAGGTAGACAGATGATGGTAGAGAAGTGGATGTGGTTTGTCTTGATTTCAGTAAAGCATTTGATACCTTCTCCCACAGCTAAACTGAGGAAGTATGGTCTGGATGACCAACTAGTGAGGTGGATTGAGAACTGGTCGAAGTCAAGAAGTCAGAGAGTTATGTTCAATGGGATGGAGTCTAATTGGAGGCCTGTATCTAGTGGAGTCCTTCAGGGGTCAGTACTGGGACCAGTACTATTCAATATATTCATCAGTGGCCTGGATGAGGGAACAGAGAGCACTGTCAGCAAGTTTGCTGATGACACAAAACTGGGTGGAGTGGTTGATACACCAGAAGGTTGTTCAGACATTCAGCAGGAACTGGAGAGGCTGGAGAGCTGGGCAGGGAGAAATTGAATTAAATTCAACAAGGGCAAGTGTAGAGTCTTGCACCTGGGGAAGAACAACCCCAGGTATCAGTACAGTGTGGGGACTGACCTCTTGGAGAACAGTGAAGGGGAAAAGGACCTGGGGGTCCTAATGTATGGGAGGTTGACCATAAGCCATCAAAGTGCTCTTGTGCCAAGATGACCAATATCATTCTGGGGCATATTAGAAATGGTGTGGTTGGTAGGTTGAGAGAGGTTCTCCTCCCCCTCTACTCTGCCCTGGTGAAGCCACATATGGAGTATTGTGTCCAGTTCTGGGCCCCTCAATTCAAGAAGGACAAGGAACTGCATGAAAGAGTCTAGTGCAGAGCCATAAGAATGATTAAGGGTAGAACATCTCCCTTACAAGGAGAGACTGAGGTAGCTGGGGCTCTTCAGCTTGGAGAAAAGGAGACTGAGGGGTGGCCTCATTCATGTTTCTATAAAGGATGAGCACTGAGAGGATGGAGCCACTCTTGGTGATGCTCAATGACAGAACAAGGGGCAATGGGTGGAAGTTGAGGCATAGGAAGTTCCATGGAAACATGGAAAAAAAAAAATCACTGTGAAGGTGACAGAACACTGGAACAGGCTGCCCAGGGGGGTTGTGGAGTCTCCCTCTCTGGAGAAATTCAAAACCAACCTAGATGCATTCCTGTGTGTTCTGGTATAGGTGATCCTGCTCTGGTAGGAGGGGTGGGACCAGATGATCTTTCAAGGTTCCTTGCAGCCCCTAACACTCTCTGATTCTGTGACACTGTCAAAAGTGACCTTGTATTCAAAAAAATTTCCAAAAGAAATTGCACATTGTGGAAAGTGTGTCTATTTGTTTGTGTAATTATTTTGTTACAATAATGTTCAATAGTTTGCAGTTCTAGGCAGTGATTCTAGAAATTACAATACAAAAACTTGAGGTTTTTGACATTTTAAAAACAGGCTGGTACTGCATTACCTTGGAATAGAAGAGATAAATCAGTCATTGGAATGGAGACTGGTTAGAAAGACTGGCAACTGTGATTTAATGTGTTCTCAACTAGTAATGTAACATTTCAGTTTTTAATCTTCCCAGACTATGATAATAGATTGTAATATGGATCCTACTTAGCCTTTGTTTGCAAGGGGCTATAATCATTAAAATAAAGAGTTATAGAATTGTCTTGGCTTTATTTGACAAGATAAATAGTATCATTCTAATCAATACTTTTGAAAACTATTTAAACTGATAATATTAGATTTATGGACAAGTAGTTGAGAAGGCAAGTTGAGAAGTAGTTGAGAACCCAAGTTTTTCTGGTGTAAACAGCAAAATCTCTCCAAGGGCATTTCTATTAAACTAATTTATTTGACACAGTCCGTTTATAATTTTCTTGCAAAAACCTGAACTATTTTTTTCATATTATCAGTGTATACTTTTGTTATGACTTTGTAATATTATGGTGGTTTTGAGGCTCAGGTGCCTTTAAGATAACCACAAAGATAGAAAGTCTCAGGGGGATGGACAGGTCCTCCCAGGATATTGTAATCAAATTAACCAGGTTGGAAAAGACCTTTGAGATCATTGAGTCCAACCTATCATCCAACACCATCTAATCAACTAAACCATGGCACCAAGCACCCCATTCAGTCTCTTCCTAAACACCTCCAGTGGTGGTGACTCCATGGTACTTCCCTGGGCAGTCCATTCCAGTGGCCAATGTGTTATTCTATTCTGTGTTCAGGTATCTCCTCATTTAAGGATGGTGTCTCAGTGATATTGTTCTCTTCTCCCTCCTTCTTGGGAGGAGCTCATGCCTTATCTCATGTTGGGGAGACAGTTTTGGCTGGCAGGGAATTTCCAGCTGCACCATTAGGCTCGGTGAAGCCTGGTAGTTCCGAGTCTAGTGGTGGGGACAGTTTTGACCTGCACAGACTGAAGGTTTCTGGAAGGTTTTGACATAGTAGAATGGAATGGAATGGAATAGAATAGAATAAACCAGGTTGGAAAAGACCTTTGAGATCATCGAGTCCAACCTATCATCCCACACTATCTAATCAACTAAACCATAGCACCAAGCACCCCATCCATTCTCTTCCTAAACACCTCCAGTGATGGTGGCCTGGGTGAAAGGCTGAGCCTAGTTTGTGAATGTACTCATTCTATCTGAATGCCTTTCTGTATATATTTGTAAATAGAATTTCCATTTAAACCTCCAATCCAATTGTGCAGCATTTTCAGTTTTACTCCCTGAAAAGGAGGAAGATATCTTTTCTGTCTTTTTGCCCTGGGCAGCTCGTGGCTCAAAACCAGAACAAATATAAATAATTGGCCACTTTCTACCACCTATGACAAAAGCAGTACTCATATATTATAGTCTTTGGCTGGAAATGAAGAATCAGGCTTAAATCAACACAATGAGACTTCAGTCTGCTCCAAAAATGAAATTGAAACATTAAAAATTCTTAAGCAAGAGGTTTGCAGGACAGCTAATTTCTAAGCTAACATTTACACAGAAAATCAATATAGAACAAAATATTAGTAAGTAACTCTGGCTCTCAGGGAGTAGAAAATGCACATAATTTCAAAATTCATCCCTCACATTGGCCTCTTACATGGTTTTGATTGCTAGCACACTGTAGTGCACTTTGTAGTGCACTTTGTAGTGCAAAGGGTGGAATTGAAAATTTGAAGGTTGTACCCTGGATTTTCCTGAAACTTTGTCAGTTGTAACTACAACTTTATCCAAAATAGTAAACTAATGAACATGTAGCTTCAAATTTGAAGTCTTTGAGTTATGATTTAAAGCTTGCTTTTTTTAAAAACTCTGTTACTTGTATATAGTTGCACTGCTACAGCAAGACTCAGGATGTATTCTTGTTCATACTGTTAGTTGTAATTTTGAAGGATGTTGATTTTTAGTATAATTTTACTTTATTTGACTATTAGTCACATTAGTGGGCCAATAAATAATTATAATGAATGTCTAACTCCTACATAGAGGCTTAATTCTCAGTTAAAATCTCTTTAATGAAGACAATTGAGTACTTCCTTTTAGACATCCCCAAGACACACTTGTGACACAGGAGAAGGTTCTTGAAACTCCTTTGTCATTAAATTTTATGAGAGTTTGGAAGTTGCATAGAGTGTCTAGGAGAGAGAAAAACAAACCCAAAACCATAAACAAAACCACCCAATAAAATAAAACACCCACCCCCACACACATGCACACACTCAATAACACCCCCCCCCCCCAAAAAAAAACAACCAAACTTGTCAGTCTACTGAGAAAGAAAAGAAATATACCTGAAGGAAAAGACCAGCAGGTGATTAATTTACCATTCATGAATTACAGTTACTGAACTGACAAGAAATACAGCTATCTATGTGCTTAACCAAAGAAGTACAGAAGTAGGATGTTTTTTTTCTTCCTGGTCAACTGTCACATTTTTGCCTACTTGGAACTAGGAGTATTTGTCTATACTATCAAATACTTGGTTCTTCCAAAAGGCTGACTAATGCATTAGCCTTATCTTGTTAGACTGAGAAGACACACTTTAGAATAAGGTAACCAGCTATACTCATTTCTATACAGATCAATAGAGAATATTCATAAGGTACTGCCTGTAGTTTAATTTGCTGACTTTGTCTCAAATGTCATAGGTTCATCATCACTGCATTATACTCTTAGTAGTTATCTTTAAAGTATTAAACTTTCAGTAGTTATCAAGGCTTCTCTGTTTAGCAAAGATTTTTTTGGTGGAGAAATAAACTGTTAAAAAATGTTGAAAAAACCCCAAACCAACAACAACCCTGATTGAAAAGATTTATTACTATGTCACACATGCCTTTATTGTGCTCCAGTGAAGATTCAATGAATATTGCCAGTAATAACTTCTTACTTTCTGATACTCATAACACCAGGGGAAAAAAAGGAGGGAAAAAAAGACATTAGAGTGAATTTAGAAAAGAACAACAAAAATGATTAATGACTGGATGAGACTGACAGAGAAAAAATGAGAAAAAAAATCATTATAAAATGCTTGGGTAAAGAGTTAATGTGTAGACGAAATAGTCCTACAGATGCTTCTGGGGTGTGAATGCTGAGGTAACTGTAAATTCCCCTTTTACTAATGGAAAACTTACACTTTTATTGATTTTGAATGCAGCATATGTGTGAAGAAAAAGTAATGCCTCACTTTTTATTTCATTTTAAAGTCGATGGAATGAAGGCATATAAATGCAGTCTGTGAAACTGTAGACTAGTATCTTTTGTCTGTATAATATTTAGGGACTGGTTTACCTACTTTTTGTGTTACTTCTGTCCTGGAATAAAAGGACTAAAATAGACATGATTGTCCTGTAGGGAATAGGATAGGATATGGTAGAATAGAATAGAATAGAATAGAATAGAATAGAATAGAATAGAATAGAATAGAATAGAATAGAATAGACCAGACAAAGTTGGAAGAGACCTTCAAGATAACACCTCCAACCCATCAACCAATCCAACCCACCTAATCAACTAAACCATGGCACCAAGCACCCCATCAAGTCTGTATGATAGAATCAAGAATGTAAGCAATTATTTTGTTTGTAGTTTATTTTGTGCAGATAACCAACATAATCTCAACCAGATAATCATGGGTAGGGGAGTGAAGGGGTGGGAAGGGCAGTGCTTGATATTTATGCCACATTTATCCATACAGATGTAGCCACAGGCAATCTGGAATAAATAAGGACTCTAAACATTCAAAATAAAGTATTCTGAAGAGCAACACATTATGCTTTATATGATTTTATTGATTGAAGATACAATTTTCTTTTGAATTCATGCCACTCAGGTGCTGAATAATGTAGAAGTTCTCAGAAACAAAAATTAGATTATAGATTCTGAAACAGTTTGCCATTTGATAAATATTTTGATAAATTCTGTGTTGATTTTACAATATTTGTGAGTTTGTTTGCTTCTTTTTAATCTTATGTCACAGTTTTATTCGTGAATGACGATTCAGGAGATAAACTGGCACCTCAAATGAAGATCAATCAAGCAGTATACCCTAGGGAAAAAAAAATCCAACCTTTTTAGTTACGGTTATGTTTTTCTATGAAAGTGGCTTCTTTTCTTTTGTAGCATGGAATAGAAACATTTTTTCTACTTTCTCAGTTCTGCAGTGATCCTAATATTTCTGTAATTCTATCTGAATACAAAAATTCTGTGACTCTAGATGCATTCATTGCCATATTCTGTTAAATTATATTTCTCTGGTTTAGTTATTTCTGGTTCACATATTGTGAGTTTCATTTGGATTTCGACATTCTATCTCACCCAATTCTTAATTTACCATATTGAAGACTATGGGGTATCCCTAAAATCTGATCTTTTCCCTCATATTATCTTTGTGTTGGTTTGCAGCGCATTTAAGTAGCTAACTGCTAGCAGGGGGGCAAAAATACAGTGACTGTAGTTTAGCACTAACTGTCTAAGAACACTGCTTTAAGGAAATTGCCTCAGGATGCTCTGTGTCCTTCATTTGCAGACTGGCATGATTTTCCTGCCTTACCTCAGTGAAGTAAAAATGTCGCTTCACGTGCTCCAATTTAGCAAAACAGAGTTTACTTGCTCCTAAAGCACAACAAAAGTAGAGGTTTTTAAATTACTGATGGGCAAAGATGTTCAGTATGAGTAATGCTGCCAGTCCTTTACACTGGTGTCAATTAGGCTTCTTTGAAACACAATTGTTCAATGTCTTTAACGAGCCCATAGATACTATGCATCCATAGCTATCTGAGATGATAGCAAAGCCTCAAATTGTTCTGAGGTGAAGGAAGTAGAAACTGATCTTTATTCAATCTGTATTCAGCAAAGCTTTCCCCCCCTGCCTTGTGTTATTTTCAATATTGCAGAATAAGAAACTAGACTTAAAATTATTAAGGAATAGTTTTTGAGTTCCAGTCATAAATTTGACTTTCACTGAATTGTGAGCTCCTCGCTTTTTCTGGTAATTTAAGACTGACACACTAAACTTCTCTCATTTATTACCTTTTCTCAGTGAAGAGTATACTTCTGGAAATTCATCTAAAATATTTGTGAATTTTTTTTTCTATTCATACACAAAACTGCACACAAACCCACACATCATATGAAGATCTCAACTCACTTTATATTCATCTGTAACACTATCATCAGCACAATAATGGTGACAGAATAATAAAAATAATAATAATATTAATAATAAAAAAGGATGTCTGTTTTGATGGCATTTTGATTTGCTTTTAGTTTTGCAGTGCTCCATAGCTGCAAGCTACAGTGCTGGCTGTAATATTTATGAAACTGCCATTACAGCCACATGCAACACAGAGAGGATTACTGCTGGAACACAGTTTTGTAGATGACAGAGCTTCCACTGCCTGAGGCTTCCATTGAACACTCCAGTGTGCTCTAAGTGGGAGGATCATTTTAATTTTATTTTTTTTTTTTCAGCCAAAAACAGCACAATAAAAAGCCCATTGTATCAATATTAGAATAGAATAGAACAGAATAGAGTAGAGTACAACAGAACAGAATAGAGTAGAATAGAACAGAATAGAGTAGAATAGACTAGACTAGACTAGACTAGACTAGACTAGACCAGACCAGGTTGGAAGAGACCTTTGAGATCAAGTCCAACCTATCATCCAAAACCATCTAATCAACTAAAGCATGGCACCAAGCACCCCATCAAGTCTCTTCCTAAACACCTCCAGTGATGGTGACACCACCACCTCCCCAGGCAGCACATTCCAATGGCCAATCACTCACTCTACGAAGAATTTCTTCCTAACATCCAGCCTAAACCTCCCCTGGTGCAGCTTGAGACTGTGTCCTCTTGTTCTGGTGCTGGTTGCCTGGGAGAAGAGACCGACTCCCACCTGGCTACAATCTCCCTTCAGGTAGTTGTATACAGCAATAAGGTCTCCCCTGAGCCTCCTCTTCTCCAGGCTAAGCAACCCCAGCTCCCTCAGCCTCTCCTCACAGGGCTTGTGTTCCAAACCCCTCCCCAGCTTTGTTGCCCTTCTCTGGACATGTTCCAGCAACTCATCATCTTTCCTAAACTGAGGGGCCCAGAACTGGACACAGCACTCAAGGTGTTGCCTAACCAGTGCTGTGTACAGGGGGAAATTACTAATGAAGTCTGGTGGAAATCATGTGGACAATTATGCTCATTATAACCATTCTTCTAGAGACATTTGATATTGCTATTGATTTTCATTTTATAAGACCATAGCTGAAAAAATTTATATTTTTCATCTTTCCAACTTAGTGCACATTCCAGTGAAATACTGGTTGATTGTTTGCAGAACATCCCAATTTTCTGGATAGCAAAAGAAAAAGAGGACAGATTTGGTTGTGCGTTGTTCTGGGTTTGTTTAGGGTTTGTGGGTTTGTGTTATAAGTAATCAAGGAATATTCCAAGAGTATAAATAGACAAGATGACTAGAAAACATGGATGACCAACAGCTAAGATGTTGGAGGGCAGAACACATCATCTTTTTCTTAATCATAAATATATAAATCAAGAAGCAATCACTGGTGATTGTGCCAGTTGACAATATATATTACCGACCACAACTGTTCATGATTTTGAATGCAAATTTCACAACTTAAATTTCAGTTTTACATTACAAGACTTTCCCTTCCCTTCCCTTCCCTTCCCTTCCCTTCCCTTCCCTTCCCTTCCCTTCCCTTCCCTTCCCTTCCCTTCCCTTCCCTTCCCTTCCCTTCCCTTCCCTTCCCTTCCCTTCCCTTCCCTTCCCTTCCCTTCCCTTCCCTTCCCTTCCCTTCCCTTCCCTTCCCTTCCCGCACTGTAAACAATATGATAAAAACCCAACTTAAATTTGGTAACTTTAAAGTGTTTGCAAATAAGGTTTTGCAATTGATATTATTTAATCTATAGTCATGGTTGATTCTGTGTTTATTTATTTTCTTTTGGTACACTTGAAAACATCTTTCTTTTTCCCCCAGAAATTGGGAATGTTCTAAATGTAGCTAATTTCAGAGTATCATAACAGTTGCTTCATAAAGTACTCTTGAAGAAATAAATAAACTGACCTATTTTAATTACTCACAGCAGGTGGATCTTCCAGACCTTGGACTAATCCTGCACTCATCTTTCTGACTTATTTTAATAGTTGAAATTTTTTGGTAAGGTATGAGAACACCATGCTGCTCTTTGAATGATTTCTTTATAGTTTTACACAAACATAAGTACTAAAGGGGATAACTTTATGAGGAGAGATTATGTTTTATTTTACTTTGTTATGAAAATAAGGTTTATGTTGTTTTCCCTTACGGCATGACTTTGTTTTTCAGTCCGATTTTGTGTGTCTTATGAATCCAACTAACAAATAGAAGTGATACTTTTATTGCTGCCCCCCCTCAAAAATTTAAAGGTTTGCAGGACAGTTAAAATTTTCAATATTTCACTGCATTTCAGTATGAAAAAGAAGTCAAAACAAGTAAAACATTGGAAAACGTATGTTTTGGTTTGGTTCTTTGCAACCCCAAAGAAGACGCATGTTATGATAGCAGGGGGCTGTCAGGGGATTCATTCAGCCCTCCCTCCTCCTTATGGCCTTGTCGGCCCTGCCTTGCCCAGGGCTCAGGAGATTCACCTGGCTCTGCTGGCTGCACATCTTTTGATGCAACCCAGGATGTGATTGGCCTCCTGGGCTGCAAGTGCACACTGTCTGCTCATGTCCAGATTCTTGTCCATCAGCACCCCCAAGTCCTTTTCCTCAGAGCTGCTTTTTATCACCTCATTCCCTAGTCTGTATTGATAGTGAGGATCATTCTGGCCCAGGTGCAGAACTTTGCACTTGCTCTTGTTGAACCTCATGAGGTTCACCTGCGCCTACCTCTCCAGTTTGTCCAGGTCCTTCTGGATGACATCCTGTCCTTCTGGCTTATTGACAGTACCACTCAGTTTGGTGTCATCTGGAAACTTGCTGATGGTGCACTCGATCCCACTTTCTATATCATTGATAAAAATGTTAAACAGCACAGGTCCCAGTACAGACTCATCCAGGAAGTAGGGGCTCCAGACAGAAGAGACAATGGTCAAAGAGAAGGCATACTCCTTCAGCTAGAAATAAGAATGTGTACAGCTCTACGGAAGTGAGGAATTACTTTGTTTCCTTTTTTTTTTTTTTAAAGATCATATTAAGGTTTATAGCTTTTGTTCCTGAAATTCGTTTTCATGTTTTGCTGGCTCTGCTGGACTTTATGTAATTATGTTAAGAGTTCCTGTGGTTCTCATTATTCTTTCTTGCTTGCGGTTGGTGCATACAAATGAATTTCACTCTTCCCTAGTGGCCTACACTGTTTACAGCCAATATAGTTTTGGCAGGACTATATTATCAAGGATACTATGAGTCCTGTTCTAGTGAGGATATGGAGAAGGCAGCTGTATTCTACTGGATGGTCTCAAGGAATAGCAATAGGCACTGCTGTTAATTTTTGTGACCTCACTAAGGCTGTGGGCAAGCATGGCACAAGTATGTCTTGTCTTTCTGTAGCTGGGATCCTAGAGTGATATTTCACCAAGAAAATACCAAAAAAATATTGCAAAAGCTAGATATTAAACTTTCTTCACTTGACAAAACATGCTTCTCATGGGCTCAATGATTTTAGGAATGCTATCATTGTGTCTCTACTTATGCAGCCCCTCAGAAGACTTCCAGTACTTCCAGGTCCCTTTCTGCCCAGCCACTCTCCAGCCACTCTGACCCCAGCCTGTATTATCAATGGAAAATTAAAATGTAATTCACAGTAATCCTCAGAATATTTTTGTTTTCTGCTTTCAAACTGCTCACTAGCCTAAAGATTTCCTGGTTTAGCTGTGTTCATCCTCATTCCAATGCCTGCTTATATGGAGTTTCCTCTTGAAACATAGAATTCAAATGAAAGTCAAAGGTATAAATAGAATAATACCCCACAAAAAATCATACTTAACCCAGACATGAACATAACAGGAACCTGTCACAGTTCAAATGGATGTACATATCTTCTAAAACAGGATGAATGTTAATTAGTTATTACTGTAGTTATTATTTTAAAATTTTATCTATGCAATCAAAACAAAAATATGATATGCAAATCCTGATGAATGTATAACTGAAGCCTAATGAGCTTGCTAAAGGTAAAGCAATTGATTTAAACATAAGTGAATAACCTGCTTTGATAATCATTAATTTATTGTAAAATGTTTTGGCTTATGTTAAAAACTGTCTCAAGTTGAAAATGATAATGTGTTGCTTATTTGGGCACATATTTTAATTTAAAATTTGAGAGCTAAAGTCTCTTACTCTTGAGGAGGCCTTTCTTTTTTGTTCTAGAAACACTTTCTTCTCAAAAGCTGCCTCTATTTTAGCGCCAAGAGAATGTGCTTTCATGAAATATTAGTTGTGCATTAATTTAGAAAAGCTAAAGTTACAAATTCATGTGGAGCCTTCTCTGCATGTATAACTTTACATATGTGGTGACCCAGTAGGCTTGTAGGAAGAGGTTGTTTTCATATAGCTTTAGAAGGCTATAGGGAAGGTTTGCCTTTGCTTGAATTAGGGAAAGCTATGTTTTGTCTTTGACTCTGAGAGGTATGTAAACACCTTGTAACTGAAGGAGAGCAACTGGGCAGAATTTGGTTGGATGTGTTAAAATATTGTTTTGTTATTTTAACCTATTGTATGCCTTATTTGCACACAATTAAGATGTGGCACGTGCCTTCTGAAAGACTGTGTAACTTTGCTGTATAATGTAATAAATGTCTTTGCCTGCTTACATCTTGTCCTGAAAGCATTGCACGAGGCAAATATAGCATTGATATAAAATCTATATTATTACAACTGTTAGGGAAAACTTTGCCAATACACCTTTTTTTCTTTTCATTTAATTAGACCTCAAAATAGCTATAATCAAATTAAAGTTCTAGACCTGTTACTGTTCACGATGAATAGCTGTCTACCTGCGCTTTTCACTCCTTACTTAAATGATTCTGAGGGGCTCATGTTAAAGCTCTCACACCTGAAATATGATCTCTTTTCACAACTTTCCAAGCACCTTGCCTGATTCTAGAAAATTTTTTAATGTCTTATTTTCTGTTTGCAGTACTGGATTGTACAAGCAAGTTTAAAATGACACATGTAAAATTCTTGTAAAAACAGGAGTTATTACACAGATTTGATTATTAATTGCAATGTTTTATGATTACATCCTATTTTTATGTGAGTGGTGAATTTGTTGTATTGTGCAGGATATTTTCAAAGTTGGGGAGGAGGGTGGTGTTTGCTTATTTTTCCCCAGACATTTTCCTGATATAGAAGCAAATATAAGAACAACTTCCTTAATATAATTTTGCTCCAGCTGCTTAGGATGTTATTTCTGGAACCTGTCTGACCACATGAATCACTTGATTATTATGGTACTACTGTGAATTACTGACATTGAAATTGATGATAGGAATCTATGAACAGCAAATGGCACTTCCTCATGTTAATATTATATTTGGAGGAATAATGACTATCTTCATTAATATCCCAAAATACCAGATCCTTTGGTATGACAAAACCAAGTTTTTTCTATTGTCATTTCTCCAGAATCATTCATGTATCTGAATTTTAAATGGTTTAAACTGCTTTAAAGCATTTTCCATTTTGCTTTAATTTTACATTAAAATCTTTCTCCATTGTTACCTAAACCAGTCCTTGATTTTTTAAATCTGGATTTAGGGCTCTTTTCCTAAAGTAGGATGGAGCTGAGCTTGGTTTTTATGATTTGTCTCTCTGCTGAAAATTGCATTATTTACAGGATTACTTCTCGGTAAGAGAACTTCAGACTTTTAGTTAGTAGAATTTACAGGTACTTTGGAGTAAGGATTATTGTAATTGCAAGTATGTAAATAATATTGTTGGCATACTTTTGTTTCTGTCAGTGTAACCCTATTTTCTTTTTCCACTTTATGCTTACAATTTTAATGTTCAACTTTCCTTAGTTCTATTGCTTACAAAATATTTTTTTGGGGTTTATTTTGTTTTCTTGTTTTATTTCTTTACTTTAACTTCAGGAATTGCCCTTTCCATAACTATTTGGCAGCAAAGAACCTATATTTAACTTTTGAACTAGAGTATAGCATTTATCAGATACACAATTTCACATCAATGAACTACTGTTTTTGTCTTTCCTTTTATTCTCTGAGACTTATTCTTTCCTGCAAGGGTTGAAAAGAGGAAAAAAAAAGTCAGACATCCTTTATCGTATATATTGTCATATGAAGAGCACTGGAAGTATTTTATTTAGTTGAAGATAGTAAGTAGTAGACAGGAAGTAGAAGAAAGTAATTAGATCTTGTCTCCAGTCGTGTAGTATATATAGGATAGAACAGAATACAATAGAATAGAATTAACTAGTTTGGAAAAGACCTTCAAAATCATTGAGTCAAACCTATCATCCAACACCATCTAATCAACTAAACCATGGCACCAAGCACCCCATCCAGTCTCTTCCTAAACACCTCCAGTAATGGTGACTCCACCACCACCCTGGGTAGCCCATTCCAATGGCATATCAGTCTTTCTGTGAAAAACTTCTTCCTAACATCCAGCCTAAACCTCCCCTGGTGCAGCTTGCGACTGTGTCCTCTTGTTCTGGTGCTGGTTGCCTGGGAGAAGAGACCAACCCCCACCTGGCTACAACCCTCTATGTATACACATCTCTCACTGAGTTCAATTACTGATTGAGTTTATACCTCTCTTCACTGCCATTGCTAACAACATATGGCATACATCCTTTTGATGGCATATTGCACTGCTGCTTCTGAAAAGTGAGACAACATCCCACACTGATTGTTGAATGAGGCCTGGCATTTGTAAGTATGACAAAAGCATTGAATAAATAAGTTTATTGTAGATGTAGGAGATGCAAGGGTGAAAGCAATCACATATTCTCATCATTTATTGAGGCTTGGCTTCTGTCATGTCGCCACACTTTCATTTTCCAGTTCTTGTTAACAGTTTCAGTAGGGGAAGGTGTTGCTCTGCTTTTACAGAATTCCTCCTGAAATCATCAGTCATCTGAACTCTTCTGCTACACATTCATGGTATTACAAAAGTCTCATTGGAATCTGTCATTCAGTTATGTGCATATCCATGAAATTATTAGCTTTCTTGTCATTTATAAATGCAATATCTTAAATTAACTGTACATTAAAAAAGCACCAGACACTTGATCAGCTGCTTTAAAAAGATTATTTTAGAGCTGCTGCTTGTAATATGGTACTAGAATACATCACACAGCTCTTAAATTCATTTAGTATCACTTATATTAAGAGATAGTTCTCATTAATGTAACTGAATCCTCAAAGTCTGGACATCTGTAATTAACTCTGACACTGAAAAACTTGTGCTATTGTAATCCTGAGTATTTCCCATGACTTCACCCTTTTTGATTACACAAACTATGTAATGTGAAGAGATTTTAATATCCTGGTTTCAATTAAAACAATTATTTTAACTTTTTATTAAATTTAAAACCCTGTTTATTTTACAGTTTTCCTAACTTCACTGTGGATTTTACAACTTTGATTCCTATAGAATCATTAGAAATTCCTTGTCCTTTGTTATTTCTGTGCTAGAAAAGAGGAAGAAAGAAATGGCTATGGATTCTTTCCTTCTGGAAGAGTCACTGTCATCCATTCCAATGTTATGAATTTATGAAATTAATATGGCAAATATGGATATTGATATAATAGTTATACATTTATTAATATGAAAAATGGCTAAAATGTATCAAATAGGTTTGGTATGCATCTGGAATATGTATTTAAAGTGGGAATGTACAATATTTAGGCAACATAACAATCCCCCAGAGCAAAATGGTGCTTGACCATGGCAGGGGGATGGGGTGGGGAACTCTGCAAGAATTGTTAAGAAGACAATGGATTAATTACTTATGAAGGATTCTACCCCAAACAGGGGGAGCTGCTGCTGTATTAGCTCTTGATGCTGTAAGGGTGTCAAGGCAGTCTCGGGGCTGATCTGGCTTCAGCAGGACGGTGGGCAATATGATGTGTTCATCGCAAAGGGCTCTCGTGTCTTCCTGAGTAAACTGAGGCACGGCTCGAATTCCAGTTGCACGGAGAAGTGAGGCTTGGATCTGAAGGCTCGTGGCTTCTCTAGCTTGCAGTGAGTAGGCTCGTGGCTTCTATCCCAGGTCTCAGACCAGGCAACTCAAAGCAACACAACTCAAGGCAAAGCAACCCAGACAAGGCAGATCCAGACAAGGCAGGTCCAAGCAGGCAAGGCTAGGTGAATACAGATCAGCCTGTGTACATATCTTGCCCAAGATTCAATTGGGCCAATAGGGCAACCAAAGCCATCAAACACTTATGCAATTAAAAGGGACTCTGCCAGGCTGTGGCCATAAAAGGCAGAAACATAGGCCTGGTCTAGGAGAAGCAATGGCCAGTCCATGTGCTCTTACCCAAAAAGGAGACTTGTTTACCAGACATGTTGGGGCCTGTCCTTTTGTCCCTTTTCCCATATTACTCTGACTGCTGCAGGCGAGAGGGGCGGAGAGGAAGACCATGTCTAGACATTCCAGGACCTGTCTGGGTTTCTGCTGGGCCCATTTGGCTGTACCATGACATCCCCTAGCTTTGAAAAGTTCATAGTATGAGGAATGATCGTTTAGTATCCTAATCTTGGATGCTGCTGTGACCTGCAGAAAGGACCCCACAACTCTCACAGAGATATGAAGAGGTATGTTTAATAACAGCATGCATCCTGGATGCGAGGTGAAGTCACTTATCTTGTGTGAAATTCACCTGCACAAGCCAGTTTTCAAGTTACAAAGGTATACATATTCATAAGGCTAGCCGTAGTTAATGCAAACTATTTTCAGAAACTCATTAACATAGGTGTCTTCCCCTTCTCATTTTCAGGAATTCATTAACATAGGTGTCCTCCCATTCTTTGAATATAATCATAGCTGGCCAGGGACTCACAAAACAGAACCCTTCCTTCAAGAAATAGTGGTCCTCCCATGCCATCCCTCTAATCAGTGGTCTCTGACTGCCTGTCACTGTTGGTCCTTATCATTTGTTCTCCTGCCTGGCTTTGTGAAGACACTCTGAGGCCAGGTAGGATCTTATCACCTAAGGACAGGATCCTTGTATGTTTAACACCCTTCATTTACTTTTTCCCTTTAAAACACAAATATACTTTTCCCCTTAAAAACATACATTTACTTTTCCCTTCATCAACTGTATAAATGAAAGGATTTTAACTTTAACCTTAGTTTGTGTTAATAAATCTTGCCCAAGTAATCTCACTGAGAAAATGTTACAGGTAAATTATTCATAATTATAGCAAGGTAGTAAGATGACAAGATGCACTTGTGAGTGAGTCCAAGAACTGGACTTCTCACTGTAGCAGCTTTCATGTATTTAAGAATTTTCTTTTTTCAATAAATGTCTTCAGAGCTAGATCCAGTGGAGGAGGGTCCTTTGTTTTACATACTTTACACTGATAAAACCATCTTTTGTTTTTCTTGGGTTTTTTTCCCCAGCTGGTGGTATTTTCCTCCATGTTCATTACATCTTTCAGGCATTAACTTTAAGTCTAACCTAGTTTCCTGATATGTGGTGAGGTGTGGAAGCTCTCTGCAAGGTGACTCAGTCTGCACAACCATCATCCAGCATGGTTTTCATGGTGATCAGAGCATAGTTTTACTTCTTCTGTAACTATATTATATGCAGCTGAAAGACAAAGTATGGTTTCTGAGAAATTCAGAGTTGACAAAGGATAATTAAGTCAAAAAGATAATTAAGTCAAAAGGATAATTAAGTCAATGGATCAAGCATTAAAGCAAACTACAAATTATCAATTAAAATACAGATTGTATTTTCAGGCATATACATACATATATATATAACACAAAGTTGGTAAATTCATAATTTGTCAACAACAACAGAAAAAGCTCTCAGGAGCTAGAAATCACAGGAAAAAAGGTAAAAAAGGAAGATGTTTTCTCTTAAAAAAAAGTAACATGCTGTGCTCATACAAACAATTTAAAGCAGTGCACAGCATGAAAAACACAGCTAGGTACTAAGTAAAAATGTCTGTTGTGGGTTGCATATTTCTTTCTTAGGGTCTTTTTGTGTTATAGAAGAAGTCTTCATCAAAACTATGAATGCTGTTTCTTCAGAAGAAAACCCTCCCTTGACCCTTGTTGGTTTCTCAATGTTTCTGTTTCACCTGTCAAGTTTGATGTAGAATTCATATAGTTCAGAAGTCAAAAAGTGGAAAAAACCCAATGGAGATAACTTGGACACTGGCAGAAAGTTAAAACGGCCATATGAAACTTAAAAGAAGTTTTGTACAACAATCCTTGTCAGTCAGTAAAAATTTCCATGATCACTCTTAGGAGTATTAAGAGTATTATATGGTTTTACAAATGTCTATTTGAGAAATATACATAGTATCATAGTATCAGTCAGGGTTGGAAGGGACCACAAGGATCATCTAGTTCCAACCCCCCTGCTGGGACACCCCACACTAAATCAGGCTGGCCAGAGCCTCATCCAGCCTGGTCTTAAACACCTTCAGGGATGGGGCCTCAACCACCTCCCTGGAAAACCCATTCCAGGGCTTCACCACTCTCATGGTGAAGAACTTCCTCCTCACCTCCAGCCTGAATCTCCCCACCTCCAGCTTCATTCCATTCCCCCTAGTCCTATCACTACCTGAGATCCTGAGAAGTCCCTCCCCAGCCTTCTTGTAGGCCCCCTTCAGATACTGGAAGGCCACAATTAGGTCACCTCGGAGCCTTTTTTTCTTCAGACTGAACAGCCCCAACTCCTTCAGTCTGTCCTCATAGGAGAAGTGCTCCAGCCCTCTGATCATCCTCATGGCCCTTCTCTGGACACGTTCCAGCATGTCCATATCCCTCTTGTAATTGGGGCTCCAGAACTGGACGCAGTACTCCAGGTGGGGTCTCACCAGAGCTGAGTAGAGGGGGAGAATCACCTTCCTTGACCTGCTGGCCACACTTCTCTTGATGCAGCCCAGGATCTGATTGGCTTTCCAGGCTGCAATAATTATTTAATAATTATAATAGGATGTTAGAAAATAGTCAGGTTGGAAGGGACCTTTAGAAGACTCCAGTTCAAATTGCTGCTCATAGCAGGATCAGCCCTGGGATCAGACCAGGTTGCTCAAGACTTTACTCTGTTTGGTCTTGAAAGCCTCCAAAACCAGATATTGCACAGTATATTCAGGCAACCTGCTGTGCTGCTTGCCTGTCCTCACATGTAAAAAATATTTTACTTATGTCCAGTCTGAATCTCTGTTGTTTCGACTTAGGCAAATTAGGCAAGCGTGTACTCTGTCACCTCTTTCAGGTAATGATATTAAACACGACAGATGACAAATTAGACCTGTTTAATATTGCACTTGTAACTGGTTTGCAATAGAAAATTACCCACTACCCACAAACTGTCCCATCATTTATTTTTACCCTTCTATTTTGGCTAAAAGAACCTGTGCATCAAGACACTGACGATCTTTTCAGATTCCTATAGTGATGCTTCTTTATTCCTCTTCCCTTCTTTGATTTCCCCTGAGGAGAGCTTGTGCTGGCTGGTAAGTTATGTCATTAATCTTTTTTTTTTTTGCTTCTTTTATTTTTATTTTTTCCCCCCTTCATGACCACCCATCATTTCTGTATTACCTCTTCTTGTTATGACAATCACACCACCACAGAAGTCATCTCACCACATTTCTCTGGGGATATACCAGACTTTCAGATTAAAATGACAGACACCATCAGTTAGACTTAAACTACAACAGAGTGAAAGAAGATGAGGAAGTCATCATACACCACATCTCAAACATTAAAGTGGAAGATAGGCTTATTACAGTAATTCGGATGACATTACAACTACACACCCCTGGAATTCTGAATTTGCAGTATCAGATCAGAACAAAAATACAGATAAATGAAAGAAAAGTCTTCAGAAAACCAGGAAGGAATTACTGAGGGTGAACGAAAATGAGTTTTAAGACTGTTTCAAAATGGTCACTTGGTATGAACACCAAGGTCAGTGAGAAAGGAGGGGAAGAGGCACACCATTCCTGTTTGGCCTGTGATGAGGTGGCAGGCTGAGCCCTTAACAGCCCTTAGGCATAAATGGTGGGACAGAAACCAGTCTGCAGCCCATGGAGGACCCTGTGCTGGAGCAGGCCCTGAAAAAGGCTGTGCCTATGAGGGAAGACCACGCTGCACACATCTGTTGCCGGGAGGAGGATGGCCTCCAGAGGGTTCTTATGCTTGTGAGAGAAGTTCCTTGCAGATTGTCTCCTGTGGGAGGGATAGATAGCACAGGAGAAGAGGACTATGAGAAAGGAGGGGCAGGAACAACATGGAATGGACTGGCACTGATCACAGTCCTGTTCCCTGCCCCCTGTCCTGCTTGGGGGAAGAAGGTAGCAGAGCTGGTCAAGGAAAGAAGGGAGAGGTGGGGGAAGGTGTTCGTAAGATTTGATTGTTTTCCTTCCTGACATAATTTGATAATTGTTAGCGGGTTTGTTGTTTAAATTAAATTGTATTTTCCCCCCCAAGTCAGGTCTGTGTTTTGCCCATGAACATAACTGGTGAGTGAGCCCTCCCGGTCCTTTGTCTTGAACCCCTAGAATTGTTGCATTTTCTCCTCTCAATCCAACTGGAGGGGCATAAGACTGAGCAAGCAGCTTCATAGTGTTTAGTGCCAGATGGCTGTTCTTAAACCAGGACACCTCTCTGTATCTAAAATTTATCAGGTTTTTAAATTACACTTCTTTAGTACTAGATTTACACAACTGATTAAAAAACAATTTAAAAGTACATAAAGTGAAGCAGGACAAGCCCAAGTGCACAAAGCAGTAAAGATGCAGTTTGTGTTGCTCTAACAATTGTTTTCACAGAATACTCTATGGGTGGGTCTACAAGCTTCTGTGTGCACTAAAGCCCAGTCAAATCCATAAAATGAAAACAAAGTTAAACAACTTCACAAAAGACAGAAATAGGCTTTTAAAGATTCACAGGAGTACTTTTTCTGTGTCTAATCTAAGCAGCCATCACGGTGAGATTGATGGGCGCTGGCAGAGATGCATTTCATGAGGCGACTGTCTGCTCAACGGTATTAGAATGGAGCTATCCATCTTCATTGTGCTCCATTAACATGCCCCTCAGATCTATCAGGAAAATGTCTACAATCCTATTTTATAAATTACTACCCCTGACAGTTAAACATTTTAGACCATATTTAGGAATATTGCTCACTGATAGTTCTTCACTCACCTACATATTTTTACAGTTTAATTTCCATGCAGACTTAAAAATTCAGAAAAGGATGTTTGGTTTTCTTTTTCTCATGGAAGGGTATTTCTAGACTTTGTGTGATAAAAATTCATATCTGCTTACTTGACTTCAGCAGTGCAATGTATAGAAAAATGTTCCATGTCAGAAGAAGACAGATATTCAGTAACCAGGATACATATTCTTTAAAGATAGATTTGCCAGCAACAATTCATTTAAAGGTGAACCATTACTATAAGGAAATTATTCTTATGATTGCTTTCAGTGCTGAACACAAACCAGGTCTCTAATTCAGTCATTTTGTATAATTTTCTCATCTTTGTGAAATACTCTTTTTTTTTCCTTCCCCCCCCCCCCTCCCCCCCATCCATTACATTCTGTTAATTGAGTCTGAAAAATACTGGCATATGCCAGCCTCGAAAACCAAGAAAGGTTTGAGTGAAACCATGGTATTCTAGTTTGTTATCTTTGCTCTGAAGACCAAACAGTCTTTAACAAGATGATATATTATACATTTTATGTTTGTTTTGATGTCATTTCAAGCTGTACAGCTAGTTTACAGTGCATTTTTGAAAGGAGAAAAGAGAGATAGAAGAAGGTGCTCAGTGTTTAATAATGATAGGCTAATTTGAATTTGCTATCCAGGAAAAGCGGTTTCTTGTCTGGTTTACTAAGTAAATGAATCCTCTGTTAAATAGGATCAGAGGTGACCTCATTGCCCTCTACAACTACCTGAAAGGTGGTTGTAGACAGGAAGGAGTTGGTCTCTTCTCCCAGGAAACCAGCACCAGAACAAGGGGACACAGTCTCAAGCTGTGCCAGGGGAGGTTTAGACTCGAGGTGAGGAAAAAGTTCTTCACTGAGCGAGTCATTCGTCATTGGAATGGGCTGCCCAGGGAGGTGGTGGAGTCACCGTCCCTGGAGGTGTTCAAGGGGAGATTGGACGTGGCACTTGGTGCCATGGTCTAGCTGTGAGGTCTGTTGGAACAGGTTGGACTTGATGATCCTTGGGGTCTCTTCCAATCTTAGTTACTGTGATACTGTGATACTGTTTTCTGTTGATGTCCCCCTGGGAGAGGCTTTCCTGAAGGGACTAAGACAACAGCAAAATAGTCTTTTATTTTTTGAACAGTGATCAAAGACAAATATATAGTAATGTTTGGCAAGGTGGATAAGAATCTTTTGTAAAGAGATTGTTAACATTGTCATTGTGCTGTCTTCTGTTTGATACAAGAAGAGACCCAAATGCCTACACATGTACAGATGTTTCCTTAAAGGACTAGCCTAGTTCCTTCTAAGAATTATTTAAGATGCTCCTCTCTACCCAATTTCATGAAGCATGAGGAAAACCCACCCACCCACCCAAAACCCCAAACAAACAAAAAACCCCAAGAAAAACAAAACAACAAGAAAAAAAATGAATGCTATGATATAGACAAGGTCCAAAACATGAGGTTATCACCTTAACTGCACTGGTCAGAAACACAAGAGACAATAGCTAAGTGGAGAATATCTAATAAGAAAAAGGGTTAGAAAAAAATCATAAGTATACATAGGAAAAAAACCATAGTAACTTGAAAATTTAGGGAGCTATAACCAAACTATTTACTTCTAATGCAGTTAAAAAAGAAAATGTAGAAAATAATAACAAAAACACTATTAAGACAATATGAACTGATATCTGTGAGGTATGATTCTAGACCACCAGGTGACTATATGGTACTACTCTAAGCAATGAAACACATTGGTTGCAGATGAGGGAAGCTAAAAGGCTAAAACAGGGAGAAGAATGTGGTACTTAGGTGAGAGAGTGTGTTAAAATATATTCATAACACCAACACACCTTGCTGGTCACTTTTCTAATTCTCTTCTTTGAAAGGCCTATGAATGTTGTGTATCTGGATTTTTCTTAGACCTTTGAGACAGTCTACCACAGCATCTTTCTCACTAAATTGGAATAGTTGCACCAGCGGAGGTTTAGGCTGGAGATTAGGAAGAAGTTCTACACAGAGAGAATGATTGCCCATTGGAATGGGCTGCCTAGGGAGGTGGTGGAGTCACCATCACTGGAGGTGTTCAGGAGGAGACTTGATAGGGTGCTTGGTTGCATGGTTTAGTTGATTAGGTGGTGTTGGATGATGGGTTGGACACGATGATCTTGAAGGTCTCTTCCAACCTGGTCTGGCCTGGTCTATTCTATTCTATTCTATTCTATTCTATTCTATTCTATTCTATTCTATTCTATTCTATTCTAACAGTAAAGATTTCAGCCTTCATATCAAGTTTGTAATTAATCTTGAGTGGTAAGCCATAGGAAACAGGAATAGCACAGCAGGTATTTAAATTCTATTTTAAACACTGTTTCAACAGCTATTCACTTTTTGCTTCAGGGAAAAGCTTGAGGCTATATTTCATTGAAACCAGACCTACATGATCTGAATCTTTACAGTTTATTAAAATGATGTTATCCAAACTCTCTCTTTGCCTCTCTGGACTTTACAAGCCTCTTTGCCCCAGTGAACTGCTTGAAAAGGCACATGGGAGAGTACAGTTGATCTACAGAAGAACTTGGCACTTAACACCAAGAATTGAACCTACATTACAAAGCAAGAAAGCTGGCCAAGCACTTCTACAGAAATTTCACCTACCTCCAAGTCACATGTTGCAAAGTTCTTACTGTGTTAAATATAATGGAGATACAAAAATCAATCCCTGCATCATTTAAAGAGACCCTTAACAAATTACAGGGACAGTCAGTGTCATCCATTTAGTGTGTATCTGAGGAACTTCAAGTGTCAGGGGGTGTGATCAGGTGGGTTGTCCTCTTGAATCACAGGGCAACCATTTGTCACAAAACTAATCTTCACATCTAATTAGCTACCTTATTCAAAAGATCTAATTCAACCTAATGCCACACTAGTAGAAGAACAAGATATTAACCGTGAGCAATGTTGACTGTGAATGGAGTGCTAGGCATGTAAAAATCAGCGAGAATTTAAGAGTCTAAAAAGATATGTAGGTGTCTCTAAGGTCAACAAGTCTTTAGCAAATTGAGGCTTATTATATGTCACATTTGCTTAAACAGATGATCACATCAACCAGCCATGAGAAGACATTTTGATGTTTCAAAATCTCAGCAAAATTATTTCATTCCTAGCATTTATCCTTGTTTTCAGATCAACATCAGAAAAATGGTGAGAAATGTTATCTCCTGTTCAAAAGGTATAGAAAGGAGATGTTTTTTTTCTGTAATGACAAAGAGGAACTGCAAACCAGGTTTAGAGTCATGTAATATGAAGTATTGTACAAACACACAAAGCAAAATACCCACCTTTGCCTCAGATGATGTGCAATATGTACTGAAGAGAATATGCAATGGGAGACTAATGCAACTACAGAGAAATTAAGGCAATAATTTATCTACATGAAGATAATATCCAGTCTTGGGAAACTTAGGTTAAATAATAATTCAGAAGTCACACATCTGCCAGTCATAGTGACTGTTACTATTGCTAATTCATATCAGCTGAAGAAACACAGGAAGCAGTTTGGGGATTTGGAAGGACACTGGGTTTTCATGTATTCTGATTCCATGTTTTACAGGTTGGACTCGATGATCTTTGAGGTCTCTTCCAACCTTGATGATACTGTAATGCATTCATGAAAATCACTGATACCTAAGGTACCTGAAAATACTTTCCTGAGCAAATTCCAGTGTTACATACTCTGGAATATCAAAGGCATGCTACATGTTTTTAACAATATAGGTAAAACAAGGCATTAAGCTGTCAAGAGAAAACAGCGAATTGGGAAATCAAGAAAAGATAATGATAGACTTGATAGACTTAGATGTTTGAAAGCAGGCTAGCAGGTAGCAGTCACAGGGAGTGCTTTAAAGTTGCAAGATGAGCAGATGGAAAGATGTGAAAGGAAAAATAAGAATGGGGTAAATATAGTTAGGAAAGCTGTTGTACTTGCATATGTACTTACCGTGTCAATAACTGTTATAGGTGCTTCTATTTTTGGAGCCCTATGCATATACTGTAGGGCAGGCACATAAGTGCTTGGATATTAAATTGTTGAGGTACCATGAATGATAACATGACCCTGTGAGTCACTGCCAAGCAAACTTTGCTCTATTTATAGAATTGTTGAATATGTATTTTCCTATTCAGCCAGCTCAGTTTGGAGTTCTACATTCTGCTCCTGCTGTTGTTAAGAAAAGCTGACCATGCTTTGTTAAATGTAAGTGTTGCCCAATTCGGTAATTGGGCAACAAAAAGTTCTTCATGGAAAGAGTGATTGGTCATTGGAATGGGCTGCCCAGGGAGGTGGTGGAGTCACCACCACTGGAGGTGTTTAGGAAGAGGCTGGATGGGGTGCTTGGTGCCATGGTTTAGTTGATTAGATGGTGTTGAATGATAGGTTGGACTTGATCTCAAAGGTCTCTTAACCTGGTTAATTCTATTCTATTCTATCCTAATTTGATGAGAAATCTCCACAAGTGCCAGGATACTTCCGAACTGCAGTATGAACAAATACAGAATAATCTTTCACAGGCAGGATTCCTTCCTCTGAATTATGGCATATATCACTTTTCAGGGAGCAGAGAGAGCAAGTAAATACAAACATGACAATCTCTGCAGGACAAATGTGTATTAATGCTCTCTAAAGCTTATGCTGCAAACTTGAACACCTATGTACAAATCTAAAGGGAAAATGCAATGGAAGAAAAAAGCCTTAAAAATTAGGTTAAAATATGGGGAAAGTTGCTATCCATTTTGAACACTTGTAGGAATATTTTTCTGCCTGAAGAGAGCATAGGACAGAAGAGGATTTGTTATTTTCTAGCAGTGTACTGCCATGTATTTTTCCTGATCTTGTATTTGCACACATCTATACTGAATATATCATAAATATAAGCTTGTTAAAATGCAAACAAACACATGCATGCTTTCTTGTGATGCTAAAGAGACTCTGGAGTACTGTAAAGGCATGTTATGTTTCGCTTCCCAGAATATAACTGTTACCTGCAGCATTTTGGCAAATGAAGACTAGTACTTGGAGGTTGTTCACCTCATTCTAAAGCAGAGTGATTGATGCAGCACTCTTAATGTCGGTGTGTCCATGTTATTAAGTATAAGAAAATTGGAATAAAATTGTGTAGTGTAAACTGTGATATTTTAAAGGAAAATATTGGGGAATTGTATAGAATCATAGAATCAATAAGGTTGGAAAAGACCTCAAAGATCATCAAGTCCAACATGTCACCACAGACCTCATGACTACTAAACCATGGCACCAAGTGCCATGTGCAGTCTCGTCTTGAACACCTCCAGGGATAGTGATTCCACCGCCTCCCAGGGCAGCACATTCCAGTGGCTAACAACTCTCTCTGTGAAGAACTTTCTTCTCACCTCAAGCCTAAACTTCCCCTGGTGCAGGTTGAGACTGTGTCCTCTTGTTCTGGTGCTGGTTGCCTGGGAGAAGAGACCAACCCCCTTCTGGCTACAACCTCCCTTCAGGTAGTTGTAGAGACCCATAAGGTCTCCCCTGACCCTCCTCTTCTCCAGGTTATCTGTATATAATTAATGTTTTCAATAAATATATCTGAAATAAATGCAATGATAAATGTTCTGCAACATTTAAGTTTAAAAATCAGATATTCCAGTCAACTCCAACTCCATTTAAATGCTGGTAAGTTTTTTTTCATATTAAAAGACCTCTTCCATTGCCAAGTCACTGCTTTCTCAAGAGAGTAACTCTTCTCTGGTACTGGTAAAGAATAAATTATTTCAATAAACAGTCTTAGTCTTTGGGTGGAGGGAAATAAAGATCTGAAGGTGCTAAATTGCAAACATTTTTTAATATGTAGAACCAAACAGTAAAATGCCAAAAGCAACTAATTAGGCAATTAATTTTCTCAGAAGGATGAAAACCAAAATTTTACATCTGTACTTCCAGAGAGTAGTCAGGAAAAGGAAGAAGAAATATTCACTTGATTCCTTTCCTTCTAGGAATATTTTCAATTTTTCTGTTAAAGTTCTTCTGCCCTAGTCCCCTATTATATCCCTACCAAAGAACAGCAACATTTAGAATTATTTATTCTTTATGTCACTCCTTTCAGAGGTGTCCACTCATAATTTTCTAATACACAATTTCAAAATGGAAAGAGTCCATTTCTGAAGAAGGGGTAAACAAAGTGACTTGCACAGAATAAGAAGTTAAGAGAAAAATAACAACAGGGGAAAAATAAAAAAGATATTTAGGGAGAAGAGACGTGCAGAGATATTGAGGAAAGGGATGTATACAGATAGATACAAAACCAAAGGACAGATGGCAATGGATTCCCTGGATGGAGGCCTGAACCTGTGAAGACAGACCTGACCATATGGCAGCAGCTCTCCTAGCACCAGCTCCCCATCAGACAGGAAAGCAAAAAGGAAGAGAGGCTGCACCTTCCTGTCCCCTTAAATAGAGGCTAGGCAGGAAAGGGAATTAACATGACCTGGTCACTCCCCTGGGGTTGGGGTCTCACTGGGGTTAGATGACTTCCACCTACCTATCTGTTAACCCTTAATCCACAGCATTTATTTACACTCTTGGTAATAAATTTCAACATAACAGACATCCTATCACTGTCAAGTTAAATCTTATTTGTTGTCAATGTGTATTTTGTTTTGTTGAAAAGTTTCATATGTTGCAGCCAATCTAAAGACAAGTAGATTAGCAGACAGACATTTGGTTTGGGTTTTGTTTGCTTGTGGTTCTGTATCGGTTTTGCAAATAAGCAGTGTTTGTGTATAAAATAAAGTTTGGCAGGGAAAAGAAACTCTGAAACAGGCAATTGATCCTAAGGCATTCTTTTCACACAGCAGTGGGAAATGACCTGCTGTAATATCTAGAAATCAGTTCTACTGATAAATAGACAACCTGTCTAAATAAACATCTTTTTCTTTATGACTTTTGGATTTATATCATTCCAATGTAATCTCTGTTTTAAGTTGGAATTTACAGAAGTAGTTGAAAGTCTGGATTAAGTAATGGCAACTATTATCTGTATGTTCATTACATGAATTGAGGATATCAATATTACAGAAAACCTTCATTGTCAGGTTAATTACTGCAGCATTAGTTGTGATTACTCGCTTGAGGACTACATTTTATCTCAGAAAACCTATAGGATTAAGCTTCAAAGATGAGAATTCTGGTGGTTCAACAAGATTGATATATGCCAGTTCTCAGTTCCATTTTCTATTTTATGAATACACTTATATAATGATAGTTGGACAAGAGTTTCTTGAAATTGGGAAGAATTTTAGAAGTAATGTTTGTAGATTTTATTATTTTTTATAAATAGAAGTGTTTGAGTGTTTTGGGGTGGTTTTTTTTTTTTTTGGTTTGCTTGCTTTTTTGTGTCTTTACTGACCTCCAAACTTCCTATGATACCAAACACATCACGCTCATATCACAAAAGAACAGAACAATGCAAAGCAGCAGGGGTTATTTCCAGTGGTGCATGTTTGCACATACTGCTTCGGAGATAGAGCTGTGATGAAAACTAATTGAAAATTCTCTAGAGTTCCCTGTGTATCTGTGAGTGCTTGAGGCTTTCTGCTAGTCCCCTTTGGAGAACTAAAGCGCACAAGTGTTGCAAACTATTGCTTATAGCAATCAGTCAACATTTTAAGCGTGACAAATCAGTATTTTTTATGATTGTATATTCATTTACATAATCTTGAATATTTACTGTAGCAACCATTGACAACCTTATTTACATCTACAATGCACTTGCTAGGGAGGTCATTGTGCCCCTGTACTCTGCATTGGTTAGGCCGCACCTTGAGTACTGTGCCCAGTTCTGGGCCCCTCAGTGTAAGAAGGACATGGAGACACTTGAATGTGTCCAGAGAAGGGCAACAAGGCTGGTGAGAGGCCTTGAGCACAAGCCCTATGAGGAGAGGCTGAGGGAGCTGGGATTGTTTAGCCTGGAGAAGAGAAGGATCAGGGGTGACCTAATTGCCCTCTACAACTACCTGAAGGGAGGTTGTAGCCAGGTGGGGGTTGGTCTCTTCTCCCAGGCAACCAGCACCAGAACAAGGGGACACAGTCTCAAGCTGCACCAGGGGAGGTTTAGACTCGAGGTGAGGAGAAAGTTCTTCACTGAGAGAGTCATTCGTCATTGGAATGTGCTGCCCAGGGAGGTGGTGGAGTCACCTTCCCTGGAGACGTTCAAGAGGAGATTGGACGTGGCACTTGGTGCCATGGTCTAGTCATGAGGTCTGTGGAGACAGGTTGGACTTGATGATCCTTGGAGTCTCTTCCAACCTTAGTTATACTGTGATACTGTGATACTGTGATCATTTTTGTTAAAGCATCCTCCTTATACATACTCTCAACTGAAAAGAAACAAAATACTCATAAAAACTATACTTACTACAAAGTACCAAGCATCCAAACTTGTGGGCAAAATAATCTTTCCAGCATTCAAGGATTTCACTTTTCCCAGTCTGTGCCTGAAAGGGATCTGTGGACAGGAATGGATGACGTTGTATTAGGTAAAGATAACAGAAGAATAGCCCGGTTGCAGTTTATGCTAATAATACACTCCCTCCCTTCACTTTCCTCCTCTTTCTGCCTGAATGTTTGTTACAGACAATTAAGCAGGTGATAGATGAACCCTTGGTTCTTGAATTTTACTGCAAACTATACAAAGTTTGAAAACACCAATATATAATATGAATGATGAGCCCTTACAGACTAGTTTGCATTTCAATTGTCCTTGAAGAGTTTAACATGTGTGAGCAATAAACAATAAACAATCCATGATAATGCTTGAATCTGAAAAAAACCCCAATCAAACAAACAAACAATCAAACCCTCCCATTCTATCAACAGGCTAAAAATAGGGGGTTGCACTAACCCTTAACCTATTTTTCTTTTGGGATATCCAGCTATTGTGTAGCACTTATTACCTGTATTTAGTCATGAGGTCTTGGGTGACAGGTTGGACTTGATGATCTTTGAGGTCTTTTCCAACCTCATTGATTCTATGATTCTATGATTCTATCACTGCAAGGCAGAATAGCAAAAGAGATTATGTGTACCTGAATTAAAAATTGCTGCCACTGGGTTCAAGAACAGCTCCAATAAGAGGTAAAATCTTACAAGTAAGTTTGACATTTCAAGCATTGGCTTTCCATATTATGAGGTGCATAGCCATAATAATGTGTCGGTGGTACAGTGTGTACTCTGACTTGATTCATGCTTAACCTTAAGTACATCTCTTACTATTCTTCTTGAAATCATGCACTTCTTGCTGTTTACAGGATGAAAGAAGTTGGTGAGTGCTTGCTGCTCTTTATGTTACCACAAAAATATAAGACAGACTTCACATGTAAGAGGGTAGCTGGAATTTTAATTGTTTCTTTTTAATTCCATGGTTTAGGGGAGTAAAAGTAACTAAAATACAAACACCATAATATTTGATGGATAGCTGATTTTCTGGTCTAAACTAAACATATTAGAATTCTGCCTTCAGATCCCTCAGGGAACACTTTTACAACCCTTGGTTAGTCTAATGCAGTTCTCCAGAATCCTTGCTGATTTTCTGGAGAAACAGGCTTTCTATAATGAAATCTCCATTTCATTGGAGATGGCACTTAAAGGCAAAGGGCCAAATGCCCCTAGGATATGTGAACTCACAGTATAACTTGGCTGTTACTTGGATTTTAATTGTTTAGGATGTTAATTTAATGTCAAAACTAATTCCAATCCTAATTTATTAAGCTTTATTTTATTCTTAATGATACTTAAGAATAATTAGAATTTAAAATGTATAACAAAGTATTTCATTGTTCTTTACCATTCATGCATTATGTTCATGATTTGCAATAAATCCATTAATAATTACTTTTTATTTAACTAACAGTTTTAACAGCTGTGCTATATTAATTTTTTTACAATAATTATCTGTTTTCTGCAGTGAGAAAACAGATAAATAGCAGTGGGATGGAATGGAATGGAATGGAATGGAATGGAATGGAATGGAATGGAATGGAATGGAATGGAATGGAGTAGAATAGAATAGAATAGAATAGAATAGAATAGAATTAACCAGGTTGGAAGAGACCTTTGAGATCATCACATCCAACCCATTTCCAACACCATCTAATCAACTAAACCATTAATATAGTTCAGAATGTCAACTGATATTCTTTAAAACTTCATTTTGTATGTGTTTTATATTCATTCATTTTTAAGTGCTTTGAAAAACCATAATGTAAATTGGATCAATAATAAATCACAAAATAATTGATGGTACATATTTTATATAAATATATCCAAAGAGTAATACTTCCAAGTACTCTAATTGTTGTAGAGATTCTGTGCTATAAACTGTTTTTCTGAAATTAATGAAACAATTAGTACTATTAATTAATCTTCTAGTCTTAGTATTACAGGAATTAAATATTTTTTTTAAAGGAAGCATGTTCCCATCTTAAAACATTGTTAAGCAATTTTTTTGTTCTTCATTGTATAAATACCTAACACCAAGTGCCAGTTTTCCATGACGTTTCTCTGCAATGTTACTGAAGAGAAACACTGTGCAGAATCTTGGCCCCACATGAGGTGAAGAGGCTTCCCTGATTGACCTCAGTGTAATTTTGATTTAAGCTTCCAAGTCTCCTATATAACATGCAAAAAATCTGTCTCATAGTCAAAGGGGAAGTCATTACTCAGTGTGAAGTGAGATTCTAACATAGTCTTTTCTCTGTGAAGAGGCATTAATCATATCATTACTGTAATAAGATGCTAAACGCTGTCACTTAGTAATACATAGGTATAAAATTAAACCTCTCTATACATTGTTGTGTAAAGGGTACATCTGATAGTGGCAGAAGGCTGTACCTGTTCACTGCTTTTAATAAGAATACTTTTCCTCATGATGGTAATAATTTCATTTTTATGGATATAGTCCTTTGTGTATCAAATATAGACCTTGATCCTTTGTTTATTGCAGGATTTGAGCTAAACAATATAGCTGTCTATTCTTAGATTTCATCCTGGTGTAATTACTTTGGATAGGGGTACAATTTTCAACAGAAACTGTTCATTTTCCAGTAAAACCAGTAATATGAAATAATTTAGAGAATTTGTCACATTGCAGTGCCTAATGAAAAATCTCTACTGGCTTATACATATAGAAGAACATCTGTGCCAATTTGAAGTAACTGCAGTGTGTTAACTATAGCCATGCAATTATATTGGTATTATTTTTGTATGGAAATGAAGCTTAAAAGTGGTGGCAGTTTGGCATAAAGAAAGGTTTATAAGCTTCAAAGGAACAAACTCCCAAAGTATGTCTAAAATACAACACCCCCCCCAAAAAAAAACCCCAGGAAATCAATTACAATACTAGTAAGAATAGTAGTGACAACAGCAAGCTTGAGGAGCTTTCAGAAACAAATCTAAAACAAACAAACCAAACATTAAAATTTGAGCCTATATTTTAATTACAAGGATTTGTGAACTACAAATGCACTAACATCAGTAAGCCTTGCAGATAAGTTCATAGAATCATAGAATCAATAAGGTTGGAAAAGATCTCAAAGATCATGAAGTCCAACCTGTCACCACAGACCTCATGACTAAACCATGGCACCAAGTGCCACATCCGCTCTTGAACACTTCCAGGGATGATGACTCCACCACCTCCCTGGGCAGCACATTCCAACAGCTAACAACTCTCTCTGTGAAGAACTTTCTCCTCACCTTGAGCCTAAACTTCCCCTGGCACAGCTTGAGGCTGTGTCTTCTTGTTCTGGTGCTGGTTGCCTGGGAGAAGAGACCAACCCCCAACTGGCTACAACCACCTTTCAGGTAGTTGTAGAGAGCAATAAGGTCTCCCCTGAACCTTCTCTTCTCCAAGCTAAATAATCCCAGCTCCCTCAGCCTCTCCTAGGGCTTGTGCTCAAGGCCTCTCTCCAGCCTCGTTGCCCTACTCTGGAATATTAGTGACAACAGCAAGCTTGAGGAGCTTTTAGGAAAAAAAGAAAAAGGGGCAAACAAATTTAAAACAAACCAACCAAACATTAAAATTTGGCCTACATTTTTGTTACAAGGACTTGTGACCTACAAATTCATTAACGTCAGTAAGCCTTGAAGATAAATTAGAGGTGTTTAAGAAGGACATTGAGCCACTTGAATGTGTCCCGAGAAGGGCAAAGAGGATGGGACAACAGAGCACCTGGGCTCTGTTGGAATCTCCTCCCACCCCAGGTGTAGCCACTTGGCCCTCCCCTCCCACTCCGCTATTTAATCCCTACCAGGAAAGACAGAAGCCCTAAGCTGAGCCCATCTGGGCTGAGGATCCTCCTCTCATCACTGGTGAGTGCCTATGGTGCACACTGGGTGATGGTGGTGGTGACAACAAAGGCCGGGGGGCCTGGTGGCCCCCCGGTTAGGTAGGGCAATGATTGGCGACTCCTCCAGTATCATCCATGGGTGCTGCCTGGGCTTCCTTACTGGGGCTGAGCTCCTCTGTCTGGTATCTTGCCTGGTGAGGATCTTGCCCCTGGCTCTGGGATGGGTGCAAAAATGGTGGTGGTGGAGCAGGAGCTGTTTAGCCATATGACATTCTGCTAATTATACTATTTTTTCCTGGAGGTCCCTTGAGTATGCTCTCATTATTCAGTAAATCTATGCTTTTGTGCCTCATTTACAGAGCATTTCTTCCTCCTCACTGCTTCCTTTCACAAATAAGGAAGGAAAGGAGGGAGAAAAAAAAAGCAATAAGCATATCTGGAAAATGAATTCACTTTAAGTCAACTTTAAACAGGAAGTCTTCAGGAAAGTGAGAATCATTTCTTATGAATCACAAGACAAATATCATAAAAAACAGACAGGAAAAGACTGTATCTTAACCATTGTGGTTATGTTTCATGGTAGCAAATGCAGAGGAAAAAAAGTTCAAGCTGGCTTGGAAATCCAGTCATGTTTCTCTACAGAAAGAATCACTGAGGAAGGAGCATTGTGAGAAGTGAATACCCATCCTTCATGCAGAAATACAGAATTAACCAGGTTGGAAAGGACTTTCAAAATCATTGAGTCCCACCCAACACAAGTTGTAGCCAGGTGGGGGTTGGTGTCTTCTCCCAGGCACCCATCACTGGAAGTGTTTAAGAAGAGACTAGATGAGGCACTTGGTGCCATGGTTTAGTTGATTAGGTAGTGTTGGGTGATAGGTTGGACTTAATGATCTTGAAGGTCTTTTCCAACCTGGTCTATTCTATGTTCTGCCCTGCCTGGTTCCAAGTAGAAAAGGAATTGCAACAAAAGCATTTCTGCTGTAATGCAGCATTATTTGCCACTGCTAGACTTGAAGGAGAAAAAAAAAAAATCATGGTTTTAATTTTCAAGCCAAAAAAAGCTACTACAATTTATATTTTAATATAAAGCTAGATTAGAAAAGAATTAACCAGGTTGGGAGAGACCCTTGAGATCATAGAGTCCAACCTATTGATCAACACCATCTAATCAACTAAACCATGGCACCGAACACCCCATCCAGTCTCTTCCTAAGCACCTCCAGTGATGGTGACTCTGCCACCTCCCTGGGCAGCACATTCCAATGGCCAATCTCTCTTTCTGTGAAGAACTTCTTCCTAACATCCAGCCTAAACCTCCCCTGGTGCAGCTTGAGACTGTGTCCTCTTCTTCTGGTGCTGGTTGCTTGGGAGAAGAGACCAACCCCCTCAAAGTTGCAACTGCACTGATATTCTTTAGAATAAGAATTAAAAAAAACAAACACAAACAAACAAAACCCCTTCACCAACAACCCAAAATGAAATAAAAACAAACAAAAGAAAGAACCTGAATGAAAGAGAAGGCAAATTCAATTTATTCAGATGAATCTGTCTAAAATAGATACTGGCTTGACTCCTTGAGGATGTTGGGTTTTCTGGCTGCCAACAAAAAGATATAAATATTTGTTCTTCCATTTCTCTTGCACAACTTTTCTTCATAACCCTGGAGAATTGAGGAAAAACAAAATATGCTATCAGCCATAACTCAATCTTTCTAACAAAGAATATTCTGTAGAAATCAATAATGTTGAATATATTAAAGGTGCCTTGCAATTATTTTATGAGTAAACTGAGCAGTTTCAAAATGCTCTGAAAGTCCATAAAACCTCTCACTCTGCAAATGAAAACACCTGGTTTGCATGTTTTTACGGCAATAATTATGCAGGAGCTGGGGGGGGGGGGGGAAGAAATGTAATTTTCTTGTTCTTTATACATTCCTTTCAGAAAATTAATTAGTCTCTAAAAACTGTATACTTTATTTCTTTTTACCAAAAAGCTTACAGAATTGTCTCTTTCAGTAGTACCAAAGTGACTAGGCTTTAATCCAACAAATGAATGGACACACTGCCCCTGATTCAGCACAGCAGTTGCTTACATTGTCTTTTATATATATATATATATGGATTATTATTCAGGCTAGGCTTTGATAGTCTAGGAAAAGAAAAAATAACTTAAAAAAACCCTTAAAAATGACTTCTAGCTTCTAGAAGTACTGTCAAGCAGCACTGTCAGCTTGATAATGTTTGTCAGGCTAAAGAAGAATCAGAGCTGCAGGCAGGAAGAAAAGGATGAGAAAAAAAAAATAATGACTCTTCTATCATGTTTTTACAGTTCTTTTAAGGTCTTTTTTGAATTTCCTCTTTTCTTGATGATGATGTTGTTGCTGAATTTGTTTATCATCACAATTACCTGTTTATTTTGTACTCCTAAATAGAGAAAACAGAATACTGTAGTTGCTCTCGCTTCTGTGCTGGGCTGCAGATTTGCCCTTCCCATCCTCATACGTAGTACTGGAATGTGTCTCCTGTTGTAACTGGCATTAAAATATCATCTTGTAAATGAATGGAAATGAAGTAGCTCATATTTTGTAATAGTAATTCAACATTTCTTTTCTTAAAGTTTCATATTGAAACAGAGTTTTTGAAAGGTATTTGGTTGTTTCTTGGTACCCTTGGTAAGCTGTCCTAAAATTATTTAGAAGAGTAGTTATGATTGCAAAAGTGAATAAATCCAGAGACTGCCTACTTGTTTTCAGTTGTGTGTAGAATGGCCTCAATTGATTTGATAGAAATAATGCATTCACATTTCACTTTAGTCCTTCCATAAAACTTTATACTCAATTGTATACCCCAAAATTTAATGTAACGGTTACATTGATGTAATTGCTAGAATGAATACATTTGAAGTTTTCAACCCAATTAAGTTACCTCAGCAAAATCCAGTATATATTTTTATTTAGCTTTAAAATTTGAAAGTAAAGCACTGAGCTTCTGCTTCTGTTTCAAAGACCCTTAAGAAACTCAAAGCTTAATGATCTGTTTTAATGGTTTGACTTTACCATACAAAGGATAGGACTTAATTTCACAGCTGCATATGGCTACAGTAAATGATACGCTAACTTGTTTCTCAGGTTGAATGATTGGTCAGACATTAACTGAAACAGTAAAAACCTTGTTTAAACAACCAAGCATAAAGTAATGTACTGATGCCAGACACCTAAGTATGTATTACCCCAAACATTCTTTCTATAAGCATCTGAGGGCCTTCAATTATATCTGCAGTGACAGAGGTGCACTTGAAAACCTGCCTTTGTAACCTTGAATTAATTTATACTTAATAGGTGCAGTTATTCAAAAGTGCCACAGAAAGGAATGACTGTAGACTCACACCTTTCTAAAAATGTCAATTTTATTTTTTCCACATTTTTGTAAGCTTTGTAATAGTAACAAGGCAACCAAAAGATCATCAAGTCCAACCTGTCACCCAGTGCCACGTCCAATCCCCTTTTAAACACCTCCAGGGACAGTGAATCTACCACCTCCCTGGGTAGCCCATTCCGATGGCTAACAGCTCTCTCTGTGAAGAACTTTCTCCTCATCTCCAGCCTAAACTTCCCCTGGTGCAGCTTGACACTCTGTCCTCTGTTGAATTTCCTGTTCTCCTTGAATGTAAAACCACTCTAGATTTCAGTCTGAAAGTGTGGGGCATTGACAGAGGAGTCTGAAATACCTGTAGAGTAAACATCCAAAAGCAAAGTCAAGTCACTGTGAAACTTCTTTTTACAGAATAAAATTTGAAATCCTCAAGAGAATTTAACCACGGATATCTATCCATCCATCCATGGCTACAGTGGTGCAGCTTGAGACTGTGTCCTCTTGTTCTGGTGCTGGTTGCCTGGGAGAAGAGACCAACCCCCACCTGGCTACAACCTCCCTTCAGGTAGTTGTAGAGAGCAATAAGGTCTCCCCTGAATCTTCTCTTCTCCAGGCTAAACAATCCCAGCTCCCTCAATCTCTCCTCACAGGGCTTGTACTCAAGGCCTCTCACCAGCTTTGTTTCCCTTCTCTGGACAGGTTCAAGAATCTTCATAGACTTTGATGTGATAAATTCCCATCTCACTATAATTTTACAGCTAGTCCAGTCATCCAGGCTTCTTATGTACTTAGGAGAGTGTCTGCAAAATGCATGCTGTTCCAACTACAATAGGTAGATAAATTAAAAAGAGTACCTCTCACCACTGATGATGCCTTAGATTAGTCACTGGAACTTACAAAGCTAAAATTAAACTCATTTCCATGTTCAATAGAAAAGCAGTAGCCTATTTTTTAATAAAGCTGTATTCCCATTTCAGACAGGAAGTGGTTTTTTTTTTCCTGTTCTTAGTATTGTTTATGAACTAAATGAAATGACAGAAATGTTTTTCTCTGTAAGTTCTTCTTACAATTCTTGTTATAAAATAATAAGCATTTTTTTCTGCTCTTATCACATGTGTCCTCATGATTCTGACAGTATGTAGGAGAAAAACCAGAGAAAACTTTAAGTATTCTCTTTGATATAACAAAGTTTAAGAATATTGAGACAGATGGAGAAATGATGAAGCGAAGTTAATATGACATTTTTAATAGGTTTCAAGATACTGGAATTTGCTTAGAAGTATATTAGGCAGCAGAAATGCTTTTTTTGTAAAGGACTAGCATCTTCAATTGATTTCCAGTGGTTATTTCTTGTATGATTATGACATAAAATGACCTACAAAACACAATGTTCGTTATCTGAAATCAAAATAAATGCATCCTCACACTCTAAAAACAAACAGAATGGAACCTACAAAGCATTTGGGCCCCTGAACCATGATTTTAAACAGTTACCACTATTTTTATATTATGTTTTTATTGAAGGAAAGAATCTAGAGTTTAAAAAAGCAATAAAAAAAACCCTTTCTTGGTTTTGTGGCTGAGTTATAATTACTTGGAGTCATGGTTAGTTTATAACTCGCTTCAGATGGTATAATTAGGTAAGACAAAAATCAGAGGCTATTTAAATGAGGTGACATGTAAAGACCTTGAGGTTATAGCAGTTTTGGAACTGGTTTTGAATCATCACTTGGGGAACAAGGACATTAGGCAAGATATGGGTTATCATCAGTGAGGGAGCTTGTGTCTAGAGTAGTAAACAGTCAGGGGGTCAACCACAGGCAGCTGCAGTGTGTAGCCTAAGGGAAGAACTGTAAAGATGTGTATTCCAGGCAGCATAAGGTAGCCTATGAAGCACTTAAGTACATAGGTGATTTAAAAAGGTGGTCTTAAGAAAAGTAAAAGCTTATGATGATTTAAAGATGAGCTCTGTGAAAAGAAAAATATTAACAAGCCCTGAAACCTTTATATACAAGGAATATTTTCATCTCCAAATTATTCTTCACGCTTTAGATAGAAATGTTTTGGCATGAGACAGAACTGCAGGGTATTGTATGTAAAATTTTTCAAGACTTATGTATTTTCCATCTGATCTAGACCTTTGAAAAGTCATTTCTAATTTCAGCAACTGCAGTCAACATATATGACAAAGTTTTTCTTTCTGACAGAAAAAAAATGAATTCTAACCAAGATACGGGGGGTTTCTTTCCCTTTCTGTCTATTTAGAGAGATTTCTGAATTCAATTCACAACATTGATGAACAAGTAAATTCAGAATTAAAGCAGAATTATCACTGTATCTAGGTTTTTTTTTACAAACAGGTGTTTTCCTCTTGGAAGATGACCATTTTCCTCTGAAATATAAACTAATCTTTGATTCATTGTGAAGTACGTGTTGTATGTGCAGTACATTTTGATCTATAATTCTAATGTTACATTCCATTATCATTAAGAAGTCTGAAACAGAAAGAAAATAATGTGTTAGTCAAAGTATGCATCACTGCATTGTATACTTTAGGGAGATGACAGAAGGTGCTACCACTGCTGTGTATAATTAAGCATACTGTTAACAAAGCCAATTTCGTGCTAGCAGTTAATCCACAAACATTATTTGTCTCATATGAGCGTTCCCAACCCCCTTGATGGGCAATGTTGTGTTGCACAACATACTTGTGAGTGATATTTAGCCTGGCACACGATCAGGGTCTGCAGCTGGTGACAAAGGTGTTTTTCACTTCATGTTGCTACTTATCTTTCCTAAACTGAGGGCCCCAGAACTGGACACAGGACTCAAGGTGTGGCCTAACCAGTGCTGAGTGCAGGAGCAGAATGACCTTCCTGCTCCTGCTGGCCACACTATTCCTGTTCTTTTTTATCTGACATTTTTCTTCTCCATTTTTCACTAGTGGCTACGTAACCTACAGAATAGTAACACTTCCATCCGTGGTTGGCCATAGCTGTAGCACATAGCTACCATTTTATTGAATAGTTAGAAAATAATAGCAGTCAGACAAACAGCAAACTGGTAACATCAATTTCTCTCTTTTCTCAAAAGACTACTGAATACTGTGCCCAAAGCAGACTTCTGCCTGTAAGTACTACTTTGGTCAGCTCTATAAGCATTTGGTTTTTAAATGCTGTGAAACTTTTTGAATCATCTAAAAATTATATTAATTTTTGGGAGCACATGTTACCTCTCCATTTCTTCAGAGATCTCCTTCAAGCTGCAAAAAATAACTGTTCAAACTGCTGGCCAAGCTATGTTAAGTCATAGGAAGAAATTAATGATTATACATTGTAATCTGATCACAGGTGATAGCAGCAATAAGTATTTTTTGATAGAGATCTCATGTTTTACTTCCGAATGAGCTGACAAATCTATTCTAGTGATAAAAGCCAATTCAGTAAAGCTAAATCTGGATCCCAACTGCCATGGCTTGCTTTCTTCAGAAAGCTGGCAAGGTAATGCTGGCTGCATTACTTCTCAGTATTTTGTGAAATCTGTAGAATATGGGCTGTGTATAAAAATATTACTTCTTGAAAAACCTATTGTGGAACACTTTGCTGACATATTTAGGTCATCTCATACACTACTTCAGTATTCTACATTTGCAGCACCTTGTTTCCTTTAGTCAGTTATTGTAATGCTGCTGGTACCTTGCATCTTGATTATTTTCCATACTTCCTCAGAATTTCTGCATTATTAGGACTGCAATCCTTGTCAGATGGAAATTACCAGAACAACTGCTTATGATTAATCTTTGGTAGGAGAGTATTTAAACATGAGCTGCAAGTGTTTGGGATTTTTTTTAACCTCTGTGGTCTACTGCTGACCACAACAGAACAAGAGAAAACCTACTTTTTTTGTTTCCATCTCCAACCTCTAATTTTTTAACTTATTCCATATAACTGGAGATGCTTGTGCCTTTCTAATGTTTATCATTTGCTAGCTATTTTGTATAGTCTAGTTAATGTATATTGCAGACAGTACACTGGGCAGCATTTCTTATCAAACCTATAAACAAGACTGTCTTGAAAGAGTAGGCTAAAGAAATTGCTTCAATTTTACACATACATATCTAAAAAAAAAAAATTTTGAACCATGTCCTGAATACATTAAATGAAATACTTTCTTCATATTTCTTGTTTCATAGAATTCTAATAAATAGCATACTAAAACTACTCTGTATATGCTTTTAGTGTCTAGAAGTTTAATAAGTGTTTGAAGTTCATTAATCACAGAATCACCAAGGTTGGAAGAGACCACAAAGATCAAGTCCAACCTGTCACTACAGACCTCATGACTAGACCATGGCACCAAGTGCCAAGTCCAATCTCCTCTTGAACACCCCCAGAGATGGTGACTCCACCACCTCCCTGGGCAGCCCATTCCAATGGCTAACAATTCTCTCTGTGAAGAACTTTCTCCTCACCTTGAGCCTAAACTTCCCCTGGCACAGATTGAGACTGTGTCCTCTTGTTCTGGTGCTGGTTGCCTGGGAGAAGAGATCAACCCCCTCCTGGCTACAACCACCTTTCAGGTAGTTGTAGAGAGCAATAAGGTCTGCCCTGAGCCTCCTTTTCTCCAGGCTAAACAACCCCAGCTCCCTCAGCCTCTCTTCATAGGGCTTGTGCTCAAGGCTTGTCCCCAGCCTCATTGCCCTTCTCTGGACACATTCAAGAGTCTCAATGTCCTTCTTATACTGAGGGGCCCAGAACTGGGCACAGTACTCAAGGTGTTTGACCTTCTTATAAAATCACAATTCCTGAGACCTTAGAGTGGGAACCTATGAAAGGGACAACATTTCCTTTGAAAGTTCTGATTTGAGCAAACACACTTCAGGGTTGATTTTGATTAATTTTCAATTTTTTTTTCTTTCAAATTTTTGACATTTTTACTGATTTTAAACTTTAAACATACATAGTCTATTTTATTGTTCTTTAGAGTTTGCAACTACTGTGGTCTTTTCCACAGAATACATTCTTTACCCTAATCTGATGTTCTGAATGGTATATATTAAAGAAAAAATAATTCCAGTGTTTTTCACTTCAGAGGATTGTGAGGTTTTCTGGTTTTGTTTTTAATTATAGCATTCAAGAGAGAAGAAATTTTTAAGTACATTTCCTTAGTGCATTCTGTCTTCAAAACTTTGATTTGCCTTGTTTTTCTGGTCTGAGAACTGTAAGGAGTTGTCTTCTAATTGCCTCAGCATTGTTTGCCTTCCTGATGTGTTTTCACACCACTGTCCACAGGGGATCCCTGCTTATCTACAAGATCCCAACCTCTGTGCTGAAACCCAGCAGATGCTGGGGCTCATTGTGCAAAGTTTTTGTGGGCCTTCTGATGGACAGGACTCCAAAGAAGCACATCCTCATGTTTGCCTTCCCAAGGTGTTCTCACACCATTATCCCAGGAAGTTTCTACTTATCTACAACACCACAACCTCTCTGAAGATAGCAGCTGATGACCAGACAATGCCACAAGTTCTTCTCTCAACAGTATTACTGTGAGGCCAGGACTGGCACCCAGATAACCATGGGATTGGTGCTCACACCAGTCAAACCATGCTATAACCATGCCAACTGAATGGGGAGCTATGACTACATACGGGATTAGAAAATATATAAAACCCCAGAGGCAACCAGGGAAAGTTTGAAGCTCTCCCAGTGATCAAGACCTTCAGGACTAGTGAGACATCACCTGGATCCACAGTAGCAACTAATTTTGCTTTTGCTGTCCGTGCTTTTTCTTCTTCCTTTTCTATATTTCTAACTTTTCCTCCTGCATATGTGAGCAAAATGAAATTCAAGTGTTTTTCCCAAATCAACTACTTGGTTCTTCTTGGTCTCATTTGGGAGATCCAGGAAAGAACCATCCCTTCTGCAAAAACAGATTGAGACAAAACCATAAACTGATCCCTTGGTCCTTTTGTTTCTTTGTAATCTCTGGTAAAACTTAACTTTCACTTAGAGTGAAGTATGTCTGTATTTCCACTTTTTCTATGCACTCCTTTCCATTTCAATTTAGATAGTCTTATTTGACTTAGGAAGATATTTCTGTGGCTGTGTGCTTTTTTGTTCCATTATGTGCTCTAGATGAAGGTAATAATCTTTCTTCAGACTAATAATGTTAATCTTACTTTTCACATCTATCATATTTTAGAGAAATAATCATAGAAATAGACTGTTATGTATTACTTGCACACTACTCCTGAATCTTTAATATTGCACTTGTAGTCATAATAATGCTTTCATTGCTGTGTATTTAATTCAATATATGTTATTTTTTCTGTGCATATATTCTCTTTCTCTACAGGTAAAACATTTTTTGCTTTTCATGTAACATAAAAATAAATCTTGTTATCTAAAGGTTGAAGCTCTCAAACATGTTGTTATTATTCAGGAAACCAATTATAGCCTGCAGGGGTGAAAGGCCAAAGGTGGCTGTGACCGCATGGAAATTCATGCTGGAGCAAGCTTCTGTCAGGACCTATGAACCTATGTACAGAGGAGTGCATTCTAGAGCAGGTTTGTTGGCAGGACTTGTGACCCCCTGAGGGACCTACAGGAAGCAGTATGCTCCTCAGGGTTGGAGCACTTCTCCTATGAGGACAGGCTGAGAGAGTTGGGGATGTTCGGTCTGGAGAAGAGAAGGCTCTGAGGAGACTTTATTGTGGCCTTCCAACATCTGAAGGGGGGGCTATGAGAAAGCTGGTGAAGGACTTTTTAGGGTGTCAGGTATTGATAGGACTAGGGGGAATGGATCCAAGCTCGAGAAAGGTAGATTTAAATTAGACATTAGGAAAAATTTCTTCACCATAAGGGTGGTGAGACACTTGAACAGGTTGCTTAGGGAAGTGGTGGAAGCCCCCATTCCTGTTTTCTTTTAAGGCCAGGCTGGAAGTGGGTCTGGACAACCTGCTCTAGTGGAAGGTGTCCCTGCCTAGGGCACAGAGCTTGGAACTAAGTTGTTCCTTGGGGTCCTTTCCAACCCTGACAGTTCTGTGATTCTGTGACTCAACCCTGTGGAAGAGAACCATGCTAGAACAGTTTTTGAAGAACTGCAGTCCCTGGGAAGGACTTGCTTTGGAGAAGTTAGTGGAGGAGTGTGTCCTGTGGGAGGGACCTCACGGTGGAGCAAAGGAAGAGTTAGGAGTCCAGTCCTGGAGAAAAAAGGACTGACAGAAACAAAATGTAATGAACTCACCACAACCTCCATTTCCTGTCCCTCTGTGCCACTTGCAGGGAGGAGGTAGTGAAACTGAGAGTGAAGCTGAGCTTGGGAAGATGGGAGGGGTGAGGGAAGGTGTTCTAAAGTTTAGTTTTCATTTCTTATTACTCCACTCTAATTTGATTGCTAATAAATTCAACTAATTTCTCCCCCTTTTGCCCATGATGGTAATTGCTGAATGGTCTCCCTGCACTTACCTTGACCCGTGAGCCTTTCATTATATTTCCCCCTCCCTGTCCAGCTGAGAAGGGAAGTGGCAGAATGGCTTTGTTGGGCACCTGGGATGCAGCTACAGTCAATGCACCACAATCAGTCAATAGGCTTTAAATAATGGAGGGAAGATGGGAAACTTTGAACAATAATACTTTATCTCAAAGTATACCACCTGAGATTCTAGCAATAGTACACTGCAAAAAAAATACACATATCCACATAAACAGAGATAGATCTGTTCCAAAGAAAAACATTCTCCTGGTGTATGTGTTAGTAGAGCTCCCATGAGCATCCTTATGACAGAATTTGTATCTGAACACAGTTAGTCATCCCCAACTAGATCAGGTTGCTCAGAGCCCCATCATGCCTGACCTTGACTGTCTCCAGGGCTGGGGACTCCACTGCTTCACTGAGCAACCTGTTCTATTTTTCCACCACACTCATAACAAAGAACTATCTCATAGGGGCCAACCTAAATCTACCATTCTCTAGTTTAAAAGCATTGCCCCTTGTCCTAGTGCTAAATGCCTTTATAAACAGTCCCTCCCCCTACATACATATACATCTAGGAAGTTAGAATTGCAGTGGAGGACAAGAATTGTTTGCTCTGTAATAAGAAAATGGGTGATTAATATATCATTGCCTACTGTCATATAATTGTCAGGGAAAGGGTGAGGTTTTTCTATTGATTTTTTTTTTACAAATATTAAAAGTAAATCTTTTCTTGCCCTCCCTCCCCACCACACCCCAAGCTGTGCAAAGGCAAAGAATATTTATGCTTCAGTTATACTCTGAAGGGATAAATAGCAGTTAGGCAGCTAACATGTACTGAATTTCAATGCAAGTTAGGCACAGCTGAGTCTTTGAAAACTTTTACCCTGTTGAAACTTAGCTTTTTAACTACATACCACAAGCTTTCCTTTACTAGCATTAGGGAGCACTATTATAATTAGAAACTTTCAATGAAATCTTAATGAGAAACATGAAACAATATATCATAATCTAATATAATGATACCTATTAGAAAGTTAGAGCTCAACTCATCAGCAGTATACTTACGAATACTTATCTTCATTTATATGGAATTTTTGTAATTTAATGGATGGATGTAATCACTGAGAAGACTGAAAGAAATACCTGATTGCAGACTGACCCTGGAGTGAATTGTGATATAATTCATGTTTCAGGCAGGACAGGCCCAGTTCACAGAAGGCAGGTAAAACTTTTTAATTCCAGTAGTTGCAGCTGTATAGTGAGCAAGTACAGCAATTTTTGCAATGCTTGTTACTTCATGATAAAGACAGCACTTAAAGTAGGTGGAGCATGTCCTTTATTGGCAAGAATTTGGACAGAATGACTTCGTCGGTATTCTCCACCCTCACACTTTTGTGTCTGACAATAATAATGGACAGTTTGTAGCTAAAATTTTCATCACCGATTTGGAAATACACTGTATATATATTAACCAAAGGCATTTTCTTTTTGAATTATAGATCAGAGACACCAGGGGAGGTTTAGGCTGGATGTTAGGAAGAAATTCTTCAAAGAAAGAATGATTGGCCATTGGAATGGGCTGCCCAGGGAGGTGGTGGAGTCACCATCACTGCAGGTGTTTAGGAAGAGACTGGATGGGGTGCTTGGTGCCATGGTTTAGTTGATTAGATGGTGCTGGATGATAGGTTGGACTCTGTGATCTCAGAGGTCTCTTCCAATCTGGTCTATTCTATTCATAAACAATACAAAAATAATATTGGGCTGGATGAAGTTTCAGAAAAGAGCTCCATATGCACAACAAGATATTTTTTCACATCTGTCTGAAATAGATTTTCATGGAATTCCTGTAGACTAATGTTTTTAGAACACTCACTTATTTGTCTAATTATTATTCAGAGTACTTTGTCAGAATTTAAAAGGCTCACACAATTGCAGGTAGTTACCATGATTTTTTTTTTTTTTTTGTGATTAATAATCTTCTATAATGCAAAATATGCAGAGACTGTGATTTTTAGTAGCCTACAGTGGACAATAGAATTGTATAGCAGTATATGAACCCAAACCAGTAAAAAATTTCTTTTCAATATTATTATTTTTTTAAATAAATCCTTTTCTCCTATCCCCTAATTCTTTTTCTGTTTTCCATTTTCTGCTGTTGCTCCTTATCTGTTTTCCCTTTCATCCCTTTCTTCTTTTCCTTTTCTTAATTATTCTTTCCCTTTCTTCTTGACACTCTCATTACATTTATTTTTATAGAGTCTCTTTGGAAGGGAGAGAACACTATTAGCAGACCTAAGATTTTCATACTTATGAATTTCCAGTAATGAATGTCTCTTATACTATGCTTTTACATTAAAGAAAATAAGCTAGTGCATGAAAGAATGGCTGAGGCCAAATGCTAATTTCCCTTTCAAAGCTGCTGCTTCAAGTCTCAATTGCATTAGGGGAATGGACACAATTTTCTCCTGCCTGCAGCTAACAGTACCCCAACCCCCTCTCTACTCCTGTGTTCAGTAACTCTCCTTCCCACTTTTTCTCTGTGTCACTCAGGCCAGGCAATTTGAAATTATATGTGCAAGGTGAAAGTGGAGCATAATTATTTACTGGCTAATACATACAGAGTAGGCAACTTCAACTAAGAAACTACTAGGCAGATCATTAATAGACTCACCAGTCTTGTTGGAAGACTTGATAAGTGATAAATCAAACATCAGCCTCTCTTCTTATTTGGACATCCTTGATATTGCTCAATTTCTGTGTTCTGATTCCTTATTTTATAAGGATTTTATATAATGTTTTATACCTCTTCATGTTAGTATTTTCCCTTTTGAAAGTCTGACCTGCTCACAGCTTTGCAGGAGTGACACTTCTATATGGCTTAAGCTCAAATACTTAAAACCAGTTTCCCAGTAACACTGAGCAAAGGTCACAGGACCCAGCCTGGGGACACGGGGAACTGAGTCCTAAGAAGGAAAGGGACTGTTGGTCCCTTCTTCGCTCTGCAAGACCTTCCAGCATCTTTCTTTCTCTGACAGTGTCTGGGGAAGGGAGTGCTTCTTTCTCACATTCAGCCACTGCTTCTGTGCTAAAAACATGTCATCCTTCCTCCAGAGCTTCTGAAGTTGCAGCAGCCACCGTTAACTCTTGTACATTTTGAGCCCCTTAAGTAGGATCATTTCAGCCTATTCTTAGACTATGCATCTGACTTCTACAAGCCTATATAATTCTTTTGAGACAGAAAAGTTCTATGGACGATGTCTGCTCTGCAGCATTTCAGCATTTCTCTCTGTCTCTGTTGATTAAATGGGTTGATTTTTACAATTCATTTGGAAATGACCCGACACAGGAAAAAATGTACCAAATTCTTCTAGTTGAGGAAAGTGCTGAATTTAGGGCTTTTAGATACCCTCTTCTGTTGGCCTTCTATTATGAAATCCCTGAGTTAATGCTGCATGAACAGAAAAGAAAAACAGTTGTACAGGTCTTATCATGGCATTGCTTTTAGCAACAGTCCTCTCTGTCACACAACTGGTTTCACCAAATTATCTGTATTTAAGGAGACTGCAGAATGAAACAGGATACAGAGAAAGAGGCAACAGTTCAAATGGCATCATGTTTGAGAAAACAGTAAAAAAATCCTTTGGGGAATGAAAATTTTGCCATGACAGGTTTGTTTGTTTACTTGTTTAAAAAAAAAAAAAAAAGAAAGAATTTGGGATTTAGACTAATAGCTATTTCATTTCCTGAACAAATACTGACTAAAACAGAGAAAGGGCAGTTCAAAATGCCAACCTATCAGCCAGACTTTTAGGAATACTGACTCTGCCACTACTCACTGACATGAAACATAGCTATTATGAGATATACTATACCTAAACAGTAGTGCAGTGCTTGAGGACATTTTATACCTGACATGGGTGAGCTACCTTGTGCCATGGATTCAGTAAAACTGCGTGAACTTGCTGCGCCTACACTCCTGCATGAAGAGAAACACTGATGTATATTTATCTCTTCATGTAGTAAATGATCCTTTTGAAACCTTAGGGAAAAAAAAGCAAGTATTTGAAGACAGAGATGTGTATGTTTGTTTGCAAATATTAGACTTTTCCTTAGAGCAAGACTTATGCGGTCTCTCTTCCCCTTCTAACTCGCTTTTTTTTCTTTATGTTATTTCAATAAAGAAACCAAACTATAAATATGTCAAGCACAAATACAAAGAACAGGTAGATCAAAATTGTGCCTTTTAAAAAAATATATTACTCCAAAATAAGTGATGCTTGCCCTATCTAAATTATGAAGACGTTTGTATCTTTAATGCTCCAAATTCTTACCTGTCTGCTATGATTTTACATTACTATACTCCCTGGTTCATCTTTGAGGTTGTATTGTGATTATTTTTCCACTTTTAGCTAGTAATTATGGTAGTAATATTCCAGAAAACACAGTCGTACCTGCAAAAGACAGAACTTTCTTTGTCATTGTTGTTTTCTTGTTGGGTTGCTGCTGTTGTTACACTAGTACCTCAAAAGTTAGCTGACCAATTGCGTTGACAACTGTAGCTTTCATGGGCTTTATAATCCAGTATTGACAGGTGTGTCTCTCTTTCTCTCAATGAAACTCTTTGCCAAACTAGAATAGCTGGATTGAAGTTTAACAAGAAATGAAAACAGTATGAGATTGGTTATGTGTAGATATGTATAGCCGCATATGTGCGTGGATAAATATAGATATGAGAGGAGCCGAGATGTGTGGAAGTGAAGGACAGTAAGAAAGACTTAATTCATATTTTCTAGTTCAGTCTCTGAGCTGCTGGATGAAGTACCACAAGATAATACAAACAATATTGAATAAATTTCATTTTTTAAATAAATGCCTTTTCTTTTTTTTTAAGGTAAGGTTTTCTTGAAAAATATCCAGATTTCTGTATTTTTATTAATCAATTTTTGTAATAGATCTACCTTGATATTGAAGTTAAACTGGGTTAGGTAGATTAGGGATTTCTGGCTCATTTCCAAATTTGTGAAATCACAGAATCACCAAGGTTGGGAGAGACCTCAAAGATCATCAAGTCCAAGCCATCACCCAAGACCTCATGTCTAAACCATGGCACCAAGCGCCACGTCCAATCCCCTCTTGAACACCTCCAGGGATGGTGACTCCCGCCACCTCCCTGGGCAGCCCATTCCAATGGCTAACAACTCTTTCAGGGAAGAACTTCAGTCTGATTTTTTCATCTTTCTCAAGAGTACTACATATTCTGAATAGCACTGTTATCTGCCAACAGCTGCTTCCTACAATAGGATGTCTTATTTCCCCAAGTCTTAGATAACAATTCTTCCTACTGTCATGAGTGATCAGCCTATTCGCAATGAAGAAGAGAAAGACTGACTACTTGTTTTCCAAAATGGGGTGCCTAAGAAATTTTTTCTTTAAAATATTAGATTTCAATTTGCATAATGTACATTCTCAGATCTTCTTCAGTCAGTCACAGGGAGGATGCTTTTGAAACATATAATTTCAGCTGTACAATTTTAAAATGAGCACTTCATTTACAGAAGATTCAGGTACTGAAAACATTTCCGAACTGAGAAGTGGTTTCAAGTGAGGGAAAAGAGGCACCTTTTTTCTATTTGGAAATTTTTGGCTGAAAGATTTCAGTTTTTCAACTCTAAGCTATGATTTTTCTTACTTTACATCTTTGTGACTTGAGTATCAACATCTGTGCTGATCTTTAGAAGTGTCATTCATTACTCTAGGATGTACAAATGCTCATTAGGAAAACTGAAGATATCAGAGGGAAGTCTAAATAGAGAAAGGGGAGTTGAAAACCATGAATTCAAGATGACAAAATCCAGGAAAATGCCTTTTTTGTCCCTTTTTCCCCCCCTATGGAAAGTAGACTAACAGCTCTGTTGCCTTCAGTAAAGGTCAACAATAGATATTCAATATTACCAAGATATGTAGTAACTATTACAACAGTTGTACACTTTGAAAAATTAGAAAATCAATTAGTTATACTTAATAGACTAGACAAGACTGGACAAGACTAGAATAAAATAGAATTAACCAGGGACAGGTCTTTGAGATAATTGAGTCCAACCTATCATCCAACACTATTTAACTAAACCATGGCACCAAACACCACATCCAGTCTCTTCTTAAACACCTCCAGTGATGGTGATTCCACCATCTCCCTGGGTGTGGCCGTTTGACGCTGTGCCTTTAAGGAAGGGGCACACTGGCTAAATGTTTGTAAAATATTTTGGTATTCTAAACGAATTTCATTGGTAGGATTGTGGGAGGAGAGATTGGACCCAGGGGAGTTGGGAACTTTCTCTCAGTCTTCCTTCCTTCGCTGTCCCTTTCGGCTGGATCTGCTTCTGGGCTTCTTGCCAAGAGATAAGAACTAACTCCCTCCCTGTAACAGGCCTGTCCGCTTCTTCCCCTGTCCTGCTAACCATCCTCGTCTCTTCTTCTACCTCTTCGGGGGAGAAGGGAGGTAGGGGGGTGAAGGGGGCACAGGGGGAAGCCCCCTCTGTGGGGGGGTCTGGTTTCTGGTTGAGTTCATTGGCTGTATATTCCTGTATATACTGATGGGGATGGGATCTTTCTTTGTCACTGCGCTTTGGGTTTTCTGTAACATTCACTGCTTTCTATTTAAACTTTCATCACTTTTGCAATCCGTTTGTCTGAGTCGTTATTTCTGCCTGTGGTGGGGAGGGGATCTGCCCCAACCCATTACACTGGGCAGCCCATTCCAATGGCAAATCACTCTTTCTGTGAAGAACTTCTTCCTAACCTCCAGCCTAAACCTCTCCTGATGCAGCTTGAGACTGTGTCGTCTTGTTTTGGAGTTGGCCGCCCAGGAGAAGAGACCAACCCCCACCCGGCTACAACCTCCCTTCAGGTAGTTGTAGAGAGCAATAAGGTCTCCTCTGAGCCTCCTCTTCTCCAGGATAAGCAACCCCTGGAGAATCCTTCCATTACAATAAAAACTCTATTGTTACTTTATTCAAAATCACAAATATCTCAACTAAAAGAAACAGAAATCCTTAGAAATACATTGAAGTGTATCAGATACTATGTTTAACATCATCTCACATAAGTAAATTGAAATACTTGAAACCCTTATAGTAAGTCTCAATTCTTGTTGAGTAATACTAAGTAGATTCTTTTCATATTATGTTCATTTAGGTCTAAATATAGTTCCATTCTATTACTAATAAGCATATTTCAAGGATCTACTCACATTTTACCAATTCTAGGACCACCTGAAACTTTATGCCCAATCTGGAAGGGAATCTTTGCATTTTAAGGATGGCAAAGTGATCTCAAAGAATAGGAAAGAGTATCTTCCTTTGCAGACTGTGGTGAAGGAGACACCTGGACTCATGCCTGGTTCTGCAGTTTCTGATTTGAGGGTTAGGAAGATTTTATCAGTGTGAGAATTCTGTCATATACTAGAAAGAGAAAAGCATTGGTTTTACTTTCATTTCTTCTTAGATTCTATTGAACAAAATATTGATGTGGGTTGAATACAGAAATAAAACATGTAAACAATACTTTAACATAGTGTTCTGTTGTACAGCTCTTACATTTGCCCTAAACCTTCAATTACATAGAATAAGATACAGATAAAGGAATTTCAGGGGTTTATTTGGCTTTGGTTTGGTTTGAATTTTTTTGTGTGGTTGTTTTTCTGTTGCTTGGTTTGGTGTGTTTTGTTTTGGTTTTGGTTTGGTTGGTTTGTTGGTGGGGTTTTTTTTAATATGTTAGCCAGAGTCAACAAATGTTTTGTTTGAACAGTATGAAATTAGCATTAATAAAGACAATTTGCAACCCAATTCTGCTGATGCTCTGTTACTTCGTGTCTGAGAGAGAACATTAGCTAGGATGATATACTGCATTGTATATTACAGTAATAAACACATTCAAGTACTCTGTGTCCAAATTTTTCTTAGCATTGGTAAAATGGAAAAAAATACAGAAAAAAATAATTAAAGATGCAACTCCTTTTGTGCTCAGACACCTTTCTAAAAGTATTCTTGACTATCTGTTTAATCCTTCTTATCAGCACTCTCAAAATGATGATTGGAAGTTTGTTTGTTTGGGTTTTTTTACCATGAATCTTCAGAGTTTGACAAATAATCAGGTTTTAACTAGGACAAAGAAAGCAGCCCTGCAGAAAAGGACTTAAGGGGTGCTGATGGATGAGAAGCTGGTCATGAGCATACTACGTGCAGACACAGACCCCATGGTGGTGGAAGTCTGGTAAAAGGACAGACGCTTAACTGTTCCTGGCTTGCTGACACATGGCTCTCCTCTTCTCTTCTCTTCTCTTCTCCTCTTCTCTTCTCTTCTCTTCTCTTCTCTTCTCTTCTCTTCTCTTCTCTTCTCTTCTCTTCTCTTCTCTTCTCTTCTCTTCTCTTCTCTTCTCTTCTCTTCTCTTCTCTTCTCTTCTCTTCTCTTCTCTTCTCTTCTCTTCTCTTCTCTTCTCTTCTCTTCTCTTCTCTTCTCTATACAGTTCATCACAGGATTTCAAAATTATTGCACACTGTGGCCGTTTGACGCTGTGCCTTTAAGAAAGGGGCACACTGGCTAAATGTTTGTAAAATATTTTGGTTTTCTAAATGAATTTCATTGGTAGGATTGTGGGAGGAGAGATTGGACCCAGGGGAGTTGGGAACTTTCTCTCAGTCTTCTTTCCTTCGCTGTCCCTTTCGGCTGGATCTGCTTCTGGGATTCTGGCCAACTAAGATAAGATACTAACTCCTGTGCAAGGCCTTTCTTCCTTTCCTGCCCTGTTAACCGTCCTCGTCTCTTTTCTACCTCTTTTGGGGGAGAAGGGAGGTAGGGGGGTGAAGGGGGCACAGGGGGAAGCCCCCTCTGTGGGGGGTCTGGTTTCTGGTTGAGTTCATTTGCTGTATATTCCTGTATATATTGTAAAATACCTGTGTTTGTTGTGTTACATAGAATCTGTTTCCTTGTACAATATACTCTCATTTCTCCGACTGGGTTTAGCCGTGGTCTCTTTCTCAGTGGGGGAGGGAAAGCAGAGCCTTTCCTTTCAAACCACCACACTTTTTTTTTTATTGGCGCCCAACGTGGGGCGCCAATTTCATTGGTTATCAACCAATTTCATTGGTTGATAAACAAAAATTCAGCTTTAGATTGTGAAGCGGTTGGAAAATTTTTTCCTCAGTTCAGTTCGGTTTGGGAGTTGGGGGAGTGGGGTTTTTCAGCCTGTTCTCCCTGCCTGCTTCTTCTGCGAACTGCTGGACTTGGCCTTCAGATAAGCAAACACTAATCCTGCATGGGCTTTTGAAGCTTGCTAACAACTCTTTTCCTTAGTAACTTGCCTTTCTCTCTCTCTAACCCCTTTTTGGGGAAAAAGGGAGGTAAGGGGGGGAGAGAGGGGGTTCCAAAGAGGGGATCCCTCCCTGAGGGAGGGATTTTTGTTGTGTTATTTGTCTTTGCTGTGTATTTCTGTGTATATATTGTAAATACCTGTATATATTGTGTTATATATAACCTGCTTTCCATATATGCTTGTAAATATATAGCTTTTGCTCTTCGACTGAGTTAGCTGTGGTTTCTTACTCTGTGGAGGAGGGAGAGCTAAGCCCTCTCTCAACCTACCACACACACACTATTTTAAAAATGTCTGGAAAATTTCAAGCTGTGTGGCAATTGACTTTGATTCTAATTTGATTAAAAACACTCAGAATTTTCAGTAAAACCATCTTTTTGTCTCAGGTCAACGGTCCAAATATGCATACTTCTAAACCAAAAATTGCCATTCAGCAATACTCTTGCAGTTGCACTCCCAATTGATATTCACTGAGAGTATTCTAATCACATATTCATTATATGATATATTTGTTGAGACTATTAACCTGAATCCCAATATTCTTTTAACATTCAGTGTTCATAAAATATTAATGAGAGTGATCACAACAAATCAGAGAGTGTACATCACATTTAATATCTTATTATTTGAAAAAAAAAATGTGATTTTTTTTTCTGAAGATATTTGCACATTTCAGAGGAGGGCCATGTGTCAGCAAGCCAGACTAACAGAAGTTTATGTACTGCAGACAACATGGTGGAGAAGTATTGTGCCTGCAGACAAGATGGTGGGATGTATCATGCCTTGGCTGGGGGGATAAATAATGGAATGGAATGGAATGGAATGGAATGGAATGGAATGGAATGGAATGGAATGGAATGGAATAGAATAGAATAGAATAGAATAGAATAGAATAGAATAGAATAGAATAGAATAGAATAGAATAGAATAGAATAGAATAGAATAGAATTAACCAGGTTGGAAGAAACCTTCAAGATCATTGTAATGTTGGAAAGGCGATACAGCTAAGCATGCATAGTCCAGGAAGTTCCTGCAGTATATTGATGGTAACTTTCTGATGGACTCATGAGGAGAGGTGTGCTGCTGGACCTTGTGCTAATGAATGAAGGTCTGTTTGGAGATGTGAAGGCTGGGGACAGCCTTGGCTGCAGTGACCATGAGATGATGGAGTTCAGGATCATGCAAGGGAATAACAGGGAGGTAAGTAGGATTGTGCTGCTTCACATTTCAAAGTTGTGGGAGGGCTAGAACTTCTGAACTCAAGAGCTGACAAATGGCATCTGCAATTAATGGCAAGTAGTTTTGAAAGTGTGGATCAGGGTTCTCTCTGAGAACAGAAAGCCAACTTATATCCTATATTTCTTCCATGTCTGAGTGTCAAATCCATTAGTATTAAAGTAGCATATATAATGGGCTGCTAAGAATTTCACCAGTGCAGACAAATTGGCTGGATCAATATGTTGCTACACTGACAGTAGAAATTGGCTCTGAGCTTAGGTAATGGCTGACATAATGATTCAAGTTGAGCATGTAGAGGAAATAATTGCATCTCCCATCAGAGAAAGCCTTGTTCTTTAATCAGAAGGCTGGAAGTGCTGCTGGTCTGCTGAGCTGTTAAAAAAAAAAAAAAAAAAAAAAAAAAAGAAGGAAAAAAGTGAGAAGAAGAAAAAAAAATAAGTTAAAGCAGAAGTTTGAGGTACCTCAAGCACTGCTCTTCCTTTGCAATTGCAAAGTTAAGAGATTTGAAAGATGGCAAATACAGTGAGTTAGAAAGTCAGTATACTGACTGTACACATCCTCTGAGATATTTCCTCCCCCAAAAGCTGTGAAATATATTGAAAATAAGTGCAATTGTCTGGAAAAAGTGCAGAGACATTACATAAGGTTCACATATATTGCCCAACCATGGCACAATGACCAGTTCAGGTAATGATTATATGGAGTTATCACACCAGGGATTATGAGTGAGTGTGATAGTGTCAGACACTGTGGATATTCCATCCAATGCACATTACATTTCTTGATGCATTACTGATGATTAAGGACTCAACCCTGCACACAGGTCGTCAGGTTCTGCTTAGGAAGAATCTCCATACTTATGTTGCTTAGGAGTCTGCTGTCTTAGCTCAAAAGGGCCACCTGTTTGAGCCTATTGCTATCACTGGTTGATTCTATGATTCTATGATTCAAGAGTGTTTCTTTTTACTGTGTGGGATTTTGGGTTGGGTTGATTTTTTTTGTAAGGAGAGGAAGGTAACTTAAAAAAAACAACAACAACAAAAAGAAACACCCAAACATAAACAAAACCCAAACCTTCATTCTCATTTGCAGAAGTTAGAGTAAGAGACAGGCTAGTCAGAACCACCTCAAAGCTCTGACTTACTCCAGGTCTCTTCAAAGCTTTTAGGGCATGCTTCCAGATGGAGACAAAACAGCAAAACTACCCTTTCTTCTCAAAACAGCTGTGAAATTTTGCAAGCTGTATGAACTTTCACATGATTTAAACTGTTTATTCACAGACTTATGTTTGTGCATGAGCAAGTCAGTGTCCCATGTCTTCTCTATTCTTTGTGAAGTAATTAGGACCTCTGGGATTACTAGGAGAAAACATGCTATCTGCTCTCTCATGAGGCAGCTTTTTAAGGACTGCCAAAGTATTTGTCCTTTGCAAAGGGTCCATAATTGGCAGAAGATAACTTTACAGTATTTATACAATCTTTCAGGAACATCCACAATAGTGTCAGCCAAACTATAGCTTGTAATATCAGCAATTGTTAAAGCATATAAAATACTTGCTACAGATAACTTCTAATACTTTAAAAGAGAGAAACATTCTGTATCATATTTTGTCCCCTGTATAATATGACCCATATTCTTGATAGCCAACAACAATACTGTGTGCATGAATACAGAAATACACAATACACAAGGTACAGAGAATGTTAGAAAGGGGAAATAGAAGAACCTAGCATTATTTATGACAATGAAACATAACCTTAAGTAAAATCATCACATTTTTCAGGAAGATATTATTATAGATTGAAACATATTTTTTTTAAATGAATGATGTGTTAAAACTGGAGGGGAAAAAGAAAAACACAGATGTAAATGCTGGTTTATCATAGGAAGAAAGTGTAATCTTGGAATAAAAGAGGTCTCAGTTCATAATGTTGGTGTCATCCCTTCCCCTTTGCATTGCCCTGGGCAAACCACTTCTTCACCTCTGCATCATCAACATGACATGAAGACGTAAATGTGTTTGAAGTTCTTTCACAAGCAGGCTGGGAAAGATTAATTACTTAACCTCTGCACTGTATTTTGAACATGAAATGTGTGTTGCAAAGGTTAAGTAGCATTATTATGGCAATCAGTAATAAAAAAGCCTATTTCTCATATGAAGAAAGATGAGTAATTGCACTTAATCTTCATGATAGTCTGAAGAAAGAAAATATATTTTCAAAACAAATAATGGCTATCCAATTAACCTAAACCTCCTTCAGATCTCTTTGTTGATTTTGAAAAATATTGGATAGCTTGCTAATTAGGTATAAAAACCATTCAGATATTTTAATTGATAAACATTATTGAATACATTCAGTTATTAACAACAACATAAAAGAAGATCTTTAGCAGTTTTATATAATTAAAATAAGAAAGTTTTGTATGTCTGTAAGGATTTAAGTGGGTTATTTCAGAGCTACTTGAAAGAAATGATCAATATTTCATACAGTTTCATGACTGCATATAGTTGTTTAAGACATTTTGATCAAATTGAATTATGGCCCTTTTATCTCACTGTGGCAGTCAACATTTCTAACAGATAACTGCTGGCAACAGTGATTCTGAGTCTCTAATTATGTTGTCCACAAAAAAAAGAAAGGAGAGAGCTTTTTGAGTAACAACTGAAACAGTCATGACCTGGCACTACAAAAATAGCTGGATTTATGGACATCACATATAAGGAAGTAATTGAGTCACTAGGAAATGTGCAAGCAATAATAACAATGTGAAGGGAGCAAACAGCTGTCTGGTGCTATTTCATCAAGGTTTTAAGTAGCTCAGAAAAGACACCGAGATAACAGCACCATTTAGACAGTTTTCAGACATCAAGGGAAGACAATCTGGTACTGTAACTACCCCATCTGTATGTGTGTCAAGGCTATCTGGATTTAATAGTACAATGTGTTAAAGCTGATAGACTAACTAGGTGCAAAAGATTATATAAAACAAGATCTGCTGAAAGGTTGGATTAATTTTAGTGTTGTTGATGCATATGTCAATCAAACTTATTAAAATCTCTTTACTAAGAGTTGTTAAAGTTTAGTGTGCTGGATGAAATATTATTGTAGGAAAAATGTGTTAGAAATTGGTAGAAAAGAAAATGAAGTTCTACCAGACAGAAGATTTCTGAAGATAAAGAACTTGAGAGAAAAACTGGCTAAATTTATGGAATGAGTATATTGCTTGAGAGTGATTGTTGGTGAGGGAGAAATCAGATATGATAAAGAACTATTTGCTACTTTTAAAGCCCCTTAGAAAAGTGAAAATATATTTCCATTTCATTGTCTGGAAAAGATATTTGAAGAAGGTCTCTGATGTTCCAGGCAGACCCTGTATTAAACTATAAATTGGTGATCTACAAGCCACTCCTCTGCAGACTCTGACTCCAGGAGAATTTTAATCAAATTTTAGAGAGTTCCATCAGATTACACATTTTCATCTTGCTATGAGTGATAATTCTTCATTAAATACACTTTCCCCCCCTCATTTCTTTCAATCTGTGTGCATATGATTGTAGGACATATGCATATATTGCTGTGTTTTCAAAAGTACTACAAAAGGTTCATGTCAAATAACCAAGGCTGGACTGTGTTAAGTATACAAGAATAATTTAGTAATTAGATACTCTTTTGAATTTCTGATTAGAAGTTTGTATTATTTTTTTGTCAGAAAATAATGTTAATTGGGAAACACAAAGTGAGCTAAGTTGATGGGTTTAGGAAACCCTAGCCTGGTCAACTCTGTCTGAAAGCAAATGGTTGTATGCATAAATGCTAACAGTAAACAGGGTTTCCAGAGACTGCTCAGATGAAATAGCCAGTGGTAGAAGAAAACTTTGTAAATAATAGCTAATCAATTTTAATTGATTATTATCCAGTGTTGGCTGTTTCCTTTTCAATCTCTGTAGTTCCTTTTTTCCCAGAATTTTTTTTTCCCCAAAATTCTTTTTCTGCTATATCTCTTATATGTATAAACTCTTTAAATCCTTTACTGATTACATAACAGATAAAACTAGACATGAAGTTCAACTGCACTGTGGTTTCTGGAGCTCTTAGTCAAGATCCCATCAAGAGTTTTGTCAAGATCGCACATACCAATCCCATGTGTGTGCATCAATTACTTATGACAGTCCCTAAACTTACTAACAGAAAATTAACAATTCAAAGAGAAATTTTACACTAAGTGCCACCCATAATCTCTGTAGTTTTACTTTTTAGTAAGTAATCAGTTCAGTAATATCTTAACAATTCCATTCTATAGCACATAATGATGCTTAGAGTTGTTGGTATTTACAAAATCAAAAGCATATTTCTGTTGTGCCTGGGGGAATGTAAAACTGCAGAATTCAAAACTGTCAATTTTGAGACCAGATGGGGGGGGGGAAGACTCAAATGGATCCCTTTGGAAACTGATAAATATGATGTTCATGTTGATTCAACGGTTGTGGCACAGAGAATGGAAGAGAGTTGAGTCTCTGACTGCGTGGTTAGATATATAATATGTCCAAAAGCTACTAGGATTATGGGGAGAAAGACCAGGAAAAAAAAGTTAAGCTTGTGAGTTAAGAAATGTTTCATATTTGAAATAAAATAAAATAAAATATTAACAGTTAACAAAAGAAAAAGACAGAAACAAAAAAAGACAGAGAGAGAAATAAACACAAGAAAACCTAAGCTATGCTAATTCACCATCCCCTAACTGTTGTTCAGGCATTCCTCAAGCAGTGACTGACATGTTCCAGCCAACTCCCCCCAGTTAGTATACTGAGCATTGTGTTCTATGGTATGGAATATTCTTTGGACTAGTTCAAATCAGTCGTCTTGGCCGTGATCCATCACAGGTTCTTGTGCACCTGCTCATTGCCAGAGCACAGGAAGGTGAAAAGTCCTTGACTTACAACACAAACTACTTACCCAAAACTAAAACATCAGTGTGTTATCAACATCATTCTCACACTCAATCCTAACCACAGCACTGTACCAGCTTCTAGGAAGAAAATTAACTCTCTCCTAGCCAAACCCAGAACACTTATTTTGTAATATTAAAAAGGAAACTGTATGATCCCTTAGATTCAATTCTAAAACATAAGATTAAAATGCTCTAAATGTTCACTAGTATTACTCCTTCTTTTGAGTTCATTGTAACAGGTCACCTTGTAGTTGATCAGGAAAAGCCTTTGCAGGTAGAATATGTACGTATATATACATTCATATGTACATGTGAATACACACATGTGTGCACACATAAAAATAAAACTAGAAGTTAATTATAAAACTATAAGATAATTATTTATTGGTTAAAACACATACAAGATCACAAGGATTAAAGAAACTGCTAGACTAAGCAACAAAGGGCTCAGCATGCCAGTCAAACATACAAAGAACCTTTGCTGGCCAGGCAGGCATCAATCAGGCAGGAAGGAGTCCTCAGAGTTGGCAGCTTACTGTCTTGCAAATCCTCTGACACTGACACTTAGGTTTAAAACCTTATCCATTTAATTGGTTTTCCACATTGAATTTTTGAGGCACTAATAATCTCTATCTCTACAGTCCTTCTTCTGTCTACATTTCTTATCTTGCATAGCCCTGCTCCCCAGAATTTCTCACTGCTCTTTCTTAAGAGGTAGCAAATTCCTCTTATTCCTGAGCCATGGTATCAGCGTTGGGCCTTGGACCCTTGAAAGACAGATGAAGAATCCCCTGACTTAGGTGACAAGAAATTACAGTGATTTAGGAAGGAAAGGGTTATACAGTCATTCTGGTAATAAAATTTATTGTAGTTAAATCACCTAGATTTATAAGAAAAAGGACTAAAAAATAGACATTTTCATTTGAAAGAGGATGTCATAAAGATAGAACAAGCAAATCAGACTTTATCTTAAAGTGAGAAATGTTAAAATACCCCAATAGGTTTTGAAGATTACAGGATGCATCTACTGATAAGTGGTTTATTAAACTTCGTACTATACAGAGAAAAACTAGTCCTGGTGTACAAGGATTGATCAAATTCATCAAATTCTCCACTTTCTATTTCTTGTGTCTAAGCTTAAGTAGCAACACCTTAGAAAGATGCCAAATGTCTGGCAGTGACAGGCATAGAACTAGAGTGTAACAATGTTATGTGCAATACAGATGGAAACATCTTCTCTTCTATGTAAGAATGTGATTTTCTCTATGTGATTTTTTTTAGCACATTTATTACAACAGTAAAGCCTGCTTTTAACTCTTCTGATCTTAAAGACTTTTTTAAGTAGAACTCACTCTCAGCTTACAGATCAGGAAACTAAAATGACTGGGACAGTATAACTTAGAATAGAATAGAATAGAATAGAATAGAATAGAATAGAATAGAATAGAATAGAATAGAATAGAATAGAATAGAATAGACCAGGTTGGAAGAGACCTTCAAGATCATCGTGTCCAACCTATCATCCAACACCACCTAATCAACTAAACCATGCAACCAACTTATTCATTCATAGTAAAAATGAAGCACAGAGTCTGGAGTCTTTCAGTCTCAGTTTAGCATTCTATCTTGTGGCTTCAATATGCTCTTACCCACACTTAAGGTCTCTTTAGTACTCAAAAGTATATGATAAATATCTGATACATAAAATCAACTGAGTAGCTTCATATCATTAACCATTACAAATTCTGTTGTTTCAGGATATGATCCATTTCTAAATAATTCACTAAAACTGTCTAAATCAAACCAGATTTTTAAATTACATTTCAATAGGATTTTTGATGCAGTTGGGTGTTTTTCTTTAAGCATCTATAAATTCCTTGGTCAGAAGGCAAGGAGGATTTAGTGGTTAAATTTTCACCCTTCTTCTGGATTTGGTACTGGATTAGGATGAATCCTTCATGTTCCTTGCTTATAAAAAAAGGATATCGATAAGATATTTTCAAAGAACTTGAAATCTGGGCCAAAGTTATGATGATCTCCAGATGCTATTTGAAAATAGACCTGCTCCAACAGCTTCTGATATTTAGTACCTGAATGATGTGTTTTTTTCCATGGGAGCAAAAGGAGGTCAGAGATTAGAATATTAAATATATAGGCTATAGAGTAAGGAGAGAGAAACTGATACATTATCCTCTACATGTCCCCCATGCTTCTTAAAATGTGAGAAGAGACACTCCTCTGATATATGGTGCAGAAATAATTGCCTTCTGTGTTTATCTAGCACACAATGTAAAATAAAATGTTATCTAATATTTTGTACTTTTACTACATATATTGCAGAATGCCTTTAGAAGATTTGTGAAAGATACTATAATGTTGTTTGGTTTTGGGGTTATTTTTGACAGCAGTGGGGTCACTGAAGTACCTTGGACGGTCTTCTGAAGGTTAATTAATTTTATGCTAAGAAGCTAGTCTTTTGGAAGCAGTCAGCTAGTAGAAATAGGGAAGTCTTTAATTACCAAACATCAAATCTCATACTCAGTAGAGTTATGTGAAGACACAGAAACCTGTATTATTTATATTAGCTCACCACATAATTATTTCTCCATATCCTTCACTACCCCTGCTTTTCATCAGGAAAAAAACAAGCAAACAAACAACCTCCCACAAAAAAAACCCCACCTTTGTATTTCTTCAACTTGGATCTGGATTTCTGTTAAATTAGTGGTAACACTAGGAGAATATTTTAGAGTGTAGCATTAGTAGGAACATGTTTTCCTTTGGAATTTCATATAAAATAATGAGTGCAAATTTCTTTGTTTCCAAAATCTCATTTCCATATCTGTGGTTTTCATTCCAAATATTAAGAAACAATATTCTAAGAAACTGCTGATGTGTTTTAGGACATCTTGAGAGAGCTACAGGAATATTTTGCTGTCGATATCCCAAAAGGATATTAATACATCATACAGAAGGTATAGTGTAGGTAATTGACACTATCATTCAAGGTAAATATTTATTATTGTTACGCTTTTAGGTTTTGTCTTAAATTACAGCTTCACTCTGCTTAATGTTTAAAATGTATGTGTCTGATAGCACCCAAAGCTTCTGCTGAAGTAACTGAAGACCCCCTGTGGTCTTTCCTGCACATATATAACAAATATACTTAGTACATGCTGGTAGTGGTGTTGGAGGGTATTTTGGTCTGATTTTAACAAAAAATTGCCAGGCAGTAATTATAGCTGAAAAAAACACAACAGTTTACTGACCCTAAGTCAGTGAATATTTTCAATATATACATGGTGGAAAGATGAAAGAAAATCAATAACGCAAACAGGAAAATAGCCAGCCAGCCACCCTACATATTAAATCCGAAGATCAGTACTTTGTAGAGGATCAGACAGGGTATTCTATTTCCATTCTGTACATTCTGTAAACTTTGGCTGAAGTGACAATTTTAACCTCAGATGGTGATTTTAAAAAGCATTCAGGCTTCTGTAGTTTCCTTTAGTGTTATCCTGTAGACAACACTTTTGCTGCACAGACCCTTCAGAGACAGACTGTTGATTAAAAAAAGAAACCAGGCTACTGAGATCTTGGCACAGGATAATGATCACATGGGGAATTTAATCTTCTGAACAGAATGTCCACTCAATGTTCAGTGGAGATGGGTGTCTTCATTGTTGACAACAGCATCTTGAATTTGATTGCATAAGACTCTTCAAGTGCCACCTTAGTGGCTGCAGGGCTCAGCTATGGCCTGCAGTGGGTGCATTGGAGCTGTGTCCAGCACTAGGCAACCCCAACCTCACCTCACAGACTGTCCTGTGACCCCCCCAACAGCCCCTAGGTGTCTGATATAAACGTGTAGCTACATACAGTTTAATCATTTTCACAGCAGGAACTGTCTAGGACTCTCCAGCTCACTTCACCAAGAATGTTGACCAGCACATTTAAGGTGCTGGTTTCTCAAGCAATCATGCAGTTTCAAGTCAGTCCTCTTTTTCAAACCAGGCCAGTATGTTGCCTGTGGAGACAAATAGCTGGCTAATTGTTTGTTCACTCAGGCAGTTACTATGGTTCAAGAGCAGCAGGTGTGCACACAGAACCAAATATCCCATTAAATCAAAATTAAAACTCTAGAAAAAGCCTTGAGTCTTATCCTTATATTTCCTTTAAATCTTGGGCCACTTCGTGTGCTCACCAAGAGCATGGTTCACCATTTAGGTGCAATTCTACCTCCTAATCTGAAATGGTAATCATGCCAGCAGGGCAGTGCACCTCTGTCTCTCACTGCCCTAAGTGCCCCATGACAACCTTCTTGCCATCTTGACGATGTTGTCAGTGCAGACCACCATCTCACAGTACTTAATGAAAGCAATCCTGAGTCAGCTAACTGCTGAGAAGCCTGGCTGTGTCAAGGTCTTTTTCCATTTCAGTTACTCAAAATGCCTTCAAGTCTGTTTTACAGATCTGGTTGCAATTAATGCATTTATTTGGTTTAAGAATCTTTCAACAGATAATGTTGTCTTCTCATCATGTGTATCTCACATCAAATTGCTTTAGGAATTGACTTAAGTTTTGCTTTGAAATCCGTAGAGTAGGAAGACAGCCACGTGTCTTGATTTGGATATCATACTAGAAATATAAAGGATGGATGAAAGAGGAATACATATAATATTCACTCATTGAAGTATTTAAAACAGGCAGCCTCTGTTTCACTTGAATTAACTATGATTTTCCTGTAGGAAGCATTTTATTCTGGGTCAGGCCAGAAGAAACACTTAATTGCTCATTACAGATCTTAATTAACCATCTCCCAGACAATACTCCATTTTCACTTCAGCCAAATTAATCTGAACTTCCAAGACAACTGTTCTTTGTAGTTTCAATTTGAAACCTAGCCTTGATCTCATCCAAGTTAAGACAAAGGTCATACCACCCTGGAAGAAAGCTTTTTGAAGTGTTAGTCCAGCCTCATTAAAAAAAAAAGCTGGGCATTCACAGGCAGAAATATTTTATATATCATCATTATTATAAACAGTTGTCAAGATTAAATATTTTTAAAAGTTTAAAGGCCTTTTTGAGGGGGAAGGAGTAGGTTGTAATTTACTTGCATACAGCTGGTTTAAATTCTTAAGACTAACTTTAGGCATGCACTGTGTTTTTGCATTGTTCATTCTTGCCTGTCCTCTGTCCTTTGTTTTGAACTACAGTATAAGTCAGCATTTATAAGGACAGACATCTTTCAGTCCATCCTGACCCTTGCTGTGAGGAAGCTTGCAGTTTGTTGACAACAATTAATGTTTCATTTGCCAAGGAAGGTTTTTTGTCAGTCTGGGCAAGCGCTTTTACATATGGGGTAACTTTGTTGTTGAAGAAGGGTGATTGGAGTTGTGCTGTCGAACTTCCTGGGGCATAGGAACAGTTTTATTGAGAACACAATTTAACTAGGATCCTGTCTTTGACTGTTGGCAGAGATATTTGTTTATAGCTAAGCACATGCTCCAGTGGCTGAAATTATATTAGTTCAAATAAGATAGAATAAAATAATGATGTGATTCACATATTTCTCTCCAAAGACTATCATTTGCCCTGAGAATTTCCTTGCTGGCAAAGAACAAAACCAGTAAGTTTTACTGTGTTTCTTGTTCTTTTCTTACTTTTTTAAGCAAGATGATACTTTAACAGAAAAATATCATTATGTTTCTACAGAACTGTATAAAATAGCAACTTTTAAAAATGTAAGTATTCTGAACACTGTGTTCACTCAGCAAGTTGTTGCACTCAATATGTTAACTGTGAGATGCTATTAAAAATAGAAGACTCAGCAAACCACATTTTCTAGGCATATGCTTTAGAATCATCATCAGAAGTGATAATATTTTTGTCTCTCTTTACATTTATATCTATTTGCCCACCTTCAAAATGATTTTCCAGGAAAGAGTAGGAAAAAGTTAATGGATTATAGTGCAAATGATGGTATCTCTTAATGAGAATTCACATAGTGGATCTATGACTAGAAGCTTGTGTCCAATTTTACATGAGTGATAATGATTATTTATTTTTAACTAAGGCATAAAATTCTAGCGTAATACTGAGCTGAGACTTCACACCTGTGCTGGAGGCCATTTCAGTGTTCTAAGGTCACAGCAAGTACATTTTAAATATGAGAGGTAGAACTGATACAAGACCATTTTCTGGATCCTCTGTGAGGATTTTGTTCAGACAGTAGAGAAGAAAGGGCTGCTCCACATATTTCAGATATTTATCAATCTCTGCCAACATCTTTGTAAGCATGGTTTTAACTCAGGTGATTAACTAATATTGTGCATGGTAACCGAGTTGTGAAGAGCAGGAACAACTATTGCTAAGGCCAAGTATGAGAAAGAACGAACATTTAAGGAGCATGAAAAAGAGATAGCTAACAATTAATACAGGGAAGGGAAAGGAATGGAAATAGATTTTCAGATTTATTGTGTTTTCAAGATCTTTGCTATCCCAGTTTTCACCATACAAATATGACGAGTAATGATAAAAGGCACAACAAACAGAAGCATACCGCATTGCTAGCCTGTAGGCTTTATTCACCCAAGCTGTCAAATAGGATGGCACATTCTGCTGCATGAAATCTATCCTTCTGATTAAGGTGAAAATATGCAAATTACTCAATTATGCAGATTGTTTCCCGAAAGATTTTGCATAAAAGCCAGACATGGAGGTGTGCAAAATGTGGTAGTTACATAAGACAACCAACTTCTAAACAGGTTAATTTGTTTTAAATAATTTCTATGTCTATGTCTTGTTCCATTAGTCATTTAAGCATATATGGGATATTCAATTCTGCAATTATAAAATGAGTTCTGTTTTATTTCAGTTCATACTGTTACTAAAACTAAGAACTTGCTATGCCATGTGTGAAGATTCACTACAGAAGCAGATCAAAACTCCTCTGGGGTCAATGAGGCTCTGTGAAAGTAAGTGACATTTTCCTGCCCACTCTATTCAGTCTCCACTTATATTCACTCACTCATCACTCATTTCTGCTGTTAAGTCAGCTGAACCAAAAGAAACAACTTAGCTGTTAAGATGAAGAGTCCATTCTATCTTTCCATACAGGCACTTATCAACATAATGAACACCAATATACTTAACTCATAGATGCTTACACCATGACAGCTCAAAAAATCTGAATGAGATTTTCTTGCAATACTTACTGCTATTAATATCATCCTTTCTTTTCATCCTATCAGAAGGCACAAGAACAGTCTGTAAAGTGGCTTGGTATTTGTCTGGACTGTACTTCTTTATTTGAAGTCAAATAGAAAGGGGAAACAAATTCTTTTGGTTTTCTTTGTCCTTAACAAAGATTTTCTGGAAAACAAAATTATACTTTTTAGGTACCATATAAGATGTGTCACCTTAAAATGTTACACCCTTCTGAGGCCAGATCCTGTCACCTTGGAATATTAATAGTCAGTGATAGGCACAGAGCCTTTGTAATAGGTTTCCCTCACTGAAGATATTTTGTGATTTAATTCATTTAGAAAGCAGGTGACAGGATAGAGTGAAGTAGATGGAAAATTAATTGTCCTGTTAGAGTTAAGTGGGGAGGTGTGAAGAGCAGTTGCTCAGTTTCTGGTTAGTATAAGCCAATGCTTAAAGTCTCCTTGATAAAGCAGTTATAATTACTTTCCAAGTAACACTGAAGCTCAAATAATGCTTTACAGGACAGAGACGTCATAGTTTCAAAGGAAGACCTGATATATTGACTTTATGTGTCACTTTCATTTTTAAGAAGTTTGATAAATATTAGTAATTTTATGTTAACCTTTTCTGAACTGAGGCTCTTGAAAGCCCCATGTTCACTAGAGCTGTGAATCAAAGGTTATAGCAAACAACCACGGCCTAACAATACATTATTAACCTGCTACAAGCTACTGAATGCTCTCACAATGACAGCCTTTCAGTTTCCAAAGTGTCCTTGACCTTCTAAAGTTCTGAACAGATGTGACTACATCCAAACTGCTCCACTAAGTAATGTGCAAATGCCATAAATATTTCAAGATTTTTAAATATTGTCCCTAAATTAAAAAAAAATGACACAATGAGCACTGTTTGGCTCTGCTCCAGTGGCATAATACGGCTTCAAGGGAGAAATTTGGATAACGGCTGACTAAAAGGTGGCAAGGTAATGGCACAAATCCTTACTACTGTTTAAAGTGTTTAAATAACTCTGCTGAGGCTGGGTTAAAGGATGAGTTTAGACACAGAATTAAAACTTGCCTTGCATGATCCCCTTAAGATAGAAAACTTACTGATAAGCTGGGGGTTGGTTCTGGGCATTTTTATTCTTTCTTTAAACAAATGAAACTCCAGTGACTTCAGTAGTATTAGTAATAATTTATTCTGGTATAAATGAGAGAAGAATCATAGAGTCATAGAATCAGTCAGGGTTGGAAGGGACCCCCAGGATCATATAGTTCCAACCCCCCTACCATGGGCAGGGACACCTCACACTAGATCAGGCTGGCCAGAGCCTCATCCAGCCTGGTCTTAAACACTTTCGAAGATGGGCTCTCAACCACCTCCCTGGACAACCCATTCCAGGGCTTCACCACTCTCAACGGTGAAAAACTTCTTCCTCATGTCCAGTCTGAATCTCCCCACCTCCAGCTTTCCCCCTTGTCCTATCACTACCTGATACCCTAAGAAGTCCCTCCCCAGCCTTCTTGTAGGCTCCCTTCAGATACTGGAAGGCCACAATAAGGTCACCTTGGAGCCTTCTTTTCTCCATTCTGAACAGCCCCAACTCTTTCAGTCTGTCCTCATAGGAGAGGTGCTCCAGCCCTCTGATCATCCTTGTGGCCCTTCTCTGGACATCTTCCAGCACGTCCATATCCCTCTTGTAATAGGGGTTCCAGAACTGGATGCAGTACTCCAGGTAGGTACTCACCAGAGCTGAGTAGAGGGGGAGAATCACCTCCCTTGACCTGCTGGCCACGCTTCTCTTGCTGCAGCCCAGGATCTGATTGGCTTTCCAGGCTGCAAGTGCACATTGACAGCTCAGAAGTACTGGAAGTTTGCATTTCTCATTAAATTCAGATCTATGTAAAGACATAGACCAGTTGACTACCAAGGCAAAAGGATTTTGTGCTCTAGTGAAATTTCTAGGCACTTGGTGTTGGGATGAGGAAGACTTATTTCCAAGTTGTGATTTCTGCATGTTTGTTCTTTTTTGTTCTATTAGTAGTTGCAATGGCATAAAAAAGGACAGCTAAATGTTTCAGTCTTCAGTTAGGTACATTTCTATCAGAGCAGTCAAAAAGTTGTGTAAATACTGCCCTCAGACACATCTAGAGTTCAGTAATGGATTGAGAGGGGTTTTTTTGGTTTTGTCACCTTTTTAAACACTACCACCAACACCACCTCTGCTTAATTTGGTACTTAGCTAAAAGAAGATGTCTGTGTCATTTACAGAGAATTTAACTGTGAAGGTAAAATCACTATTTTTCAATACATCCCCAAGAGGCTGTAGTAAGAGCTTTTAATTTAGTAATCTCCTATATTGCAAATAAATAAAGATATGATGAACTTAAGGAGCTATTATCAGATGTATACTTTGCTTTTTACAGTATCACAGTATAACAAAGGTTGGAAGAGACCTCAAGGATCATACAGTCCAACCTGTCTCCACAGACCTCTCTATTAAAGCTCTGTATTCAGTTTTGCCAGATTTTTTTTGTTTGTTTATTTTTGGCATGTGTGAATCCATTTGAATAAAACCTTACATTTGATAAAAGTTGATTTTCCCTGGCACTCTCTCAAATATTAGCACAGGAAAAGAATATCTACTGTATTTGATTCATATACGCCATATTCACTGAAGTCATAATGAGTGACATAAGAATCACTGCATGTATGGGGTTTTATTTTCTGAGGTAAGGTGAGGGTTACTTTTTAAAGTGATTTCATATCTCACTGAGAATTGTAAATTCATTAAAATTCAGTCAAACCAGAGCAGTCTTAAAATGTACTTAGAGTATGCCAGAAGGAAGGAGTGAATAAGACACTAATCTCTGGAGAAATGTGAATGCTTAAATCTGAGTAGAATAAGTGATAGGATTTTGTATTATTTAGAGTTCATTTCAGCATTAAGAGGTCAGTCTATAGAAGATCTGCCCATGAAGAAGGAAAAAAATGACTGTTTGTAGTCAACTGGTCTATGTCTTTGCATAGCTCTGTATTTAATGAGAAATGCAAACTTCCAGTACATCGAGAAAACGCAGACAGTGATGTTTTTAACCAGTGGAAGGCATTTTGAGTTTTGTGGCTTTTCTGTAAGTCACCCCTAATCGACTTCTATACCAGTACACAGACCCTTAGCCTTCAGACTTTCTCCATAACTAAGAGAGTCATACTTGAAACTGAGGAAAACAGTACATTTGGTTCTTAGTATTATTTTGTGACAAGCTGCAGATCTGAACTCTCATAGGCTGACCATGGTGTACACTTTGTGAATACAGTTGTTGTCTTATAAGTTCAGTTAATTTTTATTCAATATCTCATAGTTTATATTCATCCTTGTTGTTATCTTTGATTTCTATTATTATTATTTGTGACTGCTTTTGTGGCTTTAGTTCTGTCCTGGTTTTATGTTCTGATTTTTAGTGACACATTCCAGTAAAGATGACATGTGTAAATGATTGGTCCATTTTATTATGCGTACATCTTACTAATAAACTTACCTTTTAATTGAAGCTTTCTAACACAAAGACCTACACATTCTTGGTGTTTGCTGTACCTCCATTAAGGCTAAAATAGTTTACATGTACAGAATAAAAGGCAGATATTGTCTCTACGTTTAATCTCCTTGTGCTACATAAACTGTTCCCCAGGAATCTGTAGCTGTAGAGGTGGAATGACCTCAAGATAAACACAAACACCCAAGTTTCTTAATATGTTTATCATGAAGTGGGATCTTCCTTTGTGATGTAAATTATTTTAACACTATATTCAGTACAGCTGTGTATTGCTGTTTTGTTTTATAGCTATGCCCTATCATTTTGCACAAGTCCTCAATGACACATCCTTTGAAGGTGCAGAAGTCTTGTGGAATATTCCAATGACTGGTGGATTCTGTCTCTGCTTTCATTCACTTTGGAAGAGACAAACTAAACTCCTGCTAAACTTAATATCAACAAAAACATTTTGTGATCTTTTCTTGTGTCTTAGCAAGGAAAAGTTAACACTGATTTACAGTTTATCATAACAAATAGTAATGAATATTGAGCAAAAGTTATCTTGATAGTCTGGTTCCTGCTCAAACTTAAGTAGAGCTGAAAAAAAGAAAATGAAATGTGAAGTATCTGTAATGAATCACATAGATAGAGGCTGTGATCCTTCATAAGCTGCCAACTTTGCTCAAAATCTGAAGGGATGAATCAGCTAAGTGTGGTCTTTATGCTGCCTGGCATGAGCACAATCAGGTGTGGTCACGGAACACAAAAGAAAGAAAAGTTTTCAGACTAGGAACTGAAAAATGGTTTTTTTTGCTGTAGTGACCAGGGAGAAAGCCTGGAAAGACCACAAGAGCTTACAATAAACTGAGAGAGAAATCCCAAAGATAAGATTTATACCTGGGCAAATATGGAAGAGAAATCTATAGTTGCTTAGGAGGCTTCAGAAGACTTGGACTGGAAAAAACGACTGTCTTGATATTTGTTATGTGTTAACAAAGTAGATATTTTTCTGGAAAGCAGAGATTATTAACTTGAATTATCTGTGTGGTAGGTTGAAAATTCCACCCCCCAATGTTAAAGTTGCCAGACCAGTTCAGTTGGAAGCAAATGAAGTTGTATTTACAAGCAAAACTACAATCTACAATGGAATGCAATGAATATGTACAAAATATACAGTAGTTACATTTTTTACAGGTATATACAGTTTATAAACAGCACAAGAATCCCCCTGGCCAAAAACCAGGGGAGATGCTAATAGCTTCCTTCTTCCTCCTACCCCCCCAGGACACAAAGGGACAAAAGAAAAGAGCAGCGAGTTATTAGAACTTAGCCAAAACAATGCAGCCAAGGTCAGCAGAAACCAGCACAGAGCAAAGTTAGTGTCTCCCAGACCAGGGAAGTAAAAAGAGAGACAGAAAGTTTGCCAAACTAATTCTTATGGTAGATATCTCTCCAATGAGATTGCTCATTATTTTCCTTTTGACACCCAGTAGTGATTTCTGCCACTTTCTGTTCAAGATCTGTGAAAAATTTTAAAGGTGCAGCTTAAAACTACCACAAGCTGTTTGCGTGATAGTTTCTTGATTGAGGAGGCAGAAACGAGTACCTCTCTAGATATCACTAAGGAGAAAGAGTATGGTGATTCTGCTAAGAAATTCTATTACTGTGTGACAGGTCTGAAAGGTAGTCTTTTAAATGCAAGCAATCCATCATATTAATTTTTCAAACGATTATTGATCACAATGTAAGGAAAGGGTATGATTTCAGGTCATCTTAGTTCTATGATAAGTCTTAGACATCTAATTTCAGGGAAAAAAATGACTGAGTTGACATGTCTCTTTTTGTAGTATTCAATATAGAGAGGATTTCTTCAATATAGGGAGGATTTCTTCAATATAGGGAGGATTTCCTCTGGCTTTCATTTGTTGTTTTCTCCTTTACTTATTCCTTACTTCCTGCAAGCCCTACTAAGAAAAGGTGAAAGAGGCACCAATCTTGATTTTATCTTGATTGTGGAGTCCTTATAGGGGCAAAATGAAGGATATAGAGAAAGAAGAAAGGAAACTAATAAGGAAGGAAAAAAACTAAAAACTATAAGGAAAATTTAAAAAAGAACAAAAGTGTAGGAGGGTGAGAAAGCAAGTGGTGTTCAGGGCATAGCATGGGAGACCTCTCCTGATAATTCTTGAAAGAAAGGAAAACATCCTAATATGACTCCTTAATTATTCTGGAATATTAGAATTTATGGAGAAAAAGTTTAACGTATTAAGCATAAAATCAATTAAAAATTTCAGAATTTAAAACAGATTCAAAAGCTAAAACCCACTTTTCTAAGCATGAAAAGGAATGGAATAGAATAGAATAGAATAGAATAGAATAGAATAGAACAGAATAGAATACTTGGAAGAGACCTTTGAGATCATCGAGTCCAACCTATCATCCAACACTAATCAATTAAACCATGGCACCAAGCATCCCAAGCATTCCTAAACACCTCCAATGACGGTGACTCCACCACCTCCCTGGGCAGCTCATTCCAATGGCCAATCACTCTTTCAGTGAAGAACTTCCTAACACCCAGCCTAAACCTCCCCTGGTGCAGCTTCCAAAGAAATTGATCTGTCTTGAAAGGTTGTTTGTAGGGACATGGGTTTTGTTTGTTTTCATTTTTCTTTTTGTTGTGTTTGGGATTTGTTGTTTGTTTGTTTTTTCTTGTTTCTGTACAGCGTGAGTCTAATTTAGTCCAGTGGTCTTTCATTTGTATTTATTATGCAGTTTCCTAACAATTTTTCTTTTTAAATTTAATGTGCACCAGGCAGCTTCCTCAGAGATACTGAAATACAATAAACCAAAACAATTCACAAGGTCATTTGTTGCCACTCCTGTCTTAATAAACTGAGCTCTGTCCCAGTTCTGTGTGGTAGAATTACTTCTGCTGTAAAGGTAAACCACAAATTCTGAGCACAGCTCATGATCTATCCCAAGAATCAGAACATGAGTGAGCGCAGTCCTCTTTCTGCTAAACTGGTAGGTAGCCAATGTTACTATTTGAGTAAGTAAATATTTCTGTTCTTATATTTTTTTCTTGCAAGAAAAACATCCCACTAATCTCTCCTTTTCCTTTTTCTCCCCCTAAACCTCTCTTCAAATAGAAGGAATAGCAAGAGATCAACTTGGCCAATGCATTAATTATCTTCAGTAACTTCAAAGAAAACAGTGATTAGGTAGGAAGGATGAGGATGAACAAAATCAAATCATTTAAGGCACTCTATTCAAGATGGTGTCAGCAAAGAAGATGTCAAGAATACATAATAAAATACTGTCAGTATATATAATAGAGAAAGAAGAAATAAATAGAGGCTCATGTTTCTTCTTACCAGAGAATGCAAATTACTGGTTAATGGTACTGAGAAAGCCAAGGTATTTAAGGTCATTTTACATTAGTTTACACTGAATTGGTCAACAGTGACCAGATGGCTGAAACACTGAGAAACAATATAAAAGTAAAATCCTCATCCCACAGTAGTTAAAGAACAGATTAGAGTGTATTTAGAAGAATTAGATATTTTCATATCATCTGCAGCCATAAACTAGATGGCTAATGAGATTCTCAGTTCATTAGTAATTACCTTAGAGAGCTCATGTAAGATACACACAGACCTCCAAATGTCCAATGAAAAAGGAAGATCATGGGAATTATTTTATTTCCTTTACAGCTTCACAATTAACTTCTTCCTCTCAGAATAGTCTTCTCCATTCTGTCCTCCCAGATCATCAATTACACCTCTGCTATGTGTGTTGGGCATTAGAATGAATATAAATGGGTCTTAATTAACCACAAGACATAAAAAATTAAGAACTGATTCTGTCCAAGTGTACACAAATGTGCCCATCTCAATCCTCACCAAAAGTTTCAGCTGTTTCAAGTTATAATCACAATTTGAAGAAGAAATATAAGCATAAAAACTACCTCTACACTAGAGAAAGAAGAGTGTATTCAGATTTTAGATGTTCTTTTCCCCAGGCTCAAGTCTCGCTTAATCTGAGCGACCGGCTAATGAGTGGGAGCAGTAAAGCAAGGTGACACACCACCTCTGCACACTGCTACAGAAGGTTAATCTGTGGGTGGGCAGAGAGTTGGGCACAATTTTGTCTTAAATTGCTGATGCCAGAACTCATCTGCCAGAGCCTGAAATGACTTCTCCCAAGGTGCAAAGCAATGTATTATCAGCTTTTGGAATGATTCATTTTTCTGAATTCTTTTAAGCATGAATGTGACTGTAAAGGAAGGCTGATTAGACAGTTCCTCCCTGCAACAAGTTCAATCTTTTGCCCACAGTTCAGTAAAGACAGGGAAGTGACTAAGTTGCCATTTTTCTTTTACAAACAGCAGCTGGTGTATAATTGTTGAGCAAGAAAATTAGCAGCCATCTATAATTTGTTACGTATTGAGGCTGGCAAAATAAGGGGGAACAAACAAATTGAGGGAGAAGTTGCAAGGCAATGGAAATTTGGGGGAGAAATGGAAGTGATAACTTTTAAAAGAAAAGGAGAAACACAGTTGTAGAGAAATGGGAACAGAACAAGGTGAGATTTACTGAATTTGGTGCATATATGCACTGAAGCAGAGACATAGAACTAACTAGAAGCTCACCTGAGAGTTCTTTAATTCCATAAACACAGGTTTAGGACCAAGTTGCTAGTTTGCCTCTCAGTGAGTATTTTTGGCTCAGGCACAGTTGCCTACATTATTGCTTGCATCTGACCAATTAGTTCACACAAATGAGAGTGTGGGTACCATTGTTTTCTTTGAACATATTTGCAATAGCATCTTTTTATCCTTATTGCAGCCTCTGAGAGAAATTTTCACTGAGGCTCCTGATGACAAGTGTAACATCATTTAGGCAGACTGTCATAAAGCAGGCAGCTGAATGTAGTTTGCCACATCCTCAGCCAAGTCAGATCCTGCTAGATTGATTTCCCTTCTTTTAGGACTGTAAGAAGCTAAGAATTGATTGTCAATAGTATGTATACATGTACCATACACAGTAACGTTGTTGGTCAACCCCAGTTAAGCCCCAGCTAGATGCTTGCTTGCTTCCCTTGCAATGGGATAGGTGGGAGAGGGAACTGAAAGGGTAAAAGTGAGAAAATTTGTGGGTTGAACTAAGGACAGTTCAATAGGTAAAGCAAAAGCTGCATATCCAAGCAAAGCAAGAATTCATACGTTACTGTGCATCAGAGGCAAATGTTCAGCCACCTCCAAGAACGCAGGGCTCCACCAAATGTAACAGTTACTTGAGGAGAATCGTGTCCCTCCACCCTTCCTTTTCACCTCCAGTTTTTATTTCTCAGCAAAACATCACATGAAATGGGATATGCCTTTTCTTAGTTGGGGTCAGCTTTCCCAGCTGCCTGTGCTCCCAGCTTCTTTCCAGCATATTTGCTTACGGGGTGTTGTGAGAAGCAGAAAAGGCATTGATGCTAGGTAATCACTGCTAGGCAATAATTATACCACTGGTGTATAATCAACACTTTTTAATCACAAAACTTAGCACTGTGGTAGCTACTATGAGGAATACTAGTTCTATTCTAGCCAAAATCAGTGCACATACCAATGTATCGTGCCTGTATAGTGAGTTGCTTTATTTTTGTTATCTGCAATATGAAGTAAACTTTGTAATTGCAACCTATCTGCTTTAGCCTGACTTCAGAAAAATGTATAATCATACATTTATAATCACTATCCATTTAGAATAGTCAAATAAAATGACCCTTAGATGGTGATGATCCATAATCAATTTATAATAAAGATCTTGTTTCATCTACACAACTGGACACAGCCCTATACAACCTGCTGTAGCTGACACTGCTGCAGAAAATGGTTTGGACTATTTGAGGTCCCTTTCTGCCTCAGTGATTCTGTTATAACTAGATCTGGGTGCCAGCTCTAATAAACTCTATCTACTAAAATGGAATGCAAAGGAAATATAATGCTACCTTTTCTCTTTTACTTTTTTTCCCACCCCTTTGCAGTTCAATAATAATGTGTTTTTTAAAGAATTCCTTTCAGCCCACTGTACTTTTTTCTTCAAACTAGGATGAAGTACACATCTTGACATAAATCTAGCAGTTGTTCAACACAGCTCTGAACTTTCTTGAACGTAGGCTTTTGACAGAGATTTTGGAGGGGGAGGTGTAGAGGCTAGAGTCAAACAAAAAGATAAGGAAGGAAGTCATAGAATAATACATAGAATACATAGAATAAACCAGATTGGAAGAGACCTTCAAGATCATCGCGTCCAATCCATCAACCAATCCAACCCACCTAAACAACTAACCCATGGCTCCAAGCACCCCATCAAGTCTTCTCCTGAAAACCTCCAATGATGGACACACTGAAGGCAAACTACTACTGTATCCTTTCACAAAAACATAAGAAAATCTCTTCAGTGTTTTTATCCATGTCTGGGCAATCAGCAACCATATGAAATTTAACAAGAACAAATACTAGATTCTTCACATAGGATGATATAACCCTGGCTGTATGGAGAGAGCAATGAACACAAGACTGGAGTGTAGCCCTGCACAAAAGGATCTGGGGGATGTGGTTGATGGTGAGCACAATACAAGTCAACAATGTGTCCTGGTGGCCAAAGGGACTGAGTGTATGTTGGGGTGCATTAAGCACAGGTTAGTTAACCAGTTAAAAGAAGTAATAATCCCATTATATCCAGTGTTGCTGCCGAGTACTGTGTGCAGTTTTGATCTCCACAATATAATGAGATAAAAATATTAGAATGTGTCCAAAGAAGGGCTACAATGATAGATATTTTATTAAACTTTACATATTCCAGAGTCTTAGCAACTTACAGGGTTTAACTTTTGAGTTGCCCTATGTGGAGTCAGAATTTGGATTCAACGACCATTATGAGTCCCTTCCGACTCAATATATTTTGTGATTCTATGGGCAATTATTCCCATTTTTAGTTTTTAGCATTCATACTTTGGGAGTAGACTGGTCTCCACTCTGATCTTTGTGAGCTTTTCTCTTTAGATTTTCATTACTTGAAGTGTGGTGGCATAAGCCAAAGTTATCAAGTCATTGTCTTCCAACTAAGAATTCCAGTAGCTATGAAACATTTCGCTTTCAAAATAATATAACAATATGTGATGATTTGGATCATTCAGCATTCCATGAGAGCACCTCAAAATAGGAGATGTCAAATTTCCCTTTTTGTTTTGTTTGTGGGTTTTTGTTGTTTGTTTGTTGGTTTTGTTGTTTTGTTGTTTGTTTCCTTGTTTTGTTTTTTTAATGAGAAATATGATTCAGTGTTTTTCCTGATTAATCACAGAATCATAAAATTGTTAGGGTTGGAAGGGACCTCAAAGATCATCTAGTTCCAAACCCCCAGCCATGGGCAGGGACACCTCACACTAGATCATGTTGCTCACAGCCACATCCAGCCTGGCCTTAGAAACTTCCTGGGATGAGGCTTCTACCACCTCCCTGGGCAACCTGTTCCAGTGTCTCACCACCCTCATAGGGAAGAATTTCTTCCTAGCATTTCATCTGCATCTACCCATTTTTATTTTTTCTCCATTCCCCCTACTCCTATCACTACCTGACATCCAAAAAATCCCTCCCCAGCTTTCTTGTGGCCCCCTTCAGATACTGGAAGGCCACAATAAGGTCTCCTTCAAGCCTTCTCTTCTCCAGACTGAATAGTCCCAACTCAGTCTGTCTTCATAGGAGAGGTGCTCCAGCACTCTGATCATCCTTGTGGCCCTTCTCAGGACACATTCCAGCAGAATGTGATAGCAAAGTAGGCTTAGCCAATCACTGGAATTGAAAGCTTTGAACTTTTCCTATGGTTATTCACCGTTTTCACAAAGTCAGCTAGGGTTAGTCTTTGTGGTAGAGGAAAAAGACAGAAAGAAAGAAAATACAGTCACATATCTAATTCAGTTTGCAATACAGATTCTGTATTTTCTACCTCTGCATCTACCTGAGGCCTATATCCTGCTGATCCAGAAGTGATTAAAGTAAACCAGCATGGGCTTACAAAATTAAATACTGCTTTTGTGCTGAAATTAATTCCTTCATCTACCAATTACTTCTAGGCTTTATCAAACACAGACTGTCAAACATTTTCAATTTGGCTAAAATTATACTGTTGGCTTAGTAAGTTCTGAGCACAAGGAGATCAATTTACAAAATCTGGGTTCAATAGTACTTATCTTTTCCACATTCATAATTGCAAATGTTGTCATTAAAATTTGCAGGTATCATGGAGTTAGTGATCCTTTATGGTTCTGTGGTTCGATGTCTAGATGGACTTTTGCAAAGGAGAACCTAGTATGCTCTACACATTAAAGAAATGTAACCGGTGAGGTGCAAGTCCAAGCTAATAACCCCATTTGAGAGCTTCAGGACTGAACTCCATAGCATATTCAAAGGAAAAGTGGCATTTTTTAGATAGCAAATTGTATATTAAAGAGGAGTTAAGACATAGTAAAATATTGTATAAAAATTGCTTTTATGTTCACATTTCTGATGCTCTGTGTACATCAGTAGCAAGAGTATCTTGTCCAGTGCTAAGCAATGACAGTATCATGAGTTCCTGGTTTTATGGTTCTGATCTTAACTGATAGTTGCAAGACAGCATATTGCTGTGACAAATTGAAACTACAAACATTGTTAAATATAGAATAAGAATTAGAATTAATCAGGTTGGAAGAGACCTTTGAGATCATCGAATCCAACCTATCATCCAACACCTTCTCATCAACTAAACCATGGCACCAAGCACCCCATCCAATCTCTTCCTAAACACCTCCAGTGATGGTGACTCCACCACCTCCCTGGGCAGCCCATTCCTATAGGCAATCACTCTTTCTATGAAGAACTTCTTTCTAACATCTAGCCTAAACCTCCCCTGGCTCAGCTTAAGACTGTCTTCTAATAGTATTTGTGTCCTTTATAGTATTTTATTTATCTTGATAGCAATGTATCCATATAAATACTTTTCCATTTCTGAAATTAATAAAGAGTTGTTCAGTAATTTATCATTACAAAAAAAAAAAGCAAAGGCTTAATAATGATTTAGGGTATAATTCATAATGTGAATACAACAATCTACCTAGATTCACTGCATAGCTATTAGAGAGGATGTCCTCTAAGAAATTATTTCCAGCCAGATTCTTAGTTAAAGTATCTTGTCTTATCTCTTAGAGAAGTTTAACTTTGTCCACAGACTCTGGAAGTGCTTCTTTTCTATGTCAAGGACAGTCTGTCTTATTCTAATCAGACAGCTGAAGGCAATGAAGCTGTCCATCACTACACTGTAACAGAGTCTCCTCAAAAGAGCAAAGCCTGCTCACTCTATACTTGACAAAGTTCACAATAAATATGTACTAGATCAGTAATCTATAAGTGAACTTTTTTTCTGAGACCATTTAGTACCTGCCTGCTTCAACATTTAGCTTCCTTAGCAGAAGTTAACCTCTAAATACATTCAAGGTCAGGGTTTGAGTGACTTAAACACATTTATTGATCCATAAATACATTTCAGAACTCTTAGAAGTCAAAGACCTCAGATGCTCAGCAGGTAATATGTAACCAGAAGGCTGAAGGTTAGACAGTGTTGGATGCACTTGTACAGCAAAATAGCTGAAAGGAGTTCCAACTCACTAGAATGATTTTAATGTTGGGGCTACGATTAGTAAGACCCAAAGTCTTAAATAGTCAGCCTCCTTTAACAGTGTCAAGGCACAAAGATAAGTGTTTTCATGGGGGAAAAAAAATAAATAAAGTATTGTTAAGCAGAGAAGATATACCATGAATTTGATAATCCCTTCCAGGAATAGGGCCATTTCCTACAAGAATGTAATAGTAAAAATCATATTTTGCACACAAAGACAACTTGCCTGTGGCTATTACTTTATGTAAGTACTTTTTTTTAATGGAAGATAAATGCCATGGGTAGAATCCTAAGAGACTGAGAAACCAGTGAATAACTGTCTGCTCAATCTTGCCTAGAAAGCCATCCCTTTAAGCAGACTTGGCAGAATATGAGTCAATAAAATCTTAGAATGTGACATTTAATCCCTGGCAGAGACCACAATATTGAGATCACTTATAACTCTTTTTTACTGATGAGTTACTAGAATAGCTTTGCAGAAATGTCTTATTTTATACTGGGGAAAGTCAATTCTGTGCCAGCTTCACATGGGCTAATGTTGTGGAATACCTCTAAAGATATCAGAAACCTGCTGGATTTCAAAGAATTCAGCCATAAAACATATACAGTTGCACTTTTTTACATTTCTTTGCAAGTTATGGCAAATACATTGTTTTCAAACTTTGACATTTTCTATTTGCAGAGATGTGGCAGTTTAGGCTGGGTGTCTCCTGTTGCTGCCACACAAGTCACGCCTTCGGTGTCCCGAGGGTCCAGCCCAGTAAGGTGGACACGGAACACAGTGTATTTCATACCCATAAATCCTGCACCCTATAAATCCTTCTGCAAAGTATTCTCTTCCTCTTTCTTCCCTCCCTGCTCCTGTGGGAGATGCTCCCTATTGGGTAATAGTGGGGGAGTATCTCAAAGCCTCTTAGGCCTGGCTAGGCATAATGCCAGGAGGAGAAGGGAGAGGAGCAGTCTCAGACCTGGCCAGCCTGAGACTAGCCTTGCATTTGGGGGAGGTGAAGAAAGAACCCTGGGGATTTGGATTTACCCTTAGGTGGGGACAAGGGAAGTGTTTGGGAGGCTTTTCAGTCTGTTATAGGGGACTCTGTATGCTTTGGGATTCTTTTGTCACTGTGCTTGAAGTTTCTGTAAAACAGTTACTGCTTTTCCATTTAAACTTTCCATCATTTCTGCAATCCATTTGTGTGAGTGTCATTCTTTTGCCCCTCTCAGAGGCAAAAGAGGATCTGCCTGGCCTCAAAGAGGGACAAAAGGGAAAGATGTTTCCTTCAAAATAAACAACCTGATATAGCTTTGTCAAAAAAGCAGATTATTATTGTCTGCTTGAGTCATTTCAAAAAGACATCAGCATCTCTAAAACAGAATGGAATGGAATGGAATGAGAATAGAATAGAATAGAATAGAATAGAATAGAATAGAATAGAATGGAACGGAATAGAATAGAATGGAATGGAATAGAATAGGACAGAACACTGTCAGAAAGAACTAACTAGGTTGTTTGTATAAATAAATTGCAATTAATGTGGTGAAGAGGTTGTTGAATCTGATTATCATATGGTTAGATTTGTTCCACAATGAGACTAAGATTTTCCTAGGCTAACAGTCTATCTGAAAAATGCAGCAGTCTTCAAATAGCAGTGCTCTGAGTGGAGACTTGGTCTGTCAGCTGAATTGAGTAGATGGAAAAAATTCAAAATGATATTATGCTTTGACAGTTTATCAGTTATGCTGCAAGTATGCTCTGGTTTATTTTATTTTATGTTATTTTATTTTATTTTATTTTATTTTATTTTATTTTATCATTGCTAAAACCTAGAAAAATAGGGTACAGGATGTTTTCATCAATACTATCCTTACTTCTAAATTGAAAAATATGCTGTTAACACATGAGCAGCCTGGCCTAGTAAAAAGTGTCCATGGCAGAGAGGTTGGAACTGAATTATTTTCATGGTCCCTTCCAATGGAAGCCATTCTATGATTCTATGACTATACAAACATGATAAAATTTTCCCAGTGTGATTTTAGACCATGTCATCCAGAAGCCTCTGAAACAAGTTGCAGGTATTTTCCAGGAATCAGTGCACCAGCAAAAGATGTTTTGGCAGCAAACATTTTAATGTGAGCACATTATTTCAGAAGTTAGAAGGATTTAATTGCATAAAGACAGGATTCTGCACTTTGCTTGATTCAGTGCTTCAAAGAATAAAAGTTTAATTTACAAGTAAAGATGTAGTCATAGAGACAGGGCTCCAAATAGGAAATTGTCTAGGTATTTAAATATTTACACACAATACTTTGCCACCATGAACCATTTTGATAGCTGCTAACATAAGTATTTCTAAGGGTAAAGTGGACACAAACATGGAAACTTCTGTGACACGTGGCAAAGCAATAAGGAAGTAACTTGTATCCCAAGAGTCTGAAAGCCCATTCCACAGTGACATAATAGAGTAGGAGTTGTACCTCTTAACTGCTTAATCTGCATTACAGTTCCTTTCCACTGATACGAGGCATTGGAAAGTTTAAGGGATGATGCTAAAAACTTCTATCCACAACTCTCAGGTCAGGGAGATGTTTCACTTCCTTACCTGTATATACATAAACCAACACACATTTAACCTGTCCAATCTACTACAATTTGGCACTCTTTCCCTGCAGTTACTCTAAGTAAAGAGAAACTCCAATCACAATACAATTTCTATTGCATCTTTCAAATGCACATACAAAATTCTGATTGTATGAATGCACTCTTAATTCACAGACTATATGCCATTCATTCAAGACCTATTCCTCCAAATTCTTAGTGCTAAAAACTCTCACCACATGTTTTTATTTTGAAATTCATTAAAGATGGTAGAAGGTAGACTAGGCCTCTAGACAGCTTTCCAAAATATCATTCTTTCTTTTATATGCATTTGCTTGTTGGAGGCTTTTTTAGAACAGGCAAACTCCAACCAGTGAAGGATCTCGCAGCTGAAACATTACACCAAGTAGATACAGTATTAGATGGTTTTCCACTGAGCTACCTTTTGGAGGGAAATACTTTCTAGACATGTTTTAAATTGCAGTCTGTCTTGGCCATGTTTAAGGATACTATAAAAGCTAGAACATTTGACAAATATATGTGCTATTTCCATTAATTTCTATAATTTCAGAACACTCCAATGGAAAGCAAAAGAGCCCTGTATATATCCTTTTGAGGTAGTCAGAGTGTCACTAGAAATAACATAATGATGCTAATTTTCTAATCACTGTGGCATATGTATAAGGCATAGCAATTGATATTGTCAACCATTTCAGTGGAAATACTTGTCAATTAAATTCACTGCATATATATATATATATATATATATATGAAAGACTGCCATCCATATTATAGCTCTTTGAAACATTTACTGTCACCTTAATTACACTGGTGAATTTTAAAAATACAATCTGTAAGATCTGTACTCAAAATTGATGAAATATTTCAACTGTACAGCAGAGATTTTTTTTCTTTTCCCAGTTTACTTCTAGGTAAAAAAATTACCATTGAAAAAAAAAATGTCTTCCTTCACATACTCAAAGGTAAGATAGCTCTAATATTGCTGCTCTGGTTAGACTTAGAACAGAATTAATTCTGTTTGATGACCTTGCTTTTCATCTCTGTCCCTTCTAAATCATTGCACTTTCTGAAGTTAACAGCTTTATTTTTTTTTCCAGTGTCTGCTTCTAGTAGTTATAATGCTGGACATTTACAGTTAGTATCAAGGAAGGTATGCAGACCAAGTTCTCTGCTGAATCTCATGTATTATGTGGGGAGGCAGAGTAAAAGGCAGCACCTTCAGGGAGAACTGAACAGATGAGGTGACCCTAAAATGACTTACAAGCTATTCTATTCCAAATGTGTCATATTCAATATAAAGCCGAGGGATTCTGGGGGTTAATCTTTCTTCTTCAGTAGACAGCATCTGAAGAGGACTCTTTGTTTTGCCTTCAATTCCAATCCATGAGTTCCAGAATCCAGCTCCAGAATTCAGTTCCCATCTGCTCCTGTGTCCGGCCAGGGAAGGTTTAGGCTGGATGTTAGGATGAAGTTCTCCACAGAGAGAGTGATTGCCCATTGGAATGGGCTGCCCAGGGAGGTGGTGGAGTCACCATCACTGGAGGTGTTTAGGAAGAGACTGGATGGGGTGCTTGGTGCCATGGTTTAGTTGATTAGATGGTGTTGAGTGATAGGTTGGACTCAGTGATCTCAAAGGTCTCTTCCCATCTATTCTATTCTATTCTATTCTATTCTATTCTATTCTATTCTATTCTATTCTATTCTATTCTATTCTATTCTATTCTGTCAGTGGTGGATGTGATATAGTCATCAAGGAGGCTGGATTCAATATTGAGTTTATATATATTTGTGTATAATTCATTTTGTTATTACTGTCATTACAACTGTTGAAGTTTTCTTTTCACTCCGTAAGTCTCTACCTTATTCCCTTTCTCTTCCCTTTTGGGAAGTATGATGGATTAGTAGAGAGCATCTGTCACCCATTTAGTGGCCAACTGTTATGGTAGGGCCAAGAGGGCCCAGCACAAATGCAGACAGGCTCTGATGTGTCCAGACATGGTCTCCCTTTCCCTCCTGCCTCCTGCAGGAGTCAGGGTAACATAGGAAAAGGGACAGGACCTAACATGTCTGGTAAACAAGTCTCCTGTGTGTATGTACTGGCCACTGCTTCTCCCACACAAAGCCTGTGTTTCTGCCTTTTATGGTCATAGCCTGAAAGAGATCCCTTTCATCTGGTAACTATTTGCTGGCTTCCGTTGCCCTATTGGTTGGATTGAATCTTTGAATCCAATATCTAGTTGCCTTGCCTTGCCTGTGGGGACCTGCCTTACTTTAATTTGCCTTGCCTCAAGTTGTCCTTCCTCAAGTTGCCTGGTCCAAAGGCTGGGATAGAAGCCACGAGCCCTACCACTGAAAGCTAGAGAAGCCACGAGCTTTAGGATCCAAGCTTTGCTTCCCCTTGCAACTAGAATTTGAGCTGTGCCTCAGTTTACCCAGGAATACACGAGAGCCCATCAAGAGAATTATCATAAAGCCCACCATCCTGCTGGAGCCATTCCTGCCAGCAGCCGGCTGTGCCTGGCACACGGAAGTGCCCCCAAAAGTCTCACCAGCTAATATACAGCAGCAGTACCCCCCCTACTTGGGGTAAAACTTTTTGTGAGTAAGTAATTCATTGCCTCCTTGGCTTAACAGTTCATGTCAACCCTCCCCTGCTGTGGTCAAGCACCATATTGCTCCCATGGATCCTCCCTTTCTGTTATTCCTCCCGGTTTGCTTAAAATTGTTAAATTTGTTATATCTGTCTATATACTGTACATCCCCACTGTAAATATATATTCCAACCATACATCAAATATATTTAATATTTTTTGCTATTTATTGTATTAATAAAGTTATTGATATTTGTATTAGTATTCATATTTCCATATGAATTTCATACATGCGTAACACCAACTGAGCTCTGACCCTTGACAGTCACAAAATGCTTAGGTTCTAGACTGCTTCAATAGTGCTGTATTTGACAGGCAACAATTTCATGTCTTTACAGAGACTCCTGCATTGGAAAAGGTAACATTTCTTGGGATTTCCTTTTACAGAGCCAGTATTTCTCTGTTTTAGATGAGGAAACTCTTTTCAAGAGCCAGTTGAATCAGTCAGTTCAGAAGAACTGTGATAGCAAAACACTGCTTGAGGGAAAATGCTTAATGTGCATTATGTTTTTATAGTTGCTTGTGTGGAAGAGAAGCACAATCTAAGTATCAAAAAGACATAGAAAAGGGTAGTTGTGATGTTTCTTCTGTTGACTAAAACCCAGAAATTGCAGGGTAAGAGGATCAGAAAGGCAGATGTGTTATAAAGATTAATTTAGGAGAATATTGTGCTGTCTACAGCATAAAATTAAGACCTAAGAGACAAATCCTATTTGTCTTGCTCAGAGAAGTTGTTTTCTTTTTAAACAAATGAAGTCCCATTAGTGTACCAACTTTCAGGATCACGTATTCAACTTACACTGCTGAGCAGCTGAAATGGATACCCAGAAGTGCCAACTGAGCATTCACAACCCTTATAGGCTCCACATTGAGTTGTAAGTGCTTGCTTCCCGAAATCAGATCTTTCATGCTTGACATGAAATCAATGCACTCTCTGTGTTTGGACCACCAGGAACTTCATTCCACTATCTCTGATTTCTGTCCATAAGACATTCATGTCTTTACTGTGGAGAAGGCAATTTTCACTCAGCCCTGGAGTCCCAGATTTTTCAATTCAATTCAACCTCTTGGAAACACTATAGCTCTTTCCTATCTCCTCCGCTGGCTTTAAATCCTGTGTGAATATGGGTTGATAATGGTTAATGCAGGCTTCAAGATATAGAATTGGAGAAGCTTCTAATTGTCCTTCACTCTGGACACTTCCAGTGACACAACCCATATTAAGAGCTGCTTGAAGTAAACAAACCAACCAACCAACCAACCCAAAACATACAAACAAACCAACAAACCAACCAATCCCAAACTAATAACTTCATCATAACAGGTCTTTAAGCAGGCTAAAAGTCCAAATAAAAAATGCAGAACTTAGGTCATTATGTTTATTTTTCCATGTAATTTGGACCAACCCCATGGTTACTCATACACTAGAGCATTCCACTTCAACCCAGTGTTTATTCAGCAGCCAACAGGACAGGTTGTTCAAGCCACAAGACCTGCTGTTAACCACCAGAGTAAAAACACCCCATTTCTTGGTCAAGAGGAAGCTATAGAAAAGGTAGGACTCCATTACTTTTTAAACTAAAAAGTACACATGCTGTCATTTCAGGTTTAAAAAGTGAAAGGAGGCACCTCAAGACACGTTCTTGATGTGCAGTTTATTGCTCGACTTCGAGAAAGTACCCTGCTTCATATAGTGAAAAGGAGTTTTTTAAGTGAGATGTACTGAGCTGTTTCCAGTGCAAATGAAATTTTATTATTGCCTGGTTTATTCCATATCTATTTAGCAAAATGTTCTGAGCACATAGCCAAATCTTAAATTGCAAAAGAAATCAGTTTTATGGGGCTTGATGCAGGCAAAATGTTTGTTGAATAAAACAGTCCTTGACTTTCCATCCAGATCAGTATATACAGCATTCATTTGAAAATAGAGTATAATTACAGCATTAAAAAGACAGAAAAATACCACTGAGCTGTGATTTGGAAAAACTGAGAGCTCTGCAAAGAGCATCAATGCAGTGTGAGTTAACAGTGAACCCAATGCTGAACTGAACCAGCAACATCTGAAAGTGAATCCCATTTTGTCAATGAGTGTTTCTAAAAGGAGGATTGATAAAGACAAGACAGCCCTTATTAAGCAGCCTAATTTCTTAGTACTGAAGCCTATTAGTTTTCTGATATCTACCCATTGCAGTTCTATTCCACCTTGTATAAAATATCTTTTTTTCTTTACCCCTGAGATGTTGAATTTGTGTTGTGCAATTTAAGCCACCATAGGAGAGTTCACCTGACCCTTCTGTTGCAGAGTTTAGTGGTCTGCTAGTTCCATACCACGCAAGAAATGTTGTGCAAGGCATCCCTATTTTTTAAGTTTACATTTTCTATCAGGGTAAGTTTGTGCCACAGACATAGAGATTTATTCTAGAGATGAAGCTTTTGGGATTGCACTATAAAATATATTACATAAATATGTGACAAAACCACAACCTGTTTTCATTTATAATTGTAAAATGAACTAAGAAACTACTATTCTTGAGTGGATTTTGATCAAGAAATTCCTATTTGTCAAGATAAAACTATAATGAAAGCTTTAAACATCTGAAGAAAATATTTCTTTCCTGACATAAACCAGCACTTTATTACCCAGAATATTTGCCTTGAAGGGACACATTTCTGAAGGAATATCTCATATTTCTCTTTTTAGTAATTTTGGCAAGTCTAGAATATTTCTTAGGAATAGTAGCATTTTAAAATTTTTGACTGGACTTTCTGTTTTCTTTTCATTATGTTTCATTTGTTTCAGTAGCCTTGTACAAAAAATATTCTGATTAAATCCTCATAGTGTACAAGGTGTTAGTTAGCACAGCCTATTAAAATGATCACACTAATAATACTACAGTGCAATATTTCCAGATACTGAAAATAAGGAAACAAGAAATATATTGAGGACAGACTGAAAGAGTTGGGGCTGTTCAGTCTGGAGAAGAGAAGGCTCTGAGGTGACCTAATTGTGGCCTTCCAGTATCTGAAGGGGGCCTATAAGAAGGCTGGGGAGGGACTTCTCAGGATATGAGGTAGTGATAGGACTAGGGGGAATGGAATGAAGCTGGAGGTGGGGAGATTCAGACTGGACATGAGGAAGAAGCTCTTCATCGTGAGAGTGGTGAAGCCCTGGAATGGGTTGTCCAGAGAGGTGGTTGAGGCCAAGTCCCTGGAGGTGTTTAAGACCAGGCTGGATGAGGCTCTGGCCAGCCTGATCTAGTGTGAGGTGTCCCTGCCCATGGTAGGGGTGTTGGAACTAGATGATCCTCGTGGTCCTTTCCAACCCTGACTGATTCTATGATTCTATATTCCCTTATTTTAACAGACAAAAAAAGGAAGTTGCTTAGAACCATCTGGATAAATGTATTTCAGATGGTGACAATGCTTATGATCTTACTACAGGAAGTAGTTTTAATCCAAATCATTTTTTTCACAAGTCAAATTAGGGATAATAACTATGAGAGTCCACTGCTATTTCAAAGCACTATTGGATTTTGTTTAGTTTCACATTTAACTCTTCTCATAACTTTTATCCAACTTTTTGTAGTGTTTAGTTGGAGAAGTTATTAATTGGAAAAAAAAAAATTATCTCATATATATATATATAAAGCCTGTATAACAAGTTATTTTCATCAGCAGCTGCACATCTCAATGATTTTTGCTTTATACTGTAGTAAAAATGCAGCAGACATTTCGATTAATTTTGTTTCATAACTCAGAGTTTGCTTGTTAAAAAAGTCAGTCATATCTTAATTCAGAAAGAATGGATTGCCCTTCAGTTAGTTAAAAATATGAGGTACTAAGAAATTTCACTTTGGGGATTACTGTGGTGAATTTGGCATTTTTGTCTCCACATCTTCAGATTGTTGAGAACATACTTCTATATCTCTATAATCCTTCTGTATTTTGAAATGGTAAATACAGTAGGAACTGAGCCAAGCCTAATTGGTACTCCAGTTTCTCCTTTGTGAACAGATTCATGTTTTGATATTAAACTCATGCTGAGCAGCCAAAGGGGAACTCAGGGTGTAACGCAACATTGCTCTCTGAATTACAGAGGGAGATACTGCAAAGATTCCCATTAATCAGGCTTCAAATCCAAACTTTTTTTGTTTCCCCTATTGGTGTGTTTTCCTGTCTTTTTTTTAATTATTTTTCAGCAGTTACATTGTCTATCAGCTGCCCAGACTGGAACACTGTATCAAATACTGCAGAAGATAGATTTCCAGGCTTTCTAGAGATTATGATTTTATGGAAGTAATGTGTCTGCATTATTGTCAGGGGCAAGTTTCTGAATTGTCCAAAAGAGTTTCACACAGAAATTGTAGATTGCTTCATTAAAATAATGAACTGCAATGTAATCCTAACACTTACAATGAGGAAAAGTCTAGCAGTCTGATCTCTAATCCATCTTTACACCAGAATGCTTTCAAAGTTATCTCCTTATTATCTGTGGGTAAATCTCCCCAAATAATCTACATAAACTTCTTTTCAAGTATCTTAGTATTACTTATTGATATCTCCTTAGCCTTTGTTAGCATATAGCATATAACAACAGTGATAGTGACTTCCAAGCACCAACCTGTACAAACAGCCTGGGAAGCTGTGTGAGGACTCACAATTAGCTCTCACCTTGGAAGCATTCTGAATTCTAACTTCTAGTGCTGGACTGGATCATGCAATAACAATTACTCAACGCTTTGTCCAGGCTCAAATGCTAAACTGCTAAAACCAGTGAACTTCTAAGTATCAGATTTAAACCTAGCACATTAGCTCCTTATCAAAAAACCTCTCAGCCCTAACCCTAGCCATGAGTCTAATCACAATTCAGAAACCATTGCTACTCCATTGCTGTCATTTAATCAGGTCACTCAGACTGATGCCAGCCACAAAACACTTACCTTTTTCTTGTTCATATCAGGTGGCAACTCTAATTGTTCATTTCTGCCACAATGAGCTGCTCCTTACTGCTTCTTTCTGGGTGAAGTGAGAGTGGTGACTTTCGGGATTGTGGTAAGTAGAAGTGATGGGATGATTTGAAAGACACTGATTATTAAATTTATAATGTCTTCAGGTCATGACCCAGCTTTGTGGAGGTGGATATGATGCTAATTCATATTATTAGGCGGCAGGAAAAGTGCTTTTTAGAAAGGTTAAGGTAAGCCCAAAAATATTGATGAAAATCACATTTTGTGTATCTGCAAGGTCAATTTGGAAAGCACAAGATGACTCTGTCTGGTGATGTTCAAACTATAATAAAGCACTATCTGCATTTTAAAAATCTGCTTTCTAACACAAAGTTTCCATTAGTGATTCTGAACTTAAAGCTCAACTGTCCTTGCCTCTTGCTTCACTAGTGCACTTTGCAGATGGACTACAAAACAGTCACTCTCTTGCCAGAACTGACAGGTCACAGAAATCAGAGCATCTCTCTGCTGCCATGCATTGTCCCGTGCCTCAAAATGAGCAGCAGACTGATGTGGATTTGCATCTGTGGAAAATGAAAATTCATTTTTGTCTTTTTTTCCTTAGAAGATATGCTGCAAAACTCCAGTTAAAAGAAAAAAAAATCATTAAAATATTTTAGTATAGTTAGGAAGTAGAATAACATCAGTTGCTCCTATTTCTCTGACACTAAATTTCTCTGCTTTATGTACATATACATAGGGGTTTGCATACATCCTCGGATATGTCTTCCTTTACTCACCTGTTAGACAGTTGAGTTACTCTCATGCAAATTACTCCCTTCAACAAAACAGAGTAATCCAGGTCTTCTGAGGAGCAAGCCCCTGAGAGAGTTCAGGTAGTTCAGTCTGAAGAAAAGGAGGCTGAGAGAAGGCCTTATTGCTATTCACAACTACTTGAAAGGAAGTTGTAGCAAGGTGTGTGTCTTCTCCCTAATAAGTGATAGAAGAGGTAATGGCTTCATGCTGCACCATGGGAGATTTAGACTGGATGTTGAAAGAAAATTCTTGACTTTGAAAGGGCTCTCAAACACTGAAATAGGTTCCCCAGGGAGGTTGTTCAATCCCCATCCCTGAAGGTGTTCTAAAGATGCATAGATGTGGTGTTAAGGGATATGGTATAGTACCAGAATTGAAAGAATTAGCTAATGGTTGGAATCAGTGATCTCAAAGATCTTTTCCAACCAAAACAATTCCAGTATTCTGTGATTCCATTATTGTCCATTTAAATGATCTTTCTACCAAAAAAAACCCCAAACCAAACCAAAACAATGGAACTAATATTCCTGACTAATACATGCATACATATTTCAGCTAAGCTAATAGTGAATATTTCAATTAAGACTAGTAAAACAAGTCTTTTATACATCTCATGCAAATAGTTTCAGAAAGCCTTTTCAGACAGTATACAGAAGTAGATAAATTCAAAACTGGCTGTAGTGCACCCAAACAGTGTTCTGTTCAAGGGACTTCAGTAGGTTATTTGACAATTTATTCTCTGTGGTTTTGGTTTATATTTTCCAAATAAGGCATGTTCTTTAAAATGCAGGAATTAATTCTCCCCCTCTCCCTTGGGGATATCTTCATCCTTTTGCTTTCTCCTCCAAACTCAAATGTGATAAAAGATGCCAATTAAATTGGAGTTCTCCACACTACTGCTTTAGTTGTGAATGGCAAAATATGACTTAAAACTTTTAAAGTAATTTCTAGTTTTTCTCTTTTTGTATTGAATTGTGTAATCTAACTTGATTGCAAAGCATTTTATTTACTGCTTTGCTACATAAAAAGACACCTTGAATTAAATTAACTTCAACTTTCAAATAATAGGTCACAGTTCTCTGAATGCAGTAGCACTAAGAGGTCTGAGAAAGGCCGGTGTGTACTGCATTCATATGAGAGCAGTAAGATATAGTTTCTACTACTACCTTTATCATAACAAAAAGGGAAGAGAAAGCAACATACTATTTTCATTTTCCTAAGTGTGGAATCCATGTGCTAGGAAGTTATGATTTACTGAAGTTAGAGGGGAAAAAAAGATCTTTCTCAAACCAGCAAATTCTATTCTGTGCCCCAGTCTAGTGTATATAATACAGTAAAAGCTTTCAATTCTAGTGTATCTGTGCTTTTGTCAGGCTACCATTAGTTCAGCAAATATTTGAGGATCATTTCACTAGGGCGATTAAGGCAGATGCTATGTCAAAAGTAGTGTGTCAGCATATCCCTCAGATTATGTATGAACTGAGGAGAGAGCAAATGGAGTAAAAGACTTGCAATGGTTAGAGTGCAGAAAAATGCAGTTTATATTGAAACAATTAAACATTGTGAATGGACTACTTTAATTAACTTCTAGTGTAAAACATTACGTACTGTAGGTGGAGTTATCAGTAGTTACATGTGATTTATGAGCTATTCATGAAACACTAACAATCATAAAGTGCTGTACAACTCAGACTACACTGCAATAGCTACATGTGCATCTGAGGATAACACTGGATACATTTCAGAAGAATGAGTAAAAATGATCTATTAATTCTTAGAGTCAGCTAGTTGTTGTTGAATAATTTAATTAAACTGCATCCAAATATAATGGAAATCTTGGTAATTTGCTCTAGGAACTTGCTGAGCGAGACTTAAACCCTATTATTAGCATTTGGATCTTTTTCTTTTGTGTACTTTTCTGAGTATAGACCCTACAGGGCAATTGTATCTCAGTTTCTTTGTGGATTTCTTCACCAGGATGTCTTGCTAATGTGCAAGGACCCAAGTCCTGCATTACAGGGGTAGAGATATTTTATTGTGACACTTTATTTTAGACACAGCCTTTGCAGTAATATGCTTTCACATTTGCAAAACTCAAAGACTAACCACATGTAATTATCAAAATGACATAGGATCATAGGATGTTAGGAATTGGAAGGGACCTTTGAAGATCATCAAATAGAAGGTCCAGCAGTATGCCTCTCCTTGTTGGCTCCTCCACTACCTGTATCAAGAAGTTATCATCAACACCCTGCAAGAGCCTTTTGGACTGTCTGTGCCTGGCTGTGTGGGTTTGCCAGGACACATCAGGGTGACTGAAGTCACCCATGAGTACCAAGGAGTGTGTGCTAGAGGCTGGTGGCCTGGTGCCACCATTAGGACCTTGAATTCTTTGATCTATATTGGAAGTGGGAAAGGGGAAGGACCAGGCTCACTGGAGACAAGCTTGGAAAACTTGTGGGACAGTGTGATGCCTCCACTATTATTTCAGGGAAGGTAAGGGAATGTAGGCCATGTGATAAGGAAGATGCTTAAGGGGCTTCTGTTTTCAGGTATCTTTTTTTGTTATTATTATTTATTAGTCACGAGTAATACTGCTACAATACACAAACATGTTTTTATAAATAACAAACTTAAAGTGATGATAACAGCATTTGCATTACCCATGGTACAACAGTTGCATACTACATATACACAGTTCTGAAGACTCAGATTCTGTCTTCTCAAAATCCAACTTAACATATACATTTGCCTTTCCATCTATATGGTCTCATCATTGATGTCAATGAGAATCCTGATTTGCTTTTGATCTCCAGAGTATGATTCCTGTTTGTATGGATTTGTTCATTTGTTGCATGCATCCTTGAGCTCTCCATCCTTACTTTCCAGGAATCAGTGGAAAATAAATGCCATGCTATTTCTTGTTCAGTCACAGACTGGCAGCAAGAGCTTGTGCTGGAAGCATTTTCATCAAGTGGATCAATGTGTTCTGTCATGGGGAGAGTAGGAAGATGGATCATAAAGGGTAATTGGTTTCTCTCTGTAAGTGTATATTCAATTACAGTCAACGATCTCCAAAATAGAAATGCCTGATAAAATATAGAGGTTTCTAAGCTGCAGAATCCTTGCCCAGGTGCTCTTCCTTTTATTGTGGCATGGAACAACCCACCACATTTTGAATAATTTTCTTGTCCACTGATTATGTGTTTGTAATTTTTTTTTCCTTATTTTTTTCCCCTGTAATTTATTTCTGGTCGATTTCTTTTGTAAGAAATGTCATTAAGGTATCAGAATGATGTGCAGTTAGCACACAGAGCTTTCTATTGCCTTATGTCTTGGTGTTTGGGTATTTTTCTGGTTTGGGTTCTTTTGTTTGTTTGTTTTCTTAAGCTTTTTACCTGTGGGGTTTCCTAATTACACTATGTGCAAAATATAGTTCATGCACAATGCATGTGCATCAATTCTCAGACATCCTCAAATGTTCAGAAGCATGTCTTTAGGCTTTGTCCTTGCTGTTTATAAAATCCTGTATTATTTTGGGGCTTTTATACTTCAAAATAAAGATTCTACAGTGGATCTAATCCAATACATCTTTCAGATCTTTTAATTCCATATTTTCATAACCATTCTTATGGGCTCTACTTATATGGTTATTTAGTTTATGAGATAATCAAAAGCACTTTGGTGTTAAGTCTTCAAGCAACTAAAGTTGGTGGCTGAGGAAAACATGTATCAATTTTATTTGAGGTGTTCACTTTCTCTAACAATTAGATGTATAGAAATCTGAATTGTATGGTGGTTTTAGGGGCTTTTAAAAACTGTGTTTTAAAGACTATGCCCTCTGGATAAAAAGAATTAGTAGAAAAGCCCCTGATTATTCTGTGATTGCATAGGCCCCTGGTTATTATATTACATTACATTACATTACATTACATTATATCATATCATATCATATCATATCATATCATATCATATCATATCATATCATATCATATCATATCATATCATAATGCAGAGATTATTACTATTATTATTACATGCATGAGCAGTGGAGTGCTGATAAAGTGCCTAGTGAATTGTTCAGATAAACACACACTGTTTCCAAAGTCCATCATTCTACTCATTTCACAGCCTGTCCATCTCATAAGTCACTTGAAAGGACTTTCCACTTCATTCAAAATTGTTGTGAATGTAAGACAGCCTAACTAAAAACCAAATCACAACAATAACAACAAGTCTAGTTCTGTTAAGCTTTATGGAGCTAAATAAATGACTGAACTGTGAAACTTTTAGACAGACTTGGATTTGCTTGAAGGCTTTTCCTGAAATCCATCCATATTTCATCATGTACCTATTATGTAAGTTCTTATCTATCGTTTGAACATACCATGGACTTAAAATTGGTTTCTTACATGTTGTAAAGAGCAGAACACCAGCCTACAGCATACCTTAACGTGATACAGTCCACCAATGAAGTTGCAAGACAACTAAACAACAAAATAAAGCTTTATATAAAAGTTAGTAAGTTTAACTTGAAAGATACTGTCAAGCATTTGAAGAAACTGTATTACCTGAAGTCATGGTAACTATGAAGCTGGTATCCTTGTAGGATAAAAGCTTGTCCAAGAAGGTTTCCTGCTTATAATTCTTACAATGTGTCCAACTAGCTTCAGTATTTTCCTTATTACAGAAAATCAGTAAAAACTTTAAAGTTAACATTTGATACTACCATGAATTTACATGTTGCCAGAAGGCCTCAGGGAATGAAATGTCAATGACTTGAATCAGGAAATGAATAGAATAGAATAGAATAGAATAGAATAGAATAGAATAGAATAGAATAGAATAGAATAGACCAGACCAGGTTGGAAGAGATGACCTCATTCTGATTCCTCTCCCTGACTCCTAGTTCATGAGGTTGGGTGTCCAGGGAAGTGCTGGATCCAGTGTTAAAGACTGAGGCAAAGTAGGCATTGAGCACCTCAGCCTTCTCATTCTTAGTCACTATGTTTCCCTCTTCATCCAGTAAGGGATTTCCCCTAGTCCTCCTTTTGTTGTTAATGAATTTATAGAAACATTTTTTTATTATCCTTAATGGCTGTAGGTAGGTTGAGCTCTAACTGTGCTTTGGCTCTCCTAATTTTCTCCCTGCAGAGCTTCACTACATCTTTGTAGCCATGATAAGAGACCTGTCCCCTATTCCAAAGCCCATAGACTCTCCTTTTGTTCCTGAGGTCCAGCCAGAGGACCCTATTCAGCCAGGCCGGATGCTTTCACCACTGACTCGTTTTTAATGCACACAGGGACAGCCTGCTCCTGTGCTTTTAAGACTTCAAGTATGCCCAGCCTTCCTGGACTCCTATGCCCTTCAGGGTGGCCTCCTAAGGGACTTTGTCATTCAGTCTCCTGAACAGGCCAAAGTTTGCTTTCCAGAAGTTCAAGACAGCAGTTTTACTAACACCTCTCCTTGTTTCCCCAAGGATAGAGGACTCAGTCATCTCATGATTGCTGAGCCCTAGATGCTCTCTAACTTTTAATTCTCACACAAGTTCTTCCCTCAAGTCAGACACTCATTTATCAATAAAGTGGATTTCTAATAGGAAACTTTCTGTCCTTGAGTTTCCATAGGTGTTCATGATGAGGTTATGCCATATCCAGAACCATATCTGTAATAGAGTATCTTCAAAATAACTTCCTTACCTCATTCATGTATTTGTTATTTCTTCACTTATTGCCTTACATTTTGTATACCATCTTCCACAAGCCAAATTCCCTAGAATATAATAGTTCAGTTTTCAAGTAGAGGTCTTGAGATTATAAGGCATACAATCAGACATTTGCATAACTACACAAGAATAGAGAAATCTGTCCACACAAAGCAGAAGGCACCTTGAGTTAACATATGTACACTTTATTCCCTGCATGATACATCTTCCATGTTAGTTAAGAACCATAGTATACCAAAATTTTATCACTCCTAGGTGATCATCTTCCAATTATTTCCCTGTAGGACTGCATTCTGACTCCTCTTTTCTCTCCTAGTTGAAATTAATTTGAGATATAAAGAATGCACATAAATTGTCATAACATTTCTGTGTATCAGTGATATTTCTAATGAAGAAGGGACAAATCAATGCAGAGAGGAAGCTACACAAGTTGCTCAGCTTTTGTGATGGCTGTACTTCTGCATCTCAGAATCATGACTTAGTGAAGATGAACTGGCTCAAGAACCCCTATCCATTCTCTGACTTAGGCTATGTTGCCATTAGGAGGTATCTTTAACCTACAGAAATTTGAATTCTTTCACAAGTAATTTATTTGATCTTCACTTACATCCACCCCTAAAAGAAGTAGGGAAGTAAAATCATTTACTTCAAAAGAAAAGTTGTGGTTTCACACTGTAAGTTACTCACTTTGAAATTCCAACCTCAGTGACCTGACTCTACTATGAATATATTAAAAGTTGTTCATTTGGACTACTCCTACCCTTTATGGCTGAATACACTCCATTCTCTGTGATCAGCTGGCCATCATGTTAATGGAATGTAATTTGAGTTACACATAATTATCTGGATGGGAAACTACCACACTTGTGTACTCTAACGGAGAGATTTATTATTCAAAGCAAATGGAAACATGAGTTACATGCTGTGTAACTGAAATGAGTAGAGCCCATAGGTTCAGTCTAGTGCTTATTAAACTGTATTGTCATAGTTAATTCACTTGTAAAATAGGATTTATAATGGAAACATTTAAAGTGGGAACAGCAACTTACCCCCTTCCACCAGTAATTATCATGTGGCAGCATATTAAAATGGGAAACAAATTCAATTGTGTGTGTTGTAGTACAGAATTCTTATATGTGCCCAATGCAAAGGTTTTTTAATTGATGACTTATAATCTTTTGTAGTATTTCTTGATAGGGAAAGTCTAAGTACATACTCTTTTTTTTTCTGGTCTAATTTGTACATATTGTCATAGAATTAATGAGTTTTGTATATAATCATTCTTTGAAGGAGTTTCTTGGGAAAAAACAGTCTAAAACAGAAAGCAGTGTCCAACATTAGCTGTTTTCCTTTGTGATTTAATTATATTACATATTGCTCATACCTGTCTTGGTATCCACAGATACTCGCTGACTAAAGTATAAGTGGTGCTGGAAAGAGAAATGCAGGTGGAAAAGTGGGCTTGGAAGGAAGATCTTCTTACCTTCTTCTTGATTTATGCAGAACTACATTTTGGGGTTTTTTTAGACTTCTCTGCATTTTCAGAATTGGGTCTTATTCTTAGGCATCCTAAATGAAAGTAACCAGCAATATAAAATGACCACTGGTATGTAATGTTTCACTTCTGAAATTTCATGTTGCATGATATGAGACATTTCCACACTGGTTTTTGGGATTGTAACTCAGTCAGGGCTGAAAGTCCCATGAAATTAGGGTGAAGAATTCATCCATTTTTGATGTTGTATGGATCAGGACATTATTTTTTCAGGGGAGAGTTAATTTTAGACCTCTCTGTTGGTTTCACACAGTGACATGGCTTCTCATGAAGTTGGCAAGGTATTAGTCCTTCAGTATGACTTTATGACTGCCTTGAGGCTGTAATGAGTAAGACATACTCTTGTGAGATCCTGCCTGGAGTACTGCGTTTTGATCTGGAGCCCCAGCACAAGCAAAGGACCTGGACCTGGTAGAATGGATCCAGAATAGGGCCACAAAAATGATCAGATGACTTTAACACCCCTCATCTGAGGAAAGGTAGAGTTAGCTGGGGTTGTTAAGCCTGTAGAAGTCTCTAGGGACAGCTTATTGTGGTCTTTCACTGTACAAATGGGCCTTGTAAGAAAGGTGGAGAGAGTTTTTTTTATTGGGGCTTGCAATTAAAGGGTGAGGATTTTCAACTGAAAAAGAGTAAATTTATATTAGATTATGTTAAAATTAGAAACAAAATCTTTAGTATGAGGGTGGTGAGACACTGAAACAAGTTGTCTAGCTAAATTGTTCTTGCCTCATCACTGGAGGTATTTAAAGTCAGGATGGAGAGAGCTTTGAGCAATCCAATATACGGAAAGGTGTCCCTCCCCATGACAGGAGAGTCAGACTAGAAAGTCTTTTGAGGTCTTTTCCAATCCAAACCATTCTATGATTCCATGAAAGAAGAATGAAAGAGGGGAAATTAAACACAAATTTGTGGGAAAGGAGGAGAAGGTTTTGAAAAATTAACTGAACTGGCATAGGGAAAAATTACAAGGAAAAGAGATTTTTTTAAAGGGTGGGGAAAACCCCCCAATCACTAAGTAGGAAAATGTAAGTGTGACAAGTAGTAGAAAATGAACAAACGTAACCAACAGCCCACAAATGTGAAACTGATGTTTCATAGCTCTTTCCCTTTTATTTATTTTAGGCTGTTAGGATGTTAGGAAGAAGTTCTTCATAGAAAGAGTTATTGGCCATTGGAATGGGCTGCCCAGGGAGGTGGTGGAGTCACCATCACTGGAGGTGTTTAGGAAGAGACTGGATGGGATTCTTGGAGCCATGGTTTAGTTGATTAGATAGTGTTGGATGATAGGCTGGACTCGATGATCTCAAAGGTTTCTTCCAATCTATTCTATTCTATTCTATTCTATTCTATTCTATTCTATTCTATTCTATTCTATTTGAAAGACAAAATCTGGAAAAGGCATATTATGACATTGTTACTATTGTACAATCCAAAGGAAAATGCATTTTTGTCTGGCAGTGAAGAGCCAGAACATAACTTTCATGTCACCAGAATGTGCTAAAACCCCCATAAATGGTTATCAAACATTGTTCAAATGCTTGGCTCATGATAATACAGCTTTTTCTGTTGTTTTTCCTCTTTAAATGTTAACAGTCTTAGTATAAACAGCTGGGTTCCACTTTTTGCTTGAGGTGATTGTGGCGGCAACACTAAAATATGTAGGATCCAATGAAGCATTTTCATGACTTCCACCTAAATTTTTAAGGTCTGTCTCCTACCCACAACCAAAATCTCACAAAATATAAAGTAGATGGACTCTGTATTTTAAAAATTGCTTCTAAAAATATGCCAATATAAGAAGAGTTTGCTTTTTTCTACTTGTACCAAGGGAACAAGAAAAGCACCTTCCTCCTCCTGTATGGCATACAAGCATCTGTACTGCAAACAATGACTTCCCCTGTATAAATTCAACATTGAGAAATGTATTGCAACAGCAGATGCTTTTATGAATGATGGCAGACATGAACTGCAGAAGTTTGTTATAAATTAATTTTTTTTTTTGAACATTCATTATTACTTCAAGTGTTGAGAACCTGGTATATGAATTTTGTCATATAATAGCTTTCTCTATCACAAATAAAAGTATTGAATGCTGAATTTATATCAGTCCTTTCCAGGCATGAGTTGTGTCATAATGACTGAATATATATGCTAATGTGAAGGAAGACAAATTAAATTTACATTGCATTTTGTGAAGAGATGAAGCATGTATTTGTTTATTTTACCAGAATGTGATTAAGAACCATAATTTTTTGTGTTGTTACAAGTTTTCTCTCTGTCTGCTGTTTAACAGGTATAGATACATACTGGAAGGAGTAGGTACTTTCAGGTAATTCATGTTTTCCTGTTAACAATAATCATGTTTTTACACGCAGGAGTGATGGGTGAATTTATGTGCCATTTAAAGAATTATATTGACAAACAAGTAGTTCTTATGCTTATTCATATATCTGTACTCAGACATATAAAATATGTGCATGCACTTGTTGCTGAGATACGGCTACAGTAATTTCTTCACAGTTAATGGAGCTGTCCAGGATATCTGTGGCATAAAACCTGGTGACTTTGCTTTAGAATATGTCCCCACGTTATTACTGAAATTTTGTGTAGAGACAGGCAGAATCTAACTGTGCAAACTTGGATTTGCAGTGACAGAAAGGTACTAAAATATGTAAGGAATTTAATTACAGAAGATGCACTTAATCTTTATTTTCTGGCTGAAATCTTGCCTCTATTAAATTCTGCCTGCCTTGTGAAATTAACTTGGTTCAGACTTGTAATTAATTTCACCCTTATTTTCTGCACAGCACAATTCTTCTAACTCAGTGCTAGCATACTGAGACAATATTGACTCAAGAAGAAACATGTCATTAGTTGATTCTACCTTGTCATTTACTGCAGCTTCCTGAATTGTTCTCAAGGACTCAGTTATGATATCTAATAAGCTCTTCTTCATAAGATTAGTCACACAAAGCACTCTTTCTGTTTCTAAGATATTAAATATTATACGTAATTTTATTTCAAAGTTTTAATAACCTTAAATTCTCTTTTTTCTTCCAAGATGACCTGAAACTGCCTCATGTTTTAAAAGATCCATTTATTTCAGTACTACATTATAAATCCACTGAAATCTTTTTAATCGAAAAGAGTGCTTGGGTAGGACAAGGCAGGGTTAGAATGAGATCTTGTGGAACCTACTAAAATGCACAATTACCAGCTTGCAAAGACAACAGAACAGAATTGTGGAATGTAAAGAGCAAGTCATTATAAGGCAGGAGCTTTGAGAAAGAAATACATGATTCAGTATTTCAAATTTCAGTGTCAAAATCACTTCTGTTGCTTGAAATTACATAGACTCAAGATTGTTACTACTGAATACCATCTCCTACATCAGAAAAATCTTCTGTGAGAGTAAACATGCTTAAGAAGTGGGAGTTTTCACAGAATCACAGAATCACCAAGGTTGGAAGAGACGTCAAAGATCATCAAGTCCAACCTGTCACCACAGATCTCATGACTAAACCATGGCACCAAGTGCCACGTCCAATCCCTGCTTGAACACCTCCCGGGACAGTGACTCCACCACCTCCCTGGGCAGCACATTCCAATGACGAATGACTCTCTCAGTGAAGAACTTTCTCCTCACCTCCACCCTAAACTTCCCCTGGCACAGCTTGAGACTGTGTCCTCTTGTTCTGGTGCTGGTTGCTTGAGATAAGAGACCAACCCCCTCCTGGCTACAACGTGGCCTTCTCTGGACACGTTCAAGTGTCTCAATGTCCTTCCTAAACTGAGGGGCCCAGAACTGGACAGCTGCTGAACTCCAGCCCAAGTATTCTTTCTAAATATGAGCAAACAATATTTTTCCAAATTCTTCTAGGTGTGTTAAGCATTTTCAGTGACATAAATACTGACTGTTCATCCTTAATAGCACACTGAAATATAGGAATTTTCAATAGATTGTAATTTTCTTCAGTCAGAAAACATAAGTAAAGCACTATGCTGGGAAATAGAAAATAAAATCAAACTCAATAGATTAAATTTCTTTAAATTAGTTCAAAATAGTAATCTCAGAATTAATTGCCCAAGATTACTTCATCTTCCCTGGTGCATTACACTGATACTAATTTTTATTAATGTTAATAAAAATTAATTACCCAAGATTACTTCATCTTCCCTCTTATATTACATTGACATTCATTTTTATTGATGTCACCACTTGTTTTCTAGGGGCACAACTTTTATCTATTAGAATGTTGTCAATATTTAAATGTTTCCTTCCCCTAGTTCTTGATCTTTGAAGATTTGCAAGTTTCCTGCTGCATAACACAGTTACAGAGCTGTGCCATATGCTTTATGCTTGCATACAGCAAGCATTTTGGAGAAGTAGTCAGTGTTCCATTCTGCAGATTTGTGCAGAAAGTGCTACTCCTAGATTTGTGCAAATTGTTACAGTTGAAAAAAAGATAGTTTAATTATAAAACAAGAAGGGAGCTGGATTGAACTACTTAAGGGAAACCTGACACAGATGCTTGTGTAATGGAACCCAGTTATTAATTTATAGAATTAGCCTTGCCCTGCAAGCTGCTCCCAGCATGCGAACACCATTGATTTCAGCAAGGCTGTGCAAGGGCACAGTACCTATCAGCCAGATGGACCACATTGCAGGGTCAGAGATTAACTGTGCCATTTGAGTTAGTTAAAAAGTGACATGAACTATGTCAGGCTTCCAGTCTTCAATGTAGCTATCATATTATCTCACATTTTCATTGCTTATTTTGTATTGTTATCACATACACACTGTTGGATCTGTGCATAGTTTGGTGGAATTTTATTCAAAAATCTGAGCCACATTGTTCCCATAAGGTGAAATGAAATGTAAGTAGTTTTCAAATTCTTACTGTGAGATATAATGAATTGAATATTCTGACTTATCTCTTTCTTTTATTCTGTAAGAAACTGACATTCTGACTTACCTGCCTGTTTCTTTTACTCTTGAATAAACAGTGGCACAGCAGTTGGATGGTCAACTTAGTGTATGCTGAGGGCTTTTCTTTAGAAGCAGATTGCACCTTTTATGAACTATGCAGAAAGGCAGGGCAAGCAGTATTAAAATCTTTCAAGTGTCAGGACTACTTACTGCATCAAAACCTTTCATTTGTATTGAAGGTCAGGTTAGAACACTGAGTGGTGATTTTCCCTCATGTCGATACAAGGAGGAGTAGGCAAAGAAATTTTAAGTCTGAGTTCCAAATAAGTGAATAGCACAGTATTGCACTTGTGTGTTCCTTTCCATGTTCGAGTAATTCTTCATCATTAAGGATTTGACAACATGCTAATTACTCTGTGTAGACTGACAACTTTGCTGCTGAAACACACTGAAAATAGAAACCAGAAAAGAACAGATACACTTTCCTTAAAAGTATTGCAAACAAGAAACTTTAAAACTAAGAAACAAGTAAGAGGAAGTGAACCTCTGAGTTCCTCAATGATCCTGCTATTTCCTTCTGAGTTCTTTAGAGGATGTATCTGAAACACTTGATTTTCAAAAGCCAGAATCTCACAGCTGAATTTCATACTTCAAAATTTTACCTGAGTTCTGTCCTTAGTTTAAAGCTAAATTGGTCTTCCTCTATGTTAAAAGTGCCTCAGATGAAAACTCTGACATAAGATTTCTTCTTTTTTAAAATTCATTCTACAAAAAATGGGAAACTATTGAGTCATGCATAAGTGATCATTAAAATAATCAGACAGAACATTGTCTCAAATACCTTTGCAAATGCAAACTTTGTTGCTCAAACTGTGATACATAGATGTTTAGTCTTGATGGGAAGTACTTGCTTGCTGTCCATTGCAGGTGATTCTAAACTGCAATGGGATTTTTAATTACAGAATGGTGAAAATAAGCAAACAAACAAACCAAAAACCCTATAGTTCATTATTATCCTATTTGTAGCTTGACCTACTCTTGACTTTATGCTAGCATTTTGGTTCCATGAGGATGAGCCTAAAAAAGGAGACAAAACAGACATCTCAAAAGTGTCTCAGAAAGATAAGGTGAGAAAATTAAAGGTATAATATAAGTTAATCATAAAGGAAGTATTTTAGATCTTTATGTATAGGCTATTATTCAGGCATTAAATGCTCATCAATCTACCTCAGTCAAAAGTACATTTCTAATTATGACTCCTAGTTTCACAAAACTTAAATGAATTACATCTGCTTCCCAAGGTCCTGATATTATTGAATTTCACATTTATAAGAATAACCAAAAAGCACTATCCTTCTCTACAATCATTTGTTTGGGAGGGACCTCCCAACCATCGTTGCCCTTGGGCTATGCACTGTGGCTTCATCACCACTCACATGGAACAGCAGTCATGGGTAATAGACCAAGGGCCATACCAGACTGGAAAGTCTCCTAGTGATGTCCTTAATCTGAGCCCCAAGTAGGCAGCACACTTCCCTTTAGGGAGGGTCTGTCCAATATACTGGACCCTCTGTTCCCCTCAGAAGGGCATCACATACAGCTATAACCTCTTTTTTCTTCCTTGTGGAGGTAGTTGTGATATGGGGGTTAGGCCTTTTTGACTTTGGCGATGCCTCTGGTATAGGTTGACCATCATCTGCATCATCTATTGACTGGTCTTGCACATCCAGAGCCTCATACCTGTTGTACAAACACATCTGATGTGGACTTATGTGGACTGATGTCCTGAGTGTGGACTTGCTTCTAATCATTCCTTTCCTTTAAGATGCTGCTTTCTGCCTGGGGTTGGGGGAGGGAATCCCTTGATCTTGGTGTTTTTCTGGTGGCTATTCCTGTTTCAAGGAGGGCAGACCATGCTTCCACCAGACTCTCTCTCCCTAAACTTTTCTGATACTCCTTAACCTCTTTACTTTCTATCATAGCTCTGCCACCAGAGCAAATCCTTAATCCTTAATCCATAATGTCTTCATTGCAACAAAGAAACATTTTTGGGCAAGCAATTGTTCCATCCCCTGCAGTAACATATATTTCACTTACTACTAAGAGATTTTCTACTTTTTATTAGGTTTGTCTACAGCAACTTGATCTATGTAAAATTTTTCCACTATATTAGATCCATTTCAGTGATTAGTAGAATAACCACTTACTCAGTGGTTATATTGGCAGGATTCATGAGAAATCTTGATTTGCATGCCTGGTGATTCTTTTTAACCAAACATCATAATGGATAACAAGCTAAGGAACTCATCCACTCTCAGACAGTCAATGACACTACATCTTTATTTAGGGCAATATTTGAAGCCAATAGTTATAAATAGCTTTCCACTACGATATTAATGATTCTGAACTCAGAGGTTACCATCAATTTAGACACAGTGACGTTTTGCTGAAGTAAGAAATCTAGAAAACAAAGGCAGTAATTCTTAATCTCTAAAATTACTGTTCTTACTCCATATGATTAATATACAAAAGATTACTTTATAAGCACAAGATACCTTGTAGACTTAAAGGGGTCTCTTACGTGAAAAAAAGTTTTCATGTGATCTTCCAGAACACCTGTATGTTGCATAAAAGATTATTCAGTGGAAGCAATAGTGATATTGGACAAGATAATTATGTAATTATGAACAACATAATTATGTTAAACACTGAGATTATGGGGTATGTTGGCACTTTGCTGTGACATTTTCAAGTATTTGCACTGAGTTGGGCTAGGATAATAATTGTTCTTTACAGTAGCTTTTACAGTGCTATGTCTTAGTCTAATTGATAAAATAGTCTTGATACCACATTGATGTTTTAACTGCTGCTGAGCATCTAGCTCTTCTGGTTTTACCACTTCACCCTGCTGTAGGTGTGCAAGAAGCTGGGAAGAAACAGAGTCAGGAGAGCTGACCCAAATTGACAGGATGGATCATGGTCAGCCATACAGCCCAAAAAAAGAAGGCACATTTATAGTTACGGCATTTGTTTCCATCACTTTCCATCACTTTTGCAATCCATTTGAGTGCCATTCATTTGCCCCTCTCAGGGGCCAAGAGAGGATCTGCCTGGCCTCAAACCAGGACAGATTTACTAGTGTGTAATGGTTTCAGTGCAAGGGCTAAACTTCCCCACTTCCCCCACTCTCACTCTCCCATCTCCTCTGTTCTCTCTCTCCTTACCCGGAGATAAGAAAGGGAATGAAAAAAAAAAAGGAAGAGGGAGAGTTTTCAGTTGATTTGCACAGAATAACTTACTCCTTTACTACAAAAATATCAGATTACATAAGTACATATAGAGAACAGAAGAAGGAGGGAAAGGAATTCCCATCTGAATCCCGTAACAAGCGAAAACACAGCCACCCACTCAAGGACCAGAAAGGTGAGAAAGAGACCGAGAATCTCCTGTCCAGGATGGTAATACCCTACAGATGTAAATGCCATAAATGCTGTAAATTCATGATTCTGATAGTGGGGAATATTATGTGGTTCATACCACCACACCCTGTGACCCTCTTCATACAGCCCAGGACACCATTAACCATCACTTTCTTCCAGAACCCACTACAAGCTCACACTTAGCTTGTTGTTGGCAGAGTTGTTCTCCCCCATTCAGACTCCAGCCTCTATTGTTGCAGTATTATTGGTCATTCCAGGTGTGGTAATTTTCAGGAAGTTCCTGTCAGAAGTTCCTGTCAGACCAATCCAAAACCAGGTCTCTCTCAAATGAAGCCCTGGCCTAGGTTCTCCCCAGTTTGGAGTCATCCATAAGCCAACTGAAGAGTGTATTCCATCCCCTCCTCCATGTCACAGTATCACAGTATAACTAAGGTTGGAAGAGACCCCAAGGATCATCAAGTCCAACCTGTCTCGACAGACCTCCCGACTAGACCATGGCACCAAGTGCCACGTCCAATCTCCTCTTGAGATAAAGATGCTAAATAATATAAGACCGAGTGCATAGCCTTTAGAAACACCACCTATAACTGGCCTTGGGTAAGAGGAGAACTGCTAAATGTTATCCTTTGAGAATGACCATCCATGTAGTGAATCAACTGTCCGCAATGTGCCAGCACGCATACAACAAGGGTGGTACAGGAAGCTATGTCAAACACCTATTTACATAAAGACAGGCAACACCCAGTGCTCTCCCATTATCCACAGGTCTTGTTATTCATCTTAGAAAGTGAGCAGGTGAGCCAACTGTCCTTCACCTTTGAAGAACGCACATACAAAGTACAAGATATAAATCTAACATGTCCTTTTTATTCAACACAAGTGCTCTGCCAGGAACTTGCAAACACTGTAGAAAGGACTTTCAGGGTGTTCTAATGGCTTGCTTTGCAGTCAGCTCTCACGACTACATTATTTAACTGAAAGTGAATATCAGGAATTCACTTTATTTTCTGTATAATGCCTTTTAACAAACAGCAGGCTGACTACAGTAGATTAAGGCCAGACATAGCTCAGACTTGTGGAAATATGTTAATTAGGCACATATTTCTTGCATTTTAGTCAAGAGATACAGCTCCAGTTGCTTTACCAGGCTATTAATAATTGTGAATCACATGTCATACACAGTAGGGATTTTTCTGGCTCTGTCCTTTGCATTATCTATTATGGTTTTGGGAAATAAGTACTTCACTGAGCTTTCCTGCAGCTTTAACCTTTTAAGTGCTAGTGTAGCTATGTATTTACTGAAAGCAAAAGGCCTTTCATTAAATTCCTTTTGAAGTAATTTTGGCTTCTAAAGAAAAAGGATTGTTGTAGGTTGGTTTTTTTTTTTCTTCTTTGAAGTTAACAATATATGTAAAGATTTCCTTAATATTCTTTATTTACTTGAAGAATCTGCATGCAAACTGTGTCAGAAGTTTTGCATTACTCTCTTTTTTAGCATAACAATAACCACGCTAAAATATTTTCTGATACACCTATTTCCCTTCATTAAATATTTGTCCTTGAATAACCAGTGAAGGGAATTGTGTAGGCTTTTCTTTGTGGTGAAATACCTGACTGCAAGTGCTCCCCACCCTGTTGCTTTTTTTCTTACCTTGCAATTGACTGAAAAGATTTAATCAAGCCATTGTGATTATGTGGTAATTTGACTTGCAGCATCCACAGAAAAAACAATGTACAGTGTATATGTGTAAGTAGTCTAAGAATCTGCCTAAGCCCCTAACTACTTTTGAATTAGTTTGTTTTATATACTACATAGAAATCACTTGATGCAATCATCACAGACTTTAAGGGTAGATGATTTTGTAGAATTTCATCAATCTTAGCAAACATTTTAGTAGCTGGTTCAGTCCAGGCTGTCAAAATAGTTAGATGTCCACCCAAAAATCACTATCATAGATCGAGTGAGCTTTAGATAGAGATGGACAATGAGTCATCAACTCAGCTATCAAATATCTCTTTTCCCAAGCATTTAGACATTCCAACATTTCTTTTTCCTACTTGAGTAAGTTCCTCACAATTTGTAACTTTAGATTTAGGCCAGGTCTTCACAGCTTGCTGAGGGTTTTTCTTTGCCCCTGTGTCTGCACAGTAAAGTTACAAAAACATTTAGTCATATAGTCCTGCAAGTAAAGTATTGCACTCAGTGTCATGACAACATGTTACATGGCCTCAGAACCACAGCTAGATCATGTCTACCCAGGTCTTGTGTAGAAGTAGCAGGTGCAAGTGTGGCTTCCACTGTATAAAACTCAATTGAAATATATTATTGAGTTTTGTTCATCTCTTCACTGTAGAGTGCAGCTTCAACACTTAAAACTCCAACCATACTGGGGGCTTTGTTTTAACTATGTTCATTTCTCTAAGTGCATTTTGGACTTGTTTTTTTTTTCCTTTCAGATTCAGTTACCTTTTTTTTTTTTGCAAGAAAATACAAGATGAATTTGAGAAGCTTAAACTAAAAGATTGGTATAAACATTTTCTTGTTAAAAAAAAAAAAAAGTACTTGAAGATCCAAATTTTTTTTTGTTATATACTACAAATAATGGAACATTTATTTATCTCAGCTATACTCAACTAGGGATTTTTTTCCCCCAGTAAAACGTGATCTGAAACACTATTTCAACAAGAGAATAGAACACATCTTTGTAATGGGCTAACCATCTGTTTCCCTCCGACACAGAAGGGAGGGGAAGTAACATAGATAATGCTCTGGGTTGAGATGAAGAGTTTTAATGAGAAAAATGAGATAATACAACACACAATTACCTTAGCCTGTTCGCAGGAAAAAACCACAGCAAAATGCAAAAAGCAGCAGCACCAGAAGCCAGTGAGCTAACAAACTCCTACTCTTCCCCATCCTACTGCCATCCCCCCCAGGGAAAAACACCACCCATACCCAGAACCTGAAAGCAGCACCTGAAATGGGAAGGCTCTCATGTTACAATCTGAACTTCAAGTCCTGTACTACTTTGCTCCGGTCAGCACTTTCATTTTGAAGCTAGCATGATGGCAACATGGGATTGAATACCAGCAGCAAATTCAGCACAACCCATGACAATATTATATAATTTTATAAATTTATTCATCTGCTATGAAAATTTCTCTACACCACAAAATCAATAGCAATTTTATTTTGAAATATTAAGAGGCTGTTTAGTTTGTGTTGGGGTTTTGTTTAGAAAATCTCTGATATTTACAGCTCAGTAAATGAAAAGATTTAAGCAATCTCTCCAAGACAGAGACAGAGGTAAAAATGGGGATAAGTGTGAATTCACTAAAAACAAATTTGTGTCTACTAAACACTATCCAAAACATTGTTTACTGAGTTTTAGGAAATGTAAATGTAAATATTCAGCGATATTTACAGTGGGATTGAGTATCTCCCCAGCAAGTTTGGAGACAACATCAAACTATGTTGTCCAGTTGGCACACTGCAGGAAAAGGATGCTACCCAGAGATACTTAGACTGGCTTGAAATGTGATCCCAAGCCAAACTCATGAAGTTTGACAAGACCAAGAGCAAGGTTCTACACCTGGGATGGGGCTGTCCCAAATACAAATATCAGCTGGGCGAGGAGTGGCTCAAGAGCAGTCTCACATAGGAGGACTTGCGAGTGTCCATTGACAAAAAACTCACATGAACCAACCGTATCCTGGACTGCATCAAAAGAAGTGTGACAAGCAGATGATTCTCTCCCTCTGCTCTGCTCTTGTGACATCCCACCTGGAGTACTACATCCAGTTCTGGTACCCCCACCATAAGATGGCCATGGAACTGCTAGAGTGAGTCCAATGGAGGGCCACAAAGATGATTAGGGAGCCAGAGCATCTCCCCTATGAAGAGAGGCTGCAAGAGTTGGGGCTGTTGAGCCCAGAGGAAAGAAGTCTCCAGGGAGACCTTATAGTAGCCTTCCAGTACTTGAAAGAGGCTTACAAGAAAGCCCAGAAGGGGCTTTTTACAAGGGCTTGTAATGCTAGGATAAGACTAAATGGATTGAAGTTTGAGGAGGGCAGATAGATTTAGATTGTACATTAGGAAGAAATTCTTTAGAGTAAGAGTGGTTTGACACTAGAACAGGTTGCCCAGGGAGGTCGTGGATATACCCTCCCTGGATGTGTTCAAGGCCAATCTGGCTGAGGCCTTGAGCAACCTGCTCTAATGGAAGGTGTCTCAGCCCATGTCAGGGTGGCTGAAACTAGAGGACCTTTAAGGTCCCTTCCAACCCAAATCATTCTATGAATCTATTATTTGCTTGGGACAGGCTGTCCAGGGATGTTGTGGAGTCTCCCTCTCTGGGGATATTCAAAACCCACCTGGATGTGTTTCTGTGTGATCTGCTATAGGTGATCTTGCTTGGGCTGGGGGATTGGACTAGAGGATCTTTCAAGGTCCTTTCCAGACCTTAACATTCTGTGATTCTGTGATTGTGAACATAAAACTGTCCAAATCTTCATATAAGCATCCTTTCAGGTGGCTTATTTAAGCAATGGAGAGTCCCCTCTGTCTATGACCTTCAAGAAGCTTGAAGTTTTCAGGCATCTTCTGTGCAAGGTTGTCAAGAGAGTTCAGCCTACTCCTTGAAAGATTGAAGTTCATCATACAGAAAGCTGAAGGAGGACTAACAGTGTACTCCATACACTTCTGATAAGAGATATTTGTATCATGAGCAAGATGAAAGTCGGAAAGTTGACTTTTTATTCCTTTAATGTGTATTCAGACAGGGAAATGTTTCTAATATATAGTCTAATGTTAGTAGAACACTTCCTATAAATCTTCTGAGGAGCTGAAAATAATTCACACTGGAGCTCTAGAAATCATCACCACTGAAGTGTTGCCTTCTGGAAGGGCTGAGTAATTAAGAAAGTCCTTGCCAGTTCAGCACGGTGTGGCAGCAGCTGTCTGTTCACTCAGGTGAGATAATTGAATTCTGGAGAGCTCTTGATTCACTTTCCCTGACTTATTTTTAAAAGGTCTATGCCTCATGATCTTCCCTTAGTTTTCCATTACTACTCAACACAAAGCTTCATGCCAGACAGTTGTGTTTATCTTCTCCATCTTTTCCTTCTTCACTACAGACATTGGGTTATTGGAATATTATGAAGTTATAACAAAAAGGAGTAAAATGTTATTAGAGTAAGAGAAGTGAAGCGTAAGTGTGTATAGAAGGCAATATATTCAGTCACCAGCAGCAACACATTTCAGTTCCAGCTTTGCAGGAAGTTTTTAGTATACAGAAAATATGAATTTAAATGCCAGTTTCTGACTAGGGAGAGAACTTTAGTGAAATCTGAACTCTTGTAGGCATCATAAACTCAGCCATTGGAAGTGAAAAGATCATGTTACTATGGAATTACCTGCAGGAGTTTGAATTCAAGTAACCGGTTTCATATCTTTCTCTGTGCTGTATTTTTGTGGTTTTATTTTTTGGTTCTGTTTTGTTTGTAATGGCCACTGCTATTGCTCTGATCCTATCTTTTGCCATGTTCTGTCCTTTTCCTCCTAATTCTAGTCTAAAATGTATTTGCAGTCACTTCAATTTCAACCTCAGATTCCTTCATCGTATACAAAATCTGAAGCTGACCCAGCAGCAAATTCAGCTTATGTTTCTTAAAGAATGGTTTGACACTCCATTTCCTGAAACATTCTTTCCCATTTTGATTGAAAATAATTTCCACTGAAGGAAGTCAGTGTCATTACATGAGGTGAAACACAAAGAATTAAAAGTAAATCAATTTTGCATAGCAGCTGTATTCTAGAAGTATCCGCATGGAGTTACATCACCTTATGGTGCTGAAAAAAATGGGCAGCTAATTTCTTTCCAAAATTATAATGTATTGTAAGCAGCAATTAACTAAAAAAATATTGTGGGAGGAAGAGTCTAAAGACTTAGTAGATAAGGAGGAAACAGAGTGAAAATGAGACATCAAGTCTCAGGCAGCACATGCTCCTCTTAGTCCCAGTGTAAAATGCATGTTTATATACCACATGTATATTTTCCATGTTTACCTCCAAACTACTGTTTCATGATTTAAATTGCTGGTGAAAAAAGTAATTTTTTTTTCCTTTGTATCCAATATATTTCTCTGTTTGTGAGCCAAACAGTGTATCTTCAACACCAGTGTAGAATCTGTTCATTATTTTTCTATAGCCACTGTATGACCACTGTCCAAAAAGACTTCCAGTCAACACAAACAAAGCAGACTGAAAAATAAGTATTTTTTATTTTTACATTGGATCATGGCCTATTTTATCTTGTTCATTGTTTGTGTTTTAAGGAGGAACCATTTTCTTTGGCAATAAATTATAAAGTTTGATTTTTCATCCAGAAAAAAAGTGTTACAGGGTTATGCTTCACATAAAATTTAACCCTGAAAATTATTGAGCTGCTTGCTTGTGTTTACGTTGTTGACTGCTGTGTTTGCCTGTTACCCTTCCCTTTTTCTATCAGTTGGTGCTATGTAGAAGCAGTCTTTTCATGCCAATTTGCTAAATAGTATTGAAATTAAAGCTAACCATGAGCAATTATTGAAAGGGTATGCAATTTAACTTTAAAACCATTCCCAAAACATCATTCTCATAATTAAAATTTTCCCAAGAATATCCCTTTCTCTATCTTATTGCTTCTACATTGCTTACCTGAAAAAGCATATGACTGCATGTAATGACTTTTAAAAATTAGCAGTTTTCATCCAGCTTCTTCTTTCCTCATTATATCTCTGTTTTTGTATTTCTGCCATTTCCCTCTGCTATTGTCATAATTTCCATCCCATCACTTATTCCTTCTCTTTCTGTTCTGGAAAAAAATAACAAAGGAAAAGGCAGAGGAATGAATTTGTCAGAACTATAATGACAAAAATGCAGACTATTTCCATACAGAAAAAAACCAAACCAAAACAACAAAAAACAAACACCAAACACAACCCAAAAACAACAACACAACAAACCAACCACAAAACACAAAAAAGTAAGATAGGGAACCATATCATCATGAGGCCATAAGATAAATCATGATAAGAAATTATTCAGTCTTAATTATGAGTGCTGGGATTCCCTCAAAACCAAGAAAAACAAACAAAATCAAAATACAAGGTTTATGATGCAGAATATTAGCACAAACCTATAAGGATGAAAATCAGTGTACTAAAAGCACAATGAATGACACAACAGGAAAGGAATAAGAAGTATTCCATGTGAGATACATCTCACCTAAATATAGCTTTCAGAGATGAAAAGTCTAATCAGAGCTAGATGACAATGGCTAAGGAAGAATGCCTCCAGAAAACAAGTCTGTTCACCTTTCTTATCAAGAGATAATTATTCTCTTCTCCTAGCTGCAGAGTGAATATGAATGACTAAAATTTGTAGAAAAGATTTAGTATCGATGAATACCAGAAATTATGTGTTGTTAAAGCCATTGTCTGTAATTACTTAACTAATAAAAGAACAAATTATAAAAGGAAGAAAAAACTTTTCATCTCTTGCTCTGTGATGAAAATTGTTGATCTCAAAGAGACAGGACTGATTAACACCTCTTTTGCTTCTGGGTTCATTGTCATCAGATGCTTAAAACAATATATCACAACGACAGAGACTAAGTTTTTTTCTTTCTATAGAAATAGAATGTATTAACCAATAGGTAAGATAGATGTGTTCAGGTTGGCTAGGTGTGATGAAATTCACTATATCACCATCTGAGAATTGGCTAGAGTAATCCCAGAGCCATTTGCACCTGTCTCTGGGAGCTTATAGAAAACAGGGAAATCCAAAATTGTAAAGATAGTGCCCATTATCAAAGTGGGAGGGCAAGAAGAGGCTAAGAAGAAAGAAAAGGGAAATTATTGTCTGGTCATCTTGACTTCTATTCCTAGAAAAATGTTGGAACAAACCAATTACTTTATAACCACCTAGGAAGATAACGAGATCAATACAAACCAGTACGGATTTATCATGTTGTAGTCTCCTGAAGATAATCTAATTGCTTCTACAATAGAGAAAATGGAAATGGCTCTGGGAGTTGTGGAGAAATTGTAAATACTCTGGTATTACTAATACTTCTAACATTGCCTGAAGTAATAGGCTAAGGAAACAGAATCAAGATAGAATGTTCCCTGAATGCCTGACTGATTGGAAAACACAGTCAAATAAAAATCTGTGTGAATGCAGTTCAATACTGAGCCTGGTTTATAACACATTTTAATTTTGATTTGGAAAAAAAATAATTAGATGACAACTTTGCAATTGATACCAAGCTAGGTTTATTTACAAGCATGACAGAGGCCAAGTTTAGGATTTGACATGATTACATCCAATTGGAGAAACCACCTGGATAGCCACAATGCAAAGGACAAGCTACACACTCAGCAGAAATAATCGACAGCCATAAATGCAAGATGAGAGAAAAATGATGAGACACCACCACTGTTGAAAATAACTCAGGCACAAACTAAACATCAATCAACAATTTCACATAACTGTCACAGAGGAAAAGACACTCTGGAATATGTAAAATACAGCATTGTCCATGATGTAGTCTTATCGTATTCAGCACTGGTTTGAATGTGTGCCAGAGTTCAAAGAAGGGTGCAGCACAGGTGGACAGGTTTCAGAGAAGAGTAATGAAAAGTCTGTGAAAAATTAACAGGAAAACAAGTTAAAGGGGAGGTAGAAACAATAAATAATAGTTAAATGATTAAAGTAGCAATAAATAATAGTTAAATGATTAAAGTAAGTGTCATAAAAGAAGACCACAGTGGAAAAAAAGATCTTCCCTTGGGGAAATTTTGGGTAGAACAGCCAATGTGGGCATCACATCCAGAGATGTTTGGATTGTATTATCAGCACAAGATTTCTATAGTACAGTACAAGAATATATTTGGCTAGGAATTATAGAAACCCCCACACAAAGTCCATATAACTGTCAGAATTATAGTTGATCTTGCTCTGCAAAAGTAGAGGATTTCTTATGCTAACATATTTATCTTAGTTTATTTTATGAGGCTTAAAAACAATCTCAATTTATTTCTCTTTTGATTAGATGGTGCTGGGTGATGGGTTGGGCTTGATCTCAAAGGTCTTTTCCAACCTGGTTAATTCTATTCCCATGCCATTCCATTCTGTTCCATTCCATTCCATTCCATTCTATTCTACTCCATCCTATCCTATCCTATCCTATCCTATCCTATCCTATCCTATCCTATCCTATCCTATCCTATCCTATCCTATCCTATCCTATCCTATTCTATTCCATTCCATTCCATTCCATTCTATTCTATTTTATTCTATTCTTGCTCACTGATAATCTAAGGGCATATCTTCTTTTTGTTATCATTTATTAGATGAGGTCCAAATCTAAAGGGAGAGAGGCCTCAACGACTTCCCTGGGCAAACTGTTCCAGTGCTCCAGTGATGTGCTCTTATAATTTGATTTAGGAATGTACGATCACATTTGCAGTTGTTTGCTCTCAACAGTTCTATTTGAGAACTCCATGTTTTAGTTTCTTTACAATAATTTTCAATTTAGCATCCCAATGACAAGTGTGAATTGTTTACATGTCTAGTAAAATGGGAAAAAGAAAATAAAAAAAGAAAGAATGCATTGTGTCAGTAAACCAAACCCCAAAAATTCAATTCTATCTATGCTTGAATTGTACAAAGTTAATTCAGCTCCAACTTCCTTTGACAACTTCGACCCCTCAACTCAGACTTCCTTTTTCCTGGTGGATCAGTGCAGAGCAGATATTATTTGTCTCTGCCTTGTGGACCTATTAAAGACAGAATACAACACCATGTCTATAGGACTCCTTCCAAATGGAATCTCTGCAGATTGTACAGTGCTGAGATGAATGCATTTCCCCACTGCTTCACAAAACTTGAAATGATTGCAGTTAGTGCAAGTAATGCCAGCAGGGCTTTTTTAGACAGTATTTTAAAATCAAAACTTATGCCTACTGGGTGAGTTATAAAAGAAATATTCCATTTCAGAGAAGAGGCATACTGCCCTGTTTTACCCACTGGCTAATCCTCATAAAGGGCACTTTGAAATTCTTTTGTATTTGAAATGGCTGACGGTCATTCACCTGTTTGTTTAGTCTGAGTTCCACTCTCAGAGAAGAGGATAAATGTTATTTCCAAAAAATGCTGCTAAAAGTGCCCTTGTAGAGCCTCTAAGCATGTAAAACCTCTCAGATTGTAGATCTCCTAAGAGCACCTTGGTCTAAGACTCTAGGAAACATTCATAAACCTTAATTTTAAAAGCTTTGGGGTGTGAATCTTTACTTGCAGAATCTTACAGTTTATGCACTGTGTTTATCAAGACAATTTTCAGAACCTAAACTGTAGTACAAAGGTGCTTACTATTACCTTAGTGTGACTACAACAGCCCAGATACACACATATCATGGAATTTTGCACACGCTCTATGCCACAGGCACGTCAACGTGTTGCAAGGACATTGTATAGTTGAGTCTCCTTCCTACAAAACAATTGTGAAAGATAACCTATTTATTTGTACTTTGCATATGGAGTTATGGGATGGTGTGAAAACCTATTTTGAACGTCTACAATTGTTTCAAGTACATCTGAATTGGAATCTAGAAATAATCTACCACTACCGTTGAAAAGGAAATTAAAAGTCTAGTGAGTGAACTTCTGATACAAATCATTAAAAGTACATTCAGAGTATGGCCAAGGAACACTAAAATGTTCATTATTAGAATAGTATAAAATAGAGTAGAATAGAACAGAACAGAATAGAACAGGTTGGAAAAAACCTTCGAGACCATCGAGTCCAACCCATCATCCAACACTATCTAATCAACTAAACCATGGCACCAATCGCCCCATCCAGTCTCTTCCTAAACACCTCCAGTGATGGTGACTCCACCACCTCCCTGGGCAGCCCATTCTAATGGGCAATCACTCTTTCTGTGAAGAACTTCTTCCTAACATCCAGCCTAAACCTCCCCTGGCACAGCTTGAGACTGTGTCCTCTTGTTCTGATGCTGGTTGCCTGGGAGAAGAGACCAACCCTCACCTGGCTACTACAAAAATTGCTCAGAGATTTTTAATATGTTGTATCTCTGAACTGTTTGAATTGCATCTGAATTCTGACCAAAGTAGTCTACTTTTTTTTTTTTATATCCTATAATTTTGCTCTCATTTGCAATAATCATAGTTAAATGTAGGACTGTAGAAAATTCTTTGAAACAGACTTTGTTGCTGGTCAAATATCTCACCACTGAGAAGCTACATTTTACTGAAATACTTTCCAGATTTTGATCATAATTCCTGCATTCACCAATTAGTATGAAGAAATTGTGTTGATAAAATTACATGACTCCTTGAAATTAAGGATTAAAAGATATCATGATCATACAAGATTCTGATTTTATCATTTCTGCCTATTAAAGCCTAATAATTCCTATGAAATTGGCTCCTTGGGTGGGAATGGGGCAAGTTTTGAGAGCTAAAATGATCTTTTTTCCTGAAGCAGCAGCAATAGAATTTAAGTGTACTATCACTAGTAATTTGATTTGCTGTTCATTATAATAACAGCAATAATAACAAATTCAATTGCTATTAATGGAATGTCATCTGCACTTTCAAAGAGGTTTTATTGTAATTCAGTACTAATCAGTGTATCATTAAAATAAATTGTTATCATCTAATTTGTATTTATTAAAGTGTAAAGGCAAAAAAGCATGCTGTGATATACTGTAGTATCATGCAATCAGTACTTTTAATACAACAATTTTGCTATATAGTTGTGTTTTCCTTGCATTATAGTGAAGGAACAGTGGACCAGAATGTACTCATTTCACATCACAGACACCCAGTGCTCTTTATCAATAACAAGGTTAAATTTGCTCAGGGCTTTCCTAGCAAAAGCATCTCTGTACAACCTTCAAGGTTGAACCCTGTTGAAATAATTTTCAGGACTATGGTGCATCCCATCCATAATAAAGAGTATTTTTATGTATTTAACCATCATCTTTATTAACACAGGTAGGTGACTAAAAGATAAGTTGAGATAGCAGCTTCCAACCCAAATGAGAAGCCACTTTTTCAATCTTCACAATTAAAAATATAAGTTGACCTTTTTACTCATATTTTACATTCTTCAATATGGTTATGCAGAATAGGCAAAATCATATGCAAAAACCTTTCAAAATTGCACACAAAAAAGAACATTCATTTCACTGACTGTTGACATTTTTGTAAAGCAACCATTGGGCCTGTATAGTGAATCATTTTGGGGAAAACAATCATAGAATCGATAAAGGTGGAAAAGAACTCAAAGGTCATCAAGTCCAACCTGTCACCCAACAAATCCTCAAGTAGCTTCAAATGTATAAACTACAAAATTTATTCACTGAAGATTGAATTAAAGCTTTTTGGCTAAAATGACAGAAGACTCAGGATAGTGTGGACTTCTGGATTATTTTAGATTTTGAGGAGTTTGGCTTCTGCATCTTGGAATTAAGTTTTCCCCATCAGTACAAGGTCAGGGTAAAGCTGCAGCCTCTGAAAGGAAATAAAGAGAAATCAAAATGAAAAATGAACAGGGATCTATAATTAAGAAAGCAACAAAACCAAAACCAAAAAGTTGATAGGTCTACAAAGACTACTAAAGAGCACATTTTTGCACTAATTAAGGTTATTACTTTAGACTCTCTTAAATATTTCCAGCCCTTGTCATAGGAAAGCTTTTGCTTAATAATGCTTTTTAGAGCTCATTTAAGATGCAAAATTGGCTCTTGACAAAGAGGCAGGTCTCACATCTCCTCATAAATTATTCTGATCCCATCTATAGGCCAATATAGCTTTAATACATGCCTGAAAACTTACTCACTTTCAAAATGATTGATAAAATGTTCCTTCAGATCAGCCAGAAACCAGGTTGCTTGCATGGATAGTGAAGATGCTGTGCCTGAAACCCTTCAAGACATAAAGCCATTTCAGTTATGACTCCTATGTTATAAGTGCCAATTTTTATTTTTATTTATTTTTAGTAAGAAAGTATCTTCAGAAGAATCATTCAGTAGGAGTGGGTGGAATGGATGATATCTTAAAATCACTGAATAATTTAGGCTGGAGGGGACCTCTGAACGTCATCTGCTGCTACTTTATGCTCAGAGAAGGGTCAATTGCAAACTCAGAGCAGGTTGTCTTGTCCCAGTGAATTCTGAGTATTTGGTGACAGACACTTCACAGCTTCTCTGAGCACACTGTGACTCACAGTGAAAAATTATTTCCTCACATCTACCTGGAATTTCCCATGTTCAGCCTGTGCCTTTCAGCTCTTGTGATTCTCTGTCAATCTATGGGAGGTTTCAGGCTTCCTTTTAGCTGTAACAACCCACAGCTCACTAGGAAGCAGTTCTGTCTAGGCAGCGCACATTGTGTTAGAAAGAAAGAATTATCCATCTGGTACTAATCCAATGGATTTCTCCAGAACTGTCTTTTGATTCTGTGGTGGGTTGAAATTATACCCCAACTAATTTGGAGAACTCTCCCCCCCCAAATAAAATTATGCAGACCAGCTCAATTTGGGATGAAAACAAATGAAGCTGTATTTACAAGCACACTAAAATCTAGAAATATTAAATGCAATGAGTATATATAAAATATACAATATATGTTATATACATATACATATATATATATGCAATTTATAAACAACAAAGAAACTATTCAGAAACTATTCAGGCTGGTTTTGCTTCGCTTGGGAGAAATATTTTGCTTTGGCTGGCCTTGGCTAAGTCTAACTTCTCTGCTCCTTTAGGATAGAATAGAATAGAATTAACCATGTTGAAAGAGACCTCAAAGATCATCATGTCCAACCTATCATCCAACACTAACTATCTAATCAACTAAACCATGGCACCAAGCACCCCATCCAGTCTCTTCCTAAACACCTCCAGTGATGGTGACTCCACCACCTCCCTGGGCAGCACATTCCAATGGCCAATAACTCTTTCTATGAAGAACTTCTTCCTAACATCCAGCCCAAACCTCCTCTGGCACAGCTTGAGATTGTGTCCTCTTATTAGTAGCAATTGTATTAAATGCTGAAAAATGTTATTCTTAACTGACTACCAGTGGGGCTTCAAACTGCTCACCACAGTTTGTTTGAAAACTGGCCAGATCATTTGGCTTAATTATCTGTGGTCAGCAAATTAGAATGCTGTGGGAAATAGATTCAAACACCTTACAGAAGTCAGCCAAAATGACAACCAATGATGTTTTCTGTTCAACTATTCATTTTGTCACAGGTAGTTATCCTGTGGGTCATGCATGATTTGTCTTTGATAAATTTCTGACTTATGCCACTACTTTTCAAAGATGGCAGAAGAAGGTCTTGCAATGCTGTAGGTGAGCTACTTCTGTGCTCTAGAGTGTATTTTATCCAGTCCTCCATGACCAGTTTGACTATGTGGTTGCTAATCCTTATAGCCTGGGTAATGCTTCTTCCTGTCTCTGCCGCTAAGCACAGGGACCAGGAGACCTGAATGAAAGCACTGGCTTTAAGGTTGAATGGAAAGAAAAGGGAAAAAAAAGACATTTTAATATTGTCCTTGTCCTCCTTCAGTACATCCACACATTTGCTGCCCATCCAGCTGAGGAAAACTTTTTTGTTGCCACACCCTACATTCATCAGGATCAAGTCTAGATGACTCATTATTACGTGCCCAGGCAATATGTCTGTATTCTTTTTTGATACCTTTTCCTGTCTTTCAGCTTTTCTATGCTTTGTTTTCATGTTTTAATGCAGTCAGGATGTTCATGTTAAGTCCAGCCAACATTTTTACCAGCCTTTTGGGTTCTCTGCCCCTCAGAGCAGAATATTCCTGTGCCATAGAGAGGCTTTGCATGAGGGAATATGCTGTGCCTGTGCACAAACATGATAAAAATGTGCATTCAGAGGGGTGTAGACCTACTGTGAGATTTCCATGCCATCAATCCACACAGGAAATCAGTGAGGTCTGGATAGTCAACCAGCATTTTGTTTTCAACTTGGAGGAGTTAGGAGAAAGGGAGCAGCATGTTCTCCATCTCTGTCACTTTCTAGAGCACTGATATCACAGTTATTTGCAGGTCTGAATTAGGGATAATTGCAGGCTGGATTTCTCACTTTGAGGTAAATTTTGCTTTTTCAAATTAGTAAGTCCCATGTCTTTAGTTACTTTGTTCACAGAGAGTAATCAGGTACTGTTAGTAATAAACAGTTGTATTCAGATCATAGATTGGCATAAGAATAAATGTTTTAAAGGCTATTATTTTTCTTGTAGTGCAGGACTAAGTTATATAACCATCATCTTTAGTACTACTGCCTCCTTATTGATTTGAAATATGGATTTCAAACATATGTATATGCATATATACAACAACATATCTCAGCTGGTGTGCTGCTTCATTCCAGTCACTAGCACCAAAGGGAGTTTTTGAATTAATGCAGACCATTAGTAAGTCAAAAAAGAAATTCAATACAACACAGCAGGAGGAAGATGCAATATCCACAACACTGCAAAAATATTTTAAGAAGGGTATTTTTTTTCATTGAAATCCAGGAAATTCAGAAAAACAATTTAACAGAATGATCTAATAAAGATCAGAATTGTGCTGAACAATAAAAGCCAGAATTGAACAAAACAAATCCAGCAAATATCTCCCAAACAATACAAAATAAAACTGCATGGTCTCCCAACCCAGAAAGTTGATTATACCCTTGGTCAAAAGTATATCTCAAGATTTTATGCTGCTCTGTGCCTTAAACCTGAAGGTACATCCGTGAAAGGAGCTATGCACTGCAGCATACAACTTTTAGCTAGCTAATTTTGAAGAACAGAATTTTGGGTAGGCACTTAGCCATCACTATGGAATATATGATACAAATCTCTTATCTTGATAATATGTACACCATCTCTGACATGCTGCATAGGTATCCAGTGAATGGCAGAATACTAAAGGAGGTAACTTTTAAGCTCTGCATTTTAAAAATTGGACTGGTAATGGCAAAAAGTGCCATTAAGGTGAAGACCCTATCAGAAAGAGAGAACACAGTAGCATACATTACTTTTATTGCTTCCTAGAAATTCAAAGAATACTTTAAAATGTGTCTGCTAAAGTAAACCAGTTTGAACATACAGAAAGAGAGAGTCAAAGCCAGTGAGATAACAGAGTGCATACTGTGGATGCTAGCCCATTCGCTAAATACCTGAAAGTAAAATAACATAAAATACCGGTATGCTTAAGTCTCAAGTTCCTCTTACCCATGATTAGCAGGTATCATAGAATCATAGAATCAATAAGATTGGAAAAGACCTCAGAGATCATCAGGTCCAACCTATCATCCAACACCTCCTGACTAACTAAACTATGGTTTCAAGTGTCACATCCAATCCCCTCTTGAACACCTCCAGGGACGGACTCCACCACACCCCACAATGCAACACACCACTCAAGACAGAGAGGTTGCATATCTCTCATCCCAGCAACAATAGACTCTTCGTTTATACCTGTAAAAATACCCCGGAGGTCAATGTTTGAATTTCTATCTGCTGAAAATAAAACAGGCAGACTGTGTAACTTCAAAGCAGAAATTAGTGACACCGATTAACCCATAGGTTTTCTCAAAAAGAGTCCACTGATACACTGGAACAAAATGTGCATTAGAGAGAAGAGAGGTGACTGATTCAGCAGGCATTTCTCAAGAAAAGGATGATTTTTAGTTGAAGGCTGATAAATATAGATGAGGAAATTCAAAGAAGTTGTTTCTCATAGCAGATGTAATTCAGGAGAATACCTATGCCTAATGTGCCAGGCTGCGTATCTGGGCTGATATCCAGCTGTTCTGAAGTACATTGTGCTTAACATTCAAAGATACACAGACATGCAGGGTGCCAGGTACTTTGAGACTACAATGTAGTCCCAGTCAGACAAGTGAGGAACACAATCTGAATTACATTATGAGCTATGTTTGTGCCCCAGTGCATACATTGCTTCTCAGTTCTTCAGATGGCAAGAAGTCACTCTTTACAGGTGAGTACGGAGGCCAGGAGACCAGAGGTGAAGGAGAAAAATCACTCCAAAATATTCACCATCTTGCATCTTTCTCTTTTCCATACCTTTGTGCCACATCTCTCAACAGGGAATGAAACTGGATGAATGTAATCAGTTTTGAAAGAGATCATAGGGGGCCAGGATGTAAAGAGAATTTCACAGTTGTTGAATGTGTTGAATGAGCTCCTAGTTATTTTAATATGCTGTATGTTATAGCTTTATAACAACTGCTAGTTGGTTTATGCTGCAGGCAAGAGAGAAGATGACTTTCCTCTCTAACATTTACAGTTAGTCTGATATCTTCTAATTTCTTAAATTACAAAATGCTATAAGTTATATGTAACTATGAACTGCACCTTAGACCTCATCTTCCATTTATGTACAGTCTGAGCACAGGCAAAGAAGGAAGCATAAATTTAGAATGCAAACTAACTGAGAAACATACAAAGAGTTATGAAAATACCTCCAGTCTTTGATTTCACGATTGCAGAACAAAAGAGCATAAAAAAAAATAAACCAAAGAAAAGAAAACAACCAAAGCAAACCAAAAATAATGCATGGTGTTGCATGGTGTTACATGATGACCTTGATACATGGGACTGAATAAACTCTCTGGAAACAGAGGATGGTCTGTTAGAGGTTCCAAAACAAGGTAAAGGTAATTCAAAAACATGCTAATTAAATTGCTTCTATCTTGTAGCTGGCATTTGTTATATTTTTCCCTCTCCCCTGTCCATCTAACAGTGAGTGATAGAGTGGCTTTGGTGGGCATTTGGCCCCTAGCCAGGGCCAAACTACCACATTGAACAAGTGTCAATTGGGACTAAACCCAAGAAGACAAGTTCATGGTATAAGGAGACTGAGAGGAACGTCATGCATAAATCTGCTAAAAGAAAGGTCATGAGCTGCAAGAGAAGTGGAGTGTCATTCTAAAGTAGACACAAATAGAAGTTTGGAAGTTGGTATAGAAGTAGAGTGCCTACCCTAGGAGTTCAAACTTGCAGGAAAAACAACCAACCAACCCACCCCCCCACTCTTTTTCTCTGCTGTATTTCCTTTATAATTCAGATATAGTTTGGATACAGCTACAGGTTTATTTGTTTCAAGACTTCATTTCATAAAGTTCATTTTATATAGGATGCTAAATTTACCACTGGATCTACTTGTTTGAACTTTCTCAGTTCTATCCACTACTCCAGGTATTGATGTAGTCATTTAATTTCATTTTCTATCATCTTTAAAAATAATCATCTATTTACCTTTCACATCTTGCCCCTTTTTAACTGAGAGACTCATTTTACAGTGCAGTCTTGCAAATACATGTAACTAAAAAGTTGCATTTCCTTATCTTAAATGTTCCATGTCTTAATCTCTTTTTCTTGGCTATTGATATAATTTCACACTGTCATCTACACAACATCAGAGAAAGCTGTTTCCTATAGCAGCAAAACTGTAATTTAAATTTGATCTACAAGATATTTTGGAGCAGATGGGTTTTATTGTGTGTCTCCTTGGCCTGAATCTGAATGAATCACTGAGTCATGCAGCTACTGGGATGTTTGCAGTAATTGCTTGTTGATTTTCTTTTGGCCATTTGAGGCTGAAAGCACTTTTGATTTGTTTATTATGCATTGGAGGAAGGTCACTGATTTGATTTGTGGTAGTGTTCAATTCTTCTGTTAATTCTTGTGTCAAATATAATGTAAGTCTCTGGTTTATTATGTCTACAAGAGCCTTTATAATTGACATATATTCTGTAATCAGTACATTTATCTCAAATTGAAGGTTCCAAAATGAAATAGTTTTATCCAGGGAAATAGAGGAGTATTTATAAAATGTGATAGCCTTAATCTTAATTTAAAAAATTTTAGAAACCAAGAGGACAAAGTATTTTTCAGGAAGATAATAACAGCACAGTTTTTGTCTGAATTGATTGCTTTATAACAAAATACATAATCTGAGGACTATAAGTCAGCCTTTTCCTTCCATGCTGTAAGAAATATAAACCTTTCAATAATAGTGTCCAAATCCTGCTCTGCAACAGAGTTTTATTTCAGTAATTACAGTATCACCAAGGTTGGAAGAGACCTCAAAGATCAAGTCCAACCAGTCACCACAGACCTCATGACTAGACCATTGCACCAAGTGCCACATCCCTTTTGAACACCTCCAGGGATGGTGACTCCACCACTTCCCTGGGCAGCACATTCCAATGGTGAATGTGTCTCTCTGTGAAGAACTTCCCCCTCACCTCGAGCCTAAATTTCCCCTGGTGCAGCTTGAGACTGTGTCCTCTTGTTCTGGTGCTGGTTGCCTGGGAGAAGAGACCAGCTCCCTCCTGGCTACAACCACCCTTCAGGTAGTTGTAGAGAGCAATGAGGTCTCCCTTGAGCCTTCTCTTCTCCAGGCTGAATAAAATTTCAGGCAAAATAAATTTCAATTCCTTTTATAAAAACACAAATAAGTTTATTAGATGCCTATGTCACACAACTGTTGAATGCCTTCAGTCATGTTTGTTCTGTCAAATTCTATTACAAGGACTTCATTCTAAGTCACTGCTACTTAATGTTGCAACAGAATGATAATAAAAATTCTGCTGCTTCATAATATGGTTCCTGAATTTGTCCATCTTCTGTCTGAGGGAACTTTGATTGTTTAATCTGGAGAAGAGGCTGAAACTACCACAAGCTCTCTACAACTATTTGAAAGGAGGTTGTAGTGAGGTGGGTGTTGGTCTCTTCTTCCTAGTATCAAGTGATGGAATGAGAGAAAATTGTTTCAACTTGTGACAGGAGAGGTTTAGATTATAAAATTAGTAAAAATTAGTAAACATTTTCTTACCAAAACAGTGATCAGGCATTAGAATAAGCTGTCCAGGGAAATGGCTGGATGTTAGGAAGAAGTTCTTCATAGAAACAGTGGTTGGCCATTGGAATGGGCTGCCCGGGAAGGTGGTGGAGTCACCATCACTGGAGGTGTTCAGGAAGAGACTGGATGGGGCGCTTGGTGCCATCATTGAGTTGATTAGATGGTGTTGGATGATAGGTTGGACTTGATGATCTCAAAGGTCTTTTCCAACCTGATTAATTCTATTCTATTCTATTCTATTCTAATTCTAATTCTATATGGTGGTTTCACCATCCCTGGAGGTATTAAAAAAAAATGACATGGCAGTTCACAATATGGTTTAATGACCACAGTGGTGTTAGGTTAGTGGTTGGACTCAATGATCTTAGAGGTCTTTTCCAATCAAAACAATTCTAATGCACAAACCATACACTCCACAGTAAAATCCTACCATCTATTAATGAATACAGTTACAATCATAATCTGTTCTCATATATATAATGGAAACATAGAAAAATACTAATGAAAGCATCCAAAGATATTAAGAAATAAGGACAAATTCAAATCCATTGAAATGCAGCTGTCCTGAATTAACTCTCCAAGCAGATCTAAAACTTCATCATAACATCAAACCATACTGCACTTTAGAATGACCAAGCTCCACAACTACAATAGGAAAAGACAGTACATATGTGTGCTAATTTGAGAACCTTTAACTGAATTTCTTTCACAGACATGTGATGTAAAAGTCTATACAAGTGGCATGTAATAAATATGTTGACTATCACAGTAATCAGTCTTGTTTTGGACTCTTGAAATGAACCCACACTGAGCATGTTATAAAACATGCACTAACTCCAGGAGTTATGGGGGAAATGACAAGTTTCATGAGTGAACCCTGGCTAATCAATGAACTTGTGGAAGCTGTCTCTATTTAAAACAAATAGACATTGTATCTGTTTAAATCATGCACCTAAAACTATGACAATAATACTTGACATTGATTCTTTATTCACTAGTCTTAGACATCTGGATGAACTAATTTATCATCTGAAGATAGATTTCTCACCAGGAGATGAGTGTTACATAACCTTTTCCCAGGTTTCCAATGCAAAACAGTTAGTTTAGAGAAAGTTTGCAAATGTAGGAAGATAAAATGTAGGCACTTTAGTTTCGTGGTTTAATGTCATTGAATAGACAAGCATGAAGCTCTTTCACGAGTTCTTTGTGAGTTTAAAGCCACTATAGCACACATCAACTAAACGTGAAAAACAAGCTCTAGAATTAGGCAAAACAAAATTTAAGCCACTCTTCACAATTCATGATTAGTGACAGTATTTAGAGGCATTATGTTGCTGGGAGGAAAACATGTGGAGGAAGCATGAATCTCCCTTCTTCCTCTTTTGATGGTAATGCTGCACTTATAATTTAGCTGCAAAAGCAGTTTTATTTTTCTATCAGAAATCAACTACATCTCTCATCCTTTGCTTTAACTCCTCCATGATAACTGGCAAAGTGGAGAAAAAAAATCTAAGCCAACAACAGAAATAATTCTAATCAAACAATTGTTAATCTAAACAAAGCAGTCCTGCTCCCATTACACCTTCTAACATATATTGCTGCTTTTGGTACAGAAGTACCAGTGAATCAGAAGCTTCTTTCACCAGGGATGTCTGTCAGTGTATGAGGCAGCATGAGGTCTGCTCAGGCTTGCATCTCAAGAGCAGACCAATTCATAACTAAGAGAGGCATAATCTGCCACCACACACACAATGGTCACACTTCAGTAGTGAATACCAGCTTTAAACAGATGAGGCAAGTGGTTGTGCTTGAGTTAGGAGATCTCCTCAAAGCACCCCTACTAAACTAAAATTAGTAAATTGTATTTTGTGTTCCATGAAAGCAGAGAACCATGCAAACTCCATTACAGTGAATGACTGGGCATTTGAGCGTGTGTATGTGTGAGTGCACAGGTGTGTGTGTATGTGTGTGCATGAAAGGTTGTTTCCAGACATCTGTAGGAAGCTACTAAGTGTTATTCACAGCATTTTTGAAATCTGGATCAGAATGAATGCCTGAGGATGTCTTTGATAAAAGACAGGAAACTCCCATTCATCACCCAGCCAGCTGCTGTTGTTACCAGCTCATTTGTTGCTTCCTCTCTGCCCTTCAGGAGGTGGATTCTTGTGAGTAGAATCTCTGTGAGGTATAATAGGTTGAAATACAGCATTGAAATAGAGCAAAATACAATCTAAACATGGGACTGCTTAGGAATGCTAAAAATCATTGTGTATTTCATTGTGCACCATTGCTGCCAAGCACTTCTGCCACTGTTTCAACCACTAGTGCAAGCATTGCTCCCACCATTCTTCTTGAGCCTGATACAGATATGACAGCAAGAGATATCAACAGTTAGCTTCTGCTGGGAAAGGACACAAGTTAATCTTACCAATACAAAACCCTTTGGAAAGAAATAATAATAGAATTTTATTATATTATTTTTAATACTACTTGCCATCTCCAGGACTAAAGGGAGCATCTTATTGCTTTCATCATGATTTTTGCAGAAGAAAATTTGAGAAGGAATTAAAGAATAATTAATGAAAAGTTGGTGTTTTCACTGAGGCAGGAAAATAAAAAAATAACAAGAATAACCCCCTTTCTGTGAGTACCTTTATCTCATTAAATTGCAGGAAGGTGCTTCACTGATACCATAGAATCATAGAATCAATAAGGTTGGAAAAGACCTCAAAGATCATCAAGTCCAACCTGTCACCACAGACCTTATGACTATGAGACCATGGCACCAAGTGCCACATCCAGTCCCCTCTTGAACACCTCCAGGGATGGTGACTCCACCACCTCCCTGGGCAGCACATTCCAATGGCTAACAACTCTCTGTGAAGAACTTTCTCCTCACCTCGAGTCTAAACTTCCCCTGGCGCAGCTTGAGACTGTGTCCTCTAATTACAGCTAAAGACTAAACAAGTGAGACTGAGAAGTCACAACACACTCTTCCCCCTCAGAGCACTTCTGCTTAAATAATCAATTCATTTAAACATTCTGGAAAGGTTTCTTTTCAATATGTTGAGTGATTAGTGTGATAAAAGTATGATTTCATAGAGTATTTCCTTGTGACTGTTAATGTGGTCATTTTCTTAGGTGTGTGTTGCTGCAAGAAAAGAAAAGCTAGTACCACAGAAGTACATATTCCTCATAGTTCTGAAATATTGATTGTTTCCAAGGATCAGAATTCAAAAATTCATCTGTAAATTGCTTTCCTATGAAAATTGCTGACGAAATAGAGTGTTGGAGCAGGCTGTGCCAAGATAACTTCCTTAACAGCTTACACTGTTTTTCTTCTTATTCAGGATGATTAAAAGATATATAGCTGATTAAAACCAGTTAACTCAGTACCCTTATTATCAATGGACAAGCAAAGAAGTGATCTGTCCTTGTCTCAGCCAAGTGTTCAAGAAAGTTCAAAATAATTGGCTTCAAGTCTAATCCTCACTGTAGCCTACAGAGAGAAATGAGGCCATTAACTTAGAAGAGATTATAGTGTTCAGAAATCTTTCATAGTTAATGGCTTTCAAGGAGTTGCAGGGGGGAAACTGTATATATTTATGGCTAATACAAATTTTCAGTGTTATGGATATGTGACTTAAACCAGTATTTATTTCTGGAAGCATTATGAATTCTTGGAGGTATAATATGCAGATGCTTCATGTTGACCGATAGATCCTGAAGGCAAACTGAAGGAGAATTCAACTAGTTAGGGGATAAGTTGTTCCAGGATGAACAGGCATCACTTGTCTAGACAGATGAAAGTAACTAGAAGGCAGTTCTCGCTGTCTCATATTTAAAAATCAAACAAACAACAAACACAACAAAACCCAAGAAATAAAGCACCCCCCCACCCCCCAACCCCACAAACAACCAAACCTGAAATTGTCTGTCCAGAGAAGGGCAATGAGGCTGGTGAGAGGTTTCAAGCACAAGCCCTATGAGGAGAGGCTAAAAGAGCTGGGATTGTTTAGCCTGGAGAAGAGAAGATTCAGGGGAGACCTTATTGCTCTCTACAACTACCTGAAGGGAGGTTGTAGACAGCTGAGGGTTGGTCTCTTCTCCCAGGCAACAAGCACTGGAACAAGAGGACACAGTCTCAAGCTGCACCAGGGGAAGTTTAGGCTTGAGGTGAGGAAAAAAATTTTCCCAGAGAGAGTTGTTAGTCATTGGAATGTGCTGCCCAGGGAGGTGGTGGAGTCACCATCCCTGGAGGTGTTCAAGAGGGGATTGGATGTGGCACTTGGTGCCATGGTCTAGTAGTCATGAGGTGCTGGGTGTCAGGTTGGACTTGATGATCTCTGAGGTCTTTTCCAACCTTATTGATTCTGTATGACACAACAAACACTGTCTTGGAGCCAAGAAGGATAAACCTGTGCCTTCTTAGGATGATAATGCATGGAAGTTTAAGCAGAAGAAAACAATTTAGATGACTTCAGTGAAAGAGAAGGGATAATTTCTTATTCCTACCATTTTTTGGAGGAAGTAAAGAAAATGATTTTATACAGAGCGAATATTTCTAATGATGTAAGGGTTTCCAAAGTCAAATTACCATGTCAGTATGCACTTTTGCTTTCTCTTCTGAAAATGCATGGATGTGAGCAAACTTAGAAAGTCATGAGATAATTGCACAAGAGTATTACAAAGAATCAGGATTTCTAGGCTATAAAGACTGACATAATCACTAATTATTTATGTTTAATTTGGCAGAACTATCCAGCTGCTCATATTTAAGGCACAGCAGCATTTTATAACGCTTGACATAAAAGGAAGAATTTTAGCTTGACTCAAATATTTCTTTTTCAGCTTTGCCAGTGTCAGTGATATTAGAGTTTGCTTCTGTCCGCACTGCTAAATATCTCAATTGCCATCTGCACTTCAAAATCACAAACTATTTCTCACAAGTTCCTTCATTCCAAAATCTCTATTTCCCCTTTCAGCCAGATGCAGAGATATCTGATGCCTCAAAATGAAAGTATTTTGATGTTAAAAATGCTGTTGGATAGAGGTGAACAAGGGATATTTCCAATGCTGGGTACAATTCAGTGCCACTGTAACTCAAAGATCAATGAGAGAGCACTAGCTAAGAATCAAGCCTGTCACAGCATAGTGACATATCTTTTTCTTTTTAATAAGTTCATTGCTTTTGGAAATAACACAGCATGTGTTGACACGAGTCTTGACACATTAACCAGAAGGTGTTACAGTCCTCTGTGTGCCTTGTGTGATTTGACATAACATTTGAATAGTGAGACACAATATGCTGACAGGAATTTTTCTGTCATCCTGGAACACACTGGTTTCATTTAATTGCACCAAAGTATTTTTGACTTTTTGAAATTGCTGGGTTTGCATCACTGTCTGATACTTTTTATACCCATACACATAGACAAGTTGTATGAGTAAAAAACTGTGATGGATGCTCGAAGTGTAATGTTTATTGTCAAAAAAAAAAATCAAAATTCTTTTATAGGTAAAATTTTAGATTATTGACTGTGGTGGGTTAATCTTGGCAGGCTGCCATGTCTCCATCTAACCAGTGTCTCACTTCCCCTCTTCAGCAGAACTGGAGGAGAAAATGCAATGTAAATGTGCATGGGTATGATAAGGACAGGGGGATGGACATGATGATCTCGAAGGTCTCTTCCAACCTATTCTATTCTATTCTATTCTATTCTATTCCATTCCATTCCATTCCATTCTATTCTATTCTATTCTATTCCATTCCATTCTATTCTATTCTATTCTATTCTATTCTATCACTCACCGTTTACTGTCAGGGGGGAAAGAGACTTGGCTTGAGGAAATAATTTTCATTAATCTAAGGCAACCTTCTCCTCAATCCTCCTCCTATTTTCCCCGCAAATAGAAATAGAATTAACCAGGTTGGAAGAGACCTTCAAGATCATGGCATCCAGCCTATCATCCAACCCACTTAATCAACTAAACCATGGCACCGAACACCCCACCCAGTCTCTTCCTAAACACCTCCAGTGATGGTGACTCCACCACCTCCCTGGGCAGCACATTCCAATGGCCAATCACTCTTTCTATGAAGAACTTCTTCCTAACATCCAGCCTAAACCTCCCCTGGTGCAGCTTGAGACTGTGTCCTGTTCTGGTGCAGGTTGCCTGGGAGACACAGAAGGATGGAGAGAATGGAAATTACAGTCAGTAACTCCTCTCTTGTGGCTGCTGCACAGAACTTTCCATATTGCTTTAAAGGTGTTTAAAGGTCTCTTCCAACCTTGGTGATTCTGTGATTCTGTACATACCTGTCCTAGCAAATTAATCTGAGGCAAGTTCTTTTCCTTAACTATTCTGTATGAAACATCCTTAGAGTAAAAATCTTTGAGGAAAAAATGCAGCAAAAAAGTTCTCAAGATAGATTTAGTCAACTCTAATAAGGAGTAAATTGTAACAGTTTTTGTTCACAAACACTGAGATGCGATGAGGAATCATTTTGGAACAAAGCATTCATTCCTGTTTTGTGAACTCATGTGCTTTATCAACACTTAATGGACTTTAGGAATATTTTTTTAATGGCCAGCTGAACAAGCACAATTTCAAAGAGAACTCTGATAATACTTATACAAGTCCTGAATACATTCAGAGCATGTAAACTTACCTGACACATAGTGAGAGCATCACAAGACAGAAGGGTCTGGATAATAGCGTCAGATAATAGTACAGTATTCATATGGTGATCTCATCATTCTCTTCTTACTGTGCTGAAAGAGATTGTTCTCCTGTGGCTTCAATGATAGATTAACAGTACCTCTGCTATCAAGTGCTTTTATTTAACCAGAGTTTTGCCTCCTAAGCTTTGCTGAATGTATCTGAATTTCACCCAGCTGTATAGAGCCAGTACGAAGACTATCTACCCCTTACTAACACACCTCTTTCAGACCTTTGACCTAAAGGAGCCTATAATCAGCCCTACCTGAATGCATAGTTTAGGTTCAAAAAAAAGCAGATAACCTAAACAAAAAAAAGGCAAAGTACCTGCGTAGTGACACTCCAAAGATGTAGTTCTTAAGAAAAGCACTTCCTCACTTTCAAGTACACTTTGAGTGATTCAAATCAATATTAATTATACCTGAAACTATTGCTGAACTGGTGTCTTAATGTAGTATTCTGATGCCTACACACAGCTTACTGGAGAGCAAAAGAATGAAATGGCAGAAAGATACAAAAATTAGAAAACTATTACTGTTTGGCATGCTGTCAAAATTGTCTTAAGTACTGTAATGTGCTTTCAGTTTAAGTGGTTTGACAACTTCCACACTGGAGTGTTTTATAAAAGCTTGTTATGCATCAGGTCACCACTCTCATATGGGAAGATACAAGAGTACACAGAAAAAACACCTTGAGGCCTTTCAAGGTGTTCAGACAAGCTGACCACGCAGCCAGCTGATGGCCAGTTGCAGTGCTAAGTAAGGCTATATATCCTAAAAAAGTAAGCCTGTGTGAGACGCCTCAAAACAGCCTGAGAGATGGCCCTGTAGATAGTTTGTATATGGGGGCAGGTGAACTGCACACAGCCTGATGTGATTTCAGCTGCTCTCATGCCTGTCCCCCTTTTAAACATCCATGTGTTGACATGAAAAGAGCAGTAGTCAGGCTGAAAAAAATAAGTTAAGAACAGCAAGAAGTAGCTGTGTGTGCATTGTAAACTTTTTCAATATAAACGGCATAAATGATAAAATACTGACCAAAAAATCTATTAGCAAGTTGTATAAAACACATTCAAGATTATGGCTAAATGTATGTTTTACATCACATTTATACTATGCTATCTTTAAGATGCAAATGACATAGTCAAGGTGTTAGGTGAATAAATTGCAGCTGTGAATCACAGAATTGCAGAATCACAGATCATATTTGGTTGCAACAGACCTTGAAGATTATCCTGTCCAACCTTTGACTCGGTACTGAAGGATCAACGCTAAACCACGTCCCTAAGCACTAGGTCCACACACTGCTTGATCGTCACCAGGGATGGTAAATCCAACACTGCCCTGGGCAGAACATTCCAGTGTTTGATAACCTTTTCAGTGAAGAAGCATTTCCTAATATATAGCCTAAACCTCCTCTGGTACAGCATGTATCTATCCTCTAGTTCTGTTGCTTGCCATCAAGAAGAGGCTGTGTGCCTCCTCACTCCAACCTCCCTTCAAGTAGTTGCAGAGAATGATAAGGTCTCCCCTCACCCTCCTCTTCTCTAGACTGAACAACCCCAGCTCCCTCAGACACTCCTTATATGTCATGTGTTGCAGGCTCTTCAAAACCCTTGTTGCCCTTCTGCCCTTCTCCGGACACACTCCATCACATCAATATTGTTCCTGTGAGGGGTGCAGAACTGAACACAATACTCAAGGTGTGGCCATACCAGTGCTGTGTACAGGGGTATGATCACTTTCCTGTTCCCATTTGCCACAGGGTTTCTAATACAAGCCAGGATGCCATTTGCTTTCTTGACCACCTGGGCACACCGCTGACTCATGTTCAATCAATTGTCAACCAATGCCCCCAAGATCCCTCTCCAAGTTGCAGCTCTCCAACCCCACATCCCCAAGTCTGTAGATTACCATGGGTTTGTTGTGACCCAAGCACACACATATTTTATCCAGTTCAGAGTGCACTTATCCAAGTCTTGTGCCACACATTTCTGATGAGAATGCTGTGGGAGACCATGTCAAAGGCTTTACTAAAGTCCAAGCAGCCAATGTCCACGGCTCTTGCGTCATCCATTAGGACTGTAGGAGATTAAATTAGTCAGGCAGGACCTTCCTTTCTTAAACCCATGCTGACTGCACCTGACTGCTTGCTTGTCTTGTATGTACTGTGTGATGGCACGCAGGATGACCTGCTCCATAATCTTTCTTGGCTGACAGGCCTGCAGTTCCCTGAATCATTCTTTTAGCCCTTCTTGTAGATGGGCATTATATTAGCTAACCTCCAGTCAACTGGGATCTCCCCAGTTAGCCAGAACTATTGACAAGTAATAGTGGGCAGCTGGTTGAGCACACTTGCAATCTCCTTAAGTACCCTAGGGTAGATCCCATTCAGTCCCATGGATTTGTGCACATCTAAGTGGCACAACAGGTCACTGACCATTTCCTTCTGGATTGTGAGGGCTGCATTCTGCTCCTCATCTATGTCTTCCAGTTCCAGGGGCTGAATCCTCAAGGCACAACTGGTGTCACTGACAAATACTGAGGCAAAGTAGCCACTGCTAGTTGTGGACTTTATATGTTTGATGTAAGTCAGCTGATTTATCTTTTGATCACTTTCCCTGATTATCTTATTCAACCACACGGCTATAATCAAAGGCTCTTTTCCACATAGAGCTTTAGACATTGAAGAAATTAACATCCCCTGCACCTTATCACTTCTCCTAATCAGATGTTTCTGCCACTACGGTTGAAATGCAAAATAGATCACCTCTGCTTAAACTGATGCTGTAGTTCAGGCCCAGTTGGCAGCTAAAACCCATGTAGCTACTAAAAGTAGTGTCCTTCTCACTCCTACCCCTTGGGAGGATGAGGGTGGGCTGTAATGAGGAGAGTTTAATAGAACAGTACAGAAAGAGAAAAACAAGCAGGAAGAAAAATAACAGTAATAAAATGGTTTATAAAATAAGTGATACAAAATGCAGGACTGACCACAGTGACCCAAATTGCCTATCCCTGCAGCAACACACCAAGTCACAGTCACCCGTTCAAAGCATCCACAGTTGCCCAGGCTGGCCCTTCCCTTGTATAGAGAGCATGATGGCTGGACCCAGAGAGTTGTGGTGAATGGATTTAATCCTAGCTGGCAGTCAGTCTCAAGTAGTATTCATCAGGCATCAATGTGGGGACAGCTCTCCTTAATATCTTTATCAATGGTCTGGATGATGGGATTTGCAGACAACACCAAGCTGGGTGGAAGTATTAATCTGCTTGATGTTAGGAAGGCTTTACAAGGCTGCATTGGTATGCCAAAGTCAAATGTGTGAGATTCAACAAGATGAAGTATCTGGTCCTGAACTCAGGTCACAACAACCCCATGAAATGCTACAGGCTTGGGGGAGAGTGACTGGAAAGCTCCCAGTGGAAAAGTACCTGTGGATGTTAGTTGACAGCCAGATAAATTTGAGCCAGCAGTGTGCCCAGGTAGCCAAGAAGGTCAGCAGTGTTCTGGCTTGTATCTGAAATAGTATGGCCAGACCAATACCTGAAAGGGCCCTACAAGTAAGCTGGGAAGGGACTTTTTACAAGGAGTTTCAGCAACAGAATGAGAGGGAATGGATTGAAGCTTGAGGAGGGCAGATTTAGACTGGAGATTAGGAAGAAATTGTATCAAATCTGTATAATATTTCATAACTTTTGTATATAGTTATGTGAGAAGCAGAACCATATTGATAAATAATTTATATTTTTATTAATTCCCCTGTCTTATCCCTCTTTATTTGTCCAACATGCACATGTGATAATCAGGAACATAGTTTTGGTGATGGACTTGGCAGTGCCTTTTCTGACCTAAATGTTTCTGTGATTCTACAATTAATACAAACCCTTCTGAAATTTAAGGCTTAGCAACTGCATAGCCAGAACAGACAGAATGAAATACAGCCCTCTTTCCTCAAACACATTGCCTTGGTGCAGAAAAGTATTTGAAGTTCTTCAAGCCAGAAAAAAAGAAAAGGAAAAAAAAAAGTGCAAAAAAAGGGATATGGTTCTTATTTCTGTTCCTATTGGGTTTCTTTTACACTGAGTTTTCATTGGGTAAAACATTTCAGCATGATTCAGAGCTCCCTTAGGTCAGTGAGGCAATCTGCAGTAAAGCTCTCTTTTAATTATTTCTTTATTTGCCCTTTGTCACATACATTTCCAGAAGCATGACAGAGTCAACAATGTATCATGCACAGCACACACACACACTCATATGCAATGTAGACTGGGATTAAGGTTCTGTTTGGGAGAAAAGACCAAATAGTATCATCCTTAGTAAGTACCGAGCAATGCTGAACAGGAGAAAAGAAACAAAAAGAAGGAAAAAAAAAGTTTTCCTTTGCCCACCAATTGTAGTAACAGTCATAGGAGAATATTACTATTGCTTATTGCTCTCTACAAATACCTGAAGGGAGATTGTATACAGGTGAGGGTTGGTCTCTTCTCCTAGGCAACCAGCACCAAAACAAGAGGACACAGTCTCAAGCTGCACCAGGTGAAGTTTATGCTCGAGGTGAGGAGAAAGTTCTTCACAGAAAGAGTTGTTGGCCATTGGAATGTGCTGCCCAGGGAGGTGGTGGAGTCACCATCCCTGGAGGTGTTCAGAAAGGGATTGGATGTGGCAGTTGAAGCCATGGTTTAGTAGTCATGAGGTCTGTGGTGACAGGTTGGATTTGATGATCTCTGAGGTCTTTTCCAACCTTATTGATTCTGTGGTTCTATACTAGTGTTGCACATTTTTAACATTGTGTAACAATAATTACTGTATTTATGGAAAATAGGTAGGCAAGTAGTATTTTCTGTAAGCAGCAGCCCTGTTCTCTGCCCTCACCTCTGTTCTGGACTGTGGCTATCTGCTTTCTCAACAAGCCACTGCTTATAAAGAGACATATAGGTATAACCATTTTCTCTGAAAAGAAAGCAGCTCACTACCCATTTGATGTGGCAAGGCATCCTCTCCAACTGGCAAGAGGAAGCCCTGCAACTGTTGACCAAATCAGTTTCCATAGGGCATGTGGACTGAAGAATAGTTGGTTTATGGATTCTGATTCAGAGATTTACAGTGAGAGCCTTAACCCTGGTAACACAGGTGTAGCTCCAAACAAGAATAGCTCACTTTTAGTTATTTCTGGATTAAAGAACATAAATCTTCACCATGAGAGTGGTGAAGCCCTGGAATGGGTTGTCCAGGGAGGTGGTTGAGGCCCCATCCCTGGAGGTGTTTAAAACCAGGCTGGATGGTGCTGTGGCCAGCCTGATCTAGTGTGGGGTGGCCCTGCCCATGGCAGGGGGCTTGCAACTAGATGATCCTTGTGGTCCTTTTCAACCCTGACTGATTCTATGATTCTATGAATACCCACAGTCTCCATGGGATCCAGGTAGCTTCACAATTAGGCAGAATATGAAGAGCAGAATCAGAACATTTAGGTCTTGGTACTTATCATGAATCTCTTTTTAGATGTATAATATTGAAAGACATTAATATGCTTTGTTTTATTATGTGTTTTTAAAGAAACCTAAACCTCTAACATGCTTACTTATTGACATTTTTTCTGGTTAAAAAATACAAATAACTAAAAATCCCCACAAATATCTGTGGCTTCTTCACCTGAGCCTAAAGTGGAGTTTGTGGTAGCTGGGGGGGGTGGAATGTCAGCCTATCACAAGTTGTTTTTTTTTTCTAGGATTAGTTGTTTTTTCTTAACTATGTACACATACCATAAAGTACAATATCCCAGGAGACTATTCATTTGGAATGCTATCAAATAGCAATAAAACTTTGTTCTCCTTTCAGCTGAGACTGAGTTTAATTTTGTTTTCAGGGCTGCTGACCCAAACTAGCCAAAGGAATACTCCATAACACAAGACATCATGCTCGGTATGTGTTCATGCTCAGATGTATTCAAACATCACACTTTTGATACAGCTGCAAAGTATATTAATGAGAGCTACATGGAGGGATTAAAGGAATTTTTTTTCTGTGGAGAGTTGTTTATACTTCTCTTAACTTCAGTAACTATATCTGCATTATTTCCACGCTACAGATCTCCACTGGGCCACTAACTCCAGCAAAGATAAGCATATTTATTTATGCTTCTTGAGATTCTGGACAGCTACTATTTACACATAGACTTCCAGGGACAGAATTCTATTTCTTGTCCATTCCCTTGGTGCAAAATATTGTGATGCATACAGGGAATGCCTAGAGTATGAACTCTTATGAAGGGGATCTTTCCGCTAGCTTTATTAATCTTTCTCAGGAATGGGTACCTGGAGAGAAGAAAAGCTTTTCTTCAGTCACAGACACATAAGCCTTTGAAACTTAGTCTTTAGAAAAAAACCTTTTTATATTGTACAGAGTCATACTGTGAGCGACAAAGCCCATAAATAAAAGAGTGCCGCACAACTCACAGGTTATCTGTTTAATAACAACAGCTTTGTTCCTCTTTCTAATTTACCACATTTCAGTATGCAATTTAATCATTCTTAACAATTGACTAAAATCATCCCCACTGAGATTTGAAAAGCAAGAGCAACCAGAACACAGACCTAAATCAATCAGCTCTGCAAGTGGGTTAAAACTCAGAAATGGTTATATCTTCTGTTTTATTGTGTGGGGAAAAAAGGAGGAAAAAAACCTAACCAAACAAAAACAGTGATAGGAAACTTTTCATTATATAGGCATGCTAAAGCCTCTAACTTCTAGATGCTTCCTGGAATACATTTAAGAAATTAAGATCTGAAGTCTTTGTTCTGTTTGCATCAGTGAGATTTTAGGCCTGGGGCAGAGGTGGATTAGATTTTCCTTCATGGAAACTTTAAAATTAATATGAATAATAATCCTTGGATTTATGTGTCTAAGATAAAGTTCTTCATGGTTTTTTTTATTTCATGCTTTGACTTTATTACACACTTTAGTTATATGAGTAAGTTAATTTATCAGTAAAATTAACTAATTGCAGGAAAAATATTAATTACTGGTATATGCCTTCATTGAGCTGTAAAATTTAACTTCAGTGTATGTTTTTACTTCTAAACAAATGTCTACCAGGTGTTAAGCATTTATTTAAGCATTTAACTAAAGGAGCTCGTAATAGCTCTAAACACTGCTGACTCCTCTCCCTAAAACATGGTTTTCCATGGAAACAGCTTAGGGAGATGGACACTTGTTGGAGGGTTATGATTATTTATTGTTGACAGATGAAGCAGACAGTTATTAAAACAGCAAAGAAACGACTGCAAATCATGCAACGGTTCCAAACATGTATAACTAAAGCTTTGTAAGGCAGAAGGAAAATTTGTCAGTTCTCTTGCTCTCTGAGAGATTTGACAGTAGCCTTCTAGGGCCCCATTTATTCCTAGGGGGCTATCACAGCATCTCCTCAGTTCTTGAATCCCATATAAAAAAATATAAATAAGTAACTACAGCTTTTGACAAAAGAAAAGCTTCAGCATACTATAAACCAGACAAATATTTAGTCAAAGGATGATTAAACAGCAATTGCTGTTCTTGACATGAGGGTGGGGAGGTCCTGCAGGCCAGCATAAGGAATAGAGTGAACTAGTCAAATACTGACTTCAGGGTTTTAGAGATTGTGAGTCTAGTTACCCTGATTGCCTGTGAAACCCAAAAGGAAGGAGTGGACATTCAAAATTGCATAGGGAGAAACATTATTTTGATCAACACCACTGGCAACATCTCTTAAGGATCTGCAGCAAGTTCTGTAAAAGAATGATTTCTGCTTTTACAAGGTTGTCAATGAAATTTCACTTTGCACTTCTATATATTCATTTTATTGTATTTTTTGGTTTACAGTGTTTTTCATTATTACTGCCACATAATGTCAAAATCACAGGATGATAGACTGCATTGCTTTCAGCGTAGCAAATTCTTTCATTATTAACAAAAGGAAAAACTCTTGAGAATGTGAGGTATTTAAGAAGGACATTGAGACTCCTGAAAGTATCCAGAGAAGGTCAATGAGGCTGGGGAGAGGCCTTGAGCACAAGCCCTACGAGGAGAGGCTGAGGGAGCTGGGATTGTTCAACCTGGAGAAGAGGAGGCTCAGGGGAGACCTTCTTGCTCTCTACAACTACCTGAAGGGAGGCTGCAGCCAGGTGGAGGTTGCTCTCTTCTCCCAGGCAACCAGCACCAGAACAAGAGGACACAGTCTCAAACTGTGTGAGGGGAAGTTTAGGCTTGAGTTGAGGAGAAAGTTCTTCCCAGAGAGAGTTGTTAGCCATTGGCATGTGCTGCCCAGGGAGATGGTGGAGTCACTGTCTCTGGAGGTGTTCAAAAAGGGATTGGACGTGGCACTTAGTGCCACATTTTAATAGTAATGAGGTGTTGGGTGACAGGTTGGATTTGATGATCTCTGAGGTCTTTTCCAACTTTATTGATTCTATGATTCTATGATATTCGGAAGAATAGTGAATTACTGATTCCTAGTGTCTAGCACAGCCTATTATTTCATGTTATAACATAACACTACTGATAATTTCATGAAAGTTTTATAAAGTACTAAGGGGTAACAGAAGAATAGAAACAAAATTAAATATTCAAATATTCTTCTTAATATGATATTTGTAATTTCTATGTAAAAATTCATCCCAATTGTATGTCTCTTTTTTTTTTTTCCCCTTTGAATTCATTAGGATATAGAATAGATCAATTTTATCTAATCAGAATAAAAATCCTACAGGACAAATACTGAACAGAGCAGTCTACCTTTTGCATTGCTCTATCCTGAACTTGCACTTCTAAAACTGTACAAAGTACCAAAAATTGCAGTATTACCATAATTATTTCACTGTTGTGCATGACAATGTTTGCTTCAAGATGCTGCAACCTATTTTACCAGGAAGTCTGATAAAACTCAGATCCTCTTGCAGTGTTCAGTTGGAAATGCAAGAGTTTTATGTACAAAACAAGTGTTCTACTGCAGTTTTCAGTAATTTATAAAAGCAAATGAAAACACTCCGTTGGCTTTAATGTAATTTACACAACAGTTTAAGCAGTCATGATTCACTAATGGGATATTAGTGAATATCCTGTTATTCACTTAAAATAGACTATAAGCCTTTTGCTCTGTTCACATCACTTCAAAGAAGACATAGGCCAACTAAAAAGAGTCCAAATGAGCATAATCAAAAGAATTAGAGATTTGCAAAATATGACCTATAAAGAAAAATGAATGAATAATGATTGGCTAGTCTAATTAAAGAGAGAGTGAAAGGGGAGCTAACAATCTTCAAATGCATAAAAGGCTGTTACAAAGAAGAATGGTCTATGATGCATATTCATGGAAAATACAACCAAAATGAGATTATGTATAATCTGCAGTCAACCTATCTGCAATTTTTGAATGGTAATGTCAGTGAGCCCCTAGAGCACTTGACTGAAGGCAGTTATGGGCTTTCAATAAACAGAGGAGCTTTGAGGACAACAGATGCCCAGAATAATAGCAACTGAAATTGCTCTGTAGAAATTGTTTTCCTTTAGTGTATTAGAAATAGGGATAGGATGTGCATAATGAAAAGAATGAGGGAGGGAGAGAGGGAGGGGCAAAAGGAGGAAAGGATAAGAAATCACAAAAATCTATAAAATTATTTAAAGTGTTGACTAAATGGACAAGGCACTTGGTGCCATGGTATAGTAGTCATGAGGTCTTAGATGACAGGTTGGACTTGATGATCTTTGAGGTCTTTTCCAACCTTATTGATTCTATGATTCTATGATTGATATAGATAGAAACAGAGAACTTAATTCCCATTTACAAAGGGATCGATCTCACATTTTGTAGTCAAACCAATTCCACAACATTATGAACTTGCAAAAGAACTGTGGAATAAAAACTCTCATTATATGTCAGTATGGTAAATGACTGGGAGATTAGTTTGCATGCTTGCTAAGGTAGTCTTGTTCCTTTTATTTAATAAATCATCAAACTTGTGCAATTTGGCCTCTGTTTTCTGAATAAAAGGCCTTTGAAACACACAAGCATAAGAGCTAGGCTGAAAACCAGTGCAAATGATTCTAACATACTTACAAATAGTTTTTAAGCACCAAAGAAAAGTTATTATTATTTTTTTAAAATCAAAATTATATGGATTACATGTAGGTGATCTAATCTCATCTTTTCAAAACTGAATAGTTCCATTCACAGAGGTAAGGGATATGAATGCAAATTGGGAAGGAAGGGAAAGCAGTGGTTAGTTAGCTGTGGTAATGGTTCATTTCTGCTGACACTAGAGTCAGTAAGACATCTGTTGTGGTAAATTGTACTTGACATTAGTAATGAAACATGGAATAAGACAAACAATTTTAGTATCTCTTTCATTTATTTAATAGATTCATGGACTTCTCAGGCTAGAGGGGGTTCTTCTATTACATAGACCATGCAACTTCCTTGAATTAACTTCTGCAGCTGAACTGAAATATAAATTGGTCTGATATTTTAAAATGTGAATAATTTCTAATTGGAATATGTCTATCTACAACTTTCATGTGCTATAATTCATTATGCAATTTCCTGTTAGCTGTGAGAATCCTCTCAATAAACTTTTAGTCCTTATATAATTTCTTATCAACTGGAATCACATCACACTTAATGAGTGAGGAATCAATGTGGAGTTAATGAATTCTGTTTTCTATCTATCTCTAGATATGGGCAAATTTTATATCACTATTAGGCTTTTCAGTGGTTTTTGTACTAATTTTATGCCTCAGTTTTGAGAAATTCTGAGAGGAAATGACACAACTACAACAAAAAAAAAACCCAAAATGTAGGAAGATGTTATTTCACAGTGGAATCAAACTAATGCCAAAGACACTAAGATCAACCTGTCTATACAGACTGTGAAGTTAGTAATGGATCCATTAGTTCAAAGTACCTATTGATTTCCTGTGTCACTTTCAGGAAGTGACTCTTTCTAAACATTATATTCTCACTGTGGAGAAGTCCCATCCTCACATCCACTGTTGGAAGGACAGCCTGCTTGACAGCACCATGTCACTGAATGTGACAAAGTTGTATCATTGTTTAGGCAACACTGAGGAAATGCCACCGAGCATCTGCCCAAAAACAACATCCAGTGATTCACTAGATTGATTCTATTTGGCCAAGGTAATCCAGAGAACCATGAACAGCACAAAAGCATGTTCAAGGATGCCTCAGGACAGACTAGCAGCAACACCACCCAAGAGCATTGGGTTTGTACAGGGAACTCTTGCGAGACACCAGACCTCCAAAGGGCCCCACAGGAACCCCACAGCACCACTGGATTGCAGAGGGACAAACAGTGAACAACAGTACAGGAGAAAAGTAAGGATTCCCATTCCTTGAACAGTCAGTGTGCGTAGGTATGTGTTTTGTATTTGGGGGCAACTGCACTTACAGCATCAACACTTGCACTGCTCTGTAATCCTGCCATAGCTCCACTGTTCTTGACTATTTTTGCTAGGGGAATTAAAAGCTGTGTGCAGCAAGGGTTTAAAGGTAGGTCCAGGGTTTACATTTCTTTCCCTACAACACTCTAAATTTCTGAACAGCAGATATGAGCAAGAGGTACAGTTCTGCTGTACTAAAATAGAAGAGAATGAGCAGAAGGACACCAAGCAGTCAAAAGGCATAAGTATCCAGACAGAACATTTTAGAACAAGCATTGTATGTTCAAAATTGATTCTAGGTACACTGGCCAATTCCAAGTGAACTCTGAGAAAGGTTAGGAAGCAAAAAAAAAAAAAACCATACCACCAACAAACACTGTCTTAGAAAGCTTTTCCAAGAACTGATATTCTGTGTAGTAGCTAAAGCAAAATTGCTCTGCTCAAAACCTCTGCAATTTTGTTGGCAACACATTTTGGTTATTTCAAAACCATGTAAATGATGTGTAGATTATAGGGAAAAGTATATATAGCCAAAGTTGATAGTGATGATCCCAGAACCAAGAGCAGCTCAGCTAAAAGGTGTTGCCTCTGGAAAAAGACACCAATGTTTGTACCAGGCATTTTAGAAAGGACAGAGAATTGTCTGGATATCTTTTCACAGAGTACAGAAAGCTTGAGAGCACAAAGGTCTACTCTGATGAGCATCCAGCTGTGAAGAGCTATGAGTGCTAGAAATGCAGTTCTTAACCTTTTCTTTACTGAATTTATAGAGCTTCCTGACTCTCTTAACAGTCCTTTAATAATTCTTCTGGCTTTCCCTTAATCCTCTGCAATTTATCAATGCCCTTTCTGAATTGTGGATTTCAGAACTGGAAGCTACAGACACACAGAGAGAATTACAAAGATAGCCTAATTTATTTTGACTTAATATTCTAGTATTTATCTCTCACATTTAGCTTTTTGATGTGTAATTTTATCAAGTGTTCATTCTTGGTGTAACTTCTTGCACTTTTTTAAGAGCATCTGCTCTTAAAGACTGCTTGTAGCCTCGAAGAGTGGCTTCTGCTCACACTTTACTAGGCCAAAATCCAACTTGTCTCCACTGAATGACAAATTTTAAATTCATAACACACTTACCAAAGAACTCACATTTCCCTGATGAATACTACATCTTTGACATTCCTTTATGTGTGTCTGTGTGTGCATATGCTATAAACTCAATCAATAACAGTTTTGTTTTTCTCCTAGTCATTGATAACAATCTCAAATAGTAAATGTCAGAAACTGATCCTTAAAGACCTCACGAACATCAGTAAGAAAGGCAGTGTTTAATCAATATGAACTCTTCTATTGATTTTGTATTTTCTGGCTTCTTAATCAAAGCATCATAATGTAGCAAGCCAAACAGTTAACAGAAATGTAAGAAGGAAACTTTGCTATTGCTGTTATCACAAAAACTTCTGTTTAAAAGAAAATTTAATATCCACATGGAAGAATGGAATGGAATGGAATGGAATGGAATGGAATGGAATGGAATGGAATGGAATGGAATGGAATGGAATGGAATGGAATGGAATGGAATAGACCAGACCAGACCAGGTTGGAAGAGACCTTTGAGATCATCGTGTCCAACCTATCATCCAACACCATCTAATCAACTAAACCATGGCACCAAGCACCCCATCCAGACTCCTCCTAAACACCTCCAGTGATGGTGACATCTGCTAACTCACAGCCAGAAGGAAAAATTTATATAAATGTATATAAATACCTGAATGCAGAGTGGAAAATGGATTGTGTCAGGCTCTTTTCAGTGGTTCTCACTGGTAAGACAAGGCAGCAGACAGACTGAAACTTGAGATTCCCTCTGAGCATGAGGAATCTCTTTTACTCTGAGGGTGACAGAGTATTGGAATGAGGTGCCTGGAGACTTTGTGGAGTCTCCCTCCTTAGAAACATTCAAAAATAATCTGGACACTCTTTGGTAATTGACTGAAGGTCGCCATTCTGGATCAGGTTGAACCTGATAACCTCCAGAGGTCCCTTCTGACCTCAACCATTCTGTAATTCTGTGATATAATTAAAGGAGACATAGCCAGTTGCCTCTTTCATCAGTGACAGTTCTTGCACTCTGGAAAAAATGTCACCACTTCTAGGACTGAACATTGCTTAAATTTTGGAACATGCAGATATTGAAGCAAAATTAAATACTCCTTGACATAGTCCACATAGCCAGACCAGAAGTGCCTCAGAGAGTGCATTGCATTTCCTACTGGAGAGAAACATTATCATGTGCTATAGCAACCTCTGCACTGTCAGATTTCTTGTTCTCAGCTGTCCTCAACTTTACTCTCTTCCCTCTAGTTGACCTAGTAAGGTGCAGGCAATCCTCATCTAACCAAGTTTCTACTAGCTGGTTAATCTATTTTATCTATTGCATTTTAAATGAAATCACTTATTTTGTAAGATTGTTCATGATGTGCTTCAGGCCTGAAATCGCTTCTACTGTTCAGAATAACTTTGGTCTGTGCTGAAGAATCCATCAAACTAGAAGCATTTCAGAAACAATCTTAAAAATTGCAAAGTTAGAAGGAAGAGAGACTACATAGTCCTGTGATAAGGGTCATGTAAGGATTTAAAGAGACATAAAGCAAGAGGAACAGATATTAAAGACAAAAAGACTAAGATGTGTTCAAGAGGGGATTGGACATGGCACTTGGTGCCATGGTCTAGTAGGCATAAGGTCTTGGGTGACAGGTTGTACTTGATGATCTTTGAGGTCTTTTCCAACCTTGTTGATTCTATGGTTCCATGATCTGTCTTACACTAATGTAGAAAGATAATTTGACATCTTGGAGTCTATCAGCTTTTAAATGGCTGAATGATATTAGCAGTCTGATGCTAAGCTTTTTATGTGTGGAACAAAATGAAAAATAATTTCTGCACAAATTATAATTGTTGAAATTAGAAATCACAGTATGAAAAACATCAAGATATGCAAATGACAAGGTTATGAACACAAATAAGATCATCTTTCTTCTTAGAAATATGCTCATCTGTATCTGATAATATAATTTTGCTTAAGCAAAATTAAACAAAATAAACTCAGTTTGATCTGCTAAATGTTATGCTCTGTTTGTACATACATAAACTTCTCCATATGGTGAATGATAAAGGAAATCCTGGCAATCCTTTCTTTATTGATTCCTCATAAGTAAAAAGTACATGTCAGAACTTTTTATGTATTACTGTGGCAAAACACAGTCTAACTCAGTTCCTAAAGGTGAACAAATTCCACCATCCACAAGCAAATCTAATCTAAAGCTGCAAACAGTCATTAAGAATGTTTCAAGACTCAGTTCTGCACTATACCAGGATGCTTGGTTGCATGGTTTAGTTGATTAGGTGGTGTTGGATGATAGGTTGGACACGATGATCTTGAAGGTCTCTTCCAACCTGGTTTATTCTATTCTATTCTATTCTATGCTTGATAACAGAGAGGGAGTAAACAACATGCAAGCTTCAGATGCACCCATGAATTAACTAGAGCAGCATGATGTTGACTGTTTAAGAAACTATCTTTTCTTTCATTTCAGATAGAGACATATTCCTCATAAGATTTATGTAATGTTTATGCTTCAAAGAGCCACTCATTTCAAAAATGACCTAGGAAGCAGCATTCCTAATGGCTCTAGTTCCAGTGCTCACCTTGATGAAACTGGGAAGCTCCATGGTATAGCAGGGGAAAAAGACCACAAAATATGTAAATAACTTTGTAATTCCTTCTGTTTCTAAGCTAAGTGTTGCAAGTTGTTCAAGTTATAACACACACATCTAAGAGACTACTTGTCACTCACATCTGACTTCATAAGTTTGACTTTGTTTCAATGCTGAAATTCTAAAATTGTGTTTAGGATGAGCACTAGTACTCAACAGGTATAAGCTGTGCATACCTCTTCCTGCTGTAAAAGTACTAATCCTACAAAAATGCTTACAAAATGTATAGAGTAAATAGTTTAAAAAAATGTTAGGAGAGACATATATTCAGGAAATATTAAGATTACTTCTAAAATATTTTGTTACTAAAAATATTCTCCAAAGCACTTCTGCAAATTACTGAAAATAACCATTGCAACTGGCATTGGTTAATCTTGATCAAATGTGTCTTCAGCTACCAACTAGGAGGATACAGAAAAGAAGTTGTTAGGTTTTTCAGAACAAGAGGACACAGTCTCAAGCTGTGCCAGGGGAAGTTTAAGCTCAAGGTGAGGAGAAAGTTCTTCACTGAGAGAGTCATTAGCCATTGGAATGGGCTGCCCAGGGAGGTGGTGGTGTCACCATCCCTGGAGGTGTTCAAGAGGGGATTGGACGTGGCACTTGGTGCCATGGTCTAGTCATGAGGTCTGTGGTGACAGGTTGAACTCGATGATCTTTGAGGTCTCTTCCAAGCTTAGTGATAATGTGATACTGTCTCTTCCAACCTTGGCAATTCTGTGATTCTGTTTTCAGAGAAGTACATTGAAAGTAAGAAAGGAAAAGGGCACAACTTGCTATGCAGAATATTTTTCACAGGGTAATTCAACACTGAACACTGGAGTGACACTTGGAAATTCCTGATCAAGTTAACTAGGACAAATGAAATAAATTAAGGAAATGACAGAGAAGAGTGAAGGAGTGTTACTGTAGCATGAGAAAAACAGTGGAGACAAGAAGATACTTTGAATGGTGGGGTTGCAGAAAGAAGTATCATCAAATAAAATAAAAACAAAAGTAAGAAAAAAAGATCAAGATTAAAAGGAAAGTTTAGACAGCTGCAATCAAATGAAAAATAAATAAAGTTTAATTACTGACAGTGCTGACTAATTCAGAAATTAGAACTAATCAAACAGTTACAGGGATTTTGTTAAGGGTCAAGTGGAAAGTGATCATTAGAATGATAGGCATATTGATTGAATCTTTGGAATAGAACAGAGAGGTTTGCAAGGCACAAATTTAGTCACTTTTTCTGACTGTGTTATTGCTATAGCTGTGAGAATATTCTTGTGTTAAGTCCATGTTATACATTAGTCTGTTAGCATTAAACAAGCAGTGAAAATTGCATATTCCCTTTTAATGACGTTATCAGACTGAACCATAAGCTAAAATAAAAGTTGTACTCCTGCTTTTCCTTCTTTTATATATGACAACTAAAGGCATCATTTTGTTTAATGCCTGATAGAAAGTCTGATTTAAAGAAAGAATAATGCTTCAAAATCTCTATAATTCCTTTTCTGTAATATTGTTTGTAAGGGCCCAAGTCTTACCCTACTACTGTCAATGGAGCTCTTAACCTTTCTTTTAATATGTAAAATCAAAGTCCCTCTCTACAAAGTGAGATTGCTGTAACACTATTCAAAAAGATTGCTGCATTTGGCCAAATGTGGAGTCATGCATTATTGCATCAGTTATTGTGCAGACTTAGGCATGTTAGAAAATTACAGCGACACTTTCCTCGTTATGTCCTAAGTGATTTATTGTCCATACTACTCAGAGAGCCAATAATAGTTCTCACACTGTAATACAGTTGTAAATAATGTTAACTAAATATTTACATGGTTGGACACGATGATCTTGAAAGTCTCTTCCAACCTGTTTTTTTCTATTCTATTCTATTCTATTCTATTCTATTCTATTCTATTCTATTCTATTCTATTCTATTCTATTCCTGCACACTTTTTAGCCCAGACACCATCCCAAGTGTGTAAGAGATCTAATTCAACATAAAATGTTGCTGGATTTTTTTGTATTTTTTTTAATATGTGTTCCAGATGTTGTTGTTCTGACACAGCAAACCTATTCTTCATTCCTGTAATGGCAAAATGAAGACACCTGTGAAAAACCAGGACAACAGACGGAAGTTCCGGTTTGTTGAGAGAAGCTAAACTATGAATGAACACAACTATTGCAAGGATGAATCAAAAGTGTTATTATTATTTTCTAATTACCTTCATGTCCTGACTTTCACCACTTAAATGGGGAAAGACAGACACTCAAGAACCCATGAAACTGCAGAAAGTTGCAGTTTGGGAGGCAGCTGAGAGGTTCAGGCAATAGGCTAAGAAAAACCAGGCAGGTTTCATAATGTTTCCATAAAATCAGCAAGCTCTGATGCAAAATTTGCTTCTTTGCTCTTTTGGATCTTGCAATGGGAATCTCTTTCACATTACATGACAGGCTGGACTTGAAGATCTTTGAGGTCTTTTCCAACCTTACTGATTCTATGAGTCTATGAAACAGCTCAGGTGTTTTGGGAATAATGACTGCTTGAATTCCCAAGCAAATTTACTATTAGAAGATTCTGTTAGTTCACCAGAATTTTGTTCTGCTTAATTTCTCCAATGTCTTTCTCATTTATTTTATTTTCTATAAAGAATTGATAAGAATTGAAATTACAGCTGATTCAAAGCTCAATTCTGTTGTCACAAAGTCCCCATGGTAGCTGCTGAAAGCTCTGTCAGTGTGAAGGAGTTCATACAGTACCCATATGTCTTTAGCCTTGTAACCAATTACTCTCTACTGTATGATAAAGGGGAGCTTTCCTTCTTACTTCCTTGCTTCCCTGGTCCCACTGATTCATGAAGCCTCATGTTCACCAAAATACATTCTTCCTCTGTGTGGGTCTGTACCTTACTCTAAGCTTAAATCAATAGCTACTTAGCCTCTAGAGTCTCACTAGGATTGGATCCATAACTTCTCTGTTTGGTTTCTATATGAAATCTGTTTCTTACTGAATCACTCATCCTTCCTCAGCAAACTCCATCTCCTGGCTAAAAAAAAACAAACACAAAAATCCTCTTCATTTCGACTGCTCCTGAAGCTCTGTTGAAGCATCCTTTCTTCTGCTAAAATGCTTCCTTCTGTAAAACTAATTTATTCTACATAAATGTATATGTTCTTTTCTGTCATGAAGTGTGGGCCTCCTTAGCGTCCCAGGAAGAAAAATTTTATGACACAAATCAAACAAAGCTATCTCCACGTGACTGCCACAGAAGTAGAAGACTGACAAAATATATTCCAAATGTCAATTTAATGGTGTCAGGAAAAAGACAGAACAGTATTGCAATCAATTCAGATTCCATATGTTTACAGATTCAGGATGTTATTTGGGAACTAATACCACATAGTGTGTTACTAAATCTAAGCTTAGAATGTTGATCCAGGATGTACAAACTACTCACCTATAAAGCAAGGACACTCAGTCCCAGGAAATTACTTTGGACAATATCCTGATCTGACAGGAAAGTCTGCTGACTGCAGACCTGCTACTCTGAGAAAGATAAGCTCTAAGGGGCTTCCAGTGTGCTCCATTTACACCCAAAGTTAGATCATGGCTTACGGCAATACAGACTTCTCATACTTGAGAGGGTCTCCAACATAGATTTATGGGCTGAGGTAATCCTTGGTAGACTGATATCTGAGGTATGTGATTGAGGCTCTCTGTAAACATGGCCTGCAGCACAACCACTTTCTACCAAACTAGCTGCCACATCCCCTGTTCTGCACTGTTAGACTCACCAAGGGAGTATGGAGAGCACCTACCACAGTAAACCAACACCAATTTATATCCTATTGCTTCTTTTAAGGTGACCCCTGAATTAAAGATTGTAAGAATAAGCATTAATGGCTCTGAAGAAATTAATTCCCCCTCTACTAGGACCCAGACAATTCTAGTGTCTCATGTTTTGAATGTCTTTCTTGCGTGCTCTTCTGAACTCTATCTGCCTGAAACACAGGGACAATCAATTTATTGTAGGTATGGCACCATAAGCTAAGCTTGCACAATATCACTATTGTCATGGCATGATTAAGGAAAACTTGCCTATTGTTGAAGAGGTTTCACTTATAAGTATTTCTCCTTAAGTGCTAAAATCATAGATCTTCAAAAGAGAGGAAAGAAATAGAAAACACCTTAGGCATAATGTGAGTTCAGAGAGAAGTATCAGAAACACTTCAGTCCTGTGTTGTAGTTGTCTTCAGCAGAAAAGTGGGCCTTAAGTCATCAGCAAAATCTAGTGAGAATGGATATAAAAATTGCAAGTAACTGCTATCTAGCATTAGACCACTGTGAGAAGCACAAGACCATGTCAAAAAGCTTTATAATAGAGTGTATTTTCTGTAGTCTTTTGTGCCATTGTTTAAAGGCACAATTTTCTTGTGATCTTTGCCTAGCATCTCACTAACGTGACTACTGCAACCAGTGTTAGGATTTCAAGATCAACAGCCTCCCAGATCTAGTCCTCATTTTAAATTAAAGGAAAAAAAAAAATCACAGCTATCATAAATTTAGAAAACTGAGAATTTATTTACAATTTAATCCATTATAATATTGAATGGCATTACAAAAGGTTGTCTTGCTTTTCAGTCCCAAATACATCAAATACTCCTTTGAATAGCACTTATTTTCTTTATTCTGGCAGCTCACCTGTGGATTCAAAATAATACAGAAATAAAGCTTGCTTGTGTTTTAAATTATCTCATCTCTGTTTGAAATTATGTAACTGTCTCAGTCAAAAGCCTTCTGGAAAATACATCCCTAGAGATTTGTGTGCTTGCAATTTTGGTGACTAGATCAAATCTACCACTCTTTCTATGTTTCTTAGATCCTCTTTCTTACAAAAGTCATAGAATTGATAGCAGTTTCTTTTTACTGTAAACTAAAAAAACCCCACCCAATCACCTCTCTAAACATCTCTCTAACTACCAACACCTATACACCAAAATCCACAGATTAGTTTTATGAATGGTAGTGCTTTATTCTCTTTTTCCCTCCTGTATATGGTGCTTCTAAACCATTCATTGATTTATGCTTTGAGGACTAGAAAAAGCTAATGAAAGTAATATTAGTTGCCTGGTAAAAATAAAACTGCAATTGTTGGTATATTTATCAAGTTCCGGGTCTTGCCAAAGGCAGCTCCTGTTTATTCAGAAATTCATTTTGCTGTTAAAGCAGTTGTAATTCAGGAGGAACTTCTGATCTAAAGATACTATTCACAGAATCATGAAATCATTTTGGTTGAAAAGATCATTGAGTTAAATTATTTTTCAACTCTATGAAGTCTGGTGTTAAACCATGTCCATCAGCACCACGTATCTGTGTCTTTTAAGCACTTCTAGGGATGGTGATTCAACCAGCTCCCCGGGAAGCCTGTTCCAGTGTTTGATAATCCTTTCAGCCAAGAAGTTTATTTTAATATGCAATTTAAATTTGAGACAATTTCCTCTCATCCTATCAGTTATAGCTAGGGAGAATAGACCAACACCCACCTCACTATGACCTCCTTTCAGGTAATTGTTGTGATGAATAAGGTTAGTAATTATGATTTATTAAAATATGGAAATTAATTGTATTAATATTCAAAACTATGAATAACCTTTTATCAATATTTATATGCAGATTCTATTGCATGGTTGTGAACATACCTCAAAAACTGGTGCAGTTTAACAGGTCTGAACCAAATTGGAAAAATACACAGGAGTTATTCAATTAAGATTCAAGGGTGCAATTCCTCGGCTTGTCCGCCAGACGGCGACTTGACAAGACTCGTGGCGTGGCTAAACCTCTAGAAGAGGCCGTGTGTCAGCGCAGTACGTTCAAAGAACCTTTCTTAAAGAGATTTAAATCCATTTTGATCACGTATTGTGGCTCCGGGCATAACCAGGGAGGCTGCTTATAATCCACAGGTTACAATACCACATGGGCTAAAGCATGGGGATTTTAAACAGAACCATAACTGGGGTTAAGTACATGAACACTGAAAAGATGCACAATTTCACTTGCTAAACTGGTGGCTAAATTACTGCTATGCTAGCTGCAGAGGCTCACAGGAATCATTCCCTCATCCAGCCCCTTGATAAGGATATTAAAGAGAACTGGCCCCAATACAGAGCCCTGAGAAACTCCACTTGTTACCAGCTACCAACTGGATTTAACTCCATTCTTTACCACTCTTTGGGTCTGGCCATGCAGCCAGATTTTACCTGTCAAAGTGTATGCCCATCCAAGCCATGAGCAATTTCTCCAGATGGATGCTGTGGGAGAGAGTGTTAAATGCTCTACTAAAGTCCAAGTAAACAACACCCACAGCCTTTTGCTCATCCACTAAGCAGGTCACATTGTGGTAGATCAGGTTCATCAAGCAGCGTTTGCCCTTTGAGAACCTATGCTGACTTGCCATGACCTTCACTGGCACTGAGGTCATACTGGCAGTTCTGTAGTTGCCCAGATCCTCCTTCCAGCCCTTATTGTAGATTTGCCAATCTACAGTCAATAGAGACCTCCGCAGTTAGCCAGGACTGCTGATAAATTATGGAAAGTGGCTTGTTGAGCCCTTCTGCCAGCTCTCTCTGCACCCTTGGGTGTATGCCACCTGGCCCCATAGACTTGTGTGCAGCAGATCATTAACAATATCCTTTTGAATTGTTGAGGCTTCATTCTTCTCTCCATCCCTATCTTCCGGCACAGTTTCTTCATCCCTCTCTTTCATTCAATATGCTTTAGGTCATGCTGCAATTTCATTTATTATTCATGACCACTACCTTTCCAGCTTAAACTTGGTTTTTGGCTGTGCTTCAAGAATAGAAAAAGCATCCAAGAATGGAGTGTGAGAGGAGACAGCATACAAAGACATCAGACAGGAGAGAAGAATCTGTAGCTGATGCAAGGCATACTTGAGAAGTAAAAATTCTTTTTCCAGCAGAAGCATTCAATGGAAGTAGTGCCAGAGTGTGAGCAAAGACAGCCAGGAAAATCTTGAGGAAGAAAAGAATTCGAACTATCAGGAGTTTTATTTCAGCAATGGGAAGAGGAAATTAAATCTGAAAATTTAGATATTAAAGCAATGACTTGGCCTCAGCTGAAAGAGTAACTGCTTGGTTCATCTTAAACCTGCAGAAATCAGCATTTTAACTTATCTAAGTCTACCAAATCCTGTTCTCAGCTTAGCTAGTGATTATAGCTTTGTCTGTTATCTTAACCTAAATACTTACACCTCTTCATCACAAGGCATATCTGGGTATCACACATAGTCACTGTTTCAAATGCCAAGACTCCTGTATTTCCTTACTAACAAGACCACTTGCAAGTTCCTTGATGTGTTTCCTATCCAGATGGTAATAGTTACTAAGGTTATTTACTTTCTCATTCCTACCATACGCAGTAAACTGCTAATTCTGTGATTTCCCTTTTCTTCCACAGCAGTACTAAAGATATTTAATGATCCCATCAAGACAAATAATGAGGAATTTCAGAGATTAATTCTCTCACTGAAGGACAGTATGAGTTTATGAATTTCTTAGCAAGTCCTTCCTCCCCCCACTCATTTGACTCCCTGAAGAATATAATAAAATCTTTTAATCACTTTGGTAGAGAGAAGTAAACAGGAACAGTTTTACTGAAAGCATCTAGATAAAGTCTATTATGCCATGAGAATAAGGCTTGTGAAATAAGTGCCAGATATTTACATCCAAAGTATTCATCTTAATAGCAAGTAGGTCACGGCTAATGTAGAATAGAGTGATTCAGAATAAACATTTTAAGAGGTTGTGACAGTAAAGGAAATTAAAATACACAAATTCTAAGCAATTATACAAATCCACTTGTGATTAAAGGTGTTTCAATAAGCTGCTTGTACCTAATATTTTATTTAAAGGTTATCATTCTCACTATCTACTATAAATGAGTTTTCTAAGAATAAAACAGAACTGCATATAGAACAGTTGGGGGGAGATTTGTTTTTCTGACTGTCAATAGATAACCTAAGTATGCATTCTTTTCCTGCATGTAGACAGGAGGACAGCTGCTATTTCTACTTTCAAAAGCTTGTCTAAATCAGTGTTCTTTTAAAAAGGATTATAACATGAATATATATATATATATATATATAAAGAATATTTTCAGAAGTGTAATTCTTAAAGAGAGGGATTACTGATTTGAAGTCTGAAGGCACTGCCTCACTGAGCAAACAAAAAGCCAAATGAACATCTTATATCAAAGAGTCAATTGAGTCTCTCTGATCTTTAATCCTACATTTTAAGTAGCTTTTAGGTAACATTTTTCACAATGATAAAGTAATAGTTGTATGGTTTAACATAGAGCATCCATGAAAAGAAATTACAGTGATTTCTCTGGAACGATAACCAAAAATATCTCCAAATAAGACAACAGTGTTCCTCATCTTTCATTTAGATATTTCTGTCCTGTTTCCATGTGTTCAGGATAATACTGTTAGCATGAACATGCATCAGCAAAATAGTTTGTTGTTACAGTTATTGAGAATAAACAGCATTCAAAGACTTGCCCTTTGCTCACAAAAACTCAGGAGTGCATGGATATTGTGTTGAAGTTATATTTTTTATGTCTGGTTAATGAGCACTTCTAGAGCCTCTTCATTTCACAGTTTTCACAATTATCAAACAGATCAACCTTTAGCTGCTTTGGAAACTGCACCCAGCGTGTTTCTCTTAACCGTGACTGTGATATAATTCACTATTAACTTGTTGACAGGACTATGATTTGTTTCATGCATCATTCTTCATTAAAATAGTATGTATGTGTGCTCTGGTTTTGTACCACTTCAAAGTTCAACTACCAACAAATTCATGGTCAATTAGTTTAACTGGATGAACAACAGTTGGAAAATTATGTAAGTCTTTCACCTGCTTGTATTTTGCATTTACAGTAAGTTAGAACCTCATAAATCAGTTATGATGGTGTAGTGAAGGATGCTTATGGTCAGGATGGTGCCCCAAACATTTCTGGAACATACTCTACTTACACCATATTTGGTAGGTGTTACTCCATTGGTTAACCTTGCGTTAGCAACAGAATGCTCATTGGGCCAGTATTCACTGGGGCAAATGGTAAATAGAGGTCGTTTGGTTGATGAGCACACACATCGCGTTGGAGCCTGTGAGTGTGTGCGTGCCAGTGCTGCCGTAGTCCACCTTGCCCGAGACTCAAGCCAGTGCCCCAAGAGACCTCACGCTCCTTTGCCACCGTCACCAAGCTGCGTGCGGTGCCGTGGACAGTATCCCGTGGGATCAACCACGACGCGATCCATTGCTGGAGGAGGAACGCCAGCAGCCCGTGTGAGCCAGCGTCGCTGACCTGCCACAGCCCCCCTCGAGCAGGAGACCTTTGTGTCCTGGGAGGAGCAGCAGCCACGCGGTGCAGCCACGCGGCCGGCGCCATTTCCTGTCTCCGTCTCACGGCACATCCGTGCCACGTTTCTGGACTAGAAATATTATTAAGGAGAGATCTCACGAAGTCCTCAGCTTGTAAGTCAAGCCTTTCTTTATAGTTTCCAGTTGAGGTAGCGTTTGGATTTCTCCGAGTGGAGGGTTGCCGGTCACCGACCAACCCCTCCCCCCGCCGCTTTCTGAATCAGTTTCGATTCTAAGTTCTGTGAATTGTTTGAGTCAATTGCCCACATTTAAACATTCTGTAAATACAGTTTCACTAACCGGATATTGATACCTGTGAAGGGTGACTGTAAATACCCCGTTACAGAGTTTATAAATAAATTTAACATATATTTTCATTGGTGTATCTGCCGCTCATTTTCTGAGGGCATATTCACGACATTAATGGCGCAGTGCAAGGGTTATCCAATAAGTGACTGTCTTTACAGAATGGGATACGTGGTGACACGATCCGATATACAATGGGCTATAGAAAATCTGACAAATCCGGACCAAATTACTACGAAATTAGCCGAATACGTGGTCGAGCTATGCGCTGACCCAACCGCAGTAACCAAGGAAAGAGTTACTGCCATCGGGGCTTGCATAATGCGAGCACAAGACGAATTTACAGCATTGCAAGAAGAGATTAAAAAACTCGAGCTAAAAAATAACTCCCTGGAAAGAGAGTTAGGAAAGGCTGAGGCACAAAATGGTAAACTTCATGACTTGTTTACGTTGCAAATTAAAGAAAGCAACGCTACTCTCAAGGCATTTGCGGGATCAGACACAGACTCTAATTCAAACCTCCCTGGGATCTCCCAGCCGCCTAGCCCTGAGAAGCACCACAGCCGCGATGTCACGCCCGGACCCATATCTCCCGTACCGTCCTTTTACGAATTCCCCCCACCGCAGTCTCGCGGAAAGAACTTAAAAATGGCGAGTCCCACCGTAGCGCAAGACTTTAGACCCACGGTCTCCTTGGAGCTGCCGACGCTCCAAACAGCGAGTCCCGATTCACCCGTTCAGCCCAGCACGTCAGCAGCAGCGCGCGAATTAAATCCGCCTGCTAGTAGTGCTCCGAGGAGCATAGTCCGGAAAAAATACCGGAGCTACCAAACGGAGAGAAACCCGTCTGACCAGGGTGATACGGATTACAGTTCGGAAGACGAACCCGTACGGAGCAAAGCCGTGTATTTACGTCCCGTTCTTAAAGAGCAATACACGGATGGCCACCGCGGCCGAGGGACAACAACTACCTCCGTTCGCCCCTATAGCGGAGCAAAGCTTCGGGAGCTGCAGGAGACGTTCGCACGAGAACCGGACGAGTCGGTAACAGACTTTTTGTATCGCGTTATGGAATTGGGCGGGGATACAATTATTTTGAACCGTAATGAAGCAAAAGGCTGTTCATGGGGCCATGAGGTATTTTTGGGGATGGGTCCAGAGGGACACCACTCGTTAACTTCCCGTATAGCTCACTGGGCTGGAAGTTTAGACCCTATAGATAGAGATGAACCAACAGAAGTGAGGGTTACAAGTTCGGCTGAACTTACTGCCGCAATTAAAAGGTTGGCGTGCGTTCAAGCAATGTACGATCACGGGGCATATTCTTCCCCATTAGATGCCCCAATTAACCCAGTGCGACTCAAAATTCTAATCCGTGGTCTGCCGCCGGGTCTAAAAAATGTATGTGATGCCAAAAAGGAGGAAATTGAACGAGTAATCGAAAGGAATAATGCCTCTGCTAATTCCCGGGAACACCACTTGACTTGGGAAGAGCTTCTAATGGCATTATCCCACAAGGGCCGAGACCTGGGCTATTCTGACCATACGCTCACGGCCAAAACTCCCAGCGACAGACGCCATACCGGCTTCAAAAGCAACCACGCGGCGACGCCGCGGGGGAAGAAGCAGGAAGTGCGCCACGCTAAGGCATCCCCTACTGCAACTTCCGCGAACTCAAGCAGCAGCACGGAGTCAGATCGCAGTCATCCGGGAAGTCCCCGAGGGAGAAATTCCCACCGCCGGAGAGATAAACAGCGTACTTCTAAGAGATCCTTCTCACCCAGAGAGAAATGGTATCGACTAGCACAGTCGCTGAATGTACCTGAATCCGTGATAGCGCCATTAGAAACGGGACTGTTAAAAGGAATAGTGCTGGCCTTGCAAAATAAATCCGGCAGCTGGAAAGAGGACAACTACAGAAGTGATCGCCGCGGCAAGGAGAATGAAGCTGGAAGCAGCAGTCCTAAAACTGTTTCACTCAGCAAGGATGCTAACCCCTTCATACCTCGCCGCCAGAGCCCAGATAAAAAGCCAAAAAACTAGACACAGCGGTGACTGGTCCAGGCCTCACTCATCGCTTTGTTAACACTTGTCAATGGTCTGAGGATCCAGAGCCTTTCATTTTGATTCCCACTGGACCTGATCGAGCTGCTGTAAAATTCCTTATTGACACTGGGGCACAGATCAGTGTTTTGAATGTGCAACAAGCCAAACGCTTGAGGATCTTACCATCCCGCAAGAAGATAAAGATACAGGGTGTTACAGGAATGCCTCATACATGCCATTTAGCCAAAACAAGGTTGTGGCTTCCTGGCGACAAGCGGAGTACCCTGGTAGAAGTGGCCCTGAGTCCGTACCCAGAGAACATCCTTGGATTTGATGTTTTAGCTGGCAAACGGTGGCATCTCCCTAACGGTACCTTGTGGTGCTTTGGCTCCTATGGAGTAGGAGCAAAAGGGACCAGAACCGCTCGGGTAGGCACTCTCCAAATTGCTCCACCCTTACCCAAATCAAGCATCACATGTGTTGCACAATATTCCCTACCAGCAGCAGCCAGACAAGGTATCACTGAGGTGATTGCAGACCTGGAAAAGAGACAAATCATCACCAGGACACACTCACCCTATAACTCACCAGTGTGGCCAGTGCGTAAACCTGACGGACGATGGAGACTCACCATTGACTACAGAAGACTCAATAGCAACACACCTCCTCTCACTGCTGCAGTCCCAAGCCTGACATCCATCGTGACGGCAATCCAAGCTGCATCACATACTTGGATGGCCTCACTGGACATTAAGGACATGTACTTTATGATCCCTCTACGTGAGGAAGACAAACCACAGTTCGCTTTCACGTGGCAAGGTTCCCAATTCACCTTCAATCGTCTTCCCCAGGGGTACAAGCACTCAGGAACCATTGCACACAATTCCCTAGCAGCACTGTTAGACACCATTGAAGTCCCAAAAGATGTAAGTGTGTACCAGTACATAGATGACATCTTTGTCGGGGGAAATGACAAAGGTAAGGTGGGTTCAGTAGCTGCAGCGATCTGGGATCTTTTAACCAAAAATGGGTTACAAGTTCCACGAGACAAATGTCAAGGCCCAAGCCAAGAGATTAAGTTTCTTGGATCCTGGTGGGTTGCAGGAGCAGTATCAGTGCCAGAGGATGCTCTTGAGGCTATTGAAAGGGATCAACTTCCCAATAACAAAAGGGAGCTTCAGCGGCTCTTGGGTACCTTGGGTTACTGGAGAAAACATATTCCAGGTTTCTCAGTAATTGCTCGTCCCCTCTATGACCTGCTTAAAAAGAACAAAGTCTGGGACTGGACCCCAAGGCACACTGAAAGCCTAAAAGTCTTGAAGGACGAATTAAAGGCTTACCAGAAATTGGGCCCTTTGCACCCACATGACCCCTTAAGGGCAGAATGGGGCTTTTCTGAACATGCTTCCTATTGTGGGGTTTTTCAAAGAGGACCCAAAGGCCCGAACAGAGCTCTTTTATTCTCTTCAACAGCATTCAAAGATGCTGAAAAGAGATACTCTGAATGGGAGAAGGGACTCCTGTCTTTGACCCGGGCTGTCAAAGAGGCCGAGAAGCTGCGCACTACGCAGGATATCGTAGTGCAGGGCCCATTCCCTTTGCTCAAAGCAATCCTAAATGGAACCCCTCCACCAGAGGGAATTGCTCAGAAGGCTACCGTGAGAAAATGGTATGCCTATCTGGAAGGGATGGCTCAGCTTATGCCTCTAAGAGAGGGACCCACAAAGGTGTCCAAATTGCAGCAGCCCATCAACCCACATACTGTTCCTCTATGCCAGCCCTACAAGCCGTCTCCTATTCAGGTAGCACCTGAAGTGACTGCTGATGCCAATACTGAAGGAGTGTGGTTCACCGATGCATCTGCCCAAAGGGTAGGATCACAGTGGCATTATAAAGCCGCAGCGCTAGAAATTGGCACAGACAGGACTGTCATTGAAGAGGGTGAAGGCAGTGCCCAAGTGGGAGAACTGCGTGCCCTCATGCTGGCTGTGGAAAATGGTGCAGAGACCATATACACTGATTCGTATGCCACTTTCAAAGGTGCCACCGAATGGATTTGCCAGTGGGAAGCAAATCAATGGATAGTTGGCAACACACCAGTTTGGAGGGCAACTGACTGGCAAAGACTACTAGAGATAAGTCGAGCCAGGACTATCAGAGTAGGATGGGTGAAGGGACACTCTAAGGAGCGAACCCCTGCTGCTACTTGGAATCAACAAGTAGATGACTTAGCAAGAATCAGTGTAGTTGATCGTGAGGAAAAGGAGTGGGAGCGACTGGCTGAGTGGCTACATATTAAGAGAGGTCACTCAGGTAAGTCAGACCTTTACTATGAATGCAGATCCAGGGGGTGGCCAGTTTCTCTGACCACATGCGAAACCATTGTTTCAGCCTGCCCTCAGTGCCAGGTTAGATTAAAAGCTAACCATCCTGGTCTGGCTCCAGCCCAGCATATTAAGAAAGACAAAGTGCTATGGAGCACATGGCAAATTGATTATGTGGGTCCCCTCCGACCTTCACATGGGAAAAAATACATACTGGTAGGGGTAGAAGTGGTTTCAGGCTTAGTCATGGCCACTGCCACTAGCACTGCTTCAGGAGCTCAAACCATTGAAACTCTAAAGAACTGGTTCAGCATTCTGCCTATGCCTGAACATATTCAGAGTGATAATGGGTCACATTTCACCTCAACCTTAGTGCAAGACTGGGCCCGAGGGGAAGGAGTCAAATGGATGTTTCATACTCCATATTATCCCCAGGCAAATGGCATGGTGGAAAGGGCAAATGGCCTCATCAAGAAGCATGCAAATGTTTCAAGGAGTAACTGGGACAAACGCCTGCCTTCTGCAGTTTTCATTGTAAACAATCGATGGGGAAATTACGGCAGCCCCAAAGTCAAGGCATTCTGCCCTGCTGACCCAGTTAGGGATGTCAGCCACATGCCAGGGGAGGCAAAGGATGAACACCCACATTCACTAACAGAGATGCAGGTGGGTCAACCAGTGTTAGTGAAACTGCCTTCTATTGGGATTGTACCCATGACACTGGCTAAGCCCAGGGGTCTATACGCTTGGGAGGCTACTGACATCAATGGAAAAACTCATCGCATAAGTGCTCGGTGGGTCATTCCGAATTACTAACTGTTAAGCCCGGCTTTAAACACCGTGGCCAGTTTTGTTTCCCCACAGAGTGACAACGGTTCCAGTGGACAGACTATCCTGGAGATGAAGACCTATCTCGGGAGTAACAGGGATCCATCACCAGTCAGGGGGTGGAGACTAGAAAACACTAGAAGTCACTGGTACTGACGTTAGAATTAAGAAGTTCTATCCTGTTGTAGTATGCTTTGTTTACAGTACAGTTGTACAGTTCTGACATACGTATATATATGTATGATGTTCTTGTGATGTTTATATATAATGTTTAATCATAGAACAGCATTTGCCCACATATACTTGCCCATAAGCAGGGGGTGGAATGTAGTGAAGGATGCTTATGGTCAGGATGGTGCCCCAAACATTTCTGGAACATACTCTACTTACACCATATTTGGTAGGTGTTACTCCATTGGTTAACCTTGCGTTAGCAACAGAATGCTCATTGGGCCAGTATTCACTGGGGCAAATGGTAAATAGAGGTCGTTTGGTTGATGAGCACACACATCGCGTTGGAGCCTGTGAGTGTGTGCGTGCCAGTGCTGCCGTAGTCCACCTTGCCCGAGACTCAAGCCAGTGCCCCAAGAGACCTCACGCTCCTTTGCCACCGTCACCAAGCTGCGTGCGGTGCCGTGGACAGTATCCCGTGGGATCAACCACGACGCGATCCATTGCTGGAGGAGGAACGCCAGCAGCCCGTGTGAGCCAGCGTCGCTGACCTGCCACAGCCCCCCTCGAGCAGGAGACCTTTGTGTCCTGGGAGGAGCAGCAGCCACGCGGTGCAGCCACACGGCCGGCGCCATTTCCTGTCTCCGTCTCACGGCACATCCGTGCCACGTTTCTGGACTAGAAATATTATTAAGGAGAGATCTCACGAAGTCCTCAGCTTGTAAGTCAAGCCTTTCTTTATAGTTTCCAGTTGAGGTAGCGTTTGGATTTCTCCGAGTGGAGGGTTGCCGGTCACCGACCAACCCCTCCCCCCGCCGCTTTCTGAATCAGTTTCGATTCTAAGTTCTGTGAATTGTTTGAGTCAATTGCCCACATTTAAACATTCTGTAAATACAGTTTCACTAACCGGATATTGATACCTGTGAAGGGTGACTGTAAATACCCCGTTACAGAGTTTATAAATAAATTTAACATATATTTTCATTGGTGTATCTGCCGCTCATTTTCTGAGGGCATATTCACGACAGATGGAGTGAACTAGTTCTAGATCTCAAATTCTTTCATTTAGTAGAAAAAGATATGTTATTTTCTTTTAACTGGGTTGGGAAAAAACAACAGCAACAAAAAAAACCCTCCTTTTTTGTTCTGAAGAAACTCAAAATTAAATCTCTTAATGACAGTTAAAGTTAGTACATATTTCTCTGGGAGTTGTAGAAGCAAAGAACTGGAAATTCATTGCATTGTAAAGCTTATACTCACAAGACTGATCCTTCCAGTTATTTCTTATCTTCACTGTTAGTAATTTATATTCTCTTTCCAGTCTTTATATAGGTTAGAGTTTCAGACACTGAACTATACACTTTTTTGTTCTGCTTACTTCAAGTGTCTTGTTCTATTAGAAATCTTTTCAAGCAATGACATTTTTAACCTTCCTTTGGATAAACTAACAGCACAGTAAATGTTAAAAACAGACATAGATTGGCCAGATGGCTTAAGGAAGATATAACACCACATTTACATCTCTTAAAGCTCTACCACTGTAACTCTTCCTAATCAGACGAAATGGTCCAAATTAGTATAGTATTTCCATTTAGACAGCATCTAAATGCATGCAGTTCAGAATAATTTAAGGTATCTAATGCATTTTATCTAAAATATTGTATAATTTAAAGAGATTGTTTCAGTAACTCTGAAGTTGTCTTCAAGAGTTTTTGAAATTAAAGTAACTTAAAACAAATTTTATCTCATTTAGTGTCATTTCATCTATAATGGTGTTTGGCAATCAACGGTCAATTGATCATCATTAAGCTACCATAGGAAGTCAAAGTGATGCCGGCAATGTATTCTGTGATACAATCATCATAGTAGAAGGAGAGATGGGTGGGTTTTAATCATAGATTGCAATTCTGAGATGTGATTAATCTTGCTCATGACAGGTCAATATCCAAAATCCTGCGTGACTGCTTCTCAAAGCACAGTCTTGCCTTATTTTGTGTCTTCCCTGACTGATTCAACACTTCTCCAGAAGGGGAATGCTATGTTAGTAGGTAATATTAAGTAATAAACATGGTAGGGACATGAATCTTAATCTTAGGAAACAATGACTTGCCTTTTTTCTCACTGTCCACAGCTGGTTTTCTTGGTTCTATGGGAGCTGCTAATTTTCTGAGAAGCAAGGAGGATTTTCATCTACCAATAAGCACCTAAGAACCCTGAGGAGCCCAGGTTAACAGTATTAATTTTGTGGTGGAAACATGTCTGAGTCATAGATAATGAGACTGTATTTAAAGTGCTGAGAGCACTTTATGGGTGGAAATGTTAAAAGTATGTAGTTACTACTATTAACAGTCTCTAAATGAGACATTCCTAGAGGATATCATATAGGTGTTGGGTACAGAAATACAAGAAATACAAGAATGGATTTGAACTCCACTCCAAGCATCTATATATTTCTAGATACCGAACCTGTGTATCAATGGCTCATATAGTGAACAAAACTAAACACTTCACTGACTTGATAGTCTGTGGAAGAGACAGTCTGGAAAAGAAGCAAATAATTAGTGACACACCATATAAGAGAGACCTGGAAGAAGGTCAAGAAATCACACTATGAGAAGGACTCAAACAGACTTTTATCACAAGAGCTCTCTCTAGGTTATCATGGTTGCATTATTTTATTAGTGTTGTTAAGGGAAGTAATCTGCCATGATTAAGCAAGGCATGGGGTACATATTGTCATTTCACTGCCTGAGAATTCATTTGAAAGGCTTAAGCACAGAAAGTCAGAAAGGTGCAGCTTTTGGTATATTCTTCAAACAACAGACAAATCAGCATAGAATCAACATATAGTTGGACAGAGATCAGACATTCTAGGGTAGCCCTGGGGGGGATGATCCTTGCCATCTGTTGTAATGGAAGTTTAGTAGAATAGTCAATAGAACATTTGTTTTTAATGGTACTGGTATGTTCTGTAATTATACTCAGCAGGTTGGGTGATCCTGTAGAGGTTTCAAACCCAATATTACAAATTGTGCAATAAAGCATGTTACCTTAGACCCTGTATTAAGGACAGATGGGCTTTTCAGATAAACCAGAAACCATTGCAGACTTCCTACCAGCTGTGTTTACAAGGCCAGCATAAGCCTGTTTTGTAGGTTTAGCAGAAATTTTCTTGGAGGACATTAGCAAATATAACAGGCATAACTCAAGCTGTAGCATAATGCACTTGTGGTCCAAAACTGACTGAAGAAAAGCCTCATTAAATAAGTTATGACCTTGATCTTGTTCACGTTTTTTAGCATACTTAGCTCCTGCATATGAATAATCCTCCAGACCACAACAGCATTATTCATAACGTTAACGAGTATTGGAACAAGGGCTTCAGTCCTAGTAGCAATGGCTATCAATTATGTTATTGTGCCTGTTGTTCATTAAAACATTTAGAAGTATACAATAAAATATAAGTAAAAGAAACCTACTAAAATTTTTATTTTCCTGATTACAGTTTCTTTAATTTTGTGACAGGAGATACAGAAGCCCTTGGAAATAATCATGTATGGTTTTTCATTACCATATGAGTAGGCATATTATTTTTTACTAATGAGGCAACACCCTTGTAAGGCATTAATGAATTGGGTTTAAAACACAAGTAAAATATATATTGGGGGGGTGGGGGGCAGAGTGATGATGGTGGTGGTGTGTGTGAATGTCAGTTGTTAGATATTTCAGCATCAAGTTCAGTTGTCAGTGAAGTTTTGTTGTCCTTTACGTTACACTGCAAATTTAATTGCTGATGCCATAACTGGGAATGGCAATTGCAGGTTGATAAAGGTTATTTGAACAATACTATAGAAATTATTTTAGATACAGTGTACACATGTATATGGACACTTCAGGGTCACAAATGATATGTAGTGGGTTGCTGTTTACTTGTTTTATGAAGAGGAGCAGTTGTTGTCTTCTTTGTGAGGATTCTAATATAGGACATTTCTTTTTGTTCTTGCCAAGGCAGAGAAGTTGTTTTAGAAGCATGTATGCTTAATATACTCTACAAACTTGATTCACACTTGCCTCATAACAAAATATTTTATGCTTATGACTAATTCCTGAAGTGCAGTTATACACTATTCCTCATCACAGAATCAGCAAGAGTAAACATATGGACTATTAGATAGATAAAGATAGACTAATCGCAGTGAAAGCTGGGAATTTCATAGTCAAATTTGTACAATGAAGAAAAATAAATTGGATATATTTTCATGCAAACAAAGGCTAGCTTTTCTATATATATATATTCTGTAATGATACAGACTACTTATGTATTGGTATCATTACTGAGCATCATTACAGAATGATCCTGAGGAGTACAGAAGCTGCTGTACTGTACAACACACTAAACCTGTCACTATTCATATATCCTTATTATTTCTACAGCCTTTAAACAATGTGGTATAGCTAACTCTGTGTTAGCAGCATCTTACAATTTGTTATACACAAAGCAGTGTGCTTCATGCTCTGGTGTCTCTTCTCATAGGCCCTAGTCTAGATTGAAAGGCCATCATGAGGTCAGCTTGCTGAAGGAAAATGATGTCTTATGGGGAGTACTTGCCATTAGTTTTCTGACAAAACTAATTCTGTAAATGCAAATGAGACATGCTGAACTTTCACCAAGGGATGACATGCTGTTTTCCTCACAAGTATCTGAAGTGGCATATCACCTAGTTTTAAGACTAATCATACAACATCTGTGTCTGAGACACTTTTAGGTTGCCTTTATAGGCAGTGGGAGGAAAAAAGTAACTTTTGTAGTTGCATCCTAAAACATATGATACAAGAAAGATGAACTGCATACAAAACATGTCTAACTCCCTCCATTGACCATACAAGAATCTAGATGATCAAGTAATAATGAAATTGTGGATGTTTAAAGAAGCATAATCTAAATCCCCATTTTTTGAGTCATTTTTGTGCAAGCAAAAGCCCCTTTGTAATGGAAAATGTTGTTATTTAAATTTAATTCTATGAAATTCTGCCCATGTTGGAAAAGTAGAAGGTCCCACAAATTATAAGAAAAAATAGATACATTATTTCAAAGGGAACACAGAACGTGATTCCATGTATTCAAAACATGCTTCATTTCTTAGAATCATCAAATCATTGAATGGTCTCAGTTGGAAGGGACCTCCAAAGGTCGCCTAGTCCAACCCCCTCTGCAGTAAGCAGGAGGATCTATGGCATCTGGCCATTTCTATGACCACACAAATTAAAAGCAATGAATGGCATTCTAGACCAAATGTATTCTACTCACATCTGAATTTTAGCATAATTTTGTGATTTTTTATTTACTCAGTTTCCACAATTGTTCCAGGAAGCCCTAACAGTGTCATGCCTCCTCCATTTTATCCTAGCGAGTCTATCATCTTTCAGCAAATCAGTTGCAGACTAAGCCTTACCTGCAGCTGAAAAGAAGGGAGAAAATAGGACTAGCTGTCCATATAAAGAGGGAAACAGCATTGCCCCAAGATAGCACAGGTGTGAGCATAGCCTCTTATTCATGCTTCCTATGGCAACAGAAATGAATAGATTTAATTTAGAAAAAGCACAAGATAAAGAGAAATGGAAATGTAGTATAATAAATAACAGAAAAGAGTAAAGGACAAGAGGCCACAGAGAAGTAAAAATTGATACAAGATTCCATTGAGTATGATTCAAAGCAAAGATGGAAAATAAATGATGGAGTAGAATATATTAAGTGAAAAATAATACATATGCATACACATATGTAGAATAATAAACATAACTGCAGTCAGGAGTGGTTAATGAAATTAGATCAGGAAAGAACAAAAGTATGAGAAATTTACTAGATGAAAATGGTGGTTGCTGTGGTGACTCCTTTACTCACATAACACCAAAGTCTATATTTACAGCCTTTTATTGATTTCCTGAAAAACCTTTCTTTGAAGACTACTTTTAGAAAAGACATAACATGTAACTCCAGCATTTTGCTGACATCAAGATGTCATCCTCAGAAATAACACTTTTTTTCAGGTGCTGCTTCCAGAGTGAGGTAGTGACAGGGTCCATATTTCAGGAGTAAAGAGAATAGTTAGCACATGGGCAGTGACATTTGATCGTCTTAATACTGTACTGACTTAGTGCATATCTAGCAGAATAATAAATTATAAATTACGCTTGTACATATACACCTGTAATTCAGAGCTCAAGAACCACATTAAACGAGTTTTGTAGCCTCAATCCAATTGCCAGAAGCCAAGTGTCCACATCAATAAACCCACAACATCAGATGAGATTAATTAGCGCACTAGTACACAATGTCTGTGCACCTGCCAAGAACCAAATGGTCAAAAAGCTAGACTGCACCTTTACTCTGGAGTTATGCTTACCCTTTCAAAGTTCCAGTATGTCCCAAGACTGACAATTTCAATCTCACTGAAGAAAACTGAGGATGTTTCTAATGAGCATCCTGAGGTCTTCACTGGGAGGAATACAGTATTGAAGGTAGGATGTTTTTCCTCATCACTATGGAGTCTCCTCGGCTTTCTTTTAATATGGTTTCCCATTATGACCTTCTCCCTTTCACCAGTTGCCAGGAAAGGGCTGAATGCTGTTGTGGAGCCTTTCAGTAACCGCCAGGGCATTTTGTCTGGCAGGAACTTCCTGGGGCTGTCAAACCCTTTCCCAGCAGCACTCACAGAGTCGGAGTTCAGACAAGCTGGGCAAGTGGTACTTGGCCATGGAGTGCCTTGTAAATCCGGTTCAGTCCTGCTCAGGCCCGGGGCAGTCCATCCACACCCCTAGAACTGACACAACCTAATGCTTCCCCCTAGCACTGGCAAAACTGTATTTAGATGGCTAGAACTCACCTGTGGTCCACACACAAAACAGCATGGATTTTAGCTCTGGTAAGGAATGCATTTGCTAATAAATAAAGGAGCTGAAATCTGCTTAGAATTTGTGCACTAAAATGAACATTTTCTTTCTCTTCAGATGTGACCTGTTGAACTATGCTCTCCTGTCAGTAATATGAAGAGGAGAGTTTCTTACCATGAAGGTGGAAGACATAATAACAGAGAACTGTCTTCTTGGTAGAAGAGAACAAATGCTCAGGCAAAAATTCTAATCATTACCTGTTTTTCTGATGTGGAAAAGGTAGTGTATATATTATTTGAAGTATCAGGGTAAACAACAAAAAGTTTCAGGATTGTGAGTTAGATTTCAGAACCTTTTCTCTGAAGAAGAGTTTAATAAGACAGAAAATATTATTAAGAACTTTTCAGAACATAGGTTATATGTGAATTGAGGTTTAGAATGTACTCACATGAAAATTGTTCAAAGTTATAGCTACCAAGGAAGTGTAAAGGTGACAATATTTCTGTCCATAGGCCATTATATAGTGACCGCAATGCTGACCTACCAGACTTCGTTTTTCTGCTGGAGGCTATTCAAATTCCTTGACAGATTAGTCATAAATTTAGAGTGCAGGCATGGGGATCATGCCTATGCTGAAAAATTAGATGTGCATTTGTGATCCAGACTGTTTCCTCAATGGATGATTGAACACAGAATCAAAGAAGAGATGAAAGGCAGTGTTTTACCCTCTGAACCACCCTGCGTCTTTATTTCATTTTTGATTGTTCCCAATATCCCATTCATCAGCTGCTATTTTGCAAAATTCAGGCATGGATGAGCATTTTGAACTATGCTGTATTAATTAAATTTCAACTTCTGATGTATTAACGATACAGCACCTTTTGTGAGTCACTGTTTCTTAAATGAAGGCTAACTTGTCTTTCGGCATTAGATTCTTACCAAATTGCATTTGTTTGACAATGTAAGAGAAGCAAACTCACAGAATCAAACACGCAGGGTTGCCTTTCAAGTTAAACCCTGATAGGTTTTAACACAATACTTCTTTTAATAACGCAGTAGGAACTTTGTCAAAAGGCCAGCCAACAAAGCAATCCTTTTCATTGTTATGGTTTATGAAAGAAGCTCTGATAATGGCTGAACTCTCTCCAGAAAAAAAGAAAAAGGTGGAGTTAAAGCAACCTAATTTTAAAGAGAAATAACTTTGGTATAGGTGAGGACAATGTAAGAGTGAAATGCTTTCTTGTCCAGCAAAGATGGTCAGTGAATAAGTTTACAGACATTTTGAATTAATTCTAAGCACAATTTAGGCATACTTTTCCTACAGAAGATTATCAAGTTTGTCATACTAAGTACTATATCTATTTTGAAAGCTTTTATAATGTGTATCTTTGACCTATACTCATTAATGAGCTCATTATAGGTAACACAGCTATCCTTGGGCATCTGTCTAAGCAGGTTAAATTGTGTGATCATTTGTTGCCACCAGATCCTCTGAGCTGGTGTCTAGCAAGTGTTCTTACCTATTCTCTTTATTAACTAACAAGGAGAAAAAAGGAAAAAAGAAAAAAGAATAGTGTCTTTCTTTGCAATTTAATAGGGAGAAAATTCTCAGCTTAGAAGATGAAAATATTCTGAGTTCCCATATTTTAGTTCATAGAATAGAAATTATTTGTACAGGCTTCCCCCTAAATTTCCTCAAGGCATGCCCATAGTGATCTAGCCTTCCTCCCACTGAGTAAGCTTGAATAAAGACCAGAGTAGTATTCACAGACTGCTGTTGCCACTAACCTTTCCTATCAAGACTTCAAGCACTCTTTTAGATATGCACAGTTTCAGCAGAGAAGTAGGTCTTTCTGGTTCCTTGCATTCAAATAGATTGAGCCACAACAAAGAATCAGGGGTAATGAGTTTAGTGTCAAATTTTGTCACACTTTTCTAGGTGAATTTGAGCAGGTCATTCTTTCATTATGTTTCCATTTTTCTACCTGAAAAAAAAGGAAGAAGAAAATTTACCACGTTCTATGGTCCATTAAAATGTATAAATTTCTATACTAGTATCTGTTGTAATTATCCTACTGACAAATGGACTCAGTAAAGTATTTCATTCTGGACACACTTAATGTCTGTATTCTGTCTAGGTTTTTAGTCAAAATTGGGGAAGGTTTGTTTGGGTTGTCTTTAAAGTAAAATAAGAATTTAAAAGACAATATTTTTTTTCTTGAAGAAGGAAAACTTAATATTTTTAACCATAATAAATTCAGTGTTCTAAAAAGGCTTGTGGTTACACGGCAGGGCCTAGTGCCTGTCACTGCAGTGTTTTTCACTGGGGGTTCATGCAAGGCAAATCCACTGTAAAACTATCTTTTGAACTGCTTGAACTGACATTCACAGATGTCCACAGACATCTACGTTATAAGCAAGTGTTTTTATGTTGTCTTTCACAGAGTGTGTATATTTACAAAAGCATTATGCTAACATCAATTTAAGTGTTACAAGATTCCCTCTTAGTCATTCTAAGAGGTTTGCTGCCTGTTTAATTTTACAGTGACACAAAAGGATTAAAAACTACCAAGAAGTGTCATGTCTTATTGGGTCTGAGCTTGAATATTGTTATTTTTTGCTGCCTTTTGCTGACTTTTAAGTCAGAGAGTTGTGGTCAAATTTAATGAAATTGTGGAGAAATTTAATGAAATTCAACAAGGGCAAGTGTTGAGTCTTGCACCTGGGAAAGAACAACCCCAGGTATCAGTACAGGTTGGGGACTGACCTGCTGGAGAACAGTAAAGGGGAAAAGGACATGGTTGTCCTAGTGGATGGGAGGTTGACCGTGAGCCAGCAATGTGTTCTTGTGGCAAAGAAGACCAGTGCCATTCTGGGGTGTATTAGAAGGGGTGTGGTTAGTAGCTAGAGAGAGGGTCTCCTCCCTCTCTACTCTGCCCTGGTGAGGACACATCTGGAGTATTGTGTCCAGTTCTGGGTCTCGCAGTTCAAGAAGGACAGGGAACTGCTTGAAAGAGTACAACACAGAGCCACAAATATGATTAGGGGATTCGAACATCTCCCTTATGAGGAGAGATTGAAGGAACTGGGGCTCTTTAGTTTGAAGAAGAGGAGACTGAGGGGTGACCTCATTAATGTTTATAAATACGTGCAGAGTGAGTGCCAAGAGGATGGAGCCAGGCTCTTCCCAGTGATGTACAATGACAGGACAAGGGGCAATGGATGGAAGTTGAAGCATAGCCTGAGACTGTGTCCTCTTGTTCTGGTACTGGCTGACTGGGAGAAGAGACCAACACCTGCCTGTCTACAACCTCCCTTCAGGTAGTTGTAGAGAGTAATAAGGTCAACCCTGAGTCTCCTCTTCTCCAGGCTAAGCAACCCCAGCTCCCTCAGCCTCTCCTCGTAGGGCTTATGTTCCAAACCCCTCACCAACTTTGTTGCCCTTCTCTGGACACGCTCCAGCAAGTCAACATCCTTCCTAAACTGAGGGGCCCAGAACTGGACACAGGACTTGAGGTGTGGCCTAACCAGTGCACTGTACAGGGGCAGAATGACCTCCCTGCTCCTGCTGGCCACACTGTTCCTGATGCAGGCCAGGATGCCATTGGCCCTCTTGGCTGCCTGGGCCAACTTCCTTCTCAGAAAAGAAAAATAAGAAAAAAAAAATGAGAAAGAATCATAATTATATTTGATATGTAGATATTACATTCCCCTTGAATAAGTACCATATGATGTTTGAGAAAAGAAAATATTTCTAACATTTTCTTTGTAGCAAGCTAAACTTGATGAGTCTTCAGAAAATATTAAGACATTTTCTAGCTCACTCTGAGGGCTTCAAATTTCATTCTAACTTGAAATACATCATCAAATATATAAAATGGAGAGCTTTCAACTTTCTCTACAAAATACTTCAAAATGTATATTTGAAAAATAATAATAAAGTGACAGCCATAATAATCTCACAAATATCCTTTACTTGTACAACATAAATATGCTTTATATGTAGAACACATTTTATACTTAACTACCTCTTGCCTTTGTATTATACAAATATTTGGGTTTATCATTTCTTCCTTCCATCTTTTCCCCTTCACCAAGTCAAATAAACAATTGGTATCATTAGATCAATTCAAATAATGATGTAATCTACAGGTTCCGGCATGAATTAGGAGTCTTTCATGGTTGCAGTTATGAAAGGGACTCTCAGCAAAAATCTTCCCCAGCTGAGGAGTCCTACAATATGCTGTACATTTTTTATGCAAGGAGAAAGATCTTTCATGAAGGGAAAAAAAAAAAAAGAAGGCTATAATCTCTCCCAGGTGCTAATGACTTTCTCTTAATTTTTGTAGGCAAGAATCCTTGTGTTCTGTTTTGGTCCAAAATGGCTTTTGTAGAGAAGTATTTTCTCAATCTCTTTTTCATCTTTTGTCACTTGATTAGCTTTGTGTCCTGCCTCCCTTCTTTGTTCTCTACAAACCCTGTAGAAAAGTTAATCCCACCTCAGCAGGAGACCTTATAAACATTGCTGATGTCTCTTCTCATGAGGAGACTGCAAGGCCCAAACATTGCAGTCTCGCTGTTTGACCTGTGTCTCTGTATGCCAATAGGTCATAAGTAATTTCTTGTACAAAATGCCATAGTAGCTGGAAAGTTGGAAAGATGCAACAACAAGATGATATAGACCCAATCTGAGCTCCAAGTTCCAACACACACTTACTTATTTCTTTATATTTACAATCACTGACTGAAAAAAATAGATTAATGTAGGAATAAATTATGAGATTTTAACTGTCCTCTTGTATTTTCATTGCATTCGTTTGCTTATTTTGCTTGGTTTGTTTCCTAGCTAGTAAATCAAAAATTATGTATCTTTCAGCAATTTTTCATTGACTCTATGAGCTTATTAAAGTCAATAGCAAATGGTATTGTTATGCTCCTCACCACCATTATTTATTTGGCAATATTTCTTACTTGGTAAGCATTATGGATTTCTGACCTGCACTGAAATCAATTACTTAAATAAGCGAGGATTCTATTGCTCCTACATATAGACATAGGTTTGGGTTTTTTTAAATGGTAATCTGTCCATTTATCCAGTCATGGTATATGTAATGACATTATAGACAGTATATTAATTGACTAGGATATAAAACAGGAGATTTTATGCTGCCACAGAGAATTAGTTCATGTCTTGGCCATGCTGCTGCCATTGAAACAGTAGCAAGTGGGAAAAGTCCTTTTCCATTTGTGCTGCAATTGTATTCTCTGCTGTCAATATGCAGAACCCAGTGCAGCTGCATTAGGGTCCTGACACAACCAGGTTTATCACAGTATCACCAAAGTTGGAAGAGACCTCAAAGATCATCAAGTCCAACCCGTCGCCACAGACCTCATGACTAGACCATGGCACCAAGTGCCATGTCCAATACCCTCTTGAACACCTCCAGTGATGGTGACTCCACCACCTCCCTGGGCAGCCCATTCCAATGGCAAACAACTCTCTCTGTGAAGAACTTTCTCCCCATCTGAAGCCTAAACCTCCCCTGGTGCAGCTTGAGCCTGTGTCCTCTCATTCTGGTGCTGGTTGCCTGAGAGAGGAGACCAACTCCCTCCTGGCTACAATCCCCCTTCAGGTAGTTGTAGACAGCAGTGAGTTCTCCCCTGAGCCTCCTCTTTTCCAGGTTAGACAATCCCAGCTCCCTCAGCCTCTCCTCATAGGGCTTGTGCTCAAGACCTCTCACCAGCCTCGCTGCCCTTCTCTGGACATGTCAACATCTTTCCTAAACGGAGGGGCCCAGAACTGGACACAGGACTCAAGGTGTGGCCTAACCAGTGCTGAAATTATATGCTTCAAATGCTCAGAAATATATCAAATAGCACTGCTTCAGAAAATCATGAACACCTTTCACACCTGTAATTCTCTGAAATATTAAAAAAAAATAAATTGCCAAACCTACAATTTCTGTGTTAAAGATCCTAAAACACCTTCTCACTGCATCTTAAGCTATGTTTAGAAGTCATCTATTCCAAACACAATTGTCTTCAAAGGTCTTTCTGTTGATATCAAGCCCTATCTGAAGTAGGTGTTCTGTGGTCACAGCTACTAAAAACTTACATACCTTAGTTTATAAACAGAGATGCTGGAAATATTCCTTCCTTGCCTTTTTGTCAGGGAGAAATTCATATGTGCCTTTTTCAGTCAATGGTTAAATCTACCTGTCTCTTTCAAGATAGGAATGATTTTCTGATGCTGGTAAGTGACCGAAACTCTTCACTGCAGCAGTGGAGTACAGGAGACGAGATAATGCCCTATCAAATCACTTTCAGTACTGCAGATTACAAGAACACCCAGGGCTGAACTTATATTCAGCACAAGTCATCCAAGAAAAAAGGATATAATGAGAGATTTCATCTTAGAGCACTATGCTTCTCAGCAAGAAAAGACTGAAATTTATCTAACAGACTGCTGCTCATTTCTGGGGAGATGTTTGAATTCACTTCAGAGATAGGTGACTTGTTATTCCACTAGCAGAAGAGAACACAGAAAACATCAAACCAAGCTAGAATAAGAGATAAAGGAGAAGGAATGTTGTATTTTTTCCCTTGTCTGCCTCAACAGAAAGCAGATGCTTTTTTCTTTTTCCCAGTCTCCATATTTTATTAAAATAGACTAATTTTATTTTACTTAGAAGTTCACCCTAGGCCTAATACTGTCAATCACCAAATAGTCCAGAGTTCAAAACAGGGAATGGATTTTCAGCTGTGGAAATCTGAATCTCAGGAGTGATTCTTCAACAGGTCTCTTGGTCCACATACATTAGGATGCAAGGATGTGATTGCATGGTCTGGTGACAGAGGTATTGCACCAGAAACAGAGGACACAGTCTCAAGCTGTGCCAGGGGAGGTTTAGGCTGGACGCTAGGAATAAATTCTTCATAGAAAGTGTGATTGGCCATTGGAAAGGGCTGCCCAGGGAGGTGGTGGAGTCACCATCACTGGAGGTGGTTAGGAAGAGACTTGATGGGGTGCTTGGTGCCATGGTGTAGTTGATTAGATGGTGTTGAATGATGGCTTGGATACAATGATCTCAAATGTCTCTTCCAACCTGGTCTGGTCTGGTCTGGTCTGGTCTATTCCATTCCATTCCATTCCATTCCATTCTATTCTATTCCATTCTATTCTATTCTATTCTATTCTATTCTATTCCATTCCATTCTATTCTATTCTATTCTATTCTATTCTATTCTATTCTATTCTATTCTATTCTATTCTATTCTATTCTATTCTACTTAAAGGAGAGTATAACACTGGAGGATTTTTTGAGATTCTATGGTTTGTCTGTGTGTGCATCACTTGTACCTTAGCAAAAAGAGATAACATCAAGAGAATGGCAATAAAAATAAACTTTCCAGAAGCTTGGAAACCAAGAATATACATAGAGGAAATTGGATAATATTTATACAAACCATACCAACAATGCCAAAATTTGAATAATGGAAATTGAAATGATGACAATGATTGATAGTCTTTTGAGCAAGGAAGGTAAACTGAAACGCTTGCATGAATAGGAAGAAGTCAGCTAATTCTTACATCTGTTTGCAGAGAGCTGATTAACATCCCTAGGGCTCTGGAAATGTAAACTGGCTGATGTTAGTGATCAGCTGACGCTGCTGTAAGGAATTGAGGACCCAGCTGCCAATGGCAGCATGACTTAGTAGTGGGACTCATTACTTAAGCTAGGCTAAACCTCTCTCACAAGCAATCATAATGAAGTTGCATGATAGTTATGCTGAATTGAATATATTTCATGCAGACCCCTGAACCTAAGAAAGCTGGGACACAAAGTAGTTACTGTGGGATTTCTTCCAAACTTTTCAGATCACTACCAACATCCAAAAATGTGTGGATGTGATTCTTTACTGGTTTTGCATGCCTACTAGGTCCTTTTGATTCCTACTCAACTAAGCTTACCCTACTAAGTCTATATGCCTACCTCTTCCTTTAATCCAACATAAGTCCAATATGGACACAGTCTGATCATCTTTCTTCTCCTTTCCTATGGCATATCAGTGCAAGGATAAAAACAGTATGTGTGGTGTCCCTGTTCGTGTACTGGTAGTGATCCTTAAATGACAATTCCATAGTGCTAGGTCTGACCACCCACTACACCTTGTTGTAATCCAAGCTTAACTAGAAGGACTTTTAAGACAGCCTGATTGTGTACCTCCAGTGAGAGGAACCACATTGTCATCCCACAGCTACTTGCAAAGGAAGGGGAAAGGTAAAACTTGAACAATGGAACCTGAAAATGAGATATAGAGTTGGAATATGAGATGAAGCAGAGACATCTAAATGAGGACTTAAATATTGAGAAACTATCACTATAAGGTGAGACAGAGCTGCTTAGAAGATGACTGGACTGCATATTCCAGGAGATTTCTTCCAATCAAACTGTTATGAAAAAAAGCTGACAAATTCACTTTGACATTTCTGCATGCAATTTACTTTTCCCCCATTCTTTTTAGAGGGATGGTAGTATTTCTTTTTCTTTCTTTCTTTCTCTCTCTCTTTCTTTCTCTTTCTTTCTCTTTCTTTCCTTCTTTTTCTTTCTTTCTTTCTCTCTCTCTTTCTTTCTCTTTCTTTCTCTTTCTTTCCTTCTTTTTCTTTCTTTCTTTCTTTCTTTCTTTCTGTCTTTCTTTCTTTCTTTCTTTCTTTATTTCTTTCTTTCTTTTTCTTTCTTTCTTTCTTTTCTTTCTTTCCTTCCTTCCTTCCTTTCCTTCCTTCCTTCCTTCCTTCCTTCCTTCCTTCCTTCCTTCCTTCCTTCCTTCCTTCCTTCCTTCCTTTCTTCCTTCCTTCCTTCCTTTCTTCCTTCCTTTCTTCCTTTCTTTCTTCCTTTCTTTCTTCCTTCCTTCCTTTCTTTCTTCCTTTCTTTCTTCCTTTCTTCCTTCATTTCTTTCTTTCTTTCTTTCTTTCTTTCTTTCTTTCTTTCTTTCTTTCTTTCTTTCTTTCTTCCTTTCTTTCTTCCTTCCTTCCTTCCTTCCTTCCTTCCTTCCTTCCTTCCTTCCTTCCTTCCTTCCTTCCTTCCTTCCTTCCTTCCTTCCTTCCTTCCTTCCTTCCTTCCTTCCTTCCTTCCTTCCTTCCTTCCTTCCTTCCTTCCTTTCTTTCTTCCTTTCTTTCTTCCTTTCTTTCTTTCTTCCTTCCTTTCTTTCTTCCTTCCTTCCTTCCTTCCTTCCTTCCTTCCTTTCTTCCTTCCTTCATTTCTTTCTTTCTTCCTTTCTTTCTTTCTTTCTTTCTTTCTTTCTTTCTTTCTTTCTTTCTTTCTTTCTTTCTTTCTTTCTTTCTTTCTTTCTTTCTTTCTTTCTTTCTTTCTTTCTTTCTTTCTTTCTTTCTTTTTCAAGAATATTGCTAAAGCTTTGATTTCAGTGGGATTTACAATCCTCTCTTGATTAATATATTATTTTGAACTGCTACTTAAATAAGTTGAACACTGTAAGTAGCATTCTGCAAGATATTCACATATCGTATGTTGAGCCATCCTGAAGGGAGGTTGTAGCCAGGTGGGGATTGGTCTCTTATCCCAGGCAAACAGCACCAGAACAAGAGGACACAGACTCAAGCTGCACCAGGGGAGTTTTAGGCTGGATGTTAGGAAGAAGTTCTTCACAGAAAGAGTGATTGGCCATTGGAATGGGCTGCCTGGGGAGGCAGTAGAGTCACCATCACTGGAGGTGTTTAGGAAGAGCCTGGATGGGGTGCTTGGTGCCATGGTTTAGTTGATTAGATGGTGTTGGATGATAGGTTGGACTTGATAATCTCAAAGGTCTTTTCCAACCTGGTTAATTCTATTCTATTCTATTCTATTCTATTCTATTCTATTCTATTCTATTCTATTCTATTCTATTCTATTCTATTCTAAATAAATATTTTCAAAGAGCAGGATTTCAGCTTAAAGAGAAATAATGTAGGGATTCTCTCTTATTATTGTTATTTTGGCACTCTTGCCCTGCCCAAGAAACCATTTAGCAAAAGCAAAAATCTAGTTTATTAGTGTCTGTTTGTTACTAAATAGAGATGTACTGAACTACACCAGCATAATTCATAGAAATGTTCAAGAAGAATTTTGATACTTTGTTATTTCTGCTTCCATTGTTTTATTTGCTTTGCACTGCTTAATAATCCTTGTCACGTTATTTCTCATTATTTATAAAAGTGACAGAGTAGGCAACATTCTATTCTATGGAATCCAGCTTTCACATAGAAAAGTAGGCCAGAGGGAGAAAAAAAAATAGATCATGCTCATCTATAAAACTAGAAACTGTTGCCAAATTAGACTATTTATGTTTCATTCCTGTCTCTTGGTTCTATATTTAGCTGAAGGAGAGATTCACACCATTGCAATTTTTTTCCTTATTTCATCATTTATTTTTAACAATCAACTGATTTCTGTAAGATTTATTTCTTTTCTTAGAGCAACGTATCAAAACAAGTTGTCAAAACTACTCATTCCTGAAAGACAAAAATGCTCACTCTTCAGCATTCACATGGTCAGTCATGGTTCAAAGAAAAGGGAACAGAATGACTGGTAATTCAGTCATCAGTAAATTTGCAGATGACACCAAGTTGAGAGCAGGTGTTGATCTGTTAGAGGGTAGAAGGGCTCTGAAGAGGGACCTTGACAGGCTAGACAGATGGGCAGAGTCCAATATGATGGCATTCAACAAGTACAAGTGCCATGTGCTGCACTTTGGTCACAACAACCCCATGCAGAGCTACAGGCTGGGGTCAGAGTGGCTGGAGAGCTGCCAAACAGAAAGGGACCTAGGGGAACTGATTCACAGACACCTGAACATGAGCTAGAAGTCTGCCCAGGTGGCCAAGAAGGCCAATGGCATCCTGGCCTGCATCAGAAATGGTGTGGCCAGCAGGAACAGGGAAGTTATTCTGCCCCTGTGCTCCGTACTGGTTAGGCCACACCTTGAGTCCTGTATCCAGTTCTGGGCCCCTCAGTTTAAGAAGGACATTGAGACTCTTGAACATGTCCAGAGAAGGGCAACAAGACTGGGGAGAGGCCTTGAGCACAAGCCCTACAAGGAGAGGCTGAGGGAGCTGGGATTGTTTAGCCTGGAGAAGAGAAGGCTCAGGGGAGACCTTACTGCTCTCTACAACTACCTGAAAGGTGGCTGTCAACAGGAAGGGGTTGCTCTCTTCTCCCAGGCAACCAGCACCAGAACAAGGGGACACAGTCTCAAACTGTGTGAGGGGAGGTTTAGGCTTGAGATGGGGAGAAAGTTCTTCACAGAAAGAGTTGTTAGCCACTGGAATGTGCTGCCCAAGGTGGTGGTGGAGTCACTGTCCCTGGTGGTGTTCAAGAGGGGACTGAACGTGGCACTTGGTGCCATGGTTTAGTAGTCCTGAGGTGTTGGGTGACAGGTTGGACTTGATGATCTTTGAGGTCTTTTCCAACCTTATTGATTCTATGATTCTGTGATTCCGTGATTCTATGTTTATGACAGCATTACTTTTCCCCATCAATTTATATCAATTGGCACAATAATTCTTTACATTATTTCTTAGTTATTTTTTCATGAAAATTCCCACATCTCTAGGACAAAAATGTTATAATTTTGTTAATCAATAGTTAACATCAATACCTGACCTTTTCTTCATATTTAATCTAAAACCTCTGGATTTTAAGGGGACTTAATACTCTAACTGAATGTTTTTTTGCTTACCTTTGGCCTTGTAAGTTCTCAAAAGAAAAAGAAATCCTCCTTTTTGCGTAGCATCTTTACTTGTCATTCAGTATTGAAGTAAATGTATTGGATTAACTGAAATGAAAACTTTGTATTTTTCAGACATAAAAGCAAAAATTTTTGGTTTGTGAGTAAGTTTACTGTAAACAATGTTTGACAAGTTTAGACAAATAATTACCTATTGCTTTCTCTTTTTTTTTCCTCTTTTTTTTCCCTTTGGCATGTGATTACCAAAAAAGATATAGTTTTATTGTTTTTTGACTAAAAGAATGAAAGTGATGAATAAGAAGATCAGTTAATGCTGAATAACAAACCCATAAAATTGTTCATGAAAGCTGGGGGTTTTGCATGCAAAACTAAATAGTCACACACAGAACAGTAATTTCCTAAATATTCATATTGAACAAAAACTTCTCTGCATGAGCGTTTGCTAGCAATGAATATTAAGCAGCAGGAATATGAGCTGCAGAAACAGCTGTGCAGAACTGAAGCAAAAGTTCACTTAACCCTATTTCTGCAGTATCTGTACAGCTCAATTTATCAGGAATCTTTCACTCATCACTTCATGAAGATATAAACATACATAGAGGTCTTCTGTCTGCACAGATCTCCCAGTTATTGCCATAAATCAATGTTTTACCTCTTTCCTCACCCCACCCTGGTGTTACTCAGGACCTGAAACCTCAAGAAAACAAGCAGAGTGTATCTAATTTTATTTCCAAACTGCTAAGTTGGAGTAAGGTGAAGCATTTTAAAACATCCAATGTCATTCACTTTCTCATTACAGTCATTAAGGACAAAGGTCCTCAGTGCACTATTACTGATTTACAATATTGAAACGTGTCCCTTTTTTTGAGTCAGAATGTGTAAAAAAGAAGTCAAACTTTTGGTATTGCAGTACAGGATTAATGTTGTCAAGCTAGGTGTATTACAACACTGATCCTCTAAACAGCTTGACAGAGCTACATTTTATTTGGTTGAGTGCCTTCAGCAGTACAACATGCAACGTGACCTTACAGAAGAGAGAAAGTGCCAATGAATAAATGGATTGCTCAGATAGTAAATTTGAAACAAACTGAAGGAGGAGTGGACTATTGAAGGGATAATTTTCCCTTCTCACTAATGAAATATTTGGTTGTCATGAATAAAGCCCCCTGAAAAGAAAAAGAAAAGTGCCTTTTTTTCCTTTATTTTAATGACTTTGGAATAGTATCCCAATGTTTCTACATCAACCATCCAATACACAGATTTATTCTTTATACAAAGTGGAATCTGCCACAGCCTTATCGATTTCATATACGATTGCATGTACTTTTTATCAGTGGTTGCTTGGATAAAACAATGTCTTGAGAATAGTCTAGGTTTTCAGTCAGCTAATAGGATAGCATAACTGAAAATGAATATCCTAAACTGCATATTGCTCGAATTTTGCATGTAATTTGATTTTAAGATGCTTCAATGATCACTAAAAATGACTATTGCCTGGTTATAGTCTTTGCTAAATAGGCTGCTTACATCTGTAATTTTTAAATGTTCAAATGCCTGTCATACTATCGCCACAGCTGTTGGTCAGTCAATAGCAGAAAAGTCATAAAGCAAATGTGATAGTTTCAAACTGGAACTGAGAAGTCTTGTGGTGGGAAGGATACCATTCGGTCCCTATGTACATTGAGAACTGCAGTTTCTGTGATCCAGCCTAGCTAAATTCTCTAATCAGTCTACTGACTTCACTGCTTCTACAGGTAATCATGGACAGAATCACAGGATATATCTGGTAGGAAGAGACCTTGAAGATCATCCAGTCCAACCTTTGACCCAGCACTGAAGGGTCAACATTAAATTGTGTCCTTAAGCACCAGGTTGACGTGCAACTTGAACACTCCAAGGGATGGTGACTCCACTACTGCCCAGGGCAGACCATTCCAATGTTTGGTAACCCTTTCAGTGAAGAAAAATTTCCTAATATCCAGCTGTCATAGGCTAAATTTTAGTCTGTTGCTATTCATACCACCCTGCTTCATGCCAGCCTCAAAAATGAAAGTGCTGGCTGGGGCAAAGTATTATGGGGCTTGTAGTTCAGATTGTAACATGGAAAGCTTCCTGTTCCAGTTGGTTTTGGGTCATGGGTTATGGGTGTGGGTTTTTCTGCTGGGATGGAAGTGGGAGGAGGAGGGATGAGGGGGTAACTATGGCTTGGGTTTTTAGCTCACTTCCTTCTGCCTGCTGCTTTCTTCCTTCTACTGTGTTTTTTCTGCAAAAAGGCTAAGGTAATCCTGCATCTATTTTCCAGGATGATTTGATGTACTTTCACTTTCTCCATCATATCCTGTTACAATTGTACTGAATTACATAGCAGTGGTAGGGAGGAAGCGCTGTCATTCTTCCTGCCACAAGGGAGACCTTGATGCTCAGCATCAGACACACCAGCCCACACACTCCTGATGCAGTATGTGGAATAATAATGCAGGTTTTAGCTAGAAATTTTCGAAAGGAAAACAAACAAACAAACAAACATCCAGTAAAACAGGCTAGACCTTTTCAAGAGAAAGAAAGATATTCTGGATCTTCAAAGGTTTTAATAATTTGGTTTAAGTCTTCTAATTAACAATGAAAAACATTATGCACTGATAGCCCAACACATATTCTATTAGACTTTATATAGAGTGGCTATTAAATTACATGTACAATTAATATTCATAGAAAAGGTGAATAAGATTACAGATGCCAGAATTTGTTTGAAGTGGCAGTAAGTTTAGCATGCATTTCATATTCTGTTCTTATTCTGGTTTGTTATCAGCTGTTTGTTTTATTAAAACATATCTTGAGGCTTTATTGAGACAGGTATCTGATTTCCACAAGTTTTGTCTCTAGACCCCGTCTCAAGATTCAAGGGTAAATACTGGCTGACTTGTCTCTGAAGAATATACATTTTCAGTGGCCCTTAGAGTCATTTGCCTTCTCAGTACCAAATAATTTGAGCGGATACCATGGTTTATTTACTGGCCATGCATAATGAGGCTACTGCCCTTGGTGGAATACTATGTCTTTTCCCTCCAACACCCTCATCTGAAAAAAGTAAGATTTCAAACTGAATTTTTTAAGGCATAAAAGAAAACATGCTGGTTTACCACTTCCATTGCTTGAACAGCTTTTTGTGCTGCTTTACTGTAGAACTCCATTCACCAGTAGCCTGCACTATCACTTAATTTCATGCAGGTCTTGAAATGTAACATGAGAGTCTTCCTGTTCCAATTACTGGTTCTGGTTTCTGGGTTTGGGATATTGGTCTTTACGCTGGGCTGGCTGCTGCTTGCTTGAGTTCGGGGAACCGTTTTATCACTGGCTGCTGCTGCTGCTTCTGCTTTTGCTGAAGTAACTGTGTAGTGTATCATCACAGTGAACTCCTTATCTCATCCCAGACGGGCTTTTTTCTGTGTTATTTTGCCTCCTGTCTGTGTGTGTGGGAGGGCTGCATTAACTGAGGACAATGACCTGAATAACATTAACAACATTAATTGCTGAACATTATGCCATATTTTCTGCTAAAACAAAACCCCTGAAATTAAATCCAAAACTCAGTAAAGTCCATGGAAATTCATCAATGACTGGATAATGACTCAGATCTTAGGAAGGTTTCTCTTGGTGGTAAACAAGTGAATTTTTTTCCTCTTAATCTCTAAAGCAGCTGGATACAATATAAATATTACTGTCTTTCTGTTCTGCAGGTAACAGATAACAGGGAGACCTTATTGCTGTCTACAACTACCTGAAGGAAGGTTGTAGCCAAGTGGGGGTTGGTCTCTTCTCCCAGGCAACCAGCACCAGAACAACAGGATACAGTCTCAAGCTGTACCAGGGGAGGTTTAGGATGGATGTTAGGAAGTTCTTCGTCACAGAAAGATTGATTGGCCAATGTGCTGCCCAGGGAGGTGGTGGAGTCAACATCACTGGAGGTGTTTAGGCTGGATGGGGTGCTTGGTGCCCTGGTTTAGTTGATAGATAGTGTTGGATGATAGGTTGGACTCGATGATCTCAAAGGTCTTTTCCAACCTGGTTAATTCTAGTCTAGTCTAGTCTAGTCTAGTCTAGTCTAACACACAGCTCTAACTTATATATGTAGGATTCTATTTGCTGCACGTGACATTTTGAAATCTAACTAAACTGTACTTTAGAGAAGAAAACATCCTGAAGCTGGCTTCAAAAGACCATGAACCTTACTAGTTAGGTACATTCTCTATAGAAAGTGCATATTTCATGACAAAAATGTATTGGAGGCACACTTTCAGTACATATTAATTTGTGGTATGAATTTGCCCTACTGCTGAAAGGCCTGCAGACACTTTATTCAGTTTGTTTTCAGTGTATTATTTCAGAAAAAAAATAGACATCATAGCAATTTCATTTTCCTGATTAAATATTATTTCTGTTTAATGATGTTGCACAGTACCTTTACCTCATTACAATTCATTTTTATATTCCTTTTTCCTTTTTTTTGTTATCTAAAAGAATTGCATTTTCTGTTTAAATAATCTCTAAAATCCAGGAGAATGTTGATTTTCTATTCATTCACCCAGGAGAGTTCAGGCCATGAAAAAGGCTTTATTTACCCCAAAACTGACAACAAATAAAATAGTCAGTTCAAAGAGATATGAAAGACGAGACACAAAGGGGAAGATTATAGTATTGTCTCTAATTTATTTGCCTTCCACCTATCACAGTAGCTTTTGTTAAACATGAAATTCACATACAGAATTGTACTATATTGTGGTATTTTCATACAAAGCTGTCACAAAACCACAAAAGCCTTAACTTCCTCAGAAGTCTTGCATTTTCAAACTTATTAGATAGTTCAGAAAAATCAGAACTGGGCATTCACTTTCCATATTCTTTGAACACATATTGGGTTTTTATTGGGAAAACCAAACCAAACCAAAAAAATAATCAACCAAACCATACCAAACCACCCCAAACCATACCAAAAACACCCCAAACATTTGTTATATTCAGAGTGTTTTGTTTCAGTATTTAGACAAGTTCTTGTGGCAAATCCAAAAGTTACTATTGTAGCAGACACTTGCTATCAAAATAATAAAAATGAAAATTGATTCTCACTTTCTGTCTTGCTTTCTCCATACTAAATCCAAAACTATAAATTCAGCTCTGTCTCTTAGCTTTAGATACTAAGAAAGCAGAAACATCCAGAAAATGTCAAGATTCTTGATTTAAACAGAGATTTAGGGTTTATTTTGTGACACAAATCCATCAGAAGTATGTTGGACATTCAGGTTGGATAAGGCTTTGGGCCCCTTGATCTAGTTGAAGATGTCCCTGCTCACTGCAGGAGTGGTTGGACTAAGTGAAATTTAAAAGTCCCTTCTAACCCCAAACATTGTGTGATTCTATAATTCCATTTTCCCTCGTTTAGGTGTCTCCTGACCTGTATTGAACTGTTGGGGGTTTTTTTGTGTGTTGGGTTTCTGAACTGTTTTCTTCTTTCTCCTTTCATAAAACATATGTCAAATACCTAGCTTCTGGCAAAGCCAGTCATTGATCAGAGCAGCTTGCTTTCATATTCTTATGTGATAATCCTAAAGCAGCACATCTGTATGAATGTCATCTTCATTCATTTTAATCCCTGAATGTTCCTCTGTGATACAACTATCTAGACAACATCTCCCTTCTACCATTGTGGGTTTGACACTAAGCTATGACTTAACCCATCTCACTTTCTTCTGTGTCTACCCATTTTTCAAAGTTCAGTCAGTTTACTGAAGTTGGAGAGACTGTGCTGATTGTAGATCCTATCTGTCTAAGCATCTGTGATCCTGCTCAGCCTACAGATGAAAATGAAAATCCAAATATTGTAGAATGGGATTTAAGATTTTGCTAGGATCTAGTGTTCTGTGTTGATAAAATTATTATTTGATGGGATTTGTTCCCTTTTGGTTTGAGGTTTGGGAGTAGGTGTTTATTTTTCTGATGTTAATTTGATTATTAAAATAAATTTAAATATGCTACATCTGTGACTTTTTTTTTTTTTTTAATTTTTTTGGTAGGACTTGTTTTAATTAAGTGCAATTCAGGGCGTCTCAAAGTGCACAGAATTAATTTTCCTCTGTATTACATGCAGGCAGTGGCACTGCTGGTTAAAGATCTTACAACATGAGTAGGTCAGTCAGTCACTCCTTGGAGTTACTTGTCACACATATTACATTTCTGGTTATTCACAAGTACCATATTCATAAGGAAAATTGTAGCAAATAGTTCTGTCTTTTCTAAGCCCTCAAGTCCACAAAGTTCACCTTCAGTAGCTTCATCATAGTTTTGTAGGCTGAGCACACATTTTTTCAGTGATTTTTATCTATTTTTGGAATAGACAGAAGTCTAATCCCATGGTCAGGTCAGTAACACACATTTCAGAAGAGTGTAAGCAAGACAAAGTTGTGTCTTCAGTCACCTTGAGGCTTAGGTACTTCCTGTGTCAAGTGTGTTATCTGTGTGTTTAATAGGCTTCAGTGGTACCCATGAATTTATCTAGGGTTTTTTTCAGCTTACCTGTATTTTTTTCTTTCATATGCAGTAGCTGCAAGTTCCACAGTAATTAAATAGGGCCGAAAAGAGGAGAATGCACAATGAGGAGAAAATATATAGGGTTTAAAAGAATAGCTATGTTCAGCTTTGGGCCGTTAACAGCTGCTGTTTCACTAATCTTCATCATACTTGGCTGGCAGTTTAAAAATTAAACAAAACAACATAATGCAATAAATTATTTACAGTCTAATTCCAATAGTATGACAAGGGAGAGTATTGTTTTATAAGCAAACTATTATTATCTAATCAACAGAAAATTAAAAGGCAGAAGAAGCCTGGAGAAGCCTGGAGAAGAGGAGGCTCAGGGCAGATCTTCTTGCTGTCTACAACTACCTGAAGGGAGGTCGTAGCCAGGTGGGGGTTGGTCTCTTCTCCCAGGCAACCACCAACAGAACAAGAGGACACAGTCTCAAGCTGCACCAGGGGAGGTTTAAGCTGGATATTAGGAAGAAATCCTTCATAGAAAGAGTGATTGGCCATTGGAATGTGCTGCCCAGGGAGGTGGTGGAGTCACCATCACTGGAGGTGTTTAGGCTGGATGGGGCGCTTGGCGCCAAGGTTTAGTTGATTAGATAGTGTTGGATGATAGGTTGGACTTGATGATCTCAAAGGTCTCTTCCAACCTGGTTAATTCAATTCAATTCAATTCAATTCAATTCAATTCAATTCAATTCAATTCAATTCAATTCAACTCAACTCAACTCAACTCAACTCAATTCAACTCAACTCTATTCTATTCTATTCTATTCTATTCTATTCTAAAGAAGTGGGAATACTGTCATAAAATAAGACCAGTACTTATGAGTCAACAGAACTCAAATCTAGATGCTAATTCTAAAACAGCCATTGAATTTTATTTTGAGAAACATGAATAACCTCAAAAATCCAAAACATCAAAACATTCTCAGCACTGCCAGTGAAATACTGGCTCATTCATCTTGTTTGAGTCACGCTGCCCCCTTAATTGTATTTTGGAGGTATTCCCTCAGAGTGCTATTTCTCTTCACATTTTCTGCTACCTCCATCTGGAGTTTGTTTACCAGAACATACTCCACTTCTCCCAGGCTTGAAATTACCCTAAAATGGATTACTGACATTCATTATAGCATGTGATATTTGCAGCCTATACCTTCCCCTATGCGTTTATTAGAGAAATAATAACCATAGAATAGAGAAAGAGATAGAACCATAGAATCATAGAATTGTTGAGGTTGGAAGGGACCTCAAGAATCATCTAGTACCAAACCCCCTCCCATGGGTAGGTATACCACACACTAGGTCAGGTTGCTCACAGCCACATCCAGCCTGGCCTTACAAACCTCCAGGGATGAGGCTTCTACCACCTTCCTGGCAACCTGTTCCAGTGTCTCACCACCCTCATGGGGAAGAATTTCTTCTTAACATCCAATCTAAATCTCCCCATTTCTATTTTTGTTCCATTCCTCCTAGTCCTATCATTACCTCACACCCTAAATAGTCCCTCACCAGCTTTCTTGCAGGCCCCCTTAAGATACTGGAAGGCCACAATTAGGTCTCCTCGGAGTCTTCTCTTCTCCAGTCTGATTAGCCCCAACTCTCTCAGTCTGTCTTCATAGGAGAGATACTCCAGTCCTCTGATCATCCTTGTGGTCCTTCTGTGGACACATTCCAGCACCTCCATATCTTTCTTATGGGCTCCAGAACTGGACACAGAACTCCAGGTGGGGTATCACCAGAGTGGAGTAGAGGGGAAGAATCACCTCCCTCAACCTGCTGGCTATGCTGCTCTTGGTGCAGTCCAGGATGTGATTTGCTTTCTGGGCTGCAAGTGCATACTGGTGGCTCATGTTGAGCTTCTCATCCACCAGCACCCCCAAGTCCTTTTCTTTAGGGCTGCTCTCGAGCCAGTCACTGCCCAGCCTATGTAACACAGAACCTATCCTCAGAGTTCTCTTCAGTCTGCTCTTTCAGATGCAAAGGAAACAAGTCACAAACCATTGCAGCAGAAGTGAATATAAGCAGATTTTTAAGAACTGATCTCCATCCTTTCATTTTAAGATATTTTTATTGAGATATCTAAGCCCAACACATATATACAAATGTATTTGTATTAACCTACTTTTTTACTTACTTCTGGAAACAGTCTATCAGATATAAAGAAAATACATCATTATTTCCATGCAACCTCTCTACAGTAAGAATAATATTTTCCAAGCCTAGAGGTTAAGAAAAGATCCTTTGGTGTTGCCTCCACTTTCTCACTGAAAAAAAAAAGGATCTCACAAAGATCTAAATAAATCCAAACTACATCAGAAGCTGATGAAAAAAACAATGGAATATGATCCTCTTGTTGATTATTTTGATCTTGCTGATCTACTCTTACTGAGCAGAGTTAACTCTGTTACTGTTTATTTGAATAGTGGAACTTTGCAAACCACATTTTCCATTACTCTCATATTCTAAAGATATCATGCCTGTGTTCAGTCACACATACGAATAATGGGTCTGAATAAAGGGGACTGTAAAAGGAAAAGAAGGTATAAGGGGAAGAAAGAAATAGGTAGAGACTCTTTGAATTGTATCCTTAAAAGGCTAAAAGTTCTAATCTCTTTTTTTAAAAAATGAAGGAGTGGATGAAAAGGTGGGAGAAGAAAACTGGAAGAAAAATTGACTCAATATCAGATTTTTTCCATCATTAACCAGATTATTTTATGTCACTGTCATATATCTCCACAAGTACAAGCTGTTTTTATATATACAGAAATGTGCAATGGAGAAAAGAAGACCAGTTTTAATGAGGTCTTCAATTCTGATTTTGTTGCTCTCTCCTAAAACCATATTTTGCCATTTTGTGTTTGCTTTGTTTTGTTTTGGTTTGGTTTGGTTTGGTTTGATTTGGTTTGGTTTTTTTACATTATGGGTAAAGAATTATCCTAAAATTTAAGCATGTCATTTTTAGCTACGAGTCAAACTGCCAGGAAAGGAGATGTGCTGCTGTGCTAAGATCTTACCTTGTCACCCTCTATGACAAATTTCAAATACATACCACAACCAAGCCAAGTAATGATGTACTTTATCTCACAACGTATGTATCAGTTCACACAACCTCTGGCACTCTGGGTACCTACAGAGATATATGCCTCCTCCCATGACGTATAACAATAAAATAAACTTAAAAGAATTATAATGTTATGTGATGTATCAGCAATCAGAATGTGGCTTTTTCATCAGGAGTCAGTTTTGAGTTGTTTGCTGAAAAGTATGTCTGGCTGCTAGGGCTGTGAGTCCTTATATGCAATATATAACTATAGCCATTAAAAACTCCTCTGGGCAGTTTCAGTTTTCAAAGAAATTGCACACTGGCTACACACTAATGGCTGATTCTTCATACCCTTCCCAACAGGTAAGTCATACTTCACACTTCCTACAGACCTTTTGGGTAATGTCTTAACACACAAGTAACAACTGCTTATCTTCAATGTAAAAGATAGTGTGATCTGTCAATATGCGAAATGTATTCTATGCATCAGAAGCCTAATCCTATATATGGTGTGCACTACCCATCACTGAAAAAAGAGAATTTCTCTTGCCTGAGGACTGTGGAGTTAGAAGCACACAGTGTCAAGGACATTGCACTGGAAATGTCTTGACACTTTTTGTGCTTTTCCTTTAACTCAGTAAGGCTTTTCTGTATTTTTAAGTGAAGAAAAAAGTCTCCAGGGATTCAACTGTGCCATATTCTATCAGAATGAAAGAATTTTTACGGGCCAAAATCAGTGGAGCTTCTTAGAATAATAAGTGCTCTCTGTAAGGGTGCACAAAATGGCCCTCAGCAAAGCAGAATTACTCAAGAAACAATAGATTGAACTCCAAACTACCTGAACACCAAATGAAAGCATTTAGAGCAGTGCTACCTGCAAAATATGAAGGTAAGGAATGTCCTTCTTTCTCAGAAGCATGGGTGCTCCATTTTTGTTTGTTCAGCTGGGATTAAGAGATGCTGTTTAGAAATATGCAAATCATTCCTCATCCAGTTTGTGTTGCCTCATGACTTTAAAAACTCCTACAACATGAAAATTTGGAGATTTGATCGTGAATACTCTGCCACGATTTAGGCAGACTGAGCCAGCATTGCCTTTACAGAAGTCATATTGTCACCTTTTAACAGATTGCTTCTGCATGCAAGATGTATTCTTAGTTCATATGATAGAGACTACCATTTCACCTGCAACAGAACTCAAGCTCACCGGTCTGTGGTTCCCAGAACCCTCTTTACTGATCACAGGTGGCAAGATACTCACAAAGAGCCTCTCATGCCTATAGCAACAAATACTATATTGATTGCCAAAAAGTCTTGTTTCCACAAGTTAAACATATATCCCAGTATATTCAGCATGACCTAGGCATAAACTCCTATGTGCTTCATTGAATAGGAATGAATAAAGTATGTTCTTAAAGGTACCACTGATCTAGAATAGAGATGAATATACTTATGTCATAATTTATATATAAGTACATCAGTGACAAAAAGAACAGGGAAAATGTGGCTGTCATGGATAGAGCTGAACCTACTGCTGTTATTCATATCACACTGCATTCATGCCAGCTTCAAAGAAAAAGAAAAAGAAAAGAAAATGCTAACTGGAGCAAAGTGTTGTGGGGTTTGAAGTTCAGAATGCAACCTATGAGGTTGCTGCTTCTGGGTTCTGGGGTTTGGGGTGTTGCTTTTTTCTGCTAGGATGGCAGTGGGACAAGGAGGGATGAGGAAGTAGTTTTCTGGCTTGGGCTTTTGGCATGCTTGCTTCTGCTTGCTGCTGCTTTGTGCTGTGCTTTTTCTGCAAATAGGCTAAGGTAATTATGCATTTTGTACTATGCTTAGTATGTGATCAGTAAACTCTATTCTTACCTCGCTTTTGCAACAAAGTTGGTGAGGGGTTTGGAACACAAGCCCTATGAGGAGAGGCTGAGGGAGCTGGGATTGTTTAGGAGAAGAGGAAGCTCAGAGGAGACCTTATTGCCATCTACAACAACCTGAAGGGAGGTTGTAGCCAGGAGGGGGTTGGTCTCATCTCCCAGGCAACCACCAACAGAACAAGAGGACACAGTCTCAAGCTGCACCAGGGGAGGTTTAGGCTGGAAGGAAGAAAGAGTAATTGGCCATTGGAATGGGCTGCCCAGGGAAGTGATGGAGTCACCGTCCCTGGAGGTGTTTAAAAAGAGACTGGATGGGGTGCTTTGTGCCATGGTTTAGTTGATTAGGTAGTGTTGGGCGATAGGTTGGGCTTGATGATCTCAAAGGTCTTTTCCAACCTGGTTAATTCTGTGATTCTGTGATCCAAATATCAGCCTTCCTGTACCTGAAGGGGGCCTACAAGAAGGATGGAGCAAGATTGTTTACAAAGGCCTGCAGTGACAGGACAAGGGACAATGGCTTCAAACTAGAGAAGGGCAGATTTATGTTGGATATCAGGAAGAAGTTCTTTATTATGAGGGTTGTGGAACACTGGAACAGGTTGCCCAGGGAGGTGGTTGAGGCTCCTTCCCTGGAGATATTCAAGGTAAGGCTCAACAAAGTGCTAGGCAGCCTGGTCTAGTTGAGGATGTCCCTGCTGACTGCAGGTGGGTCAGACTAGATGACCTTTGGAGGTCCCTTCCTGGTGGAAGGGACCCTTTCCTCTATGCTTCCCTTTGTAAATGTTGTATATATGACACAAAAATATTGGGGCTTTAAATGTTATTATATCCAATGAAAATGCTGTTTGTGAGAAAATTTCAGACCAGGTCTCCTTTTTTTTTAACTGTGCCAAGTAATAAAGTTGTCATTCAGAACAACTTCAAATCCCTTTGTCAACAAAAAGAAGGTAATATCCATTTAGAAAGCCTCTGTGACCATACTTTCCCCACATTAGCCACCTAAAGCAGTTAATTTGAGGAGGTATATTCTGTTTCTGATAAAAAAACTCAGAGGAGCTAGTTGATACTCAGACTGCAGCTGCAGACATAAATAATTTTTGAAGAGAGGTAGCTTGTTCTTAACAATTCATGGTTATTAATACATTATTTACTTGTTTGCACTTCACTTTTGTGGTGTGGAAAATTGAAAGGTTTTTTACTATATATGTCAATATGCATTGCTCTGTTTGTAAAACACAATTTCTGTAACATACTTTCTTCTACTGATTATGTTACCTCCCACATTGGTGATGGAATTGATATATATTCATTGTACTGAGAATTTTCTGGTACATGGTATTCTAAATAAATAAGCAAACTCAATAACACATGCCACTGCAGCAAATGTACTGTTAAAAGTGAGCCAGTTCCCTGACTCAATCTGCAATATAGAACAAATAAAAAATGATTAAAATTGTGCCTAGAGCAATGTCTATTACTTGTTCACCATGTGACAATGAAATCCTGTTTAAAATTGTTTCTCACCTCATGCAAAAAAAGAGAAAAAATAAAAGAAAGAAAAAATCCAACACTTCAAAACCCCTGACTACTTCTATAATGTTCCCAGCATATCACATTGCCCACATCTCAACTCTTCTCCAGCTGAGGATACGCAACATGAACTAATCTTCTCCTGTGGTTTTCTTTCTTCTTCATTTTTCAGATGCCCAAGCCTTCCTGCTAAAATATTGATGCATGATTTTTTTCCCCTTCTTTTCAATCTAGTGAAATAGTGATTATTTTAAGATAATTCTAGCTGAGACCATGCACCTCTCTTTTGCTTTAAGCTCAAGTAATGTGTTATGAAAATCAAAGGTATTTTAGTGTCTTACGTTTACAAAGACTAAGACAAGGTTGGACACGATAATCTTGAAGGTCTCTTCCAACCTGGTTTATTCTATTCTATTCTATTCTATTCTATTCTATTCTATTCTATTCTATTCTATTCTATTCTAAAGATGCTGAAAAGATTTAAATAGTGCATGAAAATCTTGTCTAGGCAAATATAAAAAGTGTTCATTGTAAGACCTAATGCCCAAGACCTAGGCCTTGAAAACTAAGTCTTGTGGCAAAATGGCCCCCCAGAAAAAATTGAGTCACATAATGGAACTTGTTTGTAAAACAGTCTCATAGACACTCAGGCCAAGGAGCATGGCATTGAGTGGGTGTAGCACATCCCTTATCACACACCAGATGCTGGGAAAGTTGAGCATTACAAGTGCCTAGTAAAAACTGTTCTGAAAGCAACGGGAAGAGAGACCTTCAAAAATTGGGATGCATATTTAACACAATCCACTCAGGCAGTCAACACAAGAGGATTCAATTAAGGCTTCCTGTTCCAGTTACTGCTTCTGGGTTCTGGGGTTTTGGGTGTTGCCCATTCTGCTGGGATGGTGATGGGACAAGGAGGTGTGGGGAAGTAGTTTTCTTGGGCTTTTCACTTACTTGCTTCTGCTTGCTGCTGCTTTATGCTGTGCTGCTTCTGCAAATAGGCTAAGGTAATTATGTATCAAAATACATTTATCTGATTTTGCTCAGTAAATCTAGTCTTCACTTTCTTTTTGTCTCAGTCCTGAGTTTTTTACCTTTCCCTCACTTCTGTGTTGGGGAAATAGACAGGTTACCCTGCTGGTTCAGTTTGACCCATTTTGCTCTGATTTAAACCATTACATATAGGTAATGTTAAAAAGTGTTCAACTTAAGACAAAAGAGACAGACTATTCAAACATTTCCTCTTGTTCTCTCTTTTCCCTAGTATCAAGCAATAGAACAAGAGGAAATGGCCTCAAATTGTGCCAGGGAAGGTTTAGATTAGATATTATGAAAAATTTCTTTATGGAAAGAGTGTCACTGGAATAGGTTGTCAATTAAATAATTTAACAATATGTAGGTACATGTCTATCTATCCATACCTTCATGCCACAACAACAGAAAAGGAAACTTGTTTTTCCTTCTTTCTCCAGTTGATGAAGAGCAATAAAGTTAATATTTTTCTTCAGATAATGTTTTTTAATTTCTCTTTTAAAAAGATTGATACTAAGAAGTATGTATCTTTGAAAATCTATTCTTTAAAAGTCATTAAATTTTAAACATATATTTACAGATGTTGTCTGTTGTATATTATGCACATATGATATGCTTGAGCATAACTTCTTATCATCCTGGGGTTTATAAACAGTGTTTTAATAGTACAGAATGTGTTGACACTGTAACTGCTTGCAGTTTTCACTATTGTAGTTACCCAGATTTGCAAACTCTTACAGCAGTTGTCCTTACAGTGCAGGACAGCTCTCTGTGATTCTAATAATTTGCAGGCATGCAATCCATAGAAAATAACCTGCATGGTATACCTAAAAATGGCTTATCACGTGGTGTATCAATAAATATATGTGTATCTATCTAATTTACTTTTCTCACCTACTTTCTGAGCACTCTCTGAAAATGTCACTATGTTTTCTGGAAGTTATATTATCCCAGGGTAGAATTCTGCAGAGCTATTTTTATATAAGAATAAACAAAACATCTCTGTGTTTCCTTCATGAATTGAAAAGAAAATTTGGTAAGCAAGCAACCAACTACTAGCAGTGACAGAACATCACACTCACTATACAAGCTATATATTACCCAATCACATATAAAATAACACTTAATCCTTAGTAAATGAGCCATAAAATTGCTAGGCTGTCTCCAAAGTTATCTTAGTCTGCAGTTCCTGAACTGATCAATTCCTCAGTCTTTGCCATTATCTTCTGTATTCCCCTACTCATCATGCACATAATTATTTTTTTTTCTTTCAGCATTCAATTTTAACATAACTAGTCCACAAAGTGTTATCCAGAAATACTTCTTAAAAACACATGGAAGTTCTGCTTCTCTTCACTCATATGCAGGCTGCGGTATTCAAACCCAATTCTCATCTGTAGTCTTTTCCAACCCACCTTTATTTGTCTACAGAGAGAAAGCATTAAAACTCCCTGGTACTCAGAGTTTACAAGAAATTTCATACATAAACTTACTTTCTTCCTAAAGAAGAAGACTTGGAGACTTGATGGGGTGCTTAGTGCCATGGTTTAGTTGTTTAGGTAGGTTGAATTGGTTGATGGGTTGGACGTGATGATCTTGAAGGTCTCTTCCAATCTGGTCTATTCTATTCTATTCTATTCTATTCTATTCTATTCTATTCTATTCTATTCTATTCTATAGCGGGGGGGTGGGGGGGGAAAGCCTAACCCAGGCTTTTTTTAAGCCTCAACTCCTTGACAAAATGAGCTATAAAAATACATGTGATCAAGAAACAGATAGGAAAAAGTGCCTTATATAATGAAATGGCTGAACAAAAATGGTGACTTTGGCTCCAAACATAGTCCTGCCACCATTTTTTACTAAAGTACATTTTCTACTTGGAAATTTCTTTTACAGTTATTTATCTGAATAATGCAAATCTACAGGTATCACTTATCATAATACATAGGAAGAAGATCAGTTGACAGAGTCCTTACAGTTAAGATATTGCACCAGAACAAGAGGACACAGTCTCAAGCTACACCAAGGGAAGTTTAGGCTCGAGGTGAGGAGAAAGTTCTTCACTGAGAGCATCATTAGCCATTGGAATGTGCTGCCCAGGGAGGTGGTGGAGTCACCATCCCTGGAGGTGTTCAAGAGGGGATTGGACATGGCACTTGGTGCCATGGTTTAGTAGTCCTGAGGTGGTGACAGGTTGGACTCGATAATCTTTGAGGTCTCTTCCAACCTTGGTGATTCTGTGATTCTGTGATATTACTATCAATTCACATTACTTGGGCAAAGACCTCAGTTTGATGTTTATACCCTGCAACAGGATATTTGTCACACAAATATAGATTAATATTTCAGTATTAATCAGAATATTATGCATTATGTTCGCTGATTTATTAAATCATAGTGCACAATTCACAAAAACAATGTCTCATTGAACTTCTCTCCAGGTTTTTATTGCTAGGTATCGTATTTCTAGGTAAAATATTGAAATATTTAATGACAAAATTAATGTCTTGTTTTATTTCTGAAAAAAATAAGATAGCATAGCAGCAATGTGTTATTCATCACTGTAATAAAAAGAAAGTTTATGGGCATTCACTATGAGTCAAGCAGTAGTACAGGCCATCATTTGTGGATTAAACCTAAAGCAACTGCGGAGACAAATGTCAGTTGGCCCAGATATAGATTGTAGGCACATAAAAGGTTTTGGTGAGAACATTGATAATTCTCATCTGCAATGGTGCTTGATGTTGTATTTTTCTGTCAGTGGCTCCTGGTTTATTTTGTAACACTAGTAAGTAAAACAATGAATTGCTTGCGAGAGTGCAAAGTTCCTCTGTATTACGTTGCTGATCTTTCTAATTGCATTAGTGTCAAACAGAGGTTATTCATGTATCATTCAAGGAAGGCTAAACAAGTTATTAACCTATATTCAGATCTGTTATCAGTGAAGTGTTCAGAAGAACCACCACTAGGATCCATCAATGTAACAATGTCTCTACCAGGCAGCAGGTTTTTTTTCTGATACTCATCTGGTGCCAACACTTTAGGACTGTTCTGAGACACTGCCAGACAAACAAATGTAATGGGTTTACTTTGCTCTCCTGAAAAACCTGCAAACTAGCTCAATATGGTGGAGGAGAGAACTCAGAATTAAAATATTCCTAGGCAGATGAATAAATTTGTGCACTGCTACTAAACCCAGATTTTTTTTTTCTGAGGGGACTCAGCAGCAAAAAATAATGCAAAAGACACAGGAATCCATGGTATCAGGCACAAAGTCTGTCAGATTCACTCTTATGATTGCAATACCTCAGGTATGATAGATACACATATCAATATTTTAAAATTCTCTTTTCTCTATTTTCCCCCCACTATTAATAAAATATATTGTTGAGACTGCTGTCAGTCACTATGCCTCTAGTTACAGTTATCTCAAGGGATGAAGCAAAGATACCTAAAATAACCTTTGAGGATGTAAACAGTTGGTTCAGATGGGCAGGTGTACACAGATTGCAGCAGGAAGGAACAAAATACAAGCTTTCAGTCCAGAGAAAAGACAAAAATACAGTTAAGACAGTAAAACTGACAAGGAAAATGCTGAAATGAAAACTGAAAATACAATTGGATTTCATTAGTGTTCTTCCAATATGCACCATCTGGTAAATGCTTTCATTTTCTTACCTGTGTCACGCATTGTTTAGAAAGTTAAGCAAGAAATAGCTAAAATGTACTTACAACCTTCTTTACTGACATGCCTATTAAAACTACATAAAATGTTGCCTAGTAAATATAGTCTGTTTCCCCTACATGACACATTATCAGCATCTTAGGGTTGTTTTTTTAGAATAGAATACATAGAATACATAGAATAAATCAGGTTGGAAGAGACCTTCAAGATCATCGCATCCAACCCATCAACCAATCCAACACCACCCAAACATCTAACCCACGGCACCAAGCACCCCATCAAGTCTCCTCCTGAAAACCTCCAGTGATGGCGACTCCACCACCTCCCCAGGCAGCCCATTCCAATGTGCAATCACTCTTTCTGTATAGAACTTTTTCCTAACATCTAGCCTGAACCTCCCCTGGCGCAGCCTGAGACTGTGTCCTCTTGTCCTGGTACTGGCCACCTGGGAGAAGAGACCAACATCTGTCTGTCTACAACCTCCCTTCAGGTAGTTGTAGACAGCAATAAGGTCACCCCTGAGTCTCCTCTTCTCCAAGCTAAGCAACCCCAGTTCCCTCAGCCTCTCCTTGTAGGGCTTATTCTCCAAACCCCTCAAATTTTGATTCTATGCAAGGATCTCAAAGGTTCAGAACTCATACAATGATGCCCAGAAAACCAATCAGATCCTGGGCTGCAGCAAGAGAAGTGTGGCCAGCAGGTCAAGGGAGGCGATTCTCCCCCTCTACTCAGCTCTGGTGAGACCCCACCTGGAGTACTGCATCCAGTTCTGGAGCCCCTATTACAAGAGGGATATGGATGTGCTGGAAGGTGTCCAGAGAAGGGCCATGATCAGAGGGCTGGAGCACCTCTCTTATGAGGACAGACTGAAAGAATTGGGGCTGTTCAGTCTGAAGAAAAGAAGGCTCCAAGGTGACCCAATTGTGGCCTTCCAGTATCTGAAGGGGGCCTCCAAGAAGGCTGGGGAGGGACTTCTCAGGATCTCAGATAGTGATAGGACTAGGGGGAATGGAATGAAGCTGGTGGTGGGGAGATTCAGACTGGATGTGAGGAGGAAGTTCTTCACCTTGAGAGTGGTGAAGCCCTGGAATGGGTTTTCCAGGGAGATGGTTGAGGCCCGATCCCTGGAGGTGTTTAAGACCAGGCTGGATGAGGCTCTGGCCAGCCTGATCTAATGTGGGGTGTCCCCTGCCCATGGCAGGGGTGTTGGAACTATATGATCCTGGTGGACCCTTCCAACCCTGACTGATTCTATGATTCTAAGTGTAGAATCATGGTTTATGTTAACTATTGACTGGCAGTCGTATGTTCATGTGTGTGCACGTGTGAACTACCATCTCTCTAACAATGTTTTTAGAATAGAATAGAATAGAATAGAATAGAATAGAATAAACCAGGTTGGAAGAGACCTTCAAGATCATCATGTCCAACCTATCATCCGACATCACATAATCAACTAAACCATGGGACCAAGCATCCTGTCAAGCCTCGCCCTGAACACCCCCAGCGACGGCGACCCCACCACCTCCTCAGGCAGCCCATTCCAGTGGGCAATCACTCTCTGTGTAAAACTTCCTCCTAACCTCCCAATAATTAAGCATCTTCAGCTGTTATATTCCCTTCACAATTTTTCTTATAAACCACTTTTTTTTCCTTGTTGAGAAATATATAATACTAAAGAGTTAAAAGAACACAAAAAGACATATGAACTACTGGAAGTATAGGTGGACACAGAACACATTTAGAAAAAATAAAGACAGGAAGGTTAAAATTCTTCATCTTCTCTTCTCTTCTCTTCTCTTCTCTTCTCTTCTCTTCTCTTCTCTTCTCTTCTCTTCTCTTCTCTTCTCTTCTCTTCTCTTCTCTTCTCTTCTCTTCTCTTCTCTTGGAATGGGATTGGTTTTGTAGTTTGGAAGCTAAAGGAGAGCAGGATGCAATTATCTTGCAGAAATTCTTCAGATATTCATTCAATACTGCCAAACACCATCTTTGTAAAGAAAGGCACATTTCAGAGACAGGAGGTCAGTATAAAGAGAAAATAATAGAACAGAAGCAATTTGTTGACCATACAAAATTTTCAGCTAAAACAGCACCTAAACTGTTTCACAAGTATACATTTGGAAGTAGTGGAATGATAAATATCTATACTGATTTAAACAGACTAAATGTGTGCAGAGTCAAAGGATGTATCTACACAGAATGATTAATTGCAGGCTCACCCACCCTTGACCACAGCCCTAATATTGTGCATGTCAGTTGCTACAACCTCAAAACCGTATTGATGTATAACTGCACAGTGGTGAAACTAATTTTCCCTGCTGAGACCACAGTGTTGGTCTTGCACAACAATATTTTTACCAGGTAAGAGCTGTCTGACTTGTAGACAGCTTAGACCACAAACAGCATATTGTGGACTTTTCTGCATTCATCAGACCATCACTAGAGCCTACATCATTTTGTCTTTGTAGAATGGAAAATATTAAAACATTCTGAACACATTGAGTTTTGGAACTTATCAGCTACAATTTCCTAAACACCTCCAGTGATGGTGACTCCACCACCTCCCTTGGGAGCCCATTCCAATGCCTAACAACTCTCTCTGTGAAGAACTTTCTCCTCACCTCCAGCCTAAATTTCCCCTGGCACAGCTTGAGACTGTGTCCTCTTGTTCTGGTGCTGGTTGCCTGGGAGAAGAGACCAATGCCCTCCTGGCCACAACCTCCCTTCAGGTAGTTGTAGACAGCAATAAGGTCTCCCCTGAGCCTCCTCTTCTCCAGGCTAAACAATCCCAGCTCCCTCAGCCTCTCCTCATAGGGCTTGTGCTCGAGGCCTCTCCCCAGCCTCATTGCCCTTCCCTGGACACATTCAAGAGTCTCAATGTCCTTCTTAAATTGAGGGGGACATTGATGTTTCAGATGCAGAATCTCATTAAATTGATCTTAATAGGTTTTGATACACTTTGTATTCCATCTATAAAATTCTGCATATGATTTATATGTCTAGCCAATATAATTTTTAACTTAAATAATTTTTCACTGACAGACTTCAATGTGATTCTTTTAAACAGGTAGCATACTGCCTTATTTTTCTTTTTAGGAAAAATGTTCCTTCCAGCATTGCAGTGAACATTGCCACTCAGAACCCAAAGCAGTCATAATTTCTTTTGTTTACCTCTGCACAGGCAACCATCATGTGCCAGAGGTTTTATTTTCACATTACAGGACCTATCATTTTCTGATTCTTTAAAGGCACTATTCTATCAGTGATCCTGACATGCCAGCTAAAGCTTCCTAGTCCAAGGATGAAAGTGGTTGTATTTTTTGCCAATGGATGTGACACGTTCCCCTCTCATGGGTTCTTTCAAGAGTTAAACAATATGGTCCTGCAAATAGAGGGAACTTCTGTAATTTGCTCTTGCACTTCAATCAATAGATTCTTCTTGTTCAAGTATTATTTCATATAATTTTCAACTGCATTGGTCTGCCAGATGATAAATGTTTTGAGACACAGAGCTGGGCAGATTGCAGAGCCTTGCCTTTTGCTGTTGCAGCACTTTGTTATGTGATGTTTCAATTGTATTTCGCTGGACTTAACTCTCAGTGAGAAAAACTGATGTTTGTTACACTTGTTTGATGAACTGGTTTAATATTTTCAACCTGGGTTATCTCATCATTCTGATCACACTCTACCCCATCTGAAACTGAATATATCATCGAACACTACAGGAACACCCACAGCATCCAAACCCATAATTTGAATAAAATATTTCACTTGATTAATTCGCATTGCCTGGAAAGTGGTAGTGAGCTCAGACAATTCCTAATCTAATTTAATTTGCCAGTTTATGCCTTTCCTAAAGGGAACCATAAACTTGCTCTTACCTGAAAACAAAGTAGAGAATCTGTTTGGAATACAGTACTGCTGTTTCGTAACAGCCCTGTGACAGTGTCTGGGATTAAGACTAAAAAACCTCTGCCGTGTCTTATTGTGGTTGTTTTTAAACTGGTGGTTTCTTCAGAGATAACTCTTCCTCTGGTCTTGTACATTTCAATGTCCAGAAAATAGGATCAATGGTTTCATAGTACCACAGTTAGAATTTCTCTTGGAACTCTGCCCCGGATAACCTTTAAGCAATTCTCAGCTTTGCAACTGTACAGCACTGAGTGCAAAGTTATATGCTGCAAAAATCTGAGCTGACTCTACAAGCATAGATAGTTGTGAATTACTGTGTTGCAGAGTGGAAATTTTAAAAGAGAAGATGCAGGAAGAAATTCCAGTTCTGGGCCCCTCAGTTTAGGAAAGAGGTTGACTTGCTGGAACGTGTCCAGAGAAGGGCAACAAAGATGGTGAGGGGTTTGGAGCACAAGCCCTATGAGGAGAGGCTGAGGGAGCTGGGGTTGCTTAGCCTGGAGAAGAGGAGGCTCAGAGCAGATTTTATTGCTGTCTACAACTACCTGAAGGGTGGTTGTAGCCAGGTGGGGGTTGGTCTCTTCCTCATAGGCAGCCACCAACAGAACAAGAGGACACAGTCTCAAGCTGCACCAGAGGAGGTTTAGGTTGGATGTTAGGAGGAAGTTCTTAATAGAAAGAGTGATTGGCCATTGGAATGCCTGCCCAGGGAGGTGGTGGAGTCACCATCACTGGAGGTGTTTAGGAAGAGACTGGATGGGGTGCTTGGTGCCATGGTTTAGTTGATTAGATAGTGCTGGGTGATAGGTTGGTCTCTTCCAACCTGGTCTATTCTATTCTATTTTAGTCTAGTCTAGTCTAGTCTAGTCTATGCTATTCTATTCTAGTCTATGCTATTCTATTCTATTCTAAATTAAAGGAATAAAGAAACATAGAACCTGTGCATCTTCTATGTCTGCAGAATCAATTTGCCATAAACAAGTTGGAAAGGGTTTGAAGATAGACTAATGAAAAAATGGAATTCAGACTCAGTTTTCAATCAGTTTGGCTACTATTCAATGAAGCCTGCAGCTTTCTGAGGGCAAGATATCAGTAAGTGATAATTAGCAGTCATATTTCTATAGAAAATCTTAAGGGCTTTATTGTCCTCTATAGATAAATGTTACAATAAAATAGGAACTGTATCTATAAAAAAATGAATAGAATGTCATACTGAGTAAACTCTTTAGCTGAAATTAATCCTAAAAGACAAGTATACTGATATGAGATTGCTAAGAACTAAATAAACAAGTAATACATAAAAGTGTTGTTCTGATTGGGAAAAAAATATGATTAAAGGTTTTATAATGACACAAGTTGTCTCAGAAACTAATTAAGCATAGTTAGTTATTATATTTATATTGGTAGCATAGGCACATAAACACACACATTCGAACAAACAATCATATGCTAAGTGCAAATCTCACTACAGAGGGGATGATCAATCACTGTAACAAGCTAGAAGCAAGATGTGAATGATCTCCTTTGATGTTTCGAGTATACAAAAGACAAACTACATCTCCTGAAAGAGAAATCATGTATTAGTCATCTTTTATTTTGTCAGTTGACTAAATTAAATGAGATAAAGTACAATTCTCTGTGATCTGACTTGAGTTCCTATGAGATATCAAATAGATTTCCTCACTCCTGCATCCTTTCCTCCCTCCTTAGAAACGTGGATTTGGGGCAATCCAAAGAGTATTATTCAAGTCCTTACAAAATACTTTGCTTTTCACAAACCTTTGGCCTTTTTTTCCTTTCATTCTTAATTAAGGACTTTTACATTTTGAAATTAAAATTCTAAATACTTTATTTTAAACAGATTTAAATTGAATGTTTAATCTTTGTTTTAAAAAAAAAAATAATCTACAGCAATTTCCCAGCTTTGAAAATGTATTTGTCCTCCTTGGATTTTTTATTTTTCATCAGAAATTACTGCTTGGGGAATAGGATCACAGGAGGTCAGAGAATTTAATTTAACAGCCCCTCTGGCCTCATAATTACTCCGATTCTAAGCCTGAAGTCAAGAATTGAGTAAGAAACTCATTCATAAACACAGAGACCGAAGTATTTTACAGGCTATCAACTTTGACCCTCCATATCTGATGAAAAGACCTGTATATTAACACCATCACATTTACTTTGAAGAGCACTTGTGGCAGTTTGATAAGAGCATGACAGTTTCTGATGAAAATCAGAATTAGAGAAGGAATATCTCAACTGAGACAGATGATCCAGGTGGTCTTAGCCAATGCTGATAAGTGCCACACATTGTGATGATGGACTGAGAGCTCATTCTTTTGGGATGCAGAACTGGAAAAGGAAAACTATCAGAAGTGATTGAAGCAACTGACACAAAGGAAAAGATGTCAATAAATAACAGATATATTTCAATATCTTTTCTCAGATATTACTCTCTTGAATTATCTCATACTGATTGAATGTGACAAAAAGAAGATGGCAAGGTTAAAAAAAACAAAAACAAACCACAGTCTGAAGCTAGTAAGAAATTAAGAAGGTGAGAGGAGAGAAATAAGGGACAGATGGGCAGGAAGAAGTTCTTCACAGAAGGAGTGATTGACCATTGGAATGGGCTGCCCAGGGAGGTGGTGGAGTCACTATCACTGGAAGTGTTTAGGAAGAGACTGGATGGGGCACTTGGTGCCATGGTTTAGCTGATTAGATAGTGTTGGATGATAGGTTGGACTCAATGATCTCAAAGGTCTTTTCCAACCTGGTTTATTCTGTTCTATTCTATTGAAAAAATTATTGCCAGAAAACCACAAGTAGACTATAAACTCAGTTTTTACACTTTGAAATCTCATACCAAGTCTGGTTCCTAGAGAGAAATGTCTTACCATGAAATGTGTATATTTTATGCTTGTTTTATCCTCATCATTCAATGATGAGGGATATCATAAAAATAGGCAGCATTTTCATCAAAATTCTTCAGGGTATTATGACTGTGCACCCACTGTGAAGTAAGTATCATTCATTCGTGGGTTAAAATGGATTTATCTAATTTTTCATTTAATTTCTATCTAATGGTAGCCCTTCCCAAGTTTATTAGTGTAAATGTTATTTACTGAATTGCAAGACTCTTGGCTGTAATTAGAGAAATGTCTGGGGCTACAGCATGACTGACCTTGATCTCAACCTTTTCTTCCTGTCTAAAAGTTCTGGATGCTTTAAATAGCTCATTTTAATATATACCTACATTCTTGTCAAAACCCACTCTAATCAGAGTGCAACAGCACATCTACTGCTTTCAAAATATCTAAATACTCTCTCTCTCATCAAACCCAGTGAGGGTCATAAACCCCAATGTATTTTACCATGACTGTTTAATCTGTCACTTATGTACCTTTTACATTTAGGAAGCTCATAGTTGATATTATTTTCTGCTAGTTACTGAATTTTCATATGACTTCAGTCTCCATCTACACAGCACTGCTATATCAAGACACTATTTCACAGTGTTCTTACTTGTGTTAGAAAGTCATTTCCGACCTCTTAAAGGATGAAAGAGATCATAGATTACACCTGCCATGGCATAAAATGTTATCTTCAAAAGGATTAAAATACTCAGCTGATTTTTTTAAACTCTTGACATTTTTCTGTCATTAGTCAACCCATTTTTTTATGATCTCATAAGACCAAGTTAACTAAAAAAAGATACTTCTTTTTCCTATCAAACATTTCACAAAACACCAAAATTTGGGGTAAAATAAATATATTCACATGATTTTTAATGTCATTAGAGATTGGAGAAAAGAAGGCTCCAAGGTGACCTTATTGTGGCCTTCCAGTATCTGAAGGGGGCCTACAAGAAGGCTGGGGAGGGACTTCTCAGGGTGTCAGATAGTGATAAGACTGGGGGAATGGAATGAAGCTGGAGGTGGGGAGATTCAGGCTGGATGTGAGGAGGAAGTTCTTCACCACGAGAGTGGTGAAGCCCTGGAATGGGTTGTCCAGGGAGGTGGTTGAGGCCCCATCCCTGGAGGTGTTTAAGACCAGGCTGGATGAGGCTCTGGCCAGCCTGATCTAGTGTGAGGTGTCCCTGCCCATGGCAGGGGGGTTGGAAGTAGATGATCCTTGTGGTCCCTTCCAACCCTGACTGATTCTATGATTCTATATTGCTGTTGGTAACAGATCCAGATGACAGACTGGGGTTTAAAGTTGTTTGTTTGTTTGTTTGTTTTTCTTAAATAATCTTGGATAAATATATTATTTAAAATAAGAATGTATGTTTGGGACTCTACTTATGGAAAAGAAATCTACTAGCACAGAAATACAAATAAAATTTCTTGACCAATTTGATCAAAATACAGGCAGTACACTCTTAGGACTTTCATCAGAATAATCCTCTACACTGTGAACATTTTGTCTAGAGAACATGAGAAGTGAATGGCTGTTAAACACACACTGAATGGAATTGCTAAAGAATGAAAATGACAGCAGGATTTGAATAAGGTATTAATTAACACTTGCATCCCTTTTTTTTCACCTTTGTAATTCTATTTCATAGCCTGTTTGCATTTTCAATATTTTTATTATTATTTTTAACTTAATAATTTCTTAAACTGCAAACAATATAATAATAGGGCCCGAAACAACCACTGAAATCTATTCCGGGTTTGTCCACATCCTAGTGCATTACTAGAATTAATATTATTCATCCCCTCAAGATGGCATTTTCTCCTGCTTCTGTGTATTAGAAATGCAGAATAAACAGAATTAACCAGGTTGGAAGAGACCTTTGAGATCATTCAGTCCAACCTATCACCCAACACTATCCAATCAACTAAACCATGGTACAAAGCACCCCATCCAGTCTCTTCCTAAACACATCCAGTGACAGTGACTCCATCACCTCCCTGGGCAGCACATTCCAATGGCAAATCACTCTTTCTGTGAAGAACTTCTTCCTAACATCCAACCTAAACCTCCCCTGGTGCAGCTTGAGACTGTGTCCTCTTGTTCTGATGCTGTCTGCTCAGGAGAAGAGACCACCCCTCACCTGGCTACAACCTCCCTTCAGGTAGTTGTAGAGAGCAATAATGTCTCCCCTGAGCCTCCTCTTCTCCAGGCTAAGCAACTCCAGCTCCCTCAGCCTCTCCTCATAGGGCTTATGCTCCAGACTCCTCACCATCTTTGTTGCCCTTTTCTGGACACGTTCCAGCAAGTCAATATCTTTCCTAAATGAAAGCATTTGGGTTATCCCAAGTTGACAGCACAAAGCCACTTAAAAAGAGTGGCTTTCTAACTCTGGTACAGTGTCAGGTTTTGATTATTGTTGTGATTCCAGAGATACACATTACAGGCAAAACTTTTGTGCTTTGTATTAGGAGATATACCTTCATGCTTCCATTTGATTCTCCTCTATTTGAAATGTGATATTAAATATGATAATGCTTGCATTTGTGAGATTTGGCAGTTTTACTTTAGTACCTGTCTCCATTGCTATACACCTGCATCCATATTTAATATTTCTGGAAGGGGTAAAAAGGGTTACTTGAGTTGTGCTAGTTAAACAGTTTACAGAAAATAGATTGCAGCTGCCATATAAAGAATAAAAGGAACTAGAGGATAGTCACTAGGGAACAGTTGGCACAGAGATATAAGGCTTTCACTAGGTAGTCACTGTTCAAACGAGTAGCACAAAAAATAAATGTGGGTCAACTTGAGGTGGGAGAAAAAAAGCACAATATAGCTGAAAATAAGGAATGCAGTACACAGTTACTGTTTGGTTTCTGTTCTGTTTTTACAAGAGTCACAATCAGAAATCACATCTGGCTTTTTTGTCTCTTTTATCTTAGTATCAAACTCCCCAAGTTTCCCCTTCAAGTTCTGACTGTGCTATATCCTTCAAGATAGATGGACCTCAGAGAAAGTCTCATACTCCTTTGAAGGGTTTAGACAGCTTTATGATTCCTCAATTTCTTATCTAGTACTAAAACTGCCTTGTTCTTTGTTTCTGAGAGCATCACGGGAATATATAATCTAGTTTTTCTATTGTCTTGCACTTATTCCTTATTATCAGTTACCTTCATTGATGTGGTGCTTAATATACTTTTACAAATTCATATTAAATTAAGAAAATAATATCTATTAAGTGTTACTTCCTTGCTCCTGTTCCATCCCAGAAAGGGATAGTCCGTATTTGTTTTTATGCATGTTTTCTTAAGGGGGAATGTAAACATGGATGAGAAGGCGAAGCTGACTTCACATCAAAATCAAGTTAAAACCATAAAATTCAGCTCCCATGACACAAGGAAGAGGACTGATTCTGCAGGCTTGTTCTAACATGAAACTTCTGCCTTTGTCATGCAAAAATCTAGAATCTATGAAATGCCTGTTGACAGGCAAATGAAAAACTGCTTTAAGAACAAATTCAGGGTCTTGCATCTGAATCTTGCCTGGTACCCTGTATTATATAAGGCTAATTCTGATCATAGAATCATAGAATTGTACAATAGTTTGAGCCAGAAGGGATCTAAAAGATCTTGCAGTTCCAACCCCTAACCTGGCCTTGTACACTTCCAGGAATATGGCATACACAATTTCCCTGAGCCACTTGTTCCAGGCCCTCACCATCGTTGAAAAATATCATGAGAGGAAATAAGATTGTAGAAACCACCAGCATTCTAGAGGTTTTCCTTACCATGACACTCACAGCATCGTAAACCTGGGAAATATAAAAAGTCCTCAAGGAACTCTTGATGTTCCAGAACGCTAAGAATTGTATATGTTGCAATATCAGTAAGGCAATACACAACTAAGTTGCTTGAATCTACAGTCAACCCCCCAAAAAAATCTAATTTCCATCTGACCTTTCTTCTAGAGAAAGTGTGCTTTTTCACCCAAACAAATGCTTTTCTAAGGAAGTACAGCTCTATCTCTTGTATGAGTTATGAGGATAGATCTTTTTTTCAGCTGTGTTCACACACTACATGAAATCCTTTTCTGGAATTAGAATGGCTTCTAGTCCTTCTATCAACAAATCAAAGTTTAAAAGATCTTTCTTTCTTGAATCTCAGGAGTAAGAAATACAAAGCGGTAGAAGCCCTGAGCACAGAAGAGTAACCCCGATTATTGATAAACCTCCAACAAGACTTCTGGTCCTGCTACAGCACAGAGATGAGTGAAGGATAAGGTCTAGACTTCCTCTTCATTATTATTATTATTAGAGATTTAAATTTGTATTTCAGACTATTAAAAGTTATGTTTTCAGTAGAGGACAAACAGGACACATCTGGACTTCACAGTGAATGATTTAGACATTGCTCATTAACCAGCTGCCCCACAGACTATGAAGATACCATGTTTTATGTATTTTTTCAGAGATTATCTTAAATGAAATCAAGAATAGCAGTCATGCAGCTGTGATAAGATGCATTTCTATTAGAAGACTGGGATAATGAGTTCCCATCATCTATGAAAAGCCCTGTTATCTGGTGACTAAACAGCACATGACCAGTGAAATAAAAAATTATCAAAATGGATTCCTCTTAATTTAGCCTGCAAATGTTATCAGCAAATTTATTTCAGATTGGAAGACCTTTAAGTAAGTTTATAAAAGAAAACAAATTGATTTATGAAATATTCTGAGGATCTGGTGAAATAAAGTCTAAAAGCTCTAAACAAAGTGTCAGAAACACTTCACATAACTGAAAATCACCATATACTGACTGAATGTTGGAGGGATGATTGAAAGTGATTATCTTCCAAAGTGCCATGCTAAATCCCATTATGCTAATAGATAATATGATTTGCTCAGTTCCATTCCTTGCTGTTTCATTGTCCCCAGAATATGTCTCCTCTTTACATTAGGTTTGCCATCACCATTGCATCTCTCTTCACAGACAGAGTTGTTAGGCATTGGAATGGGCTGCCCAGGGAGATGGTGGAGTCACTGTCCCTGGAGGTGTTCAAGATGGGATTGGACATGGTTTAGTAGTCATGAGGTCTTGGGTGACAGGTTGGACTTGATGATCTTTGAGGTCTTTTCCAACCTTATTGATTCTATGATTGTATGATTGCACAGAGACAAGGATTAAAAAGCAAGGTATACCCTCCATTCCCAGCCCTTACCAAGAAGGCTTATGTAGCAACAATTTCCATTACAGTCTGAAAAATGTAGCTTTCTATTTCTGAAATATTACAATTTAAACCAGAAAGCTGTAATGTAAGCATAACTTGAAGGGGTAAACTCCTTTCTTTATCTGTACAACTAAATGTATTATTGTAGCAATGATATGAAATCTGGGAAGATTAATACTCATTCTGCAAATCTTATCTGCTAGGTTTTCTGACAAATTAATGGAATTAAGTTTGCATTCACTACTTTCTATATGGTGATTCCAAGTATATTTTATTGATCAATGGTGGTCATTTTGGTATGAGGATATGTGCTGCATAGTCACAGAATCACAGAACAGGAGGACACTGCTGGATCATCAGAGGCATCATTTGGTCCAACCCTGTGATCAGAGCAGATTCAGTCAGATTTTTAATATTTTCTATGATGGAGGCTCCTTTGAGCAATGCATAACATTGCAATTATGATCACATAAAAAAATAAATCTTGTTTTTAAATGGTACTGTCTGTATTTTGTTGTGTCCCTACTGCCTTCACCTTGTCAATGGATACCACTGAGTCTAGTATCTCTCTGTTTAATCCTCTCATCAGATATTTACACAAGTTGATAAGATCCCCCTTAGCTGTTTCCTGTTCCATAATGAAATGTCCTGACTCTCTCAGCCTCTCCTCATATGACAGATGATTGAAGCCATTAATCATCTTTGTGACCCTTCCTTAGACATGTTGTAGTATATTCCTGTCTTTCTTGCACTGGACCCATTACTCCAGGTGCATCTTATCAAGGCTTAGAAAAGAAGGATCACCTCCCTTGACCTCTGGCAACATTCTTCCTAATGCAGTCCAGGACACTGTTTTCCCTCTACACTGCTGAATTATGGCCAAGTACAGGTCCATGAGGACTCACTGTGCTTCCTCTGCAAAGTTACTTTCCAGCCATTCAGTCCCCAGCCTGTACTGTTGCATGGAATGTTTTTTTCCCAGGTGCAAAATCAATCATTTGCATTTTTGAACTTCATGAGATTCCTGTCAGCCATTTCTCTAGCCTATCAAGGTCCCTGTGAAGGGTAGAACAACCATCTGGTCTATCCACCAATTTGTTGCTTCTCCTGCTTTTTATTATATGTGAACTTGCTGAGGGCACACTCTGTCCCATCATCCAGGACATTAATGAAGATGCTAAAAACTATTTGCCCTGGTATCAATCACAGGCTATAGCACTAGGAACTGGTATCCAGATGGACTTGTTATCACTAATAACAACATTTTGAGCCCAGAAGCTAAGTCAGCATTCAATCTACCTCACTGTCAACAATTTGCTAAGTCTCTTGTCTATGAGCATGTTATGGAAGACAGCATCAAAAGCTTTGCTAAAGTGAAAAAAAAAAACAACAAACCAAGCACAACATGAATTGTTCTCCACTCATCCATCAAGCCAATTATCTCTTGATAGAAGGCCATGAGGTTTGTCTGATATGGTTTTTCTTTCATTAAACTGCAGTGATTACTCCCTATCACCTTCTTATCATTCATCTGAGCCATTCATATGAATGATCTTATCATTCATATGATACATTTGGAAATCTTTACAAGGATAATTTTCTCTGTTTATCTCCCAAGGATCTAGTTGAGGCTGTTTCGTAGTTCACTGGATCCTCTTTCTGGTCTTCCTTGAAGACAGAGGTGACATAGGCATGCCCAGTTTGTTTAAATGTGCCACAGTGTAATCCTCTGTCATGATGAGTATTTTTTTCTTTCACAGAATCACCAAGGCTGGAAGAGACCTCAAAGATCATCAAGTCCAACCTGTCACCACAGACCTCACGACTAAACCATGGCACCAAGTGCCACACCAACTTCCCTCTTGAACACCTCCAGGGATGGTGACTCTACCATCTCCCTGGGATCCAGTACTTCCCTCAGGTCTCAAGGACCTATGATGATTCCTTAGGTCAAATCTTACCAGTAAAGCCTGTGGCAAAGAAGGCTTTGCACTTTTAAATGTTTTTTTGTCACTGGGTCCACTGTCTCATTCAGCAGTGTTCTCATGTTTTTCCAGGTCTTCCTTTTGCTGATGATGTACCTGAGGAAGCTCTGCTTACTGCCATTCAGATTCAGCTCTAGATGGGTTTTGACTCTCCTGAATGCTCAGGTAGTACCTTTATTTTCCTCCTACCTCTCTTGGATACAATTAAGAAATGCATGGTACTTATGTGCATGTAGCAAGTAAAAACATTTAAGTATTTACATTTACTTTGACTGGTACCAGGTTTGGGTTAATTTGTTTGTTTTATTTTTAATAGGAAGCTGTCTTTAAGTATAAAATGACAGTGGATAAAATTCCTGCCTGACCAGTTGTTTACAAAAGTATAAAGAATAACATAAAACTTATCACAGAGACTTAAAAGGCAGTAATGTTACTCACTATAAAAAATTGGATGAAAATGAAGCATTCTCTGTGAGACAAAACAGTAATGATTCACAACTATTGATTAGATGTCAAAGTGATTACAAAACATACAACAGAACATTTTGTTGGGCTAAGAATAGCTCCCAACTACAGTAAAATATCCAGAGATTTGAGCTTTGGTAAGTCTTACTTGATAGAAATTAGTGACTGTGTTTTGTTATGGATAGGAGAAATATGCATAGCACAGAGAAGAGTTAAAAAAACACTTCAACTGACAATTCTGCATAGTTCATTTTCATTCTGGGAGAATGAATGTGTGAGGAATTTCATATCAGAGTCATCATGTGAAATGGATTTACTCAGAATGTCGCAACCTTTCCTCCCTGTGAGGACATGTTATATTCCAGCATGGAGCCTTTAGAAGAGATGCATGACATTATGTCTGATATAATTTCTTTCTTGTTTTGTCAATAGTAATTTTGGTCTGATAAGACTTTTTCTAGACACTGTTATTTCACTCCCCTTTTTTGATATTCCTTGTTGTCAATAGTATGCTCTGAGTTTGCCCAGTTTCTGTTAATGATGTCTATTAATGAGGTCTATCAATGATGTTCCTATTGACAAAACATCTGAAAATTAAAATATATTGTTTTGTGCTTGAGATAAAGCAAAAGTTAAGGTTATATTGTCAAAAACCCTTGGTAATTTGTACTTTGCACAAAGGAAAGATACTAGCACTCAGCTAACAAGCCATAACTTAATGTTTAACCCATGGAAAGAATACAGCTCCTACTCTGTTCTTGAATAAATAACTTGTACTCCTGCTCCTGTTTAAGACATGATTCCTCCAACTCCCATTTAGACCATGGGTCATTAGGAGTGCAAAAGCCAACAACTCCAGCACCCTTGAAGGAAGACATTTTATAGAAGGGTCTCGTGGCTCTCTCCCATCACAGAATGGCAGATGATGATTTGCAAGAAAAAGACACATTAGACTAATCTCTCTGGAAAGGCAACAGTTTTTGTGGAGTTTTGAACTCAGGGGAGCCAAGAAAGGTTATCTCACAGCAAAGCAAGTCCTGGTCAGACAGCTGCCCCTGGCCTTGCTGCTGTTCTCAGCTCTTGGAGTTTTGCTTCAAGCAGTGTGGGTGACCTGAGAGTCACTGTTTCAAACATGATGAAGTAATTAACCACAGTACAAGACAGCCTGAAGTCAATGTTATCAGAGCCGCTACCTCACAAAGAACAGTATATTTGTGTAAGACAGAGAACTTCTGCCCAAGCTCTCACAGATGCTCAAGATCTATCTTTTGCTTAAAAAAATAGAAGGATGGTATGTCAATGCATACTTGCAACTTAAATAGGCCTCATCTCAAAAACACAGAATACAGAGTCCAATCTGAACTCTCATGCACAGAAAGAGAACTTGTCATGAATATTATATTATATCCATCAAAAAAGGACAAAGTATCAACAGCATGTCTTAACCTCAGACTTCCTTTTTTTATGTAAATTAAATATAGAACAGGATCATTTTATTAATTTGTTTCTACTCATCATTCATGTATGCTGTACATGGCATTATTAATCTTTAGTAACTAATATGCATGTAATAGTAATTACTATACAAGAGGTAACATACAGTATGCTATGCTAATACTTCAAAAAGACTTTGGTCTTCACAGACAGTGGAGGAAGAACACTATGAAATACAGCTAGATAACTGAAGCACAGGTTTTAAATGTATCCTAATTTCTACATGCATCTAAATGTAACTTGTTATATCCCAAACCTCTAGCATACTAGATCCAATATACATCAAACTGGTACTTTTCAATTATATTGCTACATCTTCAGATACTATTGAAAAACATTCTGGACAGAGAGAACAAAACAGGGCTAAGTATTTTCATGAGCTGTATTAACAACACATCACATTGATGTATTTGATATTCAACCTGGCAGGTCTGGGATGTTTTAGTTGTTGTTTTTAATAGATCACATCCTGTTAAAGGATTTCTATTACTCATCTTTTGGTGGTATGTATCTTATGCTCGGCAAAGGCCTTCAGAAGTAGAAATCCAGCATAAAGGAATCTGTTTCCTAAAAAAAAAAGGTAAATTCAGCTTTTCTTCACATTCTCTTTAATCCTATATCCAATCTGCAATGAATGGAATGCCACACAGATATTTTTAAACTGGAATTTTTACTGTAGTTCTTATTTACTATTTTTTTCCCCCTAAGCTTTATTAAATGTAAATTTCCTAAGTAACAGGTTGCTGGAAAGAGCCTATCCTCTGAGGCATAAACCTCTTGCCATTAGACAAAAGAGTCAGTAAAGTTGTTGCCCAGCACAGATTGTTCTTTTCTGCACAGGATCAAAGACTTAATTTAATACCTTGATCTCCTGATGTGCTATGAACTGTCATGGCAATGTTTAGTCATCATCAACATGTCCAATTTGATTGTTTGATCTCTAATTACTATAACTTGCAAGTGATCAAAACTAAACAAATCTGTTTGGTTTTAGGACTGCTCTCAGGTGACTAGTCAACCTACATTAAAAATAACTAACTATGAAAAAATTAAAAAGAAATGTATGAAACTACCAAGACAAAAGTGAGACTGTTATTTTATATACTTGAAAGTGCAGTGCTGCTATGCCTAGCAAATTAGCTATGGTCAATCAAGTTCATTGACTGAGGAAGAAATCTGTAATTCCATCAGATGTGAAGGCTTATTCAGTTTACTGTGAGAAAGTGGACATGAATTATTCTATTGCTGTTTTCATCACTAACATCAGAGTATGTTCAAAACTGGTGAAGGGTTTGGAGCACAAGCCCTGTGAGGAGAGGCTGAGGGAGCTGGGGTTGCTTAGCCTGGAGAAAAGGAGGCTCGGAGGAGACCTTATTGCTGCCTACAACTATCTGAAGGGAGGTTGTAGACAAGTGAGGGTTGGTCTCTTCTCCCAGGCAACCACCAACAGATCAAGAGTATACAGTCTCAGGCTGCACCAGGGGAGGTTTAGGAAGGATGTTAGGAAGAAGTTTTGCACAGAAAGAGTGATTGGCCATTTGAATGGCTACCCGGGGAGGTGGTGGAGTCACCATCACTGGAGGTGTTTAAAAAGAGACTGGATGAGACACTTTGTGCCATGGTTTAGTTGATTAGATGGTGTTGGATGATAGGTTGGACTTGATAATCTCAAAGGTCCTTTCCAACCTGGTCAATTCTATTCTATTCTATTCTATTCTATTCTATTCTATTCTATTCTATTCTATTCTATTCGATTTCATGTACACTTCAGGCCAAATAGCTTGAATGCTTAGACACTCACAAAACCTGGTCTAAAGAACATATTACACATTTTTCAGCTTGCTGGAGATAGATCCATAGCTACAAGAGCCTAACTGTAACTTCCTTAGTAAGATAAATGTCATGGTACATACAGAATTATGAACCAGTTGTATTTTTCTGCCCTTATTATAAGAAGCCAAACTCTGACATACAACTGCAGCAAAAAATAGAAGAATTATTCATGGAGTGTGATTTTGAAGATAATAAAATAAAACAATCACAACACTGTGTTTCCAAACACTTCCTTCTCTGACAACATTCTGACTGAATTTTAGAGTTTAAACATGTTGTGAAAATCAGCACCAAATAATCCATGAAATATTCATGCACATTATTTAACTGTTATACGAAGTATCCCAGGTTTATGGAGTAATGTTTTAAGAGAGAAAACTCAAATCATTTTGAATGATGATTGATCTCATATATTTCAATGAACTCAAATTATGGCTTTTTTAGTTGGTTGTTGTTTTGGTTTGGTGTTGTTTTTTTAAGAACCTCAGTCATCACAGTTATTAGAATGTAACAAGATGGTTATTCTGTGGAGAGCTTGCCACAATAATCATCAGTTGTCCAAATGCAGATATGTGACAGCTTGAGGCTGGTTGCCTTTAAGATGGCCACAAAGTTGCAGACCTCCAGAAGCTAGAGAGGTCCAGGAGGTGTACTGAAGGTGCAACCTTTGCATTTCATATATGTAAATCCTGCCTCCCTATAAAACAGGTTGCAAAATCAGGTTGGAACCCCTTTTTTCCCTTCCTCTCTCCTCCTGGGAAGATGTCCAGATTCTAGTGTGAAGCTTTGGCTTACTGTTCTTCCGTGTTTAGCCCAGAATATGGATTTCTTTGTATTTTATGTTCTTTGCTATGCTTTGCACTATACTACTGTAGCATTGTAGTTGTGAATAGCCTTTCCATTTAACCTTTCTAATACCATCCAGTCCTTTGTGTGAGCGTTGTTCTTTTGCTCCTTTTGGAGCAACAGAGCAATCTGCTCATTAAACTACAACAAGTTATTTGAACAGTATTTTAATATCATAGGTGACTTAAAGGGACAATTCAGATTTTGCTAAGGCCTGACACAAGGTCTTTTGAAAAGTCCCATCTCAACTTTTCCTTCTTTTATGAATGGGAGAAGTTTAATTTTAAAAATCTGGAAAATGCTGTAAGATTTCACAGGTTTCATACTACTTTTCAGTGAACATGTACCAAGAACCCCTCTAAGAAAATCATAGTAGTTTTTGTGTTAAGTGAAATCAGGGTTAAACTCCACAAGTTTTTCAGGTGACTCTGTTATATTTCATTTTCTGATTGACATTATTGAGAAAAAAATGAAATAAGAAAGGAAAAGTGTCTTAAAGTAATTTGCATTATATGGATCAAAATGATGACTGCTTTTCTTGAGGAGGTGGGAAGCATTTGATTGTTCAATACCATTTTTTTTGAGGGGAGGGGAAGTTAAGATCAGGAGAACAGTTTCTTTTGTACAATTCTATCCCCTTACCTGATTGCACTATTCTTCTGTGCTATCATATCTGAATTGTACTTTTTAGAAGGCCACTCCTTAATAAATAAATAAAGTATACCTAATGCCAGAGTGCAATAATGCTCTGAGATAGTAATACCAAGTCCTGATGCCCTTCTTTCTCTGTATACCAAAATAATTCATGGTACTGCGCCTGGAAAACTTGCTATCTTGTCAAGTGACAGGAAAGTAGGAAAAGACTGGATGGGGCGCTTGGTGCCATGGCTTAGTTGATTAGATAGTGTTGGATGATAAGTTAGACTCAGTTATCTCAAAGGTCTTTCCAACCTGGTTAATTCTATTCTATTCTATTCTATTCTATTCTATTCTATTCTATTCTATTCTATTCTATTCTATTCCATTCCATTCCATTCCATTCCATTCCATTCCATTCCATTCTATCCCTGAATACTGTGTACAGGTAGGAAAACTTGTTACAATATTTATTGGGTTACTTGCAACTAGTTTGAAGTTACATTAGTCATTTAGTTTCCACTGTGATGAATCATCGTTCTAGTTCACTTTACACATGATGCCCAGCTATGATGAACATAAAGGCAGAAGGCAGATCTTGAAAAGCTTGTTTTTATAAAACTAGATATCTGATTGATTTTGCCACACTAGTTCAAATACTGAAACTGCCTTGTTTAATCTGCTTTGTCAATGTCCTGAAGGCACTTCACGCTGCATTTCAAACTCTTTGCTAACCAATGTAAAATCGTTGTACAAGGCTAATCAGAAGGCCATCTCCCTAATCAAAAATGAGAAGAGAGAAAACCGTGGTTTTTTTCCTGAGAAAAGCTAGCTGATCAAGCGCTTTGTGAGGGTATTTCCTGCTGCCCAGAATGACTGTGCAGTCTGGCTCCTGAAAAAATCTTGTCACATTGTCACAGTCCACATAGCAGACTTGTGATGCTTTGTTATTCTGATGTCAAAGTGCAAAAACTCAGGTGAAACAAGCCAGAGGGGTTCACTTCAATCAAGACTAAAACTTTATTTTTTGCCCATAAGATGACATGTGATAGGTAGGGAAAAGTGAGAGAGGGGAGAGGTAAAATAAAGTGAAGAGAGAAAAGAGAAAGAGGTTTATAGATACCACCAATGCAAAGGTCCAAAGACATATCTCTGGTCCTGGGTCTAGTCCTGCTGGTCCTTCCAGTCCTTCCTTGATCCTGGTGGAGAAATTTCTCAAAGTCTCATTGCTAAGGAGACATCTTTCATAATTAAATTCACACTGCCAATGTCCAAACTCCACCTCTCTCAGCCCCTCATGAGCAGGGCTTTCACGCATGCCCAAGGAGTGTCTGAGGTGTGGTCTGGACCCAAGGAGGCATGTCTCAGGCATGGTCTGCCTTGGAGGCAGGTAGCTTTCAACCAGGAGTTGCTTTCCTATTATAATTACACTATAATGGACAAAGGTTCATGGTTTCCTTAGCAACACCAAGGCATCAATACCTTTTGACAACAGTTACAATTTTAATTCTGAAGGAGTAAGTGGCACAGTGAAACTCTCCGTCATACTTGGCATGTTGGGACTCACAGTAGCAGGTAGGCCCCTTCCCACAGGACCTGCGCCTGCATATCCGTGAAGACTGCATTCCATTGTACAGGCTCAGTAACTTAATCAGTAGCTTATTATGGAGCAGCCCACTGCAAACTCATGCTAAGATGTTAGCCAGAAGATTAGTCCAAGTTTTGGGGTCCTGATTCCTGATGACAGTGATGAGACAGATAATGCCCTTCGGACAACATGAACCACCAAATCTTCCACTGCTTGTGTGATCATTGTTATCATCTAATATGCCAAAGAAGGAGATGGAGTAAAAAGAGGAAGAATCTACATCTTCCTTATTACTCTCGCATCCTTAATTCTTTCTCACTAGTCCTCACATCTCTTTAGTTTATCTTTCCTCTCCAGCTATTTAATGAGTAGGTATCCTAACATTGTATCTAACTTTCTCCTTTCTTTCCTTCTTACTCCAGAGTGCTTCCTTTGCTACTATTTATTAGATCCCCTCTCATTCTTCTCCTCTCCAGACTAAAAAGCCCCAGGGCTCTCATCCCCTTCTCATAGGGCACATGCTCCAGTCCCTCAATCATCCTGGTGTTGCCTGCTGGTACCCAGGGAAAAAATTCACTCTTGCAGAACTTATTTTGGTTTTGTTAAACCTTGTTCTGTTGACCTGATGAGCACAGAATCTTCCCACCAAGCAAAGTGATAATGATGGAAAGGTTTCACTGCAATAGCCCCCACTGTGCTTTGTTTTGTGAAGTATTGTTGGGTTTGTTCTTTTTGCATGGAGGCAAAGCAAACCATGAACTGCAGTTGTGCATTATGAAAGACTCATGGAAAAAAAAAGTTATTTTAAAATCCCCTTCTTCCCCACCATATCTGCCCTCTTTCCACCCCATCCATCCCATTTCCCCCTTTTTCTCCTCAAATCCAGAGCACCTGGGCTCTGTTGGAGTCTCCTCCCACCCCAGGTGTGGCCACTTTGCCCTCCCCACCCACTCCCCTTTTTAATGCCCATCAGGAAAGGCAGAAGGCTCACACTGAGCCCATCTGGGCTGGAGGATCCTCCTCTCATCACTGGTGAGTGCCCATGGTGCACACTGGGTGATGGTGGTGGTGACAACAAAGGCCGGGGGGCCTGGTGGCCCCCCGGCTGTTAGGACCAGGATTGATGACTACTCTTAATGTCATTCACGGGTGCTGGCTGGGGCTGAGCTCCTCTGTGTGTAGCTTGGCTGGTTGAGAGCCTTGCCCCTGGCCCTGGAATGGGTGCAGTAATGATGTAGAGGGAGCAGGAGCTGCTTTGGGAAGATGAAGTAGGGTGGGGGGACAAAGCCCATGTGGCCCCCTGGTTAGGCCGAAGAGCTTATTGAAGGGAGGGAAAAAAACCCTGAGATGCCAGAATCACAGAAGCAGTGCCCAACATGGGGCACGAACCCATGACCCTGAGATTAAGAGTCTCATGCTCTACCAACTGAGCAAGCAAGGAGTGCAGAGGACAAGCTAAGCTGTCAGAGCTTGGTCATGTTAGCCTCAGTAGCCCACACTGGTCCAATTCCTCCCATGCCAGTCCTTCTGACATCACTTCTGGCACAAAAAGTAGCCACAAGTACAGAAAGCACACATGAACTGCTTGAGAACAACCACCATCTCCAGAGCTTAAAGCAAGCTTTGCCTTCAAACATTTAATCCAGTGGACACAAAAAAGCTTTTGCATCTCACTGAACTGCTCTTCATTCCCCACAGTTAAGATGACTGCAGAGCACTGAGATGATTTTTCTCCACCACACAAATTCAGTCCATTTGAATCAAGCATCTGCCACCTGCATGAATTTAAAATCCCAATCCCAAGCAGGAAAAGCAGTTACAAAATGACTGTGGAAAATTATTGGATACTTTACTCGTTACTGATACAATCTGGGCCAAAGTGAGTAAAAGAGTCTCTTGTAAAACTTACTCTTGTAAAACTATCTATACCTCTGTCTGATGTAAGCTGTCTGCCTTCTCATCTGTACCCCATCTGCTAAGCCCATGCACACACAGGACAGTCTATGCAGACCAACCAAACACTCATCTCCTTATCTTCCCTGCTAAGAAATTAATAGGAACCCCTTTCCCATCTCAGTTCACCTACTTCCCTCTTTTGGCTCTTCCTCATAAACTTTGCTCTTATCAAACAAGGGGAAAAGGGTGAAGAGATACTAGCCAATAGACACAAAAACCCAAATCAAAAAGAAGCAAATTCATGCAATATATACAGCTAGGGTCTATCATTGTGCTATCAGGTTAACAGCATACTCGCTGCTCTGTCTTCTGTGCCAAATAGTGGTTGAATTATATTATTGCATCTGAAGGGAAGTTTATCTACTCTATCCTCTTTTGCTTCCTCATTTTATCTTCAAGAAATTATATTTTAATCAATAGATAGTGGGATCTCAGTGCTTTTCTTACTGAAATCCATAATGAACACTTGTGAAGGTGTATTACAATACTAAATATTTAATTTCAAAAATCCAAAAGCTCTTCAAGGAGTTAGTAGGATTCCCTGGGAAATGGTCCTCATGGACAAGGTAGTAAACCAGAGCTGACAGGTTTTTAAGGTTAAACTTTCCAGAGAGTAAAAAAGCAGTAAGAAATCTGGAAAGAAAGGGAAGAAACTGACAAGGCTTAGTTGAGACTTGCTGGTCAAAATAAAGGGTGAAAAGAAAATACAAAGTGTAACTAGGGACAGGTATCCTGGGAAGAGGATAGGGAAACTGCCTGATTGTGTAAGCATGAGGTCAGGAAGGCCAAGATGCAGATGGAGATGAACTTCACAAGCAATGCAAAGAATACCAAAGGCTTCTACAGATAACCAGTAAGAGGAAGGTTAAAGAAGCATACCCCCCTCATAAAAAACAAGAATAGCAAACTAGTAACAACAGATGAGAAGATGAGTGACAGCCCTTTCTGTGAGAGTTTTTTTCCTGATATCCAGCCTAAACCTCCCCTGGTGTAGCCTGAGGCCATTCCCTCATTCTATCATCAGTTACCTGTGAGAAGAGACCAGTGCTACCTCTCTACAACCTCCTTTCAGGTAGCTGTAGAGAGCAATAAGGTCTCCCCTCAGCCTCCTTTTTTGCAGATTAAACAGCTGCTCCTCTTAGGACTTGTTCTCCAGGCCTTTCACCACCTTAGTAGCCTTTCTCTGTACCTGCTCCAGCACCTCAATGTCCTTCCTGTACTGTGGTGCCCAAAACTGAATACAGTATTTGAGGTACTGAGTACAGAGGGACAATCGCCTGCCTGGTCCTGCTGGCCACCCTATTTCTAATACAGACCAGGAAGTCATTGGCCCTCTTTGCCACCTGGGCACACTGCTGGATCATATTCATCCTCCTGTCAATCAGTACCCCCACACCCTTTTCCACCACACAGCTCTCTAGCCATTCCTCACTGGGCTTGTAGCAATGCATGGGGTTGTGGTGCAGGTGCTTGGTCTTGTTGAAGCTCATAGAGCTGACCTCAGCCCACCGGTCCAACACACCAGGTCCTTCTGTAGAGCCTTCCTACCCTCAAGGAGATCAACACTCCCACCTAATTTTGTGTCATCTGCAAACTTACTGAGGGTCCCCTAATCCAAGTCATTGATAAAGAAATTTAACAGGACTGGTCCCAGTACCAAGCCTTAGGGAACACCACTTGTGACTGGACTCTGGGTGGATTGAACTCCATTGACTACTACTCTCTGGGCCTGGCCAGCCAGCCAGTGCTTTACCTAGCACAGTGTGTACCCATCTAAGCCATGAGGAGCCAGGACTGCTGGTAAATAACAGAAAGAGGCTTGGTGAGTACATCCGCCAGCTCCTTCAGTACCCTTGGGTGCAATTCACCTGGCCCCATAGACCTGTGTGTGTTTAAGTGGTGTAGCAGGTCGCTGATCAACTCTTCTTGGATCGTGACAGTTTCATTCTGCCCCCGAGCCCTACCTTCCATCTCAGCGGACTGGGTGACTAGGGAACAATGAGTTCTACTGCTAAAGACTGAGGTAAAGATGGCATTAAGTAGCTCAGCCTTTTCCTCATCCTTTGTCACTATGTTACCCCCTGCATCCAGTAAAGGATGAAGATTATTCCTAGTCCTCCTTTTGTCATTAATGTATTTATGGAAACATTTTTTGTTGTCTTTAACAGCAGTAGCTAGGTTGAGCTCTAACTGGGCTTTGGCCCTCCTAATTTTCTCCCTTCATAACCTTGCCACCTCAGTTGGAAGCAAATGGAAGCTGTATTTATAAGCAAACCTGCAATCTACAAGGGAATGCAATGAATATGTACAAAATATACAGTAGTTACAATATTTTACAGATATTTACAACTAGCAAACAGCACAAAACCTGCCCTGGTCAAGAAGACCAGGGCCCCTCCACCCTCTGTCCAAAAGGGAGAAATGACCAGAAAGAAAGTAGTGGTTAGACTTAACCAAAATAATGCAGGCAAGGTCAGCAAAAGCAGGTTAATCTCTCCTGAGTGAAGCGAGGAGAGAAGCCCCTAGAATGTTTTGGTACAAGCAGTCTTATAGCAGATATCTCAAAATCTGTAAGAAAATGTAAAGGCATAACCTAAAACTAACACAAGCACCTTGTCTATGAAGACAGGCTGAAAGAATTGGGGCTTTTCAACCTGAAGAGATCTTACAACTACATTTCAGTATCTGAAGGGGACTTAGAGGAAGGCTGGGGAAGGACTGTTTAGAAGTGCTTGTAGTAATAACATAAGGGGCAATGGTTTTAAACTGGAGCAGGGTAGATTTAGGTTGTTCATAAGGAGGAATTTCTTTACAATGAGAGTGATAAAATACTGGAACAGATTGCCCAGGGATGTGGTTGAGGCCCCATCCTTGGAGACATTCAAGATAAGACTTGATGTGGCCCTGGGCAGTGTGATCTAGTGTCTTGTCCCTGCTCACTGCAGGGAGGTTGGATGAGACAACCCTTGAGGGTTGCTTCCAACCTGATGTAATCTATGAATCTGTGACTTTGTAACATTACAGTTGTAACACTGCAGTTTTAACTATAAGGTCACAAGCAATGCATCTGACCTTCCATGCCTTTGTGCCTGAGTCCAGATGCTTCATAAGCTTTTCAGTATTATTGCATTAACAAGATGTATCTAGAAACTATATTTGTTAACAAAGTACAACAGAAAACTACTCAAATACTATCTTACAGAATGAAAGCTTGAAGGTTTTGGTTTCTGAGAACTAATAAATACTTTCAGAGTTTGAAGTACTGTCAAAATGTTAGTAGCATTTAAAGGAAAAAATGCCTTTTGAAGTGGTGGGACATGTGTGGTTTGTGCTACATATCTGCACCCTAGTGGCTAGGTTTTGGCAGACAGTTTCAAAGAAATCACTTGGAATTCCAAAAGTCAGATAAAATCTGCACAGACAGTTGTTCATAGATTCCAGCCTGCTGCTCTTCTTTCCCCTCAAAAAATATTCTGAAATTATAATTTCTGAAATGAATGTTAGATAGCATTTGTTCCAAATTATGCACGATAGGATGGGCAATAATCCTATGACTGTCCATATTAATTAAGAGAAATCACTCTGATAATCCCACAGTGTGAAATTTACACCAGTCTAGTAATGTCTAACGTATGAATATAATGGTTTAGGTTTCCTATATGTGTTAGTTTAGTTTCATTTCTCATTGTGTTTCATTTTCTCTGCTCCTAATGTCATGTTAATCACCACAGATATCCCTGAGTGTGGGTTTCTGTAACTAATACTCAACTCAGCAGTTAGAACAAGGACAAGAACAACTTTGCTGCAAGATAAGAAGAATAAAACTACATTTCTAGCTTGGCTTTTTAAGCTCTTACCATTAGCAGTTCATAACAAATTCTCACCCCTAGAAAATGGTTACCGTAAAATACTTTGATCATAAAATTGGTTTCAGTGTTGTCTGAAAAGACTCTTTGTTGTTTTGAGAGAAGACTAGAAGTATTTGCACAACAACAATAATTTTAAATATTGCTTTAAATCCTAAAGAAAAAAAAATGTAAAAAGGAGATTTTGAGAATCATAAAATGTTTTGAGTTGGAAAGGACCTTTAAAGGTCATCCAGTTCAATTCCCCTGAACTCTGCACAGACATCTTCAACTAAATTAGGATGCTCAGACACCCATCCAACCTGACCTTGAATGTTTCCAGGGATGAAACATCTACCACCTTTCACATTCTTCCTATTATCTATCTGAAATCTATCCTCTTTCAGTATAAAAGTATTACTCATTGTCCTGTTGCAACATTCCATACTAAAAAGCCTGCTTCCATCTTTCTTATTAGCTCCCTTTAAGTACTGAAAGGCTGCAATCAGCTTGCCCTGCAGCCTTCTCTTCAGCCTGAACAACCTCAACTCTCTCAGCCTGTCCTGAAAGGAAAGATGCTCCAGCCCTCAGATAATTTTTGTGGCCTTCCTCTGAAACTGCTTCAATGGATTCAGGTCATTCTTGTGCTGACTTCTCTAGACTGAACAACCCCAGCTCCCTGGGATGCTTCTCGTAGGTCATGTGTTCCAGGCCTTTCACAAGCCTCATTGCCCTTCTCTGGGCACACACTGCAGCACCTCAATATCTTTCCTAAAGTGACTGGCCCAGAACTGAGCTCAATACGAGGTCTGTCCTCACCAGTGGGTGAACATTCTCCATAGCACTTCTTTCACTGTTTAGATACTAATAAAAGCACTTTTATTATCTTTAATGACACTGGTCAGATTGCATTTTAGTTGCACTTTGGCCTTTCTAATTTTCTCCCTATACATCCTTGCAAGAGCCTTGAACTCTTCCTGAGTTGTCTGCTGCTTCTTCCATAGTCAGTAGACTTCCCTTTCCTTCCTGAATTCTGCCCAAAGCTCTCTGCTTAGCCAGGCCAGTCTTTTGCTGTTCTGGCTCATTTTCTGATGCATGAGGACAGATCATTCCTCTGTCTTGAAGATTTCCCTCTTGAGGAATGTTTAGCCTTCCTAGACTCTCTTGTCCTTCAGGACTATTTCCCAAGGGATACCATCAACCAGTCTCCTAAATAATTCAAACTCTGCCCTCTAGAAGTCCAAGGATGTAGTTCTATTAACTCCCCTCCTGACTTCACTAAGAGTTTAAAACTTCCCCCATTTCATGGTCCCTTTGTCCAAGCCAGCCACCTACCTTTATACCTCCTACTAGTCCTTCTCTGTTTACATGCAGCAAGTCGAATAGAGAGCCATCCCTTGTTGGCTCATTTACCAGCTATGTTAGGAAGTTATCTTCCACTCACTCCAAGGTCCTCCATGACTACTTTCTGTCTGCTGTATTGTATTTACAGAAGATGTCCAGTAAGTTGAAGGATTGCTCTGACCCAGGTGTAGGATCTTGCACTTGGCCTTGTTGAACTTCATGAGATTCACACATGCCCACTTCCCAAGCTTGTCCAGGTCTCTTTGGATGGCATCCCATCCCTCTGGTGTGTCAACTGCACCACTCAGATTAGTGTCACCTGCAAACTTCTGCGGGTGACCACAATTCCACTGTTTCTGTCATAGATGAAGGTATTAAACAACAGTGGTCACAGTATAGGCCCCTGAGGGACACCACCTGTCATGGATCTCCATCTGGCCATCAAGTTGTTCACCACTAATCTCTTGGGGAAGAAAATGAATCTGAATGGCAAGTTGCTAGTCAAAATATGACATTGGTCTGAGACAAGAAAAAACCCACAACACAGAAACTCTTTCTTTCTAAATATTCTACAATGTGTGTGCGTCTTCATTCAACTACAAATTCAACTCTCAGGTTTATCCTGAAAAGCAGACTCATATACGATATCCTAATTAGATGGCTGAATGCAGGGAAATACCTGCCTTCAGAGCAATCAGGGAAAGAATGGTTAGATCTCACTGAGCATCTGGAGGAAAAAACCAAAAAAAAAGACAAGACTGCTTTAATTAGTATCAAACCCAAGATACTTCATTTTTACTGTTTTGTTTTACAGTCACAGTGATATTAACAACCAAGTTATCTCAAGCTATATTCCTGAGATGGTGTCTAAAATTATCTTTCAGGGATCCAGCAGATGGACACAAGTTCAGGTGCTGAGCATCAACAATTCCCTAGCAGCTTTAGTGGGAGATATACACAGTCTACAGCCCTGTAAATAGGTCACCTTTTCGGTGTGTAGGCAAGAATTAGATTCCTAGCTTTAGACATTTAATGTAACAGTAAGAACAGAGTATCAAATAGAGCATAAATCCCTTTAATTGTGATGTCTTTTTTCTAAGACATGAAAAATAACTCAAATGGTAAATACAGCATTTCAGGGTTAGTACTTAGATATCAGAAAAAGATCATGGGTTTATGTACTACAGAAGGTCACAGCTCTTGGCTGTGAACCAGCTAATCTATTTGTTTGAAAAAGATAACTCTTATGTATGATGTTCCAGCCCAGCTGAATGAAGAAGGAGCCATCTACCTCAGTCACTTCTCCCTCTGATTCATGAGGCTCTAAGAGTTCAAATTCCTCACAACATAACCTCCTGAATGACAGTTGAAAGCAGATAACAACTCAACATTGCTGTGCAACCATCCAGCAAGTGGGTGTTTTTCCCCAAGCACCTTCTGAGTACAACATTTTTTTAAAGAGGTTTAAGGCAGAGCTTAGGGGTCACAATTATATGACTAACGTAGTGATTCTATTGACTTGAGAGGGGAAGCTAAATAAAAGCAAATTTATTTATACAAAATGGAAAAGCTTCACGACCAGCTAAGCAAAAACAGTATCAGAGTGGAATGTCAACCTAATTATAAGAGCATATAGTACAACTGAAGATTGCAAGTTGAGTCTTGAGAGTTTGTCTTTCAAGACATAAACTCTCCCACTCTGGTCGTTTGCTCTTGTGCCAAACTAAAGAAAGCAGAGATAAAGCATTTTAATTGTGAAAAGTAGATTTTTGCTTATTACAATGGAGCAATTCTAGTTTATATATATATTTTTAAATAAATAAATTTCATCACAATTTGGACATAAAGCAGTATTTTGTTCTAATTATGTTTCTTCCCCACAAGGAAATCAAATGTAACATTTTATTGAAACACTAATTCTGCAGGCATTTTATTAACATTTCAGGCATTTTCTTCCTATTGCAAAACTTCTTGCCACATCCACAGAAGCAGTACAGAATTAGGGAGCTATTTTATTTTCTGTGGGGAAATAACTCTGGACAATATTTGCTCTGGAGTTTGTTTATTTGTTTTAATTTAGTGTTTGGGGATTTTTGTGCATCACACTCTTAAGGAACAATGAAGAGTACTAAAGTAGAGGGGAGGTAGTTATGATGTTTTTCACTTTGATCTCTGCTATTCCTAATTAAACAGCTAAGGACAAGAGAGATTCTTTATACAATAAAACTGCTGGATACTTAGAGTCTGATATATACATGCATACATTTATATGTGTAAAATCTGGGAGTTTTAACCCACATCCCATTACACAGTTTTCTATTAAACAGTCAGCTAATCAGGGGGAAAAAATTATTTCATGTCCACTTCTATAAGGAAATATCCTGGTCCTGAAATATATCTATGGATTTGATGATCTCAAAGGTCTTTTCCAACCTATGCTATGCTAATGTATATCCATATAAATACCCATACATGTGAACATATTGACATTGCAAAATAGATGAACATTTCTGACTACAGTACTGTATTCTACTGTGTTTGCAATCTTTAAACACTTCTTATATTATTCTGTACGTCTCAAGTCTCAGCCCTCTTCCATCTCTGCCTACAATGTTGGAAAGTAAGTAGATTTGGATCTTTTTTTCTTTAGTGCCTCACCACAGTCTCAGTAAAACAAGAGCTAAACATTCAGTGCAGACATGGCATTAACATCCGCTTTTAATGTTTCAATTACTTATCAGGCTGTGAAGCCATTCAATGAGATCTGGACAGATTGGAGAGCTGGGTGCAGGCAAACCACATGAAGTTCAATAAGGACTAGTGCAGGATCCTGCATGTGGGGAGGAATAACAACATGCACCAGTACAAGTTGGGGGCTGCCCTGCTGGAAAGTAGCTCCATGGAGAAAGACCTTGGAGTCCTGATGGATAACAAGTTCTCCATGGGACAACAATGTGCCCTTGTGGTCAAGTGAGCCAATGGTATCCTGGGGTGCATGGAGAAAAGTGTGTCCAGCAGGTCTAGAGAGGTTCTTCTCCCCCTCTACTCTGCCCTGGTGAGACCACACCTACAATACTGTGTCCAATTTTGGGCTCCCCAGTTCAAGAGTCAGGGATTTACTGGAGACAATCCAGTGGAAAGCCATGAGGATGATTAGGGGAATTGAGCATATCCCCTATGAAGAGAGATTGAGAGACTGTTTAGTGTTAGAGAGGCTATTTAGTCTTGAGAAGACTGAGAGGGGATCTCATCAATGTGTATAAATATCTGAGTGGTAGGTATCAAGTGGATGAGGCAAATCTCTTTTTGATGGTTAGCAGTAATAAGACAAGGAACAACAGGTACACACTTGAACATAAAAGGTTTCACCTCAACATGAGGAGAAACTTATTTACAGTGTGGGTGGTGGAGCACTGGAACAGGCTGCCCAGAGAGATTGTGGAGTCTCCTTCTCTGGAGACATTCAAAACCTGCCTGGATGAATACCCTAAGTGATCCTGCTTTGGCAGGGGGGGTTGGACCAAATGATCTTTTGAGGTCCCTTCCAACCTCTAATGTTCTGTGATTTTTTTTCTTCCAATAATTCCTTTGAAGGTTCATTTGCAACTGCTTGATTGTTGTTGTTTATGCCAATCACCAGTTTAGTTTATCTCTTTGAGTATAAGTAAACAAAAGACTTTTTCCTTACTTGCTGCACAGAAATTCATGAGAAATAATGCAAATTGGTTTACAGTTCATCATAAACACTAAGAAGAGAAAATAGCAGGATAATTAAAATGTATTCAACTGAAATAGATGAAGGTAAATTAAATAAGCAACTAAGAGTTTATTCTTTACCCTAGTAGATTTTACCCAATGTCAACTCACTCTTAGAAAACAACCTGGAGCTGTTCTATTATCACAATTTCTGTAGTCTTCACATTTCATTTCAGGTGTCATCAGCCTTTTAGGAGCCATGGATTGAGCTGTTTTTAATCTTGCCTAGACTAGAAGCTGTTTATGCTGAGGAACCAAACATGAACTGAGAGGCTTTGCCACTCAACAAAAGGCAAGATGGTGTGCACAAAGCAATGATGTTTATCTTGTATCGGTGCAAGACAATGTTCCCTAGTTCCTGATGACTTCACAGCATAGAAGGAAGCAGAAATCTCTCTTACCCTTAGTGTATCCTAGCTCTCAAATTTCAGCTCTACCTACTGACTGCTGGTCAAAGTTTGCTGACACAATGGCCTGATAGTTATTTTGTATGAAGATATTCAATGAAAGGGAAAAAAAAAATCAAGCTAAAGGAGGCAACTTAAGAGATTTAAGAAACATCTGAATTCTCCATAGCAGAACAAAACCATAGAAATTCCAAAAGATTGCCTCTGTGTCCCAGTCTTCCAAATTATGTGGAGGGAACTCTCCTAGGTTTCATTTTGTTCCTCTGTCAGACTCTTCAGTAGCCTTTGTTTGGACAGTTGTGCTCTTTTACATCAAGTTTGGGGTTTTATCCTTCTCTTTCTATACCTTCTCTGATTTTTTCCTTCTAGGGTAGACAAAGAGGTTTATTTTATGAGCAAAGGTTCTTATCAAACTCTTGGACCATTTTCAGCTACCTTAGACAACAACTTCTTGACTTCTAAATTTATACCCATGCGTGGTGGACATGTAGATCAAGGTTAAAGCTAAAAAAATGCCAGAAACACATTCAGAATGAATATGACAGCACATTTCACTGTTATAAATGAAATACATTAACAGTTCCTTAAAAATTAATAACACTATGAATAAAGCAAAGGACTAATGTACAAGTGGCATCAATGCTTTCTGGGTGTTTGCAAAGCCACCCAACCTCCTGTCAATCCCTCTAAATTTTAACTTTCATCATTCTCTTCTTTTATTTCCACTCCTGAGCCAGTGATGATTATATGAATTGAATTATTTTCCCCATGGAGTACTTGTTTGTGAGCAGCTGGCTTGGGAAGCAAAGTGCTTTCCCTTACCTTGCCTACCAGAACCCTTTTCATTTATCAACAGCTGTATTTCAGATCAACCATAGTTGCACACAACTCTGAATTCTTTGTCTGGAGTATGTGAGAAATGTAACATCCATATCTTCTGCTTGTTACATATGAGTAATACTGAGTTACACTGAGTACCTTACCCTCTGTACTTTCAACAGCTACCTGCATAACACATGCTTTTTAAGACAAAATCAAGTTGTAGTTGCACATTTGCAACTACATACCATACTACTGGATTCAAAGCTGCAGCTGAAACGTCCACCTTTACTACAGGAAGAATAAATAGAATTCCTGCACATAGCATTTGAAACCACAGTGGAGTTTAAGGTCCAGGTCAATGCCTATGTGATGAATACACTGGTGATTTATGTTAAAATTGTAAGACTCAGAGTGCACTGGGATTAAGGGTCAGGATCTTGTGGGGCCTCTTTTGAGAGTAAAGGGAAAGAAACATGCTTTGCAGACTTGCAAGGAGACTGTCTGGTTAATTGGAGACATCACATCTGAGAAGGAGCTGTCTTAAACATTCGGAACTAGGAATTTGTTTTCTTCAGATAAGAAGCCTGGACGATTGAGCATGCGTGAAAGTGGATGCTTTGACCCTTACCACACAGAATGGAGAGAGAAGGGATTTGATCACCTCTTCTGAAAACTCATTATCATATGCCTGCCTTCTATTTAGCATAAGCTTGTTTATGTAGATGATGTAACTATATAAGATGAAGAAAGCTATTGTAAAGCTGCTCTGGAGGTGGAGTTTTGTCCCCTCTCAAGCCCAGTGCGCTGCTTTGCTTGCCTTTTATTGCTTTTATTGCCTTTTATTACCTTTTTAAGATCTTTTAGTACCAATAAAACTGTTACCACAAACTTTTACCTGGAGTCATCTGTAACACCTAGGAATTTATCTATATGAGTGCAACACGGGTTAGAGTTCTGAAATGGACTTGCCATGAAAATAAATGTAATTAAAATTCTATATCTATTCCACAAAACTCAATTCTAATCCCCTAGATGGTTATCTATAACATAAAACTGGTTACCTGCTATGGCCCTTCCTCCATTTGGTACACAATTATTTCACAGAATGCATCTGATGCTTCAGGTGGCACAGGTAGCCAACTCTCTATTTTTTGCACTGAAGAGTTTTTAAATGCATTGAAGGCATATTAGGAATTGTCATTTGGGGAGTGGGTTACAGTTGTCTTAAACATCTTTATGCCATCCCAGGAAAATAATTTAACTCTAGCTTCATTTCACACCACTAGGATGAATCAAAAAACGGCTGAAAAATTACTACACTTGTAAGAAGTTGTTGACACCACAACTTTCTTTTCCTTTTTCTTTTTTAATCTTAAAAATAAATTGGTTTAGATTTCAAAAGCTTCTGATCTATGACTTTCCCTTAGAAATTATAAGAGGGAGTTCATTTTCCTATTATAAGGAAAGTATTGCTTTCAGTATCAGTCCTTGTTCCTACCAGAGAACATTGCTAAGCCCTATAGTATCTCTACAATTAAAATATATTTGTGTTGGATATATGAAACAACTTTTGGAAATAAATAAGAAAAAGTAAAAAAAAATCATCAATTTTGTTCAATGTTAAAAACCAGTGATTGCATCTGTGAAAACTCAAAAATTCACCTAAAATTACAACTTCTGACAAGACATGAAGCACACCAGCTAATAAGTAAGACAAAACATTTCCCCATATACTGCTGTCCATGTATTGCAATATAACTATTAGGTAACAAGCCTACACGTTAAAGAGATCTGTACTGTCCACATGGTTTCAGTAAATGTAGCTACAAATAAAATATGCTTTGCCTTCTTCTGCTCATCTAATGATATTTCCAAAATTTTCCAGTAAATTTAGAGTGAAAACAGTAGTTACCCTGAAAGGAAGACTGGTTAAGGCATAAAAGTGTTCACGACAGTTAAATCACATAACTTCAGAAACCGTTTTCTCATTCCATCTTGAAAACAACTGAAATTGCTTCGCTGTTTGGCAGCTCAGTGAATCTGAGTTACCTCTGCTCAGCTACTGTGTTGCATGTTTCTTCTGCAAAAGGATTACCACTTAAGTCTCAAACAAAACTGACTGCACTAGAGCCAAACTGGCAGCTATTGTGGAGACTATTCAAGGCAGGAAAGCCAAGTACGTCTGTTCTTGTCACAGCAATTTCATTTGCTCTGGTTTCGGACTTAACTGAATAGTTTCTGAATGCTCAGAAATTTTCACACATCATTCCCCTGGTTTTGAGAGCATGGGACAAAATCCCATGAAACAGTTCTGCAAAGACCAGTTGTAGGAGTTTGTTCAAGTGAAATAGGATGCCAAGATAATTTATGCAAACAAACAAACTTACTTTCCCGGGAAAGAAGTAGTAGAATTCAGAGTTATTGGAAATTTTATACTATGCTGGTAAAAAATAGCAGTTTAAGCAAACAAAGAAAACATAAACTCCACAACAACAAAAACAAACACTTGAAAAGATCAGAGAGACAAGCATGTGACCATAACACTGTTCCAAGTTTGCAGTGCAAACCTTCCTTATACTGTATCCATTCAGGGCTGAAAGTAATTAAAAGCGTTAGTTCACTAGTCACTAGTGACTTAGTTTTTCTCCTTATATTGTAGTACTTCTTTTAAAGAAGTTCCAGGTTGTGTTAGAGTTTTTAGTGTAAAAGACAGTTTTCTTTAGGAAAGATTTTCACAGACTAGAATAGAATCAATAAGGTTGGAAAAGACCTCAAAGATCATCAAGTCCAACCTGTCACCCAAGATCTCATGACACCAAGTGCCACGTCCAATCCCCTTTTGAACACCTCCAGGGACGGTGACTCCACCACCTCCCCAGACAGGACATTCCAACAGCTAATAACTCTGTGAAGAACTTCCTCCTCACCTCGAGTCTAAACCTCCCCTGGTGCAGCTTGAGACTGTATCCTCTTGTTCTGGTGCTGGTTGCCTGGGAGAAGAGACCAACCCCCTCCTGGCTACAACCTCCCTTCAGGTAGTTGTAGACAGCAATAAGGTCTCCCCTGAGCCTCCTCATCTCCAGGCTAAACAATCCCAGCTCCTTCAGCCTCTCCTTGTAGGGTTTGTGCTCGAGGCCTCTCACCAGCCTCACTGCCCTTCTCTGCCCTTCTCTATTTTAAAAATAGGAATCTCTGCTTCTCTCTCACTTTGTTTTTTATACAAAGAACTCTATCCATCATCATTCTAAACCATTCTAGACAAAATATCTTGTTGAAGTAACTCAAATTTAAAGGTCAGTAGATTGTTTTGTCAGTACCTTTGACCTAAACTTGAAATCTCACAAGAAAAACATGGAAATTATTAGATTAAATGAAATGATTGTCTACCCATAATTCCATAGCTAGCTGGAGATAATCTAGAACGGGATTATGAGAACCTGTGATTCAAGAAAAAAAACCAAACACATTCCAGGAATACTGCTAAGAAATATGAGTGTCATCCTTTTCCCATGGAATTCTCCTCATCATGCCATACAGCCTGGCAGATTTAAACAAGAGTGACAATTTCATAAGTGTTAATAATTCTCTGTCAAAAGTGAACTGACAAGCACTTTAAGGAAGATCCATTGTACACTAATAGAATCAAGTGGCAATTATAAATAACAATATGTAAAACTGTTAATTTTCAAGAATTGTTACAAACTGACCCAAATTATTTCAATGAATTTACTCTTTAGGAATATGTTTCAAAAGGTAAGAATTCTGCTCTAATTATTAGCCATTGGAAACCCAACCTGAGTCAGAAACCTGTTTGCTAAGAGCTCTCCTACTTACATATTCCAGATACACAATTTGAAGTATTTTTGTCCATTTGAACAAACTTTGTTGTGTCAGTGTGTCATGCAATGTCTGAAATGGCAGTCACCAAAACAAGAATTGATAGCTGCCTGGAAATATCTATCCAACATAGCTATATTTGGCTATAGCATGGGTCACAGTGCATCACCTTATTGACATGGAGAATGTTAAGACCGCCCTATCCCTGAAAAACTCAACACAGCAGATTTTAAAGCTCTCAGACCAAATTAAACACAAATCCTCATGCTCTGAAATAGAACTCTCTCCCCTTTATTATACTTACAAACAAATTACTATATTTCTCTCAAAATAAAAAGAAACTTTCCTTCAATTTATAGCATTGCTTGATGCAACACATGGGAATTTGAACACAAAGTGAATTTGAGCAATATAGAAAAGATTTGGTTCAGAAACAGATCACTAACAAAACCAACCAAACAAACACAAAAAAGCTTTACTCATGGTATAACATGCAAGCACATTTTACTTCTCAAAACTCACATCTGGAGCTAACACAGGTTGATGTAAAAATTGGGCACCTACTCAGTAATCTTTACACCAATCAAAAAATATCAAAGGCTGTGGGGAAAGGTCTTATTTTCAGATGAAGATATATATGACAAAAATATTTGTGTTTCCCAAGTGTACTCTCGAATGCTAGGAAACATCACATAAGGTCATGCTGCATCTAGTTAACTAAAGGGGACTTCCACTGATTGCAGGCTTTCCAGACCACAACAAGAAAGAGGCAGAGGTTCCCTTAAAAAAGCGTGCAACTGTGTGATTTAAGGCTCCGTTGCAAAGTTCACACACAAAGAGACAAAATTAAGTCTGAAGGATATTAACTGCTTTCTAAACACTGAACCATATGGTAAATCGAAATGGTCATCCAAAATCAGAGGCATCTCTGCAGATTTTTGAAGATTTTCACTAACCTTCTTGCATTATGTAATTATGAGTATGCCACTACAGTATAATGACTGTAATTAGAGCTAGCGAGAAACAAAATTATGATTAATAGTACACTATAATTCTGTTCATATTATATATGGGGTCTGCTCCAACAGTCCTTACTCATGTAGGAGTCCAAATAAAGATCTATGGAACAAGATGAAAAGAGAGCAAAATTGAACATTCATCTCCTTCTCATGACTGTCTTTTAAATCTGTGCAGCCAGCGCTTCCAAAAGTTAATATATAGAAATTCAGAACCTAAAGCAAAAGAAAAGAAGGATAGTATTTGCTCCCAGAGTAATTCAACATTCAAATTAGAGTTTAAAGGTGTACATAAATTGTACAATATTAGATTTTTTTAGGAGAAACCTGGTTGTACATTGAAGCAGAAAAATCCTGACTCTTTCATAGTTCTATATTTTTTACATTTAAAATTTAGTGACATTAATATCTGGGTAGTGTGTTATGTGGATTTTCAGAAGATTTAATACAGCTTCAAGAAAAGATACTGCAACATCAGCAAGTTTCTTATGCTTGGATTTAAAAAAAAAAATTTCCATGTTTTTAATCTGCATTCAAAACTGGGGAAAAAACCAATAAATTAAGGACACTACCTAGATAAACATCAGAACTGCAATTTGCAGAGCAGCAGAAAGTACTAAGTAAGCAAAAAAAAAGTTGGGTCTTGTCAAAAAGTTCATATCAGAACCAAAGATAATATTTTGTTATAGAATAGAATAGAATAGAATAGAATAGAATAGAATAGAATAGAATAGAATAGAATAGAATAGAATAGAATAGACCAGGTTGGAAGAGACCTTCAAGATCATCGTGTCCAACCTATCATCCAACACCACCCAACCAATTAAACCATGCAACCAAGCACCCTATCAAGTCTCCTCCTGAACACCTCCAGTGATGGTGACTCCACCACCTCCTCGGGCAACCATTATGGCAAACATTATGGCAACCATTGCCATAAACCCCAGAATTTCTACTGAGAAAAGAACAATACAGCATATATACAAAGCAGTTAAATACAAGAACTTTGTAATTTAGATTACAATCTTATGCAGTTTTTTATAAATAGAGAAATTGTTGTGTAACATATTAGGTTCTGGAGAAGGGGAGGCTCAGGGGAGACCTTATTGCTCTCTACAACTACCTGAAGGGAGGTTGTCGCCAGAAGGGGGTTGGTCTCTTCTCCCAGGCAACCAGCACCAGAACAAGAGGACACAGTCTCAAGCTGTTCCAGGGGAGGTTTAGGCTGGATGTTAGGAAGAAGTTCTTCACAGAAAGAGTGATTGGCCATTGGAATGGGCTGCCGGGGAAGGTGGTGCAGTCACCATCACTGGAGATGTTTAGGAAGAGACTGGATAGGGTGCTTGGTCCCATCATTTAGTTGATTAGATAGTGTTGGATAATAGGTTGCACTCAATCTCAAAGGTCTTTTCCAACCTGGTTAATTCTATTCTAGTCTATTTTACTCTATTCTGCCCATGGCAGGGGGGTTGGAACTAGATGATCCTTGTGGTCTCTTCCAACCCTGACTGATACTATGATTCTAGTCTAGTCTAGTCTAGTCTTAAAAGCCTATATACCAAGCAAAATGTATGGAATTTTTCAATAACTTATAAGTAAGTGATGTAATTTCTGTGCCAGGATGCCTTTTCAATGACTGTAATGCCAAAAGATCCTCAGTGAGAAGGTTATTTCAAACTTGACCATTAGCCTGCCTTTTTCACATCACTGTCTACCAGACAAGAAGTTCGACACCGGTGCATGCCTGACCTAGTGTGATGATCACCAGGCTCAGTGACTATGAAGAATTACATCTGTAATTTATATATATTATATTCAGTCAGTATTGCTTGACTGTATTTTGTAATCATTTTGAAAAAAGATGCCATAGGAAAATTAAAGGCAAATTATGTCCTTATAGAATCATAGAACGCTTTAGTCTCACAGCAAGCAGGGAACTGTTTAGCTTGGTCAGAAGACCTGTCCAACTTCACCTTGAATGTTTCCAGTGGTGGGGTTTCTATCCTGTCTCTGGATAATGTGTTCCAGTTTAGCACCATTCTCATTGTAAAAAAACCCAAACTTGTGTGTAGTCTAAATCTATTCTAAATCTGTTTAAAAACATTACCCTTTGTCTGTCTTATACCTCTCTCTGCTTCCCGTTCTGCCTTTATTTTGTTTAACAGATTTATTGTTACTTCAAAAACATTTTTAGTTTACCATTGTGGACAATCCAACAAGGGAAATCTAGATAATTTGCTGCCAGAATGGAGATAGTATAGGTCAGTATCAATGGAATCAGTCACCAGAGCTCACTCTCTCTCTTGCAGGTGCCAAGCAAAGTTCTACTATATCAACTGTGCATCTCTAAGGCATATGGTATATGGAAAGGAATTAAAATAGTATTGGCTAGAGACAGGTAAAACAATGATCTGAAACAAGATCTTAAGATGTATCTGAGGAAGCAAATAAGAAAGAACTGCTAACATGAAAGAGGAATTCAGAGGATGAGTGTTTGCTGTAGGTACAGGGCAGTAATTCCAGCTCCTTAATTAAGGAATGCATGTTAATTTCAACCATGGTTTAAAAGAACTGGTTTAAGTCAAACATAAGAACACTGCTATAATAATAAAGTTGGCTTGATTGACCTTCAGCCCTGCTGTAACTTGCAAATCATCTGACTCCTGTGGATGAACATCCATTGTGAAGCCACTTATACTGTCAATCATGACAGGATACTATTCTGTCTATAGCTACATACTGCTGAAACAAAAGTCTTAAATGAATTCACTTTTCTGATGAAGCATGATGGAGGGCACCTTGAACTTAATGGCAGTTTGGTTGTGCTTGGAAAGTGTGAAGAAAGTGCAAGTCTCTGAGCTAATACAGCTCAAAGATTAATTTCTAGCCTTAATGATTTTGTGAAACAGCCTTTTGAAATCATTACAATCATACCAATTAGCTTTAAAGTCCTTTTAACAACATACCCTCTTTTTCACAAAATACTTCCCAAGCTGCAGTGTGGACTTATTTTTTTACTGCATTTTCTGGTAAGTGAATCAATAAATTCTTTGTTAGCAGTATATTTGGGTCAATTTTACCAAACTGCAGCATTTCAAAGAGACTAAATTCAACAGCAATACAGTATCTAAGGACATGAAAAATCATTCAAAAACCAAATAAACCCCCCCAAAAGTGCTGAAATATTCAAATACACATCCTTTCCATCTTTCTTTTCTGGTGTAAGAGGATGAAAAACAGACTCAGCATATGTTTAGCTTTTGAAAAAAGCTACAGAAGATGCTGGAAACATAGAAATAGATAATTTTTCTTTAAAAATCCCCAAACCTAACAGATAGATATGGTGTTACCTGCAGTGACAGTGAATGTAGAGAACTGGTGTATACCTTGCCTACAAGTATGAATTTGCTTTCATATTTTAAGAGACAAACATGTATTCTAGAACAATAACACATTTTATTACAGTTTTTACTTTCAGAATCATAGTGAGTCCCTTAGAGGCTTTTACCTTGGTTTTGTTGCTTCGCAAATTGCCATTACTCCTGCAATGCATAAAGGTTAGGAACGCAAACACTTATTTGTGTGTGTACACATGCACACACAAGAAATGAAACACAGCATCTGTACATATTTAATTCAGAAATCACTGAACCAAAGGAATCAGAAATCCAAGCCAAGACAACAGGCAACAGTAACTGTCATGCTCTAACAGGAATAGTATCAACAACATACGCTGCACTCCCCCTAAGGCATAGTTAGACAAGGACAAAATCTTAACAGCATTTGGTAGAGGAGTGTACTTTGGGAACAGGAGGGTCCTCAGATCTAGTTTGAAAAAGCTGGTACTTACCACATAACTGACAAATTCCCCTGTACAATGGCTTTAGTTTCTAAATAAGTTCTACAAAACAGGACCAGATAACACCCGCAACAGAGTTGTGGTACAAAATACTGACAGTCTCATCCAGCACTATCTAATCAACTAAACCATGGCACCAAGCACCACATCCAGTCTCTTCTTAAACACCTCCAGTGATGGTGACTCCACCACCTCCCTGGGCAGCACATTCCAATGGCAAATCACTCTTTCTGTGAAGAACTTCTTCCTAACATCCAGCCTAAAATATCAGGTTATGATCATAAACATTGTAAGAGGAAGGACTTCTTGAGGCTTTTTTTCTGTGATTTTTCAGGTATGGGTAAACTTACAAACTTCATGTCAATTTCAGAGGAAAATAGGGAAGCCAATTCAAATGAAAATTCACCATCAGCTTTAGCATACACATTTTGTAATGCACAGCTTTTGTGTTTCATTATCAACTGCCCTGTTGCGTTACACATTACAGTATCATGTCTGGAGTCAATCTACATCAAATTCTATGCATAATAAATAGTGCTGTTTTGCCTGTATGAGATTTCATTTACTTTTCATTCCTTTTTTTTCTTTTCCCAGTTGAAATACTCTAAATTGTCTTTCTGAAAGTTTCTGGAGGTTTAGATTTTTCTCTCTGCACCAAAGACTTATTCAAGAGGGGATTTTTCTTTCAGCACTGCTTACATCTAACATTCCATAACTCAGCATGGACTCATGAATTTTGAATACAGATGAGCAAAAGCCTTGCAACATTCAGGTACATTCTCCTGGCAGTACAAAAGTATGCCCATATAATAAAATAAAAACCTCCCAGGTACATCACTAAGCATCACAACTCCAGAATGGCAAGTAGTATAGCTGTATGAGGACAGAGCTTGACTTACGAGTTTGTTTAGAGCTTTATGAACTTCTCTTAGGAACAGATCTTCACACTACACTGCATGGTGTCATGTGTTACACACCTTTGATAAAACACTTAATTTGGTGGGTTTTGCAAAACATTATCCCAAGGAATAGGAATGTAAAGAAGAATCTTGCATGTCCCAGAAAATATGCAGTTTGCTGAAGTTATTATTGACATTCCCTAGAGATGGGACTTTGTACACAAAACCCTGGGAGGAAGTCACAGCCTTCTATTTAACTGTTTTTGCTGGGAAACTGACATTCACTTTAAATTATTTACAAAGCTCATGCAATTTAAAATGTCTCTTCCACTGTGCAGAAAATAATTCAAAATTATATTGATGAGAGGAAAGAATAGAGCAGAGCAGAGCAGAGCAGAGCAGAATAGAATAGAATAGAATAGAATAGAATAGAATAGAATAGAATAGAATAGAATAGAATAGAATAGAATAGAATTAACCAGGTTGGAAAAGACCTTTGAGATCATCGAGTCCAACCTATCATCCAACACCATCTAATCAACTAAACCATGGCACCAAGCACCCTATGCAGTCTCTTCCTAAACACCTCCAGTGATCTTGACTCCACCACCTCCATGAGCTACAGAAAGGAACATCTCCTTTGCAATTTTCCCTGGCCTGATTTTGATCAATTGTCTAGTTGTCTCTAGTACTTCAGCAAGTGAAATAAGGTAAAAGTCAGAGGTAATGCACTTATTGCTTCCAACTCTATATATATCTGCCTCTACAAACTTGGTAAAAGTCTCTTCATCCTTAGACAAGTCCCTTATATCAGAAATACTAGACATAAAGCTGACCTATTGCAATAACACACGAGAGGACTTAAAATACAGTAATGGTCAAAGGTAGTTTATTAAGAAAAAAAAGAAGTCTGAGAAGATTTAGGCTTCTGGTTACATGTAATCAGTATAACTACTTTTGGAATACTGGTGCCTTTGGCTGAATTAGTAAGGCTGATACTCTTTCTCTCTGGAATAAAAGTAAGCCTGTAAGCCCTCAGCTGTATTTTCAGTATTATTTCAATCATAGTGGTCAAATTTTAACCTTTAATGATTTTCTGACTAGACATCTGCTTGCCAAATCAGCGCTTTGGATAGATACTGAAAGAATATCTAGCAGAAACAGTATAATACCACTGAGATCCTGAGATATTTGGTTTCTTGTAACCTTTCTCCAACCTATTATTCTCTGTTGTGTTTAGTGATTTGCAGCCCAGCAATAGTCAGGTCTTCATTTACTTCATACTTATGCACTAAATTAAGCTATTTCCCTCCCACCCATATGGTGGGCTGATATGCACAGATGCTATTACAGAGTTCTATGCCACATAAAATCCCAGATGCAAACTAAAAACAAAAATAAAAAGCTCTTTTACTCATCTTCCAAAAGAACAAAACAATAGAAAATAAATCCATAAGGAACTGTTTAAACATAAACAGAGCCATGCAACATCTGACACAGACACAGATCAGGGATTGAAGATGGAAGACAAAAAAAAATAAGGATTAGTATTAAATTATTTCAGACAGTGATAGTAATTAATTAAAAAATGCTAATCTCTACAAAATAGCAGTCAACAAAATACATTTGACAGTCCTTTGAAACACAAGAAAGATATTGTTTGACAAAGTTCTCAAAATCCTGGGCTACAGCATTTTTTAAACTGGAGTGAAGGAGTGGGGTGCTGGTCAATGGTAGGCTGAACATGAGCCTACAGTGTACCCAGGCAGCCAAGAGGGCCAATGGCATCCTGGCCTGCATCAGAAATAGTGTGGCCAGCAGGAGCAGGGAAGTCATTGTGCCCCTGTACTCAGCACTGGTTAGGCCACACCTTGAGTACTGTGTCCAGTTCTGGGCTCCTCAGTTTAGGAAGGATGTTGACTTGCTGGAGCGTGTCCAGAGAAGGGCAACAAAGTTGGTGAGGGGTTTGGAACACAGCCCTGGGAGGAGAGGCTGAGGGAGCTGGGGTTGCTTAGCCTGGAGAAGAGGAGAGTCAGGGGTGACCTTATTGCTCTCTACAACTACCTGAAGGGAGGCTGTAGACAGGCGGATGTTGGTCTCTTCTCCCAGGCAGCCAGCACCAGAACAAGAGGACACAGTCTCAGGCTGCGCCAGGGGAGGTTTAGGCTGGATGTTAGGAAGAAGTTCTATACAGAAAGAGTGATTGCCCATTGGAATGGGCTGCCCAGGGAGGTGGTGGAGTCACCATCATTGAAGGTGTTCAGGAGGAGACTTGATGGGGTGCTTGGTGCCATGGTTTAGTTGATTAGGTGGGTTGGATTGGTTGATAGGTTGGACACGATGATCTTGAAGGTCTCTTCCAACCTGGTCTATTCTATTCTATTCTATTCTATTCTATTCTATTCTATTCTATTCTATTCTATTCTATTCTAAAGGACAAAGCAAGTAATTGAGGAAAATATCTCCAAGCACTTCTGTAAATCCTTTCACTGTTTTGCAACTAACAGGAGCTGCCTTCTTTTTTAGCAAGCATCCATACTCTCTAGTGTCCAGAATGTCTAAAACCACATCTGAAACTTCTTCAGCCACAAACTTGAGTTCCTTTGTTTTGTTACCTTGATATTTCCATGAAAACCTGAAAATTACTGCCTACAGTTTCTGATATCTCTAAAGATCACATAGCACCCACATCAGTTTCTCCAAGTTTACTCTAGTTAGGAACAGAATTTGGCACCTAAGTACCAGTTGTGACAATAGCTCCAATGGCATTTCTTGTTTGCTTGTTTGCTCATTATTTTGGTTTCTTTAAATTGGAGCCCTGAAACCCAAAGTGATTGTTTTGTAATTGAAAATGTAATTTTTGGATGGTTATAACTTCACTTCAGGCAAGTGGCTACTGGAGATCTAGTCCATAAAAGCAAAGAATATACAACTGTTAATATATTAACTGTTCAATAAGAATTTCTTGGAAGATGGGCTTTTATTTGAGCATGGAAAAAATATTTTTTAATATTTCATATTCTGAAATTACAGGAGGGAAATAAAATCAAGTTTTAAAATCAAGGTAACACCTAATCACTCATTAATTTACTTTTGAAAAGGTTAAGACAAGCAGGCTGGATGTGGGAGTTTTGAAACAGCCCACCCTTGGCAAAATGGCCTAACAAACACCTCTGATAAGATGGAAACATCTTTGTCAACAAGATGAGTGAATCAACCAAAATTTTCTGGGTGTCTGTCCAAAGTTGATCATATTGAAGAGGAGGTTAAAGAGTAACCAAGAAACTGCAATGTGACTCTTGCAGCAGTGAATGAGCAAATGAGCTGATCTGAAAAGACATCTACAAGACCTATGCAACTTTTTAAGTGGGTGGAAATTGGGTCCTGTATTGTCAATACCAGAAGTCATGCAGACCAAAATGCACCATGTCATCCCATTGACCCTGGGGACCTCTGCCTTGGCCAGACTTTGAAGCCTTCCTGCTGAGTACTGAGAGCAATGAGCACCCTCTGCACTCCATCTGGCAGGATCAACATTGGGGTGACATAGGTAGCACCTACATTTGAGGTATGCATATGCAGAATCTTGGTGTGCTTTTTCAGTGGCAGGTTTGAGAAGAGCACAAGTACACTTACAGCACATCCCCAGAAAGGGGGTATGTGCCTGTCATCCACATTGTTCAGGGGGTAGGGATGTCCCTACCATGCATATGTGCATATCCATGTAGGGGTGTGTGTGTGTGTGCACCTGTGTATGAGAGAGAACTCTTTGGGATTTGGGTGTTCAATAACACATTGTAAGCAGCCAGCACTGTGGTTTATTCATTCTGATACTCATATTGATCTTGAAGATATAGTTCACTGTTTGCCAGCAAATTGGATGTCATTAGTAAATCAATAAAACCACTTTGGTCCTGATTTGCTTTAATTATATAAAATGAGCAGCTTTTTCCTGTGGTAGTTGTGCTAAGGTATCTTTAATTGACATATATGATGATTAGATAGGAAGTCCCAAACAAAGATAAGGTAGAAATTCAAACTGAGTCAAAAAGTCTCATGTAAGTATTTTGAGCATCTTCATCACTGGTCTCCAAATACACATGCAATACAGCCTTATCCCAAATTAGGATGTGATTTAACCTGAAAAACAACAACTACAAAACCACACACAAAAAAAAAGTCCCAAACAAAACAACCAAAATATCCCCAAACAAACACTGCTGCTATGTTTTAATATTAAAATAATTGTTTAACTATGTATCATTTGCTTTATGGGTTAAAACATGGATGGTTGCACTACTTTATGAATTAGTTCAACATAATTGTAATCATCTGTGCAACCATTAGCTGGAATTTGGATGTGCACAGTTTCTTTTTACTATTATATACTGTTTACACAGAGAAAAGGGAACTCATACAGTTTGCATGTCAAAATGTGTTCAGAAATGGGACATTGGCCCAGAGACCCTACAAGATAAGCTGTTTTAAGAGGTAAACTAAATCAACAATCAACACTGATTTGATACTCTTCACTGGTCTCCTTTAATTTCATAAACTGTGTTTGGGATGGCAAAGATAGGACACCTGAAGTCCAGAAAACATTCACATCCTCTAAGATGTGAGAAAGTTCATTAGCTACCTCACAAGTAAATGGGGAAGATATAATATGGAGAATAAAGGATTCCAAGAAAGAAAATACATTGTCATGTTTTTTGATTAAGATCTCCAGTGAAAGCAATCGATCTCTGCAGAAGAACAAGGTCATGAGCAATAGTTGTTTTCCTTATGAAATTTTAATGCAAACTCATTCCTTCTAGTTCTTCATCTGATTTAAACAAGGCTAAAAAGCAGACTAACAGACCAGGAAAAGGAAGAATCATGAGTATGTCTTCCAAGAGCATTCAACATGTGTCATATGGGGACTCCATTTGCCATCGCTAGGACTGAAGTTTTTCTAACTCTTAACATAACTTTTTCCAGGTATTAATTATATACCCCCTTCTTCTGCTACAGAAATGGAGAGTGAAGACAAGTGACTAGTCTTTTCACAGATTAATTAAAGTATTTTTTTTCTTAATTCAAGCCCTTTGCCACAGCAGTAATTAACACAAAATATAAACACAAGAAAACAAAAGAAGGTAAACAAACCCAAAACTTTCCCTGTTTGCATCTGTCATTTTTGTTGTCTTTGCAACTCCTTTGCACCAACTCTTGTTGTATAACCCAAACGGATTTTGCAATCCAGATGTTTGTTTGCAGGACTAGGAACAGTCAGGTGAACTTCTTAGCACCAGTATCCAGAGGTTCTTCCAGCAGGAGGTTTGAAATATGAACAGAACTGCTTCAATCTTTTGTTCTATCAGTCAAAGAGCAGTATCAATTGAGTCTAGAGGTATCCCCATTTCCTTTCTGATTAGTCCTAGTTCTGCCCCTCTACTCAGCTCTGGTGAGACCCCACCTGGAGTACTGCGTCCAGTTCTGGAGCCCCTATTACAAGAGGGATATAGACGTTCTGGAACATGTCCAGAGAAGGGCCATGAGGATGATCAGAGGGCTGGAGCTCCTCTCCTGTGAGGACAGACTGAAGGAGTTGGGGCTGTTCAGTCTGTAGAAAAGAAGGCTCCAAGGTGACCTAATTGTGGCCTTCCAGTATCTGGAGGGAGCCTACAAGAAGGCTGGGGAGGGACTTCTCAGGATCTCAGGTAGTGATAGGACTAGGGGGAATGGAATGAAGCTGGAGGTGGGGAGATTCAGACTGGACATGAGGAAGAAGTTCTTCACCATGAGAGTGGTGAAGTCCTGGAATGGGTTGTCCAGGGAGGTGGTTGAGGCCCCATCCCTGGACGTGTATAAGACCAGGCTGGATGAGGCTCTGGCCAGCCTGATCTAGTGTGAAGTGTCCCTGCCCATGGCAGAGGGGTTGAAACTATATGATCCTTGTGGTCCCTTCCAACCCTGACTGATTCTATGATTCTAAAGGCAGCTAAATCAAAGCAAGCCATACAAGAGAGATTAAACTGTGGAAAAGTCTCAGGGATTATATAATTACGGTTTGCCATTGTCCCATTTAAACTAATGCTGTGTCAAAACAGAAAATGAAACAGAATCAGTGAGTTACCATCTCTGCATAGAATTACAATTCTCTTAAGCTAATCTCTATCAGTATGATATAGGCTGTGCACCAGACTAATTCCAGATCAGGGAATTTTCTTCTCTTTGCCAAAGTATCATGTTGTATATTTTAAATTTGTCTTGCAATCTCCTCAACACTTAGATGTATTACTGTAATCTCTGAAATCTTGCATCCTCTTACTCATCTCAAGCACAGTGATTCATTTTGTGTGAGTTTATTAAGCACCTTCCTATGACACGTGTTGTAACTGGGGATAGGTGCTACCAATCAAAGAATCATCTTGGTTGTGACTGTTTTTCATTAAGCTTTTCTGTTCTTTGCAGTTTATTTGTCATAATCTACTGAGTTATGTTTCTTTCTTCGAAAGCTGTGATATATAAAACTGAATTCAGAATAATTGCTTACTAATCCTATGTTTTTTTAACTCTAACTAGCTTCTAGTCAGGTTAAGTTCTACAATCTTCTTTCACTCTTAAAATCAGGATATAATAAACAACCTCATGAAACACATGCAATTGTCTTTACAAACTTGGGTCCTTATTAATGACCTTATTAGGCAAAACATCCACTTGCCTGTACTCTAATTTCAAACTACATTTCAAACGCCTTTAACAATAAAGTGACAAATCTAACAAGAACCAGGAACACCTCTCTGTCACACAAATTGGTTTGAGATCTGCTATGTCGTAAGGTATTGTTACAGAGCAGCATAATTAAGAAAAAAATAATAAATCACAATGGTTTCTTCCTAAAAGCTTATGGGCTTGTATTTGCATCAATTCTATAAATACTTGAGTCTTCCCATAGTCTCCTAGAAGCTGATTAACTTTCTTCTCTTCTCTACACAATCCTTCCCTTGAATTTTTAAGTTTTCCTTTCTGATTCTCACAGTACCAAAAGTGCCCATTTCCACCATTACTGAAGGGTAGAATTTAAAAACTTGTTAATGCAGTACATTGGATTGTCACATTGTAAAGGGCCAGAATTCCTGGAATTGAAGCTTTGTTTTTTGTCTTCTACTTTCCAGGAAGGTGACTCATTACATCCAGTGCAGTCACAGATTCCTTGCTCTCACACATTATAAATGTTCTCTCTTAAACGAAGGTATAAAATCTCAGTGCTGGAAATTTCTGTAAAGGAGACTCTTATAGCCCAGTGAGAGTATAGTTGCCACTGTAGGAGCAGGCATTGAGCTATGTCAAGTCTCAGGGGGTGGCTGGGCTGCACTTGGCCTGAGCAGGGCTTATCTGGGTTTACCAAGTGTCCTGTGGCCAAGTGCCCAATACCTGGCTTGTCCAAGCTTCAACTCCTAAGTACCACCGAGGAAATGGTTCATATCCAATGTGTTTTGAGTATTTGGTACCTGTCACTGGCCCTACATTTGGCTTACACACGATCACTATGGAAAGCAATCCAATGCCTGCTGCTCCCTGATGGTCCTTCCTTCCTAAGCATTTATCTGCTTTCTCCCTTTCACACACTCAACATGATGAGGAAACAAATGTACTGTTCAAAGGCTGCTACACATTTACAGAGATTAGAAGTATTTTACAAGTCACTAGCTGTGGAGCTAGGCTCTTAGTTCAAGCTATAGGGTAGCATTTCCCAAGGAGGTCCTAGCCATGGCAAATGGAGTCACCAGCCTGGCAGAAATTCAGTGGCTTTTGTCAGCATTTCAGATTGCAGAGATGATGAAACTAGCAGGCATAATAGGAAAGGATGAAAATGGTTTCTGTGGACTGTGATGGTTTTCACTCTGTTCAAACCTGAGTCACAAGAATGGCTGCTATTTTCACAAATACATGAAGCAGGGTATTTCATCCTGTAACTTATTTCCTCTCCACTGCCTGGCTATCACTCCAGAGCTTAAGATAAATTGAAGTTCCCCATGTAAGTGACACTTTAGTTCACTTGGCATAAGGGTCATGCTCACTAGTCCTTACTAAGTAATCCTACTAAATGAACAATTTCTTTCTACAGTACAGGTATTTTTGGTTGCTTCTGGTGCACATTGTTAACATTATGAGTTTTATATCATGACCAGTTGCTCATCTTGCTCTTTCCCCTGAAAGCATGTCTGTGTCCCTTCACACACACCATGCTACCAGTTCTGCCTGAGAGTTAAGACTTGGAAAAGTATCTGTTGTGTTGAACTTTTAAGCTATAAAACTGTCAAACTATCACTGTGGAGTTTGAGTCTTTGGTTTAGGATTTCTCTACACCTTTCACAGGCACTGCCTTGGAGAGCAATGCTGGTCAAAATCACCATGCTCTAAGTGCTACAGAGGAGCCTAAAAGACATGGGCTTTTCATCCATCTAGAGCTACCACTATTCACACAGACCTACAGTCACAGACTGATGGACTTACAAAGTCATGAAGACATGATAGAGGTACCCTGATCTCATGAACAGTGAGGCATGCCTAAAGCAGATGTCTTCAGAGAAAGACAGCCTCATCCAGCAGTCCTCAAGTATCTTGGGTTACCCTGGATTTAAGAGAACACTAGAACAGGCACTCAAACCTCAGTTTCCACTACAAAAGGTAGTGACCTGACCAGGCTACTTGTTATTCTAGGTGCTTTCTTTTACCACAGAAGTTAAGAAAGCTTTCAGTTTGTCTGGTTACAGAAAAGGGTGGTGCTTGAAAACACGCAATGATTTTTTTTCCATTTGTGATAAATAATTCCTTTGCCTAACTCTGCTTCATACAATCTGAACAAACTGTTGACATTAATAAAGGAGGTGACAGAAGAATGCTTAATGGGAAGCTATTAAACTGCTGAGGAGCTGATTCAACTAGACCATCCTACTGTTAAAAAAAAATAACACATTGTTCATGTCAAATTTTATCCCAATAATTCATCAGTCCATTTTGCAATGAAGTTGTCAAAACCCCATAGTGGAAAAATGAACCACTAAGGAGATACTTCAGTGCCTTAGGTACAATACTCATACTCCATTAGGATTCATGAGAGATTTACTGAGATTTCAGCAGAGGTGGAATTTCACCCAAATTCTGCCCAAACCTCATCTTTTTCCAGATCAGCATTTACCACTTGTTCAGCACACAGTGCTCACTCTCCTAAGAGACTGGATGATTATTTCATGTTGAGCACATGCCTTTTCTTCTTAAAGTGGAAATGAGCAATTTCCCAGGAGACAGAGATTATTCAAGAAATGGAGTTTAGTAGAGAAAATATAATGAGAGTCTACACCATCCCAGGACACTTGCAGAAGATACTCATATAACTAATTCTCCAAGCAGTTTGTAAATTTAGAACATTCCCTTTCCTCTAGAATGTGCATACATTAATATCTTTGGAGAGCATGCTATTACTGCAACATGTATTCCATGTGAGCTTCTATTTGAAAATGTAATAGAAGTTTTAATATTCTGAATACATAAAATCTCAACATTAAAATGCAACCAGCGATACTTATAAGCCTCTGGCCAAAGTACTACAGTCACATCCTTTCCTATCTTCCTTTCCCTTTATTTCTTTTCCTTCTCTTACAATGTAACATAAAGATAAGCTAATATTAATTTGCAGTGGAACATATCTGTATAAGAGATTATTTGCATTCAATTCCTTGCCCTGATTCATGTTCATGTCTTATGCTTTACACCAATGGCCCTTTTGGACTGTAGTTACATTAAAAGAAATGCATACACTACAAAAGTGATAAGTTTCTGGCACATTAAAGGTAGAGTGATGCCTCTTGCTGTATCTATAGATCTAAGGCAAGCAGGAAAAAGAGAGCTACCTAGAATTAGATTGGAGGTGGACAGAGGGCAGTCAGAAGCTACTGCAAAATTTTGCCACAGGTGGTGAAGTATATTCCTTACACTATAGGTAATTCTTTTCAAGCCAGTCCTACCATATATTTAAGAGTATGTGCACAGAAACAAATGAATGTTTAATTAGGGCTGTCATCTTTCTTTGGGTCAGCTACTTTTTATTGTTATTCTTTACATTTCTGGCTTTGCATGTTACAGCATTTCTCCTTGTGAAAAAGTTCAGCAACAATTGCCTGCTTAATTACTTTAATTATTAACTTTTTAGGATATTGGGTAGTGATAGGACTAGGGGGAATGGAGCAAAAATAGAAATGGGTAGATTCAGATTGAATGTTAGGAAGAAGTGTTGGATGGTAGGTTGGACTCAATGATCTGAAAGGTCTCTTCTGACCTGGTCAATTCAATTCAATTCAATTCAATTCAATTCAATTCAATTCAATTCAATTCAATTCTATTCTATTCTATTCTATTCTATTCTATTCTATTCTATTCTATTCTATTCTATTCTATTCTATTCCATTCCATTCCATTCCATTCCATTCCATTCCATTCCATTCTTGCAAACAAGGCCAAGTGGTTACAAGCACACAAGCATTTCACCTAAAACAACTGAAGATCAAATACAGGAAGAACATGTTTGTTGTTAAGTGTAACTGGAAGATACTGCAGAAGAAATAATGTTACATACATAGGGAGATAAGGAGAACAGTTAGCCATGGGGAGCATTTCTGCAGTATTCAGATATTGCCCTGGCAATGTAACAGGAAAAGTGCTAAGCAGTATACATTTGTTGACTTCAAAATAAGAAGAAATTTCCATAATAAGGAAAAAACAGACAAAATAGAGATCGATTTAGTTAATACACACAAAATGATTGAAATTCTGGGCACATCCTTAAAAACAACAATCTTCTCCTTAGTGCTATTAAAAGAATACAGGTATCTCTTTATGGATTTAGAAGCAGATCAAAATAAGCAGAGCACTTTGGTGGTAGTAGTTCCCTTTGCTGAATGTCATAGAACTACCATTATTTGCCATTTGAAAGAAATTAAATTAATGACAGGAGCTAAAAGTGTTTTTTATGTACTTAATGTTAGCTCTGTGCTATAGCTGCTTGAAAATATATAAATACCATTAAAACCCACTGATTGATCTTTTATAAATTACAGCTGAATGTAAAACAATGCTCAAGCTAATTGACTGCGTTTTCAGCAAGCTCTTTTCCAAGTAATTATTATTTATCTAGCAATGGTTTCAGTGAAAATTGGTGGTGCATATTTGCTATTAATACGAAGTCATTGCAAAAGACAAACAACTATTACTCTCTGAAATTACCAGGGAAAACAAAGAGAAAATAATATTGACACTGGTGTGCAGATTTAGTTTATGAAAAGGAAACAAACAAACAAACAAAAAATCAACTCTAAATACTATTGTTTGCCATCTTCCACTGGTAGGTGGCTATTTTAAAAAATACAAAAGAGAAATTAAAGGAAGGGAAAGACCTGTAGTTTATGCACTTTCCCATCAAAACATATGCATTAAAGATCCATATGTGCTACAGTGTCTTAGTGATCCATCATGCCTCTTAAGAATGATCATGAGAATGCTGCCAGATCTGAGAGTGCTGTGCTTCCCAGCCAAGAGGACTACCAAGCCATGGAATGCCAAGTCTTATTCAGAAGAGGTAACTACATTTAGAATATTAATTGCTTCTCTGTAGGGGATTTTGGTTAAAATATGTCAGGGAAGATTTAAAATATCATTGGGAATGAGTGGTTTAAACTGCTAAAATATTTACCAGGAAAGCATGACCTAAAACCTGGACCTCTCATTGGGTGTAATCTTTGGATAGTAATAAAGCTGAAATATAGAGAAGGATCACTTTGCCCATGCCCTTTGAGCTACTTGAGTTTTGTCAGATATGCTGACCACAATGAAAACTCAGTTGTGATACATACTAGCAAAGACCTACTAGTTAGAATTTAGATGAGAGAGAATAATTACTTGGAATTCAAAGTTAACAGGATAGAGAACAACCTAATTCTTAAAGGAATGATATCCATTAATAACTGCATGTGGTTGGCAAATTTACTATATTGAGATACTGACCATATAAGGGCACCCCTAAAATAAGGAGAAGATATATTCTATACCATTTTTAACAGAACGGTGACCTAAATAAAATGTTTTGCAAGTTGCTTTTGGTCTAGCCTCAGATATATAACTGGGAAGGTCAATCATCAAACTCACACTCCTGTAAACATAGCCACGGTGACTCAGATGAAAATCAATACCAAAAGATTCACCCACACTGAGCACCAAGGGAGTATTCCTTCACTTCAGGTTGGTATATGTATTTGGTCATGCTGAAAAGAGAAGGCCCATACTGATACATTCATCTCCACAATCCTTTTTCAGCCAGGCCAGCAACTGTGTCCTGAGCCAATTTGGGAATTACTCCAATTGAAAATCTCTCCTTTATTATTGATTTATTTTCTTTTTAGCCATCAGCTGGTTCCCCACTCAATGCACTTGTTCTGACCTTGCTTATCTCATATCTACACCACATACTGGAAACCTCATAATCTGTCTCACAAATCAGGTCTTCCTTGAGTAGACATCTAACTATGCCTGAATGAAGCTGTAACAGGTTCCATAAACTCCCCTAAATGGGCAATGAGAAGCAAGGAATTGGGGTTTTATAAAGCTCAACAAGATAATTCCAGGCATACCTCATGTATAAAATAAATCCAAATAAAATCCATCCTTAATTATTTTTTCTCTCCATTTTTGACCAACAGATTAAACAGAGAAATACAGTTCATGTATGTTTCTCTGACATCAAAAATTGACTTCAAAACTCCATAAACCATAATAACACTGAGACAGACACATGGTATAAAGCATTTACATTTTATGTTGGTATTTTTCTATAGATTTTTTTTTAATGTTAACTAATAAAGGTATCCATGAGGTGCTTCTCCTATTGGGATGGCATCTACAGTTACCATAAAAATATTATTGCATTATATGGGACAGATGTTTCATTATGCTGTATCATATGGCGTGCATATATCTATATGTAAGCACACAAACACATACATGTAAAATGTTAGTTAGAATAGAATAGAATAGAATTAACCAGGTTGGAAGAGACCTTCGAGATCATCATGTCCAACCTATCATCCAACACCACCCAATCAACTAAACCATACAACCAAGAATCCTGTCAAGCCTCGCCCTGAACACCCCCAGCGACGGCGACCCCACCACCTCCTCAGGCAGCCCATTCCAATGGGCAATCACTCTCTCTGTGTAAAACTTCCTCCTAACCTCCAGCCTAAACCTCCCCTGATGCAGCCTGAGACTGTGTCCTTTTGTTCTGGTACTGGTTGCCTGGGAGAAGAGACCAACCTCCGCCTCACTACAACCCCCCTTCAGGTAGTTGTAGAGAGCAATAAGGTCACCCCTGAGTCTCCTCTTCTCCAGACTAAGCAACCCCAGCTCCCTCAATCTCTCCTCATAGGGCTTGTGCTCCAAGCCCCTCACCAACCTTGTTGCCCTTTTCTGGACACACTCCAGCAAGTCAACATCCTTCCTGAACTGAGGGGCCCAGAACTGGACACAGTTGCACATTTCATAAGAGATGCCAAGAAAGTTTCTTTTCCTTGTCTTCTTTCCCTTTAAAAAATATCTATGCATAGCCAGAAGCTCATCAAACATATGATCTGTTAGTCCTACAGAAGGAATGAATACAGGAAAAAGCCTTAAGAACCATTCTGCTTACAGGTAACATCTAGGTTGCAGGCATGAGTGTCCTCACTGAGCTTAGCTGTAATGATGCTGCACAGCTGTCAACATAAACATTTCTCTGAAAAGCAGTCTGATTGTTTCTGTACTGCTTTGTTGGTACAGGTTTCATGATCTGTTCTCATCAGGCTGAGTAAAGTGGACCAACTCTAAATGCCTTCTACCCGTGTGAAGAAAGACTGCACATTCAAGAAGGGTAATATGGTAATAGATAGCCACTCCAAAAAGCAGGTGCTCTAACAACCTAAACATCTTTGGCTGTTAAGAGTAATTCATTAAGATTTAAAATTACAATGATAGTATTTATATCCCTTTTGGATTCCTATACATCAACAATTATAACTAAACCTGTCACACAGTTGCTTAACTTCACTCTGGGCATTGTATCTTGCACATAAAAGGAATGATCCCACTCTCTAGGATTCAAAAGAAAATCAAATTCACATGATTTCTGATCCCTTGTAACACAGTATCCACTGAAGCTTAGAAGGGAACCAGAATAGTGTTCAATCTTCAGTCTTGTTTTATTCCACTTTGTGTAGGTTTTTTCCTTCAAGTTTTGAGTGATATATGAAAGCCCATAAAATTGGACAGAAGATACATGTAAGTGGTATTCTGGCTTCATTTCTAAATGAGGACTTTCCCCTTCTGTGAATCTGACAAATGTACCTCTCTGTCTGCCAGCCATTTCCTCTGGTAAAGCTTTTTAAAAGGGCTTTTACCAATGACTGCTGCTGTTCCTAAAAACAAAAAACAACCTGTGCAGCACAAAGGGAAGCATCTGAATGCTTCAGTGGCATCTGCCTGAAGGGATATGTCAAAGAAATGTTTGAACAACAAGATTTATTAAAGCAAATGTCCAGCTTGACATACCTCAACCACAAACCAGCTGGAAATATTCCCTTATTCTCTTTCTCACTCTCTTTTCTAAATCTGGATTTATATGCAGAGGGAGAGCATAATGACTGAGGTCTATTATGACATTTATCTTCAAAAATGAGGAAACTAATAAATCATCAATGACATTACCACAAGTGAGTTCTAAGGTCTCCTCACAAGTGAAGATAAATGACATAGCAGACCTAAGCCAGCATATATTACATGAAATAGCTCATAAGTCTCACTCTCAGCGTTTGTGGATTTGATGATGACTGAACTTACATCTCGAATCCGCCACCCAAAGAAATTGAATCTGCCAGCCAAATAAAATCATTCACCACTGAAACAAGCTTAGCACATTTCAGCCTCTTGCTGTGCTACTATTCTGCAGATCTACAAATACCAACACAGTAGTAAAATGTCCTTAAAGATGTCCTTATGAAACAGAGATGCTTAACTCACTTTTCAATACACCTGACACTCACGCTTTGGGCAGTACCAGATGCTTACAAAGTTTAACAGGTCCGTATTGTGAGACCCCGAATGCTGGGATTGTCTCAAACAATGCTGCTGGAGAGTGGGTTTGTACGCGGTACCTTGCATAGCCCTGGGCGCGTAGGGCCGGGGAAGGGGGGCGAAGAAAGGGGGCGCTTGCTGGGAAGCAAGGGCGTGCAGCGGGACGGAGGGAGCTCGGCAGTGCTCGTGGCTCCGGCCGGCCCCACGCCTCGGCAGGCATCAGCAGCAGCCGCAAGCGTCGGCCGCCCTGTAGCACAGTCCTGCGTCCCCGCCGCTCCACTCCACCCTGCGCCTCGGCAGGCGGCAGCGGCGAGCAGCCGCGGCCACGTGGCGCGGCGCTGCGTCCCTGCCGCTGCGCTCAGCCTCGCACCGTTCGGCTGCTTCCCTGTCTGCCTGCATCCCGGATTAAAACTAAGTGGTACGGCTCTGCTTCGCGCAGCCTGCGACCTAGAGAAAGCCATGTGGCACAGCCCTGCTCCCTCCCGCCGCCAAGTAGCTTGGAACTGTTCCTGCGACAGTGCCATCATTTTCAAGCCTAGGATTTCAAGCCACTGGTTTCCCCTCCCATTTTCCCTCTGCTTTGGTTCTATCTAATAAACCCAGTTCATTAGCCGTTTGGCATCGTTTCACCTTTATTTGCTCCAAGGGGATTATTTGAACCGTAGCATGGCAACCCCCCCACTTAGTGCTGACCAGGTTTGGTAAGGGGAGGACCAGGTCATGACATGTATGTACAAATGTGTCTGTACCTGCATTTCCATGTATCTGAAAAATGTACAGATAGCTTTTGCTTTAGACATTACAGAGGAGTACATTTGCACAACAGCTTGTGCCCTTCCATAAGGTCATTAGTGGCAGCTTTGTTGAAAAGATGACAGTATTCAGAATTTCTAATTAGTTTAGGAGGACAATATTCTTTCTAGAACCTACAGCCTGCAACTGACATACGTCAAAAGCACACCTGAATCAGGAGCTGGCAGCAGATGTTTAGGGAAAGTATAATAATGCACTGAGCAATGAGACACATACTTCCTCTGGCTTTGGAGAAATTTGCAGGGGAGAGACTTCCTGAGCCGGACATAGCATCTGGATCATCATGTGGAGGAGGCAGATGCTTAATCTATATTACGACGTTTGAAACCCAAAATGTAATGCTAACGCTATCTTATTTTGGTGAGCCAGCCAAAATTCTGCAGTGGAAAGAAAAAAAAACTAATTTGAAGTTGAATTTTGTCTTGCGTGAAATTTACTGAGATCAGAGCTAGTTTGGGAAAATTGGAGAGTAACAAAATAGGTCAATGAACATAAATGGTGCATAAATGTACGTCTCAAGTCTTGTCCAGGTGCATGAATTGTTAACGCTTTTAGCCTTTTCTAAACCATTCCTGTGCCATTTACAGATATTATAAGATTTCCAAATTTATTCTCAGTGTTTTCTAGAAATCTCCTAGGGTGATGGTTCACAAACAATTTCTCTACAATAATATTGTATTTTGAATGAATTTAGTATACTTGTAATCAAGTCCTCTCAAGGTAGATGACAGTCTGAGTAGCATAGTAACTAAAAATAAACAGTGGTTCTCACATTTCTTGTAATGTAGGACATTTTGAGCGTGTGAAAAAAACACCAAGAACCCATTTAAGTGCTAATCAAGGCATTCAACAGCCTGCAAGGACAAGAATGACAGCAATTAATAACCTTCCAGAGTGACAGTGTACACCACCAGCAAGGATTGCCCAGGCTGCCCGGTCAGTGCTGTGTGCTCATTCCCCAACCAGCCCAATCCCTCAGTCCCCAGGTAACAGAAAGTGAAGAGAGTGCCTGACTCACAAGGGGATTAAATGAGGCTGCAAGGACAGTGTTTTAGAATTTTTTAATGCTTTTTTACTTAGCCTCATCTAAGCATCATTTTCATTTTATTGGTGAGAAAACAAAAGGAGATAGTACTGTCAAACAATCCAGCTAATATCAAAGAAAGTATTCATTGTTCTTAAAACATCAGTTCTTGCCTCTCAAGCAAATCACTCTTCTAGTCATATTGACTTGCTTTCAACTATATTCATCTGCCTGTACATCAGGCATGTGAAAACATAGACGTATGTGAACTTAGCTTTTGCAAAGGTAATCAGAAACTGACACTAATAAAAACATTTCTCATTTGTTTTCCTAAAGTGCTTGCAATGACCTGAGTAAATGGGTTAGAAAATTGAAATAAACTTTAAACCAATTAAAGCATTATTGCATTCATTACTAAAGTTAAGAGACATCAGCTGGGGAACAGGAAACTGAGACTCTAAAGTTTAGATTAATTTTTATCAATATTTTTGATTTGTAATATAATTAAGAATTTTTAAAGTCACCATCACTGGAGGTGTTTAGGAAGAGACTGGATGGGGCACTTGGTGCCATGGTTTAGTTGATTGGATGGTGTTGGATGATAGGTTGGACTCAATGATCTCAAAGGTCTCTTCCAACCTGGTTAATTCAATTCAATTCAATTCAATTCAATTCAATTCAATTCAATTCAATTCTATTCTATTCTATTCTATTCTATTCTATTCTATTCTATTCTATTCTATTCTATTCTATCCTATTCTACTCTATTCTATTCTACTCTATTCTATTCTATTCAATCCTATCCTTTCCTATTTAACTGAGTCATTAAGAAGATAGCTTTATTAATAACCATGTCCCAAGTTCACAGTTTTCAGAGGAAAGAAATAGTTTCTTGGGAAGTGTTCAGTTTTCATTAAACCCCTTCATCTGGCTTTTGTCTCTGCCAATAATGAGACTTCCCAGAAAACAAAGCGGGGGGGAGGGAAGAATAAAAAGGACAAGAAAAAGAAAATAAATACTTGTTTGCTTCCAGTGGTTTGAGCACTTGTCTAGAAGAGCTGGATGGAGATTAATTCTTCTGTTTGGCTGCAAAATATCTACATTTCATTCACTGAGTTTATCTTGCACTTCTCTAGGGACATTTTGTGCAGATTACACTATTTCTCACTGTCTTTCCATCCCATTTATCCTTTGTCTTACCGCTTGCTTTTGTGGCACAATGTTTTGATAAACAGGCTTTTGTTTAAACCAAACTTCAGCGAATTACTTATCTAAATAATATTTACTAAATGGAGAATGGTAAAACAAAGTAAGTTTAACAAAATAAAGAGAATCCTTTGAGAACACTGAACTTAATTTCTTGCAGGATTGTTTGCCACTTCATTATTTCATCAACACACATACCTGCCTGATATCTGCTGGGAACTTAACACAGGAGGGAGGTGGCAGTCTAGGAGGTTTTTAGAGTGTATGCAGGACAGCTTCTTATCCGAGCTGCTGCATGAGCCTACCAGGGTTAAGGCTTTGCTTGATCTTCTTTTTACCAATAGAGAAGGGCTGGTGGGAGATGTGGTGGTTGGAGGCTGTCTGGGGTCCAGCGACCGTGAAACAATTGAGTTTTCAATATGCAGTCAAGCTAAGAGGGGCAGCAACAAAACCTCCACTCTGGACTTCCAGAAGGCGGACTTCAGGTTACTCAAGGAAGTAACTCAAAAAGTACCTTGGGAAACAGCCCTTAAAAACAAAGGGGTCCAGGAGGGCTGGACCTACTTCAAGAAAGAATTCTTGAAGGTGCAGGAACAGGCTGTGCCAATGTGCCTGAAGATGAGTCGCCGGGGTAGAAGGCCAGCCCGGTTGGGCAATGAACTTCTGGGTGAATTAAGGGAAAAAAAGAGGGTGCATCATCTTTGGAAGAAAGGTGAAGTAACCCATAGAATGTTTAAGGATGTTGCTAGGTCCTGCAGGAAAAAAATTAGAGAGGCCAAAGCTCATTTAGAGCTTAGACTAGCCACTGCTGTGAAGGACAACATGCTTTGCTAGTAGGGAACTACAGGTTTGGGCCAGTGTTCAATTGTTTTTGGGTTTTTTTTTTGGCTGTTGTTAAGGTTTGAAGGGTTTTATGTGTTTTATTGTTTAAACAAGAATAACTTCAGCTGGCAAGCTGTTCTAGTGAGTCATTGAGTCCAGCTCAGCTCAAGAATTGATTTAATGGCTTACACACACGTCTCCAGTGCATACTGTCTTGTCTAGCACTGAACAACCCACCTCTGACAACTGCAAAACATGCCTTGGCAGGCCGTCCAACTGTATAACTATATTTACCGGCAAAGGCTTTTTTCCTGTCCTCCTACTAAATTTTTCACATCTTGAAAGGAAACCATATGCTTGCATACATTCAATAGGATGAAATATTTAAATTTGAGTTAGCACCATCAAGTAGAATAGAATAGAATAGAATAGAACAGAATAGAATAGACCATGTTGGCAGAGACTTCAAGATCATCGTGTCCAACCCATCAACCAGCACCATCTAATCAACTAAACCATGGCACCAAGCACCCCATCCAGTCTCTTCCTAAACACCTTCAGTGATGGTGACACCACCACCTCCCTGAGCAGCCCATTCCAATGGGCAATCACTCTTTTCTGTGAAGAACTTCTTCCTAACATCCAGCCTAAACCTCCCCTGGCTGAGACTGTGTCCTCTTGTTCTGGTGCTGGTTGCCTGGGAGAAGAGACCAGCCCCCACCTGTAATTACTTACTTGGCATTTTACAGACAAGAAGTTGTCCTTTCTTGTTTTCTGTTTGTTTGTTTGTTTGTTTTCAAAATAATGACTCATAATAAAGCAATTGAACAACCAAGCAGTATACATGTATTACATTTGTGCTTTAAGAGGTATATTTACAGTAGTATCAAACATTTTTGACCAGTGTGTTCTCATAATTAAATAGCTCAGTTCTAACTTTCCTTCTTTGGGTCACTTTTAATATGTGAAGCAAACTTTTACATGTACATTTGCAAGAAAAATACACAATTTAGAGCACCAAACACTATTTTTCCACTGGTAGCACAAGCTATCTTCTGTCTGTGCAAGCAGATGTGATAAGCATTAATGGGCTCACCACCGCTAATGAGATATCTACTGCCTAGGTTCATTTTGGTCAAGTAGGCAAGGGCCAGCTTCCACTGTCCATTAGAAAGCGTTGGCTCCTGATGCTGCTACATATTACAGCCCTGCATTTTTTTTTTCTGACTGTTTTACGAGTGTTTTTAAAACAAAATTTCATGTAAGTGCTTTTCCCTTTGAACTATTGCACTGCTAACTGCTGTCTTTTCAGTTGCCTTGTTTAAGTTTTAAATTCCCTATCTTTCAGTAACAATTTCTCAGTAAAACTACACCGAAGCCAAAAAGTTGTGCTCTTAACAAGTTAAACCAGACCTACAAGGCAACTCAGACCCTAGCCTGTCAGCCTACTGCTTAAGCTGAAATTTCTCTTGCATTTACCATATGTAAAAAATATGATGGCAACACTTGTTACTATTATAATAAATTTTATGGGTTGTGATTAATTTTTTGTGTAGTGATTTCCCCTCTGTGAAGCAACCGCATGATGCTTTTCTCTTTGGATATGAAATACATCGATGGGAGTCCGTATTTTACTTAACCAGATTATTGTTACCTCCACTGCCTGCAGATAATATTCCATAACTGGAAAAACATTGCTTGCTGCCAAAGCAGTCCATATTGTCATAAATCCCATTAAAACAGAAAAATTACTAGACTAGACCAGGTCACAGAATGCCAGGTTGGAAGGAACCTCAGGGATTATCTAGTCCAACCTTTCTAGGTGATAGTGCATTTTAAATGGTATGGCCCAGCACCCTGTCAAGGCAAGTCTTCAAACTGTCCAGCATACAGGAATCCACTGCTTCCCTCAAGAGACTATTACAATGTCTAACTGTTCTCTTTGTGAAAAATTTTCTTCTGAATTCCAATCAGAATCTCCCCAGGAGCAACCTGTACTCATTAACCCTTGTCTTTTCCATGTGATTCCTTGTAAAAAGGAAGTCTCCATCCTCCTGGTAGCTACCCTTTATGTACTAATACATGATAATAAGATCTCCCCTAAGCTTTCTCTTCTCAAGGCTGAACAAACCCAGTTCTCTCAGCCTTTTCTCATATGGCATGTCTTCCACTCCTCTGATCATTCTCGTGGCCCTTCTCTAAACACTTTCCAGCCTGTCCACATCTTTTTTTGTGTAGCAGGAAACAAAACTCAACATGGGAGTGGTCTGACAAGCACTGAGCAGAGTGGGATGATGAATTCTTTATCTCTGCTGGTAATGTCATTGTTGATGCAATCTAGCATCCTGTTTGCTTGCTTTGCTGTTGCAGAACAGTGTCCGTTTGTTACCCACCAAGACCCCCAAAGTCCCTTTCCACAGGGGGTGGATCACAGTCTGAGCTGCGCTCCTGGGTTGAGTATTCCCAGGTGCAAGACCCTATACTTGTCCCCATTGAACTTCATAATGTTCTTGCTAGCTCACTCATTTAGCCTGTCCAGGTCTTCTTGGAAGGCGTCTCTCTCTTCTGGAGTGTCAACCTCCCCACTCATTTTGGTGTCAAACTTCTGTGGTGAAGGCAGCATATGCCCAGAATTATGCCCCAAATATTGTCAAAACTTGTCCATACATGTTTTGACACTTCTCCCTTCTTTCTGGAGTGGGTGCTCAGCCCAGAGTAAACAAAGGGCCAAGCATCACCAAGCCAGGGTAAACAACCTAATCTGCCTTCTTTGAGGTAAATGAGATCACACACACACCCTGTGGGATCCTCATGCTTCTTCCAAGTTTGGGCATAATTCTGACCATATACTTTGCTATTGGTTAAAGGTGTTTACCAAGTTTGACTATTGGCCAAGTCCAAGCCTTGAACGTTTCATAAATATGACCCAAATTGTAAACAAGTTGCTCTTTTGCTCTTGCTCTAGTGCTCTTACTCTATTGCTTTTGCTATTGCACTCCTGCCTTTGTGTACTGCCTTTGTCTGCAGTCTGGAGAGAAGCCTGCTACATGGGAAGAGCCAACATGTCTCAGTTTACCTGGAAGCCTGCAAAGAGTCCTTCACATAATTGCGCCTAAACTACAGCCAGCCTTGTGTGATACCTCAGTCCCACCAGTAGGAAGAAGCTGCCACTGCATCTTAAAGGGACTGAGACCCTGTTGGTTAGCTTAGCCCACTGGGAGAGAACTTACCTATATCCCTCGGCAGTTCTAGCAATGTCTTCTGCATCCACGAGGCAGCAGACATGCCAGCCAAAGTCTTCATGTGACTGCTCACAAAGCAAGGACTGCATCCAGCCACACTGACATTAGCCTTCCTCCAGTCTTCAGGGATGTCTCCTGATCTCCAGGGCTCCTCATAGATTATGGAGAGAGGCCTCACAACAACATCAGCAAGTTCTCTTAGCACCTTTGGGTGAATGGCATCCAAGCCCATTGATTTGTACATATCAAGCTCCTGTAATAGTTGATGCACTGAAGGCAGGTCTATATCTGTCTATATCACACAAACAAATAAGAACCAGGAACTGGTGAGGCCAGAGGGAGAGACAGAGAGGAGCTGGAAAGTTGTCTGGGACAGAAAATACAGGCCAGATTCCCAATAATAATCTTTCCATTTTTCTGTAGATCTCCTGTTCTTTTAATTATATAAATAGTAATTGCAGATAATTCTAACATTTCTAAATTTGCCTTAGTACTAAATTCTGATGAACAGTCTTGGTACCACTATTGTCTGAAGTGAAATATTCAGAAGTATTTAGCCTCAAAAACATATCCATAACAAGGAAATAGAATACAAACTAAAATAATACTGTATTCACCTGAGTATATGCAAGTCAAGCAAGTACAAGGTAGAGACTTCAATGTTGCTGTAACTGTGTTTTCAACTGAAACTTGTTGAACTGGTGTAGTGTGACCCCATACAGAGGGTTACAATCTTTTTCACAAATGATTCTCAAGAATACTGCATTCAGCCTATTGTATTTCATATTGCCTCTGGCTTCTATCACTCAAACTGCAAAGTCCTTCCTCTAGCAGAATTTCCATTCACACACTAGAAGGCTTTTTGCCAACTGGATTGCTAACAGAGTACACAGAAAGGAGCCTGCCAATTCCTTACAGTATTTGTTCTAATCTTTATTTACTTCTTTGTTGTTTTGTTTTTTCTATTCCTTCTGTTCTGTGCCTCCACGGAATTCTAAATCTTCATGCAGGTCTCACTGTACTGATAATGTGGAGTCACTGTAAAGCATAAAATCCCCTTTCCCTAGCCTCATTGTTCAAAGAAAAACAAAACAAAAACAAAACACCAAAGCATACCAAACCCAAAAACCTACCTAAAACTCTCTAAAGGAAAAACTCAAACCAATCATACAAAACCAACCTTAAACTAATGAGTGCCTGGTGGATGTGGGGAAGGCTGTGGATGTAGTCTACCTGGACCTCAGCAAGGCTTTTGACACCATCCCCCACAGCAAACTCCTGGCCAAGCTGTCAGCCCATGGCTTAGACAGGAGCACTCTGCCTTGGGTTAGGAACTGGCTGGAGGGCTGAGTCCAGAGAGTGGTGGTGAATGGTGCCACATCCAGCTGGCAGTCAGTCACTGGTGGTGTCCCCCAAGGATCAGTGCTGGGCCCCATGCTCTTTAATATCTTTATTGATGATCTGGATGACATAGAGTCCATCATCAGTAAATTTGCAGATGACTCCAAGCTGGGGGCAGGAGTTGATCTGTTAGAGAGTAGGAGAGCTCTCCAGAGGACCTTGACAGGCTGAACAGATGGGCAGAGTCCAACATGATGGCATTCAACAAGTCCAAGTGCTGGGTGCTGCACTTTGGCCACAACAACCCCATGCAGTGCTACAGGCTGGGGTCAGAGTTGCTGGAGAGCAGCCAAGCAGAGAGGGACCTGGAGCTACTGGTTGACAGTAGGCTGAACATGAGCCAGCAGTGTGCCCAGGTGGCCAAGAGGGCCAATGGCATCCTAGCCTATATCAGGAACAGTGTGGCCAGCAGGAGGAGGGAAGTCATTCTCCCCCTGTACTCTGCACTGGTTAGATCGCACCTTGAGTACTGTGTCCAGTTCTGGGCCCCTCAGTTTAGGAAAGATGTTGAGTTGCTGGAATGTATCACAGTATCACCAAGGCTGGAAGAGACCTCAAAGATCATTGAGTCCAACCTGTCACCACAGACCTCATGACCATGGCACCAAGTGCCACGTCCAATCCCCTCTTGAACACCTCCAGGGATGGTGACTCCACCACCTCCCTGGGCAGCCAGAGAAGTGTGTCCAGAGAAGGGCAACAAAGCTGGGGAGGGGTTTGGGGCACAAGGAGAGGCTGAGGGAGCTGGGGTTGCTTAACCTGCAGGAGGCTCAGGGGACACCTTATTGATGTCTACAACTACCTGAAGGGAGGTTGTAGACAGGTGGGGGCTGGTCTCTTCTCCCAGGCAACCAGCACCAGAACAAGAGGACACAGTCTCAAGCTGCACCAAGGCAGGCTTGGGCTGGATGTAAGGAAGAAATTCTTCAAAGATAGAGTCATTTGCCATTGGAATGTGCTGCCCAGGGAGGTGGTGGAGTCACCATCACTGGGGGTATTTAAGAGGAGACTTGATAGGGTGCTTGGTTGCATGGTTTAGTTGATTAGGTGGTTTTGGATGATGGGTTAGACACGATGATCTTGAATGTGTCTTCCAACCTGGTCTATTCTATTCTACTGCCCGAAATTTCCAGAACACTAATGCTGTTCTTTGCTCTTTTTTATTATTTTTTTTTATTATCTTTAAGTGTAAATTACATTAAAAGTGAGAAATTAGAACTGTTTTCTTCTCTTATGTAATGCTTTAAACAGTAGCTGCCTCATTATTTCCTTTTCCCATGCCTCCAGATGCTAGTTAATGTAAGATCTGTGAAAGAAACTTTTGTAATATTTGGAATTTTACATTATGTGGATAATAATTAAATAGCCAAGAACATGAGGCTGAGGGGGAGGTAAGAAGAAAAGGTTTAGAAAGATGTGTTTGCTAAAGGTAGTCCCAAATGGCCATTAGCCTAAACAGTCTCATCTGGCAGAGATTTGTAGGTATCACAAGAGGAGTTTTAACCAAGGATTTAAAACAGGATCAAGTTTCATATGATCTCCAGGAGAATAGAATAGAATAGAATAGAATAGAATAGAATAGAATAGAATAGAATAGAATAGAATAGAATAGCAAGTGACCAGTAAATCACATTCTGAGTGGCTTACTGAGCTGGGATTGTGGACCAAAAAGAGCAAGGGACAGCCTGTAACTATCTGGGTAAAATGTTTGTCAGAGTGGACAAGAATGGAAAAAGTTGCTTGTATCCAGGCAGTGTACCAGAGGAGGTGGTACAGGATACTGACTGCTGCACTGATGGACTCTGAACATCTCAGACCACTTATTGAAGGGCTACCAGCCATGTCCAGGCTTAAAGAAAAGATTCAGAAGGTAACAGAATGTAACCAGCAAAACCTTCAGATTTCACCTGTGCATGTGATGACTTAGGCAGAAATATTACACAATACAGTACCCCACACACAAGGTAGGATAGGTTGATCCAGGCAGGAATAGAAGAGTCTGATGAGCCAGGTGCAAACCTCAGTTTGACTGGCCCCTACCCTGCTTCCCATCATCAGGAAGATATTCCGATATCCTCAGGAAAGCAAGACTCTATCACTCATAATGGTGACTGGGAAGACAAAATGCCATCACTCCAACCTTCTCCACTTTTTCCTTCTCCCAGCTTTATATTGCTGAGCATGACATCATAGCTGCGGTCAGCTGTCCCATCTGTGTCCCCTCCCAACTTCTTGTGCACTCGCAGCCTACTCACTGATGGGGTGGTTTGAGAAGCAAAAAAGGCGAAAGAAGTGTAAGCACTGCAAAAATGAGAACAACTTTGTGTTATCAACACTGTTTTCAGCAGAAATCCAAAACATAGCCCAGTATTGGCTGCTATGAAGAAAATTAACTCTACTCCAAAACCATCTCACCCCTCAACTCTTCACCCTCTTCTTTGGAGTTTCTAATGGAGAAATCATCTGGAACTTGGATCTGTAGAAAGGTGTTTCTGGCAAAGAGTGTCAGAAAGCTGTCCCAAAGTGGTTTTGCTTTCCCTGTATGCCTGGATACTGGTTCAGTACAAAGCTGTTTTAGTGATCTATTTCAAAAGATCTCCTTTTCATGCAGAGAATTCAAAAGTGGTGTGTTTATTATATTATTTTTCTTTCTTTACCCTCCAGTCTCACTGAGAACATTGCTCTTATGGTGCTTTTGCTAAGGATCTTGTAGAGTTTGGTCTTCTCCAGAATTTATTACAAAACAGTTCTTTTGGAAGTACTTTCTACAGAAGCAGATTTTTTGTATTTAAAAACAAAGAAAAAAAAAACAAAAAAAAAGAAAAAAGAAAAAAAGAAGTGCAACAAAAGCATTCTTCAGAACAGGCAACAGAACTGAATGATGTGCTCGAGCTAAGCGATACCATGAAAAAGTCCAGCATGCTAAGGAGATTCAGAAAACTGCTTAAGGGGAAAACGTCTGCAATGAAAACCTGGCTAATCCAAAATATATATTCTGCTTTCCTTCTTTATACATATGAACCATAATCATTTGTTTGCATTGGGCAACTCACATGCTGAAAAAAACCCTGCATAATTAGACCTGCCGAAAGTGCTAGCAGGGAGAGGTGTCCTCTAATGGCAGAGCCCTCCATGCCACCTCAGTGTTCACTTCTGTCGCTTTCAGCTTCCATTTTTACTGGTTTTATATTGCCAGACCTGTGGTGCCTCTTCTCTGCAGTTCTGCTGTTTTACCCTTTAAACATCATTCTTGCAAGAGATTTCTGCAGTGATTGTGCAATTGTGACCACTAAACACAGATTAAATACTAGAGAAACAGCAGGTGGCATATACATGAAATTTACTTGAAATAAGGAAGATGACAGTGGGGAAAATATAAGTCTCTGACCATACACACAATATTTCCATATAGGGATTGCAAACTGTCCTACTCTAATAAAAGAAACTGCACTCTGAAGGCTGTTTATAACAGCTTTTGAAATTCCACATCTTTCCAGTCAGTTCTGTTTGCTTAATCAAGGTAAAGTAGGGAATATAGCTAAATGCTGGCAACCTTTTGCTGTAACATACTTGTGGGTGTTTATGTCCATGAATGTGTGAATATGTTATAAATATGTCCATTAAACAACGTGTTGAAATAAACTATGCCAAAACTTGGTTATTAGTATGCCTTGACACTTGCAGCAACAGGTGGAATAGTTTCACTAACTAGACTCATAAAATAGCTCAGACTGGAAGACACCTCAAAAGATCATCTGGATCAGCATTTGATCAGTCACATCTTGGGAACATCCATTGACAGGACTCTGTCATGTCCCAGGGGAGGATCTTCTGGTGATTTACTATTCTATACTGAGATGAAACCTCTCCTGGTGCTTGCTGCTTGTTATCTCTACGTGAAGACAGAGCCTACATCCCTTTTATAGCTGCATTTTTAGTACTGGAATACTGTGATGAGGCCCTGCCTGTGCCTTCTCTTCTCCAATGAGAAAAGACTTAACTCCTTCAGTCTTTACTTAGAGAGAGCAGGTTCTCTTAGTCATTTGATCATCAAAAAGATGCCAAAGTATGTCTGTCTTTCTAACTGGAAATCTGCCTTATTTTTAACTTAGCAAATTGCAAACAAATTGGATAGGAGAATGGAAGCATCAAGTGCTCCTCTGTTTCCTATCAAGAGATGGATGGGTGGTAGACAGAGTATCAGTTTAACATGGCCAAGGAGGGGTAAGTTGTGACCTGAAGCTTATGCTTTACTAAATACTGTGGAATACAAACTGGGCTCAGCTTTATGACTTTTGTTTCTAACTTCATCATTTGCAGAACTTTATGTCACAAATATTAGTGGATTTTGTTTTCTTTGTTTTGTTTCTTTGGGGGGGTTTTGGTTGTTTGGGGGTTTTATGTCTGTTGGTTTGGTTCTTTCCCAGGAGCACTTGTAAACGATTATTGTCAAATGCTGTTTTACTGTGAAAGCATGGTAACATCTTCTGCAAAGCACTGCAGTCACCACATTCTAGAATAGATTGGTGAGCAGGTTTTCCTACTTGCTCTTCTCTGGTACATTGTGCAAAAGAGATGAGGTTCAATGGCAGGTGTGATGCGTGTTGTTTTATACAGTCCTGCTCTTCCAATTGGCCCATCCCAGGGTACCGTTGTGGCCTACAACACATCACCAGTTCAATTTTGAGGCACTCAAGCAACGTTAGGAAAGGTGGATATCTAGAGCAATGCATGCTTGGGTGTTCTACTAAACCAAACTTGTTTACCTACCTTGTAATGCAACAGGATAAAAACTTTCCTACAGTATTGCTAGTTATGTGAAATTACACTCTTATGGAATTTATTAATTTATAATTAAATATATGGCAGATATTAATTAAAAATATTAACTTTTTATTAATATGAAAAATTGTCAAAAGCAGATTAATACATCTGGAACATATATTTACAGTGGGAATATACAGTATCTAGGCAATACAACAGTTTTAACAATTCTAAGCAAACTGGGAGGAATAACAGAAAGGGAAAATCCCCCAGTGCAAAATGGCACTTGACCAACAAGGGGGGGAGACTCAACAAGATCCATTAAGCCAAGGAGTCAATTAATTAATTACTCACAAAGGGTTCTACCCAAGTAGGGTGGTGTTGCTGCTGTAATTAGCTGTTAAGGCTTTTGGGGGCGCTCTTGTGCACCAAGCACGGCTGGTTGGTGGCAGGAATGCCATGGGGTCTTCGATGGCTGGTCTGGCGGAACTGTGGGCTTTATGATGCTTCTCGCAAAGGGCTCTTGTGTCTTCCTGGATAAACTGAGGCACAGCTCAAATTCTAGTTGCAAGGGGAAGTGAGACTGGGATCCTAAGGCTCATGGCTTCTCAGCTTGCAGTGAGTAGGGCTCATGGCTTCTGTCCCAGGTTTTGGACCAGGCAACTCGAAGTGAGGCAGTCCAGGAGAGGCAAGGTAACTTGAGGCAAGGCAGTCCAGGCAAGGCAAATTAAAGCAAGGCAGGTCCAAGCAGACAAGGCACAGTAACTACAAATCAGCTCATACTTATCACTTGCCTGAGATTCATTTGGGCCAGTAGGGCAACTGAAGCCAGCAGTTACCCAATGAAATGGGACTCTGCCAGGCTGTGGCCATAAAAGGCAGAAACATAAGCCTGGTCTAGGAGAAGCAGTGGCCAGTACACGTGCTCTTACCCCAGAAGGAGACTTGTTAACCCAGACATAGAATACATAGAATACATAGAATAAACCAGGTTGGAAGAGACCTTCAAGATCATTGCGTCCAACCCATCAACCAATCCAACACCGCCCAAACAACTAACCCACGGCACCAAGCACCCCATCAAGTCTTCTCCTAAAAACCTCCAGTGATGGCGACTCCACCACCTCCCCAGGCAGCCCATTCCAATGGGCAATCACTCTTTCTGTATAGAACTTTTTTCTAACATCTAACATCCAGCCTGAACCTCCCCTGGTGCAGCCTGAGACTGTGTCCTCTTGTTCTGGTACTGCTTGCCTGGGAGAAGAGACCAACATCCGTCTGTCTACAACCTCCTTTCAGGTAGTTGTAGAGAGTAATAAGGTCATGTGGGGGGCCTGTGCTTTTTTCCCTTTTCCCACCTTACCCTGACTCCTGCAGGAGGGAGAGGGGAGAGCAGGACCATGTCTAGACACATCAGGACCTGTCTGGGTTTTTGCTGGTCCTGTTTGGCCCTACTATGGCATACACTTTACTTTTTGAAGCCAATAATAACCCAGATATTCAAAAATACATTGCTGCTTGAAGTTGTTCAGAGTTTCCCTTAGATTTCATCTACAGTCAATAAGGGAAGATTATCAGCTCAAAGCACAGGAGAAATCTACATAACCTGTTTTTACTAAATCATTTTACTATCCAAGTTACTTGTCTGACAATTGTACACTTCAACCTGCCTGACATCTGCTGGGATCTCAACACAGCAGAGAGGAGGCAGTCTAGGAGGTTCTTAGACTGCATAGAGGACAGCTTCTTATCCCAGGTGCTGCGTGAGCCTACCAGGGGCAAGGCTATGCTTGACCTCCTCTTCACCAACAGGGAAGGGCTGGTGGGTGATGTGGTGGTCGGAGGCTGTTTAGGGGCCAGTGATCATGAAATAATAGAATTTTCAGTATTCAGTCAAGCTAAGAGGGCCAGCAAGAAGACCTCCACTCTGGACTTCCGGAGGGCGGACTTCAGGTTGCTCAAGGAAATAATTCAGAGGGTTCCTTGGGAGAAAGCCCTTAAAAATAAAGGGGTCCAGGAGGGCTGGACCTGCTTCAAGAAAGAGCTGATGAAGGCTCAGGAGCAGGCTGTGCCAATGTGCCGGAAGAGGAGCCGCCGGGGCAGACGGCCAGCCTGGCTGTGTAATGAACTTTTAATCGAACTAAGGGAAAAAAAGAGGGTGTATAATCTTTGGAAGAAAGGTGAGGCAACCCATGGAATGTTTAAAGAGGTTGCTAGGGCATGTAGGAGGAAAATTAGGGAGGCAAAAGCATATTTGGAACTTAAACTGGCCTCTGATGTGAAGGACAACAAAAAGTCCTTCTATAAATATATTAATAGCAAGAGGAAGGGCAGGGACAACCTCCACTCCTTGGTTGACATGGAAGGAAATGTTGTAACACAGGATGAGGAAAAGGCAGAGGTACTTAACACCTTCTTTACCTCAGTTTTTACTAGCTGGAAAGAACGTCTACCAGACAGCTGGCCTGCAGAACTGGCAGAGGGAGCCAGGGAGCTGCATGGTTTCCCTGTGTTCCATGAGCAAGTGATAGGAGCTCTCCTCAGCAGCTTGGACCCCCACAAGTCCATGGGACCAGATGGGATCCATCCTAAGGTGCTGAGAGAGCTGGCAGATGAGCTGGCCAAGCCACTCTCCATTATTTTTCATCAGTCCTGGCTCACTGGAGAGATCCCAGCTGACTGGAAGCTGGCCAACGTGGTACCCATCCACAAGAAGGGCCGGTTGGATGAGCCAGGGAATTATAGGCCTGTCAGCCTGACCTCAGTGCCAGGAAAGATTATGGAGCAGGTCATCCTGAGTGCAATCACACAACACTTAGAGGATGGCCAAGGGATCAGGCCCAGCCAGCATGGGTTTAGGAAGGGCAGGTCCTGCCTGACCAACCTGATCTCCTTCTATGATCAGGTGACCCGCCTGGTGGATGTGGGGAGGCCTGTGGATGTAGTCTACCTGGACCTCAGCAAGGCCTTTGACACCGTTCCCCATAGCAAACTCCTGGCCAAGCTGTCAGCCCATGGCTTGGATGGGAGCACACTGAGATGGGTTAGGAACTGGCTGGAGGGCCGAGCCCAGAGAGTGGTAGTGAATGGTGCCACATCCAGCTGGCAGCCAGTCACCAGTGGTGTGCCCCAGGGATCAGTACTGGGCCCCTTGCTCTTTAACATCTTTATTGATGATCTGGACGAGGGCATCGAGTCCATCATCAGTAAATTTGCTGACGACACCAAGCTGGGCGCAGGAGTTGATCTGCTGGAGGGTAGAGAGGCTCTGCAGAGGGACCTCGACAGGCTGGGCAGATGGGCAGAGTCCAACGGCATGAGATTTAACACATCCAAGTGCCGGGTTCTGCACATTGGCCACAACAACCCCATGCAGAGCTACAGGCTAGGGTCAGAGTGGCTGGAGAGCAGTCAGGCTGAGAGGGACCTGGGGGTGCTGGTCGACGGTAGACTGAACATGAGCCTGCAGTGTGCCCAGGCAGCTAAGAGGGCCAATGGCATCCTGGCCTGCATCAGGAACAGTGTGGCCAGCAGGAGCAGGGAGGTCATTCTGCCCCTGTACACTGCACTGGTTAGGCCGCACCTCGAGTACTGTGTCCAGTTCTGGGCCCCTCAGTTTAGGAAGGATGTTGACTTGCTGGAACGAGTCCAGAGAAGAGCAACAAAGTTGGTGAGGGGTTTGGAACATAAGCCCTATGAGGAGAGGCTGAGGGAGCTGGGGTTGCTTAGCCTGGAGAAGAGGAGACTGAGGGGTGACCTTATTACTCTCTACAACTACCTGAAGGGAGGTTGTAGACAGACGGATGTTGGTCTCTTCTCCCAGGCAAGCAGTACCAGAACAAGAGGACACAGTCTCAGGCTGCGCCAGGGGAGATACAGGCTGGATGTTAGAAAAAAGTTCTATACAGAAAGAGTGATTGCACATTGGAATGGGCTGCCTGGGGAGGTGGTGGAGTCACCATCACTGGAGGTTTTTAGGAGAAGACTTGACGGGGTACTTGGTGCTGTGGGTTAGTTGCTTGGGCGGAGTTGGATTGGTTGATGGGTTGGACGCGATGATCTTGAAGGTCTCTTCCAACCTGGTTTATTCTATGTATTCTATGTATTCTATGAATATAGCAGGTATTTTATAAAATCCTGAAAATCCATTACAAAAATAGTTTGTTGAAACCTTTCAAAGGGGTTGCTATAGTAGAATATATCTGATATGTATGGGACTTGTGAGCTGTGCTATAGTAGAATATACCTGATATGTATGGGACTCGTGAGCTGTGCTGTGGTGGAATATAGCTGATATGTATGGGACTCGTGAGCTGTGCCATAGTAGAATATACCTGATATGTATGGGACTCGTGAGCTGTACTATAGTAGAATATATCTGATATGTATGAGACTTGTGAGCTGTACTATAGCAGAATATATCTGATATGTATGGGACTTGTGAGCAGTACTATAGTAGAATATATCTGATATGTATGGGACTCATGAGCTGTGCTGTGGTAGAATATACCTGATATGTATGGGACTCATGAACTGTGCCATAGTAGAATATACCTGATATGCATGGGACTCGTGAGCTGTACTATAGTAGAATATATCTGATATGTATGAGACTTGTGAGCTGTACTATAGTAGAATATATCTGATGTGTATGGGACTTGTGAGCAGTACTATAGTAGAATATATCTGATATGTATGGGACTCGTGAGCTGTTCTTCTGAGTAGTGCAGTCGTACTTGTAGCCTGCACAGGATTGTGTTTAAACTACATAGCTGGAGTGGTGCTCTGAGAGTTAACAAAGGTGAGAACTTGACTTTCTGTTCTTTCAGTCTACTGCTCTGAGGCAATTTCTTTGAAAAGAGGTTACACAGATACAGAGGGTTAATTTGCAGTGCCTATCATACATTGGAGAAAGCAGTGTTTGTTACCTGTTTTTTATTTCAGCATCAGTAGGCTGCAGTACTGAATGTTTGTACTGGTAGCTGTCTAGTGAAATACTTGAGTTGCAAAAGTGGAGGGAAAATACAGATGTAGTCTCTTTGTGGTATAAACTCTTATGTTTCAATAATTCTCAAGCTTGTTTTTCCTGACAAATGCATTTAAAAATCAAAATGACTTTGAATCCTTTCCTGTTCGTGGATGGGAGTGGCAGCAGTGTTAGTAGAAGTGAGTATAATTCCTTACTCTGTGTGATCATCATAGTTTTGCCCTCTTTGGAAGCAGCTTGCTTCCTATTCTACTCATAAAATCTAAAGCTGGGAAAAGTACCAAGCCGAATATTGCTTCTGACTTCAAGGGTTTCTCATGCAAGGCACTAGTGCTATGTAGGATCATTGTGATTCTTAGGGGTTTCTGTTTTAAAATGTTGTTCTTCTTGGCTCCATATGAGGATTCAATATTGGTGTGATTGTTCTGGTATCTTTTCCTACAGCTCCTTAAGGGGACGTGGGAAGTGGTAATATGTATTTCATCACTATAGTTTGTTGCCTTTCCACAGAAGCAAAGGCAAGGGTGGAGGTGAAGAAGGCCACAGAATCCTCATATATGCCCCAAACCTGCTGTTGTATTTGTAGGTGAAATACCAGGTGATCCCTTGAAACCAGCAACTCTCTCTGCACTGTTCCTGATCTGGTCTTTTATGTAGTGGAGGTAAAAATCCAGTAGCTAACAAGTACAGCTGAGGAGTCTAAAGTAGCAACCTGCAATGCTTCATCCTCAGTTCTGCATTCCCACAGTTCTCAGCTATCGTCAACAGGCACTTTTCATCAGCGTTCAACTTCTTGTTGGGCTGGGAAACTGGTAATTGGCAGAGATGAGTGAGGAATTGTGAGGATAAAGTACTAAAAGATATGCTTTTATTAAAAGAAGAGAGAAAGGAAGAAAAATGGAAAATGTATCAATTGAAAACCAAACCAAACCAAAACAGAAAAAAAGGCTGAGAAGAAAAAGTGAGAAAACTGCCACCCTTAAGCCACACATGGAAAAAAGGAGTTGAAAGGCCTTGAAACATCCAGCAGTGACCTATAAAGTAGGATTTGTGATAAGGGTAGTCCAAGATCTGTAAATTTTAGTAATCCTTACATGTGTGTTCATCTGCATAATGTCAGCAAGGATTCTGGAATAAGGCCTTAAACACAAGCTTGGGGAAAATTGGAACGTTTGCAGCCACATTTGTGCCAGTGTTAGCAGTAATACTCATATCTGGGGTATGGTTTTGTTGCTGTAGTTTTAATAGTTTTGGTTTTATATTGACAACATCATCTTTCTTGCCTGCCCCAAGCCCTGCATTGCTTCTTTCTAACATTTCAGAGTCCTAACACAATTTTTTTTTAAAATTTTCAGACTAAGAGAGAACAGAAAAGCATTGAAAGAACAGGAATAGCTTCACACTAGTACAGAAGGAAGTGGCAGAGACAGTAAAAGACCTGTAGGAGTAAAACTACATAAAAAGACCTAAAATTTACCTCAAACCACACTTCACTGTGGTGTGAATTTTCAGAAGAATATAAAATTAGCCTGTACAGTTAGCTTCTAGAGAAGGCTGCTTAGCTACAGAAGTCAATTCTAGTGCACAGTGGAGAGGAGGGGAAGAGGACAAAAGACCTCAAGCAGAGGGCCAGAAGAAGGATAAACTGATGAGAGAATCTTGCTTTGAAGAAGCAGGTTAGCAAAAGTACAGTCAACCTTTCAATATGCTACCATTTTGCCCCATTTCACACACTGCACGCAGATTGCGCTAAAGCCCTTACAGAAATAGAGCGTGCAGTATGCCCTTTATGCTACACTCTTGTGAGAGAGAAGAGTGTCTGAGGGTCATAGTTCTTGCTGGCATCAGCAGGTACCACTTGCCTGGAGTCAGTGGAGCTAAACACCCTTGCCATTGTAGATTAATCCCCCCCCTCCCCCCCACCAACAACATTTCAAAGGGTTAGTATTGAGAATATGCATTAAATACATATGATACTGTAGATGACATTCTCAATATGTTATCTACTGAATCTGTTGTGTAGATATTTTTCTTTCACCTGAGATGCAATAATATATTTAAGGTAAAGAAAATCATACTTATTTTTTTCTCTCAGAAAATAATTTTCTAAGTGCTCTAGAAGAAGCCTGTGTTACTTATGGGTAGAATAAACTCCATTTTTGTCTGAAAGAGTCATTTTCATCTTACCATTACTGGGATTTCAGCTCTGCAGAAGCATGACTCCTGTGGATGGCAACAGGGATTATCTAGTGATTATTGCATAGAGGTGCATGCATAGAATATTTCAGCACTATTATGTCAAGTGCAGATGCTTCTCACTTTCTTTCTTGCAAACTATTGTCTCCAGTGTAGATTGTGGGGTGTGGAATAGTCAGAGTATAAAAGCCTACAGTAACTGAGACAATCATCTCATATCTAATGTTGGCTGTCCCAGGCTTTTGAAGTCTGTATCCCAGTGGCAAACAAGGGTGACTCTGGAACATTTGGAATTGTTTGGGAGATAGGTCTGTGAAGGTTTTTTTGTTTGGTTGGGGTTTTTTTTTTTTTGTTGGTTTGGGATTCTTTTTTTTGTTTGGTTGGTTTGGTTTTGGTTTGATTTTGTGGGGGTTTTGTTTGTTTTGGTTTATTTTTCTTGGAGGTGTCTATTTTTGTTATAATTGGGGATTCTTTTTGGAGTGGTGTTATTTTTTTCCTATATCCTGAGAAAGCAAAGATCCAGAGACCTGATCAGAGAATGGCCTGAATATCTGGAACAGGAAAGAGGCTTTTGGAACAAATGTAAGAAGGAAGCATTGCTGAAATATAGCCTCTCTGAGTTTGTTCACAGTCTCTTCTATGCTGTTCTGACTAAATACTGTGTTTATTTAAAGATGAGTGGCACTATCCTAACCTTGGTCTCAGAGATGCTGCTGTCTGAAGACTTCTTGGCAGTATGATGTTGATATGTCTCAAGGGTAGAACAAGATCCAATTTTATAAAACAACAAAATAACCTCTGGGAGCAGGGAGGAGAGTGGGACACAGTTCTTAAGCACAGGGAAGAGGCAGAGGGTTAGGAAACACTCTGAGATATGAGCATCTGGAGTTACAGAGGCTGCAGGCTGAGAATAAAGCAGGAAGGGATTAGCAGAGATACCACTTTGTACATGGGAGAAAATGGTGAAGAGGGATGAGTGTGTCTAGACGTGGAGAAAAGGACATTAAGCAGAAGTGTGCAGTGCTGGCTATACAGCCTTTAAGGGACAGGGCTGCTGGTTTTTTCACTCTGAGCAACTGTCAATTCACCCTGGATCCTCTCCCATGACAGTACAGACACTGAAAAAAACATCTGGTAAAAGATTTGTACAAATTATCATAATGAAGTGCAGACGTCTTTAAAATACTGTCCTGGTATGTATGTATGTAGGTATGAATGCCGAATTATGAAATCACATCATTATTAATAAGTGTTAATATCAAAATTTATTAATAACTTTTTTACTCTGCGTATGTGTGTATCTATACAGTTCCTAGTGAATGGTCATGGATAGAATCCCATAAGCTGGTACAGTTTGACAATTTCGAAACAAATTAGAAAAATACAAGCAAGTTATTTAATGAGAACGAGGGTGCGGTTTGCTGCTTGTCCACTAGGGGGCGACTCGACAAGACACCTGGCGGCAGAATACCGCGGTGAGGCTAGGTGTCAGGGCACATACAACTAAAGGAACCTTTCTAAGAGACTTAAACCAATTTTTACTCACAAGTTATAACTCTGGGCATTCCCAGGCTGTTGCATTATAATCCACAAGTCACAATACCATGCGGGCTAAAGTGCGGGGATTTTATACAGAACCAAACCTGATGTTAAACGTGTGAACACTGGAAAAAATAGGGTTTCACTGATGAAGGCTCATTGCTGAGCTGGTTGCTAAGATGGTAGCTGCCAAGTCAGCAAGTCAGGGACTTGGTGGGTGCCGTGGCTGGACGGGACCAGGGACGGTCCCTTCCAGACGTGGTGAAGGCAGTTTTCTCCCGCAGCTGCGAGGTGCGGCGTGCACTCCACGGGGATGCACAGGAGGTTGATTCACATGGAATAGGCTCTCGGGCAATTCCCTCGGCACTGGTGGCACTGTGGAGTTTGCAGGACACTGTGGCTGTCCGGGGCACTGACCGGAGATCCGGGCAGGGCACGGACAGTGCTCTGGATCGCCCTGGCGCTTGGCTCACAGGGCTGTGGAGTGGCGGGCGGCAGCTTCTCTCCCGCGACCTACCGGCTGGCACAGGAGCAGCTGTGTGCAGTTCTGCTTTTGCGAGTGGTCACACGAAGGGCAGCTTTGGCTCACAGGTCTGCAGCTTTGTGCTTGTAGCAGACATGCTTACAACTGCCCAAAGGGATTTGGGCAAGTTCTCCCTGGGGCTTGGCTTCCCGGGTCTGTCTCTGTCCCTTCAGGGCACAGTTATGCAGCTTCTTCCTACTGGTGGGACCGCAGATATGATGCTAAGCTGGCTGTGGTTTCAGTGCAGTTTAGGTGAAGGACTCTCTGCTAGTTTCTGGGTAAACTGAGGCGCAAAGGCTCTTCCTGGGTAGCAAGAGCAGAAGAGCACAAAAGAGCACAAAAGCACAAAAGAGTGCAAGAGCACAAAGAGCAAGCTGTTTACTGTTTGGGTAATATTTATAATTTGCTTAAGGCTTGGATTTGGCCAATAGTCAAACTTGGTCAACACCATTAGCCAGTGGCAGAGCATATGTCCAGAATATGCCCATACTTGGAAGAAGCACAAGCACAGCACAAGCATCCCATAAGGTGAGCACCTGCATGGCAGGTTGGGTTGTTTATTCAGCATTGTTGACTCCTGGCCCTTTGTTTTCTCAGCTCTGGGCTGAGTGCTCACTCCAGAAGGAGGGGAAGGGGGGGTTGAGCAAAATGTATAGGGCCATGTTTTGGCAATATTTGGCAAATATTGGCAAATAATTCTGGGCCTAATGCACCCTATACCACAAATACATACAAGAAGTTTTGAGACTAACTGGAATGTATGGGACTTAGAGTGAAAAAATACAGAAAATAAAACCCTTGCTTTAAGGGAATTTATCAATAGATGCTGTAACCCAGAACAGGCAATATTCAAGACTTGCATGCCAAGATGAGTATTTGTCTAGCTCTTAAGAATATAAAAATGAAGGGACAAAAAGGGCAAGATTTGTTATGAGTGAGTTCAAGAAGCTAAGAAAGGAAAATGACTCAGTATTTTTCTTCCTTTCTCTAATATCTAGAGACTTAGGGTTGAGGTTCAGTCCAAGTGAAGACCTTGGACTGTAAACAAAAGGGATGAGTAAAATGATGTGCAAATAGAAATAGAACATAGAAGTTCAATTTTTCAAAATATATATTTGAGCAAAGTGGAATATTCTGGTGGAGATCCAGTGATGACAAATACTTACTGTTCCAGAATTTAAATGTCTTAGTTCATCAAATGCTTACTTTCTTTTCTACCAGGATAGTTAATATTTGGTGTATACAGAAAAAAAGACAACCAACCAACCAAAAACCCCATATACTTTTTGTCTCCTATTACCTTGCTTTTCTGACAAAGCAGTCATTTTCAGAGAGCTAAAAGTTATGGAAAGCCTTCACATTGTGGTGACTTCTAATACATGATAAATAATAATATCCTCTTAAACTCTGACTCGAATCATTCTGGAATGGTGATCTGTATTACAACTATTTGAAAAGAGTTCAGGTACCTGTATAAATGTGGAAGAACTCAAGTGTTCTCCAGGGACTTGATCCCAAGCTATTTAAATCAGAGTTAAGATTCTTATTTACTTCAGTAGGATAGCATTAGTCATTTGCATATCATCATAATCACTATTGCTTTGGAGGTGGGAGGAAGATACAATATTAATGACATTCACAGCTTGTCATAAATTGAGAAGAGTTGGTAGTGCCAACTGTGAAAAGATGACAACAAAAAAACCTAACAGAAATGCAAGCCAAGTGACTTAAATGCAAACTAAAATGTACAAAGGAGGAAGGAGATGAAAAATTGTGCTTTGACATAGATACAGACTTGTGGTGGACAGTAAAACTAGATGAATACTGAAAATACTGATTCTTAAATAATTATTCCCTGAGGAAATTTCAGCACTTGCAGCTGGTTAACTATGTGGATGGTTCAAACAAGTCACAGATTAGACATTTTTCATATGCAATACCTACAAAAAATGGACTAAGTTTCAGTATGGAAACTGCAGGTATATGTCACAGAAGTGATCTTTCTATAGCTCCAATGTACTAGGCACTGTAATATCTATCAACTGATGGAAGAGATTTGGGTAGAAGTGATGAAAAGTCCTTGTAGAGTTGTCAGAATTTCTCAGAGGCGATTGAGTGGTAAGACCCAATTCAGTCAAAGTCCCTTGATATCAGAAGCTCCCATCAATTTAATGAGAATTAATACAACAGTTTAAACTCCTAACAAGAGCGCTGTGGTTCTCTATCCAGCCCATACAAGGGATAATACTGTAATCAAAGGAAGGACCTTAAGCGATAGCCACAGCTCACCAATCTGTGGTAGAGAATATGACAGTTGCTTCAGATCAGAGCTCAAGACCCACTGTCAGCCACCCAAGAGAATTGTATCACTTAGGTGTGACAAATTAAGAAAAGGAGTAGTGGAGAAGATGAGAAAGCAGTAGAAGAAGATGGAATATGGGCAACAGAGGGAAAACCAAAAAAATGCCTGATGACTGTAACGAGATGATTCCATGCTAAAACTCATGGAGGAGTGGAAGAAGTGGCTAATCAAGTACAGAAAGTATACCTGACACCAAGTGCCTACGCAGTTACCAGAAAGAATTATTAAGGCCTGTTTGCCTGTCAGAAATTCTCAAATACAAATTATGGGCATGAATGGGAAGTCAACCATGAGCTTTTGTCTTCCAAAGATTTCAAGTAGACTATGTTAATATGCCTGCAAATATGTGGGTCTAAACATCTGCATATGACAGTAGACCAACTATCAGGAAGAGTAGAGGTTTCCCAACAAGAAAAATAGCCACCAGAGGAGTGATATGAGCTCTCATTAAAGAAATTCCTAGATAAGGAGTACCAGAATCTATTGAATCAGAGAGAAGGTTGCATATCAACACAGAAAAAAATGGCTGACTTTATGAAAGTTTAGGAATTAATAAAAAATAATTAAAAATCACACACTCCTTGTCACCTTCAAGCATCCCAGCAGGTAGAAATGATGAATAAAACTACTGAGGAAACAATATCTCAAATTTGCTCATATACAGGGTTAAAAAAACCCCAAGAAGCATGAGATTTAGCCTCATGTGACATCTAAAATGTCACAAGACAACCCTTAGGACCGTTGCCTGCCAAAGTCCTTTTGGGGAGACATTTAGCTATATTGGAGACTTAAATCCCAGCCCAAACCAGCTCCCGTAACGGAGATGAGTATTAACACACTGCGCTCTAAATTTACAAGACAGGTTCAAAATTAAAAGGGATCATGCTCAGTGGTACCAAGCCATCTCTCTGTAGTTCCAGGTACATGATTTGCAGCTTGGGGATAGAGTTTTAATAAAAGTAGGCTCCTATGAATCTAAATTGGAACCCAGGTGGGAAGGACTATGTGCTGTCTTATTAAGTTGTTACTTCACAGTAAAAGCTAAGGCAAAGGAAGGTTGGACCTACCACTCACACCTGAACTGTAGCTGGAGGATCATTTAGTGGATAAATAACAACCAGTGGAGAAGAAATCTATCATGAACACTGGTTTAAAAGCTGCAATAATTTATTATTTTTTTTTCCCCCAGAAAGAAAAATGAAATAATCTTCATTTCTTTTCCAGAGCTAACTGGATGCAAAATTTCCAAGCACTTGAGGAAATCATGGAAATTTTATGGGTAAGTTACTAACCTTTGCCATGATTATTATACCGGTAGAGGGAGTATCAAAATACAAAGCATCAGGAGAGGCTGAGGGAGCTGGGATTGTTTAGCCCGGAGAAGAGGAGGCTCAGGGAAAACCTTATTGCTGTCTACAACTACATGAAGGGAGGTTGTAGCCAGGAGGGGGTTGGTCTCTTCTCCCAGGCAACCACCACCAGAACAAGAGGACACAGTCTCAAGCTGCACCAGGGGAAGTTTAGGCTGGAGGTGAGGAGAAAGTTCTTCACAGAGAGAGTTGTTAGGCATTGGAATGGGCCGCCCAGGGAAGTGGTGGAGTCACCATCCCTGGAGATGTTCAAAAGGTGATTGGACGTGGCAGTTGGTGCCATAGTTTAGTAGTCATAAGGTCTGTGGCAACAGGTTGACTTGATGATCTTTCAGGTCCTTTCCAGGAAATTCTAGAGGAAAATGTTATAAGTAGTCCTATTTGGTACCAGTTGCATTTATTCAAGACATCCTAACAATGGAAAAGGCATACATTTGAAAAGTACTGTACTGAACATGCCCTACTTGTGCAGGTCTTAAGCTATTGCTATATGCATTCAGTATCTACTTGTGAAAAACTGACACCAGAATTAAGTGAGAAAAATGTAGTATGTAGTTTGACAAGAGTTACGGTGTTTCATATCCTTATAGCTCCCAACTCTGGGGGTCCCAGTTTCCATTCCTCATAGCTAATACACCACTCAGGAATGAAGATAGGGGAAAGATTGTTTAGAAAAAAATTGAGGATGGATGCTTTTGCCTTTATTCCTATCCAACTCTATTTTTAATTAACAATTAAGTTAATTTTCCCCAAATTGAGCAGGTTTGCCTGTAGTGGTAGCTGATAAGTGTTGCCTGTTTTTATCTCAGTCCATAAACTCTTCCATATTATTTTCTTGCCCTTCTGTCCTGTTGAAGAAGGCAAGTGAGAGAGCAGCTGCATGGGGGATTGGCAACTAGCCAACATCAATCCACCATAGTGTGAAATCTTTGCTCACTGGAGTTGAGGGAGATCAACACAAAGGGTACATCAGTCACTATGAAAGAGGCATAACCAGACAGCTGTTCTAATAAATTAAGCTTTTCCCTGGATGCTTTCACACTCACGTTTCTTAAGATACCTGTCATACCTTCCAGATGTGTCTCTTATAAATCTCCTCCTCCTGGGATTAAGAACAAACAGTCTAGTGGCAGTGTTATGTTGCTCACTGTGTAGCTGCAAATATCCTCAACAGCTGGGCGAGGAAGGTGGGACTTGTGTAAGAAAACACAATGACTTCCAAAGCTTTCATTAGCATTATCAGGCTTGATGTTTGAACATCCGCAGCAGCACTAAATCACCAGAATATCATGGTAGTCTATATGCTTTTAATAATAACTTTAGGAAAACTGTTTGGTGTGAGGGTTTTGGAGGTTTGCTTGTTTGTTTGTTTGTTTGTTTTGATTTTTAATTTGGATTTAATGCTAAGGATGAGATAGCTCAGTGAGAGTTTCTTAATTATCAGCCTTCATCAACCTTCTGGCATATGCACATTTTACTTTGTAGTTCTTGTTTATTTGGACCAAGCATCATAGTGTCTTCAAGGCATGCACTACCACACTAGAGCTTCAGGCAGTTCTTTTGAAAGCCCCTTGTTTTTCAGATGCATTTTGTTTGTTTGTTTGTTTCTCCTTCCTCCTCTGCTTCTCTGATAAGGTTGTAGTTATAGCATGATGTTCCAGAAATACATAGCAGCTATAGCTGTCATTGCACTGGTCTTTGTCAGTTAGCTTCTTTGTCTGCTGGCCTGCTGAGCTATCACGCAAGCTTCTACTACGAAGATTCTGAAATGATATGCTTTGCTGCTGACAAAAGAAGAACACTTCATTCCCATTACGTGTAGCCTTAAGTATACACATTACTCATACCAATATTGTCATTTATTGACAGTGTTGTACTGTCAGTGATTTAGTTAGCACAGTTCGGTGCTGCAGCTTCAGTTGCTGGACAGAATGACATTTTGCTCGTGGAGCTTGCTATTACATTTTGATTTTATACACTAGTTTAAAGCCAAAACACAGACTGGTTTACAAGACAAAAATACCCAAAATAAATAAACAAACAAAAAAAAAACCCCAACCAAGCCAAACAAAACAAAACCAAAACAATAAGAAAAAAACAGTCAAACCAGGAATCATTTAGTTTATCAAAACATTTCACAGAATGTAGAGCTAGATCAGAGCTTGTACCAAACTAAGGAGTCAAATTCTATTGGTGGGATTTTTTCTTCTTTTATATAGCCTTAGATCTAATAAATGTGAAACTATAGAATACTAATGAGCTTAATGGCAATATTAACTTCAAATTAGATCATTTAACGGCTAGAGTGGAATGCAAGAGATTCATAAGCAAATTCTTCATTCTGCATTCAGAATGTGATACAAATGGGAATTTGCAAATATATATTTAATAGCCATTAAGAATGGCTTGTATGAACATGATTTCCAGGATCATGTTCCTGATAGTAACATGAAGAAATGTTGCCTATATCAAGGTGAGAAAAGCTGTACCATGGTGGGACCACCCTATTGCTGACTTGTTAGGAGTTAAGGGCAACTCGAGAAACATGGTGATGAATTGACAGCTGCCACATTTTCTTTCTTTTATTTCCATGTTGTATGTGTGAACTTGGCCAGTCCGCTCACAAGGCATTTATTGGAGTGTGTAAGTGCAAAAAGTCATCTTGATTAAAGCTTCAAAAGCAAAATCACTTTCCCCTTCATAAGACCTTGGACTCAACTTTTTTACACTATTTTCTTGCAATTCCATACTCCTAGGATCTTGATGATTCATAAATTCCTATTTGCTGACTGACTTTAACCTACTAAGTTTTGTCCCTTTTGTGGTTAGATTAAGGCAACAAGTATTTTCAGATGCTAGTCTTACAGTAGTTTACTGATGTAGCGTTCTGAATGTGAATTTCATGAAAAATGGGAGGAATGTCTTCCAAAATTGCTCCTGACCTAAAAAGCCCTGCATCTGTACACTACATTCATTTGACATTTATGCTGAGCCTAAGCAATTTGATCTATACTGAATACTTGTGCCAAATGCCTATGTAGTACTGTTTTGTTGTGGTTTGTTATCTTGTGTTTTTAATAATAAAATTATTCCCTCCCTCAAAGGTTAAAAACCCAATTGAGTCAGGTCTCTAAAGGGACATTCACCTTCTAAAAACAGGGTTCATTTTGTTAATTGTCTGGGTTTGGAATCTTTTAAGATATATTTAGATAGTAATTTAGTCACATCTATTAGACCTTTAGTTAGCAAAGTGCAATGACTTTTTTTTATTGGATCTGAAATGCAAGCTCTTAAGGGAAACATCAAATGCTGAGAGACAAGTTTCACTTTCATGAAGGACTGTAAAGCATAGATGCTTCTAAGTTCAATAGAACCCTTTGAGCCTCTTATTGCATTACTGAGTCTTGTGGCTTGGTTCATGAATAGACACTGGACACCAAGGTAATCACTGTTTAAATTTAGAAAAATCTACATTTAGGTCGCTTTTTCCAACTCTATCTTTTCAATAAATGTATTCAAATTACAAAAGTGCAACATTGTTTTCCATGATGTCCCTGGAATTCTTTCAGGTGGTACACATCCGAAACTTACTCCAGCTGGTGGGGGGTGACCTGAAAGTACACAACCCTTTCACATGTGAGCAAGAAGAATTTGAACAAGAAGAAACTTCCATCATGTTTGTTGTAGCCAATCATAAAGGCTAACTTTACTTACTTTTTTCCCCCTGTACTCCAAAAAATTGCTCAGGTGCACTGAGCACAGAATTTACAAGGGTTTACTTGAGTGCAATGAGAAGCCTGAATAGTCTAAAAGATATATTTTCAGATCAGATGTGTCCTGTTTCTTCAGTGAGGATGCACACACATTTATCTCATAGACTTGGTGATCCTGAGGGTCTATTCCAACCTGAATGTTTCTGTGATTCTGTGATAATTTAGGATCAGATACATCTAGTGGGATGCTAAATCGGTGCTCCCTCAGCCTGTTCTTGGTACCACTTGTACAACCATCTGTCTTGCAGACACTGCTTTTTCAGCATAAATAAGAGAGTCTCTCACCACAGAGAGTATTGCTTTAGCTGTGCAAGGATGAAAATAGATTTTAGAGCTTTATTTAGGGGCAGTATTTTGGTTTTCCATGACCTTTAGCCATAAGGCATATAGCAGTGCTTTGCCTCAAGTGGAACAGCTAAGTGACTTACTCTTTCTCTTCTCAAAACTGGATTTGTCCTCCACTATCAATAATATACATTGAAAAAAAAAATGGGAAAAAACCCATAAACAAATAAAAGTACTTTCTTAAAATATATGAGAGCTTTGTGAGAAACTAGGTATAAAAAAGTAAGTAAGACAGAGGAGAAAGTTCTTCACAGAGAGAGTTGTTAGCCCTTGGAATGGGCTGCCCAGGGAGGTTGTGGAGTCACTATCCCTGGACATATTCAAGAGGGGATTGGATGTGGCACTTGGTGCCATGGTTTAGTAGAATACATATACATAGAATAAACCAGGTTGGAAGAGACCTTCAAGATCATCGCGTCCAACCCATCAACCAATCCAACACCACCCAAACAACTAACCCATGGCACCAAGCACCCCGTCAAGTCTTCTGCTAGTAGTGATGATCCTAGATGATCCTAGTATGTGATGATACTAGATGTGATGATCCTAGATGATCCTAGTAGTGATGAGGTCTTGGGTGACAGGTTGGATTTGATGATCTTTGAGGTCTCTTCCAACCTTATTGATTCTATGATTCTATGAAATAGATGAATTAGGGAATTGGACAGGTTAACAATTCATAAAGTTTAAGCTCCACTCAAGCCATGTAATTTAATATTTCTTTTACTGTTTCCATGCTGTTAATGCTTACTGTACACCATCAAGACACTTAAAGATATAACAAATGCTGAGAGCTTGAGAAACATAACAGACTGCTTTTGGAAGTTTGTGATATCATAATGTCCTTGGATTTCACACACTTTGGTTCCTTCTATTTTTATAATGTTAGGAGAATTGTGGAAACCATATCTGTTTTGTAAGCTACAACATATGTGATAGCAAAACTATCATATCCTTCCTACTGCTGCAGTGGGTTTTGCACTGAGGAAGGAATGTTCTAACAGCATAGTCAACTTTTACAGGAACGTTTCCTGGCATGCATTTCATAGAATCACAGAATCACCAAGGTTGGAAAAGACCTCAAAGACCATCAAGTCCAACCTGTCACCACAGAACTCATGACTACTAAACCATGGCACCAAGTGCCACATCCAATCCCCTCTTGAACACCTCCAGGGATGGGGACTCCACCACCTCCCTGGGCAGCACATTCCAATGGCCAATTACTCTCTCTGGGAAGAACTTTCTCCTCACCTCCAGCCTAAACCTCCCCTGGCACAGCTTGAGACTGTGTCCTCTTGTTCTGGTGCTGGTTGCCTGGGAGAAGAGACCAACCCCCTCCTGGCTACAGCCTCCCTTCAGGTAGCTGTAGACAGCAATAAGGGTCTCCCCTGAGCCTCCTCTTCTCCAGGCTAAACAATCCCAGCTCCCGTCACCTCTCCTTGTAGGGCTTGTGCTCAAGGCCTCTCCCCAGCCTCTTTGCCTTCTCTGGACACGTTCAAGAGTCTCAATGTCTCTTTTAAATTGAGGGGCCCAGAACTGGACACAGGACTCAAGGTGTGGCCTAACCAATGCAGAGTACAGGGGCACAATGACTTCCCTGCTCTGTCTAGCCAAACTATTCTTGATGCAGGCCAGGTCAGCTGTCCCTTTAAAATATGGCAAAGTTGAGAAATTTACAGCCATAAATTTGCCATCTGGTAATTGATGATTCATTTCTGTCCTTTAGAGATAGCAATTTTATTTTGCTTTTCCTTAACACTTGGGTTTCCATGTGCTTACAGGAGAATAAATTTTCAGAGGCTTCCTTGAGGTCAGGACTACTGTCCTCCTTGACATATGCTGTCTTTTGCAAAATCAGTGGTGTAGGTGTTCCTGAGGCCAAACGGTTTCCATGTGTGTGAATCCACCATGGGCTTAGGAAGCCATGGATTGCAGAGCATTCAGTCCTGGTCTCTTTCACACTAAAGTTATTAAATTATGCTGAAATACAGCTGCAAACACCCTGCTTTTGGATAATGATGCCAACACTTTCATTCTTTCTTACTTTTTTTTTTTTTTTTAATGAATAGGGGGGAAATTTATAACAGTGCTCAAAAGGGTTACACTTAATTACACTCTGCCCTGTCCAGCCTTCTAGTCTTTGATATGACTGAGGGATGACTGGGAAAAGATTATCCTTAAACATCTAGAAGTCTTTATTTTACAAGAAAATGACCTCTTCTAATTTTAGCATTGTTAGCACACTTATGCAAAAAAAAAAATTCATAAGTGTTCCAGTTCTGCATTTATAGAGGAACCTAGTATTTGTATACTAAAAGATAATAACTACTGAAGTTATAATTAGAATGTTTGGGAAGAGGGGGGAAATGGTATAGTAATTAAGGTTGAGTTGTCCTTTAAATTCATCTCCATAACATTTAAATGCCTTCATTAACTCAATACATAATTGAGAGTCATGCCATTAATGAAACAGTTCTGAATGTTTATCAAATTGCTTCGAATCGTCAGTGCATATTGATGATGCCTGGCAATCCACTGCATGGACATCAATAAAATACTAATTATGAAATACTAATTGTAATTACTCCATAAGGTCTACAAAGAAGCATCACTGTTTAAATTAAATTAATTTTATTGACTTAATTATTAAAAGATGAGCTGTTGCAAGCCGTAAAATTCTGAACTGACATTTCACATTACCTCCATACTTATAATTAATGCCGATTCTTCTGAAAGCAAAGACCACAAACAAATAGATGCTGGAGATAATAGGGCATGCAAATTAACACATGTTTGTTCACCAAGTGCTGAAAAATATTTTGTTTTAAAAATATACATACAAGTGGATTTTGTGTTTTCTTTTTAACAAAGAAAACAACAACAACACCACCACCTAACCAAGCAATCCAACCAAACCACCAGATCTAAAATTTCAAGTTGTGTTTTTAAGTTAGCCTGCCTTGTTTGTCAGGTAGTCAGATAAACTACAACCGCAATGGGAAGCCTTTTCTAACAGATAGGCAAAACATGTAGGTAACACGAAACTTGATCGGATTCATTTATCTCTTTGTTTTCCCTTCCCTCTCTGCAATCTCATTTCCCAGTGGCTGGCCTCACAGCAAACCTTTAGGCAATATACTTTGTCATTAATCTGTTAAGTCATAAAGTCTAGAGAATTAATATTGTAATGAATATCCAAGCTGAAGAAAATGTTGCTGTCCAAAACTTACAGATATTTAAATAATCCTGGATTAGCTTTCCACTGCGTTAGGAGGTATTGAACCCCTGTTTGTAATAATGATTATAACCGTGTTCATAAACTTATTAGGATTTGTTCACAGTAAATGGATAGGTTTGCAAAATGATTATGCAAGCAAATCTGGGTTTATATTCAGAGCATTGTTTTGTTTTATACAACAGAGAGTAACAGCACAGTTTGTAGGGGATAAAGTGGTATGCTGAGATGGAGTTAATTTTCTTCATAGTATCTAGCATGGGGCTGGGTTTTAGATTTTGCTGGAAACTGTTGATAATACAGGGATATTTTCATTATTGCTGAGCAGTGCTGGCACAGTGTCAAGGCCTTCTATGCTTCTCACATTATCTCCCCAGTGAGTAGGCTGGAGGTGCACAGAAGGTAGGAGGGGACACAGCCTGGGACAGGTAACCCCAACTGACCAAAGGGTTATCCCACACCATATGACTTCACGCTCAGCAATATAAAGCTGGGGAAGAAGAAAGTGGAAGGCATTTGAAATGATGGCATTTTGTCTTCCCAAGTAATCACTGTGCATGATGGAGCCCTGCTTTTCTGGAGATGGATAAGCATCTGCCCGCTGATGGAAAGCAGTGAATGAATTCCTCGCTTTGCTTTGCTTGTGTGAGCAGCTTTTGTTTTGCCTATTAAACTGACTTTGTCTCAGCCCACATGTTTTCCCAGTTTCACTCTTCCAATTCCATCCCCCATCCCACTGTTGGGGGGGAGTAAGCAAATGTTTGGGTGGGGCTTAGCTGCCCACCAGTAGATATAGGAGGCACTGATATGTAGGTATGTTGGGGCTGTAGTAAGGTTAGTGCTTCATGGAAGTAAGGACAGTTTGCTGGCTGCAGACTATTTAAAGGGTATATCGCTGAGTTTTGTTATGCTGCCACATATACTGCATCTATGATTCTGAGGATAATCTGTTTTTCAGGTCACTTCTTCTTTACCACATAAGTGAACACTAAGTCTTAAAGATGTGCTAACTGGGACAGACATAGGATATCTTAGACAAGCCAAGATCTAAGTTTTGTCATAGTGTGTGTTAAGATTAACTAAAACTGTATTTATATTGGAGTATTTCAGAGTTAAACTCCTGTGACTGTATAGCTTAAGTCAGCTATCTCCAAATAGTTTCAGACATCTTTAGATCTTTATCAAATGCATTTCAAGTTCTCGGGGTTTTTACCTGTAAATATTAATAAGTAATTGAAAGGAATGTCACTGAGTTTCCATTGCTTTGAAATTATGAGGTTGAAATTGTATTATGAGAATGATTTCCAGGTAAGGTGCAATCCATCATAAAGGTGAAAGTCAAGTCTTTCACAACTCTTGGTGTATTTTCTTTTGGATAGGGTGAATTCAAATAATTCAAGAGCATAACTTATTCAGAGCCCCTGATGAAATAGTAAAAACTTTAAAATCCTGTATTTTTTTTAAGTGAAATTAATTAATTATGTTTACTGTAAGAGGTATTCTGATAGAGTATACCCTTATGCAGAACTGGACACGTACATGTTCAAGAAATCAGCATTAAATTTTTACAGCCTGATAATGAAAGAAGCTGCTGCTATCAGAAAGACCTTCAATTAGGGAAATCTAATACCTGAAAGGATAACTCCAAAACACATAGCCACCAAAAAAGCAGAATTGTTATTTATGCTTTAATATTTGTGGTAGCTTATCAGAACGTGATGGATAAGGTTATTAATTTATGAATTATGGAAATTTTAAGTATTACAATTATTATTTATTAATATGAGAATCACAGAATCAAACAGGTTGGAAAAGACCTCAGAGATCATCAAGTCCAACCTATTACCTAATACTTAACACTTCCTGACAACTAAACTGTGGCTCCAAGTGCTACATCTCATCTTTTTTTTTAACACCTCCAGGGATGGTGGCTCCACCACCTCCCTGGGCAGCACATTCCACTGGCCAATTGCTCTTTCTCTGAAGAACTTTCTCCTCACCTTGAGCCTAAACTTCCCCTGGCACAGCTTGAAATTGTGTCCTCTTGTTCTGTTGCTTTGCCTGGGAGAAGAGACCAAACCCCACCCATCTACAACCTTCTTTCAGGTAGTTGTAGAGAGCAATAAGGTCTTCCCTGAGCCTCCTTAACCCCTCAGCCTTCCCAGCTCCTCCCCTGCTCCTCCCCAGCTCCCTCAACCTCTTCTCACAGGGCTTGTGCTTAAGACCTCTCACCAGCCTTGTTGCCCTTCTCTGAATGTGTTCAAGTATTTCAATGTCCTTCACAAACTGAGGAGCCCAGAACTGGACGCAGTACTCAAGGTGTGGCTTAAACAGCATTGAGAATAGGAGAAGAATGACTTCCCTGCTCCTGCTGGCCACACTGTTTCTGATGCAGGCCAGGATGCCATTGGCCTTCTTGGCCACCTGGGCACACTGCTGGCTCATGTTCAGCCTACTATCAACCAACACTCCCAGGTCCCTTTCTGCCTGGCTGCTCTCCAGCCACTCTGACCTCAGCCTGTAGCTCTCCTGAGGAAAGAGAGTGATAGAACACTTGAGGGTCACCTGGTGGCCAGCCAAGGTCAAACCACCTCAATGAGGCAGAAATTGATATATCAAGAATGGACATTGGCCTTCTGAACAGTACAGAACTACCAAAATGACTCTGGATGCTCTGATTTGCTCTAGAGCTAAAATCACTTAGCATCATTGTCATTTTCAGCATATAGACAAAGCATTCAGAGTTTGGAGTGTTAGTCTCCAGATATCTCCCTGTCACAGGTACATATGTATATACATAAATATGTAGTGCACAAATGCCTTAATTTTTTTTCTGTAACTAAATACCAAGAATGGAAAGTAATTTCAGCTAACTTTTCCATAACAAAGGGCAGTAGTCATTTTGGCTATCTGCTAACAGTCTCCCAAGTGCCACCCTAAGCCAATGGTGAATGAAAGAGCTTCCTAAGACACTAGGCCATGTCAGCACTCTCTCCAAGAGCCATTTCAAAGAAGTTCAGCAATGGCCTCTGCAAAAATGATGTTACAGCCAACTTCTCCCTATGGTGCAACTACCAGGAGTGTGTAAGAGTAAAATAAGAGGAAGAAAATCAGTACTTAAGTCCATCTGAGATTCATGCCTTTGCTACATTGAGTACAGTCTGAAGAATGTACTTTTTTTCCATATCTGCCATCATAGGCTTTTCTGTTGCTGGTGTTATGCAACTCTTCCCACAACATACCATGTTATTAAAGTATGTGTTTCTTGGAAGGTAATGGCAAATGGCAGAGGCAAATTATCCTGGAAGGTAATGGCAAATGGCAGAGGCAAATTACCCACAATCAGCTCTGTCCAGTCAACTACAGAGCAGAAAATTTACAATATGAAATGCTAGAATAATATAGCCAGTGCAGAAAAGTAGTTGAAAGACTGCCAACATAATACCAAAGCTATGTATGAACCTTACTCATATTGAAATAGCAGAAAGAATTTAATTAATTTAAAAAGCCCATTTGAGAATTTTCACCAACTGGTGAGTTAACTGAAAGTGGGGATTGTGCTGTATGACCACAGGGTATTATAATTTGAGGAAAAACCCACAAGAGTTGATGAAAAATTAAATTTTTATCTAGGAGTTATCTTAGATATCTGTGACCTTCCAAAACTTGCCTTGACTTTGTAAGGGAAATATTGATAAATGAAATATAGAATAGGACATGTTGGGTTTTTTTTCATTTATTAAAGATAATATTCACCTATGAAAGCATCTCTGAATATTCAGAAGCACAGACTCTTTTGCCATTCCTATTCACTTTATTTTTAGGCAATATTCACACCATCTAGCTTCAGAAGGCCAGGTTAGGTGCTTTTGATCTGGGAACATCTAGTTGTCTCAACTATCTGTTTAAACATAAGTAATAATAATAGAACAAACTCCACCTTAAAGATAAGTAATAATAATAGAACAAGCTGCCAGGAGGTTAAGCATGTTGTTCACCAGCTCACAGCAGATGCAGCAGTTTAGATCACTGCGCCTAGTTGCCGGTACATGGCTCTGGCACTCCTTGAAGCCTGTGACCTGGACAATTGCATGTTTGCATGGGACCTCTGTCTAGGTCGCCACATTTCTTTTCACAACACTTTTTGCCGAGGTAGCAGCCATGGTTGGGCCTGTCCACGCTCCCTTCTGCACAAACTGCCATGGCATGCTAGATGACTCACCACACCCCGGCCTGTTCAACTTTGTCCAGTGCACAGGAGTCTCCTGGGGCATTTAAATAGCCAGCTGAGGCTGCAGCTCAGCCCATGCCTTACCTGCCTCTCTTGCAAGAGTGGCCAGCTCAGTGAGGACAGTTGCTCACCATGTGGGTACTGGATTTGGGTTAAAAAAAAAGCCCCTCTGTGCCAATCTCTATCAAACTTCTGCAGGAAAGGTTCGTCTCTGGGGATTGATCTTGGGGGCTGATCTCTGGGAAATAGCTGGATGAATGTTAGGCTTCATCTTACTCAGGAATGAGGTCTCTTTGAGTCACATCTATCATCTGGGAGGGTAGGTAGGTAGTCACTGACCCACAAAGAGTGAACAAAGGATTCAGTGAAACTTCCTATGCAGACTTCAAGTGTTCCCTAATCCATGGTTTGTGATATTGGTCATAGCCACAAGAGGAGTGAATTCCTATATTGTTACACCATGTATTATATCCACTATGACATGCCTTTCAACTATTGGCAGCCTTTACTGTTAGATTGTTATATCCAAACTCCAACTAAAACCTTGTATTTCAAGTATTTCATAGTTCTGTGTGATAGAAAAGCTTTCTGAGTTTGGAAGGGGAGGATTACTAGTCAGAAGGAAGGGATAGATTTGGATATCTTTTGTAGTGTCTGTACTGGGCAACAATAAAACTGTGGAGCTGCAGTTTGGAGGTAGGTGTTATTTAATTTTGAACAAATCTTCCAACATGCCAGTAAAATCACACAACTTGAGACAACATCTACTGCTGCTACCTTTAACCTTTGGATAAAAATGTAAGGCAAGTGTCTGTTGCTTTCTGCAAAAATGATTTTCATTTTGCCCCCCTAACAGAGCATCAGGTAAAACACCTACATATGCTGTTGCCTGTTGAGATTCTTATAAATCTTGGCTTAAGACAGACAGAAATTATGTTGAGCAGGAGATAACGCTCCCTTTCAGTAGTGCAACATCACGATACGCTAAGTCACTCTCTGCCTGATGCATACAATTTGTATCAGTTTTTATGCATGGGCACCCACAGAAGAGCTAGCCTTGGCCTTCCATGAGTAAAAAGCAGCCTTCCCTCAACTGTCACTTCCTTTCTAAAGCATGTGGGGGACGTGGGACTCAAGCAGGAGCTGCTCTCAGAGCTGTGGGTGCAGCACATCTCACAAGCCAAGAGAACCACTCATTTTGAGCCATTGTGCTGATGCTGAGTGGGAATGCCAATGCTGCTTTGACCAAAACTGTCACTGCTTGAAACCCACAAGTGGTGTTCTTCATGCTCAGGAGGGAGATGGCAGTAATGTAACCAATCTTTTATTGATGTTGCTCCACAGAAGCCAGAAAAATCTACCTGTGTTGAAGATATACAAGGTCCTGTATTGAAGATATACAAAGTCCCAAATGATGAAAATTCCTTTTGTCTTTTTTGAGGTAAGGCATAATGTTTTCTATCATGTGCAATAAAACTTGGGGCTTTTTAGGTAGCATAATGAGTATGCAATGATTATTTAATTCTGCCATCATTCACTTTTGGTATTAAAATGTATTTTCATGTAGACATTTCTATCAGTTGAATGATAAAGTGGCAGTGAAATATTTCTGTTTCTACTGAGGGGCAGGATACCTGTGCTCCAAACAAAGTAGAGGTCACAAAACACTAGATTTGCTATGACTTCACAGGAACAGCAAGATTCATCTTTATGAGCAAATGTGCCACTTAGCCTTTGAGTGTACTTACTGTTCTGGTATTATGGGCTAATTGACACTGGAATGTATGTAGAAGTTACTTCTGTCTAGCAACAGGCCAAAGATAAAGTAATAAAATTTAAACAGTAAATAGTAAAACTGCAATATAAATATATATTGTTTTGAAGCTGACACAGGAAATATTTTGCAATGGTATTGAAGCTCAACTATCTAACACTGAATACAACTATAGATGCAGGAAATGTTTTCTGACTTACGTGGTTATCTTAATATGAAGTCCAGAAGCTGCATATAGATCAATCTTCCCAATTGCAACCAATTTTTCTTGGCATCTTTTCAAGGGTTCTATGGACATTGACAGTCATTAAGATGCATTGCTCTCATAAGTTTTAATTGTCTTCCCTGAGGATTTGACACATAGCTGGGTGCATTCTTCCTTGTCAATTGACAGAGATTTATCTCTGTCTTATGCCTAGAATGTCTATTCAGAAGAAATACACATGTCTGCTATATGCTTGATTCAATGGTAGGAAACACTTGAGCTGGCTGGGCCTGAGCCCCACAGCTGGACCATGGAGAAAAAGCAATGACTTGGAGCGGTATATTCGCTGCTATGGGAGATGGTGGTCACTGACTGCCAACCAAATCTGCTGTCCAGGGAGGTTTGGTGCTTGCCAGGGGCTCAGAGAGGACACAATAGAGAGGCTGTTAAAGCTGATTCAGCCATTAGATGACAGACAAGTTAAACCAGATGACCTCCAGAGGTCCCTTCCAACCTCAACCGTTCTGTGATTCTGTGAGTCTAAGACATGTCTTAATTGATATAGCCAAGAGATTCACTTTATAAAAGGCACCAATGTTATGCTCATGCAACTGAGTCAATACCTGAATAAAAATACTTTGCTTCTTATATTTTAAATGTAAAAATGATTTTTTCTTTCATTTCAGTTTTTGGATCTGAAATACACATTTTTATCACCTAGTCTTCCATCCTGGACTTTAAAAAGAAAATATTCCAGCAGGAGTGTTTGCAGTCTGACAAAGGGCAGATTTGGTAAAGCATTCTTGGCAGAGCATTTAAACAAATGAATAATTTTAAACAAGTATGCTGGGTATGTTAGCAGACAAGGGTCAGAATGCTTGGGGAAGTATGGCATTCAACAAGTCCAAGTGCCGGGTGCTGCACTTTGGCACAGCAACCCCATGCAGAGCTACAGGTTGGGTTGGAGTGGCTGGAGAGCTCACAAACAGAGAGGGACCTGGGGGTGGTGATTGACAGCCACCTAAACATGAGCCAGCAGTGTGCCCAGGTGGCCAAGAATGCCAACGGCATCCTGGCCTGCATTAGGAATAGTGTGGCCAGCAGGAGCAGGGAAGTCATTGTGCCCCTGTACTCTGCATTGGTTAGGCCACACCTTGAGTCCTGTGTCCAGTTCTGGGCCCCTCAGTTTAGGAAGGATATGGAGACACTTGAACGTGTCCAGAGAAGGGCAACAAGGCTGGGGAGAGGCCTTGAGCACAAGCCCTATGAGGAGAGGCTGAGGGAGCTGGGGTTGTTTAGCCTGGAGAAGAGGAGGCTCAGGGTTGACCTCATTGCTCTCTACAACTACCTGAAGGGTGGTTGTAGCCAGGAGGGGATTGGTCTCTTCTCCCAGGCAACCAGCACCGGAACAAGAGGACACAGTGTCAAGCTGCACCAGGGGAAGTTTAGGCTGGAGGTGAGGAGAAAGTTCTTCGCTGAGCGAGTCATTCGTCATTGGAATGTGCTGCCCAGGGAGGTGGTGGAGTCACCGTCCCTGGAGGTGTTCAAGAGGGGATTGGACGTGGCACTTGGTGCCATGGTCTAGTCATGAGGTCTGTGGTGGCAGGTTGGACTTGATGATCCTCGAGGTCTCTTCCAACATTAGTGATACTGTGATACTGTCATACTGTGAAGTTGTAGACACATAAACGTGCATAACTTTGCATTCAAGAACATGCCAAATGTACAACTCTATGGAAATATATCCCATTTGCACTGACAAAAGACCTGTGTAGAAGTACATTCAGAAGAATTACAGGGGTGTTGATTTTATTTTTTTTTTCAGTAATGGCTTTAAACAAAGATAGAGATGGAAGAATACTAGAGCAGCAGTTACTTCAAATTAAAGTGGCAGTTCTTAAAAGAATAAGGTATTGTTCTGAAAATTAGGTGTGGCTGAGAGACTGGGTTTTTTTTGTTTTGTTTTTATGCTAGTGATAAAGTGCTTGGAATGTATCACATTTGATATGAACATTTCTTTATATAATTATCCATGGGCACTGTACACAGAGTTTCAGGAATATGTTTCATCATTGTCAGCTCAGTAGAATAGCAGATGGTGTTTGCTTTTGGATTACCCTAGAGAAATATATATTATTATTTTTCCCCCCAAGCTTGAGTTTGTATAAATTCCATGATTGAATTTATATTACAGGAAGAGAGGTATGCAAGGTGTTAAAGTTATAATAACATTGGCCTGCAAGTAACCTGTCAGTTTTAATAGCCTTAAATATTGTTATTCCAGTGGAAATGTCCTGAATTAAAAGTGAAGAATAGTGGCAAGGTGTAGACTTAAAGCAGCAATGAAGTGAAATAGCATTTTTGTGGGGGGAGCTCAAAATAAAATTGAAAATGCAACTGAGGAAATTGCAAATATGTTTTGGAGACCAGATTGCAAGTGCTCCTAGGGGAAGTATGGAGGTAGTGCCTGTCTCTTCCAGCTGTTCCCTGATCTGGCAGCACAGCAAGAACTAATGTCAATACAGGCACCTCAAAAAGAGATTCTATTTCCATATTAATTCCCTATTTCTACACCTCTTGTGATGATTATATTTAGGGCCTTAGACTGGAGACTGGCAAATGCTTCAAGAGATGTCAACACTTGCCTCATTATGTGAGATCCTGTTGTAGCAGGAGAGAAGGCAAAAGAAAGCCCTGCATGCAGAACTCCAGTGGCAATTCAGATGCCAATAAGTTATAGTTTTAAGTGTCAGTCTTGCAATGCTATCATTTTTATTGTTCAGCTTTATAAACATGTTTTTGTTCTACAAACATTATGCAATATTTTAGAATAGAATAGAATAGACCAGACCAGACCAGACCAGGGTGGAAGAGACCTTCAAGATCATTGCGTCCAACCCATCATCCAACACCACCTAATCAACCAAACCATGGCACCAAGCACCCCATCAAGTCTCCTCCTAAACACCTCCAATTGATGGCGACTTCACCACCTCCCCGGGCAGCACATTCCAATGGGCAATCACTCTCTCTGTGTAGAATTTCTTCCTAACATCCAGTCTGAACCTCCCCTGGTGCAGCTTGAGACTGTGTCCTCTTGTTCTGGTGCTGGTTGCCTGGGAGAAGAGACCAGCCCACGCCTGTCTACAACCTCCCTTCAGGTAGTTGTAGAGAGCAATAAGGTCAACCCTGAGCCTCCCCTTCTCCAGGCTAAGCAACCCTAGCTCCCTCCCTACATATGTCTGTAGTATATAAAATGTAAAGGAGGGATTTATTTACTTTTCAGGGTGAATTGCATGTAGAAAAAAAAATAAATCTTTATTTAGTCAGTACATTACAAATGGAAGATGAATAGATCAAATAATCACTGTTTTGCTTGGTATTTGTACATAGCAACTGATCTTCTTTGCAGTCTTTCTCCAGGCATGCTAGCTGTCCTTCAAGGCAATATTATTTGTGAAGATTCATGGTTAAAGAACAAATCAATCAATAAAAGCAAAGTAGAGGTTATTCAGTGAGAAGGCATCACCTGAAAAACTGGAAAAATTACATAAATAGACTCTTCCATCACCTTTGTGTAGAAGTCTGAAAGAAAATAGTTGAGGTTGCATGTAGTAATGTAAAGAATTACTCTTGTGAAAAGCAGTGCTAGCTAGTCTATGGGAATGTGTTGCTGAAAGACGGTTTTGAGATGGGAGTATATTGCCTGAAGTTCTATGATTAAAGAATTATTTTTATTTCTCACCAAATTACTGCTTCCCTTATTACATTGATATATACTTCTGGATGCTGCATATTAGGCTCGAGCCTGTTAGTCCAAAATCCTCATCTCCTGTTGACTTCAGTTGAACTGTAAAGATCTATCCTATCTGGAAATCATAGCTATAAATACTTCTTTAACTGCACCATCTGACAGGCATCAGAATTATTCAATGTTTTTTTTTCTCCCAGTTGAGAAATCACAAAAGGGAAGGATACTTATTTTTCTCTCCTTCCATAGATACCAGTCATGGTTATTTAATTTTTGGTGATTTTTGGAAGAGCCAAATATAAGCTAAATCCTGGATTCTAACCATGGAACGGGCTGCCCAGGGAGGTGGTGGAGTCACCATCATTGGAGGTGTTCAGGAGGAGACTTGATGGGGTGCTTGGTGCCATGAGTTAGTTGATTAGGTAGGTTGGATTAGTTGATAGGTTGGAAACGGTGATCTTGAAGGTCTCTTCCAACCTGGTCTGCTCTATTCTATTCTATTTTATTCTATTCTATTCTACTCTATTCTACTCTATTCTATTCTGTTCTAAGCATTGGTTATCCTCAACAAAAATGGCAACACAGTAAACTTCAATAATATCAAATTTACTATAAAGCATGCTAAAGAGGGTATTAGAATAAATGTCAATAGGCTGTGTTTTTATAGGACTTTGACAGTAAAGAGGAAATTCAAAAGCACTGAAAGCATCAATCATGGAAAGACGTGCTACCACTCTAATTTCACATAGCTGTGACTCCAATAAAAACCACAAGTAAAATGAAAAAGGGGCAAATTGAAATAATGGAGCAATTTCTTTGGACTCTAAAGTATGTATTATTAAAAATGTAATTTAAAAATGTAGTTTAAAAAAAAAAATAAATTCCCCCAGTCCTCTTGTTTCTTCTCTGGAATTTCAGTTATCACAGAGAAGAAAGCGTTTTCTGCAAAACCTTTAAGCAGCATATTTCTGGAAGTGAAAATAAAATGGAATCATAGAATCAGTAAGGTTGGAAGAGACCTCAAAGATCATCAAGTCCAACCTGTCACCTAAGACCTCATGACTACTAAACCGTGGCACCAAGTGTCGCGTGCAGTCCCCTCTTGAACACCTCCAGGGATGGTGGTTCCACCACCTCCTCAGGCAGCCCATTCCAATGGGCAACCACTCTCTCTGTGTAAAACTTCCTCCTAACCTCAAGCCTAAACTTCCCCTGGTGCAGTTTGAGACTGTGTCCTCTTGTTCTGGTGCTGGTTGCCTGGAAGAAGAGACCAGCCCTCACCTGTCTACAACCTCCCTTCAGGTAGTTGTAGAGAGCAATGAGGTCTCCCCTGAGCCTCCTCTTCTCCAGGCTAAACAATCCCAGCTCCCTCAGCCTCCCCTCATAGGGCTTGTGCTTGAGGAATTATTATTATTATATTTCCTAGTGTTGTGATATGTTTTTATATACCTGTGTGCTTTCTGTTTGCTTTACGTGCCACTCAAATATGGTTTCAAGCAAACTTATCTGCCACCCTGATAGTCATAAAAGGCACTTTCTTCCCACTTTTTTTTTTTTGTTCTTCTGCAATAAAATCTGCACTATAAATGACCTTTGAAATAAAACATCTCCAGTTAAGCTCCATATCTCTAATAAAATGAACTCTTTAATTAGTTGGACTTTTATTTTGCTGGAGAAATCTGTAAAAGGGCACAGTAAGTAGAACTGCAATGCTGCTGCTCATACCTATGAGTATCTGATGTTTAATTCAGCAGCCTTAGTCTTCAAAACCACAAAAAGTGAACAGAAGCAGAATGTGGTACTCTGTACATGCAGCTTAGCCCTGCCTGGGTTCTTTAGTAAATATCCAGAATGGGCTGCCCATGGAGGTTGTGGAGTCACCATCACTGGAGGTGTTTAGGAAGAGACTGGATGGGGTGCTTGGTGCCATGGTTTAGTTGATTAGATAGTATTGGATGATAGGTTGGACTTGATGATCTCAAAGGTCTTTTCCAACCTGGTTAATCCTATCCTATGCTATCCTATGCTATCCTATGCTATCCTATGCTATCCTATGCTATCCTATCCTATCCTATCCTATCCTATCCTATCCTATCCTATCCTATCCTATCCCATCCTATCCCATCCCTGTCCCTATCCCTATCCCTATCCTATCCTAATAGTAAATTGTTTGGGTGGTAAAGTGTTTTTAACTTTATTTCTGCCTTAGGAGGAAAAATATGCTGAGTGCCAGTGTTCTGGAAAGAGAGCTCTCAGTAACAGACATCTCTTGATAGCTTGCTGCCACCACTGGTTCAGGGAGTGTGGGTGTGTGATGTTAGTTTGAATGTTCAAACATGCAGTCATCTGTGCAGATGCTGGACAGCATCAATATTTCTTTCTCTTTAAGTTACACTTGCATGTCTTTATTTCAAAACCTTTTCCTTTTTCTTCTTTTTTTTTTTTTTTTTTTAATGCAGGCTGGAGCTCATTTTCAGGTAGGTGTGCAAGGGTGGAAGAACAAACATGCACAGGTGATTTCCTGAGTTCACAGAAAATGGCATCTCTTGTTTTGATAGATTATTTGTTGGCATTCTAGATATCATCCACATGATGGAGTTCTCTATGACTGTGAAGTTTCTGGGGGGAATGAGTGCTCCTTAAGAGGAAAACGCAGTTCTCAAGGCTATTACTTTGGTTTTAAATTTGGTCTAATTGATGGAACTGGAACCTTTTTATGATCAGATAGGAGACTATTTTTCATCAAAGAAAAGGAGCTGAACTTTTCATAAGATTAGTTTAAATGTCACTGTAGTGACGGTTCAAAATAAAAGGTGCTATTAGTCATCTATTTGTGCTGTAAGTTGTGTGTCATGGGACTGATTTTTGGTTTTCTTCTCAAATTACGGGTTCACTTACCTTGTAAAATCTAGGGATCTCTTTTTTTTTTTTCCCAGTCTCACAGTGAAAAAAGTTTGGAGGCAGAACTTCGAATATGAATATCTATGTCTTATCTGAGGGATTTTGATCACTATAGACTCAATCTCTGCTTTTGAAGAATAACTTTTGCCCATTGGAATGGGCTGCCTAGGGAGATGGTGGAGTCACCATCATTGCAGGTGTTCAGGAGAAGACTTGATAGGGTGCTTGGTTGCATGGTTTAGTTGATTAGGTGGTTTTGGATGATGGGTTGGACACGATGATCTCAAAGGTCTCTTCCAACCTGGTCTGGTCTATTCTATTCTATTCTATTCTATTCTATTCTATTCTATTCTATTCTACTCTCAAGAGAGATTGATATCCACAGGAGAATAGTAAATTAACTAGTAGTTTCTCCCTCTTTTTTGTTTCCCCCACTCTCTTTTTGATCAGAGATTCCATCCATGTCAAGCAACATTTTCCAAGGCAGAAGTTTTGGTGCAACTAGTATGTTTTCAATGGAAAGGCAGACAAGATTGTCAAAATGTTTCAGAGAGAATTACTTGCTTTTACCAAAACTCTCATTTTTTAAAGCCATGAATAGGCAGACTGTTAAAAGCAGTGAAATTCTCCAAATAATTTCAAATGTAATAAAAATGCATGTAATATTCTCTGTATGCATGGACATACATTGAATTTCTGTCAGTGAAAATAGCTTCTATGTATTTTCCCTGGAGTCAAGATCTCATCCTCTTATCATCTTGTTTATAAGCAAAGAAACAGCACACTTCTATGTAAGTAAAGCCAAGAATGTAGTTAGTATAACTGAAATTTCAAGGTTAATCATTATTACTCCAGATGTAATCGGTACAGAAAGAGGGGAAAATAAACAAACAAACAAACAAAAGCAGTTAAATTTGTTACACAAACCTGTTTTAGTTCCTACCCAATCTCTTGGAGCTATAATACTGTTCCACTACTCCTGTGAGTCCTGAGGTTGGGGGTTTCATGCCGATAGAGAGTGTGTTACAGGGGTCCTCAGTACCTGAAGTTCTTCACTGGCAGGAGTATGATGGTAGTGTTTATCAATGCTTCTTCCTTGGTCAAGAATAGGCTTGGTAACACACTTACACAGCTTGCTGCTTCTTCACTGTCACAGGGCTGTGTTTTTCCTAACTGAGGTTTTGTATTAGTCACAAATATCTTGTTCTACACAGAGTAACTGTTCAGATTGCCTGTAAAAAAACCACAGGTGTATTACACAAGGATAAACAGAAGTAGTACCAACTAGCCATCAGTGTAAGGTCAATGAGAGAAACTGTTGTCTAACCAAGCAAAATGAAGCTGCAGACAGGTAAAAAAAGGTCACACATGAAGACTAACAAACCTTAGTTTTGAAGCCTTGCAAACTTTGTACAGTGTTTATGGCCTGTTACCAGCCATGGCAATGCTGTGCTAAAGGATCACAATCCTTAATGACATGGAGAACATGTGTCATAATTATTATGAGATGGGACTATCTTGACAATCTACTGTAACATGTTTTCTGTGGTATTAGAGAAATTCTTAGTCAACCAAGGATCAACTCAGGACACCTAATATCCAATCCACTGCACAGATCCTAAGGATACTCTCTGTTGTGAGGACTTTGCAAAGACCTAGTACACTACACAAAAATGGATAAAAAACATGGCACAGAAGCCAATGATGCTTTCCTTGCCTCTCACCTTCCGAGGGAGTTCAACAGTCAGCTTCTAATTAATAATGAATTGGATGTGGATTTCAAAAACCACAAAACAACTATGGCCTCTGAGGCTTGCAGACTCTTCTAGGAGAAACTGAGTTTTGCAGTATTGGAGAGCAATGCAAAAGTGGTTGAGACATTCAAAAGTCTGATTAATTAACACTTGCATTCTTGATCCTTTTCCAGGTGAAAGACCACTAAGTAGCTGCTCTGTCTTATAATTGAAATGAAATAACACTTTCCATCCCTTGCGGGTGGCAGATGCCAAAGGCGAAAGCGATTAAATCCCTGTTACATTATACCTGTTGGCAAAGCAGGCAGCTTGCTACATGCAGCTTCAATAACAAGGTGTACAACATTTACAAGTCTGGGCAATTAGGCCGACAGGGCAGCAGATCCATTCAACTGTTCTGTCTGCAGATCAGAAGTTTCTTCAACTCAATTACATACAGTGCTACACCTGTATGAAAAACATGTGAATTGTTTGATTTATATAACCATGTTTAGTCTGTCAGATAGAAAATACCTTTGGATTTAATATATGACTGTGGCTTCTCTGTTGATGAGCTAAAATTTTTATCACCAGTTTTTTTTATGCATTTACAGACTGCTTTTACAGACTGGTATGTGTCACACTTGCCCTAAATGACTGAGAAGTTTAGAAAATAAACTTTGCTAATCAGAAAAAGCCCAAATCTAGGTATGTGTGAACAAACACATGCTGTAAACTGAAATTCTTCTCAACAGTCATGCCACCTTTGGCTCCATACTGGCTTTGTTATCAAAGAATCATAGAATTATAGAATCAATAAGGTTGGAAGAGACCTCAAAGATCATCAAGTCCAACCTGTCACCCAACACCTCATGACTACTAAACCATGGCACCGAGTGCCATGTCCAATCCCCTCTTGAACACCTCCTGGGATGGTGACTCGACCACCTCCCTGGGCAGCACATTCCAACGGCTAACAACTCTCTTGGTGAAGAACTTTCTCCTCACCTCCAGCCTAAACTTCCCCTGGCACAATTTTTATTAGTTTGTTTTTTTATTTTCTTTTTGGTTGGTTGTAGAGAGTTGTAGAGAGCAATAAGGTCACCCCTGAATCTCCTCTTCTCCAGGCTAAGCAACCCCAGCTCCCTCAGCCTCTCCTCATAGGGCTTGTGTTCCAAGCCCCTCACCAACTTTGTTGCCCTTCTCTGGACATGCTCCAGCAAGTCAACCTCCTTCCTAAACTGAGGAGCCCAGAACTGGACACAGTACCCAAGGTGTGTCCTAACCAGTGAGATGCACAGCGTCAGAATGACCTCCCTGTTCCTGCTGGCCACACTGTTCCTGATGCAGGCCAGGATGCCATTGGCCCTCCTGGCTGCCTGGGCACACTGCAGGCAATATAGCATCAGTGTAGTCATAACAGAATGGACAGTTGGATTGAGTGAAGAAGCTTTCCCCAGTGTAACAGAGGGTGGATGGCCGTTGTGCCGGAGCCTGCAAGCTCTGATTTTATCCCCTCCCCATTTAGTCCTTTTGAGAACTGAAACTGCCATTGATATCTTGCCTATGTCACTGGGATGTTTACAATCTAGTAGCAGTTGTCGTTTTCTAATTTTTTTTCTTCCTACCCTTGAGCAGAAAGAAAGATTTGTTTATATTTATTTAATGTTATGTAGTAAAAGCATGTCAGGAAAACTATGTCAAAGTGTGTTTCTTACATTGTACCCTGAGGGCAGCAAAACTGCTGATTGTTCTGGGATCCAGTGCTAATGAATTATCTTGGCTCAGATGTGACACTGACTAGCTTTTGCTAGGAATGCTTTATGCTAAGAGCCTGCTGTCTGAAGTGAAAATTTGGTGCTGGATGTGTTAAAATATAGCACTGGTTTACTTGACAATGATAAGCTGATAAAATTCTGAAATCAATATTCAGATTGGCAGAGTGCCTTCTGTCAAACCAAAATCATAACTGAAAATTTACGGCTGACCTAATTTTCATATTGTAAGAATTAAATCAGAAGGGCCAAAAGCATTTTCTTTCCAGATTCAGATTATTATCAACTAGATATGCATCCAGCAGCATGTAATATGAAGGAAGTGATGATTCATTGTCAGAATCCAATGAAACAGAATAGCTCTATCTGCTTGAAATATCCAGTGAACATTTTCTTAGCGTTCACAATACATTACTAAATTCATACTCAGCTAATGGGCATTCAGATTCTGATGAGTGTGTGACTTTCAGCCACCTGAAATGGTACTTCTTAGACAGAGGCTGGTGATACACAGGACAAGCTCTTGTCCAACATTTTACTTGCTCTTCTATCAAATCAGTTTTCTAAATAGAAAGCAGGCAGGTATTACTGTCTTACCTACCTTTTGACAAATAAATGTCCAAACTGCAGATACTTTATTGGTTCTTTGATGTGATTTTTCATAGAATCATAGAATCAATAAGGTTGGGAAAGACCTCAAGGATCAACAAGTCCAACCTGTCACCCAAGACCTCATGACTACTAAACCATGGCACCAAGTGCCACGTCCAATCCCCTCTTGAGCACCTCCAGGGATGGCAACCCAACCACCTCCCTGGGCAGCACATTCCAATGGCTAACAACTCTCTCTGTGAAGAACTTTCTTCTCACCTGAAGTCTAAACTTCCCCTGGCATGATTTTTATTTGTTTGTTTATATTTTCTTTTTGGTTGGTTGGTTTATGTTGTTTTTTTTAATAGAATAGAAAAAGGTATCTGTAGAACATATATGCTCAGGCTCTAGAGAGGGTCTTTTGACTAAATAAAAACCAAGTGTGTTGCACTTAGTCATGTTTCCATTTTTTTCTGTCCTCTTGGTTCTTTCTACTGGAAGAAGTTTCCCTAGTCAAAACAAACTAAAACAACCAACCAACAACTAAAAAAATATCTCTTGGAATTTCTGTGGTATTTATGGATGATTTAAACTAGAAAGAAAAGTCAGTGCATTTGAGATCCTTAAGTTCACTACAATGTTGAGAAGAAAGCAGTAATGAAGAAGACTTAATTGCAGCCTACAACTTACTGTAGCTATCTCTATCTAAAAAATTATGGTGGCAGCTATCTAATGCCATTATGCTTAAGATGCTGTCAACACTGGCACTGTAAATCCTATTTGACTGCTGTTTGGAACATGGCCACAAAAATGTGCTTCAAAGTGAACCTTGTGCATGGCTTTAGACTATCAGCTTTTCAATTTTCTTCATACATATTTTAAATTGAATGGATTTTCAGTAAGCAAGAGTAAAAGGAAGTTATACTTAAGAAAATACGAGTCCTCATGGGGGTTCACTTATTTTTGTCTTTATTGCTCAGCCACTAATGAAAGACAAACAAGATAACAACATTAATTTCATTTCTTTCATAGGCTGTTCCTCACTCATGTGTTTATCGCTACCATCATTCAGGCATGCAGTAGCTCTTCTTTTTTCTACCTCCTGTCTGGTTCATATGTATTTTTGGTTTGTTCCAATTTTTTCCAATCTTTTTCAAGTCTTTCTAGAGTCTTTCAAATGTCTTACTGTATATTCAGTTACAGTTACACTGTTGTCTTAATGGAAAGCCTGCAACTGCATCTTTTTTCCTTAATGTTTTTTCTTTAACATTTCTCACTTAAGATTACTGTTATATTTCCACCTTCCTACTTTCTATTAGCATTGCTAAGCCTGCTTATTGAAACATGAATGACAAATGCTGGTGTCTTTAAATCTCTCTCACTCTCTCTATGTGTGTGTGTGTATATATATATATATATATATATATAAAAAAAACAGAATCATAGAATCAGTCAGGGTTGGAAGGGACCACAAGGATCATCTAGTTCCAACCCCCCTGCCATGGGCAGGGACACCCCACACTAGATCAGGCTGGCCAGAGCCTCATCCAGCCTGGTCTTAAACACCTCCAGGGATGGGGCCTCAACCACCTCCCTGGACAACCCATTCCAGGGCTTCACCACTCTCATGGGGAAGAACTTCCTCCTCACATCCAGCCTGAATCTCCCCACCTCCAGCTTCATTTCATTCCCCCTAGTCCTATCACTACCTGAGATCCTAAGAAGTCCCTCCCCAATCTTCTTGTAGGCCCCCTTCAGATACTGGAAGGCCACAATAAGGTCACCTTGGAGCCTTCTCTTCTCCACACTGAACAGCCCCAACTCTTTCAGTCTGTCCTCATATATATACATACACACCTCTTAATGTAAAACATAGATTAGCAATGGCTGAAACTAAACTTTTCCTGTCTGTTTTTCTTTCTGATTGTGTATCTTCCCATCTTCCATGCAGGGCTAGTTCTGCACTAGAAGAAATCAAAACATCTCAGATTACAAGCATTACTAACTTCCTTTCTCTGTTTCTTCCAATAAAAGAGACGGCTCTCAAAGATATTCCAGTATGCTTTTAAGAGCCTCTCCTAAAGCCATGATTATAGTCTGATGGAACACGCACCGCAGTGGGCAACAGTTAAAAGAGGGGAAATATAAAATATTTAGCCATGAAATACAGTAATAAACCAGTAAAATTAAAATGAGAATATAAATTCTATTTGTAGATGTGGCAAAATTCTCACTTAGGTAATGACAGAGTGAAAAATACTGGAATACAGACAAATTGCTTTTGTCTAAGAATCCTTATAATTGACTTAGGAAGTATAGGAAAATGAACTTCAAAGCTGAGACTTTCTGTAGCCAAATTAGAACTAATTAGTCATAGTATGCACTAGAAATGAGGCCTTTCATATCTTGTGTGCACTGTAGAGGGAAAACAAGTCACTACCAAAATACTGTCCGTAGTGGCAATGATTGATTATGACTGCATTAGCACTGTGATATCACAGAAGTCCTTTTGGGCCCAGCAGTGAATTTTACTGAGTGCAAAAGTGCTGCATATTCACAACTGCACATCTGCAAAGAGAGAGGAAGAGTAGAGAACTTTAAAAAAATCATAAAAATCTAAAGCTCTGTAATCTTGAAAATATGTCAATATTCAGGAGGACAGAGAGGAAAAAAAGGCTAAATTGAGTTGAGCCATCTTTGGTAATTACATACATTTGAACAACTTCAAATTGTGTAATATGACTGTCAATAAAACTATTCTTAAGGAACAGAACTGAATTGAATTGAATTGAATTGAATTGAATTGAACTGAATTGAATTGAATTGAATTGAATAGGTTGGAAAAGACCTTTGAGATCTTCGAGTCCAACCTGTCATCCAACACAGTCTAATCAACTAAACCATGGCATCAGGTGCCCCATCCACTCTCTTCCTAAACACCTCCAGTGATGGTGACTCCACCATCCTGATATTTTAGATTGTTTTGTTTATTCTTCAAATCCAAGTGCATAATGGTATGATTTGGCTCACTGCATGAATATCCAGGTTTTCATGAGAAAGTTGGGGCTGTTCAGTCTGGAGAAGAGAAGGCTCCGAGGTGACCTAATTGTGGCCTTCCAGTATCTGGAGGGAGCCTACAAGAAGGCTGGGGAGGGACTTCTCAGGATATCAGGTAGTGATAGAACTAGGGGGAATGGAATGAAGCTGGAGGTGGGGAGATTCAGACTGGATATGAGGAGGAAGTTCTTCCCCATGAGAGTGGTGAAGCCCTGGGATGGGTTGTCCAGGGAGGTGGTTGGGGCCCCATCCCTGGAGGTGTTTAAGAGCAGGCTGGATGAGGCTCTGGCCAGCCTGATCTAGTGTGAGGTGTCCCTGCCCATGGCAGGGGGGTTGGAAGTAGATGATCCTTGTGGTCCCTTCCAACCCTGACTGATTCTATGATTACATGGATATCTAACCCTACAAAATTGTTTTTGTAATGGTCAGTTGTTAGTTTTGCCACCTGGGTTTATATAAAGGTATATAAATATAGATTCTTTTATACAGAAAACATAGAAAGCTGAATACATCTGGTGAGTTACCATTTCCATCTGTCATCCACAGTGTATTATCTTTGCTGCTTTGCCATATAAATACATTAGCTGAATAAGCTGTTAGAGATTAATATTTCATCTGCAAGGTTTTTTACTTTCCTACAATTATATCTGTAAAATTTAGCAATTCTGATTAGTGCCAGGACTAGTTTCAAACATTAAATTTCAGGAAGTAAATATAATTTAAAACAGTCCCCTGAAAGGGTTTTATTTTAGTGATCATTGGCTTAGTATCTACGGTACACCAAATGCATTTTGCTAACTAAAACTCCAATTCTAGTGTCAATTACTAATAACAGTGCGATATAATATCTCCACAAATTAATATCATCTGTCAACATGAAAAGGATTAAACGGATTTTTTCAAACAGGTCTGTTTTTCTCTCATCAACATATGTGCAGAAAATAAGCTTCTGAAAATTTCAGAAAGCTGGAGAGGGTCCAGCACAGGGCTGATTAGGGGAATGGAGCCTCCATTTTATGAGGAAAGGCTGAGACACCTGGGGCTATTAACCTGGAGAGGAGGAGACTGAGAGGAATGATGTCAAGAGAATGGGCTTTCTGTGGTGTCCAGTGACAGGAACAGGGGCAAAGGGTAAACTAGAACACGGGAAGTTCCACTTGAAATAAGGCAGAGCTTCTCTGAGGGTAACAAAGCACTGCAACAGACTGACCCAGAAGAGTTATGGAGTCTCCTTCTCTAAAGACTTTCAAAACCCACCTGGACATGTTCCTGTGCAACCTGATCTAGGCAAACCTGCTTAGCTGGGGGTTTAGACTAGATGATTCCTAGAGGTCCTTTCCAACCCCTAGCATTCTGTGATTCTGTGAAAGGAGAGACCAATCTCAGTAACATAATTATTGGTACCTCATGACTGAAAATCACAGAACAAGGTTCTGTCCGCTTGTATTGGTTTTCACAGAATCACAGTATCACCAAGGTTGGAAGAGACCTCAAAGATCATTGAGTCCCACCTGTCACCACAGACCTCATGACTAAACCATGGCACCAAGTGCCACGTCCAATCCCCTCTTGAATACCTCCAGGGATGGTGACTCCACCACCTCCCTGGGCAGCACATTCCAATGACGAACGACTCTCTCAGTGAAGAACTTTCTCCTCACTTCGAGCCTAAACTTCCCCTGGTGCAGCTTGAGACTGTGTCTTTCCAACAGTAGGCTGAGGGACGGACAAGATTTGGGGATGGGACAGAGCCAGGCCAGCTAACCCAAACTGACCACAAGCATATCCCATGCCATATAATGTCAGCTCAGATATAAAAGCTAAGTGAAAGAAGAAAGTGTGGGGACACTCTTTGATGGCATCTGTCCTCCAGAGCAACCACTGCATGTATTGAAGCCCTGCTTCTCATTGTCTGCTGATGGGAAGTAGAGAGTAACATCTTTGTTTGCTTTTGCTTCTGTGCACATCCTTTGCTTTTGTTTTGCATCCTATTGAATTGCTTCTATCTTGACTCAAGGGGCCTTTTGTTATGTTTTCCCTCTCCCCTTTCTATCTAAAAATGGGAGTGACAGAGCAGCTTTGGTGGGCATCATGCCCCCAGCTAGTGCCAAACCATCACAGTCAGGTTTTTTTTGTGCCACCTGGGAAATAGCGGGGACATAGCTGCCTTCCAGGAAGCTGATTCTTGGCCAATGTACCAAAAAGGAACTGTGCTCTAGTTACACCACTGCAAAACACAGCACTAGAAAGATGCTCTGTGGAGAATTAACTCTAGCTCAGACAAACCAAATACACCCTAGAAGATAACATAATATTATCATTAAAATCATGCACTGTCTGCCTCTTTACATGTTTTCCCCATTAAAAAATGAATATTGCTTAGAACTGTCACAATTCCTTTCTGGTTAGTAAAGGTCAGTTGTGCATCAGTCAACTTTGATGGTTGGACTCAATGATCTCAGAGGTCTTTTCCAGCCAAAACAATTCTATGATTTTCTTCCCGCTCTTGAATAGACTTTCAAGGAGTATATTGTGTGTGTTTGCAATTTGATCTGACAACAGGGGAAAAGAACCTATTGCTTACAAGGCAGCCTTATCTATTTTTTCACTTTATCAGAAGATAAGTGTGTGGTTTTTTTCTCAGCTGTAATGACATAAAGAGATACTGCATCTAGGATTACCAGATACCTGTCAACATGTGCACTTGACCTGCTCTGGCAAATGTTTCGTGGAAGGGACTATAAGGAAGATGTTTAGGTCTTGTATCATTGTGTGCACAATAGTTTTTCTTTATACTGTTCCTATTCTATTAAATCTAATACTCAAAATTCAGATTATAATAGTAACAAGTACATCTTTGTAACTTTAATCCATGCCTGCCATTATGATGGGCAACTGCTTTGCCCTGTGACACGATAGGCAGAAAAATAAGAAGTCGCTGTGCTTGAGAACTAGGTCAAGAACTCTTAAGTCAACCTTGTCCTCTATACTTGAAGAAACAGCTGAGATTTACTTTTTTAAGTTAGGGCTAAGAAAAAACTCCAAAGCTGTTATGTGATGTTGTGCTGAATGTTGTGCCTGAGTAATAAAATATATTAAACTTTCCTGCCATTGTATCACTGTACTACCTTAAATGATTGTGTACTACAAAGAAAATAATTCTGATTTTTCCAAGAACCTGGTAATAGTTAGAAAAGGTCTTTAGCCATATTGGCTAGCTGCTAATGTGGGTGAAAATAGCTTCTGTCTCCATGTGGTGATAGAAAGTGAAAAAACTAAGCAGTTGGAGAAAGAAGCAGATTTCTTCAGACCTTGGCATTTGTCCCACAGGGAAAAACCAGAACAGAAGAGAAAAAGAGAAGTAATATCCTTATCATGTGGCTGCATTGTACATGGCTTTGAAATGTGAAGGAGCTTTTGTGATTACTTTAAGTGAGAATGTTGCCAAAATGAGTACTGTCAAATTAATTAAGTATCCTATTTTCCAGCTATAATGTCCAGATAGGCACCTCCGAATTTTATGTAGAAAAGAAATCTTAGGGAGACTGCCAAAGTCTCAAAACATTTTTCTTACTAACCTCATAAGCAATTGCCACCTCATGTCATATATTTTTAACTTTAGTTTGCCATTTCATAGAACAAATGGCTAGTGATATCATGCATCATTAACTATGTGGCTGAAATTTAAGTCCTAGACACAGTAAGCCAGATTATTTTTGGGGTAGAACTACCAGCTCCAGCCTGTTACTTCTTGAGACAGCAGAGGCTGAAGTCACAGGGAAAATATTGATTGTAAATCCCCTAAGAATTGAGCATCTCAAGTAATTCAACTGTTAGCATTTCCTGATTCATCAGAAATGGTTTTCAGGGAGTTCAGCTCATTTTGTCATCTTTTTGATATAGTAGTAATAATATATCTAGGTATTTATAATATACCCAGCACCATATTACCTTAATGTTTGGATTACATCCCTGGCTAGAATTTTCTCTTTCTCTTCTTATTTTGTATTCCGAAGCAAATGTAGATTTGTGGATGCTCTATCTGTGAAAACAATCAAGCTAAGTATTACACTAATACTAGGCTAAATGCTTTTCTGGTTTGGTTTTGTTTTGTTTTATATATATAAAAGCACTGATTTTTTCTATGCTGAAATTTAAGGATGATGTCTCACCAAATGACAACGGGTCTTCAAAATGCTTTGGATTTGTCACCGGTCCAATTTTTCTGCTGTTTTTCAAAGCTTCTGTTTTAAATTACAAACTTACAACTGCCTTGTGTAAGAGAGTAAATCTTGTCTCTCTTGATGTGAATCAGCAAAGATAAAATCACCTTTGCTCCTCAGACAACAGCTTCCCAGGGAGGGGATGGTGAAAAGACCCTCTGGCAACACAAAGAAATGTGTAATGGGCAGATGCCACTGGTACTGACTCTGTGGAATGTGCACAGACAAGATCATCTCTACCCCAGAAAGAGGATGGTGGAAAAGCTTCTGTGCTATACAATGGATTCACCACCTGGCATGATAAGCCCCTGATGTGTATTGTGTGTATGGGCAGATAAAAGGCAAAGGAGGAGGCAGTGGCCCCCTGCTCTCTCGGACCTCTGTAAGTACACAAGGAACACACAGGAAGATTCCCTGGGAACAATACCTGGACACATACCTATAAAAAACCTGTGACTAAAAAAATGTGTAACAGACCTGAGTAATGCCTGTGCAGGAGGAGAAAAAACAAGGAGAGAAAAAGACAGATGAAAAACCATCACCATGAATCTCCAGCCTGGAAGCAGTCCAGGAACCCTCTCTTCACCACCACCAGCAAAGCCATGCCCTAAGTTTTGCCTGCTGTAAGAAGAAAAGAACTCCTGGAGAAGAGTCAAGACATCTTACTGAAGATGCCACATGTTGCAGACTGCTCAGAGAAGGACTTGGACTTTGAGATCTTTCCCTCCCCTCCTCCAGGCCAGACAGCACAAGCCAACAAGGATGCAGCAGCACCCTTCCACAGACCCAAATCATGTTGGGGCTGGGGGGCAGGGTGGTAATATAATTCCTTTCATGCTCTCTCATTCTCTCTCCATTTTTCCTTCCCTCTCTCCCTCCTTCTATTAATAAATAGCCTCACTGTTGATATTTTGACCTTGTTTGTGCCTTCAATTTCACAACATGGGAATGTTCAAAAAGAACAGGGTCTCCCTCTGCCTCTGGACCGAGACAACTTACTAGGTCATTGTTGACTGAATCACAGTATTTGTTACTGGTTTAAGTGAATAAACTCATCCTGAGATTCTGTAATTCCTGACTTTTGAGTAAAAAGTATTTCAACTACTGAGACTGTGTGCAAACCACCTCCTGTGAATTGTTCATTTGACCAACATTTATAGCATAGAGACCCAGGGTAACTAGGTTTAATTATTTATATGTGTGACCATCGTTTCATTTTTCTTTTTGGTTGGACCCATTATTATGCACTTCTATAAATTAGCTTCTTTCATTTGAACTAAACTCCATTAAACTCCCTGATACACATTGATGAAATAGCTAACTCTATGATACAGTGTCCTTGATTTTATTGATACATTAGTTGTACTTTCTTGCTAATGATACCTTTATTATACCTCTCCATACTTTGTCCTTATTATCATGTTATCTCCTTTAGTCACGGCTAATGTTAGCGTAAGATCCCAAGGTTTCAGCTGGAAAAATATCTCTAAAGCAAATTGAGTTTGTACTTCTTAATTGAATAGTTAAATATCAAGATTAAAATGTAAGCAAATACAAACTACCCCTTAAATGAAATTTGACTTAACTGAAACAAAACATTCCAGTGCTACTGAAATAAGAGTACAAAATGTTAACCTTCCCATGGAACTTTCTGAATTTTACACATCATTGTATTAAATTTATGCTGAATTATTAAGTTAATGTTGAATTTTTGCACAAAAGGCTGTGAATATCTCATTCAAATATCATTAGAAGTGAACAGAATTAAATTTGTGTTTAATTACACTTTAGATTTTACTTTTCATTTTTCTCCACAACAGTGGTGGTAGGGCCAAACAGGATGAGGAGTGTTGCATGCTTCTCTGCAGCTATCATCAAGGGTTAGACCCTTCCTTACAGACCTCAGAGATACTAGTGTCACACAACTGTCACATTTTCTGGACCTCTTCCACATGTGCCACATTCCTTTGTTTTCCCAGAGAAATGCAGGCTCACCACCAACTGGTGAGTGAAGCAGAGACTCCATAAATGTAATTGAGATTTTTAATGTTCCAGAGAAAATCCTGAACAGAGGTGACAAGTTTGTTCTTGATGCAATTGAGATAGATTCTGGAAAATCCTACACTTATGTCCTATTGATTCTCTAGTTGTTGAAGAGATACAGGCGTCTGTCTTTGAAGAAAGCATACCTACCAGTATTTGCTTGACTTATTTGCTTGCTTCCTGTAAAGCTCTCTATTATATTCTTGAGGAGCTTTAAGAACTGAGATATGAGGCTGAGAATGAGGACTTTCAAGTACAAAAATCTAGGGAGTATATTTGTACTGCAAATGCAAAGGTTTGCTTTTTATAAAATTCCTATGTCTGATTTTTTGCCTTTTTTGCTGGTGCATGTACCCTGAGTTTTCAACTGAACTAAGTACACTTTCTCAATGTTCTGAAAAGTTACCATTTTGAGAGCAGCCATGCAGAAATGGACCTGGGGGTACTGGTTGATAGTAGGCTGAACATGAGCCATCAGTGTTCCCAGGTGGCCAAGAAGGCCACTCGCATCCTGGCCTCTATCAGGAACAGTGTGGCCAGCAGGAGCAGGGAGGTCATTCTGCCTCTGTACTCAGCACTGGTTAGGCTACACCTTGAGTCCTGTGTCCAGTTTTGGGCCCTTCAATTTAGCAAAGATGTTGAGTTGCTGGAACGTGTCCAGAGAAGGACAACAAAGCTGGTGAGGGATTTGGAGCACAAGTCCTATGAGGAAAGGCTGAGGGAGCTGGGGTTGCTTAGCCTGAAGAGGAGGCTCAGGGGAGACCTTATTGCTCTCTACAGCTACCCGAAGGGAGGTTGTAGATAGGTGGGGGTTGATCTCTTCTCCCAGGCAACCAGCACCAGAACAAGAGGACACAGTCTCAAGCTGCACCAAGGGAGGTTTAGGATGGATGTTAGGAAGAAGTTCTTCACAGAAAGAGTGGTTACCCATTGGAATGGGCTGCCCAGGGAGGTGGTGGGGTTGTCATCCCTGGGGGTGCTTAGGAAGAGACTGGATGGGGCACTTGGTGCCATGGTTTAGTTGATTAGCTAGTGTTGGGTGATAGGTTGGATTCAATGATATCAAAGGTCTCTTTCAACCTGGTTTATGCTATTCTATTCTATTCTGAGCACTTGGTGTTATTACTAGGCTTGTTAGCAAAAGAGTATCGTAAGGAGAAGGAAAACAATAGGATGCAGAGAAACTACAATCCAAAATTGATAGTCTCAAAAGGTCCTTCACTGTGAAAAGCTATCTAATAGTATTTTTTTAAGAAATTGTCACCTTAAGAGTTGTCATCTTAATAGCAGACTTCTAAATAACATTTAAGGACAGACAAGGTTCAAAACTATCATAGTGTGGATGATACTTTTTCAACCCACCACAGTAACACTCAAAATCCGTTTACAGCCTAGGTAAATCTGCGTAGCCCACATATAGAGTCCAGGTATATGCTATCTTTAGCAGCAGTTAATGTGAAAAGAGATGAAAGAAAACTTTGTTATGTTTCTTATTTCTGCTTTTTGATGCTTTTCCTTGTGTTTCTTCCCACCCACTGACTACATATATCTGGCCTTTTACTAGAGAAAGACTGGAGGTGGGTGAGAACCAACATCCTTCTGCCCCATTCCTCCTTTCCACAGTCACATCTTGTAAACCAGGCCACACCAGAAAAATAGGCCTGCCAACATCTAATCATTGGAGACCAAATGAGTTTTCAAAACCCATCACTTTTTCTTCCTCACTTGCTGATTTTCTTCAGTGTTGCTGATTTACATTTGTGCATCTCTCATCAAACTATTAAATGTCATAATATATTTTCTTTCACTGTGAAGCTGTATTGCTAACTTTGGAGAGGAAGAAAATCCCTCTTTTCTAATTGATACTGTAAAATACAGTAAACTGGGTGATGAATTAAACCTTATGTGTGAAAGATCTTCTTTATGAATAATGCATTAGGCTTTGTTCAAACCATATAGATTTTATTTGCTTTTTATTAACTTACCACATTTGACACTGCTTCTGCATTTCTCTACCACTTCTATGAATTTATGATTCCTTCCTTCTTTTTTTTTCTTTTTTAATCTTAGGTAGCTCTAGATGCAAAGCAAATATTTAGTTATTATAGAAGTAGTATGTTTGCATCCTCTGGGTGGGAACTGCTTGCTGTGGACCATTTAAAATTCATGTGTATCTCTATCAAGGATCATCTAACTTATGAATCTTTGGGCCTAACTTGTGAAACTTGTTACTGTGCATCATGTTTGCTGTTTTCTGGCCCCCCGTTAGAGATTTTTAGCTCCATATGACCGATTATGCACACAAGTTTAATAAAAGCGGTATTGAGACCAGGGGTTGGTGTCCCTTGTCACATATGCAGTATGACAAGATTGCTTTTTCATTTATTTCAGTCCAGTAGTGCCTGTACCTCTGTACGTTTGTCCATTTGTTGCTGCCTGAGCAGTTAAGTCACGGATTGATTTTACTGTCCCTGTCTCTTGTAAAGATGGGATATGCTCCCTCTGCTTTACAGATAGAATTTTTTGTGAGGGTCATGGAGGCATGTAGTTGAGCTAGGAACTGAAATCTTTCTCAGACATTTTTAGATCTGCCCTGATGGCATAACAACCTCCATTTAGGTATATGAACAATGTATGGTATGATATCTATTGCAGCTCTATCAACCATAGGAGGCTTCCTTCTGTTAAGTCATACTACCTACTGCTTGGAAGAAGCCAGCCTACTGCCTGTCAAATGGGTATCAAATTTCAGAATACAAACCCTGCTTTCAAAATATTATTGCTTGTTAGACACTGAATCTTTCTAGTCCTTCTGGTTTTCTCCATCAGAGGATTCTTCCTTTAGGAGCTGTATTCTATCTGACTTTAGTTGTGCCTGAATAAGACCCCCAAAAGTCTCATTGAACCTACTATAACTGTTTACTGATGTTTCAGACTTTTTTCCCCTTATCTGGTAATACACATAACTCATCATGTATTCATCTAGTCAGTTAAATACCAATTTAATAATTAAATGACTTAGCTATTTTGTTTGAGTTCCTCAGTATCTGGATATTTCCATGTGTTTTCCACCAAATATTTTAGACACAAGGCTTGCAATGAAGATATGAATGTGGGAAATAAACAACTAAACACAACCAATTTAATGAGAAGAAAAGAAAATCAAATCTCTGAGTCATGAAATAGATGCAGTAATAAACACATAATTGCACCAGTTTCAGTAGCCTATCTCAATGACCAATACAGTAATTGAGCATAGTGTTTATCACAGAAGACTACGCAGCATAAAAATGTGTATCTCATTGCATATGTTTAGCATACCATTTACTTACAGCTCAGCAGCATTAGTTGCAACACAGATCAAAAAATGCAGGTGCATAAGAAAGGTTTTTTTGTGTTTTCCGGTGGCTCTCTAGATGGAACACAACTCTGATGACCTAAATAAGACTACAAGCATCTCTCTCTGAAGCTGGTTCCATGGAATAAACTTGCACTTCTGGCATGCAACAGATATTGTATGATGCTGTAAGAGTGACTCCTTCATTCCACTGATTATAAAGGCAGCCTTAAGGTAATTTGTTCAGATATTGATGTCTGCTTGGTTCTTTGATCCTAACATCTGTATGCTTCAAGATGATAGATGATTAATTTCCTTCAAGCACAGTGGCTCCTTAAAGGTGGTAGCTAAGTCTTGATTTGGTCCTGTGAACAACTAATTGTGTATCATATCAGCCAAATTATTGCTTAATGAGTGGGATATGCATACCCTTGCCAAAAAAAAAAAAAAAAAAGGATGGCAAACTGATTGGATTTTTGTTTGCTTATATTTTAATTCAAGTTATCTGCAACCCCGAATTTAAGAAAGAAAAATACATGTTGTGAATAGATAAGTGAGGGAATAAGTGAGAAACGTGAGCATATGCATGTATGAACACCAATGCATTTACTACTGTGACAGTGATGTATGGATAACACAGGACACCCTCTTGCATTGCACAGTATCTGAACACAGAAGATCACTTCAGACAGTTATTAACAGTTACTGCAGATGCTATAGACAGCTCCCATGCTAGTTACACACAGGAAGTCTTTACTCTTGCAACCTGCTTAAGTCAAGTAAGCATACAGCAGTATTCACCTGTAATACTGTTGCACATCCCCTTAAAATTGGCTTCCACCCTTTCTTTTAATTCTCACTGCTTACCCTCTCTCCTGTGTTTTAGAACAGATTTACAGGTGATATAAAGCCATCTTCCTGATGCTATGTTTCTAATTTTTATTTACTGCCAGTGACTTTTTTTACTCTCTGTGTTTCATCTCTCTCTCTTTTGTTGAATATCTCCCTTTATTGTTTGTTCTTCATCTTCAGGGAAGATTTGTCATCTAAGTACATCAGTCTGATGAGTGAAAGGTTAAGTCTGGAGAAACCAGAAATATTGAATACTAGTGTCAGTATGTATGTGATTTCTTGCTTTTCAAACTAGGAAAATATTCAAAGTCAATGGGTGCTAGATGATAATATACAATGATGATAAGTTTCCAAAGTCAAACCATGAGAACAAAGACAGCTAAGTTTCAGTTCTAGGGTCTGGTTTAGTGCGGATTTTTTGGGGTGTTTGTTTGGTTTGATTGTTGTGTTTGTTTTGTTGTGTTGTATTTCTTTTAACTTCTAAGTTTTATTTTCCTTCTTACAGAAGAAAGTGAGAAAGGGACTAAATGAAGGAAAAAGGGAAAAGATTAAAAAGTGCAAGTAAGGGTAGGGAGGAGGAGAGTTGTTTCCAGATAGAAAAGGATCCCAGTTAGTGGGATATTTTCTCTCATATTTACATAGCTCTCTGATGATAATGACATAGTTAGTAATGCTTATCCATTATGTCTCAATAACTCAGGTAGGAACCAAGCAACTCAAAATACATTTTCAGTTTTCTCTGAACTGATTTAATTTTCATAGTTTTGGTGTTTTTAAAATCCAAATATAGCAGGAGTTATGTGTTTAATTCCCTAAATGCAGTCTTAGAGTCTACCTGAGGAAATGTCTGCTTTGTCTAATATATTAGCTACAAAGCTGTCATTGCAGTGATGGATTTACTTTAGTTTTTTTCACTGCAGTCTCTAGCTGTTTTGTGCATGGGAACAGCAGTACGTTAAATACTAGTCATATTGAACATGATAATATCCTGGTAGTCAACAAAAAGCTAAGTACTTAACCTTGCAGTGATACTTAGCATACTTTTTGGTCCAACATTTCATGATAGAAAGATATTTTTAAAATTTTTAGAGGGTTGCTGTTGCTGAATAATTTGTTTATATTGAGAACTTTTTGCACCCTTACACTTGTTCTCAGCTGCATATATCAGTGCAAAATCCACCACCAGAACAACCCTGAAAGGTTTATCATTGTATTGTATTGAAACTGAGATACAAAAAGGTTGTGACATGCCCAAGATTCTGCAAACTGGTCTGAAGAGCAAGAACAGAACTCAACTGTTAACATAGTCCTGTCCCTTATTCTATTCCCTGCTGTGTCCCAGCTGTCCTAATATTTTAGATAAATTGGCACCTGGAAGAAACCCAGAGAGCTCAAGCTGAATGTGAATAAGATGTTGTAGATACAGAGAAGGAAAATGGTTTCAGGAGCAAGCTGAAATTATGGCTTTGTTTTCAACTGAGTAGAATCATATTCTGAATCTTGAGAACATGTCTTAATTTTCCATTGCTTCTTTACAAAGCAAAACAAAGCATCTGGAGGAATACTTTTGTCAGATCTTAGTTAAGTAACGGAATTTTGTCTTCTGTTTTTCTGAGAAGACTTTCATAAATTCCATGGCTGGAACAGCACCCAGACATGTTCCTAAAGTTAGCTGGGAACGCAAAATCTCTCTGCTTCTTGTTATGTTCCCTCTTCTCAGAGTATTTTAATTATGCCACCAGTAAGCACTGGAAAAAGAGATGCACTACTGCAGCTTCATAGGAAAGAGTTTTGTCATCACCTTCAGAAACAGTCATGGATCCAGTAAATCAGTCATCCTGGTGAAAATGATGTAGTATGAACTGACAGGATAGGGTTGAAACGTTATTGAGAAGTATTAAATAGAATAAATAAAGACCTAACAGTGTGACTGCAACAGCAAGAACAGTACTATAAAGATAGAAAGCAAACAAGCCAACATGCTGTAATATATCAGAGCTCTACAAATTTTTCTACTCAATAGATTGATTAATTAAATAAAATACTATTATTAGATTATCCCTGCTTCATATTTGGTTTCTGTTCTCCCCACTTCTAAATGAATTGCTATCTTCGCTTAAGATTTGTAGTGTCATTGACAAATGTAATGGCTCAACTTTTAAGAAATACTTTCCTTCTTAGGTATAAATAATCTTGCAAAGTCATTCTTTATGCAGGGCCATGAGTTTTTCTTTCAACTTTAATACCTATAAATTATTGTTTTAAAAGTTCTGGCTATGCTAGAAAGTAATTATGCACAAGAAAAGCAACCTTCTGTAGGCTGTAGATAAAAAGTAGCAATACGCAGGTAATGACAATGTTAAAGAATAGAATAGAATAGAATAGGTTGGAGTGGAATGGAATGGAATGGAATGGAATGGAATGGAATAGAATAGAATAGAATAGAATAGAATAGAATAGAATAGAATAGAATAGAATAGAATAGATGAGGTTGGAAAACACCTTCAATATCATCAAGTCCAACCTATCACCCACACCATCTTATCAACTAAACCATAGCATCAAGTGCCTCATCCAGTCTCCTCTTAAACACCTCCAGTGACAGTGACCCAGACACACTATTCTGTCAAAGAGTTGCAATTATACATACAGTCATACCATGATATGCATTCATTGCACAGTTATTATATGAGTTTAACTTTTACACAAAGTCTGTCCTGGTGCACCCTCTTTGAATGTTACTGAAAACAGAACAATGTAATAAACTGTGGACAGCAGAATTAGATCTTCAGAGAGGAGTAGGAGATTCATCATCATCTCTGTTGACTCATCTAACTGACAAATAGGAGAAAATTAATGGATCAGAGGCTAGGAAAAAGCTATACCTACATGAGGGAATGTAGCTGTAGCTGGAAATTCAGGAGGAAGCTATGCTGGGAATGTTCATACAGGTCTCTAAGAAAGGCTCAGAACTTAACTGTTACAATCCATTAACATCACTTTATTTTTCTGTATATTATCACAGCTAATATACTACAGTCAAACAAATTTCAAAGTATATCTCAAGGTGTTGATAAACTTGAGTATGGTAAAATAGGGCTCTTCAGAAACTAGTACAAAAATACCCCCCAAAATCTGGTCTTGTTTGATAGAGATCCAGTTAGAATAGTATAGAATAGAATAGAATAGAATAGAATAGAATAGAATAGAATAGAATAGAATAGAATAGAATAGAATAGAATTAACCAGGTTGGAAAAGACCTTTGAGATCATCGAGTCCAACCTATCATTGAACACTGTCTAATCAACTAAACCATGGCACCAAGTGCCCCATCCAGTCTCTTCCTAAACACCTCCACTGATGGTGACTCCACCACCTCCCTGGGCAGCCCATTCCAATGGCCATTCACCAGAAAGGAGGGGGAAGGGGGAGGGGGAGCTGTGAGCAAAATATGTAGGGACATGTTTTGACAGTATCTGGGGCATAGCTCTGGGCATAGGCACCTTTACCACAACGGCTCCTGTTGACTTGGAAAGCTGTGTACACCCAGCTTCACTGGGCCTCCCACATACTCTATCTGTAAAATGAAGCCAATAACTCCTAAATTTCCTAGAGGCTGTCACAATGAATAAGCTGGTAATATTATATGCAGATATGAGAAGGTGTAAATCTACCCAGCCACCAGATTTAGCAAAGGGAAGGAAAAAAAAAAAAAAATCTGAGCTATACTATCTCTTTAAATATACCTTCTTGGTAAAGCAGATAAGACACTATACAAAGTGCTTCAATATACAGCAAAGTAATTGAAGAACAGGAGTTAAGTACTTTGGTTTTGGTATACTGAAAGTGTTCCAAATAGTGATAATGATAGGTTTGCTTGTCTTTTTCACTCTCTATGTACACTGTCAAAAGCTGAATATTGCTGGTTTTCTTCTGTGAGAGGAAATGGGACAAAGCTGAGCCAAATGCAGCTTCTATACAAACCATTTTTGTGGTATTTACTGTATCTCTGTCTTCTTTTCCACACTGTGATTGCAGAATGGTTGCTCAGGCTATTTGGCATGCAGATGAATCAAATGTGATAAAAGCTCCAAACACACCATTGAGCCTTCACAAGTTTGTTTTATTTGCTTATATTTTAACATACATTTTAATTTTCTTAGGAAACTGGACTGGAAAATGTCTTGCCAATTGTACTTGGAATTTCTCTCTAAACCATTGCCCAAATCATTCTTTAAGCACTCATCACAAGTAGCACTTTCTATAGCAACACCCATCCCTCCAAAAGTGAATAGCTTGCTGTTCAAAGTATGTATTGATGTATGATATATGATGTAGCATAATGCTGCCTTTTTTTCCTTTCTTTTTTCTTTTCCTTTTTTTTTTTTCCCAAATGAATATTTAGTGAAAATAGAAAGTTGAGACACCCACCTTGAATGGTACTGGAGAAATCTGTGAGGAGCTTCTATTGGTTCAGTAGAGCCAGATCAAGGAACAAAAAAGCACAGGCACCTATGTTCCCACTGCCTTAAATTCATACTGGGTATAAATTGTCATATAGAATTTGCACATTTGAAAAGGTATGATGAGCTGTCCTTAGACCCTGAAATTAAACAGACTGCAACATTTTGTCTGTTTATGACAATCCAATCACATTCTGGGGGAGAATAGACTTGCTGTGTAGCTGTGTAATTAGATAACTTCTGCATTTCAGTTCCTCACTTTTTAAGTCAGTGAAATAATAATTCTTGAAGCTGTTGTGTGAAAAAAAGTTATTTGCTATCTTTGTTTACTTAAAAGAAGGTGAGAAGTGTGTAAGCCCAAATCTGTATGTTTCCTCGGTCTGACAAGTTCTGTCATGAGCTGGAGAATAAGGAGCTCACAAATGAGTCCAGTCTCCTTCTCTCCTGTGTGCTTTTGTGGTTTATTGACTCATGAGAAGTTCAGGATATGACTGTGCACATTGCTGCTGCTGCATTCTCTTGCCATCATCAGAGAATGGCCCCTGTTACCATGTCTTCCTAACATTTTCCTGCTGAAAATCAATCAACTGTTTTCTAACTTTCACACTGTAAACTCTATTATGGGTAGAATGATTGATGACTTCTTGTTACACAGACAATTAAATATTTTACCCTGAGGCAAATCTTCATGTTGACATTCTTAGTACAATTCAAGGCGTTTTCATGACCTTTAAAGCTCTGGATAGACCACAACCCTGTTAGTGCAGCTGAGATAAGGCGGAATAAAACTCGTGTGTGTCTCAGTTTGAGCTTGCCATTCAGAGGACTGCCTCTGGAATCTGCCTTCTTTGGCAGTTTATCAGAACTCAAGTCTTGTGACCTTCAGATTAAAAATAAATAAATAAAGGAAATCAAATGCTAAACAGTAAAAAGAAAGCAAGTCGTATTTACTTCTGCTGATCTTTAGAGCCCAACTCTGGACTGCCATAACAAAGGCCAGAACTGATATTAACACAAAAGACTTCCTCCCTTTGGATTACTTCCTCTGCATGCCTTTTCAAAACTGAAAATAAGGTACCACAAAATAATTTCATTTCTCTACACAAGATAAAGATAATTAACCTGCTTTCTCAGTAATTTTTTATTTTCTCCAGTGGCTGATGATGTTTATTCTCCTGTTTTCCCACTAGGAGAGCCGTAGGTATATTTTTATATATTATATCATTAGTGCCATTCAGAATGTCTGTCTTAAATAGCATTAAAGAAGATGTTGTTCTTGCTTTCTCAAGGAATTAGCTTAGTGAATACTACATGCCAATAATTAATGGCTGAACAACTTGCTTGCTTCTGGGAGATTTGAAAATTTCACTGATATTTTTCACTCCAAGTTTGTCATATTTATTGATAAAGTTTCCATGCTCCAAAGAAGTTTAAATATCACAGATAAGAAACATGATCTCATCAGAACAATGCTCATAGTAAATATTTGTAACATATGCACTTTTGAAGACATACATCAAGAGCACATAATACTGTGTAAGAACAAGAGGACACAGTCTCAAACTGCACCAGGGGAAGTTTAGGCTCGAGGTGAGGAGAAAGTTCTTCACAGAGTTGTTAGCCATTGGAATGGGCTGCCCAGGGAGGTGGTGGAGTCACCGTCCCTGGAGGTGTTCAAGAGGGGACTGGATGTGGCACTTGGTGCCATGGTTTAGTAGTCATGAGGTGTTGGGTGACAGCTTGGACTTGGTGATCTTTGAGGTCTTTTCCACCTTGTTGATTCTATGGTTCTATGATATTTGGAAGAACAGTGAATTACAGATTCTTAGGAGCAAAAGGAACTCTTATTCAAACTGTTAAACTATCAGCTGCTTTATGACCCTCAGTTTGTATGTGTGAAATGTTTTAAGGGTTTTGGAAAAGGTCAGAGTCCTTAAAAAAAAAAAAAAAAAGCCTAACATCAAACCAAACAGCAGATTTATGTCCTTCTTAAAAAAGTAGAAGGATGATAAAGGAGGATTGCTTCTGTCCTTAGGGCGTTGTAAAATCTCTAAGGATACAGCACATTTCTACTTAAAAGATCCTGAATCTTTTTATACAGTCAAATCACCTCTTGTCTTTGACAATGGTCCCTCAAAAGCTACTTCAGCTTCCTCTGAGTCAGTGGAAAACCTTCTAGTGATTTCAAGAGAATTGGATGAGCTTTTAAATGCAGTTATCCAGCTGCACAATTAACAGCCAGAAAAGCACATTCTATAAATTATTTTGCTATTTAGGGATACATTTAGCATGTGCTAGCAATATCAATTAACTAGGAGAAGAATGACTCATCCAAGCCTTCTCCAAATCCATTAAGTCAATATCTGGCTCACTTTTTGTGGTATGAAAAATGATCTGTTCACTAAATTCACTCTGGATTTTTATCAGGTCATCCAAACTGTATTAAACTGAACCGCAACTGAGGCAAAAAAAAATTAGGTTGGAAAGTGGCAAGTTACAGCTGAAAACCAGCAATAGCTAATTTGCCATACTACTAGGTTTTGCTGTTTGACTGAAGACACCTTGGCACTTACTGGTGTGGGAGCTTTAGGAGGATCCCTAGAAGCTAAGTTATACAGTGCTGCCTGCATGCCTGAACTGCTGGAGATGCAAGAGTCTTGTCCTGGCACCCAGGCCCCTCAGCTCTTCTCCAAAAGCCAGAGTGACTTCTTGCAGAGGGGCATTTCCAAATTTCTAGCATTAATGTACCTGTGCTCCCTTTGAGGAGCCCATCACTGGAGGTGTTTAGGAGGGGACTTGATGGGGTGCTTGGTGCCATCATTTAATTGATTAGATGGAGTTGGGTGATGGGTTGGACACGATCTCGAAGGTCTCTTCTAACCTGGTCTGGTCTATTCTATTCTATTCTATTCTAATTCTAATTCTAATTCTAATTCTATTCCATAAGAGCTAGGAGACATCCAGATGTATTCTTATTGCTTTTTAGACTGATGAATAGCTTATTGTCTTATGTCAGGGATCTTCTGGGTATGAATTTAAGAGAGCAAGAGGTTAGGGGAAATGGACTACCTGCAGCCAGGCTGTTGAAGAGGGGGCAATAGCAGAGAACAATCTGGAGGCAGGTTTTTAACATGTAGTTTGGGAAACAGCTTTTAGAACTGGTGAAACCAAAGCCATTGCTTGAAAGATTAAATGCTTCAGTACAGTCTTTACCCTACCAGTTTCATGTTGTGCTTAGAGAATGTGACCATGGGTTGAATATATTTTACATTTTCAAATTACTGAGTGCACAAGCAACATAATATTGATGTCAAAACATGCAGAGGCACTATTTTGTTGGCCATCTGAAAGGTGATCATTGAAGAGGTAGATTTACATGCCATAATTCACCACAATGAATCTATGAGGCAACATTCTAATAAATTAAATGCACAGCTAAAGCGAAATTCAGGCTGCACAACTATTCCAATTAAATTTTCTTGGGGCAAATATTACAAATTATTGAAGGGCTTTCTGCTTTGCTCTGTTTTGAATTACTTTCAGAAAGAAAGAACACGTTAAGAAAGGGACATGTCTGGATCATAGAAAATAGGAGGGCTAAGAACTCCAAAAGGACTCTTACTGCTGCTGCATGCCTTTCCTTCCTAGATCTGAAACAGAAGTTTACTCAACCTCTTCAGGAAAATCTTCAGTGATATAAAGATTTTATATCCTTTCTGAGCAAATATACAGTGCTTTATTATCGTTTGGGGTTATTTTCTGAGGCCTACCATCTTTATTTTTTGGTTGTAATGTCTTTAGTATGGAGCCAAAGAACCAAGTATTCCCTTGTTTGTGGAAGCAACCTTTGCACATTTGAAAACAGATCTCTCTTGTCTGTGTTTTCCTCCTGCTATTTAAACAACCCCAGTTAAGTACAGTATACTTACTGGTTTCCTCTAAATCATTCTAATGGGTCCACTTTTTCTTGGTCAGTATATAATGTTTTTATCTACTTCAATTCTACTTCATGCTCTGAGTCAAAGTAAATTACTGTTAATAGAAGTTTACATATCTGATAGCCTATTGTCCTTTTTACTGTCCATAGTTTGCCTTTTCCCTGGAAGCCTGAGATTACTGCTGATCAATTGCAATTATAAATCCTTAGCTTCTCTCCTAGAAAGGTAGTAGCTGACATTTTGTACACACATTTTGGCCACATTTTCTCAGCTGAACAATAATTTATTTTTTTTTAATCCTTCCTTTATTTATCTTTTTGTTTCTTTTTAACAGACCACCTCTTCAGTATGCCAAGATCACCTTTCATTCTAATCGCAGTCCTAAAATCTTGCAATCCCTGTGACAGTGTGTGCTCTGAAGTCCATCAAAAGAGCTGGTAACTTGAGGTGAGTTTTATTGCACCTTAATACAGGCAGCATCATCCTATCAAAATGCCACAGAATGGCCTGAAATTGAGGCCGTTGCTTGTATAACATGAAGATGAGACAATTAATTCTTTGCCTTTGAGCAGAGCAATTTTCAGCCTGCCTAGCAGACCGTTAGACCATGGTCTGTTTGACCATTAGCTGAACTATATTAGCATGTTGTTTTGTATGCAGTTATTTCTGTCAGAAACAGAACAGGTGAAGCATTGTATACTTTTACCTGTGTTTAATTCACCTATATACATGCATACATATGTGTAGCTGCGTTAATACACAGATTAGGCTCCTGCCATGCATCAGATGCTCCCAGGTCTCTCCAGCTCATTAAAGCCCTGTACAAGCCTGCAGCACAGCATTTTCCTGGGAGCCAGAATGAAGGTGGCACATGTCTCAGCCTGGCTACCACTTGATTGTCTGGCAAGCTCAGAACTATGAATGTAAGAAATAAATTGGTCTGCCTAGCATTTCTATGAAAATAACTTCCAACTGCTTTGATACAGATTGTGTTTGTAAACAGAACTTGCTACTGTCTGGATGCAGATTATGCCTCATCCCTTCACTCTCCCCATCTTCTGCATTGTATTTGATTGATAAAGAGCTGTGAGTGCTGAAACACACAGCCTACTTAAGCATTTTAAATGCCAGACTTTCTGCACATGATATTTTTTTTCTCATGTAATACAAACTGTGAACACAAACAATTCAGTATTGTACCAGACAGTTTGGCCTTTAGGTTCATGATAAGTAATCTATTAATGTAGGAAAACAAAATTAAATAATATTATTTGACTTCCTTTAACAAGCACATTTTATGTTCAATAAAAAGACTACGCTAGCTCCTGAACAACTAATATACTTTTCTTAATATACAATGTCCTACTTGCCTTGCCAGGATTAAAGTACTGGCACGTTCACATTCTGAATCTGTTTTAGAATGAAAAGAAAACTTTCAGGCTTAAATTGAAAATAGTTAATTTGATTCTTTAAAACTATAAATAGGAATCTAAAATGCTTCCACTTGTGAAAAGTGAGGGGGAAAAAAATCTCTAATCACCTGTGTTTTCAAAGTGGTGCTGTCAATATTTCTGGATATTAATGTAATATCTCTCTTTTAAAAAAAATAGGATGCAAAAATTGACTGGAAAAATGTCTCCAATAAATATTGTTTTATACAGCTGAAAGAGAAATATGATGCTATGCTTAGAGAAAGAACTTTTTTAAGTGTCTAGAAAGAAGGTAGGATTGGATTTCTATGCTTAACGTTTGTTCTGCCCCCTTGTGGTCATGGAGTCCAGTAGGGCATAGGTATAATTGCTTAATTATTTGTGGCGATTTAAAAACCAAGCCTCTTGTATAGTTCAGGTGAAGGCACCTTTCCCAGAATCTGTATCCACCAAAAACACAAGGAAAAAAAAGTTCTGATAGATGATAAGTCTTCCTATATGAAGAATGGATAAATAAATGATTGTAACTCAAAGTAGCCTTCGAAAATGCATGGGTTTAGGTTGTCAAAGGATGCTCAGAAACTTTAAATATGAGCAATAACTTACTCAGAAATTGAATACTAATGGAAACAAGATAGAAATAAAGACTAATTTCAACTTTAACCATAGACTTTTGACTGTCACTTTCTATGCTATTCCATTATGTTTCTAAGACTGCGTCTGTACGTGCCAAGATCTCAATTATTTGGAGACGAAACCTGGAAATATTTCACTTAAATTTCAAAAAGCCTCAGAGTTAGTTTGTCACAGATTAATTCTTAGATAGCAGGTTAGATTTTTAGATCAAGAGAAAATGTAGTAGACAAAGTCAGTGACTCCTGTCAATAATGAATTATTGACACTTGAAGAATTAATTGGTCTTAAAGAGAAAATTTTGTAGCCTTTTCGAGCTCCTGCTATAGAGGGATGATAATGTAATATTACTACTTACTTTACCTTCAAACTTTCATTAGAAAATATATTAAAATACTTCACTCTTATAGGGTAATCATTGTTCAATTCCAGTTTACAGAATTTACTATTAAATTGTATTCTTGAAGTTTGTGTATTAAGTAATAAAGTAAATATTTTATTGCTCTTCAGCATTTTAAGAACTCTGCACCACTGACCCCCAAATCCAAAATTTATTTCAATACAGGTTTAAAGGAAGTGTTCCCCTTCCCTTCCCTTCCCTTCCCTTCCCTTCCCTTCCCTTCCCTTCCCTTCCCTTCCCTTCCCTTCCCTTCCCTTCCCTTCCCTTCCCTTCCCTTCCCTTCCCTTCCCTTCCCTTCCCTTCCCTTCCCTTCCCTTCCCTTCCCTTCCCTTCCCTTCCCTTCCCTTCCCTCCCCTCCCCTCCCCTCCCCTCCCCTCCCCTCCCCTTCCCTTCCCCTTCCCCTTCCCCTTCCCCTTCCCCTTCCCCTTCCCCTTCCCCTTCCCCTTCCCCTTCCCCTTCCCCTTCCCCTTCCCCTTCCCCTTCCCCTTCCCCTTCCCCTTCCCCTTCCCCTTCCCCTTCCCCTTCCCCTTCCCCTTCCCCTTCCCCTTTTTCATGTAAAAGGAGTGTAAATACATGCAGAAAGTGAATCAAAGCCTCTCTTATTCATATACTGTCTGATGTTACTGGACATTCATAAAGATAGGCAGCAGGCCAGCATAGTAAATACAACTTAAAGGGTCAAAAGTTCATTGTTAATAGCTTTCATTAGCCCAAATGCTAACAAGATATTTTGCATAACATCAAAGGAAGTCTGCTACTAATGGAAATAGCACTTATATTGGCATGAAAGTACTCTGTGGGAGATTATAAAATACATGCAGAAACAGCAGAAAATGCTAGTCAATCCTGGTTAAACAGTTAATCATTTAGGAAATGTGAATCTCCTGGCAATGAGACCTCATCAGGGCTTTATCTCATGGAGACCGTATCCATCATACACACCTCAGATAATTCCTGCCTCTTAAAATAGTGTTTCTTGGAATAACTTTGCAGGCAAATCACATTATTGGGTGACTCACGAAGAATTTAGAGTAGGGAGATCAGGGACATTTGGAACGAAGTGGGGTCTAGAAAAATTTGTGTAACAGAAAGGTATTTATAATAAGAACTGCTGCTCACTTTGTTGGGGGTGGGATGGGGGAATAACTTGTGGGTTACACAGTACAACATGGTATTTTGTCATCTTTCCCAAAGAAAGTGACCTGAGGTGATGAAATTTCATAGCTACTGCAACTGTTGAGATGCCGTGAGACTTATGAAGCTGCTGTACAGCTTTCTTCTTTCCTAACTGCTCATCTGCCACCACAGAGCATAATGGTGCCAGGCTTTTTACAGAGCATGTAGTTATTTGTACAGTTTTGTATTCATCTAATCTAATGCATTTCTAATGAACTCTTCGCTGTGAAATTGGTGCCTTCTTGAATATGAAAAGAGTAAATCCTCAGAATCCCTGCCTGCTTTTCAGACTAAACTGAGACCATGTGCCATTAAACATTTGTATTCATGAATATTTAAGCATATTTGTTCTTGCATTGATTTTGTACATTCCCTTAGGGTGTTCCCTAGCAGGACTCCCTATGCAAACCTAAGCGAGTGACTGACTTATGGGGGGACAGATCTTGAGAAATCCATAAAATCTGTATTTACATAAGTAAAGGATACAATCAGTGTGTTAAGATTTTGTTTCCCTGCTGTGTTTCCACTCTGTGTCAAAATATTAAAGATGTGATAGTGTTCTTTTTCTCATGTTCTTGAAGAGTCTGATCTGATTATAAAGGTATTTAATGTTCTACACTGCACAAAATACATGCTTTTCTTACTACTTCAAATCCTCTCTTCCCAGGCTATTCCTGTATGCTTCACTATTTATTTTTTTTCTCTCTTTAATCATTAATCTGCTATTTATATTGTGAATTAAACTTCTAAGATGTTTCAACTGATCCTCCCAGGGATCAGTGCTGGGTCCCATCCTCTTCAATATCTTTATTGATAATCTGGACAAGGGGATTGAGTCCATCATCAGTAAATTTGCAGATGACACCAAGAGAGCAGCTAGGCATAAAGGGACCTGGGGGTACTGATTGACAGCTGGCTGAACATGAGCCAGCAGTGTGCCCAGGTGGCCAAGAAGGCCAATGGCATCCTGGCCTGCATCAGAAATAGTGTGGCCAGCAGGAGCAGGGAAGTCATTGTGCCCCTGTACTCAGCACTGGTTAGGCCACACCTTAAGTCCTGTGTCCAGTTCTGGGCCCCTCAGTTTAGGAAGGAGGTTGACTTGCTGAAATGTGTCTAGAGAAGGGCAGCAAAGTTGGTGAGGGGTTTAGAGCACAAGCCCTATGAGGAGAGGCTGAGGGAGCTGGGGTTGCTTAGTCTGGAGAAGAGGAGGCTCAGGGGAGACCTTCTTGTTGTCTACAACTCCCTGAAGGGAGGTTGTAGCCAGGTGGGGTTTGGTCTTTTCTCCCAGGCAACCAGCACCAGAACAAGAGGACACAGTCTCAAGCTGCGCCAGGGGAGGTTTAGGCTGGGTGTTAGGAAGAAGTTCTTCATAGAAAGAGTGATTGCCCATTGGAATATGCTGCCCTGGGAGGTGGTGGAGCCACCATCACTAGAGGTGTTTAGGAATAGACTGGATGGGGCACTTGGTGCCATGGTTTAGCTGATTAGATAGGTTTAGATAGGGTGATAGGTTGGATTCGCTGATCTCAAAGGTCTTTTCCAACCTGGTTAATTCTATTCTATTCTATTCTGAGCACTTGGAGTTATTACTGGACTTGTTAGCAAAAGAATATGGTAAGGAGAAGGAAAACAATAGGATGCAGAGTGGGTGATGGGTTGGACTTGATGATCTTGAAGGTCTTTTCCAACCTGGTTAAATTCTATTCTATTCTATTCTATTCTATTCTATTCTATTCTATTCTATTCTATTCTATTCTATTCTAACAGATATTTGCACAATAACAAGAATCACTGAGTCCCAGCTTGCCTAGCTAGACTGAAGGACTGGGGAGAAGCTTCTTTCTATCATTGTGATAAAGTTATGTAGCTAGCTCTGAGTGATGCGTCCCCTTTAATTTGGAATAGATAGCTTATGTTCATCCCTTCATTATTATATATGATAACCTGACTACATTCCCATTTCTGAAATACACATGACAAATGCTCTAGAAACAGCTAGCAAGAGAGAATCAGTGAAACAAGGAAACATTGGAATGGTATATGGTACTTTCTTGATAAGTAGGGGCCATTGGCGTTCAGTATCCAGATGAGGATATGTATCTAAGCCCATCATTCTGAACTCTTTATGCTCTGCAGTATAAACTCATGTGGGACTCAAAACAAGATAGCTCCACTTGATAACAGGAGTGAAGCAAATTATTTTTAGAAGGTTGAACCATCAGTTGTGTCACCTATGCTGGCTACCATATGTAATCTGTCCTCAAATAGCACACCAGAAAATCAGCTTTCTCTGCACTGTCTTACATATTGAACAGATAACAGCTTACTTTTTCTTCCTGGAGTGAAAGATAACAGCCTTCCCTACTGCGGGAAAATATGGAATATTTCAGAAAACATGAAATTGTTCATTTTTTACATCTTGCCTATGCTGATATTACTGAGATAGTTATCTTTTACATGTTCAAAAGACAGACCAAGAGAAGCAGAGTCAGATTCACATTTTAAACACTGAGGAAATCTGTTCAAAACCTTTTTCATAGACTGATCTGTTGAGAATCACAGAATCATAGTATGCACTGTGTTGGAAGGAACCTTTAAAGGTCATCTAGTGTAACACCCTTACTCAGGAACATTCCCAACTAGATCAGGTTGCTTAGAACCCCATCAAACCTGACCTTGAATGTCTTCAGGGATGGGGCCTCCACCACCTCCCTGGGCATCCTGTTCCAGTGTTCCACCATTCTCATAGTAAAGAATTTCTTCCTAATGTCTGATTTAAATTTACCCTTCTCTAGTTTCAAACCATTGCACCTTGTCCTATTGCTACATGCCTTTCTAAACAGTCTCTCAGCTATCTTGTAGGCCCCCTTCAGGTACTGGAAAGCTGTTATAAGTTCTCCCTGAAGCATTCTCTACTCCAGGCTGAACAGCACCAACTCTCTCAGCCTGCCTTCACAGGAAATAAGCTCTAGCCCTCTGATCATTTTTGTGGCACTCCTCTGCACCTACTCTATCCAATCCATGTCCTTCCTGTGTTGAGGGCCCCAGAGCTGGACACAGTACTCCAAATGAGGTCTCACCAGAGCAGAGTAAAATGGCAGAATCACATTGCCCGATTGGCCATACTTCTTTTGACGCAGCCCAGGATATGATTGGCCTTGTAGGCTGCAAGCTTTAAAGAGTTAAATCAGTCCAAGAAATAATGCTATGTCTCACCATTGCTCTGAGAAATAGTCAAAACAGGATGCCTTGTCTTACACTTCACTCTGAACTTAACTCTGCGACTATAGGTACTGAGTACGTGACATAACTGCAAGTTCTTCATTCAAGAGTGCTGCATTGGAAGCTGAAGCTTACTGTGCAGATGTCATGGAATGGGTCAGGGTCTTCAGGCAGAGACCCCTACCCACAGGCACAGTTTGGAGCTATATAACATGCAAAAACTGCAGAATGGCACTTAGACATGAAACTATGGCAACCAGCCAAGGGAGTGCAACCTCATATGAGACTGAAAAACTACAAAATTGTCAGAGCAACTGCTGGATATTTGGAGATTCTCTACCACATGAAGCCTTTAAGACTGCCAGGATGTTGCTGGATCCTGGGTGGTGACCATCCCTTGCTTTAGAATTCCTTGCTTTTCCTGCTTTCCTATACTTCTAACTTTTCCCTTTGCACATAGAAGAGAAAATAAGATTGAAGTGCCTTCCTCAACCAATTACTTGGTTTCATCTCAGTTTCATTTGGGGGATCTTTAAAAGAATCTTCTCGTTGTGACAGTCGGTTGAGACATAAGCATCTTTTCTACAGAGTGTGAAAAAATGATCAGTGCAAGTTACATGATTCTAAACAGCAATAAAAATATTATCTTCATTTCCAAATACTTTCAGACCTTTCTTGACTTTGACATCTGTTTCCTAACTAAATTTTTTAACAAGTAGAATTTGATATTGCAGTACCTTCTATTGAAGAAGTGTCACTTCTGCTCAATTTCCTGGGCCTAGTTATGTCTAACAGTTGATGATGCAGCTGTAGAGAAGCTCAAAATTTCTTAGCCAGCCACAAGAACTGTATCCCTTGTTTGAAATCAGTATTTTTTAAGCTATATTTGGGATGAGCTATCTTTGGAATACCACTTCACACTGTCCACATTGTGCTGCCACTAGAAGGTTAAGCGAAAGTCACAATTTATGACTTACACCCGGTAACTCTCTTTAGATTCATCTGTGACTCCCAAACATCCAGTTCAACCCGTATTGAGTTGTGATGATTCCAAAATATGAAGCTGCCTAGTGCACAGCAGCTAAAGCATCTCATGGCTATTTTAATCCTGTCTCCATCTAAGATAAAAATGGTGCTTATCTCCTCAGATGCACATCATTTCTACCACTTAATGAGATTTCATTACAGAATTTGCATAATCCCTCTTCTGTTTTTTATTTCTTAATTGTTTCTCTCGTGAAAGTGCACTGTCCTTATTCAGATCACAAATGCATTGTCATTTACAATAGAGGGATCACAGTTTTATTTTCAACTTTCAGTGTTTTATCTGTAAACAAAAATCCCAGGAACAGCTAGGACATGTTTCTCAGGTACTATATTCAGCACTAAACCTAATGAGTATAGGTTGTCATCAGCTGATATTACTGAATGACTTAACTCAGTACATAGAAACTGACTCAGTTCATTAATATTTATTTGCAAAGTCAGGGGCTTACATTTGAACGGCTCCTGCAGATGTAGGATTATGAAACTCTGCTCATTAGTTTCCTGAGAGCTTGAAACATGTTCACAATTCATAATGCATTTTAAACTCCATTAAAAATAATGTGTTGTAAGCAACACTCTGGGAAGTACTCCTGCTTTGGCAGGGGGACTACCAAAATAGTTTCTCTTCATCAGTAATTTCAGTGATTCAGTTAACTGTGATAATGTGGTTAATTATAAAATTTTAAGCAAATTAAACCTTTAAGCATCTCTTTCTCAAAAAACTTTTGTGCCTAGGTACTCTAACAAATTAAACAGACTACTGCTGACAGAAAATGAAACAACTACTCAAGTTACTTACATGTTTTGTTCAACCATTTCCTCAGCAGTTCTTGAAATCAGTCAGAAATCTACAGAAAATTTTAAGATTTTGAAAATAATGACTTCCCCCCCACCCCCACCCCTGTTTCTGAAGCTTGGGAGAGTTTTGCCTGCAGGAGAAGTATTGATGCCATGAAATAAAATAAACAAAAACAACAACAAAAAAAAATAATATTTTGAGGCTAAATTTTGGCACAGAATCTAAAAATCCAACACAGTATGTCATAATCTACAGAACTGGGTAGAATACTTAGAATACATAGAATAAACCAGGTTGGAAGAGACCTTCAAGATCATTGCATCCAACCCATCAACCAATCCAACCCACCTTAACAACTAACCCACGGCACCAAGCACCCCATCAAGTCTTCTCCTGAACACCTCCAATGATGGTGACTCCACCACCTCCCTGGGCACCCCATTCCAATGGGCAATCACTCTCTCTGTATAGAACTTCTTCCTAGCATCCAACCTAAACCTCCCATGGTGCAGCCTGAGACTGTGTCCTCTTGTTCTGGTGCTGGCTGCCTGGGAGAAGAGACCAACATCCGCCTGTCTACAACCTTCCTTCAGGTAGTTGTAGAGAGTAATAAGGTCACCCGAGTCTCCTCTTCTCCAGGCTAGACTACTTTCCTTAGCCTATACCGAATATACTAGCATACAAAACCTAAAAGGTTTAATAATTACAATTGGCTAGAAAGAAAACTTCCTTCATAGAGAATGAATTGCAAATGAACTGCATGTTATACAAATTTAGATGGATTTTATCTCTCAGAAAACTCCTATCTTTAGCCTCTTAGGAAGAAATGTCTGCCCATAATCCATAGTTTTCTTACTGTTGAAAGACAATAAATGGGGTGATTTACCAAGACAGTACCTTACAATCCATGCTACCTTCAAAACTAACCTAGTTTAGATTAAACAAATTAAACCTAGCCAGTCAATATTCAGATGGATTGTAGAGAGATCAGTTTCCCAAAGATGACTCCATTTTGGATTTTGGTTTATAACTAATGTTTTGGTTCGGTTGCATATTTGTTGTTTGTGTTCTCTTGATATTTATATTGAGTAATAGTGATTTTATCTTTTGCTGGGGTCGGAGTGTCTGAAGAGCAGCCAAACAGAAAGGGCCAGTTCTGGGCCCCTCAGTTTAAGAAGAACAGTTTAAGAGACTCTTGAATGTGTCCAGAGAAGGGCAATGAGGCTGGGGAAAGGCCTGGAGCACAGCCCTAGGAGGAGAGGCTGAGGGAGCTGGGATTGTTTAGCCTGGAGAAGAGGAGGCTCAGGGGAGACCTTATTGCTCTCTACAACTACCTGAAGGTATCCTGGCCTTTGATGATCTTTAAGGTCTCTTCCAACCTTGGTGATTCTGTGATTCTGATCCTCTGGTTGTCTTGTACATGCCACTTGATGGCACTCAGCATGAGCTGCTCCATAACCTTGCCAGGCACGGAGGTCAGGCTTACAGGCCTGTAGTTTCCCAGATCCTCCTTTTGGCTGTTGTTGTGGATGGGTGTCACATTGACCAATCTCCAGTCATCTGGCACCTCCTCAGTTAGCCAGAACCAGTGATAAATGATGGAGAGTGGCTTAGCCATCTCTTGTGCCAGCTCTCTAAGCACCATAGGATGAATCCTGTCCAGACCCATTGACTTATTAGGATCTAAGTGTCACAGCAGGTCACTAACTACTTCCTCCTAGATCACATCCCTGTCTGCCAACTCAGGAGCCCAAATGTCCTGAGGATATCCAATCTTGTTGTTAAAGATTGAGGCAAAGATGCTGTTAAGTACCTCAGCCTTTTCCTTGTCTTCCGTTAGTATGTTCCCCCCTTCATCCAATAAGGAATGGAGATTTTTCCCTGGGCCTCCTTTTGCTTTTAATGTATTCATAAAAATACTTTTTGTTGTCCCTAGCAGAATTGTCCTCTTGTTCTAAATTTCTCTTATTCTGATTTGGTATAAATATTTCCCTGTTGCTAGTTCTCTCTTCAGCCTTTTTTTCCTCCTGTGAGAATGCTGAAGCAACATGTTTGTGTAAATAGCCCGCAGTGACAGTCACCTTTACCAATAAATTATCCCTACTATCTGTTAAAGGTTACTCACTCCAAGAGACTTCCTTTCTCTTTAATATTTCTGCAGCAATGCTATTTCATTCTTGGCTTCACATTTCTTTAAAATTGTTTTTCCATTCCTTTGGCCTCATTCTATAAACTTCCCATTCTTTTCTGTGCTTGAAGTGTTTTATGTCTCACACTTTATTCTTTTTATATTATAATAATGCCCTTGCATCTCAGTAATACCTTTTATGTGAAGACCTATATGCTTTATAACAACTAATGAGTTAAGCTCTGTTATGGAAATTGTGCATGCTAGCCATCATAACAGGGTTTGACTCCAAGTTTCTGCCTAAGTGGAAAGATAGTTTCCTTTCTGTAAGTACTTTTTATTAATAGTACCACAGCTTGAGCTGCATGCCTCCAAAGAAAGACTCCAAACAAAAAAATCTGTGGGCAATTATATCCTTACAACCCAAGTTCCCTATGCCCCAAATGGTATGTTTGAACCAATAGCAATATTGAAGTCTGAGGTCTTGTTACTTTTTATTGATCTTATTTGTTTACTGTTTCCTTCCTAAGCAGTTCCTAAGTGGTCAACTTCTTACACAATATCACATCAGTTTTGCCTGATTCTGTAGTTAGCTAATTGGCATGTTGTAATAAGGCTGTTATAATCCATATGCCTTAATCTATGGTCTTTGTCTACTCTTCTTAATTATATTTATGCTGCAGCTTTAAGTTACAATTAATTTTTTCTTCAACAGCTCTCAGTACATCATAAGAATTAATGTCCCTTATTTCCATAAAATACAAGGAAGGATGTTGACTTGCTGGAGAGTGTCCAGAGAAGGGCAACAAAGTTGGTAAGGGGCTTGGAACACAAGCCCCATGAGGAGAGACTGAGGAAGCTGGGGTTGCTTAGCCTGGAGAGGAGGAGACTCGGGGGTGACCTTTTAAGAAGCTTAGGGAACACAGCTGGGACAGCTGACCCAAACTGACCAAAGGGGTATTCCATATCATATGATGCCGTACTCAGCAATATAAAGCTGGTGGAATAAGAAGGAAGGAGGAGACGTTCAGACTGATGGCATTTGTCTTCAAAAGTAACCATTAAGCATGACAGAGCTTTGCTTTCCTAGAGATGGCTGAGCAATGGGAAGTAGTGAATCAATTTCTTATTTTGGTTTGCTTGCATGCATAACTTTAACTCCTAAACTGTCTTTATTTCAGCCCATGAGATTTCTCTTTTACCCTTCCAATTCTCTCCTTCATCCCACTTTGGGGAAGAGTGAGGGGTGTGGGGAGTGAGTGGCTGTATGTGTGGTGCTTAGTTGCCTTGCTGGGGTTAAATCACAACAGTGTCTTATGCAGATTTACCAGGATATATTTTTTACCTAAGATCCTTCCAATCTCTGCACGCTTTCACAAATGCCAGGTCTACCCAATTACAAAACATGACTATTTTCTGACAATTCAGTGATGTCTTTGGAGAGCCACACTTTCATACACTTGATGCCTGTCTCTGAATCAAAAAGAGTAAAGAGAGCACACATTAAATATTGCATTGTGCAAATCTGAACTGGCCTTCTCAGTAATTCAGGGTTAGTTTATTTATTTATTTATTTACCTGAGAAATGTAGCAAGGAATATCACTCCCTAGAAATATTTACAGTGTTCCATTTGGAGAAGCAAATGCAAGTGAAAGGAAAACAAGTTACGTTGTAGTTTGTTTGAGTTCTCACAACCAAAGCCCATTATACTACATCATGATATAAAACTTCAAACATACTATCAATCTCTGTTTATAATGTGGAAATATAACAATAATATAGTATTTTTTTTGTGCTAAGAGTCTAATCAAAACCCACATAAATACAACTCGAACTCATGATGAATCAGAGCAGCAAAATCTAATTCAGATCTTAATTTCCAGCCTAAATCCTTTTGAAGAGATGAGAAGAGAAGGAGAAGCAAATGCTGCCATGGAAAGAGAGCTAATTTTAGCAACTTATCTAACTGAATAGTCATCTCTAACTTTTCAATGAATAGCTGGATTGAACCAAAATATTATGGACTGTGGTCTTCAATGCATCATTATGGTATACCCACCACAGATCCTCCTCTCTGTATGCATAGAGTGGATGTGAACTGTACATGGATATGTTGTTGGTGTATACTTGTATAGTGCAGATACATTAAGACTTAAATGTGAAGGCTGCAAAAACAAGGTGACAAACAGCATTGCAGCACTTAGTCCTCATATTCCTATCTATACTAGCTTGTAATATTCTTCTGTGCTTGAAAGGCAAATTGTAATAAACAGTATCACCTATACAGAAGCTAAATACAATATCCTATAGAACAGAAAAAGAAATAGGAAATTTAAAAGATAAAAGAACTTACTATTTAATTTTGTCCACTCTGAAAGAGACTATACTCCTTCCAGATGCTAGTCTTTTTCTTGACCATTAAACATATTAGCAGCTTGCTTGAAGATAATATAGCATATCAAACCCCAGGGAAGATCTGTAATACACAGCTGCATTTTAATTTGAGTACACAGTTTATACACTGAGGGTAGATATGATTTTAACCCTTGCTTCAGAAAATAGTCCAAGTTGTCTCATTGTGCCTGAGTTTGTTTCTTGGGCAAGAATCACATGCCATCAAATTTTCTGCCAGACAAGGGCAGATATTCCCCAAGGCTACCAATCTTGATTAGATTTTCACACCAAGCTTTTCTCTTGAATTATGAATATTATTTTTTTTGCAGTGTGTCTCTTTGAAGATGCCTCTTTATATCTGGTAGGTTCAAATAGCATTAGAATCACTTTAAGGTAGAGGTGCAGTTGTCTGCCTCTTCTCCCCTTCCAGTAAGAGTGCAAGAGTCTTAGTAAAAATGCTTGATTTGTGTTATTCCCTTTGAAACTTAGAGGGACAGTATGGAGGAAATACTTCAGTTAGATGACTGGTATTAATGCCATCCATTATACTCCTAAGTCAATACTATGAAATACTAAAATGCAGTAAGTTGTGGGTAGAAGTGAAGATCCATAGTGTGTCTACTGAGGTGATATGAATTTTTGAACATTTTGAAGGTATGACCTGAATTTTAGTGAGAAACTGTCTAAAAATCTAAAGAAATAATTGCAATGTTTCTCTTCTTGCAGATGCCCCTACAGTTCTCCTAAAGGCTCTGTATATTAGACCATTATACTCTAGCTTATATATTCCACATCAAAGTCAACTTACATCACTTTCTAAACTATAGGACTAACTCACTCTCTTCTTGAGGAGCAGGAGGAGCAGTCTCTTTGTGCCTGACTAGCAGCTATCCTGAAGGATGGACATAATTCTCCTGCAGACTTTTTTCCCTCCTGGTTGGAGAAGGCTCTTCCCAGTAAGTCTGCCAGAAATCACCTTATTGCTTCCAGAATGCTCTCTGTACAAACAGGGAGAAATAGCACGGCCATAAATATAGTCTTTCTCAAGTACATACATATGCATATATAAATATGTATTTATGTACCATTTTAAAACATCTACCTGCATACACAGTCACATAAAAGCACTTGGAGGCACAAATATATTTGTGTATTTCTGTCTACTCAATAGGTCAATGATAAATATATACAGGATTGAAATGTACTGGTACAGCCATGCACAGGTATTCTGTTAAGATAATTCTACAGTAACACTGGGAATAGGCTAATGCAGCTTGTTTCTACTAAATGTTAGGAATTGTTTCTTGTATCTAATAAAATATTGATATGTTACTCAAGTAATTCTGTCTTGCAACAGATAAATACAAAAGAGAGTGTAAACATGCCTTGTCTTTTCTTGCCCTCACTATTCTATCCACTTTTTCTTCAAACCAGCTTCAATTCAGATTTTTACTGCTAAAAAGAAATTAAAGAAAAGATGATCTTTATGGAGTGCAGTTTCTCTTTCAGTCAGTAAACACTTTGCTGCTTTTAATATTTTCATGCCTTTGGCAATCACCTGTTTTGCTTAGGTGTTAAAGCCTAAGATAATTCTAAGAAATAAACACTCAGCACACAGGTCAGGGCATTCAACAGATCGTTCCTATAACTGATAATTCAAAAGTGCCCTTAAAACAGGGTGTGAAAATTCTAAGTGATAGCAAACAATGTTGCACTGTATGACCAGGATACCTTCTTGAAAATAACTCCAGCAGTCACAGATTCACTTTTCTTATTCAGACATTTAAGATCAAACCTCTTTCAGCAGTTTCCTTTTCTTCTTCTCATGCCCATTAATCTGGGATTTGATTAAACTTATTGCTTTATGTTTTATCAATCTCTTGGATTAGAGGAATATAGTGCAGTTACTCATGGGCGTACTGGTATGGATAGTTAACTTCACTCACACGGCATGCAGTTCCTGATGAGCAGGCCAGATACAAACAGAAGAATTCGGTTTTAATGGGCTGTTTTATGTTTTATTCTTGTTTCTTTCATTTCAGAGAATAAAAACTACCCTTGCAAATATAACCACAGCCTTCAGGCTAGAAACTGAAGAACAGAGAACATCTTTTGTTCTTTATTAGAACATTCCTCAGCAGCCCACCATGCACACACAGAATTCTCCCAAACCTCTTAATTACATAGTTGTGTCAATTTTTATTTCAAAACTTCATATTTTCACTTGAAATTAATTAATATTCTTGGAACTTAGATAAACACCCATTTGCATGTATCTCAGAAAAGGGCCACTGAGTCAGAAGCAAGCACTGAAATGATGTTTGGTTGCTGGATACTCAGGAATGGAGGATACACTGTCCCTTTTGTCGCCAAGTTTGATCCAGTTGAAGCTACTGTCAAAGTATCTTTATTTCTCAATAATTCCTCTCTGTGGATACGGCTGTGGATGCGAATACACTGAGGTCCTGTGAGTTTCCTTTTTCTCTGCTTTTCAGCAGATAGTGTCCAGTGTCCTTCTAGTATAGCACAGGAAATCAGAAACAGACTGTATCTGACTTTCTGACCTTACGATATTTGAAACTGGGGACACTGATCTGTATTCTGTCCTTTCTCATAGCAGTCAAAGGGACAAATGGTTGCAATTTCTTCTTCAACCAGAACTGTGGAGTGCTTGGTCATCCTGTTATTCAGATACCCTCAAAAGAATCAGCCTTATTCAACATAATGCTGTTTGATTTAGATCTGACTGTGTTATCATTAAGCACACTTTTCATTTTTCATAGATCAATTTACAACTGCAGATACTTTCAGACACGGGAAAATATATTGTACTTGCATTGCTTAATACATACATTATGATGGAAGGCAGCAGAAATCATACCATGGTACCATTTATACGTGGTACAATCAGATATATACAAATTCAGAACAAGTAAAGAAAATTCTTTGTCAAACTAGACGCCACAATGGTTTGCTAAAAATGGGAGCTAAAAATAGCTTCAAAATTAATGAATCTTTCATATGAACATCGGTTTACACAATTATCACCTACTGCTTTTGGAAAGTATTGGACTTATACCAGACTATTTACTGTTGGTTTGGAGGTTTTCTGAGTTATCCATTATGTTGGTCACCAATATGCAAATAACAGAGAACTAAACACTAGACACTAGACACTTTTTCTGGTTTGTTGTGGCAGTTCTGATGGTCTAAATTCATGTTTCTAAATTCATTGCTACTTAAAACAAAACCAAGAAAAACTTCAAAACTCTGTTCACCTATGTGCAGAGCACAGTAGCCATCACTGATTCTCTACTTAATAGATCATAATTCCATTAAAAATCTATCTTACATTTGCTACTCAGGAGAATGGCAGTACCTCTGTAGCCTTCACAGACCCCTGAGTAATCTAATTCTAATTTAATTTTCAAGTAGAAAAGGGAGGACTGCATGAGAAGGGCAACGAAGTTGGTGAGGGGTTTGGAACACAAACCCTATGAGGAAAGGCTGAGGGAGCTGGGGTTGCTTAACCTGGAGAGGAGGAGACTCAGGGGTGACCTTATTGCTCTTTACAACTACCTGAAGGGAGGTTATAGACAGGTGGATGTTGGTCTCTTCTCCCAGGCAGCCAGCCCCAGAACAAGAGGACACAGTCTCAGGCTGCGCTAGGGGAGGTTTAGGCTGGAAGTTAGGAAGAAGTTCTATACAGAGAGAGTGATTGCCCATTGGAATGGGCTGCCTGGGTAGGTGGTGGAGTCACCATCATTGGAGGTGTTCAGGAAGAGACTTGATGGGGTGCTTGGTGCCATGGTTTTGTTGTTTAGGTGGGTTGGATTGGTTGATGGGTTGGACACGTGATGATCTTGAAGGTCTCTTCCAACCTGGTCTATTCTATTCTATTCTATTCTATTCTATTCTATTCTATTCTATTCTATTCTATTCTATTCTATTCTATTCTATTCTATTCTCTCTACAGTGTTCATATGATACCTGAGTTTTGTTTCCATGATTTGCAATGACTTTCCAAGCAAATCATGATGCCATTGTCCAAGGTAAAAATGAGCCAAAATACATTAAGTGGTACTTTCTGAAGAACATGATACAGACTGTAGAACACTATTCCAAGAACAAAACTCATAAAAATTCTGACAACAACTTGTGTCAGATGCAAAATCCATTTCCTTGTTTTGCTCTTCAAGGGTACCTCCTTACCAAGTGTGAATGTATACATACAGGTACATCTGTTAGTCTTCAAGGGGAAGGGTATTTCTTTTCCCAGTTGAGGGTTTTCAAACACTAAGCAAGCAAGTGCTTATATTCAGTCATTTAAGAGTCATTTACCTCTCAGCATATAACTAGTAGTACATGCTGGGAAGTGAAATACTCACTTTACTTGAATTGTAGACTCTTAAGTGAAAATATTGCAGTTGTTCAAAACATATATAAAAACTTAATTTTCCAGAGGCCTTGACTCTCTATTTACTTTCACATTTTTGTGAAAATACTCTCTTTTCAAGATTAGTATTTTTTCTCTTTTTGGATGCTGTGAGTGTATAGATCATAGAATGAAGTGTTTCAGAAATTCTATCATTTTGCTATTTAAAGTGGCATAGCTAGAAAGTACAGCTTCACAGCTTCACACAGTTAAACAAAATATTGTAAAGTGAAAAATAATTTAAAAAAAAAACCAAATACAACAAAAAGCAACACACTTCAAAAAATTACCCAAAAGCAAACAAGGCAACCAAACCAAAACCATATCTGAAACAAAACAAACAACAACAACAAAGCAAACAAACAAAAAACCCCAAACTAAACAAAACATCACAGGATACATGAGAAGAAAGTAAGTACACTACAAGTATCTAGACAACATTTTCTCTCTTTTCCTTAAAACAGCTTCTAAAGATTGATGAGCACTCAGAGAATGACTGCTATGTCCTATATGTTTTTCATGTAAAGTGTTATATACTGAGAGGCACCCTTTCAGATCTGCAAATCTTAGTCACTGTGAATAGGAAAAAAGGTCTGAAAACACATTGGACATCACAGGAGGTTTTGCTTGATCACAGAAAAAAAAAAAAAAAAACCTTACATCCTGGCCTGTATCAGGAACAGCGTGGCCAGCAGGAGCAGGGAAGTCATTGTGCCCCTGTACTTGGCACTGGTTAGGCCATACCTTGAGTCCTGTGTCCAGTTCTGGGCCCCTCAGTTTAGGAAAGCTGTTTAATTGCTGGAATGTGTCCTGAGAAGGGCAACAAAGTTGGTGAGGGGTTTGGAGCATAAGCCCTATGAGGAGAGGCTGAGGGAGCTGAGGTTGCTTAGCCTGGAGAAGAAGTGGCTCAGGGGAGACCTTATTGCTCTCTACGACTACCTGAAGGGAGGTTGTAGCCAGGTGGGGTTTGGTCTCTTCTCCCAGACAACCAGCATCAAAACAAGAGGACACAGTCTCAGGCTGCACCAGGGGAGGTTTAGGCTGGATGTTAGGAAGAAATTCTTCATAGAGCCCATTGGAATGTGCTGCCCAGGGAGGTGGTGGAGTCACCATCATTGGAGGTGTTTAGGAGGAGACTTGATGGGGCACTTGGTGCCATGGTTTAGTTGATTAGATGGTGTTGGACTGGATGATGGGTTGGATGCGATGATCTTGAAGGTCTCTTCCAACCTCATTTATTCTATTCTACTCTATCCTATCCTATCCTATGCTATGCTATCCTATCCTATCCTATCCTATCCTAAATACAATTTAGACCACAATTAAAACACTAACCCAAAATAATTCTGTCAAGCTGAGTCTCAAGTACAAGCACTGCAAGCAAGGGCAATAAATTAATCAGGAAAAGTTCAGTGCCATAATGCAATATATTAGCCACTGTCAGGTTTCTGGGCTTTAAGGCAGTTTAAATAAATGACATGATGACATGTAAAAAATAGAAAGTTTGGCTTCCACTCATATGTACTGTTAAAGAGATTTTGGCAAATATAATCACAGTATTTATTAAAGTATCTTGACAAATGTTAATTTTTGTGACCAATTAAAATGTCTTGAATTTTTTTTGTATGCTCCTGACCTGCCCTAACATGTGAACTAGAGCTGTACTGTGCATCACCCTGCCATCTTCTATACATGTTAGTTCAATGAGCTGCCTGTCCTTGTAACAGAGTGCACACATAGTTCTTGCATCTTCAGGCCATCAGAAAGTTTTTTACATGTGCATGCTCCAGTTCAGTGCCCATCTCACCACCATGAGTGATAACTTAGGGCAGAAAAAAATACTTTTAATACTCAGATAATGTGAAAGCCTGGCCAAAAAACAATCTGCAGAAATGGGAAAATAAAGAGCATACATGGACAGCAATCACAAATAGCAAGTAAATTATAATTTTATGGGTATCAAAGGATGCTAAGGCAACAAAATTATAATAGGATCTGTTAAAGGAAAATACCACAAGAGCAATTAACATCTATCTAAAGAGCTTTAAAAAAGCAGTAACATTTGTAACACTGGACAAGTGTGATTCTCCTACCTCTAATAATGGGCTGAACCATTACTTTGGTTAGAGCCATCTCATTAGAGTAAATCAAAACATATTGGACAGTGGTTATGATATCTCGTAATTCACCACAAGACTGTCCCAGAGTATTTTACTACTGGAGCTATGGATCTACAGACAGCTTGAGCTGTTAAGAGTAACTGTTTTCCTAAGTGACATGGCTAACACATAGTATGATGTAGTTGAATCAAAGAGTCTTCTTCTTGACCTTAGAATGGAATAAACCAGGTTGGAAGAGACCTTCAAGATCATCGTGTCCAACCTATCATCCAACACCACCTAATCAACTAAACCATGCAACCAAGCACCCCATCAAGTCTCCTCCTAAACACCTCCAGTGATGGTGACTCCACCACCTCCTCAGGCAGCCCATTCCAATGGGCAATCACTCTCTCTCTCTAAAACTTTCTCCTAACCTCCAGCCTAAACCTCCCCTGGCGCAGCCTGAGACTGTGTCCTCTTGTTCTGGTGCTGATTGCCTGGGAGAAAAGACCAACCTCTGCCTGTCTACAACCTCCCTTCAGGTAGTTGTAGAGAGCAATTAAGGTCACCCCTGAGTCTCCTCTTCTCCAGGCTAAGCAACCCCAGCTCCCTCAGTCTCTCCTCATAGGGCTTGTGTTTCCAAGCCCCTCACCAACTTTGTTGCCCTTCTCTGGACACACTCCAGCAAGTCAACATCCTTCCTAAACTGAGGAGCCCAGAACTGGACACAGTACTCGAGGTGTGGCCTAACCAGTGCAGTGTACAGGGGCAGAATGACCTCCCTGTTCCTGCTGGCCATACTGTTCCTGATGCAGGCCAGGATGCCATTGGCCCTCCTGGCTGCCTGGGCTTATTAATAATTACTATTATTATTTAAACTGATCACACATAAAACACAATGCAAGAGTTCATGTTGATCTTTACTTATGACTAATTGGAACTTTACAACAAGAATGCTATAGGAAGAAAGAAAAGGAAGAAATACTGCCATATTTTTTGTGCTTAAATGTTTTCAAGTAGAGATTTAGCTGGCAATTAACGTAAATGAAAAAAATCACAAACACCTCTAAACACCCTCTATGGCTTCTGCCTGTGTCATCATAGAAATCACTAGTTAGGAAACATTTCTGAGGCAATCAAGATGCTAAGAGAAAGAAAAACATTACAGAAAGATTTAAAGACTTCTTTATCTTGTTGCTTGGGAATCATATGACAGAGCCACAGAACCACAGAGGGGCTGGGGCAGGAAGGCACCTTTTGAGATCCTCTAGTCCAACACCTCTGATTAAACACAGTCAGCCAAAGCAGGTTGATCAGGACTGTGTCCTGGCAGGTTTTTGAATACCTCCAAGGATAAAGACTCAACAATCTCCCTAGGAAACCATCCTCAGAGTAAGAGAATTATCTTAATTTTAAATAGCATTTCCTGTTGTTTCTTGCCTTGTCACTGTGCACCATTAAGAGTCCAGCTCAACCTTCTGTCCTATATTACATCATGTGTTTTTACACACTGATGAAATGCCTGTGAACTTTCTCTGTTCCAGGATGAACATTCCCACTTCTCTCAGTCTCCTCTCATATATCACATGCTCTAAGCCTTAATCATCCTCGTGGCTCTGTTCTGGACTTACTCCAGTACCTATCTCCTTTATTGTGTGACCCAGCACTGGACCCAACAGTTGATATGTTTCCCATTTGCCATATTTTATAATCTTTTCCACTGAGTAAAAAAAAAGAAAAAAAAAATTTAAATCAATTAACTGAGTACCCTGGATCTAAAGCAGACAATGCTAAGAAGAAACTTCTCTTCATTTCCATGCCCCTCCAGCGGGTCTTGATGCCCTATATTTCTGGAAGTAGAGGGAACAATCCAGTCCTCAGCAATTTTTGTATTCTTTCTACAGGCTTTGGTTATGTTTTGCTGAGTTGCTAAATAAACCACACAAACTCTCAATTATAAACAAACAAACAAACCCCACCTTATGCAATGTTTTCTGCTTCCTAACTCTTCTGCTAAAGCATAGCAATATATGCAGTACGCTTATTTCTCTTTCTTGTCAAAAATATAACTGATGATTTCATCAGTGTGATTGGCACAGTTGTTGCAAAAAAAAAAGGATTTCTGAGCTTGTTTTCCCTGATGATCTTGCTTCTTCTGCAGCAATGTAATTATTCTGCAGCATTAGCTGTAGCAACTGTGAGATTCTAAAATGTTCTTTTTATTTTCACAGAATTTATCTAGAACTCAAAAGTTCTAGATAAGTTGTAAGAGAGGTTTCTTACAATTTTAAAATTATTATTATACACTGGGTGCAAATTACAGCAGAAATTGCCAGAAGGATGACCTGAGCTTAATTCTGATCTTACTCTCTGTGCTTCCAGCTATTCTGGGGCATAAACAAACTACCACTGTTGAACAGTCGAAATTTAAAGAGCCTGAATATATGCATAGACATCGTGTGTATGTGAAAACAGGAAATGAAACACCTGGGAAGTTTGAGGATCTAATTTTACATGTGTTTTGATACAAAGAGATCTTTATGCATTCAAGGGCCAGTCGGGCTCTGAGAATGTTGAGGTCTGCTAATAGATCTAGTGTGAAGTGTCCCTGCCCATGGCAGAGGGGCTGGAACTAGATGATCCTTGTGGTCCCTTCCAACCCTGACTGATTCTATGATTCTATAAAACAGTCAGAAAAATTTAGGCTATCATGCAATTTAAAATTTCTTTCCCAGTTAGATTTTTCTCAGGTTTTCAGCTTATTACAGACAGATCTATGTAATAGGCTTCCCTCCCAAGTCAACATATTAATTATTCATGCAATTAAAAAAAAATGCATTCAAATTTTAGCACTGTTAAAATTGGTGTAAAAGCTCTCTTTCAAGATTTATTTTTCACACCACATTTTTGAACTATAAATACATCTAGACAGAAGAAATTAGTCATAAAAAGGCATAAGCAAATGCATTGCAAAACCAACTATTATTACTCTAGATAAATTACATTGCAGTATGATTCTCACTGACATATCTAGGTACTGCTGGATGTTTGCTTTCCTATTTTATTTAAATATCTTCCCAAATGAATTTTCCCTTGTTTGAAGACTTTTTTATATCATACAAGATTTAATGCTCTATAACTGTTATTCTTGGTATGCCACACTCTGATAACATGGGTTCAAAATATAAATAATAAAAATATCTTGAATGGCTAAGAAAAAAAGAAATTCTGGATGATTATATTACTCCAAAGCAAAATCCTAATTTATGTGTGTACTTAGGATAACATAGATTTGTTTAACAAGACAAGATTTCCCTCCCCCACCCCCATTTTAAGACAAATATCCTAACACCCTCACATTTGCCAGCTCAAATGGTTATTTATTAGTAAGCATTCATTATTTACATCAACAATCTGAACAACAAGGCAATGCAAATGGAGTTGCCTGTTCTACTTTAGGATCATGAGAATGATCCTGTGAAGACATTTCATTTTTCAAAATGCATGGAAGTCAAGTATGGTATTGCAATCTGGTTTTAAAGTAGTTGAAAGGTGTCTGAGGCAGCTGCTGTCAAAAACCCCCACTATCTATGGATGTAAAAATAATTCACTATAAATAGTTAATTCACATCTGTAGTAATGTGCTTAATTCCTTATCTCACTAAGAGTTACAACAGATATTGAAGGATAATGAAAAACATATTTGAAAGACAAGAAGAAATGCAGGTGAAAATGAATAAATTTGGATTACACCATTTAGAAAAGATATAGGAGGATGTTTATCCTTATAATACAACATCTAGAGTTACCAAACTGAAGCACTCTTAATCTTTCAAAACTCATCAAATTTAAAACTAATGAGAGAAAATGTTGTGTAATCAGCAAGGCTACCCTTGCTGTATCAAGATGTTAGAAGATGTCAAGAGCTCAGAATTTCTCATTAGAGGAGCAGATGTCTCCTCATGAACAAGAACTTCTGAAGTTATGGGTTTGAAATTGAATTAAAAAGGTAAGTGTTGCTATAAAGTATGGGAGTTAGATCAATTGCCTTTATAACAGTCTTGAGTTAAAATCCACTACATTTTTTTCTCTTGTAAATTTTCCATCATTGTTTATTCTATTATCTCTTCCTTATCATGGATAAAACTTTGATCATGATCCTTCTTCCACATAGAAAACTGGAGATGTGGACACTGTTCTTTCACCACTCAGAGTAATAAATATACTAAAGCATATATGTGTTCCTTTTCTCCCAATCTTACTTCTGAGTTCTCCATAAAGGTTTCAGTGACTGTTGACATCCTTCATATCAACCATCATATATCCTTGCTCACTTGTATCACATACAAGCCAAGAATTACCCAGTTTCAGTGAAAATGGACAGTGATGTGCATTGGGGTAGTTGAATAGCCCTGAACCCCAGATTACTGAACTTGTGCAGAACTCAAAATGTTCATCACGGTATAGAACTTTAACCCAAATGTATCCATAAACTTTCTAATTTTCACTTTATGTCTAATTTTACATTCTATAGATAACTTTTTTCCTTTGGTATGGAGTTTTGTATGGTTTTAGTCTTTGCTCTTAATGAAAATATGAACAGTTGAGTGTGTGATTTACATTTTGTTCTGAAAAGCTCTGAAATTCATCACGATTCAAAGCACTTTGGTGAACAAGTTTCACACTCACAGATCAGCAGCTGAGAAGGCTCTGTTTTGCACACACAACCACTTTAAAAACAACTGCTCTTCAAATTCTCACCATGTGGCAACCATTCTTAGCTATTCCACATGCTGAAATAAGTTTCACATATCTTGGCTAAGGCCAGGAAATTTTGTCTCTTCTTCAGTGCTGCAGTAATATAATGTTTTTGAAGGTCTCTTCAATTAGCTTAAGTGATACTGTACTAGACCAGATATTAACACTTGCATGATCTGGTAACATAGTTAATGGAAGAATAATATTTACCTGAGAGATGGCAAAAAATGGCTGGTGGGACTTCAGTAACCAAAACCAGGTGCTTACACTGGTAAGGCATAAAAACAGTTCCAACGAGCTAAGGAACATCATTTGGTAGCATCCACAATATTCCCAGAATAAAAACAAAACCCCCAACAACTGCAAAAACAAACAAACAAACCCCAAAGCCAAAAAAACTTTTGCTTTGGGCATTGTATGAAATAAAATCTAATGCTAACAGGAAAAGGTGATAGCATGGCAAAAGGTGACTTAGCAGTGTCAATTTCATTCTCAGGTAAAATAATCAAAATGTCCACAATATTCCCAAGTATTGGAGTTGATAGTGACAGGATAATAACTTGCTGAGCTTTTTTGGTTTTGAGTGACTGATCTGATCTAGATGTGTGTAGAAATGCAGTAATGTGGAAGATAGAAAAATCTCACTCTAGAGTTCAAATGACACTTTAGCTGCACTAGACACAGAAGTGTATAATGCTTCCTTCAGACATATAAATTCAGCTTATTGATTTTTTTTGTCAGCACAATGTTTTATATTGTAAGCAAATTAGCACATTAGCACACTGTACTTCAAGCAACCTTGCTATCTTCAAAAATTAGGCAGTCATCTTTACATAGACAAAATTATTTTACTCATGCCCTTGTTATTAAGTTCCAGAAATTATGACGGAAATAATTCTCCCTACACAAAATCTTCTCAGCATCTGAATACTTTCAACATCGTTTAAAGTTCCTCTAACAGGAAGGAGAGTCTATTTTATTTAAAGTGACTTGAAACTGAGTGGAAACATTGCTTTTTTCCTCTTTCTTATATTAATCCAAAATGATAGCTATGAAAATCTCTATAAGATGCTAAGAACTTGAAACACAACAGTGGTGCAAACATTTATGAAACTATTTTTTTATGCATCATTTCCTCACCACAATAATGCTATTTTTCACTGTTGTACAATTCCTCTTAGTGCCACTTTGTGTTTTCAGTGTTCATAGGAAAGTACCCTATTCAGCATAATTACTCACTTTGGAGATGATCAGCAATTCGGCTCATGAGCACCTCTGAAAATTATCTTGTCTGCAGAAGGCATTTTCCTGCAAGTGCAACATATTAGGTTTGCAGAAAGGAGCATTTTGTCTTTTTTCCTTATCTCTCTCCTTTCCTGTCACCACCCCAAATTTGGTAATTATTCCAGGACAGGTCCATGTCCTTACAGCTCTTTACCACTTATTTCTAGACAGATGGCCACTCTGATCTTTCTTTGTAACTCTGCCATTATCCTAGTTTCCTCTAAAATCCCTCTAAGAATAATTTTAGCTTCCTTCCTTAACATTTCAGTTTATGTAAGACAAGTAAGCAAATCCAGCTGGATCTCTTGGCAAGTTGTACACAGAAAAACATGTATTTCAGTATAAATATCCATTATGAAATCGTCACCAAGATTTAAGTTTCTGTATTTATTTACATTTGCACTGAACATGCAATCATCAATCAATTTAAAAATACAGTAAGCCTTTCTAAAACACCATAGAGAAGTTTTTTGACAAGTTCAGTTGCAGCAAGTTTACAGATGTTCTAAACTGATTAAAGTGCAGTGATAATAGCTTAAAACGGTTCTGTTCCCAGGGCCTAATTTTGCCACTTTTATTCATGCCATCAGATAAGGTACTGTATAAACAATCTCACAGAGTGAAAAAAAGTTAGTAACATGCAGTAAATTAATTCTTGCTGTCCTTTTGCTAACATCACTGGTAGAAAAACATTGTAGAAAAGCTGTATGCGACAGCACAGTTGTAGAAACTACTGTGTGACAGATAAAAGACAGAGAAGTTACAGATAGAATCCACTTAGATTCTTACTGATAGAATCCACTTAGATTCTGAGTATGGTATCCTAAAAGATCCAAGGTGCAAATCAAACATGTATGTAATACTAGGTAACATTTTTCCCCTGAGATTTTTCCATCAAGTCTTTTCAGTCACCAGAATTCTATTTTAATTGCTTTGAGAACCTATCAAAGTTGATTTCTCCACCTCTGGAATAATTGCCCCAGCAGGATAACTAGTGTTCTTCTAGATATTGCATGTCTTGGCTGCTCACAAGAGATAATAATTTCAGTTTATTTCTGGTCTTGTTTTTAAAATGTACATAGCATTAAAATACGTTTGTTTTCTGCCAGCATATTTGTTATTCATGTGCTATTATTCCAGAAATCATGTTTTCTAATCTTCTCTTCTAAGCACAGCCATTAAACTCCATGTCAGGCTTCCCACGTTGAAGAAGAACGCAATTAGCCGAAGAATGGCAAATACTACAGGTATGTTGTTATTGATGTCTGTTAGTGTTTTACAGCACTTTTGAAATGCTTATATTTGGGTTCAGAGTACAGTCACTGTACTCTGAACTGTACTCTGTACAGTACTGTGTACTGTATGACACCCAGTGTCATACAAATGTGGATGGCAGAAAAGCTGCACACTTTTTCTGCCTTTTTCTAATCTCTGTGTGACCTCATTGTGATAAGCTGTTGTGGTTCAGTACCATATTCTTTTTTAGAGACCTGCCCTCTGTACAAATGAGTTGTTCAAGGAACAGTAGAAACAATGAAGCGCTGCCTACTGAAGTACTTTGTCCCGTCCTCTCCATCCCTCCACTGCATGGTCTCAGGAGCTGTGCATATACCTTGTAGGTGGTATATGAAACAGAGTACTTCAAGCTACATGTCTACTGGCAGATGAATCACCTGTTGCCTCTTCCTTCACTTGAGGTCTCTGTATCTTACAGTAGTACTACAAGAATGTGATTACCTTTGAGACATATTCATCTTCTGCTGTTTTGCTTCATTGCTTCAAAGAGAAGAGCATGTTCCTCTTTTCCTTGAGATACTGGACTAAACCCAGATGTCTCCAAATGCTGTAGCAACATAGCGCGGATAGTCGACAGGGTGAGCTCTGTTTACTGTTGCAGACTAGTAACTAGGCAGACTTCTCAGAACAAGGAGTCCTGTTTGGAAACAAAGTACATGTTAAAGAAAGAATTGGCCAGTCAGATCTGATGTTGCAGAAATTCTCATCACATTTATGATTTAAAGTAATCAAACTTGGGATAGCAGCATTTTTTCTATTATATTTAGTTCTCACAGGGAAAGGGACTTCCCAATTGCTTTCGTGTCTGTGCACATTAAGGTGTTTCTGTATTACTTTTGGCCCTTCATTAAAGCAGATGTTAAGGTATGCATGCAAGTTCTTTGGGTTTATGTATTAATACATTATTATTATTATTATTATTATTATTATTATTATTATTATTATTATTATTATTATTATTATTATTATTATTATTATTATTATTATTATTATTATTATTTTATCTATTTATTCCACTTTTACTGGATGGTAGCACTCCAAATACATTAAAACCAAAGCCAGATTTGACAAATTTGCCCTTGTATTAAATTCATAATGAACATTTCTTACTTTTTGCCCAGTAATATATATATATATATATAAAATCTAATATTTGTTTTCATCATTTTTCTATATTCTCTCTTAATGATGTCTATTTCTGTAATTGGGTCCTGGGGCTGATGGAACCTTCTCACTTGGAAAACCTCCTTAACCAAAATACTGACCTTTGTTGTGCTCACTTGGACCTCCACTAAAGGTCCTAGCCAAAAGTTTCTGCAGTTAGGCATCTCTGTCAGCATTTGGGAGAAGAATAGCTCCTAATTACAAATGCAGTTCTCACCTAAAAGGCTTTGATGAAGCTGCCATAGTTTGGGTTTCCAAAATGGTATGAGGAATTACAATTGCATTCTCTTAATTTCATACTGGGTTACAAAAGTCTTTCGTTTCAAGAGCAGGGCAATGTGGTGTGGAGTTGAGCAATAAGGTTCTGATTTATGTGGTGCAGATTAACCCACCAATGGGTTAATCCCTCTTCCAGCATTTCCTGTACATATTCCCAACATCATCCTAGGAAGGACTCAATTTTGTCACATACCTTGTTGACCCCAGCAAGATCTGAGTAGATTCCTCCTATATTTCATAATTTTGTATGACTACTGAGCAGCAAGAGTCAAGCCAGAGATACCAATTGTGTCATCTGTATTATCTTTCCACAGAAGGACTTTTAAATCTATCATCTTTGTCCTTCTCTACCTTTTCCTCTTGAAAAGGGAGGGGAAAAAGTTTGGGAAAAATCATTAAGAATGTGTTCATTTGGAGGACTCTTTTAACTACCACCACTGCTGCTCCACATTAATATAAATCCACTTCTATCTCCTTCCATGTATCTATCATACAGGTCGTGACAAATTTATAGAACCTGCTTTGGAGATCGTAGTTCAATCAACTCCCCTCTTTCCCAGATTACCTCTTCGAAGCCGAACTGGACAAACCCCACCTCTTTAGAGCAAGGTTGTTGGGCGCTTTTTTTTCAATTATTTTAGTTTTCCCTCTTACAAAGCATGTCCTCGGGGAGAGAGCACTAAGGCAGCAAAGAAAGTAAGCGATTTAGTTTTTTTTAATGGGTTTCGTTTCAGGCAGTCATAAACAGCAGAGGTGTGCTAATAACGAAAGTCAGACCGGGTTAATTCCTAGACAGCGAAACGCCCAGCTGTGAGCCCACCGTGTTTAGCCCAAAGACGCGGCGGTACGCGAGGCTCGTAGCGGTCCCGCTTCCCACCGAGACTACAGGGCGGTCCCGAGCGCGGGGAATCCGTGAGGCTCCCGAGAGCCACGCGGCAGAGGGCGGCATGCACCCGCCGCCCTCCAGCGGACGCCTCACGGGCAGTCGATGGGGGCGCCGCCACCGCGCACCAGGACACTGCTGGGAGGACCGCGGGTGACAGAGGCATGCCAGCCTCTCGCTGCTCTCCCCTCGCCCTCGCAGCCGAAGCGCCGCTTTAGGCTCTGACTTCCCAGAAAGCTCTGAATTCCCAGAAGGATTCTCTGTCAAGCCGCCGCCTCTCCCTTTAGGCTGTCTCGCCTCAGGCGACGGCGGTGGGAAGCAGACTCCGAGTGGCAGCGATGGCGAGGCGACAGAGTTGCCTCACCCCCTCGAGGAGGCTACCAGCGAGGCGGGAGGGAGAGATCCTTCAAGCTTGTCGCCGCCTCTCACAGCAGCGGAGGAATCTGCCAGTGCTACCGCTTGTCGGTAGCTCGGCTCTGAATGTGGCGCGGAAGGATCAGCGCGGGCCGCTTTGTGCCCGCCTCCTGCGCGGCGGCCGCTGCCTCCCCGATATAGTGCGGCACGGGGAGGCGCTGGTAGTCACTTGGCGAGCGGCGCTCCGCGGGTGCGGGGCTGCGCAGGCGGCAGCAGGGTTTGGCGGTGCTGGTCGAGCACATCCAACTTGGAACTGTCCACCGGCGCGAGCTCCTGAACATGAACCTCCTGCCTTTCTACCTGCTCGGATTGCTCCTCGGTAGCGGGCAAGGTAGGACCGGGGCTGCCTTCCTTGTGGTGTTGGTTTTTCTTTCCATTAATTATTATTCTTACCTATACTGAGTGCTCGCTCAGGTTAGCATATAACCGGAAAGGAAATGGAAAAAAAGAAAAAAAAAAAAAGGAAAAAAAAAAGGCGATCTATCACCTTGGGACCCAATTTAAGAGGACCTCAAACTTGCTTCATCGTTTTCCCTTTCCCCTTTTCGCTTTTTCATCTTTTTATTATTATTATTTTGTAAGTCTGCAAGTGCTGTCATCTGTAAGGAAAAAAAAAAAAAGCTCCAAGGTGCTAAGTGCACTTAGCTGTTGTACATGGGGTTTCGCCTTTTTGCTGTTTTTCTTCGTCCTTTTTTTTTCCCCCCCATAAATTGGGAGGGAGATCAAATGATTAAAAAAAAAAAAAAAACAAAAAAAACCCACATCTGTCAGGGGTCGTGCTTTAAAATACGAGTCTGCTTGAGCAAAAGTCAACGTTGGCTTCATTTTCAGGAGCGAAGTGCTGCCGGTACGGCTGGTGAGAAATCTTAACGTGAAGTCTTCCCTGTTGGGGTTTCTTTCTTCTCTTCTCAAGACCGTTCCGCTCGCTCTGCGGGGACACCGAGCCCCTCGGCTCGCAGCAGCGGGGGGTGTGCGTGGGGATGTGCTGATGTGGGGGCACAGCCGAGGGCGTGTGCGCAGAACTGGAGACTTTTGTCAATGAAATAACGCCGCGGAGGCAGGTGTGTGTGTGTGTGTGTGGAGACGGGGCGTGCTGGGGTTGCGCCTCTGGGCACTGTTCTTTTTGCAGATGTATATGCCTTTATAGTCCACGCAACGCTTCGATACCTGGCGGCTGTGGTGCGGCTGGCGTTTTGGCGTCTGTGCGGTTGTGGGGTTTTGGTGGTGGTGTTTGGTGTTTTTTTTTTCTTTTTTTTTTAACAAATATTTTTAAATGACATATTTATTTATTTAGGATGCCACCGGTGTGGTTACTTGAAGATTTGTGCTACTTTAGGAGGCAGGAAGGGGGAGGGCCGCCGGGAGCGTGCCGGTGCGCGGCGTGGCTCGGCGAGGGTGCCCCGCGGTGTCGAGGGGATCGTTTGCGGTGTTTCCCAACTGTTCGGGCAAGTTTCTGGCGTTCATTTGAGGCCGAACCGGGCCGCTGAGCCTCGACAGGGCTGCCAGTGCCTCCTCTGAGAGACTTATGAAAGCGCAGCGTTGCCCGCACCTGAGGGGATGGGCAGGAATCCGCAGTCGGGGCCTTTTTAAGGGGAACTTAGGAGGGGGGTGGGAGCTAAAAAACCCAAAACACCAGCAAAACCCAGATGGTTGTCAACGGAGGCTTGGGAACGGCCGGGAGCGACCCCTTGGCGACTGCTGCTGCCGCCGCTGCCTTGCAGCAGGGGGCGGTAGAGCTCCACGGCGGCTGCGGCCGATACCCCGCACCGGGACGGGGGTGCCTTTGCCTGCTTCTCGCCTTCGTCCGCCTCCGTGCGGGCACCGCTGAGGCTCCCCGGAGAGCGGGGACGCACGGGCACCCGAGCTCCCGAGCTCCGGGGCTCTGGCTCACCCAGACGCTACACGGAGTCTGATGAGTGATCTGTTGAGATCTGTTGTGCCTGAGAAAGGGGGGGAGGGGGCATTGTGCCTTGAGGTATTGACACTGCAGCTCTGAAGGTCTCCTTCAATGTATTTACCGCCTAACCTCGTACCCTATAAGCATTTTGTCGTGGTGATATGTAGCAAAGAGCCAACACACGCCCTCAATTTATTGAAGAATGTTTCTGTGCTTTTGCCACCTCGGGAGGAGCTCTCGACGTCTCACAATTAGCCGCGATTCATAAACAAGTCTGGAGGTTTTTCAGCACAGCCAGCACTAGAATGGCAAAAGAAACGGGAAAGCTTCCTTCAGACTTTGCATTGGTCTATCTGGGTGTAATGTGTGTAGCGGAGATGTGTTCCGTGGTTTCTCTAACGGAGGAATAGTAGGAAGCTAGTTTGTGGAGTGTAGTTACTGCTGCGTAGGAGGAGTACATAGTATTGATATCTTACTATCGCAGATGTCAGGAGATAAATAGCAGAGTGAAACACTTTATACTATTGAACTGAGTTTTAAAAATTATAGGGGGATGGATATGAGGGGGGAGCTGGAAAGGAGAGCTGAATATCTGTTGTGTTGGTAGTAAGTTTTTATTATCCAATTAAAAAGCATTTTTTTTTTTCCCTCGGTTGATATTTTTATGTGTGTGTATTTTGCTTTGGTTTTGTGTTTTGGCATAAGGGGAGTAGGATTTTTGAACTGTTTGTAGAAATAGCAGTAACATGCAGACTCAATCCACATCAGGGGATAGTAAATGGGAATGGGAAGACATCCGCGTATGAAGAATATTCCCATTTAGGTTGCTAAGGGAGAGGAAAATTCTCCAGTGTTGGGTTGTTTGGGATTTTTTGTGTTGCCTTTGAATTTTTTTAATAAGCATCATTGTGGTGAGTGATTGACTGTGTGTTTTTATTTTGGACACCTCCCTGGAGTAATCTTGAGAGCTACTTGAAGTGAATCAAATAATTTGAAAAGCTATTCCAAAAACTTGGGATCTATCATCTTTCAGGAATGCAGTGGCGGGGAACACATATCATCAACTGAAGGCTGTGGTGTTTGTGACATTTTTGTTTTGTTTTTAAGAAAATTAGTGTTATCAGAGCATTAAATGATGATTATGACTTCTCTGTCTCTTCTTAAACATCAGAAGAGTATGGAGAGTTAAGAAAAAGCCCATAACTAGATTTCAATCCTTTGACTTTAAAATATTAAAAGTCTTAGGCTAAGGATTTATATTTCCAATGATAGAGCTTTTTCTTTAGGAAGTGGTGGTATTAAATGCTGAGGAGAGGGGATCGTGATGTATTTGCTCCATTTCAGAAAATCGAAGCATGTTGAAAACAAGTAGCAGACAACAGTCCCCTCCCCCAGCCCCTTAAGTGAAGAACTTATGGATGTCATAATTATCTACCAGGGCCAAATGCTCCCTTTCCTAATTTCATCACAAGGAGGGGAGGGTTAACTGGCAATGTTAGGCTAAAAGAAAGGGATTTTTTTCTTACCCTTTCAAAGATGTCCAGACAATTCATCCAGAGTGAAAGCCCCAAATTTAATCAGCTTTGTTTGAGTAAAAAATTAAACAAAACATCCTTCCTTCCCCCCCCCCCCCCCCCCCTTCTCCAAACCAACAAAATAGTCTGCTCCACTCTGTAATATGCTTTCTAGCATATCTAGTGATACAACACTCAGAGGAGGAGGTTTTTACTGGTGTCTGGGAACACTCACTCAAAGTGGATGAAATGGACATCTTCCCAGACTGCAAAATCCTATTTCTTTCATCACTCCACATAATAGACATTTCTTTCAGTTAGTAATTTTTTGTTAAGCTGAAGTAGAAAATGGTTTGCTTGTAGAATTTTTGTGCTCTTTCGGGAGATTCATAGGAGTGTGGACTTGGTCACTTGTAGTGCTTTAAGTTTCCTCTTTTCACTGCTTTGTTACTGAGTTTAGTTTTGTTTTTCCTGAAGAGTTTCTCTTTACAAATGTTTATAAGGGATTGTTTGTTATTAAGGAACATCCCCCAGAAGAGATGCCAGCATGTGTGTTGTTCACCACAGTGCAGTTCCTTTCTAGAATCCTGTTTCTGTCTACTTTTTGAGTGGGCAATCCATGAAATTTGGAATTTTTTGAGTCAATGAGTTTGTCTCCTGGATTAAGAAGAACTTTAAGCAGAAAGAAATGTATCCTGGTACTTCAGGTAACTATTGTTTTCTGCTACCAGTTGATTTATACAACTGCATTAAGTTTTACTACCCTCCCTTCTTTTCACCCTTGAAAAATAATTCAAACAAAACCTAATGTTCGGTTTGCTTGTTTAGCCTATATAACTCCTCTTTATGTGGAATTTATGAAATTCTAGGTATCTGCCTGAAAATAAGCCTTTGCTGATGTGGCCTTCTAAAAGATTGACTTAAGAAGGGATGAATGTGAAATATGTAGAGCTTTATTTCATGCACTCCTATATAAAATAGACTTAGAAATATTGTTATCATTTGCAATGGCTCTAAATCATGAAGAGCATGAAAGATAAAATCATAGAGATGAAGCTTCGAAGTCTTTTCTAAGAGCATAATTTTTACTCTGTTCCTCTTAAATAAATGCATAAACTATGCTATATAGGTAATTATATTTATCTCTGGGAATATTATTGGAGTGTTTTGACTAACGTATGTATGATTTGCCTTTCATGGTCTTCTTTTTCAACAAGTATTTTGAGAACAAATATTGTTTGCCCTTTCACTGACCTTTCCTTGAGGTACCTTTTCCATGTGATTCATGTTTGCTTACCAATGTTTTTCTTCCCATTTACTCTAGTAATCCTCCAGTTACATTCTGCACTTCTCATTTGAATCCATTGAGTCAAGTTAACGTTTTGGGAAATGTGTTTTAACTACACTAGTTTGTGGCTGTGAGCTAAAAATCCTTTATTGAGAGTAGTACATTTCCAGGTAAAGAATACGAACTGGTACTCATATGATAAACAGCTTATACCAAGTGATCGATGCCAGATGTTTTCTTTGTGGTTTTGTTTATTTATTGTTTTTGAAAATGTGTACTAAAAATAAAATGAGGATGGTATTCTAGATGAAAGATATCCTGAGGTATCACATGTCATCTGAATTTTATTTTGGATCATCTGAATTTTATTTTTGATATCACTTGAAACACAGAAATGGGAGGGACACAAGAGAAAACTCAGAGGTATCCCGATGTATTCAAATCTGAAACTCATTGGAGTCTGGTAGACTAGATCCAGGCCTATTAGTATGTAATATATCTTGTTATCACTTTCTGGTTTGACCTAATCAATTAATCATGACCTAATTCTGACCTAGTAATTGTGTCCCATCCTGTCTCTCCCTCCCCTTGGTGTAGTCATTGACTTCCTAGTTTAGGTATTTAACTAAAATAATTCTATTTAATAAATCATAAAAGAGAGACATAAAAACTAATATAAAGAGGGGTGAGCAGTTTATCTGGCTATAGCTATTTGCAGTGACAACTGTTTTATAGTAAAATGTTTTTGTAGTGGAAAAGAAATCTCTTTGAAAGTTACTTTAAAATTTTGTGCAGGGAATACATGTGCATACACAACCCTGCATTTGAGTAGCTCCATGGAAGCACCACTGGTTGCATAATTTGGAGGGTGCCATGCCAAGTAGGAGGAGTCAGTTGACTTCACTGGGTTTTGAATCTCTCGAGTATGTGAAAGCATCTTTTGAAATGGCAAGAGGTAAAGGGGTTTAATTTTTGAAATAGCATGAGATGGGACAATACTATCCATGTATACTGCTGTTATGATCTAGAAAGTTCTGGTTAATAGAAAATTACCTTTGCTTTCTATAAAGAGTATAAACATTGACATGCCAGTCTATGTTTATTTAAGATGTAGTGTCTCTTTTCCAGAGAAAGGAGGGGGAAGAAGTAACTCTTTCTTTTGCCCTGTTATTTTTATTCCTATCTGAATTTTCACTGCAACTTTGCAGAGGTACATTCTTTTTTAGTGTTCTAATTACCTGAGTAGTATTTGCTAAAGTGCAGACAGAGGTTGATGAATAACTTAATAATTCAGCAAAATTCAAAGCAATACTTAATCTGCCTTTCGCATATGAATAACTTACTAGTGTGCAAATGAAAATTCCCTTTTCAAGATGACCTTTCTAGCTGGCTAATAATGAACTGGTTATTTGCATTGCAGTTGTATCCTGAGTTCAGCTATGAGCTGAAATTCATACTTGGAATTCATATATGAAACTTACTCAGGAAGTTTCTGTCTTTATTACTTTGCCCAAGAGGTGCCATTTGGAGCATAGTATGAATTCAGTTTAAACAAAATCATTGCCATCAATTTTCTTGCTACTAAAATACATTGGACCATATTCAGTCAAGCTGCAAGCAATTTCAAACCCATTAACTTCGTAGACCTTTACCATGGCTGAATTTGGCTGGTATGAAGCCAACAATATTTTAAAAGCGAGACATAAAGCAGTGCGTGTAGATTCTTGTGGCATGTATGTATAGAAACAGGTAGGGAGAGGTAATTCTGTCTGTTATTATGAATAACTTTCTGTACTGATCACACAATTATTTTTTCTTTCTCTATTGTAACAGGAAAGATGTAATCCAAACTGCAATGTTATTATGTCAATATTGTATGACCTTAATTAGTTAAGGCTAAATAAACTAAAGGTCCAGGGACATGTTAGCTATGCTGAAGGCCAGTTAAAAGGAATAACATAATAAAGCATTATGTTTAAAGTTCTTAAACATCCCATACTCGGACTAACGTGCTTATTGGATCAGAACAAAGATTGATGTACTTCAGTGACCTCAATCCAGCAGACTCAAGGCAAGATCTGTAAAGAAACAGAATAAGGATGAAACAAGGACAGTGTGAGGCTCATTTCAGTTCACAGTGCAACATTCAGAGATGGTTCAGGTTGTATCTATGTCATCTTTCTTAATAATCTTGGCAGATCTTTTTGGCATGATTTTGTTCTTAAATCTGTCAATACTTTCATCTACTTGGTGTACCATGTCAGCAGCAAACAAGGAAAAAAGCCTGAAAAAAATGTTCAGTCACTTAGTTGCTGTATTGTAACTAATGGAATATAATACTAATTCCTTGCTCAACTCTTCCATTACATTCCTAATGGTATGTACCATAGAGAAGCTACCTATCTTTTGTGTTGTAGGCTCAGAACTACATGTTGTATTCGTGGACTTTCCAGTAATTTAATTACTTTTTTGGTTTTCTTTGGTATTTTTCTTACTTTTGACAATTACTTTATTTTCCTAGAGTTTTGGTAATGGGTATCTTAATTCGACAAAAAGCAATTTGAAGTACTTGAATATTAAGCCTGCATCAGGCCAATTGTAAAACTCCTCTTTGTTCACAAGCACCTCTTTTGCACTGTAGTCAGTGTTGCAAGTTCTGCCTTACAAAAGAGTGTGGCCTAAAACTGAGTAATTACGCTGTTGAAAAGAGTGCTGAGAGAGATTTGGCTACTATGAAGATGACTCCAAGGAATGAACACACAGAGTGCAGATACACTTGAAAGGAAAACATGGTATATGAATAAATGGATATCAGCTGGGTTAAAAAAATAAAGTGGTGAAAAATAATTTCTAGACAAAAAAAACAGTGACTGGAGCATAGTAAGAGCAAGAGCAAAGAAGTATGATTGCTCTTAAGAGAGTTCTTTATTAAGTTGTAAAAGGCTTAAGTTGTAAAATGGGTCCTCAGAATGTCCCAGAAGACATATAAAGGTTCTCAAGACATAAGGGGAAAAAAATCAAATTGTGCATAGTTTATGGAAAATGTAACTATTTGTTTTAAGCCTGTTAATAGGTGTTAGATAGCAGACATTACTTCTTCAAGCAGTAAAAATTGACAGTTTCTTTGGTACCTGCAGGTTACACTGCAAGTACACGTTGGTACCTGCATCATTAGATGTCCGTATATGAAAAAGAAAACAATAATGAACCCCCCCACAATTCTCTATAGTTGTTTCTGGGAAAAGTAAAAAAAAAACCCAGATGCTTGGGTATTAGATTTTTTAATTGTTTTTTAATATCTGAAATCCTTGTCTTACCTGCTTATGTTTCTTATAAAGTATAAGAAAACTAGACTTAGAAAATGAAGTCTTAAATGATTTAATTGTATGCTCAACAATAATACACAAATAAAATTGCACAATACTAAAACTGTGGGTTTTCCTTCTCATCTGTATGATTTTTTTTTGTCAGACAACCATATTTCAGAATAGAAGGTTTGCTTTTGATGCTTTTTATTTGCTTTTTGTTCCTGTAAGTCTTATCTGAGATATGAAATTCAGTGGCCATTGCCATCAGTAATAAATAGTGCAAAAAATCATGGACTCCTGTGCTTTCTGTCTTGGGGAATAATATCCTAACTTTAGATTTATGGGAAAAAAAAAAAAACACCAACAAAACCCCAAAGGTTAACTTGTTCCAGTGAAGACTGCCTATAGTATAATATGAATGCTACACTTATCTCTGGCCTGTATAGTTTAAGAAAATCACGTGTGCACCCTGCAGCCATGGAACTCCTACTGAGGTCTATGGGAGACTTGGGTGCCAAGAGTACTGTTTCAAGGGTTATACTGATTGCAACTTCAGGGTCTGATTGAAGCTTTCAGGAGTTGTATAGTTGCCATATACGTTTGTGGGAGTCTTGATTTCATAAAGAATAGAAAATCAAGTTCTAAGTTTGTGTGTTTCTATCTAGTAGGTGTGTTTGTAAAGTAGTACTGGCAAATATGGGTCTAATCTAGCAGCACTAAAGAACTAAGAACTGAAGGGACATTATGGTGTGCCATGGTCTATGATATATGAGGAGACAATAAAGGATATTTTCCAGTGGTACTTTCTTTTTTGCTTTGTTTGGTTTGTCTTTTAAACAATAACATCAAAGACATATTGCAGGTATTGTAACCTACTGATTCAATTTTCTCCCTATGAGAACAAGTAAGAAATTTGAGATTTGTGCAAGTAATCATTATGGTCATTTAGATGTTTCATCCCAGATCATAGCTGGTTTGGGGAGTTTGCTTTTTTGTGCTTTGGAGAGTTTTGATTTACTCATTTGTTCTGGTCTGTGGTGTTGTGACACTAGTCAAAATTGTTCCTTAGGCATTCAGTATTCGGGTCATGCCTGTAGGTCTGTAAGCGTACTGTCTGAGTGATCAGATGTTAAATGGATTTCTGCCAGTTTATGGCAGTTCCACACACTAGGTTCAACAGCTTTTTAGCATTTAGTCAAAATAATCCTCCTCAGCACCTTTGCAATACATTCCTGTGAATGTCTTTGGATTATACAGCCTGTGTGCACAGAGAATTTACATTGCTTTGTCTGAGAACTCATAGCTGATGTTTTCAATACAATTCTCCTAAATTCATGGTAAACTTGTTCTGATTTTTACCATTCTTAAACTTAAATGTACAGATGTCTATTTATCACATTTCAGTTTTGCGTGATGCAGTTCTCAATGCATAATTTGCTTGTGTGCTGATAATTTTAAACTAAGTTTTGATAATTTTTTAACTTCTTTCTGTATCAAATCCAAACATTAGTATCGTAAGTGCACTCTAAAACCTCAGGGACTACCTGCAGCCCTTTATATTCCACACTCACTCTGTTTGGTTTGTGTGTTGTTTTGTGCTTTTTTCCATCCCAGGTACATGAATGAACACTTTATCTGCTGTATGTAAGAGCAGGTATGGCTGTGGAAACTATGTAGATAAGAAGAAATATTATTTCCTGTGAGTTGTGCATTTTGCATTTGTAGCTACTTAGGATCTCAGTTTAAAAGACCCAGATGAGCAACCACATCTAAACAACATCTAGATGCATTCCTCTTCAAGAGAAAAGTCCTTTTGCTGCTAGGTTGAGTTATGATAACTTCTTCTGTAGAAGGTGCTTGGTTTCTTCAAAGAAGATACATTTCTCTGATTGTTACTAGGTTTAGTGTTTAGGGTGTTTTGTGCGTGTGTTTTTGTGTGTGCTTGTTATGCTTTTGGTTTTTTGTTTTTGAGGGGAGACTATTAGAAGTAAAGTTTTGTTTTAATGGTCCAAGTGTATTTTAAAGCATCCCACAAGGTTTGACACAATGGCTTTGAAAGAATTTATTTTTAAGACTGGAACACAAGCCTTTCTTGGATGTATCTTCTGTGTGACAAGTCTTTTGTATTTAGCACCAAGTTGTGTGTTCTGTCATAACACTGAAGACTGAATAAAGGTCAATTGGATAGTTTTTAACAGGTAGCGTGAACCTGGTAAGAGCCATGTTTGTAGAAATGATGACATGCTGTGCAGTGTCATTTTTTTTGGGTTAACATCTGATTCTCCTCTTTTTTACCCACTTTGATTGCTTCTCTTGCAAGTAGGCAATCATGAGGCATTTAAAATTCTGGGAAGAGGTAACCTAGGCATTCTCACAAGGGTTCATTAGATTCAGGAAGATTTAGAATAGGCATGCTGTTTATATTCCCATTTGAACTGTAGGCACATTTCCAAATGTAAGTTTATTTTGCTTGAATTATCAAATAAATTTTAAAAGTTTCTTAGAGTGCTGTTACCTGAGGCTTTTCTGAAATTCAGTCCTAAAAATAGCTGCACAATTATGACAAATAATTCCTAAACCATCAAAAATTGGAACAAAAGATTTCTAACCAGTTGGTGGTGGGGAGAAATGCACAGTAAATCAAAAGCTACTTTTTACAATAAACATTTTTATTCAAAACATTTGCATTATCAGCCTGAGTTTAAATGTTCATGAAAGATCTTTGTTCTTAACCACATGAGGAATTATTTTATTTTCTTTTTAGTCTTGGCATTATAAAAATACTTTTGGGGTTCTGTTGTCTTACAAGAAGTAAAATGAGAGCGAAACAGTTGACCTTAAACTGATTGGGTTAATGCTGAGCTTTTCCCTGTGTCCATTTGGCAGCATTTCTTTTCTTTAGCAGTGTGTCCATTCATTTGTGTTGTGCACTGCAACTGTGTTATCTAACCTGAATTTTGGAGGTATGATGTTATGGAGGTAAATTTTTCTGTAGTAAAACTTTTTGCTTCCAACTGTTTGGCAGTGCAGATGGCCAGTGTACAACCTGGCAATAAAAAGGGATGATTCAACTGAAAAATTCAATATGTGATTTGCTGGTAATTAAAAGCAACAAGTAAACATTTTTTATTATTGGAGTGTAGTACATGTCTTTTAGAAAGTTCATGTGAATATATGCATGTGAGTCATTCAGTGTCTTATGTATATATTCACATAAAATCTGTTGTAACTGGCACAAATGGCATCTTTGACCTGAAAAGAGAAGCTGAAGGAAGGCTAAGTGAGGATGGAGACTTCAGAAATATTTTCTACAGATCAAGGAAGTTGAGGCCACTTTCTTTTTTTCTTTAGGGTTCTCTACTAAATAATGTGTTTTCCATAATTATCTGTTTGGGATTGTTGATGGATTTGAAAATTACTCCCTTGTACTTGTCTTTAGAACATGTGTGCCACCCAGTATCAGTGACATGCTGAGGATTCCACAGTATGGAATGTACTAATCCTCACAGCACCTCCAGCCTCACCATTAGAAAAAACAGGGAATTATGTTAGCAGGTATGGCCTTTTGTTCTCTTCTAGGCAGCTGAAAACTCTCCTTGTACATGTTCCAAATTAACTGAAGACAAACTAGCTCCAAATCTGAAAATGAAACTGCCATTCCTTGTGACAGTTCTTGAACAAACTATTGTTATGACTTATTAACATTAGAAGAGCGTTGTTGTGATTACAGACACATAAATTGCTGTTAGGTTGCATCTTGCCAAGTGGGAGTATGTGTCTGCTTACCAAAATTGTTTTGACATGTGCACAGCAAGATAAAGGCAGGATGGTGCAGAGATCTTCAAGTTAAAGAAAGCCAAAACCAGTACATCTATTTGGCACAGGGTCATCATTACAGCACAGAGTGCCTACTCCTGTCAGGAACGGGGCACCAAGTAAATAGTTTCATTGCTGTAGACTATGTCTATGGACTGAAGCTGAGTTAAAGTGTCTCTGCATCATACTAACTCCCATTTGTGATACTATTGTCATAGGCACAGTTAGCTTGGTCCACAGCTGTGTGCATACAGTCTAAATAGAGGTTATGCAGAGTAATATATCGCATTCAGTCTTCACAATCTTTAGACTGGTGCTCTAAATGTTGAGTAGTCCTTTTGGCTCTTGATATGTTATCCCATAACTTCTAGGAATCTACATTGGCCTTTATTTGGAGCACTTAGATATTTTACATTTTGTTTGAGTGTGCCTATGCAGTTTATATTCATAAAGCAAGAGTCAAACTGTATCCTGTCAGAAGACAGTTCAGTAGCACATTCCAGCTGGTGTAACTCAGAGGACATGAGCTATTCGAAAGGAAATTCCAGCATTATTAAATCAGTAATACTGGAAGTGTTTTAAATTTAAGTCATTACTTTATCTTCAATCAAATTGTGTATTAGTTATTTATACAAATAAAATCAGAATTTAGATCAAATAGATGGAACACCAACCATTCCTAGACAGTAGGATTTATTCCAACCTGGTTAATTCTATTCTATTCTAATTCTAATATACGTTTAAACAGAAAAAAAATGATTTCTTGAAGTATGAGAGACCATATTTTTCTTCTTACATTGCTAGCAGGTGGGAAATCTGGGTTCTCCCCCAGTGAAGCCTGGTGACTTAATACATAAAACTTTGTTTGTGTCTCAGGAATTGTACCTCTTAATATGGCTGACTGTACACTCTGAATAAATTAAATCAGGTACCAGAAAGAAAAGAGAGGTGTTAACAGTTCATCTTGGACAATAATGTACTTAATGTGTTGAATTTTATTTCCTTGGTTTTGCTAAAACTTGTTTCTCTTTCTTTGTTAAAACCAGGATGTGCATGCAAAATATTTCTTGACAAAATGAGATTAGTCATGTCCGTATGGATGTTTTTTCTTTAGTTAAGGTGGGACAAGAAGTCTGTTATGATTCAGAACTGCATCAGCTATCCTGATTTCATTACACTGCTTTATCAGTCACCCTGCTTGTCTTTCATAAGCTGTGGAGTCAAAACTGACGTGAAAATATACAGTGATTTTAAACTGATTTCAGTGTTGTTCTTTAGGGTTGTGCATGCTGATAGCATGTAAGCCCAAGCGTGTTTGGTAGGTATGATGATTTGGCATTCCTTTAGGACATACTTATTTAAATCTTCAGATTATCAAGTGGAATTCTTGCTGCCTCATTTTAAAAAGACACTGAAACAAATTAGAAGAAATGTGGGTTTTTTTGGTGGGAAACTACATTGGGTGGGACAAGGGGTAGAGGGGAAGTGGGGGCAACAAACAAAACTCTTAGCAGAAAACCAAAAAGTACCCCACAAATTCTGTGTGGTCTATATTTGAATGTGGTTTATGTTCCCCACTCACTGTTCTGACATTATATGAAAAATGACTTTTTTTTTTTTTTCTAGTTTTGGAATTATAGCTGTCATTTATCACTTTGAAGAATGAAAGTGAACAACCAAAATGGTGTTCTTTCCATGTCCAAACAAGCTGTTCTGGTGTTCAAGGCTATTTGTGAGCACTGGACTGGTAGCACTTCAGGAAGATGAAATTGGATGAGAAAGATGCTGTCAGTACTGATAGACTCAGAAGCAAACTTTTTTTTCTTCCTTCTTGCAAACTCCCATTTACTAAAATTGCCAGACTGGATATCTGTAGTGTTAGGTTCTTGTATCTGTTTTTGGAATGAAGATGAACCTACTTTTTTCTTCCTGAATTTTGTTTCCTTTTAAAGAAAAGTTGGATGATGTTACATAGCTGTCTTTGTGTTATCCTCAAATACATTGAAATACTAGTACAAAAGTGCCAAATTAATTACAGGTATTATTATTATTATTATTTCAAATGTAGAACTAGCAAAATAATATTACTATTTCTCTTATGCCACTTAAGCAGGTGTTTTGAGCAACCATTATACAGGGTATCAAATGCTGGACAACCTATGTAAATGCTTTAATCCACACAGTGAAAAGAGGGAGGGCTCTGAAATGCTGATTGGAGCACACATTTCCTGGTCCCCTAACACAACTGAGAGAATAGACTAATTAAGGGGGCAGCATTTTTATGTTCCCTGTATTATTTGTACACATAAGAGGTTATCTGTTGCTGCAAATTGGATTAGGCGTATAAAGAACCACATAAATGATTTAGTGTCAGGTCTCAAAGCCTTAGAAAAGAATAGTGGAAGAACAAGAAGGGGGTTGCAGTAAGTAGAGTGGTACAAAGAATGCAGCTGTAATTGTGTACAGGTAACTCACGTAACTCATGCATAACTTAATACAGCAGAATTGCTTTGGGTTTTAAGCTTTCTATATTGCAAATATTCAAGACTCAACATTTCAGCTGAAGCTTTAAACCTAAATGTAAGAGCTGTTGAAATTACATGTTTTAAACCAGTCATATTGCATAAATTCATAAAATCAATCACTGCCTCCTAAGTGTCTGTGAATATTCATAGTCCTTTTCTAAATGACTTGCAGAAACGATGATGTGCCTTTCCCAGTATGTATATATATATGTATGTATATTTGGTTCTTTGAAGTCAGTAGCATAACTTCTCTTTAACTTTTTTAGTGGTTGGATTTTGTTCAGTATAGTGTCACTTATGTACCTAAATTAATGTTTTGGGAAGCTTCTCTGCCTGCAGCCATGGTGATAACACGAGAGGCACAGACAGGTGGCTCTACATTCATTCTGCAGAGGTTCGTTAGTGGTCTGAAATGCACTGCTCCTCCTCTAGGTTCCATAGAGCTAAAAAAACCCAACATTTTTCTTACTTCCTGTGTGGACTACTCAGATGCACAAAAGTATAACCTGCACTAAGCCGTGCAAGTAATGCTACAAATATTATCGATGGCGTTTACCACTGGAATAACTCCATACAGATAGGTAGTGCAATTTGGTCACAGAAACAAGCAGTTTTGGTTTTTTTCTTTTTTACAGAATGCTTCTAATATCTCTCTTCAGTTGGTTCTTTAATGCTTACTTAAATCAAAATAAATATTTGATCTTCAGTTAGCATCTTCTCCAATGGGTTTCATTGTATTTTTTGAGAAACCTTGAAACTGTAAATACTGAAGCATGTGTATTTAGTTAGTTAGTTAAAATTATATGGGTATCTTTGTAAAAGGAAATGGTTCAGGCTTTTTTTCTTCTCACATTTAAATAGAATGCTTAACAAGAAATGGTTCTAATTTTACTTGAAATTGTGATTTGTTGCATGTAATGAGTACTTTGATTTTTCTCATCTTGACTGTTGATTTTACAGACTAAGTCTGACACTTTGGTAAGCAAGATGTTTTATTTAATCTCCAGTCCTTAATGTAGCTTTCTAAAAGAGGGATCTTTTTGAGTGCAAAGTTCGTTGTCATGTTGCTGGTGTGTGTTTCTGACCAGAATGCAAAGTAGCTTTAATCCATACATTCTTTTTTTCCTGTACTGGGATAGCTGCCAAATATCCGTCAGCAATTAACTTCTGAACGTGTCAGCTGTAACAAATACAGTTCATTGTTTCTTGACTAGTTAGTAGCTAGTTAGAAGGCAGGAACAGCTCAAATGAAAGGGAAGTAATGTACATTTTGTATCTAAAATATTCACACTGTTCAAATTACTGAGAAGGAAAAAGGAAATGTTTGTTGTAGCAGGGATTTTTAGGTAGACAAAAGTACTTAGCTGGTTCGTCACATTGAAACTTGCCAGATGACAGGACTGTGAAGTTATCTGAAGAAATGATGGTTAGCTACAAGTGATTTTCAATAAAAGCTTATGTAATACAATACTTGAACCTCCGTTTCACTCACGTGAAAAGCAAAACAGCAACAATGTCCAAAAAAAAAAGTTACCAAAAAATCTCTCTCAAAATGTTAAAATAATATTCCAGATAAAAAATGTCACGAGTGACAAAAATACCTTCACTTACTCAGAGAACCTGAGAGTATGAAGACTGTCATCTAGAGCAAAGTGCAAAAATCACAGGTTAGAGGAGTAAATTAATGCTATTGTTCCTCCTCACAGATGCACATTGTCAAATTATTAGTATCTTTTTGGTTTGCAGACTTTGAACCAAGTCACAACACATTACCTGTATTATTTTGGACAGATTTCCTCTGCAAGCGAAATGTGCACTGTTCGCTGTAAATATTTTAAACCCACAATATGTTTAATTATTTCTTTAAATTTCACATAGACTCTTTCTTAAATTTTGGATTAACTGTTCTAGCAGAAAAGTTTTGCGACTCAAACTGTAATTTTAGTATAGGAGTTGTTTGGGTTTTTTACTATAATTTTGTCTTAAAAGGTGTGTTTGTATCTTGCGTCTTGTTAAGCTTTACATGAAAATACTGGTAGTAAATGAAGACAAAAGGGACTGTTGTAGCATGTCATACTCAGTATCTTGCATAAGAGAAGTGGATTCAGTTGTTTCCTCACAATGATGGCAGGTGCTTGGAACTCTGCAGAGATAAAGAAATTCATTTTTTTTTACAAGCTCAATTGAGCCCTGTTTTCGAGTTGTGGTAAGTGAAAGGTTTGAATGGCTTACTAAGCAGAACGAAGACAGAGGAAGCAATGCAATAAAACATCAGTAATCCAACAAAAGAAGGAAATGTCTATTATTTTATATATATAAAAACTAACAAAAAACCTTTTAGAAAACACAAATTGTGTTCATAATGTGTGCTTTAAGTTAGAAGAGGAACTTCAGTGATTGACAGCAAACTAATCTTTTTGTTGAACTTGTGAAAATACTATGATTTGGTTAACATTTATTCTAAAATCAAAGTTAAGTATTTTAAGAAAGTGGAGGGGGCAAATGCTTTGACTTCACTCAATGACTAACAGTTCTTAAACAATGGAAATAATATAAATTATGACCATTAGAAATGGCAAAATGATGAATTTTCCATGGAGCTGACAAACAGTTCTGGGTATGTTTAAGGAAGACTCTCATGTTTAGAGAAGTCCTAGCCAAGTAAGCTTTGCCAAGCTGTCACTGAAACATGAAATCAAATTATCAATATTTGTATTCTCTGCAAAGATGACCTGAGAAAGTGGCTCATCTTGAAGAGCAAGGTTTCTACCTAAGGCTTTTGTGCATGTTTTTAAACAATTAATGGTAAGGTACTCCAGAATTGTTGTACTATCTGCAAAAAGAAATATTCAGCATTGCTGATTCCATTCATTTGTCATAAGGCAGTTAGGAAATATAAGTTGAATCTGGCAAATTACAGGTGGAGGAATTGCATGAAATCAGTCAATTATTTCTTTAACATTTTTACAGTGTTTTCATAAAGGACATCAGAATAGATGCCCTCTGATTTAGAGGAAGTACATAATAGAGTGTAATAGAAATAGTGTATTTATTAAAAAGATGCCATTGATGGGCATATGCCATGGAGGATTTGGTGTCTAGGTAGTGGTACTCAAAAAGATAGTTTTCTTGAATTTAAGAATTTTGCAACAAGTACTTAGTTGTGCATGCTTGCTCATTGTGGCAGCTTGTCTACAGTTCTGTATTAGCAGTATGTATAACTAACCAGGTTTTAATGGTTCTTACTGGGACGGCAGGATATGACTGCCACAACTGAAATGTGGCCCCACAGTTTAGGAAAGATGTTGAGTTGCTGGAATGTGTCCAGAGAAGAGCAACAAAGCTCGGGAGGGGTTTGGAGCACAAGCCCTATGAGGAGAGGCTGAGGGAGCTGGGGTTGCTTAGCCTGGAAAAGAGGAGGCTCAGGGGAGACCTTACTGCTGCCTCCAACTACCTGAAGGGAGGTTGTAGCCAGGTTGGGGTTGGTCTCTTCTCCCAGGCAACCAGCACCAGAACAAGAGGACATAGTCTCAAGCTGTGCCAGGGGAGGTTTAGGCTGGATGTTATGAAGAAGTTCATCACAGAAAGAGTGGGCTGCCCAGGGAGGTGGTGGAGTCACCATCACTGGAGATGTTTAAGAAGTGTCTGGATGAGGCACTTGGTGCCATGGTTTATTTGATTAGTTGGTGTTGGCTGATAGGCTGGATTTGATGATCTCAAAGGTCTTTTCCAACCTGGTTAATTCTATTCTATTCTTTCTACCCATTTCCATATTTGACACAAGTGTCAGACAGATGTCTTCATCCTCTCTATTGTAGTGTCATAAATGTCTTCAATGTAGCTCTTTGTGGTTTTTTTTTGTTGTTTGTTTTTTGGTTTGGGTTTTTTTTCCTTCCCAGATAGCACAGGAGTCTGGATCCCCAGAAAATAGGCAGATATTCTCCTAAGCTTCCAATTAATGCTATAGAAGCAACTGCCTATGAAGAAAAGAGAATCAGTGCCAGCAAATAACTTACATTCAACATACCAAAGTCTAGTTCCATATATTCCTTGAAAAAGAAGGGACAAATAGAAAGATATTAGTCTCGAATGTTTCATATCCGTCTCATGAAACACTATAGGACATGCTGCCTATATCTTGTAAGTTAGCAAAAATTTCCTTCTTTCATTTATAGGTACTCTATGCATACAAATCCAGGATGTTTGGGCTTTAATTTAAAATTGCATTGCCCTTTCACTTGGATTTCAGTAGCTAACACAAAAAAGAGACAATATTTGTGTACAAACACTTTTCACAACTTTTTTCTGAGCAGATGCACTGTATCACTGTAGCCAATAGAGGTACGAAACTGATAACACTGCTAATATTAAGTTTGTATCATTCAGAAGTATACTAAACTATCTATGTATATGTCAAAGTACATAATTTATTTGTAGTTATAGTTTATGCAGGCAATATTCCCAGGGCATTTTCTCTGTTTTGTTGAATCCAGTTCCCCACCTAATTGCTTAACCCCCTTTTGCTTGAGCATTAGCCAAGGACTTCAATATACCATAAGAATACATGGATGACAGTTTGTAAGGTAGATGAGCTTTTGCAAGTGCAAGAGATACTGATTTGTTACAGCTTCCATGTAACTGCTCTTCACATTGTAACCTAGTTTGCCTGTTCTAGTATTTAATACAGCCTGAATGTTCTCAGGTTTCTGGAAACATCTGGTATCTAGTCCCAGTTTATATTAAAATGCTTTTCCCTGCTCACATTGGAGCTATAATATCATTTAATGAGTTAATTATTTTGTCCTTAGCTGTATGTCTTGTCAATAATTCCTTGTGAAATCTGAATCTTCAGGTTTTGTGCAAAATACCACAGGACTTCAGTCTGTATTCTCTGAACACTCTAGGCTACATTTAATTTGGTCAGAGAATTTAATTTAGAATTTTAGCTTCAATCTAGTCTTCATTTTATACCATATTAAATTTGTGTCTAAGGAATAAAGTATAAATATTTTAAGCTAATCCATTCATGTTTATTCTCTGCTTGCAATGTCATAATTCTGTTTTAAAAATGTATCCAAGTATAATTAAAAAGACTTCCTCTCTCTTGTGATATTGATATATTGTCCTTTCTGCCCAGAGAGGAAATTCTGTATTAGAAGTTAAAACAAAAAATACTCTCAAATGTATAATATGAAAAGGTTAAAAGAAGAATGTAAAACAGGTGTTTTCAAGAGTAATTACATGTGAAGACTAAACCAAAATAAACCTGTGATGAAGAATTGGGATTGACATCAAAAATACATTAATTTTGTGAGCCAGTTGTGAATTTCTCCACCAACCTAATTCCATATGATCTTTCTAATAGCAAATCTTTTCTGCTGATGTCTGCCCTTGGAAACTGAAGTTTGCAAAGAAGATGACGTGTTCTAGATTCTGCAGTATTTTGGGCTGGAAATCTCCAGAGGGCCAAATGCTGATAGGGTGTCTTCCTTGTTCCTTAGTCTTTGTTGCCTTTTCCTCTTTGTCTTCATCAACTATATCCAGCAAATATACTTAATGGTGAAAAATATGCTTGCTCTGTCTTGTTATGTAAAACAGGGAAATGCATGTAGTGGAATGGTTTGTTACTGCAGGTCACAAAAAGTGTGAAGTGACTCTTCTTCATCATTCAGTTGTTGCATTTGCTTATGTTTGTTTTCTAAAGCTGTTTATATTCCCCTCAAAGGATATATTGCTTTGTGAAGCTCTGTAAGTGCAAGTTGCATGACAGACCTTGAGGAAAATAATGTACTCTTCCTGCACAATGCTACATTGTCTCTGAAGAGATCAGCCATGTATTGTCTCTGACAGATTTTTTTCACTACTGCCTCTTAAAATAGGCATGTATCTGGTTTCTATTGTATATGTTAGAGAAGCAGGAGTTCTGCCTAACTGGTCTCATGACCTGATTGTCTTGAATTACTGTCTTTTATTTCTGTTCAGCAGTCATTTGCATACATTCTTCCTTCTCCAGGCAAAATTGTATAATGCTGCAGGATTGCATGTGAACTGATTCTCTAGTTTGGTGACTGGTGCTGAGCCTTTGTAATGAATTTCTGGATGTTCTGAGAAAATTTTCAGAATTTTAATATTTTGTTTTTTAAATCAAGTTAATAACAATATCATGAAACACTGCTGTTGATGATAGGTACAAAATGCATGCCAGAGTTATGCAGTTGCATTAATTCAAGTTCTGGTTTCATTGGTGATTTCATTTACAATAACAATTCTAGATTATGAAATTCCTCCCTTAGTTTCTATACATAAAGAGGTGGCTTCTCATTAAATTATCTCCACCTGGTGGCAGTATGTCACAGCTAGCAACAAACTAACAAGCAGAACTGGAACCCTTTTTTTTTCTTTACAGAAACATAACATCAAAGCTAGTTAAATCACACAAGTCATTAATTGCTTAAAAAAAAGAGAAAAAGGCAAACCTGTTGATGTGCATGAAGTATTTTAGAGCTGAACAGTGATGTCTTGTGTATAATTTGGTGTAAGCACTATATGGATCTTTAACTGCTAAGCATGCACGTACAAACAGTTGCCAAAAGCTCAGTTAGCATAACTGTGTTAATGCCTGCCTTACTTCACTTGAAAAGAACAATGAAGGTATTTTGATGGGAAAAGTCAACTCTCAAGTGTTTCTCATGAATATATATAAATATATATAATTATATTTAAATATATTCACATTATATATGAATTATCAATTATATGAAATATGATATGTGAAATATCAATTACACAACTGTATAGTCGTATATATATTCTGCTTATTCCTGTAGTTATAAAAAATGGGTTAGATTGTGCAAAGTTTGCATAATGTGTTTTTCTTCAGGCATGTTTTTGCAGTTTGTTGCAAACAAATGCACTTCACTGAAGTGCTGAATTGCAAGTTTTGTTCAGGGAAGAAAAACATTTTCTTAACAGGTTGATACTGTGTTCATTATCTTGTGAAAATATGATTTTTAAGAACTTAGCTACAAAACTTTTCTTATGGTAGTTGTTAGAACAAGGTTTATATTTGAAGTTATAAGCAATTCAATATTACTTAAGAAAAGTACTCTGTATAATTAAGGTGTTTATAGGAAAATTTGGCCATCTACAGCTGAGCAGTTTTATCTTAAAAATAATCTCCTGAACGTTACAAATATGTGTATCCATTTAGAATTTCAAGACTACTCCATTGATTCTAATGGTTCCATTGTCAAAGGACTATACCAATATAACCAATCGAGGCTACAGAATCCCTGGATGGTATAAACTAATTTGACCAGCTTAATACTTGTATGAGAGGTTCCTGTTATATTAGATTCTTAAGGCGATGGTTATGGTTTATCCTGTGGAAAATACTTAGTATTTTCTTCTGAGGGGTTAAAAAATACTAAACAGAGTTTTAGTTACTATAGTTACGACAGTGTAGTTTCTATAAAAACTTAGTGGTCACAAAAGTATTTACTTAGATTACCTTTCCCTTCCTAAAAAGTCACAAGTTTCAAACCATTTTTTCATCCCAGCTGAGAACTTGCAGCAAGCCATGTTTTGCTGGTTCCACAGCTTTTTCATTTGTTTATATGTAATATAATTTGTTACTTATTATAAACATTAAATCACATACAACCAATAAGACGTTCTTTATTTTTATGGGTTTTGACAGTATACTTCTACTTCCCTTTCAAAGGAAAAGTGAGCCACATATTGTTGAATTTAGATGGTAGCATATGTTGCTTCACTGAATAGTCTTTATGCGATGTAGTTGTTTTGATATAGCTATATACTGGCTTGTGTTGAGTTAATTGTTGGTTTAAACACAACTGACAGAACTTGTAGCTTCAGAACCTCCTATGGGAAAGCTAAAATTTTGTTTAATTTATTAGGAGGGGCAAATTAGAACCCTAATGGCTGGCACCAAACCAAGAGGAAATTTCTATCTTATGCCAAAATCCATGCTTTCTTCTCAGGCTTTTACTTCATATAGAATAGAATAGAATAAACCAGGTTGGAAGAGGCCTTCCAGATCATCGTGTCCAAACCAGAGAAGAGAAGAGACCAGCCCCTGCCTGTCTACAACCTCCCTTCAGGTAGTTGTAGACAGCAATAAGGTCTCCCCTGAGCCTCCCCTTCTCCAGGCTAAGCAACCCCAGCTCCCTCAGCCTCTCCTCATATGTTCATTTGTGTAGCTGATTTTGGGTATTTTGGGTACCTTCATCATAATGTTATTGAATAATTGTGGTTATCCAGCACAATTTTAAATCTACACTGCATTTTCCAGACTTTGCTCTGGCTTCTAAGTCAGGATGGGATGATGAGATAAAATTTTACATTTCCTCTTTTTCATTAAAGGAGTGAAACTAGAGGACTACAAGTTTATTGCTGATGCTGCGAGGATGTTTTCATTTAGGGGAGACTGAATCCATACTGTGTCACAAAGACAGATGAACTCAAACACTCAATTGTTTTTCTGGTGATTCTCAGTCTTGGAGTTCCTCCAGGTATATTTCACAGTGTGTCTCAATATAGTGTTGGATACTTTCATGTTTTTAGTTGAAACAAACTTTTATTTAACAACAGTGTTATTATGGGGTTACAGGGAGTAATGTGAAGCATTGTTAGTTTTTTTGGGGGGTGGTTTCTTTTGTTTGTTTGTGGTTTGTTGGTTGGGCTTTTTTTTTCTTCCTTCCAGTTGGTGTCTTGTTTGTTGGTTTTGGTTTGTTTGTGTTGTGTTTTTTCCTCTCTAACTTCCTAGTGGTAAATATTTTTGGGTAAGAGTATATACAGTGTTGAAATTTACTAGCTACACTGGTTCAGAAAACTGCATGTATATTTCTAATAAGACTGAAATTTCAGCTGCCTAAGCCTCTGTATTTCTGGAATAGTTTAGAAACTGTCATTATGCTTCTAACAAGTGAGTGACAGGTGCAGCTTCTCCATTTAACTGGGTATTTTGAGGATTACCCTGAACACCCACGACTAATGTTTGTGTTCCATATTAATTCTGAAATGCTATATAAATTGCTTGTATAGTCATAAACAGTAGCATTATGTTTGTTGCCTTTTTTCCCTTTTTTTTTTTTTGGTGGGGGTGTTGTTTGGTTGTTTTTGTTGCTGGTGGGTTTTTGTGTGTGTATGTGCTTGTCTTCCACAAAATGGTGTCCATACTATCCCTAGGGCCATTAGTGGAATCCCTGCTTGTCATGAGCTATAGATCAACCATAGACATTATGACCTGAAGTCTGGTCACCTGAAGTCTGCTGTCAAGTATGCTTAGTGATATGATCATGAAAGAGCAGAAGAGCTAAGGGTTATAGAAAGTTGTCATTTCTTTCTCTCCAATTAAAGTTAAGTTTACATACATATTTAGCATACTTTCAAAACTTCAACTAGTTTCACCACAAAGACACCCAAAGTTACCTTATAGGTGCTACTGAACTTTTGCTTCCCAGGAAATGGTAGTTTGTTCAAAATATGGAGAGAGCTTTGCTTGCTGACAGTCTCCAATGTCTGTTAATGTAGAACTAGTATCATTACTCCACTCAGTGCTCTTCACAAATTGAGGCACCCTGTCAGCAATGTCATGGAGTCTTCTTCTCTGGAGCCTGCCCTAGGTGTTCCTGCTTTGGCAGAGAGGGGTTGAACTTGATCTCTGGAGGTCCCATGCAACCCCTAGCATTCTGTGATTGTTCCAGTTCTTCAGTATTATTAATCTGAAATTCATGTGCAGTCAGTGGAACATAGATTACATGTATCACTACTGGAAAGTGTCCAAACAGAGGGCTAAAAAGATGATTAGGGGACTGGAGCATCCCTTTTATAAGGAAAGGCTGAGAGACCTGGGAATCTTCAGGGAAGACTGAGAGGAAATCTTATCAATGCATCTAAGTATCTATAGGGCACATGTCAAGAGGATGGGGCCAGTCTCTTTTCAGTGGTGTCCACTGATGGGGCAAGGGGCAGCAGGCACAAACTAGGACACAGGAAGCCCCACCTAAACATAAGGAAAAAACTTTACTTTGAAGGTGATGGAACAGGGTGCTCAGAGAGATTGTGGAGACTGCTTCTCTGGAGGTATTAAATTTTAACCACTTAATTTTGCAACTTGATATCTGAAATTCAGCTTCAGATATTAGTTATCATTTTCACATAATTGGCTTGAAAGAGAAAATGAACAAATACAAGCACACTTTAGTAATCCTTGCAGATTTTGTCAGGATCCCTTTTGTCTAGATCCCTGGCAAACCTAACTGAATATATAAAAAAAGAAAGAGTACCTACTGAAGCTAATTGACCAATAGCAAGATCTGCTGTAACTTCTTTTTATGAGAAGGAAAATTAGATATTTTCCATGCTCTGAGTTCTATTCTCCATATCCTTCAATACTTCTGCTGGTTCCTTCAAAACACCTTTATACTTTCTGCACTGGTTGAGTTAGTTTTAATGTATTTCCTTAAAACTTCTCTGATTATTGCATGTACTCCAAATCTTCCATGGTTGGTGGGATGTTTGGGGTGGGTTGTTGGCTTCATTTGTTTTATCTTTGGCTGCAGCTATCCGGTCCTTTCATTTTGCAGTAGCAAAAATAACTAACTTGTTTGTGCTCTTTAATGGCAGCAAAAATTGGAGTCTGTAACCAGTGTGTGTTATCTTCACTGACAACTACCACTTGTGGCAAATGCTATTGTAAGCCCTAAAGGTACTGCTGAATTCTATCTCTAAGGGACTAATAACCTTTATAGGAGTCAAGGTGGAACAGATGTATTATACAACATACTGTACATTATAAGAACAGTGACACAATTAAAGAATAAAATAATTTAGAATTATTTCTTCATGTCCTGTGATATTTAAAGTTGTATGCATGCTGTCATTTGTCTTGGCATGGGCAACCTCTGCCCCACCTAGCCAAACACTTAAAATTTTTCTCTTTGACAATGCTATCCTTTTAAGTCATAGCTCGTGCCCCCCCCCCCCCCCCCCCCCCACCCCCCCCCCCCCCCCCAAAGAAATAGAGCAGAGGCAGCCATCATAAGTTCAAACTCCATCTGTGCTCTCAGAAAAAAAGGACAGAAAGCATAGAGAAACTACAGCTGGGAGGTGATTAACTTCTTAAATAGACCAAGTGATGAAAACTCAGACTGAAGTACCACTTAGATGAAAACTCAGACTGAGCTACCTTCAGTGCTGACAGAGCTCCAATACCGTTGTTCACATGTAGATGTTGCTAGTTGCAGGTATAGAAATGTTGGGACTTGAAACATTTCTCCATTACACACAATTGAGTTTCAGCTTTGCAGAGATTATTTTATATGTTAATACATTTTAAATTATATTACATTCAGTATATGTATACATAAGTTGAGAGAGTCAGGAGATGAATGAAAAAAAGGAATAGATGGTCATGTCTGTTGAATTCATGCAGTTCCTGCTCCTTAATAGTATGGCAGGAGAAAGATTCCATAACAAGCAGAGTCTATTAGTATACTAATTTGAAATCTAAATAAACTCAGTTAATACTAATTCTAATATTAAGCCTTCTTAAAGTGATTAACTGGCATCTATAATTCTTCTGTCACCTAACATCACTTTCACTTCTCCCTCACTCACTGTTTTTGTTTTCTAACGATGAATGTTCTGTACAGTAAACCATTTTTTCAGGTTTTGTGTATGCACCCATGCATATACAGGCTCTTCCATGATGGTACCCAAAAAGGAAGTGATCTCTGTGAGTTAAGATTTCCAGTTTCTCAGACTGATTCAAGAAATCAGACAAACCAAACAAGTACTTAAGGCCATCCCATTTGTTAAGAAAGTTTTTTTTCTTCAGGTAAGGAGAAGAGAATTTTTCTCATCCTCTTGTGGTTAGGAAAGAACCTTTTCTTAGTAGTTGAAGCTTTTGTATGAACTGTGAGATAGATGCTTCCTGCAAGATTTCTGATTAACTTGAAAAGCTCCTCTTTTCTTATTTAGGAAACATCTGTGATGGCAAGAGAATAGCTTCCCTATATGTTGGTACTCTACTGGGTCTCTCACCCTAGTCTGACAACTAAATAATAGCTTGTATTTGGTGACATTTTTAGCAACATCATCTCAGTCAAAAGAGAAAAATACTTATTTCTTTACCCAGACTCAGAGACATTGTCAAATATTAGCTTAGGTTTTGTGCATTTTTTGAATGGACAAGATCCATTCGATTGAAAAGAATTTGAGATCAAATAATTGTCAGCAGGCAATAGGGAATAAGGGAACACACATCTTAAAGTTCCAGAGTAAAAGAGAAACACTGAATGAAAATGTTATTAGGAAATGAAGTTAATTGACCATAATCTTACTGGAAGTGCAGTGAAGAGCAGCGACGTGGATTAGAAATATTTTGGCTGAAGTATCTGTAAGAAGCAGCTGAGGTTTAAATGAGGAGGGCTTCTAAAAATGTCATTGCTGTTATTGTTCAAGGGCTGGTGAAGGATCTATATGATGATATTATAGTAGTGAACACTAGACAGAACAGCAGTCTGATAAGAAATTGTATTAGAAACCCTTAAATCCTAAAATTGGAAAGTTATTTGCATAACAATGTTTCTTATTGTTTTACTTTAAATCCTGGGAGCCAGTGTCCTCTAGCTATACTTTCACAGAATTAAAAAACCCAACAAACAGAAGTGTAAAGAGCATGGAAAAGATGTAATTGAGCTTCTTACACTGCTGAAATTCAAAGCATTATGCCACAGTAAGTTACAAAGAAATCTCTGCTTGCTGCAGGGTTTTTTCACTGATGGGAGGGTCCAGAGAAGATTTACTACTTTTTCTTGCAGTGGTGGGGTGGAGTAGCATCTGTTAGAGGAGTTCCTTGTCCTGCTTTAAACACTGCTGTAGACAGCCTTACTTTCTGCCTCTCAATGGAGTATGTGGTCCAAATATAAAAGTACTAGTTGACTTTCATTCTAAAAAGTAGTAATTTTGTCAAGAACTTAATTTCAGTAATAAGTTAATTTCATTGTCTCTTTAGTGTAATTAATTAATAGAGCAACATCACAATGATTTCTGCTGGACTGCATGGAGTAGCTGAGAAAACCACAAACAAAAGTGAGTTCAGTCAAATGTACTTAGAAAAATTCGAATACCTGAGGTAACTTCCAAATACCAGAAGGTTTTTTCCATATGACCAGAACAAGTGTTTTGGTTTGGTTTCTTCTTATGGAATTTCATGCAATCATTTTGAGGTACATTTTAAGATATGGTTATTGCAGTTGTTCTTTGGGGAAGCTTGAAATGTAAGAAATAAATTCTGCTTCCTTAAAGGTTCTGTGCTGGTTTTATTTTACTGAAGTGAGCTCTGTATTCACAGCGATGCTGAACTTTCTGGTTTACTCTTTCCAAATGAAGAATTTGTGATGGAATCAGCAGAAGACCTGAATCATACTCGGAGAACTATAATAAACATTTTAATACTTATTTTTTTTAGATACTTTCTCAGCAGGTAGCATTGGAAGATATTATTCCAGGAACAGATATATGCTTTTTGAATTTAATATTGTGAAATGCAATTTTGTGTCTCAAGGAAGCGTCAAAGCAAACAAAAATTGTGTTCACTCTAGGCTTAACTTCAACAGTACTTCCAGAATATATCTTGGAGAGATGTGTTACACAGTCTCACTCCAGCTAATGCTGACATATGAAATTGGAAAAAGTATGTTCATTGATACTTCATTTTATTCTGTATTGCTGGAGAATGTGTAATAATACATTGTTAAAATGTATAAAACAGGTTTTGCTGTTCCCTTTTATGCTTCTGTTGGGAGCTGACCCAAAATGCAGAAATAAGATTTGGGTAACTAAATGGCTCTTTTACCTGTGAACATCTTCTCAGCAGGATTGGATCAGCTGAACTGCTAAGTCGTATGTTCACAGTATCACAGTATCACCAAGGTTGGAAAAGACCTCAAAGATCATCGAGTCCAACCTGTCACCACCAACCTCATGACTAGACCATGGTACCAAGTGCCATGTCCAATCCCCTCTTGAACACCTCCAGGGACGGTGACTCCACCACCTCCCCGGGCAGCCCATTCCAATGATGAATGACTCTCTCAGTGAAGAACTTCCCCCTCACTTCGAGCCTAAACTTCCCCTGGTGCAGCTTGAGACTGTGTCCTCTTGTTCTGGTGCTGGTTGCTAGAGAGAAGAGACTGACCCCTTCCTGGCTACAACCACCTTTCAGGTAGCTGTAGAGGGCAATGAGGTGTCCCCTGAGCCTCCTCTTCTCCAGGCTAAACAATCCCAGCTCCCTCAGCCTCTCCTCATAGGGCTTGTGCTTGAGGCCTCTCACCAGCCTTGTTGCCCTTCTCTGGACACGTTCAAGTGTCTCGATATCCTTCCTAAACTGAGGGGCCAAGAACTGGACACAGGACTCAAGGTGTGGCCCAACAAATGCAGAGTACAGGGGCACAATGACTTCCCTGCTCCTGCTGGCCACACTATTCCTAATGCAGGCCAGGATGCAGTTGGCCTTCTTGGCCACCTGGGCACACTGCTGGCTCATGTTTAGGCGGGTGTCAATCAGCACCCCCAGGTCCCTCTCTGTTTGGCAGCTCTCCAGCCACTCTGACCCCAGCCTGTAGCTCTGCATGGGGTTGCTGTGGCCAAAGTGCAGTACCCAGCACTTGGATTTCTCTGTAATTTGTCTCTAACACAGAAAAATGTTAGTCTCTATGGCAACTTGACTCACATAATTTATTACACTTAAAAATTATAACAAGGTTTTTGAACTTAATCAATCTACTGCTGGCATACTTTCAATAATTTGTTTTTATTTTCTTTTTTGTAAAAAAGATTAATTCTTTCCAAGGAAGAATGAATTGATGTTAGCTGGTATCCTAGAAGAGTCTACGCCATTGTTACTACACACTTTATGTTTCATCACACTGTAATTTGTGAATTCTCCCAGGAATCTCTGTCTTGATACCTTCTTAGAAACATGTTTTTCTCAATATGTTACTTTCTCAATAGCTTTTTAAAAACACTTTCATCTCAGAGAACTCTTATGGCATGTTGCCTGTATAATAAAATTATAGCACAGGGATAGAATAGAATAGAATAAACCAGGTTGGAAGACAGCTTCAAGATCATCATGTCCAACCCATCATCCAACACCATCTAATCAACCAAACCATGGCACCAAGCACCCCCTCCTCCTGAACACCTCCAGTGATGGCGACTCCACCACCTCGCCCGGCAGCCCATTCCAATGGACAACCACTCTCTCTATGAAGAATTTTTTCCTAACATCCAGTCTAAACCTCCCCTGGCACAGCTTGAGACTGTGTCCTCTTGTTCTGGTGCTGGTTGCCTGAGAGAAGAGACAAAACCCCACCTGGCTACAACCTCACTTCAAGTAGTTGTAGACAGCAATAAGGTCTCCCCTGAGCCTTCTCTTCTCCAGGATCTTGCCAACCTGAACATATCTTCAAGACTGTTGTTCTATTGTTTCTTGCTGTAACCTGTGGATATGGATGAGCATGAAGAGCTTTGATCCAAATCTGTACTTAAGGCATCTGCAAGTGACTTAAGCTGATTTAGTAGATAGAGTATTGGAAGGTGAAAGATCTGGAAGGTGAATTACTAAGGAAATAAGGACATTTTAAAGGAGAAAAAGATCTCTACATTGTTGCAGCTGAGAGTGATGGATTTTGGTAGAACATATAATTAACAATGGTATCATCCATATTTTTACTGTAAAACTGATACAGCAGTTCTACTAATGAAAAATACTCAGATCATTAGGTAGAAAATTCTGCAGTGCAAACAATATTAAATGTTTACTGTACATTTTGTCCCCCTTGTTGTATGACTGAAATGAGACTAGCCCCATCCTCCTGACAGCTACATTTCAGATATTTTCATACATTGATAAGGTCCCCTCTCAGCCTTCTCTTCTGCAGACTGAACAGACCTTAAAAGTAAAATTCTCTTCCTACAGTATACCTGTATCTTCTGGTTATTATGTATGGGGGGAAAAAAAATTGATACTGTTGTTTGAAAAAATCCTTCTAAAGAGGAAAATGGGATGTAAAAAATAATTGGTTGAGAGAAGAGTTTCTACACTGTCTTTCTTCCTGTCTTTTTCTGGGAATGGATCAGGACACTTCTGCATTAGTTTGGGATAGTATAGGGAAGGCTGCTTGCCTCACCTGGTTGTTGTTTGGTGTTTGTTGGATTTTTTAACACACACACAATTGTGATCTTTCAGACTTGTAGCTAAACTGCTAATGCTCTTGAATGATCTTCTGTAGGAGTTTTGGTGGCTTTGTGCATTTTTCATAATCCCTGGGTTCTTTAATGCTGTGTATATATCAAAAAAGTGAGCTCTGCCTTAGAGAACAGCTGCTTCTTTTGATAATTTATCAGATGCTTTTAAATGCTATTTATATTCCAAAGGAAGTGTGCTGAACACAAACAAATGAGCAAATGTGTCACGTAAAGTAAAAATGTTCTCCTATGACTGTTTCTAAATAATGTGATAGTGTTAATCCATTTTTTTTATGGAATGTATGTCTTCAGTAATTTGAGAGAGGCTGTTTTCAAACAGCTTGCCCCAGCTCTGTTTTTGTGCATGTGCAGTAGAATTGGATGTTTATAAAAAGCATCATCAGCATCCTTGAAGATGTATGAGAAGAAAACATATGGTGAAATTACACATGCACCTGGATTGATGCATATTGGGGTATTTTTTCATCATTTTTTAAGGATGTACAAATGGCAGTTTTCTGTCTCTCCTTGTACATTATATACTTCATCCCCATAATGATCATGGTGGTCCTCCTCTAGTCGTCATTATGTTATATTTGAGCTAACTGGTTCACTGAAGGGAAGTTATGCTGTGTTATGCTTCCAGCGACATCTGGTACCTTGAAATCCCCCATGAGAATAAGGTCTAGGGAATGTGAGACATCTCCAAGTTGTTGAAGAATGTCTTATCAGTGTCTTTGTCCTGCTCAGGTGGTCTGTAGCAGTCTCCCACTAGTGAGTAAGGTATAATGCCAGCAACCAGAATGACACTGGAAAGTCTTTGAATAGTCTGATACAGAGTACCTTATTGAAATCCTAATGTCTATCTTAAACTGCTGATAAATGTGGTAAGAACCAATAGCAGACTTACAGATATTTTGGGCAACTATATTAACACACATGCTTGTGACATTTCCCTAGAGTTTTTATTAATACTTTTCCAAATATCAATATTTGTTAGTCATATACATTATACATGCACAAATTGCATTGATGCATCTTTTGATGCAAAAGGCAATAAAAATACAAGATCTCAGGTTCATATATACTCAGACATTGTATGTTGTGCTAAAATATTTTTAGTACTTTTATACAGAATTACAGAATCAGCCAGGTTGGAAGAGACCTCCAAGGTCATCAAGTCCAACTGATCACCCAACCCTTTCTAATCAACTAGACTGTGTCACTGAGTGCCTCATCTGGTCTTTTCTTAAACACCTCCAGGGTTGTCAACCCCACCAGCTCCCTGGGCAGCCCATTCCAATGGGCAATCATTCTGTGAAGAATTTCTTTCTAAGATCAAGCCTAAACTTCCTCCTACACAGCTTGAGACTGTGTCCTCTTGTTCTGGTGCTGGTTGCCTCGGAGAAGAGACCAAACCCTCCCTTCAGGTAGTTGTAGACAGCAAGAAGGTCTCCCTCAAGCCTCCTCCAGGCTAAACAACCTTAGCTCCCTCCTCATTGGGCTTGTGTTCCTGTATTTACTTGTTACTGTATTTACTTGTTGCCCTGTATTTACTGTATATTTAGCACTGAAGACTAACATGGGGATCAAGCATGAACTGGCATCTACCAGCCATCTTTTCTGCCATGTCGTAGAACTTCAGCTGTCTAATAGTATCCAAGCCAGGTTGTTCAATTCTGTCATGTAATATAAGCATTAGGACAAAATGAGAACAGAGGAGAGGAAAATTATAAAATGTCTAATGTGTGCAGTATAAGGATACTAAATGCATATAATCCACCCTGTGTATGTTCTTTGATTCTAAATCATTAATATCCTTTTCATCAGGACTACATGTATTTTTATAATTCAGATAACTTCAGTATTTGGCAGTGGTAGTTTGTTTTCATTGTCAGTAATTCAGATATGTAAGTATGATTAGGCCTTTCCTGACATACTGTAGGTCCTTTTAGGACTTCAATGTAATTTTTAAGATAGATCAGCATGATGTCTTCTGCTAGCAAAACAGGCTACTCATGCTACTTATATGTAAATGCTTTATGGTTCTAACAGCAAAGCACTTCCTAGACACATCAGTCCCTGTATATCTATCATAATACACCGTAAAATAAATCCTATGAGTGTTTTCTCCAGGCCTTTTATGAAATCCTCAGTTAAGAGCTCCTAATTCTTTTGTATAAAACAGAAAAATGGGGTTAAAGTTGCTGAAGCTGTTGAAATTCGTTGTATAATTTGCTATGGATTTGGCTTTATTGGATATTTTCCAGCTCTGCAGCTGTGTTTGAGGTTTCTTTCAGCATGTCAAGTATGTTTGTCATGCCAATTCAAGGAGTTCAACCTTAAGCAAATAAGCTCTAGAAATCAGTTACTTAGAGTAAAGCTTTGGTTACCTTGCTAAATTGTCTTTCATTCTGTGACTGATCAGTTATAGGCTAGCTGTAGATATGTATTCTATTGCAGAGTTGCTCCTTCCCTGTCTTTGGCCAATTGAAATCAATGTTGTGTTTTGAAAGTCTTAGAGACTGTGTAATATGACTCAAGGATGCTGACAGAGAAGAATCATGTGAGTGGAGAGTGATACCTAATTTTGCACTCATCATGTGGTTTTTATCATTGCTCTTTTTGAACAGTATTTATGAAAAAATTCATTGCTTTTATAAAGATTTGTTCACTGTCTGGTAGTCAAGTCCACTGGTGTGAGTGCCTACATTCAATTGTATTTAGAGCTTGAAAAAAATGATTCCTTTCGGGGTGATAGCATATTTTTTCAGTCATAAAGCTACTAGTGAAATCTCTCATATTTAGGCTCTTGAACATTTAGATACCGTTGCAGAATCTGCATGCTTGCTAGTCTTGAGGGGAGAAGAGCCACATTTCTATTATTACTTGGGTATTCTTCAAGCTTTGTGAGCTTTTATTACCTTTTAATGCTTATAAATAGCCTTAAATTCTTGTAGTTAGTACAAAATTTTCTTACGTAGAGTTTATGTAGTCAGTGTTTTATCTAGCAACTATTAGTCAGATTCTTCTTGCTGACACTGAAAACAAAGGGCTGGTGAATATAGTAGTTTCTACAGCAATGTATAACCTTACATTTCTAATGTCAGGAATAGGTTTTGGTTTTTTACATAAAAACAACTCATGGTTGAGATGAGTAACTTAAGTAATTTTTATTAATGCTTTTGTAGTTGTTTTGGGGGTTTTTTAATGTTCATTTGAAATAAAAATGACTTCATTTTTCTAACTAAAAGCAATTGGTGTTTGTATTGTGCTTTACTACTGTTGCCTGAAGTGTTGCTGACTGTTCTGATGTGATCTTTTTTTTTCCATACATGTATATTCCACCTTTTTTTTTTTCTTTCCTGGACAGAGTGGATTTTGGAAAAGCCTTCTCAAAAGAATTATGCAAGCTGTTGAGTCAGATGAGAGTCCAGAATGCAGAAAATCTACAAAACTATGTGCAATAGATACTCAAGTTGCTGTTTCTGAAAAAAATGTTTAAATGCAGAACATCTAGCAGCACTTTTTGATACTCTGAGATATGAGTCAACTTTACAAGAGCACAACATTTGATAGGGGGCCTGTAGGAGACCCACTGTCTTCTGAAGCATCTTCTTGGGGCTGGGTGGGATATCCTAGGTCATTTAAAATGCTACATTTATGCAGCTGAATCTTGCTAAGTGTGTAGGATGCTGAGTCCTGTGAATATAGATCCAAAAGATCTGTAATGCATTGCAAAACCTGATGGTACTTACTAAAATGAAGATGGGAAAGGAAAAAGGGAATGGAAACTGCTTTTCTAGGAGTAACAGAACAGAGCCAAGCGGAAATGACACACAACCCATCCACATCTAAATAAGTAATTTGATACAGTGACAAAATGGTTTAACTGAACAGGAAGCATATGAAGTGTGCTTGTCCTAGGTTTGAAAGTAGCAATGTCCTTGTTAGCTAAACAAATGTGAAAATAGTAGGTATGTAACTTAATTTACAATGGAACATTTGTCAAGAACCTGTAATAGATTGTACTGCTTGATGTGCATGTCATGAATTGCTGTTTAAAGATCTGACCTTTTGCAAAGATTTTTGCAGTAAGATGTAAGATATCCTGTACACCTAAACATGTTGATCACCACTCACAAGGATGTAATCAAATTAATTGTTTTCCTCACGGATTTACGATAATATAGTATCAGACTATTTTTGCATGTCTAATCTTATTAAATCTTGACACTGCACAAGAGCAGCAAACAGACCTAAAGAATGAATAAGCACTAGAAGAAAGAGTGTTGTGCTTCACAGTGCTGAAATAGGGAGGAATGAAGTTCCTGCATTAAGTAATATGATGCAGGCACTGATTTTTCATTTGAAATTACTTCAGATCCTGTAAACTCCTTTTACTTGTGACTTACTGTTACAAGGCATGTTGAGTGAGGGAGGTGAAGACCCCCCCTTTTTTTCCCCCCCAATTTATTCTTTACACTTTTAACACATCATAATGTCCTCATGAAACTTTTCCATTAAACTGAAAGGAAAGGCAGATCACACCCATTTCTGGTTGGTTTGTTTGGTTTGGTTTGGTTGGTTGATTGGTTTTGTTTGGGATTTTGGTTTGTTTGTGTTTTTAAAATTTAATTAATTTACAGCAAAATGGCTAATTACTACTGATAAAAATGACATAAAAGTATCTGAGGGGATCCATTTTCTATGAAAATAACACAAGATATGCTGATAATATACATATTCATATGTGCTCATTATTATTAATGAGCAATCAAAACTAGGTTTCTGCTTTCTGCAGTGAAACTGATAATAGGGGAGGTCAGGAAGCAAATGTTATTTTTGTAGTATTTTTCATAGAATCAATAAGGTTGGAAAAGACCTCAGAGATCATCAAGTCCAACCTGTCACCCAACACCTCATGACTACTAAACCATGGCTTCAAGTGCCACATCCAATCCTTTTTTGAACACCTCCAGGGACGGTGACTCCACCTCCCTGGGCAGCACATTCCAATGGCCAACAACTCTCTCTGTGAAGAACTTTCTCCTCACCTCATATAACTAAACTTAGTTTTGATGTTACCTGTTGGGTTTTAGATGGTTCAGAATGCTAAGCATTCTGCTGATTGCTGTGAGTAATCCCAAACACTGAACAGTTATGTCGCAGTGTGATATTTAAGAATATTCCCACTGATCTTAAAGTTACTTCTTCCATATTGGTGTTTAATTATATACTAACAATACTCTAGTGCAGGCTGAACTCTTTATCTCTTCAGAATTAGTTTCCCTTAAGTAGATCTTCAGTAGATCCTTGAAGTTCTGTTCAGGTATTTTTCAGTGAAACAGCAGACTGGTGAAAATTAGCGACCAACCATAATACAAGCATGCTGTGTATAAATGATGCAGTAAGGTTGTAATCATCTTAAAAGTTCTTCTATGCTCACTCTGGAAGACTCTGTAGGGAGGGGCATTCGGTTGGTGTTTATGTGTTTTGAGTTTAGAGCATTATTGTGTATATTATAGTGCAATTTTTCAATGTTTGTGATTTTTTAACCAGATTCTTTCATGACCTTCATTCTTTTTTTTCCTGCTTAGAGACATTAAAGAAGGAAATGTTTGTTGTTTAAATGTGAACATGAGAAGATTTTTTAGTTCTTTTTTCCTTTGAACATTTTTTTTAAGATCTTCAGGTAGCATTTTTATATTACAAGCTTTAGTCTAAGCGGTATCTTAGGGGGGAAAATCCTTTTAAAAGAACTATTAGCTTTATGCCCTGAGTTTCTGTTTATCTCAGAATCTTTTCAAAGGTGCTTTCAAAGATGAAAGATTTTCTGAGAAACAGACTTCAAGAAAATGAAAGTAGCAGACCACGGTGTAGGAGTGTGCTGGGGGCAAAGTTTTAGTAGCGGAACACAGCGGCCTGTGCAGATGGCTTTTGTGAGAAGTGTGGCCACCTACCCAATCATAGAATGGCTTAGGTTGGAAGGGATCTAAAGGAGCATCTGCTCCAATCTCCTTGCCATGTGCAAGTACACCTCTCCACTAGAGTTGGTTGCTCAAGACCTCATCCAGGCTGGCTTCGAACACCTCCAGGAAGGAGGCATCCACAACCCCTCTGGGCAACCTAATCCAGAGTCCCACCACCCTTATACTGAAGAACTTCCTAAGATATAGTCTAAAACTACGCTCCCTCAGCTAAAAACCATTCCTCCTTGTCCTGTTTCTAGACACCCTTACAAAAAGCACCTCTTCAGCTTTCCTGTAGGATCCCTTCAGCTACTGGAAGGCAGCTGTAAAGTCCTCCCAGAGTCTTCTCTAGGCTTAACAACCCCAGCTCTCTCAGCCTATCCTTACAGCAGAAGTGTTCCAGCATGAAGGTGCGAAGTTGAGCCTGGGACAAGGAAGAAAGAGAAAAAGCATTGTTTTAATTTTTGGCTTTGTTAGTTTCCATTCAACTTTTATATCTAAATTGGCAGTGGGTTGAATTAATTTCCTTTGATCTATTTTGCTCTTGATGGTAATTGATGAGTGGTCTCCCTGTCTTTTTCTAAACCCATAACCTTTTTTCATATTTTGTCCCCCTGTTGTGTTGGAGAGGGGGTGGTTTAACACCAGAACAGGCTGCCCAGGGAGGCTATGGACTTTACTGGTTGTGAGCAACCTGCTCTGTTTGACCTGGATCTGAGAAGAAGGTTGGACTTGACAGTCCTCAGTGGTCTTCCTGCTCAACCAGTCCATGGTTCAATAAAGTGATCCTGTTACGCAGCAGTGAGAATGAGCCCCATTATTACTTTTGTAACAGGTCATTTGTTTCATTCTTGTGGTTTTCCTACTGTGACAGGTTTTTTTGGATATATTTAAGTGCAACACCAGTAACTCACCAAGACCAAATGTTCTATGAAAGCCTTTCTCTGTAACTCTAGAAAACTCTACAAAACTCCAAGGCTGAGGGAGGACATAACTACTCTGAAAGCTTATGACACTCAATTCTTGCTACAGTTGTGATTTCAGATTTTTCACTTGTTTGAGGTTTTGTTGGTTTAGTTTTTCTGGTGGTTGGCTTTTTCCACTAGTGATAACCCTTACTGTATAGAGCAGGCAGTTTTACTTGAATTTACTGAGAAGCTGGACCATAAAAATGGTCAAGGCCCATTCATTGTAAATGGAACTTTTTACTACCTTCATTGAGGCAGATTTAAAGTGTCATTAACTTTTAAAGTTTTGGTAGAACACTACTGTATTGGGTATTAATCTTTCCCTTTATGTGTTTTTACTACTTACCTGTGTATTTGGTTGCATGTAGAAATTGCATCAAATGAACAGGTCCAGTCCTGTTTGACATCTTTATCAATGACACTGATGATGGGACAGAATGTCTTCTCAGCAAGTTTGCTTGGCAGGTGCACCTGGAGGCTGTGTGACCATTCAGTGAGACTTAGACAAACTGGAGAGCTGGGCAAAGAGGAACCTAGTCAGGTTCAGTAAAGATAAATTCAGAGTCCTGCACCTGGGAAGGAATAGTAAACTGCATCAGTACAAGTTAGGAGGTGATCTGCTAGATAGCAGCCCCATGGAAAAGGGCCTGGGAGTCCTGGTGCATAACAAGTTATCCATGGGTCAGCAATGTGTTCTTGTGGCCAAGAAGGCTAATGGTGTCCTGGGGTGCATTAAGAAGAGTGTGTCCAGCAGGTCAAGGGAGGTTCTCCTTTCCCTCTACTCTGCCCTAGTGAGGCCCCACCTGGAATACTGCATCCAGTTCTTTGCTCCCCAGTTCAGGAGGGACAGGGATCTACTTAAAAGAGTTCAACAAAGGGCTGCAAGGATGATTAAGGGTTGGAGCATGTGCCTCATAAGGAAAGGCTGAGAGACCTAGGGCTTATAGTCCAGAGAGAAGAAGATTGAGAGGGGGGGTCTAATGAATGTATATAGGCTTTACTTCTGCTTCTAAAGTGGATAGACACTTTCTTTTTCCAATGAAATTGTGTTTTGTGGTTTTTGTTTGTTTGGTTTTTTTCATACAGATAAGTCTAGTTGACACTGAATTGCAATTTGGAAACTAAGCAGCAATTTTCTTGACCTCATCAGCTTTATTCTTTTTACAAGTCTTGATCACACATGAATAGAAGATGACAGTTTATCACAAAACTAAAAATCTGTTTACTAATATGGTGCTAAACGATTCAGATAGTGAGAGAAAAAGAGTTTGAGAAACTGGAAAACATTGATTTGGCAAATTGAATTTGCTCTTAATACTGCTGCTGTATGTGTGTTATGAATCCTTTTCATTATTTCCATTCTCTGTGAGGCTTTCAAACTTGCTCTTTTTTGTCCCAACTCAATAATTAATTCTGTATGACTAACAATTTTTCCTGTCAAAATTTTTCTCATGTGAATACCCAGATGTCATCTAATTGATTTGTTTAATAGTTTCTGATCTTTGCATAATTCATGATAGAATTACAACATTAATGGGATAAAAAAATAAAATTAAGACCTTTGTAAGGTGATATGTGTTGAAGAGAAGCAGTATGATCAAACTTGTTGATTTCATTGGTCTGCTTGGCTTTTTCTGTGTCTTGCAGAGAAGGAATATGAATGAGAACTTGGTGCTGTCAGAGTTCAGAGTGATGCACATAAAATAAATTAACTCTAACACCTTCAACTTCCCTGTAAAAAGAAAATAAAGAATTCTCATATATGTTTCTTTGGAGTGTTACAGTGTGTCTGTCACTTAGAGCTGGTAGCTGTTGTGCTAGATTTAATGTTAGAAGCATATTCCTAATTTCCCATATTAATGAATTCTGTTTTCACTTAAGCTCTCAAAACTGAAGTATAATTTAACCTGAGGACTATAAGACACTATTACTGGCTATAATACTAATACTTGCTGAATGTTACATTTGTTATGATTTTTGAAGTTACTTTTATTAAGGTCAGGGCTTAATTACCTGTGCATATTAATTACCTGTGAGCAGGTTGGTTCTGAAAACTCTCAAAATCCCTGGGATAGTTTATTTGTCCCTGTATATATTTCTCTCATGTTTTAAAACAGCTTCATATTTAGTAGTCTATTTCAGTTTCTCTTACATAGTTGTTAGCCTGGTGATGTGACACATTGTCAAGTGAGCCTTGAAAATCTGAACTATACTCTAGTCAATGAATTTCCTTTGTTTTTCATAAGCTATGTTTTCAAAGAACACTGGTAAGCTAAGCATGTTTTCCCATGTCTAAATCCATATTTGCTGTCATTAACCAAAAGGCACTTCACTGTATTTTTATTTCTTTTTCACAACATAACTAAAGATAATTTCTAAATGTAGTCCTACATGACATGATAAGTTTTCTGGCTTTCATCACTGTGTCTTAAGATTTTCTTTCTTTCTTAAATATATTAATGGTGACAGATCCGAGGAGTCATCCATTTGACACTGAGCTGTAGTCTTGTGTGTCTAGAAAAATTAAATCATCTGGCCATACTCATGTTGACACTTGCTCTCAGTTACAGGCTCTGTCACTGGAATGCTTTTCTGGAGGAACAAATGGGCTAGATGTTAAGTTGTGTTAAAAATGTCTGTAACTGGTTCTGAACAAATGTTTTAGAAGCAGCTCTTTAGGAAGTACATTTCTATGTTACAATTGCTTATTCTCATACTCTCACATTTTAGTGCAGATTCCTGTATAATCACAGTACAACTGTGTATAACTGTATGCTACTTTCCTCTCAGACAACTGTACATTTTATGATTAAGCCTATAGGTGCTACTTCAGACAGCCCATTTGCTACCAATATCTCGCTGTGGATTTGCTAAAGAAGTGGTGTTGTTCATTTCCATAGTCTTCACAGACTCTTGGGTGTTGCTGGTGCCCCCTTAGTCCATAATATGTCTAGGCATTCCCCATGGGCCTTGTTTTCAACCACAGAAAACTTGACAGAAACAGTTAATTATTCAGCCTCTGCAGAGATTCGATTGCTGCTTGGTTCCTTGAGACAAGATGGTCAAAGGTTGTATCAGTCTCACATCATCCCATAGGCGTGATATTTATAATATTACAGTATAAATATTTTGAGCTAATCTTTGTAAGGAATTAATGAGAACTTCTGTAAGGAATTAATGAGAACTCATGATGATGTACATTCACTGAAAAGTGTAAATTCAAGACTTAAAGTTCCTCATGCTTTGTTCCCTCAAGTCTGAAAGAAGTACTTTGTTAAATTTTCTTGACCCCTTTTTACAGAAGTCTACATTTGGTAGTACATGGTACATATTAATCTCATAATTTTGTATCTACAAAATATTTGTAGGTAAGAGGCTGATCCTTTCTGGGTGTGTAATATTTTTACTTTCACTTGAGACCATGACACATCTGCTTGTATTGACCTTGGGAGTGTGAGCGGAAATACCTCTTCTTCCTCTTGAATAACTCCTTGTTCTGATCCTGCCATCTCAGCCCTGTGTGAATGGGGAGGCTGGGGAAAGGCAGGCAAAATTCTATATATTTTTACTTTTGTAGCTGGTATCTTATAATTAAATGCAATGTATACCTATCCATTTTCTGGGTAGCTGTGGCACCTGACTTTGCCAACAGTTTTATTCTGGGTCATTATAGAAAGTTCAATAAATGTCTGCTGCATTTGTTTTAAGTCTGAATTTCTCAGGCTTTTCCAGTCCCTTTGTGTAGTTAGGAATGCCTGTACTGAGATTGTTGCCGTGACTTCCATTACTACTGATGGCAATTTACTGCCTAAATTCTTATTCATGAGAAAATGAAAGTATTTTCCTTTTCATTATTTCAGCAGACATCTGTGGAGCTTCTTTAAGAGATGTTTTAGCAAAACTGAGTGCTAGTAATTTAGGAAATGAGCACCAGCTTTCAGAAATTACATTTAAGCTGTTAACATCAAAAGTTAACATTCTTGCTGCAAGTGTAGTGCTTTTATTTTATTTTCTTTCCCTAGTAAATTGCTGTTCAAATCATCTTTAATGTATAATAAAAGAAGAGTTTTAGCTTTCTAGCCTTAAGACATCCACAGAGAGAATAAATTTACCTGTCTTGTTCAGGACTAACTGCACTACTTTGATAGTAATGCCCATGGACCTAGTTGAAAGAAGGCAGAAGGAACCAGGCTGGACCTTACTCTCACAAGGTTAAACTAGGGAACAGTTGTGACAGACAGGGGGACTTAAGGTAGTCTCATAGTTTTAATTCTCCTTTAGGTGATCCTTTCTATATTGCTAGTATAGGTAGCCTAAGAAGATTAGCCATCTTAGAATCATAGAATCATAGAATCAGTCAGGGTTGGAAGAGACCACAAGGATCATCTAGTTCCAATCCCCATGCCATGGGCAGGGACACCTCACACTAGATCAGACTGGCCAGAGCCTCATCCAGCCTGGTCTTAAACACCTCCAGGGATGGGGCCTCAACCACCTCCCTGGACAACCCATTCCAGGGCTTCGCCACTCTCAAGGTGAAGAACTTCCTCCTCACATCCAGTCTGAACCTCCCCACCTCCAGCTTCATTCCATTCCCCCTAGTCCTATCACTACCTAATATCCTAAGAAGTCCCTCCCCAGCCTTCTTGTAGGCCCTCTTCAGATACTGTTTCTTATTTTCAGATCTTATTTTCAGTTCTTCCCTTTTCAAGCTATGCTAATCCCCAGAACTTCCAGGAAGAATATAGGTGGTGTTAGGTGACTTTTGTATCATTTCCCATGATGTGTTAGAGAGCCAAGTGTGGATATGAGGGGAGGTTTAGGCTGGATGTTACGAAAAAATTCTATACAGAGAGAGTGATTGCCCATTGGAATGGGCTGCCTGGGGAGGTGGTGGAGTCACCATCATTGGAGGTGTTCAGGAGGAGACTTGATGGGGTGCTTGGTGCCATGGTTTAATTGATTAGGTGGGTTGGATTGGGTGATAGGTTGGACGGAATGATCTTGAAGGTCTCTTCCAACCTGGTCTATTCTGTTCTATTCTGTTCTATTCTATTCTATTCTATTCTATTCTATTCTATTCTATTCTATTTGTGAACAGTTTGGCTGTTTCCTTTCTTCTAACAAATTTTCTAAGTGGTAATTGTTATGATCTCAATTTCTTATAAATCAGTGATGAAATGTCTTTCAACTAAAAAAAAACTTAAAAAAAAAAATAGGTAGTCTTCTGACAGTAAATTTTAGAGTTCTTTGTAGCTTGTAAAATCTCTAGCTTAAAGGACATTTGGGAGTCTGGTACCTGATGTGCAAGTCATAACTCTGTAGATTTTTGGTCACCTTTTCCTCCAATAGAATGTTTTATGTTTGGTCTTAGCAGGCACAGGCAAGTTGAGTTTGTGAGTGAGTTGCTATTGTAGCAGACTTAAAGCTTTTATGTAGATGAGTGATTGCTTTGGTTGGTTTTTGGTTGTTGTTTTTTGTTTTTTTTTTCACATCTAGTTCTGAATGAAAATAAAAGCTCCCATATCACCACTTGTCCTGGCTTGGATTAGTGCAGAACAAATTCCGTTCAGTGATGTTACTTCTCATCTCAGTAACTACTCATCTGAGTAACTGAATTTTCTGAAACTAACACGTTTTCACAGACAGTGTCTGATTCTAGTAGTAATAATGCTTTGTTTCTAGTTAGTACCAAGGATTCTTATGCAAAGCAAGGTCACTGCTAAATCTTCTGCACTGTGTTGGGACTGCAGAGGAAAAGACTGCACCTGCAGGGAAGATCAGACAGTTCTAATCAACAAGGTATTCCATTCCATAGATGTCATATTTAATATAAAGCTGAGGTATTACAGGGTAAAGTTCTCTTCCTCTTTCTCTTCTTCAATGACTAACATCCAGGGAGGATTTGTGTGCCAATAAATGTCAAGGGAAAGGGCTGGACTGGCCACTAAACAGCTAACAGAAGCTACTTAATAACCTTTTTCCTTTCCCATCTGGACAGCAGAAAAATAAAAAATAAAAAAATGAAAGGCTCATGGGTCAAGATAAGGTCAGGACCATCACTCACCATCTACTGTCTTCAGTGAAACAGATTTGACATGGGGGAATTAGTTTTATTTATTAAAAATCAAAATCAGATTAGAATAATGAGAAATTAAACTAAATCTTGAAACACCTTCTCCCCACCCCCTGCTTTCCAGCTTTAAGTTCATTCATTTTGTTCCCTCCTCATCTTTCCAAGGAGAAGAATGATAGAGCAGCTCGTTGGGCACCTTATTCCCAGAGAAACTCAGTTCAGCACACCATTATGCTTCCATAGTAAAAGACTACTTTTAAGCATTTTATGTGGAATCACTCCATACTTTCCTTCTTTGGATATTAATAGTACAAGTGATTATTTCAATCTTGAGAAATGTGCTGGCACCTCTTCTCTTGTGTAAGAAACATCTGATGTAAAGTGATAACATAAACCCTTGCAATAATGACCTAAATTGACTGATAATAACAAGTGTTATCCAATCATTCATGCTTACCTGATATACTGGCTAACTTTATTGACTGATTTTTAATGAGGAAATATGTGCTATTGATCTGTGCAGTGCCAAAGCTTGAAATTTCCTGGGTGTAAAAGAACCTAATGCTGATCATCTAATGATTCTTGTTTACTCTAAAACACATTTAAATCACAGAATCACAGAATCACCAAGGTTGGAAAAGACCTCAAAGATCATCAAGTCCAACCTGTCACCACAGACCTCATGACTAAACCATGGCACCAAGTGCCACGTCCAATCCCATCCTGAACACCTCCAGGGATGGTGACTCCACCACCTCCCTGGGCAGCCCATTCCAATGGCTAACAACTCTCTCAGTGAAGAACTTTCTCCTCACCTCAAGCCTAAACTTCCCTTGGTGCAGCTTGAGACTGTGTCCTCTTGTTCTGGTGCTGGTTGCCCATTTTATACATAGATTCTATGCTCTGATACTGTCTTGTGTGCAATATATATGTGCTTGAATTCTTTAATTTTGGATAGTATAGGAAAGTCTGTTGTTGTTAGGAAAAAAATGCCAACTAATTTATTTTGTCCCCCTCAGAGATTAGCTTGAATCTAGTTTAAACTTTCCAAGCCCATCTTGTTTACTTTGAAGCCTGATTGATGCATGAACTCTTCTTATTGGGAAAAGTGGTGGTGGTCAAAATGGAATAAATGTGGGATTTCATTAGTTGTGAAACCTACTGAATTTAATTCCCATTACATTTTCTGACAGTGATATTTTTGCAAGACCAATCTAATCTATTCACCAATGTTCACAGTCAGTAATTTAGGCTATACTCATTTACCACTTCAAGCTCAGTACCAGTACTTCTGTTATGTGAATCTCATTTGTGTTCATGCTCTGCTGTTTTGGTTTAGGCCCACCCAGCTAGCGACTAAATACCACATAGCTGCTTGCACACTCCTACTGTTGTCCCAGATATATATTACCTGCTGTGCAAAGAACAGTCAATAACACCAAGTCAAGATGTTTGTGTTATTCCAGTTCTGCACAAAAAAGGGTCCTGTGTGGTAATTCCAGGAAACTGACACACTGGTTGAAATTCACAACAGGTGTTTATACAGTAACATGTATTAGCTGTGCATAATATTAATGCCTGCTAGCTAGCTGTTGGTTAGTTGGGGGGGGTTTGTTGGCTTTTGTTTTCCTCTTAGCTCATCTTAAAGATACATTTGCCTTTAAATTCACTGTGTATGCTCAGAGCATAAGGTGCTTATTTGGGTAGGGTCTTCTCTACCTGGGAGGTGTGATTTTTCACATAATGATATCATAATGTGGCATTTCAATCTCAAGGCACCATTTAGGAGGGACTTTGACTTCTCATAACAATATTAATCTTCAAGGGTATGTATTCCCAAGATGTTGTTCTGGAGCTAATTAGTCATTCCAGGGAAAATTACCGCTGTACACACCTCAGTGCCAGCATAACCTTAAACCATTTGTTACCCCCTCCTTTTTCTGAGATTTATCCTGTGGTCAGCCAAGCTTGAAAGAGGTAATCACCAATATATGTCAGCCCAATTCTGAAGAGCCAATTACCAGTACACACCCCTCCCCTCCCACCCCACCCATGCTGAGATGAAGAGGAGAAAATTACAGCAAAAAGCTACAGAGATGAGACAGGGGCAAGGAGGGCACACTCATGAATTATGGACAAAAAACCAGATCTTGCTTGCAGGAAGAAACACATCCATTTAATTTAAGCAACACCACCACCAATTTACCAATCAAATCAGAATTGGATAATGAGAAATATAACCAAATCTTTAAAAGACCACCTTCTCCCCATCACTCCCCTCTTTCAGTGCTCAGCACTCCTCTGGATTTCTCTACTTCTGCCCCCCATAGCCCCCACAGCAGTGCAGAGGGACTTGCAGACGGTGCATCACACGTCGTTTCTGCTGCTCCTTTATCCTTAGGGCTAGGACTCTCTTCACACTCTTCCCATGCTCCAGCATGGGGTTCCTTCCCATGGGAGACAGTCCTCCATGAAGTTGTCCAAAATGAGTCCTTCCCATGGGGCTGTAGTTCTTCTCTCCCATGGGCCCTCCAGAAAACTTGCTGAATAACTTTTTTCCCCCTTAAATGCTGCTTATGTTCTTCTACTGTTGCGTGTTTGCTTGGTCTTGGCTGAAAGTGGGTCCACCTTGGAGCTGAGGGAGCTGAGGGAGCCCTTAAAAGTTTCTCAGAGGAGCCATCCTGGTGGCTGCTCCCTCAGAGGAGCCATCCTGGTGGCTGCTCCCCCAGTACCACACAAACACATCTGCTTTACTTTCTTGAACTGATTTAAATTCACGTGTCCATTACATAATTCAGGAGCCTCCAGTACTTTTTCCTCAAAAATTCTCTGATGATGGTTTTAGATTGTGTGTTGAATTTTTGGATCATTCATAGTCATGTTTTGCCTGTGATCTGTGAACTCTGTCATGAGTCTCTTGAAACAATCTTAAGTTTAACCTAATACTCTCATTTCCATGTATTCTGAATGCCTTGTGTGATTATTCAGAGACAGCCATATCACAGAGTTGCTCTCTAACCATAGTGAGTGTCTTGCTCTCTTCAGTTGTCAAAAATGTGAGCTTCTGCCAAGTCAAGTCCATATTTTTTATTGTATCTGTCATAGATGAGTGCATCTGTACTTGTAGTACCTTTTAAGGGAGACAAATTCAATACCAAGATTTGTGTAGTGCTTAACAGTAAAATGATGAAACCTTGCCAATTTGTCAAGCTCATGGTTTTGTAATCACAATACATGCCTGTAGCTGACATACTTACTTCCAGCTGGAAACTGAACATCCACTGAGAATCCCACAGTAAAAACTAGGCAGTTGTATTACTTTACTTGTTCCTTGTTCAAGACACAAACTACTTCTCTATATTCTTTTATGTAGTATTGATTTCTGAAAAACAAACAAAAATAAACCAGTCCTCCCAATGATCAGTGAGCTGTTGGAAACAGTACAGTTTGTCAGGTATTCATTGCAGCTGACTTTTTAATACCTTCAATCTTGTCTCAGTTTGCTTTCATAAAGGGAAATACAATTTTAATCCTGGTACAGTATGGACAGGCTTTTCATCTCCAGATACCCAAAGCTTTTAAATGTTGAAAACCTACTTCTATGAAGAGCAAGAATCAGTTTGACATATTTTTGTATGTCTGATACAAGTTTTCACCTATGATCATTGCCCACTACAATCAGTTTCTTTTGGAGGGAATAAAGTATGTATATGCATAATGTAAGAGGGGTGGTTTATCCTGTTCCTCAGTTGGATTCCAGAGACAAAATCTGTCTGCAACACCTATCAGTGGATACAAGGAAAGTGTCTGGTGTTCTTGATTTAGAACAAACAAACAAAAAACCCCAAACCCCCATAATTTTCTCATTTTATTGCAACACTACTTTTTTTCAAAGCCATTAGGTTACAGGAAATTCTGAAAAAGCACATTTCTATTACACATCCAAGTTCTGGACAGCTTTTCAAGTCCTGAAGTAGACATTGATGTTATTATTTATCCAAAAAGCACCAGATATTATGAAATCACCCTGTAGTCAGAGGAAATTAATGCATTGAAGTCCCGGTATTGGAGACTATTAAAAAATTATTCTTATCTCTTTTAAGCATGTTACAAGCATAGAAGCATACTATGTGGAATAAAGAGTTGATGACTAGCTGTGGCCTCAGCCCATGCTTGCTGCACAGAGAGTGGGGGGGGAAATAGGGAACTTTCATGGAAGCAGGAGGGTCAGGGGGCTGGAGGAAGCCCTGCTGTCCCCCCCACTCTGCTCAGCCCCGCACCTCTTCGCCGCCTTCCTTGACAAGCGTCAGTTGGCCACATGGCATGACCCTGCTTTCCCACTTTTGAGTGCTTGCTTGAGAGCTCTGAGGCAGGCAGCCTGTACTGCTGGCCTCACACCATTTGGCTCCCACTGCTGCCTGTATCCTGGAGAAAAGCCACACGGCACAGCCCTGCTTCACGCTGCTTGCAACCTAGAGAAGACCACGTGGCATGGCCCTGCTCAGCCACCACCACCAGGAAACTTGGAACTGCTCCTGCAACAATGCCACCATTTTCAGCTGCTCCTCGCAAGACTTGTTCTCCAGGCCCTTCACAAGCTGTGTTGCCCTTCTTTGGACGTGTGTCAGTAACTCAGTGTTCCACTTGTAGTGAGGAGCACAAAATTGAACACAGTATTTGAGGTGCAGCTTCACCAGTGCCAAGTGTAGGGGCACAATCACTTCCCTACTCCTGCTGGCCATGCTATTTCTAATACAGACCAGGATGCCTTTGGCATTCTTGGCCATCTGAGCACACTGCTGGCTCATGTTCAGCTGTCTGTCAACCAGCACACCAAGATCCTTTTCTCTTGCATAGCTTTCCAGCCTTCTGTCCCAAGCCTGCAGGGTTGCATGGTGTTGTTGTGACTTAAGGGCAGGACCTGGCACTTTACCTTGTTGAACCTCATACAATTGGCCTTGGCCTCCAACATGTCCAGATCCCTTTGCAGAGCCTTCCTGCTCACAAGCAAATCAACACTGCCTTGTGCAGACAGTTTCTCTGGGAGGATGCTGTGAGAAACAATGTCAAATGCTTTACTAAAGTCCAGAAAAAACGGTATCTACAGTCTTTCCCTCATCCTGTCATAGAAGGAGATCAGGTTTGTCAAACAGGACCTGCCCTACATGAACCCATGAATTATTATATTTCCTTTATATGCAAATAAATTTAATCATTTAAGAATATTTAAACACTTTAAAGTAAGAATAAAGTAAGTGTAGAAGCTTTTGAAAGGCACTTGACTTTGCTACCAAATCAATCATACATTTTTTTGCTAGCAATGGAGTGAATATAGTTATAAAATATTTGGTGTCTCTTACATGGTCTTCATCTTTAGGAAAAAAAAATAGAAAATCAAAATTGAAAGGACTGATCAGACATGTAGTTATCCATAAACAATGCAGACTGATTTAGATTTGTTACTTAACAAATATCCAAGAGATTGCAAAGTTGCATATATGTAAGATTGAGTTTGCATTTGAATTGGCGTAGGAAGTTTACATGGTGTAATTTAGAGGTCATAAGTGTCAGGGAAGAACTGGCAAATTGTAATTTCATCTATTTGAAGTTTCAGCAATAATAACTCTAATATAGAGGTATTTGATCATGGAAATAATATTTATAATCTTAATCAATTATGTTGCAGATGGTGTTTGTGGGTGACATAGCTTAACCAGAGAAAAACTTTCATGAGTCATATCAGACAAAGCATCTGATATTATATATTCTAATCAAGTATCACAGATTTGATTGGCTTTTAAAAAATAAAAAGGATAAAAATAATTACAGGTGTCTGTTCTAGTAGGAGTGTTACATGGCTTGCTTTTCAAGCTCTTAGGGAAAACAATCTTTACTTCCTCAAAGCTTGATACTATATTTTTAACAACAAAACATCCTGTCTGAAACACAGAGAAAAAGTCCCAAGTATTTGGGTAAATGGAAGCAACATGACAGTTTCTGTGCATGATACAGTTTAGTTAGAAGAATTGACAAGGAGGTGCTTTCTTTTTCTTTTCCTCCTGCAGTTTCTGTTTTCATTATTCATTGCTGAAATTCTTTTCACTATTTTGGAAATGAACTCTAAAAATTACAAATACATCATCATTAATAGATGTTCTGCATGCACTAATGAAAAGGTATGCTTAAGACTCTCAGTCCCCTCCCAGTGGCACTGGCCAGGAGCATTCCATCAGGACACATGGACTTGAGTATGTTCAAATGTTCTCTTACCTCAATCTCCCCCACCAAGGGTAACTTTTGTCTTGATCCGTGGTTTTCTGGTGTCAGATGCTTCAGATTACTGAGGGTGAATTTTGTCAGTGAAGACTATGGTGAGGAAGTCACTAATTATCTTAAACTTTTCCATATCCTTTAACAGTAGATGCCCTGTCCCTTTCCATAGTGGGCCCACATTTTCCATGGTCTTATTTTGGTACTCATGAACCTGTACAAGCTCTTTTTGTTGCTGTTCATGTTCCTTGCCACATTCAACTCCAGATGGAGTATGGCTTCCCTGACAACATCCTTACACTCTCAGTGTCTGTATTTTTCTCACAGGTCATCTGAGGGATCTCTTGAACCCCTCCTCTTTCTAATCTCAGGGAATTCTTCCACTACTTTGTTTTTCCAAGTATGAGATTATGATTCCCATCAGTTTTTCACTCAGATATTTTCATGCATCTTCTGAAGATGTTACTTTTGCATTAAAAAAGTCTTTACAAATATACAGTTACAGTGATAAGCTACCCTTCAATCTTTGCTTCCTTTTACAATCTGCCATTATGTGATATATTGAGGTGCCTCCTATGCAATGTTGGTTAGTGTTTTCTAGTACTATGTTGGTTAGTGTTTTCTAGTACTATGTTTTTCTGTTTGCCCAAGATTTTCTTGCTGGTTTTTAGACAGACTGGAGAAGCAAAAGAAGCCTTTGAGTATAGCATGTATCACTAGGGAAAAGGGGAAATGAACAGTTACAAGGACAAAGAAAGACAATTTAATGGAATGCATTCTTATGTCTTCCAGCAGTAGGTAATTGAAGTAGCTGTGTTACAAGGTATTGCATGAATCCATGAACCTGCGTTCTTTAAAGAAGTAAGGAAAACCTGCATCATTTTAGTACACATTACTTTTCCTGTGAAGCAGTTCACTTTTTCTCTTAATATACTATAATTAGAAAATATCGAAGAGATGATCATAGAAGATGATGGATAGAGATTAAAACATTACTGCTTGAATCTAATCGAATATGGTAACTGATTCTGCACAGTAACTTCTTCATTAATATGATAGTCCTTCTATATGATTTTGGGTTGTGGTTTTCTTTGTTTGGGTTTTCCCCCCTCTTTTCTGTTTGTTTGGTTTTTGCTTTGTGAATGGTTGTTTTAAATTAAAAAAAAAAAAAAAAAGGAAGAAGAAAGAAAAGAGCCATCAAACAAGCAAACAAACACAAAGCAACTTCAACATTTCCATAAAGGTATCTTGCAATTTTGATTCAAGAGTTAACCCAAGACATAATTAATCCAACCAATGACAAATTCTTTTATATCTCTTTATATACTGCAGGGTTTTTAGACACACTTTCACAGATACATGCATTCTGTTTTCTCAGTACAGAAATCCTTAATTAGGTTGCCTGCTGTTTATACTTATGAAGTTTTTGGACATGTTCTCATTATTCAGTGTGCTGAGGTACTGGCAATCCCTGAGACAGCTCCAGGGTGCTGGCACATTTATAGGTTTCAGTATGTTGCCCTGCAGATATACCAACTCCAATTGCAACATAGTAAAATCATGTCTTCAAGAGGCAGAAATCAAACTAATAAGTACCTCCAAGGAACTTCTTTCCTCATGTAAATTACAGAGCTAGCTTGGAGAATGTTAGTTTGAAGTCAAGTGGTGGTTTCCTTAGCAGTTTATTTAATCCACTTTGTATTTCTTATAAGGAGTTGAAGTCCTTAACTTCAGGTGTGAACAGCTGGCCTTGCAAATTGACTATAAACATGGAAATACTTGAAGTTAAATATGAGACACATATTCTAAACTGGCCACAGCTTGATCAGTGACAAAGAGAAGAAATTACAAAGTCATTCAGTAAAGAGGTTTGTAGTGGCTCTGAAGGGAAGGAGTATAATTTAAACTGCACTGCATATACCACAGTAATCAAGGAAGAAACAAGTTTTATTGATACCCAACCATAAGTGTTTTGTCAGGGTTTTTTTGCTGTTATTGTTTTGTTTGTTTCCAAACTAGAGAAATAGATGGGTTAAAATAAATATGACTTGTTATCTTGTAACATTTATTATAGAAGTTAATGTTTTTCTTGAGTATTCTAAAACAGAAGGTGTTGCATTGTAGCTGGAAAGAGTTTCTCTTCAATCACAGAGAGCAGAAGCTAATTGGTTCAGCAGTATGAATACTTAAAACCTATTATGCTTAAGCTAAGAGGCATTTTATAGTGTAGTACTGTGAAACTGCTTTAACATAAGTTACTTCCCTCCCCCCCCTATTTCCAGAGTGAATATCTGGAGTTCACATTTATTTCAGATGAGGGAGTAGGAAAGAGGGAAAGCATAAGCAGGGAAGTGTAGAGGACGCCAGTCACAAACAATCAAAAGCAGAATGGGTTTGTGTGAGATCTTTTTTTTTCAAATGGAAATTACTGACTTAAGTAGTTTGCTATACATTCACAACAAATATTGTCCAGAGTATGAAAAATTAACAGAAATGCAGTTTATTAATGAAAAGCTAGAGATAAACAAAATTCTGAGATGTGATACTTGCAAAACATGAGTCCCACTCTTCTCTTTCACCTGAAAAATCTTGGTTCTGCTTTTATTTTGTGGAGATTCTCTTTAGTTATCTCATTTGGAAATGTAACTGAACTAAAGTAAGTTTCCCTTCACCCAGTGAATACTGATGCACTCTCCAGATTTACTTACACAGACCTCACTTTGATTCCAAACTGAGGTGCATAGATGTAATTTTTTAATGCCTCTGACAAAATGTAAAGGGTCTGGGGAAGGAAATTGCAAGAATAAAAGCACATGAATCATTGAATGCAATTGTTATGACTGGACAACATAGTCCCAAAATGAGCTTTGCCATCTTCAAAATGGTTCTAGTAGTCTTATTACTGTGTCTTCTCTTTTATATTTCTCATGTTAATTATCTTTGAGAAACTATCAATTTAAAATCTTTTAAAGAAGAGTCTGAAGTGATATCATGATGTAATATCTGTATCATTGTTTTATGAATAACAGCAAGATTATTTTGTGAACTTATTCTATTAGTTGAGAAAGTTGAGAAAGAATAACAGCAAGATAAAGGTTATTTTGTGAACTTACTTTCATTAGTTGAGAAAGGAGAAGAAGGAAGAATATTGGAAGTAGGATAAATGCCATTATTGTCTGTAGTAAAATTTCTTGTTTTCCTAGCATTTTGTATACAGCATTTAGATTGAGACAGGATATTTTTCAGTACACAAGGCTGCTTTCTTACTTTGGACACTCGTAATCTATTACTTTTGGAAATGGTATTAAGTATGTATTTATTTATTTGTAAAAATCTTCTTGCTCATTCTGGTCATCTCTAAACTACACTCCTACCCCATTTTACCTCTCATTACTCAACTCTCAACTGCAAAACCTGCTTGTAGCTGACTGCTAGAGCTATTTGCCTGACTGGGGTTCGTATTAGGAATGACAAGATGAGTGTTACTACTATTTGCTTTAACTGTTACCTGATGGTTGTGCAGTGAATGAAATGTGAAAAGAATTAAATAGTGATTTAAACTCACAGTTTGTGTTAGTTGGTCACAGCAGTAATGTCGTAACAGCTTAGTGGTTAGGAAAAAGACTGGACTCCAGAATGGATTCTCAGCTTCCTTTAAGTAGGTCAGAACTTGACAATATTTATCAATAGTGTAGAATGTTTGTGTGAACTGGATGGTTCTACTTTTTCCCCTCCTTCTTTGTCTCATGTGCATATCTTTTTAACCCATAAAATGGCTGTGAAAATACTCTGTTTGGTTACAGATCTAGATGTAAAATGTATATGTAATGCATACACATTTGCAGACAAGTACTGCTGTTTATGGAAAGCATATTGATTTTGTGTGTGTTTTCTTGCTTGTTTTTTTAACCTAGAACAAGGTTTTCATACAATATACAGAGCTTTAGTTTCTCCATGTGTTCTGATATACTGCATAACTGGGTGTAGACAACACATTTCTCAGTAAACTTTACACATTTTTAATTGAATGTTTTACACATTTTTCATTATTTTTGCACATTTTTTTAGCTGGGAAAGTGTGTATTTACTTTGTGGTGTTGGTTTTTTTTTTCCTCTTTCTTTCTAAATGTGTATTTTAGTGACTCCTGTTACCCTGTTATTCTGGCCAGTAGGGAGCTTTTCCTCTCCTTCTACTCTGCCCTGGTGAAACTTCACCCAGAGTATTGCCTCCAGTTCTGGACTTCTCAGTTCAAGAGAGACAGGGAACTGTTGAAGACTGTCCAATAGGGGGCCACAAAGATGATGAGGGAACTAGAGCATATCTGGGGGTACTGGCTGATGGTAGGCTGTACATGAGCCTTAAGTGTGCCCAGGTGGCCAAGAAGGCCAGTGGCATCCTGGCCTGCATCAGGAATGATGTGGCCGGCAGGAGCAGGGAAGTCATTCTGCCCCGGTACTCAGCACTGGTTAGGCCACACCTTGAATACTGTGTCCAGTTCTGGGCCCCTCAGTTTAGGAAGGATGTTGAGTTGCTGGAATGTGTCCAGAGAAGGGCAACAAAGCTGGGGAGGGGTTTGGAGCACAAGCCCTGTGAGGAGAGACTGAGGGAGCTGGGTTTGCTTAGCCTGGAGAAGAGGAGGCTCAGGGGAGACCTTATGGCTGTCTACGACTACCTGAAGGGAGGTTGTAGCCAGATGAGGGCTGGTCTCTTCTGCCAGGCAACCAGCCCCAGAGCAAGAGGACACAGTCTCAAGCTGTGCCAGGGGAGGTTTAGGCTGGAGGTTAGGAAGAAATTCTACACAGGGAGAGTGATTGGCCATTGGAATGTGCTGCCAGGGGAGGTGGTGGAGTCACCATCACTGGAGGTGTTTAGGAGGAGACTTGATGGGTGCTTGGTTGCATGTTTTAGTTGATTAGGTTGTGTTGGATGACAGGTTGGACAAGATGGTCCTGAAGGTCTCTTCCAACCTGGTCTATTCTATTCTATTCTATTCTATTCTATTCTATTCTACTCTACTCTACTCTACTCTACTCTACTCTACTCTACTCTATTCTATTCTATTCTTTTTCCCTGCTCTCATGCAGGAGCTTGGAAGCATTTGTCAAAAAATATTTTCTTTTCCAACACTGTAAGAAAGGTGTCAGCTAGTCTGAATGGTAATCCTTTTATTGCATTTTGGTTTACTTTTGAAGAAGGAAAATGCTTTCTGAAATTGCTGACTTAGACTTTGACTTGAATTTAACTCTATCATGTTGAAAAGTGTATATTTCATCTGAAAGATTAATTTTCACTCACAGAATTGTGGTGGCTTCCAGCCAAACAATTAGTTTAGGTTTTATACATTTTATATGTCCATAGTCTCCAAAGAGATGTCATTAAAGTCTGGTACTTGTTAGACATTAGTTACAAATAAATTCTTTGACATTAATTTTTGAGGAACAAGCTAGGGCACTTATTTGTGTGGATTTTGTTAATGCAATTTTCACAGAGAAAATTGCTTTATATTGTAAACCATGTTTTGTGTGTTTGTCATTTAATTTGTAGTATCACTCCCCACTATGAGCTGGATAATGCAAAACTCTCGGAATACTCCATTATCTGAAGGGGGCCTACAAGAAGTCTGTGGAGGGACTTCTCAGGATATCAAGTAGTGATAGGACTAGGAGGAATGGAATGAAGCTGGAGGTGGGGAGATTCAGGCTGGATGTGAGGAAGTAGTTCTTCACTGTGAGAGTGGTGAAGCCCTGGAATGGGTTGTCCAGGGAGGTGGTTGAGGCCCCATCCCTGGAGGTGTTTAAGACCAGGCTGGATGAGGCTCTGGCCAGCCTGATCTAGTGTGAGGCGTCCCTGCCCATGGAAGGGGGGTTGGAACTAGATGATCCTTGTGGTCCCTTCCCATCCTGACTGATTCTGTGATTCTAAGATCATTCCCTATTGTATGTGGTACATACATGGCAAAGCTACAATTGTATTGCAGTGTCACAGGTCAAGAAAACATTAGGCTGGGAGATGAGGGGAAACCAAGCAGCAAACAAACAAACCAGAACAGGTGGTGCTTCCACAAATGTTTGCCATAGTATGAAATAGTATGCCCATGACTTGTAGCCCTTGATTGATTTCCCTGGTGGTAGTACCTGGTATCCAAAGTTACAGTCAAGAACAGATGTTTTGCACAGACTGTAGCAAATTTGATCTCTGCCTTTCATTTCCAGGAGAGATCCTGTGAATGTTGTTGAGAAATTAGGCTGCTCCAGGAGTGTCATAAGCAAAATGTCCTGTGTGGTCCAGGGCACATCACCATGACTTAAATGTTGTTACTACATGATAGTTTGACCGCCTTTTGCCATTCTTGCCATTTTAAGTAGAGGTAATGTTCTATTAAAATTCTCTCTGGAGTTCAGATATAGATAATTTCAGATTTCGTGCTTGTTCTTGATGTTAATCTCAACAGATAAACTTCTCCAGGCTAAACAACCCCAGCTCCCTCAACCTCTCCTCATAGGGCTTGTGCTTGAGACCTCTCACCAGCCTTGTTGCCCTTCTCTGGACACATTCAAGAGTCTTAATGTCCTTCTTAAATTGAGGAGCCCAGAACTGGACACAGTACTCAAGGTGTGGCCTAACCAGTGCAGTGTACAGGGGCAGAATGACCTCCCTGCTCCTGCTGGCCACACTATTCCTGGTGCAGGCCAGGATACCATTTGCCTTCTTGGCCACCTGGGCACACTGATGGGTCATGTTCAGCCTATTGTAAACCAGTGCCCCCAGGTCCCCTTCTGCCTGGCTGCTCTCCAGCCTGTAGTGCTGCATGGGGTTGTTGTGCCCAAAGTGCAGAACCTGGCACTTGGACTTGTTGAATGCCATCATGTTGTACTCTGCCCATCTGTCCAGCCTGTCAAGGTCCTTCTGCAGAGCTCTCCTACTCTCTGACAGATCAACACCTACTCCCAACTTGGTGTCATCTGCAAACTTACTAATGGTGGACTTTATCTCCTCATCCAGATCACCAATAAAAATACTGAACAGGATTAGGCCCAACACTGTTTCCTGGGGGACACCACTAGTGACTGGCTGCCAACTGGGTATGGCACCACCACTCTCTGGGCTCGGCCAGAAGGCAGTTCCTAACCCAGCACAGATTGCTTCTGTTCAAGCCATGGGCTGACAGCTTGGCCAGGAGTTTGCTGCAGGGGACGGTGTCGAAGGCCTTACTGAAGTCCAGGTAGACTACATCCACAGCCTTCCCCACATCCACCAGGCAGTTACCTGGTCATAAAAGGAGCTAAGGTTGGTGAGGCAGGACCTGGCCCTCCTAAATTCATGTTGGCTAGGCCTGATCCCTTGTCCATCCTGCAGGTGTGCTGTGATTGCCCTCAAGATGATCTGCTCCATAATCCTGCCTGGAACCAAGGTCAGGCTGACAGGCCTGTAGTTTCTGGGTTCCTCCAGAATGGGCATCACATTGGCCAGCTTCCAGTTATCTGGGACCTATCCAGCGAGCCAGGACTGGTGGTAAATGGTGGACATTGTTTTGGCCAGCTCATCTGCCAGTTCTCTCAGTACCCTAGGATGGATCCCATCCAATCCTATGCACTTTTGAGTATCCGAGTAGCTCTCTTTACCTGCTAGCCACACTTCTTTTGATGCATCCCAGGATGTAACTGGCCTTCTAGGCTGCAAATGTGCATTGCTGGCTCATGTCCAGCTTTTTGTTCATCAGTACCCCGAAGTCCTGTTCTGCATGGCTGCTCACATCATCCCGCAGCCTGTCTCGATAATTATAATCATCCTGACCCAGAAACAGCTTACTTTTTTGATTAAAACCAGCAGCAATTCTGTCCTATGCAGAAGTCTTAAAATGCAATGCTTTTCATAAAATGTGATTTATTTTTATAGCACTAAAACCACAGACAAAGTGACAGGAAAACTTAAAAAAAAAAAAAAAATCACATATGGGTTAGAAAAATGTGTGAAAGCCCTTAGTCTGGTGAGGCTGAGGAGACTGAAAAGGAAGGTATATTTAGCTAAAGTGGAAACAGCTAGGAAAAAAAGAAATTGTGAATGGAATACAGGAGAATTGAGTCTTGTCTTTTTTCTTTTTCCCCCAGGTGGAAAAAGAAACACACTCTCTTGAGTTTGCTGAAGGTGATTCTTAGTTTCTGAATACAGAGTAACTATCTGGTACAGTTTTTCCACCAGTTGCTACTGGAATGAGGAATGCTATTGGCATTTTATTCTATGGGCATTTAGTATAGGCATTTTATTAAATGAAGTGCAGAGCTGCAAAAGCTTTGTTTAAGATAGATCCTGAGCGTGATCTCTCACACAGTCATATAGCAAAAAAAGTTGTTGTGGCTAGATTTTCTTTGTTTATGTTTTATCGTCCCTTGTGTTCCTTTATGAATGAAAGTAAATAAATCCAACTCCAATATTTAGTCCTTTTATGTCTGTGATGGATTATGAGTAAGAGTAGTACAATGCATTCTTCTTGCAAAAGATCATCACTGGCCTATGAATGACACAAGAGCTAACTTAGTGTCCTAGTCTGTGTGCTGCAGTTAATGAATACAGAAAGAGAAAAATCCCTTTCTCTTCTGAATGAACCCTCATTACTGACAGGAAAAAAGAAAAGAGGGAAAAACAGAACAAAAGTATTAAGACAATGAAGATCCTTTAATGAGCAAAGGTCTGGTGACTTAATTACGCAGTGATGAATTTGAAACAATGGGGTTTGTCTCTAAACGACATTGCCATGTTGCATTTGGGGAATGAAAGAGAAAATAAAGGAGGATCTGTGTCTGCAATCTCAGCCTCTGCGGCTGCTCTGTCACTGTGACAGGTCCGAGGACCGGCATGGCATAGCGGCTTCTAGAGAACAGAAACTGTGTGGAACATGGAGAGCAGAGCATCCCCTCCTCCTTCCGTCAGCCGGCATCCCTTGTGAGAGAGTCAGGCGAAGCGTGAGTGGAACCGCAGCTGAGGCAGGAGATTTAAACACCCCAACAAAGTCAGCAGAGGGAGGTGCTGAGTCACTTGGGTTTGTTGCTGCAGTTTTCTCCAGGCAGGTCATGCAGGCAGGAACAGCAGTGGTTGCAATTCAGCCTAAAGCTGTTTCCAAAAGAGCTGTGTCAACCCAGAGAGAGGTCCAACATAAAAATGCAAGTGTCCAGGCTCCTGACTGTTGGAAGTGCTGAAATCTCTTGCTTCTCGTGGCAGACTTCAGGGAGTACCTCTATCAAAATATCTGCAGTTAAGAAGAAAAGACGGATGCTTATCATGGGGGACTGACTTCTGAAGGGTGTTGAGGGTCCTGTATGCAGACCCTTAGGGAAATGTGTTGCCTCCCTGGGGCCAGGGTTAAAGATGTTGTGAGAAAACTCCTTACCCTGGTCCATCCAACTGACTGCTACCCATTGATGGTTTTCCAAATAGGCAATGATGAAATCTCAACAAGAAGTTTGAGAGCAATGGAAAAAGACTTCAGAGCCCTGGGGAGAGTGGTGAAGGGGTCAGGAGCACAAGTAGTATTTACTTCTGTCCCTCCACTAGCTATGCCTGATGAAGGCATTAACATGAAAATCTAGCAGATTTAATACCTGGCTGCAGGACTGGTGCCAACAGCAGTCTTCACAAAAAGGCAAAAAGGAAAAAAGGAAGACCTAGGCAACTACAGACCAGTCAGCTTCACCTCCATCCCTGGAAAGATGATAGAGCAGCTCATTCTGGAGGTCATCTCTAAACACGTGGAAGAAAAGAGAGTAATCAGGAATAGCCAACATGGATTTACCAGGGGAGATCTCTCTTGACCAATCTGATAGCCTTCTATGAAACCATGACCAAATGGGTAGACGAAGGAAGAGCAGTGGATGTCATATACCTTGTCTTCAGTAAGGCTTTTGATATTGTCTCCCATAACATACTTGTAGAAAAGCTCAGGAAATGTGGCATAGATGATTGGTGGATTGAAAACTGTCTCAACAGCAGAGTTCAGAGGGTTGTGATTGGTGGCACAGAGTCAACTTGGAGGCCTTTGGCCAGTGGTGTTCCCAAGGGATCAGTACTGGACCCAGTTCTGTTCAGCATCTTTATTAACAACCTCTATGAGGGGATTGAATGTACCCTCAGCAAGTTCATTGATGATACAAAACTGGGGGAAAGGTCGACACCCTGTTAGGCTGTGCTGCCATCCAGTGAGATCTGGACAGACTGGAGAGCTGGGTGAAGGCAAATCTCATGAAGTTCAATAATGACAAGTAAAGGGACCTGCAACAGGGGAGGAATAACAGCAGGCACCAGTACAGGTTAGGGATTGCCCTGCTGGAGAGCAGCTCCATGGAGAAGGACCTTGGAGTCCTAGTGGACAACAATGTGCCCTTCTTCTCAACATGAGGAGATACTTCTTTACAGTGAGGGTGATGGAGCACTGGAACAGGCTGCCCAGGGGGGGGTTGTGGAGTCTCCTCTGGAGACTTTCAAAACCTTTCTGGATGCATTCCTGTACAGACTATCTTAGGTGATCCTTCTTTGGACAGGGGACTTGGACTCAATGATCTCTGGAGGTCCCTTCCAACCTCTAAATATTCTGTGATTCTGTAATTGATTGGTTAATTTGTCCTTAGCTGTTATGATAATGTGAGCAATTAACACAGGCCCTTTCTCTGACTTTCATCTATAGCACTGTGTAATCTTATTCATAATAGCTGTATGCTTTAATGATGGTGAAAACCCAAACAAAATACAATTTTTGAAGCATGACATTACGTTAAATTCATAGGTGCTTACACCGAAATGCAGCTGATTGTTTCACTGGCTATGCTTTTCTTTCTTGCTTTTAATTTAGTATATTTAGGCATTCATGGAGTTTATTTCTCTGTAGGATGGTGGTTTTCAAACCTTGGTATTTACCCAAGCAATACATTCTCTTTGAATTGGTGATAAATGCAACTATGTGCAAACAGGCAGATGAAACTACTGACCCAGTCTATACTGCCATTTTTAAACCTTTTATTTTCCCATTAGGCTATCCTAGTCATCCTTGCATTACTTGTTATGTTGCTGTGCAAAGCTGAAGTCAGTGACAGAATGGTCCAATGGTAATTGCAGGTTGGTTTACTGACTGTGCTGAAATTTTCTTATGCACAAAAATTTAAGGAGCTCAAATCTACCTGGCATCCCTGACTACTCTTGCAGAGGTAGCCAGGATACTTTTAGTAGTTGGCAATATCTATACATCATGCAGGAAAGAGTGAGACAGAAGAGAATTAAACCAAAACAAAACCAAACCACAAACAATAAACAAAAAAACTCCAAACAGCAAAACCTATGACACAATTTTACTTACTTCTGCAGTCATTTGAGGAAAATTTCTGTGGCTTGTATCATCATTTTACACAAACTGAATTTGAATTTTTACACACACACACACAAACACACACTGCAAGTTTGCTTTGTTAGGTTTGGCAGGATTAAGCAAGCTTGTGGTTAGGGTGGTAATGCAGACAGCTGGCTTTTCTCATGGAGGGAACCAGGGAGGTGCTTGTTTGTGGGTTTTGTTTTTACACCTTTAGGATGAGCACAGTATCACAGTCACAGTATCACAGTATCACAGTGTAACTAAGGTTGGAAGAGACCTCGAGGATCATGGAGTCCAACCTGTCACCACAGACCTCACGACTAGACCATGGCACCAAGTGCCACATCCAATCCCCTCTTGAACACCTCCAGGGACAGTGACTCCACCACCTCCCTGGGCAGCACATTCCAATGACGAACGACTCGCTCGGTGAAGAACTTTTTCCTCACCTCGAGTCTAAACCTCCCCTGGTGTAGCTTGAGACTGTGTCCCCTAAATATTAAATATTAAATAATAACTTCCTTAGGTCTGTGCTTTTTTTTTTTGGACATGCACTGATGAATGTATCAGCCGTCCCTATCAAGAAATACAGCTTGCTAATACCAAGGTGGTTTTGGTTTTGTGCAAATGTAGAGTATTAAACCTGGCACTATTTTATCAGAATTCAGAAAACAGGATTGTCAGCTTAACCAGGATGAGTGGCCAGGACCTGACTGCCTGGAATGCATTTCATAGCATTTAAATTCTATTTTATGAAGAGTTATGAAACCTTGTGTTGGATTATAGGGATAGCTGTGTGCTGACTTGGCAGGGTTAAAATATTCCATTAATTCCATGACTCAAATTAGAGTTATAAAGACAAAACTTAAGCTATAGCAGGAGCTTTTAGCATCTATTTTTATCTATTTATCACAAAGTGGACCTGTTGTGAAGTAGGACAGTTCTAGCTCAGTGAAGTTCTAGCTTACTTAATAAATTGTCATAAATTTTTTATATGCTAGATGTCTTTAATATGGGAAGAATATATAATGGAAATAAAACATTTTTTTTCCTTTACCTGTGCAACTTCATTGGGCTGTCACTTACAACAGGAAGTTGTGTTTGATACTACACAAGAATCCCCTGGATTAGTTATGCCTTGCTGTATGGTCCTTCCAGCAGATAATGGGGGGAAGTCTCCCATGAGAACCAGGGCATTTGAATGTGAGACACCAACTATGATGTATATTGTTTTCTATTGTTACCTGTCATGACCCACTATCCCAAGCCAACCCAGTACAGAGGGGTTGTGCTAAGATCCAAAATTTTCCCTTGGAGTAAATGAAGGTGAACTGATACCAAAAGGCTGATAAGGTATGTTTATTATATCCTAAGAAAACTCTAGGTCGTTTGTATTTTGGACTCTTGGCTAGACCAAAGCTGAGTGAAAATGGGAAGAAAAAGAAGAAGAAAAAAAAAGAGAGAGAGCAAACTAGGAAGTAACAGGGAAAAAAAGAGATATCACCATTCCCTAGATCAAGTGATTTTTTTTTCACAAGCATTGTCCAAGTTGTTTAGTGAAGGGTGTACACTGCAGCAGGGTCTTCTGTAGTAGATGCAAGACATAGACCACAGAAATTATGGTCCTTATGTACCCATTTGGTGGTGTTGAGGGGAAGGTGGTGATGGTTTCTCCTAATCATAAAGAAAGGTATGCACCAGTTCCCTACGGTGCATTGTCTGGCACTGTCCTTTCTGTGGCACTGTTGCAGTGGCTTTGAAATACGGAAAGAGAGAATTCCCACCTCCACATAAATCATCTCTTTTCATTGTTAAGCCATTCTGACAGGCTGGCAGCTCTCCTGGAAAGCTATTAAGGGCCATCGAAGCCACCACCCTGTCTATTCAGACCAGTTATGTCACACATTGTTTTGAGATAATAGAGTCATTGGGCTCTCACATTACCTTTGCCTGTCTTCAGTTTACAGTTTAATCCTCACCCATAAGCTCTCAATTGCCTCATCATCCATCTCCAGGCAGAGCTACACTTTCTCCAGTTTACTGTGTTATGCAATATTTTTCAGATGCAGAAATTATTAAAGAATGGGGCACAACGTTTAAAGAGTATTCCTGAGAATATTATCTGTGTATTGCATACTACAGTAAAGAAATGGGAATTGTATTTTAAAGACAGTATGACTGTCTGCCAAATAAATAAATCCTTTTTCTCTCCCATTTGGTCCTGAATGCAGCTTATTTGGAGAACCATGTTTATTCAGTATAGTATTTAAAATGACAAATTGAAGCTGAAATTACAGTTCAGAAAATTAAGTCTATGAAGAAGCCTACAAGATCAGAACTCTATAGAGCTGTCATAAACAAACAAAAACAAAAGAGAAAGAAAATTGATGGTATGAAGAGGGGGAAAGATGAATAAACTGGGCACTATCCTGCAGCAGCTGGGTAGTAGGAGCAGAGAAATTAAGTAGTTTTGAAAAGTAAGGGAAAAAATACTAAGTGAGAAATGTGTGGTCTCTAAGTTGAGTCAAGCATATTCTACAGATGCTTTTGCTAAAGCAAGATGCCCTGTTGAGGCAACCACCACTGAAGACTGATAAATGAGCAATGGGTTATATAAGTAATGGGTTTATTATTAATTTCATTGTTCAATTAATGCTGCATTATAAGCCTAGATGTTTATTTGATAGCATCCTATCAATTATGTATTATTCCATTCTAAAGGGAAGCAAAAATAAGAGTTTTTATGGTTCTTAAGATACTGTTCCTCTGTCAGCTATCCCAATTGTCAAATTCACTTCAGGGTTAGAAGTTTCATGTTTACTGCTGTGGTGTCATGATCGTAGGTGTCAAAGAGGTTCTCTCCGTTAGGAAGGACTGAAAATTTCTGGAAATGTGATTTGCAGTCACTCATTTGTACCATATTGATTTTTTAAATACTGATAGGTAAGTGAAAATGTTGACATCCCCTACTGTCAGAGATAATTTATTGGTAAGTTAATGCCAGCATTTTTGAGTTTCCTGAAATAATGATCGATCTGGGGAGTGGCAAGTGTTTTTTATGCAATAAACCACATTCAGTTTGGCAACCAGTTAATCTACTTAAGTATGCATAGAAAAGTATCTGAATCAGTACATTTTATGTGCCAAATCTAAGTGCCGGGTTCTACACATTGGCCACAATAACCCCAAGCAGTGCTAGAAGCTGGTGTCAGAGTGGCTGGAGAGCAGCCAGGCAGAAAGGGACCTGGGGGTACTGGTTGACAACCGGGTGAACATGAGCCAGCAGTGTGCCCAGGTAGCCAAGAAGGCCACTGGCATCCTGGCATAGTGTAGCCAGTAGTAGCAGGGAAGTCCTTGTGCCCCTGTACTCAGCACTGATTAGACCACACCTTGAGTCCTGTGTCCAGTTCTGGGCCCCTCAGTTTAGGAAAGATGTTGAGTTGCTGGAATGTGTCCAGAGAAGGGCAACAAAGCTGGGGAGGGGTTTGGAGCACAGCCCTATGAGGAGAGGCTGAGGGAGCTGGGGTTGCTTAGCCTGGAGAAGAGGTGGCTCAGAGGAGACCTTATGGCTGTCTACAGCTACCTGAAGGGAGGTTGTAGCCAGGTGAGGGTTGGTCTCTTCTCCCAGGCAACCAGCCCCAGAACAAGAGGACACAGTCTCAGGCTGTACCAGGGGTGGTTTAAGCTGGATGTTAGGAAGAAGTTCTTCATAGAAAGAGTGATTGTCCATTGGAATGTGCTGCCGGGCAGGTGATGGAGTCACCATCACTAGAGGTGTTTAGGAATAGACTGTATGGGGCACTTGGTGTCATAGTTTAGTTGATTAGATAGTGTTGGGTGATAGGTTGGACTCGATGATCTCAAAGGTCTTTTCCAATCTGGTTAATTCTATTCTATTTACTTTCTGAGCTGGAAAATGTGACCAATAATAATCATGCAACTTAACTTACTCACTCTGATACAAATACAGAAAGAAAAGTAAAAACTATGTTTATTTCATAATAAAAGGCTATAATTCAGTATTATTTACTTATAAAGATAGCAGGCAAAAACCAGAGCTGTAGGGTTTACCATTGGTCCTGGTATGATTGTTGCTTCTTCAGATTGCCTGGAATAATTCAAAGCAGAAAGCAACTTCACGTAATGCTGTAACATTTGCCTTGAAGTCAGTAATACATGTTTGCCTTGGAATACTAATGTGTTGTTACTCTTGACAGTTCTGTAATGTATTGGAGCTGACTTTTTCTAAATGGCACATTTTAAATAAAGGCAGTGCTAATTTTCTCTACCCCAGGAAAATTATTGCATGGGATTTATCTTCCCTTTGCTGTACTTGGTATTCTTTTGTATTCAGTCTATGTATTCATCCATGCAAATTTCATTTTTTCAGTGTTCCAGCTAAGTCTAAAATCCTAATGGACTAGACTAATTCTCAGATTGAATGAGTAAGTCCATGTCTAAGGTCTATCCTCGGAGAGAAACATTCTCTGTGATAAAAAAAAAATAGCAACCCAGTTTTCACACATTTGTGCTGTCTGAAAGCAGTTATAAGAATTGCATGAAAAACTGCCAAATACTTCTGGTGAGATGTGCTTGTAGACTTTAAGATGGTAGCGTAGCAAAGTCTTCATAAATTCAAATAAAATGCACTTATGTTTTAGAATATTTAATTCTGTTAATTAAAACCACCATCTCTTATGCCTAGGCTACACTCATAATAGAGAAACTGTTCTGGTCGTGTAGAATGAGGATTAACAGTGAGGATTTGGAATTAAATACTTACGAATGAGTTGATGATACTCTCAAGGAGAATAAAAGTATTTGAAATCCAATTGCAATGGGCTTTTTCTACTAATCAAGTGTGGTGGATTAGATTGCTCTCTATTTGGTCTCAGTATCTTGGGTAACATTAAACTAGTGGCAGCTATGTGAAACATATTTCTCTATGTTTAGGTTTTCTTTGGAAAAACGTTTTCATCCTCCTAGCTAAACACTTAACTGTGGCTCTGTGGATACTGCAGCTTCTGTTTGTGCATGTGCTGAAGCATTCATATGCAAGTCTGAACCAATCTATATAAGTGCGGGTCCAAACAGATAAAACTGTGTAGGAGTATTGCCCATCAGTTTAGGAAAGATGTTGAGTTGCTGGAACGTGTCCAGAGAAGGGCAACAAAGATGATGAGCGGTTTGGAGCACAAGCCCTATGAGGAGAAGCTGAGGGAGCTGGGGTTGCTTAGCCTGGAGGCTCAGGGGAGACCTTCTTGCTCTCTACAACTACCTGAAGGGAGGTTGTAGCCAGGAGGGGGTTGGATGCTTCTTCCAGGCAACCAGCACCAGAACAAGAGGACACAGTCTCAAGCTACACCAGGGGAGGTTTAGGCTGGATGTTAGGAAGAAGTTCTTCACAGAAAGAGTGATTTGCCATTGGAATGTGCTGCCAGGGGAGGTGGTGGAGTCACCATCACTGGAGGTGTTTAGGAAGAGACTGGATGAGGCACTTGGTTCCATGGTTTAGTTGATTAGATAGTGTTGGGTGATAGGTTGGACTTGATGATCTCAAAGGTCTCTTCCAACCTGGTCTGGTCTATTCTATTCTATTCTATTCTATTCTATTCTATTCTATTCTATTCTATTCTATTCTATTCTATGGTTTGGCCCTCATTTCCCACTGTTGTAAAGAGAGATCATCATCTGCTGAAAGGGATGAATATGTAGGAAAATTTATTCAACAAAAGAATTAAGTAATGGAAATTAAATCGGTAGATATGTAAAAGCAAACCATTGGCAGAGGGTATATTTTATTTATGCTATGCATATGTTTAAATTCAAAAGAATTGAGTAGACCTCTTGAAATATTCTTCAAACAGCGCTAAAGACAAGAGCTAATATTTGCAAATATGATCAAATTATGCAGTTATCAAATACAATTTTCTGTACTTAGTGGGTAAGCAGAGTTGTTGTTGACTTTGTAATTAGATGACAATTCTAAATGTAGTTCCCCTTTAATTTGTTGTAGTAAATACCTCCAGTGCAGTCAGAATTCAAATGCAACACAGTTGTACTTTAACTCATCAGCTGTAAGCCTAGTAAAGCTACAGTAAGATATGAGATGGTGGAGTTTCTGCCTTTGAGATAGTTGTATGTTGCAAAACATTTTACTTAATTGTCTGGAACTCTGTCTTACCAGAACTGAAACAGGGAAGCGTTGATTGTGTCTGAGATGGTCAGCACTAAGGTAAAAAGGTATTGAAAAAAAAAAGAAAAGAGAAGAAAAGAGAGGAAAAGAAAATTAAAGGGAAAAAGAAAAGAAAAGAAAAGAAAAGAAAAGAAAAGAAAAGAAAAGAAAAGAAAAGAAAAGAAAAGAAAAGAAAAGAAAAGAAAAGAAAAGAAAAGAAAAGAAAAGAAAAGAAAAGAAAAGAAAAGTGAAAAGAAAAAAAAGCAAAGAAAAAAGAAAAGAGAAAAGAATGTAGATACTTCTGGAGGAATGTAGATACTTCTTAAAGTCTGGAGGGAAATGAGTGATGTGCAAAGTAGAAAAGTGTGTTGACCAGGAGAAAAAGAAATGGGAATAAGAAGAAATAAAACATACTCACTTTACAAGCTGTGGCATTCTGAAACAAAACAAAGAAGAGGAAAGATAATTAAAAAATGGATATAAACAAATCTCAGTAAAATCTCAGTAAACTGAAATATGGAACAAGACTCCAAGGAATAGATGCAGTGACAGAGTGATTGAATTTTTGGTATTTTTTTTGTCATGAAATAAAAGAAAGAAAAACAGAAAACATCAAAACTATGAGCTGGATGTGAAAATAATCTTCATCTTAAATATTTCAGAAAAGAGAGATGGAGGTTGTGGGTCAATTGGAATGGAATAATTTATCAGCAGAACCTATGGGGAAAATCTTTCAGATCATTACAAAACAAACTGAGCAGAAGATTTGGAAATATACTGGGATGTATGTGTTGCTGGATATTTGGATAGCCTACTACATTTTTTCCTATGAACTGGAAGATTCTTCTGTGAAGAGACAAATGGGGGACAAAGCCATTTTGCTGGATGTCCAACGAGCAAATGAATTATCCATGCTTGAAGGAGTTAAGTTAGAATCACTATAAATGATTGGAGAATAATTTTCTTGTGCATAGCCTAGCCAGTGTATGCTGGCCAAAAGTGATTAATTTTTGAAAAAATAAGTTAAAAAATTTATATTAATTTTGAAAAGGTAGTTAATATTTCTTTCCATTTATCAGTGATGTGAGACATTTTGCATTATACATGGCTACACCACTGAGATATGGATGGATATAGTACCTGATAGGTGTTCAAGAGGCGATTGGACATGGCACTTGGTGCCATGGTCTAGTAGTCATGAGGTCTTCGGTGACAGGTTGGACTTGATGATCTTTGAGGTCTTTTCCAACCTTATTGATTCTATGATGATGTAGTTTTGGCCTTGTCCATTGATGTAGTTGCTCCATCATAGAATTACACTATGTCAGGGAGGCAGGATTTGCCCTTGATGAGGCCGTGCTGGCTGTCTTGAATCACTTCCCTATCCTCCATGTACCTTAGCATAGCTTCTAGGAGGATCTGTACCATGATCTTCCTGGGCACAGAGTTGAGCTGACAGGTTGGTAATTCCCAGGGTGTGCCTCTCTACCCTTTTTAAATATGGATGTAACATTTCCCCTTGTATGTTCAGTTTCCTCAGGTGGTCACAAACGAGATCTTCTCTTACAGTGGGAGGGATTTTTCCCCCCTGGTCCCCATCTTGTGGTCCTTTCTCTCAACAGGCAAGAGGGGTTACCAGTGAAGACTGAGATAAAAAGTTGTTGAATACCTCAGCCTTCTCCTCATCCATTGTTACCAGCTTACCGGTTGTGCTCATTGAGAGAGCACACTTTCTTTGACCTTCCTCTTCTGGTTGACATACCTATAGGATCCCTTCTTATTATTCTTTGCATCCCTTGCAAAGTTCAGCTCCAGGTATGCCTTGACCTTCCTGACCCCATCCCTACACAACTGTACAGTGTACCTACATTATTTCCCAGGATGTGTGTCTATGCTTCTACTGCCTGTGCAGTTCCTTCTTGTCCTTTAGTTTGACCAGCAGACCTGTGCAAAGTCATGCCTATCTTTAGCCTTGTTTGCCTGATTTCTTGCACTTGGGGACTGAGAGCTCTTGCACTCTATGGAAGGCATCTTTAAAAGTCTGCCAGCTCTGTTCTGCTCTATTGTCCCCAAAGGCAGTTTCCCAAGGGGTCCTATGCCTCACTCTTTGAAGAGCTTTAAGCTTGCTTTCCTAAAATTCAGTGTCCTGACTTTACACCTTGCTGATCCATATTCTTCAGGACTCTGAACTCTACTAAGTGCATGGTCATTACAGCCCAGACTGCCTCCAGCCTTGGTGTTACAACTGATCTCAATTGCATCCCTTCTTGTTAGGGCTGTCTATTACCTAGGTTAAGAAGTTATCCTTCTTATATACCAGGGGTCTCCTGGGTTGTCAGCAGCTCACTGTGGTGATTCTCCACTCCAGATGTTGAGGTGGTTGAAATTCCCTAGCAGGATAAAACCCTCTCAGTGTGAAGCCTCCTATAGCTGGAGTAAGAAGGCTTCATCAGTAGGCACTTCTAGATCAGGCTGTGTGTAATAGACACCAACCACAAGATTCCTTTTATTGTCTCAGTCTCTACCTATAAGCTTTCAGCCTGCCCGTGGCAATTCTTCAGAGACATCGCTTCACATTCTATCCATTTCTTGACATAGAGGGTGGTGCTCCTCCTTCCTCACCTGTCCCTTCTGAACAGCCTGAACAGAATTCCAGAACCGTAACACATTTTGTGTGCATTTGTTCCTGGTAATCTAATAAAGACTGTAATGAAACCGTGTTTTCTTTCAATACAAAGACTAGTGGGGCAGCAACTGTCCCAAGGATTTCCTAAATAGCAGGAAAATTGAGAAACAATTTTGTGTAGCTTCCCATCCCACTAGCTTTTCTTCTGTCTACTCCGTGTATAGATTGTGCCAACAGAAGAGGCAGTCAGATTTCTTCATGTTCTCAACTCAGCCATACTGTTAATGTGAATTCTTGTAGTAGCAGCAATTGAAGATTGCACAAATCTCAAATTTGTTTTTATTGTTGCAGTTTGCTGCATATGTGATGAGGTGACAGGTTGTTTGAAGTTGTGAGATCATTTTAAAACCACAACTTGTTACTTGTTTCCCACTCTGGAGATACTCAAGACCTGCCTGGATGTGTTTCAGTGTGATCTGGTACAGGTGATCCTGCTCTGACAGGGGGGTTGGACTAGATGATCTTTTGAGGTTACTTCCAGCCCCTAACATTCTGTGATTCTGTGATACTACATATGAAGAAAAAGATATTTTTTTTTCTCTCTTTTAATGTGTAGTATCTCTTTAATCTTCTTAGTGCCTCCTGTTACTGTCAATGGTATGAGCTGCAGTAGCATCCTAAAAAGAGGGTGCATTTATGAATGTATATGTGTAAAGAATCCAAACTTGTGTCTAGAGGCCATGCCAAAAATACATGGAATACCAAAATAATCACCAGCTGAAAGTGACCGTATAGCAAAAGCTTAATGAAAGTTCAGATTACACTTTGCAATTGGATGAGGAATTTTGGTGGGGGTGAAGTGAAGGAGAGGGAGGAGGACACTGTTAGAATACTTTGAAAGACTATTCTGTCAATTTTTCAAGTAGATTTGTCTTGAAAACACTTTCACACAATTGCTGCGCTTCAGTTCTGCTATGCTCCTCAGCAGGAGTTCTTAAAGCTCTAATGAAATTAGTATGCATTATTTTATCCACTTGCTGAATACAAGAATAAACTAGAACAAGTCCTAGTGATTATACAGTGGTTGAGAATGTTCAGTATCTTTGCTGCACAGTTCACTGACGTTCTTCTTGATGTTCAGCGTTATGCTTTCATAGTTTTCAGTTCTTAACACCAAAACGTCACCGTGGTTTTTGGGGTTGTCATGCCTACAGTTTTCTACATAAACTTCCAATATTACTCACCTATGATTTTTTTTTCTACTAAGAAATTCATTCTCACAGTGAAAATCTGTTTCTAAGTTTTTAAACTGACATCTGCTGTGCCTGAGTGCTTTTATTTTATGTAAGTCTAAATTCATTGCAACATCTCTTTCAGGACATGTTGTCATATTTTATGTTCTTTTTCTCTTTGCAACACAAAGATCAAAGTAGTCACACAAAATGGGAGAATAGTTAAAATTGGAATAATTTAGTCACTTTTTAGACTAGACTAGAGTAGAGTAGAGTAGAGTAGAGTAGAGTAGAGTAGAGTAGACTAGACTAGACTAGACTAGACTAGAATAAACCAGGTTGGAAGAGACCTTCAGGACCATCTTGTCCAACCTGTCATCCAACACAACCTAATCAACTAAACCATGCAACCAAGCACCCATCAAGTCTCCTCCTAAACACCTCCACTGATGGTGACTCCACCACCTCCCTGGGCAGCCCATTCCAATGGCCAATCACTCTTTCTATGAAGAATTTCTTCCTAACATCCAGCCTAAACCTCCCTTGGTGCAGCTTGAGACTGTGTCCTCTTGTTCTGGTGCTGACTGCCTGGGAGAAGAGACCAACCACATTGTACATCATTAGCATGGCCTGTTCTGTGGTTTAGCTTTTGGGTGGGTTTTTTGGTGGGTTAAGATTTTTGGCTTATTTTACTATTTTATTTTATTTTACTTTAAAATCCCCATTTGTATGAAGCTTTTGGGCACACTTTTATGTGCATAGTATTTACACACAAAGCATGGATATATTGGCTTGTTTTAAAATAAGTGTAATTTTTAGTGATTCTTTTTTTTCCCTTAAGAATTCCTGACACCAGTACATTCCATATGCAAGCATGTTTTCTTTTTCTCTGAGGTCTTACTTGTCAGATAAGCTCTCTTTCCCACTGCAAGCTGATATTTGCAGTGACACAGGCTTCCTTACAACTGTTTATGACTAGAGTGACAAGAACAGAGAGGAATATTGACGCGTACTACATGCTGAGGATAGTGAGTTAACAATTTGTCGCTTTCCTACACAGATCATGAGTATTTGGTATTTTAGAATTGTGTGGTGAAGCTGAACTGAAAGTTTTTGGAAAAGAGTTGCATGTTTGGAATGAGGGGAAAAAAAATTTTAAGTACATCTACTTCATAATCTCTGTGCGTTGAAGCTTTGCAATTGTCAGCTTCACAAGGATGTGCAGTGACTGATTTGCAGTTGTCACAATAATGATTGATAAGTGACTCTCTTTCTATTTTGAGGAGATTGATTGAGAAGCTTAATTTTGAAGTAAAGACTGCCTGAAATAAGAACTTTCCTAACTACTGTCAGCAGAGTAGGATTTGTGGCATTCTGATCCCTATGTATTGGCCTGTGTCAAGAACAGTGTGGCCAGCAGGAGCAGGGAGGTCATTCTGCCCCTGTACTCAGCACTGGTTAGGCCACACCTTGAGTCCTGTGTCCAGTTCTGGGCCCCTCAGTTTAGCAAAGATGTTGAATTGCTGGAACTTGTCCAAAGAACGACAACAAGGCTGGTGAGGGGTTTGGAGCACAAGCCCTAGGAGGAGAGGTTGAGGGAGCTGGGGTTGCTTAGCCTGGAGAAGAGGAGGCTCAGAGGAGACCTTATTGCTCTCTACAACTGCCTGAAGGGAGGTTGTAGCCATGTGGGGGGTGGTCTCTTCTCCCAGGCAACCAGCACCAGAACAAAAAGATATAGTCTCAAGCTGCACCAGTGGAGGTTTAGGCTGGATGTTAGGAAGAAGTTCTTCACAGAAAGAGTGATTGTCCATTGGAATGTGCTGCCCAGGGCGGTGGTGGACTCACCATCACTGGAGGTGTTTAGGAAGTGACTGGATGGGGTGCTTGGTGCCATGGTTTAGTTGATTAGATAGTGTTGGACGATAGGCTGGACTCAATGATCTCAAAGGTCTTTTCCAACCTGGTTGATTCTATTCCATTCTATTTGTTCTCTCCTTTAGATGACCTAATGTCAATATGAAGGAAAAATTTTGTCTTTCTGATTACCAAGTTTATTTTTAAAGTCTCTATAAATGCTGGGTTTTGTTCCATTTGCCATTAAACAGATACCATCCGTAGCAGTCAATGAAATTTTTTTATGGGTGAAGATGTTTGGACTAAATAATTGTTTGATTGTGCAGTCGCTGAATTGTAGAGATTTGGATCACATCCCTTTTTTATCCATATGTGGTGTGGCTTGTGGATTTGTTTGGGGATTTTTGTTTGTTTTGTTGTTGCTTTTTCAGATGCAGCATCTGAATTTGGCAAGTAGAACTGCTGACCATGACATTGGATGGCAGAAATAGTATATAGCAGCACTCCATATAAAGATAATAAAGTAGTAGTGACTCCATATTGAGATAATAATAAAAAAAGAGAAAGCAGGACCTATGAGATTATTTTATGTTTGTGTTGACAATGTATACAATTATTGCTGTTATTGTTAAATTCTAAGATTAATCTTCCTGTATTTAGTAAAGCACATACTTGCAAATTGCCAGGAAATACTAAGTGACTGTTTAACCGAGTTGTTGCCTTAGATGGAAGGAGAAAAGCTTTAATATTTATTTTGTGAGCCTGTGTGTACATGTATATGCAGATGAACTAAGAGTGCAATTGAATTTTCTGAGCTGAAAATGTGCCAGAATGCTATAGAAAATTCTTTATAGTAAAAGTAGTATTAATAGTGACCAGATAAAATATCCAGATGAGTGAAGTTCTACTTGCGTGGTTTATGGTATTTTTCAACATGGAATCTTCCTGTCTAAAATGCACTGTGAGTTCATGTTCCATGACAGGCTCCAAGACAAGTAGTTTCCAAATTCTTGCATTAAAAGACTATTTTGTGGAAATGTACCTAGCTTAACTGGGACTACAAACCATCATATAATCAAGCATTTTTAGTGTTAAATTTGGGATAAAAAATAGTGACACTAAGCAAAAATTTCTTTTCACAGTAATTCTTTTAATCTTGGTATCAATACTTCTTTTCCAGCAATGCTGTATTTCATAAGGAAGGGAAGAATTTATGAAGTTCTTTATTGATTACATTAAAGTTGTAAAATTGACTATAAAATGCATGGTGATAAGACTTGCCAGATTAATCTACTATTTATCAGACTGGGTAAGATGAAACTTCTTGGCCTTAATCACAAAAAAAAAAAGAGAAGTGTGAATAAGTTGAAAACCAGGCAAAATTGTGATCCAGAATGTGTCTGACATTTTAGCTGTGTAATGTTTGTCTTTAAAGAGCTTTCAGTACATTTGAGAGTGTAGTCAGAAGAATGGCCACTCCAATGAAAAACAAGGACTAAAGAAAAGGTGTCACTGGCAGAACTTTGTGTACTTAAATCATGGGTTGGTTTGCAGGTCTTCTGTCAACAGATGGGATGCACTTGTCTGGAAGGGTGAAAAGGATCCAAGCCCAGGAGCTATCAGGGGTCTTGTCATCTTTAAAACAGATCTGAACAGGGTAGGGTACAAAACTGGTCTGGCTAGAAATAAGCCCAAGGGCAGCACACCAGTGTTTGAAGGATGGTGTGCTATTGAGGTCTTTCAGCCTGCTGTATCATTCAAAGTAGGAAATGGAGATCCACATGGCAGCAAAGATGCAAGGGTCATTGATGGATTAGAAACCACAGGAGCACCTGAGAACAGTCGGGTAGGCCTTAGGACTTACCCCTGCAAAAAGGTGACAAGATCACTAGACCAACTGAATGCATACAGCATGAGAAACAGGCAGGAGGAGCTGGAAGCCATTGTGTATTGGGAAAACTAGGATAATACTGGTTATTACAGAAATGTGGTGGGCTGTGTCAGATGACTGGAGTGCTACAATCATTGGCTACAAACACTTCACAAGGCCCAGGCATCTGGAAGAAGTCTTGCAGTTGCTCGATCTTGTTCTTCTGGGGGACTTCAACTTTCCTGATGTCTGCTGAAAGTATAACACAGCAGAGAGGGAGCAGTCCTGGTAGTTCCTAGAGTGTGTGGAGGATAATAATCTTAATGATGCAGTCTCAAGACTTCCAACCTCTCAGCAATCAGCCTGAGAAAAATAAATGAGCACCATATCATTTAAAATGATGCAGATGATGCAGATTTCTTAGTCTGAACAGGATGTTTCTGCTTGTGCACATCACTATCAGAGATGATACAAGGCAGTAAAAAAACCCCAACCACACAATCTAGGACTCAAGGAGAATGTTGTTATAAAAATTAAAAATAGATGAGTTTTATATCAGTTGCCATTTAAAATAAAAAGTGGAGGACATGGAAGCTGGCACTAGGATGAAAATCAGTATGGGAGTATATGTGATGTCAGCTAGACAGAGAACGGATCTAGACGCTTGGAATGTGAATATTTCTTGATATATTTACAAATGGAGTTTTCAGTAAGAAGAATTTATAATTCTTCTTTAGAAAATATTTATATAAAACCTGTTGTATAACTCCTGCAATGCAATTCCATGCCTTCCCCTGAAAAGGGAAAACAAGAGATTGTTTACATCTAGCAATGTTTAGGGAGTGTTGTAAAACACACAGAAAAAATAAAGTTCACTGTAATAACAATATCTCGGGCTTTAAATAGTGAATGAATGCCTTATAAAATAAAATGGAAGAGAAGCTGCAATCTAGTTATCTGTGTGGAAGATCAGAAAGAATTCAGGCAGAAAGAGCTTGTAATTGTAGAGCAGAGGATCCAAGGATTCGTTTAAATGACTTCTGTATGAATGAGACAAAACTGCATTCTACTGGCTTATGTAATAGTGTTTCAAAAGCTCCCAACTTTTGCAATTGCTTATGCATGACTGCTTTAAGTTGTGAGGCAGGGTTGAACCAGTGGTAGGAAGGGGCTTTACCACATAGATTTTTTCATAGTGGAGGAGAAAGTCTTCATTTTCTATTTTGAAAATAATAGATGTCTCAAAGAGTTGGGCATATGTATATCATACCTACTTGAGTTGCTGGTCTTTCCAAATTTTCATACAGGAATGACTAATCTTTTTTGACTAAAATCATTCTTTGACTAAACTTTGGTGGGGATTTTTGTGGGGTTTTTGTGTGGTTTTTTTTAGACAAACAAATGTTTAGTTTCTTATATGTTCCTGGTGTTGCATCATGATGAATATGTCACTAGAATGTCATCATGCCATTGTACTGTAAGAAAAAGGACTGATCATTATGTATCACCTAATTGTTACAGAATTAATTTTAAGCACTCTGAAGCCTCTTCCAAGAGGATCAAATGTAGGTCTAATCATGTCTTCTTTAAATACTTCCTTAGCTAACATCTTGGGGTTTGATTCTACTTTTTAATCTGTATCCACAATTATTTCCCCCACCTCAAACAGGCCTAGACTGAAACCTGTTACTTGTTGGCATTTGTCAGGAAACAAAAAGAGAAATGGTAAGGATTGCTACAGCTGGAAATACAGCTAAAATTCAGGAAATCATTAAGCAATCCTCTTAAAGTCCTGTTAACCTTCATTTTGCCAATTGCAGGGCGTTTTGCTAGTTCTCTTTGATTCATTGTAATGACACAGAGATAGTGCCTAACTTGAGAAACACTAAAGGCAACTGGAAGTTTGAATACTTTTAAATGTTTTTTGAATCCCTGCTGCAAGATCTTTTTGAAGGCTTTTTTTGATATAAGCACTTTTATCTTCTATTTATGTCACTCTAAACATGTCACATCCTTTTGGAGTATTTTGTTTGCTGCATATGTATTTTACATTTGCAGCGGTATTGGGGCTTAACTCCGGTGGGCAGCTAAGAACCACACAGCCACTCGCTCTGCCCCTTTCCCCAGCAGAGTGAGAGGGGAAAATCAGGAGGGCAAAAGTGAGAAAACTCATTATTTGAGATAAAGACAGGTTTTATTAAGCAAGCCAAAAATTTTACATCCATAAAACATTAATTCACTACTCTCCATTGACAGACAGGTGTCTAGACACTTCCAGGAATGTGGGGACTCATCATGCATTACAGTAAGACAAATTCTGTAACTGGAAACAACCTTCCTTCCTCTTTCTGTCCTTGAGCTATTTTTGCTGAGCACAACATCATGGGCTATGGAATATTTCTCTGATTAGTTGATGTCAAGTGTCCCTGCCTCATAACCCCTCGCCTACCTGCGGTCAACCCACTGGGGAAGGAAACGAAGGCTTTGAGGATGTGCAAGCAGTGCTCAGCAACAAATGCAAAGCACATCACCATACAGGCTGCTACAAAGTAAGCTCAAATATTTACTTAGAATTCTGTTAATTCTGTGTTTTGTAGAACTGTTTGCTAATATGGCCAATACAAAAACTAGGCTTTATCATTTTATGGTTTTCCAGTGGTTCTGGAACCCACTTTTGAAGATAGGTTTTCTATCATTTGAAAAGCCATGCACACTGAGGGGAGAGTCCAGTGACTAGAGAATGGCAAATTCCACATCCATCTTAAAAAACAAACAAACAAAAAAGGCAAGAGGAATGATCTTAGGAATTACAGGCAATTCAGCAAATCTTGGAGTTAAAAATCAGTCCCTGGAAATATCTTGAATTTAGTTCCTTCACAAGACATTTCTGGGCACATTAAGGAGAAGAGACAATTTGGAATAGCCAGAAGTTATTTAACACAGATAGTTTGTACTTGTACTTTCAGTGCAGTCCATGATAAAATTAGGAGACTTGTGGGTGTTCTTAATTTTGTCTTTAGCAAAGTTTTTGACATGATCTTCCAGTTCATCTTTATATCCAGGGTGAGATATTGTCTGGGTAAGTTAATTCACCCGGATGGCTGGAAAACTGATGGAATTACTGGGCTCAAAAGAAAGTACTGAATTATTTGGATTCTACCTGGAAGTTTATTTCCAAATTGATTTCCTTTAGGTTCTGGCCTCTCTTATTTGACATCTTTGTCAATGATACAGAGGAGGAGACACTGCACCCTCCAGTTTGGTGTTGCAGCTAGAGAGCAGGATTTTCATTCAGAGAAGCCTAAACAGACTGGAAGAATGGGCCAGCAGCAGCCTTTGTGAAGTTCAGCATGAACTAATGAAGTCCTGGACTGGACTAACCACCGCCAATGATAAAGACTGGAGAGTTACTGGTAGGGTAGAAGCTTTGGACTTGATGATCCTTGAGGTCTCTTCCAGCCTTGGTGATTCTGTGGTGATTCTGCTTTGCTGAAAAGAACTTGAAGGATGTGGTGGACAGCAAGATAAGCATAGTTCTGGAGGGGAGGAAGAAGTGGATACTCACATAAGGAGAATAAATGGGTGGAATAAATGGATGGGGAGAAAGTCTGATTGGGATCAGGCCCAAGCAGGAAGAATAAAGGTCAGATAAACTTCAAAGGAAACAAATATAACATTCCACACATACCTGTACAGAATTTTTGACAGACAATTCAAATAGCTGATGATAAATTCCCATTTTCTTTTTCCCACTTCTTAAATATTGAAGCAAGAGAGAGTCCCATCTAGTATTATAAATGGATATCTTTAGATTAACACAAATAAATGTGTGTGTGAAGCAGGATACAATATTAAAGCAAGGACAGTGACTAGTTGACAGTAACCTTTATCCTAATTTGTGTCTTCAGAATTCAAGTGGTTTGTTACCTTATTTACTCAGAAATTAAGGACAGAGACAGGATTAATAGTAAGTGTTTTGAAAGGATTTGGCAAATAAATCATTGTTAATGATATAAAGTCTCTTAATTGATTTTCATTTAAGGGGGAAAAGAAAAAATGCCAGAAGCAGCCTTTGTCTCATTTCTATGGGAAGACAGAGTTGATTCCCTAGCTTGAAGGATTTAACAAAGCTTGCTTCTATGTAGTGAACACGTAAGAAAGCAGTCAATGTAACTTGCTTGTTACAGCAGAGGAACTTAGTAAACAATCCTTAGATATATTCCTTAATATAATTTTGGCTTTTATAGATGCAATTTATAGGGACAACAGCAATAATTTTAACTTTCATTATTGTGCAATGTAAGTGTGTTGTCATTTTATTATAGGAAATAAAATTTAAAATAACCAACAGGCAAAATGTAATATTTTGCATTTTATTTTCATTGTGGATTCAAAAATATGATCTCAATTATGTCTATAAAACATATACATTAAGTTGGACTGAGCAGCAGTAACATGAAATTGGAAAGACTGACTTATTTAATGTGTTTCTTTAGCATTTAGATTTATCTGTTCTTTGTTTTAAAGTTGGTTATTTACACCTTCAGATTTGTAAGCAAATGTCATGTAGCCTTGAAGATAGCCTATAATATGCACAGATGTGGCTAATCTCTTTGTAATACTGCCCTTTCTTTTCTGAAATCTTCTGGAGCCTTGTCTTATGATTATAAAGCAGTCACTGCAGAGCATAGTTTAGGACTCCACCTCTGCTTCCAAAGTTGAATCAATGTCATATAAAAAGATTGCCTTTTAAAAGTTTTTATGTTTGCACTGCAAAATGCAATAATGATTACAGTCAGTTGGAAAGAAATTATGGCAGTGCAGATAGTCATCTAATTCAGTTTTCTAGAATCATCCATGCTTCATCAGAAAGGTCAATTAAGATTTTAACAAGGTCATTCCCAAGATAACAGAACATGTCACAAGCAAATCTCAACCTTCTGGTAGCACAGTCTCTCACGTTCTCTCTTCTGTGCAGAAACCTCTTTTTTTTAAGTAGGTCTCAAGAAACAGGCTCCAAAACCATTTGTCAACTCATCCAATATTCCATTCTTTGCCAGTATTCAGAGATATAAGCCTGTATACTTCTGAAATTTACAGTTCTGAATATGTATTCATACGTATTTAGCCTGGAGAAGAGGAGACTCAGGGGTGACCTTATTACTCTCTACAACTACCTGAAGGGAGGTTGTAGACAGACGGATGTTGGTCTCTTCTCCCTGGCGGCCAGTACCAGAACAAGAGGACACAGTCTCAGACTGCGCCAGGGGAGGTTCAGGCTAGATGTTAGGAAAAAGTTCTATACAGAAAGAGTGATTGCCCATTGGAATGGGCTGCCTGGGGAGGTGGTGGAGTTGCCATCACTGGAGGTTTTCAGGAGAAGACTTGATGGGGTGCTTGGTGCCGTGGGTTAGTTGTTTGGGTGGTGTTGGATTGGTTGATGGGTTGGACGCGATGATCTTGAAGGTCTCTTCCAACCTGGTTTATTCTATGTATTCTATGTATTTCAGAGATTTAGACTTTAAAAAAACAAACCAAAAGCCCAACCCAAATCAAAGTCACGTCTGCACTCATGCTGTGGATGCACATACCTCTTGTCAGTTGGAACATATGCTTTTATTCCTTGTCTCTCATGTTTGGAACATCAGCCTATTAGGGCCATGTATCTGTCACCATTGCAGTTTTTCTCAACTAATTCATAGGGTGTTTTGTTTTGCTGTTGTGTTTTTTTTTTCTTTTTTTTTTAATGAGATAAATTAATTATTTCTGTTGTTTTTAATATCCAACAGTGGGATCTGTCATTAAAATAAATGACCTCTTCAGAGTTACTAGCAGCTCATGTTCTGGAATTGGATTTTTGAAGCTGAAGTGTGTAACTTTTCCTCCCTGTGATAGGTTTCAAACACAATCACCCATATCAAAACAGTAGGAGACCAACAGGGAGAAAAATAGATGTCTCCTCCATCTGTCCTCTTCCAGTGACTCCAGAAAATATTTTCTGAGGTGGATTTCTAAAGTGGGTTTGCTCAGCGTTCTGCTTCCTGGTCTGAGTGGATTTCTTTCATCATTTAGTGTCTTCCCCTGCAAGAGAGGGCCTGGATATGTGTGCTAATGAATGACACTTACCAAACAAAATACAATTTATGGAATTTTCTCTTAAGGGAGTTTACTGTTCCTGTAAATATGTCTCACCATGACAGACAACATTTTCAGTATTTCTATTTTATTTAATAGAGCAAAAGAAGTCTAATTTAGCTCTTGGTTAAAGAGCTGTCACCCTGGTGACATGTCTTTTTTATTTTTCCCTGCGTGTTCAGGTCTAATGCCAAGGTAAAAAGGGGGCGCAGTTCAGGCCTGGCCAGCCTGAAACCAGCCTAGCAATGGGAAGGAAGAATGAGCCCTGGGGTTTTGGGCTAACCTCTCCAACTTGTCCAGGTCCCTCTGAATGACATCCTGTCCCTCTGGCATAATGACAGCACCACACGGCTTGGTGTCATCCACAAACTTGCTGATGGTACACTCAATCCCACTGTCTATGTCATTGATAAAAATATTAAACAGCACAGGTCCCAGTACAGACCCCTGAGGGACAGCACTTGTCACTGCTCTCCATCTGGACTTAAAGCCATTGAGTGCTACACTCTGTATGCGGCCATCCAGCCAATTCCTCATCTGCTCAGCAGTCCACCCATCAAATCCATATCTCTCCAACTTGGTGAGTAGGATGTTATTGGGGACCATGGCAGAGGCCTTGCAGAAGTCCAGATAGATCACGTCCATAGGTTGTCCCTTATCACTTTGTCATAGAAAGCCACATGGTAAATCAGGCAGGACCTGCCCCTAGTAAAGCCATGCTGGCCATCTTGAATCACCTCCCTATCCTCCATGTGCTTTAGCATGGTGTCTTGGAGGATGTGTTCCATGATTTTCCCAGGCACAGAGTGGAGGCTGACAGGTTGGTAGTTCCCAGGGTCCTCCTTTCTACCCTTTTTAAAAAGTGGGTGTGGTGTTTCCTTTCTTCAAGTCCCCAGAGACCTCACCTCACCTGCCAGGACTTCTCAAATATCACGAAGAGTGGTCTGGCAACCACATCAATATCTATGTATAAAACATATGTAGTCAACAGTGTGTTATCCATAAATTTGCAGATATTGCAGTTCTATGTGTGTCATCATCATCACAAGATTTGTTTTTTAATAAGCTGCTGCTCTTAGGAAAAAAACAGATGAGTCAGTGTTTTGCACTTTAATGAACAGAATTTCATAGGTTGCATATTTCAAAGAAGAGTTTCTATTTAGAATACTGTAATTGATTATTTTTACTAGCAAGATGGAAAAAAAAGAAGCTATCATTATTTAAAGTAGGAAGGTGAGAGGAACTATAAATTAAAAACAATTCTAGAACTGGAGATGAGGTGAGAAAGAATATTAATATCAGTACATGAAATCATTTGATAGATTGTGTTTGGGGATTTGGTAGTAGAAGTACAAATGCAATCCTAATTAATATTCTTTTCATTCTGAAATTAATTATCACAAAATTAGGAGGCTCAGGGGAGACCTTATTGCTCTCTACAACTACCTGAAGGGTGGTTGTAGCCAGGAGGGGGTTGGTCTCTTCTCCCAGGCAACTAGCACCAGAATCAGAGGACACAGTCTCAAGCTGTGCCAGGGGAAGTTTAGGCTGGAGGTGAGGACAAAGTTCTTCACAGAGAGAGTTGTTAGCCATTGGAATGGGCTGCCCAGGGAGGTGGTGGAGTCACCATTCCTGGATGTGTTCAAGAGGGGACTGGATGTGGCACTTGGTGCCATGGTTTAGTAGCCATGAGGTCTTGGGTGACAGCTTGAACTTGATAATCTTTGAGGTCTTTTCCAACCTTGTTGTTTCTATGATTCTATGATATTTCCTGCTTGTTGTAGCAAATACAAATTCTGTCAGTCTAAAATAACATGACATAGGAAAAAAATCCCTCATTTTATGACATTCCATCTTAAAAAAATTATAGCTGACAAGCACACCTGGGAATTGGAATTCAACCGTCTGAAATTCTGTCTGATGGTATGTCAGATGGGAGGCTTTAAAGAATTAAAATGATCTGGCTGAGCATTGTGCTTCAGTTAAAGATGGATTATAGTATTCCATAAAATTGGGAGATAATAAAGGAAGGGAACAAGGAATTATTCTTTACATTGTTTTACTCAGAATAGGAGAAGGAAGAACTGCTCAGTGAAAGAATCTGGCACCATCTGAGAGACTTCCTTCTATGAATAGTGTAATTAAATAATGTAATCAGTTGTCATCAGCTGTTGAGGAAGTTTAAGGGCTTAGATGGTACTGAAGATGTTGTAACAGGATGGATGATAAAACTGAATGTTTCAAACAGAGCTTTGCATGCCAGCATTTGGAGTGGGGAAAACAAAACCAAACAAATGAAAAAAAAAAAGAAAGCCCAAACTTGTATGGATTCCTTGAATTCTCTTTTTTACTTCTCTGAGAACTGCAGTAGCTGCTAGTCAGACCTCTGACCTGACCTGTCTTTTAGATTTTGATCTGAAATTCAGAGTTCATTTGTGCTTGCATATTGAAAGTACTTCAAATCTTTAAGCTTGCTATAACTTGAGCAGTAAAATATTTAATCAGAGGAATTCGGGCAGCCTTAATAGATATGTATTTAATGTCATGAAAATATTGGGGGTTTTTAAAGTTTATGATTGTCTGGTACACTAGAATATTTGCTTATTCATTACTCAGGCTAATTTCACATTAATTGCAACCTTGTTGGTTCTCAAATTAGAAAGCTTTCAAAGCAATCCTTTGAGAGAAAATTAGTTTCCTAAATCAAGATAATTAAAGACGGGAACTTGGTAGTACCCATACAATAGCATTTAAAGATCAAAGAACTCAGAGGTTAAAAGAAAGAGCTGTAAAAGGCAGTTGGATTTCTTATGATCTCTGCCAGTGTCACTTATTTATAAGCATTTCCTTGAACTTTTAATTTTTTGAAACAGAAAGAATATTTATACCAGAGATGTTTTTATAATTCAGGCAGGGCTTATGAGGCTGTTCTGACATTTTTCCACAGGTCAAAAAGAATGACTATATCAACAGCAATAATTTAACATTTTTCATTATACCTTAATAGGCAGTTGTCCTTTGAGGTAGATTAACTAGTTTTAAAAGTGTTTTTTCTTGGTCAATAATACTTCTAGTACCTGGTGATAATAATCTCTGTTCTTTGCTTATTTTTAATATTTAAGTTAATAAGTTCCAGGTCATTGTCACAAAATTCTGCAAGCATTTATTTCATTTCAACTAAATTGATGTAGTGAAGATATTTGAAGCAAAAACTGTTCAAGATTATGATTTATTTTTTTCAATCCTAATTCATAATTCAAGACCTACATGGTTCTCATTGTTGTAATTTTAATTCTTGAATTATAGGGTCCCTCCTCATTAGCACTAGAAGAGTGCTTTAGAGGCATATTTCCCAAGAAGACACTGTCTCAAGCTGTGCGAGGGGAGGTTTAGACTGGATGTTTGGAAGAAATTCTTCATAGAGAGAGTGATTGCCCATTGGCATGGGCTGCTTGGGGAGGTGGTGGAGTTGCCATCACTGGAGGTGTTTAGGAGGAGACTTGATGGGGTGCTTTGTGCCATGGTTTTCGGTTGTTGCTTTTTGGTTGGGTGGGTGGGTGATTTTGTTTGTTTGTTTATTTTTTGGGGGGTTTTGTTTTGGTTTTTTTTTTGAGGAGGGGAAGGCTGGAGAGGACAGGAGTGGGTAACTGGCTGATATAAGCCTTGTGGCTAAAGCTATAAGAAGTAGACTTTAAGCAATGTCCTTTTTTATAGTTGTATGGCTATCTGTACTCAGATATTAATAACTTACATATATTTTCTGCTGCAACTGTCGTAGAAAAGAATATTTAACATGATCTTCTGACTATGTTTCAGTATTTGTGACACTGTTGCACAAAACTAGATCGTGTTGGTTCTCTTGAGTTGTGTATTTTATCCTTAAAACATCTGTTATGCCTCAGAAGGCAGTTTGAACTTCTAACTCTTCTCATCAGGGAAAATGACACTTCAACAGATGTAGGAAATGAATTCATGATGACACAAAGACTGTTTTGTCTAGCTAAAAATAAAGCATTCTGTATTCCATAAGACAGAAATTCAAAAAGGAATCCACAATGATTCAAATAAAAGCTTAGAACTTTGTATCAGAACTGTGTTTCCTACTGAAAAATCCAAATTAATGCTAATGTGATGAAATGGAAACTTCAGTTATATTGAACCACTTAATTAATCATGAAACTTGATGTCAAGCAATTAAAAATGTAACTAGCATCTCTCAGTACTGCCATACACTGGAGAAGTGATGCTTTATGATTTAGAAGTAGCTTACCCGCTGGAAAGCTGAAAAACAACCAGCCTCCACAGAGGCTAAATTTTTGCTTATTGGCTTTGCAGATGCAGTTAGTCTTTCAGATCTTTCTGCAAAGCAAAATGAAGACAAGCATTCAAGGCATTGAATGGAAGACAGGCTATCATTAGTATAGCATTTAAAAACAGAATAAAGCATACTTTTTGGTGTTACAAAGTACATTAAAACTAGCAAATATTAACATTTTAAGAGAGAATCTATTTTTGCAAGAATCGTATTAATGTAATTTTCATTCATAGCCCCTTGTCTTTCATCTAGGAATCAGTGGATTTAAATGTAATATTCTCAGAAGCCTACATAATAATGGGGGAAAGATTGACTGACTTGAATAGTTTGTTCTGGTATTGAATTTGGTACCAATTGAAAACTTACTAATTTCTTAATGCTAAAGAATAATTAAGCTAAAAAGATTAAATACTAGTGTAATCATTTACTGAAAGCAAAATCACATTGCCCAAGTTTACTTACTGCATGGAGTCAAAGCATAACAAAAGTATAACTATGGTCAGAGAACATAGGTTAATCATAATTAGGGGCTTCTAAAAGAATGCAGTCCTCTCAGATACTGCAGTTTGCATTTTTTTTTCTTCCTTAACAAAAACACTGTCAAAGCTATCCAAATTAGCTTCTGTCTTTAGTTCCATCTTGATTGCAAGTTATTCCTTGTTCTGTCTTCGTAGCTGCGTCCTTTTCTTTTCAACTGCCTTCACATGACCCTCTCTCTTTCAATGGATTTATGGCCCCAGCAGATTTGGAAAGACTCCCTCCACAGCTTACCACTGCCATCTCATTTCTCAAAACAGTAAATTTTTAAATTCATTCAGATCTATTTATGTAGCATAAAACTATCCAACTATATTGAACCAAATTTACATGGTCGACATTGGGATGGAATACAGTATGTTTCTTTTTTTCATGTCTGCTTGGTGTCATACTTTTCAATGCAAACAGGAGGAAGCTTTTCAGGCTTTGGAAGTGTTTGGCTGGTTTTTAGGAAGTGGAATTATCAAGAAGTTGCTGGATGGAGTTACTAGTTGGAGCAATATTTTTCAGATTTTAATTTTAATATTTTAATATTCATATTTTAATAAATATTCTTTTTAGTACCTTACATATATGTTTTAAATATATATTTTTATCATATACACATTTAACATGTTTTAATATATTGCTGAGTGGCAATGGAAGTACATGTGTAAGTGACGGTGTTACTTGTTCAAAGCTCTCACTGGTGACACTTCACTCTTGCATTAGGTTCTCATCTGTGTACACAGAGCTTTGACAGCTTTGTGATGTTAGTTCTGAAATGTGAAGGTTGCTATGACAAATGGAACTGAAATCAATTATTCTACTAAGTATTAAGTCTTATGAATAGAGTCATCTGTCTACATATTTAACAGAACAAATGGACCTCTTATTACTATTCTTACTTATCTTAGCAACCCATTAAGGACTAATTCAGCAGAATCCTCTTAGTGTAATACAGCTGACAATAATTCTTTTACAATTACCAGGTTCCAAAGGGATGGGATTGGTTATATCACCTACTGCTGGTAGTAGGGATTTTTGCTATGAAATTACCCATGTATTGAAGACTTGACTGAAGCCCTGACTTGACTTTTTCCTAGAACAGCTATAATTCAGTAGTGTTACACTCCACAGTGTTCTGTCTAAAGAGATCTCATGGGTTTTGGTGTGGGGTTTTTTGTAGTTTGGGGTTTGTGTGTGTGTGGTTTTGTTGTTTGGTTTTTGTTGTTGTGGTTGGGTATTTCTGTCTGGGTTTTTTTGTTGGTGGTTGGTTGTTTAGTTTGGGTTGGTTTTTTTCCCTGTGGTTTTGTGTTGTTTTTTTCTGGTTGTTTTGTGGGGGTTTTGTGTTTTATTTTGTTTGGGATTTTTTTTTTTTGGGGGGGGTGTCTTTTTAACAACTAGTTAGTCACAATTCTTGGAAGCAAGCAATATTTCTTCAGATCTATCAAAAATCTAATATTCATTTCTGGGTTTGGTTTCACATCGACACAGCCTGCACTTCAGTTTTTGGAACATCATCACTGACTTGATAAAATATGCATTTTCCTCTACATTCAAAGAACTTCAGACCACTCTGGTGCAAACAGCTCCCTTTCATATTAATTTATTAGCTGTCAGCACACAGCAATAACTTGAATTGTGTGTGTTGATGGGTTGAACGTGATGATCTTGAAGGTCTCTTCCAACCTGGTCTGGTCTATTCTATTCTATTCTATTCTGCATGCCATTTACACAGAATTTATAATAACCTAATTCATCTCTGTAGTTCTTCCTGAGATAAATTTGTAAGTAACAGAAAACTTTCTAGATGTGTTGTCTCTTTGCAATGTTTTACTTCAAGTCATGAGTTAGTCTTCTCCTACTTTAACACTGAACTATTTGCCTGACTGTCTAATAAGCACAGATTACTAATCAATTGGGCAATATTTTTCATTCTAGTTTGCATAAAGCTATATTTTTTTCTATTTGCATGAAGCAGAACTAGGAAAACAATGAGGCTGGAGATATTGGACAGATGCTCTTGTATTTTTCTATTTTGTAAATATTAAAATATGGTGTGTAGAAAATATGATTTCCTTTTGGTTTCAGAGATGTGTCTGGCATGTCTCCACAGCCCTCATGACTGCACTTAGAGGCTAAGAATTTTAAATGGGATTTGACCCTTTGCCAAAAGTGTGTTCAAGCCTCAAATATGTGTTTCATCAATGAAGGAAAAATATTCTCTAACTTTACTTTTTATCTCTATTTTTATCTTTATTTCTTTCATTCTACCTGATATCTATTGCTTCATCTATTATATTTACATAGTTCAACATCAGTTAATATATTTACTGAAACTAAGCAGTGAAATTGTCCTTAAAGCAATACTATGGAAATGGCATATGTATTTCTGAAGCAACTCTACAACACTACAAACCTCATTAAAAAATATATAGTACCAGACAGGTGGTGGTACAGGACCTAAAAAGTGAGTCTATGATTTGAATAAACATCCAAGCTCTGATCTCAAAATTGCCCAACCTATGATTTTGTTGGTGCCTTTATTTCCAACCAGCAGTTATATATCAATGATAAATGATTCTTATCCTGACACATAAGAGTAGACTCCTGGATGATTTATAACTCCTTGATGCTTACTACAACAAAAACAAATCTTTGAACTTCATTTCCTTTCCTGCACTTAAGCTTGTCCTTTGCATTTGGTGTAACAGACCTAAAAACCTTAGATGAGAATGATCTCCTCAATCTCTTTCTCTGTCGGTGCTGTGTATGTGTCCTAAAGGAGCCTTCGCTGTTTTCCTTGCTACTGTAATGAGAATGGTACTAGCACCTCCTGTGATACTAGAGTCAACAGTTTTAGAGTCCACTTAAGTTTCTTCCTGACCTCTAGACACTCATGCCCTTTTCCTGAAGGTCTTTATGGACTGGTAAGTTTTAATACTAGCAAACAGAGTACACACAGATACTTATTTTTGCCTGATGTAGTCTGTGTTCTTGGGGACTTTTTGTGGCTTTTGTTGGGAATTTCCTTATTACAGTGAGCAGAGTAAAAAGAAAAAAAATATTCTTTTTTTTTTTTTTCCTTATATTTTTATCCTCAGTTTTAGGATGTCAGATTATCCTTCCTGTAGTATATTCTCTTTAGTTTCATTATTTTCCCCACTTCCATATATATTCCAATTCAGAAGACGCAGTGCTTAGCTGGAACTTTTGAGATTTGTTGAATAGGTTCTGTGGTGAGGAAATACAAAGTGTGAAAATACAAAATGTAAACTAATAAATGCCAAAATGTATTCATAACCTATTTTGTATTTTTCAGCCCTACTTCAGGTTACAATTTCTCTCAGCAAAGTTGAGCTCAGTGTGGGTGAATCCAAGTTCTTCACATGCACAGGTACGTATTCATTGTACTTAGAGGGATGTGTATTTTTGTCAGATTTTGAACCTTCTGCATAATTAGAAACTGAAGGGCAGATCTTCACTGTCTTCACCTTGCTAATCAGATTCTGAATCACTCAGGTTGAATTATATGTATCAGTACAGGTAGTTTGTATCTGCTAGGATAATTATTTTGTTAAAATATATTCACTTAATCTAAACTAAAGTGTTAAATAAACTACTAGTCTAAGTTATATTGTCCTCTCCAACATAATGAGACACTCAAAGAGTCTCTTCTGCTGAGGAAGATATCAGTCAGGAAAAGAATGCATTTGCAGCTGTCTGATGTGGATTGTTGATCTTGCTGAGTTGCCATCTTCTGCTGGCAATGACATGTGACCTGACTGAACTGATAACTCAACTGACTGGTGACTTGACTGGTTTATACAGTGATTACTCAACACCCTGTTTCTTTCTTTTAAGACTATATCTTTCTTTGTTTTATTTCTTTTCTTCTTGAATCCATGAGCTACTAGTTATCCTGTCTCAACAACTGCACGTCTGCCTGCAGTTTTACTTTGCATGTGTTTCTACAGACTTTCTCACGAGTCTCACAATTCAGCAATTCTCCAATATCGTGTATGCATTGTGTATTGATATCAACCTGAACTTCTCATGTTGGATTGGCTTTTGTTTTTGTTTGTAGCCATTGGTGAGCCCGACAGCATAGATTGGTACAATCCACAAGGAGAGAAGATTGTTTCTAGTCAAAGAGTGGTTGTTCAGAAAGAAGGTGTTCGATCACGTCTAACCATTTACAATGCAGATATAGAGGATGCTGGTATATATCGGTGTCAAGCGACAGATGCTAAAGGACAAACTCAGGAAGCTACTGTTGTGTTGGAAATTTATCGTAAGTTAAATGTTATCAATTAACAAATGAAAGAGTATGTTTTTAAGGCCACTGTGGTTGAGAAAATAAAGCTAGAAAATAGGTTTCAAAGTTCTGAACTTCATCTTCCCAACACTTGCATCTCCTACAGTTTAGTTCATAGATAGTATGATGATTTAAATGAAGTGGATGGCTGCTTTGTAATATTGTAGATGACTTTTCTTTTGTATTTTAGAATGCCATCTTGTGAGGGTGCACTGTATGGTTCTCATGGAAAACAGGAAATATGAGAAAAATTTAAATAAAGATAAATAACTTTATACTGTGTTCTTTAGCTCAAAAAGACCTAAAAGTAATACGTTAAACAAATACACAGTGACAATATAATGCAAGATATTTGCCAGTGAAAGGCTAGGGGTTATGCCAGCAGCCTTTCAGCTGAGCCATTCTCCAATTTCATTGAAGAATAGTTTTTTAATATTCATCTAAAAAATGCTTGCAGATGAGCTGAGCACTAAGGAATTTCAATGAGACAGAAAATATGGAGTAGAATCATAAAGCGCTGCTTCTGAAGCTACAGATAACTCAGATAACAGAAGACATCTTTAAAAAAAATTCCATTGTAAAGACAATCATTAAAATGGTGATAGCAGCTGCCAGTGATTTTGTGATGCTTTGAAAGCTAGTGTTTCAAAGGATTTCAAGTTTTGTGGAATTCATGTATACTTAAAATTGCCAGTCACTCCATTAGCAGACTGCTGAGCAAGGTGGGAATCTTTTGAAATGGTTGCATGCAGTAATTTTAATAATTCTGAGGTTAGATAGAGTTGAACACCTACACAATAAAAGTGAAGGCTTGTGGGAGCCTACATAAAAAATTGTCATTATTCATAGAATACATAGAATACATAGAATACATAGAATAAACCAGGCTGGAAGAGACCTTCAAGATCATCGTGTCCAACCCATCAACCAATCCAACCCACCTGAAAAACTAACCCATGGCACCAAGCACCCCATCAAGTCACATACATGATGCACTGTGAGGAAAAAGCAGGATACACTGTACTCCTAGGACATCATTCAGTACTCACTAATCTCTGTGAGGGTTTTTCTTCTTTACATATGATGAATTACTTCAAACATTTCATACAAACACTTTGTAAAAATATGTAAGAGATATGTATAGCAGAAGTGTGCTCCCTGTGCTGTGAGAACGGTATGGAATATTTGAGCCTGCACTCATATCAATACAAAAAGATAGAGGGGGAATTGCATCTCTGACTTAATGTTCTGCAGAGTGTCCTTGGAAATCTAATTGGCAATCTTTGATCCTAGAGAACATATGTTGGCTTGTTTCTTCTGTGTGCAAGAAATCCTTCAAGAACTTGTGTCAGTCAGTAAATTTCTGCATTAGTTCTTGCTTGAGATTAATGGCATCTTGGGTTTCTAAGGCTGAATTCTAATAATACTGAACTTCTCCAACCCACTAATAAAAATAAGTATCAAATTTGGCTATTTGGGGTTGGAAAAATATAAACCTTCATCAGGCCTAAAAATCTTGTTATTTCAAAAAAAAAAAGAAAAAAAAAGAAAAGAACAACTACAAATTCTTATTATTTAATAATATTGTGGGTGGGTTTTTTTTCATTATAGTTTCCCACTAGCTTTTAAGATTATGTGTTTTACTAGCTGATGTTTTTCACATTCAGTGACGCTAAAGTTCCACCTGTCTTATAAGACTTAACCCAAATAAATTTGGTGGTTTTGATAGAATGAAAACATGATGTTTTAATTTGATAATATCATTGTGAGGAATAAAATGTGCAAGAGAGTAAGTAGACTATTAACCATAGGATATAAATGCCTGAAAGTCTTGAATTTAAAAACTGGGCTCTGAAACATTGGAAACAATGACAAATCTACATGCTGAATTATAGGAATTAAACCAAAGATTTTTCATAATGCAAAATTATTGTACAATCATTTCTACAAAGCAGAGGTCATGTGTCCAGGACCATCTGACTCTTATCTGGGAAAGCTGTATTATGAATGTAATTCTCTGTTATCACAATGTGAAGGCTTAAAAGTCATCTTCACCTGATTTAATGTCACATATAATTTTAATGCTAAGTGAACTGGAAGACACTTAACAATATTCTGGTTTCTTCCTTTTCAGAAAAGCTTACTTTCCGAGACATAGTATCTCCACAAGAGTTCAGGCAGGGAGAAGATGCAGAAGTTGTTTGTCGTGTTACTAGTTCACCTGCTCCCATTGTCAGCTGGTTGTATCGGAATGAAGAAGTCACAGCTACTGCTGACAGTTAGTATTTTGGTAACTCTTTAAGTTTTATGTTCTAATTCATACTGAGTATTACTGTAAAAGAAGACTAATCAGATGATAATGTGTAAGCAGAATCTAAAGTTTCTATGGTCTGTGGAGAATCCATATGTGGTTGTTTCCTCCATATACAATTTTTTTCCAACTAGGAATTTTGACTAGTTCTAACATGAGGGTCCAAATGCTGAAACACTGCTGAGAGCTCCTTTCCAGAAACTTTTCCTAGACTGCTGTGAGTGTAGGAGTCAAAAAGCTTTTTCAAACATACACAGATAAGTTTCACTGTCTGCATAGCTGAGAAATTGATGAAATACTACACTGACTTTGGTATACTTGCAGAGCAGAACAGAAAATTAGATCTATCTCAGAGAGACAGATAACTAGGCTTTGTGCACTATTGCAAGAGTTTACTTGTATGAGTAATTTACCCTTTGAGTTAGAAGCAACTGAAGATATAGGTAATCTGCTTAGATCCATAACAACTAGACTTATAAAGTGAAAATGAGTCTCATCTTCCCCATGTGCAAATCCTGAGTCTGTAAAGGGACAACTAATCAGGCATATAGAATAGAATAGAATAGAATAGAATAGAATAGAATAGAATAGAATAGAATAGAATAGAATAGAATAGAATAGAATAGAATAGACAAGACCAGACCAGACCAGACCAGGTTGGAAGAGACCTTCAAGATCATTGCGTCCAACCTATCAACCAATCCAACCCACCTAAACAACTCAACCATGGCACCAAGCACCCCATCAAGTCTCCTCCTGAACACCCTCAATGATGGTGACTCCACCACCTCCCCGGACAGCCCATTCCAATGGGCAATCACTCTCTCTGTGAAGAACTTCTTCCTAACATCCAGCCTAAACCTCCCCTGGCACAGCCTGAGACTGTGTCCTCTTGTTCTGGTACTGGCTGCCTGGGAGAAGAGACCAACATTCGCCTGTCTACAACCTCCCTTCAGGTAGCTGTAGACAGCCATAAGGTCTCCTCTGAGTCTCCTCTTCTCCAGGCTAAGCAACCCCAGCTCCCTCAGCCTCTCCTCATAGGGCTTGTGTTCCAAACCCCTCACCAACTTCATTGCCCTTCTCTGGACTCGTTCCAGCAAGTCAACATCCTTCCTAAATTGAGGGACCCAGACCTGGACACAGTACTCAAGGTGTGGCCTAACCAGTGCAGCGTACAGGGGCAGAATGACCTCCCTGCTCCTGCTGGCCACACTGTTCTTGATGCAGACCAGGATGCCATTGGCCCTCTTGGCTCTTCAGGGAAATTCTAAAAGATATCCAGACAACATCTAATGTTTTGGGTTTGGTCTTTTTTGCTGCTACTAAATGTACCCACATTTTTTCAGTGTTCAGGAAATAAAGGTGATCTCCAGTCCTCTCATTCGTCTCACACATTGAATATTTATGTTAACAAGAAATCCCCAACAACAAAAAGGTACCAATGCTTGAAGAGGGGCTAGATCTCACTTTTTCAAAATATTCTGAAGCCCAGCTCTCTGAGAATTGTGTGGCAATGGGAAATAAAAAGATTATATGATTTATGTGTGAAATGGCATTAATATTCAAGCATGACCTTAATAAAGTAGACATAATTAGTGTAAATATGTTGAGGTTCTTGATGTCCTGTAAACATCTATCAGGTGAACATTTTTGGTGTTTTTTTTAAATTTCTGTCTTCATTTTCTGATAGAGTTCTTGGTAATGAAACAGGACTCACACAGCATAGAAAGCTGTTTTATTTGTAAATATGTATGTGCATATGTTCTTTGAATAGAGTCCTTGGTGTATAACTACATAAAAGCTTTTCTACTGAGTGTTGTTTATCACTGTTCTGGAATATCAGTGTTGTGGGAAATCTAGTGTGCTTTAAAAATCTAGCAGAATCAAAAATGAAAGGGAAGTGAAAAATGAAACTTGGTTGCTGCTTAAAACTGAAAGCTTACGTGTACTGAATGGATGACATGGGCTCAAACAGAAAAGAGAGACAACTGAACAACAAATATACACATTCTTCAAAAACCACATACAGTGGACTGCAGTCCACTGCAGTCATTGTCCTCAGAAGAGTGCACTAATATTGACTAGTCATGATGGGTTGACCTTTGCCAGCATCCAGGTACCCACCCAGGCAGGTTGACCCTGGTTGGATGCCAAGTGCCCACCAAAGCCACTCTATCACACACAGTTGGACAAGAGAGATAAAATAAAACAAAGAACTTGTGGGTTGACATGAGGATAGGGAGATCCCTCAGCCATTACTCTCATGGACAAAACAGACTCAACTTTGGATAAATTACTAATGCAATCAGAGAAGGATAATGAGAAATAAACCCAAATCCTAAAGAAACACCTTCCCCACCCTAGCCCCCTTTTCTCTATTGGATGTGATGGAAGTTTCTTGAAGCTTGTCACCAAAGCCATTCCTGTAGCCCCTCTGCTACCAAAACTTTGCCATGAAAACCCAATGCAACAGGACAGGGGGAGAAAATTAGATGAAGAAGCTCATGCTTTGAGATAAAGACAGGGAGATTGCTCACAAATTACCAGCACTTTCTCAACTCTTTCCTTACAGACTCCTATACTTCCCCTACCTCAAGTTGTTCAGGGAGATGAGGAATGGGGATTGTGATCAGTCTGTAACAGTTCCACTGTGAATGCTTTCTATGGGTGCAGCTGTTCAGGATAAACTTGCACCAGCATGGAGTTTTCCATGAACTGCAATGTGGGTGTCTGTTCCACTGTGCTCTATCCTAGGGCTGCAAGGGTATCTGCTGCAGTGCATGGAACACCTCCTCCATTTCCACCTTCTTTCATCTTGGTGCTTGCAAGGCTGTTTCTCTCACTTTCCCCCCTACACCCCTTTCCTCTCTTCCACAGTTGCTGCACAGTAGTTTTTGCCGTTTCTTTTACACACTTTCCCCAAGGAATGGCTATGTGGGCTGCAGGGTTCAGATATGCTGTGCTGTGGGTCTGCTGACCACATGGGAACCAGCTGTGTCTGGCACAGGGCAGCCCCATCCTCTCTGCAGACAGACCACGCCTGCAGCCCTCCTGCAATACTATCATGCCATATAAACCAAATAATCTAGTTCAGATTCAGTTTACTCTTTGTGGATTCTCATTTTGCTGCTGCATGTGCAGGAAAGTGTATGCACATTTGTTTAGAATCTGATTTTTTCAATTGAGCTATTCAAAAAGTCTGTAAGATTTCAGTTTATGATGGACTATGCAAAAGAAGGTAGAGTGGTTCATTGGATTATGTCTTCATACCCATTTCTGTGAAGTGTTAGACTATGGTGAGGTGCTTCATTGTCTGAGTAACGGTGAATGAGCAGAGGAACAGGAGGAAGGAAATAGAGCAAGCAGCTGAGGTGTGATTAAGTGCAGTGTTGTAAAACAGGCACAAAGTTGGTTAGATAGAGAAGGGAGAAGCATTTTCTTATTTTATTATAATTATAATCTTGATAATTTCTGTAGGTGTTCACCAATATTCCACTCATTTTGCAATAATTTATAATTTTAACTTACAGGTGGTGACTCCTCAGAGTAAGTAGGAAGTTATGTATGGAAAATCTATATAGAGTTTTGGGAAATACATTTTGGGATTGGGGGAAAAAAAAAAAAAGCCAACCCCCAAATTTCTGGGCTGACATTTTCCTTGAAACTCCACAAATGTTTTGTCAGTGAGCATTCTGATTGTATAGAGAAAGGGCATTCATATTACAAGTTCTACTTAGCATTCCTCATGCTGTTTTTATTCGCTAACAGCACTTTATCTCTTGCTTGCCTTTCTAGATCGATTTGCAATACTAGCAAACAATAATCTCCAAATTCTTAAAATCAATAAAAGTGATGAAGGAGTGTACAGATGTGAAGGAAGAGTGGAAGCTAGAGGAGAAATTGACTTTCGGGACATAATTGTTGTTGTGAACGGTAAGGAGTAAAAGTTGTTGAATTGATTTCTTGCATTACTGGGTTATCATAGCATATCTTAAAATATATCAGCTTTTAAATGTCACGATTGATCTGTTTAATACAATACAGCTGTTGTGTCTTTTTAGTATTGTCTTCCTATAAATGTTACTCCCTTGTTTTCTAAGTCTACTATATTTTATAGATGGAATTCATTGTGTTTCACAAAATCTATTCACAGAATATTGGCAATCACTGCAAGACTTGAGCTTCAGATGATAATGTTCAGTTCAGTTTGTATTTTCCAGTGTTTTGTCATTTACTGTTAAAAAGACAGACTTGATTGTTCATAGTTACTTACATTTTCTGCACTTACATATTTTATTAACTGTCCCAACTTACAGGGACACTTTATGGAGATTTTCATTATAACATAGACTGGTAACAGTTCATGAGAAGTAAAGTATATAACAAGTTTTCTGAAAAGTGTCATTACACATTATATTACTTGTTAACAAACCTCTAAGAAGGAATATGAACAGATTAAGTCAATATGGAGCTCAACCTCTTTTAAATTTTGTGTTGATATGTTGAAAAATCTCTTCATGTATTGTCTAGAAAGGACACAGTTCATAAAGGGCATTTTTTATGTATGCATTCTGTTTAATGGCAGTTTTTTAGTGAAACTACTTCCAGCATGCTTGTTAGGTTCTGAGTTTTAAATTCTCTGTCCTTGACTGATCTTTCTCAGCAAACCCCAATATACAGATGTTGCTATATAAGTTGAATTCTCAGTTAATTACGGAAGAAAGAGCAGATTCTGCACAAGTGTTATTTATTCTATATAGTTAAGCAGCAATCTTGAAGCAGAATTCTTTAAACTATTAAAGATAATATATACACAGTGCAAGCAAATGGGGGATGATATGTATCATGATAGACCATAACATCACCTGCACTGTGCACTGTGAAGCCCTCACCAACAAATTGCTTTCCTCTCTATGCATTGCGGGGCTGCATTATCTCGGTGCTTGGTTATGTACAATTCCATCAGCGCATTTGATAGCATTTAAAATGCTGAATGAGATTTTCTTCGCCTGCTATTTATATAAATGCATGTGAACCTACCTTCTGAATACTTTTCACTTCTATCTGATCTTTCTATGCAGCTGAGTGAAGAGAGAGCCTGTATTTAACCTGAAATGTCAGAATGAAAACTATGGTTTGACTTCACATCATTTATTGGTGGATTATATCCACAAATTTGGTTCTTCATGTGGTTATTATGACTTCAGATAAGAATACTAACACTAATCTCTAGACTTCAGTCCACAGTGTAGGGAAGAGGAGTTACCAGCTGAGAAGTTCTGACATGGTTGCTTATGTAGAGTGGTATCAATTAAAAGATATTTTGTGCTTCATTTATAGGGATAAATAGGTCTTCCTACATAAAACTGAATGTATTAATCTTGGCTTAGAATGGCTCTTAGAGTAATACTTAAAGTTAGAGAGAAAGAAAAACTGTAATACTCTTTGGTGAAAAGGAAAACCTATAAATTAATTGGATTCAGAAAATAAAATTTTGAAAATAGTTAAAAAAAAAAAAAGAAGAAGAAAGGAAAAAATGGGGCACTCTGTAGGCCACTAAAAACTTCATGGCTGTATTTTCACCCTGTCTCCTTTCCAAAAACCTAAGCAATAATGCTTAGGCTACTTTGGAACATAATCAAAGCTACCTGGTATAGAACCAAAAAGTCATTGTGTCAGTATTTTTATGTAGACATTATTCAAATTTAGGGACATTGGAACTAGGTGATCTTTGATGTCCATTCCAACCCTAACAATTCCATGATTCTATGGTCTGAGATCTGTCTAAACACATAATAAGAAGGACACAGGGTCTCCAAAGCTGGATAACTGCAGCTAAAGAACATAGAAGTAGGAATACTTTAGGAAATCTGTCACACCATGTAACCCATACTTGTGTGGTTTAAAAATCTTAAGCTTTTGTGAGAATTTGTAGGGAGATGTGAAGATTAGATTAAAATTGAATTGAATTGAATTGAATTGAATTGAATTAACCAGGTTGGAAAAGATCTTTGAGATCACTGAGTCCAACCTATTATCCGATACTATCTAATCGACTAAACCATGGCACCAAGCGCCCCATCCAGTCTCTTCCTAAACACCTCCAGTGATGCTGACTCCACCTCCTCCCTGGGCAGCCCATTCTAATGGCCAATCACTCTATCTATGAAGAACTTCTTTGTAACATCCAGCCTAAACCTCCCTTGGTACAGCTTGAGACTGTGTCCTCTTGTTTTGCTGCTGGCTGCCTGGGAGAAGAGGCCAACTCCCACCTGTCTACAACCTCCCTTCAGGTAGTTGTAGACAGCAATAAGGTCTGCCCTGAGCCTCCTCTTCTCCAGGCTAAGCAACCCCAGCTCCCTCAGCCTCTCCTCATAGGGCTTGTGCCCCAAACCCCTCACAAGCTTTGTTGCCCTTCTCTGGAGAATGATGAGATTAGTAATTAAAGCAATAACATTAGTTCTTGCTGTTACATACATACATGGGTTTTGTTCTGGGTTTACACAGCCTGCTCTCACAAGCCCCCCTCCCCACACAGATGGGAGGACAAGTAACGCAAAAAAAACCTCTGGGCTGAGACAAGCAATTTAATGAGCTCAGTCTATTTAATTACCTCAAGTCTAATTGCAGAAAAATGCAGCAAAAGCCGAAGCAGCAACAGAAGCCTGTGATAAAACGGTTCACCCACCCAAGCATGCAGCAGCCAGCACAGTGGAAGAAACCAGCAACCCAATCCTGGAAACCAGAAGCAGTACCTGGAAATGGAAGCCATTCATGTTACAATCCAAACTTCCAAGTCCCATGACACTTTGCTCCAGCCAGCACTTCAATTTTGAAGCTGGCATGATGTCAGCATGGTGTTGAATATATTCATCAGCAGATTCAACTCAACCCATGACATTATCCATGCCTTATTCTATACAATCTCCATCATGCCCAGCAGCAGCTAACATCACACAACATACATGATACACCATTCACTGTCCATTTTCACTCAAAATGGGAACACTTTGCAGTATTCAGAAGACTTCTCACTGCAGATGCTTTGGAGCTCCAATCTGTTCTGCTACTGTGGTGGGTTGAAAATTCCCCCCAACATTAAATTTGCTAGACCAGCTCAGTTGGAAGCAAATGAAGCTGTATTTACAAGCAAAACTACAATCTATGATGGAATGCTGTTCACAGACGATGAATGAATACAGACGACACAGACGACAATGAATATGTACAAAATATACAGTATTTACATATGTGTACAAGTATTTACAATTCATCAAAGTACACTGTGTGTCTGTATCTACTAAAGATTTACTCTCTTGTGGGTTTAACTTGCCAAGCTATCTGATCCACACAGTCCAATTGACTGATTGGAGGCAGGGTCCCTCTAATTCTGACTGGAATCACTTGTGCCTTGTGATGATGCCTTGAAAATCCCTTCTGGAGGATCAAGAGCCATATCAGTTGTTTTGCTCTTCTTAAACAATTTCCCACTCAAAACTGAGGCGCTGTTTTTACAGGAAGAATTTCCTTGTAATTCACAGACATGTGCAGCTAAGACTGAAGTGTGTTTTAGAGATGTACTTCATTTGAAGAGCAATTGGAGGAGACAATGGTCTCCACCTTGAAAATATTTCTTTTGCGGTCTGCTCTATCTGGATGCTAAGCTGGTTGTAATAGCATTGGTTAATTCACATCTGGGACAGATGTGAAGAACAGGAAGTAGAGATGAAATGCAATACAAATGCTCTCTCTGCTAACTTGTGAAAAAGAAGAAAATAGTAAACTCCAAAAGAAAGCACTGAAAGCTGTTTTCCTAGATTATTGGTCCACAAATTTAGAGGTTTATGTTCCTGGGGACGTGGTCTTTCCATATCCAGTCTGTAGCCCAGGCAATTTCAGATAGGAAAAAAGTGATATGTGAAACATACCTGCTGTAAAAAAAAAGTGGGAAAGCAACATAAGCAAATAGATGTTAGCAAGCCTCTTTAGTTTTGGCTGCTCGTTCACTACATTGGTTAATTGTTTGTATTTTTGTAAAATGCTTTAAAGATTACTTATAGACAGAAAACAGATTTACTCCATTGTGGTTAAAAGCAATCCTTGGAACAGAACCCAAAGATAAACAGATCTTTACCCAGAAAGAATGCTGAGATAAAATAATTTTTAAAATACATTAAAAGAAAACAGGCAGTTTTATTGCAGTATTTCTGGGAAGACAACAGAACTTCAGTGATGTGCTGAGCTGGGTTATAGTCCTGCAATTTTTGCTCATGAGCACCGAAGAAACTGTGACTTCTGGCAGAGAGTTGTTTCATCCTCTCATGTTACTGAGTATATTTTCAGGTCCAGACAGTGGAATGCACTGCAAAATGGCTAAAATGTATTAAATGCCTTTTAAGTGACATATTTACATGGAAGATTGATAAACTGCTATTGCACAGCAGAGGGGCTTTGTATGCTGAGTAATGGCCCCTGCAATTTCAGATGAGAAAGAAGTGATCTGTGAAACACAAATTTCAGTGCACCATAAAAAAGTATGAAAGGTGCATAACAACATTTACTGCTGATCATTGATAATTCTGGTAAATTACTTTTAAATAATTTGATATGTTTAAGGTTCACAAGCTGGAAAGGCTTCTGAAGCAGAATACTAAACATACAATGGTCGATGCAGAGCAACAGAATTCTCAACAGTTTGTGAGAAAAACCTCTGGAAGTGTAATGGCAAGCCAAAAGCAAATTCATTGGAGGTTGCCTGTTTCGCTTTAGTGAAAGTTAAAGCTGAAAATTGTAACCCTGAATCACTCTGATGACAGGATGTTCTTCCTAGCAGAGACCTGTATTGTGTGAAGCTCTAATCTTCTTTTCCCTTCCATACTGCTCTTTTCCTCCTGGGATTGTTTTTATTTGTTTATCTGGATAGCTAAAAGAAGCAGATTGAAGACAACTGTCTTCAAATTTTCTACATGAATAGAGATGTTAAATATCAGCCTGTGAGTTGTTCTGTCTTGAATATTATTGCTGTTTTCTCTATTGGGTAGAAGTTCTCTGCAGACTGTTACAATCTTAGTAATAACTGCATCCCATCAAGAACAGACAAACTTTGTTGCTCCCTCTCAGAACATGATAACTGGTTTTGAGAAATGCAATTTCCAGAAGTATTCATTGAATTGTATCACAATTCACCTCTTGCAGCTGGTGATACTCCTGCCGATGAAATATGCAGGAGTTCAAGAAAAAGCTTTGTAATCAAGTGTGTAGCAGGTTAAAACATTCTAGCAAGTTATCATGTCTATTTCCCCCAACACAGAAGGGAGGGACAAGTAACACACCAAAAAAAAAAAAAAGAAAAAGCCCTCCAGGTTGAGGTAAAGAGTTGAGATTAAACAGAGGTTTACTGAGTAAATGAGATAATAATAATAATACAATGCACAATTACCTGAGCCCGTTTTCAGAAAAAGCACAACAGAAAGCAGCAACAAGCAGAAGCAAGTGAGCTAAAAAAAAAGCAAGCCAGGGAGCTACTCCCCCCATCCCTCCCTATCTACTGCCATCCCAGCAGAAGGAAGCCAACACCCAAAACCCAGATCCCAAAAGCATCAACTGGAACAGGAAGCCTCTCATGTTAAAATATGAGCTTCAAATCCCATAATACTTTGCTCCAGCCAGCACTTTCACTTTGAAGCTGGCATGAGGCAGGATGATTTTGAATAGCAGCCACAAACATTCAACTTAACCCATGAGAAAAAGGGCTAGAGACACTTTCTTATTTGAAATAATTAACGTAGTGCCCATGGCAACTCTATTGTGCCTTACACATGCTAGGTATAACTTCAGTCACTGTTATGTAAGTTCTGTAAGAAAATTGAAGAACTGGTGAGAAAGTCTTTCTAATGATTTTTTCCTACTGAAAATAAAAGCTTATAAATAGCCTTATAATAAGAAAAACCTTCTCTTTAAGAGAAGAAATATTAGTAATAGTGATTGATATTATAACTTAGACTCTAAATGTAACCATGAATTCCAAAATTAGCAAAAGATCCATTGTAGCACAGCTGTTTTAAGCACCCAGAGCAATGCTTCCAGGACAAGACGTAAGCAGGCGAAAACATTTATGACGTTATACAATAAAGTCATCTAGTCTATCAGAAGGCACATGTGTCACATCTCAATTAGTCATTTTCTACTGACATGCATGTAATTAAGGCATACAATAGGTCAAAATAATAAAACAATGTTTTAACACATCCAACCAAACTCTGCCGAGTTTCCCTCTTTCAGTTACAAGGTGTTCACATTCCCCTCAGAGTCAAAGACAAAACATGCCTTTCTCTAATTCAAGCAAAAGCAAATCTTCCCTGTAGTATTCTAAAGCTATACAAAAATAAACCTTCTCCTACAAGGATCCTGTCCTGTCCTTTAAATTTATCTGGAAACACAGAAAGTAACATACTTATTCCATTAATAGGGAATAATGTTTTATTTTTCAGTTCCCCCTGCAATTACCCTGCTACAGAAAACCTTTAATGCCACTGCAGATCGAGGAGAGGCATTAACTTTGTTCTGCAGAGCCACTGGATCACCTCCACCTGAAATCAGTTGGTATAGGTAAGTTCAGTTAAGGTCTGCTCTTTGAAGCCTGTTGTTGTACTGTGTCACAGTTTTCTATCACAGTCAATTAAGCTGTGCAATCTTAATTTCTGCACAGAAGTTTAAGAACATTTACTGTCTATTTCTGTTCTAAAGCTGTATTCAGCATTAAACGAATAAACTCAGACAAATTCAATTGCACTCAGGTCACCAGCAGGTTGAGTATATGTAAAACATATCTAAAATACCACATTGACATGATTTCTTCATATTTGAATGGAAACAAAGAAAACTGAAGTAATGAGCCCATATCTCAAAAATAGACCCAAATAAGTAAAAGGAAACTGGGATTGTTTAGTCTTGCAAAGAGGAGGCTGAGTGGTGGGTGTTACTTTGGCAGCTGGCTGTTGGTCTCTTCTGTGTAGTAATTAACAACAGGATGAGAGAAAATTTCCTCAAGCTGCACCAGGAGAGGTTTAGACTGGATATTGTGAAAAATTTCTTTACTGAAGGAGCGTTCAGGCATTGGAACAGGTTGCCCAGGGAGGTGATAGATTCACCATCCCTGAAGGTGTTAAAAAAACATGTAGACATGGCACATGCTTTAATGGCCATGGTGGTATCGGTTTGATTTTTGGACTTGATGATCTTAGAGATTTTTTCCAACTGCAAGAGAGGTGGGCAAGGTGTGGGCAGAGATGAAGCTTCAGTGGGCTATAAACACCCTGATTTAAACTGATCATAGGGTCAGATCACAGGGAACACCCTCCAGAACTGAGCCATCCCCAAGGCAGTTTGGCAGAGATGCAGAGATCAGTGTATGGGGAATTTTATTTTTTAACCCCTGAAGCCAGCATACATGTGGCAAGCACAGCAAGCCCCCCTCGCCAAGACAGCCACTCTCACAGGAGAGGCAGGCAGAGCATTGGTAGAGCCATAACCTCAGCAGGCTATTTAAACACACTGAGCACTATTTGCTGGATGGCCTGTTCAGCCAGTCAGTCACAGTCCAGGATGTTCCTCCGGTGTATTGATGATAACTTCTTGATGCTAATGGTGGATGAGCCAATTAGGAGAGGAGTGCTGCTGGATCTTGTACTCACTAAAAAGGAGGGTCTCACTGAAGCATTGAAAGTTGAGGACAGACTTTGCTGCAGGGACCATGAGGTGATGGAGTTCAGAAACTTGTGTGGTAGGAACAGAATACGAAGCAGGATCACAACCCTGTACTTCATCAGGGCCAACTTTGACCTGGGGGAAATCCCATGGGACAGGGAACTAGAACGTTAAGGGGCCAAAGATAATTGGTTAATATTCAAGGATTGCTTCTTCCAAGCTCAAGATCAGAGCTTCCCAATGGGTAGGAAGTCAAAAAAGGAGCAAGGAGACCTGCATGGTTAATCAGGGAACTGCTGGGCAAACTCAGGTGGAAGAAGACAGATTGTGGAAGGAGGGGCTGGCCACTTGGAATGTGCTGCCCAGGGAGGTGGTGGAGTCACCGTCTCTGGAGGTGTTCAAGAAGGGATTGGACATGGCACTTGAAACCATGGTTTAGTTAGCCATGAGGTGTTGGGTGATAGGTTGGACTTGATGATCTCTGAGGTCTTGTCCAACCTTATTGATTCTATGATTCTGATCACTGTAACAGGATGTTATGATTGATATCCAAACAGGGGAAAAAAGATGGGAGAAGCTATATTATTTTTTTCTAAAGAAAGGAAACTTGACACAAATATATCAAGATAAAGACCTTAATTTTTCAGACTATTTCAGACATTTGTTCTTTAAAAATTAGACTAAGCATAGGAAAAGTAGATCAACACAATCTTTCTTCATTTTGATAAAAAGCTAGAAAGCATTTTCAGTTGTAGGAAAGTCTATCAGAAATGATTTCTCCGATATTAATACACTTGTCATAAATTGAGAACCTAATTGAAACCATTTATCAGAACTGACGTCCAAGGAGTTATAGTCCTAATTTCATCCTGTTCAGAGTATTTTTTTGATGTTGAATGTAAATTGATATTAAACTCAGGTTTATGTAAGTGTTTATTTTTTAATAAACAAGTGAAATTGCACCTTGAATTTGATTAAGTGCTAATGCTGATTTTGGAAGGATTAGAACTGTTAGTTACAGCAATTATAGGAATCATAGAGTCAGTTTTATTCCCAATGATACAATTTATCAGTGTGTGTACAGTAATTTTATTTAATTTACCTCAGATTAGTGTGTAATGAAGTAACTTATTGGAAATTTGTTTTCTGAATACGTAGGTAGGCTAAGGAATAAAAGTCTAGAGCAATGCAAACTACTGACTGTCAGAAAGATGCTGGAGCAAAGAGTAGTTTCAAGCTTTAAACTCTTTAAGACAGTAGCTAATGTGTCCAGAGGAGGGCAACAAAGCTGGTGAGGGGTTTTGAGCACAAGCCCTATGAGGAGAGGCTGAGGGAGCTGGGGTTGCTTAGCCTGGAGAAGAGGAGGCTCAGGGGAGACCTCATTGCTGTCTACAACTACCTCAAGGGAGGTTGTAGCCAAGTGGAGGTTGGTCTCTTCTCCCAGGCAACCAGCACCAGAACAAAAGGATATAGTCTCAAGCTGCACCAGGGGAGGTTTAGGCTGGATGTTAGGAAGAAGTTCTTCACAGAAAGAGTGATTAGCCATTGGAATGGGCTGCCCAGGGAGGTGGTGGAGTCACCATCACTGGAGGTGTTTAAGAAAAGACTTGATGGGGTGCTTGGTGCCATGGTTTAGTTGATTAGATAGTGTTGGATGATATGTTGGACGCAATGATCTTGAAGGTCTCTTCCAACCTGGTTTAGTATAGTCTAGCCCTATTCTATTCTATTCTATTCTGTTCTATTCTATTGCAATGTGGCAAAACATTTTGCTGTTTATATCAGCCCTTGTTTTTTCTGGGTGCTGACATTATTTAAGACTTTGTCAAATTTAAATGGAAGGGCAAGAAGAAAGGTCAGGAAGGTTTAAATTGCTGCTGTATTTAATATGCATATATACTGTGTTGATATTTCATGGACTGAGAAGATATATTTCTTTCACCACTTAACTGAGATCTCTTTTGACTCTGCTATCACGTTATTGTAAAACATAACCTTCAGAAAAGCAATACCCTCACTGAATGAAATTAGCCAGGACTGAAAGATAAAGAGCTAAATGTACAGGTCAGGAACTGGAAATCTTTACTCATGTGAATAGTCCTACTGAAAACATCATGATCATTCACATCCATGGAGATCATTTACACTGATAAAGTTAAGATGGATCAATCCTCTTATCTTTACTGACAGGATTTAGAATTATCTGACAAAAGAAATAATCCTCTTTTAATGCGGTAGTCATGTTTTCCTGTCTCATATATCAGCGTCAATCTGAATTTCTCCTGCTCACTGGAGGGTCCAGAGAAATGGTCATAATTTCATTTCTGCTTAGAAATTATCATGGATACATGTTATTTTTATAACAGACGTTTGGAAACTGTTTCTGACCTTGAATATAGACTTTTGTGTCCTAAGAGACTATTTTTATGATGAAACCACCTATGTGGAAAATTTGACCTTTTCTGTTCTGCAACGCAATCTCTATGGTTCGCTTAGAAAAGGAGGAGAAAAAGTATCACAATAGCATCCTGAAGAGGACAGCAAAATGGACTAAAGTTATTTAAAAACATGTTACTGAAATGCCAGCTATGTAGATGCCAGGGGATCCTATTAACAGATGTTAATGTTGCCAAGAAAGAAGTAGTGTTACTGCTTTTAGGGAAAATGGTATTTTGGAAAATATGAAATACATATATTTAATAGCATTATGTGAGGAGAAAATGCAAATTATTCTTTTGAAGTCTTGAAATATAACTAGATGTCCTAAACTAGCCAAGGAGAATAGAATGGAGTATTTCAATGATGAAGATTGGTTTCATTTTACAAATAGCTTGTTTTTAAGAAGTTGGCATTGTTAGAGGCATTATCAATCCTTATGAAAATCAGGGAGTGCTTGTGAAAAGGGGCTGCTGAGGATTCCACAGAAATAAGATCAAAAGAGTCCTACAGCAAAGTAGGCAGAAAGAGAATAAAATAAAAAGGGGGTGGGGGTGGGTGCTCTTATCCCAAGCACCCAGCACCAGAACAAGAGGACACAGTCTCAAGCTGCACAAGGGGAAGTTTAGGCTCAAGGTGAGGAGAAAGTTCTTCACAGAGAGAGTTGTTAGCCATTGGAATGTGCTGCATAGGGAGTCACCATCCCTGGAGGTGTTCAAGAGGGGATTGGACGTGGCACTTGGTGCAATGGTTTAGTAGTCATGAGGTGTTGGGTGACAGGTTGAACTTGATGATCTTTGAGGTCTCTTCCAACCTTATTGATTCTATCATTCTATGAAAAAGGAAAAAAAAAGCTAAACCAGTATTCTTGAAAAAGAAGCTCTTCTGATAACTGTGTATGTCAAGCTGCTCAAATGGACAGGTCAAGCCTCAATTAGCCCTCAGGTTTATTATTTCTATGCCATCTGGTCAGAACTTATTGTAACATCTAGAGACATGCCTGCTTATGAAGTTGTGACTAGCCATCAACAACTGAGAGGAAATAATTTGGAAGGGTTCTTTATCTGCCAGTAGGCTCTATGTGTTTGCAATTCAAAATATTGTTTATAAGTCTCTGCTTTGTTACTAAGGTGAACTGCAAGAGTAATACTTTGAAAATATGCTTTTAAATGTTTGTCACATGCAGCTATGTATTTGACTACCTGATTTCCTTCTATCCTTTGAGCATAACTGTATGTTAGAGTTTTATTCACAAGCAATTTTCCAACATTAAGTCAATACTGAGCCTTTTAGAATACAGGTATTAGAGTATTTTTGACACAGATATATTTTAGAAACTAGCAATAAAATTTTTAATCTGGGGTCCTGAACATCAAAATTCAGTTCTGAGTGGTTTGGTTGTGCCTAAAATGCGATCCTGGAGAACAGTTTTTGTCATGTTAAAATCAAACCCCTTCTGTGCATACTGAAAATTCATGCCACATGAGTTAATGTGGCTTTGAGGACAGCGTAATAGCAGTCTCCTCCCTCAAAGATTATTTTCCACACAAAGATGCTTCCGTAGCACATTGTAACGGAGTTTTGAACTTACTGGTTGATTTATATGTTGTTCTTATTTTTACAGGAATGGTAAAGTTATTGAGGAAAATGAAAAATACATGCTGAGAGGAAGCAATACAGAACTAACAATAAGGGATATAAAAAACATGGATGCGGGGCCTTATATCTGTAGTGCTAAAAACAAAGCAGGAACCGATAAAAAGCAGACCTTTCTTCAAGTTTTTGGTAAGTACTGCGTAGCATGTCCCATCCTTCCTTTTTGAAATATGAACAGTGGGGAACTGAGGTGGTAATTCACAATTTTCAGTGGAGCAGTATTCATGGAAGGTATCTACTGTTGCAGCAAACCACTCCGTATAATTTTACAGCTTTTTCCTCCCTGTTGGCTACTTTAACCTTTAGACCCAAATTTAATTTTGAAAAGGCTATCTTCAGCATTTGCTTTTCTGCTATTCAGATGAAGTACAGTGACATGTTAAATTGTTAAGTCACTCTGCTTTTTGTTTAAAAGTTGGCTGCTTGCAAGAAAATGAAGAAGAGAAAGAGGAGAACATTCTGATGGAACAAAAAAGCAGTGTCTTTCCTTTTTAAGTAGATACTATGCAGAGGTGTTCCTGGTGTTTTTACTTTGTTTTTCTTTCTTGATTTTTGTTTTTTAAGTGCATAATTGCAAATGTAGTCACAAAAATATCATTTGATCTGAGAGTCAAAGGATAAAAGTAATGACATGAAAACTTACTTCTCTTTCTATGCTCTGCCACACAATCAGTGCTCATTATTCCCTACTTTACATAGAACTGGTAATGTCTTTGAAGGTTTGTATAGCTGTAGCATAGTGAGAGCAGGCATCTAGGCCTGCTCTGTGAAAATGTGGAAAACCTCACTCAGAATCATTATACAGGATCAAGGCTGTAGCTTACTTATGAAAACCCTGCAAAAGAGCAATGTGGTGTTTTGTTTTGTTTTGCTTTGCTGTGCTTTGCTTTGTTTTGCTTTGCTTTGCTTTTGTTTTGTTTTGTGTTGTTTTGTTTGTAGAGAGAATGACCATTTATATTTGAACAGCTAAAGCATGTACTTGGGACCACAGGAAGTTAATTTTTACATCCCATATAAAACTAGCAGTAATTTATACAAAGTGAAACAAGTCTAACAGGAGAAGGTAATCTGATCATTTGCCCTGGAAGAGCAAAGCTGTTGGGTTGGATAATACTGTGAACTGGGAGCCTGAGGCTGAAGCCACGGTGTCAGGTGAATAGGTTAGCTGTGTCTGTGTGAATTCTATTGTCTTTTCTGTCTGAGAAACTCTTCATAGCCCTACATGCTGTGATGTCTCCAGTGCTCCAAAGCAGAGCTCTGTTTTAAGTACTTGTCCCTGCTTGGTATCTAACTTTTTGTTATCTTGTTCACCCATGCTATTCAGTTTTGTTGTTATCTTTGATTATTTTTGAGAAGTAGTAAGTCATATACATGTGTGTCAATGTGTTTAGATGCATGTTAATTAGCATTTTGAATTATGAAATGGCATTTTTCAAGCTATGGGTTGTTACAGCTATTATGTCATTATAAAGTAACATAATAACAAGTGGTTTACTTAAGAGCTTTTAAGAAAATTCTGTACCTTAAGGTACAGAATTCTGTACCTTAAGGCCTTCATACATTGCCTTACTTTCTGAGACCTGAACATTCATTTCTTCATCATTCCTTCCCCAGAGTGATGGAAGTAATGTAGTTCACCTTATAGTAAAAATATCTAATCAGGCTAAATGAAACAAAATTAGGTTTAAGTAAAGAGATATTCCTGCTTTAAAAGAATAGTGCTTGTGTTCATTGGATACCTGTTATATTGTCATTTTGTTCTTTAGTTGCTCATTTCCACTCCTTAGTCAATCAAATGCCCAATGCTGCTATTCAGTAATGCAGAAACAGTTGAAATTTTCAACAAGTTTCCAGGATTTACATTCCAAGATCCTGTTTTTTTCATTTGTTTTGTATTTGCTAGGATACATCAAGCAAATAGGAATTCACTTTAATAATGTCCTCATCAATTTAGAAAGAACAGTTAAAGAACTGGAGGAAGAGTGGAGCAACTTTCTCAGTATTTCTGTCGATAATAGTCTTGCCTTACTGAAGTAAATGCTGCTATTTGCATGTACAAAAATGTTTTAATAGTGTTTAGCGTCAAAAATGTTGCAATCAAGTTGACAGTGTAAAAACTTCTAGTCAGTGGCAAGTTATGAGTGGTGACCTACAAAACTGAGGCAGCTAAATAAGATCCCCAACATGAGCCCTCTTCTTCCTAGCAATGACTGTCAGCTAGATATATTTGATGATTAATCTGCGCTTATTCCGTTAAATGTCAGCTACTCACGACTAAAATGTCACGCTAAAACTTTTTCTCTTGTAGTGCTCCATCTGAATGAGGACTAAGGAAATTTACTATATAAGGCTAAGATTAAAAATTTCAAAGGATTAGTTATATATTTTAGAACATGCATCATACTGAGTCAGTCATATTGTTCGTTCTGGCAGAAATAATGCAATTGCAAATGATGCAAATTTCTGACATAAAATAATATTTATGATACTATTTGGATGCCTTTTATTTCTTTTATGAGTGGCACATCTGACACAGCTTTTTCCTGATCTCCAGATGTTGTGTTATAGAAAAGGAAAGGACAGATAATACTGTAGCCAGGAGGCAGGGATAGTGAAATAAAGTACCTGACTGCCACAGAAAATATTTCATAGGTTTTGGATGATCCTGAAAGTGAGAGTAATAACTGAAGTTGTTTTCAAGTTTAACACGGTTATCTTTTGTCTCAAAGTCTTTTTTGTGATTCTTTCAACTGACTTCTCTTGTTGCACCACTGAGAAGACTTCCAGCTTTCTTCATCCAAAATGATGTCATGCTGAGGTGCTTTGCTTACTGTCTTCTATTGTGTCCAGTACAGCTGGATGTATTTGACATTTCAAAAGCCCCAGATCACTTAGGGTGGGTTTTTTCAGCACACAGTTTCGCTGAGCATAGATTATATCTTAACGATGCAGAATGTTAGTTCAGTGCTTTGTTAGGTAAAATCTTCCTTGGTTTTAATCTCTATGCAGTAGATACACAATTATTTATAACAGTTGAGGGCTAACAGATAGTAGACAAGCAACAGAAGAAGTATAGGTGTAAGGAATTAGAAGTGAGATCAAGAATGGTGTGGTGAAAATTAATACAAGAGAGGCAGGTGATTTCTCTGGAGGCAACAAGTTTGAACCTGATTTTATTTTCTTGGTGATGCATGCAGCATCTGTGAGACAATGGCCATAAATGAAATAGTGGCCATAAAATGAGAAAGGAGATAAGATATAAGGAAAATGCTTTGCACCATGAGGACAGCCACGCACTGTAACAGGACGATGAGGGAGGCTATGCAGTCTCTGTTCTTGGCATTTTTCAAGATGGTGTTGTTGTAGAATTTAGGGATTTATGAAAATTAATATGGAAGTATGGGTATTAATTTTAAAAAATTAATAACTTTTTATTAATATGGATAATTGCCAAAGCTGGATTAAATAGGTTCACTGTATGGCTGGAATACAGATTTTTACAGTGGGAGTGTACAATATTTAGGCAATATAACAATGTTAACAATTTTAAGAAAACTGGGAGGAATAACAGGAAAAGAGAGAATCCCCTGGTGCAAAATGGCACTTGACCACAGCAGGGGGGAGACTCAACCAGAACTGTTAACACAGGAGGAAATAAACTGGTTAGTCACAAAGGGTTCTACCCCAAGTAGGGGTTGCTGCTGCTGTATTAGCTGTTGAGGCTTTTGGGGGCTCTCTTGTGTGCCAAGCAAAGCTGGTTGCTGGCAGGGATGCCATGCAGTCTTCAATGCTGGTCTGGCTCCAGCAGGATGGCAGGCAATACGACACATTCAGCGAAGGGCTCTTGTGTCCTCCTGGGTAACCTGAGGTACGGCATGAATTCTAGTTGCAAGGGGAAGGGAGGCTTGGATCCTAAGGTTCTTGGCTTCTTGGCTTGCACTGAGTAGGGCTTGTGGCTTCTATCCCAGGTCTTGGACCAGGCAACGCGAGGCAAGCCAACTCAAGGCAAGGCAATTCAGGCAAGGCAGGTCCAAGCAGGCAAGGCGAATACAAATCAGCCTGTATTTATCACTTGCCCGAGATTCAGTTGGGCCAGTAGGGCAACTGAAGCCAGCAAACAGTTACCCAAAGAAATGGGACTCTGCCAAGCTGTGGCCATGAAAGGCAGAAACATAGGCCTGGTCTGGGAGAAGCAGTGGCCAGTACACGTGCTCTTAGCCCAAAAGGAGACTTGTTTACCCAAACATGTTGGGCCTGTGCTTTTGTCCCTTTTTCCGTGTTACCCCAACTCCTGCAGGAGGGAGGCAGGGAGAGCGGGACCATGTCTAGACGCATCAGGACCTGTCTGGATTTGTGCTGGGCCCGTTTGGCCCTACCATGACAGGTGCTCAACAAATCCCTGAGCAATCTGTTCTGAACAGGATTTGTTGATTCTGTGTTGATGAGGAAGTTGATCAAAATGACCTCTTAGGGTCCCTTCCAACCCAAAGGGATCTTCTTTTGCTCCACTGACATAAGCCAATATTAGACTTCTTCATAGCATATACTTTAGTAACCCCATTAGAAATTAGGTTATCTCCCTGCTTCACATAGAATACATTAAAGTCATGCTTCTTCAAAAGCAACATTCTGAGAGACTACAGAGAAAATACATTGTTTTCCACAAATGTAACTGATGTTGACAAAGTCAGTGTTAAGAGCTGCCAAAATTTAATTGAATCATGTAAACTTAATTCACCACTTCTGGGTCCAAGCATATGGAATCATATTCTCATTACATGCTAGATTTTTTCAGTGGGATGAGCATCTCAATGTGTAAAGTGAATAGATCCAAAGAAACTTAATAACAGTTATACACAGTAACAGAATCTGTAACAGAAATAGCTGACAAGGTACAGTGTAGATTAAGAGCTGTACTTGCTGTGTACTTGTGGCTATAAAGTGGAATGATTTGAAGAACGTAAACAGTATCTGGATTTTTAATGTAACTTACCATAAATTTATTCAAGAAGTATGGATGAATTGCTTTGTGTCAGAGGACTTTCCAGTTCTTAATAGTGTTAATACCAGTAAAATATGTTTATTCTCAGAGGAGTTTGTTAAAATCAGTAATTTGTGCAAGGCCATTAGATACTCTTAAAAATCAAAATTCAAGAATGCTTTTTTTCCCAAATGATTTGTATTTGTAGACAAACACAGAATATCATAGTATCAAAGAATGCTTGAGGCAGGAAGGCACTTCTGGAGATCATGTAGTCCAATCACAGAATCATAGTATCAATAAGGTTGGAAAAGACCTCAAAGACCATCAAGTCCAACCGGTCACCCAAGACCTCATGACTACTGAAAGATGGCTTCAAGTGCTCAGAGCAGGGTCAGCCAGAGCAGGTGTCTCAGGACCATGTCTAGCTAGGTTTTTAGTATCTTCAAGGAAGGAGACTCCATAGTCTCCTGGTCAGCTTGCTCTACTGTTTAGACACCCTGTCAGTAAAAACCATTTTGCTCTTACCTGTGTTTCAATTTGTGCCCATTGCCGGTTGTCCTGTCACTTGGTGCCACTGAGAAGATTCTGGCAGTATTTGTTCTTACATCTGTGAGGTATTTATACACATGGCTGAGATTCCTGCAGCCTTTTCTACTCAAGAATGAATTGTTGACTCATAATCTTGCCCTTCAGGACTCCCTGGGCCTTCTCTGCAGAACTGCTTTCTAGGATGCCTGCAGGGTATTCCTGCCCAGTTGCGGGATCATCATCACTGAATCTTTGCTTCATTTATTAAATGACTAAGAGGTGTGAGGGATGGCTGGTCACTAAAAGACAGCAAGCTAGAATGAAAGCACACAAAGACAGCTACCAGGGCAAGAGCTTCTACAGTCAGGATTCATCTCACACTACCCCAGCGAGGGAGCAGTCAGCTGTGATGCTGTCAGCCTTGCTGAGCCAGGAAGCTGGGTTATCAGACATATACAAATGATTGCTGTGCAGCTTGAAATCAGAAAAGTTTATTGTGGTACAGTGGTAATGCTAATCCTAAACAAAATTTTAAAAAGCCAACATGAATATGCTTTAACAACAACAGCAACAACCACAAAAAGTTAAAGGCTAGATTTTGACATGACTGTTCTTTGTGCAGAATGAGTAATGTAATTTGTATTTTTAACAGTACAGCCTCAAATAATACAACTTAAAAATGAAACCACGTTTGAAAATGGGAAAGCCACCCTCATCTGTGAAGCAGAAGGAGAACCTATCCCAGAGATTACTTGGAAAAGGGCCATTGATGGAATTACTTTCTCTGAAGGTGACAAGGTAAATCAGCCTTTAATGTCTAAAATAACTAAATATGTATTCTGTGGCTAATCTTTTTGTAAGGAGAAAATTAATTTAGAGAGAGATTATTTCTGGATTCTTACATAATTTAAAGGAATTGCTGCTTTCCAAAGTGATAAGGAAGATGTGGAGCTTCTAAATTTTAAATTAAAAGAAAAAAACATCTGAAGAAAAAGGAACTAAAGTAATTAATCTCATCAGGCTTAAATTTTCATACACAATCCCTGCTGCGGGTTTCAGTTTCATCTTGACCATAATGGGCTGCCAGTAGCCCTTCTTGACTATGTTTGGGCTGTCTGTTTTTTCTCAAAAGACAGTGGAGCTTATAGAAATCTGAAAGAAAAAATATGTGGGAGTTCTTTATTTCCCACCTCTGATAGGTTGTTGGTTTTTTTCCCTATTTTTCCATTTTCATTTATTTTTCTCACAAAGAACAAGTAATTTATAGCTACAAATTGAGCCTATTTTCCCATTTTGTTTTTCCATTTTCATGTTTTGTTACAGAAGTTGAGCAGAGAAAGGTTACAGAGACCGGTTACAGTTTGACAACATTTCAGTTACTGGAGGAATAAGAGCTGTAATTAGATGGAATGATGAAAGCAGCTAGTTGTTTCTATGTAGCTTCTTTTCTTTCCTGTTTAAAAATCATTTTCTTTTGGTATTTGAGCTAGTATTCTCAATTTCTTTTCATAGTCTACAGAATCTCTCTTTGCTTTTTAAAGTTTGAGACACCAGCTTTCTGTATGGCTAATTCAGAATTTTTGCTCTGGATAATCAAATAGCAAAGTACAGTCTTCTTACAGATGTTTGCATAGTCATAGCTGTGCTTTAAAATGACAGACCTATAAGGCAATCATGCCACTGTGGGATTCAGATAGATAGTAGATCACTCTTTCTATAGGGAATTGTTTTATAGAGAATGTTAAGAAAGTCTGTGCTTCCATTATTTGTGTTCTCAAGTAGAATGTCTCACCTGGTGTAGTCTTTGATGTGAACTCTTCTGGAACTGACATAGCTTATGTGAGGCTCTGTCTACCATTTTCCTGCTCTGTGATTCCCATTTTTGAACAACATAATAGTACTTGTGTAATATTTTTCCCAGTAGTTACATTAAACCAAAACAGTTTCTCTCCTCCTTAACTATTTCAAGCCAAAGGTCATCTTTCTGACCAGCAAAGACTACACTTGTTTCAAAGGCTACAAGCATAGAATCTTTCACTTGTTTGGAATGTTCCTAAAGTAACTTTATTATATCCAAAATTGAAAGTGAGAGATAGTCACCGAAACAAGTTTTAAATGTTGGTGCAGTTGAAAAATGAAATTTATTATTATTGCTTATCTAGGAGAATATTGCAATCTTAATTCCATCTACAGGTGGTTAAACTGTCTAGACCTGTTCCTGTAGCATTCTCTGAACTGTGATTCAGCTGAACAATATTTACAACCAAATTAAAACCTACATTCACTTTCTACTAGTGTGCTGACATACTGTGTGCGTGGAAGATAAAAAGAATGAGTGTAAATGCAGTTATACAGTGCTCTTTTGTTCTTGCCAATGAAATAACTCTATGTATTTTGCTCACGGGCAAGTTTTTGCAGAATGTTGAATAAATGTTTTGAAATGTTGTCTATGTTCTTGAGCTATAAAATACGCTGCTCCATTTGCTCTGTAGTTCACCAGCTCTAGGATGCCAAAGCCTTGGCTTTTGCTTTCATACCAAATTAGGTGAATAGGGAACAAGACTGGCAGTGATTAAATTACTGAATAGTCATTGAATATTATAGGAATGTTTTGCACAAAGACACAGAAAAGGTGAACTGAAGAAATCAGGAGACAAGGAAGGAGTTTGTTACATAGTTCTAAGTTGAATTTTTATTGCTTATATGTAACAACCTTTCAAGTAATGTCCAGTCACCAGACATACTTGCATAAACATAAAAACTATCAAGCATTCAGTGAATTAATCTTTGGAGCTTTTTACCAGCTTTAAGCATGTTTTGATATAGACTGCACTATATCCATCGTTTTTATTTGAGAATATCTTCAGAGAATTCAACACAATCCATGACAGGGATGATTTTTTTTCCATAAAAGGTGGAAGGACTGTTCTAACAATAATACTAACTTGATCAAAATTCACAGAAAGTGTTCTTAATTTTTAATTATACTTCTTTGACTTTCAGCGTATAGTTCCTCAAATGCAAGTATACTCATGGATAAGATTGAATGCGAGATCATTCTTAGCCTGCATGGATTCCAAGTGTTTTCTTTCAAATGCTAGATAGGTCTTATAACCTAGACATAGGCTTTTCTGAGTTTTTAAATTATTATGTCCAAGAGAATGGAAAATACGTACCAAAGTCATAGATCAAAGAAGTAACCCTGCTGGGCTTAAGTAGGATAATGTTAATGAGTAAGAGGGTCTATAATTATCTGTTAGGAAAATAGAGCTTTGATAAAAGATTTTCAGTATATCAGAAGTGTGTGTTTGAAAGTTGAAGCCAAGTGAGTTCAGAAACAGAGAAGCCTTTTCCTTTGTCCTTTTTATCAGTTAGACTTCAGAACAATCTTAGGCACAGTGTGTGGTCCTACTTCCATTGAGAATCTGAAATAAAAGGATCCTTTCCGTTCCTGTGAACTCTCTTGGAAGTTTAAATGGAAAGTTTTCCAGGCGGTAACATTAGGTGACCTCTGTAATGCTTTTATGACCTTTTATAAGCCATAAAAACATGATAGTGAATAAGCCTGAGTAAATGAATTCCCATGTATGACTGAAGGCATTTGGCTCACCCTTAAAGATTTGAAAGTGGATATGAAGGTTTAGTCCAAGACCTTTAGCTGCTGTTGCACAGTCAATCCAAAATTCTCTGCTTAGTGCATGCACTCTGCAACTGTATTTCTTGTTCCTGACACCTCAGCATTGCATGTCCTTTCACTCATTTGCCAGCCTGGCCGTGCTCCTTTCAGCTGTGATTAAAAATGACATGTTCCTACTTGCCTCTGTGTATCTAGCAGGCCTGGCCCTTTTCCCAGCAAAAAGAGGAGGCAGGAGTAGAGTTTATTTTTGTAGAACAGAAGGATAGTGATTGGATTGAATTTGCTGTAATCACTTTTAAAATGGATTTGGACATGCACATACATATCTACACATATCCCTGAAGGAGAGCATACCCTGATACTCTGATACAAAAATGTAATTGATTTCTGTGTGCATTGCAGAACTATGAGGGTAGAATGTCCTAGAATCTAATTCTAGCAGAAATGTGAAAGTTGACTGATGCTATTTGTAATTACCATTTCAAGACTTGTTTTGGAATCACACAGAATCAAAAAATGGTTGAGGTTGGAAGGGACCTCTGGAGATCATCTAGTCCAACTCCTCTGCTAAAGCAGTTTCACCTAGAGCAGGTTGAACAGGGCCACATTCAGGTAGGTTTTTAATATCTCCAGAGTAGGAGGCTTCACAGCCTTTCTGGGCAGCCTGTCACCACTAAGTAAAGATTGGCCCCATCCTCTTGGCACTTACTCTTTAGATATTTATAAGCCTTGAGAAAGTCCTCTCTCAGTCTTCTCCATGCTCTCTCAGGCTCTCCTTGCAAAAAAGATACTCCAGTTCCCTCAACATCTTTGTAGCCCACTGCTGGGCTCTCTCCAGTATTCCTATGTCACTCTTGAGCTGCAGATCCCAGAACTGGACACAGTACTCCAGATGTGGCCTTACTAGTGCAGAGCAGAGGGGGAAGAAAATCTCCTTTGATCTGCTGACTGTGCTCTTCCTAATTCACCCTAGGATAAGCTTACCTTCTTGGCCCCAAGAGCACAGTGCTGGCTCCTGTTTTAACTTGTTATCCATCAGGACTGTCAGGTCCTTCTCCTCAGGGCTGCTTTCCAGCAGATGCACCTCTAACCTGTACTGATGCATGGGTTTATTCCTCTCTACATGCAGGACTGTGTATTTGCCATTATTGAATCTTATTAGATTCCTCAAATAACAATGACAATAACAGATGGGGCTTCAGATGAGAGAATAGAATAGAATAGAATAGAATAGAATAGAATAGAATAGAATAGAATAGAATAGAATAGAATAGAATTAACCAGGTTGGAAAAGACCTTTGAGATTATCGAGTCCAACCTATCATCCAACACCATCTAATCAACTAAACCATGGCACCAAGCACCCCATCCAGTGTCTTCTTAAACACCTCCAGTGATGGTGACTCCACCAACTCCCTGGGCAGCAGATATGTTATGAGTGTATGGTTATTATTAATATTTAATATGTGGAGTGGTGAATAAAAATATTAATAACTTTATTAATAAGAATCACATGGAAATATTAATAAAACCTATTTACTGGTTCAAAATATTCGGTTGTGGAACAGATACCTCACCAGTAGGAACTTGTAACAATTTAAACAATATTAGAAAGATTTCTTTCTGAGCTACGGAAATCCTGGTCTTCTTAACTTAATCTCAGGAACTTTTATCCTTTGAATAGTTGGAAAAAATGTAAGGGAAAAGTCTCCTTGCCTTACTGAAAAAACACCTAATAAAATTGTTATAATCTGTTGCACCTACATGCCATGTGAAGAGCTTCTGCTTACAATATTACAGAATATTGTTGCTGTCATAATATTAGCACATTCCTATGGCTAGAACAGTTTGTGTAGCTAGCTGAAATTGGGTTTGATTATCCAGTTGAGACACTCTGCAAACAATTCAATTAGGCATCAAAGTTTTGTGTTGGCTTTTTGTGGTTTGGGGTTTTTTTATTTATTTTTATTTTTGTTCGTAACCCCAAAAGAATTATGTTGGGTTTCACACAGTCAGACGATGAGATAGAAGAGCAAGAATATTGTGATTATTAGAAAGTAAACAAATTGAGACTGAGTAGAAAGCAGGAGGCTTGTTTAAATATTACATAATTAGTGTTGTTGAGAATACGCAAATTTATACACTGTGGCATACACAAAACATGGAGCACATAGGAGCACTCCATTCTATACTCTCACCAGTCCTTTGATTCATATGTTTTGGGGCTCCTTCATCTCCTTTATGGCTTGCTCAACTACACTGATACAGAAATGGGAGAAATCTTCAGTTAACTACAAGGAGCTAAAAGGAAAGTGCGCAGTTTTGGAAGGTGGCAATATTTTAGTAAGAAGATTGATTTTTATCATAGAATCATAGAATCAATAAGGTTGGAAAAGACCTCAAAGATCATCAAGTCCAAGCTGTCACCCAAGAGCTCATGACTACTAAACCGTGGCACCAATTGCCATATCTAATCCCCACTTGAACACCTCCAGGGATGGCAACTCCACCACCTCTCTTGGCAGCCCATTCCAATAGCTAACACCTCTCTCTGTGAAGAACTTTCTCCTCACCTCTAGCCTAAACTTCCCCTGGCACAGTTTGAGACTGTGTCCTCTTGTTCTGGTGCTGATTGCCTGTGAGACGATACCAACCCACACCTGGCTACAACTTCCCTTCAGGTAGTTGTGGACAGCAGTTAAGTCTCCCCTGAGCCTCCTCCAGGCTAAACAATCCCAGCTCCCTTAGCCTCTCCTCATAGGGCTTGTGCTCGAGGCCTCTCACCAGCCTCATTGCCCTTCTCTGGACATATTCAAGAGTCTCAGTGTCCTTCTTTTGGAGAGGTAAGATTGAATGCAGTTAGAAATAAAGAGTGTCTTCCCTGGGTCAGCTGATGAAGAATTACAGTAGTAAAGCTGCTAGCCAGATATGGATATTTCGGTGTCTTTAAGTAGCTCAGTCACTCATCTGAATTCCACATGCTTCTTTAGGTAACAGTATCTGCAGTGATACATAAATGAAGCCAAAACTGAGGTTAAAAATTCGTTTCAGGTACTGAGCCTCAGCCACATGGCCAGAGGGCAGTTCATATTTGTTCCTCTTCTACAAGAGAAATTTAATGCTGTTACCCAAAGTAGAAGTGAGTGGCTTTGCATACCCGCATTTTATGATCCCTATGTCTATTCATGTTATATCACAGACAGTACTAATATTCCACTAGCTCGGAATTATCTCATTTATGCAAATTTTTCCTTTCAGTAAAACTTTTAAGATCATTTTCCACTGGGACAGAATGAAGTAAACAAAGTTCTTGGTTCTTTAAAGATGACAAAAAGCCAATAAAATGTAAAATTCAATATGTCTTCTGTATCCAGAGCTTAAACAACCTGTGGCAAGAAGGGTTGTTTTTATTTTAGGAACTTCACTAATTTAATCAATTGTTTCAAATTATGCTTTCAATGAAATACCTTTTTTTTTTTAATCCATTCTGTAAATGGATAATCTGATTTCTATCTAATTTATATTTTAAACTTAAAAAGTTGCCTCCCATTTATGTGGGTTATAGTGCAGCAATTACTTAATAAAATAGAGCCACGCAGGCTTGGAAATAGCATTTTTCCCCTTCCAATATTAGATTTTTCCATTTAGTCATCTGTTCATCTGTTACAATAATTAAGACTGAACTTATTGGGAACTTTTTATGGACCAATATTTCCTACACCACCAGCATAGCTTGGACTTGAATATCCATTCATTCCCTCCACTACACAAAAGATCATTTCATGACCTTTCTAAGTATCGGTTGTTCTATCTACTAACAGTTTAATAACTTTCAAATAGCTGGTACTTGTCTGATGCAGGAGAGATCCTGCAGCTGATGATGCAGCCACACTTTACAGACTGGTGTCATTTGGTAGTGTTCACTGCTGTACTGCTATATGACATTCGCAATAGATATCAGAAATGTTGCATTTTCTATGTGGAAACTCATAGGAAATGATCACAATGGCATGATGAGCGGTGTAATGCTGGAAAAATTTATTTTATATTACTAAAACTTGTCAGCATTTTTCCTGACCTGAAAAGAAGTTTGAAAACCCTTGTATATTAGTAGAAAATAAGTATTTAGACGTTTGGCAAAACCAGGATGAATGCAAGTTGCCTAGATTTTGTTTATCTATCTGGTTTTTGTTGTAACAAATTACCTAACCTCTAAGAAATTGTTCTTAATAGTTTATTAATGTTCTTAGTGCACTGTTAAAAACCCACATACTCCTTTCACATTTTTCCCTCTAACATCCTTGTGATGCCCATCCACAAGAAGGGCCAGTTGGATGAGCCAGGGAATTACAAAAATGTCAGCCTGACCTCAGTGCCAGGCAAGATTATGGAACAGGTCATCTTGAGTGCAATCACACAGCACTTACAGGATGGCTAAGGGATCAGGCCCAGCCAGCATGGATTTAGGAAGGGCAGGTCCTGCCTGACCAACCTGGTCTCCTTCTATGATCAGGTGACTGCTTGGTGGATGTGGGGCAGGCTGTGGATGTAGTCTACCTGGACTTCAACAAGGCCTTTGACACTGTCCCCCATGGCAAACTCCTGGCCAAGCTGTCAGCCTGTGGCTTGGACAGTAGCACTCCGCACTGGGTTAGGAACTGGCTGGAGGGCCAAGCCCAGAGAGTGGTGGTGAATGGTGCCACATCCAGCTGGCAGCCAGTCACTAGTGGTGTCCCTCAGGGATCAGTGCTGGTCCCCATGCTCCTTAATATCTTTGTTGATGATCTGGATGAGGGCATTGAGTCCATCATCAGTAAATTTGCAGCTGACACCAAGGTGGGGGCACGTGTTGATCTGTTAGAGGGTAGGAGAGCTCTGCAAAGTGACATTGGCAGACTGGAGAGATGGGCAGCGTCCAACAGCATGAGATTTAACACATCCAAGTGCCAGGTTCTACACATTGGCCACAACAGTGCAGTGCTACAGGCTGGGGTCATCGTGGCTGGAGAGCAGCCAGGCAGAAAGGGACCTGGGGGTACGGGTTGATAGTAGGCTGAACATGAGCCAGCAGTGTGCCCAGGTGGCCAAGAAGGCCAATGGCATCTTGGCCTGTATCAGGAATAGTGTGGCCAGCAGGAGCAGGGAAGTCATTGCACCCCTGTACACCGCATTGGTTAGGCCATACCTTCAGTACTGAGCCAGAAGCCTCATTTGAAGGTGATTAAAATTTATTCTCTGTGCTTTAATCTAGAAAATGTGAAAATAAGTACAGAATCTCATCAGAAACTACAGTTGCTTCCTTTAGGGCTTTTAAATGTAGAAAAGGGGAGGAAGAATTAGCATGTCATATGATTAGACAAATATAATAACTACAATATGAATACACAATATTATTTAGGATCACAGTTATCAGCGTTTCTCACAGAGGTGAGACTGGCCTGTAGTTCCCTAGGTCTTCCTTTTTATTTGCTTTTTAGTGATGGGGGTTATGTTATGTTTCCTTTTCCAGTCAGTGGGAACTTCACCATATTGCTATGACTTTTCAAATATGATGGAAAGCAGCTTGGCAACTTAATCTGCCAATTCCCTCAAGTCCCATGGATGGATCTTTTCAGGCCCCATGAACTTGTGCACATTGAAATTGTTTAGGTTGTCTCAAACCTGACCTTCACTTACAGTAGGCAGTTTTCCATTTTCCCAGTTCTGGATTTTTACCTGCTGTAATTTGAGCGGTGTGCTTAGAGCCCTTGTGAGTGAAGATGCAGGCAAAAAAAGTCATTGAGTACCTCAGCCTTATCCTTTCCCTGAAGGAAAGCTGGAATCCTAGCATTTGCTATTTCCTTGTTCTTTTCACAGTTCTGTAACTCACAGTGGGAAGTTTGGTGTAGTGCAGTGATACAGTTTCTCTGTACTAGTTACTTCTACAGCTGAAATAATTTTTACTTTAGGTTTGAGCTGACATAGACAGAGACAGGATCAGGTTGAGGCTTCTAGTCAGAATAGTCATACTTGTTGCTACTGATGCTTTACACATTTAATAGTGATTATTCTTGTTCAGATGCACAGAGATTGAGCAATCACTGAGGAATAAAGTCTGGGAAATCTGTTAGTATTTTGTGCCTGAGCAGTCCTAGATCCAGGAATAGATGCATTTTTAGAACTGTGTATTTATGTCAGAGTTATCCCTTACTCATCCTTTTTAAGACCTTGTGACTCCAATTTGCACTGAAGTTGCAAATGCTTCACAAACATTTTAAAGATTTAAAAATCTGGGGGACAGTCACCTGTGTCTCATTTTTATTTCTCCAAAGTATTGTTACAATAAAATTTGGTTGTCTGAAGTATGATGTAACTGTACAGTAAATCATTGGGTTTAGTGGCTGTTTTATCTGAGCTGTGTATTGGATAAGAACATCGTGCTTCATGGTCTTGTGCTTGAGAATTTTACTATTCTCAGTCCAAGCCACCTATGTTAGTGGATTCAAAGCAGTGTTGGAGCAGATTGAGATCATCAAAATTTGTAGGACTAAAACTGTTAAAACCAGTATGAGTGGAACACAATTCCTAATTGCAAAGTACATTACAGTTGTAATATTTCTGTTACAAACACTCATTAGTGGTTACTGTTGTGCCAACATTGATGCTTGTTTTTCTCTGCAAGCTTTTTCATATGATGCTAATAATTCTGCCAGTAATCATTAACCATTACTTCCTTGCGATTTGCATCTTCAGCAGAAGTAATCTTGAATGGCTGATCAGCATATTTTCCTCCCTTTATTATTTTTCTTTTGTACTCTTTTGTGAGTAAAAGCCAATCAAGGAGAAAAGCTCAGTTCTCTGTTTCATGTCTTAGTGAGTAGTTATGTTGTATTGGACATCCTGTGTCATCTCATTACTTAACAACTTCAGTTTGAAAGAAATGCCAGCATAAATCAATCAAATATCACATCATAATTGCTAAAAGTTTTATGAAGCATTCAAGAATACATTGTTCCTGAGATTATACATGCTGTTAATGACCTGCATATAACTCTCTACTATTTCCAATCTGAATTCTTTAAAAGTAACTGCTATGTCTGCAGATGAACAGAGAATCAAAACAACGATACTTTTTTTCTTTCTTCAAGATTAATTTTTTGTCACTTCCCTGGTGTTACACTATAGATCTACAAACAATAGGTTCTTCAATAATTTCTTTCTTGTGGAAACCCAGATTCCTAACAAATTCAGGAATTTGCAGCATGCTGACATAAATATTTAATGAGCTGCAGTTCTAAAAGAATCACAAAGTCTCCTATAAAAATCGCTGAAGCCCAAGACACTGCTGTAGCATTATTCTGATTCACTGGACATTAAGGCATATGCACGTAGCAATACTCTGGAATTTTCTGCTGTCTCCAACAGGTGCATGGATAGAATACATTTACCTGAAGAGAATGGGAAATATACTGAATATACCATCCATAATCCAGAAGGGAGCTTCCATCAGCTTCTACACGATGCTGGCTGTTGTGACTAACAGCCCTTTCTCATCATCAAAGGTAGATTTTCAGACTAGGAATTGCTGGTCACTTACATTTAACAGATTTCTGGAATTTTATCTTGATTTAGTATCACCATGTCAGGTTGCTGAAGTTCTTTCATGGTGCTTCAAGGAACAGTTTCATGAGCAATTATGATCTGATAAAATCTCATGTATAAGAAACGTCAGCCTGAAGCATGTGATCTGAAGTTTGCCTCTCGTGACTATCAGCACAACCTGAAGTCAGAAAGCTTCCTAAAAATAATTATTATTCATGAAATTCCCAAGATGATTCTGTTACTCAGTTATTTGTGTTCCCCTTGAAAATTTAGTGATGCATACTTGGAATTTGACCAAGATAACATGATAAGTTGGCATTTTTTTGTCAATTTGATGTGAAGAATGAAGAGCTAGGCATAAAATTCAAACCGATTCAGTGTGTTGGGTTTTTTACCATCCCCCTCTTATCTCCTTATCCCCTGCTCTGCCCGAGCAATGTGAGGATCTTCTGCCACGTACATCTGCAGCAGCTGCTTTGGAGGAACTTCAAAGAGTCCTACAGTTTTAACTCAAGTTGTATGTTCTCAGAGTGACTGTTCTTAAGTATGTTGCACCATGGTTTACAAAAGAAACAACATTCTCAATTCTAAGCCACTGTTTCTTCGTCTTTTCTGTTGTTAACACACGCAATGCCTATTGAAAATAGTCCTGAAGAACACGAGGTGTCAGAAGACGTTTGGTAAACTTGTGACAAGCAAAACTGACCTGCAGCGGTCTAACTATGGTCAGTAACAACACCTTGATCACAAATAAGCTTTAAACATTACAAGAAAAACAAAGCTATTTCTACTTGTCTAGATTTAAAATGCAAGGATTTTTTGCTTACAGTCTTTAACCTGGACTTCAAGGGATGAAGGAATCAGCCAAATGGTAAACTCTGTAAATGGGAAGATAATCAAGATAAAGTCACAGCTGCTGTAACCAACCAAATAATATTGCCACCTACAGACAAGTCACAAATTTCTGCATCTGTTCTCACTTCCCACTCCTGCTTTCAGCCAACTCAAAATGCTCATTTTGGCAGCCATACAACTTCATCTCATTTGGTGCTACAGTTCCTCAGTGAGAGCTGGAAAATTGATTGATAAATAAAACTCAGGCACTAATCACACCATCCACCTCTCCCCAAGTGCAACTTTCTACACGTGAAAAAGGATGAGGATTTCTAAGCATCAGCATCAGCTAATTTCCCCCTTCTGAACACTTGGGGGCTTGGGGGTTTTTTGTTTTTTTGTGTGTTTTTTAACTGCAGTGGCAAGGGAATTGCACAGATCGAATACTCCATGGTGCTTGAACAGACTATTCTGTCCCAGAAACTGTTCTTTTTCCTTTGTGGATGCTTTTATCACATCCATAATCTTTTTTGCACGTGGACCCCCTGAAATGCAGTTACTGTCATTCTAGTACTTCCTTGAGAGCGCTGGAACATGGATTTGGAGCTGTGCATCAACCAATCAGGTCACCATCAGCCAGTCAGGACTTTGGAAATATTCATGTGTGGAACTTCAAGTCATGTGAGAAGTTTGGGAAGCAAGACAGAAAACATCAGGTAGTAGAATAACATATGTAGCATGACAAGGATTTTACCAGAGTAAAATGTTTGTGTTTAATTTTATGCCATCTGTAGAATTATTCTCAAGTGATGCTGGTGATGAGGTTACGGTGGGGAGAAAAAAACCTACCCCTAAACCTCCCCAAAACCCATATTTATTTATTAATTCTATTAAATTTTGTGATTATCATTAATGATGACAAATATTTTGATTTCTTTTTATTATTTCCAAAATGCTGTAAAATGATAACTTCTGAAGACTTTGTCTGCCTTTACCATTTTCAGAACATAAAATGCTCTGCTTATTGAAATTATTCTTCCAACATCTTCAAGTGTAAACAGTTGTTAACATACTTGCTTAGTGATCTTTGTAAAGAAATATATAGATATCTGTATGAAACTGTGTTGAATGCATATGTTTTTCAGACTTCACTGATTATTTGTGTTTCACATTGATATGTGTGATACAGGTGAAAAGAAATCATGAGTATTGATTCACAAAGACTGTTCTGGTTGCTTAGGTTTTGTGTTTAATTTCTTTATACTCTATTAATACTAAGAAATAAAAACACATGGACTTAGTCTAGCAGAAAACACCATAATAATTCCAATTTAGTAGGTGTCCATTATTATTTCAGACAGACCTGAGAGACACTGGCATATTAATTCATAGAGATTATACTGGGATTTTGGTTTGTCACCAGTAGCGGCTCCAATACTTGTTTTTTTTTCCTAAATGAGGAGTTCTGCTGAGGACTACTAGGCTGGTGCAGTGTACTTTGTATTCCATGTCTGCTGTCTCTTCCTCTTTTGTTGTATTACAGTGCCACACGTGGTGCTAATGTATGCTCCCCATACTTAGTGCAGGAGGGTAATAAGCTTCAGAGAGGTTTTACCAAGGGCTATAAAGGTCTGGTGGGTGCAAGTCCAAAGATCAGTGCTGCTCTTGTTTGAGACTCTGTATTTGCTGCCCAAAGCTAAATAAGATGACTGATGGTATGGATAGTATACACATAGAAATCATCATTGTTGGTACATTCCAGTTTACAAGAACAGGAGAATATAACTTGCATGTTTTTCATTTTTACTATGGGCTAAGACTGCATTATGCAATTTTGTTCCAAAAAAGAAAACTTCTGTGTCTCAACTGTGTTCCTAATGTCTGTTCCTAGCTGTGCTTCAGCGTGACAGCGCTGTTATTGTTCTTTTTGTGTGTTAACACAGTATGTTCTTGACTCATTTTGCCAGATCTCTATTAACTGAGTTACACTATGGTACAATATATTCCAGGCACAATAGTAATTCTTAAGACCTTGTGAAAATTCATCATAGTATCTAGCATTTTTCTTTGGCATCCATTCACTCAAAATATTCTGGGAAACATCTCTACACATCGGCATCTGCTTCAGAACATTGTCTTTTGTTTATTTTGAAAATTCATTTATTCATGGAATTTTCTTGGTTTGTATTTGCATTCTTGTTCCCTGTGAGCTATTTCTGTCTTCAGGAATGACAGCCAAACAGTGTATTTTTGATCAGTTATTGTACCACGTTTGCAGGAGGAAGGAAAAAAAGAAAAAAGGAATTGCACACTAATCCATCTGCACAATAGGACTAGAGAGCAAGACTACTTCAACCGTTCATGAAGGATCCACAGTACAATGATACACATACAGAGCAATGCAGCAGGAAACATCATATATTTTAGATCATTTTATAAGCAAATTCAGAGAGACTGTTGTAAACATTTTTAGACCATTTCTTGAAAAAGTTGAAATTTGCTTCATTAAATACATATCTTTATGACAATTTTGGGCCAAATTTTTTTGCCTGTGTGTTTTGGTTCTGGTTAGCAGACTTTGCTTAACCTAACAGATCCCTCTCAAAATGCTTTCTACCATATATTTGATGCTGCGAATAGATGATATGGTTATGCAAACATCTCCTATCATTCAGAGTGTTTATTAAGTTGTTGTTTTCTTTTCCCCAAACTATAAATCTGAGTTGTATTACATCTGTCACTTTTGAATGAATATTTTTTCACATACATGAGAACATGGAATCATTTTGTGTACAGACCAATTTTTTTCCCCCAGCTGTATTAGAAAATAGTTAGATAAACTAAAGACAAGACTGAGAAGTTACTATAAGAGGTATTTGATCTTTAGAATTTTTTTCTCCTTCTTTTAATTACCTTTTTTGGGGTTTTAGACATGAGTTAGAACTCATATCTGTGGTTTTAAATGTGTGGAATTAGTTAGAGTGGCATATATAGTGAATTTTACAGCGAATTACAGTATTTGAGATTGGTATTGAACTGATACAGTTTTCCTTTGTGATCAGATACAATACAGCACTGCAAATTTTATACTTCTATATAAATACTGTTAGTGATTTTAGTGAGGGTCATAATTTATTTAACTCTTTTTATAGGAATCATGTTTGGTTTTCAGACAATGAAACATTACCATTTGGAATAGATATGTTTAATTTAGTTGGTTTTTTTTCTCTTTTCCATATATGCTTCTAATGACCTGTTACTGGAAAGAGAAAATTAAGCTGAGTGAATCTGATCTAAGTCAGAAAGTCATGGTGAGACAACTGTAAATGTTTTGTTACAGCTATAGGTCAATGTAATTTCACACAGAGACACTTTGCATTGTGCAAGGAGAAGGTACTAAAAAGGGATTTGGTTCCTCCTTGTATGTTTATAACACATGGTAAGGAAGGACAAAGACAACATTTTTCTCAAATACCTGTTTACTACTACTCGTGATTGTGTAGAGCTACCTTAGTGCTTTAGGAAGCCAGCTCTTGATGAATCACTACTACAGTATTTACTACTGTGTCTGTGATTCATAGTCACAGGTTGTTTCAGCATATGTCTTCTTCCAGTTATAAATGTGGCTTCTTAGGGCACTATTTTTAATCAAGGTAAAATCAGAACTAAAACTGCTGAGGCATGTGTACATTTTAGGCATGAATAAATATAGATTTACCATTGTACTACAGATGGTTTGTTTTAAAAAGGAAGCAACTAATCCATAAGTAAATAATGCTGTCATGAATTATGTCATGCAAAGCATTTTGGTTTATATATTTATATAACTGTATGATATATATAAGTAGTTTATATGAGTACAAGTACTTTGTCTATCAGAAATTAAAATTTACTTTAAATAAGAAATTAGAATTGTTTTAAGTAAATTGGATTATAATATTCCCATGATTTCCCATCAAAGACTGTTGGTAGGTAATGCAGCATGCTTACTAATATCTTCAGAGTTTTTTTCTTTTTATAAAGGTATATTGAAAATATAATTTTCAGCATTAGAAATTACTTGAGAGATAGCTAAGTGCTCTTAGTTGCTAATTTTTACCAATCCATGGGGGTTTTGGGTTGCTTTTGCATTAGAATTTTGTACCTTTATTGTATGTATCTCTGCTAAGAGGTTTGCACAGAAACCAAAATTCAGTGTTCCTAAATTCAGATGTGGGATTGGAAAACTTTTCTTTTCATAGAAACTATTACATACAGAATGCTGTATATGACAGCTTTATGTCATATATTTTAAGGTCTAAATTGTGTGCATTTTCCCTGTATTCAGTGAAGAAACAGTTGTACAGAGTTAAAAGCTCACTTAAATATCCACTGCCCCTTGGTGAGTATTTAGTGTAAAAAGAGAAAACTTAAGGGTATGTATTTATAGGACTGAACATTAAAGTATGTTTCAAGTTTAAATGTGATATAATTAAATAGTTACTGGTTTTCCCTCCCTTTTTCACCTTCCTCAATAACAAAGGTAGGTAAATACCAGTACTTTTTTATCAGGTATACTACTCCAAGAAGGCTGAAGTGTCAAACAGACAAGTTTCTGGCTTGTTTTGGTGTTTTTGGTTGGTTGGCTTTGGTGTTTTTTTCTAAGTGTTCTCTGATATTTTTATAGTCTCGAAATTCAAATAGCTTTTGAGGAGAGAGTGGTAGGGATAAGCTTTTTAAGAAATGGCTAAATATTAAATTTATGTTCTGGAAAATCAGAAGCCAGCATTCATTTTTATCCCTTGCCCTTTTCCATGCCTATTATGGAAGTAAAGTCCATAAATTCCATCTGCATTTGTGGAGAAAATTTGTATCATTTGTGAACATCTGACAAGAAAACGTGAATAGTGAAAATGAATCTGTGACTAGATTTCTCTGTTGACCATTGCTCAAGAAGATTGTTTTGTTTCATAGTTACATTTTTAATGAGAAAAAAGATAATTCTAAGATACTGTGGTCCTGCATGTATGCATTTTCATTAACTGAGGCATCATAATAAGATGAATGAGTGTTTAGTTCAACATTCCCATCATAAGTTAGTATATACTGTGGTTTACCTTGACAATGATCCTTTAAACATGTACTTATTCCATTGATTGCAAGGCACAGAAACAGATTTTCCCCCTTGTTCTTTTTGGTTCTTTATTTCCCCCCCTTTTTTTTTATTATTTGTTAAATTATTTGAAAAATTTAGAAGTTGCTTACCTATCAGTAGTAACTTCACCATAGTTGAAGATATGCTTTCAGGCATACTTATCAATGATGTTTAATATATAAAGCATACATAAATACACACACACATATCTATGTATGTAAAACCTTTCTTTTTCCTGAATCAATGTGAACAGAGCCCAGATGGCCGTATAGAAGTCAAAGGGCAGCATGGAAAATCGTCGCTGCATATTAAAGATGTGAAGTTGTCAGATTCAGGGAGATATGACTGTGAAGCTGCAAGTAGAATTGGTGGGCACCAAAAGAGCATGTACCTTGATATTGAATGTAAGTTCTCATATTTTGTTTTCTCTTTTGAATTTGTTTAAAAACAAACAAACAAAAAAACCCCAAACCCAACATTCTCAATGGAAAATCAATTTTTACTGCTAATTCATGTTTAAACTTGCATAATTTTAATAAGCATATCCTTCTGTAGGCCTTGGTACTGAATTTTGTGGAGGAATTGTGTATTTTCTGAAGTTGGCATGCCTTTGTCACTGATTTAAACAGGACAGGATTTAATCTGATCATATTCCAGTGGTATTAACCCACAATTAACTTTAAATCTCTGGGATAGTGGAGACTGCTTGTGGGTCAAAAGTATTCAGGGGGGAAAGATGAGAACTGAACTGAGCAACAGCTTAGTCTTGAGCTTAACCTTTGATGATTCAACAAAATCTTCTGTCTTTTTCATAGTTCTCTGATTTACTAATCCCTCAACAACTCTCTAACTCCTGTTAAAAGCCCTCCTGGAGCTTACAAGTTTGTGACAATCTCTTTTAGAGACTGTCTTTTTCCAGAACTCTGTAATAGCCAGGAAAAAAAGGGGAGATTAATTTGGCTTAGAGGGGAAGCTGTTGCTTTTGAAGAAAATCAGAGGATATAAACATGGAATATGCACAAATTCCTTGGGAAAACGTCTCTTCAAATTGTTCTCCAAATTCATGAAGCACAGATCTTCAAAAAATGAAAAATAAAAAAGCAAAGGATATTTCTTTTATATTTCATTGTTACTCTGTTTTTGCTAGAGATTTCCTATATATATTTGTTTTGCATCTGCAATGTTGCTTAACTAAGCTTGTTTAAGATTGAGACTCTGAATGGAGATAAGTCTTCCCAATGGGAAGATAAAAATTAGAATACGATTTGTGGCAAAGGAAGATAAGTTACCATTTGAGACTGCTAAGTGATTTCCTGAGGAGTTCTGAAAGTGAGTTCAGTATTCAGATGGTGGTCCTAGCTTACTGGAAGGCAAGCAATGCATTATGACACAGTAAATGAGTGTAAAAATAAAATGAGAAATTGTCAGAGTTGTAATTGGATGTTAGGAATGGGGAGATTTGCCAGTGTAGCAGACCTAAGTATTTATTAATGACATTGACATAGCTCCTCTTTCATACATAAAAATAAGAGGGGAATTAAAACTTAGCAATATCTTACTATTCTTTTGGAAAGATATCAATTTACTACAATTGTTTCCATAATGATTGCACTGGCACACTGATAATCACTTTTATTTCTATGAATGCAAAGAAAAAACCTAGATAACAATGCAAGTCCAGTGAACATTTCTGCAAAGTCTCGTCCTACTGTACCCAGTCATATGAAATATCTTACTTGATTAAGGTTATGCATGCATTATGTTTTAAAATTAAACATTTATACCTTTCTGTTCAGAAGAGAGAGGTATGATGTACTACATTTTATGAGAAGTGGTCAGTTGGAATTTAAGAACTTATTACCAGCACAGAATTCATACTTAAAGGGCATAACAAAAGCTCTGGGTTGATAGGATACAGTATTATGGTCTAAGACGCCTCTCTGGGTGGAAGATGCTAAGAATTTAAAAGTTGCATATTCTCATTATGGCATGGTAGACAATTTTGAGTATGTTTGGGAACAATCAAATATAATGTATAAGAAAATGAAATTCTATATTATTTGAAGTCTAAATGTATGCCTTGGTGTACACACTTCTTGACACAAAACAAAACTTTCTACAGTTCAGAAATCTTCTGAGAAAACAGCTTTTAAAAGAGCATAGAAATAATTCTCTCATCAAGATTACCACACATTGCAATATTTATTTTTAATGAGTAACACAAGATTTTTATTTGTTCAAGAACAAAATTCTATAACTAGAGTTCTCAGTCTAAAAAACTATAACTAGTAATGAAGTTTAAAGCAAATATGTATTTCCCAGTAGAGGTGTTCTTTGAATAACAGAAGTACAACTTTTTCCATATCCTTTACATGTCAGGTGTTTTTATAATGCAGACATTTTTGACCTGATACAATATGGGTTTGTTCCATTCATATTCTGATTAATAAGTCAAAGAAGTGTGGGGGTTTGTTTTGTTTAACAACTTTGCTCTGTTATATGAACTGCAACTGTAGCTTATTTATCTTGCTCACCAAATATTACATTAGTCTAATGGTGAAGACTTACATTCTCTAAAAGAGTGTTCCCAGAAAGAACTGTCTTCAATCCAGCTTCATTTCCCATCAGTCTAGTCTATGTCATCAACATCTATAGTGAAACAGTCTCTTCAAAGAATCTGTCATTACCACCAGTACCTCATTACCACCATTTCCATACAACGCTGTGTTGTCACACGTGTAACAGACCTTTTCTCAGCTACAAATGCCTTCTTTTATGAAGAGAGTGCTACAGTTATCCTTCATTGCAATTACTTCACTTCCTAAGTTGCAGGCTGCAGGCTTTCAGAAAGAGGAACAGGTTCAAAACCTAAGCAAGAGTGGTTTGTATTTTTGCAGCAAAATGGGAAAAGAGGGAAATTGTTACAACAATTACAATTGTTACCAACATGGAAATTGTTGCAATGTAAAATTGTTGCAAAATTCTGTGAAGTCAGTATTGAATAAATTATTTGACTTTCCATGTATTATTTTCCAAGTGATATTTTTTCAGGATGCTAATTGTAATTACTTTGGGGGCGGGGGGGGGGGGGGGGGGGGCAAATATTAATTTAACATATTACATAATCCCCTTCAAAACATTTTAAATTTCACTTCAACTGTTTTGGGTTTGTTCTCTTTAAAACCAATTTTTATTAGAGTTGTTTTGGTTTGGATTTGTTGGTTCTTTTTTTTTGCCTAATCACTAGTGAGCTTATTTAGCAGAACTTTTGATAGTTTTAATAATATTCCAGTATGAACCTCAATATTTTAAAATTAATGTAGAAAGAAGCAAGGCTTAATTGTTTATATTGTTCCATTGTTCCTTGACAGGACTAATCAATGCACCTATGCCATTCTGCAAATTAATAACAAAATGAGAGCAGTTTTGTTTATATGTTTTAGTATATTTGACAGTTTTTGTGGTCAGGAAAGGAGCATGTTCCCATCATATCCTTAAATGTCTGTGCAGTTCAGCAGGTCTAATGGAGACATAGAGTGTTCTGGTGTCACTGTCGCATTGTTTGACTTACTGACCCCTGTCAGAGACTTAAACTGATGGTAGGATTTCACAGAATTTATGTACTTTATCCTTTTTGTCTGTTGGGTTTCTTTTGATAAGAACTGTTCTGCAGGACAGGAAGAGATTATCAGGATGATGCCAAGTGGGCACAGTCACAACTCTGTCTTTTATCCAAAGTAATTGCTAGGTAGACATGAATCGTAGGGATCCCAGAGGCATTTTGAGGATTTCTTCCTACAGAGTAATCTTTCTGTTTAGTTATATTTAGTTTTCCTTATATTAACTATGAAAAACAAATGTAAAAGATTGATACCATTATAAATATTATTTACTAATGGGTTTATTCTATTCTATTCTATTCTATTCTATTCTATTCTATTCTATTCTATTCTATTCCATTCTATTCTATTTCATTAACTATGAGATATTATTATAAATATAAGGTCTAGTGTGTATTGGATAATAATAATGGCAGAAGTGTGATGGCATATATAATGTCTATTAGGTATTGGGTGTTAAGATGTGTCTGTAGTGATTACATATGCATTTATCCCAGGTAAAGAAATAACTATTGATTTTATTTTATAAAAACCGTGGACAAATAGATAAAAAGTGAGACAAAGCAGTAGATACACAGAGATGAGGCTTTCAGAAGAGCCTAAGGAAGTTAAATGTACAAATCTCAGTGAATTACAACTTGCTATGTAAATGTAATACTGTCAGGTGCCTTTCAAAGGGCTTGAACAGGCCAGTTATGGGCAGTAGTCTATGATCCTTAAAAGTGGCTTTCTACTTGCCATTATAGTTTGCTCTTCATTGTATCTGAACTGTTGTTGTTAGCTCAGTCAGAAGTATTTGCAGCACTCAGTGATGTACTCCTATGCACACACTGTGTAAGGTTCTGATCTTTCTGATTGCTCTGTGTCACCAAGTGCAAATTCTTTTGGAGAATACTCTGTTACTGGAGAAAATATGTTAAGCCATGTTCTTTGGAAAAGCATCTGGTCTTCCATATAAATAACTTACATAACTTTCATTACTTTCATAACTTACAGTGTTTTGTAGCTGCAGTTAGCAGTTTTCACATCATTCAATTTAGTTAAAGCTCCACAATTTTATTATTGATACTACACTTATTAGATATGCTGGATGGTCCACAAATACGCACTGTGATGCATTTTGAGATGAACCAAGAGAATGGGGTAGTGTAAAGGAAACATTACTGAGAGTGGCATTTCCTGAAAGAAAGATGTCCCATTTCAAAGATTTGAAATGATGAACTGGCTTGCAGAAAACCAAACAAATCCCCCCCCCCAACAACAACCAACAAAATCCCACAAGCTCTGGTAATTACTCATTACATTACTCATGGTAATTGCAAAACTAGTATATTATAAGTTTCATTTCCTTTTATATTCAGAAACTTCAAGTGCAGATCTTGCATGTTTTTCCTTGCAACCCCATGACTGTGCTAGTAGCTGTAAAACTGTAGAAGTTGGTAACCCTGAAGCTCTGTAGTTCCTATCTTCCTTTTTAAGGATGATTATATGTTAAAATCTAATCATCTGCCTTCATCTGTTAAGTCTTTCTGACATTATTCCCTGCTACAAAGAATATGTTACATTTACTGTACCTGTTGGGGAGGTTCTTGTGCTTTATCTCCAAGGAAAAACTATTCATTCCAAAATATTAAGTATTGTTAAACAGATATGAGGGAGAAAATCCAAGAGAAAGATAGATGGCTCTTAACCACATTGTGGGGAAGTTACAAAACTTAATGTACCTCTAGAGGATGGATGACAAGGAAAGTAGTAGATTTGCTAGAGGATGTGATTTCTTTAATGTCTGTGGTAGTTTGAAACTTATGCCAGTATTAGCCAACTAAGAGATAAGCTTCCAACCATATGCTGCAGGAAGTGTCTCAGTGTCTTAGGCCTGACAGTCCCAGTTGTTTTCATTGTATGAGTCAGGAAAACAAATTATTTGAGGAACAAATAGCCAAAAGATTGAAAGCCTATGCTCTTAAAGTAAGATTTTAATTTAATCTGATTCTGTAAACAAGTTTACTATTATAGTTGTCTGGACACATGTGCTCAATCAAGTAATTTGTCATATCTAATTTTGTGTGTGATGCCAAACGTACACCAGAGCTGCATCTCTGAAGTTAACGGAATTACCTTCTGGATGAGTCAGATGATGTATTAGTCTGTTCTTGAAGCACTGTTCTTGGACATTATACCTAACAAGGGTATCTAATGCTAGAGACAGTTTTTAGGTCAGAGTGCTTCTCTTACATTGTCTTGTTATGCAGGTTATCCAGAATCACTCCTCCTAATTGGATTGCTAACCCATCAGGTTCTTTTTTCCCTTTGGGAAAAGAAACAATTGAGTTTAGCTGATGGTGTTGTCGTAATATTCACTACTCTAAAATGCCATTGTTATAACTGCCTATAGAATCCTGCAGTCATAGAACAGTTTAGCTTCATCTTGTACCTTTGTGATACAGTCTTTATGCCTTCTAAGCACCTTTTTTATTTGGGTTGCCTCAGGTCTCCAAAATAATACTGCATCTCTCACTGTTCAAGCCTGTAATACTGCTTAGGAATTTTATTGTATCCCAGTCTGCATCAAGAGAAGTGTGGCCATCAGATTGAGGAGGTGATTCCTTTCCTCTACTCACCTTTTGTGAGACCCCCACATGGGGAACTTGTGTTCACCTCTGGGGTCTTGAGCAATGGGAAGACGTGAATCTGTTGAAGCAGGTACAGAGGAAAGTGACAAAGATCAGAGGGTTGGAACACATCTCCTATGAAGAAAAGCCAGGAGGGTTGGAGTTGCTCAGCTTGGAGAAGAGAAGGTTTCAGGGAGATTTTATTGCATCCTTTTGACATGTCAAGGGGGCATTGAAAAAAGCTGGAGACAAACTTTTTAGTAGAGCCTGTAGTGATAAGACAAGGATGAAGTTTTAAACTAAAAGAGGGTTGTTTCAGGTTAAATATAAGGAACACAATTTTGGAGATGAGAGTGGTGAGGCACAGGAACATGTTGCCCAGAGAAGTTGTGGATGCCCCCTCCCTAGGAGTCAAGAGCAGGTCAGATGGAACTTTAAGCAACCTGATCTAGTGGAAGATGCCACTGCCTCTGGCAAGAGTTCTGGACTAGTTGGTCTTCTAGCGTCAATTCCAACCCCAAACATTCTATGATTCTATGTATCTATACCAATAACATGATTTTGTACCTTTCTACAGTTCTTTGCTTGTTTGTTTTTCAGTACAGCACCATAAGATTCAGATATAAAAAATGTCTCTTTTTTTTCTCCTTTTTTCTTCCTTTTTTTTTTTTTTAATGGAGTGTACTCAAACTCCTAGTTTTATATTTAGCTATTTAGAAGTCATTTGTCAGACACCCCCTGAGTTACATAGAAGCTAAGCAGACCATGTTTTTGTTTTTAAATGTTTTAACTTTCTTGATGATCTGCATGGAAGCTTCTTTCTTTGTATACAGTACAAATATGCATTTAAGTGTTCTTAACATTTTGTTATCATAGAATTGCTTAGGTTGGAAAAGACCTCTAAGACCACTGAGTCCAGCAGTTAACCTAGCACTGCCAAGTCCATCTTCAGGGTCTACCCTCACATTTCTACTTGGTGGTTCTTCAATTTCAGTTTGTAGAATTGCTTGATAACTCTTCTGTTTATGAACTTCATTTGTTTCTTGCTTATTCAAGAAAACTGGGGGGATCAGATTTTGTAGACATAAAATGGTCAAGCTTCTGTTTTTTAAGTCCTGACTTTAAGGTTTATTATTTTTTTATGTTCTATTTTATATTAAACATATTGTGTGCTTCTGTTTGATAAATAGTAGTTCTGTAACCATTTAAGCATAGTTCACAATTAGTGATGAAGACCATGTAAGAAAAAGTAAGATCTCTTTATATGTTATTTCCTTCCAACATTTAAATTTTTTTCTTTTATAAGAACTGTGAAGCATATTTTATTTGTACCATAAAAATTATATCCAGAGTTATTTTCTTTGTGTGAAACATCACTCCAGGTCTGTGAGTACGAAATCAAATATCTGACTTTAGAATTTGTCTGAATCAAGTCATTAGCACAGTCCTCCTAATTACAAATAAATTTTCAGTAGCAAAAGATATGATTTACACAAGAAATGTTGGAAGAGCTACTCCCTCTCATTTTCTAGAGACCATTAAACTATTTCTGCTTTCCAGAGAAACAGTGAGTAGAACAAATAATTCTTGTCACTACTGGCCATTGTGATCCGAAGATCATAGTTTGCAAACCAGCGATTTCCTCTCTGTCAGACTCAGTGTTTGGCTGTACACTTAAAGCAGCCATTTATAGGCAGGTTTGTAATGAAGATACTCCATCTTTTTGCTTGCTGGTAATGTGATGATTTTATATGGAGCAGGTATAAAGATTGTCCTAAATATTGTGTTGACACACACTATTTTGTCTGAATTATGTAGAATATGTTCAAATAATAGAATAGGATAGGAAAGGATAGGATAGGATAGGATAGGATAGGATAGGATAGGATAGGATAGGATAGGATAGGATAGGATAGACCAGGTTGGAAGAGACCTTCAAGATCAACCCATCATCCAACACCACCTAATCAACTAAACCATGCAACCAAGCACCCTATGAAGTCTCCTGTTGCAATATTTTCTTTGTCATTTTAGTTTTATTCACCCAAATAAATATGTCTCTTTAGAAAGATTTCATAAATTATAAGTTGGTTCCAGTGAGAAACGGGTGAAGCTTTTACATGTCTAGGACAATTTGGAAAGTGAATGTAATTTCTCCATAGCAAAAGATGACACTGTAAAGTCAGCAAATAAACAGATTATGTAAATATTTCATAGGTCACTTCTTCTGAACAAGGGTCAGGCTGATGAGTTTTCAGTCCTCAGGAAGAAATGTTTGTTATTTCTGAGACAATGTCTTTCAAGGGCTTAGTGTTTTCTAATGCTAAATAGAATTAGCAGATATTCTCTTCTGGAGAATTTCTGCTGAAACAGTTTCAGAAGATGTGGTAGTTTTAGGCTATGGCTTTAAAATTTGTTCGCCAATCTTGAACAGAAAGTAGTAAAATGTAAATAAATGACCAGTGGGTGTAAAAAGGAAAACAAAGATTGTTCTAAAGAGTCCCATTGGAAGGGAATAAGGCACTTAAACTAGTTGTACCAAAACAATCTCTCTCTCTTCTCACATCCTCGGGCTGGTAGATACTAACTTGCTTCTGCACCACCTCAGCTGCACTGCTTTTGTTGTGACTTCTTTACTTCTGTCTCTTGTCCCTTTTGTACAGGGGGGCAAGGAGGAGGCAGGGAGGGAGAAGCTAGTATCTTCCCCTGGTCCTTGGCCAGGGGAGTTCATGTGCTGTTTATTAATTGTAAATACGTGTAAATATTGTAAATCCTGTATATTTTGTACATATTCATTGCATTTCATTGTAGATTGTAGGTTTGCTTGTAAATACAGCTTTCATTTGCTTCCAACTGAGGTGTTCTGGCAAATGTAATGTTGGGGGGAATTTTCAACCCACCACAGAAGAGAAAGCTACCAAAATAAACACTCAAGAAACTCAAGACTGAATACTGATATTTTCATGGTCCATAAAAAATTGATATAGCAATCAGTTGAAATTTCTATGTGGACATGCATACTTGGATAGGAGTACACGGCTCCTGTCAGTTAATAGTTAATACTTGTGTATCACTTGCTTTTTCCAGATGCTCCAACATTTGTGTCAAATCAAACTATGTATTACTCTTGGGAAGGCAATCCCATCAATATAAGCTGTGAAGTGCTAGCAAATCCATCTGCTTCAGTTCAGTGGAGAAGAGGAAAATTAATTTTACCAGTTAAAAACACAACACATCTGAAGACCTACAGTACAGGAAGAAAGCTGATTTTAGAGGTAAGGCTTACCAATGGAAATCAGTGTGGTGATATAAATTAATTTCTTCCAGTTTTGCACCATTGTGAGTATTATAGAGTGGATTTAAGAATAAGACTTACAGTTTAATAAATAATGACCTTTTCTAAAAGAAAGATATTTGTGAAGTGGTTTATCTCCATATATCTTGTGAGCTTTTGGGAAGTAAACCTCATTTTCATGGCTTATGCTCAGTTTTCAATCTGTAATGAACAAAAATATAACTTGCTCTTCTTGGAAGTAAATAAATATATAAATAACTATAAAACTAACCCATTAGGCTAATACTAAACATTAAAGTGACTAATTATTATGTGTTTGGCATACACCAAAAGATTTGTGTGGCTTCAGTCAGCAGCAAAGCTGAAGAACTATGTGATAATAAACTGCATCTGAATTTGAGCAGAGCTGTTTCCTCATGGAGGCTTCCTTCTTTTATCTAGAAGGTACATGTAAGAACAAAACCTGAGAGGGGCAGAAGAATTGACTAAATAGTGAACAACTTTGCAATAGTGTATAGCAAATCATTGTCCTTAGTTAAATATCTCACAACAAAATGGAAGCAATGTCTCCAGCCCAGATCTCACCTGTTACTGTCTTCCTACACAGCTGAGGAAGAAGTTAGTTTTCTCCATTCTCTCTCAAGTATAAAGCTTATGTCTTAGCATAAGTTTCTCACTTGCCATAAGGAAATGGTTGAGAAACTACAGAGCTAATTACAGTCTGGTTCCTACTTCAGATCCCAAGCAAGTAACCTCATTTCTTGTAGCAGAGAATATTTAAAGAGAGACAGATTTACTCTTGTTTGAAGTTATCTTTGGGAAGGACTTTGGGGAGGACACAGTATTTTATGTAAAACATAGCAATACAAAATATGCTTTATAGTATGTGGCTTTCTAAGTGCTCTTCCATTCTACTCTTGCTTGAATAGTTGGTTAGGCAAGCTGTATTCCAATAAGGTTTTAGCTCCCTGTTGTATCTATCTTATTATCTGTTCTGTCTTAAATCCATATTAACCAGTTGAGCCATATGCCTTACATCTTTTTTTCCCCCCTGCATGTCTTCAGCATTGTGAATCTTCAAATAATAAAAAGTAAAATACTGTTCTTGCAACCTCTACAGAAATCAGCAATTTTCAGACCTTTGAATGCTTATTTCATTCAAAGTATCAGTTTGTGCAAAGAGTATCTGTGAAAAAAGGGAAGTTTCTTGGACTTTTCTCTTGTTTGAAAGTAAAGTTGTAAAGATGACCAAGGTTACCATTTTCCATTATTTCACTTTGTCATGTGAATTTGAGAAGGGAGAGTTCAACATGAAAGTGAGTGTACGTGGCAATTTGGGCTGGGTGCCTCCTGCTGCAACCATACGGGGTGCACCTCTGGTGCGGGTGTCCAGCCCAGTGGGTGGACACAGGAAGCTGTGTATTTCATACCCATAGTGTCCTGCTCCCTATAAATCCATCTGCAAGGTCTCACACTTCCTCTTTCTTCCCTCGCTGCTACCGTGGGAGATGCTCCCAATCTGGTAATGGAAGGGGAGTTATCTCAGGGCTTCTTAGGCCTGATTTAGGCCTAATGCCAAAAGAAGAAAGGGGAATGGCAATCTCAGATCTGGCCAGCTGAGATTAGCCTAACAGTGGAGGGGAGGAAGAAAGAGCCCTGGGGGTTTTGGGTGTACCCTCAGGGAGGGAGAAAGGAAATGCTGGGAGGCTTCTGTATGCTTTGGGATCCTTTTGGTCACTGCACTTGTAGTTCTCTGTACAATACTCAATGCTTCCCCATTTAAACTTTACCATCACGTCTGCAAGCCATTTGTTTCTCGTTTTTCTGCCCTGGTGGGAGGCAAGAGAGGATCTGCCTCAAACTGCCACAGTGTATTTTGATCTGTATTTGAGAATGTACTCAACAGGCTGAAGTAAAACACATCTGCATGTTGCTTGAGGAGAATATATTTGCTGATTGGTTTAAATAATTGTGATATTTGATTACAAACGTGTTCTTTTTACAGATTGCTCCCACATCTGACAGTGATTTTGGACGTTATAATTGTACAGCCACAAACAGAATAGGATCAAGATACCAGGAGTATACACTTGGTCAAGCTGGTAAGCTAAAAAGTTGTTTCCTTTAAGTTTTTTCTTTTAATTTGTTTGGGTTTTTGTTTGGTTGGTTTGGTTTTTTGTTTGGTTTGGTTAGTTTCTTTGTTTGTTTGTTCAGTTAAGTTCAGTCACACTCATCTTACTCCATTGCAAAGTTTACAGTTAATTTTATTTATCTAAAAGTTGAGTTGCAAAATAAAGTAAGGTAAACTAGTTCACTCGGAATATTTATCTTCTTTGGATTTAATTTTAAAGTCTCCTGAAAGTGGAAAAAATGGAATTAGTTTAACTTTTTCCCCCTTTGCTCTCACTACTGTGTCCAGTTCTGGGCCCCTCAGTTTAAGAAGGACATTGAGACACTTGAATGTGTCCAGAGAAGGGCAGCAAGGCTGGGGAGAGGGCTTGAGCACAAGCCATATGAGGAGAGGCTGAGGGAGCTGGGATTTTTTAGCCTGGAGAAGATGAGGCTCAGGGGTGACCTCATTGCCCTCTACAACTACCTGAAAGGTGGTTGTGGCCAGGAAGAGGTTGGTCTCTTCTCCCTGGCAACCAGCACCAGAACAAGGGGACACAGTCTCAGGCTGCGCCAAGGGAGGTTTAGACTTGAGGTGAGGAGAAAGTTCTTCACTGGGCGAGTCGTTCGTCATTGGAATGTGCTGCCCAGGGAGGTGGTGGAGTCACCATCCCTGGAGGTGTTCAAGAGGAGATTGGACATGGCACTTGGTGCCATGTTCTAGTCATGAGGTCTGTGGAGACAGGTTGGACCCGATGATCCTCGAGGTCTCTTCCAACCTTAGTTATGCTGTGATACTGTGCTGTGATACTTCTTTTATTTGTAACAGTATGTATTCATTACTTAAGTGGAGAAATGTGTAGTTTGCAATCAATAAAAAGCAGAAAAAATTAGGAAAGTCTTTTTTTTCCTTTTTTCTTCCTGTTATTTTCTTGATATACCAAGGGTGACACAAGACTGAAATGCTTCAGCAAAGGTTTTCTGCCTTCATTTGCGCTTTTAGTTGTGTAAAAGCAGAGTTTGACCCAGAGTGCAAGTTTGAATTAATTTAAGCTCTAAGGTGTTCTGCAACCAATTGTTACAGAATTTCTGAATACTTTTAGGGCCATCTATTATTGGTTAGACAAATATAAAAATATGACTATGTTTTTTCCTTTGGGAAAAAATAACTATTAACTCAGAGTGGTGAGTTCCACCTACAGGTGGAAATAAGGTGGTGGGTTTGTTTTTTTTTTTAAAGTAGGACATGTATATTTTTATGATTGTAAAAGTTTCATCTGTACCCTTTTTTTTCGCCATTTTGATAAGAAAATAAACTTATTGGAGCTCTGCTCAGAGGACTTTTGGAGGTACATTGCTGAAATGTGCACATCTAGTCATAGGGCTGCTCTCTTATCTCACTCAATTCTAATCAATATCTCTTTTGTGTGTGTGTGTGTGTGAGAAGAACTTCTAGGAAAGAGTTTGTAGATTCTTCAGTCATGTTCTTGATCATTTACATTGTCCCATTTGTTTAATGCAATTACTGGAGCAACTGAGTTTCTCTAATAGGACAACAGTACTATGTGTGGCATGAAATATGAAAAAGTAATACTTTCTATGATGTTCAAAATTGAGGTAGCAATAGAAAAGCTCTAAATTTTAAGGAAAGGCACAGTTCATTTCTGTTCTCTCTCTACATGAGAAATCTCAAGAGTTGTAAGAAGTTATCATTGCTTTGAATAGGTAAACTATTATCTATTATATGCATACTATTTTTACCATCACTTAATTTAGGAAACATATTTAGCCCTCTAAAAATCTCGGAACTTCATTTTCTAAATATTCATGACTGGTAGAGAGTTTCTAGAATTACATCAAATATACCAAGCAAAAGGATGGCACATAACCTTCTGATGTTAGTCAGTTAGTCTATTTCTCTTCAGTAGCACACTCTTCCTTTGGGGCAACAGATACAGCTCTTGCTTCTACAGTAGCACTGGCTGTACTTGTTCTGATGGGATAGGTGCTATGCTTGTCTCTGGAGTAGAGCAGAGTAGAATAGAATAGAATTAAACAGGTTGGAAAAGACCTTTCACTTAAGCAAAATAAAATCAAAGAAAAGGACTTTACTTTCCTGTTTCTTAAATAATTCCTTGTTTTCCCTTAACTTACAATGATTTGGTAGAATAATGAAGTTTTTCCCAGGGAAAGACAGCAAGGCAAGATTTAGCCACACCTGTAGATGTAGGAGAATTTTTCCTCCATTCTAAGGTGCAGATATGAACTACTTAATGGAGATCTTTGACTCCAAAGTTCTGCTCCCAGACCCATCTCTTTCCTTGCCACGGTCCTGATATTTGTTCTGTTCAGCATTTAGACATAGTTACTTTCAGTCAATGTGATATAGAAAGACAGGAATGTATGTGAAGCAGCTTCTCTGGCTACCTACATCCCTGGGCTCAGTGCTGGCTGCTGTGAAGTAGTTAAAGTGAACCAACAGGGTAACCTGGTTGCATCCCCCAGTGCAGAAGGGAGGGAAAAACAACAGACACAGAGAAATGAGATAGAAGAAGAGGACACAGTCTCAAGCTGCACCAGGGGAGGTTTAGGCTGGATGTTAGGAAGAAGTTCTTCACAGAAAGAGTATTTGCCATTGATTCCAATGCCCAGGGAGGTGGTGGAGTCACCATCACTGGAGGTGTTTAGGAAGAGACTGGATGAGGCACTTTGTGCCATGGTTTAGTTGTTTAGATGGTGTTGGGTGATAGGTTGGACTCGATCTCTAAGGTCTTTTCCAACCTGGTTCTATTCTATTCTGTAAGACGAAAACCTGCAGAACTGCACTAGGAATATACTGACAGGAGGTAGGAGAGTCACATTATTGCTGCTTTTTCTCCATGTACACCAGTACAGGTAACCTCTCTAAAAGAAAAATATTTTGTTCAATAAAACTATCAAAAAATAAGCCTTAAAAGAAAATTTCCAGGGATAAATGATGGTCATTTATTGAATAGGTTGGGCAATGACAGCAATAGATTTGAAAGAGCATTTGCGTACCAGTGGAGATAAACATGTGCTCATAATTCTGTGTGTACTTCTCTATTAGCTGCAGTATTTTTTTTCTGGAATTAAACCAATGCTACTTAATGGGCCAACATATCACAGAGCTAACCAGCTTTATGCACGGAGCACAAAATACATCAAATGCAATTTTACACTTGTTTTACTTTATTTTTAAGGAAGTCTTTACCATTACATGTGAATGCAGTCTCCTACTGAACAGAGAGGCAGACACTTCAGAAGATGAAGCTGACTAAAAGTTTGACACTTCTTGGTTGTTTTTTTAATTGCTCAGTTTAATGGCTGAACTTTTGGTAAATTATCCTTTGCTTTGACAGGATTATAATGACAAAAAAAAATCAAAAGGATAGAAGTGGAACATATAAGAAAGTATACTAAAATGTGTGCTATCCCTAATTGGTCTTTAGATCACAGAAATGAAATTCCATAGTTTTTCTACTATATATTCCTTCAACCTATTTCTGTAACAGTGTACAAAAGAATAATCACTGCCCACAGCTAAAGTCCTCAAAAATTCATTTGGCTGGTTTGTTTTATAAGGAAGAAGAACAAGAACTTTTATTAGGATAAAGAACAAACTCTACTCTATCCTTCCAGAGGAGACCTCATTGTTCTCTACAACTCCCTGAAGGGAGGTTGTAGCCAGGTGGCCCTTGGTCTCTTCTCCCAGGCAACCAGCACCAGAACAAGAGGACACAGTCTCAAGCTGCACCAGGGGGTGTTTAGGCTGGATGTTAGGAAGAAGTTCTTCACAGAAAGAGTGATTGACCAGTTGGTGCCATGGTTTAGTTGATTGGATAGTGTTGGGTGATAGGATAGAATGGGTGGCCCAGGGAGGTGGTGGAGTCGCCGTCATTGGAGGTGTTGAGGAGAAGACTTGATGGGGTGCTTGGTGCCATGGTTTAGTTGATTAGGTGGGTTGGATTGGTTGATGGGTTGGACGCGATGATCTTGAAGGTCTCTTCCAACCTGGTTTATTCTATTCTATTCTATTCTATTCAATGATCTCAAAGGTCTTTTCTAACCTGGTCTGGTCTGGTCTATTCTATTCTATCCTATCCTATCCTATCCTATCCTATCCTATTCCAGTCTCAGAGTTCAGAGTACACAACTTTGTGATTTTTTTCTTCAATTCTGCTAAACATTGAGCCAAAAGCCTTGCAATTCTAACACAAAAATCATGGCAATGCTCCAAATAATTTCAACTGATAGAGGACTGCTAGATCAGCTTTGCCTTGCATGATCAAATTCATACTCACTAGAGAACTACAGAATTTTATTCAGTTCATTATGCTTATGATCTTTAAGGAAAAAGGTCTAAATATGCCTAATCTGAAAGATATTGTAGTTATATGATTCTATTTTAAGGGAATTGCAAGTATTTGATTTTATTTTGAGTAGGAATGTGCCTCCTGGTACATGATCTTCAGGTGATTCATCCTTTACTTTGAACTGATGTAGGTAAACTCTGAAAACTGCACGGACGTTACCTACACATGTGGGTTGTGTGGATTGTGGGATTCACATTTAAAATGGTGTTCTGGATGTATCTCACACTTAAATGAGTTTTAAACATATTTCATTGCAATAGTTATGCAAAATATTTTACTGGGTTTTCAGAGGAGCTTAATTTTATGCTCATTACCAAATAGAATCATATCTTCCTTTGCAGAAATTATACTTGAGTTTGCAGGAGAGAACATAAGGTTCTTCCTGAAGGTTATCTTCTACATTATGCCATGTTTATTATAGATAAACAGACATAAACATATAAGGAAAGAGATCTCCTTAACATTTTGAAAGTCAAGAACAGAGTGGATATGTAAATGCCACATTTTTATTTGACCAAATGATTGTTTTGCACCAAAGTGAAGTAACAGTGAAATGCCTTATAAAAAGAGCACACACAAGCTAACGTAAAAATAGCCTGAGATAAATTAAATATTCATTCAACCTTAAACAACATTTTTTGTTTCATTTTTAGCTTGTGACAACAGAAAAGGAATAAAAGTGTTTAGAAACTATTTGTAATATTACAGGTATCCACAGCAACTTTTAACGTGCAGTTAAATCCAGAGAGCATTCATCTGTAGTACTGCAGAGATATATTTGTCTTCCCAAGTGACTGATATCCACTTCACTTAAGCAGTGCCATTCTGACTTACTTTGGCTGTCTGGGATTGCCTTGGTGGCATTCTAATGCTGCTTTTCCCCACCCCTCTCAGAACAGTCATTTTTGCTAAGAAGAAGAAGAATCTGTCCGCAGAATGATGATTAAGGTACTGTCACTACTGGGGGAAGAAATCTTGAATCCCTTTCTGCAGAGTAATACAGCTTCACTAATAACAGTAAAAAATTCCTGCACCATCCCATATAAATGTGTGTTTCCTGGAATAACAAAGAATTTGAGGGTTTGAAGCCCTCAAGCTGAGATTTGCATTCTACTTGAATCTTTAATACGGATTCGTACTGCTGTTCATCCATGTAACTAAATATGTGCTGGTTTTAACCCAATGAGCTCCAGGCATTGGGGATTATGGGAGACCTATTTTCGGTTATACTAACTGTAAGACTTCACGCTTAACTCTGATAACTGCTAGAGAAATTATCTGGAGCAAGATTAGATCCCTGATTATTAAAGGGTTATGCAAATCAGATCCTGTACAGCAGCTTTGGCAGGTGTCCCTTTCCTGAGAAATCATGGCAGAAGATATCTTTAAACCCATTTTATAGAAATTTTTGGCTCATTTTCATTCAAGTACCAGTACCAAGGGAAGCTCAAATTGATTCTCTTTTTCCTCCCAACTGCCTGACAGACCTTTAGTAAAGACTATATTTTGTGTAAATGATTTGGTACCTACTAATCAAATGATGGGCTTTGGCTCATATTCTTGCACATCCTTATAAAAATATTTTCCATTCCATGCAGACAAAAGAAATGTCAAATCTGTAAGCAGGTATGCAAATTACTGCCAGATGTATCAGAAGAGATCTTTTTAATGGTGCTTGAAATCCCTGGTATTCTGTCCACAGGATTAAAATTCTCCCTAGTATTTTCTGAAATGGCAACAATTAAAAATGTAAGACAATTGGAAGTTAGTAATTTGTCTTCTATGTTTTAGTTTTGACATACACTGCAATACTACATCAGGTTTCTATTTTCAAAGATTTACTGACCCCAAGTTTAATGTTCAGGTTTTGTTTCCTATCTAGCATCTCAATATTTACAGACATCTGCTCTGCTTGTGTAATTCCTTTCTACTTGCAAAGATTTGCACTTTATTCTGTTTTCAGAGACAGTGTTTATTCAAATTCTCTGTAAATTATTGCTTAAATGAAAAGATAATAGACATCTTTAATGTTTCATGGGTTTGTTTTCAGCTGTATTTCAATTTCATATAAACAGCCAAGTTATTTCTACATTTTTTTGTCATAATCTTGTCTAGAAGAATTCAGATTCTGAACGATCTATTTAGCCATAACAGGTCCTCTTAACTTTGATGTAAAGTTTCTTTTACATAATTATACAGACCAATGTATTATATTTGCATATGATGAAATTGTCTATTTCAAAAATACATTACTAAGTAAATGTTTTTGCACAGTTTTAGCATGCAAGAAAATAAGTGCTGTTTTCTTACAGCTCTGTATTAGAAAGTTGCTTTTCTAATGCAAACATTAGTGCATCATATTATATCTTCTTGTTTTCTCCCTTCAGGATTCTAGAGCATTATTATTATTATTGTTGTTGTTGTTGTTGTTGTTATAGCATGTTATCAGCTGTCCAGGTTGCAATGGATTATTGTTTATTATTGACTGATGTTTGTACATTTTTAGATGTGCCATCAAATCCTTACGGGGTCCGAGTTTTAGAGTTGTCACAAACCACTGCCAAAGTTGCATTCAATAAGCCAGATTCACATGGAGGTGTGCCCATTCATCACTACCAAGTGGATGTAAAAGAGGTATCCTCAGAAACCTGGAAAATAGTTCGCTCCCATGGAGTTCAAAGTAAGTATGCAAAACCTAAATGTATTTTAACTGAAAATAATGTCAAGGGAAAACAATACATGTGCGTGTTACGTGAGTCTTTGTTTCTCAATTAGTCTTAGTCCAGTAGCTGTATCTATATATTAATGCAGAGCTTTTAATAGCAGCTAGAAATCTTGATTTAATCTTGTAAAAGTCAACCAATAATTTTTAGTTTTAAAAGCATTTGTTGAACAAATTCTGCATTTTCTACTGTTCAGTCAAGCCCTGATTGTACTTTGATTGGGAAACAAAAAGGTACCTAGTTGCATTTGTGATAAATTCTAGCAGATATTCTAAAATGGGTTAAAAACTTGGTTTACTTGGGAGATACTATAGGGCAAAACCAGAAAAACAAAATATGTTACCAAAACACAGGCTGAGCAGCCTAGAGCAGTCTTTGCCAATGGAGATGCCAAAAAAATAGCATTAGTGTCCTATTTTTTTAATTAAAATGCTGCTAAATACTGCTGGAATCCTCCTGAAAAATTCATCCTTTGCTTGTTTCCTGAGCATTAAGAGCCTTTCAGCAAGTTTTCTAGAACATCTGTGTAAATTTTTCTCCATTTATGTTTTAGCTACTTACAGTGTCACGGTAGGATAACATTGAGAGATCCTCTTTCAAATCCCTATTTGAAATTCTTCCCTGGAAGAATTTTTAAAGAACCTTTTCTTTGTGTGAAAGCTTTTCTTTGTTTTTCTTTATGCTTATGCAGTTAGGATACTTCTATGTTTTTTTGAATGCTAAAACAAAAAACACATGTTTTTGAGGCAATTTTTCATTGTGCTTAGGTAACTAATGGGCACTGTCCTACTGTACCTCAGCATGTTCTCAGCTGAGTGAGGAGGATGTTTAGACTACATACAATTATTATTCCATAACATGATTTGTAGGGGTGTGGTCAGTAGGTTGAGAGAGTCCAACACAGAGATGAAGGGAGTGGAACGTATTCTTTAGGAGGACAGACTGAGGGAGCTGGGGCTCTTCATCATGGAAGAGAGGAGACTGAGGGGTGACCACATTCATGTGTTTGAATATGTAAAAGGTGAGTGCCAAGAGGATGAAGCCAGGCTCTTCTCAGTGATGCCCAACGACAGGACAAGGGGCAATGAGTGGAAGTTGAGGCATAGGAAGTTCCATGGAAACAGAAGGAAGAATTATTTCACTGTGAGGGTGATGGAATGCTGGAACAAGCTGCCCAGAGTGGTTGTGGAGTCTCCCTATCTGGAGGTATTCAAGACCCACCTGGATGAGTTCCTGTGTAACCTGGTATAGGTGATCCTGCTCTGTCAAGAGGGTTGGACTAGATGACTAGATGATCTCTCAAGGTCCCTTTCAGCCCCTAACATTCTGTGATCATAATTTTATACTTGGTAAATACTGCTTAATGGAAACAAAATCATGGTTTTCATTTATTCACTTCTTAGAGACAGGTTTATGGCTAAGATACAGATACTAAATGCTGTTTACAGAGGACAGTTAACTGCTTGTATATCTCAAAGTAATAATGGGCATGAGTCATGATTTTTTTTCACCAGCAGCCAGTAATAAACTATGCTGAAATTTTACAGGATGTCCTTTTATCAGACTGATTTAACTCTATAGTACTATAGCCCATTTTTGCCATGCTGTAGGTAACATGCAAATTCCAGGAACATCTTATAGGGTGAAGAGGCAAAAAAATCTACATGCAGGAGAAAGTTGTGTCTGGAAGACTATTGGCCTTTTAATGCAAAGACTCTCCAGGTTAAACTGGGTCTTCTGGTTCCTCTATTATGACCATAAGGAGTAGTGTAGTTGTTCTCATACAGTCATAGGTAACAGCATTAAACTCATCAAATGAACAAGGGTTGTATGTTAAAATGTAACAAACATTGTGGAAATTTGCCTACAGAACTGATTTTATAAATAAAGTGGTTATGAATGTTTAATAGATCTTTCAAATGGTTGTTGAAAAGAAGTGCTACAAGCACTAATAAGTCATTGATTATCTTGTGACTAAGAAATGCTAACTATGTGTAAAGTCTTCTGGAAGTAGGATTATAATTGTCTGGTTTTATTTGTATGAAAAATGCAATAGAAGCTTACCAAAGTTGTTAAACATTCTTATGTAATCAAACATCCAGTAAATACAAATAAGTTCAATCAGAAAAAATAAATAGTAAAACATTGATTCTGTGCAAATCTATTTAAACAGCTTGCAGTTCTCTCAATCTGGGAGGAACACTGCTGGTTTCTTCATAGAATCGCACAAAAGATGGCTTTCATCTCAAACTGTACTAGTTTGAGCTGTTTTCAGATCAAATTAAGGAGAAAATCCTAGAGTCTTGGAGCTGTAGCCAAGAATATGCTTCCCTATTCTCGCCCCTTTGTCTTTTATAATGAAGATCTCATTTCAAAGTCTGTACTGATTGCAGCTATTGAAGGAAAGCACAGAAAGTAAAAGCTGTCATTCTGATACATCAGCTTCAGACTATTTAAGGATTTAAAAGTCATAATCAATACTATCATAGTTCACTAAGAGATGAGCAAGTGATAGCCAGATTTTTCTGAACTTCTTAGGTGCTCTTCTGAATACAAAAACTGTTTTGTTGCAGGCTAGCTGCAAGTCTTTCTGTATCTTCACTTTACAGTTACAGTGCAGCATAGCTCCCTGGGAGTCAGAGTCCCCCAGAGGGGAGATGGGGGCCAGGGACAGTCAGGACTAACAGTGACCTCAGGGCCCAGACATATATGACCCTGTCAGTAGTGCAATGAGGCCACTAATTTTGAAGAAATAAAAGTGTGGGTAATATTGGCAAGGGTCATTCTCCAAGGAGAGTGGATAAACAGTGAAGAATATTTTCATGCTTTCCTCTGTAGATACAAAGAAACCAGTGAGAAGGTGTAATCTTGCACCTGGGGAAAATTGTCTTACCACAATCTTCTCTGCATTTGAGCTTCTTTTAAATGACATTCACTTATCAGTTTCTGAGTAATCACTAAAGACATCATAAGGAAAAGCCTGTATTTTTTTTCCCTTTCCAGCAGTATTGCATTTTTCAAGGAAGAAACAGAAAGGTCTTAGAGTCTATGACATTTGATTCTTCATGTCTGTTCAGTCCCTTCAATTTTCATTCACAGCAGCAGATAATAATATTTGTAATGATGTAACTTAACTAAGCCACTATGGATGGATTCTTGAAACTTCAAAAAAATATACCTTCTGAAAACTTTTGGATGTCTTCAGCAGGAATACAAGCATCTGTACTCCACTGTCACTATCTCTCATCATAAGATGGACATGGCACTAAAATCCTAGCAATTTTTCCTTCCTTTTTTTCTGCTTACAGCTAGAGAAACGTGAATGGAGCTTTCTTTTCAAAGCATTAAATATTAATATAAGAATGCATTACCAAAGAAAACCAATCTGTGTGTTTCTGCTGCTACTCAATTTGCTGAGTGTGGTGGTAGAAAATGAAGAACAAAGTGAAAACCCAGTCCCATATTAAGATTACTGCAGAAATTCACCTATGGAATATATGGATGTCATTTTAGCAAAGAGAGATCTGCATTTGGGGATTTGTATAGCAAATACTCTCTCTTCCTGTTCTCTCTCTTTCTTCCTGTGAACTGCAGTAAATATTAATACTCCCCTCTCTGTTTCTATTATGGAAAGGAAAAATAAAATGCACTTTTCTATTAAGAGTTATTCACAATGTGCTCTTTCTGGGTAATCATGGTAAAGACTGTTGAATCTGATGTGCCCTAAAAAATAACTTACTCAAAGAATGGCTCTTCTGACAAAGTTTTTAATGTGTGTTCAGGTGGCTACTCAACATGGAAATTTTATGTTCTTCTTTACATTGGCTCTTAAAAACCAAAACATGGCTTGTGGTGGATATTCTTCAAAAAAAAAAAAAAAGAATAAGAAAAATCAGCAAAGAAAATGTCAGGGCTTTACTGGCCAATCTTACTATAAACCTTCTAGAATAAAATAATGAATTTGAAGTAAGGTCTTGACATTTTCTTTTTTACATTTATAATAAGTATAATGTACCAACAGAAATGGGCAGTTCATGCTTTTGGATAAAACTAAATTTCAGGTTTGGTCTTTAAGCAAGGCTTCTTGATAGACATCACATGAACAGAAACTCTTTCATACACCTTTAGAAGTTTATAGTGCATGTCTTTCCACCAAGATTTCAGAAACCACATTATACAAAAGGATATTTCTTTCTTATGGCAAACTATAGCAGTTACTGTATCATGCTGTCATCATGGGAGAGGGGAGGAAATCTAATAGCTAAATCCATTAGGATTCTGATGTACTACACCTTCAGTTGTAGGTTTTGTACTTCCTGCTTTTATACTGCTGTCCTGCTTACTGCAGAGGGTGTTGGACCTTTGAAGGTCCCTTCCACCCCAGACATTCTGTGATTCTATAGTGAAGCATGAAATTATATACCCTCCACTGATTACTAAAACGCTTCCCCAGTATACCAGTACTTCACCATTAAGCTGGGGACACTTTAAAATGGATTCCTGACAAATATGGACCCCAAGAAATCAAATCATTTTCTTTATGATTTTAATGTAAGTAGAGTATATCTGTATAATTTGTAGATCAAGCAAACAAATTGTATATTATTTTGGTAGTCTAAGTCAACATCCAAAATTAATAGCTGAAAGTCTTTAAGGCAGAATTCCTTAGTGTGCAGCACTAAGTTGCTGAAGTAGAAGGAAAAAATGCATTAATTAGCCTGTTCCAGTGGAAAAATAATTTTTTAGAAAGTATTTGAGACATTGAGTTCCTTGGCATATCTGTCAGGTTTGGTTTCCTATGACATGAATTGTGATCACATTCAGTTCTTAAATGGCACTTCCTATTCCTGAGGAGTGTTTCTTCATTTCTGGAATATCATGTCTGTACTCCATCAATTTAGTAGCACTTGATGTCTGTATTGGGTTTGGCTGAGATGGAGCTAATTCTCCCTAGAGCATCTTTCGTACTGCTGTGTTTTGCAGTTATGCAGCTGGGTGCTGATCACACACTAGTGTTTTGGCTACTGCTGAGCCAAGCACCAAGGCTGTGCTTTTCCAGCATTTTCTCCCCAGCAGTAGGCTGAGAAAAGGGCAAGATCTTGGGAGGGGACACAGCTGGGCCAGCTGACCCAAACTGACCAAAGGGGTATTCCATATCGTATGACATCAGCTAAGATATAAAAGCTAAGGGAAAGAAGGAAGTGTGGGGACATTCATTGATGGTGTTTGTCTTCTGGAGCAACTGCTGCATGTGTTGGAGCCCTGCTTGCTGGGAAGTGATGGGACATTGTCTGCTAATGGGAAGTAGAAACGAATATCTTTGTGTGCTTTTGCTTCCGTGTATGGCCTTTGCTTTATACCCTATTAAATTGCTTCTATCTTGACTTATGGCACATTTGTTATATTTTCCCTCTCCCCTGTTTAAGAAGGGGAGTGATAGAGCAGCTTTGGTGGGCATCTGGCCTCAGGCCAGGGCCAAACCACCACAGTGTCTCAGAGATTCTTGTGCATGTTAAATAATGCTATAAGTATTTCAGAAAACATTTCTGGGTTGTGCTTTACAGCTTAGTAAGCCATTAGGCAGGCAATTTAAGCCAAGGAAAACATGGATGAAGAAAACCTGTAAAACCAAACCCAAAAAATTTGTTGTCATTTTATACATGACTTGTACCATGGCAATTGGTGCACAATATGGAGATTTTTTTTAATGTCACAGTAATTGTCATATTAGACTAGAATAGAGTAGAATAAACCAGGTTGGAAGAGACCTTCAAGATCATCATGTCCAACCCATCATCCAACACCATCTAATCAACTAAACAATGGCACCAAGCACACCCATCAAGTCTCCTCCTAAACACCTCCAGTGATAGAGACTCCACCACTTCCCTGGGCAGCCCATTCCAATGGGCATATTGTAATATTTACATAAATTAGTGGTTTAATATAAGAAAATATCTGTTGCCAATAGACAATAATTTAACACATCCAAGTGCTGGGTTCTGCACATTGGCCACAACAACCCCAGGCAGTGCTACAGGCTGGGGTCAGAGTGGCTGGAGAGCAGCCAGGCAGAGAGGAACCTGGGGGTGATGGTTGATGGTAGGCTGAACATGAGCCTTCAGTGTGCCCAGGCAGCCAGGAGGGCCAATGGCATCCTGGCCTGCATCAGGAACAGTATGGCCAGCAGGAGCAGGGAGGTCATTCTGCCCCTGTACGCTGCACTGGTTAGGCCACACCTTGAGTCCTATGTCCAGTTCTGGGCTCCTCAGTTTAGGAAGGAGGTTGACTTGCTGGAACGTGTCCAGAGAAGGGCAACAAAGTTGGTGAGGGGCTTGGAACACAAGCCCTATGAGGAGAGACTGAGGGAGCTGGGGTTGCTTAGCCTGGAGAAGAGGAGACTGAGGGGTGACCTTATTGCTCTCTACAAATACCTTAAGGGAGGTTGTAGACAGGCAGAGGTTGGTCTCTTCTCCCAGGCAACCAGCACCAGAACAAGAGGACACAGTCTCAGGCTGCACCAAGGGAGGTTTAGGCTGGAGGTTAGGAGGAAGTTTTACACAGAGAGAGTGACTGCCCATTGGAATGGGCTGCCTGGGGAGGTGGTGGAGTCACCATCACTGGAGGTGTTCAGAAGGAGACTTGATAGGGTGCTTGGTTGCATGGTTCAGTTGATTAGGTGGTGTTGGATGATGAGTTGGACACGATGATCTTCATTCCTGATATCAGTTAATATACTTACGATACTAAACCTAAACTCATGGGATTTCTTTTTCAAAAGAATCTGGATATTTAGTTTGATTCAAAAATAGTTTTCTCAAGTTAAAGCTGCTTTGAATTTACAAGAATGTGGGAGTTGCATATATTAAGCTATAGTAATGTAAGAGACAATACAAATAACACAAATAAAAATCTTATATTTTAATATATCTAAGTTTTGCTAAACTGGTATAATTTGCAACATGTCATACAATTAAAAAAACAAACAAGCAAACAAAAAACCCCAACAAAACCCCACCAAACCCAAAGCTGAATAAATGGATGTAGTTTACAACCAGTTTACAATCAAAATACAAACAATAGTAAATGGTAGGAAGATCACTTTTTGTCCAAAATACTTTGTGTTACACCTGCATGTAAGAAAGATATTCAGCCCCCTCATTCTGTCTCTATACTACTCCTACCGTGAGTGCCAACCTCCGGGGATGCGTGCCTTTATCAGACCAAAAACAACCCGGGCCAATCCGGTGTGTGGGGTGTCCCTGCCCACGGCAGGGGGGTTGGAACTAGATGATCCTTGTGATCCCTTCCAACCCTGACTGATACTATGATATTCCTGGCCTCCACCCAGCTTAATCTTTGCTGTATAACTCTCACATAGATGGATGGATTAGAGAGACTGGGAAGCAAGGAGAAGCGTGAAAGGAAAACTAGGTTTAAATATTGCAGGTTTTTGTACAGATCTAAAACATTAGGAGAATGGGCTGTACTTCTCACATTCAAAGATGAATAAAATGTCATGAGAAATTAAGAAAACCCAGAAAATCTACTTCACAGCACCACTGTCAATATCTGAGGTTACTTTTCAATAGCTTGTAATTCTGTGTTTGCAGTTGCATTTAGTCAAAGCTCATTGTAAAATGTGATTTATGTTCAAGTGGTGGTGTTGTGTGGTTTTTTTTAAGGACATAGAGCTTAAAATCTCTAAGAACAAATGCAAGGTACTTTGATTGCAAGAAGTATTGTAGTAAATATTTTAATAAGCAATTAAATAGAAATCAATTTTTCCAGATATATTTCACCTCTTATTCCTCTGTTGTAATATCACCTCTCAGGTAAATTTGCAGCGAACATCCTGCTCTGATGTCAAGGTCTTTCTGCTTTGTTAAGGTGAATCTTGTTAAGCAGAGAGCGATGAAATGCAATATTTAATATGAATAACTGATAAATTAGATGCATGGTGCAACTGCAAATTTTGCCTTTCAAATCTGAATTCTAACCATCTGCATTTATTTTACATTGCAAATTGCTTACAGAAAGGCAAAGTACATTTGTGGAATATTTATGCATGTATAAACTCATGCTGCATTTTGTAATACAAAATAGGAAAGTGTTCCTGGAGGACAACATATTCTTTAAGTATTTTTGAGGTCACTGAATGACAGAGTAGTTATGAATAGCCTTATCTGTATTACATTTCACAATATCATAAAATCATAGAATGTTAGGGGTTGGAAGGGACCACTAGAGATCATCTAGTCCAACTGCCTTGCCAAAGCAGGATCTCCTAGGGCAGGTCACACAGGAATGCATACAGGTGAGCTTTGAAAGTCCACAGAAAGGAGACTTCACAACCTCTCTGGATAGCCTGCCTGGTTCTCTGTCACCCTCAACATAAAAAGGTTTCTTCTCATGTTAAGATGGAACTTCCTGTTGTTCACGCCTATAGCCATTGTTGCTTGACCTATTGCATTAAATATCATAAAACAAATCTCCTTTTTATTGCTTGTTTTTCCCCCCCCCCCTCTCTTTTTTTTTCTTCCCCCTTAATTTTCAAGAAATAAAGGACAGTAGGGCAGGATTGAGAAAGAAAACATTATGAATGAAAATTATCTTTGTGTGTAAGAAGCAAAAGAACAGTTGTTGAAAACGTACATTTTTAAAAGCTTTGCTTTCGCAGGGTACTGAATACCATCAACCATACATTTGGATCATGCTTTAGTCCCTTTGCTTGTTGCTGTAAGGATGGCCTCTTTGAAAGGTGGTTTATTTGTACTTCAGATTGGAGTGGTTAGGTTTTTGCAAGCTTCTGCATTTGGTAATAGAGCAAGCAGAGTGTCTTTTACTCACACTTTGTGTGCTCCAGGGTTGAAAACTGCAAGAACTAGAGGAATAAAAGGCAGAACTCCTGTGTCATAACCTGCTTCCTAGGTAGCTCCAAGGCTGCAGCAACATACCGTGGCCATATTATATTGAATTATGTAAAGAACTGGTTTATTATTGAAGTCTTTTGCACCTTTAGTGAACTAGAAAAAATAGCTACTGAGAAAACTTCAGTTAACAAAAAAAAAAAATAATGAACAAGAGATACTTGAAGGAACTGCTTCAGATTTGCAAGAAATATTTTTATTGTAATCCAAAAAGATTTTGCCATATACTGGAAGAAATGGAGTATTACAAAGCCTTTTTAGACAGACAAGGGGTAAAAATAATATTATCCATGGGTTTGCTCAGTTTTAAGTAAGAATGTGTGTTTGATAGATAAATTCCTCTTCAATGGTGATAAGAAACAAAACTTAGCTCATAGTTGCACAAGATTAATAGGATAAGAGGGTAATCAGTACAAGTGGTTGAATTGTTTACAAAATACTCTAAGTAACTGTTAAATTTATGTAACATAAAAATGTGAAGAAGATATGGTAACATGGGTTCTTATTAATGGGAGCACAATATCTTTTGTAAGCCTATAGCCTTAAAATACTGCATGCAGTTAACAGTTTTTTCTTAACACTAACTTGTGTAAGTCAATTATTTGGTATACAGTCCATGCAAGGCTGGACTTTTGGAAGAAGTTCTTCACAGAAAGTGAGATTGGCCATTGGAATATGCTGCCCAGGGAGGTGGTGGAGTTACCACCACTGGAGGTGTTTAGGAAGAGACTGGACGGGGCACTTGGTGCCATGGTTTAGTTGATTAGATAGTGTTGGATGATAGGTTGGACTCAATGATCTCAAAGGTCTTTTCCAACCTGGTTGATTCTATGCTATTCTATTGTATTCTAGTTTCATATGAGGTTATAGGATCAGTTTACTGATACAATGATCCATCTCAGTAAATTGATTTTGTTCTAGGAATGTTTCTCCTAGGGTTTTGCTGGTGTTTTTTTCCTAGATTGTGTACTATGTTGTTATTTAGATGCAATACAGATTGACTTTGGGTTACTTGTTTAAAAAGTTAGAAAACTTGTTAATTCTTACGTCCTAAATATGTTATATGACAGATGCCATTTTCTGGATTCATGCTGATTCAATATATTACAAACTATATTGTCAATCCATAAATTTGCTCTTTTCTAGGAGCTTTGGGTTACCCTTTAGCTTGCTTTACTTTCCTTAATTTATAGCACTGTACATTTTGTTCTAAAGGTTACTTAATCTTTTCATATTAGTTTTATTTAATAGAAATGGGTATCAAAGGTATTCCCTCAAATGATTCTACTTCTGGTTCAATTAGCATACTGATATATCAGAATCCTACCCAATAAAAATGAAAGTTGAATGTGTGGAGAAAAGGAGCTTAACAGGATAATTGTGTTTTGGAGCTGCACTCAAAATATTCAAGCAGTTATTACCAGGTATAATTTTTTTTATATATCAACCACTAAGAAGTGTTTTACAAAGCAAATTATTCACGTTAGTGAACACTATATGAGATTAATTATACCTGATTTACCACACTATGGATCTTTATTCACAGGTAGTTTATATGCACAGTTAATTAAGCCACTACAACCTTTATTCCAAAATAATGCAATAATTATACATTAGAGTGCAAAAAGAATGATGGAAATTCCCAACAGAGCCATTCTCTCTGTTTTTGAAAATGGTTACATTTGTTTCTGTGTATATACTTTAGGGAATGACTTAAGGCTTGGTAATGTCTCTGTATAGTAATGGAAATTATGCCAGTGATTTTACTGGCAGTAGAATTCACTACCATTATGGTTTATCATATGATGTGCAGCCTCAAATATTGTCATTATTAAAGTTCATTTATTTGTGTTAGTTGAATTCTGACATTTATAGCCAGATGCTTGAACGGTATTTATGAAATTAATTGTTATTTGGGCACGGCAAACAGATGGAGCTGAGACAGCCTGGCTGTTTCTGCATAGAAATAAACATCTTGCCTATTGTGTAGCAAAACCTTGTTTTATTTTTTCCGATATTTCTCCCCTGTGGCAATTTCTAACTTCATTTCATCAACACTTCTGCGAGCTAACTCTCTGAAGCTCATGTAGAAAAACATTTTTTATACTCTTCCTCCTACTGTGCAAATTCATAGATGAACCAAAACAGTGTTGGTCACTGGTGAAATTCCTCAGGTTGTGTGACATCTACAAAACTCTGAGACATTTGTAAAGACCCTTTGTGATATACTGCCATAGATTCCACACTGTTCTCACAGAGCAGAAGGCCAACAGCATCTTGGGCAGCATGTAATTCTGTCCAGGGATGTAATTCTGCCCCTGTACTCGGCACTGGTGAGGCCTCAACATGATTACTGTGTGCAGTTCTGGGTCACTCACTTCAAGAAAGATAGTGAGATGCTGGAGCAGGTCCAGAGGACAGTGACAAGACTGGTGAAGGAACTGGAGGGAAAGTCTTAGGAGAGGCTGAGGGAGCTGGGGATGTTTAGCCGGAAGAAGAGGAGACTCAGGGGGGACCTTATCTCTACAACTGCTTGAAAGGAAGTTGTAGGAAGGTGGGGTTCAGGCTCTTCTCCCAGGCAACTTGTGACAAGATGAGAAAGCATGGCCTGAAGCTGCACCCCAGGAGGTTTAGTTTGGATGTTAGGAAGCACTTCTTCATGGAAAGGGTAATTAGACACTGGAATGGACTACCCAGGGAGGTGATGGAGTTGCTGTCCCCTGGAGGTGTTTAAGGAAAGATTGGCTGTGGCAATTAGTGACAGGATCTAATCAGTGTGGTGGTGTTGGGTCATAGGTTGGACTTGATGATCTCAGAGGTCTAGTCCAGCCTCAATAATTGTGTGTGATTCTGTGATTCGTATAACATACATTACACCAATTTTTTTTCTCATTCATATGTTCAAAGTCTGTGAGACAGCTCCTTAATCTTAGCTAATTACTCTAAGTATTCATTTACAGCTGGAATATTTAAAGTACTCTGATGAAGAACTGTTCTTTTCTTTGCTTTCAAGGAGGATATTGTTACAATTTTCTGCCTATGTACAGACCACATCCACATCATACCATCACAGATACCAAGTGGCTCCAGTTTTGGCTATCAGATTTAGTTGGGTGATTCTATAAGTGTATTTGTAAGTCATTGTATCTAGACATATAGTACTATGCAGGGGATTCTAAAGTAAATACTGTTCTTTAAATACTATGTAATGCTATTTACAGAGGCCCCAGAAGCCACCTAAGTGTTTGTACAATCACATCCTTAGGTTTTATGTAAACACATTCATGTTTTATTTAATGTAGACTCATAATCATGCTTTTATGTTATTTAAATTTTAAAAACATTTACAGTAACACTAATTTTTAGTGTGTCCTAAAGTTTATTTTCAGTTAAATTATTCAGCCTTGGAAAGTAAGCATGGCTGAAAGGCAAGTGAAACACTGCTGCTGCTTGGTTTATGTTTTAAATTTCATCTTACCATGACTGAATGTTACATATAATAATCCTTCCCTTCTCCAAATTCTATTCCTATTCTCATGATAGTACTTTATTTTTTTCATTACATGGTTGTACTTTATAGCTTGATATTTTTAAATCTTGAAAATGTGCTGAAGATACACAATTCTATTCTGTTTACAAGTAAACAGTTGCCATGTTTCAATGAGAAATGTAGAAATTACTGTTTTCCCAAAAATTCATTAAATCCCTTTAGGTCCACATGTAATGTGATCTCTGTCTACTGCAGAAACTAAAGAAATAGAAATTTTAATGAGTCTGGACTCAAAAGAATAAGAGTACTGACAGAAGTAATTATTCTTTCATTAAATGTATGACTTGAAAATCAGCCTAAAGCAACTGTTAAAACACTCCTATATAAGGAAAAACTCTGGACTCCTTAGAGACAGAGACTACTACCTTTTTTTACAAGGCATAACATTTCTATATCCTCCTTTACAATAATAGTAAGGCCCTGCTTTTCTGGGTGCAAGAAGTACTTTAGGTAACATCCATTCAATTTATGCCCATTCCCTACTATGAACCTGATACCTGGAGAGCTCATCACACAGCTGGCAAACAGCAAGGTGACAACTGCTGTAGAGGCAATAAAAGGAGTCTTTCTTGTAAAGGTGGGATAATGGTCCAAGAACTTTGTATGGATCAGTTTCCAAATGCATACTAATACTGGTATTAGTAATACATACTACTATGTATTATACATAGAATACATATAGAATACATAGAATAAACCAGGTTGGAAGAGACCTTCAAGATCATCACATCCAACCCATCAACCAATCCAACACCACCTAAACAACTAACCCATGGCACCAAGCACCCCATCAAGTCTTCTCCTGAAGTACAGTTCCATAGAGTAATATGCAGTACTGCACTGCCACAAGGGATCCTGAAATCCAACATTATTTTCCTGGATTTTGTTTCTAGACTTGTTGCTGTACATTAGAGCAGCATCTTTTTTTTTTTTTTCTGGCAAGATTTTCTCTCTATTGTTTTTTCTTCTGAGGGCATCTCCAGGTAGAATCATAGAGATAGGCTGTGTGAAAGGTTGCTGCCAGGGAAATTCAGTCATGATTTCTAAAAATGTTCTGAGTTGAAGCCCTTTTGCTTCTCAAATCACCTTTTTTTGATTATTGCAATTTGATATCTCCTCTTAAATATCTGCAAACCTACCTAATTCACTTTCAGATCCTTTGTTGATAACTCAGAACTCTTCCTTTGATCATATCCATCTGTAATGTTAGGTCTTGAGTACATCAATAAACTTGCAGAGAGCCTAGGACCAGTAATTCACCACTAATGTGCATGTAGCTGCATTGAGGAGTGTAGTTCAAGGATGGTTGATACTGCTTTCCATGAGGGAAGAATGGCAAGGTATGAATGGTATGAAGGTGGCTTGAACATGCCCATTTTCAGCAAAAATTTTGTAAGGTTCATGCCTCCTGTGCTCACAATCTGAATATAAAGTACCAAGCCTCATCAAAGTCCTTAACTGCTGCCTATGACTTCTGTAATACTGACATTAAATTCCCTCAGAAGCATAACTTACTCAGTCCCAACAATGATTTTCTACAACAAAGAAGAAGGGGATTTCTGGCACTTTACAAGAAAACTTAAGTTTGGAACCACTAGAGTATTAGAAATCTGTGACTTGCAAGATGGAAGTGAACCAAACAAATAGTGAAATTGCCTGATGTTTTTAACAACATTTTTATTTCAGCATTTTTTCCCCCTGTATTTTTTTCTTTCATCATTTTTTTTTTTTTTAGCAATGGTTGTTCTCAGCAATTTGGAACCAAATACCACATATGAAATCAAAGTAGCTGCTGTAAATGGAAAAGGTCAAGGAGAGTATAGCAAAATTGAGATCTTTCAGACCTTACCTGTCCGTGAGTAATACTTATACTATTAAATGAAAATGTAAATTATTATTAGAATATGTGATCTTCCTATGAGCTAGAAATCTGAAATATGATTCACTGTGGGTAATAAGTTGGTGGGGTTTTTTAAATTGTATGCTACTTCCCAGTGTATAACATCAGTCTTTACATTGTTTCTCATGTTTTGCTCCTCTTAGTCCCCCTTCACCATAACCAAGTAGCATGTGTGAACGTAAAGTGGAGAATTTATTCCATTATCTGTATTTTCCAGACTTAGAGACATCTTTGGTTTATATCCAAAAGCACAAACAATGATACAAGATTAACCCTTTTTCTCATTTACTCTCAGGGTATGAGAGATATCTGTGAGAAATGAATTGGCCCTTTCTAGAGAAATGTCTTCTGTAAAATGTGCTGCCAGAAATGTTGCAGTGATTTCTGAGTGTAATTAAGAATACTGGCCCCAGTGGAATAAAAAAGAGGCATCATGGAACTACAAATAAAAAATATTGGTGTTCTTTTATTATCTATGTATTGATGCATTTCTTCCATCCCAAACCAGTAACTTGGCAACTTTCAGATTTCTTTTGATTAATGCATATGCGTGTTCTCAATATATTGATGGAACAAAGAGTTTATTGTTACTCATATAGAATATCATACCTAATAGAAAAGTGATTAGAAAATGCTAAAAAATTATGTTATCTGATAGAAAGCTAGGAAAATTCTGAATTGAGGTTTATCTTTACTTTGATAAGAGATAAGCACAAGCATTGCAACATTTCTAATGGATCTGTTTCTGGGTGAATGCAAATTCACAGATAATTCGGAGGTAAGACTTCAGTATGACAACGCATGCTCATTTGAGATCTGATTTAAAACTTTATAATAGACATTGCATGTGAACATTACAATTAATTTACACTAGAAAATACTTGAAGCAAAATATTTAGCACAGTTAATAAGGATGTTCCGCTGTACTTGGAGGAATCTCATTATTTTTAAATGTTTTAATTAACAGTATTCTGGGCAAGTTCCCAGATGGACTTATCTTGTGTAGGCTTATCTTATGTAGACTTCCCAGTTTAAGACTTATCCTACTGCTGAGCTATTATCTACTGGTTTTATCCTTTGTTTTTTAGGGGAGCCAAGCCCTCCTTCAATTCATGGACAACCAGGAAGTGGAAAAAGTTTTAAGCTCAGCATAACTAAACAAGATGATGGAGGTGCCCCCATTTTGGAATATATTGTCAAATACAGAAGTGTAAGTATTTCACTTAATCAAAGTATGTGTGTTTTTCTTAATAATGTCTGCTTTTTATGTAAAGAAGACTGTTGAAATCATTGGAACTGATGCAAAACATTTTGCATACTACAAGACAATATAGTATAGTATTTTTTTTACTAGCTACTTTAATGCCAGATTATAAAACAAATAAAAAAGAAGAAATCCACCCTGCTGTTTTTACAGGTATATCTGCAAGTTCATTCTAAGAAGACTGCATTCTCTGTTTATTACATGGTAAATGGGGAACGCTTGTCTTCAGCTCTCAAAAGCGCAGTAAATTATCAGGCATTAAACTTACATAATTAAGGGTTGTTTGATCAGCAAATTATTAACCTGTTATAAATGCATCTTTATTGATGGATTCCACTGCATTCCAGTGCTCCATATGAATTTTGAATGAGATGAATTATCTGTCCACATTTCATATTTTCTGTTTTCATATATTCTGAGGCTCAACTTAAATAATTGACAATTTGTGAGGACTTTCACGAGTTTCAGTGTACACATCATGCAGTCACATGGAGATTATTTGCCTTGTATCAGATGGTGTCAAGTTTGATGTTCTCTCACTAAATCTGGCAAGTTTAGAAAAGAGGCTTTTCTGCAATGTGCCATTCTTCCTTTCCTGATACACTATGTTTAGAAATTATTCAGTTGAAGAAGTAACTACAGAGCTGGCAAATGCAATGAATTGAATTGCTTGGGTGTTACATGTGAACGCAAAGCAGCCTTTGGAAGATACTACACAGGTTAAGCTCAGCACTACAAACAGCATGCAAACAATGTGTGATACAGGAATGATCACATGGCACATCATCACAGGCAAAATTTTGTGCTTACTGTTCAAGTGCATTTTGACTGTGATGGATGTGCAACCTGATCTAAGTGAACCTGCTTCAGCATGAAGGTTGGACTAGGTGGTCCTCAGAGGTCCTTTCCTACCCCTACCATTCTGTGATTCTCTGATACACTGTAGTTGCACATGGTGTGATTGTGAAGTTGTGTTTGGCACATGATGTTGCGCACTATTCCTTGCAAATACGTATCACTCTGTGCTCTTGTAGCTGTTTGGTCCCAGCCGTCAGTTACGATTTTTGGTATCATATCCTGAATTACTTCATAATGCTTAAAAAGCAAATATTTAAACGGGCTTCTTAGTGACTGGAAAAGGGAGTTCTGTTTTTATACTTTGGGGGTCTCAGAATACCAGCAGTAAGCTGGGGGAGGGGAGGAGAAGCAGTTGGTTTTGGTTTGGTGAGGTGTTTTTTTAGTTGGTTCATTTGGTTTTTTGTTTTGTTGGGGTTTGTTGTTCTTTGCTTTGGGGTTTGGGGTTTGTTTGTTCTTCGTGGTTTTCTTCCCCCTGGAGACCCATTTTCAGTAAAAATGAAATAACAAAAATATCAATCTTTTAAGGTTTTATATTTTCAGATAGAAGCAAGACAAACTGATTAAAATTTTGTTTTGAAAAACATTAATTGTCCTTAATTTATTTGTTTTTTTTAGTTTTACCTCCATAATAATATTTGGAAGAGACATCATTGGCAAGGACAAGTATTTGATTGATGGGATATATGCTTCACTCTTGTTTGACTGTGTTGGGGGAAGACTGTGGGTTTTTTTGTTCCTTTGCAATAGCTTCTAGAGCAAACCTCTGTAAATATGAATAATTTTAAAAGAGAGAATTTCTCACATACTCCTACTCTGAGAGACCTACCATGAAATAGTTAAATATATTTGCATCTCAGAGTCCCACTTTATCTGACAGATGCTTGGACTTTCCATGCATTTTAACAGTGTATACCTTAGCAGTCATTTTGTTCTTTGTTCAGTATTTGTCCTGTGTTGTCTAGACCTACAAAGAACCATCTTAATGTAATGAGTTCTTGTGAAGTCACTGCTTTAAACTATCAGATTGTCTTCCATGAGGATTTCTTGATACTTTTTCCTGACAGCTTTCAAGATAGTGTGGCATCTCCTGTCCTTTTCTTATTACAAGAACCACCATAATAACAAGCCTGAGACAAACTTTCAGAGCAATAATTTAGGGAGAATAGAGAATACAAGAAAGGACTGAAGGGAATTAATAACTTTTTCTCACTTTTTATGAGTTCCAGGAGAATATGATCATGGATACAATGTAAAATGATTATTAAAGAGAGAGATGTTATTTTCTAGACTAGTAAATGGCTAGATGGCTAAGCAGTGGATTGGCTTTATTTCCATTTTTGTCAGATGTGACCTCAATTTTGAGAAGCAGCCAAGTCACGGCAGACTGGAGTTTCACACTGCTTTGTTTACTTTTTTTCCCCCCCAGCTTTCAGGGTTTACTCAATTCCCTTACCAACCCAGGTCTTAGATACTTCAGAACTACGTATGGCTGATACTTGTATTTAAAGCAAATATCTAGCTAATTAAGAATTATTATTATTTTTTATATTGTGCATGTGGATCCTTAATCTGTTGCATTGTGACAGATTTTTGACAGAATGTGTCAACCAAAGACTTATAGTGGGAAGAAGACAGTGAAAATCGTACCCTTAATTGTAATGGAAGAAACTGATTTGTTGCTTATTCTCACAGCATCAGTGACCTACTGTAAAGGAGTATTTCTGCACAGAACAAAATGCAGATGAAAAAACTTTTTAATCTCTGAGATTGTAGATCTGATTGCAGTTTCTGACAACGTGCATTTGTTTGTAGATATTAGTGATACAACTGCCAATAATAAATGATTATTGAAGATACCGTATTAACTCCTCAAATTAAGCCACAGTTTGTGATTTAGAGGTTTCTTCCATTTGTTTTAGAAAACTATGTAGTATGTAGAACTTTCTATAAATTTTAAGTGTTAATAAAGCAGTCTAATATGGTGTGAATTGTTCCTTTGTAGCTCTTCTGCTTCTTAAGAGCAGAAAGAGTCAGCACAAACAGGGAAATTTAACTATCAGATTCTGGTTTTTTGTTCCCTCTCTTCCTGTTTCTGCACTAATAGTAACATAAATATAGACACATTATTAGTCTGCTTAGTAAAGCATACTTGACAATGCATATGAAATACAGGTATAATGAAGAACATTGCAGGGTTTTGGTCTTGTTTGGTTGGTTTTAGATGCCAAAAGCAGAGTGTATTCTCACAGACTCCATCTGTTTATCTTTAAAAGAAAATAACTTACTTTCCAGATACCTTCTTTCTTCTCCTAAATTGTGTTTGAGACTCCTTAAAACATATTGCTGTCTTTAAACTCAAGGTTTGGACTTTGTTTCATTTATCTCAATCCACCCAATTTGGCTTAACTTTCAGATAAATATAGACTATCACTTCTCTGGCATGGCATGCAGGTATCTTGTTACATTTCAAGTCTTTCATTTTTATTCACCTGACCAAACAGTGAAACAACTGCAGAAGACCAGCCTCATAAAGAAATTTACACAGTTTTCCTTCCAGAACTTAAGTTCATTCAGCAGCTGGAATTCTACAGCTGGTTGTGTTGTGTTTTGGTTTAGGGTTTTTTGTTTGTTTGCTTGGGTGATGTTGTTGTTGTTTGTTTGGTTTGGTTTGTTTTTTTCCAAAGTGTAGTTGTATATCTGTTTGCACCGCTGTCTTTTCCACCTTCAGGAACCATATTATGATGAATTTTTATCTTCTAATTCAGTGTATTTTTTTCTCCTTCTGTGATCCTGAACCTCTTTGGAATTCCCCAGTGTATGCACATACTTGTATGTACACACACTGAGACCATGTATGGATCTTGTATTTTCTGTCATGTTGGCATACTTTGGAATCTAAATGGTTTGTGTTTTGGTTGGGGTTTTTGGTTGGTTTGCTTGTTTGTTTTTCCCCTAAATCCTCTCAAACCTCACCAGTTTAAACAGTTATTAAAATACGGGTCCACATATCATTGCTATTCCTAATATTACTAAGGAGTATATGCATGTTGCAATCTGTATTAAATAGAGTAGAATAGAATAGAATAGAATTAACCAGGTTGGAGGAGACCTTTGAGATCATTGAGTCCAACCTATCATCCAACACCACCTAATCAACTAAACCACGCAACCAAGCACCCCATCAAGTCTCTTCCTAAACACCTCCAATGATGGTGATCCCATTCCAATGGCCAATCACTCTTTCTATGAAGAACTTCTTCCTAACATCCAGCCTAAACCTCTCCTGGTGCAGCTTGAGATTGTGTCCTCTTGTTCTGGTGCTGGTTGCCTGGGAGAAGAGACCAGCCCCCACCTGGCTACAACCTCCCTTCAGGTAGTTAAAGACAGCAATAAAGTCTCCCCTGAGCCTCCTCTTCTCCAGGCTATTTAATTCTATATTTTGTAGAAGTAGTTTGATGTTGTGGTAATATAGGTGGATTCACTCAGTAGAAGGTGAGGTGGTTGCAACAGAAATTACCCACAAGGATATAGGAAAATAACTTTGACAGAAAATACCAGTTTCACTGTATGATAAATAAACTATTTTTGCTCCAGGGTTTGCATTTTTTTTCATGATTTGCACTGTGACTGTCATTCTGATATTTTTGTTGGTCTGCTACTGTACCAAGTAGGCATTTTCACCCTGCTCCTGAAAAGATGTTTTACTGTATTTTAATAATCCCCAGGACTATCATGTGTCACTGCCAGTGCAGAAGAAGCAAGCAAGACTAAAAGATTGTGGTGGGTTGAAGTTTCCCCCAGCATTAACTTTAGCCAGACTAACTCAGTTAGAAGCAAATGAAGCTTACCATTAAAACTACCACAAAGGTGAAGTCAGTAATGAGAAACCATCACGCTCAGCCTTGATAGCAAATTTGTTACTGTAGCAGTGCGCATATGGGAGTTTAGCCTCTCACATTATTTTTTGAAGACTGAAGAGAAACAAACCAAAACAACAGCAACAACAAACAACACAAAAAAACCACAACAAAATATCAGACATAATGAGCATGATTAGGCCTTGAACTGTCCAGTTCAGATCCTATTTTCTTCTACACTTGCATCAGTCAAGAGCTGGATGCTTCAGCAAAGAGCCCAAATATAATGATGAGAAGCACAGTAGACTTCAGCAAGAAGTTCTACTTCCCTGTATTTGAAGTTTTTGGGCTTTGTTTGGGTGGGGGGGTTTATTGATTGTTTGTTCTGTTTTGTTTTGTTTTGTTTTCCCCCCAGAAAATCTATGTCCACTGACTGGGTCTGTGTTGCTGTATGGGTTGAATGGTCAGGATTTGGCTCTCAGCCATCGTTTTATCACTTCATTATACCTCAGTGTATAGTAAGAACAGGACTGCCTGGATTCTTAATTACTGTTATTGTCACTCCTTTAAACCAGATGGCTTTTGTGTTTAACAGCATATATTATTTCATCCATTTGCCTATTAGTTATTTTGTAATTCTTATTTGTATAAAGAACCATTACATGTGTTATGTACTAAAAGGACAGACTGCAAAGGTAAGCCCAAATTCATGAATTACCAGAATTAAGACTGACATGGAAGTCCTCATTTGTTCCTTTTGCATAGGTGTCTTAGATAATTATCTGAATTATGCAAACCCAAAATTTTCTTTAGAACAACATCTTAATGATTTACATGTATACTCTCACCAGGGTGAGGACTGCATACATTCTCAATGGTGTTTATGTCATTGCATCCAAACTGGTTTGCAAAATGTTGCTTTAGTGCCAAATATTGCTACAGTTAGTGTATATTTTCATTATGAAACAGTTTGAATGCACAGTTTGCATTCATGAACAATTCAAGTTTGCATTTCATGGCAAGTTTCTTTTAAGGAATATTGATTAAAATGTAATTGAAACAGCATTTATTCAGCATTTATGCTGAATAAACCTTTAACAGAATTTATTCTTAGCAGCATTTTTAAATAATTACCCTGCTATTCCTCAAGATCAGCATTAGTATTTGGGCAGAGTAGGAAGTGAAGCCAAAAGATGAAAAAGAATTGCCCACAAAAATCTGTAAACATTGTGAAAAAAACTATTAGGAGTGGTCAAAATCACAAAAAGCTCAAGTACTCAGAACTCCAAAGTAGATTATTTGCATGCCCATAACCTCTGTAAATAAAACTCCATAATTTTTTGTGCATCATGCGCAGTTTAGACAAATAACACAAGAGTTTCTGAGAGTTTAAACTTCTATTTGCATTTTACAGAAAGATAAAGAAGACCAGTGGCTAGAGAAAAAAGTGCAGGGTAGTAGAGACCACATCATCTTAGAGCACCTTCAATGGACCATGGGTTACGAAGTACAAATCACTGCTGCCAACAGACTGGGTTATTCTGAGCCAACATTGTATGAATTCAGCATGCCACCGAAGCCCAACATTATTACAGGTAAGTTAATTTTGGAGTGTTTTCTCTCCATGAATTATTTGCTACTTGTAATACCCTAATTTGTGGTGTTGAATGTAAGCTAACTGAAGTCTTTAACCGGCAGAGCTTGAGACCACACACTCTATTATCAGCAAAGACTCAATTCAAAACCCTTAAATGGTGCCCTATTTTCATCTTTTCTCTTAGTAATGAAGTAATTTCTAAGTACAGAAAAAAACATTTTCTCTTCAACCAAGATGCTGACAGTTATAAAATAGTATTTAAGATGCACCTGCTATAAAGCTTAAAATTGTACTGCCTATTTGTGGTAAGCAACTTAGTTGTTTTAATTCTTGTTTTCAGTTGTATCTCTCCATATGATTCAAGATTCACATGTATTAAAGGTATTTATTTATTAACCTGGTGAGGTTAAGACTTCAAATAATCTTGTTTAGGTGCCATCCTACTGATTCACCCTAACGTGGTGAGCATACAGATCTGTATTGAACCTATTTAGAAGCTTTGAAATCTACAGTAAAGTTCATATTTGTAAGTGTGAAAATAGGGAGGATTTGGAATTCTTTTAAGGAAAATTGAATAGTAACTGACAGTGAGCTTGTTTCATTAAGTAATTTATCAAGTCTTACTGCTTTCTAAAGTAGAGTTATATTTTGGAGCAATAATGCAATTTTCATTCCTTTAGAGTAAACCTAAAATATGATATTGTGGAGTAAAATATCAAGTAAATAGGGAGGTGGTGGAGTCACCATCATTGGAGGTGTTTAGGAGGAGACTTGATAGGGTGCTTGGTTGCATGGTTTAGTTGATTAGGTGGTGTTGGATGATGGTTGGACGCGATGATATCAAAGGTCTCTTCCAACCTGGTCTATTCTATTCCCATTCCTATTCTATTCTATTCTATACTATTCTATTCTATACTATTCTATTCTATTCTATTCTATACTATTCTATTCTATTCTATTCTATTCTATACTATTCTATTCTTATTTCTGATATATTGTGGGTCATTTTGATTTTTACAGAGAAAATGTTATGAGGAAGAAATTTCCAATGTTTCCTTTTAATTATGAGCTGATATCTTTAATAATAAAATCCAAATTAGCTTAGATGAGTTGGCATTTTAAAAATAGGTGCTAAATCCTCTAACAGAGTGTTTTCTGTGTGCTGTATGTTAAACTCTTAAAAGTATTACAATAAAATTAAAATCTTGCCAAATTAATGTAGTGGACTATGTTAAAATGTAAAGCATATCAATATCTGTGTTTCACCCCGGGCATTGGTCTTAGTAAAATGGTAATGAGTTTGATCATATCATAGACTGGCCTCAGAAAATTTGAAATAACTGATTAGATTTTTCTCCACCTATTACAAGTTTTCTTGCCAGGTTTTTTTCAGGGAAGTTATCTCAAGATCCCTGCAACTTTTTTTTTTTTTTTTTTTAATATTCCATAGCAATTTCTTGGAATCAGAAACATTCTCACTTTTATTTATAGAATGGAGTGGCATTTGTAATTCATGAGTAGGTTCAGATCCAGACCTAGTACAAATACTTGGTTTATACACTTGAATTTCAGCAATGAATTTCAGTAGTGAATGTCAGTGGTGAAATTCAAATGGTGTTTTTCACTGCAATCTAACTTTAGGCTGTTAGAATTATTTAAAGCATTCCATTTTATTGCTACAGCTGCTGTAACAGAGAAACATGATTTTCCTCTGTAAATGGAAATGTGGGTGGTCTCCAGACTTGCAAATATAAAGCAGCTTCATGAATTTAGTTCCAGAAGATAGAACATTTTTATCTGAACACTGTTTTATAGTTATTTAAGGCCTTTTTCCTTTCGGTGCTCTCCCATAACCTCTAAGTAGTTGTAAGAAGTCTGTTACACTATTTAACATCAGGTCTTCTTTATGAGAATCATTATTGCAATTATGATTGTAGAACTAATTAGTTTCCTTGACAACTGTTTTTGCAAGGCCTGAAAAGAGTGTGAAATTCCCATCATAAGAACATTCTGTAGGCGACATTTAAATTATGTCAAAAAGCACTTAGAATCAGTCGAACATTAATGTTCATGAGTCAGTATGGTTTCTTGTTTTGAAATGGCATAATATTATTGCTGCAATATAATATCTAGAACATTGTTGCAAAAGTATGAATCTATTGTTTTAAAACTTGACAGATAACATGTATAAAATGTTTAACTTTGAGTAATTCCTTTTAGTATCAGTCAGCCTGGATGATGCAATGTTTTTCTGCTCTGAGGCATAAGTATTTGCTGCCAGATATCTACACCTAGGTCCAAAAAAAAGAGATAGGCAACAGGAATGAAATTAGGTAGACTTGTGAATTAAATCTGCTTCACTTATCCTGTGCTCAATTAGAAGCTTGTATTGACTGAGATTACCTTCCTGATATAATTATTGTAAAAGCTTCTAAGACTCGTGAAGGTTTTCATTAGTATGTGCCCAGATCCATGGCACTTCAGATGAATTGAGTGTTTCTGTCTTGCTCTTAATGTAATTGAAAACCAAGATATCTGTAGATCCTCTGTATGCAATCTCATGAATATTACTTATCCCAAGAGAATTTTGGGATCCCATAAGTATCATGATGGTTAACTATACCTAGCATACTATTGTGGTGAAAATGTGTGCAAGTTAATGCAATTAATCAGAGAACTGGAGAGAGGGAGGCAAGGATACATTTGTTGTCCCTTGATAGGTGCTTACCAGGGAAATGGAAATTGTCACAACTTTGACTACTGCAGAAGGAGCATGCTTATGCTTTCAAGATATAAAACAGAAGTAATAATCCCTGAGGGCAGGGACTGGATGCCAACACTCAAGTGAACACACAACTCCTGTGGGCACTGAATCCACAACTTCTATTTGCTAGGGAAGTGTAAGCAAGCAACAGCTCCTGGTTATAGCTCCTGGCAGTCAGATTCTATAATAACACAGTCTGATGATCTTCCAAGGTCTAGGAAAGAGCTTGGGGCTACATATTGTTGTCTGGCATCACTGAGGTGCATCAATGAGACAGATACTCTGTTAAAAGTTTGCATGGCTGACCTCATCAACCTCCAACTATGGATCTGTACTCTAGTCTCCAGTCACTGAGCCACTCAAATTTGTGATTAGTTCCTCAGAATTTATAACCTTTTTAATAAAAGTTTCTTGATTTCCTGATTGTGTGAATGGTTTACCCATAGAACTTTGCACTGACTTTGAGAAAGACTCAGCAAACCAATTTCTTAACATGTTTTCCCTTATATAAATGTATGTATAAATCTATTCATGTATGTGTGTATACATGTACACATTACTGCATATCTATGTATAGATCATTTTACTTACTACTTTTTTGTGTGATTTTTTTTTTTACAGTCAGCAATTCTATCCTTCTATTTCAGTTTTTACCTAGACATAGGAACATTTATTTAAGAACCATGCTTTGAAGAAAACAATTACATAGTCATAAATATAGTATTTTATGTATTCCAAAATCTTGCTAAGGATGTGAGTTGTCACTACTTGCAGGCAGATGCACCTCTAACACTGTTGTGCTTGCCTGTGAGTGAAGTTTTTAACAGATTTTAAGTACTCATTTCATACATTTTAGAAAATGTTGGTTCTGGTTTCTCTATGGAGTGAATTTGCTTCTAGTCCTGTGAGAAAAAGGTGATTGCCAAAAGGGCTGTGTATCTTTGCTCTTAGCTCTTTATCAGTGTTAGGACAGCATAGACTAAACATCTACAGCCATAACAAACCTTCTGACTAGGTGTCACTAGGAACAGCCAAATTCCATCAGCTCCCATAGCCAACAATGCAGCCATTTTTGTAGATCAATTTACTCTTTCTTACCAGGACAGAGAAAGAAATGGTGCCTTTGTACTGTGTAGCTGGTAAAGAAGTGTCCAAATCAGCTGCCATTCTGAACCATTAATACTGCAACTTTAATAAACATCTACAGGCTTACATTAAATGAATCTTAGGATGAAATGGAAGGTGTTAAACGAGGATACTTTCAGCAAGCATTAGATATATGTTCTGAATTAGTGGTACAAGATTTATGCATGTGCCTTCTTGCAAAGGCTTTTATGCAGTTAGTGTTGTTTCTCTGAAAGGCCAGGAAATATATGAAAAATGGCTGCAAGTTGTGTTGTATTGTATGATTTTTTTTCTTCATTGTGGATTAATAACTTGGCACAATAATGGGAAAATGCAAGGAAGAAGCCCATAGGCCTGTTTTTCTTACTTGGCCATATTGGCTGTTTTGTTTTGTTGTTGTTTTGGTGTGGGTTTTTTTTGGGGGGGTGTGTGTGTTTTTGTGGGGTTTTGTTTTCTTATGTTTTTTAACTTCCAGTACTGCATGAACTGTAGGAATACTTTTTTATTATTATTAATCCATGGGGAAAAAAAATTAGTCCCTTTAATCCCATTTACTGTTTTTTGTTTGGTTTGGTTTTTTTTCAATGCATATCTGTCATCAGTGCTTAAAATCATATAGTGATATGCAAAGGGAGACAATCTAATGTGTGGTATTTTCCCTCATCATCTCTGTTAGCAAAGATAATATGCTTCACATCAAACATGATTTTTATCAGTAGTTTTTACAAAAACGCAGGTTTAGGATCTCCAGTGGTGTCAAAGTGAATGAAAACATAAACCCAGCTCTTCTTAGTGCTTCAGATATGTGTGTGTGTGTGCGTATATGTGTATTTGAATTGCTGTTTGTACGCTTTATGATGTTTTTCAAAGAGAAAAATAGGGCTTTTGAACTATACAAACACTGTTTTGTTAGAATTGAGGCTGGGAAATTTACTAAGGCCTGGAAGTTACTTAGTGCAGAAAACCAGAAATCAGTCTCGCTGCTGTCCACAATTTTCTCTCAGTGAGAGTCCTTTTCTTTAAATTTGCTCTCAAACAATTCATTGACCTTTATTGGGTAGAAATAAATTCTACATGGTCCCATTCATGTAGCTGTGGTAGGTTTTTGTTCCTGTTACATCATGATGCCAAGCAGCCCAAACAGCAGACTCTCTTGCTGGAGGTGCTTTCCTTGTCTCTTATAGCTTTTCAGCCCTGTCCCATGGAGCACCATCTCCCTAGGTCTAGCTCTGAAGGCAGGCATAACCTCCCTTTTCCCCCAAAAGGGTTGACTTGACCCTGACTATGCATCAGCTAAAGGAATCCAAAAAGCAGACTTTGTTCTTCTTCTGTAGCCAGCTGGAAAAGTACACAACATTTATGTCGTACTGTATCTATGAATAAGCTTCCAAAGGTAAAACATCCATTCCAAGGACCAGAACCTTTGAGACCAACCATAGTAGGTGCTGCTTTTGTAAATTTTATGCATTACAAGAGTCTTTAGTCTGTCTCCACAATTATTTACTATTTTGTTTGGTTGGTCGGTCACAGATGAATCTCTGGAAGAAATGAGAATTGGTTGCATGCTTCACTTTAAGTGCTTAAATAAATTGTTTTGAGTTTAGACCAAAGAGTTTACCACTTCAGCCTCTGTGGAGAGGCACATGTTGCTGCTAGTAAGCTGTATCTTTTCAGTGCTTTATTATCCATATTTGTCCAGAAAACAGCAATGGTTAACATTTTATCCACACTTTAATCATATTTTGATGTTTCTATCGATGTCTTTCAAATGATTGACACAATGTAAAAGATTAATTCTATTTTCTCTTGTTTTTCTTTCCCACTGTCACTTTTTTCCCCTTTCTATACTTTATTTTTCATGTTTTATCAATCTTTCCGCTTTTTTTGGTCAAATTTACTTCTTTTTTCACACTCAAACTTCTGTAACAACTCCTGTCCACACAGACAGATGCTGTGAAGCTACTAAAGGTGAAAATGGAGGCCAGTCCCTGCAGCTGAATGCTGCTTCTTTCTGTTTCATTGCAGTCATAAGTTACTGGTGCATGTTTTGATGCTGTCAATAGTGCAAGCAGTGTGTTTTCTTCCTTTCATATTAAATTCATATTTACAGGAAAATAAACACAGGCCTGTATAAAAATAAAAAATAAATAAAGGTACTTTTCTGTATCTCTTCTGAATTTTCCATTTCTAGCTACAATCCTAAGAGCATAATTAGGTCAGTCTGTGCATGCAAAATCCTTCATGTAGCTCTTTGGAAATCTGTTAAGTTCCATGACAAATTCAACAAATGATGCTTGGATCTTCTATTGCACATGGCTGGAAGAATGTGATGTATTGAATATGTGCAATGTGATTTGATTCTCTTTTCTCAAATACAGTTTGATTATAAGAACTCTGTGCATAGATTTCGCCCTTGTGAGTTGCCTGGCTTTCCAGGTACACCATCAGTTTCATAAGAACATTTTGTTTCTGTTTCAATCCTCTTCAGAATTGTGATTATAGTAGCTCCTCTGTGATGTACTTAGCACTGTATGCTTAACATAAATGTTTTGTACTTTCTGGGGGGTTTTAACAAACATTTCTGCTCTAGCCATGCATCAGCACATAAAATGGGTCCCTGCCAATAACCTTGCTTCTCATGACTGTGATGATGAAACATTCCATTTCTGGACATTCATTGGACTTAAAGCTGTATGGAGCTCAATTTTGACCATTAGCAAAAAGTGGGAAAAGTAATTTTCCCCTATTTCACACATTAAAAGAATGGCTTACAAATTCTGCAACTAGAACAATGGATACAAAGCCTCAGGGAGAAAAAAGTTAATTAAGGAAGATCCACACAAGTATTTTGCTTCGTACATTTGAGTTTAGAATGTATATTACTGACTGTGTTTGTGGTTCATTCCTCTGTTGCATACAAAACCCAAGCAAGCAATGTACTTTAGAGCTGAAGCAGAATTAAATATTTTAAGATACTTTCCTTCAAATTGCTACCAAAATAAGAATGCTAATACAACTGGAGAGCTGTCTGGCAGAAAGGGACCTGGGGGGTTTAATTGACAGGCAAGTGAATATGAGCAAGCACTGTGCCCAGGTGGCTAGGAAAACCGGTGGCATCCTGGCTTGTATCAAAAATGCTGTGTCCAGTAGGAGTAGGGAGGTGATTTTCCCTTTGTACTCAGCTCTGGTGAGGCCACACCTTGGATTTTGTGTCCAGTTTTGGACACCTCAATACAGGAGAGATGTGGAGGTGCTGGAGTGAGCGCAGAGGAGTGCAACAAAGCTGGTGAAGGGCCTGGAAAATAAGTCTTATAAGGAGTGACTGAGGGAGCTGGAGATGTTTAGTTTGGAAAAGAGAAGGCTAAAAGGAGACCTTGTTGCTGTCTAGAACTACCTAAAAGGATGTTGTGGAAAGGCTGGTGCTGGTCTCTTCTCACAGGTAATTAGTGATAGAACAAGAGAGAATGGCCTCAAGCTGTGACTGGGTAGGTTTAGACTGGAGAGGAGGAAAAAAGTTTTCACAGAAAGAATAGTGAGGCACTGGAATGGGCTGCCCAGGGTGGTGGTTGAGTCACCAACCCTGGGTGTGTTGAAAGGTCATTTAGACATGGTGTTTGGGGATATAGTTTAGGGGTGAACTTTATAGAGTAGGGTTATTGGTTGGACTTGGTGATCCTGAGGGTCTTTTTCAACCTGAATGTTTCTGTGGAAAGCCTTCAGAAGTTTTAGAAGCTAAATACACATTATAAATGACAAGCTAGCTTTTAATCGTCAGTGTCACAATGCCAGCAAGTTGAAGAGGTAAATTCAGATCACTTACCTTTTTTCCAACTGATAGGAGCTTCAGTTTGAAACTACCTAAATTTCCCCTGTTAAATGAGAGAAATTTTAGGTTTTCTCCAATTTATATTCTTCTGTGTTACACATTTTGAGGTTATCAGGTACTCTGAATATAATTCTTTTCTTTTGACCCTACTTTTCCCATCCCAGTCAAAAGAGAATCAGTTAAACCAGTACAGGGATTTTGTGACAGCAGTGCCAGACATTTCTTGGCAGTGCCCCAAACCCACTGTAACAAGAAAGAAAAAGAGGAAGAGAATAATGTCCTTGGGTTGTCATGTATCTCCTGCGATGAATAACTAATGCAGTTGTGTTTGTATCTCTTTCTAAGAATATTTACCAATCATTAAAAACAATGAGAGCAAAATTATTTTACAGTATTTTGTGCAATCTGTGGGAATGGGAGGTGAATGAGCTCTTATTCTGGGAAAGGCTGCTCTATATGGACTCAATTTCAAAGGTCTTCTCCCACCCGATTAATTCTGTATTTCTGTATGAAGGATGGGTATTCACTTGTCACAATGTCCCCTTCTCAGTGATTCTTTCTGTGGAGACATGTGACTGGATTTCCAAGCCACCTTGAACATTTTTCCTCTGCATTTACCACCGTGAAACATAACCACAATGGAGAAGATGCAGTCTCTTCCTGTCTGTTCTTTATAACATTTGTCTTGTGATTCATAAGAAGTGATTCTCACTTTCTAACCTACCCCTCTTCCTGAAGGCTTCCTATTCAGAGTTAATTGATAAGTAAATGCATTTTCCAGATATGCTTTATTGCTTTAACTCCTTTCCTTCCTTATTTCTGAAAAGAAGGGGAAGTGAGGGGGAAGAAATGGTCTGTAAATGAGGCACAAAAGCAGAAATTTATTGAATGATGAGAGCAGACTCAAGAGGCCTCCAGGTAAAAATAGTGTAATTAGCACAATATCATATGACTAAACAGCCCCTGCTCTACCACCACCATTTTTGCACCCATCCCAGAGCCAGAGGCAAGACCCTCACCAGCCAAGATACCACACAAAGGAGCTCAGCCCCAGTGAGGAGGCCCAGGCAGCACCCATGGATGATACTGGAGGAGTCATCAATCATTGCCCTACCTAACCGGGGGGCCACCAGGCCCCCCGGCCTTTGTTGTCACCACCACCATCACCCAGTGTGCACCATGGGTACTCACCAGTGATGAGAGGAGGATCCTCCAGCCCAGATGGGCTCAGCTTAGGGCTTCTGCCCTTCCTGGTGAGGATTAAATAGGGGAGTGGGTGGGGAGGGCCAAGTGGCCACACCTGGGGTGGGAGGAGCCTCCAAGAGAGCCCAGGTGCTCTGGGATTTGAGGGGGAAAAGGGAGAAAATGGTGTGGGTGAGGGACTATGAGGAGAGGCTAAGAGAGCTAGGGTTGCTTAGCCTGGAGAAGAGGAGGCTCAGGATATAGTTTAGTGGTCATGGTATTTGGGTTATGGTTGGACTTGATGATCTTAAAGGTCTTTTCCAACCTTAATGATTCTATGATATAGATGATTTTAAAGTCTTGTCTTCCTACATATGAGAATGAAAAGAGAATGAGAGATGTCTGCAAATTAAATTATAATTGGTAGGTATAGACTGAACAGCTTTAAAATTGTAGTTCAAACTGTATAAAGATAATATGTCTGCACAAATTGAATTTAATATTCTGCTGTCATTCATCCTTAGATGGTAGATAAGTAAATTTGTTCCTTTAAATGCAGTAATTGTAAAAGGGATTTTAGGTCATGAGATTGACAGTGTAAAACATTACAATTTTTTCACATGTTTTTAAAAGCTAATATTCAACTGTCTGTGAGCTGAAGTCCTGAAATGTTCCATGCTGAATTTATGCCTTAAATCCAAATTAGTGGCACAGAAACTTAAAAAGGGTAATGATTATTCTTCAGTATAGCAGTGTATCTCTAAAGAACAGTGCTTTGAAAATGTTTTGGTTTATAAACTTTTGAGTCTAAAGCTAGCTTCTTTCCTAATCAGATTTCACTTGTCTGTCTTGTTTCCAGAGTTTTGACAAGTTGCTAACATTTGCAAATTATTAATTAATCAAAATATTCACATAATGCAAGTTCAAATGTGATACTTCATTTATTACAATGGGGCTATTACAATGTAAATTGCCATCGAGCTAAATGTGAAAAATACTTCCCAGGACTAAAAAACAACACCACCACACATGTACTTCATGCATGGGAAATCAAATATATCTCTCTGGGGGTTTATGAGGTGTACAAAACTTACTGTTATTGAGCAATAGGGGACGTTTAGACTGGATGTTAGGAAGAAATTCTTCATAGAGTGATTGCCCATTGGAATGAGCTGCCCAGGGAGGTGGTGGAGTCACCATCATTGGAGGTGTTTAGGAGGAGACTTGATGGGGTGCTTGGTGCCATGGTTTAGTTGAATAGATAGTGTTGGATGATGGGTTGGACGTGATGATCTTGAAGGTCTCTTCCAACCTGGTCTGGTCTATTCTATTCTATTCTATTCTTTCTATTCTATTCTATTAAAATAGGAAGTGTAAGGCCAAGTATTGATGCAAAACTGTGATGTGCATATGAAAAATATAAGTGTAAACTGATATAGTAGTTTAGTTATGTAAGTAACTGTATGGTGAATACCCAGTTAGATGACTGAGCCTTACTATGCGCTGTCTACCATATAAACCTCATTCTCTAAATTTAATACTTCCACTCACATGTAAAGTTAATTAAGCCTTGTAAAGTTAACTAGTAAGTCCTAACAGGACAATTTATTATTATTTACTTAATTTTAGCTGTAATGGAGAGTTATATACCATTTCTGTTCTGCTGATTGTGCTAACAGTCTTCAGTCATCCACCCACTGTCCAGTATGTTGATGAGTTCTAATTGCTCATTTTTTTTGAGGACTTTTAGGGAAAAAGAAAACACAAAAACCTCTTTTAGGAAGTAATTTGAACAATATCAAGACAAATGTAGCATCTGAGGTCTATAATGAGATCACAGAAATCCTTGCTACATCTAGAGCTCATCTGAACTTAGCATATAGTACTTCACCCATCCCATTTCTCTAGGAATCTTCAGGTTTTCTTTTGCTACACATTTATCTGGCTTAATGTATAAGTGATGGAAACTGGCAAGGAAAGTTGTATTCCATGTAACACCAATGAATAAAACAAATAGTGTCAAATATCAAGTGTAGAAAACATACCAATACCACATGCAGAGAAACAGTAGCTGTTTCTCTGTTAAGTTTGGATGGTTCACAAGAACTAGATAAAGCGACTGAGGTAGGGATATCCACTTCTCTTCATTTCTATATGTTCTAAAGAAACTGTAGTAGCAAGTCTTACCACCCTATTATAGTGTATGATATTTATAGTTCTGTGTATTTGTGTTACATGTTGAACATTTTTGTAGAGGCAGTTTCTAGTGAATGTTTTATTTTCACATGTTTTGAATTATAATACATGTTAAGTGAGCTGCAATGTGAGCCCAGTAAATCTTACTGAGTGTATGTTTCCAACAGAATTACATTTGAAAATACAATGTACTAAAAGCTGCTTCTGTGAAAATTTTTGCTAGCAGTGCAATTTCTGTCAGTTTCTGTTGTCATAAAAACAATCTGAAAGGCAAGGGGGAAAAAAAATCTGTATTTCAAGTAGTTTATTTTGATTTGTGAAACAATAGTTGGGTTGTTTTTTTTTCATCTCGTTCACATTCTCATACCATTTTACTACACTGATCTCCTTCATGCCTGCAGTATTTGCTGTCATCTCTACTTTCTCCCTGAAAAAATGTGTGCATAGTGTAAATGTAATGTCCCTCAGCATCTTTCCAGTGTCAAGAAATGTAACTTCGTGTGTCTTTCATCTGCTGTTTAAAGTTCATTTGATTTTATGCAATTTCTGTCCACATTTTCATAATAAAGAGAACTGACTTAAAGCATTTCTATCTGTATTTTATTGCTGATAAACTGTTTTACCTACAGTACCTGCATTATGTATTTTGTAACTGATGTGAATCTTTCAATGTAGTATCAATCAATATTTTTGTTTCACAAGCAGGTCCTGCCTGACCAACCTGATCTCCTTCTATGATCAGGTGACCCACCTGATGGACGTGGGGAGGCCTGTGGATGTAGTCTACCTGGACTTCAGCAAGGCCTTTGACACTGTCCCCCACAGCAAACTCCTGGCCAAGCTGTCAGCCCATGGCTTAGACAGGAGCACTCTGCCTTGGGTTAGGAACTGGCTGGAGGGCTGAGCCCAGAGAGTGGTGGTGAATGGTGCCACATCCAGCTGGCGGCAAGTCACTGGTGGTGTGCCCCAGGGATCAGTACTGGGCTCCGTGCTCTTTAGCATCTTTATTGATGATCTGGATGAGGGCATTGAGTCCATCATCAGTAAATTTGTTGACGACACCAAGCTGGGGGCAGGAGTTGATCTACTGGAGGGTAGAGAGGCTCTGCAGAGGGACCTTGACAGTCTGGACAGATGGGCAGAGTCCAAGGGCATGAGATTTAACACATCCAAGTGCCGGGTTCTGCACATTGGCCACAACAACCCCATGGAGAGCTACAGGCTGGGGTCAGAGTGGCTGGAGAGTGGCCAGGCAGAGAGGGACCTACCTTAAGGGGGGTTGTAGAGAGGCAGAGGTTGGTCTCTTCTCCCAGGCAACCAGGACCAGAACAAGAGGACACAGTCTCAGGCTGCTCCAGGGGAGGTTTAGGCTGGAGGTTAGGAGGAAGTTTTACACAGAGAGAGTGATTGCCCATTGGAGTGGGCTGCCTGAGGAGGTGGTGGAGTCACCATCACTGGAGGTGTTCAGGAGAAGACTTGATAGGGTGCTTGGTTGCGTGGTTTATTTGATTAGGTGGTGTTGGATGATGGGTTGGACACGATGATCTTGAAGGTCTCTTCCAACCTGGTTTATTCTATTTCTATTCTAAATCTGAATGTTTTATCCAACACTGTACACCAAAACAAACAAACAAAACAAAACCACGACCAAAGCACCGAACACAAACCTAACCAAATTAAAAAGGGAAAATGGAAAAATAATTAGAATTCCTCAATATTTTAGTGTGGTTCCTATTAGGTGCCTGACATGCTGTTCCACAAATGGAGCAGATATGCAACATGTCTATATAAAGAGCCTGAGCTGATTTAATCTACAAAATTGAAACTGCTGTATCCCAAGAGGCAGATGTTTTAATATTTAGAAGTTATATTGGTACACGACACTTTTATACCAAGTACAACTCTGCTGACACTTGCAGTTGTTAGCAGTGTAATTATTCCAAGTGAAAATGTGTGCCATATACTGGGAGCACTCATATTAAACTTCCCATTTTGTAACTCGTGTGTTTGCATTTAAGTGTGTTTTAAAGAGCCTGAAGAAAGTGCTGTCAGACCTGAAATATTTTATCAGTGTGATCCAATCCCAACATAGTTCAGCTCTTTCTCAGGTCTCCCAGTTCTCTGATACTCTGGTTGCATCCATCGCCCAGTCTAAAGATGCAAAAATCTTTCAGGTCTCTCTGGTACGTGCGCACTATGACTTTGAATTCTTCTAAATAATGTAATGAAAATAATTTGTTCTTTTATGTAACAGCGGTACAGAAGGCCCATGTAAGTATCTCTTTGGTATCCCTGTCAGTCTCATTAACCTGGATAGGTTTTTAAAAATTCCTCCAAAAGACATGTTTCAGTAAAGCTGCTGTCGATTTTAGTGGAGCAAATTGGAACATCAAAACCTAGGTGCAGAGCTGGTGCCACAAACTCCACAAAGCTTCCATTGTTGCACAGCCTCTCCCTTCTCAACAAATAGGAGGACTGGATTCTCTCTGCTTTTCTCTGGGACTTCCCATAGAAATAGTGGTAAACAAAGACCTTTTACTGTGATGACTTGAATAGATACCCAAAAGCAGGAGCTGTTGCTGCCTGATAACTCTTTGGGCACATTACAAATGCTTCTGAAGACTGCTTAAGGATCATTCTATGATGTCAGAATTTTTTTAAGACTTTGCATAAAAAATAATAACCCATGGCTTCAAAGAATATTTTCACAACACAGCATACTACTTTTTTTTCCTAGTTAACACAGCCTTCTTTCCTTTGCTCCTTGCCCCTTAGCAGACACAGACAAGATACAGTTGACAGAACACTTGAGCTGCTCGTTGCATTATAACATTTGTTGTATTTGGCTGTTTCATTTATGTCTTTGTATGGAAAATGCTGTAAAGGGCCATTAGAATGAATGAGAACTCAAGTCATACTTAGCTTCTTGCCAAGAGATAATCACAGTAAAAGAAATTGTCTTGTAAAATTTAGAGAAAAAAAATTCACTTCAGAAAACTTGTTGGCAAGAGGATCTCTGCTGTAATAAAGAAAAACTCCCACACTTACATAAGTATCAGAAAATGATAACTCTTCTGATAGATACCATTTTAGATGTGCTCATTTCAGTAGCTTACATCACTGTAATTGATAATCTTGGTGTCACCACGCCATTGACTGTGAATGCTCATCCCTCCTGTGCTTCATGGTCTATACTACCTCTTCTTTTTTTCATGGCTCCTCTTTCTGCCAATGAAACCATTGAAACTCCACTGTCATTTGGCTCAGATGGTTGATGATGAAGGTGTGTCATTTGTTGGGACAAGAAAGTCAAGAAAATTAGAGGAAACCTTCTCTTTAGTTAGTTGTATCAGGATCAATAATACTGTCCTCTTATTTTTTTCAGAGCTGTGTGTCAAGCATCTGTCAGAACATATTAGTCATGCAGTAGAGAGTATATATCCCTGTGTGCTTGTACACTGCCCTTCAGCAGTATGTGTCCTAGCAGAAAGTTAGAGGAAAAATCACTGAAGGAGAAAAAGAATTAAAATTAATGTCGATCATAGCCATAATAGCATCCGCTTGTATTAAGAAACAGGATAGAAAAGAGTATTACTTGCTGTCATAGGCTCTTCTGCATCATATATTTTCCCAGTAAATGTTGCACAAAATCATAATATTTATTTTTTTTTTAAATTGATGATGCATCTGTACTGATACATTACATTCATTGAAGGTAGACAAGTGGCTTCTGGGCACTTAACTGGCTCAAAACCTGTTTTATCAGTTCAAATTGTTAATAACAGTTCATGCACCTCTGGCTGTGGCATACAAATTATAGGAGCTTGTTTTGGGGGAGGAGGGAGGTTCATTGGCTGTTCACTCTTTTTTTGCCCACCAACACTTCTATCTCAGTAAGAAACAACACTGCTTAAGTAATGAGAAGCTCTTGTACCAAGAAATGGTTCCTTTTCTAATTAATACAGTATTCCAGCATCCCACCATTCTCACTAGAAAAGCTAGGCACATACACCTTGCATGCTACTCAAAACACAGTTAATTTTGGGTACCTGGTATTTGCAAGATTTGGACTGTCACACAATCCTTGCATCCTGATTACCCACAGAAAAGGAGTTGGCGAACAGAACAGCTCCATCTAAACCACTCTGACATTTTCTGTTGGAAAAAAATAAGAAGGAAGGTGCTTTGACAGGCAGTGAGCAAAGTTGTACAAGTTCCACAGTTTACATATATTGATTTTCAATACACAAAAATGCAAAGCATTAAAAGGCAGTGAAATAGAGATATCACACATAGTTATGTTTAAAGAGGAATGACTTTTTCACTTATATCAGTTGAGAGATTATTTCTACCTATTATGTATAAGTTAGAAAAATAGAATAGAATAGAAAGTAGAATAGAATTAACCAGGTTGGAAGAGACCTTTGAGATCACCGAGTACAATCTATCACACAACACTATCTAATCAATTAAACCATGGCACCAAGCACCCCATCCAGTCCCTTCTTAAACACCTCCAGTGATGGTGACTCCACCACCTCCCTGGGTAGCCCATTCCAATGGCAAATCACTCTTTCTATGAAGAACTTCTTCCTAACATCCAGCCTAAACCTCCCCTGGCACAGCTTGAGACTGTGTCCTCTTGTTCTGATGCTGGCTGCCTGGGAGAAGAATGTAAGCAAAAGCTCAAAGGAAAAAAAAAACCAGACATACACACACAAAAACACCCACCAAAAAAAAAACCCCAAAAGAGACAAAAATCAAGCTAACAAAAAACCAGAGGTGCATTTCTAAACATCTGAAAACAAATGAGTAATTGCAGTGATTAAAAACCAGAAAAACTGTTGTTTGAGTATTTGCAGTACTTTGCCATTGCTGTTTTTTGCATTATATGCTTGTTACTTGGATGCATGTTCTTTTTTATCTCCAGACCTTGAGCTTGGCAGTGCTTGTTCAAGCAATTGTCCTCACCTTCCACCTCATACAGCTTTTTCATGTTTTGCTACTGCATCATAGTTGTTTAGATGCTCATCATAGGATAGTAATTTTTCAGACCTATGTTTTCTGTCTTTTTAGGGGCTTTGAATATGTTTATACATCTTGTAAGCCTTATATTCTATGAAAAGTTCCAGATCAGATATAAAATTGAGATGTTTACAGTCAATGTCATGGTTGGACAGCCTTTTTGAGAGTCAATACAACAGGGCAGTTCAAGAAGGCAATAAACAAGAGTATGGTTTGTTGTTGTTTCTCTACCACTACCCAGTACAGCATTCTCAAATTCATCCTCTAGCTCATAATTTTCAACTACTTGATCTTAAGACTGTCCTGAAAGAAAGGACAAACTTCTGCATAATACCTCTGCACACTCATTTACACCCATTCAAATGTAGCTACCAGGTGACATTCTGTAAGCATAGGAAAGTATTTAATATCATTGCTTTTTTTTTCCTTAAAATTGTTGGTGACTTGAAAAGGTTAAGGGCTATGTAGAACCATCTATCTTTTGTATTTCCTTTAATCCATATCTGCTAAGGAGGAGGGGAATGGAAGGAAGGCACAAAAAGCTGCTAACTTTTCATTATTTTTCCCCTACAAAACTGAGAATCATTGAATGGTTGAAGTTGGAAGGGACTTCTGGAAGTCATCTTGTCCAAACTCTTTGCTGAGACAGAGTACTCACTATAAAGCTTGCAATTATTCTTTTATTGTGCCAGCAACTTAATATATATAATGTGATTCTGTAAGAGTACAAAGAAATTTTGTCACATCAAAGGACATACCATCATGTAACACTGGTCTGAATATATGAATGTTGAATACAAAGTAATAGCTGTAGCTTTCCATGTATAAAAGTGTACCTGCACACTCTGTGTACATGTATAGCTCATGGCTCTCTTCATGCTTGCTTCCCTTCAGAATATCTGATGTAGGCTCCTCAAAGGAATGCACTATGAATCTGCATTTCACAGGATCACAGGATGTTAGGGATTGGAAAGGTCCTTTGGAACCTCCCTCGATCTGCTGGACACACTCCTCTTAATGCACCCCAGGACTCCATTGGCCCTCTTGGCCAGAAGGGCACATTGCTGACCCATGGATAACTTGTCATTCACCAGGAGTCCCAGCTCTTTCTCCATGGGGCTGCTCTCTAGCAGATCACTTCCCAGCCTGTACTGGTGCAGTTTTTCATTCCTTCCCAGGTGTAAGACTCTGCACTTATCATTGTTGAACCTCACTAGGTTCCTCTTTGCCCGGGGTCCAGAAAATGTATCCAGATAATTCCAGTAGGAAATTCTGGTTGGCTTGTGAACGCTCTTCATTGTTGTTTCCCACTCAAATAATGATTCATGCCAAAATGTTTTATTACTTTATTACAAGTTAGAAATACAACTTACTGAATAAGTGAGTCCTTGAAATTTACCAGTATTGCTCATGATATTTATAGAAACTGAAATGATTCTTTTTTTCCAATTTCTGAAAGTTTCATAGTCTTATTTCTAGAAGCAGTTATTGATAAGCACTTATGTGTAGAAGTGGATGAATGAAGTGACTGGTTAAAGCTGGCAGTTTCCTTTATTGTAATGGCAAGATGGATCATATTATTTGTGACACAATCCACGGAGCAAAAAGCATATCATTTTAAAGTTTTTGACAAATTATAATTAAAACTCTTTCAGAGCTGTGGTAATTACACTGCTGGTTTTTCAAGCAATGTTTTAAAAGGCTTCAGTATCATTAGATTACTAAGTCAGCTATACAATACAATTTCACATGGCTTTGATACTGTAGATACATTCAGATAGGAGTTTTGTTAAAACAGCCTGGACAGGCATTAAGTGTACTTTAGTAGTAATGTGCATTAGTTCTACAACTGGCTTGCGTGAGCAGATAAACCAGTACAAAGTTCCAGGAAATCAAGAAATAAGACAATTAAGCTACTGATTAACTTCATTAAAAAAGAATTGTTTGTTTGTTTGTTTGTTTTTTCATTAGTATTACAAATCAACCATAGCACAGACACTTCTAAAACCTAGGACGAGCAAGACAGCCGTGCTTTTCACCCTGCCGCATTTCACAGGCTGCATTTCTGTCACACTTTGGTGTGTGGGAGAGAAAGGAGAGAAATGTTGAAAAAGTATTGCTAATCATAAGGACAGAATCATCAGACTTCCACATGTTGTGAAACACTTGTATGAACATTTGTATGGACAAGTGGATTGGAAGTAGGGAAAATAGGACTTGGGGAAAGTAGGGCAATAGTGAGAATGGGTAATGCTGAATGAAAAGGGAATTATCACCATAAAAAGATAGAAATATGTGTACCAGTCAAATACTTAGGTTTCAGATATCTCACCAATACCAATAAAATTAAAAATACTAGAAAAAGTCCTCCCCACACCCATGGCTAATAAATATGAATATCATTGTACAGGGGAGCAATATTGCTATTATAAACATTTCCTTCACACGTCAGTGAAATGATTGTGTATGCTTTTCTGTCACTGAATCGTTTGGGGTGGCAAGTTTGCCACCTCACAATATTCCAGTGACATTGGAAATGCTATTTACATGTACAATGTACATGTACACTGTAAAGACCTTTTCACACTGCATTCAAAAACAAAACAAACAAACAAAAACCAAACCACAACAAAACAACACCCGACCAACCAAACCCCCAACATAACCCACGCCTGAAAATACAACAGCAACAATACAATACTGGATCCCATTACAAATATGGATTAAAAGACTCTGGTTTTCTCCTCCACATTGTTTGGTGGTGAAGAAGTACAGAAGCAATAATTTCACTGTATAAGGTCTTTAGAACTGTACTCTATAGAATTTAGGTGTATAATACCTGTTGAAACATTTAAGCTTTACAATAAACTGGAATTAAATACCTATTTGAATCTTCCTGACAATTTGGACAGGTAAACAAAAATGACATTTGCACAGGAAGTCATCAAATGGGTGGATGGATGAAATAATTTCTGGAGGATGTATCAGTAGTATATAATATTTAACTGGGAATATTGGTGTTAAAAGAAAAGACAGAACATCTATTAATGTGAAACAACTTCCACCATTGCTGAGGGAGCAATGTGTAAATGATGCCTCAACAAGGCAACAAGGCTGGTGAGAGGCCTTGAGCACAAGCCTTATGGGAAGAGGCTGAGGGAGCTGGGGTTGTTTAGCCTGGAGAAGAGGAGGCTCAGGGGAGACCTTACTGCTGTCTACCTGAAGGGTGATTGTAGCCAAGAGGGAGTTGGTCTCTTCTCCCAGGCAACCAGCACCAGAACAAGAGGACACAGTCTCAAGTACCAGGGGAGGGTTAGGCTGGATGTTAGGAAGAAGTTCTTCATAGAAAGGGTGATTGGCCATTGGAACGTGCTGCCCAGGGAGGTGGTGGAGTCGCCATCACTGGAGGTGTTTAGGAAGAGACTGGATGTGCAAAATCCCAGCTCCACTCCCATGTGGAGTTTGCTCAGGGCATAGAGTCACAAAAGGCAATTGCCACTAGCCAATTTCTGACACCTTGAATTAGCTGGGTACATGAACATTATCAAGGTGACCTTGGTTTTTTCCCCGAGTTTATGGATCAGGTACAAGTCCTCTCCTTTAAAATGGTCATCTGCATTCACAAGTACAACAGTTATTCTGAGAAATTGCACTATTTGTTGTTCTTCTGAAAAATCACACTTCTGTTGCGCTTCTGAAAAAGTATTTGAAGCACTCTGTAATGTTACCAGCTTTTGTGGAAATGCCAACAGATTATTTCATCTGAGATTGTTGTGTACAATTAACTAGGAATCAACAGCAAGGAATATCAAGGGTGGAATATGTTTATTTTAAAAGTGTGTGAATTTATTTTCAAGGTGCAAGACCATACCAAATGAGTTCCTAACCTTGTAATAATTTAATAATATGCATAGTTTCCCCCATACTGATTTATTTCAGACCTGGTGTGTGCAAGTGTTTGCAGATGAGATATCTTGAATTAACTTCATTGAAGACTTTCTCATTCTACTTTAATTTTTAAAAATGACCTTTATAAGAATAAATCCTGTTTGGACACTTTTTAACCTTTCAGTAGTTCTGCTTTGCACCACTGCTAATTAATTGCATTTTAAATGTGGAAAATGGCAACTTATATCATCTATTATTATGTTGACTATATCAACTCTTTTTCTTAGCTTGCATACTGATACTTTCAGTCATGAAATGTTTGTTTGGTTTTGTTTTTTAAATGATGCCATTTACACTCTGTGACCATATTGGCATTTTGATAATGAGAAAATACTATATAGAAGAGATGTTTTCTGTGATTTTCATAACCACGTCATAAACATGCTTCATCTTGAGGACTGTTTATTTCCACTAATTTTTAAGTGGCTCATTACTGAACACCCTTTAGCCTCCTGGCCTACAGTTTAAAAGGTTTAAAAAATGCTGGTTTAGAGATTTAACACATCTAAGTGCTGGGCCACAATAACCCCATGCAGTGCTGCAGGCTAGGTTCAAGTTGCTGGAGAGCGGCCAGGCAGAAAGGGACCTGGGGGTACTGGTTGATAGTAGGCTGCCCATGAGACAGCAGTGTGCCCAGGTGGCCAAGAAGGCCAAGGCATCCTGGCCTGTATCAGGAATAGTGTGGCCAGCAGGAGCAGGGAAGTAATTCTGCCCCTGTACTCGGCTTAACCAGTGCCATACCTTGAGTCCTGTGTCCAGTTCTGGGCCCTTTAGTTTAGGAAAGAAGTTGACTTGCTGGAATGTGTTCAGAGAAGGGCAACAAAGCTGGGGAGGCGTTTGGAGCACAAGACCTACAAAGAGAAGCTGAGGGAGCTGGGGTTCCTTAGCCTGGAGAAGAGGAGGCTCAGGGGAGACCTTATTGCTGTCTACAGCTACCTGAAGGGAGGTTGTATCCAGGTGGGGCTTGGTCTCTTCTTCTGGGCAACCAGCACCAGAACAAGAGGACACAGTCTCAAGCTGCACCAGGGGAGGTTTAGGCTGGATGTTAGGAAGAAGTTCTTCACAGAAGAAGTGATTGGCCATTGGAATGGGCTGCCCAGGGAGGTGGTGGAGTCACCATCACTGGAGGTGTTTAGGAAGAGATTGGATGGGATGCTTGGTGCCATGGTTTAGTTGATTAGATGGTGTTGGATGATAGGTTGGACTTGATGATCTTTGAGGTCTTTTCCAACCTGGTTAATTCTATACTATTAATTTTATTAACAAATTTTATTTTTTTCTTTTCTTCAAGACACCCTTTTTAATGGTCTTGGACTTGGTGCTGTCATTGGCCTGGGAGTGGCAGTTCTTTTGTTAATCCTGGTTGTGACTGATGTCAGCTGCTTCTTTGTGCGACAATGTGGACTGTTGATGTGCATTACCAGGAGGATTTGTGGGAAAAAGAGTGGCTCAAGTGGAAAAAGTAAAGAACTGGAAGAAGGAAAGGCTGCTTACTTGTGAGTATTATCCACATATTTCAGGAAATTTGTTTAAAGAAACAATTGTCTCTCTAGCTTACATTGACTTTTTAGCTATTTTGTGGTGTGACAAAGGAAATTCATAAACTGTTAATATTACTTGGAAAAATGTTACTCTGAAATGTATAGAATTACTTGTGGTCAAGTGTTGCCTCAAAAGAAAAATGGATACAAAAAGGCTGTTATCATACCTCACTTCAAGATGACCTCTTTGTCCAGCTTGACACAAAGGAAATAAATCGTAATTCAGTAACTGTTATAGACACATATTTGGTCCATGAGGAGCACATAACATATCATTGAAAATTGATTTCTACAAATTATAGAATCACAGAATGGTAGGGGTTGGAAGAGATCACATAGTCCAACTCCCATGCTAACAAAGGTACACCTAGATCAGGTTGCAAAGGAACACATGGGTTCTGAAAGCATCTAGACAAGGAGGCTCCACAACCTCTCTGGGCAGACTATTCCAGTGCTCGTCACCCTCAAAGTAAATACTTTTTTCTTTCCTTAGGTTCAAGTATAACCTTCTCTGTCCTAGTTTGTGCCCATTGTCTTTTGCCTTATCACTGGACACCACTGAAAAGAGTACAGCCCTGTCCTCTACCCTTTAGATCCTTATATACATTGATAAGATCCCCTCTATTTTCCAGGCTAAAGAGCCTCAGGTCTCTCAGCCTCTTCTTGTAAGAGTGGTGCTCCGGTCCCCTTATGATTTCTGTGGCACTCCATTGGACTATCTCCAATATTTGCCCGTCTCTCTTGAACTGAGACAGTACTCCACATGTGGCAACAATCAATGATTGCTAAAGATAAATGAGAAATAAACAGTCCTGATCCTCACAAATACCATTGCATAATGACCACTACATCAGATAAGTGCAAATGAACTGATCATTTATGTGCAAATACATGCCCTTAAATGATAAGAGTGGAAAGTGAAATCTCTGGCAAAATAGATTATATATTGATTGCATGAAATAATTGGACTTTAAAGATCCACCATTTATGCAGTTTTCAGAAGGTTAGCTGGAGAGAGTTATTTGTGGGCCCTCATTTAAAGCAGTTCCATTTCTTTACTAAAAAAATGATGCTTCCTTTCATCATCATGTTTGCCTGATATACTTCTGATGCAGACACTGTAATTTTTGTGAAAATGCTGGTTTTGTGTGGTTTAAATAACTTTTGTTGGCCCAATTTGTGTGCTCCAGCTCTCCCAATAGTCAGGCCTTACAGGTAATTATCCTGCAGCTTCCCGGATCCCATCCTTCACTAGATGCCTGTAACACAGATCAGATTTTGTAGTCCTCATTATTCATCGGAGTATTTGGCTCCTTTGTTGTCTCTAGTAGAGGGGTAAGTGTCTTTTTGGGGTTTATTTATGGCTATTGGGATTCAGACCTTTCTTAGGTAGCTTTATGATATATCTTCAGTGAGTTCTTTTGGAAACAGCCCCACAGAACAAAACCAATCATAAGACGACACAAAACATACATCAAATAATGTTTCTGAAAAAAAATTATGTCATGAAAGAGCCATTTCCTAATTCTCTACATCTTACAGTAAGAGAAGGAATAATAGCATGTCTTCTATTGTGTGAAGCCTGCATGTCCAGGTCAATATAATCAAGATGTGAAGCTTCTGGCTCTGACTCAGCTGTCATTTCCTATTGAGCACTGCACTTCACTTTATGCTTTAATTTCCCATTCAAGACATGACCAAGTATGAATTGGTGTACAGGCCCTCCTGAATAGGAAGACCTCAGGGAGCTTAAGTTGCAAATGTCACTTGACAGAGGTTTATACCTTGCTAAAAACATAGCGTACCCAAATGCCATTCCATGCTGTCTTAGGAAAGTATAAAGCTGGTCACTTAATATTAATTCCTTGTTTTGCAAGAACAACTATCTTATTTAATTACATTTCCTTCCTTCTTGGGGTGATCTTCAGTCAATCAGATCTTAAAATATTTGGGACAGTTCTTATTTTAGCTCGTTCTCTGCATAAATAAACTGTCAGGCTAAAATTTCAAAGCTGGCTTGAGGAGTCACAGTTTGAATGTATTTGATGCTAAGTGCCACTCCCCAAAAGACACTGACATTTCCCTGTTTTAAATGTCAGTCCAGGTTTTGGATTTGGGAGTGGGTTTATGGTATAGTTTTTTGTTATTTTTTGATTGTAGGATATGTATAGTGGATGATACATGCATATAACATACACATAGCAAATGGGAACAGAAATTACATAATGCATTTCATACAGATCATTTCCCCTTCTATGGAATTCTTAATTCTTACATTGTTTGTGCCTTCTGTACAGATCAATTCTCCAAACCTATGTGAATTCTGTTAATGAGTAACATTATATTAGACATTGGGTCTTGCTGCAAGGTATGTTCATCTTTAAGATTGCAGATGTACGGGCAAACCAGGTGGAATTCAGAACTCCCTCCACAAGTCCTAGTATGGTACATAATCTTCTCATAGGTATGAAGTAGCCATGACAGATGTTATGCTGTGTTATGGGCAACCTGTACCAGAGTTCCAGCACCCTCATAGTAAAGAACTTCTTCCTATAGTCCAATCTAAATCTATCTTTTTCTAGTTGCCCCTCATCCTGTTGCTACATGCTTTTGTAAACAGTCCCTCCCCAGCTTTCTTGAAGGACCCCTTCAAGTACTGGAAGGCTGCTATAAGGTCTCCCTGGAACCTTCTCTTCTCCAGGATGAACAACCCCAAATTCTCTCAGACTCTGCTTTTTGTGATTCATTCTATGATTATGTGCATCATCTGCAGAAATGAGCATTGTATACATTTGTGCATCTTAAAGTACATTTTAATTTGCAGGGGTGAATAGCACATGCATTTAAAAAAAGGCAGCCACAGAATATTTTAGACTTCAACCTATTAATTTTCCCCTAGTCAGCTTCTTGACTACTCAGTTACCTGTGCTACACTTTTTATTATTCTACAAAGATTTTCCTTGAGAATACCTACCAGAGGATGGTAGCATTTTCCAGGTACTTCCTGAATAGATGGATTGGTATAGTTGTAACAACCTATTCTACAATTAACTTGTTAGGGAAATTATGTAAATCTGAGATACTAATTATACAAGGGTTTAACTAGGTCTTTGCTACAGCATGTGCCAGTCTGACTGTTCTCTAGAACATCACAAATCCAGAAAACAGCCCATTAAATCTAAAACTGATTATCTATTTGTAACTGAGTTCCTCTGTGTTTTCAGAATGCAGCTGATGAAGTTTCAGGGTATGATTCCTGACCTGAAAACAGGAATAGAGTTGAAATATTCAGAGAGGAATGTCAAATTGAAATAGCAAATGTAGCTTGAATATTGTTTGAGCTATCTTTGAGAGTAAAAGTATAGGCAAGTTATTTAGTACTAACATTGTTACTACTACTACAGCAGTGAACAGCTGTTTCCACGTGGGAGTGTTTAAGGCTAGGCTGGATGAGACTTTGAGCGACCTGGTCTAGTAGGTGTCCCTGACCATGGCAGGGGGTTGGAACCAGGTGATGTTTAAGGTCTTATCCAACTCAAGCCATTTCATGATTCTGTGATATCATGGCCATATTATTAACAGTAGCCATGAAAAGCAGAACTTGGGAATACTGGTGGATGAAAGCTGGATACTAGCCAGCAATGTGCTCTCACAGCCCAGGCAGCCAACAGTATCCTGAACTACATCAAAAGAAGCATGGTCAGCAGGTAAAGGGAGATTATTCTTCCCCTCTACTGTTCTCTGGCAAGACCTCACCTGGAGCAGTATATACAGCTCCGGAGTCCTCAGTGCAGGAAGGACATAGATCTGTTGGAGCAAGTCTGGAGGAGTGCCACAAAAATTATCAGAGGGCTCCAGTACCTCCCCTATGAAGAACAGCTATGACATTAGGAGTTGTTTGTCTTGGATAAGGGAAGGCTCCAGGGAGACTTTATTGTGGTGTTTGAATGCTTCAAGGGAGATTATAAGAAAGATGAGGGCCTGTTGAATGGGACAAAGGATAATGTTTTTAAAGTGAAAGAGAGTAGATTCAGACTACATTAAAGGAAGAAATCTTTTGTGATGAGACCAGTGAAACACTGGAATGGGTTGCCCAGACAGATGGGAGGTGCTCTGGAAACATTCCAGGCCAGGTTGGATGGTGCTCTGAGCAACCTATTCTAGTTGACAGTGTCCCTGCTTATTGAAGGAGGGTTGGGCTAGGTGGCCTTTAAAGGTCCCTTCCAACCCAAACCATTCTCGGTGATTATCAACAAAACTCATTGATGTATCTTCCTTTCAATCATTGTCCACTTAGCTTGAAGGTCGTTCATTTACTTACATGTGAGACTAGCATTTGTTTCTAAAATTGAAATATGATGCAGAAACAAAGACTTTATTCTGCCCGTGTGAACAGAAAGGTCTAGATTCTTACAGCACAAGGGCTCTCCCCTCTTCTGTCAGCTGAGGTAGTCACAATTTGTGCATTTTGACGTAAAATCTCTTTACACTAAAAAAAATGTTGCAAGCATGACTAGGCATCGAGTCCTGTAGAAAGGTTTACATCTATTCCCATGAAGAGGCCATCATCTTAATGCCATCATCATCTTATTTAGTCATAAACAAAATGCTCTTTTGAGATGCTAATCCATGATGTTTTCAGAGTTATGTAAGTAACCATGGATACAGGATGCTTTGAAGACTTCAAGGAACTGGGAGCATGCTGTTAAATGTGTCTCAGTGGTGTTAGTCACTGATAATTAGTTCTGCATTTTATTTGCTGACTTTCAAGAGCAGGGAACTTGGTAATTAGTCATGTGCAATTGTGTGGTTGTTATGATGATGTGAGACTAAGAATCTTTTAATAATTTTTAGGAAAGATGGATCAAAAGAGCCAATAGTGGAAATGAGAACAGAGGATGAAAGAATTACCAGTCATGAAGATGGGAGTCCAGTAAATGAGCCAAATGAGACAACTCCACTCACAGAACCCGAGTAAGTAGCCTGACATCCCACGGAGTTTCACACGAGCTCCTCCTGGCTATGAGGACAGGCTGGCCTTCCCACACTCCGGGTGGGAGACACAGAGCATCACCAGAGTAGTGTGCTGTGACAAGGTGTGGGGTTTTTTTATTTAACAATAATTGGTCTCTAACATGGTGCCTCACAATGGCTGAGGTTGTCACTAGACATTTTGCTTGTTTTGACCCATAGTACAACCACATCTGGGTGTTATCCAACCCCATGGCAACCCCATGGCAGCAGCAGCCCTGTCGCATATTTTTACTCTACCACCTGTATGAAGGTTGTTGAGTATCCAGAAAAATTTTCTGGCCTTCTCTGCTGTCCTGACTCCTGAGGAGTTCCTCCTGTGCTCTGGATGCAAACAGACCTCACTCCAGGGCAGGGTGGTGCAGGTAGCACTTCCTGCCCTGCCATCTCCATCCCACTGGTCCTCCTGACCAGGGAACAGGAACCCTACATCAGCTCTAGCCTCAGCAGCAACTTGTACGCAACCCTGGCCCTGATGGGACATGGATGTGGTGGTGTTGGTTTGATGATTGGACTTGGTGATCTTAGAGGTCTTTACCAGCAAAAACAATTCTATGATTCCATAGACTCACACTGTGCTGCTGCCCCCCTGCTGTATTTAGGAGTTCAATGGTGAGGGAAGGTCTCTGCCTTCACTCTTTGGTTCTCAGGCTGCCCCTGATGCTCCCCTGCCAGTAGTGGCTACCTCCAAACCCCATGGGGAGCCAAAATCAGCATAGGCAGGTTATAGTCCTATTGCTTTCTCTCAACCATGGCATCTGCAGTCACCTCAACCCTCTGCAGTGGTGGCTGAGCATCAGTACAAGGATTTTTCTCAGTCAGTTGCAGCTGATCTTTACCACCTACTCACCAGTTATTAATCACGCCGCAAGAATCTTCTGACTGTCTGAAATGGCCTTCAACTGAGTCACTCATACATCCCCACACGCATCCTGTATGTGAGGCACAATGATCCCATGTGCCAGAAGCCCAGCTCTCCACGGAGCAGTCCCTGCCTGCTTTCATTCACGCTCAATATATCCATCCATATGGTGTAATTCGATAGAGAGTGCTGAAGTGCAGCCACTTTGCTTAGCTCCCACATGCTCTCTTCCCATCCCTGCAAGGTGCTCATAACAGAAACTGCAGTGGTTCTCACCCAGGCTTGCAGGCTCTAGCTGCCTTCTGAGTCATTGTCATGGTTATTAATAATGAATTATGAAACATTAATAATAATATTTATTATTATTTATTAATAAAAAGTTAATAACTTTTAAACTCTGTGTACATACATATATATATATATATGCAGATTGTAGTGAATAGTCATGGATGTAATCCCATCTATGGGTACAGTTTAACAATTTTGAGCCAAATTAGAAAAATATGAAACAGTTATCCAATAAGAGAACTAGGGTGCAGTCTGCCATTTGCTCACCAGGTGACCTCGACAAGACACCTGGCAGCTGAATACACTGGTGAGGCTAGGTGTCAGGCACATACAATTTTAAAGGAACCTTTCAAAGAGACTTAAACCAATTTTTCCTCTAAAATTGTAACTGTGGGCATACTGGGATGCTGCTTAGTAATCCCTAGGTTACAATACCACGCAGGCTAAAGCAGGGGAACTTTAAACAGAACCAAAACTGGTGTTAAACATGTGAACAGTGAAAAAGATACCATTTCACTGATGAAGGCTTGTTGCTTAGCTGGTTGATAAGCTGGTTGCTGCTGAGGTTTCAGGGACTTGTCGAGGCTGTGGCTGGCTCCAAGGGTGGTCCATTCCAGACACAATGAAGGCAACTTTCTCCCACTACTGCGGAGGTGTGGAGTGGGCTCCACAGTGATGTGCTGGAGGCTGGTTCACCTGGAACAGGCTCTCAGGTGCTTCCCTCAGTGCTGGCAGCACTGCAGAGTCTGGAGGATGCTGTGGGGGAGCAGTTCCCCTGTTTTCACTGGATACAATGTCTGATTGCAGAGAACGGCAGGCTTCCCACGGCTTCCAGACAGCCTATGAGGCTGTCTGGTAAACTCTCATGCAATCCCAGGAGGACATGGATGGTCATCTGGATTTCCCTGGTGCTTGGCTCACAGGGCTGTGGAGTGGTGGGTGGCAGCTTCTTCTGCAATTTAGCAGCCAGCACAGGAAATCTGGGCACAGTTCTGGCTTTTGCAAGTGGCATATGAAGGGCAGTTTTGGCTTGCAGGTCTGCAGTTTTTATGCTTGCAGCAGACATGGTTAGAACTGCTGAAAGGGATTCAGGCAAGTTCTCCCTGGGGCTTGGCTTTGCTAAGGGAGCTCTGTCCCTTCAGGGCATGGTTAGGTAGCTTCTTCCTACAGGCAGGACTGCAGATACAATGCTAAGGTGACTGTAGTTTCTGCGCAGTTTATGCCAAGGACTATTTGCTGTTTCTGGGTAAACTGAGGCACGACAGCACTGCCCAAGCAGCAAGGCTTCTCTCTGGACTGCAGACAAAGGCAGAACATGTGCAAAAGAGCAAAAAAGTAAAAGAGCAAGTTGTTTACGGATTGGGTAATATTTATAATTTGCTTGAGGCTTGAATTTAGCCAATAGTCAAATGCTTGGTAAACTCATCATTAGCCAATGGCAAAGCATATGGTCAGAACATGCCAATACTTGGAAGAAGCACAAGCACAGCACAAGAATCCCATAAGGTGTGCATGTACTGTTGTTTACCTCAACAAGGCAGGCTGGGTTGTTTACCCAGGCTTGTTGATGCCTGGCCCTTTGTTTTCTCAGCTCCAGGCTGAGTAGCCACTCCCAAAGGGGGGAAGCATGGTTGGAGCAAAATACATAGGGAAATGTTTTGGCAGTATTTTGGGCATAATTCTGGGCACAATGCACCTTTAACCACAGTCATGGGAACCAACCTTAGGCTTAGGGATGCCAGATGATGGCAGTCAGGTCTTCTCTGTGTGGTGCTGCAGCCCCTAAACCAGATTATACTGGATGGAATGGCTGGCATTTATATATAAAATATATTTTCCAAAACCTGTGTGGGGCATGAAGTAACATTTGTGACAGAGCACAACCATGTTGGTATTCCACTAAGATTGCTTTTACAATGAGAGTTTCTTATAGGCTTTTTGTTCCAAAAATTTAGTTTGAAGGGAAACTAATACCTAACAAAGGTGATGACAGTATTGTTGATATATTTGAGAGCTTACATAGTGGTCTTGAAGAACATGAACTGATTCTCAAGAGTTTCATTTCTGAGCCTCAAAAGCTTATTGATTTGAAATTGTTAAAGAAAGCGTGAAGTTTCTTTGGTTTGAACCCAAAGCTTTTCATGTGTTGTGAACATCATCTTCATGAGATCTTAAAGTTGTCAGGGCTATGAAGACACTTCTGTAGTAAATATAGAAACTGTCTTGTTGATTATTTGATGAAACCACAGTTGTTTTTTGAAAGGAGATGTTCTTATAAAAGAGTCTTTTTCTCTTTCTGACAAGCCAACAAAATTGCCTTCCTTGCCATTATCTAGAACTTCAGAAGACAAAGCTTTAATACGAAAAAGCCTGTGTTACTGGTTGGCATTGGCATTTGTAGTAAATGGGGGGGAGGGGGAGAGTGTTAAGTAACTGCACTTCAAGCTGCATGCTTCCTTAAAGATCCTGTACCTGAAGACTTCAAACTTGTGTTAATGAAATAATTATGGAATTTGTTGGATGACTAGTGACATGTTTGCTCTTCATGTTAGCATTTATAATGAGGATCACTGTAGAGAACTCATAGATACCTAAAGAGGAAGGGGAGTGTAGTTGTAAATATTGTATTAAGTCCAGCTGACCTTGGATGTCTTAGTGAGATGGCACCAGGGCCACATTTTTCATGCTTCAAGACTATTTGTAGCCCCAGATCATGCAAATAAAAATGATACACATCTAGCAAGGGACGTGATACCGGAAAATATTCAGTTCAGTTCTTTCTGCTTGTCTCTGTTGTTAGAACAACTAACAGCAGTGAAATATGAGAAAGTTAAAATAAAGTTTTATTGTCTTAGATGAGGGGGGAAGAATCAGTCACTAGTGGCAATAAAAAATAACTACATCATCATGCAATCAAGACAACTGAAGGGGCCCTCATAGTAGGGGAACATGGAAAGACCTTCTACACAGACGCAGGTCATAACTGATGAAACACAGAACCAGTATAAAGTACAGGTGAGATGCTAGTAAACAAAAGGAGGGTGTAAGAAGCTACAATTAAGTCTCTCAGTAGGAAAACCACAAAATCACAGTCAACAACAGGTGCTCTTAGCCAGAAAGGCACACACTGCATAGGGCAAGGACAACCAGCAGGGATCTTCAAGGGAAAAGCTTAACTTGAAGGAAGGAACAATTTCAAAGACATTCCAGGCAAGCAATTTTCATACAAGGTGGGATACATTCTGAATAATTATGGCTCTCTTAAAGGTGTACAAAACAACTCTTCAGTTCAAATTATTTGAATCATTTTGAATAATATCAAATTACACTCAAAATCTTAAAGGCTTCTCTGGAGATTTTCAAGACCTATCTGGATGTGTTCCTGTGTGACCTGTGCTAGATTCTATGGTCTTGCCCTGACAGGGGGGTTGGACTTGATGATCTTCAAAAGCCTCTTCCAACCCCTAACATCCTGTGATCCTGTGGATGCAATTTAAGCATTGCTCTTAATTCCACTCCTCCAAAAGCAGTTTATTTAACTTTCCAGATAGTAGATTGTCTATTACCCAGTTTTCACTTTGACTAAATATTTTTTTCTGCACTATCTCTTGACAAGTTACTCTGCTTTATATAAAACCAGATTGAATTAGGTCTTTTTATCAATACTAGTTAAGTGCTTTGCAGTAACAGTCCTTTAACACAAGTGCCTGCCTACCTAAAACACATCTCATGAGCTGCGCTTCCTCTGCTCCAGTGTTTTACTCTCTTTCAAAAAAATAGATTTGTGTTGATTTTACTATTTCTGGAATTATTTATTATGATTGATTTCATTATATCAGGAACCATTTTGTGGGCAAAAATCTGTTTCCTTTGGGTGTGCCATGTGAAACAGGCAATTAGTGGATACCTCCCTCTGCACTCAAATCCAGACAGCTGATATGTGTCCCACATATTTTCTTGTAATAGAACAAGTTAATCTGCTCTTTGATTTCTCTTAAATATAGATTTCACTCATTGTTTAACCCTCCAGATAAATAACATCTTTCATAGTTCATTGTAGACAGCCTTGATTTCATATGACTGGGAATTTAAATACTGCTTTGTTTTATTTGTTGTTAGTAAACACTGTTGTTATAAGACATCCTTGAGGGATTCCTCAGACAGGTTTTGATCAATGTATTGCTCTTTGGAATATCAAAGCAATCACAGTGGAAGTTAACTGAAATATTTCATAGTTGTTATGAATGAAAAAAGGCAGGTACATACTATTCCCTAGTTAAAAAACAAGAAAGCGAACCCAAACTGAAATTACAATTAGCAGCTATTAAGCCCAGGAAACATTATTATAGGAACATGTGAGTAAACCATATGCATGTTTAACAGCTATATTTTTGACAGCTAACTACTGGCACTAGGGAATACATGATTTTCAAGACCTTTTTGAATAAAATATGGGTTTTGTGTTCACCATAAAGTAAGGGTGAGTATGCTTTTGCCATTGGAATTAAGGATTATAAAATTTCAGAGTTTTTACTAAGTTATTCTTAAAAGAGATGTAAGTTATTATAACAGCTAGCTTGTGTGATATAGCAAAAATACATTGTGTAAGTGTCTAAGTAATAAAATAATTTCCATTTCCTCCTTGTGCTGTAAGTAGTTCTTTCCTTTAACTAGGGTGAGTCAAGGGAGGTTCTTCCCCTCTACTCTGTCTAGTGAGACCGCATCAGAATATTCTGTCCAGTTCTGGGCTCCCCAGTACAAAAGGGATGTACTGGAGCCTCTGTCTTATGAGGAGAGGCTGAGACCTGTGGTCATTTAGTCTGGATAAGAGAAGACTGAGAGGGGATCTTAATAATGTTAACAAATATCTGAAGGGTGGTGTCAAGAAGAAGGTAATAGTATCTTTTTAGTGGTGTTCTGTGGTAGGACAAGGGGCAATGGATAGAAGCTGGAACACGGGAAGTTTCACCTGAACATAAGGAAAAACTTCTTTACTGTAAGGGTGATGGAGCACTGGAACAGGTTTCAACAACAACCCACGATTCTTTTGCATACAATTAAATATACATATAGAAGCAGCTATTAAATAAAATAATACTTCAGATTCAGCAACAGGCTTGACAGTTTTTCACAGTGGCCTAGGGAACATATACCTCTGTATGCATTTTGGACAGGTTGCACATTCTTGTCATGTGCCATTTAGCTTTTTCTGGATTTAAAGAAATGTGAAGAGTTAATATGAATGTATTTAAAAGTAAATAACCTCAGTACTCCAGTTCTGGGCCCCTCAGTTTAGGAAGGATGTTGACTTGCTGGAACGAGTCCAGAGAAGAGCAACAAAGTTGGTGAGGGGTTTGGAACATAAGCCCTACGAGGAGAGGCTGAGGGAGCTGGGGTTGCTTAGCCTGGAGAAGAGGAGACTCAAGGGTGACCTTATTACTCTCTACAACTACCTGAAGGGAGGTTGTAGACAGACGGATGTTGGTCTCTTCTCCCAGGCAAGCAGTACCAGAACAAGAGGACACAGTCTCAGGCTGCGCCAGGGGAGGTTCAGGCTGGACGTTAGAAAAAAGTTCTATACAGAAAGAGTGATTGCACATTGGAATGGGCTGCCTGGGGAGGTGGTGGAGTCGCCATCACTGGAGGTTTTTAGGAGAAGACTTGACGGGGTGCTTGGTGCCGTGGGTTAGTTGCTTGGGCGGTGTTGGATTGGTTGATGGGTTGGACGCGATGATCTTGAAGGTCTCTTCCAACCTGGTTTATTCTATGTATTCTATGTATACTCATAATACATGCATTATACTTTATATTCAATTAACTGTGTTTTCAGAAACACTTTGAACTTTACACATGTTGTAGCCTTAAACTACAGATGATGTATTATTTAGGTGTTACTATGATTCCTCTTTTCTTCCGATAGGAAGCTGCCACTAAAGGAGGAAAATGGGAAAGAAGCTTTAAATCCAGAAACCATAGAAATCAAAGTTGCTAATGACATCATCCCATCAAAAGAAGATGACAGCAAAGCATAATAAGATAAACTACAGTTGTCTGGATAATGCATTTGGATTGAAGTAACCATGTGACCAAAACTTTACAGCTGACCTTAATTTCTTGGGAAACGTAAGCTTGGAATACTTAGTACCTGTGTGCATATGATGAAATGGTTTCTGTCTACAATTCCTTTTGCTATTTTTGTTAATGGTTTTAGTATGTAGTTTTGCTGACACCAAGTCCCATGGTATAAATTTGAAAAATCTGCAGAATAAGAACTGTAAGTTATTATATGACAAAGTTTATCCATTTAGAGTAGTTACATAAGCACCCCTAACAACACACACCGCATCAGGTCTCTCCAGATTTTACAGTGCAAGCTACATGCATAAAGTGGCATACATTAATGCATTGTTTCTGTTTATAATCAAACAAAAATTTAGATTGTTTTAAAAAAACCCAAACCACCCAGTATCAGTATAATGTTGAAGACCTTAGCACTGGCAGACACTCACTAGTAATTCCAACAGTGGCTGTAACTTGAAGGAAAAAAACAAAGGACACCCTTCAACATAGAGCCAGCTCCACCTGCAGTTTCACCTGGGTTCTTGGGTAAAATAAAATTTGATAACCATGATGTACAGATTTAAATGAAATTGGCTAAATATTTCATAGCAGTATATTTGACCTCATCCTGACTACATGAGTGTGATTCTGAAAGCCTCCAGGATTTTTAGTGCTTCAGGTTTTTCATTATGAAAGTTTTGAACATTGCATATGAACTAAAATGCAGCAAAACTGTGAAAAGAAAACTGTAGTCTTGGCCTCAAATGAGACCTCACAATAAACAAAATCTCAAATTGTTTGTCCCAGCATATTTATACATACAGAATATTTGTCCTCCTTCTAGTTCTAGTAATTAGGTCAAGGAAAAAAAGCTGCATTTCAGCGTAGTAGGTAGATTTTCTCCACAAATCGGTACATGAAATATTAAAAGCTGACCTTACTGAAGTATCACTTATCTCATACCCTTTGTCTTAATAAAACTCATTAGAACAGATGGAAAGGACGATTGTGGCTGAACAGTTATGAACAGTTCTAAATTATTAATTAACGGCATCTTGTAATAGGCCAAATATATTTTTTCTTGCTGAGCCTTGCTTAAGGTAATCCTTCTTATTATTCTGGTTAACATGCACCACTCTGAAATGGGACTGATTTATTTGATGTGAAATTTATTATGATTGATTTAATCATCCAGCTAATTGGAGCAATATATTTTGTTTCATTTCCAGTATAATTTATCCACACCTACCAAACTCTTCAAAGTCTTGCTTTGGAAGAAGTATATAAACCATATAGTAAACTACAGTGAAAAATTCTACTTGTCAGCAGAACATTGTAGAATACCTTGTGGGTGTCTGTTTCTTCTGCCTAGTAACAAGTGATAGAACTAGAGGAAATGGCCTCAAGTTGCACCAGGAGAGCTTTAGGTTGCATATTAGAAGAAACTTCTTCACTGAGAGGGTTCTCAAACACTGGAATAGGGTCACCAGGGAGTCAGGTGGCTGAATAATCATCCCTGGAGCTGTTTAAAAGACACATAGATGTGGTACTAGGGAACTTGGTTTATCACCAGACTTAGCAGAGTTAGATAATAGTTGTGCTTGATCATCAACCAAAACAGTTCTCTAATTCTGATTTTCCACATCTAAGTCATACCTGAGGTTTAAGTGTAGCTTTACTCAGCAAATTACATCCTGTCCACACTATGTCTGAAATTTGCTCATATTTGAAGTCCTTATACTTCCTAGTTTCTCAGAGGATGACATCAACCCTTAGCTGATATTTTTTTCTCATCACAAAGTGTTTGACTTTTAAGCATAAAACGAAAGTGAAATGTAAAAGGGCATCATTAAATTTGAGGAAAATAGCAGGATAGCTTTCTTGTTAACCCAAGCATTCACATTTAAAAGATCTGTAAAGAATATATTTAATTCATAGATCTTTCTTATTTTTCAAAACCAAGTGATTTTGTGGGGGTTTATATTGCAAGTTTTCCTTAATTTTGGAAATACCGACAACGAACCAAGTAGTTGAGGACATAAGCAGACTGCTGATGTGGTTAAGATAAGAGGCCAACTTCCCCAAAAAACCGTTACCAAAGTGAAAAGAATGGGCAAGAGGATATAGCAATGTGTGGTGAAAACAATGAAGGACACTCATTTAAAACTTCTGTGGAGAAACTTCTTTAAATGCTAAAGAATTGCTTTTGGGTGAAGAAAAGATGAAGACGTTCTTTCACTGTTGCTCCCATGTACTCAACAGGCAGTACTACCAAATAGTTTCTTGTCCATTTAATTTCTGTTCTGTTTCTTTCTTAATACACAGTGTGCTGGGCTGCCCTCTAACCTATAATTAAAAGAATCAGTTGTCTCATTTATGTATATGAATATATATATTTTTTCTATGAAGTATATATCTGTAGCTGCGCTTTCTACTTCTGCCAAAATGCAGGGAAGGGACCTGGAAAATTCCAGCAGTTGAAAATAATAATGTGGTTGATGTGGCTTGAACATCTGCAGCCCATCATCTCATGCACTATTTTGACCAGGATGCAGGTTTAGGAAACATTCCTGCAGATGTAGGAAACATTCTCTCCTACTTGCCATCACAAAGTCTGGTGGTGCCATGCACATTTACATAAGTCAAGCTTCACTCGGCAAAGGGTGCTTTTCCTGAAGCCAGAATGATTATTTGCACAAAAAGTTTCCTATAAAATGTGGGCTGAGCTAACAGTGCTCAGGCTCAAATATACAGGCATTTCAAATTGTAGTATTTCTTACCAGTGCTTGCACAAAACCACTTCATGGCCTAATAGCTCTATTTTCGTTGTTGATGTTGCTTGGTTTTCCTTTGTTTGGTTAGTTATTTTTTTCCCCACCTGGCCTCAAATTACAATGTACAGAGACTGGAGAATTTAAAAGGTCTTATCAGCACATATATTATTAATATCTGTTTGCTAGTCTTTACCAGTAAAATAGACTTCAAAAGCTATTTCCAGGAGTATTTATTTTCTTCCTGCTGTTAAGTCTCTTGCCAGTTGGGTTATATGAGGGCTGAGAATTACAGTTCTAAATTACTTACAGCCTGTTTCAAGCATACCTTTTGGTCTGTGTGTTAATAGGTAATTAATCTCTTGGGCTTTGACTCTGTGCTGTGCAGGAGAAAGCCAAAGTGTAACTATGAAAAAAATTCTTAATAACACTGATATTTGCAAATATTTCCAAATGAGGGACAGCATATAGGAATTTGTAAGATATATGTAGATCTGGAATAACACAATTTATTTTCTTTTCTTATTCTAGACTAAACAGGAAAAAAAAAAAAACAGGTATCTGTATAAATGTCACTTTTACTGTCTAAAAGTAATTTTAAGTGTTAGTATGAAATGTCAGAAGAGTTGACAAAATATAACTATTTGTAAGATGATATGAGTTGTTACACTAACATACTCCGGGGATGAGAGCAGGAGGAGCCTTTGAGGTGATCCATGATACAGAATGTGGCAGTGACAATCTCTATTCAACAAAAAATAAGGAGTAAAATTAATTAAAATTACTTAGACCTTCTTGATTATTTTATTATTTTTTTTAAGTGGACCTGCATTCTGATTTGCCACAACAGTAATGAGTTTAATGTTTTACAGTTTAGTATCCAAATATACTCTTGAAGAGGTTTTTTTCTGGTTTGTTTGCTTATTTGTTTCGGTTTGGGTTTTAGTGTTGGGGTTTTTTTTTTCTTCAAAGGTTTTTTTGTGGTTGCAAAAATATTTACTATTCTAGTGATGCTAATGCCTAATGTGACAAATATTAATTTATTTAGGCTGCAGTCCTGCAAGAAACTTTGTGTGGCTGACCCCACCCTCATACGGCATCCCACTGACAGTGGGAGTCTGTGTGAGCAGGAGGATGGATGTACTTTCCTAGGAGAGCTTGCAGGATTGGGCTTATTTTCTATCTCTTCATAGATATATACAGCGTAGTTCCACAGTGACAGTCATCTACAAGGCTGTTTGACAATAGTCCCTGGTATAGTAAATTCCACCTGCTGTCTTCAGCCTCTGCATTGATGTTCATCCAAAAAAAAAAAAAGTTCCTTCTTTTTTTATGATGGTAATTATTTATTTAAGTGCAAATCATCAAACTGTAGTATAATAATCATGGAATTTTTCTGTTTCCTAGAATGGATAATGGAAATGTATTTGTGCCTTTTGATAGCATGCCACTTTGCTTTATTAAAGAAAAATCTTCAATAATTTGTCTACAAAGCCTGTTTAAAGTATTTGAAAGCTTTACCTTACATATGTTTCTGTTCAGATATGCTCAAATACTGATCTAAATTCAACTGGAGATAATATTTCAAGTCACTTAAAAATTTTAAACACAAGATTTGCAAAACTCTATTGAGATCACAATTCTAGTGAGGGTCATAGTGGGTATGCTACTGCTGAAAATAGTAGAGCACGTGGGGGGTGTGTATGGGTGTGCTGACCAAGTTGAAGAGTCAGAAAGTCTCCTTAGTTCTGTTTGGATACTTAGACCTAAAATGTTTGCTCCTTTTCTCAAATCTGAAAGCTGATGTGGAAAATCTTCCCACCATTTAATCTCTGGAGTAAAACTGCTGTGAATATTTGTTTCACAGTCATTTGTGGCCTCACCATCTCTGTGTAAGTTGTCATAGGAAGTAATATCTTTGTAGAGTGATTGTTGTGTCTACTGGATGACGTTTACTCCTGATTAAAAGGCCTCCAAAAAGACTATTTGCTGAAAAAGCTCAACACCCCACTTACAAATTGATTTGTGGAGGGGTTGCTGAAAGCACTGCAAGAGGGGCCACTGTACAATCCAAATCTCACTGGGATTTAAGACACAAACTGAATTCAATGGGTCCTGAATGTAATCTATCCATCTTAGCAAGGCTCTACATGTCCTTGGCTGATTGAGTCACTTTTGTGAATTGGACTTCCATGTGTAAAGTGGAACTTAAATGTCCTGTCAGGCTCTTGGTAACTTTTGCACAGAGGAAGCCTTTCCTGTCAGGAGTTTGTACTGATCAGGAACCACTGATAAAATTATCTCATAGCAGTTTTATTACTGTATACCCAGAAATGGGAGAAACAAAACATCTCTCTAAATAATAAATTGTGACTGGGATGCTTCCTCAGGTGAAGATGAAAACATCCCAAGAAGTGATGTTCTTTCTTAAATCCCTTTGTTTCAGGTACTTGTGCTGATCAATGCAAAGCTACCATGCTTAAAGAAATATTTTATTTTTTTTAAATCCACCCCATTTTTCAGATTTTTTTTTTTTTTCCATTTCCTGGAGTAGCCAATCCACTCACTAAGTTCAAACTGATCTTCACTATTTCCACTACATATATCAATGTGTTCTTACATGATTTTATTTGAACCTGAGCCAAAAAGAAGCCTTTCTGTTACAAATTTAGCTTTGGATCAGGTTCTGAGAAGTCAGAGTCTGTCTTTCCTTGTAACAGGCATTGCAATCCTCAGATTTGACTTTTCAACTTGAACATTTTGCTATTTTTAGTCCAGAGAAATGAAATAAATACTTTTTTGCCAAATTTGTATTGGCAGTTTTTAAGTCACAGGTGAGATTGGGAGCGGGCAAGATGACCAGATACAGTGCTGACAGAATTCAGGGAAGCCGTTACCAGAGAGAATAGAGAGAGGGTTCTGATGCTGGGGTCTTTTCTACCTAGCAGTGGCAAGAGAAATGGGGAGCTACTGAGGAAAGAGAGGCTGCTGGAGGGCATTACCAAAAGGTAGGGTACTGCAGGCTGTGAAAACCAGAGGAGGAACATTAACCCTGCTGTATTCGTTTTTTCTCTACCATGTAAGGCTACATTTTAAAACCTAAAATGCAGAGTTGGGACAAGGGTAAGCAAACCATTGGAGCCTCTGTGGATCAGTGACACATGTATAGAACAGTCAGACCACCCCAGGAAAATCATTTTGTTGTTCATGATGTAGAGTTCTCACTAAGAATTTTGAACTTTTTAGACAAGGTTTAAGAAGAAAGAAAAACTAAGAAAAAGGAAAAAAAAACAAGCTTTCCTGCTACAATGAGCACTTGGTATGTATTTGTATGCTGTGTACAGTATAAGCTAAAGCATACCATACATTGTTTTTGTTATTCCACAAGTCAACAGCCCACTTGCAGTATATACCACCTGAATTATATATTGATCAGTTAGCTACCACTGGAGCTGGTTGGTTTATTGTTTAAAAAATCTTATGTCCCTATGAAATGCTGTGTATATATATATCTCTATACTGTAAAAAGAAGTAATATCGCAGATGCTGGTTTTGTATTTATGAAAGACATTGAGAGTATGGCTTAAAGTATATCAATTATTTGTCACTCTTCACCATTTGTATATTAATAGTAAAGATACTTTTACTTTAATGAAGTGTTGTAGTTTCATTTGTTTTTACTAAATGCCTTTCTGTCAACATGTCTGATTCATTAGGAGTCCCAGGTGGCCAGTACCAGGACAAGAGGACACAGTCTCAGGCTGCACCAGGGGAGGTTCAGGCTAGATGTTAGGAAAAAGTTCTATACAGCAAGAGTGATTGCCCATTGGAATGGGCTGCCTGGGGAGGTGGTAGAGTCGCCATCACTGGAGGTTTTCAGGAGAAGACTTGATGGGGTGCTTGGTGCCATGGGTTAGTTTGTTTAGGTGGTGTTGGATTGGTTGATGGGTTGGACGCGATGATCTTGAAGGTCTCTTCCAACCTGGTTTATTCTATGTATTCTATATATTCTATGTATTCTATGAGTCTTAGTGCCAAAAAGAGGCATATCAGTTATTTTCCCTCTGTTATAGAAGTACTGAATAATGTTCAAGCAGCCATACCATTTTTTATTACCTTTTCTGTCAAAATGCATCACTAGTATTGCAAACTACCGTTGTTGCACCCTCAGTCTCCAGGTGAGTTTGAGACCCACTACGATCAGCCCCCTAAATGATCCCATTAGTCCCTAAATGTTACCATTGAAAAATACTTGCCCCCCCAAAGAATGAAAGGTTATTTATTATTTGCCAGCAAACTATATGATCAGCAGAAGGTTAGAATAGAATAGAATTGCTTGTTTTGCCAAAATCTGAACATTCCAGAAGTCTTGTAACTGGGTTACCACCATCAGAAACTGGTGATAGCAGGTCAGGCACAGTTTGTAGGGAAGCAGGCTTGTAATGCAATGTTGATTTATATTCCACTGAGATGAAGGATGGATGAAACACACCCCAGACAATGCAGCTCAGCCACTTTCCTGAAATGGAAGAGGAACGTCTTCTTTAGCACCAATAAAATGAAGCCTCCTAAAATACTTCATTCCCATAGAAACTTGCTAGGCATCAACTTTCTAAGTGCCACCTAAGCTCTAACAAACCATACCAGCCAAAAAAATGGCGGGATCATACATAGGAAAAAGAATGTTTCACTCAACAAAATCCTCACAGTATCTTCTTCCTTTCACAGATCTTTAAGCTCCGACCCTGCAGGTATCTTAAATGTCTGCTTCCCTAAATGTCATTGGCACCATTAACAAATAGCATAAAAGTCTCCTTGTACTGTAAAACTGAGCCTGAGGGAACTGATTCAGTGTCTGCTAACATTTGCGCACCACTGGAAGTTTTTCATATAGTCATGTGTCTTGGTCAGAAAAAGCCAGACTTCATCAAATGATGCATACATTTAGTTCAGCTATCTCAAGAGACAATCCGTTCAGTGCACTGACTGCAAGATTAGTTCTGCTTTAATTTGCAGATGAGCAGTAAATACAACTCTTGTGAATTATTGATAATGCAAAGATAATGTGTGATATCTTCAGAAACAGACTCAACTTCTTAAAATTCAGCCTTGCCACTATGTATCATGCTCTGAAGTATTTCAGACATTGCTCAACATACAAGAAAAGGTATTAAAAAGAATATTCAGGTACTCTGATTAGAATGATTTATAGAACAGATACATATAATCTGCTTCCTATATATGCTTGTAAATATAGTTTGCTTTCTCCGATTGAGTTTAGCCATGGTTTCTTACTCCGTGGGGGAGGGAGAGCTAGGCCCTCTCTCAACCCACCACAACAGGGAAGAGTTAATTGGAGTTTGATTAGAAGTACCCACCTGCCAAGGGCTGCCTGGGAATAATTGGTGTTTGTACCTAGCTGCCTGGGGGTGCCTGGGAATGCTTGGTGTGATGGTTTAAGCCACCCACATCAACAAAAGCTCGGCTGAACTCAGTCAGGGAAGCAAATGAAAAGCTGTATTTTACAAGCAATAATGGAATGCAATGGACATATCCAAAATATACAGTATTTACAATACTATACAAGTTTTAACAAAAAGAAAACAGCACAGAAATCCCCCTTGTCCAGGAGGACACTGCCTCGCTTCCCACCCAACCTCTCCCTTCTCTTTTTCCTCTGGTTGATTAGAAGAAAAGAGAAAAGGAGAGATGTTAGTGAGATTTTTAGTTAGTTCAAAGCGTCGTTAAGAAGTTAGCAATGCTTATCTCAAGTTTAGCTGATAAGAGGTTTCTGTCCAGCGAGAAACAGCCAGCATGCCAGCAGAAAGACAGAATGAAAAAAGAATGTAAGAGCATAAAACTACATCCCACACATCTACCAAAGACATTTGTTTACAATTATCTTTTTCGTTTTCCTTTTTTACACCCAACTGTACAGCTAGAGAATTTGCAGCTATCTTTCTTAAAGGCACAGCCTGAAACTAGCACACTTGGTGTTTGATTGGAAGCTCCCAGGTGCACAAATAACAACAAATAACACGTATCTGTAAGTTCCTCTGTTTATAAAACTTTAAGAGGAGATGGGAATGTATTGAATGTGTTGACATCCTGAGCTAACAGCAGAAGTTCTTCAAGCCCTCGTTTGACCACTAATGGACCTGAGGAAGATGAAGACTATTGCTGGGTAGGGGCCGTACAACCCCCTGAGAGGGCTGTGTGCACGAACAGTTGGGTGAGGAGTTACATGACGTGATTGTGAAATATGGGAGGGGCTTCAGCTCCAAGACTCAACCTCCTGTGATGTCCTGGCCCAACGTCACACAACGCAGGACCCATCAACTGATGATTGCTACTGGCGAGGGCCTGCCGCATCTCTGATTCCACAAGGCAAGATTTGTTTCCATGGGGATGCCTGCCCGGATGGGAGACAGTCAGCTCTGCCATTTCTCGATCTTCAGTACCACCATGTGTCTTATAGAGTATTTAGGGTAAGTTAGTTGTGCTTTGCTTGGCATCGGGCTCTGCTTTTTGGCTGTGGGTAACTCGCAGGGTTGTGCCTTGCTTCTGGGTTTCATGCCTTACAGTGCTCTGGCGCCACCTCATCTGCCTTTATAATAAATAAAGATGTACACATGTGGTATGTGTAATCAATTAATTCCTCATCAATAAGAACTCACTAAAACACCATGTCATTGCTAATGGAGACAGAGAAAACATTGCACACACAAAAAAAGAAAAACAAAAAGGGAAAAAATGTGTCACTTACACTTTGCATACTTGTAAGAATATAACTAGCTTTCTCTTTAAGCCATAGCAGATCCTGAGAAACTATTACTTGTGTGCTCATTCCTGTGTGGAAAATGCTCATGTTTGGAGTTATGGTTTAAAAATCAACCAACCAAAACCCACCAACCCTCTCCCCCTCAGAAAGACCCCACAACCAATAACAATCAGTTAAAAAACAATCTAACAACCAAACCAACCCCCCAGAAAACCCAAACCAAACCAAAAAACAACCAAAACTCTAAATTGAGCTTAGGGTCAGCACCAGACTCTTGAATGTGTCCAGAGAAGGGCAACAAGGCTGGGGAGAGGCCTTGAGCACAAGCCCTACAGGGAGAGGCTGAGGGAGCTGGGATTGTTTAGCCTGGAGAAGAGGAGGCTCAGGGGGGACCTTATTGCTGTCTACAACTACCTGAAGGGAGGTTGTAGCCAGGTGGGGGTTGGTCTCTTCTCCCAGGCAACCAGCACCAGAACAAGAGGACACAGTCTCAAACTGCACCAGGGGAAGTTTAGGCTTGAGGTGAGGAGAAATTTCTTCACAGAAAAGTTGTTAGCCATTGGAATGGGCTGCCCAGAGAGGTGGTGGAGTCACCGTCCCTGGAGGTGTTCAAAAAAGGATTGGATTTGGCACTTGGTGCCATGGTTTAGTAGTCATGAGGTCCTGGGTGCCAGGTTGGACTTGATGATCTTTGAGGTCTTTTCCAACCTTATTGATTCTATGATTCTATGACTATGAAACATTGTCAATTGTGTTGCTGCAAAAGCAGAAGAAGCCACATCTGGGAGCAGGGTGATCAGGCTAGGCAATAAATTTATACAGTTTTCCCAGTCACTATGATGATAAATTGAGTAAAAAAGTTTTTAATTAAAAATAAAAGCTTTTTCTTCTAAGCAAATGCCATCTTTTAGGACTAACCCAGTAAGAAAGAAATTATACTTTACTATTTTCACATTTTGAAAGGAATTCCATTGTTTAGTTCATGTCATAATGAATGAATTTTACTTTTGCACTTATTTATATCACACCATGGAGCAAAAAGTACTCATTTACTTGTGTCAGAAGGACTAAATGATATTTAACTACAAAAAATGGGAAGGTGCTATGTATTGCTACGACACTTTCCATTTTCTGTGAGTTAAAGAAAACAACATTACTTGCATAATAATTTGATGCTAGTGAGAGACAGTCATTGTCAACTTGCCATGAGGGTTGGCAGCCCTCTGGTGCTGGGATGTGAGGGGATCCATGTGGGGGTCTGGGAGAGTTTGGCAGCCAAGTTCCCTCCTACCACCCCCCAGCCCATGAGCAGAGCAGCCAGGAGTGAAGCCCCAGCCTCACTGAGCGCGTTGGGATGATACAGGACCAATGTCAGGCCAGGAAGTCAGGATTAACCTGGTCTGTGGGTGCAGCTGAGATGGGGACAAGCTTTCCTATGATGCTGCTGGGGCAAGGCTGATGACCCTAAGAAGCTGTCATGGGGTCATGGCAGGGCAGGGAGAGTTCCAAGGGTGGTAAGGGGCAGTCAGGATTACTAGGGCCTGGAGAATCAGACTGATCAGACAGAAAATTCAGAGAGGTAAGTTTGTATATTCTCACTCTTAGGTAAAAGCTTTAGGGGAAAAAAAATGGAAAAAAAAAAAAAAAAAGGAGGATTTGGAAATAGGAATTGGGTAAGTGTCCACTGCCATCACGTTAAAGTAATAAGATGTCAATCATTCAGCTGATTCAGGTTAATCATGAGAAAATATAGTGCTACAAGTAGACTAATTGTAGTTTGCAGATTGATTGTGCTGTATTTTGTGTGAGCTCCTTGGGAGACAAGCTCCTTGTAATTTGTCTTAAGTGGGAGAGCATAAAACTGATAGAAAGGTTGAAGCACTGGATTAGGGGTCAGAGAACCCAATCTTCATTTTGGGTGCTGGTTGCTTGGATTGAACAAATCAATTGCCAGGAAAGAGTAATGTTTCTTTTTTCTCTCCTTGTCTGTTTTGTGCTGAAGATTTATGGACCCATTCATCTTACTGATTTCAGTGAGACTACTTGCAATAAATATAAGAAGCCATAAACTGCTTGCAAGATCTAAACCACAGAGTAAAAGTGGAGTTTGTTGGGTCTTATGACACAGAAATCTTTTTTTGCTGCCACTTCATGGTTAGTATGTTTGTGTTTTAATGTATGAGAACATTCATTTGCTGCAATACAAATATTATTGATCATGTATTTAGTATGATGAATATACCTGAGTGAGCAGTGAGAAGTGTGAAAGGATTTTGACCACCATCCAGGTGAGCACATTATCATCTGGGTGTGCTGATGCCGCGATAATGGGACCAATAATTTGAAATTAGAGGGCAGGGAAGGCAGGCAGCTGGGCTCCCTGTCTAGGAAAGAGAACATTGGCAAAGCAACTGGAAAACAGGCACAAGCCCTCAACCTCTCAAGGCAATTTGAGAGTCATGAAGGAGAGGTACCTCTTCAAGGAAGCTATCATGTGCCATCCAGGCCGATGGACCACCATGGAGAAAAGTATGCAGTACTTGAGGGAATTAGCTGTGCTGGAGGTGATCTGTAATGATCGAGTACAAGCCCTACGAGGAGAGGCTAAGGGAGCTGGGATTGTTTAGCCTGGAGAAGAGGAGGCTCAGGGGAGACCTTACTGCTTTCTGCAACTACCTGAAGGGAGCTTGTAGCCAGGAGGGGGTTGTCTTTTCTCCCTGGCAACCAGCACCAGAACAAAAGGACACAGTCTCAAACTGCACCAGGGGAGGTTTAGGCTCAAGGTGAGGAGAAAGTTCTTCACAGAGAGAGTTGTTGGCCATCGGAATGGGCTGCCCAGGGAGGTGGTGGAGTCACCATCCCTGGAGGTGTTCAAAAAGGGATTGGATGGGGCACTTGAAGCCATGATTTAGTAGTCATGAGGTCTTGGGTGACAGGTTGGACTTCATGATCTTTGAGGTCTTTTCCAACCTTACTGATTGATGTTGCAAATGGCTAGTGCCTGCAACTTTACCCTTAGAGGTATGTATGTTTAGGTGTTACAGCTTTCTCTCTTGTTTCTAAGGAAAGGAGTTACTGGTAGAAGGACTGCAACAGGTAATTTTTATGTTAAATGACAAGCTTCATTTTTTGGATACCGTGGCTTGTGTTGCTGCAGTAAGAACCCTGAGCAAGATGAGGTAGTGTGGAAACAGAATTTAAATTGCAAAAAAGAGAAAGTGCAGGAGGTAGGAAGAGGGAAAGCTGACATAATAAATCAATAGGAAATCTGTACCAGGGGCAAGAATTATGGGTTTAATAAATTTCAGTCACATTTCATTCTGAATTTTAGTAGGAAAAGTCAGGGAATTAACAGAATTCAGTAAAATTGTGCAGAGTTAGGCAAAAGACAGAAGGTTAGTGAGAGAAATAGGTATAAAAGAGTAGGAGATATTTAAGTGGAACTTAAAAGAAGAAAAATCTAATTTGCTGGCAGAATATAGGAGATTTTATGCAAAAATAAAAACAAGTAATAGAAAAAGATCTACCAGACTGACCTAGAGAAGAGTGGATGGTTTCATCACCCTCCCCTTAAAGTAGGTTTGAAGGGGGAGGGTGATGAAACCAGTCTCTCCAGAGAGGAGTCAGAGGGAGGAAAACTAGAGTCAGTGGTGAAATCAGCAGCCCAGCTGAAGTGCATGTACACCAATGCACATAGTATGGGTAACAAATAAGAGGAACTGGAAGCCTTGGTACACCAGAAAAACTATGATGTAGTCATGATGGTGGGCTGATTCACACTTCACATAGCTGGAGTACTGCACTGGATGGTTATAAGTTCTTTAGGCAAGACAGGTGAGGGAGAAGAGGAGGAGGGGTGGCCCTGTATATTAGGGAATCTCTCAATACCACAGAACTTGAGGTAGAGGATGAAAGGATTGAGTGCCTGTGGGTAAAAATCAGAGGGAAGGCTAACAAAACTGACATCCTGGTTGGGGTCTGTTATAGACCACCCAATCAGGATGAAAATGTAGATGAAGTATTCTACAAACAGCTGGAGGTTGTCACAAGATCGCCAGCCCTAGTTCTTGTGGGTGATTTTTACCTGCCAGATATCTGCTGGGGACTTAACACAGCAGAAAGGAGGCAGTCCAGAAGGTTCTCAGAGTGTATGGAGGCTAGCTTTTGACACAGCTGTTATGTGAGCCTACCAGGGGTGAGGCCCTGCTTGACCTGCTGGGTATGGTGGTGAAAACTCATGAGGCTGCAGCATTTTTGATTGAAAACAGATTTCAGAAGAGGACCAGAGGATGGTAAACCCTGTGTTCTCACCTTTTCCATGTTTTGACCTTTATTACAGTTGAAGCTGCTGAACTGACAAATTGTACTAAACCAAACAGTTCTTTGTGGCGTTCTTTGATTTTGGTGGGATATTTGCTTGTTTGGTTTGGTTTTGGTGGGGGGGTTTGTTTGTTTGTTTTGTGGGGTCTTTTTGTGTCTTGTTTTGTTTTTTTAAACCCAAGTATTCCTTGAGGATTCTGACCTTTATAGTGAGAGCCTATTCTTATAGTACTGAACACATTGAAGCTTTTTGGTTTGTTTTTCATTTCTGCAAGCAATTACTTTCTTCCTCTTGGGCTCTGTTTTGCTAATTTTACTGGCAACAGTGTAGCATCTAGGTGTGCTGCAAAGCTCTACCTAAGGTAGAATTTTCCAGAGTTCAAATAAATTGTATTCTCTGCATCATGAAATATGTTAGAATAGCCTTCGAGGTAGATTAAGCTCTATTTATTAAACTGGATATTGATTGCAGTAAGTTTTTCTCTGCTAAATCTGAATTGTAAAAAAGTCAAACATGAGAAGCATAATTCTTTTCTTCTCTCTGCACACAGAGCCTTCTTGGGCCCCTGAACCAACCATGGACCTATGCATTCAAGATCCTATTGCATGATTTACAGTTCTTACCATACTCATGGTCATAACAGCTTAATGGCTTCAATTTCAAAACTATAGCATAGAAAAATGTTGTTTAAATGTCTATGTTGTACTTCAGCCATTTTTAAGGGTGAGTAGGCAGATAATAGCTGTGCACTGGACAGCAGAGTACATGCATTATTAGAAGATTTGGGTTGTATTTGGGTTTTTCACAGGAACTGCTGATGCAGATAGATGTGCCTTCTCATTTGGACGAGCTAGGAGAGGGCATGATGTTGGGCTGCCAGGCTTTGTAAATGTTCACTCAATTTGAATTTTTATGGAAGCACTTTAAGACTACAAGAAGTTTGGAACACAAGCCCTATGAGGAGAGGCTGAGGGAGCTGGGGTTGCTTAGCCTGGAAAAGAGGAGACTCAGGGGTGACCTTATTACTCTCTACAACTACCTGAAGGGAGGTTGTAGACAGATGGATGTTGGTCTCTTCTCCCAGGCAGCCAGCACCAGAACAAGAGGACACAGTCTCAGGCTGCACCAGGGGAGGTTCAGGTTGGATGTTAGGAAGAAGTTCTATACAGAGAGAGTGATTGCCCATTGGAATGGGCTGCCTGGGGAGGTGGTGGAGTCGCTGTCATTGGAGGTTTTCAGGAGAAGACTTGATGGGGTGCTTGGTGCCGTGGGTTAGTTGTTTGGGTGGTGTTGGATTGGTTGATGGGTTGGATGCGATGATCTTGAAGGTCTCTTCCAACCTGGTTTATTCTATGTATTCTATGTATTCTAAGTTATCTCAGGGTATGGGCACAGTGATTCACTGTGGTAAGGCAGGTGAAGAGTATCTTATGCCCCCTCGTGGTGGGTTGAAAATTGCCCCCAACATTAAATTGCCAGACCAGCTCAGTTGGAAAAAAATGAAGCTGTATTTACAAGCAAAACTGCAATCTAAAATGAAATGCAATTACTATATACAAATTATAAAATATTTACATATATTTACAGGTACTTATAATTTATAAACAGCACAAGAACCCACCCTGGACAAACCAGGGGAGCTAGTAACACTTTCCCCTTCCTTGCTCCCTACCCTCTTGTACATGATAGAGGAGAGAAAGAGCGGGGAGTTGTTTTGTTAGCACTTAGCCAAAACAAAGCAACGCAGTCAAGGCCAGCAAGGAAGCTGAAAAGAGAGAAAGCTAGTATATACATCCCCATTTTGTGATAGTCTCTCCAATGGGATTGTTTAGAACTTATCATTATTTTCCTTTTTATACCCAATGGTGATTTATTTACATTCTACTACTTTCTGTTCAAGATCTGTGGAAAAATTTCTAGGCAGAGCGTGAAACTGCCACACCCCTCTATCAGCAATTACTTTTGTCTGGGTGGAAGTGTGCTATTGCAAGTAGTCAGCAGTGACCATGTGAGCTAGCTGAGTGCTATTTTGAGTTTCTCTGATAATACAGATTACGCCTCCAGTACACAGAGGGCAAGTACTGTGATTGCAGGAAGCCATAATAAAGAGGTTAAATGATTTAATTTGACTTGGCATTTCTGCTGGAATAATTATCTATTGAAAGAGAGTTGATTTATTTTTAAATTGATTTCTGTTTACTTGATTCTCCCTAGACCTGCTTACAGAATCACTATACAAAACGTGTGTCTTAAAATTTTCTTTACTATGGTAAATTGACAGGCTTCTGTTTAACAAGTCACTAAATTTTGGACCTTTAATTATTTGCACACTTTCACTTGTTAATCCTCACTCATATCACTTCAAGTGAGTTCAAATCAGGCTGTGATATTCTAGAAGCAATATGAACTGTGAATATCTCCCAATAGACTGAAAGCATTGCAGTAGGTCCAAGGCTGCCTCCTTGTAGCCAAGGATATTTAGAAAACAACCCAGTGTATTTAATAAGACAAAATACTCTCTAAAAATTAGTTCCAATTCACATTAAAGTTAATTTATTTCCATGTCTTCTTTATAGCCCAATACATCACTGCTTATTTGCCTCTTACTAGGGGTCTATTAAAAAGAGATTATCCATCTCATAAGTGGGTGTATTAGAATATAGCAGAAACTTTCAAAGACAGTTACTGTCTCTTCTCTATCACATCATGCTTCATTTAGGACAGCCAAGAATGCTAATTGCTTTAAAGAAATTTCAGGTTTTAAATGAAGTTATACCATATATCTACATTTCATAAGTTATTTTGGTTAATCTTAAAATATAATAGCAGTATAATATATGTTTTTATTAGGTCTGGGTTGGGATGGATGTAGTTACATGTACATAGCCTCTAGGTGCAGCTTCTCTTCTGTATTTTTAAGTTTCACTGCCTGATACTCTAGCATAGTACTGAAAGACATTTTTTTCCCCAAAACAGAGCTTGTTAAATGTAGGCACATAAATATGAATTGTTTTGTTGTTGTTTTTCTTTCCCTAACAGTTTAATTTCTTCGGTGAGAAAAAATTGTGTTTGCAGGTGGAATTAAGATAGATTCATCACTCACAACAAAATACTTCAGAAATTAACATCATAATAGCTTCCTTTCATCACAATATTGTACCAGCATGTCTTCTTTTGCCAGCCAACCTCCTCAGACCATCCAGAACTGCCAAAAATATCTGAGATAAGACACGGTATTATAAAGATCTGTGCTGAGGTTTCAAATATTGCATAAGAATGAAAATAGGAACATGCTAAATCCCAGATAGGATGTTAAAAGTCCCAAAATGAAAAAAAAAATAGAGTTCAGACAGTACCTGCCATTGTTAAATAGCCATCATAGGTTTTACTACCTAAAGTTTAAATGACTGTGAGACATGTTGTGTGGAATCGACCGAGAGCAAAGGGAAGTAAATTGCTTCAGTGTCTTCAACAACTACCAGCAATTTTTTCAAAGCTTCACTTTTCTAGTGGAACCAAATTCTGCTCAGGGGAGACCTTATTGCTGTCTACAACTACCTGAAGGGAGGTTGTAGCCAGGAGGGGGTTGGTCTCTTCTCCCAGGCAACCAGCACCAGAACAAGAGGACACAGTCTCAAGCTGCACCAGGGGAGGTTTAGGCTGGATGTTAGGAAGAAGTTCTTCTTAGAAAGAGTGATTGGCCATTGGAATGGGCTGCCCAGGGAGGTAATGGAGTCACCATCACTGGAGGTGCTTAGGAAGAGACTGGATGGGGTGCTTGGTGCTATGGTTTAGTTGATTAGATAGTGTTGGATGATAGGCTGGACTTGATCTCAAAGGTCTCTTCCAACCTGCTCTATTCTATGCTATGCTATGCTATGATATGCTATGCTATGCTATGCTATGCTATTCTAAGTCTGTCATGCGAACACTACAGCCAAATTCCAGAGAGAGTCTCTGATGTTATTGTGTAATTACAAGTAATTTTCTATTGAAGTATCAATCATTTACTTGTATCTTTCTCATATGTTCAGAACAAAATGTGGGACAACTGTTATTTCCCCCCTGGTATTCAGTATCCCTTTTCTATATTTCTAATCTATTTCACTCATTTGTTTATTTTGAATAGTTGTGGAGAAATATACATCTTGAGGTTGTGCTTATATAGCACAACAAATACTCGTGTTATCTTTACATGAAGCATGGCTTCAATGAATCCTTAAATTTACTTTGTCCATAGACAGAGATGATGCCAGTGATGTAAAGTGATACTTTGATGTTTAGATTTCAAAACACCCTGTTTGAAAGCTGTCTGGATTCTGTCTTTAAAAGCAGACAAGGGGGCTCTGAAAAAGTGTTTGTCTTCACTGAGTCAATTTGCAATCCTACAATATCTGAAGCATGTTATTTGACACAGTAACCTTGAGTCACTTACAAGATTTTATTGACAACTGCAGCCCTTTGCCAAATTTCTCTTTATTTTTACACAACTTCTAGCTGTCCTTGTTAGGATACATTAGTGTCAAACTGAGGAATGCTGATTAGGGAAGACAAGTCATGTACCATAAACAGGGTTGCTGTCACACTCCCATTTAAATGAAGGTATAATGTCTTTTGGCTCTGTGAAGCAGATACAATTTTAGATGCCTTTTCCTTCTCCCTTCCTTACCTCTTCTTTAATAAGCAATAGTTTGTTCAACTAAAGGTGATGGTGAAAATTAAGTATCTGCCAGGGTTAAAATTAATTAAGTCTGCACAACTAAGCTTGGATTCAAAGCAAGACAGTAGAGAGTAATAGAATTCTGTTGGAAATGTGAGGTTCAGAGCCCTGTGAATCGTTCTTAAAGGACATGAATTAACAGTATGCACATGAGCAGAGACTGTTATGATCGTATGGAGGTTATTAATATTCAATAGGTGGCATGATTAATAAAAATATTAATAACTTTATTAATAATAAAAAATCCAGCTGAAAATATTAATAAAACCTATTTACTGGTTTGAAATATTTAGTTGTGGAACAGATATCTCACCAGCAGGAACATGGAACAATTTAAACTATAAGCAAAAATCCAGAAATAACAAACAGCAATTTGAACTGTAAAGAAAAAAGGGAACATCAACAACATGCTGGAGATTGCCCGCAAGGGAAGGGGAACTCTAGAATTCTCTAGGGCAACAGACCTTTAACAGATGCTTATAAAATTCAGATTTTGTAATTCCTCACTGTTCGTGGTACCATGCGGCACACGTGGGAGTGTAAACAAAACCAAAACTGGCATCAACCATGTGAAAGCTGCAGGAACCCAGTTTCACTTTCTGTTGGCTTCTGCAGCTTGGCCGTGTAACACACAGAGGGTTTATCTCTGAAGGCTTTGTAGCTTTGCCTGTTTGGAGAGGTTCTCCAGCTGCGATCTTTGCAGCGGTACTTGTTGCTTCTTCCAATAAAACGAAACTGTCCCGGGCACTCTCGGCTCCTCCGGGGGTTCGTCTCTCAGCCTGGCAAGACATGTCCATTCTGCTCCTGGGCTTTACAATGCTATTCAGTAAGGGGTCTTGCAGTCTTGTCTGGGTAAACTGAAGCACAGCTCAGATTCCAAGCAAGGCTTGTGACTTCTCCCAGAGTTTGGACAATTGTAGGGCAAGGCACTGGCTCTTTGAGCTGGTATTTATAGATTTCCCGAGACAATGATGGCCAGTGACAACAAAGATTAATAGATAAAAACCTGACACTGTAACCTATAGAATGAGTTTTCTCCAAACATGGCCAAAGGCACACACACCTGGTCCACTTGGACTCCAGGGCTTGGCAAAGTGACCACCACTTGGTGTCAAAAACTGCCATCTGCATAGGTGTTAAGATGGTTCCGATAATTGAAGTAATATTGTAAGATGTCAGGTACCTGGATTTGTCTAAAGCATTTGACACTGTCTCACATGATATCCTGGTCACCAAATTGGAGAAACATGGACTTGAGGGCTGGAGAAGGAATTGGCTAGCTGGCCGCACTCAGAGAGTTGCAGTCAACAGCTCAATGCCCAAATGGTGGCCAGTGATAAGTGACATCCCTCAAGGCTCAGAACTGTGAGCAGTGTGGTTTAACAACTTTGTCAGTGACACAGACAGTGGGATTAAGTGCACCCTCAGCAAGTTTGGAGATAAGTCCAAGCTGTGTGGTCTTGCTCACATGATGGAGGGAAGAGATGACATCCAGAGGGACTGGACGGGCTTGAGAGGTGGGCTCAAGCCAACCTTAAGAAGTTCAACAAGGCCAACCTCATGAACTTCAGCAAGGGCTTTTGGCCATGCTCTCTGTTGACAATCCATCAAAATTAGATTGGCTTTGATAAAAGAGGTGAGCTGCAGAGCAAGGGAGCTGTCCTCTCTTGGATCTTTGTCTCCACACATATGTGGACTAAGCAGCAGTAGCAGTTTAGGAGGATTTTCTGGTAAAAAGAGGAATAACAGGAATTCCCTCAGTAAGCAAACAGTGCTGTGAGCATTTGATATATTCCTAAAATCTGTGGGAAGCGCCTTCCTTATGTTAGTGGGGGAATATTACTGCTTTTATCTTTTCCAAATACTATTCTCAAACTGTTTGTAAGTATTCCTGTTGTGAAGATAACCTCAACCAAACAACCAAACTGTTATAACCTTTGTATCAGATTACATGGGAGGTGGAGCCAAATTAATAAATAATCAATGTATTATTATTCATTTCTTGCCTTGTTCTCCCTTTATTCATAACACTGAGCTCTCAAAAATTCTGATATTTGTCATATTCTGTATGTATTAAAGCATTTGTCAGAAAAGCAAATGGGGGACACAAGAAAATAAGATCAAATTACACTAACCTAATGGCAAAGTGAACAGTAGTCAGCTTCTGAATCAGACTGTTTCAATGATATCTCAATGCTGAACTGTCCAGAATAATTCAGACATAGCGTTTTTATTGCAACAATGCTTCTGCAGATAATATGGCCAGCTGCAGAAAGCAGTACTTCAGTACTTGGTTTAGACAGAAGGAAGTCACAAATGTGTTCTCTACTCAAGCAATTTATTAGTTAAGTGTCAAAACATAAACACATCTGTACAAACCTGAAAATATATAGATTTCCTTCTTTGATGACTTATTACCCAGAACACTGAGTTGCCAGCTGTTTACAGGCTGAGGCATAAATTACAAACTGAATAAATATTATATCTGTCAGTATTCATTGGCATAAATAAACAAAAGTAAATGTGGGCTTTTCCTCACGGGATTCAGCTTTCCTTTTCAGCAAAAACTGAAACAGAAAAATTCAGAAGGCTACTTGTCTTCCTTCTTGATCTTACGGTGTTTGTTAGTTTTGAATTCATTGTTGCTTCTTTAATTCAGTAGAGTCTAAGTCTTTAAAGTAGAAAAATTTTGGTGCCATAGTGAAAAAAATAATAACTTTTACTACTGTTGTCTGTTCGTGCTCCATTAATTCATGCAGGCTAGGTAAGCTATATTACAGGGCCACACTGTATTAAATACTATCTATATGTGCAGGAGCAGAGAAGTCATTCTGCCCCTGTACTCAGCACTGGTTAGGCCACACCTTGAGAACCATGTCCAGTTCTGGGCCCCTCAATTTAAGAAGGACATTGAGACTCTTGAACGTGTCCAGAGAAGGGCAACAAGGCTGGTGAGAGGCCTCGAGCACAAGCCCTACGAGGAGAGGCTAAGGGAGTTGGGGTTGTTTAGCCTGGAGAAGAGAATGCTCAGGGGAGACCTTATTGCTCTCTACAACTACCTGAAGGGAGGTTGTAGCCAGGAGGGGGTTGGTCTCTTCCAGGCAACCATTGGTAGAATTAGAGGACACAGTCTCAAGCTGTGCCAGGGGAAGTTTAGCCTCAAGGTGAAGAGAAAGTTCGTCACAGAGATAGTTGTTGGCCATTAGAATGGGCTGCCCAGGGAGGTGGTGGAGTCACCATCCCTCGAGGTGTTCAAGAGGGGACTGGAAGGAAGGAAGCTGTCAATGGAAGTCCTGGTGAAGTATGGCATTTGAGCAGGAATTTTATCAGAAATTGTGGCCATTTCATATTTCAATATTCCTAACTTGGTATAACAAGTACAATTGCTGTTGTTATAGCCTGATAAATTTATATTCTTACTTTGTGACATTGTAGTAAATATACTTCATCAGACCTGGATGGAAAGAGAGATATTATCTTTTGTTTCTCTTTTGAGCATTTGAATCTCAAAAATCTCTTTTGTGTCAATTTCTGCTTAAATAACTTTAAAAAAATAAAAAGTTCTACTTTTCAAATGTCAATTTCAGACTTTTGGTTGATTTTTTTTTGTGTGTGTGTGTTAAGACACAAATGAAAAAGAAAATAAAATATCTTTGCTCCTGTAGATTATATGCAGACCCAGAAGTCTTAACTAAATAGGTATAAAAGAAGATTACTGAGGACAGAGCTAGTCCCTAACTAACGTGCCCCAGACACTTTTCTAGCTTTGTATCTTGTTCACTTTGAAACTAGCTCATTTGTATTCCTTGATCTCAAACATGGCAGTATCACAGAGTCACAGAATCACCAAGGTTGGAAGAGAACTCAAAGATCATCAAGTCCAGCCTGTCACCACAGACCCCATGACTAAGTTTATGCATCTCTGAAAAAGATACATAAACTTTAAGTTAATTGGATTTGAGATCACCATATAATTACTTCCATTGGTTGCTGTCATATATTATTTGAAACAAGTCCTTCTGGCCTTATGTCTGGTTTGGGAATGTATGTTCATGTAGGAAGCTGCACATGCCATTATTCAGAAGGGCATCTAAAATATGACCAAGAATGCTCTTGTACCTTTGTCTATATTGAAAGGTTTCTCTGTTACTTAATAAACATATAATTAATAGAGCCTTATCTATGAACCTTTTGGAAACTTAAGCTTACATGCAGTGGCATCAGCGTTATGTTTTCATCTGACACAGTTGAGTACTCAACTATCAAACAAAGCAGGAGTAGTATGGATGCTCAAAAGCTTGTTGATCAGTCCTTGTACCTGTATTGTGACTCTAAAATGAAAGCATTTCGAGTGAGCAAATAATTTAAAACTGATCATCAGGCTCATGATAAATACTGAGTGAACTGCATTTTCCTCCCCCTATACACCACTTTAATTAAAAATAGATATTTGTATAGTGCTGCAGTTCTTCGAAGTTTTGATAACTTTCAACTGACTTTCATCTCTGTTCAAGTAAGTTCATAATGGTAATAACATTTTATAGTCTTTGCAAGTTTTCATTTTCACCTATTTTATGAACACTTCATAACAGTGTAAAGGACTACTCTTGTATATCAGAATGCTAATCAAATACCTCTTCTATCACTAATAAAAATGTAGGATAGCATTTTTTTGTTCCCTTGAACTGAAGCTGATGAGACTATCAGGAATTCACAAATCCTTCCAACATATTATTGATTTAATATTTCAAAGAATAAAAAATCCATGCAGCAAAGCACATAGCATGTGATTTTAAGTATGGTCCTTTCTATTCAGCACAATACTAAAATACTGAATTTAAAGTTCAATATATATTTAAGAGTTTAAATAAGAGTTAATCACTGTTCCCATTAGGCATACTATTTTGACTGACAACCTCTAATGATTAAACATCTTGCTGAATTTGAGTTTTAAGCATCTGCCTAACTTAAGCACTAAATCCTATTGATGCCACTGGGACTTTGCCTGATTAAGTCTCTTACTGAGCTAGAGTGAAAGTGAGAGACTGATAATCCTGAGCAATTTTTGTATTTCAAGTGCTGCCAATTGCTGTATTTAGCAGATGAATCATGCTGGAGAGCAGCTCCAGAATATATCTGTTAAAGTGGGTGTAGAATAGAATAGAATAGAATAGAATAGAATAGAATAGAATAGAATAGAATAGAATAGAATAGAATAGAATAGAATAGAACAGAACTAACCAGGTTGGAAGAGACCTTTGAGATCATCAAGTCCAACCTATCATCCAACACTATCTAATCAACTAAACCATGGCACCAATATTACCAAAATGACTCCATTCCAATACAGGTGGAGCTTCAGGAGGCTTCTGTTCTACAAACCAGTAAATATGGTTTTGATACTTCCTGGGGCAAATATCAAGCTGTATCTGCGCTGCCCTTGGCCTGAGCAGGGCTGAGCTAGATTTACCAGTGCCCCATGGCCAAGTACCTACTGCTGAGCCTTTCTGAGATCCATGCTCTGTGAGTATTGCTGGGGAAGGAGCTGATAACTGAATACAGTCCCTGCTAGACAAACAGACCTCAGGGGTATGGGAGGGCTGAAGCAGCCTCTAAAAGCAGGGAGAAGGGATAGTATACTATAGTATGGAGTGTACAATAGTATGTGAAGAAATCTGAGTGGACTCTGACACTGAAAAGAAAGGGACCCCACCACCAGCATCTTATTCCTACGAGTGAGAACTGAGCACATTGAAGAGCCTCTGTTACCCTTCCCACTCCTCTCCTTGGGAAATACTGAAATTATTTGATCTAGACAGGCTTCAGGAGCATAACATAGAAAAGAAGGACTAGGAAGGTCTTTTGCACTATTGCCGTACATAAATATATGTCTAACAATCATTCTGACTTTTATGTATTGGATAATTTGGACTGTCAAAACATTACCTAGATTGGTAATAAATTCTTGGATCCACATATATAGTATGTTTATTTTTAACCATGATGAGATTTTTTTTTTGGTGTAACTTTCCTCCCATCAGGTATTTGAAAGACAGTTTTAAGTTTGTGTAGCCATGTATGAAAATCTCCTTATTCCCAATTTACAGAGTACATGGGGAGAAATGCTGCAAATTTGGCTTTAAATTTTAAAATTAAGAAGGTTTTGATCTTTTTGGTGTTTAAGCTTTGTTGGTGTTTTTTTTGGGTTTGGTTTGGTTTGGAGTTGCTCTTTGGTTTTGTGTTTTGGTTTGGGTTTTTTTGTTTTGTTTTGTTTTGTTTTGCTTTGCTTTGTTTTGCTTTGTTTTCAATTTGATATAGAGGAATGTGCTTCAGCTGAAGATTGTCAGGAGTCTAACTACCATCTGGAATAACACTTTCTGTAGATGGTTTGTTGTCTATTTAGAGCTCCCAGGGAACTTAAGATGCAATTTACAAGACACATTTTTGGCAGCTATTGCTCTTATTGCTCTTTTCCTCTCAGAATAACATTGGCTGCTGCAATGATGTTTCTCTTGTTATGTGGAGATTTTAGGTGTTTGGGTATGTACAAAACCTCACAACTGATTCTGAGGGTGAGTACTGTGTCATTTGTGAAGTACATGTGGGTGCTGTTCAGAGACCACTATCAGTTAAATTGTCTGATTTGAGCTTTTTGTTCCTCCCAACACAGGAACTAGTGTCTTTTGGTTATAAAGATTATTGCAACCTAGAAATTTGTAATGATATTCTAAATTGTTCAGCCCTTGAAGGATCAGTCTCAAGCTGCACCAGGGGAAGTTTAGGCTCCAGGTGAGGAGAAAGTTCTTCACTGAAAGAGTTGTTCACCATTGGAATGGGCTGCCCAGAGAGGTGGTGGAGTCACCATCCCTGGAGGTGTTCAAGAGGGGACTGGACGTGGCACTTGGTGCCATGTTTTAGTCATGAGGTCTGTGGTGACAGGTTGCACTCGATAATCTTTGAGGTCTCTTCCAACCTTGGTGATTCGGTGATTCTGTGATCTTGGGTGCTTGGAATTTCCTTCTTCCTGTGTGGCAATGCAGAAAGAGTTTCAGCCTCTTTTTGGCTTTTGTTGTTATTGTTTGTTTTGTTTTGACTGCATATTTGTTTTGACTCTTGTAATCTACAATATATGGAAATTCCTGAATTTTAAAAAATGTTGCTCAGGTTTTCTATTGTTCCATCAAGAGAAGAAATTGTTCCTCACCTTCTGGACTCAGTTGCTTTGAGACATCACCTATCCATTTTTCTATCTATTTCTATCCATTTTTCCTGCCTTGATGTGTGATGCTTAATGGAAAGGTCATGCTGGAGGGACAGTGTGTCCTTTTCCTTAGGTTCAGGTCAAGAACTCTTAGCTTGCTCCCCCAAAAAACACCTTGAGCTTACAGTGTGTTTCTACATGCATGAGTTCCCCCCCCATTTCCCTGACAATTACTTGTTTCTGTGTTTCAGTGTTATTTAATTCCATGTATCTCATCAGGAAAATTTCAAAGAGTGGGTTTGTTTTTCTATAAAGTTCTGTATTAATATTAAGAAATAATGAACAAAACCATCAAAACAGATTAAACCCTCAGAAAAAAATAATTATATCTTTAGTGGAACAGCGAGAGTAGAATATTCTGGTAAAAGTTTATTAGTGTGCCTGTTCCAAATAGGGGTCTTGCTATAACAGAAATATCACCCAAATCATTCAGATCCGCAAAAGTTTCACATAAGCTTGTTTGGGAATTGTATCATGGCCCAATAAATTATTATTTCATTTTATATATGATACTAAAATTGTTATGCTGTTTTACTATTTTGGGTTGGGGTGGGGTGTTTTTTTGGTGGTTGTTTCTTTTATGAGTTTTGTTGTTGTTGTTTGTTGTTTTTTTATGGGAGTACAGCTGAAAGGTCAGGGGAAATTATTGGTTCAAAACTAGAGGATGTTGTTTTTTCTGTCATAATGGCATATTGCAAGAGGCTGTTGGCTGGATGCTCTTCAAAAACTGGAATTCAGACATAAAATGCTTTGAGTCGGAAGGGACATTAAAGATCATCTAGTTTCAGCCCCCTGTACCATGGGCAGGAGCATCTCCCACTTAGGCCAGCTTGCTCAAAGTCTTGTCCAGCCTGGTCTTAAATACTTTCAGGGATGAGGAGTCCACAACTTCTCTGGGCAACCTGTTCCAGTGCCTCACCACCCTCATAGTAAAGGACTTCTTCCTAATGGCTAATCTCAATCTACCCTGGTCTAGTTTAAACCACTGCCCCTTGTCTTACCATTACAGGCCCTTATAATCAGTCCTTCTCCAGATTTCCTGTAGGCCCTGTTCATGTATTGGAAAGCTGCTATAAAGCCTCTGTGAAGAATTCTTTTATCTAGTATGAACAGATCAAACTCCCTCACAGCCTGTCCTCATAGGAGAGGTGCTCCAGCCCTCTGATCATCTTTGTGACCCTCCTCTGGACCTTCTCTAACAGATCCATGTCCTTGTGTTGGGGGCTCTAGATCTGGACCCTCCAGCACAAGGTGGCATCTCACAAGAGAAGAATAAAAGGACAGAATCATCTTTTGATGCAGCCCAGAATATGGGTGGCTTTTTGGACTGACAGGGTACATTGCCATGTCCAATGCCTCATCAACCAGCACCCCCAGGTCCTTCTCTGTAGATCTGCTCTCAATCTACTTGTCACCTAGCCTGTATGTGTGTTTTGGATTGCCTCTATGCAGCTGCAGGTCCTTGCACTATTCCTTTTTGAACTTTTCCAGCTTGTTGAGAGAGCCAAATGACTCTATTGTCTCAAAAACAAGGTGTGACATACCTGGTCTGAATAGACAGAGTGATGGCTGCCCAGGACACTAGGTTGTGACATTTTTAGTTGGTGTAGTTAACAGCATTCCCTTATGGCTGTTAAGACTAGGTCTCTGAGGTTTTCCTTAGGGAAAATGATGCCAGAAAAGAGGGAAAAGAGCCTGTTGAGGTCTAACAAGCTATGCATCCCCTTCACTTTTTCTCTTATTTGTGGCCCCATGGACTGAGTTTCTGCAGTTTTAGGTTTGTGGCCCCTACCAAGGGGGTTTGGCAGTTTTAGTTTTGGCTCCACTGTGGGGGGCTGAGAAATGGAGGGAGTTTAATCAGCTGAACCCAAATTTCCTGGCAATTGATCATGATTGCCCATGTTCAGCTTGATTTTAACTTCTCCCTCCTGTTAGAAATGTTATAGTGGTGATCTGTGTTGTTTTGGGGGCAGTGCTGATGGCAGCAGAGAAAAATAGACAATTTGTAGATCAGAGAGAGAAAAAAAGAGGGCATAGCACGAATTGCTTGAGGACTTGCAGGTGAAGCTGGAAGATGAGTGGGAAAAGTGGCTGTGAGCTGAAGACAAATTGTAGACTGCGTGGGAAAAGCGGCTGTGAGCCGAAACTGCCTTGTGGGCTGACCAGGGAAAGTGGCTGTGAGCTGAGCTGATTGCGGATGGACTACAGAGCCAGATGTGCCGTGCTTTTGTTAGGGAGAGAGAGAGATGCAGTTAGAACTGGCCAAGTGGCAGCAGGGGGGCCTAGAGAGTGATTGCAGATTCAATAGTATGACTGAAGAGCATGATTTTTGTTGCCCAGAAAATGGCTTGTCATTATCCTTGTGCTGGAATGGAAGAAGCAAGGCCTAAGCAGGGAATTAACATTACTCCTGAGGTTCATCCACTTATTAAAATTGAGATCCAGTATGATGGGAGAAATAAGGAGATACTCTATAATTTGACTGAACTGGCAAAATTACAAGATAAATATAGCTGGCTTCTTTGTGAGTCTCAGACTGAGAATGTGTGAAGAATCTCACCAGGGGAGACAGGGTAAAGATGAATGAGGCTGAAGCTGGGGGTTTTGGGGACCTGGTGTATTTTTGACTGTAGAGGATAAGTGAGCATCCTGGTCTCTGACTCAGCAAGTGGCATATTGGGCTGGAGGCCTTAGAAGGGGAGGTTTAAACCAATTGACCAAAACTGTGCAGAAAGTGACTTGCCTTCAATTAATGCATGAACAGCAGCTGATTCCACAGCTGCCCTCACCAGTGCTGTTAAAGGCTATCCAGGATAAAATTACACTGCTTATAAGATACCTCCCTGACTGAAATTGTATAATATCCCAATTCAGGACCAAGAGTTAATCTGAAATAGCCACTCTGTGGGGACCTAGTGGGAGACTTAAGGAGCAAAGCTACTCAAAAAGGTGATGGATGGCCTCTCCCTTCCTAATTTGCAATTGTTAGTGAAGATGTGGAAGGGACACCTTGTCAAGGTTCTTCTGGATGGTATCCTTTCCCTCCATCATGTTGACCACACCACATAGCTTGGTGTCTTCTGTAAACTTGCTGAAGTTGTGCTCACTTCCACTGTCCACCTACAAAGATGTTAAACAGAACCAGTCCCAGTATGGATCCCTGAGGGAGTCTACTCATCACAGGTCTCCATTTGGACATTGATTGCAACTCTTTGAGTGCAGACATCTATCCAATTCCTTATTCATCCATCAAATCCACATCCTTCCAATTTAGAGACCAGGATGTCATGTGGGATGCTATGGCATAAGTGTAGGAAAATGATACCAGTTGTTCCTCCCTTATCAACCAAAGTTGTGACACCATCATAAAAAGGCAGGAGGGCTGTTAGGCAGGATTTTCCCTTGGTGATGTTGTGTGGGTTGCCACCAACCACCTCTTTATTTTCCATGTGCCCTAGTAGAGCCTTCAGGAGGATCTGCTGCATTATCTGAGGTGAAACTGACTGGCCTGTAGTTTCCCATGTCTTTCTGATCTCCCTTTTTGAATATGGGAATTATATTTCCCCTTTTCTAGTCAGTGGGAACTTCACCAGACAGCCATGACTTTTCAGATATGATAGAAAGTGGCTTTGCAACTTCATGCATTATTTCCCTCAGGACCCACAGATGGATCTCATCAGGTCCCATGGACATGTGCACCTTCAGGTTCATTAAATGGTCTTAAACCTGGTCTTCTCTTATTGTGGGTGGATTTGCATTCTCCCAGTTCCTGTCCTTGCCTTCTGCAACATGGATGATGTGGTTAGAGTGCTTACCATTGAAGACAGAAGCAAAAACATCATTGAGTACCTCAGTCTTTTCCGTATCCTGTGCCCTATTTCCTTCCAGAGAGGGCCCAGTTTTCCCTGCTCTTTCTTTTGTCACTGACATAAAAAATGTTCCTGTTGCCCTTGATGTCCCTAGTCAGATGCAATTCTATCTAGGTCTTAGCTTTCCTAACAGGATCCTGGGCTGCTTGCCCAGCTTCTTAGTATTCCTCCCAGGTTACCTGTGTCTGTTTCTACCCTTTGTAGACTTGCTTTGTGCAACCAGTAGTGTCCATGTTGATATGCTTGTTTTCCATCATTTAACTTGTTCTGTGAGAAAAAGAAAAAAACTTCCTGAACTCAGCTCCTAATGGAAGTTTTCATTTCAGTGTCTGACATTGCACTTGCTTTCTTCCTATTTCCCAGTTATGACAGGAAGAGAACAGCTGAGCTACTGCAGGCTTATTCTCTTTTTGGATTTAGTAAACAAGGTACTTGATGATTGTAACAGATGTTTCTGATTTAAGCCATTTACCTCTTTCCATGGAGCAAATGCTATGGATGATCAAAACATGGAGATGAGCCCACAGATACCGGCAACAATGCATTAGCGTGGCCAGTAGCCATAGGAATTCAGCCATTATTCCCAGCAGCTTAATTTTCTGATCAACCATTCTAATTATCTGGTTTTTGGCTTGTTTGTTGATGTTGGGTTTTTGTTTGTTTGTTTGTTTTCCTTTTTTGTTGTTGTTTTGTTGTTGTTGTTGTTGTTTTGTTTTGTTTTGTTTCTTTCCTTTCTGAATAACTTATTCCACTGTTCACCCTCCTGATCAGCTGCTCTTCCCTCTCCAAGTTTTTACCCACTTGTATCTGAATGCATCTTTTCCTCGGTCTTCCAGTAATTAAAGGAGACCTACAGGAAAGGTGGAGAGGGACTCTTTATCAAGGAGTATAGTGATAGGACAAGAGACAACAGTCTTTGAGGTTTTTCATTTGTTTGAGGTTTTTAATTTGTCTTTCCTTTTTGTTAGATGTTGTAATTAGTCTAAGATTTGGTGAGGTTGCCTGCTGGTGAGGTTGCATTGAGTATGATGAAGCCCCCAGATGTTGTAGCAGCTCAGTACTTTACTTGTGAGGCCTGGACTTTTCTTCAGGTATTGGTGGAGGGAAGGCAACATGGGACTGGGTGGATGGGGAAGAAGCCAAGAAAATACAAGTGTGTGTGTGAAATATATGAAATTGAGAGGATGAAAGCATAACACGCAAGGTCAGTAAGCAGTTATGACTGGAATTGGGATGGAAGGACCAGATATGCTGACTGCATTCAGTTTGATTGTGAAGAATTTGCGTTTTATGGTGAAAATCAGAAAGCATAGCTGCAAAGCCAGAATTTATATGAAGTGGTTAGGGGTGAAAGAAGTCAGCCACCAGAGAAGAGGCACCAAGTTTGCCTTCTCTAAGCCTTTCTTCCTGGGCCACAGAAATCTGATCTCAACCTCTATCTGCTGTCTTTATTGATGTCTCAGTAGTAACAGCTCCAGGAGCACAGAAGCAGAGCAGATATAGTCTTAATAAATTTGTAATGATTTTGAAATGTTTCCCTCCTTGTTGCAGTTCAAACAGTGAATAACAAGCAGTTATGGGCTCAGACTTTCCTAAAGCCATTAGTTGTCATGTCCATTGGGCCAAAAGATAACAGCTGTTGTTTTCTAAACATTCATCTCAAGAATGTTAGTCTTCCTCCCAAAGCAAGGAAAGAACCTTCTGCTCTTATGCCTGAGTGTGAGCTGAAGGTGACTCATGCTTCTGGTTAGGCTGGTGGCTTTTGTGAGTGGAATTCTGTTCCCCCTTCAAACAAAACTGGAGACAGAGGATATATCATGTAGCAGTTGTCTAGCATTTCCTCAGACGTGTATGGTGCTGGCAGTGATGGGGATTTGTTTCACATGACTTACTGAGTGGAGTGGTTAAGGCTGCCATTGCATAATTATAGAGAGTAGTCTTCAGTAGAGACACTAAATGGTTTCTTCTCTTAGTAGAACCTTTAGGAAATGTGACAATATATATGTCTTAGTATCCATTGTTTACAAGTTAATACACAATGTATGCATACTAATTTCTGGCAAGGTAACTCTTGTAGGTTATATAGCACAAAGAGTTAGCTGCAGGTTTTGGCTTTGTTGTGAGCTCACAATGACTGCAGGCAGTTCGCTGCCAGTTTTCTGCTGGGCTTGGCAAGGTGGGATAGATGGAATACGAGGCTCAGCAATGTAAAGTGCTAAGCACTGTTTTGTAGTAAACATTTCTTGCAGATCTCCACTTGTTTATTAATAACATCTGACTGGATGAAATTAAAAATCCTGTTCCAGGTTATTATTCTTAAGTGTATGTCAGCCATTCCCTTCATTACTGTGCCTCTAGAGGAATGATAAATATACCACAAAAGCTCATATAGGACACAATTTTTGTATTTAAAGTCCTTTATAAAGACATGTGTGCTCATTTAAAGATTGCTTCCAATTTGGAGCCTCCTGGCTTTTCTGTACTTTCTGAGCAATATATTAATTTTTCCCAATCATCAGGCTTTTGAGGATTTCTCAGTTGCTAGTTATCAGTAGCCTAGAAGGATTTCAAGACACACAGTTTCCCTCATGCTGATGAACTTCTGTGGCTCCTTGGAGGGCAGGTATTGGGCAAAAGTTAAATATATTATTCCTTCAAGGGCCAAGGACAATGGAAAAAAAAAAAAAGACAAAACCAAAGCACAACTTTTTTTGTTTTAAATTTGTATCTTGATTTGGTTTCTTTTGTGCTCTTCCAGTTTATGTGCTTCATGTTGACTTGGTAGTATTACTGTACATCACTTTCAAGTAGATAAGCGGAAGATATAAGAGACAAGAGGGAAATTACACTAGTTGTAAAATCAAGCAAAATACTGAGTTGTAGCTCCTTTAAATGGAATATGATTTTTAACATTGTTAGGAATATGCTCATATGTGTGCAACGAAGTAGAGCAATGAAATATTCCAGTGTTTACTACTCAAACTGTTTTTCTTGTCCTTTTCTTTTTTCCTTTTCCTTTTTACCCCTGTGATTGTGTGGTTTGTTGGGGTCTTGTTTAGTTCAGATATTGTATTTTCTAAATAAATAATATATGCCTAATGAAGTCCATAATGGAATTCTGGAGCTTCTATTTTTCCCATTTCCTAATTTTTGCATTGTGTTTGTTCCTGTATGCACACCGGGTAACAGAGGCAGTTGTACTACATGTCTTAATTCAGTAAATGATCCCAAATCTGATAGTTCTAAAGTTTATTCTAACAGCACACATATTAATAAGAAAGGTTTTGCTTTCTTAGCCTGCTCTTAAAATATATGTGGTATGAAAACTCACAGCAGCTTGGAATGGGAATGAAGAGTGATGCCAGGTTAACCTGCCTATTTCCCTCCAACACATATGTGAGGGAAAAGTAACACACATACACCACCCCACCACCCCCCAAGAAGCCAACCAACCCCCAAAAAATCAAGACTCTCTGGGCTGAGATGAGAAGTTAAGGTAAAAGGTTTTACTGAGCAAATAAGATAATACAATGCAGAAAAGCAACATTATAAAGTAGAGAACCAGTGAAACAACCAACTCATACCCTACCTGCCACTTCTTCCATCACTTGCTTGTAAATTTTTCTCCTTTGGACAGGTCAACAAAATTTGCAAGAAAAGGCAACTTTTCTCAGAAATTTTAGAGGCTTTTTGTTGTAAAGCTAGAGTGGAGATGTTTAGGATTCTTTTTTTCTTCTGAGGAAAATATACATTTTTTGAAATGTCTTCACCACCGTGTGCTGCAATATAAGTTGTTAATCTAGCATATATTAATGTCACAAAAAATAACACAATTGTAATGATTCTCTTGATTCCTCAAACCTTCGGTTACAAAATAGAACCTTATTATGGAGGGGGAAGAAAAAATTGTTGGCAAGAATCTTTGAGAGGAAGAGGAGTGGGTTATAACAACCTTGAAAAGTCAAAGAATAGAACTGTCTGTAATACTTTGAGGGGAAAGTGTGTGTGTTTGTGTATGTGTTCATAGCTCCGTCCGAAAGAAAGTTTGGTGAGAAACACAGGGGATGGCAGAAGAGGTGGACAACTGAAAAAGAAAGTATGAAGTTTCATGTATCCCCCACTTATTGCCTGTTAGAAATACTTCAAGCAAAGAATGAATATCTACAAAGGGAATTTAGCTCACATTGGCTGTGAATTTCTATAAAGAGGTTCTTATTTTCCCTGTGGAGACATACCTGATTTTAATCATTCTGGTAAGCAATTGGATTCTTTTATGGGCTTTAATTCAGTATGCTTTATGAGTCCAAACCTTTCTTCCTTGTATGAGTTTTGGCTGGGTGAGGTGGGAGGAATTAGGCCCTAAAAATACCACGATACTCAGTTTAAGGGGGTTCTAAATCATATAGTAAAAGCATTTAGAGGTTCATGCTCTCCATGGCATGAATATGTAATTCCTGTAGACTAATGGAAATTCTTACCATTACTTTCAAGGTCAGGGTTGAATTAAATGCTGAAATGGAGCCCTTAGAGTGTCTTTGCACTTCAGTAGTACCCCTGTGACTTAAAATAAAAGTAAGTTGATGGCTTTTTACCTGTGAAGGACAGAAAGTGTAAATTGCCAAAATCAGTTTGAGTGTTGTTGCATTAGTTTGTGTGTAGATTTTGCTCTTAAGCAGAGATCCTTCAGCCACTACTCTAAGGGAAAGTGAGAAGAGCTTATGACCATTCCTAGTGATACTCATTAATTTATGAGATGCTTGGAGCTTCTAGGCAGCTTGTCCTCATGTAAGATAAGATGATTTTATAGACTTTTCTGATACCAAGCAATTCTGCCTCTTAATTTCTGGGAATTAATTCCATGCTCAGCTAGATTATGAGTAAAAATGGTTATAATCATATGCACATGGCTATAATCATTATGCTTGTGAAGAGAAAGAAAAATCCAGGATCTGGTGCAGAAAGCATTTATTTGTGATTGTTATGTGTGTTATAGGTGAGAAACATGCAGTGCTGTGCAGACCAGTGCTTTCAACCAAACCCGTTAACCATTTATCCAAAGTTCATGGGATAACAAAACAATCTGCAAGTTCTGATATTCAGGCAGAACTTATTTCTGCTACCTAAATACATCTTCAAAATGTACTGCTGGCATTACTAATTTTACTGATACTGCTAAGGATGGCTTTTATTGTGTAAATTGTATTGTTTCCCCTGGGATCCTGAGACTAACACTACAATTCATAATGGGATGCAGAGAATACACCTGTGCAGTCAAATCAGTTTGGTTAGAGGAACAGGATGAAAACCAGTGCCATCATGGTGACAATGCTTCAATTTAACAATGATGTTTCTAGGAAAAATCACACATGTCCCCACGCTCCCCAACCTTCCAGCAAAAATAAATCCTAACAAAATCAAAATTGCATTTTATTTTATTTTTTAATTGCACTTCAGCAGTTTGAGTAAAGGAGAAATAGCTTATTTTGGCAGTAAACTGAATGCCTTCTAGTAGCCATAACCAATAAGGTCTCCCCTGAGTCTCCTCTTCTCCAGGCTAAGCAACCCCAGCTCCCTTAGCCTCTCTTCACAGGGCTTGTGTTCCAAGCCCCTCACCAACTTTGTTGTCCTTCTCTGGACACGTTCTAGCAAGTCAACATCTTTCCTAAACTGAGGGGCCCAGAACTGGACACAGTACTCCAGGTGTGGCCTAACCAGTCCTGGTAAGATAAGAGGCCCTTTTTCCTTCATATAACCTGGCTTCACCATCTGGTGAGAGCAAGGCATGCCTCTCTGTTCCATATGATTCATCTTAATGATATAGTGATCTTTATTTAATTGCTAAATTATGAGCTGATAAATTAATTGGCAGCTTGTGCTTCTTGAACCTTTCTGTAGGTAGTACAGATATGCATTTACTTTCACATGCATGTTGTCACACAAACACCACTCCCTTATTCCATCATAAGCCCTGAAAACACCTCAGTTCACTTAAGATAGATTGAAAAATAACAGAGTATATATACTCTTGTATAATGCTCTTGAGAGTTTAGAACAAAATAATGAAGTGTATGTGCAATAAAATGCAGGAGACCACAACAAATCTGCCAGTGCCAAGGATGATGGGGGCGGAAATGGACTATATACATCAAATTTGCATTGTCTTGAAAGTGGGAAGCAACTTTAAACCATCTAGCACTCCTGAAGTACTTCCAAGTAGCATGAAACAGCTGAAGTGTTGATACAGCCTTTAAAAAAACCCCAAAGCTTAAAAGAATAAAGAAAAAAATATATCTTGCTATCTTTGCACTGATAATATCTTCCTGCTGCTGCTCCTCAGGACTTGATGCCAGCGTTGCTGCATTCATCTTGCTGCAGCATAGCTGAAACACGACATTGTTGGGTGTGTAATAATGTGCAAGGAAGCATGGTCCTGAGCACTCACAGAAGCTCTCTCAAAATACAGTGTGTATTAAGAAGCCATTTGCTGTTGGGGAACTCAGGTTGGCTTCTTAATGCCACCTGCAGGTTGAGGAAGCATGCCATTTATTTAGATACTCCAGAGACTTCTCTGAGGAGCTCATGAAGGGATGGTGTTTAAGTATTTCTCTTCCTTTCCTTTTAAATTGTAGTCATACTGTTTACATGATATGCTAATATATGTGTTTTGATAGGGTAGCATAAGTATCTTGACATATCTGACACAGTGCTCAGCCTGTTCAGTCACATTCCTTGTTGATATTTATTTCTACCTTCTTTTTCATTAAATTTATTAGAATAGTACATATTAAAAGCAATAACCAGGCTGCCAGTAAATAGTGCTACATGAAAGAATGTGACTCAAAGTTGAGGTAAAACTTTATGATCCCTTTATTGACTCATTATACTTGGATTGTTGTTTCTCATACCCCCTGCAATATATGAAAGACCAGCTATAAGAGCTCATATCCTGGCAAAATGGATTTTGTCACTTACTTGATATTAAACCTTATTTCAATGCCCTCCACAGAACAAAACTGGAAGGAATTTTAGCATACTTTAAATTACTCCTGTTAGCTACAAATGGTCACCAGTGTGAAAGGCTAGTTACTGAGATGCATCTCATGTGACAGAGAAACTGATGATTAACTTCTGTTATATGACTATATATATTCAAATCTTATTTTGACTAGATTAGTTAATGACACTTAGCAATGTACTTACTGAGGATGCCTTTGTCACAGGAGTGAGAATATCAGACTTTGATTAAGACAATAACAGTCCTTCTGCCCACTTCTGGAAAATGGGAGGGAGAAGAAGGCACAAAATTAAGGACAAAATCAGAAATGTTCCATGGAAAATGGGTGCTTTAAGAAAATGTTAATTTGAAACCCAAAAGAATAGAATAGAATAGAATAGAATACAATAGAATGGAATGGAATGGAATAGAATGGAATAGAATGGAATGGAATGGAATTGAATAGAATAGAATGGACCAGGTTGGAAGAGACCTTCAAGATCATCGTGTCCAACCTATCATCCAACACCACCTAATCAACTAAACCATGCAACCAAGCACCCTGCCAAGTCTCCTCCTGAACACCTCCAAACCAACAGTATATTTGGTCAGTGACCTGTACAATGCAGTTATCTATTTTTTGTTCATATTTTTTTATTTACTTGGAAAAGACAGGATAGCATGAAAGAAGTCTTATTTTGGCTCTTTGTTTAACATTGTGGTGGATCAATATATACAGGAACAAAAGCATTCACTGGTGTGTAATTGGGCATGAGGTTTTCATGAAGATTTGTAGCCCAGTGAAGCTCACTGTGGGATCCCAAATACCATTAGGGTGGGATTGTAACAACTGTAAAGATTTTATCATAATAATTAAAGCAAGGTATAGGCAAGGTAGAAACCTGTTCAAGCATGTACAGAAACTGTTGTTCCTGCTGCTCAGATAAAATGTGCAATTTGACTTGGGTAATTGTTTGCACAACTCAGAATAAAGAAAGCAAAATGCTGCAGTAGTGCCTGCATTGATTATAGTTTTTGGAGTCCTCATCTGGGTACTTCTCTTACATCACATATGTGAGACTTTATGAAGATGAGGTAGCTGCAAAAATAACACATAACTGTGCTGTTGATCAGTTGTATTAAAAAAATATAAGCAAAAAGGATATATGTGGGACCTGTTTCATTTGTATATTTATTTTAAGACTTTATTAAAACCCCAAACTGTTTCTACCATGTTCTGGATGGGTTTTTTTGGTTATGTCCTTCATTTTAATTTTTTTATTTTTCTACATGGAATAATTTAAGCCTGAATGTCATAATCTCTCATATCTGAATCTCAAAGCTTTCATGAGTTGTCCTTTACAGCCTGTGTGATATCAGGTTGCAGTCAAGCAGGATTTTTTTGGTTGGTTTTCCTAAACTTCTTTATTACACTGTATTATGTGAAACCCTGTGTGAAAAGTAACTTCCACAGGCATGCATTTGTATATTCATTTAAACACAGCCTGTAAAACAGAACCACAGATGAATCCTGTGTGTTAGGGTTCACAGAATGACAAAGTTGTTGACATTGGAAAAGACCATGTCTAGATGGCTTTTGAATATCTCCGAGGATGGAGACTCAACAACCTCTCTGAGTGATCTATGCCAGTGCTCAGTCACCCTCACAGAAACAAAACCAGAAAGTGTTTCTTTATGCTTAAATGGAAACCCCTATGTGTTACTATGCTCATTGCCTCTTATCCTGTCACTGGACACCACTGAGAAGAGCCTGCCTCTCTCATCTTTACCATCCCTGCAGGTGTTTGTATTCATTGAAATCTGTCTTGAGCCTTTACTTCTCTAGGCTGAACAGTTTCATCCTTTCACCATAGAAAAGTCCAATAATCTTCTTAGTAGCCCTTCACTGGACTCTTTTCAGTATGTCCATATTTCTCTTGTAGTGGGGAGCCCAGAACTGGAAGCAGTGTTCCTGACATGACCCTACCACCCATGCTGAGTAGAGACAAAGTACCACTTCTATCACAACCCCATTTTGGGGTGCTGACATACACAGTCTCTCATCATCCTTCTTGTAAGCCCCCTACAGGTACTGGAAGGCTGCTATTAGGTCTCCCTGGAGCCTCCTCTTCTCCAGGCTGAACAACCCTAGCTCTCTCAGACTGTCTTTGTAGCAGAGGTGTTCCAAACCCATGATCATTTTCATGGCCCTCCTCTGGACCCACTCCATCGGCTTCATGTCCTTCCTATATTGAGTGCTCCAGACCTGGATGCAGTACTCCAGGTGAGGTCTCACCAGAGCAAAGTGGCAGAATCACCTCACTCGATCTGCTGGCCCCACATCTTTTGATGCAGCCCAGAATGAGATTTGCCTTCTGGGATGCACGCACACACTGTCTGCCCATGTCCAGCTGCTCGCCTGTCAGCACCCCCAAGTCCTTTTCCACAGCTATTCCAAGCTATCCAAATAATTGGCTTCTAAATTAATCACTTCTCTTTAAAAAAATCAGGAATAGAGCCCCAATGATTTCTGAAAGCTGATGGTTTAAAACCAGAAAATAATAAGTCCTTTGATTTATGCATTTAGGAACAGTTTTAGTTGTGTCAGGAAGTTTGGAAGTCTTAACGTTCACAGAATGGAAGCAAAAGATACACCTGTCTGCTCATACGTAGAGTTATAATTGTGTTTGTGGGCAATTGTTACAGATTATGAACAGAGTTTTGCTCTGATATTGTATTTTGGGCTATGCTGATATGTATTTACATAACATTGGAATGTGTATGACTCTTTAAAATAATTAGGGTAGGACACATGTAGGAAAAAAGTTTAAATGGTTCAGATAACTTACAGGTAACCCACCCAGCAGGTAGGAGTAAGGTCAATAAAGAACAGATGCAGAATTTACAGTGGACTACTTGTTTAACAGATGGATTTTGAGGAGAGCAGAGACTATGGTGCTGCTGCCACATTTTATTTGGCAGGCAATTTGGAATGAAGGCCTAGATAGTGCCTGGCCAGCATGAGATTGTCCAGGGACATTCGCATGAATAAAAGCCTTGTTTTCTTTTCTGATTTATCCTCATAAGTCAAGAGAGAAAAATGTTCATAATCCCTATGATCTGAAGTGTGGGAACATAAATTACTTGTAGAAGGCACAAGAAAAGAAAGAAAAAATAGTCTGGTTGTGATTTTTCAGTCTTCAAGAATTTGATTGTTGTATTAGTGAGATGCCTCTTTCTGATTATAAGAAACAGCAGATTGAGTCAAACCACTGATGTGGTGCACTGTATGCCTGAATGTAGAAAAATGCATTAGCAATTTGTGGCCTTGCCTGTTCAGATGCAAAATTCAAAGTAGAAAGTATTGATAGAAACATCTGTATACATAAAATTTGAAGCTAAAGTTCCTTGACTTCCATGTAAAGATAATGTGGTTACAGAGTTGATCATAACAGCACAGGGTAAAAACTTTGTTCACTTAGATTTACAAATATACAAGAGTAGAAAAGATCAATTTTTTGTCTCAGATGCATTAGTCTGTTGGAAATTTAATTGACAAGATGCTCCTAAGAGCAAGATTTGGTATACTTTGGAAGTAATTTTTGCAGTGAGGTTTCCTTAAATGCAATGCTAATTCTATTACTGAAGATCTTAATGTCTGCATAAAGCTTTTAAAGTCATGGAGGCCAGTTTAATATCTAATTTAGTGACACTGATGCAACCAATATAAAAGTACAAAAACCTATTTATTTCTTACTTATAAGGAACTTGTTTGTACACAGAATCCTAATGCTTGTTATCTCTGAAGAGAGATTGTGTAGGATATAAGGGTTAGAATAAAGTGAATCAAACAGATGTTACAGAACTTGTTGATCTGAGTGCAGTGAATAGAATAGAATAGAATAAACCAGGTTGGAAGAGACCTTCGAGATCATCATGTCCAACCTATCATCCAACACTACCCAATCAACTAAACCATGCAACCAAGCATCCTGTCAAGCCTTGCCCTGAACACCCCCAGCGACGGCGACCCCACCACCTCCTCAGGCAGCCCATTCCAGTGAGCAATCACTCTCTCTGTGTAAAACTTCCTCCTAACCTCCAGCCTAAACCTTCCCTGATGCAGCCTGAGACTGTGTCCTCTTGTTCTGGTACTGGCTGCCTGGGAGAAGAGACCAACCTCTGTCTCACTACAACCCCCCTTCAGGTAGTTGTAGAGAGCAATAAGGTCACCCCTGAGTCTCTTCCTCTCCAGGCTAAGCAACCCCAGCTCCCTCAATCTCTCCTCATAGGGCTTGTGCTCCAAGCCCCTCACCAACCTTGTTGCCCTTTTCTGGACACGCTCCAGCAAGTGAACACTATGTCTGAATGAATACTATTTTAGTGCAGTTTTGCCTTACTTTGGACTGTCCTGGATTAACAAAGTCCTCTCCCACAAGCCCCCTCTTCACACACAGACAGGAGGGAAAGTAACACAAAAAAACCCTTTGGGTTAAGAAAATGTTAAGAAATTAATCTAGGCTTGCAGGTTCTGTGATCGCTCATATCCTGTGACAAAACGGACATGAACTGCAAAATTATTTTCAGACTGAGTGATTAGGTCTTGTATGCCTTATTTATAGAAAGTAAATCCATCTAGCACAGAGTATTGCACCCTCAGCTATAAGGTGTTAACTTCTTTTAATTATTCAGGGGGAAATTAATGGGAGCTGTTGTTAATGGCAAGATATTTTTTGCTGAGTTTTTCTCGTGAATAGGATTTGTGCTGTTAAATATTTTCTGTCGTCGTGCATACTGCTGTTATTTATTTATACCTGCTACTAAGCTTGGAATACGGCTTTAAGTTACATAAGTTTGATTCTAAGCCTCTGAAAAGCTATCAGTGTCATCTTTCACGGTGTGATTAAAACTGCTTTCAGTGTATTGTGTGCATTTTTTTGCAAAATGAGAAAGGTATTAAAAAATATGGAGAGCAGAGCAGAAAGGGAAACAGAGTACATACATTACTGAAAAGATGTTATGAAACACCTTCCAAAAAGAAAGAACAAAAGATCAAAATGAGTGTGTTCCCAGCTTAGAAGTATAAATACTGGAACTCTTAGTGCTTGTAGGTGTAAATGCCACAACAGTAGGTTCTGGATGATCTTTCCTTCAATGTGATGCAATATGAAGAAACTAAGAGTGAAATTTTCCTCACAATACATTTCTAATAGAATCAAGCAAAATAAAACAGGCTCCCAGCTGTCTCTCCTTTTAGCAGAGTCTGAAAAACTAGCTTGGAGAATTGAGTTGTGAGGGGCAGGTGGAACAAACAGCTATGAAGTAATAAATTGTTATGTCCCTAAGTACCAATTATTTTGGATTGGTTTGTTTGGGTTTTTTTTGTCTTGTTTTGTTTTGTTGCTTTTTTTTTATGGAGGTGTTGAGATGTTGAGTTGCTGTTTTTTTTTATTGTGTGGTTTGTTTTTAATACATAGTATCTGTATTTATGGTTAGACTATGTCAGGATCACCAGTTACTAGAACAAAATTCAGGGAATGCAGAAGACTCTTGCTGGCACAAACCCCAAGACAATGACAATGTGAAATTAATCACAGCCACAGTCTGATCTTTCTATTAAGACATACCTGTTTGTGAGAAGCTTTGCCTTTATTAGAAAATGTGGTTGTAGGAGGAGCTTGTTAATACCAGCTTATTGCAACCAATAATTCAACAACAACAACAACAACAAAATCTTTAGTTATGATTATATATGTAAACTAGCAACACTCTCCAGAGAGATTCTCTATATCTCTGCCCAACTCAATCTGAAATGGTTCCTATAATGTCTCTTCTAGGATCTTTGGAAAGTCAGAATGGAATGAATAAGGTGGAGTGAAGAAAACACAAGAATGCAGATGCCTTAACCACATTTTGCCTATACCTTTACAGTATGTTTCAGGTCCAGTAATGGAAAACTTTCAACAGTTAAAGCAGCTTTTAGTAATCTGTTTTATTCAATTATTCCTCATTACACCTATCAGTTTATTGTTATAACCCTTTAAGAGGTAGCAATAAAAAGTCAAGGCACCCAGTTGCAGGAACGCTGCAGTGCTAGTCAGGAAGGAGAGGAGCAGTTCAGGGGAAACATTTTGCCTCTACAGTTTCTCTCCATCATATTGAATCCAATGAATATTACACCTTTGTTCTTGTTCTTGTGATACAAAGAAAGTCCAGGAAAGAGTTAAAAATAAATTATTTCTACCTGAAGTTCCTCACCTAGCAGTAGCTGGAATTGGCATAACTGTTTTTGCTACTCAATTAATATCCTCAAAAGGTTCTGGAATACAAAGACTCTAAGACTAATGAAAGCAGGTGTCAGACATTGACTGTTCCCATGACAGTCATCGTGGTTCTGATAACAGCATTTTTATGGAGAGTGTTCTTTGAATATATAGAAAGTAGTTTTCCACCTGATCTGTAATTCTATTGGCATTGCTGCAAAGACACTTCTGCTATCACTAACCATCTTCATGAGTTACTGCGGGCTCTTGGGGCTGACTTAGTATGCATACACTGGTCAGACAAGGTTTATTTGTTATAAATCTTACGTTTCTTGGAAAAAAATAATCATTACAAAGTGAAAACTGTACCAAACAGCTATATCTCACCTCACAAGGCATACATTGTTTTGGCTTCCAAACACTGGAGGCACGAGTAAACCACCTATGATTATAAGCAATTTCTACTGTAGTGGTCCCATCTCAAAAGCTGTAATTTATCTCATTTTTTCTATTAGTTGCACTTACAGCTCTGTGAACAAATGATGAAGCTTTATTCATTCTGTGAGGCAAAACCTTTCCCACATCCTGTTCTCCGAACAGTATGGTGAAGGACCTCTCCCATGAATTTTGTTGGTACAGAAATTCTTAGAATAGAATAGAATAGACCAGACCAAGTTGGAAGAGACCTTTGAGATCATCGCATCCAAATATCATCCAACACCATCTAATCAACTAAACCATGCAACTAAGCACGCTATCAAATCTCCTCCTAAACACCTCCAATAATGGTGACTCCACCACCTCCCTGAGCAGCCCATTCCAATGGGCAATCACTCTCTCTGCGTAGAATTTCTTCCTAAACTCCAGCCTAAACCTCCCTTGGCACAACCTGAGACTGTGTCCTCTTGTTCTGGTGCAGGTTGCCTGAGAGAAGAGACCAACCTGCTTCTGTCCACAACCTCCCTTAAGGTAGTTGTAGAGAGCAATATGGTCTCCTCTGAGCCTCCTCTTGATCACATCTTTTTGGCAAGACTTACCCTTTCCATAGACATATTTGTGTCATCTGAATTGTTTGCTTCTCTGCAGTTCTATTTATCTTATTTGATGCTATCAAATTATACTCTACTACTCTGAGTGGCATAGATTAGATTTTTTGAGATTAAATTAACTTTATCATTTCTTTCTGCAAGTCAGTTGGGACTTATAAATTGCGCTGAAGCTGAAGGTGTCTCCAAAAGAAACAAACACTCAAAGTTATTTAGAAGTTACAGAAAAGGGAAGAAAACACAAGGAAAAACAAACAACCAACAAACCATAGGATCCTTGTAAATTTAATCACATGCAACAATTTACACTTTGGAAAATAATTGTCACATATTGCCTTAATTTGAAATAACAATGAAAATAATACAGTAAATGAGTGTCCTGTTAACACAGGACAATAGATTATCTTGTGTTAATGTGGATGCAAGCATTTCTTGCAAGAACTAGGTAATTTAAAAATCTTGACAGACAGAGATAATATTGTGTAAAGAAAAAAATACAGGGGAATGAGGAATAGCATTGCCACATACAAACTATATTTATGGTTTAAAGTATTAGTGCCTTAACATGCCACTGAAAGTTCAGTCTTCAAGACTCAAAATCTATTGGACTGAAGGCTAGGAAATAAATTGCAAAGGATGTCCTGTAAGTGCATTCTAGCTCTACCATGTTCATAAGGTGATGATAAAATAGCAGCTAGATTTAGTCATTGTCCAGCCTGTCAAGGTCCCTCTGAAGAGCCCTTCTACCCACTAGAAGATCAACACCTGCTCCCAACTTGGTGTCATCTGCAAATTTACTAATGGTGGACTCAGTCCCCTCATCCAGATCATCAATAAAGATATTGAATAGGTTTGGGCCCAAATTTGAATAGTTGCATTCATGTAGTTATAATAACAGATTTCTGCTTAAACTATTTGTTATGGTTTGAGGCTGGGTGCCTTTAAGAAACATAGGTTTCTTAACATAGGAACCAGAGAGGTTCAGGGATGAACTGGAAAGTGTAAAACTGTTATCCTATCCCGTAATTTTGCTATCTCTTTAAAAGTTGCCTATACAGCCAGTTCTATCTCTTTTCTCCCTTCTCTCTGCTCCTGGGATTGCATGAGCTTTTATCTCTAGTATGGGGGAGGATTTCAGGCCTATTTACAGCCTTGAGCAGTTTGGCTAATTTTGTCTATGTAGTTCTGTCCTGGTTAGGCCTAATGTAAGGAAGCATGGTGAGGGGCAGGGGAGAGAAAAGAGCACTTGTGTCTGGATGTTAAGGCATGGCTGGGGAGAAGGTTTTTCTTGGTATGTAGCATGTATGTTGAATATGTGTAGATGTTTTGCATATGTAGTTATGAATAGCACTTCCATTTAAACTATCCAATCCTGAGTGAAGTGGTTTTCTTTACTCCTTTGGGAAGGAGTGAAGAGCTTTTTCTTGCTCCTTAAACTGAGAAACTATTAATGGTGACTGCTTCATTGAATTTTGATTAGAACAAGATCAACAGAAACCAGACTGTGTCACTGTAACAGGTTAACACACAGTAAACAGGTTAACCTGTCTGTTTCCCTGAACACAGAAGTGAGGGAAAGTAACACACAAAACAAACTCTGGGTGGAGATAGAGTGAGACAAGATAAGAGTTTAATATAAAATAAGATAACATAATCATAATGCACAATTACCTTATCTTAGCCTACTTGCAGTGAAATGCAGGAAAGACAAAACCCAGCATAAACCAGAAGACCAAGACTAGCGTGCTGTTCTAATTCCCACTTATATTGCTGCCATCCCTCCAGGAAAAGAGCCAACATCCAAAACCCAGAAGCCAAAAGCAGCAACCAGAGCAGGAAGCCTCTCATGATACAATCTGAACATCAAGCCTCATAACACTTTCCTCCAGAGAGCACTTTCATTTTGAAGCTGGCATGAGACAGGATGATTTTGAATAACAGCAGCAAATTTGAATTCAACCCATGACAGTCATACCATGTGGCCTACTTTTAAAATCATTGAGACTTCCCAAGTGTTGTATTTAATCTTCTTTTTTTAGAAGTTGCCTGGCTTTTCTTCTATGCTGTATGGGGTTTATTGTTGCATGGCTTTTGTTGTGTTTTGGGATTTGTTTTTTTCTTAATGAGAGCTTCTTGCTTGTGTTTGCAGATTCTGATGTAGCAAATTCATTTCAGTATACTTCAGCACTAACATAATAGGATCATAAATAATAGTCAAGTTTTTATATATAAAAACATGTCCCAAAATCTGTTTTACATGTGCCTTAAGCATATACTTATCTTTCACTTAACCTGTTTAAGTGTGTGCATAGATGCACACAGCACCATTTTAAAGCAAAGTATGTTTATGAAGCTATATGATTCTGAGTTTCTTCTTGTGGTTTATGTTGATTAGACTTCACTAAATCTTTTTACAAAGTGTGTGTGACTAAACAGCAGTCAGGGAGTTATAATCTTAGGTCTTTCTGTTTGAAATTATGTTCAGACCAGTAAAGATTAAGGAGTTTCTGTAGCTTAGAACTATCATGGACATTGGTAATACCTTCTGTAATACTGTCTTTTGTAAACAGATGATTTCTACTGCCCTCTACTGCTCTCAACTGGAGGTTTGGATTGGATGTTAGGAAGAAATTCATCATAGAGAGAGTGATTGCCCATTGGAATGGGCTGCCTGGGGAGGTGGTGGAGTCACCATCATTGGAGGTGTTTAGGAGGAGACTTGATGGGGTACTTGGTTGCATGGTTTTAATTTATGGAGGGTTCCCCCAGTCATATGGCAGCTCAATTTCTGTATCAGTTTCTGTCCAAAACTTTGGTAAAGGCTTCTGGAAAATTCAGGCATATTATTATCCTGTGTGTGATTACTGGTGTCCTTCAAGAGCTCTGCCAGGCTGCTGGGACAAGATTTGCCTTCACAGAGAGTCACACTGTTCCTCTGCAAACAGGCTGCTTATGCATAGGCTGAGTGACTATGTCTTTTACTATAGACTCTCCCTCTTACCTTACCTGAAAATACCTCTTGGTAGACAAAAGTTACCTTGGTAAGCCTAGTAGACTACTGACAAGGCAACAGCTTATATACCTTGGTCTATAGTCTTGCAACTGCTGTGTGAGTTTCCTCAGAGCTCTTGTGTGAATGTAGTTATTACACATATAACTTATTTTATTTAATAATATATATTCCATATAGAAGGACTATGAACTGATCTAGTTTCTCTGCTCCATCTTCCCCAATTTACATATGGGGAATCTCCCCATCATCCTGAGCTATTAGGAGCAATGCAAGATTCTCTGTTTATGTGCTTCATGTTACTGAATGCACCTTCTATACTGTAGTCATAGGTAGTCACAGAAGATTCTGTCTCCTTTTGAGGTATCTGAAACATATTAAAGTAATTTTTCAACTTTCCTGTTGCTCTTACAAATTGGTCTATCCATAGATTAAGTTGATAGTGTATCATGCCCAAATCTTTGATGAAAATGTTTCATCTCACTACAACTGAATGGCATGAGGCCATTAGACATGAGACTGAGTACTGAAACATCTGGAAGCAGCTAGAGCATATCATACTCTGGATCACTGCTGTTTTCCAACAGCAGTTTAAACATGCCAGGTGACTTTGAAGCACTGCAGATGATGGCCTAGAAAAAACACTAGTAAGCCTCTGGCATTTGTGCTTTTCTTCTTTAAAGCAGAAGCTTTGGAAGAACTAAATAAGTACTATAAGGACCATTAGATACAGAAAATACCCAGGACAGCTAGGAGAACCAGAAAAGCACATTACTGTTGCAGTTTCACCCTAAAGGATGAAAAGAAAGTGTCATTAAAACCAACTGATGGTATAAAATCTTTTTCATACTTTTTACTGCTTTTCATGGACATCTTTTACCATACTTTATTTTGGGGAAGCACTTCTGGGTTTATATAAACAAAACCTTAAATGCATTTTTGCAGTCGAAATCTCGAGTGTCTTTTCCAATTTGCTTTTTCCTTTCCATAAGATTTTGGTTAACTTCCATTTAAGCATAAGTATAGGAATTTCAGGTCAGCAATTCTATGAACAAGCCTTTGTCTTGAACATTATGTAGGATGTTTTGTCTTCAGTCTTTTCCATGCAGCTTTATGAGACAGATGATGATTTTTAAGTCTTGTAACAAGTTGCTTCTCTGCCTGAAGGAATTTATACAAATGCTAGGAAATTAGTGTTTTTGTTTCACTGCTCTACTCCTAAATATCATAAATACACATTCTACATAGAAATTGTGCAGAATCACAATTTGAACTATCAGCTCATATGAAACTTTCCAGTAATAAATATCCTATGCATCAATATCAGTTGTTAGGAGTTGTTAGCCATTGGAATGTGCTGCCCAGGGAGGTGGTGGAGTCACCATCCCTGGAAGTGTTCAAGAAGGGATTGGACGTGACACTTGGTGCCGTGGTTAAGTAGTCATGAGGTGTTGGGTGACAGGTTGGACTTGATGATCTTTGAGGTCTTTTCCAACCTTATTGATTCTATGAAGTTATTTCCTCCATTCCTCATCTCATCAGTGAGAGGAAAATCCAGAGCAGTTTTAAAAACAGCAACTGTTTAATGACAGTAAAACTTAAGACACTGGAGTTCAAGAAGCCTACATATATGCAGTAGTAATACAGTGCATTACTACAGCAGTGTGAGGAACGTTTATGGAGACATGTTCATCTGCTTTCTTTTGGTGTACTCACAACTTTTACCTTATATTGGTTGATGTATGATAGCTTTCACCTGATATTCAGAATGTAGCTAGATATCTACCTATTTGTCTGGAGCTTGCCTTGTTTTAAATTTCAGGGAAGGTTTAGGCTGGATGTTAGGAAGAAGTTCTATACAGAGAGAGTGATTGCCCATTGGAATGGGCTGCCTGGGGAGGTGGTGGAGTCACCATCATTGGAGGTGTTCAGGAGGAGACTTGATGGGGTGCTTGGTGCCATGGGTTAGTTGTTTAGGTGGTGTGGATTGCTTGATGGGTTGGGCGCGATGATCTTGAAGGTCTCTTCCAATCTGGTCTATTCTATTCTATTCTATTCTATTCTATTCTATTCTATTCTATTCTACTGTCTTGGAGCAATTTAAAAAAGTTAGTTTAACTTTTCTTATATTTATTTTACTTAGTTATCCTTTAATTATTTTATTTCTCTTTTTTTCCCCCTTTTTCATATATAACAATCCAGAAGGCAAAGCTCTTTTTTTCCCCCTTCAAAAATTCTGTTTAGCTAGAAAAAACCCAGTACATTACATTTGAGTGGTGGGTCTCCTGTGGCTGTTGCACATACAAGCCAGAATTGCATACAAATGAACAGAAGAAAATAAAATTTACCAGCATGAATCCTGATTTCTAGGAATAAGTTCTGCTGAACTGGTGCCTGTCACAGACAAACATTGCTTGGTTAATATAACTAATGAAACCACAATCAAAGGGATTTAATTAATGTAGTGATTTATTAATGATGCATAATTAGCCAGTAATCAGTGAAATGCACGTTAGGGATCAATATGACTAACACAAGTGATGGAATAGAATACTAAAGACTTCTAAAGCACTGATAAAATGTACATATTCAAAACACCCTTTTGCAACCAATCCTTGCAGTTAGAGGCACTCCAGTCCCCTGAGTGGTGTGGGTAACAAGCACACATGCCCTTTCTGGGGCTGCAGTTGCACACAGCTGTAGGAGATGTGGGTGCTCCAGCCTCCTGTGTAGTCATGCTGCTCCCTATGTATCTGTGGACTGGAGGAGCATCGGAAGATGATTCCCAGTTCTGCTACAGATTTGGAAGGATGGCTTTATGGAGGTCATACAGTATTGTCTAGAATAATACAGGCACAAAGGTGAGCTAAAACCTGTATCCTGAGCAAGGTATAAGAGAAAATATTGGATGTGGTGGTGAAACTTTTGTTCTTAAACCATTCATTTCACAAATTAGCTTAAAGTAATTTCAGAATAGCTTTTCAGAAAGCAATGTCCAGAAGAATCTCACTATTCCAACACCTGTTTGATGAGGAAAGGCTGAGAGATCTGGGGCTGTTTAGTCTGGAGAAGAGAAGGCTGAGAAAGGATCTGGTCAACATTTACAAATATCAGAAGGGTATCAAGAAGTGGTCAGCCTCTTCTTAGTTATGCCCTGTGATGGGAAGAGGGGCAATGGATACAAACAGGAACCCACCTCAACAAGAAGAAAACCTTCTTCACTGTGAGTGTTCAGAGCCCTGGAGCAGGCTGCCCTGAGATGTTGTGGAGTCTCATTCTCTGGAGACTTTCAACACCCATCTGGATGCGTTCCTGGGTGACCTGCCCTGGGTGGCCCTGCTTTAGCAGGGGAGTTGGACTTGATGAACTCCGGAGGTCCCTTCCAACCCCTTCTATTCTATGATTCTATGATTTCTTTCCCACCATCTAGATGGCTATTTTGTGAATTGTGAAAAACCAAGAACATCTGAAAGTAGTTTCTGTAACTTGAATACAGTCCAACAAATAACAAACTAAATAACAAACAAATAACTAACTTCTATAGGTCATCAGAACTTTATTTTTAGCCTAATATAGGCTGCTTAAAGTGCAAGTCTACTAATTAATCATTGCAAGATAATTGTCTACTTTTAGGCATTGTAAATTAGATAAATTTACCTTAGTTCTTATGGTACCTAAAGGAAAACATCAGATTGCTGTAATTACATTGCTTTGGTGTGCTCTACTTGATTATAACTAGCAGAGATATTTGAAATGGATTTCTTCCCTTTCATCTGTAGTCTTATGCAGATTGCTGTTATTAGATAGCATATTAACACACATTTTCTTGTAATTACCAGTAATTTTAAATATTCTTTCTTTTTCTGCTTTCAGCATAAAACAACTTCACTTCACCCACCTGGTTTGCTGATGTGAAGTACACAAGATATACTTTTCATTTATTTGCACATCAAAGAAAACACCTTGAAAATGTGTCTAGAATAAACCTGTTTGCTGAAGCAGGCAACAAAAGCTTGAAGACATTTCATGGAAAGAGAAGAACTGCATATCAAAAGTCTAATTTAAATATTTCTAATGCTGGTATTTCTGGTGTCCTGCTGCTAAAGTTATTAAATCTGCTCTCCTTCGTGGCCAAGATAACAGGAGACAAAATATGAAGAAAAGTGGAGGTTTCAAGATGTAATGGCATAGCTTTGGATGCATTTTAAGAACAAGAACTGCAAAGTTTCTTTGAGCCCCACAAGTAAAAATGGTATAAACCCACAGATGACAGTTTAATGAGTTTAGGTGGGAGGATGAGACTGGAAAATCAAGTTAGATGGTATAGAAACCCACACTTGGATTCAGCTACAGACTCTAAAGATGGTGATGATGGTGAATTACTGCTAGGGATAGATATTTTGGTAGTTTCAAGGACTTGTGTAGCAATGAATAGTGAGATGATGGATTTAATTCCCAGATGTATTAGACTTACCTGGTCAAGTCTTACTGTAGTTAGGTGAATAAAAGGTGTCTTATCTTTTTCCTTGCCTTCTGAACATATTGTGTGGATTGGTCTTTGGTTACCTATGACTCACAATGGAACTTTTCATAAAAACTTCAGTGAAAAACATTCAGAACACACACCTTCTGACCTGCCTCATAGCGGTAGAATGAAAAAGGTCTTTTTACTCAGACTGCCATGGCTGGGACGAGAGTATGCAGAGGGAATTGCATTGTGTATAGTTTTTTCAGCTGTGAAATGACAGGTTTCCTCTGTAGCCAGAAGCTAAAGTAGGCAGGCTCAGTAAAGCCATACTTCTTCACTTGTAACAAACTGGAAGAATATTTTTTTTCAGGAGGTTGATGTCTGATTCACTGCTTCCTGAGACACAAGGTAGGGGAGATACAGGCTGAGTGAGATGGGGTTGTTCAGGCTGGAGAAGAGAAGGCTCTGGGGAGACCCAATAGCAGCCTTCCTGTACCTGAAGCAGGCCTGCAGCAAGATTGGAGTGGCACTGTGATGACAGTATGAGAGGCAATGTTTTTTAAATTAGAGAAGAGTAGTTTTAGACTGTTAGGAATAAATTCTTTATTGTGAGGGTGGTGTTTACTGCAGGGGGGTTGGATTACATGACCTTTGGAGGGTTTTTCCAACCCAAACCACTCTCTGAATCTATGATTCTATGATTTTTAAGCAGTCAGAGCCCAGAGAGTACTAAGGATTGAAAGCAGCAACTTTTAAAAACTTTTGTTCTAAAAATGAATGGTATTATTTTTCTCTGTTAGCTATTTAATTGTAGCTGAATTTAACCCAGTGGAGTACCTTCCCAGGTTTGCTGTATCTGGAGTAAATGATACCTTATTTGAAACCAAGTTCTCTTCCTAACTTTGGTAGGACCAGATTTCCATTCCTGGAAATGAAAACAGCCTAGGATATTTTTGAATTCTTCATCATCTGATTGTTTAATCTTTCCAAAAAATCTTGGATGGATGATATTTCTATCACCATCTGGGATAAGAGACCAGCAGCAACCTCTCTATGGCATCCTTTCAGGTAGTTGTAGAGAGCCATGAGGTGTCCCCTCAGCCTCCTCTTTTCCAAACCAAACAGCCCCACCTCCTTCAGTTGCTCTTCGTAAGATTTATTCTACAGGCCCTTCACAGCTTCATTGTGCTCCTCTGCACTGCCTCCAGCACCTCCACACCTCTCCTGTATTGAGGTACCCAAAACTGGACACAACACTCAAAGCATGGCCCCACCAGAGCTGAGTACAAGGGGACAATCTCCTCCCTACAAAGTGATTAACTCTCATCAAGTAGCTGAGTTGTGAAGGGCTGGGCTTTAAATCCAGATAGTCCCCGTGAAAAATGGCTATTTGGCATAGAGTCTGAGGACAAGACTTATGTGGAGGTTGAAAACAGTGCTTGAGGAAACTCCTTTAATTACAAATAATTCTTTCAAAAGGTAAGGAAATGGAATAAATCTGTGTCTTCCCCTATCAGGATTCAGAGTTATATAGGCAAAGCTCTGCAGAGCCCTCAAACGTTTACAAAGCTATTCATTTCCTCCTGACTCATGTATTTGTATTGCATTAATTTACTTTCATTGACATTAACACTTCAGTACTTTTTTTTGAAGTGTTACCTAGAAACAAGATTGAAGAGCCTGGAGGGGTTTTAACTAAACCTACTGTTTGGTTATGAAGCATGTGAAAGTGGAAATGTATTGATACATTTGGGAGATGGAGCAGATACTTTGAAAACAAGAGCAGTGTAGTGCTTTCAGCTCATCAGCCTGTTCTCTGTGGACGAAGACAGAAAGATACAAACTGCTTTCAAATTAGGCGTCATAGCAGTATTTAGAGATGTCAGATGTTTTTATGAGTATCTAGAAAGGTATGGTGATGAGCAGTTTTTTACTTACTAACTGGTGGGGGGTTTTTATGATCCGTGTTCTAAACACTTTTGGAGCTGTGGACCAAAATTGTTATTTCAGCGTTCATTTCACTTAGGAAGATGGAAAAAAAATATTATTTCCAGTTATTTTAATATGTTAATAGGCAGCTCTTCTTAACAAGTTCTTCTAGGATGGGCTAGGATAGAATTAACTTCCTTCACAAGAAGTTAGGAGGGGCCACACACAGGACAGCCAGCTGAACCAGCCAGTGGGCTGTTCTATGCCATAAAATATCACATATGCTATATAAGGGGTGGCTGGCATGGGTAGCCACAGCAGTTGTGTGGTAGTGGATTTTGGTGTGGGCAGCAAAGAGTTGGCAGCAGTAGCTGACAGTGTCACATGTTATATTACTCATTTTATATATTAATTCTTTACTAATATTGTCATTCTAGTTGTTAATTTGTTCTTTGTATTGTTCTTTTAAAAACTTAGCTCAGCTCATGGTGTTTTATGCTTTGCTCCAAGTTCTCCTTCCTGTTCTGCTAAGGGGAGAGGGTGGGAAAGCAATTGTGTGAGTGGCTGCACAGCTGTGCCTAAAACCATAAAATATTAGAGAATCTTTTTATTTTTCTTACATTCAGTTTAAAGATTAAATGGATACCATGGTTATGATACAGGGAGTATGCAGTTTAGAAAGCAACCAAACAACAGAAGGGCTATAAACAGCTTTCTCACCAGCCAGGCTCAGGAAAGAGTTGCAACCACTCATGCAAATATTTATGTGAAAGTAACATAGCTTTTGTGTGGTACTTTGATGAGGTCTGGAATCAAGCTTGCCAAATTCAAGTAATCTCACCAGAAATTACTCATTTCAAATGTTCCTTCTTCCCTAAAAATGTCACTATGTCTTAGTACAGTATTAGAGTACGAAATGTGTTTCAAGAAGCAGAGAATATTGTCAAGAGGACTTTTTGTCCTTCACTCACACAAATTCATCAAGTTCAACAGCACACTTTTTTCTCCAGGTCCATCAGTTTATTTGGCTATCCAAATGGAATAATTTTAAGTGTAGATTTATGTTTTTAATAGCAGGTCTATGTAAAACTATCTACCATAGATGCCCAGATCAGATGTCAGGACTGTAAAAGCTTGCCTTTCCAAGGTGAAGATGGTAATGAGCATACTGTACAGGTGGCTAGGTCAGTGAAGTGCTGGTTTTCTGCTAACAGAAGAGTAGCTAAAAGGCTGTTGTTACCTGTCATGACATGTGACTCCATTACAGTCTGAAAACAAATGGAAGGCTCAAACAGCACTTGAAGTACAGATATTGGAAAAGGAGAGTATTAATACCATTACCTCGGGTTCTTCCAGTGCTTGGAGTTTTCAGACTTGCTCTGCAAAGTTTCAAGGTCTGCTGTTTTAATCACTGCATTCTTCTTTACTCATATATTCCAAGGGGAAATTACAGGTCTGTACTTAGGGGGAAAATTCTAACAATCCCATTAACAAAAAGTTAGGCACTTTGTACAGTAATTGTATAGCTGAAACCAAGCAAGCTTTTTCAAGATAGCTTTATCCAGTCCTTTAACAATACCTTTAAAATCTTACTGATGCCTATCCTAAATGAATCTATTTAAGTGTCAAGATTTTACTTCAACATAATTCAGATTTAATTAAATTAGATTTCTTTTAGCTATTTGCCTGAACTGTTTTATCTCTATTCAGGAAAAATATGAATATGGAACATATTATTAAGATGTATTCATCAGTAAAGCATGACTATCCCTTCTGTTTCCATATTTTGATTTTAATGCAGTATTAAACGAAGCCAGGCTGAACAGACCCAACTTACTCAGCCTGTCTTCATAGGAGAGGTACTCCAGCTCTCTGATCAGCTTTGTGCCCACCCCCTCCCAACCTTCTTCAACAGATCCATGTCCTTCTGTTGGGGGCTCTAGATCTGGATGCAGTACTCCAGGTGGGGTCTCACAAGAACAGAACAGAGGGGCATAATCACTGCCCTTGACCTGCTGGCTGTACATCTTTTGATGCAGCCCAGAATATTGGTGGGATTTTGGACTGCCCAGTGCACATTGCTGGCTTGTGTAAAGCACCTCATCAACCAGCACCTCCGTGTCCTTCTCTACAGGGCTGGTCTCAATCCACTTGTCACCCAGCCTGTATCTGTGCTTGGAATTGTCTCTGTGCAGGACCTTGCACTGTGTCTTTTTGAATTTCATGAGGTTAGCATAGGCCCATCTTTCCAGCCTGTCAGAGTCCCTCTGGATGGCACCCCTTCCCTCCTGCAGAAGCAAGCCACTCACTCTTGGAGGCCGTCCAGTCAGAACCACAGGGGTCATCAAAACAATGGGCAAAGTTAAGTTGTGTAGCTCTGGACTCTTACAAAACCAGAAGGTGCACAGACCAGGGTCTGCACCTGCCCTACCTCCATCTCAGTCCCCTGACACTACCCTACCACAGACCCAGCCACCTGTGACATATCAACAGGCTGCAGAACCCAGCATCAGCCTCCCCTAATATTTGTTCAGGCAATGGGAAAGGAGAGGTTACAAGCAGAGGCAAAGTTCACCTGTGTATCCCTGGCATGTCATCTATCTAGCCAACTAGGATGACACCAGGAGATGCACAGGCCAGGGCATGCTAATGCCCTACCTCTGAATCAGGTCCCTAAGACACCCTAAATGGCTGCACAAAGAGAGTGCCCAAGCTAGCCCTACCACTGGCCAAGCCACCTGTGATGAGGGGTTGACCTGATAGAAAGCACAATAAGTTATCTGGAGTATTGTGTCCGGTTTTGGGCTCTCCAGTTCAAGAGAGAGAGGGATCTGCTAGAGAGAGTCCAATGGAGAGCCAAGAGGATGATTAGGGGTCTTGAGCATCTCCCCTATGAAGAGAGATTGAGAGACCTGGGGCTTGTTTAGTCTGGAGATGACTGAGAGGGGATCTGATCCATGTCTACATATATCTGAGGGGTGTGTGTCAATTTTTTTTCAGTCACGTGCAGTAATAAGAAAAGGAACAATGGCTACAAACTTGAACATAGAAAGTTTCACCTCAACATGAGGAGAAACTTCTTTACAGTGAGAGTGAGAGAGCACTGGAACAGGCTGCCCAGAGAGGCTGTGGAGTCTCCTTCTCTGGAGATTTTCAAAACCCACCTGGATGCATTCCTGTGTGGACTACCCTGGGTGATCCTACTTTGCAGGGAGGTTGAACTCGATGATCTCTTGAGGTCCCTTCCAGCCTCTAACATTCTGTGATCCTTTGATTCTGTAATTGAATGAGTGCTTTACAAAAGGATGCAAGGGAAAGGGTAAAGCACTTGTTTGTCCCATTCCCTGTGACAGCCTGCTGTCCATGGTAGAAACAGGGACTGTCACCACACCACACTTTGTCCAGTCCCTTCAGGGGTCAATGGCAGAATCAAAGGAGCAACTTGAGGAACAAAGAGATCAGGTGAAACATTTGCAGACACAGAAAATGAGGTTATTATGGTTGAGATTAGCCTTTTGGGAGGCTTATGCAACAAAAACCCTCTATTCTGCATTGATGTTGAAGGCTAAACTTTTGCTTAAGCTGCCAATGCATTTCACCGTACTGAATGAAAGTTTTATGACTAAAGGAAAAACTGCTCACCTTGAAAACCTGACTATGCAGCATTTTTTAGCTTTATAAACCATGGTATGTTCACTTCGAAAAGTATTACTTCTTGAGGCCCTGTGTACAAAACTTAAGTAGCTGCTGGGTTTAGGAATCCATTGAGCTGAAAGCTGAAAATACAAGCCTTTCATTTCTGTAAATGTGCCTCTTGTAGTAAAATGATGGATTACAGCAAATGACTACTTGGAAAAAATGAGGACACCCAGACATGAGAAATGCAAGCATTTCTTGCATAAAATTTTAAATGAGGAAATTGTGCATACTTAAGAATGCTCATCTCCAGTGCTGCCATGCAGTGAATCCTACATGACCACAAGGATTTATCTGTATAAAACTTACTGCAAAATTGAGGTTTGACCAAATTTGTTTGGTAAGGCCATAATATGTCAGAATAGTTCTGTGTCATTTAAAGAAAGGATAGGAAGACATTTTTGTATCATACGACAGCTGTAATGACCGCCACTAAATTTTCCATGTTACCTGTGCCTCACAGTGACATCTGTTCTTCCCAATAAGACAGTATTTCTATGTTAAGTACCTTGTAATAGCCAGCAAATACTGATTCTTGATAGGCTCTTCTGCACACAAAGCCTTTGAGGAGCTCAGCATATAACTAACTATTCTTGTCAAAGACTAATTTTCACACCACCATATGAAGAAGCTAAATTCAATGAAACTAATTTTACAAATAGGAAAGCGGGGAAATAAGTTCAAAAAGTGTGTGAGGAACTGTCAAAACATGTTTACAGCAGTGCCAGCAATACTGACTGGTCTGTATTTTCATAAATAGCTACTTATTAAAAGTTTGTAGTGGTTCTGCTTTTTAAGAAGTATCCGCTCACAATCTGGAGATCAGGAAGTATTATGCCACCTGTGAAAAAGAAGCCGTGTAGAGACATGTCACATTAAAAAACTCAAATAGTACAGCCTACCACCAGGAAGTGAGATATTCCAGCTTCTGTAGATTTAGTGTAATGAAAATCATTGTGTTAATTTTTTTATTTATGTGTCAGTGGTCTTGGTTTCTCCAGTGCTACAGGCTGGGGTCAGAGTGGCTGGACAGCAGCCAGGCAGAGAGGGACCTGGGCGTGCTGGTTGACAGTAGCCTAAACATGAGACAACAGTGTGCCCAGGTGGCCTAGAAGGCCAATGCATCCTGGCCTTTATCAGGAACAGTGTGGCCAGCAGGAACAGGGAGGTCATTCTGCCCCTGTACATTGCACTAGTTAGGCCACTCCTTGAGTACTATGTCCAGTTCTGGGCCCCAGTTTAGGAAAGATGTTGACTTGCTGGAATGTGTCCAGAGAAGGGCAACAAAGCTGGTGAGGGGTTTGGAGCAGAAGCCTTATGAGGAGAGGCTTAGGGAGCTGGGGTTGCTTAGCCTGGAGAAGAGGAGGCTTGGAGGAGACCTTATTGCTGTCTCCAAATACCTGAAGGGAGGTTGTAGACAAGTGGGGGTTGGTCTCTTCTCCTGGGCAACCAGCACCAGAACAAGAGGACACCGTCTCAAGCTGCACCAGGGGAGGTTTAGGCTGGATGTTAGGAAAAAGCTCTTCATAGAAAGAATGATTGCCCATTGGAATGTGCTGCCCAGGGAGGTGGCAGAGTCACCATCACTGGAGGTGTTTAGGAAGAGACTGGATGGGGTGCTTGGTGCCATGGTTTAGTTGATTAGATGGTGTTGGGTGATAAGTTGGACTCAATGATCTCAAAGGTCTCTTCCAACCTGGTTAATTCTATTCTATTCTATTCTATTCTATTCTATTCTATTCTATGAACAAGTTTCCAAAATAATGAAAAGGTGCACATAAGAAAGTGGCAGTGAAATTGTAGGTGTAGGAAAAATTATGACACCAAATTAGAAAGATACAGAAATGAGCATTCCAGCATTTATTTTGTTTTAGCTTCTCTCTTAATAGGGGACATGGGAGACAGATTCTCTGACTTAGTAACACTACTCCAGGCTTTTGGAAGGGAAACTTCCCAAAGAGAAAGCCAAAATGCATAAGCAGTTCTGTTTAGCTAATAGTTGAGCTTTGAACTTGAGAGTTATTTTTCTTCATTTGAACTTGAGAGTTATTGTTCTTCATTTGAAAGAAAGACATAGTCATGACAATTAAAGGAATTTGAGTTTGGCTATGGTTATTCATATATAACCCATAGAGGATGAAAAATAAACCAGGTAGTTTTAGAACTTGTTTGTATTTAGTTTTGTTCAGTAGTAATTTATCCTTTTCCTTTTATAAGATAAGGTCAAGTTAAAAGGAGAAGTAGTGGATTATTTGTCTGCTGTTTTTCACTTGTGCCCTTGGCTATAAACTTATGAAAACTTGTCATAAGTGTCAGGCCAGTCTTGTCCTTTCATAGAGTGGAAGGATACTTGGGTAACCAGCGTTTTGCCTGGGAGTGAGATCAAAGAGAGCTCTCTCAAGTATGTGGTGCACATCCTGTTGCTGATATGAAGATGCTGGCTCATTTTCAAATATTGAGTCAGGGCTAACCTTGCTTTACAGAATCATTTGAACTAAGTCTGGAATTCAGGAAATTTTTAGGAGAGAAAACAAAATTAAACCAAGCAAACAAAAAAAACCAACTATGATGCTTTGAGAGTAATTATTGATATTTGCATTACAGTGGCTACTTATGGACAGATAAGTAAATAAGATACAAGTGTTTTGATTTACCACACTATCCTGTAGCACTGCTTTATGGAAACTTGTCATGGGTTAAGTTGAATCTGCTGCTGACACTCAATCCCATGCTGCTGTCATGCCAGCTTCAAAATGAAACTGATGGCTGTAACAGAGTATTATGGGGCTCGAAGTTCACATTGTAACAGGAGTAGGGAAGTCATTCTGCCCCTGTGCTCACCGCTGGTTAGGCCACACCTTGAGTACTGTGCCTGATTCTGGGCCCCTCAGTTTAAGGATATTGAGACACTTGAATGTGTCCAGAGAAGGGCAAGAAGGCTGGGGAGAGGTCTTGAGCACAAGCTTTATAAGGAGAGGCTGAAGGAGCTGGGGTTGTTTAGCCTGGAGAGGAGGAGGCTCAGGGGAGACCTTATTGCTCTCTACAGCTACCTGAAGGGAGGTTGTAGCCAGGAGGCGGTTGGTCTCTTCTCCCAAGCAACCAGCACCAGAACAAGAGGACACAGTCTCAAGCTGTGCCAGGGGAGGTTTGGGCTTGAGGTGAGGAGAAAGAAAAAGAAAAGAGTTGTTGGCCATTGGAATGTGCTGCCCAAGGTGGTAGTGGAGTCACCATCCCTGGAGGTGTTCAAGAGGGGATTGGATGTGGCACTAGGTGACATGGTTTAGTTAGTCATGAGGTGCTGGGTGACACTTTGGACTTGATGATCTCTGAGGTCTTTTCTAACCTTGTTGATTCTATGGTTCTATGAGAGGCATCGTGTTCTGGTTGCTGCTTTTGGGTTTTGGTTTTTGGGTGTTGGTTCTTTTCTGCAGGTAAGATGGCTGAGAGTTGGTTAGCACACTGACTTTCTGCTTTATCTTGTGTGCTGTTGTGGGTTGTTTTGGTTTTGGTTTTGTTTTTTTCCTGCAAATGGGCTAAGCTAAAGTAATTTTATGTTGCATGATAAGGTGAGGCAGTTGTGTATTATGTTATTTTATATTAAACTCTTTTTATCTCAACTCTTTCACTCAACCCAGAGTGTTGTGTTGTTTTCCCCTCACTTCTGTGTTGGGGGGAGGTGAGTGGGCTGACCTGTTACAAAACTATACAGATAATAATCTACATAATCTTTTTTTTTTCCTATCATTTAGCCTGTCTTTTGTGTTCTAGGATTGATTAAAATAGATGGAATATGAATTAAGTGCAAGCTTCTGGTTATTTTTTTTTTGTTCCCTCAATTTATCTCCAGTCCCAGAGAGCAGAAGACTATATAAGGACAGTGAAGTTGGAAAAAAACCATGGTGAAATCTCTGGTGCCTCTCCTACAGTTATGTAATCAACTATTGTGGGATAAAATGGGATGCTGTAATTTCAAATCCATAGAAACTCAATTACTTAAATATTTCAGAAGAGATGCAGGGGGAGGTAAGGTAGTGGAAGAACAATTCTTAAGATAGCCTGAATTTAAAGATGTAAGTAAGTGTTTGAGACCTTAAAGTGATTAACACAGGAAAGTACAAGCTCCATCATCTCAGAGCTACCATTATCAAAGCAAATTAATTCATCAACAGCTTCCCTTATCAGGACTTGTCGCATACACAGAGGCATGTGTGCATCTTGTCACTTTGTCTTTGACATTGATTTAAAAGCATATTTCATCATAGTGATGGACAAGAAGAGTCCTGAAGTTCTGTGTCATGAAAGCATGGCTGCTGATACTTATTCTTTCCATCACAACTGGTCATCCTAATATTTTATATCTCAGAATGAGGGCATGCCATTGGATGTTATTAACCTTTCTAAAAGTCAGTCTTCTACATTTAGCTCTGGGATACAGGGAAACTGTGTTGCTTGAAAAGTTTAAATACCCTGCAGTGTGATGTTTTACAGGCAGCTTCTGCTTCTTTGCAGTTGAAGAAAATTTAGCTTAAACCCTTCCTTTACAAGATAGTACTGAAACTATCTCCATCCATAATTTCCTTTATAAAACACATCAATTAACACTCTGAAATGTGAATACTGTAAAATGAAATGCATACATCTAACTTTAGCATCTTAGCCTATAGATTAGGATTTTGTTCATGGAAACAACATGGGATTCTTCATCTCTGTATTTGTTAATCTACAGTTTGTAGAAGAGACTGGATTCATTTGTCCATTTTTAAGCAAGTATGTTAATTTGGCTTTGAAGCTTGTTGTTCCCATTTTTCTTTGTATTACTGGTATACAAGCCACTTGTATTACATTGAAATTAGAAGTTGAGATTGAATTTGATATGGAAGACTAATTCTTTTAGTTTGGATTGTTAAAACCCAAAACTTCAGGGATTTGAAAATGCTGCCAAAATACTTGTTTTATTGTCCCAGTTTTCTCAGTTATCAGCATGGTAAGCAGAAGAGAGAGTATGACAAGCAGAAGATTCAATTCCTACAGCTAATGGCTATTCCACTAATTTAGTCCATTTTATGTGTATTCCAGTACCTGCAAAATGCCAGTCTTCCTTAGGTGATTTTGGTTTTTTTTTGCCCTCAATGCATCAAATGTTACAGTTGTGAAGTTACTTTTGTCACTGAACCACTTAGCTTTATATCACTAGATCAGGGTCTTCACCCATCTCCACAACCTTTGAAAGATGAGTCATTTTGTGAGGACTCTGGTGGTTTCTCTAGCACACTTGAATGTCGCTTATCTGACTCCACAGATTCATACAGATCAAGCTTTATGAAGTGATCCCTAACTCAATCCCCGTTTGCTGCTGATACTTTCCTTCCCTGAACTTCTGCTAAACATAAAGGCTTCCATAAGGCTGTGGAAGACCAAAGCAAAGAAAACACTGAGTACCTAATTCTTAATCTGTCTGCTGTTTAAATCACTTGTCCCATGCAATCATGAGCCCATACTTGCCTTGTTCAGCTTTGTAGTATTTGTGTAACAGTAGGCACTTTTCTTGTTGCCCTTAATGTCCATTTCAAGTCTCAGTTGCAGAAGAGTTTTGATTTTGCTAACAGGGTCACTAAACACCTGAGCAACATTTCTGAATTCTCTTTATATGTTTTCTTTAGTCATAGTTTCCTGATACATCTGCCTTTGTGGGGTTTTTTGGTTTGTTTTTGTTTTGTTTTCCTTCAGCATGGGGATAACTGTTCCTTGTGCTTGGAGATCTTTAAAGACCAGACAGCTTTCTTGAGCTCTTTTGCTGTTCAAAGCTGCCCATGGGACACCCTTTACCAGCTCTGAAGAAAGTCATATCTGCTTTCTTAAAGTCACAGTTCTGTGCTCTGCTGTGTGCCTTCAGTTATGAGGGTAGTTGCTAAGGTGCTATGAGGATTACCACTGATTATCCCCTACTAGTTTCTTCCTTGTTTAATGAGTAGCAGATCTTGTGTATCATCTTTTGATCTTCCATCCAGTAAACATATCCCTGGGATATGACAATCATCCTCCAATATCCTCCAGAAATCCTTTTTGTGTCCTGTTGTGTTTAATTCCCAACAAATGTCAGGAAGGGTATAGCTGTCCATGTGAACAAGACACTTTGTCAAGTTCTTTACAGGATTCATCTGCTTCCTCAACTTAATCAGGTAGTCTGTAACAGATTCTCACCAGGATGCCACCCTTAATGATCTCCTACATGATTCTAACCCCTGAGCTCTCAAAAACATGGTCTCACATTCTGTGGAAAAGCTCCATGAATCTGAGTTGCTCTTTTGCAACTCCCTTCCCCAGTCTTCCCAGCCTTTCTTTCCTAAGAGCTGGAGTCTGCCCATTACAGCTTTCTAGGCATGCAAACTCTCCCAACACATCTCATTTATTACTGTTGTTAGAATGTTATGATCACAGTTGGAGCTCCTCTTATTTCCCAGAGTGTGAGCACTTGTGTACATAAATTTGAGGAATGCACACTTTTGACTTGTTCTGCCATTACTGAGGTGAGGTGTTGCCTCCCACCATTTGTAGTTTACCTCCATTGCCTCTCTTAATTGTGGGTTGTAGTCTCTCTTTTCCTCTTGAGAATTCTTGCTCAGGAAATCTATCTGCAATGAAAGTCTTTTATAGAATCAAAATGTATTTTACAATTGGGGGGGGGGGGAGGGGGGGGAGGAAATTCAAAATAGTTAAACACAATTTGTATTACTTGAATACTTTGAAAAGTTCTTAAGGAGCAAAGTTATTCTCTGCTGACCTCTATCTCCCCTGGGTTATAAAGTAATTACTCACTAGGCTGTTGATCCTTAATCCAGAGATTATGCAAGTGATATGATGTATTGCTCTTATATTAGAACAGATTGCTTTAATGCTTTGTGAAAGCACGTGTTAGATTGGAAAACTGATTAGCCATCGGACTAACAGCCCCATGTCTCAGAGTGGGTTTTGTGTTGTATAAATATTAATATTTTTATAATAGGCCCATAAAATAAATGTTGTTTCTTGAATTAGACTCAGAAGAGTCATTAACAGAAAAACATAAAAATCATTTCATAATGTATAGAGAATATTTTCCTTATCAAAGATATTAAAAATGCTCTCAATTAATGTTTGCACTTCTTCCAAGAAACTCTTACAGACTACAATATGCCCCTGCTGTGTTTTTTTTCACTTCACCTGTTGCTATTATCATGACAATTAATTAGAGGTAGCTGCAACAGGAATACTGTTCTTGAGACACCATTAGTGGCTGCTTCAGGGAGCGTAATCATCAGATTGTTAGATACACTGTAGGGGCACTGCTAACAAGTGAGCTTTATTTGAAGAGTACTATCTATCTTTTCAATCTTTCTCCAAATGCATTCAGCTGTTAAGCATCCAGAGGCTTTTTATTTTGCAAAAGCCTTTGACATCAAGCTGAACTGGTTGAGGAGAGTCATTCCTATAAAGGCCTGGTATGAAATTTCAGCCTTGCAAAAATATTTGAAGACTCTCCTTAAGTCATTTAAGCAAATACTTAAAAGTAAATGGACAAAAAGTATATCATAGAACCTGTAATCAAAGGCACTTATTACTTAATAATATTGCAAATGGTTTGTTTACAAAATCAGCATTCTCTGATACTGATGTACTGATTAAGCAGTAGATGTGTAACATTTTCAGTTGTTAAGTTCTTTTTAGAGATTCTCATTTTTAATGTGTGAGAGCAGTTATCCACTCAGAGCCTTCTGTATACACTATTTTCCTTGAATAATATAGAAGTGTGAAATACTGCACATGAGAAGTAAATTAAAGACTAAAGACTGCAGACTTTCTTACAATTGCAGCAGCTCAAACTGCAGGCAGTATTGCCATGAATACTGTATATTCTAAATGTACTTACAAGCTATATCATGTCTACTGAAGTGCAACACAGAGCTGAAGATATAGTGGTAGTGAAGAGAAACACACTTTTTATAAGACATGCTGTATCTTGTGATAAGATGTTTGTTTCTATTATTTCAGCAACTTGGATGAAATTTGAAAATAAGGAAGACAAAGCTGAAGTATCTGTGTTCTTTCTGAAGACATTTATATCAAATTCACTTATTTTGCCTAAAGTGAAATGAAAGGGAAGCAGTTGGCACTTAAGTATTCTGTGAGACTGTAGTGGTTTCAACTACACAATATACCCCACTATCAGAATCATGAATGTAGGGCATTTCATAGAACCATACAAACATAGAATCAATAAGGTTGGAAAAGACCTCAAGGATCATCAAGTCCAATGATCATCCAAGATCTCAAGACTACTAAATCATGGCACCTAGTGCCACATCCAATCCCCTCTTGAACACCTCCAGGGATGGTGACTCCTCCACCTCCCTGGGCAGCACATTCCAATGGCTAACAACTCTCTCTATGAAGAACTTTCTCCTCACCTCGAGCCTAAACTTCCCCTGGCACAGTTTGAGACTGTGTCCTCTTGTTCTGGTACTGGTTGCCTGGGAGAAGAGACCAACTCCCTCCTGTCTACAACCTCCTACAACCTCTCTTCAGGTAGTTGTAGACAGCAATAAGGTCTCAACTGTAAGGCATTACCACCCTTTTATTATTACCTTAGCTAATAATCTAATTAATCTAATTATACAATGCATTATTACCTATTTGCAGAAGTGGTGCAGTGAAACACGTGGGAGGGGGTGGGGTGGGGGAAGAAAACCAAAAAACCCAGCATAAAACAGAAAACCAAAACCAGCAGCTACCTGATGCCCACCACACCTGCAGAAAAGAGCTAGCACCCAAGAACCCAGAAACAGGAGCTGGAAGAGGAAGCCTTCCATGCTTCGATCTGAACTTCAAGACCCATAATAATTTGCTCCAGTTAGCACTTTCAGTTTTGAAGCTGGTGTCACTGCAGCATCTTATGAATAACAGCAGCAGGTTCAACTCAATCCATGACAGACTCAGTCTTGCAAACAAGAGAATAGTATTTTTATGTGCCAGCATATTTCTCATGCAGTGGTCTAGACATGGGTAAGAGCACATGAGTAGCATGAAGATGAGTCATAGGCTGGTACTAGTTTTAGCTGTCTGCTGACTAAGATGAATGTGTGATTTTAATGTACAAGTAAGTATATTCAACTTCTGTGTCCTACCATGAGTAGGAATTTTCTGAGGCCATTAGCATACAGAAGAAATAAAGGAGGTATTTAATGTAGTTTAAGATTTTTTAATGTATTAAGTTTTGGGCAGACTTTGATGGATATTTCTCAAATTTCTGGAAATTTTTAAAACTTATGAGAGTGAGAAGGTGGAGGAGGAAGATGGTTTAATGCAACGTTGTTGTAGAGAACACCCTGTTGGAGGGAATAGTTGATGTCTTTCACAGAATCACAGAATGTAGGGGGTGGAAGATCTGGAGATCATCCAGTCCAACCTTGCTGCTAAAGCAGGATAACCTACAGGAGGTTGCCCAGGATTGTGATGTCTAGGTGGGTTTGGAATCTCCTGGAGAAGGAGACTCCACAACGACTGTGGGCAGCCTGCTCCAGGCTTCACAGCAAAGAAGATTCTTCTCACGAAACCTCCTGTGTCCCAGTTTGTACCCATTGCTCCATGTCCTATGACTGGGCACACTGAAAGGAGCCCATTCCTATCCTCATGACCTCCACTTTTTAGATATTTATACACATTGAGAAGATCCCTTCTCATTCTTCTCAGTCTTTTCTTTTCTAGGCTAAAGAGCCCCAGGAGTCTCAGCCTTTTTTTCAGAAAAGAGATGGTCCAGTCCCCTAATGATCCTTGTGGCCCTCTGTTAGACTCTCTCCAGTAGTTCCCTGTTCCTCTTGAACTGGATAGCACAGAACTAGACACAATACTTCAGATGTAGCCTCGCAGGGGATGTAGAACCTTCCTCCACCTGCTGGCCACACTTTTCTTAATATACCCCAAGGGACCATCAGCCTTCTTGACCACGAGGGCTCATGGTGAACTTATTGTTCAACAACACTCCCAGGTCTTTCCCTGCAGAGCTGCTATCCAGCAGGTTAACCCTCACCTGTACTGATGCATGGTCTTATTTCTTTCCAGGTGCAGAACTCTACACTTGCCCTTGTTGAACTTCTTGAGGTTCACCTCTGCCCAGCCTATCACAGAATCAGCTATAATAATGACTATATCTTTAGAAAACGCTTCTGAAAAGCTGTTGTATAATATACACTTCACACTGTCAGAAAAAGCAGTAACTTTTCCTTTAAAAATAGAAGTTTGAGTTGAGGGAGAGTGCTTTAGAAAAACTGAAAAAAAAAATGCTCTGAGGTTGGAACTAAAACTCTCATTTTGTGAATCAACAATGAAAGTTGAGAATAATTCAGGGACACAAGAAGAAGATGAATAGAATAAGCCAACAGGTACAGGGATGAGTTAATGAAGGAATTCATGTTAAAGCAAGTCAATGATACAGTTACTAAACAGATTAAAAGATTTGAACAATCTCTGGTAGAATTTTTTACATTATTCCTTTTATATTTCATAACTAATGCAAGCATCTGGCTACATATGAATGCACAAGCATATGCATCTGTACAAATTTTGCAAGAGGTTATTGAAGAAATATTGTGTGGGGGGGAAAACAGACTGATGAGATTTAATTTTGGCTGTCAGTGATGTGTGATTGCCTGCTTAACTCCTGGGGATTTGTTCTTAGAAAATTGGAAGGCTAGAAGAAAGAAACAGTAGCTCACCATCAACATACATTTTAAATGACTGCACATTCCTGTAAAAAAAAAATCATAAATCATCGAGTGTTAATGAAACTGGAAGGTTGAAGTAGAAGATTGTCTTAATACATAGACCAGCTGTAACCGTGACCTTCAACAGTTAAATTAACAATTCAGCAGTTAAATTAACAATCCCATTGCTTCAGAGTATTAATAATTTCAGTGACTTTTCCCAATTGTGCTGAAATTTAAGCATGACAGTGGGATCTCCTGTTACAGATAAATTTTGGAGAGCTGTGGGTTAAAACTCTCACTGAGACAAAAAATGCTCTGGGAGTAGTCGATCCTTTTCTATGCTTCCAGGCAAAGAATCACAGAATTACTGAGTCTGGAAAAGATCTCTCTGTGCCTGGTGATCCATGCAGTTTTTAACTCAGCAAAGGGTGCACCTGTCCCAGTCATGGGCTGCCAGCTTTTCCAGGAGGGTGCTGTGGGAGACTTTGTTGAAGCCTTTGCTGAAGTCTAGGTAGACCACAGACATCCCTTCATCTATGAGGTGGGTCACCCAGTCATAGATTGAGATCAGATTGGTTAGTCAGGATCTTCCTTTCTTATAACCATGTTGGCTGGACCTGATCCCCTGGTTGTCTTGTACATGCCACTCGACGGCACTCAGGATGAGTTGCTCCACAACCTTGCCAGGTACTGAGATCAGGCTCACAGGCAACACCTCTAAGCAGGAAGAACCATCATCTTCACTGTTGTCCACTTCCCATTGCAGAGCTCTCTACCAGTCTTTGTCTCCATCTTCATTATCCTGGCTGTCGTGTCCCAAAGCCCCACACCTATTGTACCATGGCAACTGGGTAGGTGAGGGGGGCTGAGGAGGTTCTCACTTGCTTCTCTGAGGAGGGACCTCTTTCTATTCTGCCTTGCCCCTTATGTCCCCTCCTTCTGTCTGGTGACTGCTTGTAGAGCCTCTTCCTGCTGCCTTGGTGGAGTGTGGCTCCACCAATCTGTCTTGCTTTCACACTCTCTGATCTTTCTCAATCGCTCTAATCTTTCTCAATCTCTCTACCTCCTCTCACAGTTCAGCCACCTGCCTGAGCAGGTCGTTTAATTGATCACACCATACACAAGCAGTGCCTCTGACTCCTTCTGGTTCAAGCGCCAGGCTCAGGCGCTCACCACAGCCAGAGACTGCACAGCTGCATGTTTGAGTGGGACCTCAGTCTGAGTTCTCACATTCCTTCACCCTATGGCTCTTGGCCATGTTGTGAACATGATCTTCTCTCTGCCCAGGAAGTAACCAACCACTGTTTGCTGCTTCCCCCTCACCCTGCTCACTCACTCCTGCACTTGTTTTTTGTGTCTTTTTACAGCCTAAGAGTCAGTGTCCAGCATGCAGAGCTGTACTGCTGTAAAAGAACAGTTAAAATGTATTTCATCTACCCCTGTTTTTCATGAACATTATTGGGAATATATCCCAGGAATAGTACTTCATTAGCACTGTACTAATTTGAGCCCTTCTGGGAACCATTTCATAAGACTGTTTATCTGTTTCCTCCAGTTCCTGCTGTGAGAAGGCTCCGTATCTCACCCTACACTGAGGAGGAGCCTTTCTGATCAGGCAGTCTCACCTATGCTGCACCACGGGTTGTGTGTTGCTGTTATACCACCCATGATTTGTGTAGGAAGAGTCTGAAGTGAGTCAGCTGTGGAAATTTGAAATAAGTCTGTGCTTTGTAGGAGGCACAAACGGCTTCTCATACTCAAGAAGAATAATGTCATGGAGGAAAAAGATCTTACTATAGATTGTAAAGAGATCAAAGGCTTCTGGTGTGAACAGAGTGTGAGTGAGTATCAGATCATGCAGATAATTATGGTAATCACCAGTCGTGGTGCTGCATTTTTAACTCTCAAGTAGACTTTATTTTTAATTTTAGGAGGAATGCACCTCCACTGCTGTGACAGGCTAATGTGGAAGGCCACAGCTGGTACAAAAAGGGTTATTAGCGTTATCCAGCATAGCTACTAGACTATATTAGTTTGACACTAGAGATTTAAACCTCAGTACTAAGACAGAGGAGATCTGTGATAAATAATGGGTTCAGGCAATTATGATAATTGGATAGACACAAATGTGCCTGAAGCAATAGCATGCTATAAAAGAATGAGTTTCAGAAGCAATGCTGGAGGCAACTGATAATATAAAGTGAGAGCTAATCCTCTCTTTCCAACAAAAAAATAGTTTAAATTTGTATCTTCAAAAATCTGCTTCATGGCTGTTCAATTTGGCAAAGGGTTGTGCTTTATGCGAGGTGAGGTATGTTAACTTATGAAGGATCTGGCACTTTCTTGTCACTCAGTGAAGCTGCTCCCTGCAAATACATAATCATCAAGTGTCTCTGTGTTTCAGCACTGCAAATGTATAAAAACAGTTGTCAGCAGGAGAATGGATCTATCTAAGCCAAAAGACTTGGTGATCACATTGCTGAAATTTTATTCACCATTTATGTACAAAAGAATTATCAAGAAAACAAATTTATATGATGAACAGTAAAAAATCTCTTTTTCTTCTTTGTGGATTTCTGTAATTTCAAGGTCAACATTGAGATGATCAAGCACAAAATAAAACTAGAAATCAAATTCAAGAAATCAGCTTATTTACTCTGAAAGCGTATTAGTTAGATGACTAACCATCATGTATTTGGTATTGCTGCAGCATGGCACAGCAGAATAAGACTTGTGCTCATGGTTAATGGGAGGGAAGATGATATACTTAACAGTGTTCAGTTCTGGTCTTTATTAATAGGGTTATGGCTGGTGTCTAATAAAATAAATGCTAGCAACAAGCTTGTGTTATCCTTAGCTAAGTAAAAAGGATTTAGAAAATGCTGATGTGAGTTAGAAGGTTTCAAATTAGCTGAGCCTGTTGAACATCGTCTTCAGGCATACAACAAACATGTAACATTTAAAGCTCTAGAAGTTGTGTTCAAGAACGGCATACATCAAACATGTAACATCTTAAAGCTTGAGCAGTTGTGTTCAAGGATTTTCGAAGGACAAGTAAAATACAAACTGATTGAAGAAGGGAAAATGTTTTGCCTCTTGATGCAGAGAGGAAAGAGGAAAACTAGGGTACTTTAAATCCTTTTCTAAAATGTCCAGTACACTACCAGAAGAAACAATCACAAAAGTGAACTCTAGTGCCAGAATTTACTGAGAATAACAACAGAAAACAGAACTTGTTAAAGAGGGCCATACTTCAGGCTCTATGAAAGCTTTGAAATAACAACAAAAAATAATAATTTTCTTTTTTAAATACCAAAACCCATGGAATTCAGCATGACCATCATGACCATATTCTATCTGAAATACCTGAAAGATGATCAAAAGAATACATGGAGAATTTGTTTGGAGTACTCGCTGCCTGAAAGTGTATGCCAAATGAAGCTCTGTGATCCTTCTTTGTTTTGTGTTAAGTAGTTATCTGAATGATGACACAGAGTGACTTGCAGTTTTATAGGATAACAAGTGGGACAACAGCAATGTGATGTATTTTTAATTCCTTTGCCACAAGTAGACTCTTATTCTTAAACTGGATCAGACTGATTTGCTCTCAGTGGTGTTACCGCTAAACCCTACACGTGCATGGTTTGTAAAAAGTACAAACTAATGTTAACTTCAAATCAACATGTTTTTCTTACTGAGGGTAAAAGGGCAGAATGTGTTGCTGTTGAGGAAGACATTTGACATAAACTATTTGGAAAAAAACTCTGTAAGTTGTGCTGAAATTACAGAGTCACAGAATTGGAAGGGTTGGAAGGGACCTCAAGGATCATCTGGTTCCAACCCCCCTGCCATGGGCAGGGACACTTTCCGTTAGATCAGGTTTCACAGAGCCACACCCAGCCTGGCCTTAAAAACATCCAGGATGGGGCCTCCACCACCTCCCTGAGAAACCTGCTCCAGTGTCTCACCACCGCTATGGTGAATAAATTCTTCTTAACATCCAATCTGAATCTACCCATTTCTAGTTTTGTTCCACTCCCCCTAACCCTATCATTACCTGACACCCTAAAAATGTCCCTCCCCATCTTTCTTGTTGGCCCCCTTCAGATACTGGTAAGCCACATTAAGGTCTCCTTGAAGCCTTCTCTTCTCCAAACTGACAACCCCGACTCTCTCATCCTGTCCTCATAGGAGAGGTGCTCCAGCCCTCTAATCATCCTCATGGCCCTTCTCTGGACATGTTCCAGCACATCCTTATCTTTCTTGTAATAGGGGTTCCAGAACTGCACTCAGTACTCTGGGTGTGGTCACATGAGAGCAGTGTAGAGGGGAAGGATCACCTCTCTTGACCTGCTGGCTACAATTCTCTTGATGCATCCCAGGATACAGTTGACTTTTTAGGCTGCAAGTGTACACTGGTGGCTCATATTGAGCTTATCATCCACCAGCACCCCCAAATCCTTTCCTTCAGGGCTGCTCTCAAGCCAGTCACTGCCCACCCTATATTGTTGCCTGTTGTTAGACTGATGTTTAAGTTTCAAAATAAATCAGGCATGCTTCTAACAGAGCAAAGCCACCTAGTCATTGAAGGGTAGTTATTGTGTAGACAGTGTGTCTGATTGTCCTGTTGCCATAGTCAAATGAGAACACAAACTATTTCACTAATGTCTCCAAAACATAAAAGAAATGTAAAGATGCTTTGGCCATTCTTGGTTTATTAACTGGAGCCTGTGTGCAATAAAAGCTTTATCTGTTTTATGAACAGTGGTAATGGAGAAAATGCCAGCTGTGATGCTGAGGTCTACAGCCTGTGTGTGGTCCCCTTTACCCTCTACTGAGGGTGAGTGCAAAGTTGCAGTCTTGCTCTTTATGGGAACTTTTGAGGAAGGAAAGTTCCTGATTTAAACATCCTCATGAGAGTACTTTCCTGTTCACCAATGGGCCTCAAACCTCTCCTGTTCTATTTTCATTCAATACTCTACTACATAATTATTGCAAAATGACAAGCAAATGTATTTAGTTGTTGAAGCTAGGTTAAAAAAGCCCAGATAAGCAGACAGCATAAATGGTATGACTGTTTTGTGCAGCAGGTGCTTGGGTGGGTTCATTACCCAGGCTGTTGCAGTAATAGGTAAGGTCTAAGTATCCTGTCCTTTGCCCTCCTCCCTCTTTATATAACCTTTTAAAAGGGCTGAAATCACAATGTACAGAGTCAAGACCATGTGGAAATGCTGTCTTCTCTGTCTCTAATAACTAGTAAAGAGCAACCTGAAGGAAAGTATCTTAAAAGATGCTTTTGTCTCATCCCTTCCTCTGTCTCTTGGCCACAATGTGTTACATGGCTATACCTACATGAGTGAAAAATGACTACTTTGCTTTGAGCATGTTGTCTCTGCTGGGAGTTTTATTACTAACTTGTATAGCCGAGATGTGAATCTCATGGGTGCTTTTTGTTTGTTGTTTGTTTGGGGGTTTCTTTGTAGCAAAAAGGAAGCCTCTGCTAGGAAGCAGATTAATAGTTTTGCCTGTCTCTTTAGCTGTGCGGACTGTTCCCTGCTAGTACCAAACACACTTCCTCCTTTAGCAGAGAAGAAAAGACTGAAAATATAACTTGAGTTTTAATTTTTTTAGCCAAATACTGTCTGAAGGGAAAGCAGTAATGCTGGTCACTGAAGCAAGACTGGCTACATTCCTGGTAGAGGAGAATTTTCTCAGACCAAGGAAAATTACAGCAGTAAGTATTGCTAACCAACTGCCCCATAAACAATATGTTCCTCACACTGACAAAATGTTTTGTGTTACACAAATTTGTAAACAGATGACAGGCCATTGAAGCTTAAGGTTTTTTTTTGCAAGTCTTGTTTGTCTGATACCAGGCCATCAAGTGTGACTCAAACTAAAAGAATTTCATAGGTTTTGGGTTTGGTTTTGATTCAGCTCCACATGCAGGTGTATGAAGAAATATAAAGGGAATAAGATAATGAAAATCCAGAAGAGCTCTAGAATAAAGGAGGGAAAAAAGGATAGAACCTGAGAATTTTAAAAGATAGAAGGGTGGAAGAAAATGTAGAAGAGGGAGAAGATGAAAACCAGCCAGACTGAGAAACACCAGTGAAAATAATAATAATAAAAAAGCTTGGTAGAAGGGGCTCTTTATGCAAAGGTGATGTGATATTTTTCTGAAAGAAATCAGAGAACACTGGTAGAATATTTTATGTAGCTGAAAATATCCTAAAAATCTCATTGAGAAATCATTAGATTAAGAAATATTCATAGCCAGGGTCAAAAACAAGAGAAGATGAGGATGATTGTCTCATGCTATGCTTAAGTATGTGCGATGTGCAAACTAATTACATCTCTGAACTAGAGATACTTTTGAATTTTAAAGTTATGCTTTTTTGATCTAATCTTGCTGAGGAAAAAAGGAAAGCACCAAATCTTTATGCTAGAATTTGTTTTCAAATTAATGTTTCCTTTGTCTGTAGACAAACTGCTTTATGTATGTGATGCAACTCGTTTTTCGACCTCGAGTCACCTAATTTTGTTCTTCTTCAAGCTACGTTTTTAATTTTACACTTGAATGACTTTCTAAAACAAGACAGGAAAGAGCAATGTTAATTAAGGAAACAGACAAAATGTATCTATGTAGCTAAATATTTATCCAATACCAATATGCAGCTAATATACATATATATTAATACATATACACCTGTACATATATATGTGTAAATGCGTATATATGAAGATGAAGAATACAGAAATGAAAGGGGACAAAGGAATGCCTGCTGGCTGTTCAAGATAATTACAGATGAACAGCTTCTTTGTTACTGTAGAGGACATAAATGCAATTTGTTATTCCTAGCAGAAACAAAATTCAAGAACTTCACAAGTCATAATAATTCTCAGAACATCTCAGTTGTGAATTAAAAGTATAACAAGCACAACCTTTAGAATAAGGGGTTTGGAGAAACCAAACAGTGTTAACACAGAATGTGTTTCTTTTCCATCCAGTGCTGAAAGTCTCTTTTGTATGTCTTACAAGTTGAATTATGAGAAATCTGTATTTTATTTGCTGTATTGTAATTATGACTTGATTTAGGTGTACCTGCATCAGCATGGGGTTGTACTTGATCTCCACAGATCCCTTCCAACCCGTACAATTCTATGATTCTTACAGAAGATAGCATTCTGTTTTCCAAATGCTATTACTGCAATAGTTTGAATTTTTCTCAACTGAAGATTTTTGGGAAACTGAATTAATAAGAAATGTATTTTCTCCTTCAATGAACAACATTTATTTAATTTCTTCCATATTTTTCTCAAAATATTATTTTGGGGTTTATGTTTCTATTTTCCCTTCGTTCCATGAAAATATAGCAGCCAGGCCTAAAGTCCTTTTTAGTGAGAACATCCAATGGAAATTTGATTAGGCATCTGTTTCCACACTGTGGAATGATTTCTTTCATCATATTCTTTTCTTTTACTTACTGTAGGTGGAATTTGCTAACTTCTGTGATCCAATAAGTGAAAGAATCACAAAAAAGAAGCCATTGGACAAGAGGAAATGGCCTCAAGTTGCACCAGGGGAGGTTTGGATTGGATACTAGGAAAAATATCTTCACCAAAAGGGTAGACAAATAATAGGGTGACCAGTGTAGTGATTGAGTCATCCCTGGAAAATACTTAAAAGCTGTGTAGATATGGCACTTAGGGATATAGTTTAGTGATGAACTTGGCAGTGTTATTTTCATGGTTAGACTTGATTTAAAGGTGTTTTCCACCATAAATAATTCTATGATTCTCTACAGAAACTGCAGAGGTCATGCTTTTCCATACACTGAGCTTCATAACACGTATTGCATGATGGGAACCTTTCTCATTTTTCATGTGGTAACATTCCCATGAGTGCATGACAAAGCTCAATCCATTGTGACAGCTGTAAGTTTTATGTGATGTTATGAACACATATGTTATGTTATAAAGGAAATTGATGAGTATTTCTTGGCTGCAATGTTAGGAGGAAGGTAATTTGTTTTGAACTATACATTAAGGTTTGACAGATTGGAATTACATACTTGGTATTTAGTAATGTCTGCATGTCACTGTTTGAGTTGAATCTGCTGCTTACGTTCAATACCATGCTGACATCATACCAGCTTCAAAATGAAAATGCTTGCTGGAGCAAAGTATTGTGAGGTTTGAAATTCAGATTGTAACATGAGAGACCTCCTGTTTCAGTTGCTGTTTTCAGTGTCTGGGTTTGGGGTGCTGGGCTTTTCTGTTTAGCTGGTTGTGGATCGTGGGGTGTCAGGGAGGCTTGCTGGCTTCTGCTGCTGTTTCTGGATTTTGCTGTGCTTTTTTCCCTGCAAACAGGCTAAATTAATTGTGCATTGTATTATTCCATTTCCAGTAAAACTCTTCATCTCAACCATGAATTTATTTCTTGTGTTACTTTCCCTCACTTATTGTGAAAGTGGGACTGAAGAATAGTTTTTAAGCTGTTCAGTCTTCGTCTTCCTCCTCCAGAATCCCTTCTTCTAAAGTCTGTTAGTCATCAGTTCATCAGTCTTCTGAGTTATTTAAACTAGATTTGAAGGGGGAAAGGGTTGTTAATCTCATGCTTGCCTGTGACAAATATTGGGGCAGCTCACCAGAGGCAGAGGGATGGAGTAGTAGCAAGGGCTCTCCACTTGTTGCCCTGAGGCAAGCCAAGGATGAAGTACTGGAAGACTCCAAGAGAATCAAGGGTTATTCACCTAAGAGGGTGACAGCCAGCCCAGATAAAGTGCCTCTATGCAATGCACACAGTTTGGGCAACAAACAGGATGAATTAAGGGCCACTGTGCTCTGGAATGCTATGACATAGTGGCTGTTATTGAAACTTGGTGGGATGATTCATCATGGTGGGATGGCTCATATGGTGGGAGAAGCTCAACATGAGCCACCAGTGTGCACTTGCAGCCCAGAAAGCAAATCACATCCTGGGCTGCATCAAGAGAATCATAGCCAGTAGGCTGAGGGAGGTGATTCTCCCCCTCTACTCCACAATGGTGAGACCCCACCTGGAGTATTGTGTCCCGTTCTGGAGTCTTTATTCCCGGAAGGATCTGGAGGTGCTGGAAGGTGTCTGGAGAAGGGCCATGAGGATCATCTGAGAGTTTAAAAGTACTTGTACATTAAACTGTTCTTCTCTCCATAGTTTGTCTTGAACAGTACATTTCAGTGAAAATAATAAGACTCGGGGAAATCCTATTAGTCTATCTGAAGTGAGAATGAGAAGACGATTCTAGGCTCTATTTAGGGCTGCCCATTGACAGGAGGAAATGGGCACAAATAAATACTGAAGGCTCTATCTGAGCATAAGGGAGAACTTTTTTACTGTGAAGGTGACTGAGCACTGGAACAGGTTGGTCAGGGAAGCTGTGGAATCTTCATCCTTAAGATATTCAAAAGACATCTATGTATAGTCCTGGGCAACTGGCTGTAGTAGCTGGTTCTGCTTGACATGGGGGTTGAACCAGAAGTCCCCAGAGGTCCTTTCCAACCTCAGCCATTCTGTAATTTGATCATTGCATAGGCCCAGCTGGCAATTAAATACCACACAGCCACTTGTTGCTGTGAATACGAACAGACAAATACCCAAATGTCTGTATTGTCTTGTTTAAGTTAAAACCAAAATCAATGTGGGTGTCTGATGATCACGTATCAGAAAGAACAGGGTGTGATATACATTTGTGCCATCTGGGATCTACTGATGAATGCAATTTGTGTTTTGCTCTACAGACAGAAAAAATGTGTTCCTGCTGGCTTAGCAGTGTCTGTGATTCTGTCCAGGGCACAGCCAGATGGAGTATGGTCTGAGTTGCCAGTAGGTTAGTGAGAGTTTTCCTGGAACTAAATGAGATCTGACAATTCAGTATGCTAATTAAAAATTGTCAAGTTATTTTCAATCTAAAGAAACTCTTTGGTTTAAGAAATCTCTAGTTCTTTTTGTAGAGATATTGCCTGTCCCTGTTTGAGTGTAGAAATTTTCATACTAGACTACTCATCCTCATTGCTCCAATTGTGGTTGCTATAACATACTCGTTTTCTTAGTATCCTGAGTTTTACTCATGCTATGAGAGCATTATACTTTATTAATGTTTCTTGTAATTATCTATGTTGTCCAAGATTTTCAGTATCTTTTTGCATATTTTATACTCTGACAAAATGTTATGGGGTTGTCTGTTTTCTCTGTTAATAGTATTCTTGAATTGTTGAACTCCTAGACAGACTGTTACAGAGCACAGAAAGGAAACATCTCTTCTCATGGTGTGTCTGTAACTAACAAGCAAGGCTGTGGTTTGTTGTGTTTTTTTTTCCTTTCAGTCTGTTCCAAGGTAAAATGAGCAAGAATGTGTCTGTATCTCCACCACACACTGATGACAGGCTGAATATAGGATTGTTGAGGATACTGTTGCTAATGTTTCACTTCCATATGACTCAATGCTGGAGATAAATCTACAGTTAGAAGTTATGGAATAAACAAAGCTGGTGAGGGGTTTGGAGCACAGCCCTATGAGGAGAGGCTTAGGGAGCTGGGGTTGCTTAGCCTAAAGAAGAGGAGGCTCAGGGGAGACCTTCTTGCTCTCTACAACTCCCTGAAGGGAGGTTGTAGCCAGGAGGGGGTTGGTCTCTTCTTCCAGGCAACCAGCACCAGAACAAGAGGACACTGTCTCAAGCTGCACCAGGGGAGGTTTAGGTTGGATGTTAGGAAGAAGTTCTTCACAGAAAGAGTGATTGGCCATTGGAATGGGCTGCCTGGGGAGGTGGTGGAGTCACCATCACTGGAGGTGTTCAGGAAGAGACTGGATGGGGCACTCGGTGCCATGGTTTAGTTGATTAGATAGTGTTGGATGATAGGTTGGACTCGATGATCTCAAAGGTCTTTTCCAACCCGGTCTGGTCTGGTCTGGTCTGGTCTATTCTATTCTATTCTATTCTATTCTATTCTATTCTATTCTATTCTAAACTCCTGACCTGACAGCACGATTACAGTATTAAGAATACAGAGCACTAACATAAATCAAAAATTGAATTCACATAATCTTTTATGTCCATGTTTATATGTGTTTAATTATATGTATATTTCCTTATCATCAGTAATTTTTCACCCTATAAGCAATAGGGATTTAAGCCCCATTACAAATAACTATGCTTATTTGCAGTTGTCTCTTAGTGTTTGAATAATTGTTACTCAAGCAATTTCAGTTGATTCTAGACTAAAAAGAATGGTTAATAATAATCAAGCTTGGAAGGAGACTACTAGGAAGTGTGATGTATTTGCAAGCAGTAATTTCATACACACAAGGTAAGGTCATAATAGGAAAACAATAAATTTAGCAAAGATGTCTAGGCTATAAAAAAGAAGTATAAGTTCTTGCTTCTGTGACTTAACAAGCTTGTTTACTGGCAAGGAAAGTGGAGCAGTATGCCATAAAAGCAAATTTGCTTATTTTCCACTAGAAATGAGAGATTATGACTTTTAATAGAAGAAAGATTCAGCTTTTATTTAAGGAAGGCTGAAAAGGGAAATGCAATTTTCAAGCATATTAAGGAAATTATAAACTGAATTATGTATGAAAATTAAAATAATTGAAAAGAAATCAAAATTAATTGACAACTGCCACTCTTCCTAATGCACCTCATTGTGTCTAGCAGTTGCAAAAACTGAAGGCAATGGGCAAAATGTCACGTTCATTGCACCGCACTGCCGGGGCTCACGGTAAAAATAGAACAAAGCAGTCGTTGCGTCGAGTCATTCACCAGAGGACTTTCTAACTGACTGCACTCCATTTTTATGCAGCATTTCCATTTTACAAAGCATAGTTTCCCTTAACTCTTTTAGAGTTGCTATGCCTTTGTTGTCTCGTTGTAATCTTTCTGACCAGAACAAAAACACAGACATGACATTCCTCTCCCTCAACTGGTATCATGTACAATTTATTTTTAGCCATGAGGAAAAAAAAGCAATAGTGGGTCTGGAAGAGTACAATGCTTCTGGGAAGAGAAATGAATGTTTAATTGAGATTACAGTTGTTACTGTTTGAAGGGGGAACTTTAGCCTAGATTCTGACTGCAAAGGCTGAAATTAGAATAAATTATCATTGGATACAAAATAAAAATAATGCTAAGGTCTATATAGTTAATTGGATTGCTAATGCAAATAGAGAGCAGAGGCATAAACAGTTCTTTCTTTTTTTTATCTTCTTCTGTCACTTCTGCATGCAACATCTCTCTCTCTCTTTTCCATGGCCTTGACAGGGTATTCTGTTTTGACTACTGCATGAGCTAACTGTAACATCACCTTCTCCTGTCTTCCCTTTAATCTTAACCCATATGCTCTCAACCAGCTCAACATCCTTCTCCAGGTGGAGCTCCAGCAATTCTAGCTGGTCACTGATGTAGAGAGCAACACCTTCTACCCTCCTACCCTGCCCGCCCTTCCTAAAGAGTAACTGCAAAGTAGCTTAACTAACTTGCATGACAAATCTAGAGTTGTGTTGTGAATGAAACTCAGAATTCTACTTGCCCTTGGAAATAGTGGTTTTGTTCAATCATTCTCTCTTTGCTCATATATATGACAATGGTTTACAAAAGGATCTGCTTCAGTCTTCCCAGAACTGAAATGAATTGAACTGACTTGTAGCTTGCTTGACTCTCCTTCTCACCTTTGGGTACAATGCTTACCTGTTTCTAGTCATCAGGAACCTCCCAAAGTAACCATGATCTGTCAGAGATGACATCTTAGCACCTTCAGATACATTGTCTCTGGATCTCAGGACTTCTGTATAACCAGTTTACTCAGGTAGTCCTATATTTTGCCATCAGCAGGGATCTAGGAGATCCAAGAATGGACCCTGCTAGACATGGCTGAGGCATTATCTCAGTCTTTTCCATGTTGTCTGTCAGTTATGTTACTTGCTCCATTCAGAAGTAGACCAACAGGTCTTGATTTTTGTGCTAACTTGCCTACAAAAGCTACTGTTATCCATCCTGAATCAGTGCTATCACTAGAGAGCCCTCCAACATGGTGTAGTCACCAGACTATTATCCATTACTGATCTTCCAGACAGGTGGGGAGGAAGATGCATCCAATAGTCTGAGGGGAATGAAGGGAGACTTCAAGGCCTTGGGACTGTTGGTAAAAGTGTCTGGGGCACAAGTTATTTTCTCTTCCCTTCTTCCAGCAGCTGGCCATGATATGGAAGGGAGTAGATAATCCAGTCCATAAATACCTGGCTCCGAGACTGGTGCTAGCTCTTTCAAATCTGTCTTGATTTCATTTAAAAGTGAACTGTAAATTGAGTTAGATATTGGTACATGTTAAATGCACTTTTAACAGAGAGATAGATTTCATTCCAGTCATTAGGATCAACGCAGATCATGAAGCACAGTGCCAATGTCTATACTTTACTGTGGACAATTATTGCTTTGAATGGGAAAATGAGTTTGCTATATACTTTCATCTTTTCTGGATGTCATTTTTCTCACTTTCTTTCCTTTTTTGGAGCTCCTCCTACAGCTACATATTTGTAATTTGCAATTTCTATCTTCTCTACCCTTTTTACCACTGATAAGTCATAGACCTTGTAGTAGATTTCATCTTGTGGCATAATTTTGTACATATTGATTATAGGAAGAAATGACCTAAACGGTGCAAAACCTAAAAGGTTAGTCTGATTCCTATATCGATCATCCTTTATCTGACACAAAGCCCCAATGAAAAAAGCAGAGTGTTGGGTTTTTTTCAATGCATGACTAGACTTGAATATCTGGGTGACTTAATAATTTTTTAGTATTGTAATACCAGACTTAATTCAAGTCTTTTGCCATATTTGCTTTCACAGAATAACAGAATCATGGAATGTTAGAGGCTGGAAGGGACCTTGAAAGATCCAACCCCCCTGCCAGAGCAGGATCACCTACAGTAGATCACACAGGAATGCATCAAGGCAGGTTTTGAATATTTTTGTCCCTGCCCATGGCAGGGGGGTTGGAACTAGATGATCCTTGTGGTCCCTTCCAACCCTGACTGATACTATGACTATGATTCTATGAATATCTCCATAGAAGAAGATTAGAAAGTCCTGTTTCGTATCCTAGAGAAATAGATTAGTCCATCTCCCAGGCAGCCAGTACCAGAACAAGAGGACACAGTCTCAGGCTGCACCAGGGGAGGTTCAGGCTGGATGTTAGGAAAAAGTTCTATACAGAGAGAGTGATTGCCCATTGGAATGGGCTGCCTGGGGAGGTGGTGGAGTAGCCATCATTGGAGGTTTTCAGGAGAAGACTTGATGGGGTGCTTGGTGCCGTGGGTTAGTTGTTTAGCTGGTGTTGGATTGGTTGATGGGTTGGATGCGATGATCTTGAAGGTCTCTTCCAACCTGGTTTATTCTATGTATGTATGTATCTCTAGCTGCATGACTTTTCTCTTTCAATTTCTGCAGATTTTTAATATTTTTTTTTGTTTAATGTTTTCCATAGTTGATCTTTTTTTTATATTAAAAAAAAAAAAAAAGAAGTGTTTTTCTACTCTTCTGCATAGGAGAAAAACATATTTTACTTACATCCAAATGCTGACTATACAAATGTCAAAGTTCAGCAGTTACCGAGCTGCCAAATCAAAGAATTTCATAACTGGGTCTGAAAAGAGCCCTTTGAAATGAAAACCAAATGAACTTCTGAATATTGCATACAACTCAGTAATAACAAAAAAAGAAAAAACATAGTAGGAAATGTCACTAAGCAACAAAATCTGATGTTTTTGTAGAGATACAAGCACAAGTTTTCCCTAGATATCATTACTTTCTCGTGTTTCTAAGCTAGGCTAATAATCATTTCAACAAGGAATCAAACAAGTGAAAAAAAAAAGTACAAGTAAAAAAAAAGAAGAGTACTGTGTCCAGTTCTGGGCCCCTCAGTTTAAGAAGGATATTGAGATACTTGAACATGTCCAGAGAAGGGCAACAAGGCTGGTGAGAGGCCTTGAGCACAAGCCCTATGAGGAGAGGATAAGGGAGCTGGGGTTGTTTAGCCTAGAGAAGAGGAGGCTCAGGAGAGACCTTATTGCTGTGTACAAGTACCTGAAGGAACGTTGTAGCCAGGAGGGGAGAGGTCTCTTCTCCCAGGCAACCAGCACCAGAACAAGAGGACACAGTCTCAAGCTGCACCAGGAGAAGTTTAGGCTCGAGACAAGGAGAAAGTTCTTCACAGAAAGAGTAGTTTGTCATTGGAATGGGCTGCCTAAGGAGGTGGCGGAGTCACCATCCCTGGAGGTGTTCAAGAGGGGTTTGGATGTGGCACTTGGTGCCATGATTTAGTCATGAAGTCTGTGGTGACAGGTGGGACTTGATCTTTGAGGTTTCTTCCAACCTTGGTGATTCTGTGATTCTGTGGTTTTTCAAAGGCTTGCACCAAAGATATGATTGAAAAATACAATTTGGAGTCCACTTTCTATACCAGGATACTGAATAAGAATGAAAGTTTAAATTTATATGCAAAGTACACATGGCATAACTGAAAAAGTCCTCCTGGTAAGTTTGTTTCTGCTGTGCATACAAGAGCAAATTTGCCAGAAAAAAAAAGTCTGTGTTTTTGCAGTCTGTAGAGGATTCAAAAGCCATCATTGTCATTAATTTGTATAAATAAACCAACAATAATCACAGACAATAAAGGTTTTCTGTGATAAAAACAAATTACATATGGTATTTTAGATGAAGTTTTCTATGTACAGTCAACATATTGCTGTAATTTTCCTGGTTGTAGTTAACTAAATTATGATAACTCTATTTTCCCCCCTAATAATAATTGTGATTTCAGTCAAACCCCCAAATATTTAAGACTTTTGTACTGAAAATTAGCTTATTTTAGTAGTTTGGAAATATTAGATATTATTTTAGTTCTCTTTGAACTTGGTTAAGCAGGAAATTATTTCTCATTCTTCTCATCTATATGAACTGATACAGATGTAAAAGAACCAAAAGTACATTTGAAAAAGTACACAGATCTGTGCTTCTTTCTCCCTCCTATATAACCAGATGATGATTGAACAATGCCTTGGTTGAGAACAGTATATGAAGGATGACTCATCATGTAGTCTGACCTTGCAGAAATGGAAAAAGCTTTCACTGAGTGCTTCTTTCCAGCTTGTTTCACTTGTTTGCAGTGCTCATGGAGGTGGTCCATGCACTCAGGAATTAGCGTGAATATTTGAAAGGCTTTTTAAGAACAGGTGAAAACTGAGTTGAGCAAGCAGACAGACATGCAAATATGTTGGGTAACATGAATTGCTTGCTTTTATCTAATGAGTTCAATTTGTGAGAATTCGTGCATAGGCTAAAGAGAAGCTGCTATTTGCAATGTAAAATTTGGGTTACATTTTATGGCTCTTAAAAAGCCTGAAACTATGCTGGGTATTCTTTGGCACCCTCTACTGGTTTTGTAATTATATACATAAATAAAGCACCTCTGAAGCAGAAATTGAGCAAGCAGGTAAGAGGCAAAGGAACAAAAAGTAGTAGGGTATTTTTCTATACAAATTTCAGGTACTAATTCATTAAAGTTTATGCTTTTATCACCACAGACTTCTCTCTGTGTGTCTTTCCATTGTCTTTAAAGTGTGGCTTTATCCAGGTGACTTAGCCACCTCCTTGAGGAGCATGTTCGTCTATATAGTTTTACTGAGTACTTACCCCTGAATGTTATGCAAGGACCTGTACAGGCAAACACCAGAGTTTTCTCTTGATCAGTAATTCAATTCTGATGTATGAGGTTAGGAAACAGAGGAGATATGCTGCAAATGCAAGCAGGCAGATCTTCACATCAAAACAAAAGACAATGTGACTAATACAATGGCTGAAGTGACCTGGCAGCTTTGGGTAAGACCATTCCTAGGAAATCAAGCACAAAAAGATTGCGAGAAGACTTAGAGAAGCCAAGTAACAAAGTGAAAACTATTCCATCTCCCATTTTCAGTTAAGAAGATTCTTAAACAGTACTTTGTTACTTTTTAATGAACAAAATTTTTAATTCTTCAACTTCAGAAAATTCATGTTGATGACTGAACATAAATACTCTGAATGAAGCTGCAAATATAGTGAAAAATATTAGCTTAACTGACTCTGAGAAAGTATTAATCTTATACAAGACTAATACATAGAGTTTGGAATGCTTCTGAGCCCCAGAACTTTTTGTTTTGCACGTTTCTGGCAGGATAGGATAGGATAGGATAGGATAGGATAGGATAGGATAGGATAGGATAGGATAGGATAGGATAGGATAGGATAGGATAGGATAGGATAGGATAGGATAGACCAGGTTGGAAGAGACCTTCAAGATTATCATGTCCAACCTATCATCCAATACCACCTAATCAACTAAACCATGGAACCAAGCATCCTATCAAGTCTCCTCCTGAACACCTCCAGTGATGGTAACTCCACCACCTCCTCGGGCAGCCCATTCTAATGGGCAATCACTCTCTGTGTAGAACTTCCTCCTAACCTCCAGCCTAAACCTCCCCTGGCACAGCTTGAGACTGTGTCCTCTTATTCTGGTGCTGATTGCCTTTTTACAGTAAGGGGCCATAGAATGGAAGATATTACAGGAAATGATAAAATATTACTTTAGCCACAGACAGATGCATTCCCCTGTCTACCAGGACATTTTGGTGGGAGAACCTCCTCAAGTCAGAACATAGAATCTTTCTCATTAAACCAACAGAAATTATGATTGCAAATGCAGATATTTAAAAAGAAATATATTTCTGCAAACTAAAAAAAAAAAAAAAAGTGAAATGTGCCTAAAAAATTACAGGATTTTAGTTTCTTTGATTGAAGACTTTGTACCTAAGTGTGCATTCCATATCAGTGAAACAATATTTCTGCTATGCAATTTTAGTACTTATTTGATGGATAACATACGTTAAGGTTAAAAAGTCTTGGACCAATTAGAACATAATATTAAGAAAAATAAAACCAAACTCTGTTGAAGACTTTGGGAAGGTAGTCTGCTTTAAAGTGGAATGATGAAACAATACTGGAGTGATACTATGATGGTTATGCAAAGAATGAATTGCTCATCATAAAGATTAAATCGTATTGTGCTTCATCTGCCTCCTCATCCTGGTTGGGTGATCTGTAACAGACCTCCAACAAGATATCTGCCTTATTGGTGTTCACGCTAGTCTTTAGGCATAATCACCCAACTTTACCATCACAGTCATGAGGTTCTACACAGTCAAAACACTCCCTATCACACAGTGCCACTCCACCACCTCTCCTTCCCTGCCTCTCCCTTCTGCAGAAGTTATAGCCATCCGTTGCAGTACTGCAGTCATGAGAGTCATCCCACCACATTTCTGTGATGGCAGCTATGTCATGGCTTTCCTCCTGCACAGTGGCTTCCAGCTTCTACCATTTGTTACCCATGCTGTATGCATTGGTATAGAGGCATTTCACCCAGGCTACCACGCATTTCACCTTCTTAGAGGGACAACCCTTTATTCCTCCAAGGTGTTTTGTAAATCTGTGAAACTATTAACTTAATTTTCTTCAAGGTACTGTGTTATGATGTCAAAATACTTGGCTAATTCCCCTTACTATCAAAAAAGATCTGAGACCACCTTTTTTTCTTGATAATACAGCTCCCCTCTGGAGTAGTTCTTTAGTCTGGGTTGAAACTGCAGGCCTTGCATTTGACAGAGAATAGTGCATTGCCTTCCTAGCAATGTTCAAAACTGCCAAAAACTACTAATATTTTTTTATAGATGCCTTAATGTTCACCTTAATATTTTTGCAAATATGGAATCACTTCCCTCAGCAATTGGTCTAACCTAGTATGTTCATTTTATATGAACCTAAGTAATATATACTCATTCAAGGCATGTTTTTAAGTCTAGCTGATTACTTTTACTACTTCTATAGTAGAAAAAGGGAGCTGTGAATAATTATCTGATCATTTATCTGGGGAAGCATGAGAGTTGTTTACCCAAGAATATTTATGAAGTTCAGACACTCTGTCATAAGTAGTTCAGGATGAACACAGATGGTAAACGCCGTTACTCAAGAGTGATGAATCCCCAGCTGATATATGAAGGCCATTTTATTTTCAGGGATGTCAATAAGGAGCCACCAGTTTCTTGAGGTGGTCTTGTTAAATTTTTATGCAAGTTTTAAGATTTATCTTCCAGGCTCTGAAGAGCAATTAAATTCACCTATGCTAATCAAAAGACTTAATGAGCATCATAAGTTTTGGTGATAATCCTTTTCTACTTTAGGCAACTTCATTCACTGACAGTGCTATAGACTTTAAGCACATAAATGTAACAACTGCAGAATGGGGTGGCTTTCTTCAAGAAGGTCTTTTAATTCAAATTCGGGCTTCATTTTACATCATATGTGGGATGGGTCTTTTTCAAGCAGAATGTTGGGTAGGTTTTCCAAGGACGCTCTCTCTCATTCCTGCAAGGACATAGCACCATGTACTACCATAACTATGTAAAAAAGGATGACTTTTATCTGGTATTTGCTTTCTACATAATATATCAACAACACCAGTAAAACCTTCCCTTCTGGTGTTTTGGAATTTCACCCCAAGCAAATGCACTTGAGAGGTGGAACCCATTTGTATTTCTGGTGTCACAGGGGGATCCCAGCAGCTGGATGTGTTGGAAGCTGAGCACTGGAACAGAAGCAACAGTTTGATTTCATTTGGAAGAGTGGAAGGAGTCACTGGATTTAACTGCCCTAGGGGTGGAAGTGCAGCCCTACTACTTGGATAGATCGTGGACTGATCCAGACTGTACTGGAACAATATGGAGCTCCAGAGCATCTGCAGTGAGAAGTCTTCTGTACACTGCAAAGCAATCTCATTTTGAGTGACAATGGAATGGGAATGACAAATAATGTCTATTGTTTGATGTAAATTGCTGCTGGGCATGATATAGATAGTGTGGAAAAAGGGTGGATAGTGACCACAGGTTGAGTTGAATCTGCTGCTGATATTCATTACCATACTGCCATCATGTCAGCTTCAAAATGAAAGTGCTGGCTGGGGCTACCATGGGACTTGAAATTCATTAGAGAATTCCTGTTCTACACGCTGCTTTTGGTTTCTAGGTTTGGAGTGTTGGTCTCATTTGCTGGGCTGGCTATGGGCCAAGGCTGGGTAGGGGACATATTGCTGGCTTCTGCTGCTTCTTCTGGATTTTGACACACTTTTCTTCAGCAAATAGGCTAAGCTAATTGTGCATTGTATTATCTCATTTCCAGTAAAGCTCATTATCTCACCCAAGAATTTGGTTTATTTTGTGTTAATTTCCCTCTCTTTTTTTTTTGTGTTGGGGGGAGCATGGGTTGTGTTAACCCAGCACAGGATAAAATACAGACTATAAAAGAGAAGACTAGGCATTGTAAGAAATACTTTTCACAAACAAGCTTATGTGCCAGCTTGAATTTCATGCTACACGTGTTCATTGCTTAGACAAAAAAAACCTCACTGACTGTCTTAGTTTTCCTGTGCTACATGGAAACAATTTCTAGTGTTATATTTGGAACAGTGAAAAAGCAAAGATCTCTTAATCTCTTCCCTCTCCTGTTTCAGTGCTTTGGGTTTTTTGTTTGTTTTGCTGTTGTTTGCTTGTGGGGGTTTTTTTTGCCTTTTTTTCTGTTGTTGTTTGCTTTTTTTCTAATGGATACTTGTATAGTTCAAGACTAAAATACAGTCTTTCTGTGTTTTGATGGAAACTCAGTTTTGTAACCCTGTAATTACTTTAAACTGAAACCTCACCATTATATCAACACACCTTCAAAGAACTGGCTAACTATTGTAGGTTGTAGATGCATCATAGAATCATAGAACCACTTGAGTTAGAAGGGATCTTAAATATCATCTAGATCCAATCCCCCTGCCATGGGCAGGAACACCTCCTATCAGGGAAGGTCTTAAACACTTCCAGAGATGAGAAGTCCACAAATTTGCTGGGCAACCCGTTTCAGTAGCTCACCACACTCATAGTAAAGAACTTACTCCGAATGTCTAATCTAAATCTACCCTGCTCTAGTCCCTGCCCCACACCCCCCAACCACTCCCTCCCTTTTCCCTCTGGTTAATTAGAAGAAAAGAGAAAAGGAGAGATGCTAGGGAAAATTCAGTTAGTTCAAAAGTGTCATTAGAAAGCTAGTAATGCTTATCTGAAGGTCATTAGATGATAAGAATCCTCTTTCCAGCCTTGCAGACATGCATGCCAGCAGAGAGAGAATGGAATGAGAAAAGAATGTAAGATCATAAAACTACATCCCACTCATCTGACCAATGAAATTCGTTCAGAACAATCTTTTGTTTTCCTTTTTCACCAACTGTAGCTCCCAGCTTAAAAGCACAGCCTAAACTGTCTGAAGCACTCAGATTTTGTATTCCAAAACCAGACTGTGGTTCCCATTGCTCTAGTTCTGGAGTATGCCACAATCACTGTGGTCTGTCTGGTGAATTGAGGCAGTATTTAATACAGACAACAAATAAGCAACAGCCAGGTTCCCAGTAATGGGTAAGCTAGTACTTGCCATGGTTATTTTGATTCTAAGTACATCAAAAATAAGGGTAGAGTTTGTAACAAAGTGAAGTTCTTCCCCTTCTCTGTTTTCTTACTCTAAGAAGATAGGAGCTTCCATTTCTCAGATGCTGTTGGAAATGTGCTTCACAGTCAAAAAAAAAAGAGGGGAAATTTGTGAAATTCAGAAGCTCACCTCTCTCATTCATGCTATAACAAGAGCTTCTGAGAGCACAGTCACAAGATGATAGCAAATGCCTTGAGAGCATGAGTGCAAGATAATACCAGAGACATCAAGGGTACAATTGTGAACTATAAATGAAAAATTACTGTTCATTTAGAGAGTGTAAGATCAAGATGTGCAGAAGGGTCTCTAAGGAGCAAAGAAGAAAATAACAAATATGTAAAATACTGCTTTTTTTTTTTTTTATGGAAGCACAGAGAAAGTGATAAGTTATAAAAAACAGTTACATCCTCTTCAAGCATAGGAAAAAAAAAAGAAGAAAGAATTATTCCTGCATTGTCACTCAGTTAAGGGTATTGCCTGTTACTGGAGGTTCTACTTGCTAGTATAAGGTTCCCTCCTCTTCCTTGCTGGAAAAAAGAGCACTGCTTTCTGATTTGTTCTTCAACATGACATATGTAAATGCTTATATATATATGTTTAATTAAATTAGAAATACAGAGAATGCTGCATTATTTGCTGTGGGCTTCGCTCAGAGGGTGAGCAGTGTCACATCCTTGGGGAGCAAACTCAAATGCAACACTGTCCAAGAGACAAGTTCAGATTCAATAAGTTAAGGCAATGGTCATTGGTTCAGCTCATCTAATAGTTTGTGTTGCAAGCAGAGAGTGCACTACTGGGTGACTATATGCTTGTATTAGGATTGGTGACATTTTTTTGCTTTCTTGGAATAAGAAGGGGATGGGTAAATTGACAGTGTGATTGGTGTTGGAAGAGATACCTGGAGATTGTCTAGCCCAAACCTCAGGATAGGATAGGATAGGATAGAATAGAATAGGACAGGACAGGACAGGACAGGACAGGATAGGATAGGATAGGATAGAATAGAATAGGACAGGACAGGACAGGATAGGATAGGATAGAATAGAATAGAATAGAATTAACTGGGTTGGAAAAGACTTTTGAGATCATTGAGTCCAACCTATCATCCAACACTATCTAATCTAGAGCAGGTTACTGAGAACTTAGTTCATCTAGATTTTGATATCATACTGTGGATAACATACTGTGGTAAAGCTTAAGATCTATATATGTTTAATTTATATCAGATGCATTGTAACAAGACCGCAGAAGTTAGCATTTGTATTCACGTCTCTTAAAAGTAAGCCCTAAATTACGGTCTTGACTGAAACTGAGCAATGATAATATGACTTCACCTATTAGAGATCCCATAGAACAGATAAGCAGTTCACAAAACCAGGAAAGAAGCCTCAGGATGAGCTGGCCTCTAGTTCCCTCCTCTGAAATTCCACTTGCCTCAGCAGCCTTTGGCCAAAGGTAGAAAACAATTGTGCAAAAGGGGAAATAAAATCCATTTTTGGTCTTTGATACTATGCTTTGCTTTATTGTGCTTACTTTCTGATTCTATTAACAGTTTGTTCTTGCTACATATTGAAAGAAATGATATGGTGATACGGTTTGTGTCCTTAGCTTAGCTTTTCCTGTATTTTACTACTGTGATAGATCTGCTGAAAGGTCAAAATGAGACATCACTGTGAAAGGTAAGCAAATGTATTAACTTTTCCTTTCTTTAGACTATAGAAAGGTGAGAGGTGACAATACCATATTTTTTGGCAACCTTTTAAAATAAACAGATCAGTTCTTCATTCCCCAAAGGTCTATTTATACATCAGAACCTTGGACAGATATAAAGTACTGTTTCCAGTTTCAAACATGCAGCTGATTAGAACTGCTGAGAAAATACATCGTTAAGGTGAAGGTTACATTGTGTTATCCAAGCAAGAAGAAGGAAACACCAATGGTAAGAAATCTCTACACTCAAGAATCTGGCAGGTAACTGAATTTCCCTGTGCATTGTGTATGTCATTGAAATGTTTTAACACGGTGTACTGTTAAAGATAAGATACCTGTTCCTGCTTGTGGACTTAAGAACAAAATCTTGAAAATGCTGTCATTGTCATGTATATATGAGCAATTTTTTTCCCTTAAATTACTGGTATATGCTAATAATTGCAGAAAGTTGTTGAATGTGTTAAAGGCCTTCATCTTTCTTTGGTTTTAAATTTAGCAATTGCTCTGTGAGTTCTAGTTAAACTAGTGATTGTGACTGGTAATGATTACTCTTGCATGCTTAATTTGAAGATGCTGATATTTGGCATGTGCTAATTACTAGACATAAAATCTAGCAAAACCATATATTTGTGACTTAATGAATGCAACAGACTTTGAATTTCTTAATTATGAAAATGCTTAGCATGTAGCTCATGCTTCTTATGTTAATATGAATTTGAGCTATTGATAGTCTAGAAGAGATTTTGTGGTGTGTAGGAGGGTATTAGTCTTTAGGATTGCAGCTGCTGGATGGCTTTTTCCTAGTGTCTCATTGTTTTGACCAGCAACAAGCAGATGTTTTGCTGCTTGTTAGATGATGTCAGTGAGAAAGAACATCAGGTGAGGATTCTGATAAAAAAATCAACTTTACAACCACAGAGAAAAGGTACCTCTAAGCAACGAGAGACACAGCTGTCACGGAAGCACCCACAACACAGACAGCAGCAGACACCTGAAAACTGTGGATTTGTTATAATTAATCTGCTCTCCTTCTAACACAATAAAATTACACATTTGGATGTCAGTTGGGAAAATACTGTTGCACAACTAATTAAACCATTTGGAGACAGGAACCAGAATGGGCTCTGTGGCATCACACCCGACAGTGCACATACTCAGAAAAGGAAAATCTGCCTATGGGTATATTCACCAAGGAGGGGGTGAAGACTTGCTAGGTTCTGTTCTAAGGAGAGAAAATCTGACTGCCAGGCTGATTCTGTGTGGAGGCAACTCAACTCCTTTCCATAGTAGAACTCAAATTATACTCTTATAAGTTGTACTGTGGTCAATTTCTTAATTATTCAAAGGACTGACTCTTTGACCCAGAGGGACCAGAGGCACCAAGCTGATCTTCATCAGATTCTAGCAAACCTCAGGACCCTTTGTTTGTTCAGGGGGCAGTTGTACCTGCCACAATCCACCCCATGACGGAGTGAGCTGAAAAAGTGCGAACTGAGCTGCTTTCCATCATTTATCAGCAGTGTTGTCTAAGTGAGGATGTCTCAGTTGACTGGAGGTTGGCAAGTAGGACACCCATCTAGAAGAAGGGCTGGAAGAATGATCTGGGGCACTACAGGCCTGTCAGCCTGACTCCAGTGCCATGGAAGGTCATAGAGCAGATCAGCCTTACTGCCATTATGTATCCTGTACTGGCCCAGTCATCAGCAGTTTATGAAAGGCAGGTGCTGCTTGATTATCTTGGTCTTCTCCTATGACAAGGTGACCCACTTAGTAGATGAGGGAAAGGCTGTGGATGTCATCTACCTAGACTTTGGTGAAGCCTTTTACACTGTCTTCCACAGAACTCTACTGGAGAAGCTACCTGTTCATGGATTGGATAGACATACGCTTTGCTAAGTAAAAAACTGGCTGGCCTGGCCCAAAAAGTAGTAGTGAATGAAATTAAATCCAATTGGTGGTCAGTCACAAGTAGTGTTCCCCAGGGCTCAGTGTTGGGACCAGTCTTGTTTAATAACTTATCAGTGATCTGGGTGAGGGGATTGAGTGCACCTTCAACATGCAGATGACACCACATTGGGTCAGAATGTTGATCTGCTTGAGGGCAGGAATTCTCTGCAGAGGGATCTAGACAAGATGGATCAGTAGACCAAAGCCAAAGTATGAGGTTCATCAAAGCCACGTGTTGTATCCTAAGGTTGGGTCACAAGAACTGAGCACAGTGCTTCAGGCTTGGGAAAGAGTGACTGAAACGCTGCCTGGTGGAAAAGACTTGAAGGTACTGGTAGACAGACAGATGAATGTGAGCCAGCAGTGTGCATGGGTGGCCAAGAAGGTCAACAGCATCCTGGCCTGCATCAGCAATACTGTGGCCAGTAGAACTAAGGAAGTGGTTGTCCGCCTCTACTGGGCACTGGTGAGGCCATACATGAAATGCTGTGTTCATTTTTGAGCCCCTCATTAGCCATTGAGTTACTGGAATATGTACAGAGAAGGACAGGTCTTATGAGGAGTGATTGAGAGAACTCAGGTTGTTTTGTCTGGAGAAGAGGAGGCTCAGGGGAGAGCTTATTGTTCTGTACAGGTATGTAAAAGGAGCCTGTAGTGAGATAGGTGTAGATCTCTTCTCCTAAGAAGCAAACAGGGCAAGAAGAAATGAGCACAAGATACACCAGTAAAGATTTATATTGTATATTAAGGAAAAGTTAATTACTGAAAAGGTTATCTGGCACCTGAACAGGTTGCCCAGGGAATGGTTGTGTCACCATTCCTGGAGGTATTTAAGGACTTGTAAATGTGTCAGTTAAGGCCATGATTTAATAGCACACTGGGCAGTGTTAGTTTTATGGTGGGACCTGGTGACCTTAGAGGTATTTCTTTTCCAACTTCAATGATTCTATGAAACTGACCATAAAGGAACTAATGAGAAATCTTCAAGAGTGAGTGAAATGTTAATGCTAGCATTATTCTTTCTGTCCTAAAGTTGAATGGTTTAATTCACAACAGAGAGAAAGGGCTGATGACAGGGGCTTTTGTAAGCCATTAGTAAAATATTTCTACACAAATTCCTTAAAAATCACAAGAAAGATATTTTGTCTAAAAAATATGGAGTTAAGTGTTTCTTTGATAGGCTTAAAATATGAAAGAAGTATTTTTGTGCATTTTTTTCCCAAGTACCAGTGCTGATTAGCTATAATGACTGTGTTGTGGGAGGAAGTGAATGTTTTCATATTCAGATTTGCTAGGCTTACAATGTGCATGGTGTTATCAAAGCAGTTATTACCATAAAAATGGCTTTAAGAAATCAGGACATCTTAAATTCTGTTTAACAAATATTTGTACTAAAAAGAAAGAAGGCCTGTAGACCTATTTTATCAAATACAAGTGAATAAATTTATTTATTCTTATGTTAACAATTCAAGTTAATTGAACTTCAAAACCTCCTTCCCCCACCTCCATCTTTGGAGGTTCGAATGGGAGAAGACAAAGGCATCAAATTCCTTTCCTCTCCGCCTGCAGGCTTGAATGGAGAAAGGTAAAACATAGCTGAAGTCCCACATGTGTATTCATTCATGGGAAAGCCTGTGCTGGGGTCTGGAATTGTGATTGGCTGGGTACTTTGTGCCCAGTATATATTGGCACCAGACACATTGTCTAGGGAAGATCTTAAATAGAGTGACCAGAAAGCATGCTGTGACTCAGACTCATTTTGGGATTCACTAAATTCACAGCGAAATTCAAGAGATTTGCCTGCAGCACCCAGACCTGGCTTCTCACCGGACCTGTGTACACTGGGCTCCTGCTCCCTACCTTGTGCAAGAGCAAGCCTACCTCTGCCATAAACTAAGGCTGTTTGCGGAAAATACACCAGCAGTATGGCTTCTCTTGCACTGCTAAGGCAGTGCTGCTCCATGAGATTTGCCTCGTGGAAGCTGTATCTGAAGACACTTTAACTTTGGCAGGTTTCATTTTCTTTGGATTTATGCCACATGATCCACAAATTTGACTATAAACTTGCAGTTCCAGAGACTGCCACTAGGGACAGCGTTAGGGACCATCTCCAAATTCCTACTATACCCTCATGAGTAAAATCTGGCGGTCTCAGCTTTTCCCTAGGGTCCTGACTCTAATTTTGTAAGTGGGGTAAAGTTATTTTGTGGCTTAGCCTATTCCATTTTCTGAATTCTCTAAATTGAACCAAAATTGCCCATAAGCACCCTTGTGGAATTCCTGACTGAATAGAACCTGTAAAAACATTTAACCAGTTTGTACATACTTTTGGGGCAGGGCTTTCGGGAAAAATGAAGATAACCATAGCTTTATAATTCCTGTCTGGTTAAGTTATTCCCATCAAAACAACTGCAGTGACAACAAAAGAGGGGGTTTGCCTCTGCAATTTGAAAGTAATTCAAATTTCTCCACTTTGAAGGAAAATAAAAAGGAATGTGCAGCAAATATCCTCTCTCTGCAAGATAGGTTTCATATGCAAAGAGAAAAAGGGGGGATGATGTCTTCAGAGATTTTTTTTTCTTTTTTAATCTTGTGAATATTGAAATGAAAGTTTATGTATTTGGGTCAAATGTTCTGTTCATAATCTTATCCCCACACAGGACAAACTAAGCTGTTTCAAATGAAGATTTGAAAACTTTGTTCCTTTGCCCAGTCACCATTTAGGAAACCTCATTTTACAAGGAAACACATGAAAGACAATAACTGCTTACCATGGTTAGAGAGCATTGTTTATTTCCTTTATCAATTATACCCCAAAAGACATAAGCATGAAATTGTTACTTTGAAATCATTCTCTATTCTTGGATTGTTATCCTCATTACCATCCTAAAAAGATGAGGTATCATGCTTTAGTCTTTTTCCAGGATGAAAATGGCAAGTAGGTCTTCTGGCTAAAATGACAGAATAAAAAATCAGAACATATTAAAGGAAAGTCTTTCCTCATCTCTTGGTGATACTGCAGAAAGCAGTTTTCAAAATGCTGAGCTGATATTACTGATAAATTGATACCACTAAATAAGACTCAAAATTTCTTGCCTTAGACAAAAGCAGACCAATAAAATGGAATGTCATTTCTATCTGTTTGCTTACTCCTCTAGTGCATTTTCCTTTTGTGAGTAGTCAGTGTGTATATTAGTTCTTACCTATCTGTTAGTTCTTTTACTTGCTGAGATGACAGGCAGAATTTAAATATCTCTACAATTGTTTGAAATCATATCAGTGCAGTGACAAAACTTAGGTTTTTACCTCACTGGTACAGGTATTAAACTGGAGTACCTCTTCTTTCTAAATATGAAGCAGGGACCTGGGCAGGCTAAGCCAGTTATGTGTTGGAGATTTGTGGGGTGCAGCAGCAGAGACTAGCAACCACTTCTACTGTCATCAATAACCATGCAGCACAACACATTGAACACATTGCTCACAGGCAAATAGAAGGACTGGGTCGGGGGGGGGGGGAGGGCACGGTGTTGCCTGAAGTGAACTAAGAATTGTTCTAAAACTCTTATCTGGCGGGGCGGGGGAGGGGGCAGAAAAAGGAGAGAGAAAATTAACCAAAGAAGATTTGTTGGTGGGAAGCATAGGAAGTTCAGGGAACAGCTATTTATGAAGATGGCTGTTATTTTCTGAACTAAATCTTCATCTATTTCTGTCAAGTGCTTTTTTTTTTCCTATCACAGAAAAGATCATCCAAATGTTGTAGTAAGTACTCTAACATGACTGAAAATGTTAGTGCTGAAATGTCAAGAAATACTTGGTGAGAGAAACCACCAGACTTTGTGTGTCTGACCAAAATCTTTGGATTGTTTTATATATATAAATGTGTGTATGTATCCATGTATATATATATCCCCCCCCCCAAAAAAAAACAAAAACAAAACAAACAAGCAAACAAATCCAAACCAAACAAACCACACCAAAAAGGTACTAGCAAGATTCTAAAAACAAGACTAAATTAAGGTGAGATGGCATTTCACAAGCTTCTTTCTGTCAGACAAGTGAAGTCTAGTTTAATCCAGACTCTAGGTTTAAATTATGCTCTTGCCTCAAATGTTTGAGCTTGATGGTACTTGGGTTGGGTGAAGGGATTTTGACATTCCTGTAAGTCTTTGACATATGACACAGGCTGGTACAAGTGGTCCTCATGCCAAATATGATAATGTCCTGCAGCATGAGTGCTTATGTTTACATGGAACCTCCTATGCTCCAGCTTGCACCCATTGACCCTTGTCCTATCATTGGACATCAATGAGAAGAGCCTGGCTTTGTCCTCCCAACTCTCACCTTTCATGCATTTCTAAACATTAATGAGATCACTCCTCAGTCTCTTCCAAGCTAAAGAGACCTAGCTCCTTCAGCCTTTCCTCAGAAGGGAGATGTTCCACCCCCTTAATAATTTCTGTGGCTCCATGCTGGACTCTTTCAAGCAGTTCTCTGTCCTCCTTGAACTGAGTGGCCCAGAACTCGGCATAATATTCCACATGTAACCTCACAAGGGCAGAGCAGAGGGAGAGGAGAACCTCTCTAGACTTATCCTCCCTTTCTATTGTAGCAGGGTCTTGATGTAACTGGGAACAAATTCTAGTAATGGAAGGTAAGATTGATAAAATCCCAGACTGAACATGAATCCATCTTCTCTGACTTGTTGCTAGACTGTGGGGGTAAGATGTGACAGACATCTTCCATCTGTGCCTATTCTGCTTAAATCTCTTAAGCTTTTCTTTGAAAGAGAACTTTCACAGAATTAGGAGTGTGAACTGCTCAGAGGTTCCACTGTAGAAAAAAACTCCCACATGTTGTGGTTCTCTCTAGAATGAAAGATTATTTGTAAAGGGAAGAGCACGTGAAGAACTTTTGTTAAAACTAAGACTATTTGTGACAGAGATAAATAGTTCTTGCCTGTGAAATTTGAAATGGATGTATGCCTATCTGAACAGTTTGTTCACTCATGAATTGTATACATGAATTGATTTAGAAAAGAAAACCTTTAATAGCATCTTCAGAGGCTATAGATGTTTAAGTCCTGTCACTTAGACCTGTGAGAAGAGGGGGTTTATTAATGCCTGTTTCATCCCATTTCAGGGAATTCTCTTACAGAAGTATCATGAAAGGAACAGTAATAGTTTTTAATACCCTTGTTAGGAGCTAGAAATTAGATACACCACACATTAAAGGAACTCCTCTGTAAACGGGATGCTTTAACAGTTTTATTTTTGTCTTTTTTTTTTAACTCAAAAGGAAACTAAATAATTCAATTTACATGCAAACTATAATGGATATGAGCCATTATAATTACCATGAAAAGTTTTGCCAAAGTATTCTTTGAAATGTTATGATAATTATTTTTTTTTAATTAATTTTGCTAGTTATTCTGGTGCTACATCAGGCTTTTCAGTTAATAATTTCCTGATAAATGCCCACAGATTTTTTTATGGGGAAAAAAAAATCATCACTTTTTAAGGAAAGATTAAAGCTTTTCAACATAGGTTTTCATTTGTGTGTGTCACTCATCTAAGCAATGTTGCATAGTGGAGTGTGTATGTCCAAAGGAGAAAAGAATGTCTAAGCTGGAGACTTCATAATGGCAACAGGTTGAGAGGACTTCAATGTGAAGTACATAGAATAGAATACATAGAATACATAGAATAAACCAGGTTGGAAGAGACCTTCAAGATCATCGCATCCAACCCATCAACCAATCCAACACCACCTAATCAACTAACCCATGGCACCAAGCACCCCATCAAGTCTCCTCCTGAACACCTCCAATGATGGCGACTCCACCACCTCCCCAGGCAGCCCATTCCAATGGGCAGTCACTCTCTCTGTATAGAACTTCTTCCTAACATCCAGCCTAAACCTCCCGTGGCGCAGCCTGAGACTGTGTCCTCTTGTTCTGGTACTGGCTGCCTGGGAGAAGAGACCAACATCCGCCTGTCTACAATTAGTGCTTTATTACCTTTCATGAAGCACCGTTATGTTAATCTGTGGTATCTCTTGGGTACTTTATCTCTTTTTCTTAATTTAGTATAATTTAGGAAGTAGTATTCACAGTCACATGTTCAAATAACTTTTTCTACATCTCTTCCATTTTTAATATCTGCCAAACATGGAGGATTTGGTCTCATTTTTTCTCCTACTCTTGAATTACTGAGGTTATTCCTGTGTCTTCAGCCCTTGGTTTGTACTTGTTGCTTTCTAATGGTGCAGTTAAACAATTACTGTGTGCATGGGTTTTCCTAGCCTCAAATATGTTTTTCTGTTTAGTTTCATTTTGACCTGGAAGCAGTTCTCTGGGCAGGTCTGTAGAAGCAGGGAACTCCCAACAGGGAGAAGGGCAAGTGGTGGATGTGGGAGTGTCAGACTGTTTGTGTAGCTGAAGAAAAATATCTTGACTTTATAGGCCATCAGTGCTGCAGATTCAAGAGATCATGCTTTGAATTCACTTCAGCATGGTGTTGACAAGGGCAATATTTGGATTTGAGCACAGTCAATTTATCTCATCTTGAAAGATGTTATTTTTGTGATGTAAACTATACAGAACACCTCATAAAATAGTGTGGGATACAAAGCTTCTTTATAGCAAGAAGGAAGCATGCCCTAAATATTTTTGTCCTCATAGGAGAGAATCAGCCCAAAGAAATGCAGAGTAATTGGCTAGCATGTGTGATCATTTAAGTTCCAATTTTTTTTTCTTTTTTAATTTGCTATAAAATTAATCTTATTTCTACTGGTACAGAGGAATTTATAAAGATACCTTTCCTTTGGGCATGAGCTACTGAATCTGGGCTGGATAGTTGCAGTGATATAAAATATTGAGATGGTAAAAAAAACTACTAATCAGTCTTGGTGGATTTGAAGCAGCAATCAACAGCAGAGACAGCAAGCAAACATTGCCAGTGTTACCTGACACTGTAAGGAAAACACTGTTTTCAGACTGAGCCAGTTGGTGAATTTCTTTCCTAGTGTAAAGATTATTTTTGGTGTCTGTTGTGTTCTCAAAGATCTGAATGGGAAAGTAAGAAATGTTCCCATTTTTTCCCCTCCCCCACCTTTCTTTCTCACCACTTATGAAGTACAAGCCATAAGAAGAATGTGCATAAGCTCTCCATTTGGTTTTCAGACATGAGGTACCCACTGCATTTCAATTACATGCACAAAGTAAAAAGCAATAGAAAACTCATGTTTATCCAGATAGTCCTTCTTGTCAAGTCAAGGAAAATGTTGACTTAGAAAAGAAAGCCTGTTTAATCAGTGGACAAATCAGTTCACTTTGTAAATCAGTGTTTTTAATCTTGTGTCCCCCATTACAGTAGAACTGCATTGCTTCTACTTAACCTCTTTCTGCACAGATCTGAGTATCAAGTAGGCATGCAGGTTGGAAATAAAAGCCAAAACCCAATGTTAAAACAGAATCATAAACTAGTTCACAGTCTCAAAATATAATTAAAGCAATTGTTTCTTCAAGAGCTTTTTATTTTATTACTTTAGCTGCAAGATAAATGGCCTCTTAAATTGCAATGAAAAAGCTATTATTAGGTAGAGTAATAAAGTCAGTGTAACTTTTAAAACCTCAGATTTGAAATATTTAATCTCATGGCCAATAGCATTCTGAGTATGCAGAGTTCAACATTGAAATTATTTAATCTAAACAAACTCAGAAGCTGTAACTATGTAGCACCAAGTACAATAAATTAATTTTAAAAAGCCCTTAACTGCTATGTACCTTGCTGCAGATAAACCATTACAAATTTTCCTTATGGAAAATAAAATGAAAGTACGTAGTACAGTCTATTATACAATCTTTTTCATTTTAGATGCACTTAATAGGAAAAAGCACTGAATAGCTCTGGCTGAATTGTAATCACATTTTCACATGATTATGCCAAGGTCTGTGCTGAGATGGAGATGAGTTTTTGGCAGTCAGTTAGAAAAAAGGAGCTGATTATTGACTTACTTTTGCATTCATGTGACTAAGCAGATTCTTCCTCTCTTCCCCTTTGCTATAGCACTGCAGTGTTACAGGTTTTGTTTAAAAATAAATGGAGATGGGTTTGGTTATTATATACTGATGGGTTTATAAAAGTATTAAAAGAGTTTTCATATCCAGTAAAGCTAAACCTGTTACAAAACGATTGTTTACAGCAAATATTTTGTTGTTAACAGCTGCTAAAAAGTGTGGGGGGGTTGCAATATATGCTCTCTTACACAAGACCAAGAAGATTCTGAGAGTCTACTGGCCACCCATGATGAAATGGGAGTTGGATATCTGAGGAAAGGACACGAATTCCCACTGATTCAAAAGACTGATGCTTTCTACCTGTATGAAACAAATTCTGGAAAGATACGGTTTGGTCAATAAGAATGAAGTTAGATCTCATATAAGCAACGCTGGCAAGGACAGAAATGCTTTTCTTGAGCACACTGGAGTTTAGCATCTTTGGATGTTTTTGTTAGTCAGTTACAGCTGGCTTATGTCATGATTTGTGCAGATGGACCATCAATAGCACACTCACTGCTGTGTGTAATTGGCATGTTAATGTAGAGATCTGCCCTTGATGGCTAAATCAATGTTTGGCAACAGATAATTGACAGATGTTGGTATAGAGAAGGCAGTGCACTGCCGGCGAGCACAGGCACTCTTAGTGTGTTACAGTGCTTTACTTAGTTAGTTTAGTGTTGGTGTAGAGGCTGTCCCATTCTGATTTGCTTGGAGGGAGTGGGCTTCATATTTCACCCACAGTGAGATTAAGATGCAAAGAAGGTCAAATGTTGTCCAACAGTTTATTGCTATCAAAAGAGAAGTGAGAGATAGAAGAGAAGTGGTAGAAAAGGCATAGAGATGTCTTATAGATTGCAAGAGATAAAGTCACCAACATGGTCCTGTTGGTCCACTGATCCATTGTCTTCAATGGTTACCAGTGGCAAAGGTCCCTCTCCCACCTTGGAAAGCCCTTTTCCTTTATAGAGTCCCCTGTGTTTCTACTTTTAGCCAGACCATTAGACCAGGCAGGGTGTGATGGTTTAACCCACTTACATCCACCAGCACTGGAAGCGATCGTGAGTCCCCAGGTATTTTGTTTCCAAAAAACTCACACTAGGTGGGGGGGTGTGCACATAGTGCTCTGCACAGCTTTGGAGGGCACTGCCCTCTACCCTGCCCCTACCACATGGGGACTGGGGGGGAAATGGGAGCTTCTAGGGAAGTAGAAGAGAGCAAGGGGCTGGGGGAAGCCTCACCACCCCACTCTCCCTCTCCCCACCACTGGTCCTCTCTGTTCTGCCTACTCTGCATGGCCCCGTGCCTCTCTGTTCCTGTCACTGCCTGCATGCCTAGAGGGCTTCACAGCAGGCAGCCTGTACAGCCAGCCCCGTGCTGCATTCCGGAGAAAAGCCATGAGGAACAGCCCTGCTTTGCACTGCCTGTGGCCTAGAGAAGACCATGCAGCATGGCCCTGCTCTCCTGCCTCAAATAAACTCGGAATTGCTTCTGAAACAATGTCACAATTTTCAAGCCAGGAAAATGATGATATCCCTTCTCTTTGATATATAATTTTCCCACTCCTTTAACTTTCCTTTTTCCTTCTGCTCTGGTCCCATCTAAGGATCCCAGTGTGAGAGACTAAATTTTGTCTCTCTTGATGTGACTCAACAAAGATAAAATCACCTTTGCTCCTTGCCCAGACAATAGCTGATGGGTACTGGGCAGACCCCACTGGGTAATAACTCTCTGGAATGTGCATAGACAAGAACATCTCTACCCATCAGCTACCCTGGAAAGGGAGGATGGTGAAAAGGACAACAGATTCACCACCTGGATGAATTGCATTTAAAGGCAGGATGTAAAAACACTCTAAATTTTTATATACTCATTGGAGACATCCTACAAAGCTCTGCAATGAAGAGGTTATTAATTGATCTGTATGAAGATTTGGAAATATTAAAATTATTTTTATTAATTTTCCAAATTTATTAATAATAATCTATCAGCATTTATATGTGCAAACTACCCTAAGTGATACTGCTATGGCAGGGGGGTTGGACCTGATGTTCTCTAGAGGTCCCTTGCAAACTCTAATGTACTGTGATACTGTGGTACATGTGTTAGGATGAGAAGAAATGGCCTCCAATTACACCAGGGGAGCTTTAGATTAGATGTGTAGAAGTGGCTTCTTCACTGAAAGGATTATCAAACACTGGAATAGGCTCCCCAGGGAGGTGGTTGAACCACCATTCCTGGAGGAGTTTAAAAGATGCATAGAAGTTGTGCTAAGGGTCATGGTATAAGACCAGGCTTGGTAGAGCTGGACTCAATGATCTTAAAGGTCTTTTCTAATCAAAACAATTCTCTTCTAAAACAAGGTAAATACATTCAAAACATGTCATCATACAATTGGCAGCTCCATTTTAATTGTAAATATCTAGCTTATGCACTACTTATTCATTGTGTTAAACTGAAACATGATTTAGGATAAACACCAAAGCTTAGTAGAGAGCCATGGGTACTAATGGATTTTAATTTGCCTTAGTGTGTAAATGGGCTCTGATTACCTTCCTATGCTGATTGCTAAAAGGAGGTTTTCTTATCAGAAAAGTCATTTAGACTTAATTCACAAAAAGTGTAACACAAAAATTGAGCTTTGCTCATTGCAAAGTATAAAATGAGGATTCCTAGAGAGATAACAAATTACCTGAGAATAATTTGGCTAATCAGTGAGCTATTGGAAGTGATACTCTGTACTTCAGTATTTGTACAGTTTTGTGCATGTTTATGTGTTTTAATTGGAAAAAAAAAAAGATATTTTTGCCACCTGGTGTTTTTTACATGCTGCTTAGCTGTGGGATCTGAATACATTGCAATTTATGGACTAATAATCTAAATAATAACATAGCTAGTAGCTCAGTATTATTGTGGAAAGGAATCACACAACTTGACTGTTCCGAGTGTATTCCTGCCTGCCTTTCTCACAGAGCTGTTAATCTGCATATAAAAATGATGTTGAATTACTGCTTGCAAAGGAGAAATTAACTGCTTAGAGGATGATGCTATTACTTGATAACAATTGTCTCTTTAGTCTGCCAGGTAAAGAAATATCAAGAAGGAACACCTGGAATTTTAAGTCACTGAAGTCTAAACTGGAATGACAGTAGAAACTGCTGACAATGAGGGCAAGCAACCATTAGAACAGACTACCAAAAGGAATAGTAATTTTTCATTTTCCTGTTTAATGAGTAGCTGTCTTTCTTGGGAATATCGTACGATTTTTCATATGCTGAAATTCTATGAGGTGTTTCATATGTTTCACGCTGCATCTGGGCAAGAACAATCCTCATGATCGAGACAGACTAGGTGATGAGGTGATAGAAAGCAGCCCTATAGAAAATTACTTGGGAGTACTGATGGATGAGAAGATGGACATGGGCAGGGAATGTGTACTTGAAGTCCAAAAGGCCAATCACATGTTAGGCTACCACTTTGCACTTGTGACACCTCACCTGGAGTACTGTGTCCAGGTCTGGAGCCTTCAATACAGAAAGGACATGAACCTGACAGAGCTGGGCCAGAGAAGGGCTATGAAAATGGTCAGGGGGTTGGAACGCCTCTGCTACAAAGACAGGCTGAGGGAGCTGAATTTGTTCAGCCTGGAGAAGATAAGGCTCAACAGGGCTCTAGGCAACCTGATCTAGTTGAGAATGCACCCACTTACTGCTGAGGGGGTTGGAGTAGATAACCTTTGGAGGTCTCTTGCAATGCACATCATTCTAAGATTCTGATTCCTTAAGTTGAGCTAGTTAAGAGAAGGAAATAGCACTGCAAGTGATATCTGTCTTTGTCTAAAATGTTTGGGTTTGGCCAGCCATAAAAACTAACCCTGAAAAGAAAAATCAAAGGGTCCTTGTTGTAAGTGACTCCCTGCTGAGGGGAGCAGAGGGCCTGATATGCAGAGTGGACCCACTCCATAGAGAGGTCTGCTGTCTTCCTGGTACCTGGGTGAAGAATATTTTAGGTAAAGTTCCCAGTGGTGAGACACTGAACAGGTTGGCCAGGGAGGTGGTGGAAGCCTCATCCCTGGAGGTTTTTAAGGCCAGGCTGCATGTGGCTGTGAGCAACCTGATCTAGTGTAAGGTATCCCTGCCCATGGCAGTGGGGTTGGAAATACATGATCCTTGAGGTCCCTTCCAGCCCTAACAATTCTATGATTCTAAATAGAAAGATACAAAAGGCAACTTGAAAAAGTCAAAACAACTAGTGAGTCACAACACTACATAGTTTAAGAAACTTCTCACAGCCCATATAGCGGCAAAGAAACATTTTTTGGTGATGGAATTTAGTTAGGAAGGGTATGTGACTGGTATGTTTATCCCTCACTACTGTTGGTTCCTGCTGGAGAGGTGACTCCAATGTCATGTTCTAGATGGTGAAAGGCCTGCTGCTGCTGAAAACATGTTTTTTTGTCTTGTGTGTTCTGGGAAAAAGAATACCCTTGCATCACAGGATCGTGGGTGTTGCTCGAATGAGGATGAAACAATGTGGCTACATTTGTTGAACTGCAATGATGTGCTGTAAATCTGCTTTCATGGCATTTAATTGACCTTCTGAGTGATAAGTGGAGGAGGAAGACAAACTACTCTCAATATATTCTGTTACTGGTCTCTGCTTTAGGATTCAATTCCTTTCAGGAGGAAGGAAATTTTCTTTTCTTTTTATGTTGACCAAGTTAGAGATTTCTTCAGTTCCACTGTGACTTAGAAGATACCCAGATACTGGTATAAGATGTACTGCCCCTTTAATACATAGAATACATAGAATAAACCAGGTTGGAAGAGACCTTCAAGATCATCACGTCCAACCCATCAACCAATCCAACACCGCCCAAGCAACTAACCCACGGCACCAAGCACCCCGTCAAGTCTTCTCCTAAAAACCTCCAGTGATGGCGACTCCACCACCTCCCCAGGCAGCCCATTCCAATGTGCAATCACTCTTTCTGTATAGAACTTTTTTCTAACGTCCAGCCTGAATCTCCCCTGGCGCAGCCTGAGACTGTGTCCTCTTGTTCTGGTACTGCTTGCCTGGGAGAAGAGACCAACATCCGTCTGTCTACAACCTCAAGCAGAGCAGTTGATTCTGTTAGAAATTATATGGCTTCTTTTCAGAAGTATGATGCAATGGATACTTTGCTAACCAGACAACCCACATGAAGCATAAAACTGTAGAATCTTAGTGTAAATTGCAGTGTATATTATGTTTGGATCTGTTTGGTGTCAGCACACTAGTTTATTAATGTTTAATATTGCTTAAGGAATAGTTCACTTTTTTCATAACAAATCAGGAAAAACCTATAATGATTAAGTTCATTTTATTACAGTTAACAGCAATTACTGACATGAGCACAGAGAATAGGGAATAAAAGCAAGTGCAGTGCTTGTCAGGAATGCACAACAGAGGAACTGTAATAGGAGGAAAGAATTTGGTTAGATTACACACCTGAAAACACATGGCTAGTAGATGGGAGAGAGATACACCAGTTACATTAATGCAGATCAGTAATTGATCTTTGCAAAGAGGAAAATACAATAATGTGTCATTAATGAGAATGAATTAAATACACTCAAGAAGTCAAAAGTATGCATCATGAAATATGAATGGTGAGTCTGAGTGTTGAAACGGACTTCTATTCAACATGAAGTTTTGTGGTCTTGCTAACAGCTACTCGTTTGCTTTTTCAGGAAAGAAGAATAGCCTTTCTGAAGAAGGAAATGTGCTTTCCTTTGAAAGCAGAAAATTAATAGCTCTTTAAAATTCAAAACAAAATCTTTTCTCCAAACCTAGAAAGTTATTTGTTATCCAATGTTTAAATGTGCAAAGATGATGGATGTAGAATGTAGTTAGCAAAGAATTCTGGATAACTGTAATTAATGAAGCCAAGTGTGATTAATTTTAGGGTTTGTTTTGTTGGTCATTTAAAAAAAAAAAAGAAAAGGAAAGTGAAGAAGCAGTTAAGTGGGAGATTTAAGACTGACAGAAGAGGAAGTTCAGTGCAGGTATTGAAAATTACAACATCACTATTTCACTAAAGTTTTTCTGCTCTTGCACAAAAAGAAGACTGAAATGGGATAGATCCAAAGAAATTTATACCTTTGTCCTTTATGAATAATGAAGAACTGAAAATTAAGACAAACCTCAATGCCTATAATAATGAGGATTTTTAAGTGGGTATCTCTGTAGAGGAACAGGAGGGAATAAGGAAAAAATATGCACATCAATACATTAAGCAAGGAAAAATTACTGACAGAAAAGCAAAAGGAAAAAGTTGTTACAGTATAATGCAAAATACTAATTGATATCTGATTTCCATCAGTAACACTTCTTTTGTTGTAAAATTTTACAGCAGTAATAATAGTGTGTAATGTGGAGGGTCAAGCTCTTAGCAGGATGTGGTCTCATTCTGTGAATTATCTGGTAGAACTTGTCTGAGTCAAACACTTGCTTCTACTTCCACCAGACCTTGGCCTCTGACCCACGTGTCCTGACCATTACAGTCTTAATGATTCTGTGCTGCACCCCGCTGTTGTGAGAACATTAAAGTGTCTCGGTTCCAACCCAGATCCCCTCTGGAATAAAAATATCTGACAGGTTTGAAAAAAATCCTTGGTTTTCTTGCAGCAGGTAATTCCCATCATATATGGTTCCTGCATAGTCTCATGCTACTGGGCCTTGCAATTTTGTTGTCTTCCACCATTGAAGAAGAAAAAGTAGAGGACTAGAGCTTCAGCAAGGTACAGTTTTATGCTGATAATAAAGATAATGCTTACAATTGATTAGTAACGAAATGAGGCAAGTCTGCAGGACTAGCTAGTTGAACATGTCCATAATACAGCCCTTTTCTATCTTCTCATTAATTTTTTTTTGCAAGCAATTGTTTAGATTCCAAGTGTCCTCACTTTAGTAACTCATTTAAGTTTTATAAATTAATCTTTTGAAGAATGTGCTCTCTGGAAAATTAGTGTAACCTCCTCAGAATGCTGATGTGCTTTTTTGTTCCCTGTGTGCAGTAATAACAATTTTATGGAAGAGAAGGGAGGTCAACAGCCACTGTTATGTCTTGAAAAGTACAGTATTTTCATTGCGAATGAAGTCTTGTAGTCTTGTAACAGACTCCTTTTCTTTCCTTTTTTTCCCATTTTCTGTTTTCTTCCCTCTTATTTGAAGTTTACCAAAATTTTATCTTTATTATTATTTTTCTTTTCACCCATCTGCATTTGCCATTTGTCAGGTACTGACTGCAAAAAAATTTAGTGCTGGTGAGTGGATGCTGTTTGGGGGTAGGATGAGGGATTGAGAACACTGGTCTGCCCCTATCTACTTGGCACAAACTCTTAAATGTTCTTGCTCTGTCTCCTTTCATACTTAAATGCTTTCCCTACTCCAAAACATGAAGGTCAAAGTCCATTTATTGTGCTATTCCTGTTCTTATAGCCTCAATATTTAAGAATATATAACAAATATTCCAATAGTCAAGGTGGCTATGGATTTTTCTTAAAATTCAATTGTAAATTTCTACACTGATAGGCTTTTGAACCTCAAGTTGTCTTCTTTTTCTCTCTTCCCCTCTTTGCTTTATCCAGTTGGTGAAGACATTTCTAAAATTAATCATCTGAGTGCAGCACAAGTGTCACTTGTGAATGCTTCCTGCTGTGCTTCATTAATGGGCATAAATACTTCTGATTATTTTAATAACTGGTTGCATTTATAATAGTAGCTTTTATGATGTGTACACCTGTCCACTACATATCATCTGAGAGCAGCAAGATTTTTGTTCCTGGATAACAAAACAGGAGCTTATAATGATTGAAATTAACTACTGAGCTGAATTTGGTCCAATGACTGAGAAATACTTGTCCAAATCCCATAATTACTGAGGAGATTCCTTTAAACAAGTCTTCAATTATGCTGTCTTTCTGTTTATGCATTATGCTTGATCTCTGTTTTAAGTTTCAGAGACCATATCTGAATAAGAGATAGCATGTGGCTGAAGGACACTAAGCAAACCCCAATACTTTAAAGTAGTTTATTTTTTCTCTAAAGCAATATATTCACACATATTTCATACAGAGGTTTTAAAGTGAACCTGAAATTAAAATGTTAATATTGAATGTATGTTTTAAAAACAATATTACCCATGGTAGAGAGAGAGACAAGGTAAGCAGCACCAGAACAAGAGGATACATTCTCAAGCTGTGCCAGGGGAAGTTTAGACTTGAGGTTCGGAGAAAGTTCTTCACAGAGTTGTTAGCCATTGGAATGTGCTGCCCAGGGAGGTGGTCGAGTCACCATCCCTGAAGCTGTTCAAGCTGGGATTGGATGTGGCACTTGGTGCCATGGTCTAGCATATCATGAGGTGTTGGGTGACAAGTTGGACTTGATCATCTTTGAGGTCTTTTCCAACCTTGTTGATTCTATGATTCTAAGCTGGAATGGAAAAAGAAAGGAATTCCTAATTACATGGGATTCTATGGTCTCACCAATAATGTTGTTTGTTTTGTTTTGTTTTTTTTTCCCCAGCTTACTGATAACACTGTTTCCAGTGAAAGTCTTGCTCTATTCAGATATCCTTTTGATTGTGCTGAAAACTAACTTTTGGCTACAATCAATAGAAACCAATAGTTCTTATATATTATATAAAATAGTCTCAGAAGGATTTCAGCCAAAGAATTTCTATAGTGAGAAGATGAATACATAAATCCTGCTCTAAGGATTCTAGAAGTAAATATTATAAAATTGAAGATTTTAATAACAGTTATCACAAAACTCTACAGGTTTTTGTAAAACAAACAAACAACTAAAAAACCCAACAACCAAAACAACTATAACAACCAACCAGGTATGAAACTTTTAAGAAGTTTCAGAATATATCTGGATATAGCAACCAGTGTCAAGTTTTGCTGGAGTTCACATTTTGTGGTATGTTAACTGGGTATTTTATTTATTTGTATCAGGTGAGGGAACTTTTGTATAGCTGACTAGGAGCAGAAAGCTGACATTTGTCATAGGAGTAAGGTCTCACGAAGAAAAGTGCTTCCAAATTACCAGCTTAGAGAAAAGCTTCTAATGAGCATGGAAGGTCTTATTTTACATGAGCGCACAAGTGGTTTTATTTGTGATAAGAAGTACAACAGAGGTGAGCAGCAAAGGCGCTGCATTGCTTTTGCATTCCAGGAGTACCTGAAATGAAAGCTGTTCCAGTATTTCTAGATGTTGCTTTATGTATTTTGATTGATTCTGAAAATTGGTGGCATGTGGAAGGAACTTCCTACTGTGCCTATTATGACAAGCTGAGTATTCCAGAAAGAACTTTTCCTAGCAGTGTGATAGGAAAAAAATTCATAGCAATCATCTATTACTCTTTTCTTCTTTAGAAAGCAACCTGGGGGAGAAAATTTTGGTGGGGCAGAAGGCATGAGGTAAGGAGAAGCTGATTATGAGTCTCAAACTATTTTGTGTTCCTGACAAGCTTTTATAGCTGCCATTCTACGTTTTCCTTCTGACTCTATTTTGTTATATGTTCCTTATCAGTGTCATACACAGGAACAGAAAATAAACTAATTAACCCAAGCACTTGATGGCATGACTATATAAATATGGGAATAGCTGGAGATTTTCTTTTCCCTAAATCATATATAAAGCTGAGATCCAGTTCAATGTTTTGACTGACTTTTTTTTCCTTTTTTTTTTTTTAAACTCCATGGTTATATTAATTATATAAACACATTATTATATTGATCAATATCAGACTTAGAAGAATAGTCTCAAATTACTGTATTGCTACAGTGCAGTAATCAGGCACATGAATGCTGTCTGCCTGAAGAGATATGCTTTCTGTTAAGATATTTTTAATCTTGAACAATACACCTGAGGTCCATTTTGAGAACTAAAGCAAACACCCTTTGAAGAGGTTCCATTTTTTATTACCCTGTATTATGTATTATTCTGTTTTGGCAATTGTTACACTAAAAAGGTAATTTTAGTAGATGTAGTCAATTTTTTCCCCATGGCAATGATTTACATAGGGCTTATACTGAAATCCCTTATAGCCTTACAGTTTAGATGAAAATTCATCATTATTTATTTTTATGAATAATTTGTTGTAAAAGTGTTCCACAATGTGTTGGCATGTTTTTTATTTAATGAAGTATTTGCTCAAAGTACAGGAGATGGGATTTTTTAAGCTTAAGATTGCCATTGTCAGAGACATGGCTGTCCATCTAGGCCAATGACTTGTCCCCAGCATTACAAGCTAGACAAAACATCTAACAGTAGAGCAAACTGGAGACACACTTCCCCCTTGAGTTGCCAGCAATAAGGAGATTAATAACTTCATTAGCCAGAGGCTACGTCAAACCACTGTATTTAGTGACTCTGAATTGATCTCTCCCATGAACTTATCTCATCCACTTATGAATTCATTTATACTTTCAGTCTCTTGTGAGTTTCACTATTTAATCGCATTTTGTGTGGAGAATATAATTCCAACTAATGATTTTGAATTGCTGACTGTGGTAATATCATGAGTTTCTTTTCCTGTGTTATGAAAGATAAGGCATAAATTCTCAGTGTTTAATTTTGCTTTGTTGGCTGTGATGTTCTAGGTATCTGTTCAACCTCTCCAGTCTCTTTTTCTTCCCTTCAAACTGAAGAAGCATAATTTGTTTATTGATTTCTAAATACAAAACCTGTTTGGGGTCTGTCCATTCTGTTACAGGGCTCCACCTATTCTTTTGTTATCTTTGTCCTCAGTTACTGATAGCTGCTCACATTCTACTGGCCTTACAGGTTGGACTTGATGATCTTTGAGGTCTTTTCCATCCTTGTTGATTCTATGATTCTAAAGCTTATATGAACACTTGGTACAGTAATGAGCATGAGAAATTTGATTTTGTTGTTTTGGGGGGTGAGGGGGGTTGGGGGAATTTAGTTGTTTGGTTGGGGTTTTTTGGCATTTTTTTGGTTGTGTTTTTGTTTAAAAAAAAAGAAATTGCTTCTGATATCATGAGTCTTGAACTGTTAACTTTCAGAGAAAAGCTTCATTTTGTGGCAATATAAAGTTTAAAGACTTGTCAAATAGTACTGCAACTCTTATTCAAAAACAAAAGAGATAAAAAAGAGAAAAGTTAGTATAAATTTAAAACTAGCAGAACTCTGCTGTCAGACAGAATTTGTGCACAGCTGAACCTTTATATAAAGTAATGTGGGGCTAGGAGTCAGACATTCTGAAAACGTTACTGAGATCCTTCACAGTTTTGGGCAGGGACACAGGGCAACAAGTTAGAAAAATGATTATGCCTACTGTATACACCACTTAGGTAAAGCAGGACATACAGGAGAGCAGTGTTTCATTCCCTTTGACCACTGGAGACTGAGATTTTGATGCTTGGATGCTTTCCTGCTTCCCTGTAATTAAGGGGAAAAAAGTGGTGGTCTTACCCCCATAATGGGGCAGAATGCTAATTCTCCTCAAATATTGTATTTGACTCATGTGTCTGACTAGTTCGGTTCCATATGAAGAATTTACTTCTGCTTTCAAAAGGGAAAGAAAACAGAGGAGGAAGAAAGAGAAAAGCAAACAATGTGAAAAGGAAAGCTGGCAAATAAAACAATTCTGTTGTGTCTCATTCTCCTCTCTTATCAAGGCTCATGGGACGTGTGGCTGTTACTTCTCCCTTTAAGTTAGCAATCCAAAGGAATTTAAAATTATGTATTTTAATGAAAAAGAGAGGAATAAGATAAGAAATCTGGTGAGTATAATGGGCTTAAAATAAAAGGATTAATAAGACATTTTTCCTCCAGCCCATTACATATAGTGAATATTTTATCGTGCTTACTCTTGAACTAGTCACTTTCCACATCCGTTAGAACTCTAAATTGATTATATGAAATTATCTAAACATTTCTACATTTTTCATGGTAACTGAGACTTTCTTGTATGCTGCTGCCTGTAATTCTGAGGCAGCTCCTTGTTACTGTCTGTTCTGTGGGTCCTTTGTTCATAGTCTCAACTCCTACTTAGTTAAAGGAGTTTCTTGATCTAAGCATGGTCAGAGGCCATGTTCTGTTCTTTGGGATCTTAAGCTAGCATCAGAATTCAAAATTGCACTGCTTTGGAACAGAAAATACGTGTTTTTGAATGACTATGCAATTAGTTTTCAATCTCAAATCTGAAGTACTCTTACACAGTGTGGGATGAAATTAATTATTATTACTAAACTATTAGAGTCTTGTCCTGGTTTAGAGTGAGACAGATGCTCTGTTGTCCCAAAAGGGACAAAAGAATGATGCTCATACAAATGGATGATTTGATTGGATTAAAATGGGAATTACAAAAATATAGTTATCTTTTTTTCTGAAAGCCCTACCCCAGGCAGGTCAGGGGAGAAGCCAAGTTCGAGTGGAGCGAGCAAGATGAAGGCAAGAGCGAGAGCCCTGAATGCTTTCCGGTCACCCAATTTAAGACATTTCTAGACAAAGTCTCCAAGGCCAATGTATAATGGGCATGAAGTGCCCCACTTAATCATAGCTTCCAAATCCAGTAGACTTTCTCTACCAGTACATACCAGTGAGACATCTCTACCCCAGAGCCATTTACCTGTCCCCAGGCAATTTCACACCTTTGTCTTGCCCCATTCAAACCTGATGCAGGTGGGGGAAGAGGGGTTTGGAGCACACTGTAACAATGGATTGGATAGTCATGGAAAGTTTAAATGGAAAAGTAATTAACATACTACAAAAACCACAAAGCATTAGCTATAAGCATATCCAAAGCATACAGAGTTCCTTTATACCACACCAAAACCCCAATGCTTCACTTTTTCCACCTGAGATGCACCCAAAACGCCCAGGGCTCTTTCTTCCCCCTGCACTGCTAGGCTGGTCTCAGGTTGGCCAGGCCTGAATCTGCCCTTCGTTTCTTATCCTGTCATTAGGCCTAAACAGGCCAAAGAGGTCTGAGATATTCATTCACCATTATCTGATAAGAAAGCATCTCCCATGGGAGCAGAGAGGTTAGAGAACGGCTTTGCAACGAGATTTATAAAGGTGCAGGATTTACATGCGGAAATATGCCGTTTCCTGTGTCCACCCACTAGGCTGAACACTGGACACTGGAGGTGTAACTCTATGGCTTCAGCTTAGGAGGCACCCAGCCTAAACTGCCACAGGTCTACAGTTATGAAAAAGGTGTGTACATACTCAGCACCCTGCAAGACTGCTAGGGAGAATCATATTTTAGTACCTCAGTAGCACACCACTAAGAAGCATCATAAAATGAGAAGTGTGTGGCTAGGAAAGAAATGAAACTTATTAATCTCTTTTCAATAAAGTTAGCAGAAAGACTTGATGTCTGATAAGTTTGTTTATCTCTGCAAGTTCGGCTGCTGAATGTCTGAATTTTTCATTTTAAAAGAAAGCATCTGTGGTAAATTAATAAAGTTTTAATATACAAGCATAATTATCAGGGTTTTTTTTCCCCCTACTCCATTCTGCAACACAGCTTCACTTTCACGTCCTCTGGAAAACAACTTACAATTTAATTATTACAGAAAGTCAAGAGGATTAGTTAATGGAAGAAATAAATCATCAATGTTATTAGAGCATGAAATCAAGTGTGTTGAATGTAAAACAGAACTCTTATGTTTAGCTCACATGAGTAGGCTTATTCAAGTCAATGGAAAGATGTGCATAAATTATACTTTCCAGAATTAAGTTCTTGAATAACTGCTTGCAGTATCTAGACATACTAGCCATACAGATAATTTAGTCATATGACAGTAGTGTTTACAGTTCCCTTGTTATTTTCTTAATGGTTAACTTGCTCTATTTGAACTGGTTTTATATGAAGATATATGACTGATATATTAGATGAGAAGCTGCAGCCCATGGTCCCTCTGAAGAAAGTTGTGTAACCAGTAAATCTAGAAGAAAGCTAGAAAGGCCTACCCTGACTTGTTCTTAGTGAAGATGTACAGGAAATCTAGGTAACCACACTAAAAAGACTCAGAAAGCAGAGCTGCTTATTAAGACAGACTAAATAAAAGATATAAATACACATACCAGTTCCAAATGCAGTAGGTGTTTTCTTTCAATTTTCTTCCTGTTTCAGCAAATGTCAGTGTCTTTCTGGAGACTTGTCTTGGTGTGGTGGGTTGAAATTTCCCCCTCAGCATTAACTTTGCCAGACCAACTATGTTAGAAGCAAATGAAAGCTGTATTTACAAGCAAAATTACACTCTACAATGGAATGAAATTAATATCTACAAAATATACAGTATTTACTATATTATATAGGTATTTGCAACTAGCAAACAACATGAAAGCCCCCCCGGGGTTCCACTGGCCCCTCTCCCCCTATCCCAAGAGAGAGAGGAGCAGAGAGAAAGCAGGGGTTAGACTTAACTAAAACACTGCCAAGGTCAGCTGAAAAATCAGGTTAATCTCTCCCAAGTGCAGCAAGCACAGATCAAAAAAGACAAAACAAAATAATGGTACAGCCAATCTTATAGCAGATATGTTCTCCAATGAAATTGTTTAGAATAATCTTTAGTTTTTACACCCAATAGCGATTTATTTATATTTTTCTACTTTTCTGCTCAAAATGTATAACTAAATTTTACATGCATAGCCTAAAACCACCACACTTGGTGTCTGGGAAAGCTTTTCTTTCCCTCACTTCCAAGATGTGCCAACTGTTTTGGCTCCTGTTTCAAGAAAGCCCTGTGCTCATCCTGCAAGTTTTGAGTTGCAGGTTGTAGCCTGGGAATGTTGCTTCATCTGGAATGTGGTCTACCTTGATGTTTTAGGGAGCATCTATAGGGATAATACATGAGTCAGGTTAAGCAGATTCTTCTGAGCATTTAGTTGAATGTTCAGTGAAGAAAGAAAAGGATGAATTGCTTTTTCTATGTGGAGTGTTCTTAAAAAACAATGTGGATAATAACTTTTTGCTGTTCAAAAGCTGGAGATTCAGGATATCCAAGCACTTGCTGAGCTGCCATACAGAAAAAGTTAAGTGATGGGTGATGTCAGCTGTTGGCGTCAATGGGCCCAAATAATCTGAAAGGTTGAAATATGATAAGACTAATTCATGAATCAACATTATGTCAGTTGGCAAAATAATTTGTTACGTATTTGACATGGAGTTCTGAAGATTAGTGTGTTTCTTAAAAGATCAGCATCAATGAAGACATAACACTTAGTTGTGTCAAGAAATATATGAATGAATGCCCATGGATTTTAGATATTATAAGAATCGTATATGAATTTGTAGTTTAACTTTCAACATGTTACATTATGATACACAGATTTTTGAGTCTCCAGGAAGAACAAAATGACAAGGCTATTTCTTCCTCTCTCTGAGAGCACTTTCAGAAGCCAGTACCAAATTAAACTTGTTATTCAGGTCATTATTCCTTGAACTAAGTCCTCTGAGGAGGGCGATATTCTGTAATCTTCCCCTGCCTTCTCTTAGAGAGGATGTTGGTTTCAAAATACTGCAAGCAGAACAATGAATATTCAATGAGAAGTCTGCCTTTGAGACCTGCTTCTTCTGTAGAGCTTTAATACTGACTTTAAAAGCTGAGAGAGAAATAGTATTATACGCCTGTAAAAGCAATGAGTTTCATTTAAGGAGATATATATTAAAGCTGTCTGGGGTGGCCTGATTAATGCAGCACCTGAGTGAATTTATTATTTCCCAAGAAGCAGCACCAAGCAATATTTTATGTCAAAAACACATATATGAGGACTGATCCTTCTGTTAAAATGTCTCTTTTATGGCTAATCTCCTGATTCTGTCTGCAAAATGGATGTTATTCTTTAGCTGGAACTTTTGTTTTTAAAAAAGTATATGTTCAAAGTTATGCATATATTTGGGTTTTATCACAGGTTTGTGCTTTAAATAAGACAAGTACATTGTGGCTTCTATCAGTAATTAGTAAAGCTTAGATATGCAGCTGCAAATCTGAAAATAGGAAAACCGTATGTTTTATCTGTTTATTTTATTTCAGAAACATGTCTGATATCTATCACCTACACAAGTAGTAGCAATCAACTGGCATGCTGTACTACAGAAAAGCAGAGCAGTGATACATTATGTGCCATTTATTAACTACTTGATTAAGTACACAGGGATGCAAATTCCCTGTACAGTAGCCAGAGCTTCTTCTGACATCCAATGTGTGTCTAAATACATGCAAACACATAAACAGATTTTTGTTCTATTTTTTCTTATTATTCCTACATGAAAGGCCAGGTGTACATAGACAATAATGGCTTGTTAAATAAGGAAATTATTAGTGAGGCAAATAATTTAATTTGCTAAGGAGAATTAGATAAACTGCTTTATACAAAAAGTTGTAATGGGCAGAGCAGTACCTGAGAACTACCAGTAGCTAAAGTATTTTGTTCCTTGGACCCAAGTTATATGATCTAATAGAGGGACTTGCAAGCTCATGCAACGACACCCTAAATAGAAAGAGAGTTGATGCTGGATGAAGGTCAGTTATTTAGAACATTACCCAGGTTATTAATGTCTCCCATGTCTTCAGTGGAAGCCAGAAAGTAACCAACCACAATCTATAACTTGAGTTGAGTTTTGTTAGATGCAAAACTTAGCACTATAGTAAATGAGCTTTCAGATTCTTGTTTTCTGCTTTAGCAGACAGTCTGCATTGCACTGGCAATACTCTGTCTTCCTTGGAAAGCAGAAGCAGCTCAATTGTATCAGGATGAAGTGGCAGAGTTTCTAATCAGCAAGATGGGTTAGATACCCTGTGTTGGGTTCCCTGTCAGTGCAGTTCCCTTCCTTCCTAGACTTATCCATTGCCACCTGCTGCTGTAGTCAGGGAGGGGTGGAGAAGGGAAAACAGATGGTTTTTCAAAGTCATGGAATGGACTAAGAGGTTGGAAGAGACCTTTGAGATCATTGTGTCTAACCTATCATCCAACGCTACCTAATCAACTAAACCATGGCACCAAGCACCCCATCAAGTCTCCTCCTAAACACCTCCAGTGATGGTTACTCCACCACCAAGAAGATGAGGAACATGGGCATATGTTCAGGGAGTGCATGCTATTTTCTGTATGCCCTCAGCAGCAAATTCTAAGAAATTAAAATTATTTATTTGTTTTACATTTCAGAACAGGATGAATTGTTGGTATGCTCTGGAGCAGAAAGGCTTTCTGTTTTCTGTCATTGCCCTGTATGTGTGTATGGCTGGTGGTTAGCTACTGTGAAATTGCATGTTCCAGACTCAAAACTGAGAGGCTGAGATTTCATTTAATATTTAAGTGTGGGTCAGCCTTGAGAACAGTAAAGAATACACTTCCAGTGAGGTCATCAAGTAAACATCCTTAGTTTTTTTTAATGAGAAACACGTTGAGTTAATTCTGTGTCATCAGACTACAGCTTAACTGCACATTTGTCATGTTTTACTCAGCAAGATATCAGGAGAGTGAAATCATTCTGCAGCATTTAAGAGCTGGGTTCTGCTTTTACTGTGCTTAATGCTACCAGTGGCAGAACAAGAGGACACAGTCTCAAGCTACGGCAGGGGAAGTTTAGGCTTGAGGTGAGGAGAAAGTTCTTCACTGAGAGAGTAATTGGCCATTGGAATGTGCTGCCCGGGGTGGGTCTTTTCCAACCTGGTTGATTTGGTGGCCCTACCCAGTGAAGATGTCAGAGCAGAAAGACATAATAGATTGGTAAGACAACTTGTCTTTGAGTTATGAATTCACTTCAGTGTTTCCACTACCCACACTTCAGACAAAGACTAACTTTTGCTGAGCAATAGTCTTGAAATAGCCAACCCCTTTTCCCAAATCCAGTGGGATTGTAAGTTGTTCTTATGAGAATAATTTTTATTCATTCTCAAATTTCATGGAATCATTTTATTTCTTATGTCAACATACAGAAGACCTTAATTTCAAAATAAGGTAGCTTCAAATCCAAAATCCATCAGTTCATCCTAGTTACTATATTATGTTGTGATTTCTACATACAACAACAAAATATATATGTCCTTAAAGATGCTGACTTGGTCTGGGGGGAAGTGTCCCTGTCCATAGCAAGAGGCTTGGAAATAAATCATAGTGTCACAGAATCATAGAATCACCAGAGTTGGAAACAACCTCTAAAGGTCATCTAGCTTAAACCCTCTACCTCCTCCCACCTGCCTTTCCCCCCCTGCCATCTTCCCAAGGCAGCTCCTACTCCTTCTCTCTCTAACACAGTCCACCACCCTGTCTAAACAGCTCCTGATCAACCATCATTTTTGCTCCCATCCCAAAGCTGGAGGCAAGACCCTCAACCAGCTGAGAAACCACACAGAGGAGCTCAGCCCCAATAAGGAAGCTCAGCCAGCACCTATAGATGATACTGGGGGTGGGTGCATGTGCATGTTATTGACACTCTTCCTAGCTAGCCGGGGGGCCACCAGGCCCCCCGGCCTTTTTAGTCACCACCACCATCACCCAGTGCACACCACAAGGACTCACCAGTGATGAGAGGAGGATCCCTCAGCCCAGATGGGCTCAGCTTAGAGCTCATGCCTTTCCTGGTGGGGTTTATAAAGGGGAGTGGGTGGGGAGGGCAAAGTGGCCACACTTGGGGTGGGAGGAGACTCCAACAGAGCCCAGGTGCTCTAGGATTTGAAGGGAAAAGGTGGTGGTGGGGGAAATGAGGTGGGGGGGGGAAAGGGGGTAGACTGTGAAACCAGTGTTGTTGAGAAAGAATGGACATTAAAATAATATTCAAATAGGAAATATTGACTTTTAGTGATTGCTAAATGCTTAATATGGCTACTTTCAGGAAGTGGCACTCCTCTTGGATATTAGGTAATTTCTTGACAAACCCAAACATTATTCTGATAGGCCAGTATTAAGTTCAATAAACAAAAGAAACCCACACACCTTCTGCTAAGGTAGTTGTCCTCCTGTCACATTGGTGGCTGAAATCTCTGTGCAGAAGTGAGAGAGATCCCTCTGGAGTGTCTATGGGCTGTTTATTAATCAACTGGAGAGATTCCTTTAAATGACATGAAACAATACTCCATCTTTTACCTGAGGATGAATGTATTGCCCTGAAGTGTACTTGTCTTTTGTGGCCTGTGGATAATGGATTAAGATGATGATTGAACTCACTTTAGCATATGGAAATATAGATCACTTCCAGTGGTACTTGCTTCTAGAGTAGTACTCACTTCTAGAGTAATATTTGCTCACATTTTTACTTTTCCCAAGCATTGGCAAAATCTCAGCTCTAAATCTGCCTTGAGCAAATACAAAGCAAAAAAAATCCAAACCAACAAACCAAACCAACAACCCCACCCCCATCCCCCACCCCAAACCCCTCATACTACCCTTTCTGGATTTGCAGAGAAACAGGAAAAGAAAGATTATTGGTCATCATTACAGCCTTCCCTACCTGTTGTCTCCCCCCTTACCTAAGAGATTTCAAGGTAAAATCATTGCACATACAGTGAGCCACTATTGTACAATTTCATGATTTCATTTTCCTTTAATTTTGAGGAAACTTTGATAAAGTTGTACTGACAATCCTTTGAAAGCAAGGCTATTTTAATAAAGATACTGAAGTCCACAAGTGCTTCAATTAGTTGAGATATGCAGGGAAAACAATGATCTCTTTTGTGCAGAAAAAATGCCTTGCTAGTTGAGCATAAAGCTTAGAAGTTTCGTCTGTTCCTCCCTGGAATTGGAAGAGATGCCCCTTGCATTGAAACAAGTGCAAATCTAAGAAGTGCCTATCCAAGAATCTGAACTGAGCATTAGCAGAAGTGTCAGCCTTAGAGTAAGAGATATGTACTCCATGTGGTGCCAACTCTGGTGCTGTTTTCCACCTCAGGGAAATCCTTTAAAGCTATGGTGTTACTGGGTTGACTACTAGGATGTCTGGTAAGTCATGCTTTGATTATTCCACTGGTGGCTTGATCAAGCTGGTATTTGTATGCAGTGTCATCATTTGTCAGTAGTCTCACCCAACTGATAGATGAACATTGGAAAACATTTTCATTGTTCAAGGGTTTTGAATGTTCTTGGGACACCAACTCCAGGCTATTTCTGTTGTCATGCATCCTAAATGTGTGCCTGATCTTCCTCAGAGTAATACAAATCTTTCCCAAGAATACCACTTGGAGATCTGCCATGAGGCTGGATAATGATGAGTGGCAGGATACGTGGGGGGTATGGTCAAGTGCTTAGGCTGGTCACCTCCGATTACTTGGAACCTCAACTCCAAACAAGTGCAAAATCCTGACAAGCTGGTGAAATGTTTGGGAAAAGTATGCTGTCAGCCTGGAAATTCCTGAGAGATACAAATCATCCTTTCTCAGTACTGTTCAGCACACTAAGGGGCAAGATGAGGTCTCTGGGTCTACAGACAGACTAACAGGCATGGTAGCTACACTGAAAAACCAGCATGTGCCAGTATCAGTCACCTCTATACAGAAAAGGAAGTATACAAGGAAAGTAGTTCATCCTGTAAAGGGTGAGGATGAATCAGGGTCATCATGGGAACAAAAGAAAGAACCAGAGCGTCTTTATCCCTGGATGAGCTGTGGAACACACAAAAGGACTTCTGCTGCCATGCAAGCAAGCCCATTATCATCTGGCTGCTGTGAGGCTGGGATAATGGAGCCAATACTTTGGAATTAGAAGGCAGGGAAGCCAAGCAGTTGGCCTGGCTATGGAAGGGGGCATTGATAAGGTCATAAAAGATCCCAATACAAACCTCTGGACACTACTTCTATTAGGTGTAAAAGATACCCCTTCAAAGAAGAAGATTTTTTCTTTTGTTGTATATTCCAGAGTGTTTTCCACAACATGCTCTGGGCAGCTGTCTGGTGAGCAAAGGTTATCTTATCTTTGTTGATTTATATGTACAAGAGAGACAAGATTTAGTCTCTTACAGTGTTCTAATTGAAAAACTATACTTTACTGAGCTGTACTAAAAGCTATCAGCATTTTGGGGATTGAAGATATCCCTTAGGACTGTGTTTGAAATAAGCTGTTCATTCAAAACAGGTGAGACCAAAAGGCGGAGTCAAAAGGACTTCCACTATTTTTCCTCATATCTTTTTTGTCCCTTCATTCAGCCTACCACTATCAGCCATGTGAGCCCTGTCAATACTAAGAGGTTATTCTACTAGAAGAAGACTACTACAGAAATTTTCAGATAGACTGTGTCTAGTTGTTACTATCTACTTTTCAAGTGATGGTGTGTTTTCTCTCTCCTTTCCCTGAATCATGTATCTTGGAGCAACAATAGATGTTGTGGGATGCATCTCAGAATATGCTATAGTAGTCAGTGCTCATCTCTTGTTGGGCAGAAGGAAGGTATGGACTCCAGATTTAGATGAAGTGACTAAGTGGACCATTCTGTACTTGTCAAGAAACAGATAATTTAGGTACTATGGCAATTTAATTGTTTTATTATGCTTTCAATACTACATTTCAGGTGTTTCCAGGATTATGTGGCAGTTAAGCCAGGGTTTGAGGATACAAATTTCTAGGCTGGAGAGTAGAAGTCCCTTAGCACATCCGCATTCTTATAAATCCAAACCCTATGTGCAGCTTCCAGGAAGGTCTACAGTCTCAAATACATTTTAAAGCTATCTGCCTGCATCACCAAGTCCCTAAATAAGTGTTATGGGTTTGTTCTTTCAGTACAGCTCCATTCTTGTTTCAGTGGGAGAGAGACAATTAAATATCTTAGGTTTCTTGGAAAATCCAATTTAGAAAGTGCTACAAACTTCAGTGAGCTAAGTTGAGCTTTGAAGTAAAATCTGTAACCAGTGAATTGCAGTTAAGGGTGTCATGCATGTCTGGCTAAGTTAATTTCATTGCAAACTGCATCATTTCCAGAATTTCACTCACAGAAAGTTTTCTATGCAGTTTTAAAAATGTGCAGAACTACTTAGAATTACATGTCTCAGGTTTTAAAACAGTTAAAAAGCAGACATGGTAGGCAAGAATCATAAGGCAGTAAATGATACATCAAAAGAATGAGAAGCATTATGTTGCTATTTCCAGAGCCAGAAAAGGCAATTTAATATGGTAACACTGACAAATGTTTATGTTTTAAAGTATGCAGAGAAAACTGAAATTGAATGTTGCATAAACATTTTTTAATTCAGAGATCTTTCAGTTTTCATTACTTTTGGACTGCAGTGGTTTATTTGGCATATTTTCAGCTCAAGATTATATATGTAGCAAATTCAATTTTATCTTTGCATTCTATTTGTGTTGGTTTGTACAAGGAATTCTGTGGAGAAATCTTTTTACTTGTGTATATTATGTGCCATTGTGCTGTAGGACTGTTTTTGAAAGGTCAAACTTTGTAACCCACAGATTAGAATTAACCTTTAAGATTGGGTACTTATTTGTAATTACTCATTTTCAGAAAATAATGATGAATAATGTTCCAGAGTGGAGAATATATTGAAAAAACTCCACGCTTTCAAGCTGACATTCCCACCTGGGCTGCATCAAGAGAAGTGTGGCTAGCAGGTCAAGGGAGATGACTCTCCCCCTCTACTCATCTCTGGTGAGACCCCACCTGGAGTACTGCATCCAGTTCTGGAGCCCCTATTACAAGAGGGTTATGGACGTGCTAGAACATGTCCAGAGAAGGGCCACGAGGATGATCAGAGGGCTGGAGCACCTCCCTATGAGGACAGACTGAAGGAGTTGGGGCTGTTCAGTCTGGAGAAGAGAAGGCTCTCAGGTGACTTAATTGTGGCCTTCCAGTATCTGAAGGGGGCCTACAAGAAGTGTGGGGAGGGACTTCTCAGGATCTCAGGTAGTGATAGGACTAGGGGGAATGGAATGAAGCTGGAGGTGGGGAAATTCAGACTGGACGTGAGGAGGAAGTTCTTCCCCATGAGAGTGGTGAAGCCCTGGAAGGGGTTGTCCAGGGAGGTGGTTGGGGCCCTGTCCCTGGAGCTGTTTAAGCCCAGGATGGATGAGGCTCTGGCCAGCCTGATCTAGTGTGGGATGTGCCTGCCCATGGCACGGGGGGTTGGAACTAGATGATCCTTGTGGTCCCTTCCAACCCTTACTGATATTATGATACCTTTCATTGTTACTATTCCCCCTTTTCTGTTCTCAAAATAGTTGAAGGCAAATAGTGCTTGCAATAGACGTTTTCACCTTAATCTAAAGTATTTCATCATTTGGAGTGACAAAAAAGGAGAAACAACATGCTTGCAGGTTATCCACATGTCAAAAAAACTCCTTGGGAAGACAGGAAAAAACCAATGACCTCTTTCTGGAGCCTTTTCAAAATTAACAAACTCAATTTTGTGCCTTTCTTTGTGCATCATACCACTTGTAGTGGTGGTCCAGTATGTCAGTGTCTTTCACGTGATGGATAGTCTTAAATGAAATACGGGGCAAATGGAAAGGGAGAGTCACTTCCCTGGACCTGCTGGTCACAGCTGCTGATAAAGACTGGGATGTGTTAGGCCTTCCTAATTGCAAACACTGCCAACACCTCTTCAGCTTGCTGTATGCTGGGACTCCCACATCTTTTTCTAAAAACTTGCTTTCTAATGAGCTGTCTAGAAATATTTGAAGGATCTTTTGTATTTTAGTCTTATTTATGTAAACTAAATGCATAGTGTTACTTTTATCTGCTTAGAAACTTCAAGACCCGCCTGCTGTCATGCCATGGCCAGCCTGGTTATTGGGACAGTGAGACAACCCTGCTGGCAACCAGCGCACGAGAGCACCGTTACTGGCTATTGTATAGCAGCAGCACCCCTCCATGTGGGTGGAACTCCCATTACTCTGTGCTATCTGGACAGCCCCCAGAGAGAATTATGAAGAAAGAATATTGTGAATAATTTGTTTATCTCTATAAAGCCACAAAGTTCTAACTGCTGCTGGTTTTGGCAAGGTTCCCGTGGAGTCTGCCCCTAGTGGACAAGCAGTTGACCCCACTTCAATTTCTCTTTCCCAGTGTTATTTTCCTAGCTTGCTTGATGCTGTTTAAATTGTTACTATTGTCTATATACTGTACATATCCATTGTAAATATGCTACAGCTGTACACACACACCTATTAATAAGTTTGTGGCATTTTTTCATATTAATAAATAATAATAATTTAGTTTAGTTGATTAGGTGGTGTTGGATAATGGTTTCCTTGGTGCCATGGTTTAGTTGTTTAGGTGGGTTGGATTGGTTGATGGGTTGGACACGATGATCTTGAAGGTCTCTTCCAACCTGGTCTATTCTATTCTATTCTATTCTATTCTATTCTATTCTATTCTATTCTATTCTATTCTATTCTATAACCAGTTGGACATGATGATCTTGAAGGTTTCTTCCCACCTGGTCTATTCTATTCTATTCTATTCTATTCTATTCTATTCTATTCTATTCTATTCTATTCTATTCTATTCTATTCGCCATATTAATATTTCATACTTCAATTCATAACACATACAGAGGTCTCCTACATAAATCTAATCATATCCATGGCTTTACAGTGCTTCAAAACACTGGAACATGCAAGTTACTAGTGTAAAATCTAAACACAGGAAAAGAAGAGAATAAGGAGTTATTCCAAGTTATTATAGATTGTTTTCTTTGCAACAACTTCTGTTTATGAAAAATTAATAATGTGAGAGCACAGCAGCCCAGCATGCTAGAAGCTAATTTAACTGATAACTGCAGCTCAGTTACTGGCATCCTGGTTTTTGGGATATGAAAACCATGGTTAACTCTGATTTTACAGTTGTTGACATACATCAAGTGAGGCAGGAGAATTTTATCTCATACTTCACAAAAATAAAAATGATGAAAAAAAGAGTGGCATGTCTTTACTGATCCCTTGCTTAAAGCTCTTAAAATCCTTGACATTTTGCTCTCATGCAACCGTAATCATAAGTTGCTGCATACTATTAGTGACAGTGGCCCATTAAATCTGCACTAGAAAGACAAATAACATAGCGTGAACCTGTTTTAGCATATCAGAAGTTCATACTAGAAAAAAGGTTGTGATTGAACTGGCAATGAAATGAAAAATTGAGTTGTCCCCAACAGAAATGTACAGGGCTGAGGACAGAGAAGTTAGTTGATAATCAAAGAAGACAAGGCTGAGAATCACCTCAAGATGATATTAGCTCTAACTCACTCCTCCAAGGCAGGGTCAAATCTACACAAACCTTCTGTTATATATTTTGGTCTTCAAAATTACCACTTGATTTTTACTTTTAGATATTTTGTTCCAACTACTATCTAAAATGAAGGTTCCTTGGTACAGTTTAACATGATTATTTCTTGTCCCACCATAAGTGAATGTGGAGAACTTGCAATATCTTTTTTTATTGTGGAAGGTTTTAGCACATATTTGATACTATGATCATGTCTCCACAGTCTTCAAATAAATATCTTTCTATTCTTTATAGATCTGCTAAGTGCTTGTATTTGCACAACTGATTATTCTTACTAAATTACAAATTTCTCTTTCTATCAGAGAATTGTATCCTACATAATTCAGGGTAAAACTTTAATTAGCCAAGAGCATATTTTAAATTTACATGCTTCCAAGCAGCATTTTGTGCATTTTTCTTCTACCTCCTGTTTTCATATTGCCTTCAAATCCAAAGAAGGTCCTTCATTATCTAGCTTATTAGTGAAAGTATTGAGAAGTTTGAATGTAGGATCACAGAATCACAGAATATTAGGGGTTGGAAGGGACCTCCAGATATCATCCAGTCCAACACCCCTGTCAAAGCAGGATCACCTAGGACAGGCCACATAGGAGTGCACCCAGGCAGGTTTTTTTAAGCCTCCAAATAAAGAGATTCCAGTTTCTCTGGACAGCCTTTTCCAGTGCTCCATCATGCTCACAATAAAGAAGCGTCTTGTTGTGTTGAAGTGGAACCTCCTGTGTTCTAGCTTGTACCCATTATTTCTTGTCCTATCACTGGACACCACCAAAAAGAGACATCACCTTTGTCTTGACACCCACCCCTGATACATTCATAGATGTTGTTAACAACCCCTCTCAGCCCTCTCTTCACTTGATTTCATTCAACACCTGTTTTTTAGTTTATTTTTGCTGTGAACCTTTGCTAACCACTCTGATGATGATGAGCTTTCTGCAAGATGTGAACTCATTTTAAAACTGTTTAATCTACAGTGGCTTAACCAACATGTTTCTCAAAATACCACAAGACTGTCAAACTCTTGCTATGCTGAAAAGGCATTGTGCCAAGATACTTTTTATTTATAAGACCTTCTAAGATGCTACAAAAGAGGAAGTTAATCTTGACTCTCATTCGAGTATTATGTTGAAGTTGCTTACATGTAATTGTTTGGAACAGGTCTCTCAGGACCGTTCTAGATACTGAAAAGCAAGAGAAAAAGAAAAGTTAGCTACTGCTCACTTTTCCTCTCAGTGTCTTAATTTGTTCTGTGGTCATAATGAAAGCTTGCAGTTAGAAATTTTTGTTTCAATTAAAACAAATATTCATAAATCTATTCCAAATGTGTATTTTAAGTACTAAATTATTAGTCCAGTTGAGCGTACTTGGTTCTTGGTAAGGTCTTCTGCTATTGGAACTGTTCTGTCTATCCCATGACTTTGTCCAGAATCCTTCCCAGGTAAAGCATCTGAAATATAGCACAATAGAGTGAGACAGGACTTGGAGTGGCTCTTTATAAATAGTGCAACTGTAGAGTGGACATCTGGCTCCATTCTGCTAGGTAATTTTTGTCTGTAATTGCTTCTTGTAAAGCAAAGACTATGGAAATAAAGATGGGACTGAATTTGAGGTTGCTGGTTTTAGTTTTTTTCTTGGATTTTTCTTCTTTACTTTTTTTCTCTTTTAAAATGTAGTTAGCACATACTTTTTACATTATTCAGATATTGTAATTCATTTCTTCAGTGCTTTCAAAAATAGATGTCCATATATTTTTAAACACTCTCAAGAGTTTAAACATTTGTTTTAGAGAAGAAATTCTAATAAGGTGCACTGAAGTGGGAAATGTATTTATGGTATTTTAAATGAAATTTCTGTAATACAGGCTATTGACACATGGACATCCTAGTCACAGATGTGTCTAGATGTCCAAATGTCTAGATACCATAAGCTACGGTAACTCCAAATGGGATTCATTCACTTAGAAAAGTGACACGACACAGAGCTCTTGTCAGAAAGATGTTTTCTATTTATTATTTAAGAGGCATTTGAGCCACACTAAATTTTTAACTGGAGAAAGCTGCAACCATTGAAACAAATCTGGACACAGGAGAATGTGCATGGTTTGGGGTATTTTTTGGGTGTGTATCTTGGACCTTTCATCAGTTAGAAAGCTCCCCAGTAAATTTCAGATTGTTGTCTTCTTTTTGTCTGTCCTCAGTGCTTGGCCTTTTACCACAAATAACTAATTATTTAATCAGTTGTTGCATCTTCTGTTACGGCTTGGGGAAGCTACCTGAAATAATTGCCTCATCTAATCAAAGATTTAATGAATCCTTGATAGGAAGAAAGAAAATCTGATTTGAATTGAGCCATAGGCATGAATTAAGGCTGTTGTTATTGCACTTAAAAAAATAAATCTAGATAATATTAAAAGAATATCTTTTTCAAGTAAGGAATTTAATAATTTCCCCTTCATTATTTACTTTATTGACTCTTTTTCTAAATATTCTGTCTACTTTCTCTGCTACAGGGCTGACTGGGAAGCTGCCAGAAGCACACATAATAGTTCAGTCAGATCCAAGACAAAGTTAGTAGAAATGGGACAATTAAATGCAGATGACTCTATCTTCATTATATTTTTTTTTCCTACAAGTTGTCTTCTGTCTTGAACCCACATTAAAATGCTTACTTCAGATAGTTTGCAAATGTGTGATTGTGCATATTTTGAATTCAAATCTTTTCTGTATTTACTCTGAAAGGCAATGGTGAACAAAAAGGGAATGGTTTGACGTTCACTGGAAGTACAAGACGACAAACGATGTATTCTCTACAGAAGATTTATGTCCATAAATATTATACAGAAACTCAATATGCATATTATTTCTCCTCCTTTTCTCCTGTTTCTCTCTTGTCCTTTTTAACTCAGTAGAGACAAAGCTACCACATTTCCCCTCTTAGTAACTTCATCCTTCAACCATCATAATTCCTGCAGCTCACTTGAGGATCTTATGGATCTCTTACTGTACATAGAGAGAAAAGAAGCTGATGTCAGCTCTGAACTTTAAATGAATGCTTGATAGTCCTTCTAGAATGATATCTCTTTTCAGTGGATTTTTTTTCTGGTCTGTGCTTATTTATTGACATTCTACTATTTTCTATTCAAGATCTGTGGAAAATTTTAAAGGTAGCCTAAAAGTAATGTAGAGGTTGAGGTCTTTTTATACTCTTTGGGTATGGGGTGGCCTCATCAGTTCACAAAGAGAGGCTGTGATGGTTTGCAGGAGGCCTAGTCAGTGTAATGCCTATCACAGTCCTTTCCATGGCAGATCTGCAGTGGTTAACAGCAAGGAAAAGACAGAATTACACCTACTCAGAACTTATCTCTTCCCATTGCCAGAAACAGGTCTGGCCATTAGGTCCAGAGAGGAGGTAGACTGAAGGTCATTGAGGGCCATCAAAATCCATTGCCTTGTCTATTAGGACCAGGTATTTCTACACATTGAGACAATAGAAAATCAGGCTCTCACAGATAGCATGTCAAGCATTTGAAGGAGGCTAGATGAGTGTTCAACTTTAAAATTATAGGGAGGCTGGGATAAACCCCTCCCACTGTGGGATGCTCCTCTCTACTGCTTGCCTCCTACACACCATAATTCCCTGTTACTGTAAAAGATGCTTTGTTTCAAATAGCCTGTTTCCTATTTTTGTCACTTCTGTAGCAAAATTCTCCACAAAGCTAAAAATTTTCCTCTTGATGTCTTTTAAATGCTGTGCACTAAAAACATAACATTACTACTTCTAATCTGTCATTCATTCAGAAAAAAAGCTCAACTGCAGAGATAATTCCTGTAGGCAACACAATAATTTTCCTTGCTAATTATATGGATGTTTGTCTTGGTTTAAAACAGTCTGTTATAAATAAGTCCCACTCTCCTGATTGAGAGTGAGTGAGAAAAAAACAAAAACTCTTATGAGTAGATCAATTCTCTGAACCACTACAGCAGCCCTCCCTAAACTTGTTCCCATCCTCCATCCCCCTTCCTGGGTAGGACAAGGAGAAAGAGGATCCAGGAGGTAGATAACAGAAAACGCCTCAGCACTTGAGACAAAGAAAAAGAAACTAATTTTTAGGTCTAGATAAATGATGTCAGATGATCTCCCCTTGTTTATTGAGGTTGTGGCCTTGTCATAGAAGGCCACTGGGTTTATCAGGCACAATTTGCCCTTGGTGAGGCCATGTTGATTGTATCCATCAAATACAATCATGTGGTTGTGCAGCTCTCCAGAGACAGGCTGAAACAATGGGCAGAGGAGTTTGTCATGAAGTTTAACAAGCTCTGAACTTGAAGAGGAAAAATCATAAGTCCTGTTGGAGGCTAGAGGCTCACCTGCTGGAAAGCAGTTTGATGCTCTAATTCATGAGCTAACAATGTGCCCCGTAAAGAAAGCTTTTAGCCTTGTGGGATGCATCAGGCCTAGAATAAGCTAATTCAGATTTTTGTAGTGGGAAGGAGGGTGAAAGAAAAAAAAAACTCAGAAAAAAAATCTGTTCTGTTTCTCTGAGGACATTTCCTTCTTTCTGTACCCTCTAAAATGCCATGTCAAAGCCTTTAGGTGTGCATACCTGAATTTATGTATTCACCTTGAAGTCAGGGTGGGTCATTGTTAACAATATTCCCCATCCTCTACATTTGTCTTGTATCATTTGAAACTGTTATGAATGGAGGAGTATGCTTTATGCTCCATTTTGTTACCGCCTTCTGTTACACATTTGCTGGTGCAGTAATCATTACATTAAAACTTATCTGATTTTATGAAATAGTCCTCCTCCAGGATTGTATTTTTATTTGCATCTTGAAAGGCTGACATTCATTAATATTCATATTCTCTTTTTATCACAGTGCCCTCTTAACCACTAATTAGGTCCCGTAAAACAGGTCCTAATGTATACTGTGAACAGGGTTTTTTTTCCTCTTGGTTCTTTAACCTAGATTTAAAGATATGTTGTTTCTATTCCATTTTCCACTTCATGCAAGATCAGTATTAATCTGTCATTTGCTCTCCAGTCGGTCACCTCCACCTGATCGTTTGTGGTGGATAACTTTTGCTCTTGTGACAAATTCTCTTTTATCCCTCCTGGGAAGAATTTATCCTGGCAGTGAAATCTGGAGAGAAGCCTAATCTCATTTGCTTGATTGAAAGTGTAAATCTCTATGAGTGAAAGGACATGTTTTACTCAGAAATAGGTGGAGGATTAATTTTCAGAGTCCTTCACTGGAACATGATTTTCAGAGACACAAACTTGACAAACAAACAAGAACTAAATCTCAGGGAGGAGTTTAAATGATGTTTGGAGAATCAAATACAATACAGTCATGCATCATCTGTGGTTTCCAAGGGAACCAGCTTTGAGATCCTGTCAGTGGGATTCTTAGAAATCATCAAAGGAAACACTACTACTGGTATCTGCCAGTTAAGCTGCCTACTGCTGTAAAGATCAATTTCTTACTCCTTTCCTCAGAGGTAGTCAGGATATTTATTTTCTAGGAGAAAGAGAAATATCATCAGGAAATCATTGCCTTTACAAGGTTTCTGCCATGCCATCTGTTCCAGCTAGCAGCACCCATCAGAACAGCAGTGGCTTGCAAAACTTTCAGGACTGAAAAGATTCAGGTTGTTTGCCTGACAGTGTAAAACTTCATGGATATATGTAGTTAAAAAAATCTCATTGATTTGGTCTCCAACTGGGTATGTCATTGCTGATTTCCCTATATCCTATCTGCTTTTCTCTTGTAACTGTGTATATGACCTTCTGTATTCAAAATTCAATACGCTTATTTGAGAATCCTGTGAAGTTTTGTTTGTTTTATTGTCTGGATTAGTTAGCTGTGTTTGAATTAAGTTTGCCCACTTCAGTGGCCTGTTCCGCTGCTGAATTCCTTTCTGTCACTCATTCACCTTCCTACAACCCCTTTTTCACTAACCTGTTCATCATGCATTGTTCTTAATGGAACTTTTCCTCTCCACTCTCCCCACTTCTACTATTTTTTCCTGTCCTCTTCTTTCCTTTATTTTCAATTAACATATTCAGTGCACGTATTTATCAAGGTGATGGCTAAGAGTGAAGGATGGGGGAAAGGTGAAAAGAAGGGCTGTATACCTTTTCAGGCTGGTAACTGTCCTTTAGAAATCTTAAGAATTTCAGAATGATTGACTTTGAAGTTATTTATAGTCCTAGGTAGGGAAATTGTAGCATGGAAACACAAGTTGCTTTTGGGGCCCAGACAAAATGTTTAGCCCTTGAGTGAAATTTCTTCTACTGATGAGACAAAGAATAGCTTGAACTGAATGTCTTCTCTCTTAAGAGTACTTGGAAGTATGTCTTTAGCTGTAATGGAACAATTAATTTTTTATAAATCACTTACATAATCTGAAGGTATCCTAGGATGACTCTTTAGTCTGCTGGTCAGGACAATAAGTGCATTGGTGTGGAGAGGCAATCATGTGAATATTTTAATTATCTTTACTAAGTGAAGCAGTGATGATGAGCAATTGAGATGCTTAACCATTCCCTCATCTTTTTCTCTTGTTTTCTGTGATAGTGCCTAAAATGATTTCTTAAAACAAGTGACATCACATTTCCTCAAGCAGAGGAGACATTAACCCTGATTTTCAAATTCCATGTGAGTGTTCAAACATATAATCTATTAAAGAACTTAACCTCTGCTCTTCTGGCAATTACATGAATCTAGTCGTGAAAAAATATGTTTAGGATGACTTGACAAATTCAAAGGAAAAAAACCACAGAAGCATAAGTTGTACCTGGCTCACCCAGTACAAGTATCACACTTTCATAACTCCCATCTATGGAGATTTACTTTCACTTACTTTCTCACCTGCCTTTTCTGCACTTGGACTGTATAATAATGCTGGAAGCAAGGACAGTTTGCTATAAGGAGTTCTAAATAATTATTCTAAATTATAGTTTACTATAAGATGTTCTAAATTGTACACTTATACACAGTGTCTTTTCTCTGATTCCTCACTTGATCTAGTCCTCCAATCAGAGGTTGAGAGAGGACAGACGGATGGGTGCTTGCATGCATGCATGCTCTAGCTTCACTATTCAGGATCCCATAGATTGCCCTAAATGTGTCCTGATGTCAGCTTTCATCTTCCAGGTGTCATTGCCTGAATTGTTTGAGACACATGAGGCTGGCATATCTTGTAAGTAGAAAGTAATTGCAGTAGGAGGAATGCATTTTAATGGATTGTTTAGATCAAGGTGCTGCCTAGTGTGGCTCCCTCTTAAGCTCTGTGACAGACTGGGCTTGAACGTAGCTAAAGCAATGTTTACCCCCAAAACAAGTAGTGCTGTATAGATTGATGTTATCATCATGATACAGAGTTTAGACATTTATAGAATAACTCATTTCTCCATTGGCAGTGTGGTTAAACAAAACAAGCAATGAAATAGATGTTCAACATTTAAGAAAACCTTCACAGCAGAACCTTTTCTGTTTCCTAGACAGGACCTTAGGGTAATAGCTTTAGATTACTAACACTAAACAGGAAATTTCTGTAGTGATGCTATGATATAAATTGCAGTGTCTGCAAAAGTAAAATCTTCCTTAAGGAAAATACAATGTTGGGGTGCATTAGGATTCTGTTGGAAGGAAAGTCTTGTGAGAGTTTATTTCGAGATACTGTATGTAGTTTTCAAGAAAGCATGCACAACAGCAGTGACTAGAATAAGGACAAAGAAAGATCACAAAGAAATTGAAGAAAGTCTTTTACAGGGCAAAGCTGAAAGCATGCCTTGTTTATGATACATAAGGCGTGCTTGTGGCATACATGAAATAGTTTAAATGAGGAAAGGGAAATAATATTATCGAAAGACAATTGCTGCTTTGGATAAATCTAAACTGGAAATTTTGGCACTGAAAATGTGAAGTGGATCTCTCAAAGAGATATTGGAAGTGTTGAAGAAGATGACTACTCTCAGGCAGATTTTGATGTTAGCTATTAAAAAGAATTACATGACCAAATGTAGTCTATCCTGAGTGTCAAGTGTACAGTACTGAAAATAGATTAAGGCCTCCCAGGAGTCAATAAATTTAAAATAGAACTTTAATCAGAACACACACACACACACACCCTAAAACACACAACTAAGAAAAACAAACAAAAAACTTGGGAGTCAAGAGGTGACTACTCCACTACTCCAAGGGACCAGACTAATATGTATCAAAATGTCAATGGAGTGGAATGTGGCAGTGCATTGAAAGCCCCTCCTCTGCCCATTGCCCCGCAGCTGGGCTGGGTGGAAGCAGAGAAGCTGCGGTAGAGGGAGCCAGGGGGAGACATCTCCCCCCACCCAGGCTGTGGGTCAGAGCTCTTCCCCCAAGCCACATGCCCTGCCAGGCACAGTAAGACACAGATCCCCATGCTGGGACAAGTCCAGGAAAAGGACAGATCTTTATCTGTCCTTTGCACCCACTTCTATTGTGTGTCTGAGCTTTAGAAATGCTCTTCTTTGTGATGTCCAACAAAATTATATCTTGTTTCATAAAACGGCACAGCTGCAGAGCTCACTCACTCTTTGGGGTTTTTCCCTCACTGCACATGTTGGTAAACAGCTTTTGATTTGCCCTCACTTCTATAGGCAGCCTTTGCTTTCTCTTCTGCCTTACTAAGCTGCTGCTATGTTGACCTGCAGGCCACTTGTTATACTTTCCTTCTACCCTGTCTATCTAAGAGGGAGAATGATAGAACAGCTTTGCTGGGCATCTGTCCCCCAGTGAGCGCCAAAACCCCACATTGCCTCAGTCTTTTTGTTTGTTTGTGTTTTGTTGTGTGATAATTACTCAAGTGAGATCAAAATCAAAGGGGAAAAAAAGGTATTAAATAACTTGAAACAAGAGTCTTGTACATTCTTTTAGCTGGAGCCATCAAGCTAGGTTGTTAACTCAGCAACAGCTGTTATTACTTTTATCTACTTCAAAAATACCTAACCCTGAGGTGAGACACATAGGAATACAAAACTGCAGACTTGGGACAGAGGTGGAAGTCAGTCAAGAGTTGAGCAGAACTGCCTGTGCCTTGTATCGCTGCATGGTTCACAAGCTGCACAAATTAAGTTTCAAGCCATTCACAAAAGCCTAGCATTTAGCCTGCTCCATGTAATATCATCAGAGAAATTGTTTCTTGCCTGTGTGCACTTACATTCAAGCAAAACACACAATACAAAACATGTAATACATTTTGTGGTTACTGGAGAAAGGAAAAAAAGAGAAGGCAGGTAAGTGAACTGTCAGTCAAACAGGCATCAAGATCTGACTGTTATTACTTTTGTTATTGATACTGTAACATCCTCCAAGTTGCTCCTATTCTTTGTGCTCACTCAAGGGTGAGGGCACTTTAAAATGACAGTGGGAATCTGGACCACATATTAAAACCTGCCTATTTATGTGCCTGTTAGTGACTGCCTGTCTTATCTAGTTTTGCTCCTTCTTCTGTCCAAACATTTCTCTGCACACTTTTAATATCAAGTTTCGGTGAAAGCAGTGTCAGTGACTTTATTATTGCCTTGCTTCTGAAAAGCAATGCTTATAGATTATAGCTAAGTAATTTCATTGCATCTTGTTGAATATGTTTAATTAATATGAATCAGAGTAAACAACAAAGCAAGTATATGATGGTTTGTCTGCTTGGATTTGCACGTTTCATGAACTGTATCTTCTGTTTTGCAGAATATTAAACTACCATTTTGGAATCTCATGGAAGAGTTTTTGGTACCTGTGGCATAATTACTAAACTGAGAATATTAAAGATAGAATTTCTTACTATGTTGATACAAACGTTTGTGGTCCACATGCTTGAGCTACCTCATGCTTGTTGTATGCCTGTTTAGAAATGGAAGCTGCAGTGCAATAGGCAAACATTGAAAAGATAATGAAATTATTCTGGACATGAAAATGGGAAGAGCAATGTGGTTAGGTTGTCTAAAGCATGCTTAGAGATGTTTCTCTTTTCAGTTAATATTTATGATAACTGATTAAAGAAGCTCATGTGGAGAGAACAATGTCAATAAACAGAGAAAAATAGAAATATTTAATTGAAATGCCAGCATCAATCCTATTACAATTCTCTATTGGTCTACTGATCAGATATTGACAAAAGGTTTTTTTTATTGCTTCATAATATCCAGTTGTTTTCACTGGAAGCACAATTGCAGCTGTTGAATCTGTGAATTTGTGGAAGAGACAAAAATGGCTTTCAGGTTTTTCTGAAGTAATTCTTATCATCTAATTAAGGAAGAGAAGGGATATATAAATCTTGCTAAAATTACTGAAGACAATGGTGGAGGGAAAAAGAAAATAAGTGCTAACGCTGTGTTTAGTTAGCTGTTCATGCTAATTTAAACATAACAGATTTTCTAAAATTGCTTTCTGGTTTGGCTTTTTTGATATTTTCTTGGAATAGTTTTGCTTTGCATGACTGTTGGATGTTATAAGAAGCATGCAGAGTCTTCCTCAGTTCCATTAGTTATTATCGTGGTTGTACTGCTTCTGGTTAAGACATGGGTCAGTTGTACTGCGTATTAAAATTGCATGGCACATTTAGGATGTCTTTTAATCTGCTGTTTTTATTTATTTTTTTAAATAATAATGTGATTTATTTTTTAAGAGCAGACTGAAAACATCAAGTTTTTAATATGGGAAAGTGTAGCTATGTCTTTAACCCCTGGGGTATTTTTGCGGGGTGTCATAGTTACTTTTTCTGTTGCCATTTGGTTTAGCTTTGCATGTTGAACGCATATTAAAACCAGAACTGCTATAAGTGGCAGTTAAAATAAAAATTCTTTGGTTTTGGTGCATATTTTTCACCTAGACTTCTACAGACTGTTGTTAACAGAGCACTCACTTGATTTAAGGCTGGATTCATTTTTATGTTAAATATCTAAAACCTTTTCTTTTCCCCCCCCTCCGTTTTTTGCCTGTCTCTTTACATCTGAACAGAATGATTTCTCAGGAGACAATTGTTTAAATACCATACCAATACATTTTTGTGAAGTGCAAAAAAGGTACTCCAGGTGGAAATACAATTAACAATCTTTTTTTTGAGTCAGTGTGTACCAATTAATACCAATAGAGTTTTTATTTTTAAGATGTTATGATAATTTTTTTCTAACCATGTGGGACTGTAGGTTGAAAGGACTGTAATATAAAATCAACTACTCTTTATTAGCTATGTCTGTGGAAAAGACTTTTCAGAGGTAGTGAAATGTAAATATTAGCTTTGAAAAAATGAAAGAAGTTGATATGATCAGAATAATAGAAAATGCAGCATGAAAATTATAAGAACAAGATAATTAATAGTGCCAGATTTGGTAATTTGAACTCAACCATAAGTTGTCATGTAATGTTCTTTAGAAATTGAGTTCTGCATCATGAAAGGCAAATCAGATCCTGGGCTGCATCAAGAGAAGTGTGGCCAGCAGGTCAAGGGAGGTGATTCTCCCCCTCTACACAGCTCTGGTGAGACCCCACCTGGAGTACTGCATCCAGTTCTGGAGCCCCTGTGACAAGAAGGATATGGATGTGCTGGAAGGTGTCCAGAGAAGGGCCACAGGGATGATCAGAGGGCTGGAGCACCCACCTCTCCTATGAGGAGAGGCTGAAAGAGTTGGGGCTGTTCAGTCTGGAGAAGAGAAGGCTCCAAGGTGATCTAATTGTGGCCTTCCAGTATTTGAAGGCTGGGGAGGGACTGCTTAGGATATCAGGTAGTGATAGGACTAGGGGGAATGGAATGAAGCTGGTGGTGGGGAGATTCAGACTGGATGTGAGGAGGAAGTTCTTCACCGTGAGAGTGGTGAAGCCCTGGAATGGGTTGTCCAGGGAGGTGGTTGGGGCCCCATCCCTGGAGGTGTTTAAGACCAGGCTGGATGAAGCTCTGGCCAGCCTGATCTAGTGTGGGGTGTCCCTGCCCATGGCAGGGGAGTTGGAACTAGATGATCCTTGTGGTCCCTTCCAACCCTTACTGATTCTGTGATTCTATGAAAGAAATTTACAGGCATCAAAATAAAAATACTGAAGTGGAAGAAGGAGGAAACTATATACATGTGGGCATATATCATGAGGAATTTAATCACGTTGCATTTATTTTGTGGTATATAGGCACATAAGGTAAGGTAACTTAATGTTGTACCATATTGAAAAGGAAAGGACAGTTGTATTCAGTAGAAAAAGTTCTGTGACCTTTTTGTTAAAACAAAAAAAAAGGAAAAGAAAAAAGAAGTAGCATTAACATATGTTTAGTAACGAATGCATCAATCTTTGTAGAGACTGAAGAAGAGGTAAGTAAACCTGTGAAGTACTAGGGCTGACTATTACCTACTGTCGTTTAAAGAGGATAAATGTTGTAAGTTGTTTTAAACATTTAGTTAGAATCTCGTGATGAGCAAAACATCTTTCAAACCTGGTTATATCCCATGTCCTTGCAAATCTGTGGAAAGTATTTGACAATGTACCTACCTGTGCACTCAGGCTTTGGGGATTCAGTATTGCAGTGGTTTGGAATAGATGGGAATGGTCACATTGGAGGTGATAATCCATTACACTAAAGCTTTAGGTTTATGCAGTTGCATTAAACTCGGAGAAACATTAGAGATTATAGTCTATAACACTTCAGAGCCCAGTATAAATTTTTGTCTTCTGCTAAGCAGGAATAAATTTGCATATCTTTGTGTAAGCATAAACAAAGGAGACTGGGATGATTGTTCTTAAAGGAGGTGGGGTTTTTTGGTGTGCTATAATAAATTTTAGTTTACTTTCCTATTTTGCTAATGAAAAAGATATCCTGCACATTTTAAAAACAAGCCACATATCATAGAAGTAATTGCAATGGAAGGGGATTTAAAGGTCACGTAGTTCCAACTCCCCTGTTATAGTCAAAAACACCTGCTAGATCAAGTCGTTCAAGCCCCCATCCAACATGTCTTTGAGAGTTTCCAGGGTTGAAGCCTCCTCAGCTTCTCTGGGCAACTTGTTCCCATGCCTCAACACCCTCCTGGTTAAGAATTTCTTCCTAATGCTTAATCTAAATCTAGCTTCTTCCAGCTCGAAGTCATTACTGTTTGCTGTACAAATGCTTGCCATGCTATGCTGTACACCTCCTTCAAATCCTGGAAGGTAACTATAAGGTCTCCCTGGAGTCTTCTCCAGGCTAAACAAACTCAAATCTCTTCGCCTGTCTTTACAGGAGAGGTGCTCCTGTCCTCTGATCATCTTTGTAATGATCATATTTTCATTAGAGTAGAAAATTCCTCCATGGATGTAACAAATTTCTCTTTAGCTGGAAACAGATACATCCAAAGAAATATAAAAGCAGTCTGTAGTTTTTTATTTGTGCACTTTCAATGTGGAAGTATTACAATTGAGATAAACATTGTAAGTGACAAAATTGCAGTAGAAAACAGTCTTCTAAGGTTATGGGGACATCATTTAGTGTAGGCCTAAGCTTCAAGATTTTTGGTTTCTAAACAAGAGCTGGTGAAGAACCAAAGAATTGTTCAAGTCACAAAATAATTTTGCAAGGATAGAAACAATCTTGCTGATTTTTATTCAGATACAAATACATAGTTATAATTATACTCCAGGGGGTCATGCACAAGAAGTGAGAGAATATTCTAATTCACTGGTGGGCGCATCAGTTGAAAATGGAATGATTTAAAATATAGTATGTCATTCGAATAGTACAATAAAATGTTAAAATATTTCATTTTTAGATGTTCAGAATATTTTTCACAGAAAGGATGCTTATGGTGAGTTAAACAAATGTGTGTACTTTTGGATTTGTTATGAAACTTTTTTTCTTAAATGAACTTGGTTTCCCTCTAAGGGAGACTGTTAGGAATGGAAATTAGTAAGTTTTGAATGGCTATATTTCAAAGTCTCTTTTTTTCACAGTTAAGAAGTATAGACAAAGTATGCAAATATTACTCACTGCAATGCTGTTTTATCATAGACCAATATGTTTTGATAAATGAGAAGAGAGGACTGTGATCAGTAATGTCACAGTACACTACCTGCTTTTTACTTCAGTGATGGATTTTCTGCAGTCTGTTATGCATGCTTTAAAACATGACATGTGGATTATTTAAACATATTCCAATTTAAATTAAACTGAAGCAATGAAGTCACAGCTTCCTCCTGCCTGTAATAAAAACTTGGAAATTACTGAGCTAGAATTGTTCACATGTATGGAATGTATGTACAAACAGAAGAATCCTATCTGCTGTCTCTGCATCTTCATACATCTTTTGTTCATCTGCAGACCACAGTGAATACTAATTTGAAACCAGTAGTTTGTTTATTTCAAAGACATTCTTCATAGGTCTGAAGAGGTAAGATTTAAAGAGACAGAATAACTTTCTACCTGCTGTATGTACCTCATGCTTATAATGAATTCCATTAAACTGTCACAGTGCATATAAATGAATATATAGTCTATATAAATGAATCTCTGAGTCTGTGTATAGATTTATATCTGGTTTATACTGCATGTGGTAAGATTAGAAATGAGGTAATACGGTAGTATTTTCCTTTGTGCAAGTAAAGTTACATTCTAGTTATCTACTTCAAAAGTGACTAGGTCCTAAATCATTAAGTGTGTGTGTAGATGTCAATTGGTAATCTATATAAGCAGGTATTTAGAGATATTTAGCCATTTTATATTTGATAAAATGACTTTACATAACTGGCAGTTGTAATGACTTTTAACACCAATTTTGGGTCTGTTTAAAATTCCCCCAATTTAGCCTGCATGGTATTGTAACCTGTGGATTATGAAGCATCAATGCCTGATTAGGCCCAGAGTCATCATTCATGACTAAAAATTAGTTTAAGTCTCTTTGAAAGGTTCCTTTAGTTGTATGTGCCCTGTCACCTGGCCTCCTTGCTGCAGAACAAGAGGACACAGTGTCAAGCTGCACCAGGGGAAGTTTAGGCTCCAGATGAGGAGAAAGTTCTTCACAGAGAGAGTTGTTAGCTGTTGGAATGTGCTGCCCAGGGAGGTGTTGGAATCACAGTCCCTGGAGGTGTTCAAGAGGGGATTGGACGTGGCACTTGGTGCCATGGTTTAGTAGTCATGAGGTCTTGGGTGACAGGTTGGACTTGATCTTTGAGGTCTCTTCCAACCTTATTGATTCTATGATTCTATGATTCAGCTGCCAAATGCTGGAGGCTAGTTCGCTTGGAACAGGCTCTCTAAGGGAAAAGTACATACTGTGTGTAAATATTTGACAGTTAAGGTGAACCTATCTTTTGTACAGTTCAGAAGGAATTGCCTTCAGCAGTACATGCTGTGGAGTATGAGTCATTGAAGGAAAGAGGGGAAATGAGAATGCAGCTTCCAAATTTTGCAACAACTTCTCATCTGCAGGTTGCTGTAGTGTAAGGGAGAGAGCTGCTAAGTTCTTACATTGTTACAAACTGCAAAAGGATTTTCTATGCATAACAACACATGAGTTACCAAAAATAAGAGATTTAGTAGGAGCAGCATATTTCTAGTTTACCCCTAAAGTCTTCTTTCAGTCTTTTGGAGACTATACTAAAGGGTCTTAAATACTGACAAGTGCAGTAATAAACCAGTATTTCACTGGAGTCCATTCAAAGGTGCTAAGAAACAAGTAGAACTTAATTTTACTACAGAATTTGATTTATCCAAATAGGAGTGGTAAACTCTCCAATTCCTATCTTTCTAGTGAGTGGTCCAATCAAATATTGGTTTAAATGCTGATATTTAATGTTTTGTTGTTTTTCTTTTTGTCAAAGAAGACTTTTTAAAAGAAGTCAGCTCTGTAACCTTGCTATTTTCTCTCTCCCATATATGTAGATTTACTCTGAATGTATGCAATTTTTATCTGTTTCTGTGCTTTAAAAAGACAGAATTCTAATTTTATATATTAATTGTTGAGCTGGGAAATGCTGAGGGGGGGGGCCTTAAAAATACCTTGAACAAGTGTTACATAATAATTCATTAAGCTCTTCTATGGAGAAAAGTGCTAAACCAGCCTTGTTAACTGAGAAGCATGTGTAAATACCAAAATCCCTGCCTTAGGATGTATAAAACTACTCCTTATTTACATTTATTTATTTATTTATAAAAAAAGCAAGAGCAAGGGAAAGGCCAAACAATTTTTCTGATTTTTTTTCCCCCCACTGTCTTGTGTAATCTTAGTATGCAATTTGATTCTTTTTGGATGCAACAAAGATATACTAATTTATTTAATGATTTTTTTATTCAATTCCTTTCCTCAGAGTTCAGGCAGATTAATAAAATGAATTCAAGTCTGCCAGATCACAAGCTAGATTGTCATCCAAATAGCTGTTCATGGGATCAAACCCTTCAGCAACAACTGAAAAGTAAGTGTAGAGCTACTGTCTCAGTAAACATGCCACGTCTCACCATTTTTTTTCACCATAAAAACACAGGAAAGAAGCTTTTTGCAAACTCTGTGTTTGGATCCACATTTTTTTCTCACATATATGACCTGAATGTTCTGTTTATTTAAATATGGCAGGCTGTTTTAAAATACTTGATGCACTGTTGCAAGTTAGGGTACTGGTGAGAAGTCAGCTCCTGTCTAAACTAGTGCGGAGACCTCTATACACACCAGCAGGATCAATACTGAGCTAGTGTCCTGTTATCCTTTTCAGGAAAACAAATGTATTATACTTCCCCAGAGACTTTACAGTGGTTGGAGGGAATGGGAGATGCTCATAGCTTTGAGTTGTCACAGGGAATCCTTGCTGTCTCCTGCAGCTTTTATCTGTACTTGAAGGGGCAAATACAATTTTCAAATGGTAGCCAAGGTGCTAAACACTTTAAGGTGCAAACATGGTGGGGGGAGGGTTGTCAGTGTTTTATAGCTCTGTGTGCACTTCCAATGCTGTGCAAGCAAATAGTTACCCGAAATCAAGGACTGCATAGTAAATCTGGTGACAGACGCCTCCTTCCTCTACACATAGCAACAGCAACTGCAGCTTGTCAGGTCCTTTCAAATAATTTTATAGTTTACTGTTTCAGTCAACATTTGGCTGCATATGTCTTGTTAAAATAAAGCAATAAAGTATAGCAATCATAAAACAAGAAAGCTTGATTAAGAAATTAAGGTTTGGATAGCTGAGGTGCAGAATGATTGAGTTCTAATGCAAGAGTTTTTTAGACTCAGGCTTCAAATTCATCCACAGTCTGCATTTGTAATATATTCCTTTACTAAGTGCTCTGTTTTCCACTGCTTTCTGACCGCATACCCTAGTAGTATGAAGAAGGAAAAAAAAGGCAGGAAAAAATAGATTGCTTTTCAGTGGAAATCTATAAATCATTTTCATGCAAATTTACCTTCTCTGTGCATATTTGATGAGTTATTTTGTTCACAAAAGATTTTTTCATTAATTGTTTAACCTGCCACTTATAAAATCTGTTTGCTAAATTATGAAGTCAGCTTTCATTGTGGGTGTACTGCCAGACACTTCCTTCACAAAAGATCATTTTCTAATTGTTTTATATGCTGCTTGCTAAATCTGTTTGCTAAATTATACCTTTCACTGAATTTACATCAAAGTCTTTTCAGGAAGCCATTAGTAGTTACTGTCACAGAGAATGGCTTATATGAGTTGGATTGCATGATAGGGACTGAAAGATGGATGTACAAATAATGTATTGACAAGAAAGACTGCACTAAAATCACATCATTGGGTTTTACATGAGAAATATTGTAATTACTCAAATATTGCATGATATGTCCAAGTGGAGACCAATTAAGAGCAGCATTATTTGTGGATCAGTATTGGGACTGGCAGTGTTTAATATCTTTGTCAGTGACATGGACAGTGGGATAGTGTATGCCCTCAGCAAGTTTGCCAATGACACACAGCTGTGTGGTGCAGTCAATACACTGGATGGAAGAGATACCATCCAGAGGGACTTCAAAAGGTTTGAGAGATGTGCCCGTGAAAACAGCACAAGGTCATATGTAAGGTCTTGCATGTGGTTTGAAACAATTCCAAGCAGAAATACAGGCCAGGTGAAGAATGTACTGAAAGCAGTCTTGCAGAAAAGAACTTTGGTGTCTTGGTTGACTAGAAGCTCAACATGACATGAGGAAGTGTGTTTGCAGCCAAGAATCCCAACCATATCTTGGGCTACATCAAAAGAAGCGTGGCCAGCAAGTCAAGGGAGGTGATTCTCCCCTCACCGCTGCTCTCATGAGACTGTGCCTGGAATACGGTGTCCAGCTCTGGAAGCCCCAACACAAGAAGAACGTGAAAACGTTAGAGTGGGTCCAGAGGAGAGCCAGAAAGATGAAGCATGTCTCCTGTGAGGACAGACTGACAGAACTGTGGTTGTTCAGCCTGAAAAAGAGAAGGATCTAGGGAAACCTTACAGTAGTCTTTCTGTACTTAAAGAGGGGCTAAAAAAATGCCAAAGAGGGACTTTTTTCAAAAGTTTATAGTGATAGCAACGACTTTAAACTGTAAGACAGTAGATTTAGATTAGATGTAAGCAAGATATTCTCTGTGAGGCTTTTGAGGCATTGGAACAGGTTACCATAAGAAGTTGTAAATGCCTGACTCCCTCAAATTATTCAAAACCAGCCTGGATGGGACTTTGGTGTCCATGTCTATGGCAGGGAGTTTGGAACAAGGTGATCTTTAAGGTCCCTTCTACTCAAACAATTCCATGACTCTATGAAATTTATGTCTTGACACATTCTGATGTCTTTGCTTGTACTCACTGCATCTTGCTGCTATTACTGCTATTTTGGACTGTTATCCTGCCTGAAAAATGCACTTCTGCAAGGGTAAAGCTGGACAATATGTTACTCAAAGTTTGATCTTTGGGTTTATGCTGAAAGGCAAAGCTAAAGGCTTAGACTTGATGAATAATTTTTGGTAAGAACACTTTAAAAGCTATAGTTCTATCATAGGTCCTCTTTTACCTCATAGACTATGGACCTGATCTGCCATTGGGAGAACAGAACTCAGTTTTTCTCTGACCTGTGTGTGGGGTCTTGCCCTACTACACAGATCAGGTGCCAGATGCCCAGGTCCTGCTGCAAGGCTGAACCACATTTGGATCATCCAGGCTAACTTTAGAGAGTATTTGCTAAGTATCTCCTGTAAGTCTGATCTTTTGTCCTCCTTCATTTTCAAAACTGAATCCACTGATAGCAAGTAATAGCTCTTGATAGTTAAAACTAAAGAGTACCTTCCCTGTCTGCACATCTCCCTTGATTTAGATTCTCCCTTCATTTAGATCCTTTCGTTGAAGTTGTACTGTACATTTGATTTTTTTTTTCCTGAATAGATTTTGTGGGACTAGAAAATACAAATATTTACATCATCATGGCAGCAATAATGCTAATGAAACACTGCAGAGGGCATGTTTCAGAAGAGCAGGTGAAAATTAACATGACATATCTGTTGTTTCCAGGGAGCAGCTTTACTACATCAATGAAGAAAATATTTATATGAATGTAGATGTATATAGATAGATGAAGGTGGCAGTACACTAACATCAGACACTAGTCAGTTTATCAGACCAGCTCAAGTAACTGTGAAAATCTTTTTCATGCCTTAATGAGATGTGAAACATATGCTTCATGTAATACTGTAAAAAATGTATGTTTAGGAGACAGAGATGAATCATGGAACCAGAGGGTGAAAAGCATGGTGTTTGTAGTTGTAATGAAAATACCTTTTTTGTGTGTATGCAGATTATTAATTGTGGGCATAACTTCAGCTTTCATCTCTATGTGTAGGATTCAGTCTGCAGATTTAGACTGCATAATATGTGGTTCTAAAACAGTTCCATTCTGGGGAACTTGTGGTGGAATTAATAATTGCTTGAGAAGAAAAACAGTTGCATAACTAGTCTATAGGTGTATGGAAAAGGCACAAATAATGTAGCACTAAAATAGCAAGGATTATGGCAATGTTGGATCAGTAGAAGATTAAGTTTTTCATTCCTTTTTGTATAAATTGACTATATCCATACATCATTTATTCAGGCTGGATGTTAGGAAAAAGTTCTATACAGAAAGAGTGATTGCCCATTGGAATGGGCTGCCTGGGGAGGTGGTGGAGCCACCATCATTGGAGGTTTTCAGGAGAAGGCTTGATGGGGTGCTTGGTGCCGTGGGTTAGTTGTTTGGGTGGTGTTGGATTGGTTGATGGGTTGGACGTGATGATCTTGAAGGTCTTTTCCAACCTGGTTTATTCTATGTATTCTATGTATTCTAACCACAGAATATCAACTACTTAAAACACTGTTGAATATAATAGAAGATTTACATTCAGTACTTTTGGATCTAAGATTTCAACCAAAGCTACAAAAAAAGTGAAAGGAACTCAGAATAAATAATATTAAAGCACACAGTACTTTTTAAAGTCCCAGGTTTAGGATTAGGATTATTCCAGGATTCATGAGGTGAGATGTTTGTAGAAAGGAACTAATGTAATCAGACTTGCAAGTTAACAATTAAAAGGTCCTCATAATTTCTTCTATATCATCTGTAATTGATGGCTAACAGATTAGGTGAAATTTTTTAGACTAGGGGAGATTCAGAATTAACTAAATACACCTCTGTTTGCATCCTGAGTCACCATGCAGTACCAAAGAAGCACTGTCTGTAATACAGGACTTAAGAGATGCTCATCCATTGTATTCAGCAGCATCACTAAGGTTGGAAGAGACCTCAAAGATCATCGAGTCCAACCTGACTGTCACTACTGCCCACTGCAGGCTTGAACTCACAACCTTCCCATTAAGGGTCTTATGTGCTACCAACTGAGCCACTCTATGTGCTGTATCCTGCAATTGTTTTTGTTTGTTTTTTTTGGTGGTGGTTGTTTTTGGTATGTTTAGTTCTTTGGGGGTTTTTGGGGGGTGGTGGTGGTGTGTTTGGTTGGTTGGTTGGTTATTTTAGTTTTCTCATGTCATATTCATTAGGGTTCCCTGGTGCCAGGTACTGTGACAGCGATGAACCTAAATAATTCTGGGGTACCTGATATATGTGAAACTTCTTAGCTTTACTTTTCAGCTCATGCTAATGTACTGTAACCTCTATGGCAATAGAATATTGTTCTTTTGAAGAAATACTATATTAGATATTGTTTTAAATATTTATTAAGTAATGCATGAAATTAAATTTCATGCCAAAAGGTTTTAATTTTTCAGTGTCAGTGGACCACACGCATGTAAACAGAAGTTGAAATGAGATGAAAAGAAGGAGACCTAGTTGCTTATGTTATAAAATGATCATTTTAGGGAATTTAGCATTTAACAAAACCAAGCATACATTTACTTCTTAAGCAGGCTTCAACACAGGTATGCTAGTGCTCAGCTTTCACCTGTAGTGATCTGCCTTGTAATCTTTTGCCAGCTGTGTCACAGTAAACAGAATTTGATGATAATGTGAAAAAATATTGATAAGAACTAAATTAAAGGGACTAATTAATGATTTTAAAAGAATATCTATTGTCTCTTTCTTCCTTCTACCCACCTGCCTTGACTTGACATCTTTTTGAAGCCTGGTATCATCTTGCCTCAGTATGAACATAAAACCCCATAGATGTATTTTTTTGGGTTTTTCCTTTTATCCAGAGCACTTTCCACAACATTCAATACCAGGGACAGCTATTGGGTAAGTACTTGTGTGTGATGGAGTACCAAATCACCAACTTGACAGTTTTTATTATGGGTGTAACAATGTCAGTGATTTCCTTTTCCTCCAGAAGAGCATTGCTGCTGCAACCATGATGTGAGTAGATGGACTCTGGCAGCCAGTGGGTGCTGCAAGTGCTGCACAGTTTGGTTTGACTTATGGTTTATGTATGTTTATGCATAAGTTCTCCTGGGTGGCTTTATTTAATCATCCTTCCAATTGCTACTTACATAAATAAGTCAAACATTGGGACTAGTGGAAAAAAAGTGAGACTTTATGGTGAGTATTTTTTCTACAAACTGTAAAAACACTAAACTGTTATCCTATATAGGGGTTTCAGTTAAATGTGCAGCAATTATGTTCTCTGTTCAAGGTGCCCTTGAACTTTACTCTGGTGAGATAAGAGCATGTGGTGGTTAAGACCTCTCTTGATTTTAGAAGTTGCTCCTCACTTTGAGGTGGTGTTCAGACTTTGGACAAGCTGCTATTGTGTGTAAAGGGATGCTTCAGTATCTAATTAAAAGTAGATGAATATATCTTTTGACAACAAAATTGGCAATGTGCTTATTATTTTGCTTCTGACCTTCCCATTTGTGAATGCTCTTTGGTCTTACTCATAGCTGAGTAGAATAGTATCTACTTTGTAATTAAACCATATAGAAAGGCACAAATTGTGACCAGAAATAAATCTGCTGCCTAATGCTGGGAAAAACTCAATCTGACACCTATGTGCTTAGTACACCTAACGTCAGTATAACTTCCCTGCAATGGGTATGATTCTTGTTCAAAAAATGCCAAAGAATATGAAGAACATTTTCACTTCTGATCATTTCCTTTTTGACACTCACTTAAGATGGTAATTCACTTTCATTTTCTTTTTACCTTTACGTTGAAGTTTAAAGAAAAGGCAGGAAGCGAGGGGGATGATTTTAGTCTTTGCTCTAAATGATAGTTTTCTATTTTATTTATTGTGATGTACATTTAAATTCTTTGGAGTGGGTGCTGAAATACAGACTCTCCTTTCAATGATGTAGAATCAATTTCTTCAGTTCTTCACTGGCATCTTGGCCAGTTTGCAAGTTCAGCAGGGAAGCTAGAGGAGTCACTCATCCCAGAACAACCTCATGATGGAAATACAGTTTAGTGGGAAAGTGAGTGCTGAAACCCAGGGGAAACACCAGAGAAGCCAATCCTGTTTCCCAGCATTGGCACAGCTGCTATTGGTAACTTATTCCCTCATGCAAAACTTTTCTTAAGTGTCAAGTGATTTCAAAGAAAACTAAAGGTTTGTCACTGATAATTATTTGCAAAATATCTTATTTAAGATTTTCCCAGCATATCAGCTGAGTCCTAAACTAGTGAAGGTTGTGGATGTCTTGCTTGAGTCAGATGTTGAAGGCAATCTGAAAACTAAGATTACTCCATCTGTTTATCTCACAAATTTATAATTTAGAATCAACCAGGTTGGAAGAGACCTCCAAGATCAAGTCCAACTGATCACCCAACCCTTTCTAATCCACTAGACCATGGCACTAAGTGCCTCATCCAGTCTTTTCTTAAATACCTCTAGGGACATTGACCCCACCGCCTCCCATGGCACTAAGTAAAGAACTTTTTGCTAAGATCAAGACTAAACTTCCCCTTGCACAACTTGAGACTGTGTCCTCTTGTTCTGATGCTGGTTGCCTGGGAGGAGAAACCAATGCCCACCTGGCTACAGCCACTCTTCAGGCAGTTGTAGACAGCAAGAAGGTCTCCCTGAGCCTCCTCTTCTCCTGGCTAAGCAACCCCAGGTGCCTCAGCCTCTCCTCACAAGGCTTGTGCCCCACATCCCTCACCATCTTTGTTGCCCTTCTCTGGACACATTCCAGCAAGTCAACATTTTTCCTAAACTGAGGGGCCCAGAACTAAACACAGGACTCAAGGTGTGGCCTAACCAGTGCTGAATAGAGGGGCAGAATGACTTCCCTGCTCTGTTTGGCCACACTATTCCTGATACAGGCCAGGATGCCATTGGCCTTCTTGCCACCTGGGCACACTGCTGTCTCATGTTCAGGTGACTGTCAACCAGTACCCCCAGGTCCCTTTCTGCCTGGCCGCTCTCCAGCCACTCTGACCCCAGCCTGTAGCACTGCATGGGATTGCTGTGACCAATGTGTAGAACCTGGCACTTAGATGTGTTAAATCTCATCCTGTTGGACTCTGCCCATCTGTCCAGCCTTTCAAGGTTCCTCTGCAGAGCCCTTCTACCCTATAACAGATCAACACCTGCTCCCAGCTTGGTGTCATCTGCAAATTTACTGATGATGGACTCAATCCCCTTAACCAGAACGTCAATCAAGACATTGAAGAGGATCGGGACCAATACTGATCCCTGGGGGACACCACTACTGACTGGCTGCCAACTGGAAGTGGCACCATTCATCACCACAAAGACAAGGGCAAATGCATCAAAAAGGTGTGATACACTCACAAAGCATAATAGAAAACATATGCTATTATTTCAGACCAGACAGACTTTTCTTGGATAATTGTTGGTATACTTGTACGTGTTTTGTTGTGACAGAGCGTTCGGCATTTGGATTCAATTGTGTGCAGTAACCCTGTGGCATCACAATTGAAATTAAACTTGAAATGGAGGAAGAAAATTAAATTATCTTCATTTTTGTTTTTGCATTGCACCTCGAGTTCCACAAGGTCTGCTGTTTTCCAGAAGATATCAGCACCTCAAGCCCTGGTTGTGACAGCTATAAAAAATTCTATATAAAATGAAAAAAAACCCACCCAAATATTAAATTGTGTATTAAAAAGAATTTGCACATAGGCATTCAGTTGTATCTCCTAGAATCTAGTGGTTGCAGAGTAATTATCAGGGACAGACATTTGGGAAGCATTCTTTAATCAAAGAATTTTGATTAGTCTAATCACTCCCCTACAATGACTATGCAAATGTTAATTCTGGTGGCATTTTTTAATTTGAAACCATAGGTTTCCTTATTAAGGAGCACAAAAAAGTTAGCGGTGTTAATAACACTGTTGTGGTTACAGCGTGGAATCTACAAAATAACAATGAAGGGAACATAAAATAGCAAAACACTACCACAATAAAAACATTATTTCAGATATTTGGCCAGAGATAAAATGTGTTTTCTATTGCTAGCAGATGCCTGAGCACAGCTGTTCCTATTTTCATTGTCTATTGTAGGAAAAAAAATTAATCTTTTTATAGACTAATCACTTACAGTTGTTTTGGGGAAAAAGCATTTTCTGTATGCAGCCATTCCAGTTTAAGATGCTCTTAATAGAAAGCTGTGTCAGCAAAATGATTTTATTTAACGATTTTTTCTAACATATTTCTGCTTGAATTACTGTTGATTAGGCAAGTTTAATGTTTGGTTTAATATTTGGAAGCACTTGTATAGCTGTAAAAGGGCATTTAGAGTTCAGAGTTTGAGGCCTTAAAGACTGTTAAGTCATACTCTTACACCAGTAAAGAACTGTTTTTGATCTTTATAGGACTCCTTTCAAGAGCAGAGACTTCCAGCCTGAAGTATTTTCTCCTACATCTAAGATTTTGGGGGCGGGATTTTTCTCAAACAGTGCTTCTGAGAGCAAATAAAAATGTAAGTAAAACTGAGGGGTACTAGTATCTCTGGAATGTAGAAAATTTCACCATTCTCTGAGAATAAAAGAAAAGAAAGAGGATATTATAAGAACAGTGCAGCATATTCCTATAGGATAGGCTTGAAGAGATTAAGAATACCACTTAAGCTTCCCAGCATCATCGGTATGGAAGTGATCTTGCTCTGATGCAGGGGTCTATATTTACAGGTATGTTTGAGTCTATATTTACAGATATGTTTGACTCATTAAGTAGAGTAAGAAATGCTGAAGTAGAAATGTTTCAGCTCTGCAGCACCTCAGGTTCCTCGGCTGTTTATACACACAGATTTACAGGATTGGGGTTTCTATGACAAATTTTCATAGTGTAGTTATGATAGATGGTATTACAGCATTCAGCAAAAACAAGCAACTTGGATGCACAGAAATTATACATAGAAGAGATGAAACAAATGAGGCATATCACATCCCTGGACCTGCTGGCCACACTACTCCTGTTACAAACCAGGATGCCATTGGCCTTCTGGGCCACCTGAGCATACTGCTGCCTCATATTCAGCTGGTTGTAAACAACGCCCCCAGGTCCTTCTCTGCTGGACAGCTCTCCAGCTACTCTTCCCCAGGCCTGTAAAATTGCATGGTGGTGTTGTGGCTCACATGCAGCATTTGACACTTGGCCTTGTTGAATCTCATACTGTTGGCCTCAACCCATCTATCCAGCCTGTCAATATCTCTACTCTGTAGAGTGTCCCTGCCCTGCAGCAGATCAACACACCCACCCAACATGGCACAATTTTAAGAAAGGTTGCATTTTATTTGGACTTAATATTACATCTGTGCATAGTGCCTCACTGTAGCTAAAATTCAGATATTCCATACTCTATGGCCCATACACAAGGAATGCCTCAGGTATAGTCTCTGCAAGTATGAGTGTCTCACATGATGCCATCACCGACTCAGCAAAAGAGGACCAAGTATATCATTTAGGAGGGCATGAGGTTCAGCTGTGGCTTGGATTAATGTTGTGCAGATCTAAATGAGATATATGGTTTTGATATATTTCAAATGGGAGGAGATACTCAACTAAAAGCATGGAGGTTTAGTTGAGAAACATTCTGTCTTGGTGAGGGTTGAAAGGTTGGCAGCATACCTCTTTTCCCACATTTTTTATCTGAGCATGTTTAGCTTAGATGTTTTCTCCCTGCCTTTTCAGGGCTGGAGGCAGAATTTTGCTTCTGTTTTTATAAATACTTCTGAAATACTTCAATTATTATTTTTTAATTATGATTTTTTTTTAATCTTCTATTTTGATTTCCTGTCTAAACATCTTCCACACATCTAAGCACCTAAATAATATATATAATACATATAATATTCTACATTTTCTGAATGACTGTGAGCTTCTATAAATCCCTGAACTCACTGAATCTTTGAATATTTTGTGAACTTAGTTATTTACATGTTTATAAGACTTTGGACTTTGATGTGCAGTTCTGTTTGTGAATTTATAGAGATGTACATGTTATGTTCCTTGTAAATGTTTACTCTTCAAGGCTTGTGTGGTATATGGGATTTGGGGCTCTGGAGGATTTTGTGATTTATTCTTTTTTTTTAAGTTAGGGGTTTTTTTTGTGTGTGTGATGTGTAAGACAGCTAGAGTGAAAATCTGATATTATTTCAAGTTTGAATAATTTTCACTGGAAATATATATGCATGCACAGTCAGTGTACAGCCAGCAGCTCCAGAGAGAAGCAGTTGTCTTTCACTGTCCAAATGACTGTTTCCTGGGTTAACACAGCCCGCTCTCACAAGCCCCTTTCCTCATACACAGATAAGAGGGAAAGTGATACAGAAAAAACTTCTGGGGTGAGCAAAATAGTTTCACTGGAAACAATGAACATGTCCAGAGAAGGGCAATGAGGCTGATGAGAGGCCTTGAGCACAAGCCCTACAAGAAGAGGCTGGGATTGTTTAGCCTGGAGAAGAGGAGGCTCAGGGGAGACCTTTTTGCTGTTTACAACTACCTGAAGGGAGGTTGTAAGTGGGCATTGTTCTCTTCTCCCAGGCAAGCAGCACCAGAACAAGAGGACACAGTCTCAAGCTGCACCAGGGGAAGTTTAGGCTGGAGGTGAGGAGAAAGTTCATCACAGAGAGAGTTGTTAGCCATTTGAATGTGCTGCCCAGGGAGGTAGTGGAGTCACCGTCCCTGGAGGTGTTCAAAAAGGGATTGGATGTGGGACTTGAAGCCATGGATTAGTAGTCATGAGGTGTTGGGTGACAGGTTCGACTTGATGATCTTTGAGGTCTTTTCCAACCTTATTGATTCTATGATTCTATGATACAATGCACAGTTCCCTTAGCCTATTTGCAGAAAAGTGCAGCAAAATATAAAAACAGAAGCAGAAGGCAATGACCCCATCTTGACTTGCAGCCCACACAGAATAGGCCAGCACCCCCAAAAAATGGAAACTGGAAGCAGCAACTTGAACAGGGAGCCTCTCATGTTACAATCTGAAGTTCAAGTCTCGTAATACTTTGTGCCAGCCAGCACTTCTATTTTGAAGCTGACATGATGGCAGCATGGCATTGAATATCAGCAGCAGATTCAACTCAAGCCATGACAGTCTTAAATGTAGACTTTTTTAGGGTTTCAGGTATAATCAACACTTTTCCTCCTCCCAGAAACTGATAACTGGGTTTTATCCTGTCTCTGCTACTCATTGCTCCATTTTCACTTTTCAGGACACTTACAGAGTGTCATTTTCCTGTATTCTTACAGACTATGCTCTGATACCTTTTTCGTGCTTGCTGGTTCTTAGAAATCCTAAGTAAGATACTAGGTGACAAAATCTGACACAGTCATATCAGAGGAAATTAATAAGAGATCTGTAGGCTGGATATGGAGGTAGTTATGACATAGAAATGAAGTCAGCTGTCATTGTCTCTGGGTAACTTATCTGGGTTGCAAATTACCAGGGCTATGAATGCAGAGGCAGGGAGGTGGTTCCATGGAGATCCATTGTTCTGAAGGGACAAACCCCAAATGATGCCCTAACCTGGACAATGGGCTAAGCACCTGTGAATGGGTGATCCTGGACATTTCCTGGGGTCCAGATGGTCGAGGTAAACATGTAGCATGTGTAACTAACCTTGTAACATACCTGTGAACTGTGTGTAGCCCTGGGCATGTTGGGATATGCCCCATTCTATAGGTTCAGTTATCAGGTTTCTCTGTTACCAATGGGCATTAAATTGTCTTCAGACAGCATTTAAACCAGCCGAGAAGGCAGACAGTGTGCCTTGTTCTCACTCAGACAGCAACTAGTGCCAAATGCTGCTGGAGTTGCAGGCAAACCACACCTGGGCCTTGCACCTGGACCAAGACAACCAATGCTCCAAGAGCCCTGCACCAGAGGCAGAAAGGGGAAAAGCCCCAAAAGAACTGAATCCCAGAAGAGTGGCCTGTGAACTCCACACAAGAGGAGAGAGGCCCCTTAGTCCTCTCTGAGCCAAGGAAAGCTACAACCTGTGACCTGGGCATGTGAGGAGAGAGGCCTCTTACTCTTCTCCAGGACAAGAGCTGCTTGAATTATAGTTACAGCATCTGGGAAGATACTGGACAAAGGAGCAAGCTGAGTCCCCAGCTAATTTGCTACAGAATCCCCCTTGTGAGAAACCGCAGGTTGTGGCATCAGAATCTCCAATTTAAATTGCTGTATTGGAAATTCTCAGATTTGGGCTTAAATCATTTTGCTGTCTTCATATGTGGAATATGGTACCCACAACCAAATAGCAGAACCTGCAAATATACTTTGTAAATAAGTTGTGGTGGTGTTTGAAGATGCCACTGCCAGAAATATTAAATATAAAATATATTAATATATATTTTATTCCACCCTTGAATGAGGTAGGATTTATTAATGCATCTGCAGCACCATGTAGGCTTAGTTATATTTCTTCCAGGGGCTACTCAGCAATACAACCACTCTTAAGCAGCACCACAAGCTCTGTGCTTATTTACAGCTTTTTCCCTGACTAACATTATCCAAACACTTTATAAATATACTTTTTATGATAGAAACAGTTAATGATAAGATTAGGACAAAAAGCATTTTCTTGTTAATAATGATAATAATATGAGAACAAAAAATCCTCTCATGAACTTTAAACTGACATTTCTGGTCATCTCTCTGGCTCCATGGCAGGCCTGTCAGGGTGGGATTCATAACATAAATACATAAGTCTAAGCTAGCAACTGTGGATGACTTTTTAGTATCAATGAGTAGGAACAGAAACATCTGCTAGAAGCAGCAGACTAACATTGCCAACACCCACTACTATATGTGCAAACTGGCTGGCTTTGACTGCATAGGTAATTTGCACTAACACAGTCTAGCAGGATCAGGATTGTCATGAATGGTATTGTGGTCTCGAGAGTTTAAAGACAGTATGGCAAAAGTGAGGGCAAGACCATTCAAGCTGTTGTTTTGGCTTTATTTGAAACAGATGTAATTGTTCAAATGAGTATAAAAACTCAGAGTTATTGCATGATGCCAAATCCTCAAGAGCTTAAACTACTTCAGATAGTATTAGGATTTGTACACTGACTGCGCTTTTCCACATATCATGTGTGCACTAGCCATGGAGGTATTATCTGTACAGCTGCTTCTTCACAAGAAGCAGTCATCAGGTGTGATAAAGCCCTACATTCTCTGGCTGCTGATTTCAAGAGCAGGCAAAAATATACCTCTATAACACACACGCCAGTAGAGCAAGTCCCAAAATGAAAGCGCCTGCAGTAAAATGCAGCTAAAGAGGTTCCCTCAAACACTTTCACAAGCAGCCATGGCTCATACATTTCTATCCATACATTTTGTGAAATCAGTGGTAAAGTTTTTTTCCACCTGTGTAGCTTATGATGTATGCAAGTATCTGAAAAAGTTTCATCTGTACAAAAGTATTCACTATGCTGAACTCAACAGTTCCTGTCAGAAGAGATACTAAGAAAACCATGAAGCCTTAGGATAAAAGCAGTGAATGAATGACAGGGCTAATTTTAAAATATATTGGATACTGTTTAGTGGCATGTGAAGTTGAAAAGAGGAACATGCATAAATCAATTTTTTTCAGTTCCTCTCACATTCCTACTGAAGTAATGTGTACTGGTCTCAAATTTAAGAGAAAAATGGGAAAGTTACCACCAGATTGAATGCTACCTGCAAGAACTGAATACCACGCTTGAGCAGTTACTGCTAGAGCAAGCAGGCAAAACGTTTATAGATCACATCTAAAAGTTACTGACGTGGAAATATTACCATGGGTGAGCTAAGAAACAAATTGGTTTGTAGACATGGGGGTTTGATATTCGCTTCATTTATTTTTCTCTAAATTTGGGCTAGCTTGTTGAATCTAGCTGGCTTACACCAGCGTGAACATTTAAGTTCAGTCAGATGCTTTACTCCATGTAATGTTGCAAGAATTTCAGGTTTATGTTGAAATGAATCAAGGGACCTTTGTTGAATCAGAATCAGATCTACTGTATTGAATAACTGCTGGGAACTTGTTTATGGAAATTAACTTCAAATATTATGCAGGAAAAAACCCTAAGAGATACATATTAATTGTGACTCGTGCATGAAGATTTGGCTGAATAACTCCCATTAACAATAATAGGAGTTGCAGAATTAATTTCCTCCTAGGTCTTGATACAAGTTCAACCAAGGACATTTCATTCTGCACTTTCAGATTCAGATCTTCTTTATATTAGCAAATAACTATTTGCTTATGCAATCATAGCTGGAAGAGTCTGTTCTGAATAAAAGTTTATTTGTTGGGGGTTTTTTTAATAATGATTTGCTACACTGAAAGTTTTTAATTCATTGCTTAAGTTTTGTGGCAGTTTTAGGGTATGCTTTTAAACAGAACAGAAAGTGGTAAAATGTAAATTAATCACTATTGGGTGTAAAAAGGAAATAATGATAGTTCTAAACAATCCCAATAGAGAGTTGTCTACCATAACATTTAGTTTGCAAAACAATTTCTCTCTTTTCTCGCCTCTTTGCTCTGGGAGATACTAACTTTTTGCTTCTGCTGGCTTCTACTTGACCTTGGCTGCATTGTTTTGGCTAAGTTATAACATCTCTCTGCTCCTAAGAGGGATATGTAAGAAAGCCAGAAGAAACTGAGCATGAAACATGATGCTAGCTTATACTCATTTGGTGTATTTGTCTTGTTAGACTGTCAAACTAATGTTGTAACTGAAAGAATAATTTTTATTTATTTATTTTTTGGTCTCTGTATTCATCTGCAACATTCCATCTTCTCACCCCAATAAAGGTGATTTTATCAGGAAGGCAGAACTGGTGATATAAGTTATGCAGTTATCAAAGCAATCCCAGTCAAACATCTTAGCAAATGCATGGTGTCCAAATTGTGCAGTACCTGATATTTTGAAACCAATCTTTTAAACTTTGGGTGCTAAGTTATTAAATTTTATGACCTATAGTTTCACATCAGCACAGAAAGCTGAAATTCTTCAGCCTGTGACAAACAAGGATTTAGTATTGGGTGTCAAACCAGAAATGAAGGGAGATTTTTGTATATACATTGGTGTTGATGCCCCAAGCTTTCACTGACTCTGTTTTTTCATCGGGAGATGAAAGAAATGTGAGCAAGCTGGCTGCTTAACCTGCATAATACTGTATCTTCTTACATCATTTTAACCTTCTATTTCTTATAATTGCTGAAGGTTAATGCAACCTTTGTGGCAGGATGATTAAATGGTATGTATGTAAGAAAATTTTGATCCACAGGGCAGTTCAAAGAAATATACATCTACATGTACTTCTGGTATTACCAAAGTTGTCTGCAGGGTCTTTTGAGTATCACTTAAGAACACACAGGCTTATCTGGATGCTGCTGATCAGATTATCTCTTTCTCTGTGTGTCAAGATAATATTTTAGTTACTCAGAGAGAGATTTTCAGCAAATACTAAGAAGGTAATCCGAGTGCTCTATCTGCCAATATCTCTGTTATCGTCCAGTTTACCAAGTTGTTCTGTCAGGGCTCAGAATTCAGTTCAAAGAGATACTTACCGCTCACAACTTCCCCACCTCTCCCACTCTTTGAAACAAGCATCATAGTTGAATGAAACTTACTTTAAAGGTGATGGTAAAAAAAAATTAGTCAATACCTGACTGTGGCAGGTACAACTGCCCTGACAAATATAGAAAGTCTGACAGACCCTGGACAAAGGGCTGAAGCTTGCTAGGAGCTGATAAAGATCAGCTTGACTCCTTGCAGACTAATTGGCACCCCTGGGCCCTGAAGTTCCGACCTTGCTTTTGTGTTCCTGGGAGGACTTAGACCTCCAATTAATTAAGAAATCAATTGCAGTGCACCCTCAAGTGTATAAATGGAATCTGCTACGGAGTGAGTGGGTCTCCACACAGCAAGCAGCCTGGCACTTGGATCTTCTCCCCTCAACATCCTCAGCCTCTCTTTGGTGAGTGAATATATTTTGGTCACCCTTGGGGAGGTTTTCCTTTTCTGAATGAGTACACATTTTGGCTCCTCTCTCTCTAGATAGCTTAACTGGTTGTGTAGCACTATATTCCCAAGTGACATCTGAACCTGTAATTTTATTGTGTTGGAAGGAGTGCACAGTAATTGAAATAAATGCACCATTTTCAGGTGGCTGCTGCTGTCTGTTTTGTGGGTGCATCCACAACACTGACAAGGAAAGCTGTCTTTTGCAGTCCATGACTGAAAATATAGGAATGGATTTAAAGTAATATCAGATGAGTGTAAATTTATGTAATTCCAGTATACTTCAAAGCATATAAAGAATATGTTTGTTTAGGAGAAGTTGCTTTAATTCTTTGTGAAACTGCTGTTTGTAGGCTTTGGTAAAAAGCGCTGCTGACAAATGTATTTTCAATTTAAGTGTTAGCAAAATTGGAAAATAGCAGGCCCAAAGCCCATAGATCAAGTCTCAGCAGTTCAGCCATACTAATTTCAGAAATGACCACGGCAAACTGATTGGTTTTGCTGTCTCTAACCATTTGATATACCCTTCTTCTCAGAATATAACACCTTTCTTGCTGTTTTGCTGCAGTCTAACCCAGAAACATTGCCTGGGTCTCAGTTCAATTCCTTTTTCATGGCTTATCAGTACTGAAAGGAACAAAAATGCCACTGCATAACTGGGGGTTAAATTCTTGTGCTGTCATTTTTCATGGTAGAGGTTATTTGTATTTCTAACTTCTTTCTTGCGAGGGAAAGTGGAATCAGACCCTTACCTACATACATTTCAAAACAGTTTTTAGAAACAAACTTCTCAGTGGAGTTCCTGAATTCACAACATGTGACATTAACTGACACCAAAAGGAAATAAAGGGACTTTTGACAGAGAGCAGATCAGAGGACAGGTTATTTTCTGGACCTTTTCATAAAATCTTTGGAGGGATAGGCAAGGCTCCATGGCCACTAAAATATATGCTTCAACCTGCTTTAGACAATAGAGTCAGCTTTCACTGGGCTTTCAGTACCTTGATTCGCCACCCCTTTCCAAATCAGATGATGCCTATTATGTGAATTTATATATATATATATATATATATATATATATATATATGCCTGAATAGCAGGGTGATAACAAACACTTCAACAAACTACATTTATCTTAACTTTATGTGAATCCCAGCCAAATAATTCTATCTTACATTGTTTAAGGACCATCAAGCTCATACTGTAACTGACTTTATGTTACATGACAGTAAACACACCTATGTACTAAGGTATTTCATAAATCATACTGCAATAACTGTGGGATTTGTTTAGTTGGTTTGTTGCTTTTTTACTTTTATCTACTTCTAATTTTACTGTGCTATGGCAAGGTATGCTGATGATTTGGTGTCCCCTCAGCCATTTTACATCTATTTCACTGTGATTCTTCATTATCTCTGGAAGATGTACTGGCACCCTGAAGTATATGCTCAGCTTCCTACATCTACCTGAGCTAATCAGGTACAGATCACCTAATTAAAGACCAAGTGTGGAAATATGCATGGATGGTTTTAAAGAACTACAAAAGATCTGTTATGCTGATCAAAGGTCTGGTCAAAAAGCTCTGAAATAAAAACACTTGCCCTAATTGCTTCCCAGCGATTGGGTTTATCATGTTTACAGGGTATTAAATGGCAGGAAAACTGGCTCAGAAGATGCTCTATTATTATTATTAATTATATTTCTTTTAGGAAATAATGGATTTCTTGCGGGATTTCTGTCTTTGTGGGGGTTTTTTTGCGCTTTGTTGTTATTTTTCCCCTGCTGCTCACACTCTAGGCCTACTGTACTTGTGTTTTATTTCTGTTCCAATAGAAATTTATCTAATATTTTTGTTGTGATTTGTTTGTGAAATTTTTTCTATTATTATTGCCATCGTCATCATCATCATCATCGTCGTCATTGTGATAGGCTTGTGCTCTCTTTTCTTGTATAGAAAGCATTTGCAAACATCACTTCTAGCCTGGTGCTTTTTCTGTTTACACTCATAAATAGCACTGCAGGAAACAGCTGAGTCTAACACACCATCTGTTTAAAAAGTGGGTGTGAAATCCAAGGACAAGGATAACTAAATGGCTTATTAAGAAAGATTTGGATGCTGTTAAGAGGAATATGCCCTATTGTCTCTGTCACAAAGATAGAATACTTTCTAACATTAATTTTAATAGATCAATACATGGGAAGGGTGGTTGTTTTTGTAATGATGAACATTTCAATAACAGCTCATCTCTCACAGCTTTTATCCTAAAAGAATTATTCTACAGTATATTACTGAAATGTTGGTAAAGACAGTAATGAATACAGCCATTGCCAACAATTAAGGCAACGAGTTTTTATGTTTCTTCTTGAATTTGAGAAATCATAATTTCTTTGTCTTGTTTTCTCCAGGAAATTATTTATTGAGGGCCAAGAAGTTTGTACAAACAAAATTGTTTTGTGGCAATAGCTCTGTTTTCTAACACGACTGTGGTACTTCTTAGCATGTGGTAAACTGAGTCTTCCCTTTGAACTAATGGCACAATTAGGGCTTGTGTCTTGACTGGGAACCTGGCTAGTGGAGAGGAATGAGGCATCAAAGACACTCCCATATGTTTCTTTCAGAGTGTGGCAGACATAAAGGTTTAGGTAGGGAGCTCAAATGATATGTATACATCGAGCTCTGTGTCAGATTTAATGTTTGCTACATAAAAAAAAAGGCTCTCAAACTGTGCCAGGGGAAGTAAGGAGAAAGTTCTTCACAGAAAGTTCTTCCCCATCCCACTGGGAGGAGGGAGTGAGTGCCTGTATGATACATAGTGGCTGTCTGTTGTTAAACCATGACAGGTGGATTCCCATTGTATTACTTTGTAAATTTATTAACTGACTGTAGGCATTAATGGGAAGTTTCCTCAGTAATCATTCTTCTGTTATCTGAGGCAGGTTCATCATATGCAAATCTCTTGAGCTAGGTTTACATAGGAAAAATACCTGTCTTTAGAGAACATCCTGAAACTACTTAGTAGAATTTATGTCTGGATTTTGAATATTCTGCAGAATAAATATCTGCTTTGAACCCATTTGTGCTTCTCTGTTAATGTTTGGCTTTTGGCCCATGGACAGCTGAAAAATATTTTTGCAGGCTGAGTGCACTTGAAGCCTGAATTGTGACAGCTCTCACAGCATGCTCTGCACAGCACACACAGTGCAGCTGAATAGGTTGGGATATTGCCCAGGAAAATCATGACTCTGAATGCTTTCAAGGATTCAAGGATTGTAGACAGATTTTTGTGTACCCTCAGAAGGAAGGTAGTCACAAGCATGTTGTCAGCATCTGAGCAAGAACACTGGCAGATTAGAGAAGGGTAGCAGGCCACCTGGGAAATGCTCAGAAATGATGGGAACTAACACCAAGCTAGATGGCATCTGTCTACCTAAGACAATTACTGGGAATTTTTATGCAAGTTTTGTGGATTTCACTAAGATGAATGACATCAAATAAGGCCTTTGGAGACTATGAAGGACTCAAATTACAATTGTAATTATTTTAAAATTATTTTTAGTTTCCTGAAATAATAGATGTTACTTTAAACAAGCAAACAAACAAACAAGCAAACAAAAACAAAACCAGGAAGTAGAATCTTCTGTCCTGTGAACATGTCTGAACAGGAAAAATAAAAATAAATAAAAAAACAAACAGAGAATGACAGAATGGTAAGGGTTGGAAGGGTTCTTTAGAGATCATCTAGTCCAACCTCCCTGCTAAAACAGGCTTGTCTAGAATAGGTTGCACAGGAAAACATACAGGTGGCTTTTTGAAAGGCTCCAGAGGAGATTCCACAATCATTCAGGACAGCTTGTTCCAGTGTTCCAACACCCTCAAAGTAAAGAAGATTTCCTTGTTTAGGTGGAACTTCTTGTGTTCTAATTTATGCCATTGCCCCTTAGTAAGATATCCTCTCAGCCATCTCTTCTTCAGGATAAACAGCCTCAGGTGTCCCAACCTCTCCTTGTAAGAAAGATTCTCTGATCCCCCATTCTTTCTAGCCGTCTGTTGGACTCCCTCCAGCAGTTCCCTGTCTCTCTGGGAAGCCCAGAACTGGACATAATACACCAGATGTGACCTTATTAGGTCAGAGTAGAGGAAAAGAAGAATCTCTCTCGACTTGCTGGCCACACTTTTCTTAATGCACCCCAGGATATCCTTGGCCTTAGAGAGCACTGCTGGCTCATGATTAACTTCTTGTCTACCAGGACTCCCAGGTTGAGCCGCTTTCCAACAGCTTAGCCCCTAACCTGTGCTGGTGTATGGGGCTGTTCCTTTCCATGTGTAGAACTCTGCACTTGCCCTTGTAGATCTGTATATACGTTATATTGACTTTTGGATGAAAGTGATTTACATTCCTCCTGGTTTGTTCTATTGTTTGTTTGTTCTGGGTTATTTGGTTGGTGGTGGTGTTTTGTTTTTCTTTATCCCAAATGCATTAAAAATACATTCAGCTCTTGTATGTTCTGAAAGCAGAATATTAGAATATGTTTAAAATAGTTTGTCAAGGAGTTACTTTTCACTGAATTTTTAAAAATATATTCAAACCCTGTGGAGTTGTTTTATCAGGCTTAAGACTACAAATGACTTATTTCAGGGAATTGAAACATCACAAGTTAACAAGTAGGTTTTTTTTTTAGAGGAAAATCTTATGCTTGAATTTAAGAAAGGAAAATAAAGATTTTGCAATTCTCTATTAAAAAATGGAACAGCAGAGGCAAAACATAGGCCAGAAGAATGAATAGAAGTCATTGTGCAAGGGACTATTACAAAGGGCTGGAAATACAGGAAGATTGGAGTACAATTAGAGAGTGACATGAACATTTTGGTAGGAGGATGTTAGAAACAATTTTAATCCCATTACAGAAGCAGTACTGGATGCAAAAGCTTTGTTTGCTGGGCAGCAACAGTGAACTCCTGAAGATTTCCAATTGATGTGGGTGTATAAAAGATTGGTTGAATAATACTAACTCAGTGATGACTATTGTGAATTTAAATTTGCTACACTATTGAAAAAAAGGACCAGGAGGGGAAAAAAGAGGAAGGAATAAGTGCAGAGAAGTTTGAAACACTAATGAACCTTAGGATATCATAAATATTTAATTGTATGAATGACTAAGATATGGCTGTTCTCTGTGAGGTATAATTGCTACATGAACATGGTTGATTAATTTCTGTACAGACCAATATCACCATGAGTGTGAGGCAAGCTGAACATAGCCACGACCTCCAAAAGCATCTATTTCAGGCAGTATGCTTTTTGTTCTTGTCAGCTCAATGCTGAGTGTTAATTATTGTCTGAGTTCTATGATTCTGGGAACACTGTACACCTGTGTAATCTGGCCATATATATCTGCAAATTTCTAGTCTTAATTTCAGACAAATTTTCACTGGCTTTTGAGGGGCAAATACCTCAGTTTAACTATCTCCCGAAGATTGATTTCTGGAGGGAAATTCCTTTTGTTTCAGTTTTAATAGATGTTTCTGTGTTAGCAGAGGGCATTGTATCTACCTAAGGGGAGAGGAGAACTTTTTCTGTGAAAAGTCTAAATGCTGTAAATCTTGGGATTTTTCATTCTCATACTGTTCTGCTGACCTACTTGAACAGGCTCTTCACCCTTTGTTTCTAGTTCTTCTGTATGCACAAGATATACTATCTTAATTTTCCTGCCTGAGAACAACAAAGGTAACTGTTGGTTATGGGATAGCAGCTGTTACACTAACAGCACTACATCATGAACAGGTTAAAGTCCTAGCGTTTGTGTGGGTTGGGTTTTTTTAATGCATTTTGAAGCATATATCTCTGGAGATTTGTCCTACAGTAAGTGGTACAGGTATAACAGGTAGCAGCATTTTGTCTAAAAGCCCATTAAACAAAGTAACAGCAGTCACTGGGAGCAATTGTGTCTGCTTGTCCTTGGCTATAGAAACCTTGAATTATTTTTTCCTGTTGTTTTAACATTAAAAAAAAAAAAGATATCTACTCAACAACACTGCTTTCAGTTGTACTGTCATCAACGCTGGCATATTTGTATTAGTATTAGCATAGAATTTGCTCCAAGGGTCCTGATGGTGTCCTAGGATGCAGAAGCATTGCTAATAGTATCATTAACTTTGTTTCTGCCCTTGGTATACTCCCCTTAGCACCTAGGGAAGCTTACCATGTCAGTTATTTCCTAAACAGGAAATAAATGGAATTACGACACAAAGTTTAAATAAGAAGTAAAGCCCATGAAATACCTGTGAGAACAAACAGAATGAGCTGCTTTACTGAACTGAATATTGTGTTATACCCAGTATCTGCTTGTTTCAGAGCCCTTTTCCTGTAACTATTTGACAAAATTAAAGCTTACCTCTACTTTCCAGTGCCCCAGTAAGAACTGGCTCTGACACAGGTGCAGAAAGTTAAAGCAATCAAATGGTTTAATTTATTAGAGCAACAGATACAACAGATTTTGGATTGCCAGTGATTAATGCACTAACTGAAACATGATCTCAGGTTAATAAATCCTGGGTAACATCCAAAAAAGTCCAAGATTCAAATATCTGTGATACTGCTAATACATGATAGAAACACAGAAAAAGTTAAGCTGTGTATTGAAGATGCCATTCTCAAGAAAGATGTCCCTGTCCTGAGTAGAAGAAAAGGAGCACAGCTTGTTGGGTGTCCTCATCTCCATCTTTCCCTCCCTACTGCCACTGCTGCGCCCCTTGCTGGGGCCGCCCCTGTTGCTCTAAGAGATGTTCCTCTCATGGGTTTTATGTCCTAGGCTCAGCTGTCTCTGCCTTCGAGGTGACATTTAACATGATTTGTGTGAGGAGTTGAGTAACATAGTTTAGCATGTACTCCATTTAGCTCATTAGTATACTGACAGGTATGTACTTTAAATAGTGCAATTGCAGTTCATTAGTCCCAGGTTTTAGCTGGGCACTCTGACCTTAAAAATCTGATTTGGAGTTGAGTGTTTATGTTATTTTAGCCTTGTTTCAAGAACAGGTCTGTTTAAACTTCACAAGACTCCCTCCTTCAGCTCCTTGGCAGGCCAGCTTCGCAGATCTTCATATAACATAAACACCTCTTGCTTTTAAGTGACCTTGGTCCTGAAGTGTGTTAAATTAACTTGCTTTCCCATCTCACAGTAAGCTAGGCAGTTATCCCACTGCATCCTACTTCCAAAAGAGTTTGTTGTCTGCATGAAAAAATAATGCTTCTGACTGCATTACTATTCTCTAGCACTATTTGTTCTGGTTTTGAATAGTGTCTATATCTGTATGCATAAGAACAGAGAAATGCATTTTTATGGTAATGATGCAGCCTGTCCTACCCTCCATATGCACTGCAACCTGAGAATTTCCAATATTTGGCCACTGCCTAGCCAGCAGTATGCATTATCTTTGTCTCTAACCTTTTCAGTTGGCAAGTCGATGACTTTTCTCATTATGGCTGAAACTTCCACCTACATGTTTTAGTGTTTATATGTTGTTGTGAACCTCACTGATTTAAAAGCAATGGAAAGCGTTAGGTTTGTTGGCAGCTGATGTATTGCATATTCAGAGTGGAGCTGGAAAGAGAGAAATTATGACTCAGGTTCAATGAGATATATAAGCATGTGCATAAGAGTGAAAATTTGACTGTCCCCTTTGAACTATTGAAATTGTAGTTGTGGCTCATAACCTACTAATTTTTAGGGACTTTGATAATATTTGCAGGTCTCCTTCTTTTATGAGATTTCTTATAGCACAATATGAATGCCACTTGGAGGAGGAGTACAGATATTTCAAGAGCCTCTTGTATTTTTCTTCTGTAACATTAAGCACAGAAAATGCTCATAAATACACGATCAACTGTTGAGTTTGTGGGCTCTGGAAATGTCAACTGCTTATACTGATCACTTTAGACAGAACTAGAAATGAGGCATTGCTATTAATCACTATAGCAGTTCTGTTGACAGGAAGTATTTACCCATATTACACCAGCTAAAGAGTACAGGGAAATATGGTAGTGCTGTTGCAATGTGATGGAGAGAAAATTCTGGGGTTTGTCACTTTTGAAATGTGTTACTTGACTGACCTCTGACTGAGATTATTATACAAATTGGCATGTTGAAAACAGGCTTGGACCTTTGGTGTGCTGTCATAGGTTGACTTGAATCTGTTGAACTGTGCGCCATTATGCCAGCTTCAAAATCAAAATGATGGCTACAGCAAAGTATTATGGGGCTTGAAGTTCAGGTTGTAATATGAAAGGCTTCCTGCTCTGAAGCACTGAATTCAGGGAGCAAGATAGAAAGAAGTGTTTTTACTCTTGCGAGCCACAAACCTTGGGAACAAATGGCGATTATGTAGAAAGGGAAAAAAAGCATTTAGCCCTTTTATCAACGGCCTTTGTGAGTCAGGAAGGCACACAACTACCTGTTAACGAGTGCGAGTTAGCATTGCAAGAGAGCCTTCTGTCTCCTCTTTGAACTTAGATAAGAGACGCGTGGTAGTTTGCCATTTGTCTAACATTTGTCTGAGCCTTGCTCAGGAATGTGTGTTCCCTTGCGTTTCCTCGGCAGCCAACCACGATTCTGTAACTGTCGCACAGACACATCTAATTACCAATTACAGGTAGCCTTCTGATCTGTTAGCCTAGATAAAGAAATGACTTTGTACAATAAAGTAGACACTTGGCTTGCATCAAGCTGAGTCTCCATCTCTCAATCGAGGTACTGCTCTGTATGCTGCTTTCACTTTCCTGGTTTGGTTTGGAGTGTTGCCTTTTTCCACTGAGTGGACTGCAGGTTGGGGTAGAGGAGAGATCACTGGCATCTGCTGCTTTGTCTGTATTTTGCTGTGTTTTTTCCCCACTATGGTAATTATGCATTGCATTATCTCCTCATATTCTGCATTCAACCTCGAGGGTTATTGTGTTGGGTTTTTATGTTTGTTTGTTTGCTTTTTTGTGTGCTACTTTCCCTCCTGTTTGTGTGTGGGAAGGAGGGCTTGTGAAAGAGAGTATTCCTTTTCTGAAATTGGAGACTACATCTATTTAAATGATAAAGGTTTGAAACAGGGCCAGTTGGCTTTTATCCTCTTAGACATGTAGTACAGCTTTGCTGTGAGCATCATTACTACATGGAAGAACATATTGTTGTCTTTTTTCTTTCTTCCTCTTTCATGATGGTAACAAATATGCATCACCTTTGAAAACTTTTCTACTGCTACCTCACTCTAATATCAAATGCTTTTTTTTCCTCACAAGAAAGCTAAGAAGTTATATTTTGTACCATGCACAAGTTCTGATGGAAGATTTGACGAAAGTTTTTCTTCAAAGTTGCTATTCAATCACATCAAATCATGTAACATGATGTTACCATAACAAGAAAGCTTTAAGATAGTTCATTTTGTCCTATCATTTTTATTCAGGTGATTGCTCTTGCAGTTCATTGACCCATTTCTCAATGCAAGTGGAAAAATAATTAATAATCATGTCATATGATAGACAAACTACTGCCCAAAACTAATGGAAACATAAGAAGAACATCTTTCTAATCAACCTGATAAATCCCATTCTTTTAACACACCACAAAAAGGAAGGGTTGCATATTATTTGATCTATTTGACTGGATAAGTCTGAACAGCAAGGATCATACAGCAAACTTGATTATTCAAGATTATTCCTGTTGCTATAACAGGACTTTTTTTTTTCTTTTCATATGCATTTTATATGCAGTGTTCTATTACTAAGTGATTGCAGTTTAATGAATTTTATGTTAAGTGATTTCAACTTAATGAATTTAATGCCATTTTGATATAGTCTGTTTCACTCAGAAAAATATGTAGTTCACATATGGAGAATTGTACTTCTGTAACTGTTCATTGACATGATCTCTCACTGCTGCCAATAAGTAAGAAAGACACATAGAAATCAGCACTGGTTAGGCCACACCTTGAGTATTGTGTCCAGTTCTGGGCCCCTCAATTTAAGGAGGATATTGAGACTCTTGTACGTGTCCAGAGAAGGCCAATGAGGCTGGGGAGAGGCCTTGAGCACAAGCCCTAGGAGGAGAGGCTGAGGGAGCTGGGGTTGTTTAGTCTGGAGAAGAGGAGGCTCAGGGGAGACCTTATTGCTCTCTTCAACTACGTAAAGGGTGGTTGTAGCCAGGAGGGGCTTGGTCTCTTCTCCCAGGCAACCAGCACCAGAACAAGAGGACACAGTCTCAAGCTGCACCAGGGGAAGTTTAGACTTGAGGTGAGGAGAAAGTCCTTCACAGAGAGAGTTGTTAACCATTGAAACGGGCTGCCCAGGGAGGTGGTGGAGTCACCATCCCTGGAGATGTTCAAGAGGGGATTGGACGTGGCACTTGAAGCCATGGTTTAGTAGTCATGAGGTGCTGGGTGACAGGTTGGACTTGATGATCTTTGAGGTCCCTTCCAACCTTATTGATTCTATGATTCTATGATTCTAATTCTTCCATAACACAAGTTTAAAAAGGCAGTGTGGAGCAATTATTTTTCTATGTTGACGAGAATCTTCCTATTTCAAGTGTATGTCTGTACAGCCTTTCTAGCAGTGACACAGGATATAATCAATCTATTAATTTGGAAGCACTTCTAGTTCATTTAAACTTGGTGACAGTCACGCACTGACATTTAAGTGTTATATTTTTTCCACCCTTCTGCATGTTAAATGCTTGTGAGTGCACAAAAAAAAGCAGTAACGACATTGAGGGGGCCAGATGTAACGCGTCCCACTTGGTTGGGGGCCACTGCAGCTAGATTCTTTCTGGGACATGGAGAGGCTGTTTGCAGTTGCCTGATCTCCATGTGCCTGCAGCAAGCTGCTTATTTCCTGGCTGTGAACTGAAATCTCTGCTACCCTCTTAGATCAATTAGATGACCTCATAAAATTAATAAGACATTTTTACCATCTCCTCTCAGACAAGGCAATAGTAATCACCGTGGGTTTTATGATAGATTGTTTAAACTGTCAGCATAGAAAAAAGGCATTACAAATCCAGCACAAATGCTTCAAGTTGAATAAAGTAATTATTACTCTTTAAAAAGCATCAAATATGCAGAGTTAGATAATAAATGACAAATGAATAATTCATTTAACATGAAAGAGAACAGAAGAGAAACATTAAAATGTTAAGCATAGATATTTTTTCTCTTTGACAATTATTAACTGAACTATTAATTCTACCATGTTTATTCAAAAGCTTTCCACAATATTGAGATATATAATGATTTTGAAGGGCATATGTGAATGTTTCAACACATTGAGAATGGATGTGTTGTATAAATAGAAAAGAGAGAGAGAGAAAATTTTTGTGCTACTTGTTTTCAGTCACTAGAGTAACTACAGGAAGTTAGTGGGGTTTTAAACTAATCTGTAAATTCCCCCAAGAAACATATTTGCTGAACTGCTACTTTTTTTTTTTAACCTCAAATACCCACAAACCTTTTGCATGCATGCAAGGTGAAATGCACTTGTGAAATATTCATGGTTCATATTTTGAGAAAGCTTTAATAAGATTGAAAATATCTTGATGCAGTTTATCTAATAGTGTTTCACTTTTGTTGAACTCAGAAAGCTCAGTGTATAATAAACAATTACCCCCTAGTGTTATACTATTACATTACCCCCTGGCTTTCCAGCGATGTGGTAAAGAGTGTATTATGCACAGAATTGTGCCCTACATATATTGACACTGGACATATTGTCTGGTGAAATCTTGTCTAGTGAAACAGAGTTACCAGAAAGTGGTCTCGGACTCATTCTGGGACTCATTTTGGGATTCACTAGATTTGCAGTGAAATTGGAGAGATTCGCCTGCAGCACCCGAACTTGGCTTCTCCCTGGACCTGCTTACCCTGGGTTCCTGCTCCCTACCCTGCTGTAGTGACCCTGTCTGTTGGAAACTGTGACTGTTTACAGGAAACACACCAAAATCGTGGCTTCTCTTGCGCTGCTAAGGCAGCATTGCTCCATGAGATTTGCCTCATGAGAGCCATGTTTGAAGACACTTTAACTTTGGCGGGTCCCTTTTCCTCTGGATTTGTGCAGCGGCATCCACAAATTGGATTATAAAGCTTGCAGCTCTGGAGGCTGCTGCCAAGGATGGATCCAGGGACCGTCTCCAAATTCCTACTCTACCCTTGTGAATAAAATCTACCACTCTCAGCTTTTCCCTAGGGTCCTGTCTTGCCCCTGATTTTATAAGTGGGGTAAAGCTATTTTGTGGCTCAGCCTTTTCCATTATCTGAATTCTCTAAATTGAACTAAAGTTGCCCCAAAGCATCCTTGTGGAATTCCCAACTGAATAAAACCTGTAAATAAAATTGTAAAGAGTTTTGTACATAGTTTTGGGACAGGGTTAATTGGGACAATAAAGATAACTACATTTTTATAATTCCCGCCTCATTAATTTATTCCCAATCAAAACACTGCTCTGGCAGGCAAATAGGATTAGATGATCCCTAGAAGTCCTTTTCTGTGCCTATCATTCTGTGATTCTGTGAACTGAGAAAATATGCATAATTCCTTTACTCCTTTTCATTTGAGGAAAAAAAGGAAAGTATTTCTGAGATTGACTTGGAGAGGGCTGGAGACTCAAACACTCTTCCTGAATGAACACTCCAATAAAAACAAACAAACAAAAGGCCAGAAAATGGCAACTTGGGTGTCATGAATATCATCTTCTTTAAATACTTTCATTTTAAGTAAAATTAGGAAGCAACATGGTGGATTTATCCCCCTGTGGCCTCTCCCTGCATTTTTTAGACTAAGATGTGGTCTTTGTTTTATAGAAAAATGTTTCTGTTTCTATTGTGTTTGGATTGCCCTGCTTGAAGAGTCCAACTTATTTCAAGATGCCTTTTAGGAGAGAAGCATGAACATCATTCAGAGTTTGACTACCTTGAGATTGAATAGAGTTGTATTGGAATAATCAATTTCACCAGCTATTTGGCCAACTGTTACTGGAAGAAATTAAAATCTCAATTTAAATTGTTGTCTAGGAAAATATTGAGCACTTCATTTTCAGAATCATTCCTTGGACTGTCAAAGCATCCATAGAAAATAAGAAAGTCAATACATTAATTCATAACACATCTTGTACTGATGTAACTTAATGTCCTTTTTGTGATTGGCAGTCCAGGCTGGGTTCCTCCTGCTGCTGCCACACAAGATACACCTCTGGTGTCACGAGTGTCCAGCCCAGTGGGTGGACACAGGAAACAGTGTATTTCATTCCCATAATGTCCTGCTCCCTATAAATCTATCAGCAATGTCTCACACTTCCTCTTTCTTCCCTCGCTGCTCCCATGGGAGATGCTCCCTATCTGGTAATGGAAGGGGAGTTATCTCAAGGCCTCTTAAGCCTTGCTAGCACTAATGCCAGGAGGAGAAGGGGGAAGGGCAATCTCACATCTGGCCAGCTGAGATTAGCCTAGCATTGGAGGGAGGGAAGAAAGAGCCCTGGCGCTTTTGGGTGTACCCTCAGGTAGGGAGAAGGGAAACGCTGAGAGGCTTCTGGGTATGCTGTAAGGGGACTCTGTATGCTTTGGGATCTCTTTTGTAACTGTGCTTGTAGCTCTCTGTTAAACACTGCTTTTCCATTTGAACTTTCCATCACTTCTTCAATCCATTTGTGTGAGCCTCATTTTTCTGCGCCGGTGGGAGGGGCAAGAGAGGATCTGCCTCAACCTGGGACATTGTGTCTGAGAAATGTAAAACTAGCACTTCAAAACCTTTGTAGCAGGAGCCGCTGATAAACAGCTACTCAGCCCCTGGGACTTTAAATACCAATACAGTAAGGAAGTATATGAGACAGATTAAGAGCCAAATGAAAAGTTCAAATTTTTTTCTAAATGGCAAACTTGCAAAGGTTAATAAGCTGAGAGGTTTTATGCTAGGGTGATGGGAGACTTTCTACCGCCATTTTAGTGATACAAGCTCTACAAATTTTTTTCTCAGGGCAATATAGAAAAAGCTGCAGTCATTTTAGTCATTAATTCAGACAACAAAAACAAGGAATGTAGTCTGTACACCTTATCTGTGTTCATAAGCCATTTACCTGCCTATAAAGACATTTTAAAATTTTCAGGAACTTTAATATACTTGGATGACATAGGAACACATCAGCTAGTGCAGATGCAGAATAATTTACAGGTTCAAAAACCACAGGAAAAATCAGATTGCATTTGACATTGGCTCCCTTCTGAAGGATGTTTGTTTTTAAAGTCTACTTTGTTATCTCCGGTCACTGCCATCTTATTACATTACTGCTTTGGTTTATCTTCTGAATGTGCTTTGTGCTCTGAAGCTTGTTGAAGCAGACCAAATTTCTCATTAAAATCTTCTACTTTCTAGGTACCAACAGAGGTAGTTTTAAAACATTATTAAAAAATATTTCCATATCCTTTACAGTTGATAACTGAGCAATGGGTTTGATACCTGTGCAGAAGTGACCTATAGACAAAAAAATTTAGAAGAGATGCTGCTGATACTGTTTAGACCAAATCTGAGCCTTGTGACTAGCAGAATGGAATAAATAAGCAAGTTGAATTAATGACAGCCTGTGTATCCCAGAATGTGATAAATTATAGTTTGCTGCTGGCAGCAGGAACTATTCAAACAAATATTTCTTCATTACGATGATTTCTCCAGGTTTCTATAGAATCCATGTACAACAGGAAAACTGCCTACAGGGAAGATTATTAGGAAAGTTAGAAAAGGATTTTCATTTTGTGATTTCAATATCTGTAATTATCAACACAACCTATAATTTTCTAAGTGGTTGTGCATATGAGACCTTTATCTTGTACTGTAATTACAGTATATAGAAACAATATGCTTGTTATGGATGACTGCACATCAGTGGCTGGTTAAATATCATGAAAGTTGTTTTGTAATCTATTCATGAATAAATATTTTTAGCTTTTCTTTTAGAAAATTTTACAGATACTAAATAGGAAATATCTGTGTAACAGCAATATTGCTTTAAAGCATATCCTGCTAGGCCCATTACAAGTCCTTACTGATAAGGAGATTTTAAACTTAACCATAGGTGAACCCCATTTTTGTCACTACCTTTTATAATTACATCTCAATAAAAGTCCTTTTGTACTTACTGCATTTTGTTATTACCTGTTTCCCTTATTTATTTTTGGTTGTTTGAAATCAGAGAGGTGCTTGGGCTTGTTTAGCTTGCTTAACATCAGGAAAGCACTACAATTATTGCTCTCATATGAATGTGAACGATCCTAGGACTTTACCTGAATGCCTATCAACACAATATTTTGACTTAGTAAGAAAAACAAGGTTATATTTCAAAGCTTAGTAGGAAAGGCCCAGAAATTTGAAATGAACCTTTGATTTTGATTGTGATCTTGAATTAACAGAAAATTAAGCAAGCAGGCCTCACCTAAAAAGAAGCTACTTACTTGCATCCACTCCTGACCTTCAAATAGTGATGAAATACTACTTTAGAGCTGTGATTGAATGGCTGGTATGCATCTGCCAACACTTTCCCATGATAGGCTTTGCAAATAAACAAGAGAAATGGAAGGCTACTTAAAAAAAGGATCATAGTAGATACCAATGATCAGAGAAGCTTCTCTAGATCAATGTACTTGATTTAATTATCATTTACCCAGATTTGTTTTATCTGTTCAATATATTTGTTATGTTGCAGATAGAATAATATTTTCTATTATTTTAGTTTAACTGCTGTCCTTCATATGGATGGAGGATTTTTCTAAGGGAGGTCATGATCTGTCCCATTTTGTCTTCTCCTGGATACCCTTTACAAATAGTATGAGAAAGGTGTAGGCAGCTAACAGACAGTGGTTTCTTTTCCCCTACCAGCTTCAATGTGGATCTCTTTATCAGCTAGAAGGGCAGACTGGTTCTCTGCTGGACAGCTGTAACCAGGGTGTAAATATCTCAAGTATTTCATGTTGTCTCTGTGGTGGTAAGTGTCCAGAGTAAACTAATGAATCCACTCAGTATTTTTTTCTGAGGAGTGAATCATGAGTAGGTTTATCATTCTTAAATGAAGATTTATTTGCTTGATCTACCGTAATATTCCAAGTTTGTTGCAGACTATGTCTGATACCCTTCCCCACAGTGATTAATGAAATTTTGTCGCAGTGATTAATGTTATGTGACAAAATGGATTGTTGGTGCAAGTGAAATGACAGAATCCAAGTTTATGTTTCCTGAGTGATCTGCAAGAAGATGTAAAACTTGACAAAACAGTAAATGTGGATTATTAGGAACACAGATTTAAAAACCAAACCCAAGAATGTGCTATTGATTTTTGTTTGGTTGGTTTTCTTTCTTTTGTTTGTTTGTTATCAAAAGAAAGATAAGAGAGGAGTGATAGAAAAGCTATGGAAATGTCAAGAGAGAGAGAGAATCAACACCTTGAATTAGTACTTGATGGTCCAGAGTGGGTGGGTGTAGCAGAAGAGAGTTAACTGCAGTTTGATTAGAAGTACCAAGCTGCCAAGGGGAATAGTTGGTGTTTGTACCCAGCTGCCTGGGGATGCCTGGGTATGATTGGTATTTGATCAGAAGCTCCCAGGTGCACAATAAGAGTAACAAACACCACATATCTGTGTGTTCCTCTGTTTATAAATGTATTGAAAGTGTTGACATCCTGAGCTAAACACAAAAGTCCTTCAAACCCCTAGTTTGTCCACTGATGGACCTAAGGAAGGTGAAGATGAGGAAGGCTATTGCTGGGCAGGGGGTATACAACCTCCTGGGCAGGCTGCATGTGTGAGCAATAGGGTGAGGAGTTACACGACATGATTGCAAAATATGGGAGGTGTTTTGTCTGCAAGATCCAGCCTCCTTTGCTGTTATGGCCTGATGTCATAGGATGTGGGACCCTTAAACTGAAGATTACTACTGGCGTGTGTGCTGCTGCACTGCCCATCCAACAAGACAAGGTCTTGTGGGGACACCTGCCCCCACAGGGGACACCTGCTCCCCACTGGGAGACGGTCAGCTCTGTCATTTTGTGATCTTTGGTACTGCCATGTTTCTTATAGAGTGTTTAGGTAAGTTAGTTGTGCTTTGCTTGGGATCGGGCTCTGCTTTTGGGTTGTGGGCACCTTGTGGGGTTGTGCCATGCTTCTGGGTTTCATGCCTTACAGTGCTCTGGTGCAACCTTGTCTGCCTTTATAATAAATAAAGATGTACCTATCGGCACCTGGGGTATGTGTAATTAATTAATTCCTCATCAAAAAGAACTCACTAAAATAGTGGGGTCCTGTCCTGTCCTTGACCCATCTCTTGGTCCCTCAGGTCCTGTCTCTCTCAGTCCATTTCTTGGTCCTGAAAAGGCCTTGTCCTTTACACTGTCCCCCTGCAGTTCTATTTTTAGTTGGCTTGTTAAACTAGGCAAGCATGTGGCTTCTGCATGGGTTCTGTAGTGCATGCCCAACATGCCCAGATGTCTGTCAGAAGTGGTCTGGCCATTCGGAGTTCCATCTGGTCCTCTCCATTTGCCAAGCTGTAGGGTCCTATGTTCCCCTGACAGCAAAGAGCTGGTGGGTGCTGTTGTTAAACAGCAGACATTATTTGAGAAAAAAACAGTACAAAATGTTGTCTTCTAAATGGAGAGAGTCTGACTTGAATGCTGAAGAAAATTTTTTGCAATGGGAACAGTCAGATGTTTAAATAATCTCCTAAGGGAAGTAGTGGATTCCCCTACCTTGGTCTAAGACTCAGCTTGACAGGATGTTGTGCCATCTGATTTAAACACCAGTGTCACCTAGAGAAGTTGGACCAGATGATCCTTGGTGTCCCTTCCAATCTGGCATTCTGTGAATAATCAAGAGAAACAAAATACACCAACACCTCAAAAGGATGGAGAGAGCAGACTCAGGGCCATCCTTAAAACAGTTGTCAGAGCTGTTTATAAAAGCATCAAATGTCTCAACACCACCCACCTATCACAGCTTTACTGTAAAAACCTGCTTTACCAAGAAACCCTTGTTTTGAGTTGAGTTCCAAGAACTGCAAGATGGACATCCTGGTTTTGTAGACCCTTGCTTATGTATGTTCTCTGAAACGAGGCCAGACCCCATGAATGAGCTTGGACCCCATGATGGTACCGAGCATGCATAACAGCAGCTGGATAGTGAAGGCCAATCCTGGGGATGCAGGACGACTGTGTGGGTGCTGTCTTGCTGGACTTGGAAAAGCAATATGCCTAGGCCTTAAGTGACTTCATGGCTTACAAGGACCAAGCAGGCTTTGCATCTAACACGACCACCATCACCATGGAGACAGACATGACAGATGCAGAAGACCACAGCTGGAAGGTACCTGTTTGCTTTCTGCCCACAGCAAGTGGAAAGCACCTTTGTTGTTTTCTTCTAAGGAGGACTATAAAAGGGGTCCCGCATGACTTCATGTTTGAGACGTCCACCCATCCACTCTGTCAAGTGGACTTCTGGAGCGCTGATCTCCTTTTGGAGCACTGATCTCCTTCAAGAGCACCAGTCTCTCTGGTGGTAATTATTTCTGTCTTCTTCCCACCCCTCCACCCCCCACCTTTCTCTTATTCTTTCTCTCTCTCTCTCCCCCCTTACCCTCTCGTGTGTGTAAATTGTGTAAGTGTAACAAAGCTGACATATGTGTTTGACACCATTTGTGTCTTAATTCTAGGACAGATATTCGTACCTCTCACGGATGGAATTTTCCCAGCTCATGACAGCAGCTGATGCCCATAACTGTGTGTGCTACCCCACTCAATAGTCTGGGACAAGGGCAAGGGTCCCATGGCCATGATCTTGCCTCCACAGTGCCCCCTCTCAGCTGGAGCCTTGGAAACAATGCAAGCACAGAAGTGGCACGTAGTGAGCCTTTTCCCAGAGTATTTTCTCAGTTTCAGGCAATTATCAGATCAGAACAATTCAACAAAGTGGAAATAGAGGATTGCTACAGGCTTGTAGCATATTTCTCAGTGGGATGAATGGTCTCAGTCTTATTTAAACTGTTTTGTCTAAAAATTTCTTACTTACTGAGGCATGGACAAGGATCACTTCTGTGACAGGTTTCCAGCAACACATCTCGCCAAGGGACCTTTTGGATTTGACTTATTATTTACTCAAAAGTTGCAAGAGGGTGTTCAATGTCTGTTATAGATTTCAGTATTCTGAAACAGAGGACAGAGATGAAACTTGGATATCTCATGCACTGGGTAAATTGATTGAATTTATATGCTACTACAGAAAAGGGGATGGAGAGAGATGGAGTGGCCAACGGAACCTCCTTGTTTTACAGCTTTGAGAAAATAGCCTTTCAGTTTCTTTGCTTTCATGGTAAAGGTTTGAAAATCAAAATTTATGTCTTGGGTGAAAAGGAGTATTAGCTCTATGAATAATGAAACCAGAACTTTTCATATCTTTTCCTTTTTTAAAATTGTTTTATTTAATTGAAGAATGAACAAAGTGTACTCCTTTCATTACTGTTTATCTTTCAAAAAATCCTTCAATAGCTCATTATTCAACATAGCAAAACCCCAAGGATTCTTTCTGAGGTTATCAAAATTCCTGAAATACATAAAACAGGACAGTGGAATTTGAAAGTTTTGAACTTTTCTACTTCAGCTTCAGTATTTAGAATACACAGAATACATAGAATACATGGAATACATAGAATACATAGAATAAACCAGGTTGGAAGAGACCTTCAAGATCATCGTGTCCAACCCATCAACCAATCCAACACCACCTAATCAACTAACCCATGGCACCAAGCACCCCACCAAGTCTCCTCCTGAACACCTCCAATGATGGTGACTCCACCACCTCCCCAGGCAGCCCATTCCAATGGGCAATCACTCTCTCTGTATAGAACTTCTTCCTAACATCCAACCTAAACCTCCCCTGTGGTTTTATCTGCTGGCCGGTGCTGTTCTTGCCACAGTTTAATGAGGCTGTAAACTGTGTGGAAGGAAAAGGCAGGACAACCAACATTCAGAATATTGAAAGGGTTGAGGTAATAGAATAGAATAGACTAAACCAGGTTGGAAGAGACCTTCAAGATCATCATATCCAACCTATCATCCAACACCACCTAATCAACTAAATCATGGAACCAAGAACCCTATCAAGTCTCCTCCTGAACACCTCTAGTGATGGTGACTCCACCACTTCCTCGGCCAGCCCATTCCAATGGGCAATCATTCTCTCTGTGTAAAACTTCCTCCTAACCTCCAGCCTATACCTCCCCTGGCACAGCCTGAGACTGTGTCCTCTTGTTCTGGTACTGGTTGCCTGGGAGAAGAGACCAACCTCTGCCTGTCTACAACCTCCCTTAAGGTATTTGTAGAGAGCAATAAGGTCACCCCTGAGTCTCCTCTTCTCCAGGCTAAGCAACCCCAGCTCCCTCAGTCTCTCCTCATAGGGCTTGTGTTCCAAGCCCCTCATCAACTTTGTTGCCCTTCTCTGGACACGCTCCAGCAAGTCAACATCCTTCCTTGCTTCCTTGCTTGAGCAAGACATTTTGCCTTTGTGTATTTCTGCATGAAGTTATTGTCAAGGTTTGTATTGTATATATGTTCATTTTGAAGTAGGAATTTGAAAAAAAAGACTCTGTCATCAAAGGTGAGCAGAGACCTAACTCTGGAATACTTTCTATATCTTTTTCTCCTCAACACTATTTATATTTATATTGTTTTATGTTTAATTATTTGCTTAAAACATAGCAGCTAAAAGAGGAAACATTAATGAATTGCCTGATAAACAGGACTTTCTTCTCCTATTCAGGTTGTCTGCCATTAAGTTACTTTGGTGTCAGTTCAGTTCTCCAGTTTCCAGAGAATACTCAGGGTCGTGGACTTGAGAATGGTGTCTCTTGCTTCATAAGAAGCAGCAAGGGTGATGTTAGTATTCTTGTTCTAGGATAGTTTTTGCTCAAGACCAATCCCCAACAGAGGTGCTCATTTTTCCATCTCTTTCTTGGCTCTAATGACATGAATAAAACAAACAAAAAAAGTGTCTGACCTTTGTGTCACCTTCTTCTGCTGGGCTTTAGCACTTTGATTTCCTTTGGGTTTGATTTCATCTGCAGATCCATGAGTTTTTTCACATGTGCAGCTTTTCTGTTCTACTTTGACAGGTTTGTTAGCCTCAAGCTGTTCTCTCTCATACTGTACCTCACACTAGCTTCTGAGTAGTTTCTTCTTTTCCCTGAGTTAATTGAGCCTCTACTTATGAAAAGCTTCCTGGTCAGCACTTTCCTTCAACTCAAACTCTCCTGCTGATCAGCAAAACTGGAAAATATTAAGATTTCCAGCTTAGACTCTTGATTCAGAGTAATCATAGTTCATCTTCCATTTCTTTCAAGTGTTTTTTGTTGGGTTATTGGGGTTGTTTGTTTTTCAGTTTTATAGCAGATTTCACTTACATGGTGAGGTATTGACAAGAGTAAAGAAAGAGAGAGAAGGAAGGGAAGCATTTTTTTGGATTTTCTTTTTTTTTCACTTCTGGGTAAATATCTGGAAAGGCTTCACCAGAGCAACTGTTTATTTAAACTTCAGCTCCCTTCAGGTAGTTGTAGACAGCAATAAGGTCTCCCCTGAGCCTCCTCTTCTCCAGGCTAAACAATCCCAGCTCTCTCAGCCTCTCCTCATAAGGCTTGTGCTCGAGACCTCTCACCAGCTTCATTGCCCTTCTCTGGACACGTTCAAGTGTCTCAATGTCCTTCTTAAATTGAGGGCCCCAGAACTGGACACAGTACTCAAGGTGTGGCCTAACCAGTGCTGAGTTCAGGGGCACAATTACTTCCCTGCTTCTGCTGGCCACACTATTCTTGATGCAGGCCAGGATGCCGTTTGCCTTCTTGTTTATGTTTATTAACCTTTTCCAGGATGTTTTATCTTAGGGTAATTATAGTATGGCCTGGAGAAATAACTTCAATCAAATTGTTGGTATCTGGTTCACATTTCTTTGAACAGAGCATTGATTGTCACCTTTTAGACTGCATTCCTGCTACCTACAATACCTAGAATACCCTGTAATCTAATGAAAGTGAATGATGTGGTTACGCTGATATGGAATTTAAACCTGAATACAAAAACCTCTTTCTATAACTAAATTGCATTCTTTTTGATTTCCTGTTTTGTACATTCTTTAACTAGTCATTTTTGTACACTATTTAACTAGTCATTTCTATTTTGTATTAAAGGTCAAGTACATTTCAAATAACTGAGCTCTTATTTGTTTGAAGTAGTCTTTCATTCAGTGCAAACACAATAGAACAACACAGTATCAAGCACTGCAAGCCACTGGCAATTTTTTATGCTTTACATTCACTTTTTTATCAAGTGAATACCAAAATTTCTCTCAACTTTAATATAAATTAGAATGCCAGATTTGATACTTGACTACAGAAGCAGGCTTCAAGTCATGAGAGAAATACATCTAGAAAATACAGCTCTTAAGGAAGTAAGGAAAAATTATGATGTCCACCATAGTATCTACCTGACTTAAAAATAAAGAAATCCTTAGAATTGTGAGAAAAATACTAGGATTTTATTTTTTTAATTTGTCACACCACCCCTCATCAGGCCTGTGAGAGACTGTCTTCAATATGATAATTTTGGCTTTGTTCTTAAGGGTGTAATTTGCAGTGGACAGGACCTTAGGGAACCTGTAGGAAATGATACATTCATTGTAGGATTTTGACTGGGCTCTGTCATTGTATTTACCACTACTATTTTGAGTATCTAAGCACTTCAAGAGAAAACTGATCTTTAGAAAACGGCCCAAAAGAACATTTTGACAACTCTCTAGGTACAAATTATACAGTATTGAACATATTGCCCTTATAGGACTTACACATTATTTTTGTGTAATATCACACAGATTTTCAGGTAGAAAATTTCCCACTGAATGACAGGGCAGTAATTTGCATTAAAGGGCTTCTTTTGTCTGCTCTGATTAACAATAACACTTCTTCAGTTAAAAGTGTGGCTTACTGTGACAGTTGCATGTGATGAGCAATCTTGCTCATACATGCATTTTAAATAGCAGTTTAGATAGGATTGTTCATGAGGTGATTCATATCTCTTTTGAAAACAGGTTTCTTTGCTAGCCATGTCAGTCCTAACATCCTTATCTCTGCCTAGCAGAGAAGGAAAAGCAAATGATTTGTTCATATCAACTGTGCCTCAAGATCTGAGGAGAGAATAGAAAACAAAATTTAAACCTCTGCTTTGGGTGACTTGGTTTCTTGTGATCCCAGTACGAAAAGCACTCAGATTCTATGAAAGATGATTTTTAACTCTTTTTATTATATCACAAGCCCTATGAGGAAAGACTGAGGGAGCTGGGGTTGCTTAGCCTGGAGAAAAGGAGACTCAGGGGTGACCTTATCACTCTCTACAACTACCTGAAGGGAGGTTGTAGACAGACGGATGATGGTCTCTTCTCCCAGGCAGCCACTACTAGAACAAGAGGACACAGTCTCAGGCTGCACCAGGGGAGAAGTTCTATACAGAGAGAGTGATTGCCCATTGGAATGGGCTGCCTGGGGAGGTGGTGGAGTCGCCATCATTGGAGGTTTTCAGGAGGAGACTTGATGGGGTGCTTGGTGCCATGGTTTAGTTGTTTAGGTGGTGTTGGATTGGTTGATGGGTTGGACGCGATGATCTTGAAGGTCTCTTCCAACCTGGTTTATTCTATCTTCTATCTTCTATTATATTAGAGTTAACAAAAAAGTAGTGTAGAAATTCTAGATCCCTTTAGATGCTCCTTCAGGAGCCTCTGGTCAGGGCACAGCATGCTGTGCAGACTCCATCCTTGGAAAGTCCTTCCTGGTTTGATTCTACAAGCTCTTAACAGTATTGTCCTGAAAACAAACTATAGATATTCTTCATCTCTAGGATTCAACAAGAGATTGTTCCCATGGGAACTTGTTGCAGCTCTCAATGGAGGCAAGGACAGGTAAGGTAGTTTACTTGCTGGTAGCCAGTAGGAGCTGCCTGCAGACTCCTTTGTTACAATCAACTGACAGTGTTTGTCTTGTGCCCAAGGATATATGCAGCACAATGCAGCCTGAAGGCCAAGCTATTGTGTCAGTGCAGCACAGCAGCACATGGTCTTGTGCTTGATCAGGTTAACGGTACTATGAAACACTAACTTCTCAGTTTGCAACAGTTTCACAGTCAGGATTGCTACACTCCTTTGGTCTTGGACTCGAATTCTCCTGCATGGTGTTCTCTGCTTAATGTAAACAGTGTGAAAAGCCTAGGAAATATTACTGAATGGAAAATTTGTCAGTTTAGGAGGTGTCTCTGAATTATAATAGACAAGTGCATCTAAAAACTACTTGTCCTGCTCTCCTGATTTTGGCAAAGATAGATTTATTTTGCTTCCCAGTAGCTGGTACAGTGCTGTGTTTAGGATTTAGTACGAGAACAATGTTGATGACACACTGATGTTGATAACACACTTAGCTGTTGCTAAGTTCCACTTGTCCTAAGTCAAAGACTTTTTAATTTCCCATGCACTGCCCGTGAGGAGGTGCACAGGACACTGGGGTTATTCCATACCACAGGATGTCATGACCAATGCATAAACTGGGGTAGTTGGCTGAAGGGGTAGATCACTTCTTGGGAACTGGCTGGGCATTGGTCAGGAAGTGGTGAGCGATTGCTTTGTGTGTCACTTGTCCTTTTCTCAGGTTCTATTTCTCTCTTGTTTTGTTATGCTCCTTTTCAGGATTTTAATTTAATGGGGTTTTGTTTGTTTGTTTTGTTGCTGTCATTGTTGATGATTTTTTAGCTATTAGACTGTTCTTCTCTCAACCCACAAGGTTGAGATATTCTTCTCCCCAAACCATGGGGGTAGGGTGAGGAGGAGTGAGCAAGCAAGTGGCTGCACAATGATTAGTTGCTGGGTGGAATTAAACTGTGACATCTGACTAGTCTTACACTACAGCAGCTACTACTGTCAAAATCCTCTCTTTTTTTTTTTTTTTAATTTTCCCCAGAGTATAGTTGCAGGAAAGCAATGATCAATCAGACTCAATTTTCTCTCAAGTCATTTCTCATTTGTCACTGCTGTTAAAAACACCTGAGAACAATCAGTGTGAAATTTGTTTTTTATATCAGATTTGTCCATCTTTGATTTTACAGCTTGTCCTCCTCTACTAATTACTATGCAAATTGAGAGAGTTTGACATGCTGTGTTCTTGCACCAGCAGGGGACCACATCTCAGGCAGATTCAGTTTTCCTTTAGTCATGTGTTTTCACTGCAAGGAGAGAAACCAATTCTGTCTGAAACCGCAGGAACATGACAATCTTTTGGACACCTTCTGTTTTAGGGACCTCAATATTTAGGGGTAGTTTTGTTAGAAGGACTCCACCATATCATATCTGCAGTGGGCACTAGTGTCCTCCCTACTCTAGTCATGAGGTCTGTGGTGACAGGTTGGACTCGATGATCTTTGAGGTCTCTTCCAACCTTAGTGATACTGAATACTGAATATTTCACCAAAGGCAGAAGCTTCTTTTTGCAAGGAAGGTGAGCAGGGATGTACTCCAACAGGCCGCATTCTTTGTGGATTTCTCCTGGCTGGTGTTTCAAGATAGCTAAGCATAGCTTTGTCCCTGTTCATGCAGCCTAAAAGAAGGTATCAAATACAGGATTAAAAATGCCTACACAGTCCTTTTAATGTAAGAGATATTTCTATCCTAGCAAGCTAAGCTGTTTGCTTTATGTAAGGTTTGTTAAGTCAAAGTTTAAGACAGTATGGTAATTCAATATAATAAACTTTCTACAGAAATATTCATATGTAAATAGAAGGCATTCATTCATTTCAGATGCCTGTGTGTCTCTGTGGCCCAAGTGCTGTGACATGCCTTGCAGTGTGCAGCAGCCTGCTCAGGCACTGTTTCAAAACAAAAAAAAAGAAGGAAAGAAATCTAAGCAAGGAAATAATTGCAAACATTTGTCCTCTGATTGGTAGAGCTGTTTGTGGCTTGCTACTGACCAGAGAATGGTCACAACTGTACATAGCAATTCCTCTGAAATCTGTCCCAGTGTGATGCTCATCTTTTAAGAATGCCTCTGGGTCTTCTCTAGGTGCATGGGCTAGGTTGTGAGTAATGAATAAAGTCAGAAACACAAAGTTCCTCAGTAGTCCATCATGCCAGTTTAATGTCTTTTAAGAGTTGTTCTCTCTTGTGTTAATGATTAAACAGAGAAGTCATTAGCCAATTCAGAAATAATTGAGAAGTGTTTCCGTAGATTAGGCCCATATGGATTGTCTCAGAGGAAAAGTTGATAAGCTATGAAAGCATTTGGTGTGTGGAAATTCACACTCTTAACCTCAAGAGATAAAGAGTCATCTAGTGTGTTACTGCTTGATTATTGCAGCATGTCCAGAATTGAGTCCTGATGCACTGATCTGATCATTTAAAGTTTCACTCTTCTGTGTCTAAATATTTTCTTAGCAGCTCACATTTTGTATAGCTTTATTGAGAATTAACAAACATTAACTTTTGTCTTTAGTATCGTTTATTTGGCTACATTAGGAACAACAACAACAAAAAACCCCAAGCCAACCTATCAAAACAAAGCAAAAAAACCCCAAACAACTAAACCGACATCTTGCAGGTTCCCAAGTGTGTTCTGTTTTGGTCTCTTTCTTACTTGTTTGTTTATGTAGGTTGAAGGCACTTCAGAAAGTCTCTGGATTATTAGAATAATAAGTGTGAACTGCTGTGATTGATGTTTCCTTAACTTGTAATGACGACACCAGGCCACTTCTTATATTTCAGTCGAGTATCTTCTATTGTAGCTGTTAAGTCATTCGCATTTCTGAATTTATTACCATTTTTAAAATCACAGAATAGTTTCATAGTTTAGATGTGGTATTTTATGGTATAGTAATTAATGCTAACACATGTTCATCTCCAATGTTCAATTTAGAATCATAGAATAGAATCATAGAATCAATAAGGTTGGAAAAGACCTCAAAGATCATAAAGTCCAACCTGTCACCCAACACCTCATGACTACTAGACCATCCAATTGCCTCTTGAACATCTCCAGGGATGGGGACTCCACCACCTCCCTCAGCAGCCCATTCCAATGGCTAACAACTCTCTCAGTGAAGAATTTTCTCCTCACCGCAAATCTAAACTTCCCCTAGTGCAGCTTGAGACTGTGTTCTCTTGTTCTGGTGCTGGTTGCCTGGGAGAAGAGACCAAGCCCCTCCTGGCTACAACCACCCTTCAGGTAGTTGTAGAGAGCAATAAGATCTCCCCTGAGCCTCCTCTTCTCCAGGCTAAACAATCCCAGCTCCCTCAGCCTCTCCTCATAGGGCTTGTGCTCGAGGCCTCTCCCTTGCCTTGTTGCCCTTCTCTGGACAAGAGTCTCAATGTCCTTCTTAAACTGAGGGGCCCAGAACTGGACACAGGACTCAAGGTGTGGCTTAACCAGTGCTGAGTACAGGGGCACAATGACTTCCCTGCTCCTGCTGGCCACACTATTCTTGATGTAGGCCAGGAGGCCATTGGCCTTCTTGGCCACCTGGGCACACTGCTGGCTCATGTTCAGCCAGCTGTCAATCAGTACCCCCAGGGTCCCTTTCTGTTTGGCAGCTCTCCAACCACTTCAAACCCAGCCTGTAGCACTGCATGGGGTTGGTGTAACCAAAGTGCAGAACATGGCACTTGGACTTTTTGAATGCCATCATGCTGGACTCTGCCCACCTGTCCAGCTGGTCAAGATAATAATAGTAATAATTCTACCCTGCTCCCAACTTGGTGTCTCCCAACTGCAAATTTACTGATGACTGACTCAACCCCCTCATCAAGATCATCAATAAAGATATTGTCTAGGCCAACACAAATTTGTTCTCAATAGTATCGTTCTCCAATGGCACAGCTCTGGTAGTGCTTAACAGCATTATACAAGTGAAAAAGTGTCAGTGATGTGACGAGTCCACTGGTGTTTGGACATTATTACTTAATTTTGATGGAAATACTTCAGAGGTCAAGATTGCTATCTTAAGAGCTGCTGGCAGTTCTACAAGAATGCTGTGGCAGACATCTCAGTGAGATTATTGGACTGAATTTATGAGCTTGAGGACAACATCTTTTTATGTGCCATTTAAGGAGAGCCCATATCAATGTCACGTAGTTGACTTATAGCCAGCAGTACTTTCACCCAAACAGTTTAGGGCTGTTTAAGGGAAGGTTTTGTTTTTTTCTTTTTCCTTTTCCTAACTGGGATATTGAGAAATATTTTAAAAGATATTTTTAGTTCTACTGAAAATTTATGCAGTGAAATTAATTAATTGCTAGAGAAGCTGGATTGCTTTATTTTGTATTCAAATTTGTGGTTACATGTGCAAAAATATGGCAACATAACAATGGAATCTCTTAAAACTTTGAAAAGAAATTACAGCCAGCTCAAACAGAACAGCAACAATCACAACAGCACTGTAGAAATTAAAAGCATATTGTTACTTATGACATAAGTGTAGAACATCATTGGAAACTTTAATTTTTCTTCTTCCAAAACAAATGACAAATAAGATGGTTGATCACCCATTTTTCATACAGTATAGCAGAAATAGGGCAGCCATGTGTTTAGAAGCCTCTCATAGTACGACATGCACTTAAAATCACATAATTATACTATTACAAGCTTTGAAGTCATGGGAACAAGATTGCTGTTAATAACAGAAATAATGAAGATTACAAGAATGTAGCATTTTAATTTTTTTCTCTTAAGAGTGATATCTTTTCTGTCTTGTATGAACCCCAATCTTTGCAAAGACACGTTATCACCTAGAGGGAAAGACAGTTCTTAATGGGAATGTTATTTTCTTTACAGAAAGCATTGAGACTATGCAAGGTAGTGGCTGCAGCTGTCTTCATGTCTATGCAGAGTATTTCTAGCCTGCATAGACTTCCTGTGTCTGTGTGGCAACTTCCTGTGTTCCATTTTGGCAACTTTAAAAGCCTTTGCAGAGATCATCTTCTCAAGGCTGTGGAAGAGTTTAGACTATAAGACTTTGAAGTGAAAATATAATAATAATAATAAACCAGGTTGGAAGAAACCTTCAAGATCATGGTGTCCAACCCTTCAACCAATCCAACCCACCTAAACAACTAAACCATGGCACCAAGCACCCCGTCAAGTCTCCTCCTGAACACCTCCAATGATGGTGACTCCACCACCTCCCCGGGCAGCCCATTCCAATGGGTAATCACTCTCTCTGTGTAAAACTTCCTCCTAACCTCCAGCTTAAACCTCCCCTGGCACAGCCTGAGACTGTGTCCTCTTGTTCTGGTACTGGCTGCCTGGGAGAAGAGATTTTAGGGTATCATTTTAGCAGATCTCATAGCTACACAGAACTGTTGAGTGTGTGACTCGCTGAAGTAGTCTCTTAAAGCAGTAAAATCATAAAAAACAAACACATCAAACTAAATTTGAGGAAATCAATTTTCCCTTTTCAGTTAGTGGTATATATAACATGAAAGAAAGTATGAAATAAACAATAAAGTGAGATCAATAATAGGAATTTCAATTTTTCTAAATGCAGAATCCTGCCATCTGGCAATGATAAGTTTCTTCTCTGACTTAGTGAAAATCCGTCAGTCTTGAGAGAGGCTGGCCCAGTATAGACTTGCACTATAATACATGATAGTGTGAGAATACATACTACCAACCTCCAGTGAAACTGATTTCTGAGCTCTTAAACCATTCCTGTTCACAATTTGTAATACCATCTTGTCTCCCTTGCAAGTTAATGCTGTCCTTCACTGTAACCAGGACAGTCTCTTCTGTGGTAACAAACCAAATACATAATTTATACCTCTCAATTTCACATGCAGCTGTATGCTGACAAAAGTGCTGAAATCCACTCCTTGTTTATAAAACTTGACTTTTTTGTGAGTTTTCTCAGAGCATGTCTCTTTGCATTTCATCAGTTCTGCCCATGCTGTACTGAGACAGAGAGAAGAGGCTAAATTAATTATAAGAAGTATTTCCGTGATTTATGCATTATGCAAACATATTTGCTACAGTCACTGACAGATGTGCTGTGCTGTGGCAACACTGTCTGCAATTTTCTGTTGTTATTTTATATACATTTATCACTGATACTAATAAAAAGCTCCCTATTTTGCATATAGCCAGCAAAAATTTGTATTTTATTTGCAAGAATGTGCCATCTGACTAGATTAAAAAAAAACAAGCAACAAAATAACATACATTCTTGAATTAAGAAAAAGACCTTGGGTATGGAATTTTTTTCCTTTTTTTTTATATATAGAACTACTATATTTTGGTGGGAGAGAAACAGCAGAATAATAAAGTGCCATGGGTTTAGCCAACTGAAGCTGATGAATAGAATAGAATAGAATAGAATAGAATAGACCAGGTTGGAAGAGACCTTCAAGATCATCGCGTCCAACCTATCAACCAATCCAACCCATCTAATCAACTAACCCATGACACCAAGCACCTCATCAAGTCTCCTCCTGAACACCTCCAATGATGGTGACTCCACCAACTCCCCGGGCAGCCCATTCCAATGGGCAATCACTCTCTCTGTATAGAACTTTTTTCTAACATCCAGCCTAAACCTCCCCTGGCGCAGCCTGAGACTGTGTCCTCTTGTTCTGGTACTGGCTGCCTGGGAGAAGAGACCAACATCTGCCTGTCTACAACCTCAGCACAAAACCACAAGAAAACATAAAATTTTATTAGCTGTAGAACAAGCAGAGATTCAAGGGGGAAAAAAATCTTCCTTGGACATTTCCCAAAATATAAAATTCTCTGAATGTTTGAAAATAATAATAAAAGTATAATGGCACAAACAGCTCAGGCTCTGCTAACAGATTAATATAATTCTGTGCAAAGGGGGTCATGCTTTTATCAATTACAGTTTAATGTTTTGAAAAATGGTCCAAAAAATATACCACTTCGATGGCCTTAGCAGGTCTCTTTTAGTTACTGTTACAGGAAAATTCTCTGAAGAACAATAGCCTGAAGATATAAACCAAATGTGATTACTAAAAGGTTGCTTATGAATAATGGCAAATTACATGGACAAAAAAATAAATAAATCAATATAATAGCTTGATACTTTAATATCAATAGAGACTACTACTGATGATATTCCAGGTGGTGATTCTGTGATACTGTGATAGCTAAGATAATTACTACTAATTACAATGCTTTGCTATTTTTTTTTCTTCCACAGATAGCACAGAAGAAAACACTTTTTTTTTTTTCAGTCCCATAGGTATTGTTAAAGTTGCTTAGTTTTGCTTTTGCTACTTTTATTTATTTCACTTTAATATCATATCTGGACAGGTATAGTTTTATCTTTCTTTGCCAAAGATATTTTCAAGGCTTATCGGTTAAATGATTGTTCAATATCAAGCTCCAATGCTCACAGTATAAGATATTTTAAATCTTGGATACATTTTAGCATCCTCATGTTCTCCTAGATAATTTTCTAATTTCCATGGAAAGTTTTAATTAAATAATGGTTGGGGAAAAAGACAAACAAACAAAATATCTAGGGAAGGTAAACTGTATATCTAATAATTATATCTAGTCCCAAGTCTATAGGAAGAATGAACAGTAGTGCTTCAAGGAGTAAACAGCTTCATTTCTCTCTGCGAGATCCCAGTCAGTACTGGACATTTGAGTAAACAGTGAAAGCTTCCTCGTTGAATAAAAAGGGAGAGAATTAAACATCTGCATGGCTAACATGGGAAAGAAAGGAAAAACTATTTAAATAGACTATTGAAAATTAAATCATTCTGCTTACATGTAGTCCGTTCTGAGCAAAATATTCTTGCCACATCATAGGGTTGTATCTTCTTTTTTTGTGCTGTTTGGAAAAACAAAGTAGACTCTGATGACCTCATCAAAATTTGTGGTTTGATTGTCTGTAAAGCAGGCATAAAAGCAACTGTATAGAGATATGCAACTTGATCTGTCATATCTGTGTTGCATGCTGGTGGGATTCTGGTCTTGAAACCAAGCACAGATGGAGACTTGATAGGGTGCTTGGTGCCATGGTTTAGTTGATTAGGTGGGTTGGATTAGTTCATAGGTTGGACACTATGATCTTGAAGGTCTCTTCCAACCTGGTTCATTCTATTCTATTCTATCACAGCTTCATGTAACCTGTAGCTCGACTGGGTTTTTTAAGTCTGTACTGTGCTTCATGATGTTGTAGCCAAATTGCTATTGATATTTAAAGCAGACTTTGCAATCTGTTTTATACTAATTGCAGTCACTGCTATGACCTCAGAATTGATGTTCCCTCATTTACAATCTATATCTTTGGTCAGCACTCAATTAACTTTTTCTTCTGCTAGGCTTTTTTGGTTTTCTTTTACATATCAAATGAATTATGCTTTCTCTTACACGGAATAGTTTTTCCTACTTGTTTTCCCTGTTTCTGTGTCATCTATTCCATGTTACAGAACATTGCCAGACCCTTACTGTTTTAAAGATATCAAGGATCCTTGTTTCCATTACCAATTCACAGTACTTAAGAAGATGTTAGAGATTATATTTTGAAACATCGCTAGAATATCTTCACCTCTTAAAGAGTTTGCTGTCTTTCACTCACTTTTTCCCCCTCTTTGCAGCTGAGCCAATAATTATTGGATCTGGATGAGAACTAGAGGCATGGAGAAATGATTTACAGAGAAAAATGTACTACATATATTTTCAGATAACAAAGCAAGAAGGAAATGAACAGGATCTATCAAAAGAGTAGAAGCATGCAAAAGTTGCTTTGCCCTCTTTAAAAACATGGGAGAACTGTTACATAAGGAAAGGAAGATGTCAGTGCATTTAATTAAGTTTATTGTATTCGGCTGCTCCTGTACTAGCTGTTGCATAAACCCTCAGGAAGGGGCAAGATTAAAAACCAAAGAATCATAATCCTTTGTGACAAGTCTGTAATACTACACAATTTCTTGAATAGGGATGAAAATTTTTGCTTCTCAAGTAATGCTTATTTTTTTTCCCAGCATGAGTTTACTGTGACATTGAAATGCACACTTGATTTTCATATCTGTGGCTTCTTCACTGCTGCTTCTAGGTTGCTTAATGTGCTGTGTTCGAACTTTAACAGGATGTCTTGTATAGTTGATATAAAATGAATGGTGTACCTTGACCAGCCCTCCCCCCCACTTTTGTTTTTTCTGAAGTAATGGAAGTGCAATCAGAAGTAGAACAAGGTCAGCCCATTAAAATAAATAGCTAATTAAAGGCTCCAGAGCTTTAAAATACATACATCTGAATTACAATGTAGATTTTGACTTTTTACTAAGATCTGGCTTAGAAAACTATCTATTATAATACTATGAGATTAGTATGTCAGAGGCAGAGAAGAATAAAAGATATGAGCATACAAAATTACAGCCTTGTAATTTATAGGTGATTTAATGCTGTTATATTTCAAGTTTTCAGAAAAGTTTAAAAAATGTTTCAGCATGCCAAAAAAAGATTGTGCAGATATAATTTTCTTTAATGGAGACCTTGAGGGCTTGAAAGTGTATTCTCTTGTCCTCAACATGAACAATACAACATTTATTTAAAAATATGATACCATAAAAGAATTCTGCCTGATATTCAGAGAATACTCAATTTATGCACATATGCCTACATCTCTGTGCACAGGCACACAAAGTCTGCTGACCTTTGATTTCCATATATTGTGTTCAGCACAGATGATTTTCAATACATGGAGTAATTTGTAAAATTACTAATAGTCTGATATTTATGGATAAGTAAACACAAAAGTCTTTTTGGATACATATCCTGTGGCTAACATCAGCTGTGCAGCTAAGTAATCCAACTAAGGGATTACTGAGCAATAGAAAGGAGACATGAAAAAGGAGTGTTATGTTATCTGTTGTTCATACTTTGTCAGGCAGTTTCGTGACTAAGCAATCTAACCTATCTACCAAATAGATAACAGGAAAATCTGACCTATCTCACTTCATTCCCAGGCAACCAGCATCAGAACAAGAGGACACAGTCTCAAGCTGTGCCAGGGGAGGTTTAGGCTGGAGGTTAGGAAGAAGTTCTACACAGAGTGATTGCCCATTGGAATGGGCTGCCTGAGGAGGTGGTGGAGTCACCATCACTGGAGGTGTTCAGGAGAATTGATAGGGTGCTTGGTGCCATGGTTTAGTTGATTAGGTGTTGGATGATGGGTTGGACACGATCTTGAAGGTCTCTTCCAACCTGGTCTGGTCTATTCTATTCTATTCTATTCTATTCTATTCTATTCTATTCTAAATCGAGATTTGATTTATAGAAACTCACATAGCAAATAGTTTTAATGTTAGACCAAAGTCCTTGGAAAATTCTGTACTTGGGTTTAGGGTAATATCTTTTCCCTTCTCACCAAGATAATGAAACTTCATACTGCACCCAAGTAAATATTAAGCTAAGCAAATGCTAAGCAAATATCTAAGCAAACATTAATAACTTTTGCTAACAAGTTGAAATATTGTTTATACTCATGATTTGTATTATTACAACCTGTTTCTGTTGTTACATGACTTTGTGCTCAGTAAGTTTGGAATGGCCTGAATACACAAGGATAATCTCTCTCTAAGCTATTTGTGAACCATAAAGTGACTTGTGTAGTATTTGTCACTTGTTTTCATGTTTTTTGTTTGTTTTTAAGCAAAGCACATTGTTTCAGACAGTAAAGCTCTAGGCAATGCTAATAAAACATAATATGAGGGATTTTGGAAAAAAATAATTAATAAGATGAAAGAAAATAAGTCTATTTTAATCTTTTCTTCAAAAAGTCCTTATAATGTTCCAGTTGCTGTGTAGCTGTAAAGACTCCAATTTAATTTTTGTCATTGTTGTTGTTAATTCACATTATGTCAGATATTGTTACTGATGATTTTGAAGCATTTCAATTAAACATCAAGTTGGAAATTTAAAAATATTCCTTTATTTGCAGGATGGATACACATATGTTAATCTTTACAGATTAATTACACACCTACCTCTTCCTCTTTGTAAGTATTTTCTTCTGTGATGAACACAAGTATCCCTAGCAACTATAATATATTGGTTAAAAGTGGATTTAATAAAATCAAAGAACAGGTTGGGACCTTAAAGATCATCTTATTCCAACCCTCCTGCCATGGGCTAGGACACCTTCCACTAGAGGAGGTTGCTCAAAGTTCCAGAGACCTCAAAATTAGTGTGTAAGTGGTAAATATGGGTAGATTTCTAGACTGTTGTCCACTTGAGTAATAAATGTTCTAATGAAATGCTTCTCAGGAATCAGATATTAATGAGAGTATCTTTTCTAAATATTTGGCTGTTATGAAAGAAGCATCACTTGGCAAATTATGCAAGCACTGTGGAATCTGTTTATTATCTTCCTTTTAGAAAATAATGCTGATTTAATCATGAAGAGTCCTATGAATGGAAATTATTGTGCTCACAAAGATGGAAATGAATTTATCTGCACAAAAATAACTTCCAAACTGAGAGGGGAAGGCAGATGACAGGCAGAAGGGGTGGGATAGTAGAGAGGAGAGAGATTTATGAGAGGCAAATCAAGCAAGAAAATAACAACAAAAAAAAATAATTAGGAAACAGAGAGTCTGTTTAAAGTCTGCTGCAACTCCTAAAACCACTGAGCTAACAGAAAAGGAGCCTGAAAGCAAATAGCTAGTGTAGGAAAACAACTTGTATTTCATTCAACAGTTTCTTGCTGCCAGTGACAGAACATGTCCATGATTTTTGGAAGCCTTATTGGTAAGAAAAGTCAAATCAGCACAGAAAGAATGAGATTTAGAGCCAGACCATTTTTTATGGCTCTCAGAAAGCCCTGGTGAAGTTTGAAGATGGGAGAAGATCTAGTTCTGTCATGTCTTGTGTAAGACCTGAATTGTGGTGATGATGCCTTCTGCAGTGCTTCCTGCTGTTTTCTTCAATTTCTTCAGATTATTAATACAGGCCATATGTGAATATTATTAAAAAGCAGATTAATATTAAAGGTACTTCTTACAATGAGAGGGAAAGGTTTGTCATTTTCCATAAAGAAGAGCTTTGATTTCAGCAGTCTATTAGCTGATAATATTCTTGGATAATTTATATTGAGTGAAAAACACTCAAGTAGGGAAAAAGCAAAGGGACTTTTCATCTATCTCTATCTGAAGAAAGGGGAAAGAGAGAAAAGAAAGATAAGAGGGTATATTCTCATAATCTGTTGTTTAACACACAAAATATTTCACTACCAATGGGAAGTAAAAAATAAGAGCTTTTGCCCATGGGCTTAGATTGCTGGCTTAGTGGAAATGCTTTATTACTCTAAATTTAAGAAGTTTTCAATATTTATTCATACAGAAGTAAATTGTGAAGGTCGTGCCTACTGGGTGCAGGGAAAACCTTTAGTATTTTTCTTCATTCATTATGCACATTTGATATATTTGGGTATTTTAAAAGTTTACAGAACTTTGAACTTTTAGATTTTTTAGACATTTTTAAATATATTTTCAAGCTATTTTCTTCATTCATCTTATTTGCACAGGAACCTGAATTGACTAAATAGTGTTAAATATTGGCCCTTTTCTCCCAAATTTGCTGGGTATTTTTGCTATATTGGACTCCATTGGGTGTCATGGTTTTTTTCTTCTCCCCCACTAGAGGGAAGTGTCAACTAGTACTTAGCTGGTTCTACTTCTAGAAATACTTGCCCTTACTATAATCACCTATAAATTTCCTTCTGGATAATCTAAGTAGTTGGGGGGTTTAAAGGTTCTTACTGTAAAACATTACCCACCACCTTTGAAAAAAAAAAAAAGTATATGTCTCTTTCCAACACCTTTCACAGAACTTCACAACTTGCTGTATTTTTATCAAACATGTTTAAACCTACCTGGACATAAATTTTCCTACCTTTTCCATCCACAAGCTGAAGAATCATGGAAGCTTTCTTACAAAAACATGATGCATAAGTTCATGGTGAAATGATATGGATCGAGATCCTTAGCTTTTCTTTAGTAAGGGTGTTTTACTCATCTCAAAGAATGATATGTTCCCCTTGTTTCTAGATGCTAAATTTTGGACTGCATTTAAATGTCAGCAGTCCCCATTATGATGTATGTTTCTTTGTAGAAATCTTCTGTCCTTGAAATCAGTGTCATTACATAAGTGATATCAAGAATAAAGATTTGCATCGAAAGGTAACTATTTAAATGTGGTTGCACAATGCAGCTCCAGGATTGATTCTATACTTCTAGAAAAATTAAGAAAGCATACTATTTATCTCAAGATATAATGAAGAGTAATGTAATTGGACTACTCACTACGAGAGATTGTGTTTTCAGTCTTGTTCCCTGTTTTTACTACAAAACTCTTAAGTATTTTAGAGCTTTTGAATAATAAGCAATGTCTCCTTCACACGCATCTGAATCTTTGCTCCAGCATTATGGTACTTTCACAATTTCCTATGATAGCATGCTGTAGCATTTAATTTATCTCACTCTTCATCCTAATTCCTCTTAGATTCTAGTCTTAGATTCTTAGATGCTAGTGTTCAGTTTTAGTTAAAAAAAAAAATAATAATAAAAGGAGACGAAGAACTCTGTGTGGAATTTGAAGAGACTTTTATACAAACCAAAATGTATTAACTTCACAGATTACTATTTTTGCTCTGTCTGACCTTATAAAACCTGTAAATTCCAGAGCTGATGGGAGTGGAGTTGCCTTTGAAAGTAACTATAAGTGTTTGGATGTATGATATTCCATTTAGCTGAAGTGACTGATTTTGCTATAATCCTGTTGGTTGTGTGCTGCGTAGCACTTCTGACTGATGCTGTTCTAGACTAATTAACATTTTATCTATGTCTGAAGAAAGTTATTGAATAATGTGATGTATATCCAAATCCAATATATCAAACAGTTTTGAAAAGAAGCTAAGCTTTCTCCTCTCATACAATCTGTCTGTGGATAATGTTGTGAATTTAAGTGTGCATTGGATACTTCAAGGGTTTTACTCTAAACTGATTCACACACAAATAGTCATGAAACTACATATTGAAGAGAGTCAGTAAGTAGCTGTGGTTGAAACATACTGCCTTTGTGAGATTAGTTTTCAGGCTGATCAGTCCCATGACTTTCAGACAGCTATGTAAATGCTAATGTTGGTACAGAGAGCAGCAGAGGGAATACATCAAGGGCCAGCTAGACTGTCCTTTCGTTGGAAAAACAGAACTTGTTGGTAAAGGTAGCTCATGTTTGAACTTTACCTGAACTGGGATTAGGATATTTTTTAAAGTCATGATTGTTTCTCCAGATACACACATAAGATTGTGCTGGATTGACCGTGGCTAGCACCCACATTCACATCCACCTCCTCTCTCACTCCCCCGCTGGACTGACACAGAGATATGATCTATCTTGGTGGTTAGAATTCATATTACTACAGTAATTAATGCATTCTTACTTGTAAATGCTGTAGCACAATGCTGGTTTGTGGATAAAAATATTTTTACTTAATTGGAGTAAAGTTTTGTATTTTGAATCACATTGTGAGTGATATCTTCATTATATATTTTAAATAGAAGATGAGAAGTAGTATCTACAGACTTACAATATACAACACACATTTCTGGATTGCAGCAGTCTAATGAGAAACGTGTATTTGAAGCCGATGCTGCACTAGAACTATGGATGATGACAAGTCACAGAATCACAGAATCACCAAGGTTGGAAGAGACCTCAAAGATCATCGAGTCCAACCTGTCACCCAACACCTCATGACTAAACTATGGCACCAAGTGCCATGTCCAATCCCCTCTTGAACACCTCCAGGGATGGTGACTCCACCACCTCCCTGGGCAGCCCATTCCAATGGCTAACAACTCTCTCAGTGAAGAACTTTCTCCTCACCTCAAGCATAAACTTCCCCTGGCACAGCTTGAGACTGTCCTACATAAGTGGAACCTATTAAAATATAGTTTACAAGGCACTTCAATAGGACGAGGTAAAAGAAAATTATTTATCTTGTAAAACATTTTAATTTATTATATGTATGTATTTTTTTCCTGTGCTACAGATTTTTTTCTGTTTCAGTGGCAGACAATATAAATCATTGGGTAATTCCAACACATCCTTACCTTTTCCTATCAGACCTAGCAAAAGCAGATCCTACAGATGCTTTCTTGTAATAAAGAATCTTCTAATTTTTTTCCTACAGCATATCATAACTACTGTATATATAACAGCTTTATACTTAATTACAAATCAGCCTGACTGTAGAAACAAGCTTTAATCTCTTCCTTTAATTTAAGCTAAATAAAACTGTACATAGAGCCAGCCAGAAAGCCTCATTTGCCTAATGCTCAATCTACCACAGAGTTAAATAAGAATTCAGGTCTTGTCGTCTCATCCCTAAGAAAATGGGTTAGTAAAAAGTAAGACTAAAACTAATAAATATGCAAACATAAGCATAAAGTCCTTGCTGTGTGGGCAGGATATAAATCAAGATTTTGCATGTTTTGGTGGAATATTTACAGATGTAGTAATCTTGCAGCAATCACGTGTATTTAAATGTTCTGAAAAAAAAATCACTCATAAATAACTGTCTGAAATATGTGTATAATTCCAAGCATATTTTATGTGGTTAAAATCATACAGAAGTGTTATTTAAATACCACTTTCACATTGGGAAGAAACCCTGTTAAAAGAAACCCTGTTTAAATGAAGTCAGTAGAGAAAAAAAACCCAACTGATGGACTGTCATCATCATCACAAGGGTTTTTTATAGTATTGAATCTTTATTTTAGAACATACGTATCAGTAAGTCCTGAGAAAGAGACAATCTCACACTTTTTGTTATCTGTCAATGTAATAAGGCATCTTCATTAATGCTATATCTAAGCTATATCTGCATTTGGGTCACAGCAACCCCATGCAACTCTACGGGCCTGGAAAAGAGACATTGGAAAACTGACTGGTAAAAAAAGACCTGGGTGTGCTGGTCTTTTTTAGAGTGTGTTCTTTTGGCTGCTCCAATGAAACATACAGGAGCCAGTTATTCCTCTGCCAAGCATGAAACTGTGAGAACTATGAAAAGCTGTGACCTTGATTCTTTTAATATAATAATTCTTGTGTGGTGATGGCATAGGAAGCCTACTGGATGAAGAGCATATTCTTACACACAGATACAATTATGTTATGCACATCTCCCTGTGAAGAAATCTTTGTTATCTTGAAGTACAGAACTGTTTGCATTCACAAGTAACCAAATTTATATCTTCTAATGACAATGTTGATTTTTTTTCTTTCTTTCTTTAAAGAGCAGGGCTTTTTCAATCGATTGTCCATACTACCCTGAAGTAGAGCTGAGCAGTACAGCTGATTTGCTGCCATAGCCTCAGAAGTAGCTACACAGTTCCTGTCCCACTTTACCTCTACATGAGGATTTCTTATTGATGGGTCTATTCAGGTCTTCTGGTTCTTCCAGTCGTTGTGGAGATTGCCTTTGGGGATTTCCTTATGGTACTCATTTATATGTTCCCTTGGGTTGTCATTTTGTTCTGATTTCATATATGTGCATGTAAGGTTGACTGAGCCTGGCAGCAACATGCAAAGCCTAGAGGCGGCCTCAGAAATGCTGCACAGATATCTTGTTAGGCTAGGGCAGATGTGGGGCCTCTCAGTCTCCACTTTGCATGTTGCAGGAGAAGACACAGTTAAGCTGAGGCTGCTCAGAGGCTATACTAGTATAATGAGTTTGAAATGGGCATTCATGGATAGTAGCCCCATGTGTGTTGTGGGCAGTACTGAAAGAGTTATAGTGGAGGTTTTCCCTGTAATGGGAAAGCAGTTCTCATCAGGTGCTCAATGGGCACTGATAGCCAAGACATGACAGTGCATCTGTGGGGTCTATGTCCTCCCTATGAAATATTGCTTCCAAAAATTTCATCATGTAGAAAAGGGTGGGTCCATAAGTTATGATATGAAAGAGCAGAAGTGTGGCAAGCAAATCACACCAGACTTGGGGGTCAAGCATTCAGATAATTCACTGGATAGTGTCTTGTATCCACAGACACAGTAGGTATAACTAGCACGCTATAGTTGAGAATTTTGAGTCTGTGACACTGCAGAGGACGCAATAGGAGAGGGTACCTGCAACCACAAGGAGTAGCATCCACATATTCTTTGTGGATAAGCATAGGAACAAAAAAATCTTCCTCTTGGACTACTCCTTGGTGATCAAGATGCTGATAAACACTTCTTTCTGTGACGTGAGCATCCACAATGCATTAATACTACTTCACCTTATTATTTTAAGTGGTAAAAAGTACATAGGCTTTTCAACAAGAACTATTTTAGGCCTGCACAATGTTCAATTTGTTACAGGATAAAATTGTTTGTGGTTTTGAATCCAATAGCCTTGTCAGACTAATAAAATTTCTTCTTTCTAGAAATAAGCTTGCTAGTGGTATATTGCAATTCTCAGCAAGGTCTGTCTCTGTCAATTCATACGAGTAGCTCAGGCAGGCAGGCTGGAACAAAATGAATATTTTCTGGAGGTGGATTAATTTCCCTTGTGGTTAGTGGGGCAAGTATGTGTGGACAAATTGCACTTTGTTTTTTGGGTTTTTTTTTTGGTTGTTGTTTTTTTTAAACCATGTCTACAACTAGCACACACTTGATTTTTTTTTGTCCCCTCAGTTCAAGTCAGTAAACAAGTAGATTGTACGGATCAGATTTAGATCAGAATTATGTGAGCACAGAGATTTCATAAACCAGCTAGGTTGGCTGTTGGACACTTAGTTATGTAATAAGAATTCTGGAAGGTGAAATGATTCTGTAAACAAAAAACAAACAAACAAGAAAAAAAGAAAAGAAAAAGGTAAAGGAGTGATTATATTCCATCCATGTAACTTGCTACTGCATTTTCAGTCCTCAGTTGGCAATGTAATTTGGACTTCTGAAATGCAATAGAATAGAATAGAATAGAATAGACCAGGTTGGAAGAGACCTTCAAGATCATCGTGTCCAACCATCATCCAACACCACCTAATCAACTAAACCATGCAACCAAGAACCCTATCAAGTCTCCTCCTAAACATCTCCAATGATGGTGACTCCACCACCTCCCCAGGCAGCATATTCCAATGGCTAATCACTCTCTCTGTGAAACATTTCTTCCTAACATCCAGTCTGAACCTCCCCTAGAGCAGCTGGAGTCTGTGTCCTCTTGTTCTGGTGCTGGTTGCCAGGGAGAAGAGACCAGCCCCTGCCTGTCTACAACCTCCCTTCAGGTAATTATAGAGAGCATTAACATCTCCCCTGAGCCTCCTCTTCTCCAGGCCATGCAACCCCAGCTCCCTCAACCTCTCCTCATAGGCCTTGTGTTCCAAACCCCTCACCAACTTTGTTGCCCTTTTCTGGACACGTTCCGGCAACTGAACATCTTTCCTAAACTGAGAGGCCCAGAACTGGACACAGTATCTGAAAAGACTGTAGTAAAAGAAAAATCAGAACTGAAGCAGAATTTATGTAAGATTGAGTTATGACTACCTACCTGCTTGTACAAAGGCAAGACATGATGAAAATTGTCATAAGCATAAGATCTACAGCAAGAGAAGCAGTAGCAGGCGTATTGAACTGTGAAGCTTAAACTGTACAGGATTCAATGCTTGTGCAAATTAAGCATTTTCTGCTGGAAAGACAGTTTAACTGTTTCCTGACGGGTTTTCTGACACTCTATAGAAACTTTTCTATGCACAAACTGCCTGCTAGAACATGACATAAGTATTTTACTAAACTTTATTGTCTGTTTGAAATTGGCAGGATCTGTCAGGGATAGAAAATATAGCAGATTGAATACTGTTTGATATAAAAAAAAAATTATTACCCAATTAGTCTAAAAATATTACTGCTACCATGTCTATAGATTTATTATTTAAAATGAGTTGGGGAAATAGTTGTGGAAAATGGTACACTGTCAGTTAGCCACTTACACTTTTTGGAAATATCACCTATAAATGTTGTGAGTACTTAAAACACATGTGGGATGAAAATTATTTGATATATAAACTGGTAAGAATAAAAAATCAGAATCTCCTAAGCAACTCTTTTCATATAATGTGAAGCCAGATAGCATTTTTTTTAGTGGTGAAACACTGACATAATTCCCTATCAATCACACATACATCTGTCTCATCTGGAGTTACCTTCATTAAGTCACGAATCAGAGCAGTCACTGCAAATAACAAACCTAGTGCAAATTACCCTTTAAAATAAGCTCTCTATGGAAACAAATTAATTTTAGGGGTGTCTGTAGGCCATAACAGATGCATGGTTTGGATGAAAATTGAAATGGCAACTCGGACTGGTTTTGTTACAAATAAGTTAATGTCTTTGCATGATTATCTTTTCTGTATAGAGAATCGAATCGAATCGAATTGAATCAAATAGAAATAGAATAGAATAGAATAGAATAGAATAGAATAGAATAGAATAGAATAGAATAGAATAGAATAGAATTCACCTTTGAGATCATCAAGTCCAACCTATCATCTAACACTATCTAATCAACTAAACCATGGAACCAAGCACCCCATCCAGTCTCTTCCTAAGCACCTCCAGTGATGGTGACTCCACCACCTCCCTGGGCAGCATATCTTCAGTTTCCTCAGATGATCATGTACCTTGTCTTCAGTTACAGTGGGAGGGACTTTGTCCCCCTGGTCTCCAACTTGTGGGCCAGTATTACGGGGCTTGTAGTTCAGATTGCAACATGGGAGGCTTCCTGTTCCAGTTGCTGCTTCTGGGTTACAGGGTTTTGGGTGTTTTTTTTTCTGCTGGCAGAGGGACAAGGAGGGACGGGGGAGTAGTTTTCTGACTTGGAGTCTTGGCTCACTTGCTTCTGCTTTTTCTGCAAATAATCTATAGTAATTATGCATTTTATACTATCTGATTTTGCTCAGCAAACTGTTTGTATCTCACACAATCCCAAGTTTCTCTGTGTTACTATTCCCTCACTTTTGTGGTGGGCAAATAGGCGGGTTAGCCCTAGCCTAGGCTAATATTTAATATGAACTCTTTGTAAAGACCTCTCCTATCCTTTGTCGCATTGGCTGCTCGTTAAAGAAAAAACAAAATGTATAAACATATTACATGAGATATTCAGCATTTCATTTGTGTACTTATTTCTAATTGCTGTGTATTTCTGTTTTGAATTATTAATTAGAATGCTTGAAATGTCTCAGATAAATAATGCTGTGAAAGTAGAAAATGATTAAGTAATATCTGCTCCCTGTGCTTTATTGCACATTCATGTACTTAGGAGATGCAACACAGTGAGATTAATAGTGTTTGGTTTGGGCTTTTAAAATTTCATTTAGAATAGATAATTCCTAACTTTGAAGTGCTCATTTAGGTATAGTTTGGAAATCTCTCACTTGAATGGCGTAGTGGCATATGATTTTTAAAAATTCAGCAGTGTTGTAAAATATGTATCACAAAACTAAATAAATATATGAAACACTATTTCCAGTTATTAGATGTTACTTTGCTAAACATGCTTCAGATGTAGATGCTTCTAGCATGATGTTAGGATAGCAATGGTTTGTGCACAGCTGTAGAGAGAGTAGTTTCTTGTTTTTCCATTGGAAAAAAAAAAAAAGGTTAGTTCTGTGTGATGGCCTGGCAGAAATGAACTCTCAGTGACTGTGGGGCATCTTACTGCTGCTGCTTCTTACTTCTTACTGCAAATCAGTAAATTTGCAGACAACACCAAGCTGGGGGCAGGTGTTGATCTGTTAGAGGGTAGGAGAGCTCTGCAGAGGGACCTTGACAGGCTGGGCAGATGGGCAGAGTCCAATGGCATGAGATTTAGCACATCTAAGTGCCAGGTTCTGTACATTGGCCACATCAACCCCATGCAGTGCTACAGGCTGGGGTCAGAGTGGCTGGAGAGTAGCCAGGCAGAAAGGGACCTGGGGGTACTGGTTGATAGTAAGATAAACATGAGCCAACAGTGTGCCCAGGTGGCCAAGAAGGCCAATGGCATCCTGGACTGTATCAGGAACAGCGTGGCCAGCAGGAGCAGAGAAGTCATTCTGCCCCCTTACTCAGCACTGGTTAGGCAACACCTTGAGTACTGTGTCCAGTTCTGGGCCTCTCAGTTTAGGAAAGATGTTGAGTTGCTGGAACATGTCCAGAGAAGGGCAAAAAAGCTGGTGAGGGGTTTGGAGCACAGCCCTATGAGGAGAGGCTGAGGGAGCTGGAGTTGCTTAGCCTGGAGAAGAGAAGGCTCAGGGGAGACCTTCTTGCTCTCTACAACTACCTGAAGGGAGGTTCTAGCCAGGTGGGGGTTGGTCTCTTCTCCCTGGCAACCACCAACAGAACAAGAGGACACAGTCTCAAGCTGCACCAGGGGAGGCTTAAGCTGGATGCTAGGAAGAAGTTCTTCATAGAAAGATTGGTTGGCCATTGGAATGGGCTGCCCAGGGAGGTGGTAGAGTCACATCACTGGAGGTGTTTAGGAAGAGATTGGATGGGGCACTTGGTGCCATGGTTTAGTTGATTAGATGGTGTTGGGTGATAGGTTGGACTTGATGATCTCAAAGGTCTCTTCCAACCTGGTTAATTCTATTCTATTCTATTCTATTCTATTCTATTCTATTCTATTCTATTCTATTCTATTCTATTCTATTCTATTCTATTCCATACATGCTTTCTAACTCTTGTATGCTAGATTTCCAGTGGATATTGTATTACTGCTACTGCAAGTCAACACAGCATTTAAAAGACTGACTTTCTTTCTAGTTCAAATATTAGCTCTATGACAGTAATTCTGATTTGTTAGTACAACAGAAGAAAAATTATGCAGACTAATGCTTTTATATGAGATATAAAGGGAATATATATTTTTGACATTTCAGAAACCATCAAACATAAGGGATTATCAAGAGGCTGAGAAGGCTAACATAAGAAGGCAGTTATGGAAGGTTAGAAAGAAATAAGAATGTAGTGCATTAAGCTCAGTTTAGACCTGCATGGATACCTTGGGCTCTTGAAAAAGCTATTTAGTTCCTTTTCTTTCCAGCCATTATACCAGGTAGTCTGAAAATACAGTGACGTTAGTTACCTTTGTTCATGTTCATTAGGAGTCAAGCTACCCAAATAGCTCTGAGGCTTTCTGAAACTCTTTTAAAAGAACATTTAGAGGAAATGGCATTGAGCTATGAGAAACCTGTGTGAAATGGAATCTTTGAGGATTTGATGCTAAATTTTGAAATCAGTTTGATTCAATGCCTGATGAATGAACAAGTGTCTGTTCTGTGGAATAACGATTCTCAGAGAACCACATTTTATCCACTTGTTTGCAGCAGACAGCAGATTTCTGGATGCTTTACACAGAAAAATCAAGTTCATTATCTCTTCCAGGGGAGTTAAAAATTTCCTTTTGGAAGCAACAAGATGAAGAGTATCACCAGTAGAGATGGCCAGATAAAGATATAAAAATGTGCAGTAAAATAACAAATATGGATTTCTTAAACTAGCACGAATGGAAGAGTTTTTGTTTTCAAGATTGACATATGGGCCCATGCAGTAAGCTTATCCTGCTCTTTGTTTTTGACTTTTCTCATCTGAACACCATCTCTCCCATTCCTCAAGCTCTGAGGGGAGCATGGTGCTAAATATGTAGGTTTATTCAACATCTTACCCTAATTTTACAGAAACATATTATGCCACATTATGAACTGTGTTGTTTGTAGTTTGTTTCTTTTTTTAAAGTCATTAGTACCTCACAGTGATCAGAACAGGAAATCTCTAATTATTTCAAATGTAAAGAAGAGGGAATGATTATGAGCCAATTAGTTTATCTGAATATCTTATGAAAGATTCTGATGTGAATTCTTGCAAATATATACGCACAGTGTGTATATATATATGTGTGTGTACATGTACATATGTTTTATATACTAAGTAGGGAAATCATGCACTTTGAAGCCACAAAAAGTAGAATCAAGGTCATTTAGATACTTGTAATTCAAATCCATTTTAAAGGAAAAGAATAATGTGACCCTAGCTTGCTTCTCTCAATGAGATTCTTTTAAGTGCTTGTCATTTTCTCTCCATGTATATTTATTCCATTAAAAAATGAGTTTGCAGATTGGTGTAATACATTCAGAAGAGTTGTTAATGAGTGGCAGTGACTGATTAAACAATTAACAAAAACCAGTTCATGGGCACAAAAAGGAGAGCAAGGGCAAGCAGAACTCGAGTCAAGATCAGACACAATTGCTGCTTTTCATTACTAATTGGTACCTTCTGATCTCACTGCTTATCTATTGTACATATGTAGAACAGTAGCCTTAGTTCTGTTTCAAATATAGTTCAGGAGGACTTAACTGAGCTATTAATTTCCCTTTCACTCCTTTCTAGTCTATGCACAACTCAGGTCTTGATAGAGCTCTTGATAGCACCTTCAGATCAGACCCTACCTGGAATACCATGTCCACCTCTGGAGTGCCTATTACAGGAAAGATCTGGATGTGCTGGAATGTGTCCAGACAAAGGTCATGAGGATGATTAGAGGGCTGGAGCACCTCTCCTTTGAGGACAGACTGAGGAAGTTGAGGCTATTCAGTCTGGAGAAGAGAAGGCTTTGAGGAGACATTATTGTGGCCTTCCAGTATCTTAAGGGGGCCTACAAGAAATATGGTGAAGGACCTTTCAGGATGTTAGGTAGTGATAGGACTAGGGGAATGGATGCAAGCTAGAGGAGGGTCTCATGAGAGCAGTGTAGAGGGGAAGAATCACATCCCTTGACCTGCTGGCCGCACTTCTCTTGATGCAGCCCAGGATGTAATTGGCTTTGTGAACTTCAAGAGTACACTGTCAGCTCATATCAAACTTCTCATCCACCAGCACCCCCAAGTCCTTTTCTTCAGGGCTGCTCTCAAGCCAGTCACTGCCAACCCTATATCAGTGCCTAGTATTTCCTCAACCCAAATGTAGGCGCCTGCATGGAAATGTTGTCAGGCACTGCTACAGGCCTGACACTGCCACAGAGAGGTGGTTGAGTCACCATATAGATCTGATGCGTGGGGACATGGTGTAGTGACAGACTTTGTGGAGTGGGCAAAATGTCTGGACCTGATGATCTCAGAGGTCTTTCCTGGCCTGGACAATTCTGTGATTCTGTGATTTTCTTAGCAGAAGATAAAAGCCAAAGAAATTTCCTTCTTTGTACCTAATTGGAGAACTCAAAGCTTGGGTAATCCTCTGGATGTTTGTGTCCATAATCTGAGAAAAGGAGATCCTGTAGACAGGTTTATGCTACTTCTGAAAAAAATAAAATACACCTGCTGGTAGATTTTTGGTGACTTGAAAAAATAGGTTACTCTTGGCTAGAACACTTTACAATCAATTATTTTTTAATGGTTTCTATCAGTTACATTACTACTACAGCAATTTCAACTGCTTTTAAAATATAGTTATTATTTATTTGATATAATTTAGCTGTTTGAATAATACAAGAGGATACCCATATCTGTTTTGCACAAACAGAACTATTCAGACTACGTAGAAATGCACAACGGAAGGGCAGTTGACTGGATTTTGTCACTTTCAATGCCAAGGCAAAACAAAGCAAGCTGCGCTCTGCCATTGCATCATCCTAATTCTAACAGACACACACTGTGTGGTTAAATATTTAAATGGTAGAAAAGTGTTGAAGTTGTAATTACATACACAGGCCATTTTATTCAGGACCTGCCACTAAAATAACTGACATTTCATAGACACTAGAGTGAAAAGACCAAGTACTGATCCATAAAATAAGGACAAATGAAAGAAAATTGATAAATCTCAAAAGGTTCAGTGCTTCCTCCTTACATTTTTCCAGTGACTTTTGGCTTTGAAAGTGCATTGACTTTAATATCTACTGTAAGTATGACTGCATTTAAATTTTAATCATTCTGTCCATATCGCAGTTTTATGCTGTCAAATTCTGTTAGACAGTAGAGATGATGATAAATCTAAACTATTCCTTTCTTACTTTCATAGCTACCCTCAAAGTCAATGGTTACTTCAAAGCAGAAGGCATAAGAATGAAGTGTATGAGGTTATCTTTAGAAGTACTTGAAAAAATAAAAACTTCCCAAGAGACACAATTTCCTTTACTTGAGAACCAAATTAAATATGTACTGTGTCCAGTGATGGGCAACAAAGCTGGTGAAGGGTCTAGAGCACAAGCTTTATGAGGAGCAGCTGAGGGAACTAGGGTTGTTTAGGCTGGAGAAAATGAGGCTCAAGGGACATCCTATCTCTCTCTACAACTACCTGAAAGGAGACGGTAGCGGCGTATGTGTCAAACTCTTCTCAAAAGTAAGAAGAAATTGGACAAGAACAAATGGTCTCAAGAGTTGCTTCAAGGGAATTTCTTCACTGAAAGGGTTGTCAAGCATTGGAACAGGCTTCTCAAGGAGAGAAGGCTGAGCCACCATCCATTGAAGGTGTTTAAAAGATGCATATACAGGTCATTTAGGGATATGGTTTAATGGTGGGCTTGGCAATGCTAGATTAATGGTTGGACTCAATGATTTTAAAGGCCTTTTCCAAACTAATTGATCATATAATTCTATTCTGTAGATGCCAATGAGTATATATTCACCTATAAGTATGTACAAATACATTTTGGCTCAAAGTAGCATTTGGTCATATCATTGTGAAAAGGTTCATTCAATCAAATTTTTTTCAGTGTAGTTAACATTTCTGAGTGAAACATTTACTTCAGAAAATGCCAACATGAAATGCCTTCCCCCCCCTTCTTTAATTGACTCTGAATGTATCTTTCTCAACCTCAATCTTATTTCTTCTGGTGTAAAATAGACATTCCAAAAAGTGTACAAAGCTTTACTCTAAAGTTTTAAGTCATCACAACCTCTAATCTGTTGAATTCCACTTGGCATTACATCCCCGGAAACAAATTTCATCAGTGAGGCACAAATAGTGTGATGAATGCTTCTTTTAGATTAACCAATATGAAAATACCTAGCCTTTATTTTAGATTAAACAGTTTAAAAAGTGTAGATATTTTTTAGCTTTTTAAAAATTATTATTATTTGAAACAACTAAATGAAGCACTATAAAAATAACTTTCAATATCTCATCTGTTCTCTGAGGCTCAAGAAAAATCCCAAACTTCTGGTTTAGTGCATCTGTATGAATAAATTCACTGAGATAAGTGGGATATGAGAGATTAGATGAGTATCTAATGGCTAGCAGAGGGCAAAAATTTCTCCAGTTCATGCAAATAAAGAAGCAATATATGGCAAATATTTTATACTATAGGTTTGTCTCAACATAGAGACCTTTTTTGATATCTTGAGAAAGTCTGAAGTTTTCCAGCCTTGATCTTAATTTTAAATAATAGAACCTGATGCAGTATGTGAGTAATTGGAAAATATGGAGTTATTATTCTCACTACCATTCCATGCCTGTTTAATTTGCTTCTCATCCAGTATGTGTGGTTCCAAGAAACACTCCCTAGTCTGCCTTGAAACTGGAAAATTTATAGAAACCTAGAATTGTTTTGGTTGGAAAAGACTTCTAAGATCATCAAGTGCAATCATCAGCCTCCCCTGGTGCTTGAACAAATAAAATGTTTCTTTCTCCAAATTCACCATATTCTAGTTAATAATAATAATAACTGCACTTAATGATAAAATGAGTATGCAGTGTCTCATAAGAAACCTAAGAGAAGCAAGGTTTGAATGTGCATTTTAGTTGATGACCTTAACTGCAAAAAATGCACAGTCCTGGAATAGTATAATTATTAATATAAATGACAAGTTAATTACAACCATACCCTCCTCACTACAGTCATCCTTTTGTTTCTCTACTGAGAGAAAAAAGCCTAGTAAAATCTCTCTGAGAATTTAATTCACTTTTATGGACTGCTATTTCCTCTGTGCCTTTTAAATCTAATTATGAAACAGCTCAAAAGCAGTTTGAATGACACTATCAAGGACAACAGCAGCAGTTCAGCTTATGGAACCTATACTGTGCTAGACACTCATGACTGAAGACTAGACTGAGAAAACAAAATGTATTCTCATTCAGATAAACTCGGCTTTGATTTTACATGTCATTTCTTTCTTCTCTCAACTACAGAAAACAGAATTACACAATGAGAGTTACTTGATATGAATGGTTTTGCTTTATTTGAGTTGGTTTGAGAGAGTGCTGTGGATTTCTTTGCCTAGAATGACCACAGCACTGGGAAAAGGATATGTCCAGTATTAGTCTGTCTAGAGAACACATTACAGATCACCTTGAGCAATAACAACTGGCAAGGACAAGTACATATTGCTGTAACTTCCATGATGGTTGACTTCAGATGTATGTGATGCTCTGTATGTATTATGGACTCGGTAAGTACATTTGACACCAAGGGGAGCACCTACAACTGCTGTACTGTGCAGGAATGGCTCAGTATATACCAGCAACACGGCACTTCTAATACTTGTATTTTATTTCAAATAGCATAGCATAGCATAGCATAGCATAGCATAGGGAAGTTTAGGCTGGATTGGCCATTGGAATGTGCTGCCCAGAGAGGTGGTGGAGTCACCATCACTGGAGGTATTTGGGAAGAGACTGGATGGGGTGCCTTGTGCCATGGTTTAGTTGATTAGATAGTGTTGGACTCGATGATGTCGAAGATCTTTTCCAATCTAGTTAATTCTGTTCTATTCTATTCTGATCTTATTTTTTGCACAATTACATGACAAATAAAAGCTAAATATTTTAATATAACTTTTTTCTCATAGTATCTTAAATACATATGTATTTACATACATAATACATACATATAAATAAATATTTTAATATCACACATGTGTGTATATACACAAATGTTTGCACATGTCAGTCTTGTAAGTCTGAAATACAGTGCTTGCTCTGCTAATATGGATTATAACATATAGAATATAAACATATGTATCTGTAGAAAGTGCTATTAACGAGCTATACAAATTGTAATAGAGATGTTTCTCCTGCAACTTATATCATTCTGCAATAGAAAAATATCTAGACACCATGGGAAAACCTGATTTTCCATTTATCTTACTTTTTCTAATTGAAATATTGTTGCAACAATGGCTTTCAGGATAGTACCTGACAGTTAAGATATCTCTCCCAGGAGGCAGTAGTGCTACTAATTAACATGTTTTCAAAAAACAGACTGTTGACAGTGAGCTGCAAGAGCAGAAAAAGGTTGCTAACTACCTGCACTCTCAAGACCTGAATTTCTTATTCTTTGGGAGAGAATATATATTGAAAGGTTTCAACACTGGCAACTTTCTCTCCTAAGAAATGTATCCATCACTGACTGGAAAATACTAATTTAATCTTTTTTTATGAAATAATGGGTCATGCAAAATATGTTGTAGCAAAATCTTTCTTTACTTTAATTGGTTAATATTTGAGCTACACTTTGTACATCAAAAACTCATCATTAGTATTACCACACAGATGATAGCAATCCCAGATAAAGGGATTTAAGTTTTCTTATTGTTTTCTTAATCATGACACCTTCTGTTGCTGGATTTTCAGCCTATTCTCTTCCCAGATCAATGTTCATTAGAAGATCCATATGTGTGTACGATGTACAAATAGAAATATATATTTCTGTATTTGACCATGGGAATTTTATGTGCATATACACATGGTACCAAATGATAGAATTCTCATTATATCTTGTCATCATAGAGACACCTAAAGAGCATGTCAAGCAAAGTCAGGAGAAGCACTAGCTAGAGCAGAGAAAGCTTTTCACATCCAATAGCGATTTATTTACATTCCACTACTATCTGTTCAAGATCTGTGGAAAATTTTCCAGGCACAGCCTGAGACTACCACAATTGAGTTGAATCTGTTGCTGTCATTCACACCATACTGCAGTCATGCCAGCTTCAAAACATAAAAGTGCTAACTGGAGCAAAGTATTATGGGGTTTGAAGTTGAGATTGCAACATTGGAGGCTTCATGTTCCAGTTGCTATTCCTGGATTCTTGGGTGTGGTCTCTTTTCTGTAGGCACTGTGTTGAAAGAATGGGAGTTGGGTGGCTGCTTGCTTTGGCTTTCTATTTTGTGCTATTTTGGTTTTTTCCCCTGTATTTCACTGAACTTACATGAATAGACTAAGCTGGGGTAATCACACATTACATTATTAATTAGATTAACTAGGATAATTATGCATTGTGATTGTGATACCTTGTATTATATTAAACTCTTACCTTATTTCTTTATCTCAACCCTGAGTTGCATGTGTTACTCTTCCCCTCACTTTTGTGTTAAGGGAGCGGGCAGGTTAGCCCTTGTGCTAAGTTATTACAGTAATCTACCTCAGTTAGCACCATTCTATGGGAATCACCAAAACCCTTTCCATTAGTTTATTACTCTAGAAACACAATTTAATTGGCCACCATTGCATGACTCTATCTCATCATACTGTGGGGTTGTGAAGTTTAAGAACAGAAAGTTAACTGACCTCAGCCTTGTACATGGGGAGGCAAAGACTCCTCCTAGACAGATATGTCCACAGAGCAGAGCAGTGTGTCCTTCAGGAATTCCTCTTCTAAAATGTTGTTTGTGTGAAGGAAACAGCAGGTTTAAAATCATCCAGTTTCTCACATTGTGACAGATAGATTGAAACATTTCCTGAACTGTCAGGGACTCACTGTGTTATGGCAGATGAGACATTGAACAAGGAAACTTGTAGACCTGATACTAATTTCTAAAATGTGATAATTATGTTTATTTTCTTCATGATGAATGTTCGACTCCTCTGAGATACTTTGCACCCTCCATTTCCACTGAAGTAAATAAAATGCAGATGTGACTTTCAACGTAATTCATCTCCTTGTGTTTTGCTGTAGGCATGATGCATGTTTCTTTCAGCTATAACTAGACAAGAATAATAATTATCATCATCCTATTATCCCTGTGCTACAAATTAAGAAAACCTTGTTTTGCAGTGAACAAGCTCTACAGACTTCAGCACATAAAGAAGGAAATGAGTTGGAAGAGACCAAAGATGAAGAAATCTTGTCAAATGTGTCTAAATTGATAAAAGTTATGAACCACAGCTGCTAATCCAATGGTATCAATTGTCAAACCAGGTGCAGGAAATAGGGTTGTTAGCTTTTCTGCAAATAAATTAGATCAGCATGGAAACTCTGTAAATGAACTTCCCACCAACCAAACAAACTGTACCACAAAACTGTCTCAGGTGCTCAACTGAGTCATGAATGATTGGTTGCTTTGGAAGTGGCAGCTGCCATTAAATCCCTTTATTTCATTTATGAATAAACCTACCAAAATTTAATTTTCAGCTGTTAATGCTTCATTGGAAACTGCCTGATTCAACATCTTTCTTTTTACTGATCTGTGCTAATTGGAAGTGTCAGAAAACATGAAGTATGTCAACAAACTAACATTAGGTTCTACTGCATATGTTTCAGTAGGCCTCATTTGTCACAATAAATAAACACTTTTTATTTCACTTGGGAGAAAGCTATTCCCAAGGGAGCTGGGTCTCTTTAGCTTGGAGAAGAGGAGACCTTAAAGAGGGGTGACCTTATTAATGTTTATAAATATGTAAAGGGTGATTGCCAAGAGGATGGAGTCAGGTTGTTCTCCGTGATGCCTAATGACAGCACAAGGGAAAATGGGTGGAAGTTGAGGCATAGGAAGTTCCATGGAAACAAGAGGAAAAACTTTTCCCTGTGAGGGTGACAGAACATGGGAACATTCTGCCCAGGGGGATTGTGGAGTCTTCCTTTCTGGGGATATTCAAAACCTGCCTGTATGCATTTCTGTGTGGTCTGGTATAGTGATTCTGGTCTGACAGGGAGGTTGAACTAGATGATCTTTTGAGGTCCCTTCCAGCCCCTAACAATTGGTGATTCTTTGATTCTGTGATAATGATGTCTCACCAGAAAAATTCTCAGAGATACCACTTCTAGCATAATGCTTGCACTTCCATGCACCTTTTATAGTAAATATCATATTAGAAAAGCAGACTCAGATCCCTAGTATTGTGTTTCTTTTCACCTCATGATGTAGTAAGGGTTATTAACTGGTAACTGAAAAGAATTATGAGAACAGGATTATTATTTAGGAAACTAATTAGCCAAAAAAACCCCATAGCATGGATACAACAGGAACTTGTTCTTGAAACTCAGAGACACTTCTTTTTTTAGACAACATGAAGATACTCTTCTCCAAAGGTATTTGAAATAAACAGTATGGACACAAAGGCTACAAAGGCTGAGTGCCCCTCTAAAAATAACCATTTAATTCCTACCTTCTTTATGGAGAGAAATTCTTCATTTTTAAATCAAAGAATTTTAGGTTAACTCCTTGAAATTTATTTCTCTTATTAAAAAAAATAATATCTCATTTTGATTACATGAAATTTAAGCTTAGATACAAAGAGTGAAAGCATATAATTATTATTTAGATGCAACATTATAAGGTATCCTTGTGTGAGCCTCATCCTAAGACATTTGATATCAAACGTAAGTACCTGATGCTGAAAAAACTAGAACTGACAAATATTTTGCAAGAATGGAATTTCAAATAAAGTAACAGATTGGTAACATGAAAACATTTAACAGGTTTGCATTGATTTTGCTTCATTGTTTGCTAGGCAACTGCTTAATTTGATAGCTCCAATAATGATTGCACAGATTCTGGAAAACAACATTCTAATCAACCTGCTTCTGTATTGATGTGGTTTGGCATAAAAAACCACACAACAGCAGACATGGTGTTAATGGAAGACAAATGATTTGATTAACCCTTGAACCTGAGCCTATAAATGGATAAACAATCAAATCAGGAGTTAGAACATGCAGTTTCCTATAAAAGGCTACTCTTAATCAAAGTTCTACCTCCTGAGAAAAGGTGCAGGAAACAAAACTACTTCTGAATCACTACTCATAATAAATACATGGCTGAACTGAAAGAAAATGCTTTTGACATTTTGTGTTTTCTTTTCTACTAAAAGACATTATGATAAGCTTCTGGTCTTGCAATTTAAAGGAGACAAACTTAAAAATACCTCCAAATATGGGGATCACATCAGTAAAATAGTCTGAGGAAACACTAGACAGTGTACAATGCAAAAATACAATCTAATAATGCACTGCAGCAAACTCTGTTTTCCAGAACAAAAAATGCTGAAGAAGGCTTTTTTCCTTTATTTTTGTAATTTATTTCCCACGCCCCCACTCCTCCCCATCTTGGTGGTAACATTATTGAGGAACTGAACAATATTACTCACTTCTGAACTTCAGACAAGAATTTTTCACAGGGAAGAACAGCTGACCAGGTGGTAGCCAAGAATATAGGAGTTTAATCTTTCACAAAAGAGTAACATTTATACTTTATTTATTTACAGGACTCCAGGTTAGTTTTCTAATGATAAAGGATTCTGGATAGAAAAATCTAACAGAGCTCAAAAATTATGAAAATCAACACATGAAAATGGGCAACACAGATCCTAGTTATGTAAGTAAAGCAAAAAAATATTCTATGAGACAATATTATAAAATGCACTCTTAAGTTTATATTTTCATTAAACAACTTTTTAAAACCCTGTTTCTTATTCCATTAAATCCTGAATATTTGCATCAAAGTACATTTAAGAAAAATCAGAAAGCATGCAGTTGTGGTAGCTTTAGGCTATGCCTTTAAAACTTTTCACAGATCTGCTACAGAAGGTAGTAGAATGCAAATAAATCACTATTGGGTGTAAAAAGGAAAATAATGATAGTTCTAAAAAATCCCATTGGAGAAATAAGGGACTTAAACTAGTTGGACCAAAACAATCTTTCTTCTCTTACTTCTTTGCTCTGGGGAAGATACTAACTCGCTTCTGCTTGACCTTGGCTGCATTGTTTTGGCTAAGCCTAATGTCTCTCTGCTCCTTTCTCTCATCCCTTTTGTGCACAGGGAGAGTAAGGGGAGGCAGGGAGGGAGAAGCTAGTAGCTTCCCCTGGTCCTTGGCCAGGGGAGTTCATGTGCTGTTTATTAATTGTAAATACCTGTAAATATTGTAAATACTGTATATTTTGTACATATTAACTGCAGATTGTAGTGTTGCTTGTAAATACAGCTTTCATTTGCTTCCAGCTGAGTTGGCCTGGCAAATTTAGTGTTGTGGGGGAATTTTCAACCCACCACAGTAGTACTCAAGATCTATTAGCTCTTTCCCTCTAGGAATGAACGAATGGGTACCTAGCATGTATTGTCTGTGTGGCACATTGCACTGATCAGCTGTTTTCTTCCCCCTGTTTTCTTCCTTCTAATCTTGGTTTTTATACTAGATTTTTCTTTAACTTATCCAGAGGCTAGGATTGTGGAGGGAAGTCTTGTGGAGGGAAATTCATAAGGTTTCTGGCAAAACAAAGTAAAGATTCTTCCTGTTAAATGGTAAGCAGGAAGTACAAACACAAGAAGAAATAGCTTTCAGACTGCTTTACTATAAGCCTACAGGAAGTCTGGAAAGGAACTGTTTACAAAGGCCTGTAGTGATAGGATGAGGGGCAATGGTTTTAAATTAGAGACAAGTAGTTGAACATTAGGAGGAAGTTCATTACCATGAGGGTAGTAGAACAGTGGAACAGGTTGCCCCAGGATCTAGTTGAGCCTCTATCCTTGGAGAGATTTAAGGTCAGACTTAACAGGGCTCTGGGAAATCTGATCCAATGGAGAATGTCCCTGATCACTGAATGGGGGTTGGACTAGATGACTTTTGGTAGTCCCTTCCAACCCAAATCATTCCATGATTCTATATCTTGAAGTAAGACAGGTTTAGCACTTACTGTGCTTTGTTTCACAGTTCATCACAGAATCACAGAATGGAAGGAGTCAGAAAGGACCCCTGGAGACATCTAGTCCAACTTCCTGGATAAAGCAGGTATGCCTGGATCAGGTTGCACAAGAATGTGTTCAGGTGGGTTTTGAAAGCCTCCAGAAAAGGACACTGAACAGCTTCTCTGGGCAGGACTGTTCCAGTGCTGTCATCCTCAAAGTAAAGAAATTTTTCCTTATGTTTAAGGTGAACTTCCTGTCCTCTAGTTTGTACCCATTGCCTATTGTCCTTTCACTGGTCACTACTGAAAAGCATCCAGCCCCATCCTCTGGACACCTGCCTATTAGATACTGATAACAATTGAGAAGATCCTCTCCTTCTTTTGTCTAGGCTAAAGAGCCGCAAGTCTCAGTCTCTCCTCATCAGAGAGATGACCCTCTCTCCTGGAAGTGAGATACTCTACTCTTAGAACAGGACACCATGTAAGGCTCTTTCTGCAGACTGAGTCCTCCCCCTTGCTCTTTGGCTAGTGGATATTTCGGATACCATTGACTGGGAGGTCTCCTTTTCAGGAGTGAGAGCACAATTTGGTTCATCTTTCTAGACAGAATACTTAAATCAGACAATTTCCAAATTATTTCAGTCTACTTTGACCTTGGTATTCCTAGCCCTTTTGATCAGAAAGATAAGTCAAACTTCATTCTGACAAAAAAGACTGATGAATTGTTTCAATACTAAAAGTTAATATCTAAAATTGATTACATTGTCACTATAAACCATTGCCATTCAGGCCATTTCTCATATCCAGCAGCATATTTGAGGTGTTGATTTTGCAATCAAAGACATTTTAAAGTGCAGTGTCTCTTATGAGTAATGTCTCTCAGACTATACAGAAATCTCTGCTTAATTCTAGATGATCAGAGTAAAAATAGGTTAAATACAGAAATTCATAAGGGATCTTTTCTTACACGAATGTATTTAGCATGGTATCTGCATACTCAGTAACAGATACTGTTGAAACCTTAACCTTTTATTTACTCCTACACAAAGCCTATAGTAATAATTGTTTCAAGATCACTGAGAATACTGAAGAAGCTTGCATAGTCAACACAAATAAAATATTGCCAATAGCAAGGCAGCGGCATCATGACACAAAGAGGATAAGAATGAATGGAGTAGAAAAGAAGTCTGTTCACATTGGATGTTTATGCCAATGGTGTGTCTATTCCTTAGTCTACTCATTGGTAAGATGTCAAAACTTAGATGTCAAAACGTAGATGTTTAGGTAGAAGATGGAGATTTTGAACACAGATGGTAGAATTTCCACATAACATTTACATTTCTTAATCTTCCTTTGATGAAAGGGATTATAAAGACTCCTTTGAACTAGGATGAGGGATTACATAGTTTCAGGCACATAAGCACTACAAATTATTTGACTTGTTTTAACCAATTTTCCCTCAATTATGCCTGAGTTACCCTATAGTGACTGATGTTTGCTGAAGTCAACAGGGTCACACCAAAAAAAGTCCAATAAATAATATCAAACAGAACAAGTTCATAAAAATAGTAATCTGTTCTCAGTTCATGAACCAAGAAAAATATATTCACCAAGTGTAAAAGTAGACTGACATTCATTCAATGAGCCCTTTAGAACAATAATGTCCCCATGACTGCATAGTACAACCTTGACTGAAGAAAATGTATGCTTTAGTGCTTGATACATTAAAAGCTATCACCAGAAGCAAGCTGGAAGGTTTTTATAAAACACAATTTATTCATTGAGAATACATTGTTTGTTATCTTAATGATATCTGTGAAACACTGTGAATCACTATCTACCCCTATTAAATCTACTTTCATATTTCTCCCCTCTCTTGTTCTCTCAAGTCCATTTGGAGAAGTTGATGAGGCTGAATAAAGACTGCAATAACAGTATTTAATGGGTATAGTATCTGTAGGTAGATAAGGTCGTTGAGTAAGTAGCAGCAAAGGCAAAGAAAAGAAGCTTGGTGTTAACCAAATCAAAACCTTGCAAAAAGCTTCTGCTGGTGAACATCCTAAGAAAGTGATTCAGTTCCTCCATGAATGAAATTCTTTGTTTAAAAAAAAAAAAAAAAATTAGATTGTTACTTCTATAAACTTGTTCCTTTCCTTGAGGGTTTTTTATTCAAATGCCTTGCTTAGACAGTTAAATGTTTCTAAAGGCACAGATTTAAAAAAAAAAAAAAAGAAAGAATGTTATGCAACAAGATCCCCTTGGTTACAGAGGAATTTATGATTCCAAATCCTTTTGAGAATCTGGGATTTTACAGATCTTGCAAGCAACCCTTTGTATAATTAGCAGTTTGAGGGATTTGTAGTTTGAAGTTTCTGCTGTTGCCTGACCAAGTAGCTTGAACTGGGACAATATGAACTCTCTACAGGAGAATACAGCGCACTGTCAATGTTGTTTCACAGATATATTATCTGTAAGTGGTACTGCCAACTTGATGAACGGCATGAAGTTTATGTTATCACATGGACTTGAGTATTTTACATTTTGGGCGACTGAATAATGGTCATTTTTCCTGAGAAACAAATTTCAGCTGAACATGTGTGCTTTCTTATATGTTATCTTGTCATATGGTAATATCAATGGTACTTAGCATCTACCCAGTCCAAGACTAAAGTTCATGTATTTTACCAGGTTATTTTATGAATAATGGCACTAAAAGAATAGTAATAAATTGCACAATTACAAATATATCTGGTTTTGTATATAGCCATTCTTCTTCCCCTGCTCTTCCTTTTCTTCCTCCTTTCAACTAGTTCACAAATACTAATCACAGAATCACAGGAACATTCAGGTTAGAAAAGACCCTCAGGATCACCAAGTCCAACCAATAACCCTACTCTACAATGTTCACCTCCTAAACCATATCCCCAAGCACTGCATCTAAATGACCTTTAAACACATCCAAGGTTGTTGACTCAACCACCTCCCTGGGCAGCCCATCCCATTCCTCTAAGGCCTTAACCATTGCTGTTCTTGAGCTAGACTGCTCTTTCTCCTCCTTAATAAAATAATTTGATTCACTTCTGTCTCCCTTGCAACTCTCAATGATGCATCCTTCCTTACATCTTCTGGCTCTTCTCCAGGGCCTCTTCTATCAACTGACCATTTCCTCTCCTCTTTCAATACAGATTGCTCTTCTCCTAACTTCTGACACATTGAAATTCTTGGAGAATGTTTTGTTTTCACATATCTTAAAAGTATGATTAAAAAGAAGGCATATATTTTGACAATATTCACTTAGCTCAAAAGTTTCTACTATGAAGAATTGTTGGTGCAAGTACAGTTCAGTGAAACACAAGTAAATATATGGGTACTTTAGCCCACCTTAGCAATAGAAACATATAAAGGCACCAACAAATGGACTAAAATGAACCCATATTCATTAGAATACAGTCAGAAACAAGGACTATGGCCTAATAATAGATGCATTTCAGGGAGATTAAGTGAAAGCAAATAAAATATATTTCATGTGAGAAGCAATAATAAGGCATCAAACTAAACATTTGAATCATATCCTCCTTCATTTTGAGTATGTGCTTTGCAAATATATAATATCCTATTTGGCATTGCTTTTACCTGATTAATTCTCTTCAGGTGTAAGTCAGATGCTTTCACTTACATGCTTCAATACACATACTCATCAGTCAAGTCATTACATACTTTTTTCCCCCTCATCTTTTCAACTACCAAGAGCTGGACTGAATATATTTGTAATACCACGGAGAGGTAAAACATCCTTCCAGACTGTTTATTACAGTAACTAGAGTTAATACAGTAGCAGTGCATGATAATAATGTACCAGTTCCTTTACTGTTCTAGTGATTTCATAAACAAGGTAGGTTGTTGGCTGATAATCTTGTCCTATATTCAATTGGTGACTTGCTCAACCATGGCAAAGACAGCAACTTGCTATATAAAACAAATAAAAAGAGAAATTGTAATTCCACTGTGTTAAGGGACTGGTACAACTATTATAGACTTCCATTCTTTCCCTGCATGCTTAAATTTTCTGGAAGGATAGTTAGCCAAACAATGGTGCATTTTCAGGAGTAGGTGAAATCAACAGGAGAATTGTCACAACAGTTAATAAGACTTCTTAGATTTAGTTGATTTTTTCCCCCTTGTTTGTATTCATTTGTTTTATTGTTGCTTTGTTGTCTTGTTTGGATTTGTGGTTTTGGTATGTTGTTTTATTTTTTTAACCAGGTGGCAGATTTCCTACTTTTCCTCCTTGTCAATTGAGAACAAAGGAAATATTTTAATAGTTTTGCATGCATACTACAGAAATGATGGTTTTGTCTTTGTATCTTTGTTCCCCAAAGCTGCCTGTTAGAATAGAATAGAATACCCACTAACATTTACACAATTCATCTATAAAAGATCACAATTTAGCCCAGTGTTAAATGTGAGACAGTGGCTAATGATAGCAGAAGATTTTTATATTATGACAGCAACTGTGGTGGTTTTGTTAGTCATCATGCCTCAGCCAGAGCTCACAGGTATTGCTCAGAATGTATTCACATCCTCATATAAGCAGTTGCTGTGGAATTGATGGCTCAAGAGACTCTTCTGCCCACAGGTAATTCCAGGCATATCTCTCAAGAGGGAAGACTAATGACAGTGAAAATGAAATAGTCCAACAATGATACTAAAGAGGAAGACAGAGTCAACAGTGAGAATAGAGGAAGGGAGATGTGAGCGTTCATCCTGAATCTAAATGATCAGCTTTAATTTTAGTTTCAGAAAGCTTGAGCTTTATACTTATGGTTCTCTTTGACTGAGTAGACAAATTTAAAGCAAATTGAGAGCATAAATTTAGGTTTCTATCCTGATTTGTGTAAATGGGGTGTGAATCCACAAAGAAGTTAGGTATTAGTGATGAAATATATTTTTTCCCAGTTCAGGCCATTTTAACACCCCTAACACAAGAGAATGCACCTACATGATCTGTTTTTTATTTCAAGTGAGAAAAATGAAATTTTTTAGTAGCATTTTCAGTATCTAGCATGGTGTATGTCATATATTTATGTCATTACAGCTGATCTTACTTCATCTGATTATTTAAGAGAAATTCCAATGTCAGAATTACATTAAAAAGTATAAAAGAACCTTACTGAATGAGAAAGAAATAATGATGGTCTTTCTAACAATATCATGGAATCATAGAGTCATAGAATCAACAAGGTTGGAAAAGACCTCAAAGATCATCAAGTCCAACCTGTCACCCAAGACCTCATGACTTCTATACCATGGTACCAAGTGCCATGTCCAATCCCCTCTTGGACACCTCCAGGGACCGTGACTCTACCACCTCCCTGAGCAGCCCGTTCCAATGGTCTGTGCCGAACTTTCTCATCACCTCAAGCCTAAACTTCCCCTGGTGCAGCTGTTTTAGTTAGTGCTGCTTTAAATGGATAAAATTGTACAGTGTGAAACTCACCATTGTTCCTATGGGACAGCATGAGATAAATATTAAAAGTGCAAGATGGATACTCAGAGCTTAAACTGGATCATAAGGCATCAGACTTGGTCTAGTGTTTTTTAAAGGCTTTAAGATCCTGTAAGAGACTGAATCTAATTTACATGGTTTCCTCATCCACTTTGGTTCTCTGTTTCTTTGCTATTTCTAATACACCTTAACACCCTTCAGGGTCACAAAGTGTAAATATTTAGGAAAAGTTAAGGCAGTAGCAAAACACAAGTCTATTGACAGTGTCCATAACACTGCATTAAGAGTAAGTGGTGTTTTCCAAGCATAAGTTTATCAGAAATGCAAGTATCAAAGTAATTCTGTCAGAAGAAATGTACTGCAGCATATTCAAAGTCAGTTTTCATAAAAATTTAATTTCTAAAAAGAAAAATTGTAATGCCAGTCATCCCCAAAGTGACTTTTGTTATGTAAATATTAAGCTTTACTGCAATAGAAGTTATAAATATATTTACAACAAAGTTCAGTTAAAATAAATATTTCAAAAAGAAAGAAAAGAAGTGTCTTGTGATTGAAAATATATATATTTTGTCTTTATTTCTATAAATAAATAAAGAGCTCCACATGAGCATGGCTTTTAGAAAATGGGGGTATTCTGTTGTTCAAATAAATTGCAAAGGTGAAAGCAAATTGCAATAAGTAAGGACTGAAACACCAAGTCTCCTCTGTGACACATGGGTGTGGGCTTTCTGCAGATGTCTTGACTGATGGTTTGTTTTAAATATAAGTGAACATTAGAATAAAGTTCTGCCTGTCCTCAGATTGCATAACATTTTTTTTTCTTCAATGATGTTTTCTTATTAACTCATTTAAAAAAGACCAGAAAATTTCTTTAAATTTTGAAAGCTCTTAAGGGCTTTAATTAGCTTAATAGCAGTACAAATGTCACAGTCATGGATGACTTGCATGATAGCATCCATGGAAATGTCTATGGATCTGTCATGAGCCCACTGGTAGGTTGCATGTATGCCTTGATGTCCTGATGAATTGTGAGCCCACCAAGCTAAGAACGCCTCTCTTTGGTGTTTCCAGTCAAGATCAAGATCAGAGTTCGTATCTTGTGAAACTCTTGCAGCTAGATCTGCCTGATAGTCGTGGTGTTGTTCCTCAGTAGCTTTGCTCTTAGGAATGTGAGCATCAATGTGTCTCACCTTCACTGGAATTCTCTCGATTCAAGCAGCAATGTCCTGCCACAGGTCAGCTGCCCAAATAGGCTTTCCTTTTCTCTGCCATTCTTTTTCCAGTCCTTTAGCCAACCCCACAGAGCATTGCCTACAGTCCTTAAATCAGTATAGAGATAAAGCTTCGGCCATCTCTCATGTTCAGCTCAAAATCTGTAACTAAATTTAAAAGGCATAGCCTAAAAGCACCACACTCCCCCAGGAAGTTCTTGCACATACTGATTTATACCAAGGCACTGAATTGTATTTTTATTCTAAATTTCAGATTTAAAATTTCTGTGTACTTATTCACTCTCCATGATAGAAAGGATTGCTTAATACTTCAAAGCTTGGGTAGAACTTTTAGAAAAGGTTTTGTACAGATACATGGGAAAGCTTGATGTTAAATGCCATGGAAATATATGGCCAGGCATACATTTCAATCTCAGTTGTATGTATTTTTGAAGCAAGTGTAGTGAATGCTTCTTTACATTTTACTTCTGTTTGGTTCTATTCTCAGCTTGTCTGTGATATTAAATCACTTTTTAAACAGTCTACTAAATTAATTAACCTTAAGTATATGAGGGAATCTTAAAAACTTTCAACCCAACTTACAGGCATGAACCCACAGCTGTCAATCTATCTTTTAAATGCAATGATCTGATTCTTCATGCCTAAAAATTCCATTTCAATACCTATGAAGAAAATCTGTTTTGGTCAGCCCAAACCTGGAGACATTCATAATACCAGAGATATTTATCCCAAAAACATGTCCCAAAAATCATTCTATAATCTAATAATGCTAGCTAATTAAGTCAAATATTCTCCCTGTTAGTATCTGCAGCTTTTACCAAAGCATAAGAACAAAACACTAAAGAAGCCAAAACTAGAGGATAAACAGGTTTAGAAACTAAGGTGAATCTGTACAAGCTTCATGGTAAATTAATGCCCCCATTAATTCACTAAAATGTGAATTTATAGAGAGAATGAACTACATTTTCAAAAATGTACCATATGTCTTTATAAAGTATGTGTACATGTGTGTGTGTATATATATATATTTGTATGTATAGGTACATATAAAAACATTTAGAAAGTCAGAAAACCAATTCAGATTCCTCTCCGTAGTTGTGACTATTGGGAAGGATCTGTGGGTTTGACTCCATTTCTGATACTATTAGATACTGAAACTCACACTGGTAGCAGGCTGAAAGAAGGCATTATATCCCTCTGGATATGCATCAGCAGGATTAATCTGAGAGACTTCATTAGTATTAATATACTGTGTGGTCATACAGCTGGAAAAAACAATCATCCACAATTTCTCATGCCATAAGCCTCAGTGGATGCCCCTGAGTCATAGCAAATTTATGAAGAAGTGTTTGGCTGCCTACCAGAGATACTGGAATATTTAATTACGTGAAGTACTCAGTTAGCTCAGTGGCCAGTATAGCAAAAAAAAAAACGGTACACCCAAAGACAGCATGCCTTTACTTTACCCTGTTTTGAATAGACATTCTCAGTCCAATCTCTTCCCCCTTAGAGGACACAGTCTCAAACTGCTCCAGGGGAAGTTTAGGCTTGAGGTGAGGAGAAAGTTCTTCACAGAGAGAGTTGTTAGCCATTGGAACGTAAAATAATATATAAAAACTATATTTATAATACTAGTCAGTTGTTTTTAGGCCTTTCATGGAGATTGGTATAATTTAGGAGTACAGTCTAGTCATAAAATGTGATCTAATAATGAGAATTTCAAATCAAAACCAATGAAGTTATATATCATTGTATGATTCTATCCTGTACTACATTACTAGTTGAATTAAAACCATAGTGAAACACACATCATAGCTATGTTTTCCAAATTCATTAGAATGAAGCAAATGTGGTTCAAATAATTACAAAGCTGATGCTTTTATGAGTCTAACAAGGGAGCTGTTGAGTATTTCCTAAAGTGCCAATTAATTATCATTGAAGTTAGATCTTATACTCTGATGACCTGTTTAAAGAAACATTAATTACAACCAACTAACCTCTTTCTGGTATTGTCACATGAGGTTAAAAGTTACAGACCTCCTACAGAAACAAAATTAATATGCTACTAGAGTCACACGTTTGTCCTAAGGGTCAACTATTAGAATTTGTTCTAGGACTCTCAAGATAGAATAAACATTTCCATAGAGTAAAGCATGTAATTCACATGTACCAACAAAGATACAGGATTCAAATGCAATGACAAATGGAGGCTGATGATGCTTGTATTTTAAAAGTTGGTCCCAGCAAAGGACAAGCTCCATTAGAACATGAACAGGAAGAAGTGATCTTGAAGGTCTCTTCCAACCTGGTTGTTGTTTATTATTATTATTATTATTATTATTATTATTATTATTATTATTATTATTATTATTATTATTATTATTATTATTATTATCATCATCATCATCATCATCATCATCATCATTATTATCATTATTATCATTATTATCATTATTATTATTATTATTTAGGAAAGGTGCCAGGGGAGCAGTCCAATCTCTTTAAAAGTTCTACTTTGAAGCTTCCCATGAAAATAAACCTTCTGGTTTATATTGTCCAACGAAGTAGTTGTCGTGTGTTCTACTTATGAGATATTCAGGAATGTGTTTAACTTTAAATGTAGGAGTAATTAAATAAATTAAATTAATTCATTCGTCATTGGAATGTGCTGCCCAGGGAGGTGGTGGAGTCACCGTCCCTGGAGGTGTTCAAGAGGAGATTGGACGTGGCACTTGGTGCCATAGTCTAGTCGTGAGGTGTGTCGAGACAGGTTGGACTTGATGATCCTTGGGGTCTCTTCCAACCTTAGTTATACTGTGATACTGTGAAATGATATATTTAATTGCACTCTGTATTGGCACCCTTCCCAATATAGGATGCTAACATTTAATTTGTCTGCAGCTCCTTTTCCACCTTTGGTACAAAGAACAAGAGTCAAAAATGTTCTAAATTTTGATGTTGAACATAAGGAACCTGGAAAAGCCTCAGGGAGCAATGCAGCTGAAAACACCAGCATCATTTGACCATAACCCTTGCTTCTCACCAGCAGCCAGTTCTTGTGGGAATGTAAAACTTGGTGCATATATCATTAGTGCGTCCTATTGTGATGCAAAAAAATGTGAGAAATTATTGGTGTTAATACTGCCTTGGGCTGCTGGATGTTGTTAAAGCCTGAAGTTTGACGTGTAAGCCTCCCAAAATTTCCAGTAATCTGACTAAAAAAAACCCCAACTTTCTTTTATTTTTAAAATTTGTTTCAGTGCTCAGTAATTGGAAGCCTAAATATTAAAAAAGAAAAGCTCTTCAGAATGATTAAACAGAAGGCTATTTTACTTTCATCTCAAACATAAAAGTGTTTGCTTTGATGGAAAAAATAATAATAGAAGTGTGAAATGGCTTTAAAGAATGTCTTTTTTAATACATGTTTTTTTGTATTGAAAAATGATGAAAAAACCAACCAGGCCTTTCCTTACTGAAGGATGGTAATGTTTACCACTACTTTAAGTGGCATCAGATTTCCTGTCAGTTATAACTTTTGGCTGCCCCCAAAAATATCAGGCTTAGAAATGGCAGTAGAATATAAAGTCCCTCTCAAAAATTCATTCAACTGTATATTTCTGCTAAGCTACTGAACAATAATTTATGAAGCTCTGTCAGCTTGGCTGACTATTACCAGTGTAATTTCCTTCAAAAAGAGAAGAATAAGTAAGTATTTTTGATCAAATGGGAAAAAAAAAAATGAAGCAAATGTAACTCTTTCTCCATACACAGTTTCAGTGTAAGTCTGCCAAATTGCAAGGGCAAACATACTTGTACCACAGAAGAACAGTTGCATATCATACTCACTGCAGTCTTATCTCCCAAGGAACTCTTCCTTGGAAATGACAGAAAATATTTTTAGTATTGAACCATATACCGCCAGGATAAATTAACAACTTGACACCTAGCTATTTTTAGATCTCATTTTATCTACATTGCTCTCTTATTTTAAACTATTCTCAACCATAATAGCACACTAAGGTAGTTTTATTTACACAAGTCACTTCCACTGCATGTTAACCGTTATTTCGGTTATACTATTCTTATTGCAACTTAAACTTGCACTTTGCTATTAACAAAAACCAGCTCATTGGCAGAATTCTAATATTTAGCCTGAACAAAAATAGCATAAGTTTCTTCTTTTTGACTTTTCTGAGTGAAGACACATATAAAATAACATTCATAAAATTACAGAAACAAGCAATATTCAAAGGGTAAAGCAGGCTCAGAAATATGTTTCTTATACCTGCCTTTGGCCTAAGCTCAGGTTGTAGGCATATGAGTCTCTGCAAAATCAATACAAAAAACCAAAGATAACTGATACCCTTCTAACTTCCAAAATTAAAAGCATCATTAATACTATAGTTCTTGGCAATATACTATAATGGATTTGCCTAGATACTCATAAAGCATTCTTTTAAAACTAGGAAATGCTAATCACAATGACGTGGAGGGACTGATGAAAGCAAGCAGTAATAAAAATCTGGGTGAAACTGAAACCTGTATCAAGCATTTCACATTTCAGTATTACTTCAAGTGTCACTTGAAACACTGAAAATGAGCATATACACAAAAACATTTAGAGTTCTATGAATTCATGCAGATGAGACAGGGAAAAAAAAGAAAAAAAGGAGAGGTCTCTCTTCTAGCTTAGAAACAGTTTAATTCAACCAGAGGTGTTCTATTCATTTAAGTATACTGTTTCTATCTTACATCAACAGAATTAATTATGAAAAAAACCAGTGACTTTTGAAATAAATTGCCTTTTTATAAAACAGAGCCACTGATTTGTTTATCCACAAATCCTGAGAGCCTGAGGTCATTTAGTTCCTTTGAAGTGCTGAGTGAGCTCTCTGACTCAAAATGAGACAGCAGAGCAAGCCTGTTTTGCGCCCAGTTCTGACTAGTTCAGATCTTTCATAAAACACTCATACCTCTTTAGATGTCTGAAAATATCTACTATAATTGCAGACAGGCTATCTGCTTGAGCTCACACACTTTGTGAAATTAAGGAGTTTTCCTTAAATAATAAATCTGAAATCTTTAATCTTAAGATTTTAGAGAGCCATTTCTTCTAAAGCATGAAGACATGGCTAGCTATTAAAATTGCCATTGGAAGACATGGATAAACCAGGTCTTGGATGGAGCGATAGGGGAAATAAAAGGGGTAGGGATGAAGAGTTTTTATAGCTTAACTGCAGAAGCTTCAATATTTAAGTAAGTATTTGACTTTTTTTAAGAAGAAAATCCAGACCATTAGTTTAAGGTTCTACAAGTGTTAAAGTTAAAAAACCCAACCCCCAAAACCAACCCACAACCAAAACATAACAAAATTGTGGTAGCAATAACACAAAAAGAAAACCAAGTATATAAATCTTCCACCAGGCTGTAAGGAGCTGAGAAAGATGGCATCATACTGGATACACATGGATTGCTAAGAAAGATCAGATGGCTGAGGAGACTGAGGTATTGATACAGAGGTATTAATCCATTTCTGGGTACAGGATTTCACTTAACTTTGCCTTGAAGAACAGAAAGTTGTTTGTTAGTACTTAGCCACAACAAGGCAATGCAGCCGAGGTCATCAGAGCCAGCAGAAGACAGAGCTAGTATCTGCTAGAGCGAAGGAGGGGAAAAGAAAGTAAGTTAGTACATTCAACTACAGGATGGAATGGAATGGAATAGACTAGAGTAGACTAGACTAGACTAGACTAGACTAGACTAGACTAGACTAGAATAGAATATTTGTCATCTGTCCAAAGGGATTATCTAGAATTTATCATTATTTTCCTTTTTACATCCAATAGTGATTTATTTACATTCTACTACTTTCTGCTCAAGATCTGTGGAAAAATTTCCAGGCACAGCCTAGAAACTATCACACGGTATGCTGCGGAATGTGAACATTATAAGGTACCTAGGCACACAATGCCTCATCACTTTCCCTCATCACATGCAGACCCAGGAAGCCCTTTTAGGCACGTGGCAGCAGGCAAACAGATCTGTGACAGTTCAGAATCACCACAGGGAAGGCTTTCAGATCCTGATCTTCTACAGTGCATGCCAGGATCTCACTGAGCTCCATTCTCCCCCAGGAATCTCTGAGAGCAGAGGCAAACAGGAACACAGAGAAACCACAGAGTCAGGAACACAGAGGTGCATCCAAAAAGCTTCCAGGCACTTCCTTGAGGCACCTGTTCAGCCCCTCACTGCAAGGGAGTGTCATGCACAGAGGAGGTACATGAAGGATATGTTCAAATTCTGAGCAGCAGTTTGTCACCTGATTTCTGCCATCTCTTGTATTTTAGCATGCAGGTTTGTAATTTTGGGGTTTCTGGTAAGTCTTGTAATTGCTTTAGTTGTTTCCTTGAGCTCTGAGATAACCTTGACACAAAATCTACCTACTCTATAGTACTTAGGAAACTATTTAAAAATAATAAAAGAAGATAACTACCAAAAAAAGCACTGACGTAGTAAGGAGCTACAAAACATTGATTTCCATACCAACAACAAAATATATCATAGATTATCATAGCAGATGACATGTGTAGCATGCTGAGGCATGGAACCCGGTGATGTCTCAGAAAGAGAGGCTGGACAGGGCAGATAGCTCATAGTCTATTTTAGTTGAAGAGGGGAGTTTATATTTTAGAGTTCATTTTTAGGTTCCTTTAATATGTACACTTGCTAAAAAATAACAGTTATTATATTGTTGTATTATCTTTGCTGAGGACCAAGTAGGGTTGTGGTTTTTTTGAGCCTCAAACTTAGAACAGACTCCAGACTATCAGGTCTGGGTCTAGATTTTCTAATTTATCAGGATGTAGTGAGCATAAAAAAACAGAAGTTAAACTCACATTAAGTTATGCCATTCAGGTTATGATACTAAAGACAAAGCCAATGATGGATAGGCTAAAGAGATATTTCTTACTTCATGTGTTAGGCTGGAAATTATGAAAAGAAAATAAATGTAGGAAATGCAACTGATAAGAGAAAAAGGGCTTTGACTTTTATTTGCTTGAGATGTGTATTATTGTTATGTAGTGTTGCATTTGCTATTAAACTTTAAAGCAGTATGAGAATGAAACTCCTTAGGAAACGTTAAAGCTGCATTCCCTTCCAGAGTGCTTATGAAGTTTACCTGAAAATCACTGAATGTTTCATAAAAATGCCATTGACTCCCACCTAAATCAACAGTATGTCAGGTAGTAGCAGCAGAGTCATAGTAATGTTGATCAGATACTACCAGTGGAGGTCAAATGTCGAAACTTCTTCTTCAAATCATGTCTCTTGCCAGCTGTCGTGGATTGAGTCAAACCTACTGCTGTTATCCATACCATGCCGCAGTCATGCCAGCTGCAAAAATGAAAGTATTAACTAGAGCAAAGTATTACGGGGCTTGAAGTTCAGACTGCAACAAGGGAGGCTACCTGTTTGGGTTGCTGCTCCTGGGTTCTGGGTTCTTGGGTGGTGGTCTTTTCTGCTGGGATTGTGGCAGGACAAGGAGGGAGACAGGGGAGTAGTTTTCTGGCTTGGATTTTTGACCCTCATGCTTCTGCTTGCTGCCGCTTTGCGATTCTGCAAATAAGATAAGGTAATTATATATTTTGTACTGTTTACCTGATTCTGATCAGTAAACTCTATGATTATCTCACTTTTTGTTGTCTCAATCCCGAGTTTTTGTGGGTTACTTTTCCATCACTTTTTATGTTGGGGGAGGAGGCAGCTTTGACCTGTTTTGTTCTGATTCCAACCATTACATGTATTTTGGCACTCAACTCGTGGCACAAAAAGCTGCTGTCTTAATTAATTAAGACAGTCAGATTTTGGCAGGAGACAAAAGGATTGAAATAGCAAAGAGAGAGATAACAAGAAGATTCAATTAAGGCTTGTTAAAGAGGTTTTTGTTGGTTGTGTTTTTTTTTCCCTGTGCTGTGTTCGCTTTGTCAGGGTATTTGCTTTCTGCTGGCAGCTGGCTCCGGTGTGCTGGCATTTTGTATATATTCCTTCTGGTGATGAAATTTATCTCAGAGGAATGGCTTACAGCTCTGATGTTCCTGTGTGGGATACTGGCAGGCCAGGGGTTTTGCAGAGCAATACAGGACTAATACAGGACTTTCTCAAGAATATCACTGAGAGATCTTCCCTGATGATGAATAATGATGAGTGGCAGGGTATATGGAAATGTCTGAGTAAATTCTTCAGGCAGTGGAGTCCTCTGGTGGTTTGGAAATTCACCCCTGAGCAAGTGCAAAATCCTGACAGGCTGGTGAAATGTTTGGAAAAAGTCTGCTGTCAGCCTGGGAGTTCCCGAGAGAAAGAAATCATTGCAGTGTGTTGGGGACTAGCACATGCATATTGAACTCTTCTCATCAGCTTTCAGAATGCTGAGGAGCAAGAGGTCTCTGGGGCAGCAGACATGGATGCAGCAGATAATCAGCCTGTGCCAGTACCAGCTCCTCCTCTACAGAAAAAGAAGCCTAGAAGGAAAGCAACTTGTCCTACAAAAGATAAGGACAAGTAAGGGCCATCATGAGAACAAGAGACAGAACCAGGCCTGATTTCCTGCATCTTATCTCTGGGTTTTAGAGATGGCCAAGGACAAACAGTAAATGAGGCAAACAGAAGGCCTCAACAATGCCAGGGAGAAAACCTCTCCACTGTCCAGGCCCCTGTTTTAGCTGTGAAGAAACTGTCTCATGAGGTCCATCAACTCAAGAACATATTCTGCTCCCCACCTGTACAGTCATGGTGTTTTCAGCCATAAGGAGCAGGTGCTCCCCTGTCTGAGGGAGAGAAACTGGGAGGTAATTATGCATTCAGTACTATATTTACCTGATTCTGATCAGTAAACTCTATGATTATCTCACTTTTTGTTGTCTCAATCCCGAGTTTTTGTGTGTTACTTTAGCATGACTTTTTGTGTGTTACTTTTCCATCACTTTTTGTGTTGGGGGATCAGGCAGGTTAGCTGGAGCTTTACCTAGTGAGACTTGAAATGACATTGCCATTTTGCAATGGCCTTCTTCTGACTTTTATTTATTATTATTATTATTATTATTATTATTATTATTATTATTATTATTATTATTATTATGATGCAGCATTTAAAGCTGTTGTTCCAAAGATGTTCCAAATACAAGCAACGGTCTCCCTGAATATTATCAACAAAGTGCTGTTTGGCACAGTATTTATTTTCTTCAGACAAAGAAGTGTTTTGAAGTGACAGGCAATTTTGAAACCTGGGTAATTCAGTTATCAAATCTATACTGAGCATCATTTTTTAAAACTTAATGGGCCAGATTCTTCAAAGGCTGCACTGAACAAGCATGACATTTGACAAGCTCTTCATTCTGAAAATATTGTTCCTTTCTACTCAAAACACAAAAAGTCTGCTTTTTCTTTCTTGTCACTGTATTATGTTTTTCCTGTGGTGTAGGAATTAGCAAGTAGTAACAACAGACAGTAAATGCTGTATGGAGGTATATCATAGTCAGGTAACAAATGTATCACATTTCACTATGTATGAGAAGGAAAATATTTGGAAAGCTGTTACTCCATTTTCATCACATGTCTTTCCCTTGTAGTATTTCAGTGTGTGAGGAAGAAGAACTGCTGGCTACAGTTCTAGATGTATTCTATCTTTCATTCATTCACGACCAGAGGTGGCACTGGCTTTTCAGCCAAATACCAGGTGTTCATTATTTATATAGAAAAAATACTTTGTTATAGGAGCAATTTAGAGGTAGGTCCATAGGTTAACTTGAGAAATTCAGCCTGCATGAATTTCTGCTGTTCCATGTATGTGCTTCAATGCTTTTATCAATATCAATACTTTTATCAATATTTTATCCCCACCTGGAGTACTGCATCTAGTTCTGGAGCCCCTGTTACAAGAGGACTTGCTGGAACATGTCCAGAGAAGGGCCATGAGGATATTCAGAGGGCTGGAGCACCTCTCCTATGAGGACAGGATGAGAGAGTTGGGGCTGTTCAGTCTGGAGAAAAGAAGGCTCCAAGGTGACCTAATTGTGGCCTTGTTTTCAGGAGGAGATTTGATGGGGTGCTTGGTGCCGTGGGTTAGTTGTTTGGGTGGTGTTTGATTGGTTGATGGGTTGGACGCGGTGATCTTGAAGGTCTCTTCCAACCTGGTTTATTCTATGTATTCTATGTATTCTATGTATTCCAGTATCTGAAGGGGGCCTACAAGAAGGCTGGGGAGGGACTTCTTAGGATATCAGGTAGTGATAGGACTAGGGGGAATGGAATGAAGCTGGAGGTGGGAAGTTTCAGACTGGACATGAGGAAGAAGCTCTTCACCGTGAGAGTGGTGAAGCCCTGGAATGGGTTGTCCAGGGAGGTGGTTGAGGCCCCGTCCCTGGAGGTGTTTAAGCCCAGGCTGGATGAGGCTCTGGCCAGTCTGATCTAGTGTGAGGTGTCCCTGCCCATGGCAGGGGGGTTGGAACTAGATAATCCTTGTGATGCCTTCCAACCCTGACTGATTCTATGATTCTAATATAATGCAAAGTATAAGGTGAGAAAGAATAAATGTATATGTTTTAAAATTATTGGAGAACTCAAATACAGAAGATGTAGTTCTATCAGAATACAAATAATGAAAAATTTCTAATTTCAGTCATGCAGGAAAAATAAAGCAAAACAAACAAACACAACAGCAGCAGCAACAGCCAGCCAACCAACCAACATAAACCAAAACAGAAATAATGTAAAAGACATCCCCATGAAAAACTTAATAAAGAGTCATGCTAATTCTGTTTTGCTTTTGTCCAGGTCTACAGCAGTGACCTCCAGGATCCTAGATTCTCTAATTTACTGCTATCCATGGTCATGAATTGAAGCTGAGTTATGTCTAATATATGGATTTTTAACTTTGGCCTGTAATCACTAATGAACTTATTCTTACCTAAATTTAAAATAAATGTATAATGAACACTAAAACCAGAGGATGTAGAATGCTTAGCATCAAGAAAAAATGATTCAAGTAGTTGTGCAAAGTAACTGAGGTTATATGCTAGGCTAGTTATCTACTCAAGTAGAACAGCATAGAATAGCATAGAATGGAATAGAATGGAATAGAATGGAATTGAATTGAAAAGAATTGAATTGAATTGAATTAACCAGGTTGGAAAAGACCTTTGAGATCATCAAGTCCAACCTATTAAGTACTCATGAAATGCAACATATCAAATATGTAACAAGGCTACTGGTACATGTCTGTGTGTAGTACAGATTGTGATGAAATTTATCAGTAAGAATTACAATGTCTTGAACAACATTTCAGTTTCTTTCTTTAACATCTAACAGATATCTCTAGGTTTAAATTCCTTCCTGATTGTGCTAAATTATATTTATTTTAAAAGCTTATTAAGTATCACCACCAGAAGCAACTCAAAAGATAAAACTAGATTTGAAAACCAAAACTGCGCAGAAATTAATCATTAGTAGGCTGTCAACTGTAATGTTATAGTCTGTTATCTTATAATCAAATAAAATTTACCTGTGACACAGACTAAGTTATTTCTTATTTCCTTTAACTTGGCTTTTGTTTCTCTCAGGAAAACATAGGAAAGCTAGTGTAGTCATTCATGCCAAAATATTTTATTTCTACCAAGAAATATATATATATATATATGAATTTATATAGATATAATAATACATAGATTATATATATATATAATATATTATATATATTACATATATACACATATATATATATATATAAAGGAAAAAAGTTATTTCTGATGCTCTTTTAGTGTCTGTAGGTACAAAGGTATACTGGTGTATATTATTAAAAACAACAATAAAGTGCAGGAAACATAATATTCTGTTTGAAGGGAGCAATGCTACCTTCAGAGGTGGAGAATGAATGATGCTGTGGCTCTGTTGATCCACTGGAATGGCCAAAACACTTCAGCTAGAAGAGAATAGGAAGAAGCTTGTGCCAAACTGGCATATAATCATTCTCTCTTTGAGCGAATGAGATGTGATCTCAATAACGTGGATGTAGGAATGCGTTCCAGAATAGTTCTCTAGTTTCAATTCTGTTTTAGCTGCACTGCTGTGTCTGTCTCTAAAAAAATAGTAGAATCATAGGTAATAATGATGCATAATTCCCTTAGCAAGAACTTTTACTTCTGTCCAATAATTAGTGACCATAGATTGTAGCTGTATCTGGATTCACTGCTTACATTCTAAGTTATCGATATCATGAGCTTTTCTACATCCCACATCAACAAAGCATATAGACTACATGGTACACTGTATAAAGTAATGTAGATTGAGGGGGCTATATTCAGTGTATAATGATGCACAAGGTTTTAGACTTTTGCTGGCAGCAACAAAGAACAAAAGGTCAGCTCCCAAGATCAGTTGTCAGGAGATCAGGCCGATAAAGATTACATAAAGACAAACAGACAAAGCCACTTCTGTTTGAAAATATGAATAGTCACAAATGTGCAGCAATTTAATGCATTTCTGTAGATCCACCACTACCATTTTTGCTTTAGATATGAGTTTTGAGCCAGTGTTTCATACACATCTTGAACAAAAATTATCAAAACCATGAATACCAAAACCACCTTATATTTGCATACACACATTCTTGGGGTTCCTTAAATTAGGGGGAAATAGCTCTTTTTTAAACCTTGTATTAGTGATTCTGGTTTCAGAAGTCATGAGCTGTAAGTACACTGAAAAAAAAAGTGATCTCTTTTCTAATGAGCTATTAACTGAAAATTATAAATGAAAGAGCTTTTGCCATAGATCTTATTCTTAGTAGTACCTATTTCAAACAGGAACATTTTTACACAATGGTATTCTAAAACATGAAAACAATGACATGACAACTCTGTTGCTGTAGAGTCCCTGTGGATGTTTTAAGAATACATGATATGTCAAAGTACTTGTCACAGATATTTGTTTACTATCAAATTAGTTATTTCACATGAATAAATGGACTGTTACAGAACCAAAGCAATCCAGGGCAAGTACTACTGAAGTGTTAGGTTGTTCATAAGTGGCTTGGTACTACCTAGAATACTGTATGCATGTTATAAACAACATCCACATCTGTTTTCCTGAAAGTAAATCATGATTGCCTTTATTGCCTCAGGAACCCTGCCTTAGGAAAGGAACAGCATAAATGATTATTAGGAAAGAAGGTAAGCTACTTAGTTCATGAACTACAGTTAATTTGTCTGGTGTTTGTCTAAAGAACTATAAACTATACCCCACATATCCAAATATCTAAGTGGAACATACACCCATAACAAGTACAACTGAACAGCAAAGCTAGTTCCATCAAGCTTTCTATGTCAAGCAGTGTGAAGAATGCCAAGACACAAAAACATAAATATGAACGAAAAGGAATGCAATAAATGAGAAATATTAATTAATTTGACAGAGCTAGTTACTAAAACCTGAGGTTTGATTTTATTATGTAGTGTTTGTTTTCAATAAATACTTAATCACATGCCTTACTCTTACATAGTATAGATATTTTTTTGGCTGGCTTGACTGGATTTCTTGCAAAGAATAATGTGGATAAGTGTTGAGAGACTGGACTGAAATGACACCATATGTGCAGATAGATAATGATCTTATTAAGTGTTGAGAATTAATGTTTCATTATTTGCTTTCTCTCATTTTTATATGTGGCTAAAATTATACACAAAGCCTGAAGTACTATCAAGATAAACTGTGAGATACACTCTTTGCAAATTAAAATGAGGTTCTTTTTAATAATACGATTAATAATATGATTACCTGGTGATGTTACAGTGTCCTTATCAAGTACTTCAGAATCTTGAGAAGAGTGAAAGTATCTTTCCCTTCCTCGGTATCTTTTGTGAAAACTCTTCTTAAATGCCAGAATCTCTTCTCTGAAACTGGTTCTTATTGTGCACCTATAGAAGCAATAGGGTGGTTTTAACCTAAAACTAGACAGAAGAGAGGTTAGAGGATGAGATAAACAAGAGCAGTACTTTGTAGTTACTATTCAGTAGCCCATTGATAATCATTGCATTGAATTTGAAATTGTCAGGGGCTATTCTAAGAAAATGAAAAAAGAAAGCAAAGTAAACACAGTGACATTTACAGAATCATAGAATCATTTAGGTTGGAAAAGGCCTTCAAGATTGAGTTCAACCATTAACCCTTGTCTATCAAGTCCACCACTAAACCATATCCCCAAGCACCACATCTACATAGCTTTTAAACACATCAGGGGATGGTGACATTTGTGAAGTCTTTTACTGTTCAGAGATGAAGCAATGAAAAAGAAAAAACCAACTACCTAAGAATTTCAGGGTAGAACACAAGATTGCAAGCTGGAGCATAGGAGGTTTCACGTGACCGTAAGGAAAAAAAAAATTAACTATGGGGGTGACAGAACACAGGAACATGCTGCCCAGAGAGGTTGTGGCATCTCCATTTCTGGACACAGTCAAAATCTGACTGGATGTGTTCCTGTGTGACCTACTCTAGGTGATCCTGCTCTAACAGGGCAGTTGGACTAGATGATTTTCTGATGTTCTTTCCAACCCCTAAGTGGCAGCAACACACACACACACAGAGAACAGAAAAAGAAAAATAAAAAAGGCTAAACTTTTGTATTAATTGTTTTTATCAGCATTAGTGTTGTCTGTACAATGCTCTGACGAAATATTTTAGCACTATTCTTTTTTATATACAGTCATAATTATTCCAGCACCACAAAATGATACCCAACCAAATTAACAAAAACATTGCCCAAACCATAATAAGTGGAAAAGTATTTATGTGGCTGCAATATTCTGGGGCTCCTGAAGACAGTATAGATGGAGACAAAGAAGGCATTTAGTACTCTGCCTTCTTTGTATCCTCTGTCACCAAGGCATCCACCTTGGTGGTGTAGGCAGTGGGCCTACATTGCCTCTACTGTTAGCTTTTCCTGCAATGTATTTGAAGAAGCCCTTTCTGTTGTCCTTGACCTCCCTTGTAAGGTTGAATTCCAAGGAGGCTTTAGCTTTCCTAATTGCCTCCCTATGTCCTCTGACAAGAGTCTTATACTCCTCCCAAGTGGCCAGCCCCTCCCTCCATGATCTGTAGACTCTCGTCTTCCACTTCAGTTTGCTCAGCAGTTCCCTACTTAAACATACAGGTCTCCTGGCTCCCTTTCTCAAGTTCCTACTTGTTGGAATGCTCTGGTCCCAGCAGCTAGGGGCTAGCTAGAAGTGATGAGAGCTGGTATCTTAACTTATGAACATAGTTAAATAAAATGAATCTGAAGTCACTGGAATTCTGCTAATGAAGGAGACTGATTTTGAGGAGTTTCATTTTTCCCTTTAAAATCTATTTTATTGTTATATTTATTATCAGGACTGCTGTATTCCTCACGTCCATGTCTCCAGATCATGACTTAGTCATCTGGATACATTATCAAATTGAGATGCATTATAAATTCCTGTCAATTTAATATTGTCTTCAAGTGAACATGTTAATCTCAATGCAATTTACTGATTATGTTGTGTTGAGTGATTGCATTGGTAGTGCCTTTAGGGATCCTGATACCTTCTAAATATTGTGAATTTTATTTTCATTGTTCTGGAATGCACTGCTTCTGTTTCTCTGTGTTCACTTTCTCTTGGTCTCCTTTATACATATAATAGGTAAATATTTACAGAAACCACAAATTAAATTTTATGGGGTTTGGTTTGGTTTGTTTTCCTTTTCTGAAAGATAAAATCTCTGTTGCCCCCTCATCTGGTTTGAGGCAGACTGAGTTAATGAGACATGCAGTTCACTCTTGTTTTTGTTCTGTGTATCTAAATGGTAGCTATTATAGATCTGTTTACTTCCATTCTTTTTTAGCAGTTACTCACCTTTGACATATCTTTCAAATTACATCACTTGTCTTTAGAATTCTTTGTTCATTTGGAAGCCTCATTTATTTTTAAAGCCCTATTTTGACAGGTTTCTTGCTTTGAAATAATTAGCTGCGTGAGAAATTGATCCAGCTAGCATTCATTTGTACGCTTACCAAAATGGTTCTGTGAGTGGCAGTACATCCAAAACCCCTCCCCCGACGATGTGGAGCCTGGGCATGTTTAAGCAAGGGCATGCTTTCTGGTACTATTTATGACAACAAATTAGTATGGGTGTTTAAATGGATAAACAGCAGAACACTCTCTCACTCTTCCTTGGGTTTTGACCCCACACGTGTAGATTATAAGCAGCAGCAATTCCAGGAGGATTTTCCAATAAAGAGACCCCAGACACATTTGCACAATCAACACACAGCATTGTGAACAAATTGGAATATTCCTAAGTCTCTGGGGAAATGCCTGCCTTTTGTTGGTAGGGGCAACATACTGCTTTTGGATTGATCTTTTCCAAATACTGTTTTCTCAAACTACTTTTAACCATTCCTATATACTGAAGATGTTCTCAACCGAACATGAGAAACATGAGAACCTATATACTATTTCATAATTCTATTCTTTTCTATAATTCTATTCTATTCTATTCTATTCTATTCTATAAATTTTGTATGTAGTTACATGGGTGGCAGAGTTAAATTAATAAATAATTTATATTTTTATTAATTCCTCTTTATTAATTCCTTTTTATTTGTAGCACTGTGACTGACAAGTTGCATGATATATATTTTTTTCTTTTCATTTTTTGTTTAATTTCCTTCAGCAACTTAAAGCCATTCCTTCTCCATTCTATGTTAACAAATGTTTGGGTGGGCTTCTTTGCTGTATGTTTCCTTCAGCTACTTAAAGCCATTCCTTCTCCACTCTACACTTTGGGACAGAAGTGCTTTGGTTTCTGTAGCACTAACTTTCATGTAAGAAATTTTGGTTCAGATTCTTGGTTTAATTCATCAAGTTAAACCCTCAAAGTGAGTATCTCACACATGGCAGATAATTTCCTTGAAAAATAAACTAGCTTGGGTCTGAACATATTTGCTTTCTTTCTCCATCAATCTGCACTTGGACCAAAAGTGTATTGACTGAAGAATGTGAAAATAGTTGTCTATAATATGACATTCAGCTACATCAAGAGCTAGCTGGACAGCTTTTACTTCTGCAAATTGATTGGATTCTTCTTCTCCATGCTTTGCTTCTGCAATTCGATGTGTTGGACTCCACACCAGAAACCAGAAAGTCAATTCTTAAAACACAAGGTGAATCTGGTCCTGTTACAATAGTGTGTTTCTTCCCCTCTTTCCCAGTTAAACTTATGTCAACCTGCAACTTAGTCAGCTCTTGAGATCCACCAGTGATTCTGACAACAGTTACAGGCTCTGCCCCTTGATAATTTGATATTATGGTGCAATGAGCTCCTGTGTCAACCAAGGCCCTGTACTTCTGAAATGTTGAAGTGCCAGGCCACTGAATGTATACATCCCAACAGATTCTGCTATCTCCATTACCCCTTTCCTCCCGGTGGTGGGAGGCAGGGCACCCCTAATTATGGGGATTACATCCAGATGTATTTTACTGTACAGAATATCATTACCTCACTTGTTATAACCTCAAAATTACAGAATGTTCTACTGTTTTGCAATCAAGCATTTTGAAATGAAGAAAAACAAACACAGTACTCTACATTCTTTATGGTTATTTAATATTCCCTCTTTGTAATCCTCAGTGTGTTCCTGTGAAATAAATTGAAAAAACTAAAAAAAGAGATTACTTCTGTAGGAATAGTTATACTTCTAAATGCCTGTGGATTGCAGCTAAACACAATGTAGTGTAATGCACACAGCAGGTGCATCAAATGTTACATAGGCTTTGTCTTAGCCGTTTGAACTGAGCCCATTGTTGTGCAGAGCAGTGACTTGGTGGCATTGCATGCACAATCAAAATGACACTAAGAGCAGTCAATACAAATGATGCATAAACCTCAGTTATAGTAGAAGGGCTTTATGGGTATGCTACAGATTCAATACAATGTCCCTACAGTAGACAGACTCATGAACAGCTTTCTTTGATATCATATGCAGGAGAATGAGTCCAATCCAAGCTTTTTGTCAAGAATCTGGAACTATGGCCTTTTGTAGTGTTGAATGTGCCTTGTTGAAATTGTTGTTAAATTATTAAAAAAATTATTCATGCTATTTATCCAGAATCTCCTAAATCCTGTTTTAACAGTCTCTGCACTTCAGTTTAAAAGGAAACTTTACTTACACTGCTTCTAAAAATAAATTTCTTTTCTTTTTTAATCTGAAATTCCTATACTCTTCATTTTCTCTTTCCATAGGCAGTTTTAGTTCTACTGTCTTTCTCTTTCAAGGAAATTTCATAAATACCACTTCTAATTTTGGGCTCAAGCCCCTTTTAAAATACCATATGCAGAATTATACTGGTCTTTATACTTAGAAAACAATAATTTGCATTAATAATTTCTAAATAAATTGGTTTATACTCTGAACCCTGGAATTTACATTCAGAAAAGGGAGGTATTTTGGGGGGGAAGCTGGAGAATAACTCAGAAGAGCTCCTGAGTGATTTAATTCACATTAGGCACTGAACCATTTCTGCAATATCCCTATCTAGAGAAGCAGAGAGATACTGAAATGGTTCTTCATCTCCATTACTCATGCTGTCTGAGAAAGACAGATAAAAATCTCACTCGAGAACATAGAAAAGAAAGTGATATGAATAGAAAAAAAGGTTTGTCACAGAGATGGGCTCAAAGCCCAAAGCATGAAAAGAATGTTTGATCTATACATTTTGTAACATAAAACCGATGATTGATATTCTGCCTCAGTGAAATCAGTGGTGAAACTATCATTTTACTTTAATAACCCAGGTTTTACCTAAAAGACCTGTAAGAAGGGAAGAATTCTGTGCTTGGGTTCTTTCGGGTGGGGGGCGCAAGGAGGAGTCAGCACTATTAAAATACAGCCAGCAATTTACCAGTGACATTTTTTGGCTAAGTTCTTGATACAGGGCTGGCATTTGACTGAATCCTAGAAGACAGGAGTCTTTTCAGTGTACAATTGAATGGGAGGTGTGTAGTATCATGCCTTTTAAAGGCAGAAAGTAGTCAGACCATCTGCGTCCTGGAGAGCTTCACCTATGGATTCATGTGTTAATCACAAGCACTTTGAGGTAAAAAGCGTGGTTCCCACCAACAGCTCCACTCCAACAGATTTTCTCTATTCTCACTTCAGCTTTAGGCTTTCACCTCCAAAAGCTTAATTTTCATCAGCATGGAGGAAACTAATGAGTATTTCAATCAACCATTTTCCATTGCAGGACAAGGAACAATGCTGAAAGAGTTCTTGAAATCTTTTGCTTTCGTTAGCTCCTTCAGCTATAAAATCCACGATGGATTTTATATAATGCATTGTCATAGCTGCACAGGGAACATGGCAGCTTCCAGAACACTGGGCCCAGAAAATGGTCGGTGTGGGAAGGCACAAAGCTGGTTAGATGCTTCAGATCAACCATTTAACTGAAACTACAAGCATAAAGGGCATATGTGGAAAAATATACTTGGCCAAAAAAAGTTCTCAGTCATGCGGCCATGTTAGAGTGTAAAGACATTTGCTCTAGTTTCTTTTTCATTTCTATTCCTAGAACAGAAATTGAAGAATAAAGTCAGGACAGTTATCAGCATGTTGTCTTTTGATACCACACTTGTTTCAAATTCACTGCATAATCTGAAAGTTTAAAATAAGAAGAGTGTAACTGCCCTAGAATTTTGTCCCAGGAAGGAGATACCAGACAGGCACTGTTAAAAAGCAGAGCATTCAGCCAATGAGTTGCCTAGGCACACCAAAGGGGATGTATAGGAACTGGCATCCTCTAGAAACAATATTTCCTCTTTTCCATTTCAGAAGAATTTCCTCTGAGACTGCATCATGCACAAGGACTGCTTTCACTACTTTGTTATTTGTCCTTATTACTCATCATCAAACCTAATGTTCAATATTTGATGTTTTGTAATCTTAATAACTTTCTTTGAATGACATAATAGACTAATACCTTTATTTTTAAAGACTTATCTTTATTTATCTACTTGACTGAACTTTGTAATCTACTTACTATCCATTGGAAGATTTATCCTTTTTTTGGGTTCATTTAATGAAAAGAAATTACAAACAATTTTAAATTGTTCTGTTATTTGCTGCATCTTGAGGAGTGAAAATTAAGGCTCTAGCATGAAAGAGCAACTTGACAATGGAATAAACAATCTGTAATTTTGCTATTGCTGCTGTGATTATTCAAATTAATTTGCTTGATCTTTTAATTGGATTCATTCTGGGTTGTTATTTTTCTTTTATGGAGAGCAAAGATATTTGTTGTGTGGTTATATACCAATGTGATATGCCACCAATGCACACATACTAAAGGGGAAAAATGGCATTGGACTACTTCTGTGTACTGCTTTATTAGTAAAATCCATCTGGATCAGATACATTTCAAAGTTATGTTGTTAATGCTTGTGCAACATCATTTCTGCAAGGTGTAATTGGGAAACTAAAATGAAAATATTCCAAGTTATTGAAATGTCCAGTAAAAAAACAATCAAAGTTAAGTGAAGGAAACACCTAAAACTTTCCCTTTTTGTGTGTGAAGTCAATAAGTCCAATTATTCTATTTCCCAGTGCACTTTTATATATTACTTTCTCTCCTACATTTGCTTCATCTTAACCAAAACTGTAGAAAAACAAGAGTAGAACTCTGCCTTAACAGGTTGTCATACCCTGAAGCTAAAGCTAAGTAGAACAATGTTGCCATTTTAATTTTGAGAAATAATGTGAGATTTTTCTTCTTTGTGGAAATCTGCCTGCAGGGAAAGGGGCAGTTTGCAGTGCATATCTGCACATGTGATCCCTCTTTTAGAGAAGGCCAAAAACTGACATTTTTGGTCTTCTAGAGCCAGAGACCTTAATTGTACAATCACATAGAACACATATTGAGGAAGAAACTCAGCAAAAGGAAGTGTTTAGTCAAATCCATTTAACTACAAATGAGCTGATAATATAGACTACTAAACAACTGCTTTTACATGCCACTGAAAGTTGAGGGAAGGATGTATCTACACAAAGAATAGATGTGGCCCATATTAGTGGTTCTTTGCTTCTGATGATCCAAATCTCTTCTGTTCTTTTCTACAGAAAGTGAGGGAGTAGAAGGGAAACAACTACATACCCAGATAGCAGTTCTCCTAGAGTTAGTGGAGTATGTCTTGGTACTTGGAAGCTTTGAATTGCTCCCAGAGGTCTTTTTTCCCCTTGTTATGGACAATCTGAGATGAATCAATGAGTTTTGGATCTGCCCCTAGTTATTAGATCATTTCCTAGTTAGTAGGAACTGGAACACCTCAGTTAAGACTTCTGGTCCTCAACCAATGCTCCTATGGGAGGAAAAATCCTATTGTCTTTTATATTTATATAGAAATCTCTATTTGCAAATATTGGAGTGCAGGCAGTGACCTCTGTGAAACATCACCACTCAGGGCAATTTCTTTTAGTTTATCTCTGCATGCATAAAAAGAAAATTTTAAGTGTAATTAATCTTCCCTTCCTTGAACAGTGGTGTTGGTCTGTGGGGAAAAACATTCTTGAAGGCCGAAATCCAAAGGCTACCTTTCTTTTTTCTGTTGTTTCTTTTTTCCATGTAACCTTTTAAATTAACCATTATTTAAGGATCTACATACTTTATTAGGAGAAAAAAAAATACTTTGTTTGTAAAACAGCTTTAAGATCAAATTCATGATCAGAGATAGTTATTTAGCTATGAGGTTACCTCCAGGCTATCAAAATGAAAGAACATTTGTCAGTGATTTGAGTCCAAATTCAGCTCTTCTGAATTAGTCAGCCAAAAGGCAATTAGATGGTTCCCCAAATTAGCCAGCTGCCTTTTAGTTATGAAGAAACACCCTAAGGCCAGATAAATTATTTCCTCACTATGTCCCATAGGCAATACTTTGGATAGGCACTCTTCTTGAATGATCCAGCTCTTTTATCTTGACCCGGGCAGCTGGATAGCCTGAAGCTTGCAAGGTGTTCTTTTGCCAGGCCCACAAGGTGTGTTTTTTTCTTTTCCCTCCAACTATGACTCTGGACAGCACATTTATCCCAATTATCACAGATCCATTCAGCAAAGTGAATTGCTTGCTTGTTTTCTGACATGAGGGGTAGAAAATAATGGGTCATTTAGGTGGAGAAAGCAAGGAATAGCACCTATTAAGCTATTTCCCAGACTTAGGAAATCATGCCCCTGAACACACTTCTTTCCCAATTACTCTTCACTCCTGACTCCACATCAAGAAATAACAATCAACATGTGACTGCTAGAGGAATTATACTATTAAGTGGTAATCTTATGTGTTTTTTAGATGAAAAGTTTAATGTTGGGATGGTTCTCCAGAAAAAAGCAGTTACAGGGAGGTTAAAGATTCAGCAGGGCTCTGCAACTTGATGGGTTTTGAGGAAGTAGCCACATACTGTTCTCAAAACTTCTCAGATCCACCATTTTTACCCCAGACAGAAAAGAGTGTAAGTCATGGGAACACTCTCAGTAACATGACAGTCAGTGTGATGAATGACCTGCTGTGCACAGCTATGAGGAAGATATAATTCATGTCTTGGCACTGACATGTCTTGGCCATGACAATTCATATCATGGCTTGGACTTTCAATTGCTTTCAAGTACCTAGTCAAATCCAACTATTGTAATAGACAAACAACCCATGACCAGGGACATCAAGCTGAAGATCAAATTAGAAAAACTGTATTCCAGTAACACAGAGTGAAAACAGTCAAATATATGCTGACCCAAAACTTCCTTAGCTAGGATAATGCATACTTCTCTAACTTCTGGAAAAGTCATCTGTCCTGATTTGAGTTAGAAGTAATTCTGTTTAGTGGTTTTACTTTTTAGACAAGTTCCTTTGAAGTGACTGCACTTTCTAAATTTAAAGGCATATTTTTGCAGACAGTGTCCCAATGTTTCTAGTTAGCACCAAGGATTAGTATGCAGATCAGGGTCACTGATAGATCTTGTGCATTATATTTGGAATATAGAGTAAAAAGCCACACGTACAGGGAGGAGCAAACAGGAAAGCTGACCCTAAACTGTTCAAGCAGGGTCACCTAAGTCAGATAGCCTAGGACTGTGTCCAGCTGGGTGTTGGTTTTCTCCAGAGATGGATGCTCTGTGGCGTCTCTGGGCAGCTTGTTCTGGTGTTTGATCACCTGCACAGTTTTGTTATTTTGCCTGAGCGAAAAGCAACTGGTCACCATTCTGTGAAGTACCTGAAGCCCCAGGCCCTCAATGTAGACAGCCAAATGCAGGCTGACTGTGGTGAGAGATGTATACACGAAGTTGGAAGCCAATTGACCTGTGAGAGAATTTACTTTGAGACTGAATGTGCTAACCTGAAACTAAGACTAAACTGGGACTAATCTCAATGACTGTAAATAAAATTAGAACACAGACTGACTGCATGTTATCAAAACTAGGAGGCAGACTAATCAAACTGAACTAAGATCGGTTGCACTAAATTGAATATGATTCACAGATTTGAGACTGATTTTGTGTGAACCAAACCAGAAGACATCTGAATCTGGACTAAATACCTGATTACCATAGGCTCAAAAATATAAAAAAATAAGAAGGGGGGAGATGTGGGAACACAGGGGGTGGTAGATAATAAGCTGTTTTGCTGGCCTTCGTATCTATGTGAGAACCGATGGGAGGTTGGCGGTAGCACATGGGAACCTGAACGGTGGTAAATGATAAAACACCTTGCTGATCCTCAGATTTGTGTGAGAAAGTATGGGTGGGGGGTGATAATGAAAGCCATCTGAATAGAATAGAATAGAATAGAATAGAATAGAATAGAATAGAATAGAATAGAATAGACCAGACCAGGTTGGAAAAGACTTTTGAGATCATCAAGTCCAACCTATCATCCAAACCCATCTAATCAACTAAACCAAGGTGTACTGCCACCATGAGATCAATCCAAAAACCATAGGTGCTGTGCAGAGAGAGAAACTGCCCTTCCTGTTTCTTCATATTCCTCTATGGCAGCAGCAGCAGCTTCTGTGCAGCCATTCAGTGAAGTGAACTGGGATGAATATGCATGAAAACTATCCCTCAGAAACTACCAACCAGCCTGTCAACCAATCAATCTACACATCCTCAAGAATGTCAGTGCTGGGACTGGGGAAGTAGTAGCAGTGAGGAACTGGGTGACAGGTGAGACCTCCTTTTAACTGATGCCTACTTTTGCCTCAGATCCACATTCTTATAGTGACAAGAGGGAACACCAAAGAATGAGTTGTTGTGGTAGAGAAAGGTTTAGATTATATATAAATGCCAGAGAGCATCTCCAGTGATTTGGACCAATAGAAGGACCAAGTGTTACAAATCATAGTTCTTTTCAAAGAAGTGCCTATTAACTACACACTACTGTAACTACAGGTTCAGGTTTAATTTTTACTGCTCAAACCCACCAGCCTAATCTAGACAAGGGGTAAACTTCAGAACTGGCTATTAGTAAATTGAAATAAATCATTTGTTATCAGTTTGACTATAACTAACAGATGGCTGCATAATTTCTCTTACTCTCAACTGCATAATTAATGTATCAAAATATCTTTGCTGCAATGATTACTTTGTCTGTTAAAGCTGTTTAGTATTTGGAACAAGGACAGCATTATAATCTGGATATGCAAAATGCTACTTTGTCATTTCAAATGCTTTTAAATTGACAACACTGATGGTGAAAAATAAAAACACATTAGAATATATTTAAAAAAGACCACATCTTCTGAATGGCAGCTCAGTGTAAGAAACCTCTTCTGAAGAAAGACTACATACAATATCACTGGGTTTTGACTTAAAAATACTGAGAAAGTTAAACAGGTCATTAAATGTAGTAATTTTCCACATCAGTCCTGTAACTCAAAAATACTTTGTCCTCCAGAGGATTAACCAAAAGAGAAAAATTAAGAAATCAGAGAAAATAGTTTCCTGAGACTATGACATGAATTAATAAGGTCCTTATTGAATCAAATGTCTATGAGGAGGTTGTATTTTATAGCAACACTTCTTAAGACTTTAAATAAGCAAACATCAGAGAAGATTAATATATAACATAAAAATGAATTAAAATCATGAGGTAAAACATTATTTATGAATTTAAGTCATAAGTTTTGTTACCTAAGCCAACAGTGACTATGAACATCTGACATAAATTATGCATGCAACATCACAGAGTCAGTCTGAAACTGCAATATTTAAAAATGCATTTAGAGATAGCTTGAAAGGCCTTCTTCATGCGAGCAAACATTGTACATTAGCATCACTCTTGGTTAGAGGCCAGACATCATAGACTGGAAGAATAATTCAGTGTTACTTTTTCAGCTTTCTCTGATTTGTGAAACAGAAAACCCAACACAACAGTTACAGTCGGTAGTAATGAATACAAATTGAAACATCTAAGTGCTTAGTGCTTCAACTAAAGCACAACAGTAGAAGGACCTGCTGGAATACAGAGGCTACTAGATACAAATATTTGGTCACTCTTACCATTAAGTAAAGACAGGAACATCTTGAATTCAAGTTCAGAAAAATCTGTCAGAGTACTTTTACCAGAAGCACAAAGGTGCACAACTGAACACCATAAGGTATTACAGAATACAAGAGCACAGTAGCATTAAAAAAAGGTTCTAACAATCAGGTTCAGACAGTCTCTTTTTCATTTTCTGTGGTTCAGTAAGCACCAGATATCCTCAAAGGCTTATGTTGTAATGCTAACTCCCACAATCTCCTTATGCCACAGAAAGTCCCTAAATAATTAGATAAGGTTTGATAGCCTTCATACTGAATTTGCATAATAGCAATGAAATTTGAATTCATTCTTAAAAGGGAGAATTTAAGCGCCATGCAGAAATGGATTTAAATATGTGCTAATGGATTTGCCATGGACAGTAACCTTGCAATGAGTTATACATAAGAAAAAGCTTGTCCGTATACTCTGAGTCATACAGAACAATTTTTGGGTTTATCCATAATAATGTTTTCAGGATGACTTTTTCACCTCATGTCATGAGGGATTATTATCCTTCTGGACAGGAAAGATCTACAAAATTTATTCAGTATTTAAGATCAAATATAATATAAATATTAGGAATAATATCTTTATGGACAGCTGCACATATTTTGCTAGACAGTCATAGCAGGCTCAAGAAAAAACACAGAATGCAAAAGCTCTAACAGGCTGTAACTCAAAGACACTGAGCTCTGCCTTCTAGACAGCTTTATTAGTCCACCTGACAACAGAAACAAGGGCTAAGAAAGATGTAATATTTACAGAAAACCATTGACTTTGGTTCAAACATCACCCTAATAGAAGCTGTATAAATATGGGTAGTCATTAAGGGGATAGAAATGTGTATGCTTAACCTGGTGGCTGAGCTAAAGGAAGAAGTGGTAAGACTCAGGACAGTTTCAGGAGACAGAGGGAGGTAAACTAGAGCCAGTGGTGACATCAGCAGCCCTGATGAAGATCGTGTACACCGATGCACACAGTGCAGGTAACAAACAAGAGGAACTGGAAGCCTTGGTACACCAGGCCCCCTTCGCCTCTCCCATTGCCCTCGCACAACAAGTATGAAGCACTGCAAATTGAGGGCAATGTGAATAAGACAGAAGACATACCATCTGAGGGGATGCCTAAAGAAAACCACTAAAGCAAATCAGTCCCCTCTTTGCATCAGGACTAGTACCATAAAAAAAATAAGAGGAGAGTAATTGTTATCAATGACTCTCTCCTGACAGAAACAGAGGGACCTATATGTTGTCCTGACCCATCCCACAGGAAAGTCTGCAGCCTACCTGGGGCCCAGGTAAGGGACATTGTGAGGAGACTACCAAAACTAATCCAGCCCTCTGACTATTACCCATTGCTGGTAATCCAAGCTGGCAGTGGGGAGCTTGATAAGAAGGGCACCAGGACAATCAAAAAGGAATTCAAGGTTCTTGGTCAATTGATTGATGGGGTAGGAGTGCAAGTGGTGGTCTGTTCAGTTCCCTCAGTATACTGAAAGGAACAGGAGAACCCATGCCATCAACAAATGGCTCAAGATGGTGCCAGAATTTTGGGTTCTTTGATCAAGGGGCAACTTTCACAGCATCTGACCTGCTGGACCTAGATGGGCTGCACTTTGTAGTTTAAGGAAAAAATGTGAAAGTCATCCTTCCTAAGCATTTGTTTACCCGCAGGTAAAACAAAAAGTAGTGTTTTGATCGTGTTTTGATCAAGTAAAACATATGTAAAAATACTGTGTAATTAAAGTATTCATCATTTTCTTTAAAATAATAATGAAGTGTTTGCTGCAATACTAGTTACTGCTCATTGAATAAAAAGGAAAATCCCTTAGACATACCTGACAGCTGTGTTCAAACAATTATGCTAATAAAAGTAATACCTGTCTGCAAGATGTGATTATATCTCTTCTAGTTTTGTGCCAATGAAAATGAACTTGAAGCTAATTTTGTGTGTTTTTCTCTAGTCACAAATGTACGAAATCATAACATTCATTATGAAATAAAGAGCAAATGATGTGACAGCCTGCCAGAATGGTGCTTTCATAGAAATACATTAATATTCTTTATTGCATGGGGTGTGGGACAGCCTCCCCTTTGTGCCTGTGAAGATCCTGGAACAGATCCTCCTGGAAGCTACAGTGGAACACATAAAGGGCAGGGAGGTAATTTGAGGCAGCCAGCATGGCTTTATCAAGGGTATGTCCTGCCTGATCAAACTAGTGGCCTTCTACAATGGTGTAACTACATCAGAGGACAAGGGAAGACCAACAGATGCCATCTATCTGGACTTTTGTAAAGCTTTTAATAGAATACATAGAATAAACCAGGTTGGAAGAGACCTTCAAGATCACCGCGTCCAACCCATCAACCAATCCAACACCACCTAAACAACTAACCCATGGCACCCAGCACCCCATCAAGTCTTCTCCTGAAAACCTCCAATGATGGCGACTCCACCACCTCCCCTGGCACCCACAACACCCTATTCTCTAAACTGGAGAGATGGATTTGATGGGTGGATGAGAAATTGGTTGGATGATCACATACAAAGGGTAGCAGTCAATGGCTCAATATCTAGATGGAGATGGATGACAAGTGATGCCCTTCAAGGGTCTGTACTGGGACCAGTGCTGTTCAATATCTTCATCAATGATATTGACAGCAAGATTGTGTGCACTGTCAGCAAATTTGCAGATGATACCAAGCTGAGTGGTGTGGTTGATAAGTCTAAAGGACAGAATGCAATCCAGAGACAGGCTGGAGAGGTGGGCTGAGGAGAACCTCATGAGGTTCAATCAGGCAAAGGGTAAGGTCCTGACACGGTAAAAAGAACACCTGATGGCGACTCCACCATGTATGTTAATAACGTAAGTGCTGACATGCTAAGTCTTTCATAAACACATCCAGTGGAAACTGGGACAATTTGGACTTGAAAATCTACTTTCAAAATATAAGAAGTATTCATATTGCAGGTCTGTTTGAGCTCAAGTAGAAACCTAATATTTCCTTGTTCTTTACTCAAAATGCTACTTTCGGTACAGAATTTAGAACATCAAATATCCACATTATCAAAGTGAACACTTAAAACTCACAATACTTTTTTTTCATAGTCAGATAAAATTAATATTTATACATTATCTGCATAACCTTTTACACTTTGCCTTCAGTAAGGAATTTTGGCGAAGTGATAATAGATTTTCACAAGCAGCATTAATGCAAGGTACAATATATGGATGAACACTTTTCGTTGCTGGTGAAACCTATCAAATAATTTGATAATGACCTATTTTGATTTTGCCATGAATGCAGACAGGTTCATATGGATGAGGGAGAGCTTACAACTGATTCTGGAGGATTACTAAAAGACTCACTAGAATATTGTAGTTGTGATTAGTAGGAGATTATTTACTAAAGAGAGGCTTTAAGTGATCACTTACAGTGACAGAGTCTATTCCATTAATCATCTCTTCTTATATTTAATTTATAATGTAGTGACCTGGCTTCCCTTGACAGGTATTAACAACAATTCCTGAAGTTTAAGTAGCAAAATATAATCTACACCCACTGAAAATATGCTGAAAACTTTACTATGGACTTCAGGTTCCTAAGAGGATATCTCAGATACTAGTAATGCCACTTCAAACCCCAATTTTAATTAATGTCATTGCACTTCACTCACTGTATTCTGGAATACTTTTGTTCATTCCTATACATGTTAATTTACCCAAGCTCTTCACAGCAGACTGAATGATTAAGAGGGCAACACTGAATCATGCCATAGTCTCCCTACTTTTTTGTTGATATCTTGTGAAACACATTATCATGCCTATCTTTACCATTTTCCATTATCTTTTTCACACTGTGGGTGCTGCTTATTCCTTTTACTATTTGTTTCACACTCTGTTATTCAATCTTTGACATTTTTGCTATATGGAATTAGATGACAATCACACTGTTTCAGACGTGTCCTTCTTTGCCTTCTGAAATTCTAGTATCACGGTTGCACTAACAATGTAATTAAGTTACGTGTTGACATGCTGGCCCTTATGCATTATTTATCATTTGTCAAGCTATGATCCATCATAATGGGCTAAGTGGGAGATTTCAAATCACATAATTTGATCAGTTTAATGAATTTGCTGCTGTAGATGAATGTTTCTGTGCTAGTGAAAAGCATGTAATTGAAAAGTATGTCCAAATTCTCTGTTATTATAAATTTGCATATGAACTTGGTGCCATGGTTTAGTCATGAGGTCTGTGGTGACAGGTTGGACTTGATGATCTTTGAGGTCTCGTCCAACCTTGGTGATTCTGTGATTCTGTGTGAACTGATATATATATATGTCTGCATGCCTGTATAGATATATCTGTACATCTACAGAAGAAATAAAACAGGACTTTTGAGAATTCAGCATGCATAAGTATGTCCTAATTTCACACCAATACACCTTTGTCTAACATGCCAGGATCCCTTTCTGCAGTGTTGCTATGATATATCACCCTATTATGGCATATTTTGACCGTTACTTGTGTAATAATAAATAGTAATGGCTCATCTAACGCCACGTAGTACACACATATCATTGCCTCAGCTGGTTTAGTTAAGATGAAGATCCAGTGCCTCTAGTCTTCATGGAGCAGCATATTGCTGTTGCTGTATTGCCAGTCTTATTAAAAAAAAATAAAAATGAAAGGTTAAAAAGACAACTGCTTAAAGTATTTCTGCAACAATCTGATATTAGCAATAGGTAATTACTAGTTGTATACATTTTATCTATGTAATCTGAAACAATAAAGTTCTTTTAAAGAGAAGAATATGAGATATCCTGCAATTATTTTTTCCTCCTAATCCTTGACACTTAAGCTCTTGACCTCTTTATAAGGTTAGTACTTTGTAGAGTTCATCTCAAGGTAAGCTCTCTAGAATCCAGATTTGTACAGCACTGAGACTTTAAACATGCTAAGTATTTGTTCTGAACCGTGATCTACTCACAGCCAAGATAAAAGGAGTTGATTAAAAAATTATGCTTTAAAGAGAAAGGAAAATAACTTCTGTGAGATTGCCTAACAACACATAAAGAAATACAAGAAACTTTTGCCATCCACCTATGCCTCAGTCTTTAAGAGTAGAGCTAGTTGTTCCATAGTCACACAGCCCCCTAAGATGGAAGACAAGGAGGGGGGATAGAATGAGATCTTCTCAATCCAAGAGAAGATTGTCAGTGACCTGCTACACCACTTAAAGACACACAAGTGTGTTGGACAGGTTGCACCCAAGGGTACTGAAGGAGCTGATAGATGTGCTGGCCAAGATTCTTTCTATCATTTACCAGCAGTCCTGGCTGTCTGGGTAGGTTCCATTGGACTGGAGGGTAGCAAATGTGACTCTCATCTAGAAGAAAGGCCAAAGGGAGGATCCAGAGAATGAGCTCTGGCAGTCTGAACTCGGTGCCAGGGAAAGTCATGGAGAAGATCATCCTGAGTGCCATTACACACCATATACAGGACAACCAGATGATCAAGCTCAGTCAGCATGAGTTTACGAAGGGCAGGTCCTGCCTGATGGATTTGACCTCCTTTTACGACAAGATGTTGAGCCTAGCAGATGAGGGAAAGGCTGTGGATATTACTTACCTAGATTTCTGTAAGGCTTTTGACATGGTTTCTCATTGCATTCTCATAAAAACACTGGCTGCTCATGGCTTAGATGGACACAGGCCATGCTGGGTAAATCACTGGCTTGCTGGTCAGTGCCAGGGATCAACAGCAGCCCTTTGGTAAAGGACTTGAGGGTGTCAGTTGATGAGAACCTCAACATGCCCTGGCAATATATGCTCACAGCCCAGAAAGACAAATATATGCCCAGCTGCATCAAAAGATGCATGTCCAACAGGTCAAGGGAGGTGATTCTGGTCCTCTGCTCTGTTCTTGTGAGACACCACCTGGAGTACTGTGTCCAGTTCTGGAGAAGAGACCAACACCCACCTTGCTACAATCTTTCAGGTAGCTGTAAGAGAGCAATAAGGTTTCCCTGCATCCTCCTTTTTCTCCAGACTATACAATCCCAGTTCCTTCAGCTGCTTCTCATAAGATCTGTACTTCAGAGCCTTCATCAACTTCATTGTCCTTTTATGGACATGCTTCAGCACCTCAATGTCCTTCTTGTAGTCAGGGGCTCAAAACTGAACCCAAGGTGTGGACTCACTAATGCCTAGTACAGGGGGATGGTCATTTCCCTAGTCCTGCATGCCAGGATGCTATTGGTCTTCTTGGCTACCTGAGCACAATGCTAGCTCACTCAGCTGGTTTTGAATTATTTTTTCTTATCAAGGGATCCTGATTTCTACTACTGGAATGCTCAGTGTTTATGACATTGTCTATAGCTATTGGTTCTTTCTTTATTTATTGGCTGAATATTAGTCCTACAAACTGCTACCAGCAGACAATTTTAATAGAAAGAAGATTGATTTCATTAGCATTTACCTGACACTCACTTGTCAAGTATTTGTATCTCAAAGGCCTAAAAATGCCACAAAATTGGAGTATGAAAAGAAGAGAATGTAATCATCAAGAAATTAATTTTCTTTTATTAACAACTTAGATGGAAATCAAATTTGAGAACTTGTAGTGTAATTGCATTTTGTTCTCCCCTTGCAGCTGCTGCTAGCTTAAAGCTGACTCTTGAAAATGCATTATATTTACTGATTCTCCCATCAGAACTAATTACTCTTAGTCAATAACTGTTCCTTGCTTTTGTCACATTGCTCCTCGAATGCACAGTAATCAAAAATGCATGCTTGTAATCTGATGTTGCTTCAAAAAAGTTTGAATTCATATTTTACAGGTTACACCTGTACAGTGCTTGGAGGTGAATGCAAATTGTCAGTAACAAAGCCAGCAAAGGCATTTTGAAAAACAGAATTCTAAATCATAAGTTTTTATTAAACTGTAGGAGGTTTTCCATGCTCTTGACTTCTTTCTTCTTGAAAGATCATAAGCTGGGAGTATTTATGGTAATACTGCTGAAGCACTTTAATACATTAAAGGGCCTCAAAATTGACAAGGGGAAAAATAATACTGTGAAAAAGTGTAGGTCAGCCAATGCCTTATTACACTTATAAAAACTTTAATAAAGTTGACTGAACACATTGTAAAATTTAGCTCATACTATTGGTTGTCTAAATATTCTTAAATGTCCTTCCATAAAGTGTAGTGAAATTTATCTTAAGTTCCTAGCTTTTTGCAGATCTGCTTGATTATATCTGAAGAGCCAAACTGCTCAAAATGAGTCTAGTGAAAAAATAAAACAGAAGTTAAAGAATACAAATTAGCTGACTGGAATGATTAACACTATAGTTTTATCTAAAAATTAAGGTTTTATCTAGCATAGGGATATCAGGCACTGTGTAAGCAACAGTCCAACATCCTAATGAGGTAAGCTGTAATCTGTAAAAGATGTGGTTCATTACAATCTAGTGGCAAGACAGCATTTCAGATTTGTGGCTCTCTCAGTGGTTAGAAATTCTGGAGTACAGCCTTTCTGCAGGTAACATTCAGAGTCAGAGACAAATCTCTTAAGTCCAAAAGACATCTTGATCGCTACTAATAAATGAGATTAGAGCATGCTAATAAGTGGTGTTAGAAAGTAGTTGTGGAACTGATTGATGAAATTGCATGTTGTTCCATAAGAGTAAGGACAAGGACATAAAAGCACAGAAACTAAAGGTTTTCATTCCAGTTTTTGAAATGCACTACAAACAGGAAGCATGCTTTGTGATATACTTGGGCAGAGAAGGAAAATCCTTTGAGCTATGTATTTTTGGCATTTTTTCCCTCTGATTATTGAAGATCATGAATTTATTTTTCCATCAAACATTGAGTTTGTCTAGTGTGAGTGGTATCATTATATAGTGTGTTGTACAGTGACACTCTCATAAGCAAAAAGTTATAATACTACTATGCAGATATTCAGTGCACCATGAACAAAAGAGAAAATACTTTAAAGGGGAAAAAAAAAGTACTTCTGAGTTTCATTTTTAAAATGAAGACTGATCATCTTTGCTGGTGACATCGACAGTGGCAAGTTTGCCAACGACACCAAGATGTGTGGTATGATGGACTCACTTGAGGGGAAGGATGCCATACAGAAGGATCTTGATAGGCTTGAGAAGTGGGCCAGTATCAACTGCATGAGGTTCAACAAATTAAAGTGCAAGGTCCTGCATCTAGATTGGGCCAACCCCAGGTGCAAATGCAGGCTAGGTGTAGAGTGGTTTGAGAGTAGCTCTGAAGAAAGATGCTTGGCTGTACTGACTGATGAGAAGCTCAATGTGAGCCAGTAGAGTGCTTATGCAGCCCAGAAGGCAAATTATGTCTTAGGCTGCATCAAGAGGAATGTGTCCAGCAGGTCAAGAGAGGTGATTATTTCCCTTTACTCTGCTCTTGTGAGACCTGCACTTTGAATGCTGTGTCCAGTTCTGGTGTCCGCATCATAAGAAAGACACAGAGCTGATGGAGTGAGTACAGATGAGAGCTGGAACACCTCTGCTGTAGGACTAGGCTGAAGAAGCTGGGGTTGTTCAGCCCAGAGAAGAGAATATTCCTTAGAACTGCCTTCCAATACCTGAAGGGATCCTGCAGGAAGGCTGGGTAGGGGCTTTTCATAAGGTTGTCTATTGATAGGACAAGAGGGAATGGTTTTAATCTGAGGAGAGTAGGCTTACACCAGCTCTTGAGAAAAAGTTTTTTGGTATGAGAGTAGTGTGAATAGGCTACCCAGGGAGATCGTGGATGCCTCCTTCCTAGGGGTATTCAAGATCAGGTTGGAAGAGACCTTGAGCAGCCAAATCTTGTTGAGAGTCATCCCTGCCCATGGCAAGGAAGTTTGAGTAATGATCTCTAAGGTCCCTTCCAACCTAAGCCATTCCATGATTCTATGATCTTTGTGTTATAAATAAAGATCGTTTACCAATGAAATGGCTGATTGTTATTTCAGCAGTTGGGAATGAAAGGAAATTTTAACACCTATGAAAATGTATAGCTTTGGCCTGGAACTCAAGTTCATGGAAATGAACATTTGTACTTATATTGTTCATGACAGAATATCTCATATTATAATCCCATATTAAATATACTGTGTTTATAAATAATGCTAAGAGCTAGGTACATAAAAACCAATACTAAAAACTCAAATAGTTTTCAAAGTCCAACAGTAGGCAATGAAATAAGAGGCTAATAAATATAAGCTGAAACTTTGCTTACACATTCTTTTTTCTCACTGCTGAAAAGCCTAATAAAAAACAGTAATATTATTTTACTTTTAAAAATAAGCAGTCCAGAACTTTTCCATCCTAAAATCTCTGTGCTAATTAGGATCTTTGAGGTCTTTTCCAACCTGGTTAATTCTATTCTGTTCAATTTGGCAGAGTAGTCAGGATGAAATTTCACATGGATATGTTTTCTTATTCCACTGGCTACAGTAGAAGTCAGGAATAGATTAGGCCAGATGTCTGGCAATCAAATGAAAGAAACTTCACTATTATGTTTTTTTGAAGACATCAACAAATGAAACAATGTCTGGTACTTCTATCTGATAAGCAAGTTCTTGTCATACACATCCTCATGCTTCTCCAACAGTACTACCTATTTCTCGCAATAGCCTTCCTATCTTCTTTTTAACTTTCTCTACATGTTATGTCTTCTCTTTCTTCACATTCACATATCTTTTGAGTTGTGTGGGTTAATGGTCACTGAGTAGATGGCACCTGAAGGGCGGTTGTAGCCAGGAGAGGGTTGGTCTCTTCTCCCAGGCAACCAGCACCAGAACAAGAGGACACAGTCTCAAGCTGCACCAGGAGAAGTTTAGGCTCGAGGTGAGGAGAAAGTTCTTCACAGAGAGAGTTGTTAGCCATTGGAATGTGCTGCCCAGGGAGGTGATGGAGTCACTGTCCCTGGAGGTGTTCAAGAGGGGATTGAATGTGGCATGGTCTAGTAGTCATGAGGTCTTGAGTGACAGGTTGGACTTAATGATCTTTGAGGTCTTTTCCAACCTTGTTGATTCTATGATTCTATGATTACTTTTTAAGCCTTTCCTTCCTGACCACTAAGCCACTAAGATGTAAAAAGATAACACAATTATTAATGTCCTTTTTTTCCTCTGTGGTTTTGTTTGGTTGTTTGGTTGTTTTTTATCCCTTCTAGAATGATTGTGCCTGAGTAATTTTTCAGCCTGCAATGCTATTGAACATATACTTTGGGAATATACATGACTCATTGTTTGCATAATTAATAAAGTAATAAAGGCTACATGGCTTTGAATTATAACAGTGTTGGGTTTTGTTTATTTGGTTTCATGACTCAATTTCACCTAAACCTGGTGTCTGATGTGTCTTACACACACAAGATGATTTGGGAAAGATTTTATGGGAAGAAGACATTACATAAGAATAGACCATTTCAGGGTTCATTCCACTTACAGATATTAATTATTCTTTCTAGTGTTTATACAAATTGATTGCTAGCTATATTTAATTTTGATATATATAAAGTAGTATTGTGCATGAATTACTGCTTTATTTAGCTACATCTAGAGAAAAGTTGGGCCTTTTGATAGATGATAGTCACTCAAGGAGTTATTTAGCAGCATTCGAACTACCTGTGCATTTACATGAAATCAAGATTAACCTTGCCCACAGAGCTCTTGTATCTTTTATGCATATAGACAAAATCTTTAAATTAGACAATAAATAGAGCTTTTTCTCCTTTCATAGATCTTGTATGACTGAGTGGTTGGAGTTTGATTGCTTTCTAAATGTATCTGCAACAACAAACAATTGTGATTTATTTATATAAAGAGGACCACAATTGCTTATTGTTGCAGATACATTTAGAAAGTAATCAAAACCCACATGCTTCTTCAAACTCCACTCTTACACACTACATCTATAAGAAAATTATTAATGTCCAAATCCTTATTCTTTGATAAAATGGCAGGTTGTCCCTCATAAGAAAAAGTGATAGAATCACCAAGAAAGAGAACACTAGTTCACAAAATCACAGATCATATTAATGTTAGGATAAAAGTATGCAGCTGTAATACAAATAGCAGATAAAACTGGAGCATTTATCTGTCAGCATTTTGGGATAGTACTCTATAGTCTTTCTATTTGGAAGTAATCAGGTATTGATAATATGATGGCATGACAAAAGAGAGAGGAAGAAAATACTGATGCTCTATTTTTATTCTGTAGCTAGAGAGCTTAGAATAGCATGTTCCATTCATTCTTCTAATTAGCATAGATCACTTCTCTTCTTCTAACAGGTGTTGTTTTGCAGTCTCAGTAATTCTGGCTACCAAGCAGCATAATTACCAATTCCACAGCCAGCCCATCTAGATGTGCTCCAAGTCCTGGTCAGTTTGCTATATCCCAAATCCACACCCTAGACACAGTCCACAGTTATCTTCAAATTAGTTTAGTTTGTTTAGTGCTTAAGAATCAAGGAAATCTGAAATGGTGAAACCTCACTATAGGATGCTACCTTGCATCTGTCAACACTAGCAGGACATTTTACTGTGTTGGTTAAACTTCTTAGCAACTCTTGAAAAAAATAATCATGTAATGTTTTGCATAAAAAGTAGAATTGCACATCCATGTTCAGTGGCATTTAAGCTTTCTACTGATGGGGAAGCAATTGAAAAAAGCTTGTAAAAATCTTGCTAAGATTGAGTGAGCATGGTAGCTGCTATGTGAGAGGCTTTTTTTCTGTTTCTGAGATTAATAGTTTGTGGTAGAGGAAGGCTATTTCTAGTCTTCTCACAGTTTTGGAAAAGTACAGCGATGTAAGCAAATGTTCAGGAACAAAGTGGTGCCCTAGAGCAGTACAGAGATACAATATTGGAAGTGATAAAGCTCAGGTAATTTGGAAATATTTTTGCAAGGATTAAAAACTCCATCTGTCTTCTGAATCTGGACACCCTTTCCTACCCTAACAAAACCAAACCAAAACAACCCCAACCAACTAATGCTAAAAAACTACACACCAAAGATGAGAAAAACAGCTCTGGATGTTGTGTCAACCCAAAGTTGAGGAATTCTTGGAATACTTGGACTACAAAGTTTACATGAAAATTTGCTTACATCTGGGGTTCCTTGTTTCCTTACGCATAAGTAGATTCTTTCTCATTTTTGTGCAGGTTTGCATTATAAATTCCTCTCTCCCTTTGTTCTGGATCTTAAAATATCTCATTACATTTTAAACTCATTACATTTTAAAGCCCGTGGAGAAATGCTTATATAGCACAGACAGTATTGAAAATCTTGCAATAGATTTCAAGAGCTGGGGAGTTTGAAGTTATATGTTCTTAAATCATAACAACACAGTCGTATTTGATTTGTTTCTCACCAATTAAACTCAAAGTAAGCATTGATCCATTGCAGGAGCAATATTTATAAATATTAGATGAACATTAATTTATATCACATCTTTGAAAACAGCTGGTTCATATTAGGAACAGGTTAGGAAGAAATACAGTTTATGTAATCTGTACTTTCCTTCATATTATAATAAAAATATCACCGAATGTTAGGATCTCCACCATAACTGGACTTTTGCTTCACTAAAAATATCCTGTATAAAATATTCATTTGTAAGATGAATGGTGGATAAAATTGAGTTACACTGCATCTTGATTTCTGCTGAGAATCCACATTCTCTTCAAGCATTTTAAGAATAATACTAGAACTCTTTTCACAGTTTCCCCCCACAATCCCATTTAATCTAATCAAAGACAATAGGAAGGAAAAAGAGGAGTGACTGAGTATGCAGGACCACAAGAAAAGGATAAAGTGGTGCTTCCTGTTGACAAATGGCCAAGAAGGCCAGTGGCATCCTGGGTCATATTAGAATGGATGTGGTCAGTAAGTTGAGAGAGGTTCTCCTCCCTCTCTACTCTGCCCTGGTGAGGCCACATCAGGAGTATTGTGTCCAGTTCTGCACCCCCCAGTTCAGGAAGGACAGGGATCTGCTTGAAAGAGTCTACCACAAGCCAAAAAATGATTATGCGAGTGGAACACCTTCCTTATGAGGAGAGACTGAGGGAGCTGGGTCTCTTTAGCTTGGAGAGGAGGAGAATGAGGGGTGACCTCATTAATGTATAAAAATGTGAAGGGTGAGTGTCAAGAGGATGGAGCCAAGCTCTTTTTGGTGATGTCCAATGTCAGGACAAGAGGCAATGGGTGGAAGTTGAGGCATAGGAAGTTCCAAGGAATCAGGCAGAAGAATTATTTCACTGTGAGGGTGACAGAACACTGGAACAGACTGGCCAGGGGGTTGTGGAGTCTCCTTCTATGGAGATATTCAAGACCTGCCTGGATGAGCTCCTGTGTCATCTGGTATAGGTGATCCTGCTCTGGCAGTGTGGTTGGACTAGATGATCTCTCAAGGTCCCTTCCAGCCCCTAACATTCTGTGATTAGCTATGCCAAAATCATGCTACAGGGCCATGTGCAGATAGCAAGCAGAGGGAACAAAGAGATGATCCCCAGGAGGTGAGCTTTCCGACTATAGCACATGCTTTAATTTAAATGCATAAAACAGCATTACATGTTTCAGTTTTAGCAGTTAAGTGCTCACTAATATTATACTGCTGCTTGTATGCCTTGGTAAATTCTGCTATAATAGCAAGGATTACCACTTCATTGCTCTAACTGAACATGGAAGCTTAGATTTAAGCATAGTTTTAAAAGACATTTTAAAGCAAAAGTCAAGTGTTCAGTAAAATGAAGTATTAAAAATGATGAAACTCCACAGTTTCTCTTAAGTGCAGGATTGCATTACTTACTTTAGTGAACATGTTAAATACTGGTGATTGAATATGAAAAAAACCAAACCGTTTTCATGAACCAAAACCTGAAAACTTTCACCTTTTTTCAAAGAGGATTTGTTTTGAAGAGAAATTGTGAAACTCTATTTTTCAAAAGACTATTGTGAGTCTTCCTTTTCCCTTCTATTTATATCCTCTGAGGATCCTTTTGCCTAACAGGTGTTTTATTTGTATCTAAAAAATTAGTAGGGAAAAGGTAATGTAATTCAAACATAAAAATGTTTTAGAAAAGTAAAAATTGTTAGAAACATCATGTCCTCTTTTTCCTTTAATAGATAAAATCAAGCTTTTCCAAGCCCAAACATCTGTTTTAAAATATTTTGAATAATATTTAGTCAAAAAATTACGTTCTTATACCCAAATTCCATAAAAAATTCCACCTCCTGTTAACAAATTCACTATTTGAACGATAGACATAACTTCAGACAGTGTAAAACATTCATACCATTATGTCTAACTTACATAAAATAAATTTATTTGTAATATTTAAGGATTAGCTTATGTTCCACAAACATTTACTTTGTGATGGACATATGAAGTACATGCATCTATAAATATTTATATATATTTATATATATATATACATAACATGCATATGTAATGTGAAAGAAGGGGAGAGAGAGATCGTGCAAACCACACATCACTTATTAAGCAGCTTTCCAATCTATCCTGAAGGTGTCATAAAACAATGGGGAGGAATATCTGCAGTTGAAATTCTTCTCTCCTTATTCTATACATATGGGAAATATTAAAATGAGTGGCTGCAATCAACATATTTAGGAAAATGAGGCAGCAAAACTATAAGTCAGAACGAAAGGCATTTTCAGTTAAGTAGAAGGTATCACACAGTATCACAGTATCACCAAGGTTGGAAGAGACCTCAAAGATCATCAAGTCCAACCTGTCACCACAGACCTCATGACTAGACCATGGCACCAAGTGCCACGTCCCATCCCTGCTTGAACACATCCAGGGATGGTGACTCCACCACCTCCCTGGGCAGCCCATTCCAACAGCTAACAACTCTCTCTGTGAAGAACTTTCTCCTCACCTCCAGCCTCAACTTCCCCTGTTGCAGCTTGAGACTGTGGCCTCTTCTTCTGATGCTGGTTGCTAGAGAGAAGAGACCAACCCCTTCCTGGCTACAACCACCTTTCAGGTACTTGTAGAGTACAAGAAGATATTTTATTTTCTATTTTAAAACTGCCTGATAGCTTAGTCTTAAATTTCAACTGCCTGTATAGAATCAGTTGCTTTTTAAGGGCAGGCTTAAAAAAAATGAGAAGATAACTAAAGCTAGCAAACATATGCTGCTGTCCGTGGCAGCTCTAATGCAAATACCAGGAAGAGAAAATACTCTAAAGAATGCCAGGTTCTGTTACACTCACTTAGGAAGATTAATTAGACAGTTCGACTTAGCTTACAGAAAAAAACCCCAAACCTGTTGTACCTTGCAATACATGATTTAAAGAAGCTCATAAAGGAGCCTACTGAGTAGCTGTTGACATTAAGCAGAATGTGGGTTTCAGCAAGTTATCTTTCTTAAGCCTATTTATGTATTCTCAGCATGACTGAAAGATACATAAACCAAAGTTTATTATTGCACATATTAACGACAGCCCTAGAAATAGACTAACACACAAACACTTGAAAATGCTTACAAGCTAAAAGAATATGCCATTAAAATTACTGGAGTTTAACTCACACTAGATTGACATTATATTGGATAAAAGTAATGTAAAACCTTAAGGCCCTAAAGCAAGAGGATAAGCCCTGCAGTTTAAAACACAATCTGATAGCTTTTTAATCAATAGATTTTAAAAATTGCCATCAAGCAATATAACAAATTATATACTGCATGCTATTGTATCTCAACTTTTGAAAGACAAATCCCACCTAGAATCTTGTGAGAAGTTTTAGTACTTACACTGTATTTTAGAAGCTAATCCAGAGTCTGTCATTCTGGTTAAGTACCCTAATAGTGGGGTCAACTGAAAATGCTCAGCAGTGGCATGGTGAGGTGACAGTTCTTAAAGTAACTAGATTGAGTAGTGGTTTATAAGAAAACATTGATTCATAACCACATCTATACACAGAGATGTGTTTGCATTCACACATCTCATCATACACACTCATGGCAGTAATAATCCAAGATCTTTTACCAATTTAGAAATCATAAAATATAAGAGGGAAGAATACTTTGTCCTCTAAAAACCAGAGGTCCTCACTCTCTCCAATCTATCTCTCCAAGCTCACTTGGTGCATTTCCTGATACGATCTTGACTGTTGTTAAAGTCTGCTTGACTATTTTTCATATCCTACCATAAGCAATGAAGTGTATAACATTTCCACATCATATAATACGTGTTGGGTGAGACTGACACAAATATACATTTTTAATACAATATAGCTTGATGTCAAATCTTCTGTCCATAGAAGTACCACCCTCTATGAACCCATTCATGTATTTCGTTTCCTCAAGTATAATCATGTCATTGTAGTTCATGGAATTGCATCAGTGTGTGATTCAACTGTTTTGATAACATGTTCCAACCATATGCAATAACACCACCCTGGCTACATTGCTGACTGTTTAAAAAGAATCCAATACCACAGATCATAAGCAAGCTGACATCTCACTGTTTCCTTTTTTAGTTCTCTTGCCAGATAATTATCCAAGGTTGATCTCCTCTAGCTGAGAAATCAAGGTGCTGTTGTTTCTTGATGAACAGGGAATTTGTATAACTGGGTGAGGGGATGCCAGAGAACACATGACAATACTGTAGAACCAGACACTAGCAGTCTTGTATATGTCCAAAATAAGTATGGTGACTTATATGAGCTTCAAGGACCAGTGAGACATAATAGATAATGCTGGTACCTTCCTAATGAGGTAGTTTTTGCAAATTCCTCATCCAAGTAGTAGAGGATAAAAAAACAACGCAGTCCTAATTCCAAAATACCCTTACATTTGGACACAATATTTTTAGGAGCATTGGGCTTGTAAAAATAGACACACTCTCTTAGTTCCTCTCTGGGCCAGGCTATGGGAGGAATCTAACAGGAGAAGCCAAATATTCCTGGGGGATTCTGTTATGGCAAAACTGGGTGAGATATCCTAAAGATGACACTGATGCACATTTTCAAGTATTGTTTGAAGGGAAAAAAAAATTGAGAAGAGAAATATCTCCTTGTTACTTAGCCTAAGAAATATAAACAAACACTTCCAGAAAGTTAACAGGGTCCAATGTGGCAGATTGATATTATACTTGGTGGCACTGTCAGTGGAAGGGATACACCCTTTGGTCAGTGGTGACAAGAAAGCATGATTACATGAATTGTATTCTTGCAAAATTGTATTCAGCTTCTGGTCTGGCTTTAGACATTTCAATTGCAAGGCTGATGGATAATATATAAGACAGTCTAGTTTACTCAGAAGGGATCCAGATTTTCTGCTTAATCAGGATAGCAGTTTTTCTTTCAACACCTGTAACCTCCCATAATAAGCATCACATCCAAAGACTTGCTTAGAACTACTGTCATCATTTACAGTAAGTTTACCTGGTGCAGATCAAGTGATGCAAGAGAGGTTATGATCCATCATTTCTGCAGAGGCAATGAAGCCAAATAAGGTGGTATCTCTGCTTATGGCTTGTATTACAAGATGTTTCTGAGGAGTGAAGTTTTTAATGAATGCCTTATGTTGGCCCTTGCTTGATGTGATGACAAGCCTGAGGAAGGATTTTCCCCTCTGGCAGGACATAAGCACATGTCTCTGCCACAGCTGAAGAAGAAAACAGATGAAGGATAATTTCCAGCTCTAGGCAGAACTGGAACAGAGCTGTACAAGGGGGATCCCTACACTCTGACTGAAATAATCATTCTTTACAGAAATACCACATAAATATTTTGTCTTCCTCACATTAACTCTGATTGGTTGACAAACATTTTAACTAAGCATATGAGGAAGATTTGCATAATTACATCGTATTTTTTTAGGAGCTATAGAAGAAATATGCAAATTTTGGTTTGGCTTCTAGTATAACTTCAATTTTATTGACTCATCTTTTTATATCTCCTAGGCTGTTGCCCAGCAACAAAAATGTCACAGAAGTTATTCACATCTATCTAGAGGAAAAGTCTGGCCAAAAGGAGACAAAGTAAGTTATCTGAAAAAATATTTTCCATCCTAAATGAACCAGATTCTCTGTCTGTCTGTCTATCTATCTGTCTGTCTATCTATCTGTCTGTCTATCTATTTATCTATCTATCTATGTCTACAGCTGTTGCCATTCTTTTTGTTTCTTCTCTTACATCAGTTGTGCTCACTGGTTTTCACTTCAACGATCAGATCAGCTTATAGGAGGAGAAAAGTTTTATGCCTAGGAGAAAAATAATGTCCTTAGTGTTATTTGCTGTATTATTTAAAAAAAGTAGAATAAAAGATAAAAGGGAAAGAGGTTTAGGTCTGAAAATCTGATCACAACTTTAGTGCCTACGGCTGTTTTAACAGCAAGCTTTGCCTTTTCATGTCCTAATCAACACAATTTTCAGACATGGAAGTCTGGACTTTAGTAAAATCAGATGTAAACCCTCATTGGAAAATGTCAATAATAGTGAGTCATAATGTCTCACCCACCAAGGCATGGTACTAAAAGATTAAAACTTTTTAATTTAAATATATAAAGTCAGAATTATATAGGTTTCAAACAAATTCCAGAGGTTACCTAGTTCAAACCCATGGTCAGAGCAAGTTGGTGTTTTTTTCTCTAAATGTGAAACATCTGTATGGAAGGAGAATGTAATTGCCCCAGAAACTGCATGATGAGTGAGTCAAAACTGGGAACCTAAAAGATGGTGTGAGATGTTACCTTCTAAGTAACTGATTTCATGGTGCTAAAAGGAGGTGGAGCTGGCTTGCACTTGGTTTCCTGTTTTCTAACATGAAGGGAGTGCCAGTTATCAGGAGAGCAAAGGCAGTAGATAGTGCGAAAACGAGCCCAGAAGGGTCACTGAAGATTGCACATGACTGCTAGCTTTGCCGTCAGAGGGATGGTAACATGACATAGTATCTGCCCTGAACTGATTGCTTTCGGTAACTGGCATACTGGAGGCCTTGACCCATGCTGAAACCTGAGGCATAATACAATTATCTAAGCCTCCTCTGCCTTGTGCAGAAGGTAAAAGAAGTTGACCTCCCTAGATTCTTTCCAAATTAAACCCTCTATGACTCTTAAAATACAATAGTTTCCATCAGAAATTTAAAAATGCTTTAGTTCTTTAGATTCTTTCTTTCACAGGCTCACATAATAGAGGATTTTACAGCAGTTGAAAATGTTAGCATATACTCCAGATTAATTTGGGATACAAGAAGAATACTGCATTCTGTTAAATGAAGGATTACCCAGGGCATGCCACACAGGTTGGCTTTGAAAATCTCCAGAGAAGGAGACTCCACAACCTCTCTGGGCAGCTTGTTCCAGTGCTTTTGTAATGTGCTGGGTTGAAAATTCCCCCCAACATGAAATTTGTCAGACCAGCTCAGTTGGAAGCAAATGAAAGTTGTATTTAAAAGCAAAACTACAATCCACAATGAAATACAATTCATATGTAAAAAATTTACAGTATTTACAAATACTTGCAGGTATTTACAATTAATAAACAGCACAAAGAGCAGGGGAAGCCATTGCTCTGTTATGCTCCATGCTACAGTGTAATTTATAAAGACTTTAGTATTATCCTTAGTTAAATTATGGCCACTGCTTCACCTGTGTCTACTCTTTTCCAAAACAACGCATTATAGATTGTTTGGAATGTCTTCAGAATGACACATTGTGCTGCTTTTAGAAGTTTGCACTTGTCTGCGTGGCACAATTGTGTTATTCTTAAATCTCCCTGGTAGATACATAAGGCAAGCATCATCATTTCATCTTTCTTATGAGGTCTTTTCTTGAAATGAAAGAGAAAGAACAGGAGATATTGGAGGGGAAGAAGAGAATTATAGAATCAATAAGGTTGGAAAAGACGTCAAAGACCATCAAGTCCAACCTGTCACCCAAGACCTCATGACTACTAAACCATGGCACCAAGTGCCACATCCAATCCCCTCTTGAACACCTCCAGGGATGGTAACTCCACCACCTCCCTGGGCAGCACATTCCAATGGCTAACAACTCTCTCTGGGAAGAACGTTCTCCTCACCTTGAACCTAAACTTTCCATGGCACAGCTTGAGACTGTGTTCTCTTGTTCTGGTGCTGGTTGCCTGGGAGAAGAGACCAAGCCTCTCTTGTTATTTAAGTCTTTAAAGTAAAAAAATAATAAAATAATAAAGCCAGCATTATTTTGAAGAGATTTAATCTTGATTTTCAAAGCTTTGTTTTAATATAATTAATGATTTTTCCTATAGATTAACTGAAAATTGTCTCCTCACCTTGGCACATGAATGTTTATATGCACAGGTACAACCTGTCACCAATAGTTCTTCTTAGCCCAGAGACTTCTTGTTGTACCACACAATATTTATCAGAGTAGGTTAAAAAAAAAGGGAAAGAAATAAAATTAGTTATATTTAGTAGAAAATATATATTATTGGTGCTTCAATTCCCTGCTAACTATCCCACCACCCCTAATTTTAATCATGCTTCCTTACAATAATATAGGCAACACCATGATACTTCTCAGGAGCAGGCACAGGGTAGCCCAATCTCTGGTCTCACTGTGCCTTCTAACCTAGGGAAGCAGTTCTGAGACATCACAGTGCTGACTTGAAGAGTTTATGCTGGCACTACGGGTTCAGGCTTCACCTGAGCCATAGTACCAGGGCTCTGGAATGTTATCATTCCATTCCATATACTCAGCAAACAGAGTATCTCCTTATTATCTTCCCCCTCCCCACCCTCCCCAAAATAAAAGTAGTAATCTATACCTGCATTCCTCATTGCTGCAGCTCAGATGTTAGTTACATATTTAAATATTCTATTAGCTGAAAAATACATTTATGTGCATTGAAATGTGCAGCTCTTGTCCAGGCATATACTCAAAACAATTGTTTGAAGTAATTGTCAGTGTTACCAATGTGAAATAAACCCAAAGACCAACAAACCAACATTCTATAAAATAGCCATTAAAAAAAAAAAACAAAACAGTATTTCTACTCCTTGAAATTTGGGTACTTGCCTATGGACATATCTGTAAAATTCTAAACCTTGCTTTATGCTGAATGGTTTCTCTAATTTAAATTAAGGCCTCATCTTTCAGTTGTCATCTACTCTACAAAGTGAGTGACATTCATAACTCTGGAGTGCAGTGAACAGGTACCTGCTCTAGATTACCAAGCATGTCATGACTTTCAGTGGCACCTGAGAATGGTTGATGAATTTCAACAACCTAGGTTACAGCTTGCTGGACTGAGAAAGACCCTTAGGATTTTCCACTTTCTCTTTGTCTCTATTGGGTTATATAATACAATCAGGGGACCACTTGACTAGGACATCCAATTTCCTCAACACAGTGTTAATAAATTCTGCTATCATAAATTAAACTTTTAATATGTACATGATTACACGAAGTAGGAGTCCTTTACCAGAGCATAGTTATGGACTCAAAGGAGACCCTTTCATACAAACTTTTTCCCTTATGTGTGCTCACTGAACCTTTCTATGCACATTGAACTACATATCATTGTCACTGTCATTCCTAAGAGAAGGTTATAAAGAAATACTCTTAGAAAGGCTTCTGATAAAACAAACCAAAACAAAACTGAAAAACAACCTACCAACCAACCAACCAACAAACCTAGTTTATAAAATTATATTTAAACTAATGATAAATACTGCAATTAAACTTGCCATAAATAAGCCAATTAAACTTGCCAGGTGGCAGACACTGTTAAAATGTTCCTTTTCACCTTTAGATAGAGTCTGAAACTATGCCAGTCTCTCAGTCTCAAAGTGATTTTAAGGAATACTTTAAAAGGAAATGTAAAACTGAAAATTTATATTTTCAAGGTCATTATTATACATCAAATACCTCAAGGGAACAAAAAATAGTAAAACAGATAAGAACACTGATAATGAAAAGAATGCCAAGAGCAAAGGGAGCAAAAAAAGTCTATGCAAGGCTGTAATCAAAGAGTAGAAGTAAAAATTACATTTGCACAAATCTTATGAGTGCCTATAATGAATCAGAAAGGTTATTGATTTCAGCATGAGTCTTTTCCTGACTATGCCCTGAAGTAGGACAGAGAACTCTGAATGAACCTTCAGCTGCACAATAAATTCTTTGCAATGGGCTGAGATTATGGATTTTGATAACTCACAATAGAAAGTAAAACACTACTGAAAAGCTCTCTATTTTTTGAAGTGTTATGAAATAAAGATAGAAATTGTTTTAATGCATGTATAATAAATGTGGCAAATGGGATTACATCATCGTGATAGTAGAATAGAATAGAATAGAATAGAATAGAATAGAATAGAATAGAATAGAATAGAATAGAATAGAATAGAATAGACCAGGTTGGAAGAGACCTTCAAGATCATCACATCCAACCCATCATCCAACACCATCTAATCAACTAAACCATGCAACCAAGCACTCCATGAAGTCTCCTCCAGTGATGGCAACTCCACCACCTCCCTGGGCAGCCCATTCCAATGGGCAATCACTCTCTCTATGAAGAACTCCTTCCTAACATCCAGCCTAAACCTCCCCTGGTGCAGCTTGAGACTGTGTCCTCTTGTTCTGGTGGTGGTTACCTGGGAGAAGAGACCAGCCCCCACCTGTCTACAACCTCCCTTAAGGTAGTTGTAGAGAGCAATAAGGTGTCCCCTGAGCCTCCTCTTCTCCAGGCTAAGCAACCTCAGCTCCCTCAGCCTCTCCTCATAGGGCCTGTGCTCCAAACAGTGTCAGCCAATACATCAATAAAAGCAGAGGAAGAGGAACACTAACATAAACTAACTACTTTTCATTTTTGGTGGGCACAGGAAAGCAAAAGTGATATGTATACACATCTTAATTGGAGAAATTATTTAATTAGTTCTTTCTTAGGTTTAATATTTTAAGAGTACAAAAAATGGGGTATGTGCTTTAAAACCATTTTTCTTTTATAGTATTTTGCTAAATTAATATCTAAGATGTTTACTTCAAACAGAGCTTTCTGAAAACAGTTAAAGAGCTAGAACCTTGCTTTCATATAAAAAAAAAAGAGTAGAGCAGTACTCATGCTTGACAGGAAACATGTCTGTCAAAGACTGCATCACTAGCAGTACCTCCTGGCTTAGGAAAATGTGATAAATAGAGCAGAGGCCTTGGTAACAGCATAGAATTTACTATACTGCTAAATGACTTTGAGCCCATCGCTGTACTTAGGGATGATTTATCTTGCAAACATTCTTTTGATATTTTGGGGCTTATTGTCTCTGTCCTTCATAAGGTAACATGGACTTTTTGAACAATCTGATTGTAACAGAGTTCCATTTTGTTATACTTAATGGTGGAAATATATCTCTGTTTAAATGATGACTCTTAACTGCTCTAAAAGCCATATAGAGGAAAAAATAATAGAGAATAGCATTGTTGCTCCAAAATGGGGAACATTTCCTGAGGCACAATCCATTCACCTGATCCCAAAAACTCCATCTGAAGATAAAATGATACTTTCCAATTGTGTCTAAACCAGAATCACTGTATGTTTCCCCTTTTAGACACAACATACCCAGTGCCGCTTGTGAAGAGATAGAAATAGATAACAGTACTTAAAAGTGTTTGGATTTCATATTTGAAATGGAGAACAGTGGATGGAGTTGGTGCAGAAACTAAAATCATGAGTTGATTTTTCAATTTACTATCTCTACAAAATGCAGGGATGAACATAGTTTTGAGTTTTGACTAAGAAATTAGACCATCTTTGCCACAAGCATCACAGATGCAGACTCTTTTATTTGTTGTGACTCTTTTCCTTAGTTGCCTTTTGTCTTGCTGATTTATCTTAGTAGCAGTGGCATCACTACAACCATCATCTCTGATAACTGCCACCAACACATAGACCATAACAGCAGTTTTCCACATTGTGATGATTTGCCTGAGCACATTTTCTCAGTTGTTCATTGACTTGCCTCATGGAAATCGAACTAATTTCTGCCACTTCTTGAAACAGTTTTAGGCACTCTACTTTGGCAAGTGTCAAACACCAGTCCATTGTAACTGATCCTGTAGCAGTGTTGCTCAAATGATGACTATTTGACTATGACTACGTTGGTTCTCACTCTGAAAGATCCTACTGCATGAGCAGTATTTTTGTATTTTGTAAGTTCGGATGTTTTGATTAAACACAGTCATAAAATATACATTTTTTATTTAGTGAATAAAAATCTTACAGTGAGATCTTATCTGTAAATAATAATGTACATGACTGACAGTTTATTCCTGCTTCATGAACTATCATGAACTTCATGTGTATGAATAATACTTGATTCCTATTTTACCTGCACGTTTTGGCAATGCATAGGTAAAATATATTTTCTATTAGCATTCATGCCGATGAGCTAATTTTCTCTTTACTTGCAGGAAGAAGAAAGTTGTAAATGCAGTCAAAGCAAATGCAACTGAAATGAAAAATTAGGCAAAATGTGCTATCAGTATAAGTACACCTATGAAAAAGTGTTAAAAGTTTGCTTATTAAAAACATTATTTCACTTATAAAATCAAAGGCATATCTGTTCAACTGACTGCCATAAGGAAGCAGAACAGAGCTAGCAGCTATTTAAGGGCGCTTTCTAGAACTCTTAATCCCAAGATACAAGAAATCAGAGAAGGCAGGCATGGGAGCAGCACAGCCGAATGCAAGGTCTTACACCTGGGTCAGGACAACCCCCATTATCAATACAGAGCAGGACATGGAAGGATTGAGAGCAACTTTGTGAAGAAGGACTTGGGGGTACTGGGAGATGAAAAGCTGGACAATGTGTGCTCATAGCCCAGGACAGTTGCATCCTGGCCAGATCCAAAGAAGTATGGCCAGCATGTTGAGTAAAGTGATTCTGCTGCTCTGCTCTGGAGTAGAACTCGCCTGGAGTACTGTGTCCAACTCTGGAAACCTCAGTGCAGCAAAGAGGTGGACCTGTTGCAGTGAATCAACAGGAGGCCCCAAAAATATCAGAGGGATGCAGTACCTTTCCTATAGGGAAAAGCTGAAAGAGTTGGGATTATCCAGCCTGAAGAAGGTTTTGGGGAGACCTTATTGCAACCTTTCAATACATAAAGGGGACTTCAAGATCTGTGAAAAATTTATAAAGGCATAGCCTAAAACTACCACAGCTTCATATGGGTAACAAAATAGTGACTCTTAAAGAAAAAAGGAGTAAAATATATAATGAATAGAGATAGTTTCCTGTACCCCAAATTTCTATTAGTTCCTTTTGTTGTTGTTGTTTGTTTATGTTGTTGTTTGTTTATGGTTTTGTTTATTTATTTGGTTGTGGGGTATTTTTTTTGTTTGCTCTTTTTGTTGTTGTTGTTTTCCTAATATTATTTTTAACCTAGAAATCTTTCTTTTCATGCACATGTGTGTGTGTGTGTGCATTAGGAGAACACTTTCAATCCTGGTTTTGTTATTTTATTGTTTCTGAAATGCCAAACTGCAAGCACAAAGCATTTTAAACTTAGCAGTTGGCAAGAGTTACTTCTTAGATGGATCTGAATCAGGCAACTGAATTCAGCTGTAGTATTAAAAACATTTCTAGTGAGTTCAGAAACGTTCATCTGCATTTTAATCAACAGTCATTCCTTTAACATAGCCAGACCAAACAATTACTATGACCAAAGGGTTTGTGGCACTGATTGGAATATAACAGAAAAATTAAGGATCAAAATTGCTGAGCAGAGGTAAAACTATACAATAAATAACAAGAGCACTTTCCAATTATTTTTACCTTCTTCAAAATTTTTACAGTTCCAAATGTTATTTAAAGGACTGAAACTTGGTTAAGTCTGAAATTCTGTTCAGAGATGCTATGGAACCTAATAATTTTATACGCTGAGAGATAATTTAAGACAAATATTTTTATATTGGAAAACAAGCAACAAATATTAAACAATGTTTAAATAATTGTAGCTAAAAGCCCTGTAATTATACTCTGGGTTTTTAATTACTAATGTGCAAGGTAATAATGGAATTAATATGCAACTGAAACAATCTACAATAGAATATAATTATTTTTATTTCCTAAGTCAATATGTAGCCATTATAGAATACTGTCTAACAGATAAAATCCCTGGGTCTGCCTGTCTCAGTGCCCAGGACTCTTATTGAAACTATTTGACAAAATTAACATTTGCCTCTCAAGTGCCCCAGTAAGCACTTGAAGTGACACAGGTTCAGAAAGTTAAAACAATCAAATGGTTTAATTTATTAGAGAGACTGATACCACAGATTCAGGACTGGTAGTTATAAAAGCACTGCTAAATGACCCCAGGTTAATAAATTCTGGATAGCACAGTTGGAGACAAAAATCTTCACAATAGCTCTAATATAAAATAGAAATGCATCAAAGCTTTACCCTAGCCCAGGCTGTCCCTGCCTTCTAGGTCACATTTAGCATATATGTTTAGCATGTACTTAGCTTTGCTCATTAGCATATTGAGGGTGTCAACTTCAATACTAAAATTGAAGTTAATTAGTCAGAGGTCTTTGTTCAGGCACTGTGGCCCTCAAAATCTGCTTTGAAGTTGAATGTTTATGTTATCTGAGCCCTTCTTCATCAGTTTTATCCAGACCAGGGCTGTCTTATATTCATAAGACTCCCTGCTTCACCATCTTGACACATGAGTTTTGCAGATGTTTGACACAGTCACCTGCTGATTGTAAATGACCTTGGTGCCAAAACGTGTTAAATCAATTTGCTTTCCTGTCCCACAGCAAGCTAGGCAGTCCTCCTGCAAATACCCATACCTATTTTACTATGCAGAGACAATATCACTCAAAAATAGTTAAATAGTGGAATCATATCTAAAGCTTGTGTAAGCTTTCAGTGTTAATTATCTCAGGTGTCCAATATAATTGCAACTTTGAAGCTACTGTTCAGATTAGCCATGGACAGATGTGAAAAACTCATGATTGAGGAAAACCACCACCTAAGGTAAAATGATCAACTCCATCTTTCATGAAATGCTGTTTGTCTTTGAGATTGTACTACTGAAAATACAATGACATAGATATTTACACCATAAATCCTACAAAATCAGTCTCTTGTGCTTGGACATAGAATAGTTTACAACACAAACAATTGCTGTGGTATAGAATGAATCCTGCATTGGCTCTGCATTTGCGTCATTACATTTACCATAACATATGATGCAGAGGTACATAAAATTTGAAGTCAGAGCATTGAATCCATTTGCACCCAAGACTCTGGCATTTAAAGACATAGCTACTGTTCTTAAGAATTTGCTCCTATCAAGATCATTTAATATGTGAACATGTCGGAGGATTTAAAGAGGTCTATTCTTGTCTTTCACAATCTGTGAAAATTGAATGAAAAATATGTGAGATCACACTAATGCGATAGTGTTTCACCCTTCCATCACCTAGATGAAGACAGAAGTGAAGCAGATTAAAGACCCTGCTGTCACAGACTGCTTTGTCACCACCTACTAACCAGCCTAACTTGGGATGTCTCTAAGAAAGCTGTAAATGCCACAATGCAGAGTGTTGGAATTAAATTCTGACAGAACTTGGGGTAGGAGAAGAAAAATACACAGACATCTTTCAGTTTTTCCTATGACTAGGGTAACAAGGATCTATGAGAAGTGTGTATTACTATTTATTGCTAAGACTGTGTTAACTCAGGTTTACTGCAGAGACAGAGATATGGAGCCTATTTTGAACCACAAGCTTGAATTGCCTAAGGCTTGCTTCCATTGGATGAACATTAGTTGGGACAGCAGCTCGAAGCGGAGGCAGAAGACTCACATGGATAAGAAATGAGCTGCTAGAAAAAAAATTGAATGGAAGACAGAAAACCATAAAAAGTGGAAAAAGGGTTTGGGGAGTTGTGAGGAATATACTGTCAACTGGATTATACTGTTGAAGCATGTTGAGATGCAACAAGGAAGGCCAAAGCTCTCTTGGAACTAAATCTGGCTAGGAAAGTGAAAGATAACAAGAAGGACTCCTTCAAATACATCAATAGTATAAGGAAGAATAGGGGAAAAGTAGGTCCATTGTTAAATTGGGTGGGAGACATGGTGAAAGTGCAGAGATAGCAGAATTATTGAATGCCACCTTTGCCTCAATCTTTGCTGCTAAGACCAGCCCTCACTGGTCAGACACTGGATGTAAGAGAGCAAAACTGGAAGGAGGAAGTCTCTCCATTGGTCAGTGTGGATTGGGTTAGACGTTGCTTGGATGGATGTCAGGAGGTGAGTTTGACGCTAATTTGCCAGTAGTCATAATGTCCACACTGACTGACATCTTTTATTAGTGTTTTATAACATCTAATGGCAGCCTTGACACAAGGAGAAAGTAAAATAAAGAAACAGTGAAATATCAAATCATAGTCCATCCTTTAATAGCATAAATGTGGACTCTATGCCTATGTGCCTTCTGCAATGAAGTGTAATTATATCTGAATGATTTTTGAGATTCCTAGAAATCAGAAGATAAAGTTGCAGATGTGAAGCTCTCATAATTAAGACCTGGTAAATAGGAAGAAGCTAAATAATACCAAGCAAAGCAAAATATATAGGCAGGATGTAATTAAAAACTTGAAAAATACTGCTCCTTCAAAGTAAACTGCAGGGCTTAAACTATTACAAGACATATGTGCAAAGTTATTAAAATAGTCATTATTGCTTTATAGAAGACTATGAACAACATCAGGCTATAGAATTTACTGAAAAAGCTCTGTTTAAATTCCTCTGGACATATATTTATCAAGACACTAAGACAAGCATTATAATGTATGTTTTGATTCTACATAGAATTAGGCATAAGAAACAAAATGATGGGATGGTATATGTATGTACAAGAAGTTCAAAGAAAAGTTCATGAATGTTTTGTTGACTTTGAAAAGGCTGTTGATAAACCCCCAATGTGTCAGATTAGCACACATTTCTGAATATGCAGTGGTGACATGAAATATGCAGCTAATGAAAAAAGAAGTGCACTTGGGGAGAAGGCAGCAATACAAACAGATTGTGAAGCTTCTCAGTAGTGTAACATCAAGAGAGATGTATGGCAAAGTTTCATACTTTATCTCTGTAAATATTCAGCACAGATGCAAAAAGTATAACAATCTGCAGGAGAATCAGGAACATTGTAAATGAGACATTTGAATGAATGAAGTGAATATTAACAACACAGTGTGTGCTGGTGACCTTGCTTGAATAACATTGACTACATCAGAATTCAGGAATTTTCTGTGAATAGTGTCAGCAAAGAATGCAGAAGAATGAAAATGTTAAAGAAACCATGGCAACAACATGAAAAAAATGCCAACTCAATAAAAACAAGAATGAAACTCCCATATATTGCTGGACTGACTGGAACAAGCCTCTCTAATAGAGGAATCATATATTAGAAAGGAAGTAAGAAAATAAAATAGCAAAAACATAAGGAAAATAAAGTGTGGAATATTGAAAAGCTCCACAGTGTAGAAACTTGCATTTCCACATCTGCTTAAGATTCCTAGTGACCTTTGTGTATGCTTGTGAAGACTAGAACCAGTCAGAGACAAGTGATACCATCTTCTTTGCTTTTCATGAGGGATTGTGACCTTATCACCTTTCCCTGACATTCATCTCTTCTCCCCGGTAGCAATTATCTTTTGTTTCCAATTGACTCATCAATTAATATAATCAGGTTGAATTGAACAATTGTGTTCAACTTGAACATAGCTTGAAGATTGTAGGAGAAGGGTTGCTTTTGGATAGTTTTGGAACAGCTGTGGTTTGCCCTTGAGAAAAAGAAAGAGGGAAATGTAGGGGAAGATTTGCCTTTGCTCGAATTAGAGAAGGTTATGTATGGCCTCTGACTTAGAAAAGAATGAAAAGGTTCTGCAACTGAAGGGAGAAATTGGGCAGAATTTGGATGTGTTAGAATATTGTTTTGTTATTTTAACCTATTGTATGCCTTAATTACATGCACACTAGTAGAAAATAACCAGTTAAGATGTGACACCTGTGCCTTCTCATAGAGTTTATAACTTTGCTGGGTAACATAATAAATGTCTTCACCTGCTAACATCTCGGTCTGGAAGCTGTGCTCTAGGGTGACTGAACACCTACACCCATACTACAACAGAAGATTACTGATTCCTTTTTTCACTTTTTCTACTGTTGAAATAATGCTATTTTAAGTGTACCCCTTTCAGATGTTGCTGCTCTCATCTTCCCTACCATCTCTCCTCCTGCTAACGTCCTCACCAAAAGGCTTTCTTAGAAACCATCCTTGTTGGTAGCGCTATGATATGGTCTTTGAAATGTTGCACTGAAAATAGAATTAAAATTTCACTTCTTACAGCCATCAGTTCAGAGAGATTTGGGGTTGGTTTGGGGTTTGGTTTTGGTTTTGGTTTGCATGGTTTTGTCTTGTGGTTTTATTTATTTATTAAAATGAAAATGGGTGTTGTCTTCAAAACTTATCAAAGGAGGATTACCCTCCTACTTGTATAGTACTAAACCTTCTGTTCATATCTGCCACAGAAAACTCTCCTTTGTATTTGGCATTTCACAGAATCACAGAATTACTGAGGCTGGAATAGACCATCAAGTCCAGCCTATGACCTAATGCCACCTCATCAACTAGACAATGTCATTAAGTCCCACATCCAATCTTTCCTTAAACACCTCTACGGATGGCAATTCTGTCACCGCCCTGGGCAGTCCATTCCAGTGCCTAATTACCTTTTCCATGAGGAAACACTTCCTAACATCGCACCTAAAACTTCCCTGGCACAGCTTCAGGCCACGCTCTTGCACCTTGTTACAAGTTGCCTATGAGAAGAGCCTGACTCCCACCTCACTACAGCCTTCAGGTTCCTGTACAAATTCAGTCAATGCATATAGATCATAACTAGTCTTATAGTATATTGTTAGTCATAACTACTGTAAATAGCAGTTTAAACTATTTCAATAGACACGGAAGACAATTGGTTGTCAACCCAATGAACTTGGGAGCCATAATTTTTCATGCTTTTGATGCCAATCTTTAAGATTTACTTTTTTGGTGGTTTACAGGCACAGTTTCATTTGTATTAAAATAGAATACAATAGATTAGAATTAACCAGATTGGAAGAGACCTTTGAGATCATCGAGTCCAACCTAGCATCCAACACTATCTAATCAACTAAACCATGCCACCAAGCACCCCATCCAGTCTTTTCCTAAACACCTCCAGTGATGATGACTCCACCACCTCCCGTGCAACTACAAAAATGCTTCTTCTCTTTTTGTTTAAACTAGATGAAAAATAATCCTTGCATCAACAGCAATTTCTATTAATGATGCATGTAAAGATCAGCATCATGAGATTGAAAAGGACAGCTGGCTTCACCTTACTGAAGAAGTAAGGGAAAAAGGGTTATCTGCTGCAAAGTCAGATACAAATCAGTGCTCTAATATTAAACAATTTTCATCTGAACACCTATAGTTGAATACAATTACTGCCTTATTATGCAGCATGTTCAATGCATGCAGTGTGAATCAGGAGATGAAATGTGAGTGTAGGAGAAAATAATCTCACTCGAAATTTAAATGACTATTCAAGTACTTGTTTGCAAAACTAGAAGTATCAATGATTGGGGTTTCTATCTTCTATAGTTCAATAAACAAGATAGTAAAAATAATCTTATCAAGTAGACCTGGACAAAAGCAAGAGCAACTTTGAAAATCCTATTCCCAGAACTGATTCTGTGGTATAATTCCCACTTGTTAAATTTCTCAAAGGATAATTTGCAGTGCATATTGCACTACAAGGATAAATTGTAGTGCATATTGCAAGGAAATCATCTCTAGAAGTAAGCCCCAATATTGGGAAAGTGCAGTTCAATTATGCTTTTGGTACAGCTTTCTTTGTAACAGAAATGAGGAAAAAATGGGATATTTTAAAATAGGATGCTTTGTATGCAAAGTATACTTTTATTTACATATCACACATTGTTCATGGTGATGTATTCTTAGTTTGACATTGTCAAAAACTGATGGAATTATTCTGGTCTGTTCTTAAATACAGTTAGCTCCTAAATTTGTATTTGAATGTTGATTCCCAAAGCCTGCTAATGCAGGCACCAAATAACTATTTAAATAGTAGACTCATAGAATCAATAAGGTTGGAAAAGACCTCAAAGATCATACAGTCCAACCTGTCACCCAACACCTCATGACTACTAAATCATGGCACCAAGTGCCATGTCCAATCCCCTCTTGAACGCCTCCAGGGACGGTGACTCCACCACCTCCCTTGGCAGCCCATTCCAGTGGCCAATCACTCTTTCTGTGAAGAATTTATTCCTAACATCCAGCCTAAACTTCTCCTGGTGCAGCTTGAGACTGTATCCTCTTGTTCTGTCACTGGTTGCCTGGGAGAAGAGACCAACCCCCACCTGGCTGCAACCTCCCTTCAAGTAGTTGTAGAGAGCAATAAGGTCTCCACTGAGCCTCTTCTTCTCCAGGCTAAAAAAACCCAGCTCCCTCAGCCTCTCCTTGGAACTGGAAATGGATAAAAATGGGGTAAAAAACCCCAACACATAAATTAGTTTAAAAAGAACTCTAAGATAAATGCTATTTTTTTAAATCTATACTTTTCAGGCATGAGGGGGAACAACTAAGGACCAGAATTTTCCAAGTGATCAGCAATGTATTATGTTCTGCAAATGAATCTTCCTGAAGATTAATACACAGTTTCTGACTGAAGGTGAAGCTTTAATTTAGTTGAAATCTAAAATTCAGAGCACAAAACATAAAGACTTCATTGAAGCTCTACTCACTATGGGACTGTACGACAATTTGTGATAAAATGAAAATAATTTTGCAGGCAGTGAGTCATTAAGTCATTTTAATTTCCATCCTCTAATGTAGAAGAAAAAGGTCTGAGGCAGATGGATTTTGCAGGCATTGAAACAGTTTAAAAGAACAGGGAAATTCAGGGCGAAATGGTTTGGGGTGTGCAAAATAAGAAGACAAGGTGAAATGACTTGGACGACCAGAGAGAGAAGGGAAGCAAAGCAAACAAATAAAAATGCTGGCAACATCTTACCAATGAAGTAATACTTTGAATTCTTAAGAGGTAGTATCACCTGAGAAATTAAAAGAGATGTTTTGGGGAGAAGTGTCTCTCATGAAAATTTCTTTTGTTTTCTTTATTTTATTCCCATCTGAAGGAATATTGTTTTGGGATTAAGATTTTTTTCTTCCCCATGCTCCTGCAAGCATTTATGTTAGGTGCATCAAAAACTGATAAAATCTTTTCACTTCTTCCTAATGAAGGCATTTCTCTTGTGGGTTTTTGTTTGTGGAAGTAAATTGAAACCTCCTTCTCCTTTATGCTCCCTTTTTATGTTTTGAATAATACAGTAAATTCTCACAGGTTCTTCAATGCCCCAAAAAGCAGGGTTAGACACACAATCCTTCAGTTGTTTTATAGCAAATTATAAGGGAACATCAGATGCATGCATGAAGCTATGCATGATCATGCATAGAGAAACATCTTGCAATGTTGTTTTGTTTGTCTCTCTCTGCTTTAGGGTCTGAATGGATTTAAAATATTCTCTCTGTTCAGTATTTTGTAGGCATTCCCTCCTCCACATTTCAGCTAGTGGCTGCTCTAATATGCTGCCCTTCCATGATACCATTTGCAGCTCAGACATTCTTGCTTGCTATTTTTCAGACTCTCCAATCATGAGACACTTTGAGTAAATTATCTCATTTAGCACCCTGAAACATTATTTCAGAAACCTAAGACCTGTGCCTTGGCTTGCTTCTTTATAATTTGAAATTTCCTCCTCCTCCTCCTCCTCCTCTTCCTCCTCCTCCTCCTCCTCCTCCTCCTCCTAATAATAATAATAATAATAATAATAATAACAACCCCCCACAAAACCACAAAACCAACCAAATAAAAACTCCACCCAAACACATGATCAGGTGATAAGCCAGCCAAAGATTAATAATGTGAGCCAGAACAGGAAGATACTGTCCAGAAGACATAACTATACAATGGCCACTTCAGGCTTCACTTCCTAAAATGAAAACTGGACACCAGAAAAACTGGATGAAAAGCCATTCGTAAGAGAGTATATAAGAATTGTGTAAGATGTGACTAAAAGACTGCCTATGTAGGGTTTTTTTTTAATATCAGAGATTAATACAACCATGTCAGACCTTCCATATTTTTTAAAATATTTATTAATTTCCCTGGTATAATAAGGTCAAATTTCAAAATATGATCATAGAATCCATAAGGTTGGAAAAGACCTCAAAGATCATCAAGTCCAACCTGTCACCCAAGACCTCATGACTACTAGACCATGGCAATCAGTTTCCAGTATTTAAAATTAACACATTTTTACGGCATTTCTGCATATTGTTACAAAATCCATGCCAAGCCATCTAATTTTTCTGCACAGCAAACCCACACTTAATAGTCTTACGTGTTTTTCTTCTAATATAATAATTGCTACTAAGAAATGTACACTGGTTAATGAAGTGTAGTTATTAGAACATGTCCTGGCTAATGGTTATTTTTGTGTATTAGTTTAAGAAATAAGGTCTTTTATAAATTAGTGACAGGATCCATTCCCAAGTGAATTAAAAACTACATTTTGAGGGCCATTTGGTTCAAAACCCCCTCTAATACCACAGAAATAACCCATACAAGTACTCTTATTTTAGTGGAGGGCCTTTCTCTGTAGGACATGGATTCCAGAATGCTCTCTCTATTAAACTAGCATAACAGCAAAAAGCAAAGCAAAGAATGGACATACATTTTGAAAGTTCTGTATCAACACAGAATAATTCCTGACATCTTTGCAGACTTAATATTATGTATTTGTGTAATGTATTTCATAGCTAATATATATGTAATGTGTATATATTATGGTTGTACTCAACAATCTTAAAGATCTTTCCCAACATCTATATGAATCTATTCTATAATTCTATAATATATATATACACACAGACACATATTGCTTAGCCTGGAGAAGAGAAGGCACAGAGGAGACCTTATTGCTCTCTCCAACTACCTGAAGGGAGGTTGTAGACAGGCTGCGGCTGGTCTTTTCTCCCAGGCAACCAGCACCAGAACAAGAGGACACAGTCTCAAACTGCACCAGGGGAGGTTCAGACTGGATGTTAGGAAGAAATTGTTCACAGAGAGAATGATTGCCCATTGGAATGGGCTGCCCAGGGAGGTGGTGGAGTCACCATCATTGGAGGTGTTTAGGAGGAGTCTTGATAGGGTGCTTGTTTGCATAGTTTAGTTGATTAGGTGGTGTTGGATGATGGGTTGGATGTGATGATCTTGAAGGTCTCTTCCAACCTGGTTTATTCTATTCTATTCTATTCTAGTCTAGTCTAGTCTATATACTATTTTATTCTATTCCATTGGCATTTGTAGTTAACATACCCACAGATGGAAAATTTATATGTATAGGATTTCACCATACAAGGGAGTGTGGTTATATATGTCCTAACTAATTTTACAAGTTTTCTGGGAATAATATATAATTGGCAATTAGACTCCTTCTTGGACATTTTCTCAAAACTCTTTTAGGATAGATGTCATCTTGCAAAAATGCTGAAAATAGAGAAAGAGAGAGAAGGAATTGAAACTATTAGAAATCTTCAATATATGTGTTCCCATTTCCTATCTGACTAGTTGCTGCCTCTTGAGATTCATTTCATAAAACCCTTTATCATTCCCACTGTGACAATTTAAGAGCAAAGAAAGGTATATCAGATAAGGATACCAATGCAAAGTTTGATTAAGTCATAAATTATAGCTACAGTTTGTGATTTTAACCTCAGCCTCTTTTTCCCTTAGACTTTGTAGATACTGTATCTCATTTTTTTAATGATGCAGCGATGACATTTGATTGATTTTTCATTGTGACTTATCAGGTATCTAAAAAGGGAATTATCAGCTGTATCCAGGGTCAGCTCCATTCCAGAAGGACACACTTGTCAGAATGCATCTCTGCTGCCTGACAGTATGTGGGTTGGGCTATTAGCAAAATGAAATATAAGGTGCTCTTCAATCTAACCTCCAGCCCTCTGCTAAAACCAGAGAGGAGAAAATGTTGGTTGAACAATAGGAAAGTGGAAAAGAGAGTGTGAAAGATGAACTGTAGTTCAGAAATAGTATTTTAGCTGTTTCCTGAATTCACTGTGGTATTCAGGAAGGAAAGAAGGATGTTTGGATGGATGCAATGCAAATTGTCTCAGCACTTCTGATTTTCTAAATTATTTTTCATTTTCTCTCTCTCTTTTTTTTTTTTTTTTTAAGGAGTTTGACCATTTTTAATCATCTAACTATTTTCTTTCCATATGAAAGAAATATCAGAAATATCAGAATCATTCCATCTGCATGAGAGAGTAAATTTGGTATGTAAGTCAGGATAACAGTAATATTCAAGAGGCAAGAGAACTGTAAAACATCCAGCAGCTCAGGATAATGTTGGAAATAGAGTTTTAAAAGTTTGTACTTCCTATCTGGAAGCAGCTTAGAAAGAGCCTAAGAAGGAAGAGAACTTCATGGTTGAAAGAAACTGAGTTGTTCTGGATATCTTTTTAAGCACCTTCTTGAAATTAAAACTCTAAGCACATTAAAAATATTAAAATTTTTAAAAAGGCTGCCAGCAATCATTTAAGTAGCAGTGTGAAGGAAAAATACACAATTATGTTATGGATGATCCACTTTCACCAGCAACTGGTCAGAGCTATGTATGTTCAGAAAAGCTCCACAATCTTGTCTCACCTTTGAAGATGACAGCTCAATATGAAGATTACTCTGAACATGGTAGATGACTAAATGGCTTCTTTTGTTGCTTTTCAGAATGTATGTAGGCACAAGTATTTCTTCAATGCATTTTAAGTCTTGTGTAAAAATGTAGTGCTGGTTAATAAGGTCTTCACCAATCGAGTGGTGTTGTTCTAGGCTTTGACATACCTACATGATTTAGCCATATGATCTCTTGTTAGACTACTAGAAGAAAGAAGAAACAGGATTTCAGATGAGCTCACCTTATGTTTCTGGAAGCTAGCATGGTGGTGAGAGCATCCTGCTCTTATTTATGGTAGTCTAGATGCCTGTGTTGGTTGGTGTGAAAGTGAGGTTCTGATATTTGATATGTCTGAAGGGTATAAGTGTTACTTGACACATTTTTTTCTGACCAGCTAGTGAAATTTACCAGGGAGCGCTAGGAGGAGCTGAGTCATCCAACCAGCTTTTTAGGAAGTGCATTTCAGAGTGCTGGAAAGACCACAGATAAGACATGTGAACGAGTCTTTTCTCTAAATATCCCCAGAAGACAGATCATTTTCTTTTAAGAACACTACAGAGACATTTCAGACCAAACAGAAAGCACTAGTATGGCCTACTAGCAACTGAGTGTTAAATACCACACAAAAATAGGCATTGAGAGTGTTAAACAATGAGTCATGGGAAATAATCTAATTTTGAATGGATTTTTTTGCATTTCCAAAAATACTTGCTCTTCAGGTCTGAACCTGTATGAATTTATTTTGGAAACATTACAAAATGGTTTTGCCTTTCTCATCAGGTAACTGGCAACTTCTGTACTTCAGTTATCTCATTTGAAACACATAATTCTCCCATAGGTGGTCCTTAAATAATTTTAGGAAAGTTTTAATGATGCTGTTTTTCCTTCCCCCCACCCCCAACCCCACAACTTTGCAAAGAACTCCTGTCCATTGCTATCACTCCAGACTACTTGAATACTGTGGTTCTGCAAGTCTTTTTTTTCATCATGTCTTTCCATTGGCCCTTGAAATCTTTCAGTAATCTCACAGCTATTTAGACCTTTTGCAATGACACTGTGAAATCATTTATAGGAGGCTCTCTAATTTTCTTTAGATTCTTATAGACATTTCTGTAGTTCCCTAATCCCTTTTAATACATGTTCATTACAATAAAGATCATGTGTGTCAGCAAGCCTGACAAAACCAGCAAATACATATTGTATTATTAAGATCATTATTTTGGAGGGGAAATGCTAAACTCATTCACCTAAGAGCTTTTCTGAATTAACTAATTTCTAATATAACTTCCACAGCAACTGAGGGACTGAAGTGTTGTGTGCAATGACTCATACATTCTCAGTACGTATTTCCTTCCAAAAATCTGACCCTGATTTAGAAAACACATTCCTGTCTTTAAATATGTAATCAATCTATTAAGACTATTCAGACTAAACATGTTCTTGTAGCCAGGTGGGGGTTGGTCTCTTCTCACAGGCAACCAGCACCAGAACAAGAGGACACAGTCTCAAGCTGCACCAGGGGAGGTTTAGGCTGGATGTTAGGAAGTTCTTCACAGAAAGAGTGATTTGCCATTGGAATGTGCTGCCCAGGGAGGTGGTGGAGTCACCATCACTGGAGGTGTGTAGGAAGAGACTGGATGGGGTGCTTGTTGCTGTGGTTTAGTTGATTAGATAGTGTTGGATGATAGGTTGGACTCTATGATGTTGAAGGTATTTTACAACCTGGTTAATTCTATTTCTATTTCTATTTCTATTACTATTTCTATTTCTATTTCTATTTCTATTTCTATTTCTATTTCTATTTCTATTTCTATTTCTATTTCTATGTCTATTTCTATGTCTATTTCATTTCTATCCTATCCTATCCTATCCTATCCTATCCTTAATATCCTGTCAATTTCATGTATCCTTTAGGAATATTCAAGATACTACTTATTAAAATCAGTCTCTTTTATTAGTTCAAAAAGAGAGACAATACCATTTAGTTGGGATCTCACCCAATTTGTAAATACAAAATTGCATCTTTTTGGACAAATCAAGAGAGGAAAAAAACCTACCATCTTCCTGAGGTTATTTAAAAAATAAAAATAAAATAAAATATACTTCTTCTAAAAATTCCAAGTTACAATTTCAGGCATCTGAACTAATATAATGAGATCTAATCCTGGATTTAAACAAGTATTATTCTGAATTCATGGTCATATTCTAAGCAAAGCACAGCTTAAAAATACTTCATAGAGAAACATTTTGCAGACTGCCTTTCTGCAAATCAGGACTGATGTTGTTTAGAAGTGCACAGTACCTTCCTTAACTTGGTTTTTGTATAGTAAGAATCAGTCGATTAGCTGTGCATTTGATTACTCTGTGCAACTGTTCTGATCACAGTGGGGTCACTCACTTAAATGAGTATCATCAATAAAAGAATTAGGTTGTAATATCAAGCAGTTGCAGTCTGAAATCTGAAGATAGCAGTTAACACCTACCTTTTGGTTTAGCTTTCTTTCACCCAGTAATGCAAATGTAATAGGATCATGTTCATACATGCACAGCTGGTATTATTTTTAATGGCAAAGTAGCAAGCAATGAAATAGGGAAGAGTTGGGGTTAATACTGTTTCATGTTGAAACAGCTCTGAGCTACTTTGACAGCACAGAACAGAGCCTGTAATTATTAAGCTCACACAGGGGTTCTGGACTACTCCACGCCTAAAAGTGTTTTAAGATATGAGTCTTTAATCCCTCATCCTTTTTGACACTGTTTCCCATGGCATTCTCCTGGAGGAAATGGCTGCTCATTTCTTGGATCTTCAATGAATGAAAAATATGTCTGTGTGACCAGACCCAAAGAGTTATAGAGTTAAATCCAGTTAGCAGCTAGTCACATGGTGTTCTCCAGGGCTCAGTATCGCTGAGAGTTCTCTTTAATATCTTTAACAACAACCTGTATGAAGGGTTCAGTTGCACCTTCAGTTTTCATGTTTGGTGGGTGTGTTGATCAATTTGTGAGTACAAAGGGTCTACTGAGGAAGCTGGACAGGTTGGATTGATGGGACAAAGCCAATTGATTGATATTCACCAAGGTGAAGTGACAGGTCCTGCACTAGTTTCTCAGCCACCCCATGAAATTCTACAGGCTTGGAGCAGAGTGGCTGGAAGGCTGACTATCAGAAAAGGACCTGGAGACATTAGTTGACAGCCAGCTGAATATGAACCAGCTGTGCTCAGGTGGCCAAGAAGACTAATATCATCCTGGCTTGAATCAGAAATACTGTGACCAGCAAGAGCATGGATGTGATCTTACCCCTCTGCTGGGCACTGATACTGGGCATGCACACTGAATACTACATTTGGTTTTAGTCCCCTTACTACAAGGACACTGAGTTGCTGGAGCAACAAAGCAGGCAAATAATCTAGATAACAAGTCTTGTGAAGACCAGCTGACAGAACAGAAGTTGTTTAACTTGGAGAAGGGGGATGCTGAAGGAATGAAAGAAGGTTATAGTAAAGTTGCTAATGATCTCTTGTCCCTAGTAATAAGCAATGAAAAGGAAAAGGCCTTAAGATACACCAGGGAAGGTTTAGGTTGGACATTAGGAAACATTTCTTCACTCAAATGATTATCAAGCGCTGAACCAGGTTGCCCATGGAAGTGATGGATTCACCATCCCTGGAGGTATTTTAAAAAAGTATTAGGTTCATGGTTGGACTCAATTATCATAAAGATATTTCCCAACCTAAATTATTCTATGTTTCTATGGTTCTATGTCTGACTAATCATTACTGACAACTTCCTGAATATGTTTATAACTAGAAAAAAGACTAAACTCTTTATAACTTCAGGATGAGGAATTGCAAGTCTCATGCCCTGTAGCTATACTCCACATTCTCTAGCTGGCTATAAGAATGAGATTTGGTCTATTAAATATATATTTAAAAACAAATAAACAAACAAACATTATTTTGAATCAATTATATCTTGGGACAGGAAAAACCAAACCAAAACAAAGCAAAGCCAAACAAAACCTCCTGATAAGAAAAGTTTTAAATGGCTTCTTTTAAAACTCATGGGTTTTCTGTTTATTAAAAATACATATTACCTTAACTTGGCCTCAAGAGCTTATCATATGAATGGCATGAATCCATCTTAGGTTTTTACCATCTAATTATTTTTCCTTTTCCCCACCCCCCCATATTCTCTTTGGAATATGAAAGTAATACAACCATGTTTTACAGAGAGACACAGCACACATGATTCAAAGGATGTGGGGTATGTTGATTAATTCCCAGATGAGTTGTCACACTTCATTTTTCATTGAAATAAATGTCATAAATTCCCTTATCCTTCCAGGATAACCACAACTATGGCTCATAGAAACAAGAGATGCCTTGTCCTATTAAAGTGGTTTCTTCTAAAAATAAAGATTGCCCAGTCTCAATGGAATGGGTACAGACTGGTGTGAAGATGCAATGAATGAAATACTGTGACAGAAGCACACATGAAAATAGTACTGTCCAACCTGTCTTCACAGGAAGGAGAAGGAAGAAATTCAATGCAAATCAAAGCTTTTCTTGATCTTTTTGACAGATTTTTGAAATACTTGTTAGAAGAGGTGAATAGCTAGGATATTACCAGAGCTCAATAGATTATACCTCTGAGTGTATTTAAATCTTCTGTGAATATTGGCTTTTCATGGTCATATACTAAAAATCAGTGAAGAGCACTCTCTTAAATTGCTTCTGGAGGAGATAGGAGACGTCATTTATGCATCAACTAGTTCTGTACCATTAAACTTGTTGGATTCCTCTGTACTTCACTTTTCTTAGAGGTCTGAAGCCACTTTTCAATTTTTTTCTTAGAGGGAAACTGGAAGAAATGAAAGATATTTTAATGGATTATGACCAGTTCAGGGGCTGGAGGAACCAATGCTGTCTGTAGCTATATGGAACCGAGATTATGAGGATTTTCATGGGTAAAGGCTGAGTGCCTTAAAAAACTATAGAGTACAAGCTTCCAGAGGCTAGATAGGTCCAGGGGGTGGGCAGGAAAGTGTAATCTTTTGTTACATGCCTGCATCTCTATAAAAATAAGCAGTTCTGCTTGTTCTTTCTCTTTTTCCCTCGTTCCTGTTCTCTGGTGGGAGCCCTTATCTGATGACGTGGGGGAAGTATCACAGACCAGTTTGGCTTGACTAATTTTTCCTGTAGAATTTTGGCCCATTTAGGTCTAATGTCAGAGAGACATGGGGGTGGGTAGAAAAAGAGCACTGGGGTTTTGGCCAGGTTGGAGGGAAGTTTGGAGAAAGCTTTGGCCTGATGGGGTTCTGAGTTAAACCCAGACTACAGCTTTTTGTGCATTTCATATTCTTTGCACTGCTTTTTACAGCAGTTTGCAGTTATTAACAGCACCTTCCATTTAATCTTCCAATATATTCTGTATTCCTATTCACTCCCATGAGGAGTCGTCTTTAACTACTTTGAGAGTAGTTTTAGAGCCTGTCCTTCTCCACTGCTTAAATAAAGACAGGACTTCATCCAGTTATTTTTTCTGAATGAAGCACATGCTGGATCAATATGGAAACTGGGACACCATCAAGGCAAAAGACTCCAATTCACAAGCTCATGATGCATATAATGGGCAGAGTCCAACATGATGGCATTCAACAAGTCCAAGTGCCAGGTGCTACACTTTGGCCACAACAACCCCATGCAGTGCTACAGGCTGGGCTCAGAGTGGCTGGAGAGCGGCCAGGCAGAAAGGGACCTGGAGGTACTGATTGACAGCTGGCTGAATATGAGCCTGCAGTGTGCCCAGGTGGCCAAGAAGGCCAATTGCATCCTGGCCTGCATCAGAAATATTGTGGCCAGCAGGAGCAGGGAAGTTATTCTGCCCCTGTACTCAGCACTGGTCAGGCCAAAGCTTGAGTACTGCGTCCAGTTCTGGGCCCCTAAATTTAAGAGTTGTTAGCCATTGAAATGTGCTGTGCAGGGAGATGGTGGAGTCACCATCCCTGGAGGTGTTCAAGAGGGGTTTGGACATGGCACTTGGTGCCATGGTTTAGTATTCATGAGGTGTTGGGTAACAGGTTGGACTTGATGATCTTTGAGGTCTTCTCCAACCCTATTGATTCTATGATTCTATTCTATGATTCTATAATTGGCTAAGTATTACTGTGGCAAAAACTCAAAAGACAGCTAGTGTTCACTGAATGTCATCCTAAACAGCAGGGTTAAAGAAAAAAACCACAACAAACATTTTAAAAAATCAGATAAAACAGTGGAGGTCAGGTTACTTGAAATAAGAAAATGATAGGAGCAAAAAGATAAAAGACTAAGAGAAGTAGATAAAGAATGTTACTGATAACTTCTGTACTAATAAAAACTTTAGAAAGATGAAACCTAGTTTAAAAAAAACACCCCACAATTAAAAAGTTATGTTTAGAAAAGTAATTCTAAAAACTTCAGAGGTATTTGAAAACTATTATAAATGTACTATTATAAATGTTATTGCTTAATAACTATTTATAAAGTGTAATAGTTGATAAGAATAAAATAAAAAGACAAAAGTATTCTAGAAAATCAGAAGCAACAGGTCCCTATATGAACAGTCACTAATTTTCTTGTACTTCTGACATGTGCCCTCTTTAAAACCAGTGATTACTTAAAGCAACTTTTCTGAGGTTCTTGTTTATAACATGATTCAAGTTTCTAATTTAATTAAAGTAACAATTGGCACTGACAGTGAAAATACCACAAATGTTGATTTAAATATATCTTAGGATAAATTTACATAAGCAATTATTTCAGTTTGTTGGTTATTTTTTTTAACCTTGCATAGAAGATAGAGTTCTTAACAATGAACTTTTGTTTCAAGAAAGTACTTTGTATTTCCATGCCAACCAACTTCTGGAGTTTTTAAAGACCTTGAATGTTAATTAAGTCAGCTGAACACAATGGTGAGGTTATAAATTTTACTACATTCACATTGCTCATCTAGATAGGCTTGAGAAAAGTGTTGACTCCTAAGTATTCTAAAATGCAAGAAAAAACCCCAAAAAAACAAACACACAAAAAAAACCCAACCAAAACCCAACCAAAGACCCAACCAAAGAAAGCCCAAAGACAATATTAATGCTTGGTGGTTTTTTTGGTTTGTTTTGTTTTTCAATTCCACAGTCGTATGTTTCTGACTCAAAAGTGCTACACTGCACATGATAATTAAATTCTATTTTTACTGTTTTACAACTTAACCATTATGGACATTGTAGTTCTAAATTAAAACTCAGGAAAGTACTGGGATTTGCTCTATAAGGTTACAGGGTGTGATGACTCATGGGAAATAGCTGTGACAAGATCTTCAGTGATCTATTGTCTGTCTTTTTCAACTCCTTGGAACTGACCAGAGGACAGCTAGAGCAAGGAACAGAATGGGTGAGCTCTATTTGCTCTGGTGGATTAGTAAGTAAACCTTGCAAATGTGAAGGAGGAAATTATCTATTACAGAGGGTAACCACTCTGCAAAACTCTTCAAACACACTTTGTTACTGATGTCAGAAAGTGGTTTGAAATCCGTTTATTCTGTGTTTTCAATGTAAATCTATTCTCCACACAGAGATCCAGGTAGTTATTAAGCACACTTCCTGTACTCTGCTAAACATTCTGACAACAATTTTTAGAGGTTGTTATTTTGCTGTGTAAGAATTAAGATTCTAAGCAGCTCTTTGTGCATTAGGGACTGATATAAACAATAATTATATTTAATGTTTGGTAAAAGGTTGAATGACATTTTACTAACACAGGGATGAACATTTTGTATGGCTTTCCTATGTTAATTATAGCCCATACCTTGTCACTCTCATCTGCAACTGAGACTAATTGTCTGCCATATAAAGAGACATGCTTATTGATTTTGCAGAGGCTAGAACAGCCTAAGATGTATTCTCTTTCTACTGAAATAAAAAGCATTGCCTGCTTGTATTGATTGCTTACCCCACGGAGCAATAGCAAATTGCTATTGTGGAAACATAATGATGCTGAACATTTGTTGCACAGATGATAGGGTAATGTTTAAATGCTGTGTGTCCTGTAGATTTACTAATAACGTCCTTAATCATCCCTCTTCAAAAGATCATGGATCTTGGAGCAGACTAACCTAATGATATAACATCATTTGTAGGCCATAGCATTTCATAAATTCAGAATGAATGAAATGATCTATTTTTTCATCATCAACTAGACTGGATGACAATTTTGCTTAATATTTTACAGAGTCTGGGTAAGAATGAAAGAAATTAGCTACAGTAAGATTCTTTCATCTCTTTTAAAATGTAATCCCTACTTGGTGTCTAGCCCCACTGGAAGCAGAAGTCCTTCTTGAAGAATTAGATATGATACCCTGTGAAACAGACAGACTAAATATGGTCCTTACTTCATTGTAAGTGAGAGTTTCATGACATTTTTGGCTTTATTTACCTGACATTGCTAATGTGGTGTGATTCAGTGAGGTTTGAAAAAATATATGCTCCAACTGGCACAACTTTTATTTGACTGGATCTTATTTCTTAATATAAAAATCAAGCAAATTCATTTGGATTAAACATTCAGTGAAGATAAGAACTATTTACTTCCTAATGCCATTACAAATCAATCTTGTGAAATTCATGCAAATTTATGTTGGTAATTCCTTTGACAAAGGCAAAAGCTTCGGGACATGGCATTTCCAGGCAATATAAAATCCTAGGTTTCCTTGTGTGCTTGTTTACACATAACATACTTAAGGGTGGTCCTGCACTTCACTCTCTTGCCCATTTATCAGTACATTAAATTTCACAGCATTTCTGCCAGTTGACACTTCCACATTTTTCTTTAAGAGTAAGATACACATCTGTTAAAAAAAATCCATCTCTCTCTGAGGCAGAAAAGCAGACCTGGATGTAGATTTACAGCAATAACAGAAGTTACCTGTAGTTCACAGTATCACCAAGGTTGGAAGAGACCTCAAAGATCATCAAGTCCAACCCAAGTTCTTCAAGTTCTTCAGAGTAGTTTATTCCCTGTCATAAACTTCTACCATACATCCTTGAAAAATCCAAAGTAATTGAAAATAATTTCAAAGATGGTAGGAAGTATTGGAAAGGAAACTATGTGTTTTGGATTCTCAATATTCCCTGGACCAGACAACATGTAAAAGTGGTATTATACATTTAAATTCAGCCTGATAAGTAAAAAGCTAGACACTGTGGAAGAGGGGTTGTATTGTTAGGCAGAAGGACATGAATTTAAATAGGAAAAGGAAGATGAGAAGCCAGAACAGCAGAAAAGAAACAAGAGGTGACAGAGACTGTGAAAGCATTGATCAGGGAACAATGGAAAGGAAAGATATCTCTCATCAGTGTTTGAATTCTAGCTGACTGTACATGATAATTGGTTCATGTGCGACCCTTTAAAGATGATAACTCTTCACAAGATAAAACAAAGAATCATAAGCATTCACTCTTTCTTCTTTCCTGGTTCCCAGATTGATATATGACAGAGTCTGATTTTCAGATATCTGGAGGACATCCCTAGAGCAGTATTGCTGTATTGAGAACATGTGCTATAAAATACTGAGCTGTTTGAAATATCCAGCCATATTCTTTTTAAATGGCCACCCCTTAAATGGACACTTTCTGACTTTAATCTATCTTTCCTATTTGTTCAAGAAAATCCAATGTAAATTTCCTATTGTGGAAATATAGATATTAGTGTCAGTGAATAAAACTCTGAGAAGAAATAAAGGGGGCAGAAATCTTAGAAAAAGCTCTTTTGGAAAGAGCAAATAATTATTCTAAATCCAGGGGGGAGAAAATGCAGGCAGCTATATAAAATTACAAGCTGAAAATAAGAATAGTAAATTCACTCATTCAATAGAGACTGTCTGTATCATGTCCTGAAAAAGGTTTGGGCTAAAAGGCTATGTAAACATGATCTTTACAATAATGTCAATGATCTTGTGTTTCCTCTCTTCTCAGTGCTTGTCCTTGCAAACTTGACATTGTTTTGCAAAGGTTTCTCAGGAGGTAGAAACTGAAGGGGTTGGGTTGTTTTTTTGATATTTATTTTGTTCTTTTGGGAGAGGCAGCACAGTGCTTTATCAATTAGACCTGAATCTGGGTTTTCTGTATAGTAGGAGAACATATAGAAAAAATGGTATGAATATTTGTCTAAAATGCTGAATAGCCTCAAGATGTATTCATAAGTTCAGATGGATCCTTAGTTCATTTATAAAATCAACAAACAATGAAGAAAATATTAGCTTTCTTATTTTTTTTCTTCTTCTCTGCCAAGTATCCTTCTACTATCTCAATGGAAGTTTTTATTCTGAATTCAATAGATTTTTAAGCAAAAACCCCTAAATTTAGTTTGCTCTATAGGCCTCTGCTGGGTCACCTCTGCTTCCAGGAGTGCAACATCTACACACCTTTGTACTAAGTAGCATATAAATATAAAGGAAAAAGATTTACAGCCTGTTTGATGCTTAGTTTTCCCTATGGCTGTTTCTTGCAATAACATATAGCAACCCTATCTAAAACATGAATGCCCTTAAAGAATGCAAAAGAAACTTGTTTCTAAGCCATTTTCCTAAATTTCTTTGTTGCTCAGTTCCCAGTTAAACTTTGTCTAAGACCTTGAGATTAAATATATTTTTAGACTGTTGAAGTTAAAATTGACAAAAAAGGCTAAGCATTAGCCTTTAAGCATTAAAAGTGTTTTACGCTTGTTTTCTGCAGCAATTTTTCCCACAGTACTTAAGTTTTGCCATTGTCAGGACTTCACACAATTACAGAATTAGAGAATGGTAGGGGTTGAAAGGGACCTCCAGAAATAATCTAGTCCAGCTCCTCTGCTAATGCAGGTACACCTAGATCAGGTTGCACACACATGCATGCAGCTGGGTTTTGAAAGCCTCCAGAAAAGAAGACTCCACAGCCTCTTTGTCCAATAGTGTTTATATTCCCAATAGGAAATTCTGCATCTTGGGTTTGTGCACAAAGTTTGTTAAACTGCCTACAAGCAAAGAGATTATTTTTGAATAGTATTCACTTTTAAATCAGTCAGCCTAAAGGCTGGGGCATCTGTCTTCTCCGATAGGTATTTCAACTTCAGACAGATAGGGGAAATAGTTTTAAAACATTATCCTTTAGTTAATGTGTAAAAACCGATGGAGTTGTATTGATGGGGTGAACAGGGATGATAACAATGCTGATATGTGTGGTGCTGACTTGAAATCTTCTCCTTTAAAATTTCTTGACTTCATCCAAGTTAAGAAATAAAATCTTTAATTTATTACTAAAGAGTGCATGCTTATCAGATCTGGGTGCATGTGAGACCATCAGTAATTTTATCTGTATTCTCAGGAGTTCTTATAAAGTATTGATTAACATCATGCAACAAGCTTGCAACTTTTCAGATGTTTTTGGAGAACAAAGCCTTTAGCATGATTGATGTATTGTGGCATGACTTCAATATTTTTACTGGTGAATTGTTATTTTCTGTTTTGCATGGGGTTTGAGAAGCTTATGGGAAGGAAAGGAGGCACAATAATTACCCAGATGGACATTTCTTTTGAGAGCGACAGTGACTTTAAAGTATTCTTTTAAAGATTATAATTATGAGATTTATTCATGACGATTCCCTTGAAACATGAGATTAAAGATAATTCAGTCACTCTTTGCCACTCTTCTCATTATTCTAGCATGTCCCAATTCTTTCACTGGTATCTAATTAGAGTATTTACTTTGGGGTTAATTAAATCAGTTAAATTATTTGATATAAACCTCTGAGAAGTGATTTATCCTTTCTTTTTAAGACTTACAGAGAGCAATTTATTTTATTACCAAGATCAATTGCCAGTTCTTCCATCTGAGATGCGATAGTGCTACAGCAAACATACATGCAAACTCCAATGCAAATCAGAATTTGTTATATTTGTACATTATATTTGCATATAAGAATGTAACACAGGTCCAGCTTGCACAGGATCACACCTATAATAATTTAAATAAATTGAGGGAAGAGGGTGAAGTATTTTCTACTCAAAATCAGGAAAAGAGGCACAATATTTGTTGTTGGTAGGATAAGGTGCTTAATTTATTATTGCAAGTAAAAAATACTTGCTATATATTTTCAGTGCACAGAATGAATACTATATTATAGGCTGAGGTTAAATTATTAAAATTAATTGATATATTTTTACCTACCTCTACAATAGCTTCTGCTCTGATAGACTTTTTGTTAGTCAACAGTTACATTACCTGTCAGGTGCGCAGTCCCAGACAGAGTACACTGATGAATACGAGATAGTTACTCACAAAGATGCTAGTATTGCTTAATATAGCAATTTGCTCCATTTCTCTGTTTTCCTCACTCAGATGACATCATGGCCATCCACTCTATTTGTCTCAATCTGCATGGCAATTTTTCTGCCAAACGACTGCTGAGATAAGATGAAACTTGCAAGAGAGAGGGAAATTTATCCTGCCTTTTGAAATCATTTAATCCTGCATGAAGAAATGTGGTGGTTTGAGCCTTAACTGGGATTTAAGAGCTCAGACAGGGGCAAGGCTGGGAATCCTTCCCTCACTCCCCCTTCCTCTTTCCCAATAGAGAGGAAAAGAAAGGGAAGGAGCAAATCCACCAAGAAATAATTTGGAGTCGGCTTGGAAGTAGAGAGGTAAAGATTTTTTTCTTTAAACATTATATATATGTAACAATAACAGGAAGGGTTCACAAGGGTAAGGAACAAGGATGGATGTGGAAAAAATATGAATACAAAACTGTCCTTTGCAGACTTCTCAATATTACCTGTGTTCCCTAAGTAAAAGAAAAACTGGTGAAGAAAAGAAGAAGCAGATGCTGGGAGTCAAGTCTTTACCAACATGACTTTTAAGATCCCTGCTGTAAAAAGCATGTCTCTATAGAGTCTATGTCATACAGTAGGAGGATAATAGCAACCAACATTATAAACCACACAAGTGAAAGGAAAAGACTTAAATTAACACATTTCTGTTCCAGTTCACATAGCTATGCAGAATCCTAAAACATCATAGTTCAAGTCCTCATAGACCACAGTAACAGAGTGACATAGAAAGCCATTATCAATACAACCTGTGACTGAAAACGTTACATCTGTATAAATGAAATATTGCTAGATTACAGTTTTTCTTTAGAGTTTTAGATGCTCTTATATTTGTGAGTTAGTCAAGCAGTGCTGAAAAATCCCAATCCAGACTTTCTTTATAAGCAAAGAGCTAAGCCAAAACTCTTACCCAGTTTATATTTGGTATCCCTGCAGGTCATTCAAAGTAGTGAATCAGTGACCAGACTGAGATTCAGATGCCTGCTAGTACAATCCTCTGTGAGCATGTAAGGAAGCTTAGAAATCAGCTCTTCTATTACTGGTTTTCCTCTTATGTGTACTATTTACCAATGATATATATGTTTCTATCAGATAAGGAATTATAGTGAAATCAATCCTTTTATAAGTTAAAATTGCAATAAAATTGATGTCTCCTCTCTCTCTCCCTTTTTTTCTTCCTCTCCTATTAAAAAAAAGCAACAAACCACTAAATCCAATTTGGTTAAATAATTAATCCCCATGTATGGAGAACCCAAGCTGATTTTGATGTTATCCCTTTCCTGTGCAGCTTAATTTACACATTATTGCAGTGTTTTAAGAGAAAACAGCAGGCTTTTAACTTGCAATCACTTTTCATAGCTGCTTAAAATTTCAGATATCTTTAACTTTTGCTGACTTGCTCAGCAGGGGCTCCAATGTTAAGTTTTTTCCTGTTCCATTAAGAATTGAGAGCTGCAGTAGTCCTAAAGAAGATCACACACATAAAAAATTTGAAATTCTCTGTCTCTGGGTTACTAGTGACATAAAATGGTGAAATTCTCCTTGGAAAGAGACAACCATAAGTAGTAACATTTTCAATACAGACTCTGATAATAAAATATGTTTTAAAAACAAAGTTAGATTTAACAAATCTTGCAAGCTTTTTTTTTTTAAATATACAGACCATTAAATCCATTAAGTTGATTTTCTCTGTATTTGGTATTATGAACGACTGCCCTTATCCTCACAAAATGCCTTTTAAACGTATTAAACCAAACACAGTTGCTTTTATGCTTGTTTTTATAGTAGAGTGCACTTTGCATTTCATTCTGAAACATTTCCAAATAGTGATTAATTAAATAATCTGAAGTTTAATAAGGTGGTCATCTTTTCTGGGTATGTATCTGTCCATCAAAGGGAATTCAGCATTTCAATGAATGCACTTAGTAACTGAAGGCTTTTATAAATACACATTTATTAATTTACCTCTTTGCAACGTTAAACATCAGGGAGAGATTGGATTAGAGAGGTGGGGTTTGCTGCTGTGGAAATTTAATGGTAAATATCAGTGGCTCCCACTGAAGAAAATTAGTAGGCGTAAGTAAAAGCATTTTCCTTTTAATTTATAAGGCACTTTGTCCTGAATTCTGAGTGAATAAGTCAATAATTGTTTGGCAAATGTATCATCTTAGTCTGTTTCATAAATATTCATAGTACATATGCTTGTCTTTTGATAGGTCTCCATGGCTTTGTCATCTTTCCACAGTTCTTCCTCCAAACAAACCAGGCCTGCATTTCTTCTAAGCTAAGTACCATTTGCCACTGATATGATCAAAAGCTTGATTAAGTCTTTCATAGTTAGTTTAAGTGCACATCTGTAAATGGGGCAGAATTTGCTTGGTACAGTTTTGTAGCTTCTTCTTCCATGATCTTATATGGACTAGTCTTTCTTAATGAATAAGACTTTAAAATATTTTATGAGTCATTGAGCTCTTTCTCGTGTAGTCACACCATGTGATTTCTTCACAAATACTAGCTCCACATTTCCACATTGAAAAAAAACAACCAGCCAACCAATCAAAACCCCCCCACCCAGTTCTTTCCCCTGTATCTTCTAAAGGAATTCTAGTAATTTTCCTAGTTCAATCCAGCTAATATGAGTATTTACAATTTTTGAAGACATTCAAGTACTTTTTTCCTGCTTTGATGGCAATTTGATCCTTTTGTCAATTCACTGTCCAAAAAGAGAGGCACTGTGTTTTACTTAGGAAGAAACTATGACTGTATCAAGAATAAATATCTTTAATGTATTGCTAAAAAATATTTGTTTAGAAAGAGGATGCAGTTATTTAAGGAGGATATAAAATAGCAAATACAATGACTTAGAGTCATAGGATCATTTAGGAAAAGAACATTTATCAAGTGCAAACATTAATCTAACACTACTAAACCCACTGCTAAATCATGTACCTACTATTAATTATACTGTACCCTACCATACTATGCCATACTATACCACACCATACCATACTTACCTAAAGATAGAGCACATTTTTCATCAGTTTTAGTACTTTTGGACACAGTCCTTTCAAAATGCTAAAGCTCACACAGAGTTTATAATTTTGATATACATAACATCAAATAGAGCTGATTAAAGACACAGATGATATAGAAATGTTGTTCTCATCTAGTACTCAAAGAGTTACTGGCCAAATAAATCATTAGAGCACACTAGTTTATATATTATCATATTTATTTGTATCAATATAAAGTATACACAAATACATTCTGATGCATCTGAAGAAAAGCAACAAACATGGTGAAGGACCTAATGCATGAGTATTATGACAAGAAGCTGAGATAACTGGAGTTGTTGGAAAGGAAACTTGGGAGTGACCTTATCACTCTGTAGATATTTAGCAAGGTGGGTGTTGGTCTCTTCTACAAAGTAACAAGAGAGAACCACAGGAAATGGACTCAAGGTGCATCATAGAAGGGTTGTAATGGATATAGGAAGTTGGCTATTAAGAAAAAATTCTTGATCAAAAGAGTTGTCAAGGATTGGACCAGGGTAGAATAACCATCCATGGAGTTATCTCCAAGGATAGAAGCACATGGTTTAGTGGTAAATTGAGTGTGTTTAAAGTTGGATTCAATGAGCCTTAAAGGAAGGTCTTTTCCAACCTAAATGAATCTATGATTCCATGATTCTGTATTACAAATGTATAAGTAACTTCCTTCTAAAAATACTGATCTGTCTTGCATACGATATTTGGAGCATGTGTATGTACTGTGTATATAAATACTTACATCTTTATGTATAAATTTATATATATTTTTTTTCCATGTATAAAAAAACTTTGGGAAAAGACTAAAATACTAAAATCAAACACCTTTTGAACCTCAAAGTGGGTGCTAATTGCCTTTGCTGGTTCCACATGAGAAATACTCCAATCATTGATTACTTACATTAAAGTTCATAACAGGGGATTTGGAATCAAAAGGTCATTACATTAGGAGAAACTAAGTAGCATAGCTCAAGTAAGCAAGAATGTAAAATTCCCAGTCTGCAGTGCAGAGTAGAAGAGTTGGATGTGCAAGCCCAGCTGGTTTTTTGTGTTTGTCTTTTTTAAGAGATGATATATACAGAATTACTACAAACAGTTTTTAAGGTTCATTATATGCTGTAGCACACTTAAGATGTTTCATAACTACATGGGAAAATAAAAAGTATTGCAAGTACTGAAACAACCTCATTCCCCTTTTTATATCAAGATAAAAGATGTAACATAGCAACAAATAAAAAGAACACTCAAAGTGCTGTAATTTTCAATTTCTAAACCTGCTGTGTCAGAATGCAAAAATTTTCATGGTAATCATGGTAATTTTCCATTGGCATAACAAAGAGGCTGTGGTAAACAGGAGTATTACCTCAAAGGAGTACCACTTTCGAAACAGCATACACACATAGAGAAATGCAAAGACCAGCTTTTCAAACAGGGATTATATATTCATCAGGTATTCAAATATATACATGAAAATAAACTTTTCTCCAGTGTTAGTATTTTGCATATTTAAATTAATTTAAATCAAATATAAATACTTTTCCTTTTAGTCCTCATTCCCAGCAACTCATGCTATAAAACGTATCTAACATTTTTCCATACTAACGAAGAATGGATAACTTTGGTCATTCTGAACTGTCATTATCAATTATTTCTTTGACAGCAATGTGTATATATATAATAAAAAGTCACATAGCCAATAAGAGTCCAGAATCAACTAAATAGGTAGGACAGGTTTCAATCCAGTGCAAATAAGGACTAAAGAAATTAATCAATCTATGGAATTCTTGCATTGATCTTTGTATGAGTTTGGAGGTTTGCTTCTGCCACCATCTCTTTCCTGGAGTCCTGCACAGTTGAGATAGTTCAAAACCTGCCAAACTTTGGGAGGAAGAAATCAAGAGTGACATTTAGGACTGCATATTTATCTAAAAACCACACCAAGCAGAGGCAAGGGCTGCTTCACAGACGTGCTAGAGAAGAGAAGCCATCAATCAGGATATTCTACAGTCCTTTCTCAGATGGACATTCCTATCTGCTAGCAGTAAGATCATCAATTGCATGATGATGTGTCTGCTCAGTGAGTATTCCTAAACAGATAGTACATGGCACCATATAATGCTGCTGTACACATCAACTGCCTGAACAAAGTTATCTATGGAAGTCATCAAGGATTCTCTGCCGGCAAGATCTTGTTAGTCATTGTAGTCCTCCTGTTAGTCAAGCTTTTCCTGGTCTCAGATGAGGTGTGGAAAGCTCCTGAGTACTTCAATTCATTCCTTCTTCATACAAAAAAAATGTGTGGAAAGTGGTAGTTTGAAGCTATTGCTTTGGGGAAGAGCGAGGTTGTGATGCCAGAGAGCAAGATCCTAGGTTCTAGATTCACAGCTTGAAACCTGTTTTTCTCAACAGACTACCTGGTTCTATCACCAAAGGCAGGAAACTAAAGAAGTGGTGTATAACTAAAATGAATTTTGTTTAAAGAGAATATTAATATAATAAATAAATGATTCAGACTCATCAGTTAATACCAGTCTATTTTCGTGTGTAAGCTGCTTGCATCTGCACAAATGTAGTTATTTTCAACTAGGGGAAATTTCTGCTATAATGCAACATAAAATCTGAAGCAGAATTGCCAGAATAAAAGAAAATAGAGAATACATTTGGCAAAAAGATATCAAACAACTATTTTGTTCTCCTCAGAAAGTCAAGCAGTGAAAATGTAAGACTCAGGATATACATTAGTCTGGCCTCTCAAGAAAAAAATACCCATCAAATTACCCCAGCTATCAGTATAATCAGAAAAAAATATATAAAATAATTTGTTGCACTTGGAAAATTTATGCTATTCAGGGTTCATAGGCATGATCTAGTTATTCTAGAGTTGCAAAAGTGATTACAGAGTTGCTGTTATATCTGCTTGTGGTTTTGTAAATGAAATACAAAATTATTTCATACTAATTTGGCAAACCTCAGATGTTACAAAAGAGCCTGAAGATGTACACACTACTTTGTGCCAAGTAGTAACAAAATAATACTACATTTAGCTAGATTCTATCCTTTTTCACAGGATATTAGGGGTTGGAAGGAGCCTCTGGAGATCATCAGGTCCAACCCTTCTGCCAGATCAGGACCATAGGATCTAGCACAGGTCACACAGGAATGCATACAGATGGGTCTCCCCAGAGAAGGAGACTCCACAACCTCTCCAGGCAGCCCGTTCCAGTGCTCTGTGACACTCACAGTGAAGAAGTTTCATCTTCTATTATTATTAATAATAATATTCCTGTAGACTTTAATAGAAATTCTGCATAAGAAATAAAACCCTTGCTAGTTCCTGCTCTTTACAGAAGCCACATCCTTTTTTCTGAAGTTTAGCTTTTCAGTGCACAAAAAAATATGCTACACTTAGTTTTGGAGGTTACCACACTACTTGCAAATTTTACTTTTAATTCTGCTTATTATGAGAGAACTCCTATTTGAAATAAAAATGCTCTTGCCTAGGTTTTTAATGTATGTGTACATGGATAAATAGATGTGTATGACAGAATACTGCAAAAATGCATATGAGGTGCTAGAACAGACACCATTTGGCTTTCAGCAAACTACTTTGTATGTATTTGTGCATGGTGCATTAAGCATATTTCAGTACTTACAAATCGAAGAGTTGCTAATATACAGGATGCATTAGCATTGAAATTGTCAACAAAGTGTAACAGCAGTGCATATTCACGGCTATAAAAAATATAGGAATGGAATGGAATGGAATGGAATGGAATGGAATGGAATGGAATGGAATGGAATGGAGTAGAATAGAATAGAATAGAATAGAATAGAATAGAATAGAATAGAATAGAATAGAATAGAATAGAATAGAATAGAATAGAATAGAATAACTCAGGTTGGAAGAGACCTTCTGGATCATCATGTCCAACCCATCATCCAACACCATCTAATCAACTAAACCATGGCATCAAGCACCCCATCAAGTCTCCTCCTAAACCCCTCCAGTGATGACTTACCAAGAAAGTCTGTAATTGACCTGTTTGGGGAAACAAAATAAAATAGAAAATTTCCTACAACTTGAAGTGACTCAACAAAATTAAATTATGGGCATGTTCTAAGAAATTGAATAATCATCTTCCAAAAGATTGTGATATTATCAAGTCCTACCTGTTAAATAGGGTGTGTAATGTAGACCATCCCATGTCAATGAGACTTTCTGTATTAAAGAATCTTTCAATAAGATTCCCCCACGCATGATGTCCCTGGACCTTATTAGGGCACTGAGTAACTTAGGAGAACCCAGAAAGGTCCCACTGAAACTTTGTGGTACAGGGGCAGAGCGTGAATTCTTGCATTTACTAATAGCAATTGCTTCACTTAAAGTCCTTATTGCTGTCTACAACTACCTGAAGGGAGGTGGTAGCCAGCTGAGGTAGCCAGGTGAGGGTTGGTCTCTTCTCCAAGGCAACCAGCACCAGAACAAGAGGACACAGTCTCAAGCTGTGCCAGGGGAGGTTTAGGCTTGAGGTGAGGAGAAAGTTCTTCACAGAAGGATTTGTTGGCCATTGGAATGTGCTGCCCAAGGAGGTGGTGGAGTCACCGTCCCTGGAGGTGTTCAAATAGGAATTGGACATGGCACTTGAAGCCATGGTTTAATAGTCAGGAAGTACCGGGTGACAGGTTGAACTTGATGATCTCTGAGGTCTTTTCCAACCTTATTGATTCTATGATTCTATGATTCTAAATTCATGGTGAAAAAAACAAACCATAGAAGTAATCAGTTTATATGTTCCAACTCTCCTAAGACAGATTCTGAAATGAGGAGCATGGAAATACGCTATTGGATTAAATACTTCTTACAGTTAATATAACAACTATTCTGAAAGTTAAATGTAATGTGCTAATTTCACTCTTCATTAGGCAAAAAGTATCTTTATTTCCAAGTATTTTGTATGGAAGTACAGTCTCATAAAATGTGCTCATCCACTGCAGATGCAAGCATTACAGTCACATGCAATTAATGTCTTTCCAAATAAATAACAAAATTCTTAGATCATTTTAGCTAGGACAATATCTCTGAATCTCAAAAAGTCATTGTATGCTTGGTAATAAAATATTTCAGGAGTCTAATATTTTTGTTTTTTTTTTTTCATATAAATAAACTTCATGAATCTTCTGTTGAAGTGTATGTTTTCTACAGTTCTAAAATGGATGTGTGTATTAGTTCAGCAATATAGGACAGTATATGGTTTTCTCATTTTTTCACAGACCATAGTATTAAGATCATTTATCTGGGGTAACAAAACATATTGTAAGTATTCCTTTAGGGAAAGCATTGCACTTAAATGACCATTTTGTTTTCACAAGACAATAATATTAATAATGTTCTATAAATCATTCAAAGCTTTCTCTCTGAACCAAAACTTTTTCTTTTAAAGCCATTAAATACCAATATTATGGTTCCTAGTTTTCTGACTGGATTCCTACAATAATCAGTATTTTCTCCCTACCTTGTCACATTTTTTCCCTTTATTGGCATATTAGCTTCAAAGTACCAAATTGTAATATTCCTGAAGTAAGTCTCCAGACAGTAGTGCGAGCTATCAATATAAAAGATCTTTTTAGTGTTATAAGTACATAGTATTTTGTGCAATTGAATTTTAAAAAGAATCTAGGCTTATACAAAATAGTGCTAAAGACTGACTAAAATAAAATTATGCTAAAAATTGGTTTATATTAATGACCATATCTCAAGTTCAATGTACTAAGTAAGGCACTATTAGTAGTCACAGAAAAACCTCCACTCACAATATCTGAATACTTAAATTATATTGCATGTTTTATAGTCAGTGTGTAGTTTTTTTTGGTATTAGTAGAAATTGTTGTCTCTATTCTGAGAATCTAAGCACATACAAGCATCTATCTGACATTTAGACAGTGTAGAAATAATAAGCATGTTTAGCTTTGGGGAGAGAGAGCATACTGGACTAAGCTTATGCAATTCTACCTTCATAAGAGTGTTGCACCCCCCAAAATTTAATATAATCAGATACCTCTCATTTCACCTTTTGTTTGATTTCCTCCCAAAAATGTAAATATCAGGGGTTTGCTCTTATATGGCTACATAGACAGAAAGGAGTTATTGGTAAGAGGATGGTTTTCAATAATTGGAGTTTCTTGTAGAAGTTTCTGTTTTAACACACCTCCTTCTTTCAACTTCTACTTTTAGTGTAATTGCCTCATTACATTAAAAGTTAACATCCTCTGAGTTTCAAACCATGTTCCATTAAATTTCTTGGTAATAAACCAAAATAAATCTATATTTATGTCATCTATATGATCTGTATCATCTATCTCTGTATATATGTATTAACTTCCCCAAATTATTCTAATTGATTTAGACCATACTCTGCATTCAGAGGTAGCAAAAATTGAGAACCACCAGTGTCAAACATATGCAGACTATTGTCCTAAATAAGAGTGATGGTACAGTAGCTTTCAGACAGTTAGCTAATTACATACAGCTAACAAAACACATATGTGTGTATTGGGATAGGCTGAGTTGGAGTTAATTCTCCTCAAAGCATCCTTCTAGTGATGTGTTTTGCAGCAGTAGGTGATAACACACCTTTAAGTTTAGGGTGCTTTGATATTGATTAATATAACTGTACATAGTATTACGTGTGGATGTGATTACTCAACCTGTATCTCGCTCAGAGTTTCTGTTTAGTTGACCCATGAAAAAGGTATTATGCTTAACCTGATGTCAGAGTTATCAGAACATATTCTACACTTAATTAGGCAGCCTAATGTCCATAGTATTCCTTTATATAGACAATGATAGAAAAAATTCAGAGATGGGATAGAGAATATATTAAAATGTAGTGGAATGTTACTGACTATGACAACAAAGCTGGGTATATAACCTGCACACACACCAAAAAAAAGATGGGAAGGCTGATTGTTTAAAACACATTTCCCTCTTTTACAGTCACAGTCTTTTACAGAGGCTTGAATGGTGGAAAGATCTGCAAGCTCTCCTTACACATACACATCACAGACAATTAATTGTGCACAGCCCAGGTCTAACCCTTGCACAGAATGAGCTGTTTTTTCACACAAAAGCAGCGTCTTGGTGCCACGTCTGGTCTGTTCAAATCTCTGTTGGGCAGGCTACACATGAGGCATAATATTAGGTGGCCTTATCGAGTGGGCAGCCCTGGAATAATGTTAAGAAGCCTACCACACAGGAAAAGGTGGAAGATAAAGTTAGTCATGGGTCACTAATTCTCAGAAGTGAAGCAGCTAATCAAAGCAATCTAAATGCTATGTAAAGCAATGAATTGGGAGTATTGGCCTGGAAAGGCACTCAGAGCAACTTATTCACTCACAATCCTCATAAATTAAAATTCCTTTTCTCATCTAAATGTTTAACTGTAAGTCACTGTAGATAGCCTGTACCCCTCATAGCACCTATTTCTTAATACCCACAAATTAATGACAAATAATGATAAGATAGTCTGATGATGGACATTATTTCTTTGACTTCAGTGTGATTATAACAATTGATAACATCTGAAGATACGTCTGAATATTTCACTTGGAGCCACTTGGATAAGTATAGCCATATTTTTTTTCCTTTGGTCTACACAGTTAAGCAAATCATTAAAAGCAAATCACTTCACTGAGCAACACCATATGATTAGTAAACAAATGCCTACAGCTAGAAAGGATTATTCCAGTTCTATTAGCTTACAAGTTTCTTTGTCATTGTCATTGAGGAAAAAATTATCTGAGTATTATGTAAATTTACAGTGTCTTAATTATTTTAACATGTTCCCTATATGAGTTCAATGAAGGCTTATAAGATGTAGGAGAGAGCTTCAAATTCACTAAAGTAAAACAAATTAAAATATTGGTGAAATATTTAGGTTTTGTGATTTCTTTTTTTCCCCTGTCCTAATCTCAAATTCTGAATTTCCCTATCCTAATCTCCAATTTCAAATCTCTTTAGAAAGTTTGAGCTGCAGGTGATAAATATTTGACTTTCTTCTTTTCAATAAATTTATCTGCTGTCAGCTTTCATAATTCATGTTTTTGCCTTTTTTCAGAAGCATGTTTCATGTCAGTTCATACTCTGGTTTTTCAGTGTGGCACCCACCATAAACACCTATCTTTATGGAACATCCCATAATAGAAATGGTAAATTCTTATCAATTTCAGTGGGAAGAGCAAAAATCAGTAACAACTGAATTACTAATGCCATCTGGGAGTTTTTATTAGTATTTATTTCTGCTTGTTGCTGTATTTTCCTTAGCCAACCTATCTCAGGCAGCTGTGGTATGGTCTGTGTGATCACTGAAGCTGCATACATCATAATTCTGTATAACACAGAACACCTTGATGACGGTATAGCAAATACTATGCTCATGATGGATATATGACAAAAGGGAGAGCCCAAAACTGATTCAGCCACATAAACCCAGAGATTTCAGTCTGCAGATTTCCTCTAGGCTGTGTTTCCAGCACACAAACTGTTCAGGAGTAATACTGATTTAAAGCATTCCCATTCTTCTCAACTGTTCATTTCCATCTAAACACTGCACATCAACACTGCACCAGCACAGCATAACACAGCTATTTGTGTAGTTGGTTTATGAATATGGTTAGAGACAAATGGCAGTTTAAGATTAAAGAAAAAAGAAGAAAGAAAGAAACAAAATGTCTTTTTTTGGTATTGTTTAATTTTCTTGAGATTGTTTATCAGATGCCATTGGGAGTGTGTGACAGAAGATGCGAAGACAGAGCAAGACAAAAGCATGGGAATGAATAGTGAAAGTAATGCACCAAAATGAGCACTGTTGTAGAGTTATTTCAATCATTTCCCATAAAGTAGGGTAGGTAATGTGTCCCAAAAAAACCTCCCAAGAAAATAAATTCAGTCCTTTGCATGGCACATTGGCATGTGCTTGAGAAAGACTTAATACATGTAAGTCTTTGCTATGAACCACTGAGTAACTCAGTTTATCATCCTTAAGTGTGTATTTCTGTGTCAGACATTTGGTGGAAACTGAGCAAAGCTATCAATTAATGAATTCAAAGCCAAGAGGAGAGATTAGAATTTATATACATGTGAATAGAATTAATCTAAAGATGACTTGGGAATATACTAACTCAGAAGGCCATCATACAACCAGGAAACCTTGGAAATGATTTGTTTTAAAAGGTCATGGTGAAGCAAAAAAGCAATTTATTTAAAACCCTCAAAATATGTGATAGCATGTGTAGGAGTGTGGTACATGGCACAGCTGATTATTGGTTGAAGAATGAAGATATGGCAACGATATCTCTTTGGGCAAATGGCAGTCTTGATAAGAACATTTTTTTATCAAACAGTGTCTCAGTAAAGACATTTATAAAGGAATTAATTTCAGAATCCATTTCTATGAATGCCAGGTAAAAGTCAGATAACTTGTAGGTTATATTCTGGCTGATTTTCTCCTCCTTCTTTCCATGAGAGCATACAAACACAATTCTTCACAAAGATCATGATATATTAGTTAACAAAAAAAGTAAAAGACACTATTATCTCAAGACAGAGAAAGATATTTAGCCAATGAATACTTAAGATTCATCAAAAGTTGGTTTTGAACAGTTTTATAAGAGCTAAAATCTAGTTAGTTAAAATTTTACTCCTTTTAACTACAGACTGAGAGAGTCTGGTAATCATCTCCTAACAAATGTATGCATTAAGACCACAATGGCTCTTCATTAGAACAGTTTCTTTTACTCAAAATGTCTTCTGTTCCACAGAATAGCAGCAGGAGTTTTTGTTGCTTTGTTAAATGATATCATGTTTTATTACAGAAATTCATCCTTAAGGCTGGCACAATTTTAATGAGTCAGTTTATAAAATATTACAAAATTTGGCATATTAGTTAAACCTCCCTGAGGAGACAGAGATTCATTTCTTCTTTCACATTTTTAGTCACTCTAGCAGATAGTTTATATGCCCTAGTTCCTCTTTCTGAAATAAGAAACACTGGAATTTTTTTCCCCCCTTTTTTCCTTTGTTTTGCTATTGTCTGACAGTAAATGTTACCAGGGAGATGCTGATTTTCAGCTTCTGTAGGCTGCCCCTTGTGATGAGACCCAAAAATTGAATTTAAATCCTAATTATTAACCCATATTACCAGTTATTACTACCAACATATTAGCAGTGTTGCATTTTCTTACATGAGTTTTCTCTTTCCATCGACATCATATGTCGTTGCTGACACATTGCTTAGATTTCTACTGCTGACTAAATCTGCAGAATTGAAGTAGACCAAAACAAGAGGTTCAATTTCAGTTCCATATAGCCAGTCCAAGACTTAAAGAGTGAACTCAGCTCTACGTGTAGTATTACAGATCAATAAAATCACATTTATGGTAATAACAAAGGTAGTTTTAATAATGCTTTCCTAACCAAGTGCTTGTTCTGTGGAGTCTGAAGGCATATAGATGTTGACAGACTAAGAAATACCCATTTCAGTTTCCGCTTAAAAAAAAGAATAACAATAACAACAAAGGGTGAATATCAGATTAGCCTCTATCACATTAATTTTCTTATTACTGGTATGCAAAATAATGTTTCATTAGGTACAAAGAAATATCTATCCAGGAAGTTAAGTAAAATGTTTTCCAAGCTTATTGAAGGCTTAAATAATAATTTAATTATCAAAATGGTAAACTTATGCTCATGAGAATTCATCTATCATCCCAGCTGCTTGTTAGGAAAAAAAATTGCAGGTATCCAGAATCTGAAATTCACCAGAATGATTGTCCCACAGATGTAAAATAGCATACAAAAAAACTTTAATTGCCCTGCATAATTTTTCTCCTGCATTTGTTGGGTGTGGTTATTTTTTTCTGTTGTTGTTTTCTGTTTGTTTGTTTTCTAATTTGGTTACTTTTGTTTGTTTGTTTCTTGCAAAGCACAATCGCTCATTTGAATTCCAGTAGCGATACTAGAATTGCTCAACAATGCACAGCCTGTGGTTGTGTTCTACCCTATCCAAAATTTCAACTTGAAGGGATAGATTCAACCTGAATTTATGCTATTGTTTATAATGCTGTAATAATCAACAATCAGGAGTTCACATTATAGAATAGTATTCATAGTGTACAACTAGACTAGGTTTTACTACATTGTCCATTATGGTGTCCTGCCTCTTACTTGCAAGAGAAAGTAGCACAATGCTGTCCCTCTGTTGCCTTGTGATTTAAGTTTTGGGTCTTTTTTACTTTAAACCTCAAAAGATTATGGTTTACTTCTCACTGGACTCCTGTAGTAGAAATGAATGGCTCCATTCTCTCCCTGGCCATCTTCACTTTTTATTGTCAGTCACTCTTTGGAAGCTAAAAAACATATGTAGTATTAACCCTTCACCCTCAGAATCTCTCTGTCCCCTAATATGCTTCTACTCATTGGCAGCTGAATTGGCAGGTGGTCTATATGGACTAGGTGAACTCTGTGTTTCAGTTCCCTCTTAGCTTGAGAACTGAAAGACCAGACAGTCTCTGGATAGCAGTACATGCAAAACCTGTAAGGCAAAGAAAACAATCTAGCAGCAGGATACATTTAGATCAATATTCTCAGGTGAGATTACAGAGGTTATTGTTCTCCAGATATAGATATCTGGAAAATTTGATTAGGATGCTGTATAAGTGTAACTTGATTTGCACAGAAAGCATCTGAAGCAAGAAAATAAAGTCTATCACACAAAACAAGCAAATAACTTACTTTCCATTGAAAAAGAAGATTTATGTTTGAGTATTTGCCTACTATACTGGAGGTATATAGTTTTATTTGTAGGAACAGTTTTGTTTGTCTAATTAGCATCATGAGAAGGATTAGTACATTTCTTTACTAGGACATATTCTTTACCACTGACAAATTAGTCTCTGAAAATACAAGGAAGTACAGGAAAAAAAGTGCTTCAACTAATCTGTTAGACCACATAAATAGACTCTTTTATCTTGAATAAAAATTACCTTAATTCTCATTTTATATTCAGCATGGAAAATTCTCATGTTATGTTTGACAGGCGCAAGTCAGAACAAAGAAAAAACAATAAACTTGACAGATCTTCCTGTACTTGACATAGGCACAAGTCAGCACAAAGAAAAAACAATAAGCTTGACAGATCTTCCTGTGCTTTGAGCTCCAGGTTTATGTTAGATGCAAAACTGCTGAGAGAGAGAACTGAACCTTTTAGCTGTAATGTGCACTCCAAATTGGAAAGCAACAAAAATGAGAGCGTAGCTATGAAATCCATATTACAGTTAAGCATATTCCATAGATAGGAAAAAAACATGTGGGAGGTGAAAAAGCAATCACAAAGGTTTGCAGGTTTGTGTTTGTTTTGAGGATTTCTTTGTTTGTTCTTGTTGTTTCCTACAGAAAGAGAACTCTGCAAAGAGTGTATTGTGCCACCATGGCTCCTAATATCACAGATCGTCACTTCATGTAATAATGCTCTTAAGTGGTTCGCCTGAAAGCTCCAGCTTGAAGTCGTTATTTATTTGTTCCAGTCCTGTGCCACTTCTTTTCTTGCGCTTCTTTGAAACCCCTAGTGAAATTAAAACTCCCCAATACCTCAAGGCAAAGATATACAGCAGGGATATCAACAGCCTGAATGTGCTGACATCATTACTCATGAAATGACAGCATGAAGACTCAAGCCTAGGCTCTCTTCAGAATGGCCAAATGAATCAAGCTGATTGTCAGGCCAGGCCAGGACAAAACTGATGTTTTCTTCTGTGGGAGAGAAAAGAAGGTATTGCAGAAATGCCAAGGTAGATGGCATCAGGATGAGTAAAGTGGATAGCTTCATTTATTGAGAGATAAGGACAATGATAGATCTAAGGGTGTCCCAAGGTAGACAGAAACGAGCAGTGAAGTCCTGAACTATTTGAAGCAGATCCAAAAGTTTAAAATTACCTTTTCTCTTTTTTTGTGTGTGTGCAAAAATTAGGCTTCTGAACACAAGCTTTTCTTCCTTGTTCCAGATGAGAACATATGAGTTTGAAATAGCTGATACAACAAAGGTCACTGGCCTTTGAAACAAAATGTTCTGACTACCATATTAACTAGCAAAAATATCAGAAGTTGATCAAAGTATGGACAAGTAGTTTTAACCCAGACAGTAAGAAGATAGCATAAACTATTTCTGGCTGACATAGCAGATTTGTAAAAGTGCCTTTTCCAGACTTAGCAAGATTGGATTTGTGGCTCATGATTACACAGTACCATTGAATGGTGAAGCACACCAGGACTGTATTTTCTGAGGCACTGCGTTAAGTAGAGAGGAGGGAGTGGTTTTCTCCCTTCAGCATTTGAGAGAGAGAAGGGAGAGAGAATGCTAACTGTGAAACTGTTACAGAAATTCTGTCTCAGATTTTGACTCTGACTCTATTGGTAGCCTATTTACACTGTTTGGGTTTTGTGCTTTTTGTCTTTCATGAAACATAACTTATTTCTCTCCCTTGTTTTAATCCTTCAGGCTGACACATGAGCCGTCTTCCACATTTTCACATTACTAGGCTTAGTTACTCACAAAAGTCTAATCATCAAAGATCCCCAGTGCATTTACAAGTATTTGGAATCTATCATGAGCTCCCAGCAAGGCAATGTTGTGAAATATTGTTGAGGCTGGGTAGCCAAGGTGGTGCCTTGGGAAGAAAAGGTATGCCTTGTCTGTGCCTGCTAATCAGCTCTGCTCTTACATTATCGAGGCACCACAGCCACCTCTCATAAGGTAATGTCTCCATCTGTTCTGCTATTCCTAGGAGGTCTTTTGTGTTGCCTTAAAAGACAAACAAACAAAACCAACCAACCAACCAACCAAATGCAACAAAATCTGTTAAAGAGTACATTCACATTTCAAAGTAGATGGACTGTAATTGCATTTTTAAGATAGGCCTAAAATTTTAGATGCACATATTCCATGCCTCCCATGAATGCACACGACGAATTTGCAAGTAAAATTTAATGCTGTGTTTTGTATTCTACTTCAGCTTTGCCATACTTCCTGGCAAATTTTTTCCAGAATCACCAGGATTATTTGCATGCTTATGAAACCGTGGAAACTGATGTATGAATTTCCTTTTTAGCAAGCTGCTGTCTGAGGCTAGCAGCTGGTCCGTCTATAGAAGTCACTATATGTAGTACTGAAGCTTGTTTGTTTCTCTGTTTTCTCAAAATGGCACAAAACCATGTCAGTTTCTGACAAGTAACACTTGTGACATAATTCCCACTGTTCTCTGGAGCTGACTTTTATTTCTATGAAAGATTTAGGTTACTTATGTACAACTCTATTAAATTTTTATGTGCCTCCCAGATCACTTTTGGTGCAGAGGGTGCTTGCCTCTCCATCTCAGATCTTCAAGATTTAAATTTCTTTTTAAGCATTGAAGACATCAGTTCAGAATCTCATCTTGCATGCCTAGAAGTTGGGCTTTTCAAGACATAATTATATATTGATATAAGAGAAATTTCTTTTTTTACCAGACACCTGGACAGGAAGCATCATATTACAAAAGTAGGAGGGCTAACTGAACAGATGGATTTGGAAAAATAACTAAATAAATGAAGTCCAGGGATATGTTTCTGATCAAACCTATTGTACAGGACCAGACTTACAGAATCACAGAATGAAAGAGACCAGAAGGGGCCTTTGCAGATCAGCCAGTCTATGCTCCCCTTTAGTCCCAGAGCAGGTTCACCTAGAGCAGGTTGCACAGGATGACATTCAGGTGAGTTTTGAATGACTCCAGAGATGGTGACTATATTACCTCTCTGTACAACCTGTTCCACTGCTCTACCATCCTCAATGTAATGAAGCTCCTCCTCATGTTTAGATTTGCCATGTATCTAGAGAAAATGAAGTCTTTTTCTTCTTTGATATTTGTATGTCATGATGAATTTTACAGTAGGAGATAAATCACAGAATGTTAGGGGTTGGAAGGGACCTCTAAAGATCATCAAATCCAACCCCCTTGCCAGAGCACGATCACCTAAAGTAAGTCACACAAGAATGCAGGTGGGTTTTGACTATCTCCAGAGGAGTCTCCACAATATCTCTGTGCAGCCTGTTCTGTCACCCTCACAGTGAAAAAGTTTTTTCTTATGTTCACATGAAACTTCCAGCTTGCAACCTTTGCTGTGAGATTGCAGATGCTTTATTGTCTCAAACAGGGTGTGACATGGCCTGACAGGGTGGCTTAAAAGCACTGCAACAGCCCCACTAAAAGGCCAACGTGCACACCACACTGCACAGCTCTTGAGGCACTGCTCCGGGCCACAGTGGGAGATGGGTGAACAGCAACTTCTGGGTAACCACGTTAGCAGGGTACCCGATGGCTTCACTCAGCTCCACCTGCACAGCTGGCCTTGCTGTGCTGCCCCCTTTGCCTGCAGACTAGTCCACACTGCCCATGCTGTCCACCAGCTCCGCACTGTCCATCCCCCAGCTCCTGCTGCCACTTTGCACCTCCAACTCTGCACTGCCAACATCATGCTGTTTCCTTTTTCAAAGTGTGCACCTGTTGCCAAGAACTCAGGACTGTTCCTGTGTAATTCTACGAGCTGAATCCATGGTGAGGAAATGCTGATATCTCTCTCTTTGCTCTTCAGGACATTTTGAACAGTAGTTACATTCAGAGGAATTGGTTTCATCAGAAAGAGGAAAGCAGATGAAATTGGTCAGAAAAAAAGTTTGCTTTAAAATAAGTTTTCTAGCTCTAGTTTGCAGAGATGATGGAGTTAATAGTTGTTAAACTTTTGAGGCTATTAGCTGAAAAGACTTTAATATCGCTTATGTTTGATCACTTGACTCCTAAAAAATGTAACTACCTCTTACCTGGCTTATAAATTTTCCTCCATTTGATTAATTATGATAATCCTTAAAAACAGTAAATACCTCCTAATCATAACTATGAAAACGATTTGCAATCTATACTCCTGTTGAATGTCTCCATACTTATTTTCCTTACTTTCTTCAGCAAAGGATGCAAAAAATAGGAGCTTGGTTGCATGGTTTAGTTGATTAGGTGGTGTTGGATGATGGGTTGGATGTGATGATCTTGAAGGTCTCTTCCAACCTGGTCTATTCTATTCTATTCTATTCTATTCTATTCTATTCTATTCTATTCTAAATCTTCACAACTGTGATTCAAATTGTATCACCAGTCTACATTAATAATGTTCTGAACTATAAAATACATGGATTATAAGTAATTCTTTGAAATAGCTATGCTTTCTTTCATCATTTTACCTCTTGCATGATTCAATATTTTGAATTGTTTTTTAAATACAGAATTAGACATACATATTGTCTCAGTCCAGAGAGGGAAAGAGACTCAGTTCTTTTGAATATTCCCGTGTTATGAAATTAGAGGCACAAATGAGGCCAAAATATCAACAGCTAGACTATTTGTTACACAAATAAAGTGGATGGATCAGAAGGAGAGAGAGAGAGAATAGAGAGGGAGAGAGAGAAGAGGGGGACAGTTTGAGTCTGTGCAAGAAAGGTGCTGCAGCTTTGGATGTAGAGATGTTAGGTCTGTAGATGAGGGGTGCTGTAGCTTTGGATGGAGAAGAGATGTTGTCCTCTGAGCAGCCTCTTCAGCTCCATGAGTTCCAGCAGGCGGAACTTAGGATACAGAGAGAGGGTTCCTCTTGGTCTGCTTTTTCCAGGCTACATGGTGATGTCTGTCATTTTTCTCTCCTGGTATTCTCTCCATTTTTCTTCAGAGCAGCATTATCCAGGTCCCTGACAAACACAGGTGTACAGGTGCAATCTACTTTGTGCAAATATTCTAATGAAACATGTTTCACCATAACTTCCATATTTCAAAGATGCTGGAGGATACAAATATGAGAGCTGGTTACCAAAATGAAGAAGACTTCTGTGCAGCTGCAATATTTCAAAGCCCAGGGTAAAACTGGAGTTTACATATTACTTAACTCACCTCTATAAATCCTTAACTATTTCTTCTTCTCCTCAAACTAAATGTAAAAGAGGTCAGAGGTTGTCATGAAATTTTATCAAATAAGTGTTTACTGGTAGCCAAAAAGTGGAAAAATTATATTGTTCTATTTCCTCATTTTAGCTGCAATTTCTGGTGCTGCAATTCAGCGAAGCATTGAGGAAGTTTCTTTATGCCTGACTTTAAGCAAAAATTTTATATACACAGCATTTACTATACATGAAATCCACCATGCATATTCCTATTTACATGTCCTCAGAAGTGTTTATTAGCTTGTGAAATCTCAGTGTGACTTTCTGAAGGAAACAGATAAGATTTTGTTGTAAACTAGCACAAAACATATGGTATCTGAATCATCTGTCCTGAACCAACAGCTGTGGGGTTTTTGTTGTTTTTCTTTTCTTTTCTTTTCTTTAACAAAGTGAAGTCTCTCCAGAATGTCCCAAATCAACATTATGTTCAGGTACCTTGGCACATGATTTACAATTTTATAGTCATATCCCTATTGAGACACAGCCCAGCAGTTTCACAAGTGAGGTATGCACTAGCTATCAAGTTATTTGATTCGCCATGACAATACTGTGTCAGTCATTTCAGTTAAGTATGTGGATAGAACAATCTAATTCAGTAAGATTAATGTGTCAGATGTGCAAGAAAGCACAGAACAATGTCTGGAGAATTACAGTTCTCAAGTTTACACAAACGCCTGTACACCAATGCACACAACATGGGGAATAAACAGGAGGAGTCCATGTGCTGTCAAGGGGTGATGATCTGGTGGCAATTAGAGAGATGTGGTGGGACACATCACATGACTGGAATGTGGTCATGGATGGCTATAGAAATGTATACAACAATAAACTTTCTTTTCTTCTTCTTCTTTCTCTCCTTTAGTCCATTTGCCTTCTTGCATTCCCTCTTTTCATCCACTTTTTTATATATGCACATCCAATACACAGTGAGTGACTGGAGATCCCTGGGAAATGTAAATGGAGATTAATCAAGGTTACCTCATAATAACTGATTGTGGTGGTTTAGGCCCCAGTGTTTTCCCAAGGAGTAACTCCAAGTTCCGATAATTTTCAACTTTTTATCACTTTCTTGGATTGTTTTGTCTGTTTGAGTTGAATTGCATCTGGTGATGGATATTAAATTCCATGCTGACATCATGCCAGCTTTAAAACAAAAGTGCTGGCTGGAGCAAAGTATCATGAGAATTCAAGTCCAGCTTGCAAAATGAAAGGCTTCCTGTTCTGGTTTTTGCTTCCAGTTTTGGATTTGAGGTGTTAGTCTTTTCTGCTGGACTAGCTTCAGCATCCTTGCAGGGGTGAACCTATTTAGTGTTGGCTTCTGCTGCTGCTTTTGCTTTTGCTAAGGTAACTGCATAGCATATTTTAATGGTTTAAATCAGAACAAATCAAGTCAAAACAAAACAGCAGGATAACCTATCTATTTCTATATTCCCAACCAAAACAGCAGTATATCCTAGCTATTTCTATTTTCCCAACACAGAAGTGAGGGAAAAGTAACACAAAAAAACCCAACAACCAACCCTTGGGATCGAGACACACACACAAAAAACCCCATAAGAATGGAGTTTAATGAGCAAAATCAGAAAAAACATAGTACAAAATGCATAATTGCCTTAGTCTGTTTGCAGAAAATGCGTGGCACAAAGCAGCAGCAAGCAGAAGCAAGAGAGCCAAAAGCCCATGCCAGAAAATTACTCCCCCATGCCTCCTTGTCCCACTGCCATCCACATGGAAAAAAGGACCCACACTCAAGAGCCCAGAACCCATAAGCAGCAAACAGAACAGAAAGCCTCCCATGATACAATCTGAACTTCAAGAAGCGTAATACTTTGTTCCAGCCAATACTTCCATTTTTTAAAGCTGGTATGAATGCAGCATAGTATGAATAACTGCAGCAGATTCAAATCAATCCATGGCACATACGGTCTCATTAAACTCCTTATCTCAACCCAGAAGGGGTTTTTTTTTGTGTGTTACTTTTCCTCCTGTCTGTGTGTGGTGTGGGGGCCTTGCTTGTCAGAGCGGACTGCATCAACTCAGGACAGTTTATTACTGCTTTTCCGTACTGTATCATTCCATCTGCTCATTCTATTCCTGAATGAGACATGAATGTTTGTGAAGTGAAAAAGGAAATTAAAAAGATATCTTTCTGTGATGTGAGCCATCTGCAGACTGTGGACTGAAGAGCTGGGTTCTTGTGTGCATGTGCCTTTGAACACAGAGGGACATGACTGGCTGTAGGCTTCACGCACAAGGAGGCAGGATGCAATCCTTTGGGAACAGAGGACTTTTTTTCTGCTTGAAATGCTCACTTACATCCAAATATTCATAAAGCAACAAGAATAGAATTAATGAGATATATTTATTTTGCTGCTTTTCAAATCCTTACCAGTGCCATTAACTTATTATTTTTGCTGAATGCTAATGGTTTTTACTTCATGCTAAGCAAAACCATTGTATTGTCTCTTTATAATACATTGCCAACTAAACTGCATCAATGCCTTATCTTATGGATTTCACTGAAGAGATTTGAGCTGCCTTAGCAGCATGATACACTGGATTGATATATCCTCAAGGCCTAGCTTATCAACAGCAAAACCTTCAAAGCATAGTTGTAGGTCTTTACTTGCACTTTTTACCATTGTCATAGAAACTGATCTAGCACAGAAGAAAATCTATGATTTCTCCTCCAGGGCTCTGCATGAGAATTAAGCATTTTCCTTCAATATCACCTACATCTTTCAGCCTTCAAGTTCATGCACGACATCCAGAGACCCAGCCTGCTGGCATTCAGTGAAACAAAAGTCTTTGTCCTATTGTTTCAGGAAACAATATTTCATAATGCATTTTTATGCCTGTCATCTCCCTTCCAAATCTAAAAGAACATTGCTAGAAGTTCCAGTTCTTCCTTGAGAGTCTATGCTCATAATTTTTCTCTTCTCTGGAAATACTATCATCTGTTGTGTTCATGACTTAGAATTTCTCATGCTTTTTTCTGTTTGAATGGTTTGCTAGTAAGACACCAAACTTTGTTTTTCATGGTAACATCATATCTTTTTTCTGAAATCCTGAAGTTCTGTCTACACTGCATTTCAAAGCTCAGATGCAGTTGCACAGTGGTGGTAACCAACCATACTTGAAGCTATTTGGAAGCCAGCCATTTGCAAATCAGAAACAAAATAGATAAAGTAGATAACATCAAATCAGAGCTAATAAGATGTGATGAAAAACAATGTGCATTAGCTAAGGTTCATTGTCTGACACACACAGCTTCCAGGCAGGTTGGAAAACTGGCAGAGCAAATTCACATTTGCCTGCAAAGCACTGTATAGATATATCTTTCATAAGAGGACATAACAGAGGTCCCATTATGAGTGACTACATTAGACACGGGATCCTTTTCCCCATTGTGGCTGCTCCTTCACACAGAGACTGTTCCAGTGACAATTCCTTTGACACTGAATCCTGTTTGATCCAGCTGATATTTTCTAGTTCATTAAACTTGTCTTGCTATTTTTCTCTCCTACAATACCATCCTGTTCAACAAATTCATTACAATGTGCCGTGTAGAGTTTGTATTCTGCTTCAAAAAAACAAAACATGAGCAACTTTATAATTTATTTATTTTGTTAATGAGCTTCTGTAAAGAAACAATTTCATTGGCATTGGTTATGAATATTAAATTAGCAGCTGTGTTCATCAACCAAAAAATTTGCAGATTACATAGCTTACACGTTGCCTATATTTTGGCATTATGAAATTAGTGTTGTTGTTTCATAAAGCCTAGGTCAAGTTTGTACGTTTGTAATGCTTCCAACTTGTTTGAGCAGGTGTGCTCCTGTCTCTGTTGGGTAGTTTGGCACACTACCTCACATTTGTAAATTTGCACCAGATGTCCTAGTTTTGAAGCATATGTATTATATAGCCTGTAGACTGTATGAGGCAAAATTATCAAGACACGGCAAATTTATGAATGGACTTGCTGCAGTGTTGTCTGTTACAAAATCCATTATTGCTCCTCTGCTGTTGGACATTCTGCTGCATCCAGATTATAAGAGATACATAAACAATAACACTGCTGTGATGTTGCTCTTTATTCTGGAAGTAGGCATTTCCTAAGGTATAAGTAGATATTTTCTGAAAATGGTAATGTAGTAACAGACATTAGAACACAAGTTCATCTTCACGGGAACTAATTAAAATAAAGATACAGCCTTCTTCTCTCCACTTGAAATGAACTTGGAAACTGCCAGTTACTTCTTCCATTTAATTTTTCATTTATGTTTTAAATGCTTTGTGCCTTGGTTTTGCCATCATCTAGCTAAGATTGGATAAAAGATACTAAAATGCCACAGGCAGTTCCTACAGTAGTTGTTGACCAGATTTTCACACTCAGAAAGTCTGAATAGTCAAGCATCCAGGAATGCATTCAGTTTCCTTTTACTGTTTTTTTTCCCCCCCAGTTTAATCTGAATTGTCAAAGTTTTGATATTTACCCACCACTAGTTTAATCTATTTTTTGTGTTATCTTGTTGTACTGTGTGGGCTGTGACTATACAGGACCTTTGAGTCCCAGATAGAATAATGAATATTAAATACCACATAAAAAATATTTCATATTTCTCATTCAGCATTTAGGTGATATCTGATTCTGAGAGGAGACCTAAGAATCAAGAGTAAATCACATTCAGTCAATTGGCAATTACTCTGCCCACAAACCCATTGGTATTGTATTCCTTTTCCAGTAAAGCATTATAATCTGTGCTGAAAAGGTGATATGGAGTAGTATTTGTGGTTATCTTCAGGCAAGAAAGCTGGTGAAGGTTATAGAGAAAAAGTCTTATAAGGAGCAGTTGAAGAAACTGGGATCGTTTAGTCAGGAGAAGAGGAAGCTAAAGGGAGACCTGAAAAGAGGTTGCTCCCTGAAAAGAGGTTGTAGTGAGGTGGAGATCAGTCTCTTGTGTGTAGTATCAGGTGATAGGATGAGAGGAAATGGTCTGAAATTGTGCCAGGGGAGGTTTAGATGGGATATTAGGAAAACTTTCTTTACCAAAAGAGTGGTCAGGTGTTGGGTTAGGTTGCTCAGGGAGGTGGTGGAGTCACCATCCCTGGAGGTGTTCAAGAAACATGTGGACATGACACTTTAGGATGTGGTTCAATGGCTATGATTGTGGTAGGTTAGTGGTCGTGTTGAGTAGACTTCTTTTTCAACAGAAGCAGTTCTAAGATTCTATGGCTCTGTATTAATATTTTAAAGATTTTTACTGGTTTTAACAAGCAGTCATTGCCATTTTTCACATACAAGGAAAAAGATAGTCAAAGTTGAGCTTCAGTTGAGAAGTGGAGAACAATGCTTAGTATATATCATACCTAAAAGATGAAGTCATCTCCATTTGAGATCATCAGTGACAGAGAAGGTAATCATTTTTTCTTTCAAAATCATTTGATAATGCCAGTCCCATTGCAGACACTTTTATTTTTGCCCTGCAAATGTGATCTCATTGAATGCACTTGCTTTATCTTGAATCACAGTTAGATCAGCATAGAGAAAATCTTTCCAGTAACCAAATAAAATGATCCCCCTGAATTGAGTAATAGCAACAATAGTAAGATGCTATCAAAATATATTAACCTGGGTTAGACTATATGAATATAGCTTCAATGAAATTATTTGATGCATAAAAATTTCTACTTACTCTGAAATGCTACCATTAAATATGTAGTTCAAAGAGCAGAATAGAACATTTAACAATTACTTCAAACCTACAGAAGTAATTATTGTGCATTTTCTGTATGGTTAGAGGCATTTGGACTGTTGTATTTATTACTGATGTATTTGAAGAATTAAGTAGGTGTGAATTTTGACATACTAACACATGCTTATACACAATGAAATTGTCAATCTAGTCTTATATATGTATACACATATGTAAAATAAAAGTCTTAGTAGAGAGGAAATGTAAAATGTTTCTTCAGGAATTTAGAAGGAGTAAGAAAATCCAGCTGAGCACAACTGAGCTCCCCTGGAAAGAAAAGCTCACTTTGACATGAATAAGATTTGGGATCACGTCAGCAGATAACCATGTACAAAGCACCTCAGAGGAACAAAGCTCTAGACCACTGTGACACATTTTACAGAAGAGAAATAGGTTTTGTCTGCTGGTAACACTAAGATCCCTGCAAAGCAATGAGGTAGTTCTCTCTGCACTGCTGTTTCACTACTCTTGCAAAGGAAGAAAGCAGTAATGTATGCCAAACCACATCACCCATTGGGGTGCGGTGTGTGTGACCTCTGTGTGTGCAAACTGAAAGTAGATGGTGATTCCTGTTAAATGAGTGTGAAGACTCCTGCTGAATTCATCACTGCAGGTTCAGAACCATACAGCAGAAATTTAATAACTTCCCAACATTTTGTCTTCAAGTCCTCTATGAAAAGTCTGAAACAGAAGCCAGCCTTCTTTCTTCTTCACAAGTTTAGGGGATCACAAGGAACTCACTAAATGAGTTCACTGAAGGTCACCTGCTAATTGAACAAAGCCACTGAAAGGAATGTGCTTCAGCACTGCCCCTGCAATGCTTCATTATCAAAGCACAAAATAAAACTTGTGCTTGTTGTAGACTTCCAGAGCAGCAAACAACTTAAGAAATTGTATTTGGAAACAAACTTTAGAGAGGAATCCTTGTGTTAGCTCACATACTTCCACATTTTTGAAACAGCCCATCTTAAGCTGGCTGCTAGAGCAATTCTTATTCCTAAAACAATCACAAAGCAACTTCAAGTGGGCGGGGTGCAAACCTGGTCCAACCAGAACTGAGTAGAGAAAATGCAGGCAAACGACAAGGCATTATTAGTATAAAACTAGATATGTACAGTTTAGTAATGATGAGCAGAAATTCAGATCATCATAACAGTAATTCATGCATCAATAAACAATCACAAAATCATGGAGCTCACTGACTCAGAAAATCCACTGACATTATTGAAGCGTGCCTTTCAAAATCCCAAGGCAATAATTTATTTCACTGCAAAATAGTATTTTTTTTCATGAGAGGATCAAATAGATTTTAGTTTCTTTTCCTTAAAAATATTATTTTAAAGAACATCACTAAAAAGACTTTGAGAGAAAGTCAAGGTTGACAAGTCCAAACTGAAGTTTTCTATTTATTCTGTAAGTCTGCTTATTACTTTTTCTAAGATCTACCTAGTATGAAGACAAATATTCCTCATCTAGCAACCATTCTATAGTTAGTTGGCTTATCTGAAAAAGTAAATGAAAATTAAAAAATAAGAAAAAAGTGCAGATACTGAAGGGAGAACAATTAACAGGGACTGAAAGGACTATCTCAAACAAGCCTAAAAGACCATAACATTGTCTAAAAAGTTCAGCGTGGACAGTGTGCACAGCCTAAAAAGCTCAGGTTCCTGGATTTTTAGTACCTAAGAAACTGTGGTTGTCTGTGACCCAAATTATAGAATAGAATAGAATAGAATAGAATAGAATAGAATAGAATAGAATAGAATTCACCAGGTTGGAAGAGATCTTTGAGATCATCGAGTCCAGCCTACCATCCAACACTATCTAATCAAGTAAACCATGGCACCAAGCACCCCATCCAGTCTCTTCCTAAACACCTCCAGTGATGGTGACTCCACCACCTCCCTGGGCAGCCCATTCCAATGGCCCAAATGCTCTTATTATATTTTCTCAACAATATTTAAGAACACTTCTTCAAAACAATCATGTGGAAGGAATGTGACTGAAATTAAATAAGCTGTTGTAGCAATGCAAATAAAACAAATTCTTAATTATCATCACATTTTTATGTATATGCATATTGTGTTATCTCCCTGAATTTCTCGAAGTCATATCTTGGCATGTTGTTATAGGACAGTCTATAAAGTGCTTTGGAAATGAAAACAAACATCATATGTTTGTTAAACTAGAAGTAAGAAACAAAGTTAATATGGTCTAAGTAACACACCAGAAACATTTATAGCCACAACATGAATAATATAACCGAGGGTTGGTGTTTGCAGAGCATGGCCTTAATAACTCTGGAGAAGAGCTGCTGGGCTGGGCAGATGGTTTAGCAATGAGAGTAGATAATTTTTGCAGTGGAGGGAAATCCCTCTTTAAAACTCCTGCAACAACGCCACTGAAGGGCTTATGGCACCGCTCCGCGCACACCTCACTCGTGTACACCTGTTTTTGTGATTTGCAGTGACTGCCCCCCTTGAAAAAATGGCAGAAAAGGACTACAGTTTGGGAAGTTCATGTGTTGCATCTGCCACAAAAGATTCTGATGGAATATACAGCCACCACCAGGAACTTAGACTATACTGATGAGACCCTGTGTGAACCAGGGTGGTGATATCTTTCTTTACCTTCTTCTCTCTATGGCTTTCTTTTTTTTTCCTCCTCCTTTTTCTCCCCATTTTCTTCTGCACTAGTCCATTTTGAAGAGTGTTCATTGGCTCTAATAAACCAAACTCATCAGCCATTTGGTGTCAGTTTGCTTCTTTTTTTTACTCCAAAGGAATTTTTGAATCTTAGCATGACCTCCCTCATTGTCCAGGCTTGACTAAGGACACCAGGTCAGGCAGTCATAAAGGAAGAGTAAACATCAAGACTGCACTGCATAATGCACTTTAGTTATGAAAATGTTCAGAAAGACTAAATATTTTTGCTTATTTTGAACATTTAACTTTGAATAATACTGTGTTACTGAAAAGGATACAGCTGAGCACATTGTCTTTCAATATCTTTATTAAAAATGAAAGGTAGTAGTCCTTTTCTTGTCATTTTATTGAAGAATCATCATGCTTTTGAGATTGAGGATCACTATGAGGAATCTCATATGAGGGAAAATATACAAATAAGCTCCACATATTGGATTCAACAATTTTTTTCCATGTCTCTCAGAAATTACTCCTGCAAATGAATGCAAGACTTGTGTATTTGGATGCTAAAATGGGCATGATTCCTACTGTTGCCATGGTTCTGTGCATCAGCCGCTGGTGTTTCAGATTCTCTAGCAGAGGGAATTTAATAATTTCTGACTCTGTTAAATCACACACCTTTCTATTAAAAGTGGCAAATTCAAGTACCTCAATGAATATATCAAATAATGAGTCAATAATAACATAATAGTAATTTTGTGTCAATTACAAGTGAGAATTCTTCCAGAGATATTATTTAAAGCAATGTTTTTCCCTTGTGATACTTCCATTACTGTAAGCAAGTATACTATTATATTTATGCATTTAGTAATCATGAGTATGAAGACAATTATTCAGTGGTGGGATAGCTCATGAGACTGGAATATTGTCACAGATGGTTACGTCCTTTATAGAAAAGAGAGGCCCGCAAGGCAAGGTCGTGGAGCTGCTCCTCATGTGAAAGCCTGAATGCTGCCCTTTGAAATCTTTCCTAGGTGAACCTGCTCTGGAAGAGATCCCTTCCAAACCCTATCATTCCATGATTCTGTGATTCTGTAACTCTGTCTGAAACATATCTTCTAACTATCTATTGATGGAAAACTTGAAAACAAATAGAAGCTTTCTCCTAGCCATTAGACTTATTATTAATATATTCTCAACCAACCAGGTTGGAAGAGACCTCCAAGATCATAAAGTCTAACGGATGTCAGTGCACTTGAAGCATTGGTATGGAATTCCATAAGAGCTCAGGACAGTATGACAGATAAAATATTTTATTTAATTGTCAGAAGAGTATCTCCAGAGATTCCTAAACCAATACCATTTCCTATTAAAAGATACTGGCTTCCTATCAAGGCCACTGTTACCATTATTTCACAACATATGCTGGGTTTGCTTTCCCTGGACTTCTTAGAAACAGAGAACAGAATATGTACATTGTGCCAGAGGCATCAAATTCCTTATGATTCTTACAAATTTCCCAAGAGATTTTTGTAAATACTAAAGATGTCAGAGCTTTGCTTACTAAGTCACATGACAGGAATGAAACAACTAGAGAAATACTAAAGAAACAAGACTCAACCTCTCATATCTCCAAAATTAAACTCGAGTCTATTTACAATCAATGAGAGTATTGTAAGGAAAGGATGTAAATGAGCTTATGTCACCTGTTTAAATGCTTGCATGGATGTCTAATTTCATGAAGAGGAAACATTTGCAGAACAGAAAAACAAACAAACAAAAATTCTCTGAGAAACAAACACATAGATTGCAGATGTGGTGTGTTTTATACCATAACACAACAACATTTTGTTGATTCAGTCTTGCTGAGGCAACCTGAGCTTTCTTACAGGTGCATTCCTAGTGCAATACAATTTTTATATTCAGAAAGATTTTGACACTGTCTCGTAAATAGGTGGCACTAACTGACTTACATGTATCCATCTAACAAGCACTGAAGTTGCATTCCCCAAAAGTTGCCCTTTGTAGCTTTTACTACTGTTAGATTGAGATCTGATTGCAATAACAACAGCAGATCTTCAATCTGTAATCATATTTTTTCATCAGTGTGCCTCACTTATTAACTTTTATTTGATTTCCTTCTGGCACCCACAGGTCCACCAAATGTTATCTTCTTGTTCAGTTTTGTCAAGATCACAAACCTGGCAATAAGTGCTGTAGCTGACATTCTCAACAAATAAACAAAACCTTGAATTGCACTATATTTACACAGGTGCAGCGTAATGCAGGTGTCCTGCCCTGCATTGGAACACCAAGATAAGAAACTGGAATGACTGTAAAAAGTTGTTCCACTGACTGTGAGCCACTCAAAGGAGAAGAAGAAAATCCTAACCTATGAATTGTAAGAGAATTTGCATTTATACCACATCATTAACTGCACATTACCAAAAAGAAGTCTTTCCTTCTAGAATGACAAAGGCATATATTTGACTTGACCTAGTTCAAGGTGGGAGTTTGCTCATTGAATTGTGTGTTGAAGAAGAAACATTTGTGCCTATATTTAAGTAATAATATTGGCTTGGGAAGATTTCTTTTTGGATATCCAAAATTTATTAACTAACTTCCTTTTTTTCCCCCTTATTTTTTGTGTAGGAATAGAAGACAGGTTGATAACCTGGAGATTTAGATATGATTTGCAAGTGTAACTAATATTTCATTAACTAATTTTTTGGACAGAAGATATCAATTTAAAATTAACTTCACTTTCAGGGGATAAAAAGGTTTTCAGACTGAGTCACCTAAAAAAGAAATGATTCTTAGAAACCTTGGCCTTCCAAGTGAATTGAATATATTGAGAGATATTTTATTGAATTAATTTGACTTGTTGTTTTACTCAGAAAATGTCTCCAAAAAAGTTTTGTTTTCACAGAATTTTCTTTATTAGCAATATTTATTACAGGTTGTTTTTTTTTTTCCTAGCTTTTGTTTTTAATCTGAGGATGTACTTAGAAGCAGATTGAAAATTCCTTCCCAACATTAAATTTACAAGGCCAGCCCAGTTGGAAGCAAATGAAGCCATATTTACAAGTAAAACTACAATCTACAATGAAATTCAATGAATATGTACAAAATATACAGTATTTACAAATATTTGCAGGGATTTACAATTAATAAACAGCACAAGAACCCCCCTGGCCAAAATCCAGGGGAGCTTCTCCCTCCCCCCCCCCCCCCAACAACCCCCTTGGTCGCAAAAGGGACAAGAGAAAGAGCAGAGAAGTTATTGTTAATACCAGTCACAACAAAAGCAATGCAGTCAAGGTCAGTAAAGCCAGGAGAAGCATCAGCCAGAGCCAAAGAACCAAAAAGAGAGAAAGATTGTTTTCATTACTAGCTTATATTTGTTCTCTGTCCAATGGATTGTTTAGAACTTATCATGATTTCCCTTTTTACACCCAGCAGTGACTTATTTCCATTCTACCATTTTCTGTTGAAGATATGCAGAAAGTTTTAAAGGTACAGCCTAAAACTACTACACAGATCAAAACGGATATTCATTATTTAGTATGTTAGCATGTTTAGTAATTAATATTAATTAAAATATTGAATAATTTGGTATAACTGTTTGTAGGGAATAGAATGCTTTATTTTAGCTGACAAGATGGATCCTCTGTCCTGGCACTGATCCGTGAAAAGATCTTGAATTTAAGACTATTTGAGAAAAAGGGCTGGAGAAGTACCAAGACTGTCATATCCTTTCCTCTTTCAGCCATGCTGGGACTAGCTGGTGCCTAGCTTTTAAAAGGATATCAACACTGTGAATTTGAGGTTTGAGTTGAAGCACATGTAAAATAGCATTCTGAATAAATGATAGCTTTCCCAGGGAAGTTCCCAAGCGACCTACATGAAGTCTTTTTTTATAAAGTGATTCCTTAAGTGGTTCAAAGACAGGGTTCTCAAGTTTGGAAGTAACTGGGTAATTTTTCCCACATAAATGGTAGACTTCTTGAACTCCTATTCATTATTCTCTCCCTCTTCTTTCTACTTCCTGTCTGATATCCCTACAAAAATATAGTGCAAGTTAATATGCTTTACTGTATGGGGGTGGGGGGAGGGGGGAGGGGGAAGGGGGAAAAAAAAAAAGGGAAAAAATAAAAAAGGTGTAATTCAGCTTTCATTTTCTGCCATGAGTAAAACTTCAGAAATATCACAAAAAGAGTTACAACAGAACTATAGCATCTTTCCCTGAAGGATTCTTCACTCACTTTCTACATACAGTAGAACGACAATGATAAAACACCTCATTGATTTATCTATATTGAAGGACAACCCCATGCCTTCAACCTCAGATTCAGGTATACTTAAGCAAAGATTCCTAATGTGTAGTTTTTATTGTTGTATAGAAATCTTTGTTTTCTTCCAGAGGGAAGTAAAACATATAGTTAAAAAAAATTGACAAAATATAAACAATACAATGAGGAAAATGTAGCTGGGATGTTCTCACTAAAAGCTAAAGATTTAGGTTAAAGAAGACGTTTGTGAATTCATGTCAAAACCTTTATGTCACCTTTGTATTACTGCATTGCAATTCCACATATTCCAAGACTACAGTGGTGATTGAAAAGCATGATACAGATGCTATCAAATTTTCAATCAATATTTAATAACTGTAGTAGGAGTAGCACCTTACTTAAAACACTTGCATGGAACTTATTGTGTAATTAGCATGTCTCACATGTAATGTATTAAAATTTATGAGACTTGTTGGGGAAGAAAGTTATTGTCTGCAATCATAAGTGAGAAACGACTTTCAAAGCTTTCTTGAGGGGAAGGTATCAGACTCCTCAAATAAATGAAAACATAACTGGGCACTAATTAATCTTTTTATAAGTTCTAATTCAGGAATGTCTGATCATGGAATGAGGAGATTGAAGACTATCTTTTAAGCCAGAATCCCTTCTAGGCACATTAATAGCAAAATGTTTAACCCCAACAAGAGTCAAGTCTAGTTTTTCCAGTTGAAGAGCTCATGTATATCTTTTCCTGTTCTAGTGAGTGAAGTAGACAATCCATGACATTTTCTTAGTACTTCTAGAGCAAGTAACAAATCAACTATTTTATTGGAAAGTCTATAAAGTCTTCAGAGCAACACATAAGGGTGGCTCTCTACTCTTAAAAATAGATCTGAGGTACTGTGCTTTCTGTGCCCCAGTACTGGGACCAAGAAAAAAACAGATGGAGCCTTAGGACTATCAGACTACTATATGTCTCTTTCCTTCTCTCTCTCATCTCTTTTTTATCTTTCACTGTTAGAGGAGTGAAGAGAGAAAATTGGAAGAGCAAGCAAGGTGTTCTTGCTCAGCTTTTGAAACAAATGTCTTTTAAAGCCTGGTGATGAATCCATGAGCTGTACTTGCAGCTATCAAATAGACCTTTTTTAAAGTTTATTTTCTGAACCCTTTTATTTATACTGGACAGAAATTGATTCCAAAACTACAGTCAGAGGAGAAATTTTAAAGGAGATGCATCTGTAAGATTAGTGTCTATTTAAATTAGGTATAGAGTTTGCTGCATATCAAGCAATGGTTTGAAAATCACCTGGTTGTATTTGCTCTTCCACAGCTCCAAAACACACCTCCAAATCTAGAACAACTATAAGAATTCAGAGTCTTACTACTGTAAGGAAAGGCTCTTCTCTTACATAGGGTGAGCTGTTCTCAGTAACATAAGGAACAGTGGACAAGGGCTCTGGTATCAGAGATGGTGAAACTGCTCTATCTTCAATGCTAAGTGCTACCTTTCATGGCAAAGAAAAAGTACACCAGGAAAGCAATTTTTTTTCTCACACCAAAATTGACAACTCTCTACTGATCAATCATTAAAAAGCCATAAAATAATATATTAACTTTCAGCACCTGCTATGTCTCCGATGGAATTTCCTAAGTATTTTCCTGAGGTAATGTAATTTGTTCTGCTTACAGTGCTGTTCTACCTAATTTAATTAAAATGTACCATAAATAGACCAAATTACTTGCAGAGAAACTCACTCTAAAGCAAACAAGTATATAAATGGCATACTTGGTGTCAACATGGAGGCTCTGGTTTAATTCTGCATCCTGACACTTTAGTGCTCAGTGCTGTGAGATTGTGAGTATGCTGAACCCATAACATGTACCCATTAAGGAAGGAATAAACTGTGCAATAGTGGTAACAAGAGGTCAGCAGGGTATACTGCTCAAGTGAAGCATGGGTATAATTCAAACAAGTAAGGCAGCTAGACAAGATATTGCATTGGAATATATAAATGTTTCAGGCCCACAGTGAGGTACAGATGGCAAAGACAGCATAGTCATACTTCCTGTGCTGAACAGATCAGAACAGACACCTATAAAATGTACCTTAGTGACTGACTTGGAATTGCTTAGCCTGGTTTTTCACGTGCAGAAAATGAAGCAGCAACCTGATTTCATGATTTTAACTCACTCCTTTGATTTTCTGATTGTGAGGAAAATACATGCTTACAGAAAAACTCTTTGCCTGGCATATTTTTGTTCCAGTTGAAAACACTCATTTCTGTATCATCTGGAAAGGAGACTTGCCCATATGATTTGTCATTTTGAGTCAACTGTTGGGTTGGAAGGCATTTTAAATGTCATTTAGTTCCAACCCCCTGCCATAGACAGGGACATCTTCCACTAGATCAGGTTGCTCAAAGTCCCATCCAACCTGACCTTGAACACTTCCATGGAGGGGGCATCCACAGTTTCCCTGTGCAATGTGTTCCAGTACCTCACCACCTACAATGAAGAATGTCTTCCTTATATTAAATATAAATCTACCCTCTCCTCATTTTATTATCCTTTTTCCTACCACTACATGCCCTTGTAAAAAGTCCCTCTCCAACAGATCCATATCCTTATTTTGTTTGAGAGCCCCAGAACTGAAAGCAGTACTCCAGAAAAAGTGTCCTTCTATCACCCATATATGTATAGAAGCTTTTCTTGTTGTCCTTGATGTCTCTGGCCAGATTTAATTCTATCAGGGCTTTGGGTTTCCGAACTGGATCCCTGGCTACTCAGAGAATCTATGTGTGTGTGACAATCACTATGTGTGAACACTGCATTTCCTTTCATCCATACAAATACCATTCTACCAGTAGTTTTTTGGTGTTTATTTTTACTTCTACAGCTTTGTGTTTTGGTGCTACAAACATGACTTTTTTATTTCTTTTTTCCTTTGAGTTAAATGATTTTTGTAGCAGGATGTGCTTCCTAGGCACAAGTGCCTGAGAGGGAAAAAAATAATTATTTTGAATCCTTTTCTAATTCTGTGTTGTCAACACAGAGTCAGTATGACCTTACATTCTAAATGCTGCCCTTAACTCTGCATGTAAGGCGGTAACTTCTAAGCAAGAGAGTTATATTTTGTGCATCTATTAAGCTCCCTATGTGTCGATATATGCATCATTCAGGCAAAACCAATGAGTGACATCTCAGAAGAGTTGATTTTGCATCTGTCACAGAAAGAATAATAACTCTTATCATTCATTCAAGGAAAGATATGAAGTTTCATCTTGAAATGTAGCACTTTGTCAAGAATATACATCCATTTGTCTCTTGACTTTGCAAATGTTACATGAAATCACCTTGGGTGGCTTCTAGGTAGAATGACACCTACTGAACAAGGACAAATGACAGTTGTTCTTACACTGAAAACCTGAAATGTCAAGCAATACTTTTTCATAATATCTGTAGGCTGAAGTCTTGACTGGTTATTCAGAGAGTCAGCATCTATTCAGGCAGTCCAGGCATATCTGCTTTTATTTAGTTGAACAAATAATTAAAACCCAAATCCATGTTTCCAGAACTGTCAGTTTTGGGGAAATATCCTCCAGTTTGGATGACCACAAGAAGAGTGATCTTGACAAAATATTTGGTGAGTCAGCCATGCACTGTATATGCTTATAGGAAGCTGTTCCTCATAAACTTCTTTTATCTATTTGACATTTTAGGTTTCACAATTTGTTAAAGGAAGTCTCTGTTCACTATTCTCGAAAGGAATGGCTAGGATACACTTTAGTCTTGTGAAGTTTTCTGGTTCATACACAGGAAGTTGGATGAGACCTTAATTTTCACAGCTCCCAAAGGTTTTATAAGCTACAGTTCAAGTATTATACAGAAGTTTAACTAAGAAAAATATCCTTTATTGCTGCATTTGATGTGTATATATATATATATACACACACACACACACACACACACACACTCACACACTTTACCTGGAATTCTTAAAAACAGAACATATGAATTTTTTACAGGTTTAGCCTAAAAGAAGCAAAAAATGAAAAAAAAAAAGAAGAAGATCCTATTCCTTCAAAACTGATTTGCACATCTTAGAATAATCTTCATATTAAACATTCCCCAGATAAAAGACACAATAGTCTCCTGGACATATACCAGAAACTGCAGTGACTTTTCCTACTGTGATTGCCCTAACTTATGCTTGAAAGAGTTGTTCACGGACTGTGAATCCCAGTGAATTCTCATCCTTGTGAATCCCTAGGTATTTGCTGCCATGTAAAACAGTGTTGGTAATAGAAACTGAGTGTGTCTACATCTGTCTAGTCTTTACTCCAGTGAATACCTAGTTCTCCCAAGAGACAAGGGGGATTTTCTGAGATTTACCATGCTGCATGAGAGGGTTATGCACAGTGTATTTACTAGGATCAAACTTTGTTCTGTCTTAAATAAAGTATGATTGTTTTGCAGTTTTTCAGAAAAAAAAATAAATCAATTTTATGAGCCCTGAAGGGTTCAGACCACTGCATACAAAAGAGGCTTTACTGACTATTTATAGTTTCTAGCTGCTAGCAAGCAATGGGACTTAGAAGCACCCCTGTGTTTGCATTTCTGGGATACTTTAAGTGGAACCAAACTGCAAGTACAGGCACTTAGCCAAAGGAATTTACATGAGGAACTTGATGGACAGATACCCACAATAATTTGCAGGTATACAAGTTAGAAAGCAAAGGAATAATTCTGGAAATCTGGTTTTCTGCATATAGCTGACACTGAATTTATGTGCCATAGCGGCAGAGTCACACAAGAAAGCATTTGCAGCCATATTCAGCCTCAATTCACCTAAAACCATTGCCAAGAGTTTCTTATCATAATTCAAATATTAATTAAATTCTCCAGACACATTTTTGATTTAATATTTTCTGCTAATGGTGACTCCATGAATTAATGTTACCATTGTGCCAAATTGGAATAGAATAGAATAGAATAGAATAGAATAAACCGGGTTGGAAGAGACCTTCAAGATCATCGCATCCAACCCATCATCCAACACCATCTAATCAACTAAACCATAGCACCAAGCACCCCATCAAGTCTCCTCCTAAACACCTCCAGTGATGGTGACTCCAGAATGACAGAGCCACTGCTATAGAAGTATTACACCTCTATATTCTCTTAGCCACTGGAAATTTTGGCTTTTAATAAATGCCTGGGTACAACCAATGACAGACTAGCCTAAAAGGTGTAATATGTATATATATGTGTGTAATCACATTTATAACCTCACTATCAAGAAGTAGTCTCTGTATGTGTGTGTGTGTGTGTGTGTGTACCAGGACTAACAGCTTCTTTCTTTGTTTCATAATCCATCTACTTTTTCCATGTGTGATGGGTTATGCCCATCCTGGAAGCAGGGGGGGGAGGGCTTTGTGAGAGCATTGCCCCTGGGAAACTAAGTTAGTTTGTTCTACTCCCCCTCCCTCTCCAGGAGTCCTTCCAGAAGTCCTTTATTGCTGTATTGTAGAATCCCTTACATTACAGTGTCTCAGAGTTCCACTTAGAGCAGAAGTCCCAGAAGCCCTTAATAGACAGAGCAGCTAACAGAAGTCCTGAGCATATCCTTCACAGCCTCCCTACACTGGAGACTTAGGCAGAGGAAGTAGTGAACTTAGAAATGCAGAAGTCCCTAGCAGCTCTACCATGCACTCATAGCCTTCTCTGCAATGTTATGTCATCTTATCACCTGACCACAATATTGAAAAGGGATCCTTTTTCATTGAGTAAAGACAGCACTCAGTCAGAAATATGTAAGTTATTATTTTCTGTTATTTCATCAGAAGTCCAGTATCAAAATTGAAAGTTCACATGCTGGTGGACCCAAAGTCTTTGCAATGTCAGTTCCAAAATCCATGCTCAACAGACACAGAGGTATTTATCAGTTCAGTTTGTACTTCTGATAAGTAAATTATAGCAAGTGGGGAAAAAGCAAATCTCACTTAAACTGAAAAGGAGTCAAGTTTGGCAGGTAAATAGGGTAATCCTGCTCCATTTCAATTACTGACAGATTATTCATGTTTGTATTTTTGTTTCATAATATTATGCATAAGTCCTTGCCTTGATTTTGCTTTCCTACCTCTTCACACTATTCTTTTTTTCCTTCTTTTAATTTTCTTTTTTTTTAATCTATCAGAATGCAAGCAGATCTCTCAGGGGTTTAAAAGCCCAATAGAGCAATCAGTCAATGCTGTTCATCTTTTAAAAGTCTTTAATCCCTGTAAGAAAATTTCTTGAGAAAGATTTACAAGGAAAAGTCAGCAGCAATTAGCTTCCAAAGTGTGCACTTTCTGAAGTGGTCCTGATCGTGCTTATTCTGCTAAAATTGATTATGTGCATCTTACTGGAAAATCTTTGAGTCTCAAGACTTCTGTGTTTAGGGCATAAATTGTTCTAAGGCAAGTTGTGAGGAGAAAGAATGAGGAAGAAATTTCTTATTAAAATAACTATTTTCTGGCAAGACACTTTCCCAAACAACAACTGTTTGCTGCTGCTGAGAGATTCTAAATGTCTTGGTAAATCTTGATACGATTAGTGATATTTACATGATGTTAGCAAAAGAGAATAATGTGAAGCTTTATTTGTAATCCTTATCTCCATGTTATGAGGTAGGTATTTGTAAATACACAAATGTACATATACTGCAATATGAAAGACCTTCCAAGAATTAGAGACTTAAAACATGCACACAGGAACAAGGCTGAAAATGAAAACTTCCCATTCAAACAGATGTTTAGACACTCACATTTTAAATGGTATACATTTCATAGTTCCTAGTTATATCAGAAGGAACACTGGTAGCAACTGAAGCTGAAAAAGTCTCACCCACTGTGATTCCCATTGAGATCACACATGTGCAATCAGAAAAATGCAGAAGGATCTCTAAATAAATTTTACATGACTCTGAATAAGCAATTAACAGCTTGATTTGATTTGCTTAATTTAGGGATCAAAAATACAGAAGCAGAACTTATGACAAGGGAAAATCACTTCCGTGTTTCTGGGGAGGGAGAGAGAAGGTAAAGTGAGAGAAATATCTTTTTAAAGTCATTGTCTAACAAGGAAAACAGGTTTTTAAAAGGCTGAAGATGGGCAGCCAACCAATTAAACCTTGTTTTCTGTAAGGCATTTAAAAGACTTTAAAGAAAGATGTGCAAATCCTTTTTTTCAGCTGACTTCTCTCATATGTGATCCTGAGGGGAGTCAGAATACAGAATTGATATTTCTTCATTTAGTCTTCACATTCCTCATACATACACAAGTCTTTGAACATGAAGATTTCCAGTCTCATTCCTGGGCAAATTTACAGCATTCTAGAGTACAGAATAAAAAAAATAACAAAACAAACAAAAACCAAGCAAACACATACACACAAAACCCACAACCCAAAACACCCTAACAAAACCCCAGAAAAATTACCATTTACAAAAGAACTATCAACCAAACTATTCAGATAAATAACAAACCTTTTCCTCCAGTTCCAGCAAAAAACTACAGCTAATTTTTACCCTTTTGGCTACTGCTGATACAGTGGAAAACTTGAATTATTTTCATGTCACATTAATTACCACATGGCTTACCACAGCATCCAAACCTCTCATACTTTCTCACCAGTGATACATATGTGCTAATAAGCAGCAAAATAGCATGTAGGACAGACTAATACCTCACAATTTTTTCTGTGAGGCATTGTGTATTGAAAGGTGTTTTTTTAATCTATTTTCCCACAAAACTCCATTAACCTAAATGAGGAAGTATTTCCAAGACCTGTTATGTTGTATAGTAGTAAGAAGTAAAATGAAAGAACAGCCAAACAAAAAAATTATCAGAGGAACAGATTTACATAACTCTCCTTTTTGTACCATATCGTTAATGTCCCATTCAATTCCTTGCATGTTATAAAATGTTGGTAACACCTCCTAGAATAGAGTAGAATAGAATAGAATAGAATAGAATAGAATAAACCAGGTTGGAAGAGGCCTTAAAGATCATCATGTCCAACCCATCATCCAACACCATCTAATCCAACTAAACTATGCAACCATGCACCTCATCAAGCCTCCTGCTAAACACCTCCAGATAGTCAGCTGCCAAACTGATAGAGACAAACGGCAGAAGGATGTCACAGAATGGAGTGTGGAAGCAAAATGTTTGCAAATGAGCTACAATACAGATTAATGTAGAACAACATCTATATAAAAAATTACCTAAACTATGTCTATGTGATGCTGAACTCAGAACTGGAAGTCTCAGCTCTGGAAAATGATCTGTCAGTTTTCTGACATAATCTGTGCAGTAGTCAGTGGCAGCCAAAAGAGCAAACAGAATGTTGGGTGTCATTAAGAAGGATTTTGAAAACAAGACGGATGATTTTGTTGTGCTTCTATATAAAGCCTCAGTACACTGACTGCTTCAACACTGCATACAGTTCTGGACTCCATCTAAAATGATCTATTCCTTGTTCTAGTCAGGGAAAGGAAAGCAATGGTATTAAGCAAAGGTACTGAGTGACAAATAAGTCCCACTCCTAATTTAAAAGTCAACATATCTTCAACTGGGGACATATAAGACATATGGTGATCTGATTGCAAATTTACTTTTTGCTCTCTTTTGGATTGTTGGGATTTTGGGGGGATTTGTTTGGTTGTTTTGCTGTGTGGGTTTTGGGGGTACTCTTTCCTTCCTTCCTTCCTTCCTTCCTTCCTTCCTTCCTTCCTTCCTTCCTTCCTTCCTTCCTTCCTTTCTTTCTTTCTTTCTTTCTTTCTTTCTTTCTTTCTTTCTTTCTTTCTTTCTTTCTTTCTTTCTTTCTTTCTTTCTTTCTTTCTTTCTTTCTTTCTTCCTTTCTTTCTTCCTTTCTTTCTTCCTTTCTTTCTTCCTTTCTTTCTTCCTTTCTTTCTTCCTTCCTTCCTTTCTTACTTCCTTTCTTCCTTTCTTCCTGTCTTTCTTTCTTTCTTTCTTCCTTCCTTTCTTCCTTTATTTATGTATTTATGTATTTATTTTTCCTTTTATGGATAATGAAAATGAATTTGTTTTGTTTTCACTGCATGAAGTAGCAAGGAATCCAAAAGTTGGGTATTTTTCCTCTGTAGCTAGTAAAACAAATGGACAATGTGGCACACCAAACGTCATTAGCTTTAGAGTCCAGCATAAAAGCACAGAAATGCCCAAAACTAGGATCTTAATGCCTGGGTAACCAGTATTATGTAATTTTAGTAACAAAAAAGAGGACATTTAAATAATATCATGTGTACAAAAAAACAAACCAAACCAAACAAACAACAAACAAAACAAAGAAATACCACAACAAAACACCCAAAACATCTCTCATTTGACATGAGATTTTTTTTACATACAGTCCTCTATGCATAATCTTTTATAGACTGTTTCACGTATGCTTAGATAGTGCCTTTAATACACAAGTGCATCAGTCCCTGAGTGTTTTGAGTATTTATTTCACAGAATGGAACTTTTTCATCTGTAATTGAGATGGATCAGATAGAAAGGACAACAAATTGATCCACCCAGGAATCTGATTCATCACTTTACTAATGTAGAGATTACGATGTGTATTTACTTGTACAGCTGGCCTGTGAGAAGATAAAGCTGTCATGGGAAAACTTGGTTGTTAGATAGAAATCAAGTAATCTACTTTCTTAACCAGTCTTCTGTCAATGACTTTCCTTCTTTTTTATTCAAAGATGCATTGAGCATTATGTTACAAGCAAGTGTTGCATATAAAATTGGCAATATTTGAAATAGAGAATGTTAACCTATCTCAACTTCACATTACCAGTGTTCATTTGGTATTACAAGGACTCAGTCTTTCAAAATCTTTAGGATGCTTTCAACTTTATTTATGTGAGAAGACTCAACTCTAACACTTTAATGAGCATGTGAAGTAAAGAAGCTGCAGGAAAATATCTATAACTAGGGTTCTGTTATGGAAAACAAACAAACAGTTAAAAAAACCAAACCACAACAACAACAACAAAACACCCATCACTGTGATGAGGAGACCCAAGTGTTGTGAAGCTTTAAAGGCAAAATGACAAGCCAGATCATGATGATAAATAGTTAAAAGTATCCTAGTTCTAACAATAACTCCATGCTGAATGTGGTCTGTCAACAGAATTCTTTAATGTTGTATTTTTATGAACATATACATAGTAAAAAAATAAGAAGCTTTGTTAAAATAGTAAAGATATTAGCAAGCTTCATTAGAGTTCTTTTGCAAGCCAAGCAGTTTCATGAGCACCAGAATTAATGAAGCCTGGTTTCCTATGGATTTCTGTTTCAGGGTTGATTTGTGAACCCAGACTGATGAGTTGCTTGCAGCAGGAAGACATCAAAGAGCTCTACTGGTATAGATTCTTCTTCATCTTATAAAGAGTGAACTCCTGCAAGATGCAGGAGTTGGGCAAATACACTGCAAGACACAGGATGATCTCTTTTGAGCCACTGCTATACTCAAAATTTGCTTGACCTGTTGTGCTCCTCTTTTCCCATTTAGACACAAATAATATATTGCTGGCTGTTGCTGTGGTGGGACAAATTAAGTTTTATTCTATGACATATTTCCCTAAAATTTTTAAATATATACTTTTACTCATACAAAATGAAGACCACAAATTGATTTATCCGGTGAGGTAGTCAAGTTCAAAAGTACAAAAAGAATCAAAGGACTGCCTGGCACTTTACAATTCTCCTTTTGAAAAATTACCTGTCCAGTGGAGGGTGCTGACCTACAGTAGCAAGAGGTGGTGGAGGAAAAGTGAAAATATAGGAGGCCTTTGGCATACTTGTGGAAGTGCAGAGTTTTAGCCTATGGCAAGGTCGTATCCATTACTATGCACATGTGTTTAAAGACAAAGGGAAAACAATAAGACAGGGAGAATGCTCTTTTAGCAGGGCCTGTAGAGACTGGACAAGGTGCTTTTATTTTTAGCTATAACAAGGGACTTTTAGATTAGCTATAAGGAAGAAATTTTTTTACAATGAGAGTAAAGGAACACTGGTAGAGGTTGCACAGAGAGATAGTAAGAGCCTCATCCCTGGAAACATCCCTCGGAAACACTCAAGGTCAGGTTGGATGTGGCTCTGAGGAACCTGATCTAGTCAAAGATGTCCTTGCTTACTACAGGAGGGTTGGATTAGATGAACTTTAAACATCCCTTCCAACCTAAAAAATTCTATGATTCTGTGAATATTTGTTGATTTTTTTTGTTGTTATCATTGATTTTTTTTAACTGCCTAGGAGGGAAGAAGAGTGCTAGTGGAGAGGGCAAGACATTTTTTCTCAGCATAGAAATAAATTCATAAAACAAAACAAAAACCTGCCTGGAAAATCAGTGTCCTGGAATCCTTTTGTTAAAAATTTCCCCTTCCCATTTTTTTCCTCAAAATCTTACAAACATTGTCATCTCTGAGATAAGTCTGTGTGTCAGCACATCTGCCCATCCCCCTTCCAATCTGCATGTATTTGTTACTGATTTCTGTTTGGTGCTTGTTCAGGCATTTATTCCTGAGCCACACAGATTTTCAGCCACATTTGCAGCTAATAATATCCTGATAAAAAGCTGACTAGCCACTTGAGAATTCATAAAACTTCATTAATTTGTTCTTTCATACATGTCATAAAAATGCAACTGTATTCTATCCATATTCTGCTTCCTTTCTAGAGGTGATGGTGATTTTTCTATATTGTATAAAATGAAACACTGCTAATTTACTGCAGAAGAGACAGAATAGAGTATCTCACAAACAGAAACTCATGCTCTACAATTAGTAGTTATTTTTAATCAGTTACACTACTTCAGGAATGAGAAATATCATCCCATTATCCATTTCATAAATGGCATTGTGTAACTCCAACAATAAAGAAAAAAATGAAACACAACAGAATTATACAAAATATTTCTTACAGGAAAGCAACAAACCTTTGAGCTTGTGAGAAAAATAAGTGATTTTAAAGGCCCTTCTTACCTCTGAAATACTCTTTCTAGCCTAATGAGGAGGTCAAGGGAATATTGATGTCCACAGATATGCAAGTCTAGGTAGATAATATCCACAGCCTTTCCCTCATCCAATAGGTCATCCTGTCATAGAAGGAGATCGGGTTGGTCAGGCATAACCTGCCCTTCATAAACCCATGCTGACTGGGCCTGATCCCCTGGTTGTTCTCTATATGGCATGTAATAGTGCTTGAGATGATCTTCCATGACCTTCCCTGATACTGAGGTCTATAGCTTCCTGGATGCTCCTTTCTTCCTTTCTTGTAGACGGATGTTACATTTGCTACCCCCAGTCTGTTGGGACCTCCCCAGTTAGCCAGGACTTCAGGTAAATAATGGATACTGGCTTGGTGAGCACATCTGCCAACTCCTTCAGCACCCTTGGATGAACCCATCTGTCCCGATAGACTTGTGTGCATCTAAGCAGCATAGCAGATTACTGACCACTTCTTCATTTATTGTGATGACCTCATTCTGATTCCTCTCCCTGATTCCTAGTTCATAAGTCTGGGTGTGATGGTTTTAGGCTATGCCTTTAAAATTTAGGCACAGATTTTGAGCAGAAAAGTAGAAAAATACAAATAAATCACTATTGGGTATAAAAGGAAAAGAAAAGATTATTCTAAACAAATTCATTGGGAAAATATGTGGAATAAGAGGAGCTGTACCATAACAATTCTTTCCCTTTTTCTCTTGTCTTCTGATCTCTGGCTGTTTTGCTTCGCTCGGGAGAGATAACCTGTTTATCGGCTGGCTTTGGCTAAGTCTAACTTCTCTGCCCCTCTGAAAGAGCCCTGATGATTTCATCCATATGGAACTGGTAAGGAAAGAGACTAATGTACTGACAGTAGTTTACAATGAGTGAACAGATTCTTCACCTGCAGAAAATGTAAGTCCCTGAAAAATATGTGCGCAAGTTGATGATCCACTGCATTAGGTGCCTGAGTTGCAGGAAAGAATGAAAAGTCTGAGCAGCATTAGAAAAGCCTTCTATGAAAAGTTCAAAAAGGACTTTGCATGGGAGTTTAACCAACTTTTTTTGTCGACATATGATTCACAAATATTGAAAACTACCTGAAATCTAAAGCAGCAAGAGAATATAAGCCAAAGTGGTAACTAGAAAGTCACTCCCATTACAACTCCTCCCAGATTTTGTGTTAGAAACGTTCTTTACATTATTTTGCTTTTGAGAGGTCTTTAAATCTCAGCATCACCCCATTACCTATTTTTACTTTTTTTTTCTCCTTTGTCAGAAAAAGGTGCACTATTGCAACTATAAAGGTAATGGTGCATTTATGAAAGAATTATAGAGAAAAGGTTTTTGAACGCTTTCAACAGACAACTGGAGCCAGTTGAAACAATGATGCATGGATAATTACACTCTAATTGCTGCTGCCTTCAATGTTGATAACGATAGTTGCATACAGATTACTATAATGGCAAAAAGAAAAATTGCCATCTTCTCCAGCTACTCATCTGAGTCTGATGTCAATCAAATCCTACACAGAAGAACTAGAGAAGTACTGAAAAAGCAGTGTCAAACTGTATGTTTTGAGAGGCCCAGACTCAATTCACTTTCCTTCTGATAGCAGAAACACCACTGTAATTCTCTGAAAGCTCAGACCAGGCTGAATCCAAAAACTTTAAAGGTCACAGCTGCCTTATCATGTCATTTGTCCAGACGATTTCTATCCATGACTGGGCTCTCCCACATTGCCTTTTCTCAGCTCCCTGGCATAAGGCTTCCAGAGACAAGCAAAGGCATTACAGAGAGACACTGCTTACAGGAATGCACATACTACTGTTTTCCAGTGGGACACAAAAGTTCACTTAATTTCCAGGAATGAGCAGTTGGTTCATATTCAACTCACCTTTCAGTGCAGAGCTTACTTCTTAAACACTTTTAATCAAGGTTACTGGCAGTAAAGATATAGGATCACCCAACTTCAATAAAAGTTGTATATATGTCTTCATCTAAGATGAAACAACTTTCCCAAAGTGGAGGATATTTCTGAAACCTTTAGTTCAGGAACATTGGTTTTGGGGTAGAAAATGTAACCTTAAGCATAGATTATCCATGGTAAATGTACTGCATGCAGATATTTGTGGTAGGAAATAACATTTCTCTTCTAACAACCCAGAGTTCTGAACTTCACAATTTTTAAGAGAGATGTGCCAACCTGATACAATAAGCTAAAAAACCAAAACAACAAAGACCCCCAAAACCAAAACAAACACCACAACCCCCAATAACCCAGCCAACAAGACTTAGAGATATACAACTCTAATTTTGCTTGTCCGAGAGCATGTAGAACAAAAATATTGGGTTGATTATTGTACTTTTTTATTGATTAAAACTTATTTTATCCATTAAAACAATTATACATACACATTTCAGACAGGTTATACAAGAAAATATTCAAATGAAAGAATTTGACAGGTTTAGTGGTTATGTGGATTGCTAGAAGAAGATTATTGTGCTTAAACTAGATGAAACTCACTGAACTTGAGGACACTTGATACTGCAGAAATGTAGGTGATATCTGAGTGTTCAGCATCTAGATGACACTACGATTTCAGTGGAAGGAAGTTGAAATTCTATGAGATGGATTTCTGAGGGAAAGATAGAAATGTCCAGAACATTTGAATATATATCATTTCACTGTAAAAACTTAAATTTTGAAAGCCAAGCAGTGGCATGCTGAAGGTTCATTGCTGAGTATTCTCAGTCTGGGATCCTTCTTCCAGGATTGCTATGCATAACACATGTATTGGAGACATGCAGTAGAGGGTGCACTTGAGGGCTGGTGACAGCCTTTCCAGGATGCCATGTGGCATAATCTAGTTTATCTGTGTGCTATAGCTTAACAGCATGATACCAAATAGAATATGTCTTCAGGTGAAAGACCATACATGCAGTAGTGCAGACTTTTTCCCTACACAGGGAACCACATGAGCATAAGCATTATTTGTTTGAGCCTGAAGTGTGCAAACCTCTTTCTGTCCTCTTTCCCCCCTCCAGTCCCCACTCCAAATCTAGAGCATTAGTATGAAAGTCAGCACCCTTTTAGTGGTGCTTGCTTATGACATAGCAGATTAAGTCGGGTTGCCAAGTGACCAAATTTACCATGCAGCTATGGATTTTGTGCTCTTCCTTTACAAATACGTCTTGAAGAAAGGTTAATGATAGCGGTCATTTGGTCTCCTAGCATTTAAGAGCTTAGCCATCAGCTATGAGGATGAAAAAAATGTGGACTTAATGCACTTGTAGTCTGAGCTTCCTATTAAATGATTAGATAAAGATGTTTCTAAAGCCAGATCAAATTCTTCTTGATGAAGAGCCCAAAAAGTCTTACAGAGCATGCTGAGGCAGTAAACTACATATCTAGGTGTCTCTGGACCAGCAAGGCATTCTCCAGATTGATTTGAATAAGAGTGTATTCAGTATCCATCTAAGTAACGTTGATAAGAATCAGCCTTGACAGTAGAGAAAGTATCACTTGCTATTGTTGATGAACAGCATGCTGTCTTCTGTTTGGCACCCTTAGAGGAGAACAGCGGAGGTATAGCCCATGCAATAATCCTAACTTGGTCTGAAATTCTGAGTGATATGGACTCAGGCATTTTGTTCTCATAAAGTCCATGTATAAATCTCATTGGATTCAGTAGGGCTTAAGCACATTATGAATTGCTTTTCTACATTAGGGCTTTAGGTGAATTGTATGAAAAAGCTCAATACTGTAAAGTTTGTAGACCACTGATACTGATGTTCCTGGCCTTGATGGAGCTATATTGCAGAAAAGACAAGATCCATCCTAAGGATTCAGGTTCATAAATATTGATAAAAAAAATTTCATTCTATTAAACCAAGTTTTTTTTTTCTAAAGATTTAGTTCTCTGATATCTTCCTATTTTCCTATAATAATCATTAAGAGGAACAGATTGAAGTTTATTTCCATTTCTTTACACCAGAAAGAAAGCATGCAGACATTTAATTCACAAACAAAATTTCTTATTAACATATTTACTGCCAGAAATTTTCAAGCTTTACTGCTTTCTCCTCCTGCTTCACCCACATGAAGTGCTCTGAGTGTGGCTATTACAAATATAGATGTGCAAAGGAGATTGTACTCTGGGAAGGATAGCATTCTCTGCAACAGCTTCTGTATCTGATACAAGATAATCTAGATGCAAACAGTAAGATTGTCAAATATTTTCACCTCTTTTAAAAGAAATAATTGAATAAAAATGCCACTTGTATTCAAACTAATTTAGAGGAAAACTTATCCCCAAACTGCAAACAATACCTAACTCTCCAGGAACTGCAATTTAGTCATTGGTATATGGAATGCAATTTCATTTGAATTCTGAGAACAAAGACTTATGTTTTGTCCAGCAAGTAGATGGCATTTGTGTTACAATCATCTGACTCATAAGCAAGGCTTGAATCTTTGCAACAGTAAAGTAGAAAGCTTGATGCTGAATGAAAAATTAAATAATCGATGTTGCCTGGCAGGGCTTAACTTCACATGAAAATGTGCACAGCTCAGAAGTATTACAGGTCAAACAAAAAGGAGATAACTGCCAAAATGTATTTAAATCAGGTGAAGCATGACTCGCATCAGCAAGTGTAACTGCCATTTCTAGCATGGATGAAAGGAAGCATTGCAGATCCAGTGAAGTTTAAAATGTAGAAACACACTCCCTGAGATAATTAATTCAGGGTCAGAAGGCAACAGAAATGAGTCAACAGCAAATGAGCAAATTCAAATGGGACAGAATTTTTAAGAGTAGCAGCAGGCATAGAGTGTTTCACCTGAAGTTGAATGATACTAAGTATATGTTATAATTTATAATTAACTTGGAGAAAGTGCTATCATTTAACTACCTAAAAGAGGCCAAATAATTCAAGCAATTCAACCAAAAAGCAATATATAAAGCTCTAAGACGGTGCCAATGTTTACACATAACCAAACACCTGGTGAAGGCAATCTTAACAGATTATACTGGGCCAACCACTATTCCTTTTACAGGGTATATGTGCATTCTGATCTAGATGTAGACAAAATCATTTGACCAAAACATCTTTCATAATCAGCAAATTTTTGAACAAAAATATGTTTTGGAATACATAGGTGTCTATTGGCTCTTCTAAGTAATGGTCCTGGGGTCAGCTTGTTCCTCCAGATAACTTGTTACCTCAGCTCCATGAAATGTGTCATAAGTGCAAGGCTAGTGAGACATCACCAATAAATAATTTCCTACAGAGTGGGCCACAGAAAACAAGAGTCCACACCTCTGTAACCCATTGGTTACCCCTGTATGATCATAAAGCTGTACCAAACCCCAGCTTTGATCCATTATGCTGTCTAACTCTGTGGTTTAGTTTCCATCTATAAAATGAAGATGACTACAACTTCCTTATGCTATGGGGTTGTTTTGAAAATAAACCATGCTTCTCTAAAATCTTACATTTTCTTCAAATAAAGCTACCCCATTCATGCTCAAAGCTGTCAAGTAACATTTTCTGTGTGCTGAATAAACTATATGCTTCATTGACTAGTTTAAGAAATATGTGCTGTTCCTTTCTCATTACTCCCAAATGTCACAGGAAGGGTGCAGTAAATAAATAGATAGTAAATACCTGAAAGGAAGAACAGCATAGATTTTGCTATGCACTTCATAATTTTGAATGCCTTAGAGTGATAAATGTAATTTCTTCAATTATCTGCAAAGGTACTTTCAGGTTATAATCTTAATTCTCCTCTGATAAAGCTGTTCACAGACCTTTCACATAAGAAGTATAAGAAGGTCTTTTTCTCAAAACAGCAAGAAACATTGTCAAACTTATCATGCATACAGTATTTTGTTTTAATTACAAAGGTTACAGTTGCTTGCTTGTTTTAGGAATTTGCACAATATTTTGAAGATAAATGCATGCATAGCAACAAATAAAATGCAATAATAGCTTTTAAATTGACTTAACATGTGGATGTATAACTAACAAGAGTTGTAGTAGAGCTGCTTACCAGCTCAGTGAAGTTAAGTAACTTAACAGTGTGAAAAACTTTGAATATATCACTTAATCATGATGCAACAGTGGTGATTAGAACTTCAGCTATGCAACTCAGTCTTGACTCTATCATGGCCAGAACTGCTCCTCCCCAGTGTAAAGCACCCTTGGGTCAGGTTTGTTCTACCTAGCTATCACTGTGCAGCAGAGTACTGAATATCATTCAGCTAAGGATTTCAGATATATCATGTTTGCAGACACCACAGCTGTTCCCACACCAGCTCACTCCTTTTATCTCTGATGGAAGATTGTGGCTATGAGCCATGGTGCCTTAGAAATTGTCTGAACAGCTCATATCACCTGTCACTGTGATAGTACTTCCTCCTCTCCTTTCAAGAGGTAAATCTCAAATACTTAGGTTAAAACAGGTGTGTACAGAGACAAGTATGCTGTAAAAGATTCAGAAATATCCTGTAATATAAACACATTTGTGGAAACTGGGAAAAGTGAATGAAAATATTAATTGAGACAGATTACCATCTCAGCACTGAAAGAGAATGTGGTTCGCACAATAGAGCACAAACAATAATTTGAATTGCAGGCACCTGAGAAAGTAAGTCCATTGAGAACAAAAAAAAATAATGAAATAAACCCACATAAGACAGTGCTCTAGTTTGCTGTTATTTTGTTTTAAAGTGCATCTGCTACAATTTAGATAAAAACTGCCTTAACTCCACCCTCCTTTGGTGCAACTAAGTCTTATTTTAACCTGGATGGATCCAGATGAAGAACAGGATAGAAACATCAATCTATTTTACAGTTTCTTCAGAGAGTGTGTCCTCAGCTTCAAGAATCATAGAATCACCTGTGCTGGAAGGGACCTCTGAAGGTTGTAGAGTCCATTTTCCCTGCAGTAAGCAGGGACATCCTCAACTACATCAGGCCACTCAGAGCCCTGTCCAGCATCACCTTGAATATCTCCAGGGATGGGGCCCCAGCCACCTCTCTGGGCAGACTGTTCCAATGTTCAATCACCCTCATTGTAAAGAACTTTTTCCTAACATCCAATCTAAATTTACTCTTTTCTAACTTAAAACCATTTCCCCTCATTCTGTTACTGCAGGCTTTTGTAAACAGTCTCTCTCCATCCTTCTTGCAGGCCCCCTTCAGGTACTGGAATGTGATGATTAGGTCTCCTTGGAACCTTCTCTCCAGGCCAAACAAACTCAGTTCCTTCAGCCTGTCCTTGTAGCAGAAGTGCTCCAGCACTCTGATAATTTTCATGGCCAGGATGTGATTAGAATTCTGGGCTGCAAGTACACACCGTCTTCTCATATCCAGCTTCTCATCCACCAATACCTGCAAGCCCTTTCCCCTGGGGCTGCTTTCTGTTACCTCTTCCCCCAGCCTATATTGACAGTAAGGATTTTTTTGATTCACATGCAGGGTACTGCATTTGATCTTGTTGAACCTCATGAGGTTCACCTGGACCCACCTCTCCAGCTTGTCCAGGTCCCTGTGGGTGATATCCTCTGGTGTATCAACACCACCACTCATCTTGGTGTCACCTGCAAACTTGCTGATGGTGCCCTCAATCCTACTGTCTATACCATTGGTAAAAATATTAAATAGTACAGAACCCACGGGACACCATTTGTCACTACTCTCCATCTGGACTTTGAGCCATTGACCACTCCCCTCTGTATGTGACCATCTGGTCAATTCCTTATCCACTGAACAGTCCACCCATCAAACCTATATCTCTCAATCTTAACAAGTAGGATGTTGTGGGATTCTGTGCCAAAGGTCTTGCAGAAGTCCAGATAGATCACGGCCATAGGTCATCCCTTGTCCACTGATGCAGTTGCTCTGTCATAGAAAGCCACGAGGTTGGTCAGGCAGGATTTGCCCTTAGTGAAGCCATATGGAAAAGGCAAGGGATAATGGGTACATGTTACTCCTGGGGAGATTCCAGTTGGATGCTGAAGGAAAGGTTTTCACCATGAGAATAGACAGACATTGGAATATTCTCTCAGGATAAGTGCATTCCTCCACACTGGTCAGTTTTAAGACTTGCCAGGATGCTGAGCTGGCTCATTTAAAATACACTATCACCTAGAAAGTTTGGACCAGATGATCCTTGGGGCTCCTTCCAGCCTAGCATTCTGTTGTTCTGTGATATATGCATGTGCTCTTTGTTTTTAGGAATAAACCTAAACTAAAATGTCTTTAACCTTAAGTAAAATTCTTGGAGTAAAAATGCTGGATCATTAATAAAATATGTTGTGCTTGCAACTGCGATGTGTAAAATACTTAAACTACCCTTATTTATGTAGCATGTACATGTCCCAGGAGATGTAATTAATAACAAACCCTTCTTTCAACATTTGGATGCTTCAGTTCTGTACCTTTCCTCTCTTCTTATCATCATCCTCAGACAAATTTTGAAAGAAATAAATAGGGGTCAAGTTGTCACTTCTGAGCAAAAATTTAAATGAGGTTGTGAAGCTGCAAGTTTATATGAATATGTAAACTGGTCTTCCAGCTTCCTCTCAACAGCAACATGAAAACTGATGTTTAATATTTGACATTAATCAAAAAGGATTTGTATATTTTCAAGTGTTTGGAGTAATTAAAATAATTTATAGCAAGATAAACACATATCATTGATAATTGCAAATATTTTAACTTCTGTAATTCCTGCCTGACTAATTTCTGTCATGCCATGATTTTTAAGGACTTTATTCTACTGTTTCTACATATGAGGCATAAATAGAATAAGTTAATGTATGCTAACAATATTATTGCTGCACTAAAAATCCTCATGATATTCTCTGACACTACCTATTCCTCAAATCAACTATGCTGGGTGATAGTTCAAAATTACATTATCTAAATTGGTTTACTGTGTAATAGTTATTGATTTTCTCTTTCTTTCTCACCATAAACTTATTCAAATGTAAAAAGAATTCTGTCAAAAAATAAGCATTGTAGAAGGAATTCATGTGTAAGAAGTAGAATGCAAGAATCATGGAATAGAAACATAGAATCAATAAGGTTGGAAAAGATCTCAAAGATTGTCAAGTCCAACCAGTCACCCAACACCTCGTGACTACTGAACCATGGCACCAAGTGCCACATCCAATCCCCTCTTGAACACCTCCAGGGATGGTGACTCCACCACATCCCTGGGCAGCCCATTCCAATGACTAACAGCTCTCCCTGTGAAGAACTTTCTCCTCACCTTGAGCCTAAACTTCTCCTGGTGCAGCTTGAGACTGTGTCCTCTTGTTCTGGTGCTCATTGCCTGGGAGAAGAAACCAACCCCCTCCTGGCTACAACCACCCTTCAGGTAGTTGCAGAGAAGGCTCAACAGTGTCTCTGTTTTAGGACTGAGATAGGCCCTCTAACTCTTCTCAGAGTAGTTAAAGAAAAACTCCACACAGGATTGGGTAGAAATACAAAATATTATTGGAAGTTTAAATGGAAGTGCTATTCATAAACTACATGCTACAGTGCAAAGCATATAAAACACAACATCCATAGTGTAGGTGTAACACAGAAGCCCATTAAGCTAAAGCTTTCCTCACCCTGCACCAAACCAAGCCAATAATCCTGGCATCAAATGCTGCCCCCACCATGCCTCTCTACTCCCTCCCATTACCAAATCTGTGTGAAGCAGCAAAAATTTGGCTCACCAGGTCCATGCCCCAGCCAGGCCACTCCAGCCTCAGCTCCTGTGCATTAGCAAAGATAAGGGAGACAGCTGGGAATGCAGAGAGAGAGAGGAAGAAAAAGGTGGAGGGACAGCTTGTTCTGTCTGTCTGCAGGGCTTGTGGGAATTAAATAACAAGCATTACACTTTCCTGTCCACCTCCTGGACCTATCTAACCTCTGGAGGTCAGTAACTTTATGGTCCTTAAAGGCACCCAGCCTCAAAATGTAACAAAGATCAAGAAAGATATAAAGCAGACAAGCATTTGTAAAATTGAGCAACAGCTTTTCTAATTTCTACTCTTTCAGATCTGCACAGACAGACATACAGACTCATATTCTCCTCCTGCAATTCATCTTGGTGGGATTCCTCAACACTTATACACTGTAAAATCTCCTCCTAGAAGAGTTAGCACCTTGTGACAGTTTAGGCTGGGTGCCTCCTGTTACTGCCATGTAAGTCACACCTCCAGTGTCCTGAGTGTCCAACCCAGTATGGCGGATGCAGGAAGCAGTGTATCTCATACCCATAAATCCTGCGCCCTATAAATCCATCTGCAAAGTCTTTCTCTTCCTCCTGTGGGAGATGCTCCCTATCAGGTAATGGTGGGGGAGTATCTCAAGACCTCTTAGGCCTGTCTAGGCCTAATGCCAGGAGGAGAATGGAGGGGCAGCCTCAGACCTGACCAGCCTGAGACTAGCCTAGTGGGGAAGAGAAAGCTCTGGGAGTTTTGGGTAGACCCTGAGCTGGGCAGAAGGGAAGTGTTGGGGGTGCCTTTGGGTGTGCTGTAAAGGACTCCATGCTTTGGGATTCTTTGCTACTATGTTTTGCAGTTTCTGTAAAACACCAATTGCTTTTCCATTTAAACTTTCCATCACTATCCAATCCATCTGTGAGTGTCATTCTTTATCCCTGTCTCAGGGCAATAGAGGATCTGTCTGGTGTCAAACCAGGACACACATGAATCAAATAAACCATCATGCAATGAGTTATAGATACAAAAATTAATTCTACCCAGAATATCTGAGAGAAACACTCATAAGGTGAAATATATGTCTGATATATAGAGAAAGTTGCTTGCTCAAGAAGTGCTGACATCAAATTTCTTCCTGAATTTAGCCACCTCAGCTTCACTGCTCATTATAGCCATCAGGAGGCCTCACTGGCCAAGTGAGTGATTTGGGTTTTTCATTCCTCAGAGAACAATTAAACCGCCCAGGACACATGTTCTCTTTTAGTCAAAGGAATTAGATTGTGATAGGGCAGAGTGCTTTACATTAAGGAGAAACCAGAAATTGAGTTTTATTAATTTTCTCATTTCAGAAGTTATTCCACTTAATTATTAATGCTCTTCTGTGAAGAGCAAAGAAATAAGTATCTACTTTCTCACACATTTACTTATAGAATCATAGAACAATTTGAGTTGAAAGGGATTCTCGAAGATCATTTAGTTTCCAGCCCCATGCCATGGGAACATTGCTCAGAGTTCCATCTGACCTGGCCTTGAACACTTCCAGGAACAGGATATCAAAAATTCTTAGGCAACCTGTTGCAAAGTTTCGCTACCCTCAATGTAAAAAACGTTTTCCTAATGTTGAGTTTAAACCTACTCTCCTACAGTTTAAGACCATTGTCCCTGGTCTTGTCACTAAAGGCCTCAGTAAAAAGTCCAGGATACAACTGGCTTTCTGGGCTGTGAATGTACATTGCCATCTTACATCCAATTTTTTGTCCATCAGTATCTCCAGGTCCTTCTTCACAGAACTGGTCTTAACCTGTTCATACCTCAGTCTGTATTAACACTTGGAATTGTCCTCACCCAAGTGCAGGACCTTGTAGTTGGTCCTTTTGAACTTATTGAGGTACTTAGGGACCCACTTGTCAAGGCTGACAAGTTCCCTCTGGATGGTATCTTTTCCCGCATGAAAAGCAACTACATCACTCAAATTGGTGTTATCCAGTTGCATGATTTACGCCTGACAAAGCCATGTTGGCTGAGTCTAACCACCTCCCTGTCTTCCACAATCCTATTCATCCTGGAGAAGAAGAATCTCCAGGGTGACCTTATTAGAAGCCTTCCAGTATTTGAAGGGAGCCTACAGGATAGTTGGAAGACTCCTTGCAAAAGCATATAGTGACAGGATGAAAGGTAGATGACGAGATTTGAATTAGACATTAAGAAAAAACTCTTCACCGTGTCAGTCATTATTGCCTTTATCATTTGATAGAAGGATTTCAATACCTGTCTTTCTCATCCAATTTTCATGATCATTCTGGAAGGATACAGACAAAGAACTCTTAATTTCAAATTTTTACATCTTAGAATGTCTTCATGTTGTTTATACTAGCCACAACAACCCCATGCAGTGCTACAGGCTCGGCTCAGAGTGGCTGGAGAGCAGCCAGGCAGAAAGGCACCTGGGGGTACTGGATGACAGCAGGCTGAACATCAGTCAGCAGTGTGCCCAGCTGGCCAAGAGGGCCAATTGCATCCTGGCCTGTGTCAGGGATAGTGTAGCCAGCAGGAGCAGGGAGGTCATTCTGCCCCTGTACTCAGCACTGGTTAGGCCACACCTTGAGTACTGTGTCCAGTTCTGGGCCCCTCAGTTTAGGAAAGAAGTTGAGTTGCTGGAATGTGTCCAGAGAAGGGCAACAAAGCTGGTGAGGGGTTTGGAACACAAACACTGTGAGGAGAGACTGAGGGAGCTGGGGTTGCTTAGCCTGGAGAAGAGGAGGCTCAAGAGAGACCTTATTGCTCTCTACAACTACCTGAAGGGAGGTTGTAGCCAGGTGGGGGTTGGTCTCTTCTTCCAGGCAACCACCAACAGAACAAGAGGAGACAGTCTCAAGCTGTGCCAGGGGAGGTTTAGGCTCAAGGTGAGACGAAATTCTTGAAGAGTGATTGGCCTTTGGAATGGGCTGCCCAGAGAGGTGGGAGAGTCACCATCATGGAAGTGTTTAAAAAGAGACTGGATGAGGCACTTAGTGCCATGGTTTAGTTGATTAGATAGTGTTGGGTGATAGGTTGGACTTGATGATCTCATAGGTCTCGTCCAACCTGGTTAATTCTGTATTCTGATCCTGGTTTCCCACCTTCCTGATGGCTTATTGAAGAAACATAAAGGCAGTTGTTTTCAATGAGAAAATGACTCAGAATATTCTGCTATCCAATTTGTAGATCCTACATAATAATGCAAAATAAAAATGTGTTTAAAACACATATTGAAGGAAAATAAAACCTCACAGAAGCAATGATTAAGAGCTTTATTAATTTTAATGCCAAGCAGGCTAGGCAATTTCAGTGAAACCAAGACCCAGTCTTAATAGGTACTGACAAGGAATTTTACTTCTAGGGCATTTAGTAAGAGTGCTGGTTGTTCAATATCTCACATTCTCTGGCTCTAAAAGAATGGAAACAAGAAAATTAATTAGGGTTGGGTTTGTTGGTTTGGTTTTTGGTTGGGTTTTTTGTTTGTTTGTTCATTTTTAGTTGGGTTTTTGTTGTTGTTAGAGACATGTAATGGATTAGTACAACTTGGCAAGATGCTTCAAGACCAGACAGTCCACCTTAACCTAGACAATATTAGAGAAATAAAAAAATCCTGCATTTGCTACCCTGGCAGCAAATAAAACATTCAGCTGGAACTAGTTCAGTAATCAATATCTAATCTGCTCTCACAGCATTTTTATTTTAGTTAAAAAGTAAAAGGGCGAAAATGTGGACTGCTTTGTAGCCAAAGAAGGAGCTTCAGCTTTGTTGTTTTGTGTCTGCTTTGCCACAGAATGTTATAGTTTCATGTTTCTAATATTGACAAAATCAGGCAATTCATCTTTTTATGGAGTTGCTTCTTGCTTGATAAAGACCAGCCTTATTTTATCAGCAATTGGTTTTAATTTTTTTCTGATCCCATTGGCCAGGTCCTAGGGTATCATACTTCTTTCAATGACTGCATCAGCATTGTGTCTCAGACATTCAGAAGCATTTGCATATCTCAGCCACACTTTATTCTCTGTATTGCAACCAAAACTCATAACATAATTGAAACTAGAAGCATTGTCCATATTGCTACATTAAAGCACAGTAAATTGCAGACAAACAACATACTTGTGAAAGTGGCAAGGCTCTTCATAAAGGTTACAGTTATTTTATGGAGGTAGAAAGGTTTCCATTGAGTACATCTTTTGCTGTTGCTTTTAGAAATCCAAATTCAGTGAAAGAGGAAAGAGGCATTTTGTTATTAACAAAGTGATGACAAACTGAACCTTGTAATTATAAATGAGTATTTACTTACCTGCTGCTTGTGTGCTATATCCATGTTTAAGACACCTTTTATGTCAGAGGCTGCATACAGAAGTCCAGACTAGATAAAAAGTTTTCTGTAAGGGTCTGGGAGTTACTATTTTAAGTTATTTATAAATTTATATATTTTTTGCCAGAATATTTTCCTTTAATTTGTACAACCAGGAAATGGCTATAAGTGAAATGAAAACTCACACCAAATAGAACTTTTGCTTACAGTTAAATGTCCTAGAAAATGTTTTCCTCATGTTCAGACTGTGCAGCACATTTACAAATGAAGAACTGAGGCTGAAAGCTACTTGCAGGTGTAAATGTGTACTGAGGAAGATGAAAAAGACACAATATGTATTACTCTTACTTATTTAGAATTTAAGCTTTTATCTACTGTCTTATCTAAGAGCTGTTCTTAAAGGACTGCATACTTGGGATCAGGTATGAAAGAAGTTTTCTAAAGTAAGGATGCTAAAAACAGAACTGAAACTTGATGTGATATCTGCAAAATCAAGGGAAGAATTCACAGTGTAATTAAAGTTGGGTAACATTAACAGAGTACATATATAATTCTTGCAATAGGATAATGATGTTAACCATATCAATATCTACCTTCTAAGTTACTTTATCCAACACAGGAGGAAATATTTGGAGGGAATGCTTAGATCTTACAGGTTTTCATCCAGCCTTTGAAATATTCCTCAAAATCTTGGGTAAAGATTTTTGCTGGCAGAAGTAATTTAGTGTCAATATTGTTTGGACAATGGAGCAGTCATTGCATCTGCATGATTTTTTTTTTTCCACAAAACAAAACATACTTCATGTTACTGTCACTGTGGATTTTAAGGACACAAACATTGCTTGGCTTCTTTGTACAGATCTACATATATCGTTTTACAATAACAGAAATCATCCCTGATAGCCATTCTTGTGCTAGTTGACAGGCAATTTTTGAGGTTGTTCCTTTAAACTAGATTTTTCACATATAGCAGAAATATTCTGTGGAACATTCAGACATATATAAAGTTATGACATACAGATTTATCTAGGATGACTACTGGTTTGGGAATATTGCCCTGGGTTTTAGTTTTGATGCTGTGATTATTTTTTGTAGATACTGATGCATAGGTTTCCACAGCAGAGCTGACTGATTGCTTTTTTTTCTTTTACAACAGGCTTAGTGGTTATACATAATGAATACAGAGATCACTGTGAGACCAGAAGCACAGATCCAGTCATGGGAAGACTATTTAACCAATAGCAGACTGTAAGATATTTTAGTATCTTGTTACTATTAATATCAACAAACAATATAGCTTAGAATTAATAAGTATCTGATCATTTTATACATTTGGAAACATCACACTATGAAAAAGAATTTTCAGCAGAAAAGCAGCCCAATTTAATAGCATTCATAGAGTAGAAACTGTATATAGTGCAAATTTGTCTAAGCTGCAATCTTATTATATAGTCACTGAACATGTAATTACACCATCTATTATTATAATTGCTTTGTCCTCTGAAGACAACTGAAAATAATTAACAAGGCTGAGGAAAATTATACTTTGAAAACTCTTGTGTGGTATGTCAAGAGAAGACATCCTTCCTTTTAAATCCTTACAGAATAATATTGCCTTCACTGTTCTTCTAGTACAGGTGCAATGATAATCTTCTGAGCAGTGTAGTGAAAAGATACTGTTAATAAAGCTATTTTTAAATGTTATTAAAAAAAAAAAAAGAAAAGAAGAAATCTTCCTGCTTCAAATTGTATAAAGTTTTCTGGTTTTGATAAAGAACTGTCAATATCATCAGCTTTATTGCTGCAAATCACAAAGAATTGTTATTGGGTTGCTATTAAAAGGCATTTGAAGCATTTTAGATTCACTCTTCATCCTGGCTGTGATACCTTTCAAGTATCTGTTATTAGTGCTGAGGAAACCTAGAAGATTCAGCTTAGATCAACAGTAGAAAAAAAAAAATCCCTTGCCCCCTCCCCCCCCCCAAAAAAAAAATAATTACATTGCTCTTTTATGCTACTTATGATCTTTCCTCATGACCAGTGAAATCTTTCTGGTACTTTGTAAAGTCAGTAATTTCCCACAATTGCATGCCATTTCCCTATATTCAGTCTCATTCTTACAGATAGTTCTTTAAACACACAATTACAGACTATTAAACACATTTTTTATCTTCTCAGTTGTGTTGATTTGATCCTGACAGGGAGCCAGATGCCCACCAATTCCACTCTATCACTCCCCTTCTCACATGGACGGGAGAGAGGGAAAATATAACTAAGGGCCCGTGAGTCAAGACAGAAGCAATTTAATAGGGTGAAAAGCAAAAACAAGGGCCATGTCTGGAATCAAGAGCAAACAAAGATATTCTGTTTCCCATTATCAGAAAATGTTTGGTCACTTCCTAGGGAGCATGGCTTCAATATGCATAGCAGTTGCTCCAGAGGGCAGATGCTATCAACAAATGTCCCCATGCTTCCTTCTTTCACTTAGCTTTTATATCTAAACTGATGTCATATAGTATGGAATACTGTTTGATCAGTTTGGGTCAGCTGGCTCAGCTGTGTACCCTCCTGAGATCTTGCCCATTGCTCAGCCTACTGTTTGGGGAAAAAATATTGTAAAAGCACAGCCTTGGTGCTGGCTCAGCAGTAGCCAAAACACTGGTGTGATACCAGTTTCCAGCTACATCACTGCAAAACACAACACTAGAAAGATGTTCTGGGGACAACTAACTCCAGCTCAGCCAAACCCAATGCATCAGGAATGAAGGTGAAAAAAATCACTTTTTTTTTTTTTAACCATAAAAATCTTAATTTCTGACTCTTTTTTAAATAGTACATTTACATTTCAGTAGAAAGCCTCACAAACTTTTGCTTCCAATGAGCTACTTTAAGAGATAATCTGCATACTAGACATAATATTTTATATTATTAATTATCATTCCTAACCATTAAGTGCTAAAATATTTCTTTACTTTCAACTATATCTCACCTCTGTCACTGGACTAAGAGAATAGAATAGAATAGAATAGAATAGAATAGAATAGAATAGACCAGGTTGGAAGAGACCTTCAAGATCATCAAGTCCAACTCATCATCCAACCCCATCTAATCAACTAAATCAGGGCACGAAGCACCCCATCAAGTCTCCTCCTAAACACCTCCAGTGATGGTGACTCCACCACCTCCCTGGGCAGCCCATTCCAATGGGCAATCACTCTATGAAGAATTTCTTCCTGCATTCAGGGATTGCAATATGCAAAGGCAGAGCACAGGTAAAACAGCACTAAAGAATTCTGCCAGATATTGCTGTGATAAGCGGCAATGAAATGCCAGACTTCTGGTGACCCTTACCATCTTCTATTCATTGGGCTGCACTGTGCAATAACACTGTCATTAACTAAAATGTGAGCTAGTTTGTGCACAGTTTATGTAATAGCTGTAATACAATAGGCACATATTTTTTGATCCAGTGTGTTACATCTCATGCATATATCAAATGATTATAATAATGCATATCAGTGATAGGGTGCACACAAATATAAATTCAGCTGTAACTTTGCCACATCATTAGCCATAAAAACTTGTAGAGCACTGAGGCAATGTGAGCTACCAATGGACAAGAAATAGACCGGTGTACCTTCAGGGGATAGTTTCAGCAGATCATTATCAGCTTTATTTTCATTAACTCAGTCAAGCAAAGATCAGCAACCATCTCAGTCTTGCTTTATTGGGAAGTGTTGCAATCCATGATAAAAGAACTTAACTTCTTAAACAATCTATAGAAGGCATATGGTAGAGTAATTGTGACTTCATGAAGTTTCTTCCTAATACAGAAATGCCACCATTTTCACTTGCAGCAACTTTTATCTAAGAAATCTGGAATGAAACTTTAAATGTAATATTATGCTAGTTTGTAATAAAAGTAATGAGTTGCTGATAGCAGCATCTTAGAGCTTCACAGGTGACACTATGCTTCCATGACAGAAGGGACAATTTTCCTTTCTTCTGGTCACAGAATCTGGGATCTTGCCAAGCCTTGATCACCACAGGCCCTCCAGGCTAGTCAGACACCTATGGTCTTGAAGATTTGCGTGGAGTAGGGCTACATGACCTCCTGAAGTGACAGAGAACAAAGCAGAACTTTGAAATGTTAAACATTGTTCAGTCATTTTTCTGCAATAAGCTTCTGATTGTAATCTTCTCAAATGAAAGTAGAGTTGGAACAAATTTTGTCTCTTTTCAGTATCACAGAAAAAGCAATTGAATTAGAAAATTATACTCTTGGAAAGATGATTTGAAACAATACCAGCCTGTCATGACTGCGGATTCAATGTCAAAATTCAAACATTGAGAACAAGAGTTGTTTCTCCTGGTCATGTCCTCATCCAATTCTGTGTAAAGCTTAAATATATCCTCCTTAAGTGATGAAATTGTTTCTCTCATCAAATGACTGATTTTATTTCAACAGCTCAAAACAATACACATATGCTGCTTTTTACTTTAGTTACTGAGGCAGATGCCATGAGGTTGGCAGGTGGAGCTATAGGGTACCCTCTGAGGAAGGGCTGGGGCTGCCTCCTGCCAGGCGCAGACAGTTCCAGCCTGTGCCAGGTGACCTATCACAGGGCATGGTGAGCCCTGCAGCCACCATGGAGGCACCCTAGGGAAAGACTGTGTAAAGAAGGGCAAAATGATGCCTGACAGTGAGGGGAAAAGTTCTTCACAGAGAGAGTTTTTAGCCATTGGAATGGGCTGCCCAGGGAGGTGGTGGAGTCACCATCCCTGGACGTGTTGAAGAGGGGTTTGGACATGGCACTTGGTGCCATGGTTTAGTAGTCATGAGGTCTTGGGTGACAGGTTGGACTTGATTATCTTTGAGGTCTCTTCCAACATTATTAATTTTATGATTCTATGAAATAAAGCTAATATGCTAGGATTTTGGTATATCATTATTAACAACACTAACAAAGAAATCTTTGAAAATTAAACATACATCTATGAGTGGTAATGATCTCAAATGTGGTTGAAATTTTAACAGATTCAGGGGTGGTAAGGGGAGATTTTTTATGCTCTTTTCAACTATTGACAAGATGAGCAACTAAAGGTATCTACCATAAATATGATATTACAATGATGCAAGAAATTTTAGTTAGGTTTAGAAATTATAAAGAGCATAAGTTCTTCTTATATATTTATAGCTTAAACATGTTAGAACAGAGACTACCAAAAGATGGAGGTCTTCATTTAGAAGGGGAGAAGGTGGAATGGTACTTTGAGGTAGTACTGTCCAATCAGTCTTCTTTGATGCTAGGAAGAGCTCTCTGAATATTCCTTTAAACACACTATATACCTCCTGGCTGTGGACATAAAACAGGTATCTTAGAAGCAGAAGTCTGATTGTTCCTCCAAATTGGAAGGATCAAGCACCAAGAGAGATCAACCTCAATCATATAGTTTGCTGTGGCTTATATTCCTCCTTCTGAACTTCACCATCTCCTGGATCATCCACAAAGTTTCTTCCCTTTCACCATTTCTCACATTGCTGTCTTGTAGTCCCTGGTCAAGTATGATCAGCTGCTGCATATGCCTCCTCTTTGCTCTTTGTAATGTCTTGCAATTTTCCCTTTTATTAACTAGCCATTGAGGAATCCTTCACTTCCTGCACTCATTCCGTAACATTTCCCTCACAGTTATTGTGACAGGTAGCTATGTCAGCCTGTACATCTGCCACAGTGTCTGCATGGATTTCTCATTGTATGTCCCCTATTCTTACTGTCTTCATAGAAGTGTGAAGCTGGTTACATTGCACATTACCTGTGATGGCTGTGAATAGATGAAAAGTGTATTTCTTTCCCTGGCATAACACAGCACACCCACAACAAAATGAAATCACTATCACGTATGTAGGAAACAGCACTTGGAGAAAAGTAATGTTTTTTTTCACTTTGATACTATACAAAATAATTTTAGCATATTGCCACCTTTTTTGTTAGACATGTAATATTCTTTCCTACCCAAATTACCTGAAGTGCACTGCACATGATTTTAATAATTTACTCTGAATAGAACTTAGCAGAAATTAAAGCCTAAGGCCTCATTTTGCCACGTCCTGCATGCATGCAGGATGAAAAGATTACCACTTCACCGGAGAGCTTATCATCTAAATTGTTAGAAAGTATGTGCTGTTACAGAGATGATTCAAGCTATTTGATCAAAAAGCTAGGATTTTTCAAAGGCAGATAAGAAATTCCTGTCTGTTCTCAACAGCATAAAGTATTCATGAGGTTTCTCGCATTACTCACATTTCATCAGTTGTATAAACCGCTGCTATACAATCATTCTAGTCAGACTAGAAATTACACTCTTGAACAATTAATGAGTTAAAGAAAACTTGCAAAGAGCAGAATTCTTTCAGACAGTCTTTTGAATATAAATTCTGAATACTAATGTTAAAACTGAAAGAGTTTTGTGCTTCTGCAAGGCATATTGCATAAGAGGGCAATAAAACTTAATTAAAGACCCTTTCAAAACAATTTGCACTTTGAAATAATTTCCTGACTTCACTGAAATCCTAGAGAAGTCTACAATTAACTCAGTCCTCAAACTGCATTGAAATTTTATTTAGCACTACTGTGACAAGAGTTCCTAACATGTTTCCTGATAAATTATTTTCTGCAATGGCTTTTGTGTTGCACGCATCTGGGGAACATGTGAAACATGGCTGCTTTGCTGAGATCATCACCAAATCTATGCTTGCATACTTAAATTTTCATTAGTGGAAGTAAATGCTATGAAAACTCACTACAGCAGCAGGTTGTGCTAACAATCAGTTGTATGACTAACCTAGCCCTACACTAAGTGGAAGAAGTGGAACCTCTGAGCTCTCTGTGATACCTCTCTGGGTAACATGCCCTCCACATTTTCTCTCCAAGATAAGTAGCATACTACTCTACTACATGTATTGTTACCCATATAGGATCAGGAGTGCTGATACTCCATGGAGGACATGTAGTGAAAGTAGATTGTTGCAACATACAATTCCTTCCCATGCATTTAACCATGGATATAACAATAGTATCATTCAGGTTGAAGTTCAAAGTCAAAGCAAATAATTTGCTTCAAATGTGTCTCTTATTCAGCTCAGTTATGTAATCTAAATTTGCTAACTCAAAGCTTCGGATCTGTTTCAAAGAAACCCCCACATGCATGCAAAAAGGTTTGAACTAGTCAGTAAAGTTAAGGATATGTATTGTTTGTCATATCTGGGAGTGTGTACAAAACATCTTTTAGAAGTGTTGTTAAAAATGTATAACAAAAATGCAGTTGTTGGCCCTGTTTAGGCATCCATACTTAAAAGAACATAAAGGAATGTCTATCTGATAAATTATTTAGACAAGCATTCGCATCTTTATGGCACTGCTTCAATATACTTCACAAGTCCCAAGTTACAAAAGCTTAAATTCAGTTCAGTATTGATTTTTTGCCCATAAACTTCTTTTAATCTTCAGTAAATTAAACCTGTAAATTGTACTGCACAGTTACATACTGTATTTGTCGTTCAGGAATGCTTTTCTATGATGAAATCAAGGTCTCGTATGAAATGGGGGGCAGAAAAATAGTCCTTCCCAGTAAAGTATTATATGAAAATTTAATTATTATGAACTTCTGCATTTACTTGAAAACTGTCTGGATTTTTGATTAAGTGAATGGATTTTTGCAATTTTGTTTTAGATTTTCAGTCTCCAGTTGTCTTTTCTCCTGCAAGGTCCTCCATTTCTTAAAAAAACACAAGCATACTCTCTAGTCAAGTAGATAACTATAATGGAATTCTAAAGGATTATTATAGATCCCAAACTTAAGGACACTAGTGTTTAACAACATCCAGAAGGAAGTCATGCAGGATTTTAAAGGCAACTGACAGACATGTACTGCCAACTTTATTATTTATAGTGTTTCCCTATACTAAAAATATGTATTTAGCATGTAGGATGCTTGAATGTCAAAATAAAAGATAAGAAATTAGTAAACATCAAATTTCGTTAATTAAAATGAGAAAAATTGTGAGGAATATTAGTGAGAAAAGGATATGGTGAAATGAGGTGGTGGTTGTACAGCTGAAGCACTTCTGAAGGCCAAGATTCACTTTTCTGCAGTGGAAGTCTTCATATTTCACAGTAACACAGAAATAAACATCCCTGCTCAACTGCAGTTTGATGACAGAGGAAGATACTCAGCCATGACTACTTTACCAGACACACAAGCCAGTATTAAATAGATTGCAAAATGTGAGATGCAATGAAGAAATTACACTGAAGCTCTCTTCCTTCTAGCTGAAGAGCAGGAGCAATTATCACTGTGTAAGCACATACTAACCTTTGGTGAGAGGTTTGGAGGTCCCTCAGCCCCACATGGTGGTGTTTGGTACATGGACTGCTGCTTGCATGATTGTAGCAGAAGAGTGAAATGTGTTCGACTTTGAGACTAATAGGTGGCACCATAGCAGATCTAATTGCTGTCTGGGAGTGATGATGGGCCAGCAACCACACATCATGCTGTGGTTTGAAGCTTGGATGAAGCCTATGAAGATAAGCTGGAGATGATAGAGGCTATGCTGAATCTCATGCCACCCCACCAGTGTTATTTGCAGTTCACAGGCTAGAAATCTGAAGATATCTCCATAGTCCATGCCATCAGTGGAGGGGGTTGATAACTAGGCATAACTTTTGTTGAATGTGGATCTCACTGTATAAAGTAGTCTTCACAGCACTTCCTCTCCAGTTAGAAAGGTTACACAGCTAGCAGCAAAACAGAACTGAAGGTAATAAATATTAACTAAAAATGAGGAAGCCAATGGTTTAGCAGAGAAGAAACTGGCCATGATGACTATTGCCTTGAAATATTTCAAACCATCATGGTATCACAGTATATTGGAGGCCAGAAGGGACCTCCAGAGATCAAGTCCAAACTCCTGCCAAAAGCAGGATCACCTAGAGTAGTCCACACAGGAATACATCCAAGTGGGTTTTGAACTTCCTCAGAGAAGAAGACTCCACAACTCCCCTGGACAGCCTGTTCCAGTGCTCCAACACCCTCACTGTAAAGAAATTTCTCCTCATGATGATGTGAAATCTTGTATGTTCAAGTTTGTATCCATTGTTTGCTGTCTTATTATTGTGCACCACCAAAACGAGATTGGCTCCATCCACTTGACACCCACCCCTCACATATTTATGCACATGATCAGATCCCCTCTCAGTTGTCTCAAGACTAAACAGCCCCAGGTCTCTCAGTCTCTCTTCATAGCGGAGGTGCTCAAGTCCCCTAATCATCTTTTTGGCTCTCCATCAGATTCTCTCCAGCAGGTCCCTGCCTCTCTTGAATTGTGGAGCCCAAAACAGGGTATAGTATTCCATGTGTGGTCTCACCAGAGCAGAGTAGGTGGGGAGAAGAACCTCCCTAGACATGCTACACATACTTTTGTTGATGCACCCCAAGATACCATTGGATCTCTTGGCCATAAGGCCACATTGCTGTCTGATGGAGAACTTGCTGTCCACTAGGACTCCATCAGGAAGTTGTCACAGAAATAGGATCAATGGAAGAATCAAAATGAAGCTTTCACAGAGTTGCTATGGCATCATATCCAAAATCTTGAGGATTTTTGTACAAGAGTTAAGAATCTAGACTTTATTTCTCCATCCATCCTAAGAATAGTTTTATACTGAGTAATATATCTTGGATGGAAGAGTGTTATAACCTATAAAGTTCAAACATCAATTGGCATGAAAAAGTAAATGATACTGTTTATTATATTATCTAAGCATTTATATTTGCTGCAGCAACAATTTAGCAGCTAATCACCTTACCATGATTTTAATCTGTTGCTTGATACTGTCTGAGATAACTTACAAATGGATTTCCCCCCTTGTTATTCTATTAATGCATCTTTTCCCTTTGCTCTGAAAAATTAAATGTACATGACAGAAACATGCAGAAGTATTACTATGAAAGTAAACCAGAAACTATTATGCATCTTAACACATCACCTGTACTGCAGCCAGCATTAAGCTGTCTTGTTTTTCTCAGTCTGTGTTTGTTGATGGTCTTTGGTTAATTAAATTAAGTTAAAAAGATTAAATGCCATGTAGTAGGAGACCAGGATATAAATGACTTTCAAATTAACTTTACTTTTTCTGGACTTTGTACTGTGATATAAATGATTATTTCAAATCATTTGCTATAATTTCCTAAGAAACAGTTGCTGTGTGTGTTGGGAGCAGAGCATCAGAATGCAAGTCATAGTTTGCTTTGTCTTGGAAGAGTGGAAGGAGTCACTAGAATTGACTGCTTCAAGGGTGGGAACACAGCCCCACCATTTGAACTGATCATGATCTGATTCAGACTGTATTGGAACAGGGTGGATCTTCAGAACATCTGCAGTGAGAAGTCTTCTGTGTACTAGAAAGCAATCGCATTTTGAGTAACAATGGACAGTGAATAATGTATGTTGTGTGATGTTAATTGCTGCTGGGCATGATGTAGATGATAGAGAATAAGGGGTTGAGTTAAGAATAATGTGTTGAATCATAGAATCAATAAGGTTGGAAAAGACCTCAAAGATCATCAACTCCAACCTGTCACCCAACACCTCATGAATACTAAAACATGGCACCAAGCACCACGTCCAACCCCCTCTTGAACTCCTCCAGGCACGGTGACTACTAAACCTCCCTACTCCTGCTGAACACACTATTTCTAATACAAGCCAAGATGCCATCAGCTTTCTTGGCCACCTGGGCACACTGCTTGCTCATATTCAGTTGCTTGTTGATTAGAGCCCCCTGGTCCCTTTCTGCTAGACAGCTTTCCAGCCACACTTCCCCAAGCCTCCAAGCTTTAGAAAAGCTACAAAATACAAAGAAAATGATAGAGCCGTGACTGAGTACAGATGCAGAAATGAGAATGACTTTAGCAGAGAAGAAATAAGGCTTGCTATTCCCACTGCTGCTATTTCAGGCATCTTGACAGAGCTAACACAGGGACAGATATACAAACACTATCACACAGGGCATATTGTGAGCCACTGAAACATTTCTGTACTATTTTTGATTTGTATCTCCTCAGTAGTGTCATTAGCTTTAAAGATTTGGCTTCTGCACTCAGCAGAGCTATCATTTACAACTGCTGCTTCTGCTATCGACTGATGAAATTAAAATGCACTTAAAAGCATTACAGTGAACAGATTTTCAGAATGTCAATGTTGGATTGACATTACCATGAGAAACAGTATTGATTTGCTATATTAATTTATAGGGTTATTTCCATGACAAATTTTGCTATTTGAAGGTAGTGAGAAGGTAAAACCCCAACTGAGGTCCACTTCAAAGTATGCAGCTCCCCAAATGGGTCCTCAAATGGAAGATTTTTTGGGGTGTTTTGTTTGTTTGGTTGGTTGGTTGGTTGGTTGGTTGTTTTTTTATGCTTGTATTTGAGTGGGAAAGAAATTGCTACATTGCCTAGGACTGTGAGCCTCAAATTTAGATAGGGGAAGCTCAATCTGAATAATTAAGAGTAGGAGAATGGCTGCTTCTTGACTTTTCACCATACATAAAATAGGCATTTATATCCTTTTATCTTTTTGTTTTTCTTTCACTTCTCTCTGCTTTGTACCCAAGTCCTTCCTTTTTACATTTCCTCAGTATTTCCTTGTCTAGGAGGATAACAGAGCTAAATGAGCTTGCAGAACAAACTCACTATTATATCATTAATGTTTAAACTCCTATTAACTTTCGTGACGGAAGTTTCAGCATGAAATTGCTCAAAGCTGGCTGTCAAAAATTTCATTTTCAAACCCTGTTGGTTAATAAAACTGGCATATAGCATTATTGCTATTAATGCACATAAAAATGCAACTTAAAGGCTATTAATATGTTCCTATTAAAGGTTATTGTTTCAATAACATGGTGGCACTGAAGACCATATGTGCATCTTTATAAATAGCAACACATTACTTGCAATGTGGACAGCATCACCATGATGTTAAATATGATATTTATTAGTTCGACCTCCTCATCTTAATTTCTGAGACAATAAGAATATTGATGACACAAGATAAGTCTTCTTGCCCCATAAAACTGAAATACTGACAATTTTAGTTTTATCAGTAAAATGGTGTCCCTAAATATATCACATGACACAGTGATCATTGTAGGAAAAGCTATCTTAGAATCACGGAATCATAGAATCAATAAGGTTGGAAAAGACCTCAAAGATCATCAAGTCCAACCTGCCACACAACACCTCGTGACTACTAAACTATGGCTTCAAGTGCCACGTCCAATCCCTTTTTGAACACCTCCAAGGACAATGACTCCACCACCCCCCTGGGCAGCACATTCCAATGGCTAACAACTCTCTCTGTGAAGAACTTTCTCCTCACCTCGAGCCTAATCTTCCCCTGGCACAGTTTGAGACTGTGTCCCCTTGTTCTGGTGCTGGTTGCCTGGGAGAAGAGACCAACCACCTCCTGGCTACAACCTTCCTTCAGGTAGTTGTAGAGAGCAATAAGGTCTCCACTGAGTATATTATTCAAGAGAACATATCTTTTCATCAAGGAAAGTCAGAGAATTTCTTTGATCAGATATGGCACTGCACATCAATGCAAAGACTGTGAAATAAGTAACATTACTGTCCTTCAAAGTACAGGTGTTCTATGACTTTTTTTCCACAAAATATGTAATTGATGTCAGTTAGTCCTATAATACAGCATTAAGAGCATAACCATGCTCAAGTCATAACCATCAGTGCTGGTCACGGGATATGTCAGGTCACAATGGCTGTATATGACTCAAAGTGGATTTGGGGGAGACAGATAACACAACAGCCAAACGCAATTTGAGAAGTGCATCCTCTTAAGCACAGGGCTGGCTAGTGTCCAGCTCAAGCCAAATTTGGAAGAAACTAACAATCTGTAGCTGGTGTGTAGACAACTCTAAGTCAAGTACCTTCATAAATAATGGACAGCCCAGGGCTCATTGAGCATTCCTGCATGGCAGCAGGGTGCAGAGCAGGATCTCTCCATGATTAGTGATACTTCCCAGTGTTCTCAAGCTTGTGAGAAACCTTATTGCATCAGATACTTGGTAAGTAAATTGAGAATAAGCACACTGAAACTTTGAAGGCTTAGCTAAGTCATGTATAGTATTGATTGTCCATATAATCCTTTAGACAAACTATTGACCAAGTCTGGAACTAGAACTGGAAGCAGCTACACCTAGACTGCTCATTGAAATGCAGCTTAGAACACAAAGGGTCCTTTATGAGCCTTATGACTCAACAGCAGTCTCCAGACTAAACAGCAGTCTCAGAAGTAAATAATTGCCACCTTGCCACTAAATGTTGTTTAACCACTGTCACATTTACTACCAAACTTTAAACTGATGATTTATATCAAATATATATATTGCTTCTTCTCTTATATGAATGAATTATGTCACTCAATCTGGGACATCTATGCTCTAGTGAACAAAATCACCAAAGCTTGTTTTACTAATATTTGGAAAGGTACCAAATCCTGAAGTCTGCATAACAACATTAAGGCTCTTTCTTTGCACACCATCAAAAATGTTGTTGATCATTTAAGGTGCAAAAGAGAGCTCCACTGAAAATGCAGTTAAAAAAAATATCCATGAAATTCAATCAGATTATACATCTGAGTGTTCTTTCTTCTCCTATTATGCTTTAAGAAGTAGCACCTAAGCTTGTAAAATGCTGTAAATAGCTTATGTATGAAAGGCAGTTTTGAAATAAAGACAAGATAGACTGGGAATGAATGAAATGAAATAATTTTTAAAAGATGAATCTTTCTATATTATTGAAGATGTGTATGTTATTTTAAGACACTAGAAGAATATTAATGACTATCCTTGCAAAAGATTTGAATGTACCTTACTACAGACTTCAGAATGTAACCATATCTTTTGGCACCACTTTGAATAAACACAGTATCTACAGAAGCTTCTCAGTATACTGTGGAAGTACATTGAATTAATATAATGTGAGCAGGTATTGTTGTATCTATCTTGATAAGAGGATGAAATTCACATACCCTAAACTACTGCAAAATGTGCCAAAACATTCCCTCCTTAAAAACAGATAATTTCAAAGCTATATTAATTGGAACAAGCTAAAATCTCTAAATACTGATTCAAAAGTCTTGTAGCTGTAATTAGGAGTCTATTCTTTTGTCACTGTCCTGAGTTAACACAGCCTGGCCTCACAACCCCCTTCTCTACACACAGACTAGAGGGAAAGTAACACATACACACACACACACATGAAAAACCCTCTGGGTTGAGATAAAGAGTTTAATGAGATAATAAGACCACTGAAACATAGAATGGCCCCAGTTTGAAAGGACCTATCTCTTGATTTATCCTTCACTCTATCTGGGTCAGAAATTGCTTTATAAAGCTATCTATCTGGGTCAGAAATTGTTTTATGAAGCTCCACATCTCCATGGTCCTTAGGTCTATGCCTAGAGATGCAAGTGAGATGAAGATGCACTTCTGTTATGATAATCAGATGTCAGTTAGAAAGGAAAAAATTCTTACACTTTTCTCACATTTCTGAATTTTTGAGGTAAGGATAATCTATCTCCAGGTATGATTGCACTACACAGGGACACATTGGCATTCTATACATGTTATGAGTATGCAAGGCATGATATCTTCTATACTATTATATCAACTTGCCAGATAGGGTGATATGCTTGTGAGACCCTTTCTCCCAGAAGCAAGAGGCTGAAATGGATTTTCAAGTCAACTTCCTTGTACATATCCCTCTCTTTTCCATTTTTTTCCCAAGGAAGGTTGATACAGACTTACTCTTTCCCTCCCTGATGGAGTTATGTAAATACCATCCTAAACATGTTAGATATTATCTTCTAGAGTTACATATTACATCTTTCTGCAATCTATCCACTCATATTTCTATTGACATTGTTCTACTTGCCTAAAACAAATATGCTAGACATATTTACATGTTATTACTTTTATTAGTTTATTCTATAGGAGATTTCTGCATTAAATCTTTGTATATGTGTGCATGATTCTAAAGTATGTTTAATTTTGGGTTTGGAAGAATTACTCTCTTTTCCACATACAATCTATGGAAAATCCAGTTGCAAAGACAAAAATCAATTGCTACTAAATTGTAAATCACATTTTTCTTCCAGTTTTTTTATATTACAGAGACATATAGATTGTGCTTGAAAGAATCTATCCTCTAGTGTATGATGGATAATTATTAACCATATCTAAAAAAGGAAAACCTCCTGGATTTAATAAGAAAAGGGAAAATTAGTTGTGGAAAGAAAAAGTTCTCAATATTATCTGATAGTAATGTTTTTAATTTAAAAAATAAACAAAATAAATCCCCAAATTATTTTTTTCAATTCAAAAAGTCATAAGGGAGAGGGGGAGGGAAGGGATGGGAAAATAATTTTGATGGAAAGAAATGTCAGTCAGGACATGATACTACCTGTTTCAAGATGTTCTGAATTGAGGATTCTGTGGGTGAGATAAGACAGCATGCATCTTTTCTCTTTAGTTATTTAAACATACTCTGGCTATTTTGAATAGGCAGTAATATAGCAAGAGAGATAATGCCCATTGTACAGTACCTGAAGGGTGGTCGTAGATAGGAGGAGGTTGGTCTCTTGTCCCAGGCAGCCAGTACCAGAACAAGAGGACACAGTCTCAAGCTGTGCCAGAGGAGGTTTAGGCTGGAAGTTAGGAAGAAGTTCTATACAGAGAGAGTGATTGCCCATTGGAATGGGCTGCCCGAGGAGGTGGTGGAGTCACCATCATTGGAGGTGTTCAGGAGGAGACTTGATGGGGTGCTTGGTGCCATGGTTTAATTGATTAGGTGGGTTGGATTGGTTGATAGGTTGGATGCGATGATCTTGAAGGTCTCTTCCAACCTGGTCTATTCTATTCTATTCTATTCTATTCTATTCTATTCTATTCTATAGTTATATGAACAATGTTAGGTTTTTGGAGGGTCCTGACAGGTATCTTCCCCACAAGATTTTGTGTGATTATCTGACTTTTTTCCTTATTGCAAAAAACTTCAGAGGTGACTCTAATTCCTTCTACATATTTTTCTTACCTTGAAACAGCATCCTTTTGTGGCTGGGGGCAGAAACAGTCTTCAGGATGTTTGCTGCTTTACTTTGGGTAGCCACAACAATGAATGGTTTTATGACTCTTAAACAGTAACCGTGTTCTTATATCAAGGTAGAGTGTTCCAAGCTTCCTCAACATACTTGCATCAAGCTGTAGAGTAAGGATGCGGAAAGCCCCCAATCAAACAAAAAACCCAAAACCAAACTTCTTCCAATGGTAAGAAGGTAAAAAGTGCATAATTAACATTTAATGGAACTTACCCAACTTCAAAAGAGCACTTTGATTTTTAGAGGTGAGAAAGAGCAAGTTGGAAAATATTTTATCTTAGCAAAGCAGCTAACTCAGCTCCACAGGGCAATAAGGATGTACCAGTTCATCTATTATGAATAGTTACTGGTAGAGGTCAGAAAAAAAAAATAGTCTAAGGGTACCAATTCCTACTGTTTCAAGGCATGCTTTCACTCAAAATTGGTCATCCTAGGAGGAATGAGACTTAAACTTCATCTTTTTAACTATTTTCATGGTGAGGTACATGTGTGAGTGGTGAAGTATTGAAGCATAGCTGAAGTCATAAAAAGACATAAAAGACACATCACAACTGTGTCCAGTTCTGGGCCCCTCAGTTTAGGAAGGATGTTGATGTGCTGGAACATGTCCAGAGAAGGGCAACAAAGTTGGCGAGGGGTTTGGAACACAAGCCCTATCAGGAGAGACTGAGGGAGCTGGGGTTGCTTAGCCTGGAGAAGAGGAGACTCAGGGGTCACCTTATTGCTCTCTACAACTACCTTAAGGGAGGTTGTAGAAAGGCAGAGGTTGGTCTCTTCTCCCAGGCAGCTAGTACCAGAACAAGAGGACACAGTCTCAGGCTGCGCCAGGGGAGGTTTAGGCTGGAGGTTAGGAGGAAGTTTTACACAGAGAGAGTGATTGCCCATTGGAATGGGCTGCCCGAAGAGGTGGTGGAATCACCATCACTGGAGGTGTTCAGGAGGAGACTTGATGGGGTGCTTGGTGCCATGGGTTAGGATGGATTAGGTGGTGTTGGATGATAGGTTGGACACGATGATCTTGAAGGTCTCTTCCAAACTGGTTTATTCTATTCTATTCTATTCTATTCTATTCAAAGCTGAACCTGTATATGAACCATGCTGCTGCTATTAGTTACCACAGACACCTTTAATAATCAACACGTTACTCTAAATAAAGTATGCTGGTTCATTTTTCTTCATATTAGGCATAGGAAACCTCTTAATATTTAATATCAAACTGATTAAAACCCCAAACAGCTTACATCATCTGGCATCTGGGGGTTTTGGTTGATTAAAATTAGTGTGTCTGTGAAGTCAGTGGAGGCAAATTTCAATAGATAATCATCCAATGTATAATTTCTAAAACTGCAGCTTGGAGGTTGTAAGCTTGAAGAAGGCCTGGAGTTTGGTTAAACCTGCTCATCTAGCCCATATAACTTAATGTGTAAGAAGTCTTCCTCTATTTAAAACTGATTGCCAAATAAAGTCTTTAATACTGGAATTACAAATGTAATATATTACTGTATTTTTTCATATTAACTAAGACCTAAATCAACAACATTTTCAAATGTAAACCTTTTTATGCCTGTATTTTTCAGTGCTCGTATGTGAGATAGAAAAACAAAACCGAGAGCTTGGCTGTACTCTATCTACTTGCACTTATATTTGGTAGTAATGAGAAAATAAAATACTCACTGTGATGGTTAGGAAGCATGCTAGCAGAGAGAAATATTGCTTACAAACCCTTGTGCCAAAAAGGAACACACACACCCCCCAATACTAAATTGCTAGTGCAGGCACACAATGTGTGTGCTACAAGAGACTCACATGGTCCCCCAGTGTTCAAACTCTCAATGCTTTCATAAAAAAATGATTATATTGCATTTTTTAAGTATAGCTGGCAAAGGCTTGGTAAGGTGCTAAAGGAAAGAGGGGGCTATGGAAGCCTGATGGAAGCCTGATGGTCAGGGCATTCACCCAAAATACAAGACATCCAAATTCTCTTCCCTTCCCAACACCATCTTTAGCATTGTAGGAGAGGCTATCAACTACTGGAGAATAGGATACACCTTGCTGCCTGCAAAAAACATATTCAACATTTCTGTGCTAGAAGGGAAATAAGAAAGTTAATACATCTGTATGTCCTGCTAGATAAAGTCAGGTAGCAGTGTGTTTTCTTACTTCCCTAGGATTGTTTCAAGAAATTTATGCATTCTGCTTTCATGTAGAACCGTTTAAAGCTAGAGGACATTTTGACTTCTTACGAGAGGAGCCAAGAAAAAATTTCTGCTGATAATGGAGTGCCTTAAGCAGAGGGGTTAGAGCTCCTTTCACCTCCTTGCTTTGCATCTTGGGACAAGTAAAATAAAAGCCCAGTTCCTATCTGTGTCAGAGTGACTTAAACCTAAATTTTCCTGTATATACAGGCAGATCTGTTGATGTAACAGGTAACAGACTCAACTGTGCATACTAGGCATGTTCAGCTTTCACATATTGGATCAAGCCTTCGGGGAATAGTGGCCCATTTCTTTCTAAGTCCTGAATCCCAGTGTGGTTTGAAAAGGTATTAAATTCTTTGCTGCTTGCATGAGGAGATTTTTTACATGAACAGAAACAAAATGCAATCAGATACTGAGGTTCAGGTGCCTCCAGGCATATGCAATTGCTGAGCAGTCTCTGTCAATCCTGCTTTTGGACACTTTTGTCTGTGCTTGCTAAGGCTATTTTTCAGATGGTTTAGATATCTTTTAGAACTTTCTTTACACTAAAAAGGGGGGGTTGTTGTTTGAATCAGAGTGTATTACAGAATGAAACAGTTTTGGTTGCCCTCATAATGAATGATTTTTTTTTAGAAAACAAAATTAAAAGCTGACTTTTTTTGCATTATAAAGATGCTCCTGAAATTAAAATTTAACAACCAGCAATACAGAGGAAAATGCATATTCATTTTATTTTTCAAAGTGCTCACATCATTAGTTATCTATGCAGCGGTTTGAACAGCGAGTGAAGACTGCCATCTTCAGATTGTCATGTACATCTGCATGACTGAATGTACAGCTGTTTTCCTTAGTCCTGTTCAGCACAGTGCTTCTAATTGGAAAAACAGTCAGACACATCTTGATCCTGTTGTTTAAAATACTGCAGCCCAGCCATGGTCTTACACCCACAGTATGCTGCTCCGTCTGTGAGAGAGGAACATTTGTCTGTGACAAATAAAACTGGTTCACTCCTCTGTTCTCTTGCAGAGCTATGTGTTTCACAAATTTGTCATGTCATCCACACTTCCAAAGGAATATTTTCTCTTACCAGCAGTTAATTGATTGGTTGACTATTTTCTTAGCAACTTTAAATAGTTAATGCTATGATGACATTCAGCATGTACACATAGCAGAAGTCTACTGCCCATTACATGTCAAGAGTATCCCAGCAATTAATACTAATACCTTTAAAATTACTGTTTTTTCCAGTTGTCCAATATGTCAGCCTAAAAGTGAGTATCAGATATTTAATCCTTTGAGCTTTTCACTAGATTGAACCAATATTATAGAAGGTTTGCATCAAATGGAATAGGTGTGTGCATATATATATAATTATATATACTATATATATACATTATATAGCTGTGTGTATATATACATATAACCTCTCATAGCAAGAATCTGGTGGACATACCATTTGCACAGAAGGCCAGTTGGTGTATACTCTACAGGAAAGCATGTCTGCTGCTAAAGACGCTGACAATCATAGAATCATAGAATCATAGAATCAACAAGGTTGGAAAAGACCTCAAAGATCATCAAGTCCAACCTGTCACCCAAGACCTCATGACTACTAGACCATGGCACCAAGTGCCACGTCAATTCCCTCTTGAACACCTCCAGGGATGGTGACTCCACTACCTCCCTGGGCAGCCCATTCCAATCCAGCACAGTTCCTTCCTGTCAAGAAGGAAACCAAGCGGTTACCAATAAGTCATCAAATGTATAGATCCCTTTCTATTTGACCTACTGCATCTGCACTTACAAATCCTGCTGTACAGCACAACTAGTGCAGGAAATTTGTAATCCTGCAGTTGGATCAAATCCAGTGACCCACAGTTTGATCAGTAGTTTTCAAGAGTAAAAGAGTCAAATATAAGATGTTATTTGTATGAGGCAGAGACCTGCATTTACAGCTGCTCTATTAATTTTGTCCTCATGTTAAGGAAAATCCTTCTTCATACTCTTTCACAGCTTTCAGACTGCTTTTATCTCTTTTAAATAATCCAGTACTTTCCACATTTTCCTGAAGGGAAACGTACTACTTAGAAATACTTTATCTCATATTATACAAGTTCACCTTTTGCATTAATTTGTTTCAGTGTGTAAAAGTGCCAATCCAGGTTTTTATCAAATGGAGGAGTATGTGCATGTAAACATTTCTAGATGTTTATGGAAGAACAGATAAATATCCTTCATGAAAAGTGTTGAGTTATCCCCAAAAATCCCACTGATCAGCCATTATAAGACTGCCTGCTTCATCTCTCTCTGCACTATTCCCTCCCCAGCTTTTTATGTCCCTGATTTAACCATCAGCTGTCCATTTAGCCCTTTCAGACTAGACAAAAGAACAGAACAATCTTTTGGCCTGGAGGGGAGGGTGGGAGGTAGGGTATGGACCGAAAAAGAGGGAGCTAGGATTTTCTCAGCGGTGCCCAGGGACAGGATGAGAGGAACTGGGCACAAATTGCCTGGAACACAAACTGAAGTACAGAAAGTTGTGTTTAAATACAAGAAAAACATATTTGTCTCATCATCTGAATGTGTATTATTTTTACATTGCTCTAGGGGAATAACACAACTTGGGGAATTCTATCTGTCATTCTATCAGAAGGATTGTCTCAAATAGTTTTTCAGTTCAGCAGTCAAACCAAAAAAAATAGGTGAACAGAAGCTGATTTAGAGAGAGCCAAGTGTCTCTTCAGAAAATCCTATCAAATTTTTAAAGATGTTTGCCATAAGCCAAGCAAACAAGCAGACCTGATGGTCAGTAATAAAAAAAAAGAGAATCAAAAATGGCCATCTGAGGGTTGCAGTGAGGCCTGTACTGGTTCACACTTCATTGTCCTGTTTCTTCATGTTGTACAAAAAAATGAAATGCAATTATTCAGAATGCAAATTACCATGAAAGAGGACTATTTGGGTCCTATTACCACTTCAGAGAACGCTTAATGACTAACCGAAGGTGAAATTGTGCCTACTGTATATCTAGCAGAGTCTCTAGGTTCAACTTCAAATGATACTAGGCAGGAAAGAACTATGACTCACTTTCCAGTTTCCAAAAGTATTCACATTGTGCTACATTTAAAGATGCTTACAGAGAGGTTGATGTAAGTGCAGTCTCTTAATAAAATATCTAGACAAAAATAAATGTGGGTTTTTTTCTGACCAGCTGACAAGATGGGTCAGTAGCAACTTTAGCCTTTCTAAATCAATACTGTTCATCTAATAAATTTCAGGTCACAGGACTTAATACGTAACTCAGATCTATTTCCACTGACTACATTTCACACTTGCCGTGAGCAACCTCATTCAGTGATGACAGGAGCCCATCTTGAGACAGGGGGAATGCACCAGAGCACCTTTAGAAGTTTTTTCCAGACTACATCATTCTATAACTCATATGGATCTTGTGGAAAAAGAAAAGAAAATTAATTGTTCTTATATAGCATTTTCCCCTGGGTATTCCAACTGCCTGTTGCGATAGAACAGACATTAATCTCATTAAAAAAAAAAAACAACCCTCAGACTTATTTTGTGCCAAATTTGTTGAAAACATCATAGTGAAATTTGTTCTAATAATTTGTCTGTAAAATGCTCCTTTGCAAATGTCTCCATGGTTAGAAAGTTTGAATATATCCTTCTCTATAGGCCTGATGAGGAGCCATGTGGGTGTGCCTGTCTCTGTGCTCTTCTGAGGCACAATACCTTTTCCAGAATTCCAATGAACTAGATGATTGGCACCATTCAAATAAGGTTTTACTTAAATTTTAATTGTATGGAGATCTGTAAAATGAACAATATAAAGGGAGGAAAAAAAAAGAGAAAAACTTTATGTGAAACCCAAAAAAACCCTTTGACTTTTATCTTTAGGTACTAATAACATCCTACTGCAGCACTTCAGCTCTGGAAATTGTCCTACCAGAAATACAGTTTTTAATTTCATCTTTATTTTTCTTCTTTCTTGGGTGAAAAAACTGTGATGGCTTTAGACACAATAGGCTCAAGCAATTATTCTCACGTTATTGTAAGGACTATCTGAAAATGAACATTGCTTTTACTCTTTCCTGTATCTCTCCTTTAAGAATGTTCTCAGAGAGGAAAATTGGCACACCCTAAAATATCCAAGTTCTCCAAATTTAGGACATTTCCCTTATGTATTATATTTGATTGCAAAGCTTGTCAATAATATGAGATACTGTAGCTAAAAATATCACCACTTCAGTGTAAATCATATAGATTACTCTTGGTTAGATATAATGTCTTCTAAGAATTCATTCTGTATAAGTTACTATGTATATGAAAGAATACACAAAGCATGCAAAGAAGAAAGAATCTTCCTTGGATTCAGCTCATTTTGCATAGGTTATTATGCACCTAGATTCAACATGAATATAATTGAATTTAACTAAATTGAAATGGAGTTGTCCTAAATAGAGACACATAATCTAAGCATTCTTTTCCGTCTCATGTGCAGGGTCTGAATGAAATGCTTATGGAGTTTGCTTTTATTAAAAGCTTAATGTACAATTACTAATGTGGGTTTTAACATGGCATAATTCTTGATCAAATATATTTCAGCAGCAGGAGGGCCAACATTCATATAATGATTAATTGAAAACTTAATTAAATACTTCAAAATACACATGAAAGTGTTATGATAAAATTTCAGGTCATTCCATTTGCATCTGAGTAATGAAAATGAAGGACTTGATCCAAAGCGCTTTACAGTCAGTTACTGCAATAACCACACCTGATGAAGATCATCTAGCTTCAAATACTGTGGCAGTTTTAGGCTGATGCCTAGGAAATTTTCCACAGATCTTGAGTAAAAAGTGGTGGAATGTAAATTAATTGTCATTGGATGTAAAGGGAAAATAATCCAATTGTTCTGACAACATAAACGTAGTTGTATAATCTATTTCTGTCTTTTTCTCAGCTTCTTCACTCTAGCAGATACTAGGTGGTGCCTTTGCTTGGCTGTGATATAGTTTTGATCAAATTGATAAGCCAGAAATATGATGAAATATGAATATTATTTATTAAATAAAGACAATTATTTTTCTGAGCCAATTTGATCCAGGTTCATTTGCCCGGTAGATGATAGGTTGATTACACACAACAGGATGCTCATAAACAGTGGAATAACAGTCTAGGAAAATCAGAATTTGGAATACAGAGGAACAAACTGGAAACTTCTTGTAAGCACAAAACAAACAGCAATGCCGCCCCGGGTGGTGAGATGGACTACCTGGGTTCACACGGGAGCTAACAGGTAAACGAGCTATACACCTTAGAAATAACCAGGTAAATTAGGGTAAGTTACTCATGAACCGCTGAGCTGTTAACTACCAAAACCTTTGCTGGATGAAGAGATTGTGTTTGTAATCCAAAAGGCAGGAATAATCCAAATGGTAGTATCCAAAATTAGAGGAAGTGAGAGAAAGGGAGATATGCTTCTGTGGTGGAGATCTATGACTCAAACACTATGCTGCTAGGACAAAAGAAGCTAATTGCCCTGAAGACAGGAGCACAAAGTAGGTGCTTGTCGCTGCCTTGAATCCCATTAATGAACAGGGGGGAGGGGGAGGGGAGAAGAAGAGAGAAAGATAAGAAAGAGAAGATAGATGTGGGCTCTGAAATCTTCCCCTATAAATTCCCTTTCAAAAAACTGAACAGCCCAATGGCAGATTACCTATCTCACCAATCAGTTCAAAATGCTGTATGGCAGGCAAAACTGCACCAAACTTCTCTGACACATGAAGTTGACTCACTGAAACGTGAAGCTTGGGGTCCAGCTTTTGCCCCCTCCAGGCAGCCTTAACAGCACCTGCTTATTGGCCCCTTGACCTCAAATCTGGACCCTGCAATGGGGAGGGAGGAGAAAGGGCAATGACCAAACAGGTTTAGCTGGCTTGTTAATGCCTCTTCCAGGATAGGCTGTTGCTGGCCTTGGTTGCATTCTTGTCATGTCTAAGTACTAACAAGCTCTTCTCTTTCTTTTTTCCCTTGTACAGGGAAAGGGGAAAGGGAAGACAGGGGGAAGCTATTGGTAACCCCCTGTTTTTGTGTTGTTTATAAATTGTAAATACATGTGAATATTGTATATTTTGTACATATTTATTGTATTTCTAGGTTTTAGTTTGCTTCATTTGCTTCCAACTGAGCTGGTCTAGAAATTTTATTTTGAGAGGTAATTCTCCAAATTAGTTGAGGGGTAATTTCAACCCACCACAAATACTTAAGATTTATTTTTTTCTAGGGTGGTTTTCTATTGTATGTAATATACAAATAAAGACTTGGCATCACCTGATTTGAAACACACCTTTGATTTTACCCGAGGAAACTTTATACAAAACAGCCAGAAAAATATTTTCCCAGTCTAATTGGAACTCAGACTGCGAGATATAAAGATTGTTGGTTTTAAGTAAATAAAATTTTATGGCTTATATACTTTATTCTGCATGGGTAGTCACAACATACTAATGGAGAACAACTCATACACTTGCTAAGAACTTTGAGATTGTAAAAACAAAATTCCATTCCCAATGGAATACATTTGTTTAACTATTCTCAGCATTTTTCCACACCCAAAACCTATTTATTTCATGTGCTATAACTTTGGTTTAGCCATTCTAGTGAAGAATCCTGCTGGTGGCTCACTGACTCATTTTAAAATCTGTTAGGAAGGGATGCATTAACATTGACAGTCCTGTATACAATTGTTATGATGTGTAGCCTTCACTAAAAATATGGTTAGGACAGAGTGTCCTTTAAGTCACAGAAAATAACTCAGGAGGTAGATAAGACAAAAAGGGAGGATACAGCAAAAACACTTTAGCTAAATGCTTGCCAGCAAGTAAAAGAGAGAAATAAATCCATACTTCTTTGTAACCCCTCAAGTGGCAAATGGAGATGCACTTGTGTTTTTCATGGAGATAAACCAGGGTGGTGGTGGAGCTGCAGGTGTGTGAACATGTGTGCTTGTGCATCTCTGTATTTGCACGTGTACCCATGTGTGCAGTAAACTTGCAGGTCTAGAGAGAGAAAAAGAAATAGTTCTTTCTTGTATTTGCACAGTTATGCTTTGTAACTGCTAAGAAGAATATTTAGGGCTGAAAATAGAGTGGGTTGTGAGTCACTTCTGTCTATTTAGGGAAATAGAGCTTGTAAGCGGTGATTCTTTTATGTATGGGTCTGGAAAAGTGAATAAACCACAGGGCAGTGACAAAGCTCAGAGACTACAATACAGCTGCATGAGGGAAAACACCACCTCTCCCATGAAGAGCTATAAAGAAGTTATATTATTATTGGACTCCACACTTAGCTTTCTAGAAGACACTGTAGGGACCTCTTCTTGGTGCTATTTTGTGCACTGCAAATGAAATCTTTATTTCTTTGTTGCTAGCAGCACAGCTTCAGCAGAAAATATGAGTACTTCTGTTATGCCCAGATGGGTAAAATCAACCAACATTATGGCAATCCAAAATGTAAAATTATTTAATATATATTAATTAAATGAAGTCAAACCTCTTGTCTCAGCATATTTTTTTCCCTCTCTTAATAATAGAGTAATTGAAATGCATCTTTGATTCCTCCTGTTTGCTCAGTTCATCATTGCTGGGCCCAGCATTGTTATTTCATAGAATCATAGAATCAATAAGGTTGGAAGACACCTCAAAGATCATCAAGTCCAACCTGTCACCCAAGACCTCATACTACTAAACCATGGAACCAAGTGCCCTATCCAATCCCTTCTTGAACACCTCCAGGGAAGGTGAATCCACCACCTCCCTGGGTAGCACATTCCAATGGCAAACAACTCTCTCTGTGAAGAACCTTCTCTTCACCTCAAGCCTAAACTTGCCCTGGCACAGCTTGAGACTGTGTCTTCATGTTCTGGTGCTGGTTGCCTGAGAGAAGAGACCAACTCCCTCCTGGCTACAACCACCCTTCAGGTAGTTGTAGAGAGCAATAAGGTCTCCCCTGAGCCTCCTCTTTTTTAGAGCAGTGGAAAGGAAATCTAAAATATTTCATGGGTTCAAGTAGCAAGTTGTGCTCACTTTGTGTTAACACAAATTGCACAAGCCAGTGGTGAAACAGCAGGACACATTCTGGTTTTCTCTGTAAGAATTTGTGTTAGTTGGAAAAAAAGGCAGTGCACACAAAACTGTGATACCTCAGAAAGCAGGAGCTAAAAATAGGGGGTGGGGGAATGCAATTCATCTATTTTATCAAAAACTAATGGGGAAAACCTATTTGTTCCTATCTGCTAAAGGTGGTGCAGTGATTCTTGCTACACAACAATATGGTGCTGGGCACAGCAAACATACGTATGCCTACACGTTGCTCATGGGTACCTTCCCTCACTCCACCTGGCTTGAAGGCAAACGCAGCTCCTGATAGATTTTGGCATAAGCATTTGCCTGCCTAGCTAACTCCTGTTAGTATAGGGAGAACAGCTTCTGTCTTCAGTAAGTGAAATAACTATTCCACAACCAGTAAACCATGAGAAATAAAAGTCAACCAGATGGTTCCCATGTCATAGCTGAACTTCAGTTGCTGAATGTTGATTTAAGGGCTAACAAAATTTGAGTTGGAGCTGGGAGAGGGTGGTGGAAGACATTTAACATGATATTTACATTGGCATACTAATTGTTCTCTTATTCAGAGTGTGCATGAACCACAGTCATTTTTCATGCTGTGACACTTTGCAAAATTACATAAGAAAATTTCTCTGTGCAAACCCTTTTCTTTGTGTTCATTTTAAAGCAATATTTAATCAAAACAAATACTGAGATGAAATCTCATCTTTTTACTGTCACTGAATATGCTTCATCAGCTGTACAGAGAATCAGAGTCCTGAGACAGGCTCTCTGGACACACACCCCTATTGTATGGGTTAGCACACATCAATCAGCCCTGGCAGCACAAAGCAATACACCACAGAGAGAGTTCAAAGAACATGCTCTACTAAACTGCTGGAGTTGTATGCACTCTATGCCCCAACAGGCTGACAGTGTCTTGCTAATGTGCATAAAAAGATGGCACATGTCTCTTGGATGGCAGTTTATAAGGTCAATTTTCTAAACATCTATGGATTTTGCTTTTCCATTTCCACTAATTATTTCATTAAATTGTTTGATTGATTTCCCACTTCTATCTGGTTTTTATTCCTGGATGCCTTGCTGTCTTTCTCTGAAGAGTATAAAGGAAATTACATAATTAAATAAGGAAAAAGAGGAATACCATAGCTTGATTTTCACTCCCAGGAGCAGCAGTATCTTTTAGAGATACATATAACTGAGCCACATGAAAATAGGGAAATCCATACTTAACTATGTAACATATCCTTCAAGAGAGATACACCATGTTCTGTTACAATCAGCAGAACCAAAAATGGAAGAGTAGCTTGTAAACATATTTCTGAGGTAAAGCTCACACACAGAATCTTTCAGTAATATACAAGAGTGAGTCCTACCTTACTTTTTATATTCTTAGCTATACTAAAGCTGTAGTTTACCCTTCCCTCTTTTAGTAGCAACAGACTTGAGCATAACACCAATTTAAGAGGAAACAAAAGCCTAGCAAATCTGGAAACTGTTTTCATCAACTTTGTCTATTCATTGACTTATTCAGGGGGTTTTGGTGTGTTTTTAGGAGTCACAACAAACATATTTATTTCTTCCTATTACTGGCCTCATAATGAAGCAATTATGTTCCTGAATTTAATGTTACCACAGACTGCCTCAATTATCCTTAGGAGCACAGACTATAGACTGACCTTCAGCTATAAAGCTGATAAAAAAGTGGCCTCATATTAGATTGGACTCTGCATGGAGAGAGTTTCATTCCAACAATCCCACTGCTTTTTGAAAACAGATTTAGAGAAACAGAGTGCCATCACCTTGACAACCATCCAAACCATCCCCTGTGGAGCTGTTCTTCAGTCATCTCTCTGAAGCATCAGATTGTTCAGATTTCTACAACAGATGTTCTAGTAGGCTGTGTCTAAAATTGTCCCCCTCTTTATCTGGAATTTACAATACATAGATGATTGTCATGATGGATTAGGAAATTATGATTTGGTATAAAACAGGCTTATCCAGGTTTTGTCCTCTCCTTTTGCTTCCTCTCCCATAAACCCACGAAATTCTGGAAAAGAGGGGTGTAAAAAGCATTGTTTTGTGTCTGTTTTCAAGACTAAATGCTGGCTGTCTAAACAGTGCCTATCTGTGGCAGGCCACCCTCTGGCTGTTCGATTATTTGCTAAGCCAGTAGCAGAGAGTATGTATCACAGTATCACAGCATCACAGTATATTAGAGTTTGGAAGGGACCTCAAGAGATCATCAGGTCCAACCCCCCTACCAAAGCAGAATCATTTAGGGTAGTCTGCACAGGAATGAATTCAGGAATATCACCCTGTGAGCCTCCTGTAAGGAGCCCTGTAAGTGGTCTTGACCATTTCATTTTGTGGTTTTGACTTTCACCCCGAATGACAGAGGGAGCAATCACACTGCGAGCACACTTCTTGGCATTTTGCTCTGTGTGGGGCTGGTGTCCTTACAAGCAACCTACTGCCCTGCAACCAGTGTCCCCTTCAGATTAATCAGTGCACACAGATGTTCAGTGTCTGTGTACCTACCAGAGGTTGCTGGTAGGTTTACCGTGCTAAGACTCTCAAACATCAAATAGCTCTGATCATTGATTTTCCTGACTCCCCAGGGAACTTCAAGACACATTTGCCTTACATGTACTTGTCAGATATATTGTCCCACATGAGTTTTACTCTTTTGCCCATCTCTTTCAGTCTGTCTTACCGCCTGTTGTGTATGCAAGTGCACAAAATAAATGGACTTTATTTTTTCTTAAAACATTTCCCCTTATCTTAATGATGCAGGATATTTATTTGTACAGGATATTTAACTTAGGGTAGAAAAAGTCAGGTTAAGAGTGTTTTCTAATTTTTCCCCCCTATTATTTCTATTCAAAATAGACTGGACTCATTGATTGAGCTTTAAACTAGATTCAAAGCGGGGAAGGGGAAAACTATGCTCACTGGGAACAAGCCTGGGATGCTTGTGATGTGGTGTGCGAGCTCCACTGCTATTTCAGGGGAGGTAGGTGATAATGAGCCATGTGCTGGGGAAGATGCAAGAGCTATTGAGGAGTTAGGACTCAGAGGAGGACCTGGGAATGATCAACTAGATGCAAAAGAGAAGGGGGATAATGGCATTATGAGGCCTTCATGTGATAATCTGATGGATGACACACAAGGGAAGGAGGGATGTGGGTTAGAAAGGGCCTTCAGCCCATTGCCATGCAGCATACTGGGGACACAGCAACACAGTCTAAGTTTCACAGAGATGAGCCAGGGGTTCATATGGTGGTAACAGCCTACAAGGAAATATCAGCACATGCAAAGCTCACTGGTAGGTTGATGCCCATGGAGGTGGCCAGGAGTGTTGGATGGCAGGAGTGAAATCTAATGGATTAAATCCCTCTCTGAAATGCTTATATACCAATACACAGAGCATGGGGACTAAGCAGGAGGAGTTGGAGATCTGCATTAGGCTGCATGACTACAATATAATTGGAATCACTGAAACATGGTGGGACAGCTCCCATGACTGGAGATAATGGATCCAAACTACAACTAATCTAAGTGCCGGGTTCTACACGTTGGCTACAACAGCCCCATACAGTGCTACAGGCTGGGCTCAGAGTGGCTGGAGAGCGGCCAGGCAGAAAGGGACCTGGGGGTACTGGCAGATAGTAGGCTGAACATGAACCAGCAGTGTACCCAGGTGGCCAAGAAGGCCTGGCTTGATCAGGAACAGTGTGGCCAGCAGGAGCAGGAAGGTCATTCAGTACTCAGCACTGGTTAGGCCACACCTTGAGTACTGAGTCCAGTTCTGGACCCCTCAATTCAAGAAAGATATTGAGTTGCTGGAACATGTCCAGAGAACGGCAACAAAGTTGGTGAGGGGTTTGGAGCACAAGTCCTATGAGGAGAGGCTGAGGGAGCTGGGGTTGCTTAGCCTGGAGAAGAGGAGGCTCAGTGGAGACCTTATTGCTGTCTACAACTACCTGAGGGGAGGTGGTAGCCAGGTGGGGGTTGGTCTCTTCTTCCAGGCAACCACCAACAGAACAAGAGGACACAGTCTCAAGCTGTTCTGGACTACAAATAATCCTTGCACTCCATATCTTTTAGAAAACATTTCCCCCTAATCCATAAGCAACCTACAAAGTACCTGTTACAGTATCATCATCTCTAAAATTGAATCACTTCATTGGCTTGATCTTTTTCAGAATGGTTTCCATCTTCTCCAGTCAATACAAACTGACTTCAGAAAGCAGTCAAAAAAAGAGCTTCTGCACTCCAACTCTTCTGTTTAACATTTTCTAACCACTTAATCTGTGTCATGCTTAGTTTGTCATTGGAAATCTGGACACTGTTGTAAACTTCAGTTACTTCTGGTTCTTCTGTTTATGTCATCCACTGCTGTGATTCTGATGAATGCATCTTCAGGCTAAATACTTTGCTGATACAAATAGCTGTGTTCTGAACACTTACTTTTCAAAGTTCTTACTTTCTCTTTCTAAGCACTACATATTTGCATATTTGATTCTTTATTTTCTCTCCTCCTCCCACTCCACCTCACTGCCTTGAGTCTTCATCTGTCAGCTTTGACCTGAAAGCTTTGGCTGTCAGGACAGAGAAATTAAAATACATTCTCTTGCACAGGGAGGCAGAGTGAAAAGAGGAGCAGAAAGTTGTATTTCCACTGTGACCAGTATTCTCAACCAAGCAGATTATGAATTTTCATATTTAACTGCTTCTCATAGTCTTCATATGCCACATTTTAAGATTCTCCTTTGCCTCCTCTTTTTCACCTTTGATTTTTATAAATCATGGAGTAAGAGGTTAGGAATGTTCACTGTCTATTTTATAGGGATACAATTAAAAAATGAACATAATCAATTTTAGGATCTTCAAAGCAGTCATAGAATGGTCTAGGTTGGGAGGGACCTCCAAAGGCCATCTAGTCTAAGCCCCTCTGCAGCAAGCAGGGTCATCCTCAACTAGATCAAGATGTCCAGAGCCCTGTTGAGCCTCACCTTGAATATCTCCAGGAACGGAACTTCAACCACCTTTCTGTGCAACCTGTTCCAGTGTTCCATCACCCTCATGGCAAAGAAAGCTTCTCTACTTTGAGACTATTGCCCCTCATACTATCACTACAGGCCTTTGTAAACAGTCTCTCTCCATACTTCTTGTAGGGCTCCTTCAGGTACTGGAAGGCTGCTTTTAAGTCTCCCTGTAGCCTTCCCTTCTCCAGGCTGAATAAATCCAGGTTCCTCAGCCTGTCTAGTGTTCCAACCCCCTGATCATTTTTATGACCCTCCTCTGGAAGTCCTAGTATTGAACTTCTTTTATTTCATTCAGAGAATGCTTGTCTCTTCTAAGCTGGGATTCAATACCTTTTTTATTATTATTTTTTTTTTCTGAAAAATAAAAAGCCCATCTTCAAATCAAGCCTAGAAAAACTTCATTTTCTTATCTTTGTCAAATCTCTAGGTTACAGAGCAGAGCTGGCAGCTTCCCCATTAGTGTAGCTCCTATAGAATTTTCTTTGCAATTTGCAACACAAAAAGATATGCCACTCTTAAAGGAAAGTTTCAGTTTCTCACTGCTTATAAAGCAATATGCAATTAGTAGGGATTATTCTCATTTTTGGGCAGCAGTTTAACTCTGCAGTCAAGACAGATCCTGCCTCCTTTTGAAATCAGATCAGAGCACTTTTCCTGTGCTTCTGGAATACTAAAGCTTCGTTCTGTGTTGATTTTTCGGTGGTGGAAGGTATATATTCTTTTTATACTCTTCATATTGAAGCAAAATAAAATAAACCAAAGAAACATGATGCTGTGGGTGAGGTAATGATAGTGAGGTTATAGTAATTTCTTTCAACAGAATAATATCTGAGTCATTGAAAGATGGAAATACATAGAGAGTGTGTGAAAATCCTGCAGTGTACAGAATCACAGAATGCTAGATGTTGGAAAGGGCCTCCAGAGATCATCAAGTCCAACCCTCCTGGCAAAAGCAAGATCACCTAGAGTAGCCCGCACAGGAATGCGTCCAGGTGAGTTTTGAACATATCCAGAGAAGGAGACTCCACAACCACCCTGGGCAGCCTGTCCCAGTGCTCCATCACCCTCACTGTAAAGAAACTTTTCCTCATGTTAAGATGAAACCTTCTGTGTTCAAGTTTGTATCTATTGTTCCTTGTGTTATTACTGTACACCACTGAGAAAAATATTGGCCCCATCCACTTGACACCCACCCCTCAGATATTTATGCACATTGATCAGATCACCTCTCAGTCTTCTCTTCACAAGACTAAACAGCCCCTTCTCTCAATCTCTCTTCATAGGGAAGGTGCTCAAGTCCCCTAATCATCCTTGTGGCTCTCCACTGGACCCTCTCCAGCAGATCCCTGTCTCTCTTGAATTGGGGAGCGCAAAACTGGACACAGTAGGTCTGCTGTACACATTTTGTTGATGCACCCCAGGATACCATTGGCCCTCTTGACCACAAGGGCACATTGCTATCCCATGGAGAACTTGCTGTATTCTAGGACTCCAAGGTCTTTCTCCATGCAGCTGCCGTCCAGCAGAGTAAACCTTAACCTGTACTGGTGCTTGGTGTTTTGAAGAGTGTTACAGACAACCTAGCTGCAAAACGTAATGGTCAAGATAGGCCATAATTTTTACCCAAGTCATAAGGGGAATTGTACTGTAGCAAGAGTTAAGCAATTAGCCACTAGGAAAAATGTGCTATGGAGGTAGTAGCTGATCTTAGTCTTACAAGAGTTCTCTAGGGTTTCACTGTTTTTCATCTGAAAATTAGCCTTTCACATGCATGTTCTATGACATGCCAAAGCCAATGGAACCTCACAACAAAGTACAAAACCCCCAGAGCTCTTAAAAATACATATGCTTGTGAGAAGGCAAGCTCTGTCATCGTTTTGAAAAGTCTGACTATTCATTAGATTATCCCAAAAAACCTCATTCAACATATTTCTGTCCCCAGAACCAGTTAGCAGCTCTGAGCACTGCCAAGAATATAAATATGTAATAAAATTCGAAGTAATTATTGTATGTTTGGTTTTTTTTTCTTTTTAATATGGTTAACTTCACTATGGTAGGTTTGTAATTGACTTTAACATGTAAGCAACAGGACACCACCAAAGCAAAAGATGAATTTGCACACATGTTTAGTGTAGGAAATGATTTTTTTAAGAAGAGGCACATAGACCTTCCTAAATTAGTTCTCAATCATTTTATGTGTAGAGCTTCTTAAGGGAAATTAACTAATGAAATGTTGTACAATCTTCTTTGCATTTTAAGCTCAATGATTGTGTCCTGCAATGCTTTTATTCAGATCACTAATACTTTGTTTGTTTATGCCACTGAACTCAGTGGGAAAAGCAAGTCCATCTAGGTCCATTCAAACTGATTTCTCTTTGGCCTTCTTTATAATTTGAAAGCACATCATAACTTCTTTGATGGTGTCATAAGTTTTAAATTAAATATTACCTCCCTTGATTTTTGTTTTGCTTTGTTTGTTATTTTGTTTTATGCAAAGTAGCTGGCCAAACATTTTACAAGCTGCTGGATTCCACTTTACAATGTATGCATTTCTTTTATGGTGCTTAACAGTCAGACTTAGATTGATTTCTCTGCTGTAGTTGAATGATTAGGGGCGCAAAAGCATATTTGGAACTTAAACTGGCCTCTGATGTGAAGGACAACAAAAAGTCCTTCTATAAATATATTAATAGCAAGAGGAAGGGCAGGGACAACCTCCACTCCTTGGTTGACATAGAAGGAAATGTTGTAACACAGGATGAGGAAAAGGCAGAGGTACTTAACACCTTCTTTACCTCAGTTTTTACTACCTGGAAAGAACGTCTACCAGACAGCTGGCCTGCAGAACTGGCAGAGGGAGCCAGGGAGCTGCATGGTTTCCCTTTGTTCCATGAGCAAGTGATAGGAGCTCTCCTCAGCAGCTTGGACCCCCACAAGTCCATGGGACCAGATGGGATCCATCCTAGGGTGCTGAGAGAGCTGGCAGATGAGCTGGCCAAGCCACTCTCCATGATTTTTCATCAGTCCTGGCTCACTGGAGAGATCCCAGCTGACTGGAAGCTGGCCAACGTGGTACCCATCCACAAGAAGGGCCGGTTGGATGAGCCAGGGAATTACAGGCCTGTCAGCCTGACCTCAGTACCAGGAAAGATTATGGAGCAGGTCATCCTGAGTGCAATCACACAACACTTAGAGGATGGCCAAGGGATCAGGCCCAGCCAGCATGGGTTTAGGAAGGGCAGGTCCTGCCTGACCAACCTGATCTCCTTCTATGATCAGGTGACCCGCCTGGTGGATGTGGGGAGGCCTGTGGATGTAGTCTACCTGGACCTCAGCAAGGCCTTTGACACCGTTCCCCATAGCAAGCTCCTGGCCAAGCTGTCAGCCCATGGCTTGGATGGGACCACACTGCGATGGGTTAGGAACTGGCTGGAGGGCCGAGCCCAGAGAGTGGTAGTGAATGGTGCCACATCCAGCTGGCAGCCAGTCACCAGTGGTGTGCCCCAGGGATCAGTGCTGGGCCCCATGCTCTTTAACATCTTTATTGATGATCTGGACGAGGGCATCGAGTCCATCATCAGTAAATTTGCTGACGACACCAAGCTGGGCGCAGGAGTTGATCTGCTGGAGGGTAGAGAGGCTCTGCAGAGGGACCTCGACAGGCTGGGCAGTTGGGCAGAGTCCAACGGCATGAGATTTAACACATCCAAGTGCCGGGTTCTGCACATTGGCCACAGCAACCCCATGCAGAGCTACAGGCTGGGGTCAGAGTGGCTGGAGAGCAGTCAGGCTGAGAGGGACCTGGGGGTGCTGGTCGACGGTAGACTGAACATGAGCCTGCAGTGTGCCCAGGCAGCTAAGAGGGCCAATGGCATCCTGGCCTGCATCAGGAACAGTGTGGCCAGCAGGAGCAGGGAGGTCATTCTGCCCCTGTACACTGCACTGGTTAGGCCGCACCTCGAGTACTGTGTCCAGTTCTGGGCCCCTCAGTTTAGGAAGGATGTTGACTTGCTGGAACGTGTCCAGAGAAGAGCAACAAAGTTGGTGAGGGGTTTGGAACATAAGCCCTACGAGGAGAGGCTGAGGGAGCTGGGGTTGCTTAGCCTGGAGAAGAGGAGACTCAGGGGTGACCTTATTGCTCTCTACAACTATCTGAAGGGAGGTTGTAGACAGACAGATGTTGGTCTCTTCTCCCAGGCAAGCAGTACCAGAACAAGAGGACACAGTCTCAGGCTGCGCCAGGGGAGGTTCAGGCTGGATGTTAGAAAAAAGTTCTATACAGAAAGAGTGATTGCACATTGGAATGGGCTGCCTGGGGAGGTGGTGGAGTCGCCATCACTGGAGGTTTTTAGGAGAAGACTTGACAGGGTGCTTGGTGCTGTGGGTTAGTTGCTTGGGCGGTGTTGGATTGGTGATGGGTTGGACGCGATGATCTTGAAGGTCTCTTCCAACCTGGTTTATTCTATGTATTCTATGTATTCTATGATTAGAGGGTGAAACACTTTCTGCTTTAGTGGTTAATTTATCTTTGCTTTACCATTTGTGTTCAGTTATATATAACTTCCTTTCTGCTCCCTTTTAATTTCTTTTTTATAGAATGTCCTTCAAAAATCAAACACAAAGTTTGGTATTTGTCCCCACCCAGTGCTACCTGCTTTATTCTTCTGTACTTCCCTTAAATAGATTCCAAATCAAACTAATCTAGCTGCACTCAGAACAATTTGGAATTCTTATAGTGTGAACATGAACCACTTTTCCCCTCTTAATATGCTGCATATGTAACAAGAAAAATGCAGACAACCCTCACCTCTGACTCATATTTACACATGCCCTTTATTAGTACTTATAATGCAAGATGGCTTTAACAGCTTCTGTTATCAGTGAACTCAAACATCAAATGTGATGGATACATCCTTAGTTGTAAATAATTCCTACAGTATTTAGAAGAAAAAATGTGGATAAGGGTTACAGCAACTTGTCTGTTTATATAATGGATTTACATCTACAATATGAATAATTTTGCAGTGAAATATGAATGGGCAATCACTGTTTTATGTTGAGAAAATGACCACCAATGGAGCTCATGCTAGAGAAGGGCAACAAAGTTGGTGAGGGGTTTGGAACACAAGCCCTATGAGGAGAGGCTGAGGGAGCTGGGGTTGCTTAGCCTGGAGAAGAGGAGGCTCAGGGGAGACCTTACTGCTCTCTACAAATACCTGAAGGGAGGTTGTAGCCAGATGGGGGTTGGTCTCTTCTCCCAGGCAACCACCACCAACAGAACAAGAGGACACAGTCTCAAGCTGTGCCAGGGGAGGTTTATAAAGTATAAATATTTTATATAAATATATAAATAAAATATTATTTATATATATATATATATTTCCCCCCCCCCCCCAATGGAGAGGTAGATATGACCTGGACCAAGGAAGAAAACATTTGGGAAACTACTCAGTTTATTTGAAAAACTGATTTTTCCCAGCACAGTTATTTAACTCCCCAGCTACCTTAAACTATTAGGACAGGGGTTTGTGTATTGAAAATGATATATGGATCTCATATGCATACTGGCATAGATACTCACATAGAAACACATACAATTTCCATAGTGGAAGCAATCACCTGGCTGCTCTCCAGTCACTCTAAGCCTAGCCTGTAGCACTGCATGGTGTTGTTGTGGCCAGTGTTCAGAACCCGGCACTTGGACTTGTGAAATGACATCATGTTGGACTCTGCCCATCTGTCCAGCCTGTCAAGGTTCCTCTGCAGAGCTCTCCTACCCTCTAGCAGATCAACACTTGCTCCCAACTTGGTGTCATCTGCAAACTTGCTGATGATGAACTCAATCCCCTCATCTAGATCATCAATAAAGATATTGAACAGGATGGGGCCCAGCACTGATCCCTGGGGGACACCCTGGGGCCGCCAGCTGGATGTGGCACCATTCACCACCACTCTGGGCTCAGCCCTCCAGCCAGTTCCTGACCCAGCACAGAGTGCTACTGTCCAAGCCACAATCTGATAGCTTGGCCAGGAGTTTGCTGTGGGAGATGGTGTCAAAGGCCTTGCTGAAGTCCAGGTAGACTACATCCACAGCCTTTCCCACATCCACCAGGCGGTCACCTGATCATAGAAGGAGATCAGGTTGGTCAGGCAGGACCTGCCCTTCCTAAACCCATGCTGGCTGCACCTGACCCCTTGGCCATCCTGTAAGTGCTGTGTGATTGCACTCAAGATGACCTGTTCCATAATCTTGCCTGGCACTGAGGTCAGGCTGACAGGCCAGTAAGTTCCCAGTTCCTCCTTCCAACCCTTCTTATGGATGTGCAGCACATTGGCCAGCTTCCAGTCATCTGGGAGCTCTCCAGTGAGCCAGGATTGTTGATAAATGACAGAGTGGCTTGGCAAGTTCATCTGCCAGCTCTCTCATCACACTAGGATGGAACCCATCTGGTCCTATAGAATTGTGAGGATCCAAGTGGCTCAGCTGGTCTCTATCTACTTCCTCCTGGATTACAAGGAGAGATATACTGCTCCCTGACCCCATCTACCAGATCAGGCATTGCATTCTCTTGAAGGATTTAAGAAAGTAAACAAGAAAATATTAATATTAATCTTCAGAAACAGAGCCAATCCATGATTACAAAAAAAAAAGAACAAAACAGAAAAACACACAAAAAAACCAAACAAAAACCTAACCAACCAAACCAAACCAAAACAAAACAAAGATGAAAACCCTAAAAACCAAACCAGAAAAAAAACCACAAACACAAAATACTGTGGAGTTGCAGATATTAACTTTATTGAAGATTGCTTCTCCTGAAGTGATTTTATATTTAGCATTATTTAATGAAATGGGATCAGTTTAGTAAACTATTTGCAGTTTAAAACACCCTAATTACAGCAGCTCAATAAAAAAAGCTTAAAACATTGTTGTCATTTTGTTTACTGAACTGATAGCCAGAAGTAATTGCAGTGTGAACACTGAAGTTCAACTGTATGCTTATAATACTACACAAACTATATTCCTCTTAGTTTAAATGCAGATCCTGCTTGTAAAGATTACATTGAAAATATAGGAATAAATCTTAAATTTTGTGTATGGTTATAATGTGGTAGATACAGAACAAGTAATACACTGTGTGTTATATTGTCCAAACAGGACAAACAAAACAAACAAACAAACAAAGGCAAGGATAGAACAGATTAGAAAGTATGTTTTCCAGAAATTAGCACCTGGGTGATGATAGAGTGGAATGGAATGGAATAGAATAGCATAGCATAGCATAGCATAGCATAGCATAGAATAGAATAGAATAGCATAGAATAGAATAGAATAGACCAGGTTGGAAGAGACCTTCGAGATCATCATGTCCAACCCACCATCCAATACCATCTAATCAACTAAACCATGCCACCAAGCACCCCATCAACTCTTCTAAACACCTCCAGTGATGGTCACTCCACCACCTCCCTGGGCATTCTGGTGATGGGATGGGGCCTCACCAGGGCAGGATTTCCATTCCTGCTGTGCTGGTTGCCAAAGGTTAGGCTGGGCTGACCACTAACAAGTGACAAACACTTTCCATTAACCCTTCTCCCATCCTAGGAAAATACAGTCAAACTCTCAGGGCTTGGTTTGCCTTTAGGCTTCAGGGTCCCCACCTCACAAAAAGCAAGTTGGCAGCTAGGTACAGCAGCCCCTGGATGTGGTTGGCCAAAAGTCTGTCTAGATTCCATGGGTTATCAGTCTTCTTCTTCTGCTACCTCCTCCTCCACCTTCTGTTGTGCATAAAATATCTCCTCCATTTAATTGTTGTCAAGCAGATAAGCATGACTGCAATTAAACCATTTGTAGTTTCTTCCAATAATAGTCTATAAACCAACAGAAAAAGAGAATATATCTAAGAGCAAACCTTCCCCTTCCCTTCCTGAAATATTAAAGATGTGCAAGCAGGTAGGAAACAAATTCCATATCTGAGTCAGTGTCATCAGCCCTGGCCAACTTCAAAGACAGAAGATGTTTGAAACATAGCTAGTATGTGATAGCTACACCAAATACACCTAAGGGATCCACTACCCTCTGATGATTTAGTTTCTCTTCTCAATTTTGCAAGTGTTAGATACAAGAAAATATCTGATCTGTGCTCATTAAAGACATCAACCATTTTTTCTGTGAATTGACAGGAATTTTGTATTAACCTTTAACAGAAACAAGATTTCAATAAATATCTGTGCACAGCACTAATCCAAAATGTAAGAAAAAAGTCACACTCATGGTTACAAGACCCAAGGGAACTTTGATTACAGGAATTGTGACAAAATATAGATTGTTTGAGAAGGAGTTTGGGGTTCTTGCTCCTTGTGAAATTGGTATCTTTTTAATTGCCTCCCATGGATATTATCAAATTTTTCTTTTGGCTGTCTAACTTGGCAGAAAATTTCAGGAACTAATGGACCTGCCTAAGACAAACAAATAGCACAGGTTGGACTCCAGCCTCACATCTGCCACAGGACAGAGGGATCAAATTGTAGCCTCTCTCAGATTTCATTGAAGATTCAGAGTTGTGAGAAACTGAACTCCTTGCTGGCGAGTTGGGAAAGACTTTCTGTATGCTCTTCTCAGAGACCTGCTACTGATGGCAGAATAACCAGGGGAAAGGATTACCACAGAAGAGATTTGTATAGGAAATTCAAGTCAGTTAAAACACTTGCCTCAAAATAGTGGCAATTGTTGCAAGGCAGCTAGCAAGTGGGATTTTAAAGAATGCAGTTGGAAGAAAAAGAGTTTTAAAATAACAAATGCTAGAGAAGATCTTACTTACTTTTGTTTGTTTATTTGGTTCTTTCTGCTTTGTTTTGTTGTTGCTTTGTTTTAGTTTTGGGTTTTCCTTTTTTTTGGGGGGTGTGGGGTGTGGAGAGGGTTGTTTGCTTTTTATTTTTGGTGGAGTTATTTTTGTTTTATTTTTTGTTTGTTGGTTCCAGTATGAATTACTCACCTTTCTGCCACTTGCTTTTTAAGACATTTTCATCATGGCCTACAGAATCTGGAAATAAAAAGGGCTGGTTGCCAAATTATGTAGAAAATCTCCGCCGAGTCATGCAGATCAACAAGCTTCTTCTTTCCTACTCTCTCAGCACTCTCCATTTTTCATTGGAGAGAACAGGATTCATACATGTCCTTTAGGAAGGACATACATGTCCTTTAGGAAGGACATCGAGACACTTGAACGTGTCCAGAGAAGGGCAACAAGGCTGGTGAGTGGCCTTGAGTACAAGCCCTATGAGGAGAGGCTGAGGGAGCTGGGATTGTTTAGCCTGGAGAAGAGAAGGATCAGAGGTGACCTCGTTGCCCTCTACAACTACCTGAAAGGTGGTTGTAGACAGGAGGGGGTTGGTCTCTTCTCCCAGGCAACCAGCACCAGAACAAGGGGACACAGTCTCAAGCTGTGCCAGGGGAGGTTTAGACTTGAGGTGAGGAGAAAGTTCTTCACTGAGCGAGTCATTCGTCACTGGAATGGGCTGCCCAGGGAGGTGGTGGAGTCGCCGTCCCTGGAGGTGTTCAAGGGGAGATTGGACGTGGCACTTGGTGCCATGGTCTAGTTGTGAGGTCTGTTGGAACAGGTTGGACTTGATGATCCTTGGGGTCTCTTCCAACCTTAGTTACTGTGATACTGTGATACATCTTCTCTGGTTCTACCCTACATATTTTTCCCATCAAAAACTATGTGCAGTGCTATTACCCTTTATCTTGACCAGATGACCAAACAAGCTGCAGTGAGTGGAAATCGCCAAGCAGTTACAGCAGTTATTTCTGTTCCTATACCCATCACTTGCCACCTCAACATCCATTGAATGCTGCTTTAACTCCTGTGGTTGGCCATACAGTTTCCCACAGAAGCAGCGGTGCTCTGCCTCTTGTCCCTGCCACAACACGCAGTCTGCTAGCTTGCCTTTATTTAGAGCATGTATTTTGGATCAGATGTCAAATCTTAACAGCTTTTTGCTCTTCCACAGTCTGGCTAAGGTTTGAGGGTTTTCCTTTTCTTCTGTGTTTGGAGAGATAGCTAGAGGATGTGACAGTCAGAAGTAGACCAACACAAAAGAGAAAGAGAGTAATTAAAACTTGTCAGTTGGAAAATCCAAACTGTGAGAAACAAAAGTAATAATCACAAAGAGAAGAAGATAAAATGTTCCTAATATTCTTTCCTCCAGATTTCTATACAAGCTCAAAGACGATTTACAATGCAATCTTCATATAAATATTGTATTTCTTGATTATTGTCCAGGGAAAACATATTCCATGTACAAAGACCTGAGTATCAGATCTTCAGAGATGCTTTGATTTGTATCCATAGCATTACTATAAGAAGATAAAAAAACCCCAAAGAGGTAATGATATGCAGAATATATTCAGATTTATTTGCAAGCTAAGAAACAATGCAACGAAATGATGTTCAGCTTTACATAGGCTGAAAAATCAGAACTGATTATATTTCCAACTGCTGCTTAAATTCCAAGAAACATTTTTCAGTTTAAAAAAAACCAACAACAACAAAAAAAGTGATCAGAACAGATATAGACACATTGTTTAAAAAAAAACTTTCAAAGGAACAGAATAAAAGTGAATTTATTACAGACTTTTAAGGAGGAACAAAATCTCCAAGCTCCAAACCCAGAAACACTCTGAACAACATATTCCTTTCAGATGAACAAATTCACTCTCTTAATATGATCTCCAAGCAAGCTCAATTAAAATTAAGGAATAAAGCACATATGTTGAAGCACCCCAAATGGCCAAGTATATGAGTTTCATATAATAACAGGGTATATATTTTGAATAGAATAGAATAGAATAGAATAGAATAGAATAGAATAGAATAGAATAGAATAGAATAGACCAGACCAGACCAGGTTGGAAGAGACCTTCACGATCATCACGTTCAACCCTTCATCCAACACCATCTAATCAACTAAGCCATGGCACCAAGCACCCCATCAAGTCTCCTCCTAAACACCTCCAATGATGGTGACTCCGCCACCTCCCCGGGCAGCCCATTCCAATGGGCAATCACTCCCTCTGTGTAGAATTTCTTCCTAACATGCAGACTGAACCTCCCCTGGTTGAGCTTGAGACTGTGTCCTCTTGTTCTGATTTCAAACCAGACAGCCCATATCTCAAAGATTCTGCAGTATTAATTCTGTGGGATATATTTCTTCAAGGTAAAGAAATTTTATGCAAATGTATCTGCCTGTGTGACTGACATACTAATGTGTGGGTTCTGTCAAGTAACTTTAAAATAGTTTGAAAAACATTTTTTTTTCTTTCCACAGTAGAACATTCATCTACTATTTGTGTCAATAATAATAATGATGATGATAATAATAATAACAATACATGATAGTAAATAATAATATCAATCAACTGCATGGTTGTAGAAAGGTCATATTTTCATGGACTGAATTGTTTCAAAATAGATTAGATTAGTACTAATGGAATGGGTGACAGCACTTAGTAAGTCCACTGTCTTGGGTGCAATCCAGCTTGCTCTGCCAGCTTGTTTCACAATGTTATACTTGTTTTCAGGGCACTAACAAAATATCTTAACTATTGAGTGTGATATGAAGCATTTTTTTAATATATTATAAGGTATTTTATTTTTATCTTACAACAAAAATCAGAGCATTTCAGTTTCATTTCATATATGATTGTATATCTAAATTTCTCTTCCATGTAGTTGATAGATATTATATAGATCATACAGGTTACTAAGATTCGAGTGAAAATAAACAAATCTAAACATAGAGTTTCTGTAATCAGCATTTTCTTCATTCATTTATTGAAAAAGGGAAGAAGGATGGTTGATTTACAGGATCACAGGATATTAGGGTTGGAAGGGACCTCCAGATATCATCAAGTCCAACCCACAGCAGCCAGAGCAGGACCATAGAATCATTTAGAGAAACCAGAACTGAAAGTTCACAGAATTTGTGAAAATGAAGAATAAATAGCTCAAGATATTCAATAAAGAGATCAGTTTCCATTTAGTACTTTAGATATTTCATTTAACCACTGTATTGTTTATGAGAAAGCTGAGAGAAACCATCAGTATTCAAATACATTAACTAAAACTTTAGACTGTGCCTTAGACCAGATTCATTATTTACTCCTGAACTTTTAAGTGATGACCCCTTAGAATGACCTAAGTGATTACAGCACTTGCATAAAACTGAAAATGAAGCATTACTCCTCAGATGCAACCCTGTAAACAAAAACAAGAGGCTTAAAACCCCTGAACTTCTCCACACACATCTATTGCAATTCCTGATTGGGATTCAGAATGTAAGCCTCTGAGGGATTCAGTCTTGTTGCTATTCCAGGCCATGACTAGTCCACAGAAGCAAAATCAAGGCTAATTCTCCTACTGAGAGGGAGAATAGTAACTCTATTTGAGACAGAAACCTTTCATTCAGACATCTCTGATCTAATGAAACGTTGCCAAATGTAATGCAGTTTTCCAGTGAATTAAGACTGAGCCAAATCTCTTCTCTCCCAAGTGACAAAACCATTAGAATTCAAAAATGATATCGAAGCTGGATGATTTCTTCGGGCTCAGTGAAAACTGTATTCTTTGTGTCTCAGTTGTATCATTTTGAGAGGGATATATAGAAAAAGAGTCTTCATCAGTATTGCTTCTCAACACTTCTTAATGTGAAGCACCCTAAAAATATTTATTTCTTCCTTTTTATGTATAAACCCCCAAATAACTAAACTTTCTCCATCCCATGCACTAGGGATTTTGGTTCCTCCCTCCCTTCTCAATTACTCATACGTCTTCCTCAGAAGCACACTTATAGATATCTATTACTAGGAGATGCCTGTGCCATATCAGCCTTGGCAGAAAGGCCACCCCAAGCCCTGAGCACACAATGTATCCTTCCAGTTAACACCAGTATCTGTGCTAGGCTGAAGAGCTGGCACCTGCCTACAATCACCATGCTACAAGTTTCAGGTCTAATTTGATTGTCCCTAATATTTTCCTGCAAGAATGCAAGGAAGGCCCAAATATCTTGCCCAGTAGTCGTGGTATTAGATATAGCCTCAAGTTTCTCTCAAGCCTGCTCCCATAACTGGAATGGTAAACATTCTTTCATCACCCTGTATCCTGAGCCAACCTTGTCCAGCAGGGAAGGTCATGCTAAGATTTGGAGTAAATTAAAATGAACAGACACCAAACAGCTGATGAGTTACAGACACCAAACAGCTGATGAGTTAGGATTATCTGAGCTAAGGAAAACTCTCAGTAATGGACCAAAGCACAGGGAAATTGGGAAGAAAAGGGAGAAGAAAAAATAGAGGGAGAAAAAGAGAGTTAAGTAAATGAAAAAGAAAGATATCCCCACTCTTTGGTCCAGCATTTATTTCACAGGAATAGTCTAAGTTCTTGGTGGTGGGTGTACATTTCAACAGGGTCTTCTGTGGTAAAAGCAATGTATAGACCCGTGAAGTCAAGGTCCTTTAATACACTCTTGGCAAGGAGGGGGCAGTCTCCTCAAATAACAGAGACATGCACGAGTGAGGTGCGCACAGAGGGGTGCCGTTGTCCTTTCTGTGGCACTTTTGCAGTGGTTTTAAAAGAGGATCTTCCCACCTCAGCAAAAATTATCTCATTTCATTGTTAAACCATTCTGCCAGACCAGCAGCTCTCAGAGCTATTAATGGCGATCAAACCAGCCCTGTCTATTCAGACCAGGTATGTCAGATCTTGTTCGAGACAATAGCGTCACCACAGGCTATCAGCCTTGCCCTGCCACACATACTGTTTTGAGACAGTAGAGGATTGGGCTATCACACTTTCTCAAACCAGTCTGCTCATTTCTGAATAATATCTCTCCCTGACACTGCATTCTTCTGCAAAACCATGCTTCATCTCTGGAACCACAAATTGCAACAATGCACATTTTTTCTTACAACTAAGCTTTCAAGACCTGCTACCTATAGAAGTTAATCAGTAATTCCACAATGATTTTAATGAAAATATGTATTAACAAGATTTGGTGAATATGCAGATGTATGGAAGACAACAAACTTTCTGAAAAATCAATGCTTTAAAAGGGCAAATTCAAATGAGGAATCAAGTGAACTACTTTGACACAGAAAATGGGCCAAAAATGTTCTTCTTTCACCCCAAACAGCTTCAGTTACACCTGAGGCACATCAAAAAAGAAGTTTGCCAAATGCAAGTCATTAATGGTCTGGAAATTACACAGGTTGATTCTCCATTTTGGCAAAGAAATGATACTGAGGAGATGGATGCTTAAACATTAACACTGATGGTGATATTTATGGTCAGCTCAGAACACCAGCAGAGTGAGTGGGCATCTGTAGGTGTTTTACAGGCAGCTAAAGGCGGCGAAATGGAGGGGAAAGGGCAGCTGTGGTGGAGTGAAGGAACAATGACTAGAAAACATTTTTGAAGAAGAATTTGAAGAAAAAGAGGGAATCTTTTGTACATGTCAGGAAAGACGTTATTAGCACGGACTCTAACCTCAGTTGTTCAAAGCAAGTGTTTGTCCAACAGACAGGAAAATGGCTGCTGCTAAAACGTGGCTACAAAAGCAGAGTTTTTTGAGATTTCATTAAGATAATCACATTTTCAGCCAAAAATACAAATCTTCTCAGCTCATCTTAAAATATTTAGTAATATTTAGCAATGTCAGCGCTTCTAACATATTCTTTTTTAATGCAGAGAATGAGAATATTTTCTCATAATTTTATGCATTATGGAAAGAAGAAATATGTTATGAAAACAGCCTTGAATATACTAGAAGAATGCAACTATCACATGCAGGCACAGTACATAAAATCATTCCAAGCAGACTAAAAACTGCTTATTGAATACTTACCTCTCCAGAGGAAACACAAATTGTAATAATTAAAGAAGGAAATAAGTAACTAAAAGTATGCATCCCTTCTATACAATTTCCCTTAAACTCTTATTTTTAGATGTCATTTAGAGAAATACTTAAGTCTTCAGAGTAACAGACTGGTCTAGAATTCACAACGTAGTATTAAATAATACAGGACTACTGCAACTTTGTTCAGATCACTTTGTCACTTGTGTATCTCTCTATCTTTTTACTTTTTTCCACATTAGGTCTGTCTTTTGTGCTTATGTTACAATCTTTTAATGACAGATGACATGTCTGTTCATGTTCAAGATCTAGCACAATGGGTTTGCAATCTCTACTGTGTTACACATAACACAAATAATAATTTCAACCCTATCACTTCTTTCTATTTTTTTTCCTGTATAATCACACTTGATTGAAATCCTGCTAGCAAAAATATTGACTCAGACAAATAACGTCTTCATTTTGTGACTTACCCTTCTCTCACTATTCTGTGGCAATCTGAGTGACATTTAGACAGAATCAAACCACCCTGTATACTCAACTATAAGCAAATACCTCTCTAATTCAGTGTCTTTTGTTTTCCTTTCATCCCTTGTCAACAACAATCACTCCTTTGATAAATGATAATGTGAGGTAATTCATGTCCTCACCTCATTCTGAAGACACAACTTCACTAATTTTGGATTTCTTTGTCTTTCCCAGAAACCTGTCAGTGCCATCCTCTGTTATCTTGCCCACTTCCACAAAGGCTGCCTGACAACTTTTAAGGCTGCAGTTAATGTTACCTTATAAAGGGACTGTTCAGGGACTCTGTCAGTGTAGTTGTCCATCTATTTCACTTTCCAGATTTTCTTGTAGTTTAATTTTTTTTTCCTTCTGGAACCACAGTATTGATGATGGCTTCTTGTTTTGGTGTGCTTTTTATCATGCTTGGTTTTCTACTTAACTCATTTGTGGCTCCATTTAATAATAAATTTATTTGACAGAAAATAAACAAATTACTTTATAGAATCACAACATCAGAATCACTTTGGTTGGAAAAGATCTTTATGATCATAAAGTACCATCATTATCTAACTCTACCAAGGCTGCTGCCAAACCATGTCCCTTAGTACCACATCTATACAACTTTCAAACACCTTCAGGTATGAGGATTTAATCATCTCTCTGAGGATCCTATTCCAGTGTTTGATAACCCTTGCAGTGAAGATTCTTCTCATATCCAATTTAAACCTCTCCAAGTGTAACCTGAGTCCATTTCCTCTAATTCTGTAACTTACTGCTAGGGAGAAGAGACCAACATCCACCTGCTACAACTTCTTTTCAGGTAGTTGTAAGAGATCAATAAGCTCTCCCCTTAGGCTCCTTTTTCTCCAAACTGGAAAACCCATTCCTCATAAGACCTGTTATCCAGACACTTCATTTGTTTTCTAGTTCTTCTCTGGACCCACTCCAGTACTTCAATATTTCTCTTGTTGTGAAGGCCCCAAAACTGCATAAAGGACTTGAGGTGTAGCCTCACCATTGCCAAGTACAGGGGAACAATAGCTTCCCTGATACAGGCTAGGATGCTGTTGACCATCTTGGTTATCTGAGCACACTGCTGGCTTGTCTTTAGCCAGCTGTCTCCTAGGTCTTTGTCTACTGGGCAACCTTCCAAGCACTCTTTCCCAAACCTGTAGTGTTTCATGGGGTTGTTGTCACCAAAGTGCAGGACCTGACACTTTGCCTTTTTGAACCTCATACAATTGGCCTTGGCCCATTGATCCAGCCTGTTCTGGTGCCTCTGTAGAGCCTTCTACTCTGAAGTGGAATATACTGACTAGTGCAGTTCCCAAATTAATGACCATAAAATAAGGTGAATAAAAAATCAATAAATGTACTCGGAGTAACAATAAAAGCTCATTCAAACTTCATTATTTTCCTGTCTTCCTTTCTTGTCTCTGCTGAGATCCATAACTAGGTTATTGGTTTTCCTACAGCCTTGCTCCCTCAGCACAAAAAAGACATAGAACTGCTGGACTGGGTCCAGAGCACAGTCACAAAAATGATCAGGGGTCTGGAATACCTCTGCTTATGCAGAAAGGCTGAGAGAGTTAGGTTGTATAGCCTGGAAGAGAGAAGGTACTTTTCAGTACTTATAAGGGACTTGCAAGAAAGATGAGGACAGTCTTTTTATTTGGGCCTGTTTTGACACAACAAAGGGTAATGGTTTTGAACTAAAAAGTGTAGATTTAGGCAAGATAAAATGAAGAAATATTTTACAACAACAATGATGAAACACTGGAACGTGATCAGCAGGATAGTAAAAGTCCCATCCCTGGAAATATTCAAGGTCGAGTTGGACAGGACCCTGAGCAATCTGATCTAGCTTGATGTCCCTGCTCATTGCAGGGAGGCTGGACAAGAAGGCCTTTAAAGGTCCTTTCCAACAGGAAGCACTTCCAACAGTGAAGGCAATTCTATTGTTGCTTATGGTGAACAGAACAGCCTGCTGCAGCAACTTTGTCAAGTGAGTACTCCAAGACGAATAACACGCATTCAGGAAGCCCAAGATAAAACATGAGGGGAAAAAGAATTGTCATTTTTCTCATGCTGCTAATTTATTCATGAACAACAGAATGGTCTCATCTGACTCATGACAATATAATATCTGATTTTTTTTTTCCCAATTTTTTTCTCCTGTTATTTAGTCTTTTCAGTTTGGCAAGTAACAATTGTGTTTCAAAAAGGGATGACATTCCAAAGTTTTTTGAACAAAAATCTTATCTGTGGATGTGGTTCTTTGTCCTTCATTACCTGAATATTTCCCATGCTTCAAAGACCTTATTACTACGTGCAAACATAAGCAGGTTGACACCAAGCACGCTACCTTAAATCTGGCATTTTCTTACCTTGAAAAAAGACTTTTCCTTCCTAACCAGGTTATAATATTTGTGTGTTAAATTCAAAGCCATTCGTATCAAAATTCAAAGTTGTCAAGTGTAGAAATATTCCTGTTACCCTAGAAGATAAACACATTTTTATTTGGAAAATAAACACATACACGGCAGCATCTTAAAAGGAACAACCATATTAAGAAAGCACATTCTTTAACATTATTGAATGAATCATCTTGAGAAATGACAGCTATCATTAAGCTTCCATACGCTTGCAGCAGAGGGAAATCATCTCATGGAAAATAAATACAGAAAAACTGGACATTCAAATTTGAATATCAAAGAAGAAAAATTGTGACATTCAGCCCGAGTGACTATTTTAAATTGGTTCTGAGAGGGCAATATTATTTAGGGAGGAATTATTATGCTATATTTAGTCTTAAAAGAAAATTAGACAGAAGAAACATATGATGGAAAAGGTTGAAAACCTGATCATTTTTACTTGGAAGTTTGCAGTTCTGTGTGAAAGGGGTGTACCTTTGGCATGACCATGTGGCTATAACTCTTTTTAACAGATATGCATTGTCAATTGCTGTTAAAAGTGGTTTCAGAAATATGCTTTCTGTCATGCAGGATTTGAGAGAGTGAACTTACAATTTGACCTTCCATGAACTCTTGTAGTTAATAAACTCAGCTACATAAATAGTTCTAAAAAGACGTTAAATAGAAGTACAAGCGCATTTCAAGCAAGTTAATTGAAGAATTGACATGAAAATTAATGAAATTCTCTCTACTGGTGAATAATGGTCTGAGTCAAGGTCAGCATGTGCTCCAAATTCTAAGTCTTCTATAATCATTGATGTTGTATTGTTTTAATGGTTTTCGTAAAAGTCACAGAAAACAAACAACCCATAAGTAAAATTGTTGTGCTGCACAATGTTTCTATGTAACTTATAGCTCCTCTTCAGATTATTGTCATGATAAAATCTTTTGTCTGAATTAATTTTTGTCATCTCCACAAGGAGTTGACACAAGGAATAACTTGAAGGATAGTGAAATTCAGCTTTTGGAATGGGCTGCCCAGGGAAGTTGTGGAGTCACCTACCCTGGAGGTGTTCAAGAGGGGATTGGACGTGACACTTGGTGCCATGGTTTAGTCATGAGGTCTGTGGTGACAGGTTGGACCTGATGATCTTTGAGGTCTCTTCCAACCTCGGTGATTCTGTGATTTTTTGAAGCCAACTCACCTCTCCGTCCAACTTCACAAAACAAATCAGAGTACAGTAAGAGGACAGAAAAGGATATTTGCTTCAGAAATGCACTGCTGATCTCAACAGATAAACTAATGTAAGTGCTCTCAGGAGAAGCTTCCTTAAGGTAAGAGGACTGCAAAAATTTCATAGTGATCTATTTGGTGTGTGAATCTATTCAGCTGATGGAAACCAAACCAAGAAGCAAAGACTTGCCATCAAGGGAGGAATGCTGTATCACAGTATCACAGGTTGGGAGGAGCCACAAAAGATCATCTGTCATGCACCTTTGAATTTACTACTTAATGACACATTCAAAAAATCTTCCTTGAATGTTGCTTCTACACTCAGTAGAATATTTCCTAGTGTCATATGATTAGTAGATTCTAGTCCTACAGCCTCATTAAAAACTTTAATGGTAAGACACACAGATAAAATATTTTTGCAGAAATTCATACATTTGTTTTACAGAGAGAGAGAGGTCAATATGTCCATGTTTCTACACATAAACGAAGAATAGTTTCCAGAAGTTTGCTAGCTATTTTTATCTATCTGTGAAGAACAGAATAAAGACTTAATGAGGAAAGGGGGGGGGAGAAAGAAAGAGTTACTCTTAATAATTAACTGAAACTCATGTTCTTTTTTTAAATGCAAAACCAACACACAGTTATGTCTTCCAAAATACTAACTTCTGATTCTGGTCAATAACTTTCAATTTCGCCACCTTCTAGAAAATCTCAAAGCTTTCCAGTTACTGAGATCAGACAAGTAAATACCAGGAGACTGACAGAGTTATTATCCTCTACCAGTCCTTTCTTCCTCTCAGAGAAATGTAAGAATGCATTGGTATGAACAGGGACTGCACCTTTAATTTTCCTGTCAGGGGAACTATGATCACAGGAACAATGAAAACTGATGGGTCCATCAGCCCTGAATGTCTTGAAGTAGCAGGGCACCTAAAGGTCTCTTGAAGTAGGTGAAATGAAACACCAATGAAAACCACAAAAGACTCTTTCAGTGAATGTAGAGCATAGAGTCCTGGGTGGAGAACTGCTTTTCACAACTTGTTTTTCCATCCTTGCATTCTGCATCCTGATCTACAAGTGAAACACAACCATATCTTCAAATAGACAGATTTGGGAACCAGATGCAAAAATCATACTCTGGATAGAAAATTCTGGGATTTGGAAAAATAATGACTTTAAAGTACATGATCGTTTTATTTCTTTGTTAGAACTCATCACCAGCTGACCCTTCATTCTGAAGGTGGTAAGAGAGTTATTTACCTATATCTCTTATTCACTACAGACAATAACCTTTTAATTTCACCTTCTGTTAATATCTCACTAGAATTATCTATTACCATAAATAAGACAACTCATAAAAATTCTTTCAAACATGATTGATGATATCAGGACTTTTACATTGGTCTGAATTAAAGTGTAGACCAAATGAAGCAAAATGGCGAACTTCTTGCTTTTTGTATATTCTCTGAGACAGCTACAGAGGCTGTTGAAAGTCTCAGATGTACAAAACAATCTCTAAATATTGCAGCACAGTTTAATTTTTCTAGTTTCTGCATTCTGGTTTATGTTACAAAGACCCTCTAATCTTTGATCTTTGATTCAAAGCCCTGGATGTAGGGAGGAAATTCATCATGCTAAGAACATCTAAGAAAGGTTTTACAAAGTCTGTTGCCAAACCTCTGAACAAGGACTCAAGTTCATTTCAGTGTTCATTTAAAGTAGCTCCAGCAAGGCAATACTTTTTTTTTACTTCCCCCCCCCCCCCCCCATCCTGCCTTCAATTTTACAAATAGATACTGATTAAAACACATTTTCCCACTGTCACGAAATGATGTTATAGCCTGCAATATGTTTTATCCACCTAATTTCTCTCAATACCCAGCTTCTAGGAAGTACAATAAACCCTGGTGAACTATAACCTTCCTTCTAGTTATCATTTAGGGATTTTTCTACCTCATAAACTGATTCCTGATTGTATTGCAGTTTCAGGTGCTATTTATATTGGAATAAAAGGTCACTGTGACAGACCACATAAATAGCAAATACTATGATGTCATAAGTTTCCTAGAGAAACCTGCCTTGTTTGCAGTACAACAGATAACACATCCACTATTTCCAAATTTCAGTGTTATAGAAGTAATTTCCCCCCCACTGATACTGCTGTTAGTCTTTGGCTCTCAAAGGAGGCTTTGCCCAGGAATCTGTTTTAATCCCTGTTTTGCAATGCAGGTCAAATAGCCATGGGGTAGAAGGTCCCTGAGATACAAAAGCTGAATAACTATGTTCAATTCTGTGCTGGGGACCATTTAGGTAGGTCACATACCTAATGTATCACCATCATCATCTGGGATTTTGTTTGAGAATTAAAATATTTCTGTGCACGTTATTTAATGGCAGAAACTTAAGTGCCTATTGCCAGATTCATTCTGTGGAATGCGAAAAATAGACCTATAATAACTGTCTCTCACTCATCAATGTCAGAGTTAAAATGAGTAAGTGCCACACAACAAAGGAATGTTTGCTCCTTCTTACTAAAGAAAGATTCAGCAGCTCAGGTTCAGATCACCTAACTGGTTCATGACTAATTTTGAAATCATAACAAGAGAAATCAAGGTGAAATTACCAATCCTTCATGCTGAATAGAGTATATCTCTTAGCAAAATTTAAATAGTTGATTTTCTGTTATCTTTTTTGCTTATTGGGGCCAGTGTGTGCCAGTGTGTGCCAGTGTTGCTGAAGAGAGACTTTGTGCAGTGTGGAAGAGACTGTGATCAGAACAGATCACTGATGTAGCTGCAAAATGCTGTCTTTGGTGAAGTTCTGCACATCCATTGCCCAGGGAAGCACACGGCCAACAGTGACCTGCCAATAGCCTTATTCATCTTTTAAGTGAATAAACTGCAGGAACACAAGTGACTACAGTCACTACAAACACAAGCACTGCTATTCCTTTTCGAAATACTAGAGGGTTTGTCTGCATCCTTCTCTTCACACAGAAATCATCATGAGTTGGCAATGTTATGCTCACTCTACAATCTCCAAAAGGCCAATGCTGCAATAATTATGAGTGTCTGAAGGACTGGTTCGTATTTTGTGTTGGGTCACTATTAACTTTAGGCACTTCATTTGAAATTTCTTTGTTGCATGCTGGTATTCACTAAGAAGCAGAAAAACACACTTCTAGTCCTATGCATTATTCCACTTTTTGCTAATTATAGTTACTAATTGTCATGCCTTTTTTTTTTTTTTAATACAGAGGTTTAAGTGGTCTACTGTGCACATGTTCATTTTGAGAAGATATAATGATTAGAAATTAGACTAAACTAGTCTGACTTCAGGTACATTTTTGCTCTTAGAGTCTTAAAGCAAAGGGCAGTAGATTAAAAACCATTTGAAAGAGCAGTAGTTCACAAACATTCAACTCTTTTTATCATTAATGAAATGTCAATCCCCTGTGCTGCTTCTGCCAGGGAGGCTGAAGTAAGAATACATAATGGCAGCGGGGAATCAATGTTTGGTCATTTAGGTTCATGCCATTGTTACAGTGAGGACTAAATGTTTAAAACTAGCTATATCTTATTTACAAAACAGCTACTCCCTGCTGAAATTTCAAGATGTAAGCTTAATTTTGAAAAAGAAAAAAAAACAACTGTATTCACATTTCATACAGCAATAGCACAATATTTTGCAACAGATAAGGCAGCATTCACTGTAGGAGATAATTCTGTAATTACTCTATTAACTGTGTGACAATGAACCAGGGGAAACTGTAAGAAACCAACAACAAATTCATTGAAAAAAATATTAAAGAGCCCAACTGCTAAATTTTAAAGTGTTTAAATTGAAAGTGATTATTGTTATCACTATTGCTATTGTTATGACTGCACATTCACTGAGGCTTTCAGATTCAAGTTCTTTGTGAACTTCTGCAATGTGAGTCCCTTCCACAGTGTGCACTTCTTCTGGAACAGACTGCTCCAGTATGGGTCTCCATGTGGTCACAGTTTCCTTTGGGTTCATTCATCTGTTCTAGCCTGTTGTACCAGAACAAGAGGACACAGTCACAGGCTGCACCAGGGGAGGTTCAGGCTGGATGTTAGGAAAAAGTTCTATACAGAGAGAGTGATTGCCCACTGGAATGGGCTGCCTGGGGAGGTGGTGGAGTCACCATCATTGGAGGTTTTCAGGAGAAGACTTGATGGGGTGCTTGGTGCCACGGGTTAGTTGTTTAGGTGGTGTTGGATTGGTTGATGGGTTGGACGCAATGATCTTGAAGGTCTCTTCCAACCTGGTTTATTCTATGTATTCTACAGGCAGATATCTGCTCTACCATGGACATGAGCTGGCTGCAGGTGGACAACCTGCTCCACCATGGTCTTCACCATTGTCTTTCCCCTATCCAGCTGAGGAAGGGAAGTGTCAAGAGGAACTTGATGCACACCTGGCATCTAACCAGAGTCAATGCACCACAATCTGGAGTTTTGACTTCAGGCTTTTCTCTTTGGAATTTAATCCCATATATATTGATTTTTCTGATGAAGGAACCAGAGTTCCTTCCTAGCATAAAATTTATTTGAAAAGGGACTGAACATGTTCCCTGACTCAGAAATTTGAAAGATGGCCTAAAAACACTTCAGTGTTCCACACTCACCACATTCTGCTTCTACATGTTGGTTTTCTCAGCCTTCTTAAAGAGAACACATCTGGGTCATGTTTAGAATGAATAGTACAGAAAAACTGCAGTACTCCTCCACACACCTCTCCATATAAACACTACTAAATGCACAATGCCAGGGAGCATGTCTTAGTTATCCATTGAACAAAGGATTCATGTTTCTAGCTGAAATAGAAATTTAAAATGTTATGGTGTCATCACTTTGCAAGATTAATATTACAAAACAGAAGTAAAATTCTCTGTTTTCCTTAGCATGATTTCATCAGGGTATTTTTTATTTGCTTCAAGTCTCTCGTGACTGTTTTTCATTTTTCTATTAACACTTACTTTTGAGCCATTCTCTTCCCCACCCATAAACAAACCTTTCAGGTATACCTGCCAACATGTAATTTGTTCTATTTAGGATGAGAATTCAGGACAATACGATAGGTTTAATATGCAACTCCTAATATTATATTAATATTTACTAGGTAACAATAGACATTGGCCTGGATAATCGCAATTTATCATTTTGTTTTATAAAAGGCACGTTTGTAATATGGTATATTTAAGTGTGCATGTACAAGGAAAGACAGTATGAGATTCAATAAATCATAAGCTACTTTAGACAATTACAGTAATTCAGGTACCAGCATATGACAAGTTGAAATATGTTTAAAAGGCAGCTCTCTTTAAAATACAGACAACATTTTGGCAACTCTACTCTAAAAGCTTCAATATCTGGATTTTACTTTCCATTGCTCCTAGCAACGTGAGTTTTAGAGGCATGGAAGAGACTATTTGTGATATAGAAATATATAAAGGGGGCAATCTGCAAGAATCACTCCTTTTAAATGTCTATTAGGCTTTCATGTAACAGTTCAATTTTACAAACTCTGTATTGAGGAAGATATCTATTGTTGATACGTTCAAACCTCTTGACCTGATGGAAAAACCCTCTAGTGGTACAGCAGAACATAAAAGAAATAGCTCTACCCAGCATTGTCAGTGCTAATCCTGCATTTGTTGTAAACTCAGGAGCAAGCTGGATGCAGAAAGTGGTCAGAAAAGAAGGCTTTAAAAAGTTTTTAATTTGGGGATGAATATTGCATGGCAAAAATCTGGCAACATGTTGGTGTTAAACAGTGTACTTAATTGTGTGCCAGCCCACCAGTCTAGCTTCTGGTCTTGTATAATTTTCCAGATGTGTTCAGACTTGGAAGTGGGCTGGATGAGTTTGTATACAGGATAGAGAAAAGAAAGACATAGCATGACATAGTTCAGTTCCTACAAAGGAAGTAAAAGAATCTTCCTCAGGGGCAAAACTGTCCTGGCATAGGACCTAGTCTTATGAAGAGCAACTGAGGGAACTGGGGGTTGTTTAGTCTGGAGAAAAGGAGACTGAGGGGAGACCACATTGTTCTCTACAACTACCTGAGAGGAGTAGCAAACAGGCTTCCAGTTGTGCCAGGGGAGGTTTAAATTGGACATACTGAAGTGGTTGAGTCTATGAGAAAATAAGAATAATCTGACAAAGCACTGAATTTTGCTGTTAGTCAGCACTCCTGCAACCTTTGATGACCATTTCCAATTTACTTACGAGGACTGGCACAAGAAATATTTAGTTTTGTTTTGTTTTTTTCTGCTGCATGACTTTTGAGACTGCTGCAATAATAGAGGGAAATTCATGTGAGGAAAACATAGATTGGTATAAATTTTGAGAGCCACTTGCTCATGTTTTGACTGCTTAGAGAGTCCGAGATAGCTTTATTGACATCCAGGTGAACTACATCAGTAGAATTACCCTGCAGTGTGTGAATCAAATGGGATTTCCCAGTGGCAGTGGTGGTGGCTTGAAGCATACAAATGTTGAAAAGAAAGATTTTACTTTTATAAGTGGAATCTCTGCTAAAAGTAAGGAAAAAAAGTAAGCTGAGGGATAAAATCACAGTGTTTTCATGAAATTAATTTTCCTTTTTTACCTCCTGCCAGAACAATACTCCCCAGAACTGGCTATTAAAACTGTTCTCTATCAGTCTATCAGTATTAAGTATTGATGATAGCAATTAAGGAAAAAAGGAAAAGGGAAAAGTGGAAAAAAAAATAGCAGTTGACTAAGGCCACAAGTTCTTTAGGAATGAGGCTATCTTAAATCACAGGCTAAGTTAAAATGAATTAACAGTTATAAACTTGAGGTATAAGGGTGAAGAAATGGAAGAAATCATGTCATCTAACAGAATAAGATTGCATTTGGAAAGTTTGTTTTCCTTGTACAGCCATATAGCTATTTCTCTTTGTGGTGGGTTGAAATTATCCCCCAACTAATTTAAGAGAATTAGCCCCCAAACCAAATTTGCCAGACTAGCTCAGTGGATGTAAGCAAATTAAGCTGTATTTACAAGTAAACTAAAATGCAGAAATATGAAATGCAACGAATATGTACAAAATATACAACATTTACATGTATTACAATTTATAAGCAACACCAGAATCCCCCTGGACAAAACCATTGGGTTACCAACACCTTCCCCCTCTCTGCCTCCATCCCTGCCCCTGCACAAGGGAAAAGAGAAAGAGAAGAGCAGAGAGTAGCTTGTCAGTACTTAGCCACAAAAAGAACACAACCAAGGTCAGCAACAGCCAAGCAAAAGCTACCAGCTAGTATCAGCTGGAGCAAAGAAACCAAGAGAGAAAGTTATGTTAGTTATCAGACCAGTGATATTTTTTAGACCTTATAATTATTTTTCTTTTGCATCCAATGGTAATTTATTTGCATTCTACTACTTTCTACTCAAGATCTGTGGAAAATTTCCTAGGCATCAGCTTAAAACTGCCACATCCTTTAGAGGATGATACAGGCTATGGACATTTCTCATCCTTTCTCTGCTCTTCCAGTACTATGTTAGGCAAGTCCTCCTGCAGGACGGTGAGGTGAGAATGTGCCAGTGCATTCTTACACCTAGAACTCACTTTGTTCTCCTTCTGTGTTGAGGATAGTCATGTTAACATTAAGTTCTGTACCTATACAAAATTCTCTTTGTTATACTAGAAGTCATCTTTTGCATTTAACTACCTTGTAAATAATTCCTTGGCTATTGTAATATAAAACTCTCCTGCCTTGTTTTTTTTGGTTCTCTGGCATTCCTGAGGATGTGCCTTTCACTGCCCTGACAGTCAATCTGCATATTAAAAACAAAGGACATAAACATCTAAACAAGTTCATTGTTTGTGTCTCATTATGGGCTCTTAAATGAGACTAGACATGAAAATAATTAATCATTTTCCAGTGAAAGTAATTTATCTCACTGAAGTTTCTTTCAGATTGCCCTCCAAACTAATTAGCATTCTGTTGTACCAAAAACAACTTGGGAAATTTGGAAGCTGCACAGAAAAAAACCCAAAACAAAAAACCCCAACAGTGCTTAATAAGGAAAAACAAAAAGTAATAGGTTGGCAAAAATGGTCAAAAAAAGCACTTCCCTCAGCTGCTTTCCATAAGACTGGGTCCTATGCCAGATTTGCTGCCCTTCTCTGGACACACTTTAGTACTTCAATAACTTTCCTTTAGTGAGGGCCCCAAAACTGAACACGGGCCTCACGAGCGTTGACTACAGGGGGGAAATCACTTCTCTACACCTGCTGGCCACACTCTTGCTGATACAGACCAGGATGCTCTTGGCCTTCTTGGCCATCTGGGCACACTGTTGGCTCATCTTTAGTTGTCTATATGCCAATGCTGCAAGCTGCTTTCAACAAGACAGCTTTCCAGTCACTCCTCAAGCCTGTAGCTACGCACAGAATTCTTGTGACCCATGTGTAAGACCCAAGACTTGGCTTTACTGCTCTCAGATTTTTGGCTTCAGCCCATTGATCCACTGTCCAAATGTAGTTATAAGTATTCTGAGTTTATGTTGCAATGTGTAAATTAGATACTTTTTAAATTCCAAACTTTCAGATATCTATTAATCCTGGGAGGCTGTCCAATCCTTATTAAAACAAATTCCATTTCATTCTGTTGGTGCAACACATTTGTTATTCATTTTTCTGCTCTTCTTCCTCTTTGTCATTCTTATAATAAGCAAGCTAAAATTGTCCTTTATGCTATTTTCCAGAACTAAATAGTTCTTACAGAAATATGCTCTTATGTAAAATAAGGATAATGATATTCATCTCCTTTGTGAACCACTTGAGATCTTCAGATGGAAAGTACTAGGTAAGTATTATTATAATAAGGATACCTTTCATACAAACTAACAATCATAAATCAGATTCAATGTGAAGAGAAGCAAGCAATGATAGCTTCACAAATACATTAACTTGTTGAACAACACTCAAAGGTAGATATGGCAATTATTTGAAAGGTTGTAAGGAGAAGATACTTTTAAACAAAACTATGATGGAATATTATCTAGGAAAAATATAACAAAAGATATTATTGGTAGACCGCTTTCAAAACATCAACTGTCAATATTCATTTTTCTGTTAGTCATTACTATAGGGCTAAAAGATATGCATATATAAGGAAATATTTCTAAAGACTGCATAAAAATTATTGTTTAAAGTGTTATCCTTGTAACTTTTGGACCAGCACCAGAACGAGAGGACGCAGTCTCAAGCTGCACCAGGGGAAGTTTAGGCTCGAGGTGAGGAGAAAATTCTTCACTGAGAGAGTCCTTGACCATTGGAATGGGGTGCTCAGGGAGGTGGTGGAGTCACTGTCCCTGGAGGGGTTCAAGAGGGGATGGGATGTGGCACTTGGTGCCATGTTTAGTCATGAGGTCTGTGGTGGCAGGATGGGCTTGATGATCTTTGAGGTCTCTTCCAACCTTGGTGATACTGTGAGTCCTGCAGAGGTCATAGGTATAATGTGTCTCATTTTTTGGTAGTACTCAGTTCATTAATTTTCTTTAAAATAAAATTATAAGGAACTTACACTGATCCTGAAATACATTCTCTGTTAATAGAGATTCATCAAGATTTTTAACAACACTACTGTGTTACTTAATTATTCTCCCACAAAGTTTCCTACCTGCTGTTCAATATTTACTCTTAAAGATTTTCAACCTGTTTACCCAGGTGTTTTGTAGCACAGGAAAATAAAATTGCCTAAAATGAATGAAGAAATGTGTGACCCAGAAAAATCTCGCTGGGAACACTTGGTTTGGAAGGATGTTCCTCACGAAAGGTAATATTCATTAGAGCCTTCATAATATAATATAGAATTCACCTAACACCCTTTTGGAAGGTTAATATAATTATTGTTTAATGACAGTATTTTTAACCTGAAAGCAGTGAAAAAACAGTTCTTAAAAAAATAAATAAAATAAAATCTATGCATTCAAGTTTTGTATTGGCAAAACAACTGCAAGTAGCAAAGAAAAATGTCTCATAAGTCAATCACAACTTGTATGCTGTCAAAAGCTCTGAAACAACCTTGCCAAACAAGTGAGTGGATGAATGAATCCAGGTTTCTCTCTGTAGGACTTGAAAATGCATGCACAACAAAACACTCATTAGTGCTCAGGCATAGTCCATTTAGAAAGAAAGAGCAGACATTTCTAGAGTTTGAGGGAGAGGCAGTTCTCACAGAACATGCTCCTTCCAGTTAAAAATATATAATATGAAGACTAGTTAAAACAATTACAGAATATATGTTTAATATCAAACTGCAAAAATATTTTGTCAGCTTATGTAACTGACAGAGTGTGAAATTGCTCTAATTATTCTATTACACATTCTATTCTATTCTAATACACTTGTATGTAATATTTACTCCTCATGGATAGTTTTTAATTTTTACTTCTGAAATTCTAAGCAATATAATATGACACGACTCAGTAGAAACATGCATCTACACCTGTAAAAACAAACAGATTTTTAACTGATGAAGAAATACTTTGATTGTCTCATTTGCATGTCAAACACATATCTGGAGGTACTACAATTTCTTCTTCAGAAATGCATTTACAGTTGAGATAAAAACATCTGGCAGACTACATCTCTATAAATTTTTCCCCGACACTTTATCTTCTTTCTTCACAGTATCACAGTATCACCAAGGCTGGAAGAGACCTCAAAGATCATCGAGTCCAACCTGTCACTACAGACCTCATGACTAGACCATGGCACCAAGTGCTACCTCCAATCCCCTCTTGAACACCTCCAGGGATGGTGACTCCACCACCACCCTGGGCAGCACCTTCCAATGGCTAACAACTCTCTCTGTGAAGAACTTTCTCCTCACCTCAATCCTAAACTTCCCCTGTTGCAGCTTGAGACTGTGTCCCCATGTTCTGATGCTAGTTGCCTGGGAGAAGAGACCAACCCCTTCCTGGCTACAACCACCTTTCAGGTAGTTGTAGAGAGCAATGAGGTCACCCCTGAGCCTCCTCTTCTCCAGGCTAAACAATCCTAGCTCCCTTCTTCAAGTAATAAAGAGCAGCATTCAAGTAAACAGCATATTTTAGTATTTTGGTTTTAATGAAAAAAAACATATATAAAATGGTGATGTGCTGTATTATGCAGGGCATGAAAAAAAACCCAAATACATCTATTACTGAAAGAATGTGGATCCCAAGTGTAAGGAATAATTGACAGTAGGATTTCTTCAGAGAATTTTTTTCTGGGGCTTTGTAATGGACTCAATTAAAATCATTAAACAAAAAACAATGTGTACAGTTATGTATCCCTTTTTGGGAGAACAAATGATCCAATGGAACACAGGTATTGAATGGAATAGTTTGAAAGAAGGAATCAAATGAACTGAACTTAAATTAGATGCAGGTAAAACAAAACTGCTTTATCCAGGAGTCATTTAAATGCTTCTGAATACCTGATTAAATATTCAGTTACTAATTTGTTCCAATGACTTATTAGTGAGATGTGTTATAAAAGTGAAAACCCACCTACATTTATAGAGAAAGGATTGAGGAAAGGGTTAATGTCAAAGTTTGCTAGATATCACTAGTGATGAAGATGCAAAAGTGGATCATGAATATCTGAAGAAAGGCGCTTCTGTAACATGAGATATTCTATAATCTATCTATTCTACACTCTATCAAGCAACTCTTTGTCAGTTGGCTGGTGGCACCAATAAAAAATACCTATCCACTCTTACAGAAGGCTGAAAGAAATTACTATTCCCACCAAGAAGCATGTTGGCATTTGAAAGTCTTTCAAAAAACTAGCATATTCCTTGGTAAACAGAGATGTAGACTATGACTATGGTGATAATTTTTGTTAATTTCTAATTTGTAGAAGTGCCATGCTAACAAAACAGCACACAGAGAGCACTTCTAAACCTGCCACTGCGTATTTATGGTCTGCCCTATTTCTGTAATTCAAAACGAAGATACTCAGGTTCATCTCAGGATTGATTCAGTACCCATGAGTGTATCTTAGCCGAACGTTTCATGCTGGGTTAATTACTCCTATATTTGAAATGCAGTCTTTAAATATGCAGTATTTCTTTGGAAAAAGTGATTTCAGTGCTCTTTTTTTTCCTTATTATTTGAGGATGTGATCTTTTACCACTGAGAGACATTAGAGTTACTGCTGCAAAAACATATTGTAGTGAAGAATCCTTTCATCTGGCAAACTTAATGCTCTTAATAGTTCCTGCTCTTTTAGTATTTCTAAATATCTAATATAATTCATTGGAAATTAGGGGGGAAATCCTGAAACCCATAGGATTATTGAAAACTAGTTATGGATTTTGATTCTCATTTTAAAATGATGTTCACAATTATCTGAACTTCAGTGGCAGATGTTTAGTATAACACACAACAAATTGCCAAGTCAACTTCAAACAGACTAGTAACAGGTTCACAAATTGTTTCTCAGGGAAGACAAATAATTACAGATTTTAAGAAACATACTGTTGAACTGACACAATTGTAATGACATCTCTGTAGGTGACTCCTATCATGCACTGTTTTATATGCTGCTGGGAGCATAATGACAGCGTTTGCACAATAAGCCTACGCAAGGATGAGGTAGTGTAATTGTAGGATCACTGAAGTGTGGATACAGACTAATTAACAAAATTGGAACTTCTGCACTCATGCTCACATTTCATCTATCTTATTTCATTTACTTTTACATGCTATTGTGCTCACAGAATTGTTCTGTTTACTGTTTGAATGTTGAAGATAATACTGTCCTTTTGCTGCCTCCATCTTCCTGTTCTTTTTAAATGAGTCAGCAGTGCAAGCAGGACTCCATTTTATGAAGTGCTCCTCTCTAATGAGTTTCAGGTTCTGGAAGGTCTATTTTCCCTTGCATACACAGAATATTTGTTGTACACACACATATCTGTATACTAACATACCAGCACCAGAACAAGCTGCACCAGGGGAAGTTTAGGCTCAAGGTGAGGAGAAAGGTCTTCACTGAGAGAGTCGTTAGCCATTGGAATGTGCTGCCCAGGGAGGTGGTGGAGTCACTGTCCCTGGAGGTGTTCAAGAGGGGATTGGACGTGGCACTTGGTGCCATGGTTTAGTCATGAGGTCTGTGGTGATGGGTTGGACTTGATGATCTTTGAGGTCTCTTCCAGCCTTGGTGATTCTGTGATCTCTATATATGTCTCTATTCCATTTGCCATAAGTGATACTGTACACCATTTGTGTATATATATACATGTGCATGCAACATGCATATACACAAACCCTTCTACGTGAGTCACAAACTGTTTTCTGTATGTTTATACTCACACAAAGTTAAGTGAAGAAGGCAATACACAAGGATAAGTTTTAAAAAAGATAATTCCTCTAAGAAATGTAATCACCTAGTTAAAAGTTAAGACAGGCATCTGAAAACAGCCAACAAATATTCCATGTTAAGAACAAATGGCGGTTCACGCAATAGGTGGTACACAGTTTCTGTTCATGCGGTGGTAGAAGAAAAATGTTCACTGCTGATACTGCTTTGCAGATAAAAACTTGGGGAAAAAATATACCAGGGAACAGCACTGCTGTTCTGCAGTAGTGCCACATCAATCTCTAGATAGGTCATTTATTGTCAGCCTGGGGAATAAGAACAAACTGAGATCTAAATATTCAAAAGTGCATTCTTAGAGCTATGTTGTTTTACATACAGATTGTAAAGGGTGCTGGACAGGATGTGTAAGGACTAAGGAATACATATTCTACTAAGCTACAAATACTTGATTATTTTTCAATAAACAGGAAGCTGGCACCAAAATCATTGCCCAGTTTCTCATCTGTGCTGGAGGAATGTGAATGTGCTTCATCACAAGTTAGTAAACTTGCAGTAATTTGTTGTATGCATTTCAGGTTTCAGCAGGGACATCAGTGCTCCTTGTTCTGAAGGAATTCATCAGCTCTAGGCATCAGCGTGAATTCAGCTCTCTCAGTTTGTTGCATTTCCCTGAAAACTTTCTCAGTAAAAGAAATCATTATGTAATCTCTGAAAGAGCAGAGGTGAGAAACAGGTTGTTTGAAATAAAAAAACGTATAATAAGTGAAGAAAAAAGGGTGGAAGGGAAAGCAAGTGATGAAAAGGCAATCAGACACCATATCCCACAGGCAGACTGACGCCCAGCTACCTCCCAGACCTCCTCATCAATTTGTGTTGCTGAGCAGAATACTCTATGTTATGGAATATCCTTTTGGTCAGATTGTCACGTTTTCCAGATTATCTCCCTTCCCAATTTCTTGCCTCTGTAGTCTCCTTCCTGGGAATAGGGCAAAGTGGGTAACAGAGAAAGGCAGAACACTGCTGTGTAATGAGCACTGTTTTGGTCACAAACCCAAAACACATCACCACACAGACTGATATAAAGAAAACTAACTCCATCACAACCGTATGTATATTACTAGCATTGCAGAGCAAATGGCTTTCAATTATAGGCCTTTTTAAGAGCATAACTGCAGTTAAAAAAGCAGATTGATTTTTAAATCATGGATGTCTATTTAAAAAAATGAGCAAAAATTAGAATACAGCATATTTTCCTAGATTAACTAAGGAATACATTCTGAATTGCTGAACCTGTCACAAACACATATTTCAAGACTCTTTCTAAGACTTTGTTCCCTACACCACTATCACAAACTTCAATCTCAGTTTGTGTAGGTAAGAAAGTCTGAGTCAGAAGCCTTCACTGATCTGTTCTTCAAGTAAAGCAGAAGTAAAATAAACAGATTAAAGCAGAAAGAACAAAGTTCTATTGAACAATGGGACTTCTGCTGCATATGTAATCCTGGCAAAAAAATAATTATTATTAGTGTTTGCTGGAAAAAAAATATCACCCATATTTTCTCATTGTTCAATATAAGGATAACAGCATTCAGCTTTCACTGCCAGCCATGATTAAAAAAAATTATCTGATACATTTAACAGGAGTTATCCTCATTAAAAAATAAATAAATTAAAAAGTAAAGTTTCTGGCTGAAACTTGTTTTCTCTGCAACACTCAAAAATTTCCCTCCAAAACAATGAAATAGAAAATCCAAATTACCCTTAATCAATATCTACATAGATATTCTCTCACTTAAAGATAAGCAATTTCCTAATCAGTAGAACAAACAATCACAATGAAAATCCTAGCATTGGACCAGCAATGCTGGAAGCCACAGTGATCAAGACAAAACAATCATATTCTCACTGTGGCAGAATAAAGCACATGAAATGAAGAAAGGCCATGGCAAACTTGCAAACCACAGGTGAAAAACTGCAAGGGAAAAGCATGGTCTTAATCCAGAGCAATACATAAACATGAACGCTATAGCTTTTAATGGGAACCATGAAAGATTTATGTTTAGATTTATGAATAAAATTTGTGTGATAATGAAGCCATGCACCATTATCATCTCTCTTAATTTGCATAACAAAGATTTGTACTAGACTATAGTCATTATCCAAAACTTGAACAATGGTATACCTATAAATAGTAATGCAAGGGGTCACATGAGCCTAGCTTGACATGCCATTAAAAATAGCCTGCAAGGTGAGTAGGATCTTGCTGTATGGAACAAGAATTTAACTGAGACAGAAATCAACAGTAAGGGATTTAATCCCCCTCAACAAAACTGAGTTCTTTTATAAGGGAAACTGAGTAATAGCAAAATAAAGTCCCCAGGCAAATTCTAATCTCTATTGAACTACATTAAGTGAAGGTTAATCAGTAGGGAAGGGAGGAAATAGAAGTGTGGTCTATAGGGGCACAGAGATACAACTACAAGAGCCTTGATAAAGACAATCTGAATTTGCAGCAAGCTATTTAGGTCAAATCATTAGAAGAGAACAGCTTGACTTGAAGAATCAGCTATAACTCACAGTAAGAATGATGATGGAAGAGTCCCAGTATTTTTGTGAATACACTATTTGAATCAGAACTTTAATGTCTAGTTTTGTTAAAGGAATTAATTTGTGGAAGTCAAATTATGCACCCAAGAAAATAAACCACACGGTTTCTAGTTTATAATCCAGTAGTATCAGAAGTATGAAATGTGAGGGTAGCATGTGAATAAAAAACTATTGTTATCTTTCTAGTGTTATCTCTGTGAATTATCTCTACCTCTCACAAATACTCTTCCAACATGTCTGTTCTAAGAGACTGTCATGAATCACTACAGGTATACCCTGACTGGTTATGTTATGGTACATACCAACTATCATTCTGCAGCAAATCCCAATGGATTTGACACTGTAAAGGTTTAGCTCAAGGACTAAAATTTCTGTTCCCTTAACACAAAAGTGAGTGGAAAAAGTAGCACACAAAAGCCCAGGACTGAGAGGGGGGGAAAAAAAAAAAAGTGAGATAAGAACAGAGTTTTCTGATCAAAATCAGATAAACATGGTACAAAATGCATAATTACCTTAGCCTATTTTCAGAAAAAAGCACAGCACAAAGCAGGAGCAAGCAGGAGCAAGTGAGACAAAGGCTCAAGCCAGAAAACTACTCCCCCGTCCCTCCCTGTCCCACTGCCATCCCAGAGGAAAAAGAACCAACAGCCAAAAACCTGGAACCCAGAAGCAGCAAGCAGAACAGGAAGCCTCCCATGTTACAATCTGATCTTCAAGCCCCATGGTATTTTGCTCCAGCCAGTACTTTCATTTTTTGAAGCTGGTATGGCTGCAGTATGCTATAAGAGCAGCAGGTTCAACACAATCCTCCACCCTTTATCCTCTACCATCTGCATCATGCCCAGCAGCAATCAACATCAAACATTTATGCTTACTACCTAATTTGAGCTTGACATTTTCCCTTGAAAGTTAAATTGATACACATTATTGTAGAATCATAGAATGGTCTGGGTTGGAAGGGACCAACAAAGGTCACCTAGTCCAATGCCCTGTGCACTAAGCAGGGACATTCTCAGCTAGGTCAGGTTGCCCAGAGCATTGTCAAGTCTCACCTTGAATATCTCCAGGGACGACGCCTCAACTACCTCACTGGGCAACCAGTTCCAGTGTTCCACTACCCTCATGGTAAAGAACTTGTTCCTAACATCCAATCTAAATCTACTCTTCTCTAGTTTGAATCCATTTCCCCTTGTTTTGGTGGCAGCCTTCTTTCCCCCTCTAAGATATACATCCCCCTGCCTGCCCTGAACCTATGATATCTGCCTCTCTCCCCATAATTCTCTCATTTTATTTTTAGGGCTACTCATGGAAGCTTGTTGTTTCTGTTTCTCTGACAAATTACTTAGCCTGAAGATATCATTCCTCAATCCTACAGGATATACCAAATACTGATTCTCCATAGACAATCACAAATAAGTCAAGAAGAACATTGCCCTCTAGAAAGAGGTGTGCCTGATGATTTTACCTGTACCAATTGAATGAAGATAAACGGGGTTCCTTATGAATAAGGTTATATATTTTGTCTTTAATGTTAGTGTTCCCTGCAATCTAGCACTAATAGCAGAATAATCAAAACACAAAGTTTTCTGTTACTCTTCTTTTAAGGAAAAAAAATAAAGGCTTTTGCTTGTAAGAACAGAATAATTTTAATACCATCTATTACTGCTATTGTATAAAGCTTTTTTGGATCTTTCCTAAACTAGGATTATACCTTTACTTTCAAGCATGAACTATAAGCAGATTTTCAATACAAAACTTTTTTATCTGTTCTGATTTTATACAGAAAGTCTTGTATCAACTTAAGGATATTAAAAAACCCCACAAACTAGGTTACAAAAACCTAATTGAAAATAATAATAATGTCTTTGCAAAAAAGTCTTGACCGAAGCCCTTGGCACTTCAGACACTGATCTCCAAACTGCTTTAGACTGGAATGTCATCACAAGGTTAAGTTATTTTACTGCATACCAGAGAGTATCAAACATGTAATAATATAATCAATTACCTTTACTGCTCAGATATGCATGATAAAATGAACAAGATAGGGAGAGTAAAAAACCATGGGGAGATACAGGTGGGAAAAGGTCAAACATTCTAATAAAGGCAATGGTCTCATCCCCACCCTTTGCAGTGATGTCAGGATTTTATAATCCTAGTTAAAAGATAATATATTTCAGCCCCTATATTTTCAAAGAAGTCATTTTGTGACCTAATGGAAAGGTACAGTGAAGACTTGCAGGTAAAAACAGTAATGATAGCATAAATAGTCTGTGAATGGGTGGCCTTTGTGAAAACCAGCACATTGTCAGGAAGGGAAAGGGGAATGAAGACAAACATGGATTGACCCCACCTGATTAGAATAGAATAGAACAGAACAGAAGAGACCAGACCAGGTCAGAAGAGACCTTTGAGATCATCATGTCCAACCCATCATCCAACACCATCTAATCTACTAAGCCATGGCACCAAGCACCCCATCAAGTCTCCTCCTAAACACCTCCAGTGATGGTGACTCCACCACCTCCCCGGGCAGTACATTCCAATGGGCAATCACTCTCTCTATGAAGAATTTCTTCCTAACATCCAGCATAAACCTCCCCTGGCGCAGCTGGAGACTGATCCAGCTGCTCCTTCACTCCCCTAGCAGGGAAGGCAGGGAGACAATTAAAGGGTGAACAAGAAAACTCATAAATTGAAACAAACATGACAGCTTAAATATGGTTCAATAATGATTTAGTAGAAGATATTAAAGTTTCCAGACTATGAGCTTTGCCTTTCAAAAAGTTTCTTTATTACTGAATTATGATGTTATTTCATTATCTCAAACCTGGAAGTGATTTCTTTTGAGAAATAGACTCCTGCTTGCAATACTTATGAAATCTACACATGGAAACCATTTAGAAAGTATGACTTGCAGCAATATGAATTCTAAATAGGATCTTGCTCTCCTTTTTAAATCCTACAAGAGCTGGAGCAAACACAAGACCTGCTCTAAAGCTAGATGATGTCAGGTGGTAGGCAAACCCGTGTTAAAACATTGCAGATCTTAAAGACATTTTTTATTTCTGACATACTGTAGAGGTGCACATCTACAATCTGCATCAGTGATGCATCATCCATAGCACTGTGCTGCAACATGCCAAAAGTGAATTAAATATTTTTCTCTCATGTAAATTTGAATTTCCTTAAACACAAAGTTGAAACAAAGTTAAGATCTCTGCTTTAACATTAAATGACTAAGAAGGAAAAAAAAAACCCACAGAAAAAAAAAAAACAGGTGTAGAAAACCACATCAAATTGCCATGCTTTGACTTGTATACTTTCTCTTCTTTGAGAATGTGATTGGATACAATTTTTTGTAGTACCTAGAAAACATAAAGCTGAGTAGTTGCTCAGAACCCTTACAACAGCAATAATTCTGCACCCCCCCACCCCCCCCCACCCCCCTTTAGTTTAATATACTCTATTGCTAAAATCAGGACTCTAAATGGCGTAAGAGAAACCCTTGGCACATTCAAATTCACACTTCTATGCAAACACCCATGCTATAAACCATCATTTTGCTCTGTATTGGTGATGCATGAGACAAGAAGTCCTACATTGCTGTCTCACTGACCATATTTCAGTTTCAATTACATTCAATTCTTGAATGTTCCTTTTGTTAACCTGGACTTTTACCAGCAAGCAATAAATATGACATATTCATGCTGCCAATAACAGTAAACTTATTTCTCTTATTCTGCTAAATACATCCAGTTCTTGTGCCCTTAGCATAATGGGGACATCAAACTGCTGGAGTGGGTCCAAAGGACGGCCACAAAGATGATCAGAGGGCTAGAGCACCTCACCTATGACAGACAGGCTGTAAGAGTTGGGGCTGTTCTGCCTGGAGAAAAGAAGGCTTGGGGGAGACCTTATAGCAGCCTTCCAAGACCTGAACAGGGCATACAGCCATAAAAGGACTTTTTACAAGGGCTTGTAGTGGTAGGATGAGACAATGTATTGAAGCTTGAGGAGGATTTAAATTAGGTATTAGCAAGAAGTTCCTTACAGTGAGAGTGGTGAGACAATAGAACAGGTTGTCTAAGGAAGTCATGGATAGCACTTGCCTGGATATGTTCAAGGCCAGGTTAGATAAGGCCCTGAGCAGCCTTGTCTAGTGGAAGGTGTCCTTGCCCATGGCAGGGTGGGGTTAGAACTAGATGATCTTTCAGGTCTGTTCTACCCTAAACTATTCTATGAATCCATATACTTAGTATGAATCCATATACTTAGTTTCCTTTTTTTTTTCCCCTTTTCTTTTTCCCACCTCTTCATAAATTCTATTTATTAAGTAGTAATCTGAAAATGAGCCAGCAGATGCTCAGATAGTCAAAAGAAACCACTAAAAAAATATATGAACAGAAGCTGGACAATGATCAACATCTTTAAGTAGACCTATCTGAAGAAAAGGGAGAGACTGAGCTCTGTAGAAGATATAAGAAGGTGAAGTTTTATGGCTCCATGCTGAACAATACATCGGTTAAAGCTACATTGGAATTCCATGACTTGTTTTCCTGACAAAGCTAATAATGACAACAGCCAATAGTAAACATTCATCAAATTTAATAGTTACAAAGAAACAAACAATTTATTCTCCTAGCTTTCATCCTGGTTTCCTGGATGGTATACAGCCACTCAGGAATTTCTACTTAACTCCATGGCCCAGCTTCTGCGAAGCTGCAGGATCCAGAGATAAAATCATATTCAAAATGACTGTAAGTATATGTAGAGAAATTTGTTTCATAAGTGAGGAGTACATATGGGGGGGGTGAAGAGGGATTTGGGGTGGTTTTTTTGAGATAAAGTCTTTTTTCTAGATTGTAGTTTCTTAATTCTAATAAACACCAAGAACTTTACACTAAAATATTATCATTATGATGGATCTTGGCTTATTATTTTAAAACCATGTGGTTATTTTAATATATGCTTCATACAAATGAATTTTCAAACTAAAGCAGTAATGAAGTACAAGTTACAGAGTTAGGTTGGTTTGGGTTCTTTTTCCTTTGGTTATATGGGGATAACCTTATTTCTTTTGTCTTTGTTGTTCACTGTGTCTCTTTGAATAAATGCTGAAGACCATAATAAATTCACGTTGTATTTGTAGAACCTTTGTCTGAGACTGAAGGTCATTCGGATGAGACTACCAACAATTTTCACAAAGGCATTCTCTATCTCTGTTGTCTGGATGCCAATTAAACAGAAATATATCAATTAGTTTATGTAAAATATGGATCCATGATAATCTGGTACAGAAAGTAAAAATCTACTCTCTGATATATGGATTTATGAAAGGAGTCAGTTCATATTGCAAAAATATTTTTCATACTGTTTACCCTGTGCCTCTCTTTGGCATGCCACTACATTAACCTTTTAGTCTTATCAGTGAACATTGAAACTGTTGCATCCATTAAGAACAAATAAAACCATTTGTCCTTCACTCTCAAGGAAATAATACAGGATCACCTTGAATTCATGAACGCATTACCTTCTTGCAACTCAGCCTGGATTACTCATTATATATACAGAAGTGTAATTGTTTATGAATTCTTAGCATGATATCTCACACTGCTCTACACTGTGGAAGCTCTTACCTTGCCCTAATATTAAGAAATAATCCTGTAAACTGAAAAGCCAAGGAAACACAACTCTGATCTAAGAAGAAAAGTGCTTTAAAAGCATAAGTAATTATAAAAGAAATATTTATTTTAGTATAGAAATGAATCCAATCAGAGTAAGGCAGACAGTATGTTCATCAACCTCATCAGTTACCCTTTAAAAACTAAATCAGGAAAAGACTTTTAGAGTCCTAATATCTTTAGTGCTCACACACTCCCCATTCTCAACACAAGAATTTTTCTTATCGGGCATGCATTAATCGCCTTAGATATAAGAGTTGCTAATAATGAGCTTGAAGATCTCAATGCTATATACACAGTCATGCATGAGGTTCTGAAAGGTAAGCGATACAATTTGGAAAGATCTATGCCTTATGAGTTTTTATGTGCTCACATTAAAAAGTCAGATAGATATCTGTACCTGATTTATAATGCTGTTGAAAGTCAACTTGTTCAGACAGTTCTTGGCCTAGTTCCCTTTATAATGAAACATGGTCTGTATATCTGCAGGATACACTAAAATCAAAGACCTGCAAACAAAACTCCAAGAGCTAGAATGGTGTGCTGTAAGGGGCAAACCTGTTTTGCCACTACACCCCCCACCTCCCCCTTTTCCTCCACTGTTAGTGTCCAAGGTGGGGCAAAGGAGTAAACAATGGGCTGACACTGTTAAGTCTAACCAGGGGGCAAGAATCTGGAGGTCATTCTGCCCCTGTACTCAGCACTGGTTAGGCCACACCTTGAGTACTGTGTCCAGTTCTGGGCCCCTCAGTTTAGGAAAGATGCTGAGTTACTGGAACATGTCCAGGGAAGGGCAACAAAGCTGGTTGGTCTCTTCACCCAGGCAACCAGCACCAGAACAAGAGGGCACAGTTTCAAGCTGTGCCAGGGGAAGTTTAGGCTCAAGGTGAGAAGAAAGTTCTTCACAGAGAGAGTTGTTAGCCATTGGAATGGGCTGCCATTGGTGGTGGTGGAGTCACCATCCCTGGAGGTGTTCAGAAAGGGATTGGATGTGACACTTGATGCCATAGTTTAGTAGTCATGAGGTGTTGGGTGACAGGTTGGACTTGATGATCTCTGAGCTCTTTTCCAACCTTATTGATTCTATGATCTACTACTCGGTTCCATTTGTAAGCCAACGGGTCTTGTGACCCAATTTGGCATTGTGGTTGCACTCTTGCATTCCAGGATATTCTGTTTGTTCCCCCCTAATTTCCAACTTCTGATTTTCCTAGACTGTTTTCTACTATGTTACAAATATTCTTCATGTAAATACCTACCATTGACCAGGCACCTAATCAAATAAGCCCAGGAGACTTTGTATTTAATAAACCATAATATTTTTATTGATATCTCATGCTTATTAAGTTTTATAAATGATAACAAATGGAAAACAGACAAATAAATAAAACACAGTCAGCTCTTATTGTTATAGAAACTATGATTTTGTGAAAATTAATATGGAAAATATGAAGATTAAAGATATTAACATATTATTAATATGAAAAATTGTCCAAAACTGAATAAATAGGCTTGGTGTACAGCTGGAATATATATTTACAGTGGGGATGGATAAAATTTAGGTAATATAACACTTTTAATATAACAATTTTAACCAAACCAGAAGGAATATCAGTAAGAGAAGAGAGTCCCCAGGAACAATATGGTGCTTGACCACAGAAGAAAGTCAACAAGAACCATGAATACAGAAGGCAATAAACTACTCACTGAGTTCCACCCAAACAGGGGGGAGTGCTGCTGTGTATTAGCCATTAAGGCTGTAAGGGTGCCATTGCAGTCTCAAGGCTGATCTGGCTTCAGCAGGACAGCAGGCTGTATGACTTGTTTTTGCGAACAGCTCTTGTATCTTCCTCGGTAAACTGCGTCACGGCATGAATTCTAGTTGCAAGGGGAAGAGAGGCTTGGATCCTAAGGCTCATGGCTTCTATCCCAGGTCTTGGACCAGGTAACTTGAGGCAAGGCAGTCCAGGCAAGGCAGGTCCAAGCAGTCAAGGCAAGGCGAATACAAATCAGCCTGTATTTGTCACTTGCCCAAGATTCAATTGGGCCAATAGGGCAACTGAAGCCAGCAAACAGTTACCCAATGAAATGGGACTCTGCCAGGCTGTAGCCATGAAAGACAGAAACATAGGCCTGGTCTGGGAGAAGCAGTGGCCAAGTAGACGTGCTCTTCCCCCAAAAGGAGTCTTGTTTACCCAAACATGTTGGGGCCTGTGCTTTTGTCCCTTTTTCCACCTTGCCCTGACTCCTACAGGAGGGAGGTGGGGAGAGGGGGACCATGCCTAGACATATCAGGACCTGGGTTTGTGCTGAGCCTGTTTGTCCCTACCATGACACTTGTCATTTTATGTATCTATGTTCTTTCAAGCATTTACCTATCTAGAATCTGTCAGTGACTGAATAGGCTTGTAATAAATAAACCTAGAGATAACTGATCAATAAGAAGAAAATAATTTAAAACATGGAAAATTCCTAAACACAATAATAATTACAAAAAGTTAAAAATCAGTTCTGCTTATTGATTTCACCCATGACTTTGTTTACCTTAACCTTTCTTTCAGATATTGCAAGGTCCAGAAAGGAAGTGTGAAAGATTTGTTTGTGTATGACTCAGAATAAGCAACCCTAGTGCTAAATCAGAATCTTTTATTTCAAAATATAGCAAAGAACATTATAAATCTCTTACTTTCTGCATTTCCCTTCATTTTAATTTATACTCTTCTAATATATCTTAGAGTACGTTTCTCACAAAAACAAATTAAGACAATATTAATACATGCATACAAAATCAAAATATTAATATTTTTCTATGTGAATTCAAACTCTTGTATGAGATCTTCCAGCCCATTTATCTCTTACCAGATCACTCTTGAAGCATACTATTTTAATGGTGTTTTACACTATGGGCATTTCCAAAGACCAGCTAACATCTTGAATTTCTTCAAATTATTCTGGAATCTTTTCCTTGCCTCTTTATTTTCAGTGTGCTTAAAGGGTTTATTGTTACTACTGAGAATATTTCCTGTAGAAGTATCTTTTTTTCTGGGAGAAGAAGAGGGATAATAATAATAATAAACCAGGTTGGAAGAGACCTTCGAGATCATCACGTCCAACCTATCAACTAATCCAACCCACCTAAACAACTAAACCATAGCACCATGCACCCCATGATGAAAGGATCTTAGCTTTTGGACACTTAGGTGTTTCATTCTCTTTTCAGCTTCCTCAAATTTGGAAAACTAAAACACAGAAAGAGAAAAAAAAAATTAAAGCAGGGTTGTTTATTCCTCTAATATTGTCTTGCCCTCCATACTGTAACTTTGTAAGGCAAATAAAGCTGCAAAAAAAAAATTAATAAAACTCAAGCAGCTTCAGTCAACAATCTCTAATTGAATTTTTGGCTCAGTTGTTGCTGTGGTTGTAACCTTCCTGAGCTGCAGAATCAGTGAAAAGAAACGGTTAAAATTAGGAAAATGGGTTACTTATAGGAGCGATTCTGTCCATGACCATTTGTAGTCCTGTGTCTGTGGGAACAGTCCATGTAATGTAACTAGGAGGAACAGTGGCACAGAATAATTTGGCAATTAACATATTTGACAGATATACATTCTTACCACCTTGAAAGAATTATTCTAAATCACATAAATAAATCTGGTGGCTACACAAAGGATAGATTCAGCATTGGAGACCTGAAATGCATGATTCCATACCCAGCATGAATGAGTATTGCAAGACTACCAGTCTCCATGCTAGTACAAGATTCAAGCAAGCAGGTGGTAGTGAACATAGAAGCATGTCTTCTGAGGTCACTTGCATAGAATGCTTAACTGCAGTGTGAACAGTACAGTGAAATTTACATTTTATTCTAGTGGGCCTTGAGATCAGGAGAGAGTTGTACTTTATTAAAAAAGACATTCTCCTTTTTTAAAGGAAGGAAGAAACTAAGTAAATGAGTTATAAATCAACCAGAATATTTTTTTATTTCCTTCTGGTTATTTGTGATTTGAGACCAAAATTGGAGGTGGCTTCAGGTGCTCTCAAAGCTGTAGCCATTTAATTTCAGGGACAAGCTATTTCTTATGCCATTGCCACCATTTGAGTGGAAGTCTAGTCTCAAGATTTAAAAGCTCATGAAGACTGAAAACAGAAGCAGAAGAGGGAAAATGTGTCCATTTTACTCCCTGTTACTCTCCATTCTTTGTTCTGTAAATGGAGTAATAACGTTATTGATGAGTAGACTGAAGGCATGAACAAATTTAAGTGCTTTAATCATTTTAGCATAAGTTAAATGAAAATGAGAGAAGTAAAAGCTGAATGTAAATAGAAATATATATTTGAGTTTCATAAAATTAGGACTGACAAGTCAGAATTGTTGGTCAAAAAAATTTGTATCTATGTCAGAACTCGCATATATAGGTAACATATCTCTGATTTTCTTTTTAAGTTTCCTGAATGAAAGTCCATTAAAAAAGTAATTAAAACTTAGCTCACATTTGTTTAAGATAGAAGTAGAAATGGGCACTTTTGGAAAAAAAAAATTTGTTATGTTGTTTTGGTTTAAATTGTTACTTTCATCCACTTTTTTTTGTTTTCATCTGTAGTTGAGTAAAAACAAACAAACAAAGAGATATGTCACAGAAACACAGAATCACCAAGATTGAAAGAAACCTCAAAGATCATCAAGTCCAACCTGTCACCACAGACCTCATGACCAAACCATGGTACTAAGTGCCACATCCAATACCCTCTTGAACACCTCCAGGAATGGTGATTCCACCACCTCCCTGGGCAGCACATTCCAATGGCTAACAACTCTCTCAGTGAAGACCTTTCTCCTCACCTGGAGCCTAAACTTCCCCTGGTGCAGCTTGAGACTGTGTTCTCTTGTTCTGGTGCTGGTTGCCTGGGAGAAGAGCCCAACCACTCCTGGCTACAACCTCCCTTCAGGTAGTTGTAGAGAGCAATAAGGTCTCCCCTGAGCCTCCTCTTCTCCAGGCTAAACAATCCCAGCTCCCTCAGCCTCTCCTCATAGGGCTTGGGCTCAAGGCCTCTCACCAACCTCGTTGCCCTTCTCTGGACACATTCAAGTGTCTCAATATATATTTATTCAGAGGGTGATGGCCAAATTTTTATAAAACAATATATTAACACATCTGGATGTCTTGTAGCATACAGTAGGTATCTCATAGCTAATTTCCAGATCACATTTTGATTCATGGCAATTGCAGGCTGGCAATTCACTCACTGAATGGCTTTATCTTCTAATGGGAATTTACTTCAGTTGCAATTGTGAATAGCATATCTCTTGAGCTGGGTCTCATGAAGTGCCTCAGCTTAATTTATCCAAAACAGCTTTTTCCAAGCATCATGGTGAGGTCAGCAATGACTATATGCACAGACTCCTCAAGATATATTTTGAAGATATGGCATGAGCAGAAAGCCTCTGTTACATAAATCTTATCATTGTAGCTTGAATCAAGCAAAATCCACTCATTAAGAGAATATTTTGGCATATATTTATAGAACTCAGCAACAAATGTTTTATTTAGGATTTTAACAGAGCACAAACAAGTTTCATTCTTGGACACTGACTCAGGATTCTGATTTTTGTTAGATATAGTTTGTGCTGTGTAATGCAGCAGTTCTTTCCTGAGCTACCAGCAGGACAGGTGGAACTAGATGATCCTTGAGGTCTCTTCCAACCCTAACAATTTTAGAATTCTATATTGGAGAAACCATCAAAATGTTCCCTACCTGACCGGGGGGCCACCAGGCCCCCCGGCCTTTGTTGTCACCACCACCATCACCCAGTGTGCACCATGGGCACTCACCAGTGATGAGAGGAGGATCCTCCAGCCCAGATGGGCTCAGCTTAGGGCTTCTGCCTTTCCTGGCGGGGATTAAAAAGGGGAGTGGGTGGGGAGGGCAAAGTGGCCACACCTGGGGTGGGAGGAAACTCCTCTACTCCACTCTGGTGAGACCCCACCTGGAGTACTGCAGTCAGTTCTGGGGCCCCTACTAAAGGAAGGGCTGGAGGTGCTAGAGCGTGTTCAGAGAAGGGCCATGAGGATAAGCAGAGGGCTGGAGAGCCTCTGCTATGAGGACAGATTGAGAGAGTTGGGGCTATCCAGTCTGGAGAAGAGAAGGCTCTGAGGTAACCTAATTGTGGCATTCCAGTATCTTAAGAGAGGCTACGAGAAAGCTGGGGGGAGATTTTTTGGGTGTCAGGTAATAATAGGACTAGGGGGAATAGGAAAAAAAATAGAAATGGGTAGATTCAGATTGAATGTTAGGAAGAAGTTATTCACCATGAGGGTGGTGGGACACTGGAACAGGCTGCCCAGGGAGGTGGTAGAAGCCCCATCCCTGGAAGTTTTTAAGGCCAGGCTGGATGTGGCTCTGAGCAACCTGATCTAGTGTGAGAGGTCCCTGCCCATGGCAGGGGGGTTGGAAGTAGATGATCCTTGAGGTCCCTTCCAACCCTAACAATTCTAAGATTGCTTCTATAAGTTTGCTTTGACCTCAACTGTCTTGCCACAGGGTGTAGTTTATAAATATTTTATGGCAATCTGTTCCTGAGACACTGAGATACCTAGGATAATTTAAGACATTTATTAAAGAAAACTTCTCAATTTATAGGTGGCATATAATTAATTCTTCTTATGACAGAGGATTTATGTTCTTTATTGAAAATCCAATATGTTCTATAATAAAGGTGCTGTTCAACACTGAAAAACAAGACTGTGGTAGTAATAGGTCCCAAAAGTTGTCTCAGTTGGCTAGATGTAGGTCATTGTTTCTCATCAAAGAGAATAATTTCTAGAGTACAATTTGGATTTAGTAGTTAAAAAAAGAAAAGTCTGTGATCAGTGCCTCAGTCTGTAATGTTTCTCCTTCAAATGAACCAATCCTTTAAATGCATAAAAGATGCAAACAGCTTAAAGAAAACAAAGAAACAACCTAAAATAAAAAAAAATGCCAAATAGAGCAACAAAAAGCCAACTTGTCAATCTCACTGAAATGTTATCTGCAAAACAAGCAAAATTTTTTGCTTCATTTTCAAGTGACATTGTGTTGCTTTTGTTGCTTCTGAGTGTAACTGATGTCTTTCTTCCATTCAGCTGCCAGTGAGTTCAGTTCTACTGAATAACTTTAAAGCACCTTTTGACAATATTTGCAGCAGCCAGAATTGACAGCAGAATTTGCTTGCTTCTGCTTACCTTTATATTTTTGCAGGGTTTAAAAACAGTATCAAAAAAAAAGACAGAAGTTCTGGCTAAAAAAAATAAAAGGATGGTTGCATTTAATTTTCTGTGCATTTCCTTTTCTCACAGTAAACCCAGTAAAAAGACTTGCTGGTACGTGTCCAGAGAAGGGCAACAAAGATGATGAGCGGTTTGGAACACAAGCCCTGTGAGCAGAGGCTGAAGGAGCTGGGGTTGCTTAGCCTGGAGAAGAGGAAGCTCAGGGGAAACCTTATTGCTCTCTACAACTACCTGAAGGGAGGTTGTAGACAGGCAGGGACTGGTCACTTCTCCCAGGCAGCCAGCACCAGAACAAGAGGACACAGTCTCAAGCTGCTCCAGGGGAGGTTTAGACTGGATGTTAGGAAGAAGTTCTTCACAGAAAAAGGGATTGGCCATTGGAATGGGCTGCCCAGGGAGGTGGTGGAGTCACCATCAGTGGAGGTGTTTAGGAGGAGACTTGATAGGGTGCTTGGTGCCATGGTTTAGTTGATTAGATGGTGTTGGATGATGGTTTGGATACGATGATCTCGAGGGTCTCCTCCAACCTGGTCTGGTTTGGTCTGGTGTGGTCTATTCTATTCTATTCTATATTACTTGTTGTAATATTCATTTGATGAATCCTTTCTTCAGATGATCTGTTTCCTCTAAATCAGAAGGTAAGATTTTTGATGATCTAGATGAGGGGACTGAGTGCACTGTCATAGGTTGACTTTTAGTCTGCTGCTGTCCATACCATCCTGCCTCATGTCAGCTTCAAAGTGAAAGTGCTGGCTAGAGAAAAGTATTATGGGGCTTGAAGTTTGGATTGTAACATGGGAGGCTTTGTGTTCCAGATGCTGGTTTAGGTTTATGGATGCTATTTTATGGCTTATAAGCCTGTCTCCATTTTGTTTAATATGATCTTCTGTCATCTTTTTTTTACTATGCCCAAGAAGGTTGTTTCATAAATTTACTGCAAGTATTTATTTAATTTAACCTGTTAACACATTTTGTCATCCTGTATGTGTTACAGAAGTGTTTACTTGTTGTTCTCTCATGTTGAATTGTTGGCTTACTCAGATTAACAAGTGTGACCGATATGTAATGTTTGGAGGTTAGAGTGATACTCTTTCCAACAGGGAAAAAAAAGGCTCTCATGGAACTGAAGACTGCCAAGTAACTGAACTGGCATTTGTAGCCTAGTTAACTGTCACATCACATTGAGAACAGGAATACTGCCATCTAAGCAGATGGGTATAATGCATATTAATGACCAATGATTATGTATGTCCAGCAACTGGGGATGTGGAAGATTTCACTCATTTCAGCCAGGAGGATCAATCCATCCTGTGCTTTCATGCATAAGATTAAGAGGATAAGTTTTGTTATATGCTTCATCTCACTGCTACTCTGGATGAATATTTTTGTCACTGTGTCCATTTCCATAGCAGGCTGGCAAACCAATGTTATCTGCTGGCATTCCAGTTAATCACACCAGGCAGTAATAAAGTGTGTCTACTATATTTATCAAAACATTTGGCCTTCCCAGGAGTACTAATTTGAGTTACAGAAGTAAGAATCATTCTGAAAGCAAACAAAATATTGGTTCATTTCAGATTTCAACACACCCAAAACCCCATCAGAGAGGGCACTCTCACTAGTTTTCACAACTGAGACATACAGAAAAAAAAGTGGCAATAATACAATCAGCCATGCATTTAAAAAAGACCACACAGTAAAGATCAGCTCATCTGATTTTGCTGACAAATTCTGGTGATGCATGTGTGCTTGTACTAATAGACATTTCCTCTCATATGTGAGACCAAAGATGTGTTATTCAGAAAGAATTGAGACTGTCTGCTTGTTCTGGTGCTGGTTGCCTGGGAGAAGGGACCAGCCCCTGCCTGTCTACAACCTCCCTTCAGGTAGTTGCAGAGAGCAATAAGGTTTCCCCTGAGCTTCCTCTTCTCCAGGCTAAGCAACCCCAGCTCCCTCAGGCTCTCCTCATAGGGCTTGTGCTCCAAACCCCTTACCAGCTTTGTTGCCCTTCTCTGGACATGTTCCAGTAAGCCAGCATTGACACAGTCTCTAGCTGCACCAGGGGAGTTTGAGGCTGGATGTTAGGAAGAAGTTCTTTACACAAAGAGTGATTGGCCATTGGGATGGGCTTCCCAGGGAGGTGGTGGAGTCACCATCACTGGAGGTGTTTAGGAAGAGATTTGATGGGGTGCTTGGTGCTATGGTTTAGTTGACTAGATAGTGTTGGATAATAGGTTGGACTGGATGATCTCAAAGGTCTCTTCCAACCTGGTTAATTCTACTCTTTTCAATTCTATTCTAGGAAAACTATCTGAATGTCAGATAGAAGAGAGGGTTGAGGAATATATGGAATGGCTTTTGAGCTTGACACAACAATACAATTTTTTTGTAGTGCAGAGGAAATTACTTCCTTTGGCAGCTCTTTAGAGAATATGACTGATGCTATTGATATCAGAGAAGGGAAGAAATACAATGTGACCATGAAAGCTGTCATGCTCTGTGTTATGTTTGTGTTCAAGAGCTTTCAAGAATATTGAAAATGATTAATAAAGAATTATAAAAACCAGTGCAACAACTTAAAAACCAACAAAGCACAATCAAAATGGTAGGCAAAAAAAAAGAGTGTCATTAACATAATTATTTTTACACTCCATGAGAATACCATTAATGTTACTGATTTACACATCAAAACAAAAGTGCATGGATCTGCAGTTTGTAGAAGACATTTTTAGAATGATGCAATAGGGCTTTGTTTACAGTGCAGTGAGGAAAGTAAAAGTTAAAGCAATATACTGTTGGTTTGGTGATTTAAAGAAAAGAACAATTAAAGATGACAGCAAAGAACAACAGCAGTCAATAGGGTTTCAGGAAGAAAATTACATCTGTGTTCAACCTGTTGGCTCTCTGAGACTGTAAGAAAGATAATGAAGAACAACAGAGTATGAGATTAGAGAGGAGGAATATGAAAGATTGATAAATTTAAGATTGATTTCCTTAGAAGTGGAGTTTAAATTCATATAAGCAAGTGGGATCATGAAGGGAAAACATGCAGAATAATAGGAGACAATAAATATTTGAAATAAAGATTAAAAACATAACTGGGGAGGAATCAAAACAATAGAATAATAGAATAATAGAATTCTAGACAATACAGAATAGGTGTGAGAAAAAAAAAGCAGTGGTTTTATCAAAAATAGAGAAAATTAGAAGTGATTATAGTCTTAGAAGCTTGAATGGAATGAAACCATTGGAGATACTGCCAAGATAAGTTCTGATGGAATGAAGAAATAAGTTTGATTCGATCATTAAGCAATGACTACTTTATAATTAGCCAGTAATATCAGTAATCTCATAAGACACTTTTCCATTAAGGTTTTTTTTTGGCCAGATGAATAGTGTAAAAAGGTACCTTAATATATTTTGAAGCTACACACTGCATGTCTAACTGGGGTTTTAGTTACACTGAAAAAACAATATTATACAGAATTGGCCACATATCAATGAATTAAGGGAAAACAACCAAATAACCAAACAACATCCCCCCCAAAACAAACCAAAAACAATTGAAAAGAGAGACATTTGTAATTGTAACAGGTTAATGTACAGTTAATGTACAGGTTAACCCAACCACTTCCCCAGATCTCACCCTCGCCCCCCTGTGGGAAGAGGTTGTTTTCAGATAGTTTTGGAAGGCTATAGGGAAGATTTGCCTTTACTTAAATTGAGAAAGCTATGTTTTGTCTTTGACTCTGAGGGGAATGTAAACACCTTGCAACTGAAGGAGAGAAACTGGGCAGAATTTGGTTGGATGTATTAAAATATTGTTTTGTTATTTTGACCTATTGTATGCCTTAATTACATGCATGCCAGTAGAAAATGACCAATTGAGATGTGACACATGTGCCTTCTGATGGACTAGATAACTTTGCTGCATAATGTAATAAAGGTCTTTGCCTACTTACACCTTGTCCTGGAAGTGTTGCTCTGGATGATTAGAACATCTGTCTAATAACACCCCCCTCCTCTCTCTCCCTCTCCCCCACTGGCTGGAGATAAAAAAGAAGAAAAGTGGAGAGTTTTAGCTGAGTTATACAAAATCATTTACTACTCTGTTGCAGAGATATCAGATTATACTATAAGAGACAGGAAGGGGCGGGGGGGGATTTAAAAGGGAAAATATCTGACTGAAATTTGTACAGAAACCCACAGAGCACAAAAAACAAAACTGGAAAGAGAGAGAGCCCAGTACCCCCAAATACAAACTATACAACATCTCACAAGTGTCCCTCCCTGGAGCCAGCATGGCTCAGAATAGTGTGGAATATCTATGTGTGTGTGTGTGTGCATACACATACATACATAAACCATTACAGCAATGAATAAGGCATAAGCAGACTTCCCCTGCGGTAGAGGTCTCTAACACATTAGATGGAACAAAGCAAGAAGTGCCAACTTCATTCTGCTGACTGTATGAGGTAGCCAAAGCCTGTCCTACATCTTGGAGTGTATGATGCAGATTTGTAAACTTAAGTTAGAAGAATTACTGCATAACCATTTACAGGTCTTTTCTTCTTTCCTATAAAGCAAATAAGAGAAAAAAAATAAAAGAAAAAGAAGTGTTTGAAAACTTAGAGAATTAAAATTTCTCATGGGTCTAAGGGACAAATAACCTGTTCTACAGTGTTGATCTAGGCTTTACCACAGGGACACCAGAACAAAGCAGATTTTCTTTTCCCTTTTTTCTTCCATATTGATTTAAGTAACACATTTCATGCATTTCAATGGGAAAGAATCACTTGGATTCAATTTACTCAAATTGCAGACATGGCTATACTTTAGCAAAATGGATTTCTCTGGCAATTAAGGTGAGGAACTTATTTAAGTTTAAAACAAATTTGAAAAGTATTTTAACTTATTTAAGTTGAATATTTGAAATGAAAAGTGACAGTGTAGAGTCGTAACATTACACCAGTTACACCAGTTACAGTGATCAAGAAAGACTTCTGCTTAGACAGGCAGAGGTTGGTCTCTTCTCCTAGGCAACCAGCACCAGAACAAGAGGACACAGTCTCAGGCTGTACCAGGGGAGGTTTAGGCTGGAGGTTAGGAGGAAGTTTTACAGAGAGAGAGTGATTGCCCATTGGAATGGGCTGCCCGAGGAGGTGGTGGAGTCACCATCACTGGAGGTGTTCAGGAGGAGACTTGATAGGGTGCTTGGTTGCATGGTTTAGTTGATTAGGTGGTGTTTTGAATCTCGTATCTTCTAGAAATTCAAGAGTGGTAAGATTTAGCCATTGACATTTAAACACTGAATATATTAAAGTCTTCAGAATGGAGAACTCTTAAGGGAACAAGTCCTATGCAATTCTGAAAAATGACACACTTTGTATTTTATATATCGGGGGGGAAAAAAAAAGTTCCCTCTTTCGTATCTGTCTCTGCCTCATATGAGTAGGTAGATGTGAGACACCATCTCCATTAAAGCACTCTTCCAAGGCCATAGTCATAAAACCATGACAGCAGAATATATGTCCTCTTTCATATTCATGCTAGATTACTTTGCTTCTGCATCCTCATTTCACTTCCAGAATTGATAGACTCATTTCTTTGACATGGTATGGTATTATCAGGGGCGTAGAGATATGGCATATGGAATATGGAGAAGAACCTTTCCTTTATTTTTGCTTCTACACTTTGCATTGTTTAAATTTATTTTTAAACTGAATAAAATATGCTTGGATAAAGAGACATGGTGGATATCAATCCTATGCAGAGCCAAAATAATATGAAGAGGAGAGTTATGGCTTGTAAATTTACAAGTAATAGCAAAGCAAAGTGGAGGACATCTTGCCTTTCTCACATTCATGTCATATTTTAAGAAGACAGACACCCTAGCTTATTCTGAGAAAGTGAAGCCTCATAAAATACAGTCTAATCAGTGTTGTCTTAAAACAAAATAAAATAATCTTAAATACTTGACTCATCACAAAAGTTTATTTACTTGTGAGAGAAGAGGAAGAATTGGTTTATACCTGTTTTAGTAAGTGTGTAATCACTTTTAGATCACTACCACATCAAAAATGACTCATGCTCAGGAAAACATCTCTGATGCAATTGTAGTTCCAGGACATTTTGATTCACTTGGTGACATAAAACAGTAATAGTTTCCTGACTGTAGCTGATGCACTAGGAGGTGGGCAGGGAGTGAGAAGACAATGCAGGGCTTTTTCTCAACTTCAGTGAAAAAGGCCTGAAAGCAAATGACCTCATAAAGTGGTTAGTTCAGTAAGACAGAAAAGAGAAATACAGAGAGGTAATCTTTTGTCTTCAAATCTTGGGGACCTCACATTTATGCAGCATCAGATTAAGCCTGGATGGGTTTTTCCTAAGGTGTGAGGCACAGATTTGGTCTATGGAGAGAAGTTCCTCCTTTTAGTTCCTTTGAGCTATTACATACAATTTCTTAAGACCCCCACAACTTCATTCAACAAGGAGTGCAGTGTAACCCTGAGTGATAAGAAGAAGGCAAGGTTTTAAGCAGTGCAATGAGGGAGGATTAGACTTGACTGTGCAGAGTGAGTTCATTTTTTTACTTGCTTGCTTTGAGGAAACATTGGAAATTTAATTCCCTTAACATTAAACTGAAGTCAGGAACATCTAAAAGACAATATCAGAGAGAGAAGATAAGATACAAGGAGTGGAAGAAGATGAAGCAGCACTAGAACACTGGATTATTAAGAAGAAAAATGTTGCCTTTCCTCAGAGGAAACAAGAACAGTTAATCTTTTCCTCATTTCAGGTATTTGCTATTAAAATGCAGAAGAATTCTTTCTTCCAAAGCTGTTTACATTTTTGAGCCTGCATTTATCTTCTTGCAATCTGGGCCACTTTTTCTTTTGACAAGTGCACTCATTTGTCATGACAAGTAAATAATATTTATATTTACTTAGCACTGCAGCAATTATGTGATGTGGGGCTGATAAATACTAAAAGAATATTTAACAAAACAGGAAGGAAACTTAGTAGGTTTGTTTTCATGTCAGCATAAATTATTTATTTTGTTTACAACATTTTTGTCCCCCGTCACCTGGGAAATCAGACCCAGCTACACATTAATAGTCTGAATAGCAGATCTAAGGAGGAAAAAAACTCATTTTCTCTCTCTGATTAAAATTCAAGAAACAGAAAACAGACTATTTTGGAGATATTTTAAATTTGCTTTTAATTTAAGTATGAGTAGTTACAGCTTTGTCCTTTAGAACAAAATTGTTTAGTAATTCTGATTTACATTTTAAGGGAACTAAGTCTTGACTAAATATCATTCATCATATAAAGATAACAGAAGATCAGATACAGAAATCAATTCAACACTATTTATTTTTCTTAAAATCTGAATTTGCAGACATCGGTTGTCATTTCAAAGTGGCCTTGGCAAATTGCTTTGGATTTCTATAATAAGTTTCCTTTTAATCAGGTTTTGAATTTTTCATATCAACCAATATGGTGGAACAGCTGATTTTACTACAGCAACTGACTGTGATTTAGGTAGGTTAAGAGTAGTGACAAAGTACATGATGCAGGTAATTCAGTCATGCAAAATCATCATGACACGTCACCAAGACTTAAGGAACAATTATAAGTGTCTTATTTGCTATAGAGATAGAATAGAAGAATGGAATGGAATGGAATGGAATGGAATGGAATGGAATGGAATGGAATGGAATGGAATGGAATAGAATGGAATAGAATAGAATAGAATAGAATAGAATAGACCAGACCAGACCAGACCAGACCAGACCAGACCAGACCAGACCAGACCAGGTTGGAAGAGACCTTCAAGATCAATGCGTCCAACCTATCATCCAACACCACCTAATCAACTAAACCATGCAACCAAGCACCCCACCCAGTCTCCTCCTAAATACCTCCAATAGATTTGTCACAAGCAGACAACATTTCTAAACTTTCTTTGAGGGGTAAAAATCCTACTAAACAAAAGAACTCTGTGTTTTCACAAACCCAAGAGAAAAGACACTTTGCTGCACGAAAAAACAAAAGCTGATCTCTACTGTGTTTTCACTCCATTAATTTGCTGTTTCAGGAGTGTGGTAGCATTTAGAAATATTTTTATTTTCTTTTTAATTGAAATGCAAAGCACTATCTTATGTAGTCTTAATAGGATTAAAGTGTTCATCATTCCCTCCTGCCTAGTTGGATAATTGTACAGATGTATGTTAATTAGCTCTGTGCCAGTGTTTATGTCTTCCACAGGTTCTGCTGTGTTTACTTGGTGGGGTTTTCTGTGTTTTGAGGTTTGAGAGGGTAACTGGTTCACATGAAGTATTTGGTTTTTACCGTAAGCCTTAGAAGTAACAACATCATCAGATCATTTCCTTCAAATCCTAGAATCATAGAATCAATAAGGTTGGAAAAGATCATCAAGTCCAACATGTCACCCAAGACCTTATGACCACTAAACCATGGCACCAAGTGCCACGTTCAGTCCCCTCTTGAACACTTCCAGGAATGGTGACTCCACCACCAACCTGGGCAGCACATTCCAATGGCTAACAACTCTCTCTGTGAAGATCTTTCTCCTCACCTCGAGCCTAAACCTCCCCTGGTGCAGCTTGAGACTGTGTCCTCTTGTTCTGGTGCTGGTTGCCTGGGAGAAGAGACTAACCCCCTCCAGGCTACCACTTCCCTTCAGGTAATTCTAGAGAGCAATAAGGTCTCCCCTGAGCCTCCTCTTCTCCAGCCTCAACAATCCCAGCTTCCTCAGCCTCTCCAGGCAATAAATAATTCAGAATCAAGTTTCAGAATCTAAATCAAACCCCAAACATCCATTTACACACACTTTACAATTTTTTTCTAAGTTTCCATTTGTGGATACCTTATTTTATATGTGTGTAATACATGACCATTTAAAATGGGGACTGGTGACAGAAAGTGGTAAGTAACAGGGTCACATTTCTGAAAACAATCTGGTAACTCTATTAAAAAAAGAAAGAAAGAAAGAAAGAAAGAAAACCCAATAAAAACCTACACATATTCCTAGTTATCTTTATATCTGGAAATAGCTCACAGAGGGAGTCTTTAGAGTTTATCTCTTTAGGGAATTAATTATTTAATCACTAAACCAAGACATTTTGTACCTAGAATTTTAAGGTGAACCTCTGCTAGTTTATTTTTTTGCTGGTTTTGATACACTGGAGGATTTGGTGAAAAAGAAAGAAACTAAGCATTGGAAGTTATTCTGTATCAGCTTTAGAAATCTGTACTTTAGAAATCATCCCTCAAAAGACTGGAATCACCCGGGATCAAACACTCCTTGTAAAATAATCACATACTTCCCATTTCTGCCTTTTAAATTTGTTTTTTCTGATTCTATTATCTACTTTTGCTTCCTATTTTTTCCCCAAGGTTTTTTATAGTTTTATTTCTATTCCACTCAGCTCACTCTCATCCATAATCACTGCTCAACATTTCTGTTCCCTTTCTTACTCATGTATGGACTGAGTTATGTATTTCACTCAACCCACAGTGAGCAAATTCCCTTTGAAACCAATTCTCATAAAATTAAGCATCAGTTTAAATCTCTGCAATTCTTAGGGGATCACAAAAAAAAAAAAAGCACAATAAAAAATAAAATTGCAGAAGGTGTAGTTTGTTGCTGGCAGGAGATTAATATCTTTTCAGCATAAATGCTGGACTTTGAGGAAGTGATTTTTTGTGATTGGCAGATGGAATGGAATGGAATGGAATGGAATGGAATGGAATAGAATAGAATAGAATAGAATAGAATAGAATAGAATAGAATAGAATAGAACAGGACAGGACCAGGTTGGAAGAGACCTATGAGATCATCATGTTCAACCCATCATCCAACACCATCCAATCAACTAAACCATGGCACCAAGCACCCCATCAAGTCGCCTTCTAAACACCTCCAGTGATGGCGACTCCACCACCTCCCTAGGCAGCCCATTCCAATGGGCAATCACTCTCTTTATCAAGAACTTCTTCCTAACATCCAGTTTAAACCTCCCCTGGCACAACTTGAGACTGTGTCCTCATTCTGGTGCTGGTTTCCTGGGAGAAGATACCAGCCCCCACCTGTCTACAACCTCCCTTCAGGTAATTGTAGAGAGCAATAAGGTCTCCCATGAGATCTACAGTTTGGAATATTTTTGTCCTGATGAGAAATTATTTTTGTAAAACTCATGCTTGCAAGTAAAAAGAAAATAATACATCCACATTCATTCACATATTCATGACATTGAATTCAGAATAAACATGTTCTTTACCTAATGCAGTTCAGTTAATTCAGGAATGAAGAATGATGCTAGTAATAAAGCATTTCTCCATGAAAAGGCATAAAGAAGTCTGAGTTATTCCAATCCTATTCCAAAATAGCATGATTAAGTAGTAATTGCATCTTATTAAGACCACCAAGGACAGAGCTGTACACCGTTAGAATAGAATAGAATAGAATAGACCAAGTTGGAAGAGATCTTCAAGATCATTGCGTCCAACCCATCTTCCAACACCACCAACTAAACCATGGCACCAAGCACCCCATATTTGTAACAGCAAGATCAGACTTTTCCACTAAAAATGAAAAAAAAAGAAAACAAAAATATTTGTATTAGGATATGTGGGGAGGGGGAAAGGCAAAATTTGTTTTATTACAAGTGCTAATCTCAGAGAAGTTGTCTCACCAGTTGTTTTGTCTCACAGATGTATTGAAGAGAGGGAAATTTCATCAAACATGTTTCTTTGGCAGAAGAATTCTGTGATATAGAAATAGGTAAGGTGTGCAACATAGCTTCACTTTCACTGCTCTAATCCTGGATGTAAACTGATGATGATAAAACCATGGCAGCACAGAACTCAGTCCAGGAAGTCAAGTTTGCCCTTTTTGTTTGTTTATTTGCTTGTTTTTGTTTTATTTTGCAGCCTACAACAAATTTGTGATCTATGATTGCACAGTTATCTCTACACAAGCCAGTTTAAAGATTACACACATACATGTACTGCAGCCAGAGTGCCTTGAAAGCTGTCTTTATGCTTAAATGAGACAAATACCAGGGAAGGACCAGTCTACTGTGATTTCTTTATCTGCATATGATGCCTAGAGATTAAAATAGCACATACATATATTCATATTTTAGTATATTCAGTAATGCTGTATTTAGAAAGTCATGAATACCACAGTAAATGTATTCAAATAGTTAAAGAAGTATTGATTTAGGATTAATAGAGTTTCCCTTTCACTCTCTACATTAATGCCTGAACTGACTTTTGAAGATGTGGTTCTTACTCCATGTTGTGAAAGGAAGATCTTTGGAAAAGACAGTATGTAGTGCAGCATTACATGACTAAAAATCTGATGTATGGGCAAAGGCCATTAAGGCCTGATAGTGCCTTCAGGGCCTTGACAGTATGATGTATCAGTAAATTTCCCACGTGCTTACTTTATTGTGCAGGCTTAGTGAGAAAAGAAAGCTGGATGGTTTAAAAATAGCATTTTCAATTACTCACCAATTCCTTACAGATACAGTCCTAATCATGTTTCATTTGTTTAGTTTACTAACTATATCTCCAAGAGCTGTTTTTCCCATCTGAACATTAAATTTCTCATACGTATAGTTACAGAGCTCCAAGTCTCAACAGGATCCAAGCCCTTGGCTGAATCATTAAATAGAGCTACATTTCAAGAAGATTTCTTGGTTTCATTTATTCCCTGCAGATTCTTTGACAAAAATACTTTCACCTTGAATTCTAATTAAAAACAAAAAAAAAGCTGCTTAATGCATGTATACAAATATATTTACTATTTGCATGAATTTGGTACATTAAAATTTGCATTGGATTCTTCTGCTGCTCTAACAGTTTTCTGAATTACTAGCATTTTTTCACTCTTTGCCTCTTGCCTGTCTGTTGTGTTTCTAGCTTAACTGACATGACTAGAACAAGAGGACACAGTCTCAAGCTGTACCAGGGGAGGTTTAGGCTGGATGTTAGGAAGAAGTTCTTCACAGAAAGAGTGATTGGCCATTGGAATGGGCTGCCCAGGGAGGTGGTGGAGTCACCATCACTGGGGGTGTTTAGGAGGAGACTGAATGGGGCTCTTGGTGCCACAGTTTAGTTGATTAGACGGTGTTGGATGATAGGTTGGACTTGATGATCTCAAAGGTCTTTTCCAACCTATTTAATTCTATTCTATGCTATGCTATGCTATGCTATGCTATGCTATGCTATGCTATGCTATGCTATGCTATGCTATGCTATGCTATGCTATTCTAGTCAGTGTTTGTTTAGAAATAACAAAGTTTTTAAAAAAATCAAACATCATCAGGTGCAAAATTCTGCACCTGGGGTCGGGCAATCCCAAGAACAAATAGAGACTGGGTGGAGAATGGAGAAAGAGCAGGCCTGAGGTGGAGGACTTGGGGGGGCTTGTTGATGAGAAACTCAACATAGAATCATAGAATGGTCTGGGTTGGAAAGGCCCTCTGAAGGCCATTTAGTCCAACCCCCTCTGAGGTAAGCAGAAGCATCCTCAACTGGATCAGGCTGCCCAGAGCAGCTCTCTGTGATCTGCCCTGAGCATCATCTGTGGCACTTGCTGCCCAGAGAGCCATCTGTGTCCTGGACTGCATAAAAAAGTCTTTCCTGCCAGTTGAGGGAGGTGATTCTTCCCCTCTACTCTGCTCTTGCGAGACCTTATTTAGAATACTGTGTCCAGCTCTGGAGCTCCCAGAACAAGGACATGGGCCTGAGGGAGCAAGTCCAGAGGAGACCCACAAAGATGATCAGAGGGCTGGTGCACATCTCCTGTGAAGACAGGCTGAGAGAGTTGCAGTTGTTCAGCCTGAAAAAGACAAAGTTCTGGGGATTCCTTTCAGTACTTGAAGGGGGCTACAGGATGGCTAGAGAGAAGCTTTTTACAAAGGCATGTAGTGATAGGACAGCTGGGTATTGGCTTCAAACTGTAAGAAGCTAGATTCAGATTCGTTGATAGGAAAACATTCTTCACCATGAGGGTGGTGAGGCACTGCAACAGGTTGCCCAGAGAAGCTGTGGAGGCTCCAGCCCTTGGAATTGTTTGAAGTCAGGTTGGATGGGATCTTGAGAAACCTAATCTAGTGAGAGGTATCCCTGCCCATAGCAGGGAGGCTGGAATTAAGTGATTTTTAAAGTCTCTTCCAAACCAAAGTGTTCTGTGATGAAAACTCTATTTGCTAAAAACTCTTTTCTGTGTTTGCTTGTTTTCTAAGGTCTGCAATGAAGTTTCAGCCCATGATTTTGTACCAACCAGAGCTAGATCTAAGGAGCACATCTTCAAATTATAATAATGAACATGCCTCAATGAATGTAAATCACTAATTATGATTTTTCCCTTCCAAAATGTAATTGAGAATGATCTAATTATTTCTCAAACCTTATACCATGCATTTTCTTCTAAAGCCCTGTTTATAATTAGATACAACTTTAGAAGCCTCAGTCAGAGCTGAAGTGTGTACAATAATTCTTTAGTTAAACTAGCTACAATTTAGCTAATTCTTTAGTTAAACAAGCAATTCAGGTTAGAGAATTATAGAAGTTTAATCCCTCTCCACAGCATGCATTATTTGACTTTGTAACTCATTAAAACTTTTTGGTTAAAAAATCAAGCTGTCACTGAAGCAATCTGTCAACGCAAGGAGCTACATGTAGAAAGAAAGCTACATGATTAAGACAGAAATTACTACACAATTAGCATCTTAATCTGAATGTTCTAAGGACTAAAGTTGACCTTGTCATTAGATAAGACAATAAAATATTATATATTTTTGTGTGTTTCTAAAATGCAGATATGTGTTTCCAAGGAAAGTAAAGAAGCTTCAGTGACTCACTTGGGCTAAGGAGTTTGGGGTGTGCCTTTATGCTACAAGGGATAAGTTCATCATTACAACAAAAGGGCATGTGCATAGATTGGGGGGGGTGGGGGTTAAATTAAGTTTCTGGAATGCAAAAGCTCATTGTATGAGGTTTTTTTTGTTTGGGTATTGTTGGGTTTTTTAAATCAAAGTCTCAGCATTTTGCAATATGCTTTGATAACAGAGAGTGGATAGAGAAGATTTGTCATTAGTTATTAACTAATGAATTTGCCCTTTATTCTTTGAACATTATCTAAAACAACTAAAGAACCTCCTTTAGCATACATGTAGAATTTTTCTTTAGACAGTGTGAGTATCCTGCAGACCTAGTCTAGGGGCATAGCACAACAATTTTGAATGCATCAGAAAGATTAATAGACAACTTAGAAACTACTAGGCTACTAGAAACTACTAGTGTTGGATGATAGGTTGGACTTGATGATCTCAAAGGTCTTTTCCAACCTGGTTAATTCTATTCTATTCTATTCTATTCTAGTCTAGTCTAGTCTAGTCTAGTCTAGTCTAGTCTAGTCTATTCCATTCTACTCTATTGCATTCTATTCTATTCCTCTTGCATTTTTACTATGTATCAAGGAGGAAGGAAAAAATGTCCCAAAGCATAAAATTGGTGTATTAGAGGTATGATGCATGATTAACAAACATAGACAGATGGTTTTTGTTTGCTGCAGGATCATGATCATGGTGGAAAGAAATTATTCTCCGTCCCTGTGTTTATATTCAGGTGTATTCTACTGGTGTCAGAGTGCATCTGATTACCACATGGAATGACATTCAGCTATGGTTTCTATAGCCATAAAGAACAAGTTAGTGCAATGACATTCTTTCTCTGACTGACCATTAATTCAGAAAATCTCATTAGTTTTTCCTCCTTAGAAACAGCATCCTATTAAAAAAACCCCAAACCCCAAAAACAAAACAAAAAAAACCCCAACCAACCAAAAACCCCACAGCACACAAAACAAAACCAATAAAAAACCCCAATCAAAACAATATCAGGGAATACAGTTTTTTGACCATGTACATATTTTACAATGCATATGCTCTGCAAAATAAGAGAGCCTAGCAAATTATATACTCCACAATAACCATCAAATGGCCCCAGTTATTATTTTAAGGGTGAAGGGATGTACTAATGTTAAATATGTTTTCAGTTCTGAGCAAATCATTCTTCTTTTCTGACACAGTAATACTATTAGTGTAATATGCCCCTGATGCCTAAGCTGCTTATTACTGTCAAGCAAAGCAGACCTCGTATATAATTTGTTTCAACTCTGTCATCTAGCACACTATGGAATACAAAGTTTGTATCTAATATGAAAAATGTAAATCAGACTATAAATAACTTTTTTAAAAGCAAGCATAATAAAAGTAATTTATGTACAGAACTTGCATTAATATCACAGTACCGTTAAGGAAACAGAAGAGAATCTAATTACATGGAAATATGCCATTTGCTGAAACCTTCTTCATCTTTTTTTCTGAAGATTGTAAAGGGACATACAAAGTTGGCATAGCCACTTTATATGTCAAAACTTTCCACAACCTGTTTGTGTATTGGTGAAACCATTAAAGTCCTAGCATCAATAAAATACAAATCACATTTCCACTGAATTTCGTCTGAGGTAAGATTTCATCCATGAAAATTCATTCTGCCTGAATACAGTTATGTAAGTTGTTCCTGAGGATGAAACCTGGCTTACATAGTTGCTGATTTATCACCCACCTTCATGGGGTTTTCACAGAATCACAGACTGCTTGAGATTGCAAGGAACCTCTGGAAGTCATCTGATACAAGCTCCCAGCTGAAGCAGGACTGTTTATAGACACTTGCCCAGGATCATGTCTGGAAGCCTCTGAACAGTTCTAAGAAGGGAGAATCCACAGTCTTCTTGGCAATCTGTGAGAGTGCTCAGTCATCCTCGCAGTGAAAAAGTGGCTTATGATGTTCAGATGGGAACTCCTACACTTCAGTTTGCCTCGTCACTGAGCACCACTGAAAAAAGCCTGGATGTGTCCTTGTTGCACTATCCCTTCAGGTGTTTATATGCATTGATAATATTAACCCTTTCTCCCACCCTGAGCCTTCTCTTCTCTAGGCTGAACATTCCCAGCTCTCAGCCTTTCCTGACAAGTGAGATTCTCTAGTTCCTTCATCATGTCAATAGCCCTTTGTTGGACTGTTGCCAGTATGTCCATGTCTCTCTTGTACTGAGAAGCCCAGAAATGGACACACCACTAGAGATGTGGCCTCACCATTACTAAGTGGATGGGAAGGATCACCTCCTTCCATCCACTGGCAATGCTTTGTCAAACACAACTCAGGATGCCATTGGCTTTCTTCATGGCCAGAGGACATTGCGGGCTCATGATCAACCTCATGTCTGCCAGGAACCCCAGATCCTTTTCTGCTGAGCTGCTTTCTACCTGTGTAGTTCCCAGTACAAACTGGTGCATGAACCTCTTAAGTTCTTGAAGTGAAACTTTTGGCTAACTTGGCCATAGCCTGTAAATCTGAAACTATCAGGACAAAAGAAGACTGCAGATGGGGAAACAAATGCCTTCTTCCAGCTCCTGACTACTGAAGAACAAGACTGGGAGTCCCCAGAGCTGGAGAAGACCTTGAGGAAAGAAACACCATATCTGCAACACAGGGCAATGAGCTCCTTAACACTTACTCTGAGATAAAAGTACCTAGCTGGACTTTACATAATCTGTAATATCTGCCTTTGAATCCTGGAGAGTGTGGGGCTGCCATACAGGTCCTCAGATGTCTAAGTGGGAAGTCAGGCTTTAGTCCTAAGGCAGCCATTTAGCAAGTTAGCCTTAGTAATAAAATCTCAATGCATACCCAGTTCTAGACTGGAGTCCCTGTCAAGCAATGAAAACTAACCTGCACTTAGGAAAAGTGATGTATTTCTATGCATGATTTCAGCTTTTAATTGTTGTATCACAGTATTCTTGACCTGCTCCAGCTGTTCTTGTAAAATATGCCCATCCACTGTTGACATTTAAACAAGTTTGAAAGACAGCTTTAAACACTAGCTTCTGAATATTCACAGACTTCACATTTAAGAAGTGTCATAGATTTACAACATTACCCTTCACAATTATTACATTGGACCTGGTAATTATATCTTATAAATGTGATTGCATGTATTTACACTAATTAGACAATTACAGATAATTTCATGAATTATGGAAGCACAGACTTCGCTTTAGTGAAAGAAAGGAATAAGTAAATATGAAAAATACAAATAGCCTTAAGAAAGCATGAGAAAGTGACAGTATTCTACCCAAAGTTTCTCTAATTAGGCATTTTCTGTCTCAAGCTGTGCCAGGGGAAGTTTAGGCTCAAGGTGAGGAGAAAGTTCTTCACTGAGAGAGTCGTTCGCCATTGGAATGTGCTGCCCAGGGAGGTGGTGGAGTCACCGTCCCTGGAGGTGTTCAAGAGGGGATTGGACGTTGCACTTGGTGCCATGGTTTAGTCGTGAGGTCTGTGGTGACAGGTTGGACTTGATGATCTTTGAGGTCTCTTCCAACCTTGGTAATTCTGTGATTCTGTGATTATAAGGTAAAATTTTATTAGCCAAACTTTATTCCTCAGTAAGTCTTTCATGAAAGTTATTTTATGCTGCTAAGCTTAGCAGGCATATACTAACTAAGGCATATACTAAGGACTTAGTAGAAATGCTAAGCAGCAGAATGTAAGAGTCCTTCACCTTTAAAAGGGTGAACTGCTCAGTTCTGGGGCATCCTGATATTGTAGAGTGCTCATTACAGAATCCTAACACAAAAGGTGCAAGTCAGGGGAATAATATGTCTAAAGCAGACACATCCTGAACATAGAAAAGCAGGTCACAACATACACCAAAGAACTGAAAATATCATCCTCAGCATCTTTTTTTCCTATTAACAGTAAAATTTAGAGTGAATGAAAGAGATTCCTCCATTTGATATCCACTGACAGAAGCAAGCACAAAACACTCCTCAGGTGTGGAGTATGATTTGTATTAAATGCAAAAAAAAAGTGAAAGAGGATACACAAAACGCTTGGTTACAGTATTAGCAGTGTTACAGATTACATTGCAATAAACTAGGTTAGTGTTGCTTTGCCCATGATGGTCTAGCACCACAGGCAGACAAATTTATCAGGAAAGCTGGTATAATTGAAAACACAGAAGCAGACAGGCAGAAGTAGTTCTGTACTATTTCTAATCATTGGAGTTTGATGTAAGGACTGATCTCTCTGCAGTCTAGTCTTGGAAAACTCTTAGTCCACCAATTAAAGACACACAGAGAATTGTTTCTGAAACCTCCTCCCCTATAATATTTGAGCTTGAATTTATTTAAGATATTCTTGATGGTTATTGGATTCCCATGTCCCTCTGGAGATCTGAAATGCAGTAATTAGCTTTTTAGAAAAGAAAGCCCAGTATCTTTAGACATAGGTGGTAGAAGTACAAAGAAAGGTATATAAACCAATTCACCATTTATGAAAGCATACATAGGGTGGGTTTTATCTGAATGTTCAGGTAGAAGTTCTCTGTGATCTTTGCAAAGCTCTGTGAACTGAACAAGAAAACACATTTTTGCTGCTGATCCCCTTTAATTGTTTTATAACTCTTTACACACTTCATACTGGAAGTATTTTCTGTCACAGAAGCATAAGAGGTTCTGGAAGCTGTTCTGAAGCAGACGCTGTAGTAAGTATTCATAGATAAAGAAAGTCTCAAGAAAGAATCTCAAGTTATGCAAATCAGTAGTGAAATTGCTTTTTTTTCCCCCCTCTGGAATCATGAAGAAGTGTTGATATACTATTTTAGAAGCTGAAAAATTAAAAACCCTCTATATGTAATCCTAATAATAGACAGCTATGGGACATAAATAACATTTATGTAACATTAACTGAAGGAGAACTAGGTCACAAATTTAAAATTATCATGGAAGCACAGAAATGGTTACCTTGAAACAGACATCATGCAAAATAGCAGGCTGTCAGGAAACAAATCCAGGATGGCATTTAGGGACATGGCAATAAAATGATAGCATGGTCAAAGCTCACTTATAATTGCCAAATTGAGTTATTCAATTATTGATGCAACGACAGTCGCTGTCAGTTTATTTTTTCCTCAGCTGTCACTCTCTTAACAGAAACAAGGATGAGGGACATTGACCTCTGACATATTTTTGACTCTTCATGCCATAAGAAGACATTAGCAAAGAATAATTACAATGTTGTGCACAAACCATTCAGTTAAGGAATCAAACATATCTGTTTATTCTCCATAGAAAATAATATATATAAAAGAAGCTGATTGCTGAGGAGTTACAGTGCAATTCTTTACTGAGGGATATGTTATGACTACACACTTTTTATTAGATTTGTCTGTTTTCTGAGATCAAATAATTGGATAAGTATTTCCAATTTGTATGTTGTTTATAGAATCAATGCCATGAAACATATATTAGCATCAGTTACATATATATGTCTGTAAACCTCAATCTGAAGTGCTAACTTCATGTTAAATGTGCATAAAAAAATTTACATGATTAGAAAGAGTGTTTCCTTCTTTCCTCATTTTTCTCACTGTGGTGTCAGTATTTCAAATTTTCAGTAGAAAAAAGACAGGAAAGGGGGTGGGGATATTCCATTTTATTTAGGATAGGTACTTACCTCCTTCACTATAACTTCTCATTTTAATCCATATTTAAAACTTAATATCTTCATGTTTTTCAAATAATGTTAATTATCCAATCCAGTCCCATTCAGGCATGATGAGACATGAAAGGCATATGTAAGGATTACATACACTCATTACCTGGATGTTTTCCCATAAGGCTTTTGATATGAATTGAAGGTTTAAGAAATGAAACACTGATGATAATGCCTTAGGTTCAAAATAGTACTGATCAATGACTCAATCAGAGTAGAAAGGATTAAGCAGAAAGGACGCAGTGCCTACAATGTTCATTGCCTTGTTGGATCAATATCTGAACAGGCTTTTAAAGTCCAATACCAGTAGGTAGAGATTGCAAGTCATTATGATTTGTAGGCTATTTGATAAATGACATGAAGTTGATAGAAAATCTCAGTGCTCAGTAGCTGTGTTAGAGTGTCTATGTAACAAAAGTCATTATGACAATTGGCATTTCTTTAGTTATTCCAAGACAGACATTAGATAAGAATGAAATATAGCAATGCTGGAGGCTTTTAGCTGCAGCAGATAGTTTTCCCTTTAAAATTCCCATGTCACTGCGATTAACATGGCTTCAACCCTGATCACTCTAGTATGATTGATGATACATTAGCTGCTACAATGTCTAAATCTACTTGTTCTTAGTGCTCTACTCTCACACAGTGATCTTTATGAGAACAAAAAAAAAATCAATCAGAGAGAATGGCAAATCACTAGTCACTTATATTCCTGATGTAACTTCCTAGGGAGACACAAAGCTGATAATTTTCAGTCATTTCTGGACATGACATTTGCTCACACAAGCTATATAATGTTCCTTCCCTAGGAAGAGCCTTCAGAAGCTCATACAAATCTGACATTAAAAGAAATTATTGACTATCAGATTGTAGCATATGCATCTGTTTTGTCACTAAATATAGAGTCCTGCTCCTGGCACCAGTATAGGTTAGGGGTTGATATGCTAGAAAGCAGCTTCAAGGAGAAGGAACTTGGAGTCCTGGTGGACAAATTAACCATGAGCTGACAGTGTGCTCTTGTGGCCAAGAAGATAATCCTGCTGCATTAAGAAGAGTGTGGCTAGCAGGTCAAGAGCAGTTCTCCATCTTCTAGCGAGGCCACATCCAGAGCATTGTGTCTAGTTCTGGGCTCCCCAGTTGTGCAGAGTCCAAGAAGCACTGCAAAGATGACTAAGGGACTGGAACATCTCTGCTACAAGGAGAGGCCAAGAAACCTGTGGGTATTTAGCCTGGAGAAAACTGAGAGGGATCTTCTTCATGTTTCTAAGCATCTAAAGGGCAGGGCTCAAGAGGTTCCAAGTTTCTTGGTGGTGGTGGGGAGCAGGGCCATGCCACATGGTTCTCTCTAGGCTGCAGGCAGCTTTGAAGCAGGGCTGTGCCACGTGGCTGCAGGCAGTGAGCAGAGCGCCGGGACAGTGGAGCAGGGGTAGCCACACAGCTTTTCTCCAGGACGTGGCAGAGAGGTGGGGAGGAGCAGCATGGCTTCCTCTGGCCCTTGGTGCCCCTGAAGTCCACCCGCCCTCCCCTCATTTTCCCCTCAAAACACTGCATGTCAGGTGTGGGGCTGAGTGGCACAACTCCCAGATCTAGGCAGAGTATGGTGTGCACCCATGCCCCTCGGTGGTGCTGTTTGAGCCAAAAAAAACAACCATGGTTTCACACCTACTCAGAAGTATAAAAATTATTACAAGAGATAAGCAGAAAAATATTTTAAAAGCAAGAATAAGAAATTCTGAACATGCAAGGTAACTTTTAATCTAACTGGTAGAAGCAGTGGTAATAAACATAAGAGTCTAATCTGCATACCACTTGAAACTGTATGTTGATTGAGACAGAATTAAAGCTGTACAAAAATCTTAAACACCACAGTTTAAAATCAGACAGACATTTGATACAGAACAGACGATAGAAATGTGGACCATAATAAGAAGAAACACAGAGTAAATGTCAAGCAGCACTTCTAAATGCAGTTGGCTAACATTCTTTGGGATAGCCTAAAGGAAAGGTTTGTTGAGAGAAATGCAGCAATACAATCAAGTAGGAATTGAAAGGAAAGTGTGTATCAAAATGGATAAACTTTAATAGACTAAATAGCACTCACGCCTAGCAATTTTCCCATCATTAAAAACTGGAAATACTAAACATAAGCAGGCAAACTCACATTCACAAACTTCCAGAATTTTGAATTTCTTTTGCCTGTTAAGTCACTTTGAGAAATGGATTCTGCTGATCAACTTTAAAAAGTCTTTAATACTTTTGAGTTTGAAAACAAAGGTTCATGCTTCAATTATAATGTATATAAATATGAGTGCAAGGAAAGCAAGAATAGAATAGAATAGAATAGAATAGAATAGAATAGAATAGAATAGAATAGAATAGAATAGAATAGAATAGAATAGAATAGAATAGAATAGAATAGAATAGAATAGACCAGGTTGGAAAAGATCTTTGAGATCATTGAGTCCAACCCATCATCCAACACTATCTAATCAACTAAACCATGGCTCCAAGCGCCTCATCCAGTCTCTTCCTAAACACCTCCAGTGATGGTGACTCCACCTCCCTGGGCAGCCCATTCCAATGGCAAATCGCTTCTTCCTAACACCCAGCCTAAACCTCCCCTGGTGCAGCTTGAAGTTCCAGTCAGTGCAACATATAATGTGCTATGTATGTAAGCATGCAGACAAAAACACACAGCAAACGTTTAGCCAGTCAGTTTACATTAAATTCTTTTTTCTCTAAAACTGAGGCTGTCAGGGAGAATAAATTATGAAATTCCCTACCAAGCATGTGGTGTCTTGGTATTGTTGCTATCAGTCACTGAATTGGATCACTGAGATAAACTGTCTTTTGAAACTATGCTCTATGTATTGAAAGCTAGCGAACGTTTCATTTAATTCGGTAGCACTCACATTAACTTTTTAATGTTGTTTAACTTTGAATGACAAGGATATTTGAAGTTTTATTTGCTTTAATGTTACCATCACATGTGGTTTGCAATTTTCACTGGAAAAAAATAAAATAATAAATAGAAAACAGTATCTGCAGCAAAGTTAATTAAAATATTTCCATTGACAACAGGAAATAGCAGCAATTCATGATTAAGCCATTTGATCTTATTTAGACATCATCTTATGAAGCATGTAACGTAGTTTCTTCAAATTCAATAAAAAGACTCAAACCTGATTGCATTATTGCTTTCAATGGACATCTTGTGCAAGCTCCCATTATATTTTATTTATCAATAACACATATAACTTTCCACTTTTTATCTTTGAGGACACGTGGTGGAAGAGTGTAAGTGTTTGAAAACTGTAATTGACTATTTTTAGGTCTGTAATGAAAGACCTAAATGAAAGACTTCAGTGTGGAAAAGAGTTTATAAGATCTTGTCCATTGTAAAGAAATTCTAAGAAAAAGGAACAGGACTTCCCACTGCCTTGCAAATACATACACAGCCACATAAGATGTGGCCCTGTTTTGTCAATGAAGCAGAGGAAAAGTTGTTTTTTCTTATTACATCACAGGATGGGGGGGAGGGGGAAATTACAGGAAGATATTGTAGTTAAACTAGAAGTTGTAAAGAGAAACCCAAACTGAGTTTTCCTTGTTCTACTATAGCAAATAGTGTAGCTTTATCCGGGCAACATTTCCTTCCAGTGCTGCACAACACAGACCAAAATGCAAACTGGTCAATCAATTTATTTTGTTTTTCAGTAAAAGCCCCCTGAGTCTAAGAGTGAACAAATTATTTTGGCAACTTCAGTGTCTTTTTGCCTGGAGAGAAAGAAGAGAGCAGTTATGAATGCACCAAACTAAGGTTAGCTGAGTTTTAACTTTATGGAACACATAGAAAGTAATATCATGTCAGAGATGTGATTCTGATAAATGTCAGATACTAATACAACAAAGGTGATGATATTCCTTAAAAACATAATTCAAATTATGTGATTCCGTGACTCAGTCTCCAGAGGTCACTTCCAATCCCTAACATCCAGTAAGCCTGTGATCCTGTGAGCTTCCACAAGAAACAGCAGGGTTGGGTGATATGTTGGACTGGATGATCTTGGAGGTCTCTTCCAACCTGGTTGATTCTGCGATTCTGTGATTAAGTCATAGTAAAACTTTGTGTCACAGGTAAATACTCTTTCTACACTGTTGGGTTTTGGGTGGTTTTTTGGGGTTTTTTAAAGAGTTAAAATACCAATTTATATTCAAATATCAGGAAAACTTATATAGGCTTGAAATTTGTTTGCAAATTGTTTACAAATGTCTAACAATTAGAGGTTGACATTATGTTAGTATAATAATTTGCCATTTTATTAATGCAGAGGACAATTATTAATGTCTTCCATTACTGCAGTTAAAATGCATGAAGTCAATCTTACTTATCAATTTGAATATACTAATTTTCCAAGTTTAAATTATCACATATAAGAGTGAAGGATGATTTAAAATACATTACAAAAATATGCTTTAGAGTATCAGCATTTAGAGTATTAAAAGAAGATTATAGTATCACAGAGGCAATAAATACTTTCTAAATACCTGCTGATTATATTTTTATTGATCTCTCATTAATCCAAATGTGGGAACAGTGTTAGCAAATCTTTTTTACAATAAATATTTGGTTACTCTATGAAATGTTTCTTAGTTCTTCATCCTGACCATCGTGTCTATTACCTGAAGCATGTGTTTCTTCACCAGAAACTTCAACATTACATATTCAACCCCCACTCTTAACAGCACCTGAATAAAATTTTCTTTTCCAAAGCAGGGGAAAGCTGCATTCTGAATTTAAATCCACCCAGATTAAGTGAAGCTGTTACTTTTCAAATCTGAAAGAAGACAGATGTGATGATTGAATTTCTGAAGTCAAGTAGCCATTTTTGGTTTCCCAGTGGACCACAAACAGAATAAACTCTGTATTTGTCTGTAATTTTAACAATTACATTAGTGGGTCAATAATTTCTCTGAACAACTTTTAGATTCTTGGATCATTGACCTTTGAATCATTGCACCTTAGGCCCCAGTGTCTGTCATATGCTAGATTACATATACCCTACAAATTGTGCAAAAAGAACACAAATAATCTGAGATAGCTCTAGAGCTATCTCAGATATAGCTTTAATAGCTCTATAATTTAGGCATTTCAATAAATTTTGAAGGAAGAATTGGCACATATCTCTGCAATGGTGAAAACTTAAATCATAATATAAACTGAGAAAGGCCTTCTCATTAAAAGGATTGATTTTGAAGAATACATGCATACAAATATGGACTTTTGCAAGTTTAATTTGAAGGCTATTGTTTTGTGTAATAAAATCATGCATAATTCATACTCATGGCTTTTAAGAAAGCTGAATAAAGATAAAAGGAGGCTTTTAAAAGCTGAATGTACTTTCAGAAAGAGACTATTGCTACATTTAGTTTCATTTAGTTTAATTTAGTTTTGATTGTCCCAGGGTGCCTAAGAATTAATTTCAATCAAATGGATAAGCTTTAATCACACTGCTTAAATTCAGTTCTCTATGTTTGTTACAGCTTTAAGATCTTAATTGTAAGTAAGTTTTTCCAGAGAATTCAAGAGAGTCCAGGGGATGGACAGTCCCAAGGGGCTGAACAGAACATGAGAGAGAGGTTTATCCCATTTAATTGGTCTGCATTCCTGTATAGTCTGAAAGCACAGCTTGTTTTGCTCTCTTCCTTGCTTCTTTTCCTCTGTCTCTGGGTCTGACCTTGCTTGCCCATCTTGGTGGTTTCTGTTTGCGTTGTGGTAAGGAACAGCAGCAGGACGAGAGAGAGATAATAACTTGTTTACCTGGTAACAGCCCTCTGGGCTATCTGTCCAGAGGGGTGCCCAGCAGGGTCTGGACTATTGTCCAGGGGGCTGTTGTGCAGTTGTTGAATTTTTTTTATATATATATGTGTGTGTGTGTGTGTGTAATTTAAAAAATATGTTTATTACTTTTTATGCTTTTCTATTTAGCTTACTTTTGTAAATAATAATTTCATCTCATTTCCAAATTCTTTGCAGTGTGTTAATTTACTCCTTGGGGTAAATTCCCAGTCATCATGTGGTGCAAAACCAAACCACAACAATGTGGAACATGCCAAATACAAACCATTTTTTTTTAATATGTAAATGGTCTTTCTTCTCTATATGACCTTTCCTTATTAAGCACATATAATTAGTTTTTAAGTTTACTTTCAGAGAATATTATTTTCAGGAATTATCTCTATGAACCTTATTCATATATTTAGCTCAATGCAGTTTTGAATGTCAAATGATCTCAAACATAAGTGACTTTGGAGCTCAGTTCTCCATTTATTCCCCATTAAAAGTTCTTTTTCTCATGTTGTGAAAAATCAGAACATCTATAATGGGAAACATTACACATGACATTTGTCTTTTTACATTTTACTCAACAGCCTGCCACATGTTTTGATGAGAGGGAAAACTGCTTTTACAAAGAAGATCCTAGTGTATAGGTTCAGATCTTACAAAAAAAATGTGTAGGTTCTTTAGCATCTCTTCCTGTCAGTTGTTAATAATCCTGTCTGGTTCCATGCTTAAGGGGAAAAATAAACATTAAGTTGGTAACTTAAAGAGCACCTTATATATTATATAGCTACTTACTAAACAATGAGTGGTATAGTCAAATATGTTGCGTATGTTGCATGTCAAATAGGCTGGATGTTAGGAAGAAGTTCTGCACGGAAAGAGTGATTTGCCATTGGAAGGTGCTGCCCAGGGAGGTGGTGGACTCACTATTTTATCCTGACATTACTTAGGCAGAATATACTTCTACAGCTTTTTATCTTTTTATGCTGTACTAGGATGGCTCTTATTCTCACTTTACTCAGTCATCCTTTCTCAAAATTTCATAAAAAGGTTACCACTCTTCCTCTCCTTTCCCACCCAGTCTCATTTTTTGTTTTGTTTTTCATATGTAATAACACATCAATGTTTTGAATTTACTGCAATAGCTATAAGAAAACATTAGGAAGCAAACAAAGAAGGGTTTTTATATAGGCACAAGGAAAGCGAACCCTAAGCCATTAGATATTCCCTCATATTTGTGGTAGAAAAAGACAGATCCCTTGGTAAATCCAGACTAAATGTGAGAACTCATTAAATCTCCACTGAACAATTGTTATGGTAAGAACTTTGCATCAATAATTAAATCAATTTGTGATTTAAGAGAAGAAAAAAAAAAGCAAAAATGAATTTTAATGCATTGTGTTTGTATTTAACAATGGCTAACGGAGACAGATGTTAGAAGATAACAGATGCTAAATGATTCTCTTTTTTCTTTTTTTTTATAAGACATTTATAAAAGACAAACAAAATTAAATGTCAAAATGATAGAGCTACTCTCAGTTCAGAGATGCAAACCTCCCTAAACTCATTAAACTGGAAGCAGCCAGAACAGGTGCTCATATGAGGGAGATTTAAGTACATTATTAAAAAAAATAATAGTGCTTTTCCACATACTCAAATGTTCCAGTATGGCTGTTGGGTTTGTCTTAAAATTCAAATGTGTATATATTTTATGGGATATTTAGCTCAGTCTGTAAGTAATTGATGTTCTAGTGTTTCATCAATTTTTTATTTAGATGTGAAGTCAAAACTATAAATGTGACATTAGTAATTACACTCCTCTCACCCCAATGGCAGGTAAGAAAATAGTAAATAATATTGAGGAGAAAAGACTAAAGTTACTACAATCACTCATGACCTATATAATAGTAATCATGTTGACTGCACATACTGAGCACAAATATATCTACGGTGGAAAAATTAGAGACTAAAACTGGGGAGAAATATCAAATGAGTAATCCTAAGACTAATTTGTTTTGTAATGTTCATTTTTTTCACTATAAGACAGCTAAAAGCATGTTCCTAACATAAATTCAAACAGGTCTTCTATTTCTGCTCTGTTCCATAGTTCTCATTCTGTAATTTTAGTTCCAAATATCTTACAAAATCAAAAAATTCTAGGTTAGGGAATACATCAAGGGATCATCTGGGCCTTATTCCTGTCTACAACTACCTGAAGGGACGTTGTAGCCAAGTGGGGGTTGGTCTCCTCCCAGGTGGCCCGCACCAGAACAAGAGGACACAGTCTCAAGCTGCACCAGGGGAGATTTAGGTTGGATGCTAGGAAGTTCTTCATAGAAAGAGTGATTGCCCATTGGAATGTGCTGCCCAGGGAGGTGGTGGAGTCACCATCACTGGGGGTGTTTAGGAAGAGACTGGATGGGGCACCTGGTACCATGGTTTAGTTGATTAGATATTGTTGGATGATGATGATTTCAAAGCTATTTTCCAATCTGGTTAATTCTGGTATCTGCTGTCATACTTACTGGGTGATGCCAGAGAATGGTGACATTCAGTGTATTCCGCAAAGAAATCTAATTTTAGCTGAGAGAGCTTAAATTCAGAGTGTGTAGTTCAAGCTGTTCGGAGTTTCTGTTTCAGGTACAATGTCACGTCCAAAAGAAGAATCCATGAGGAATCTGCAGTACACGAGCATGAACCCTGAGACACCTGAATCACCTGGGAGACCCTGTTCTTTTCTTTGTCTCATCTGCAAAGAAACAAACTGTTTTCTTATTTCCTGGTTTTTGAACTTTGGAGTCATTTGCATCTGAGATAGTCAGAATGGAGAATAAAGCGAAAATATGGACTTTACTGCTCATTATTGTAGCTATTGTTTTAGATTAGATGGATAGCATTAGCAAACAATGCAATTATTTAGAAGGGGTGGATTGCGACAGTTTTAGGTTGAGGCCTAGGAAATTTTTCACAGATTTGAGTAAAAAGTGGTGGAATGCAAATAAATGACAATCAGATGCAAAACAAAAAAAAAAGTAATGATAAGGTCTAAATAATACCATTGGTCTGGTAACTAACATAACTTTCTTTTTGGCTTCTTCGCTCTGGCAGATACTAGCTGGTGCTTTTGCTTGGCTGTTGCTGACCTTGGCTGCATTGCTGTTGTGGCTAAGTACTAACAAGCTATTCTCTGCTTTTTTTCCTCTTTCTCTTTTCCCTTTTACAGGGGCTGGGAAGGAGAGGGGAAGCTATTGGTAGCCCCTGGTTTTGTCCAGAGGGGTTCTTGTGTTGTAAATACATGTAAATATTGTATATTTTGTACATATTCATTGCATTTCATATTTCTAGATTTTAGATTGCTTCATTTGTTTCCACTGAGCTAGTCTGGCAATTTCATTTGTGGGAGTAATTTCAACCCACCGCATTCTGGAAGATGATCCCACGTTGTAGGATTAATGATAGCCCAGCATAAGGCAGAAGGCTCTACTGAATGGTCTCCAGAAATTCCTTCCAATAATCATGTATTGAATCTATTTCCAACCAACAGTTCTATTGACTTGCACTTTTGCTAATTGTTACAACTTCAAACTTCAATGACTCTTAATTTGTTCATTATGTGAATGTACATTTTCTCTCACAGAAACTTACAGAAAACACCCAATACTGAAGGAAAAGCTCAACATTCACAAGGGAACAAAAGCAAATCTAAAATATCTGCATTGTAAATGTAGTTCCTTGGATGATTCAAACATAGAACCTTATAAAGCAAAAAAAAGTAACTAAGGAAAGTGAGAAAGGGAAAGCATTGCCCACAGAGACCTTTTTGTTACAAAATGACCAATCACCATGTGGATATATGCATTAACTTAGCTAACCTAAGATGCTTTAAATAGGTAACAGTATTCTTGTTAGTGCTCCACTGCTGTATTTCCCAGAATGTATTCATGAAGATTACAGTTTTAGCAATACAATTATTATAACAAAAAGAATGCTGCATATTAGTAAGGTTACAAGATAAACAGCTACACACTTAAGGAGTGTGTACTGATAATTACTTTGTAATTGCTGTTGCTTGCTTAATATATTCTAATTAAGTGCCTGAACCATTTGTTAAAAACATTTATGTGCTAATAGGAATTTAAAACTGAATTTATTAGTTATTTAAAGTTGAGATAAGGATTGAGTAATTATATTGATCAATCACCTGCTTACCTCAGCAAATTCTCACTAATACATATGCAGCGTGTGATATTAAAAATAATTTCTTTCTCATACAGTGTAATATTTAACAGATTTGTATAGATACATATGCACTGGAAATGTGAAAACTTACTCACAGGCTATCAATTCCTTATTCATTCTTAGTTTCAGAGTGCCCACAAAGAAGAATGTTTAAAATGGTTGCCAGGCTCAAGCTTCCCTCTAAGTTCTGTATATATTTTCTCATATGTTAAAACATTCCTTTCAGATAATGAATCCAGTTAAGGATAAGTTGCATAGAGTGGCAATATTTCAGCAAAACAATCGGCAAATCTTTTGTAAAACTTTACAAATACTCATCTTGATCAATAAATTAAAAACAAAACTAAACTAGAGAAACACTGCTCACACACAAAAAAACAGCAACCACATTTCATTTGTGTCACCATACACTAAAGACGTAGAAATTCGCCCACCTATACTCACAGAAAGCCCTGAATAGAGCAGTTGCATGCATGGTATAATAGCACATACTCATGGACTCATACTTTTTACTAAACTGTTTTTCCCATTTTGAATCATCAACAAAGAGGAAAGTGTATGTATTTAGAGAAGAAGGGTACTCATGGTATCTCTTCTAAATGCAGTTTGCACAGTTTTCATCCGGTTTAGGCTCTTCACCTTAAACATACAAATTGTCCTGCCCATGGGAGTAGGAAGAACAACTATTTTGAAGGAAGAGCAGGCTGCTGGAGGGCACTACTGCCCTCCTCTGTCACTGAATACAGGAATGCAGAGGAACACCCCAGCACCCTCACTCACCACTTCCCCTTTCTCACAGGAGCCAGGGTGTGCAGTGAGGTTTGGAGGGGTCGCAGGCTGGCTGCTCCCTTATGAAATTCACTGCTATGCTGGCCTCATAAAATTCCTGTGCTTTTCCCTGGTACAGCTTTAACAAATCATGCTGAGATTGTCTCACAAATATTCATCTGCCAACAGAGCAATCTAGTCACTCTCTTTTTCATTTCTGCCAATATTAGTTTGCTAGAACCAAAACTTAATTTTTTTTTTTGTTTGTTTTGTTTTCTTAATATGATTCAGGACACCTGCTTCTGAAAACCTTTTGGTATGCACTTTACCCAGCAGGTTTTTCCATGGAGTGGCTCTGTCCTCTTAAAAACACATGCAACTTCACGTGAAAGATTGCAGGCTTGCACCCCCCAGAAGATGTTTCTTACAACCACTTTAACTCTAAAAAGAATGCAACATTTCCAGCTCACTTCTAGAACAACATTAGGTCTTTCACTGTGAAACATATTACAGCTTTCACCTTAAGGCTCTCCACAGTCCCTGTGATTTAAAGACATAATGTGGAAAGGAATGTCTTGGCCTGAGGCCCCTTTATTGGCCCTAAATCTTTGAGCAAGTTCGATCAAATGAACACTTAAGGAAATGCAGGAGAGCTTTTTCTGGGAAGATGAGTTTTGTACACATAATCAAAGGTATCTAAATAATCACCAGCATCCAGCCTAAGTTGTGAGACTTGGCTATACACTGCTCTCTTTCAGATGTATCATGAAAACACATAGGGAAGGTTACAATTGAAAGTAAATTGTTGAACTACAGTGAGAGAATTGTAGACTGTTTAAAACCTCTTTTTTATCCTTCATTATGCCACATTGAGTCTTAAAATATTTCTTCATCACTTAAAACAGACAACTGAGTTTTGGCATTGAGAGAGTCCACAGTGATAGACACATTCATATAATCTTTAAGACAGACATCCAGTCAAAAAACTGAGTAAATGATCACATTATCGAATGCTTGTGGGCAATGGAACTATATGAACACCTAATTTTGTATCCATTGACTGATTCAGGAGATACATATTAAAGTCTTAGCTTGTGAAAATGGAATATTTTTACATGAAAACTGATATTTCCAGAGGTCTTGTTTCTAGTATTTTTAATTTTTACATTTGAATTTCAAATATCAATGGCTATTCTGAAATTAAAAGCATATGCATTCATTTGTGAAACCACAAAACAACAACAAAAATCTCCTTTGCTTGGGGTTTTCTGTCAGACATTATCAGCTGGATTTTGAACTTATGTTTTCATTTATTCAATAAAATATATCCTTAGTGAAGAAATTACTGAATATTTTATTCATCCTTATCTAACAGTATATACATTTCATTTAAAATACACAAATCTTAATCCTTTACCATAAACTTGATACTTTGAAATGTTACTTTTTTGAAGGGACAGAAAAGAGTCAACCTGGGGAAAGTCTGGAACTACTTACACTGGTACTTTAAAGTATATCATTTTTTCATACTTTCTTTGAACTTGGGAGCAAGAGATGGGGAAGTGTTGAGAGGATAAAAAGACCACTCTAATCTTTAATCTCTCAGGCAAACTCTTTGTAGAAAAATTCAGATATATTACACTGTTATGACCCCAATTCAGTCCTGGTTTTTATTAAAGAAATTGTCTTTTGAAAAGGCAAAGGTTCTGTATTATTTCAGTATTTAAAATAGATTCAGAAATAAAACCTCTGCAGTATCAGGGCAATAAAAATCAACACAGAACAATTCTTGACACCTGGTATTTACCAAAAAACCTCCCCACAAAACAACCGACAAAAAAAAACCCCAATCCCCAAAACCAAACACAAAACCACCAGGCAGTGCTTTATTCAAAGCCAGAAAAAATAATGGTGATGTTTTAGCATGCAAAAATACATGGTTTGCATTTATTTGTGAAATGAACTACGGCCAACTGTAATTTAAAAAGTACTCTCCAATAAGAGATTAATGTATTTTTCCTATATACCCTGAATATAGTATGCTGGTCATCCAAAGGGCCTTTTTATGGGGAATCTAACTGAAATTAGTCACTCTGACCATATAGTTTAAGAAGATGCATTTCACAGGTGTGGTATGGAGCATGCAAACATACACCACCTGCTGAAATAGAAGGGATCCTAGAGCCCTGTCAGCTTGAGAAAAGGTTGGTGCTAGGAAGAGCAGGAATCTATGTACTTTTTGCAGGTTGTCTGCTGCCGAGCATAACCCTTGACTGTGTTTTACCACTCCTTAGTTCCCACTGTTCACATAACCCTTGTTTCCTTAGAAAGAAAAAGGATGGTGTTTTGGTTTGGTGTCTCATCATGCCACTTAATGATTATTCCATGAGTCCTCAGGGACACACTCCCTCTGCTTCTGCAAATTATCAAGGCAGGCAGGGGGTCACAGTAAGACAAAGTGTCAAGTCAGACACTTTCTCCCCAGGATACTATCGAAATGAATTTACTGAAGTTCAGAAGGCAGATGGTTACAGACTTTGGTATGGAGGAGAAAAATAATTGGATCAGTGGTGATCCTCCTGTTACCCCTCTGGTGTGTGAGAAGAAACAGATACTATATTAAGCCCTGTGATCTTTGGATCTATACTATGGATGCAACCAAACAGAAGCCAAGAGGAAGTAGAAAGTTTAAGTCAATGGGACCACTTTGGCATCTCCTCTACTAATGAGAAGGAAGAGGAGACTTTGAAAAATGAGCTTTAAAGAATTTTAAAAGGGAAAGGTCAAAACCCTGCACATGGGAGCAAACCACCTCATACACTAACATATGTGGGGCCCATGAAGCTAGAAAGCAGGTCAGTAGAAAAGGCCTTGAGGTGGACATCTGGCTCAGGGGAGATCTTATTGCTCTCTACAACTACCTGAAGGGAGGTTGTAGACAGGTGAGGGCTGGTCTCTTCTCCCAGGCAACCAGCACCAGAACAAGAGAACACTGTCTCAACCTGCACCAGGGGAGGTTTAGGCTGGATGTTAGGAAGATGTTCTTCATAGAGAGAGTGATTGGCCATTGGAATGGGCTGCCTGGAGAGGTGGTGGAGTCACCATCACTGGAGGTGTTTAGGAAGAGACTTGATGGGGTGCTTGGTGCCATGGTTTAGTTGATTAGATGGTGTTGGATGATGGGTTGGACACGATGATATCAAAGATCTCTTCCAACCTATTCTATTCTATTCTATTCTATTCTATTCTATTCTATTCTATTCTATTCTATTCTATTCTATTCTATTCTATTCTATTCTAATGTGTGCTTGCTGCAAAGAAGGCCAACAGTATCTTGGACTGCAATAGAGAATATATTCCAAAGCTATCTGGACATGGTCCAGGGAAACTGACTGTGAGTTGTCCACCTTCAGCAGTGTGCTTGGCCCAGATGACCTCCAGAGGTTCTTTTCAATCTCAACTGTTCTGTGACTCATCACTGACAGGCAATGTTTTGCTCTTCCTTACACAGGTTCTCCTGTGGTTGACCCATGGCTGTGAGGCTCAGCTGTGCTCTGTGGTGTGTCAGTTGGAACTAGTTGGAATCAGCTGCATCAAGCATGGGGGATGTCCGAGCCTCCCCTCACAGAGGCTACCCTGCAGCCCTGCTACCGCCAACTGCTGGACAGCAACCTTGTGTATCAGTATTAATTTCTGTCATATACCCACTACAAAAACATTAAGATCTCTAATTGAGGTAAATCACAGTTGACATCGAAGGAATAGAATTGATCCATTCAGATACAGAGAGGCAATAACAAAACCAAACAAAAGCCTACAAGATATTTTGGGACTTTATTTAGTCCTCTAAAAGAGGACTAAGAATAAATGGATCTTCATTTCACAGTCTGAAAAATAAGAGGAAAATTATGACTATTGTTATAATTTCATGTCCTATATGAATTTGAATCTTAGATGTAATAGTCTTTATGAATGTATTTATCTTTCAGTATATATCAGTATTAGTACCCTAGATTTACAGAGCACACAGTGAGAGGATAATTTGCCTTTTAAATGTGCAAATCCTATTACAATATTTGTCTAAATGCTATATTAATATGAGTTGGTCCTTTTGCTAGCTCATCATAATTTTATCAGTGCACGTACTTGAACTGTGAGAATGCTAATGACTCACACAGCAGGCACTATATGTTATAATGGAGTCAAATCACTTTTGACTATTCAAATATGTTGCAAATCTCAAAGACAGTTCCCATCTGACTACTTTTTTTCATAAAAGTGCCAAATTACTGTCTTAATCTACTTTAAAAGGAAGGGTTTTAAAATGCTAAATAATAAACCATATTATTTCCTTCCATTTGTACCTAATTGGATCATAGTATTTTTTTTCTATCTTTTCCCATATCATTTAACACTTTCTAAATATGTTTTTACTGGAAAAGGATACAGAAGATCTGTTGTTTACCTTGATAATCAATTTCACCTTTGCTCCACAGTCAGTCTCACAAAGGAGAGATTTCTCTACCAAGACAGTTTTCCAAAAAGATTCAGGACATTGTTTTATAGCACTGGCCAATATGTGATTCTTAAATGAAGATATCACAAGTTCAACTTCATTTCTATGTTTCACAGAACCACAGAATGTAAGGGGTTGGAAGGGTGTCACCTTTCCTCATCCTGATGGAGGTCTTATCTCTATAATAGAATGCAAATGAGCTCCAAAGAGGAGATCCTGAAATAGGAGGAGATGACACAGTCTGTTGTAGTCTGGAGCACAAGACAGCTGAGAACTTTCTTTTGCTACCTGCATTCATGGAGCAAGTAACCTCCTGTAGACAGAAGGCGTGTGTGCACCAGTAAACACCACCTTCAAATTGTCTGTTGGAGTGCCTATGTGCACATATAATAAGTAATTTTCAATCTCTCCACCATTTTCAAGAAGTTATCTGTGTGTCATATTTACTAGAAGAGATAACCAGTCTGAGACCTGTTTTGTAACAGTATCATATGAATCAAGAGCTGACAGAGGCTTTTAAAGACTCATCCAGTCTATGGATTTAAATTAGTGAATGTAATCCAAGTCTGCAGCTACCAAAGTAATGACCACCTATGTTAGGAGTAAAAAAAAAATAATAAAAGGGGGGGTGTGTGCTTCCTGGCTATCAGGCTTCTCTACAAATCTCAAACAAAGGCAAATAAATTCATTGGATAAATGTCTAGGATAAGAGGAGCTGTACCATAACAATTCTTCCCATTCTCTTTTTCTCTTCTCTTCTGATCTTGGCTGTTTTGCTTTGCTCGGGAGAGATAACATGGCTGAATTTAATGCTGGGGGGAAACTTCAACCCACCACATCCTTATAACTGTCATGTAAACAGATTATCCTGAAATATGTTCTGAGGGAATAAATTTCTTCCCTCACTTTTTGTCTTGCCATGTTCAAGATAAGAAATCCTGAAAATTAACCTGGAATTTTATGAATTTGTATATAAAAAGATTAGACAAAAAAAAAAAAAAGACTTCTAGATTGTGAAGCTGGGCATTTCAAAATGATGAAACATCAAGAGTAGGATCAGTTCTGCAATTTGATTTCAGTTTCTATTTCTTGACATTTTGATGTCATCTTTGACTATGTGCATGCATACTACTTTTTGTTTTCTTTTTTCCTCTGAGTGAAATGTGTTCTTGACCCAGTGAAGACAGAGGGCCACCCTATGCCCTGACAGAGGTGAAAATGCTCTTCAGTCTCACCCTTCCTACATTCCCTTTCTCTCTAGCCTCATCTGTGTCCTTGTCTTCCTTGTACACTCCTGTCAGACTCATAACTGTAACTTCTTTTCTGCCAGGATCTGCTTCTTCCTCTTCAGAGAAGAAATTAGAAATAGAGACAAAATCCTGCATCTATCATCACAAGATATACAGGCAGTGTGTTTTGAACTCGAACGCTCTGTTGGACTCTCTTGAGTAGATCCCTGTCCCTCTTGAACCAGGGAGCCCAAAACTGGATGCAATATTCCAGATGTGGTCTCACCAGGGCAGAATAGAGGAGGAGGAGAATCTCCCTTGATCTGCTGGGCACACTCCTCATAATGCACCCCAGGATACCATCTGACTTGTTGGCCACAAGGGCACATTGCTGTCCCCATTGCTGTCTCGCATACTGTCTTTAATAATTAGAGTATCAAATCTCTAAAGGATGAGGAAAAGTTGGTGGTTGTTGGGGTTTTTGTTTGTTTGTTTGTTTATTTTTCTTTAATGATAGTGGGTTTTGGAGGACAGTTATTTTGATTATATATGCATTGCTGTCCTCCCTCCATACTTCTGGTATTTCAGTTAGCTTGCTGCATTGAATGTCTCACTGAAGACATTAAAATTGCTGAGGAATTGGAATAATCACTATTTATAAGGGGAATATAAAAGAAGCAAACCCCAAAAGACCCAATAAACAAAGTCCAAAATGCCACTGTCAAAACTGGAAAATGTACTGCAGAATGTGTCCTTCCCTGCCATCCCCACCCCTCCCTCCCCCTTTCAATGAGTCTGGCATTATCACTCAAGGCTGTGAACCTCCTTGCAAATGTTCATCTTGTTGGTGACTTTGAGTCTCTAGTTCCATGTGGCAAGTGGCACAGCAGCACTGCTGAAGCCTCAGATGGGTCTGCTGCCAAGGTCAAGGTCTCCTGGAATAGAAGGAATCATAGAATCCCAGAATGTTAGGGGTTGGAAGAGACGTCCAGAGATCATTGTGTCCAACCCACCTGCCAAAGCAGGATCACTCAGGGCATGCCACACAGGAACATGTCTAGATTGGCTTTGGAAGTGTCCAGAGAAGGAGACTCCACAACATCTCTGGGTGGCCTGTTCCAGTGTTCCATCACCCTCATGGTAAAAAATTTTGTCCTCACATTGAGGTGGAACTTCTGTGTTCTAGCTTCTATCCATTATTCCTGGCACCACTGTAAAGAGCCTGTCCCCTTCTTCTTGACACCCACCCCTCAGATATTTATAGACATTGATAAGATTAGTAAGATTAATAAGGAGAACTAAATTGCACATGGGACTCTACAGACAGCTACTCAGGATAAAGAGGTTCTATACCATGAGAAAAGAGAGACCATCACAGTTAGCACAGGACTGAGACTTTCCTCACATTTACTTGCAAAGGATCAGATACTTTGAGATTGCATGCTTTATTGCCAGACCTGAGAATTAGGTTCTATTAATCCCATGTTAAGTTTGAAAGGTTAATTATAATTTGATTGGACTGTTTAAGGACTAAATGGCTGATCTGACTGATAAATGAGGATATAGTTCTAAAATTAGCTAAGAAAAAATACCAAGAGAAACAGTTTCTTACTTGCACACGTCCTAGACTGATTAAAATTCTGGTCTGTGAAAGATGAAATAGTAGCATACTTAGATCTGCTTTGTTATTTCTGACAGCATAGAAGGATTGCAGCTGCCCTTTGCATTGCCCATGTAGAATATAAGCATTGAAATCTTTATAGAAGACACAAGATGTGATCATTTCCATATTAGATAAGAGTATTAATACTCAGAAATGCAATTTCCATTCTAAGCAACTGGACGAATAATTAAAGCATTCCAAAGAAACATCACATTTTCAAATATCAACTTGGTATACACTTCCTTTACTCTTGACTGAGAATATTAAAAAACCCAATAACAACAACAAAACCACAAAAAAAAATCTAACACTATTAAAAAACAACAACAAACAAACAAACAAAACCAACCCCATGCTCTTTCAATTAGTCCAATTAATTTCTCTGGCTTATATTTTCGGTAGTTCTGTCAAAGATAGATGAAACCAATAGGGAGTCCACTCTCTGATTTCAATATTTTTATACTCAGAGAAAAACCATTTGTTTGTTTGCACTAGGTAAAAAGAATAAAGGACAGCAAGGAAATATTTGTCATTGCAATTCTTTATAGCTGCTTCATTTTGTAGTGCTCTGGAGTTAACAGCAGTAGCAATGTGAAAAATAGTTTGTCTAGGGATGTCAAAGAACCATCTGCAGTGAACATGATACAAAGTTAATAAACATGACAGTGGTAGAAGAGACCTATCACAATTCTGTGTTTCTGAAGTTTAAAATATGATTAAGAAGAATAAATCTAACTTACAAATCTAACTATACTAAGATGGGAAGAGAAAACAAGTCTAACTGCACATGCACAGAATTAAGCATGACACTGTGGCAATGGTAGCAATAAGCAGTGTGAGCAATCTGGCAGTATAAGCTTAGAGCTTGACATGGTGGTAGGCCATGCTTAGCGTAAGTGGAGAAGCAGCTAGCAGTTTAGCAAAACAGTGCTGTGCCTGCAGCATGTAACTAAAGCAAGGTACTGGTAGCTATAAACACAGAGAGTTATCTTGGAATAACAGGATGCATATGTCAATCAACAACCTTGCAAGATATTAGTAGTTTAACCAATAATCTATAATAGTACAACATGTGGTCACTTGTGGGGAACCAATGAAGCTATGCCAACAATGCTCTGTGAGTCTATATAAGCTGTAGAGGTTCCTTAATAAACGAACAATATACTAGATCATACTGATTGTCTGTATTGATTCCCTACTCCATCATCAACATGACACTATAGCCAGCTATTGATCCATTAGTATTAGCCTTTATAACTATATTAAGCAAATATTAATTTAACAGTTCAATAATTTTACCATCTTTTGTCACGCTGTCTCCCATCTCATCCTCCAGACTTCTAATTTCCTCCTTGTTTAATTTTCTGCTTTGAAACTAGTGAAAAATCTTTTGAGTTAAAATTTCCATTTCTACCTAAACCAATTCTCAGTCTTCCTTCTGCTTATTTCATATGCCATTTGATTATGTTCTTAGACAACTTCTTAGTCTTAATCATGTTTACTTTCTGTTTCAAAATTGACATTAATTGCATTTTTTTCAGATCTATTCCTTGTTTTTATATATGATAATGTAAATGCTCGGCTAGGATTTCTGCCTTTACTCCCCGAACATTTCTATCTATAAATAAAATGCATATATATATATATATATATATTTATTTTACTGGCATAAAAATGTAACTAGATTAACATATTTGTCTCTGATTTATATGAAGGGGATAACATGTTAACTGTACAGTTTTTAACTTGACTGCTAAAAATTTTGGGCTATAGGCTCTTCCAGCTTAAAATTATTGTTTGAGGAACCCATCTGAATAATTGTGTCAAGTTTTGATCTTTTATTAATTTTATATAGTAAGGCTTATATTGCATCAGAGTATAAAAGTGTTGATTTTTTGTTGTTGTTTTATTGTCCCCCCCATCCTGAAAGGTTGTTTTTAAGAAAAATTAGATACATGAAGCTGTAATTTCAGTGGAAAAGCAGCAGCTGGCATATTTTTATCATTAAAAATGTTTTGCTACTACCTTTGCTATTCCAACCTATTTTCTTTTCTTTAATGATTTCACTTTACAAGACACTGTGTAAAGTATAATATGACAGAGGTAGCAAAGGCCAGATGAAAACAATAATACATAAATCATATCACTAAATGTGTTTTAAAAAATGAATGCTATACAGTTGTTGAAACAGATCTTTTTCCTCAGGCAGAGATATCTTTCTGTAACAAGAAGTTATAATAATTGATGGTACCACTACAATTCTTCTGGGCAATTATGAGAGATTCTTGGAAGAAAAGGAATACAAGATCAGTGATTTTATTTCTTTGGGCTTGGACGCCAGCTGTTTACAACTCTGGCTCTCTCATTTTTGTCTATCGTAAAGATATGTTAATTGCATTGAACCACATGAAGTGGTAACATTATAGAATGAAACTACTTATTTCCTGTGACTTTATCTGTCTTTTCATATTGTGTCACTAGGTAAAATACTTGAGAACACTTATATACTTTGACAGTTGTATTCAGAGCAATTATACATTTGCTCACTCAAAAATTGAGACACTAGGTTTTCCTTCCTTTTCCTTCATGGCAAGCCCAACTCTCCTCCACAGATGATGGAAACCAGCTTTGTATAGATTTGTGAGTCTTGGTTCTAACTCAAGCTCTGATTTAAACTTGGCTCATTTATCAATGCATGCATCCATCTGTGTTCTCTGTCCCTCATAAGACATTTCCACTAGGTAGAGCTTTTAGAGAGGACACATAAAGGGTTTCCTTTCTCTGCCTGGCTATTTGTTCACATTAAACATAGAGAAAATGAATTATCTCTAAGACTTCTAAGCCTCAGACATATCTGAAAGAAACTGATCAAAAAGCTACTGGGAGGAGATGCAGGACAGTGGGTGAGACAAAAAAATATGATCATATGGAATTAATTCCCTAAAACTATAGAAACAATAGTGAGAGAAGAAAAAGCCTACATATTAGATGTTTCAATTAAGTGATTTGATTACAATAAGCAGAACTAAAGTTCAACATGAATGAATAAATCTTGTGTATAAATTTGTGTGTAGATTTCATTTGTGTGAAAATGGTGATGGTGGAGTCACCATTACTGGAGGTGTTTAGGAAGAGACTGGATGGGACACATGGTGCCATGGTTTAGTTGATTAGATGGTGTTGGATGTGGTGTTGGATAGTGTTGACTACATAGTGTTGGTCTCAAAGGTCTCTTCCAACCTGGTAAATGCTCTTCTTCTTCTTCTTCTTCTTCTTCTTCTTCTTCTTTCTTCTTCTTCTTTCTTCTTCTTTCTTCTTCTTCTTCTTCTAAAATATATCAGATATTTTCAGCTTTGCAGTTTAAATGTAACTACTATAAGACTGACAAATTACATCTTCTTCCATTTTTTGCCTTCCAGAAGTCCAGAGAAACAATGATTTGTTTAAAACTTATGTCTATCTGTAAAAGGATAATTATTTCCAAAATGTTCTCTTCCATTTGCAAAGATAAGAAGCTTAATCTGATGAGCAATCATTGTGACATATGTTTTACCTCTTGAAATATCACCCAAGTAGTGTTCTTGGTAAAAACTTGCCTGAAAAATAATTTATTGCACTGTGAAAAATTAAATGACCATGGATTTTCTCAGAAAGACAGATTACTTATAGAGCAGTCACAGGTCCTGGCATATGAAATTACTATAAATTGGAGTGTCTATTACAGTAGTCAATAGCCAACAGAACAATTAATAGCTATAAATCATATAAACCAGCTACCAATATCTACAAATTGGAACAGCCATTTTTTCTTACAGCTCTTGTGTTTGAAATCATATTATACTGATGAAACTTCAAAGGGGTATTTTTCACAAAATGGTTCAGAAAGATGAGTACAGCCATATTAATGAACCGACCTCTCTGATTTCACTTGTCACCGTGGCTGCAGGACTGGTTATACGTCTGTCTTCTTCCTTTTCTTGAAGGCAGAACATATGTTGGAAGTCTTCTAACTTGCACAAGGACTTGGACACCATTCTCCAGAGAACTCTTCATGCACAACATTCTTTATCTGATTAAGCTTTAGCTACATTTTTATTTAACAGTTAGGAAATATTGTTCTTAGGCAATTTTCTCACAAAAAAAAAACAATTACAAATTAAAAAATCTTGCTGTCCTTTCACACCTCAGCAGAGCGAGGTGTGTTTTAGAACCTAAGGATCTTAAAATCTGATTTAGCCTATTTAGGGTAGAGATTATTTTATCTTTCCACAAACCCTGTTGCTCAATGGTTTTACCAAGGTTAACCATATAGAAATTTGTCTTCTCCCTCCAACTGCACTGTCCAGTCCTTCAAATGAAAAGCCTTAAGAAAATGCTCCAGTGACAAACTCATTCAGTCTTACTTACCAGGTTCATAACTCATCTGAAACTGAACTTCCCAGCTGGAACAGCATGATGGAATCTGTATCCCTCCCATTGGTCAGGTTCATGCATCAGTGTGCCCCTTGAACTGAGATTCTGCAGCCTTATCCATCCTCTTCGACTTTGACATGTGTTCTAGTCCCTTTTACCTCCTGCTGTGTGATGGTCTTGCCATCGTCTACAACCCAATAACAACATGCCTGTCAGTAAAGCAGAATAGAATAGAATAGAATGGAATAGAATGGAATAGAATAGAATAGAATAGACCAGACCAGGTTGGAAGAGACCTATGAGATCATCATGTCCAACCCATCATCCAACACTATCTAATCAACTAAACCATGGCACCAAGCACCCCATCAAGTCTCCTCCTAAAGACCTCCAGTGATGGCAGTTTTACACACACTGAAGTTTTACATTTCTGGAATGAGCAATTTATGCATGAGGAATTTCCAGGAAAAAAAATCTGATGTTGGGAAGGTCCCTGTAGTACCTAAATACCACTAAGCATAGCAGTTACAATTCCTGTATCTTTGCCTGCTTCTGGGAAGCATATCATCATCTTGACATTTGTTTTTTTAATAGCTTTCCTTTTTTTTTTTTTGTTAAGAACATTAACAAATATACCTTTATACATATAATCCATTATTATATCCCATTGACTGCTTTCTGGGAACTTCAAATGCATCAATTTCTATGTACAATATAATTTGGTAATTTACTTCAATTATACCATTTAATAAAATATTCATGAAAGTGGCCTCTTGGTTGAAACAGACCATCCGTTTAGTTAAAGATAGGGCTGAAGCACTAGCAGGTATAATCCATTAGGCAAGCTAATTGACATCTTGACCAATAGATTTTTCCTGACCTCTCCTCATGAATCTCGACAAAGGCTAGTGGTCAAGGATCAATTCTCACACCTACTGGGTGACAACTACAAGTAAATTAAATGCATTTTTAATAGAATACTCTGTCTAAGCGATCCTGTTTCAATGGGTAGACACTGCCATGAATATTTATTTACTACTGCCTTTAATGGAACCTAATACTGAGGGACACTTACATTACAAAGAAGTCAAGACCTGTTAATTATCCAAAACCACCACTTATAGTAGATTGCTGGGAAAAAAGAAATTTCCCAACAGTTTACCAGATTTTTATCTAACACCTGATGATTTATTGCTATTAGTAAAATTAGCTACTTGCCCACTTGTATGATACTAATATAAATTACAGGTATGGCATATTTCTTAGCTCAAATTAGATCTTATTTTAACAAACCTTTTCTACCCTGCTTATCTTTATAAATATGCAGCCTCCAAAATGCCTTATATAAAATTAGGATAACACCTGTACAGGTGCATAATGGATCAGGGGCTTGAAGTGCTAATTTTGAAATCTTATTGATGTACTTTGGCTGAACTTTCTGCACTGTGAAATAATCCATTTATTCAATTAGAGGGACAGTCACCAACATCTAATAGAGTGGATAATCTTAAACAATAAATTCTATTAGTCTGAACTGGTTATAGATAATAAATTCTATTAGTCTGACCTGGTTATAGCACCTGACTTTCTTTGACAAGAATAGGGAGATATTATTATTCCTACACATATCTGAGGGAGACATTGCTGAAAGTGTAATGACATTTTTTCCATATGTCCTCTATGCCAAATCACCACCTTTATCAAATGCTTATATGGATGTTTCTCCAGGGAATATTCTACAGGAAACTCTCCTGAGTTAAACAGAAAACTAAAGATTAACTAAAGATTTCTACCCATAAAGCATTTTTAAAATGTGGTTGGAAGTAAGAGCAAGTATAAGAGAACAGTCTTTCTTAATCCTAAAATATGGGAAGTTGTGCAGTTCAGCATCATTGTTTGTTTGAAGTTATCCTGAAAAGGTGCACTTCCTTGAATTTATATTGCCTACTGAAATAATGCCACTGCTACAGCATATTTCACCAACACTATCAGAATGTATCTTTTGCCATGTTATTTCATTTTCCCAATTACATTATATTGATGGCATTTCCATGAGAGATGCATTTCATGTCTATTTAGATGAGATGATTGGCGGGGGGGGGAAGACATTCAAGAAATGCTTACTTCCTAGAAACAGTTAAAAATATATAGGCATGTTATATGCATGGAACAAAGACTTTTGCTTGGTTCAGTTACATGGACCATCAACTCTTGAACTGCTAATACTACTCTGTGTTAGGATCACTTTTTTTTTTTTTTTAATCTTGATCTCATTTTATTAAAGAAACCTTAAAAACAAACATGAAGAGATCAGAAACTTGAATTTCAGTTACATAATGAGATTCTCAAGCATGCGGTGGAAACAGTAGAGCTCCCATTCCCATGTGAGTAAACAGGAAGGGAAAAAGGGGATACAGATCTGAAGGATGAAGACCCAGAATTTAGAAGAAAAGGTCTTCACCTCTGAGAAAGGAAGAAAACTGCTGAAATACAGAAAAGAATAGAGAACAGGATGCTGGAATGCAACAAAAAGGGTTTGAAGGCTCTAGAGGGAAAAGCAGACATATCTGAAGGAAAAAACAAAATGACCTCCAGCTGATATGAAAGTAATGGAATGATCTGAGAGTATCTATCTAAAAAACAGCATTTCAGGAAGACACAAACATAACAAAAACCCCTCAATGAACAAAACCTAACACCAAAACAAAACCAAAACCAAATAAAAAGAAGACCCACTTCTTTGTGTTTTACAAAGCTTATACAAGTTTTAGGTGTCTATCAAAAGTTTGGGGGTTGAGAAGCGAAGATGTGGCATTGTTTTCCAGTAACACGGTGTTTTGAAAAGAAACTATAGTTGAATCCTGAAAGGGGGAAAGAAAATTAAAATCTTAAGCCTTTAAAAAAAAACAAAAAACCCAACACCTAATTAGCAATTTGTAGGAAGAAATGCAGTCTTAGAATCCTCAGTAGCATCTTCTCCAAAGAGAATGCCAGTCATTTTGAAAACAAGGTAGGTGTTAATTTGCTCACACAGAGCAGGTGCGAAACACAGCTGTCAGATGGCAGTGACAGAAAAAGAATTTTTGCCTGGCTGCTTTGTGGCTTTCAAAGCTAGCCAGTCAATTGAAAATATTGATTATAAGCATGTCTTTGGGTCAGCCAATAAAATTTAAAGGATGTTTCAGGTTTGTGTTGCATTGCACTCAAAATCCAGAGACACATTTTTATGTATTTGATGCCATCTTGGGATGCACATTATGCATCATTTTGGCAATGAAATATATTCAGTATTTGACAGCTAGACTTGATAGGAGAGAAAAGGAACAACTTTTCTGATCATAAGGGGCAAAATCTTTAGAAGTGCAAGTCACTGGTTACTGTTGCAGTGTACTTTTAAAGATACAGTGAATATTTGCAAAGATGTCTTGATAAAATCCGAAAGCTTAAGGCATACTTTCATTTTTTTAATAAACAGAAGCAGTAAATATTAACTAACACAAAATTAAGAAAGTATGCAACCTAAACTTTGTTGTTAAGAAGGGTGTGCTGTGGATGAAAGGAAAAAAATATCCAAATTTTAGAAAATCCCAACATCAGCTACTTCCCATTCTTACATTAATGATAAAATATGGTAAACAGCTCTATCCAAGAAGACACTACGCCAGAGAAAGTAGTCTAGTCAAAGAATTCATTTGATTTAAATTTTCACATCTTCTGAAGGGAGCTTGTAGACAGGTGGAGGTTGGTCTCTTCTCCCAGGCAACCAGCACCACAACAAGAGGACACAGTCTCAAGCTCTGCAAGGGAAGGTTTAGGCTGGATATTAGGAAGAAGTTCTTCACAGAGAGTGATTGGCCATTGGAATGGGCTGCCCAGGGCGGTGGTGGAGTCACCATCACTGGAGGTGTTTAGGAAGAGACTGAATGGGGCGCTTGGTGCCATGGTTTAGTTGATTAGATAGTGTTGAATAATAGGTTGGACTCGATGATCTCTAGAATGTATTTTTGGATTAAATTTAGGACAGAAATGGAATAGAATAGAATAAGAATAGAACAGATTAAACCAAGTGGGAAGAGACCTTCAAGATCATCGCGTCATGGTCTAAATAATTGTTGTGATTTCAGGCGGCTCCTATTTCAGCATAGGAATGTATTTATACTTTGTCAAGATTTAGAGTGTCCATGAAGAAAAAAGTTTCTAATTTACAAGGTGAGTATACTCAGAGAGGCTTAAATAGCTTTTAAATTGTGTCATTATTTTTCTGTATCATTATTTCTAATTAATATAGCATTTCAACATCTGCCGGAAGAATTGTAGGCCTATAATAAACCAAACGAAGTGAGGCTAGTACTCTTGTTGACAGGTTCAGCAATAGCACAATAGGATAAAGGAATGAAGATCTTGAACTATAATTCTATTATTTTTATTAGTGGAATACTGAAAGGACACTTTCATCAGAAATAAGGTTTAAGAATTTAATCCCACACAAGGGTTTTCTTCTTAAAAAGAAAAGAAAATGATTGTGTGTATGTAACAGTGCAATAAGAAAGATTCTCTCTTATATAGAAGTTGCTTAATCTAAAGGACTGTTATTGTCAACCCTGCATTTCAAAGCTTCTATAAAAGCATTATACAATCATATAGGCTGTGTTAAAAGCTAGATAGAGAAGAACAAGAAAATAATCTTGATTTGCAAAGACTGGAGATACAGATGAAAACTGAAATAGAAGTAGCAGAGCAAACAAACAGAGGTTTTCAACAAAGCCAACATTTTGGGTGAAATGTGAAACCTCTCAAAACCAGTTCTTATTTTTGTAGCCAGAAGTCTTATTTTCCCTGCTTTTCATAAGAAAAATGTAGTAAATGACTTCATGTTAGTTCAATGGATTGTTGACTATGTTTTCCTGCTTGTACATTGCAAACTCCCACATGTATTACCCATTCCTGAATGTCAAAAAAATTGCTAATAAGGAAGGGAATATAGGTTTGGTTTTGTGTTTGGAATAACTAGGGTTTCAAAACTTTTCTAAAGCTTCACTAAAATTTTACATTTGAAGTGAATGGATCAGAGAAGTTTCACTGGATACACCTAAGAAACATTCTATTGTTGCATCATTTATACTGAGGAAAAAGATTAAGTTGAAACATTTCAAAAGAAAAGAAGTTATATACCAACAGGAGAATATTTCCCTCTTGAAATTCCTCACTATCCTTTGTTTCTATAGAGTTATTTTCTTTCCTTCTCTTTTTGATATTTAGGATGATTCTCCAGAAACTGTAATCTTAGCAAATATTTTAAGCATGTACTTGCTTTAGCAAACATTTATTTATCAGACAATCAGGGAGAATGGAATGAAGCTGGAGGTGGGGAGATTCAGGCTGGACGTGAGGAGGAAATTCTTCACCATGAGAGTGGTGAAGCCCAGGAATGGGTTGTTTAGGGAGGTGGTTGAGGCCCCATCCCTGGAGGTGTTTAAGACCAGGCTGGATGAGGCTGTGGCCAGCCTGATCTAGTGTGGGGTGTCCCTGCCCATGGCAGGGATGTTGGAACTAGATGATCCTTGTGGTCCCTTCCAACCCTGACTGATACTATGATATTATGATACTATGAATGCTAACTTTTTTTCCTATAAACTTTGTTTGGCTTCTTGAAACAAAAATCCTTAGTTCTAGCATTTCTCATGTCTTTTTATCACCCAAGAACCCTATTATGGAAATTTAATTTTTAATATGAGACTATGCAATATTAAAAAGAACCACATTTTCTGCTAGTCATTATTACCCAGGATACAGACAGAGTTTGAACAAACAAAAATTTGAACAGAGCCATATCTATTTAAACTATAGTTGAAGATAATACAGTCCTGTTTCTAAGAAACAAGGGAAAAATCATCAGTAATTCTCACTGAATCTCAATTTCCCTATGACTATGATCATCTTTAAATACTTAATTTTAATCATTCACATTTAAAATGAAATATCAAGCTTTTTTTCTGCAAAGGAGAGTGCATTACAAGTGCAAATTCATTATAGTCTGACATTATGGCATTAGCAATACCTTCATAACTTACTATGCCTGAAGAGTTTAATTTCTAACAGTTAACTCACAAAGGCTGAACTCCTTATTTTAGAATAGGGCAATGAAAATGCTCTGTTGCCCCTGCAGCACTATTTCCAAATCCTTTACAGTGGAGTGAAGGATTTTCACACAAGTTAATCTACCAAAGTGTCTGCAAGTGACTGCCAGTCAGATGCTAGGGGGGGTTGTTTTATCAAGAGACATTTTCTGTTCAGCAGTTCCAGAAACTTCCTTTCAATTCATAATGCTAAAATTCTTTTAGTGCTTGTTTTTCTGATCTCTCATTTTATCATAAAAAACTTTTTTTAAATCCATACTTAGCATATGAATAATCTAGAAGATAACTTCACAAGAGGTATGAAATATGTAATCCTTTGTCCTACTTATCCTTCTAATTAGACACCATTTTCACTTATCCTTTTGGTTTCTCTTCTGCAGTAGGCACAGGTAACTAAAGCAGAAGTAAAAAAGTATTGCATATCAGAAGTAAATTAATCTCAATGGAAAACCCCATCTACAGATGTAACTTGTGGAATACTTAATGTTATGGGGATGCTTATGAACTATATTTGCAGGGGGGGTTGGACAAGATGACCTTTGCAGGTCATTTCCTACTCTGATGCAATGTATGAATCTGTGAATTATTAGTCTGAAGCTCTGGAGAGTAAAGGCTTCCCTTAACTTGTGTAACTGGCTTAACAGATGTAGCACATGTAACAGCAGCATCACTTTTTCTTTCTGGGTCCTGAAATGGTCATCTCACTCTTTTTAGGAAATTTACATAAAGGGACCACCCATAGCTGGGTATTCATTTTCTGGTGTGAAAAACAGACCATTACATGAAATCATACTGATCCCAGGCTGAAATCCAGTTAAACAAACACGTCATTAGTAACAAATCACCAAGCCCTAATTCAAGTGGTAATTATTAAAACAGATGTTGACTTCTGACTGTTGAATTCAGACATCTCTACAAAAGATAACTGAGGTACTAGCTGGCAGATACTGCTCATTCTCCTGAAATGAGAATTCTTCTGCAGCATTTCACAGATTCATAGACTCATAGAATGGTTTGGGTTGGAAGGGACCTAAAAGATCACCTAGTTCCAACTCCCAGCCCATGGACAGGGACACCTTCCAGTAAAGCAGATTGCTCAAGGCCTCCTCCTTTCCCTGCTCCCAGTTGCAATATCGGTTGTCTATTGCTTCAAGTCAGTCAGCTACTTTTAGAACTCAAAATTATTTATTTACTTCTCTCTTATAAAATAGTACTCTGAGACATCCAAGTAGAAACAAGTGAAATACTCAGAGGCTAAATAAAAAAATAACTAAATTAGAAGTTAGCATTTTTTTTCATGAAATACATACATTTAATGTCACAAAGCTAAAATATTCTCCTTGAACACAATTCTTCTACCCATGACTGCTTTGTCATCAGCTTTTCTTTTGTTTTCCTTTATAATTATTCTTTAACTCAACAAACTCTAAATGCTTTGCACTGAATTATTTAACTTTATTTTCTGTCATGAATAATATTGCCACCTTCTACATGAGATGTGTATAACTGACAATTTTTGCACCTGTAATACACACTGCTACAAATGCAGACCTCTGTAGGAAACAACATTTCTTACAACCACAAGAGAACCTGGGGTTTTTGACAATAAGTAGACATAATTTTATTTTTCAAAACTATTCGTAAGATTGTGTCCTTTTCTGTAAAAGAAGGAAGAAAAAAAAGCCAATCTGCTATATAGAGTGATAACAAAACTGTGAAGGGCTAGGTTATCAAAGCAAGAGTGTCTAATGTGTCAGGAATTAGATAGATGTCACTCGTAAGCTTCTGCAAAGGTGGTTCTGAATGAGAGATCAGTCTACATCTCTTGTACTTAACACTTCAAATGTATACACTAGACACAAGCTTTCCAAAACGATACAAAACATGAAGGCATATGAGAGCAAAGCAAAGGAAATGTTTGACATTTCTGTTGATGATTAACTGCATTTTCAAGGCAACTGCAAGCATGAAAATATCTGTCTGGTCTCTACAAGAAATGAAGATTCAGACTTTGTAGTAATCAGTGAAAAACCTGAAATTTAAAGTAGTGAAACTAGAGAATTTTGTTGGAAATACTTTCAAACCTGTTACCTAAGACATGATCCTCGTGCCATTAAATCTAGCAAGTATTAATCACTATCTACTTAGAAGAAATAAAAATCACGCACTTTACCTATTCTAAAAGAAGATATTGTATGTTTAACAAATCAAATAAAATCAGAGATTAGTAAATATGACTGTAATGAGTATTTAATTTTCTGATAAATTTTGAAGGTGCTGTCTTCAGGTCCTGCTCCAGATAAAACATCACTGATCAACATTTGGCTAAAAGCTGAACAGACTCTATTATTCTAAATATTGCCTGTCTTTTTACTATGTTTGATTGCCATAAGCAGCACTTCACTTAATTGTAACTGCACTTTTCAAGCATTTATGAAAAAAGATAATCAAGTTTGTGGCAAGTAAAAAACTTAGAAATATGCCATTTCCCCCATCCCCAAGACATAACTTTTTCCAATCCTTCTTCTTATTTTGTTAACATGACCCTGTCTTCTCCCATCTGCTCACTTGTGTTTTGGTGTTCCAGGAAAATCTGCCCTCAGAGGCTACTATCTAACAGAATATTACCCAATTACCAATGTAGAGTTAGAAATATAGCACAAAAATAGGTTATGCTGCCAGGAAAAGGATTTGTGCCCCTTTTCTGTTCCCTGAAGAAATCAGTGTGATTTCTACTCTGGCAGAAGCAACTGAGAATCAACAACTAGAGTATTTTTCCCTTGTGAGCTCTATTTTTAACCAAGACAATGACAAATAGCAGGGATTAGTTTTAAATGTTATTTGGGAAACACGTAGCTAAAACAAAAGGAAGCAAGCAAAAGCCCTAAACAACACAGAAAAGAATACAAAATGCCAGCAGCAGACTGACAACAATTACCATATCTCTGGTTGTTATAATCCTTATTTGTAGGTTCACATCACTACAATCTATTTGTTCTTATCTGGCAGTTTTCACTATCTTCCCTAGCACGTTCTCTCCAACATTTTTTTCTCAAAGTGATAACCAAAACAACACAGTTAACCCCCTACCTGAATCCTCTTGCTGCCTCTTTAGTTCCAACTGACTGTTTGAAATAGGACTTAAAAGGTTTCAACTCTGTATATACACATAGAAACATACGTTTAAACATAAACACATATACATGTATTGGAAATGCAGATCATGACCAGAAACTTTCATGATCTACAATGAAAAGATGTTCATATTCTAGGCCAGCATGACCTAGACTGTGATCTAGCAAGAATTTTGCTTAGTAACAGGAAGAGTTTTTCACCTTTTTACAGTATGACAAGCTTGCCAAGACATTACAAGAAGTTATTGCATAGAAACACAATAACTAGTCATGCCCACATTGTGTAGTCTTGCCTCAAATGCAATGAATTTCTCTGAATTTCATTTCCAAAATGATAATTATTGAAAATACTTATTTAAAAAGTAAGACAGTTGTAAAATGCTGAATATTCTGTAGTTACAGGGCTTTAAATAGCACTTCTCAAAGCAGAAAATCAATTCATCCAAATATCTAGGAGAGAGAACTTGGGATGAACTTTCATCCCTTGTCTATGAAAACAGCTTTGTGTTCTAAGACACCAATAGATGGTGTCCTGTTATTTTAGGAATAAAGCAAAAAAAACCCTTTCATTTAGACAGACAGGAGGCCTGTCATATTTATAAATCATCCTGTCACATTTATAATCTCTGTAGGAGAAAGTTAAATCATAATGCATGTAGCAAATAGTAAACTGAACTACTAAATTATGGCTGTTCTCTAATAGGTTCTATTACATAGCACAGCTTTAGCATATAAAGAGGTAAAATTTCACATATGTATACAAAAATACATTCATGCAACAATATCTTCTGTAAAGAAATCATGGAAACTTCAATCTTCATTTAGATAGCTATGGCAGAACCAAGAGCCACAAGTGTAAACGTACTTTGAAACATTCTATTCTACCTAGGTAAACAATCTGAGATAGTGGTGAGGCCATAGAGCAAGGTTATTTTACAAGGTAATTAATTTCTCAGTTACATATATAAATTATACAAGTGTGACAGTTTAGGCCATCACCCTACAACAAGAAGGCAAACCAAATAACACTAACCCAAACACAATTATTTCATTACAATTTAAAAATCATAATACATGGTTAGACACAAAATTAACAGGGGAAAGTGATAAAAACATGTAATCTCTTGTATTTCATAAACACTTGGAACTGAATAAGAACAGATTTGAAAATGATTGTGGGCTCTCTAGCGAGTTTACTGAATACTGGATGTCTCCCCATCACAGAGCTCTATCTCTTCCTGTAATGTGAAAAAAAAAAAGTGTCTCTCAGCTGGCATTATAACTATAAACTCATAATATACCATGAAAAAATAGCCTACCTATGAAAGCCAAGCTTATATAGTCTATAACTACTGAAATAGGGGTATATAGAATATGTAACATGACATGGCAGGTTGACCTTGGCGCCCACCAAGCAGTTCTATTACTTCCCCTCCTCAACAGGGCATAGGAGAAAATAAAAGCTCATGGGCCCAGATAAGGACAGGAAAGCCACTCACCAATTAATTTAATGGACAAAATAGACTTGACTTGGGGAAATCAATTTAATTTATTCTGAATTAATACCAGAGTAAGACTGTAAGAAATAAAACCAAAACTTAATCCACTTTCCCCTCACCCTTCCTTCTTCGCAGGATCAACTGCACTCATAACTGTTGCACTTTCTTCCCATGAACTGCACAGGCAGAAGTGAAATGAGAGTCAAGTCAGTTCATAAGATGTTATCTTTATTGCTCCTTCCTCCTTCCATGCTCTTTCCCTGCACCAGTGTGGGTTCCTTCCCGCAAGAGACAGTCCTTCACAAAATGTTCCAGCATGGGCCCTTTCCATGGGTTAAGTCCTTCAGAACAGACTGCTCATGTGTGTGTTTCCCACAGGGTCACAGGTCCTGGCAGGGGCTTGCTCCAGTACAGGCTCTCTACACGTTGCCGACTCCTTCAGGGTGCACCAACCTGCTCCACTGTGGTGTGCTCTAGGGGCTGCAGGTGAATATCTGCTCCACGCTTAACCTCTGTGGGTTGCATGGGGACAGCCTGCCTCACCATGGTCTTCGCATGGGCTGCAGGGCAATCTCTGCTGCAGCACCTGGTGTACTTCTTCCTCCTTTTTCAGTGACCTTGGTGCCTGCAGGGTATTTCTCCCCTATTCTTACTCCTTTTATACTTGATGACTCCTTTTATACTTTCTTAAATGCATCACCAATGAGTTGCCACCAGTGTCAGTGGCGGACTTAGCTTTGGACAGTGGCAGGTCTGCCCATACTGTAACTAGCTTTAGGAATTTAATAGATACCTTTTAAAGCAAATAAAATCAACTCTTCCTCCTACTCACAAATAATTATCTATGTGTAACCCTCCTATTTTCACGGGCATATTTTTAATATATATGCATATATATACTCAAGCAAATCCCATTTGTATGTGACCTGCACTAATATATCCTGAAAACAGTTTCTACCTTGAAACATAAGAGAGCTCCACCTGAATAATCTCCATAAAATCAAAAGCTGAACTTTTGACTATACTTCATTAGACTTCTAATCCAACTGAAGTCATGCACCATGTTTCAGTGGTTGAAATGGAAATAAGCCTAACATGGGAACTCTTGGTCCTATAGCCATAAGGTGAAAAAGACTATACATAAGTTTTATAGTCTTTTAAGTGTCAGTGTATTTTATCTCCTAAGCTATAGACAGATAATGATTGCTCCTAGCCATTAAGCTATTAATTTCTGAATTTGATTCTCTCTGGTATGTTGTATTATTTGCCTACTGGCCTCTCACAAAGTTACCCAGATCTCTGTCAAAATGAAAAATCACAATGTTAAAGACAGAAAGTGGAAAATAAATGTAATTTTGCTGAAAACCTTCAGATAAGCCATTTAACTAAATTATTATTTCCCAAAAAAGTGGTTTTGAGGTGGTTTTTTTTTTTTTTTGGTTTGTTTGTGTGGGTTTTTTTCCCTTAAATTAACCTAACATTAAATTCCCAGTAGTCCATGCAGCTATTCATACAATGATCTATTAGCAATGTAAAAAGGCTTCAAACACTTAGACTCACTTATTCTATTTATTATTGGCAAGGGCAGAGCAGCAAGGAAGACAACATAAAATTTCACACAAACAGCTTCAAATAGTACCAGATAAACAACCTGCGCACTTAAATAGCTAACACTCTTACAAATCTCCCAACACATCTATTCTTTAAGAAGCTCAATAAACAATCCAGAGCTCCATTATCACAGAATCATAGAATCAATAAGGTTGGAAAAGACCTCAAAGATCATCAACTCCAACCTGTCACCCAACACCTCATGATTACTAAACCATGGCTTCAAGTGCCATCTCTGGTGCAAGGACATTCAATAAGTGTACAAAACTAGCAGAGAGGCAGGGGGGGAAAAAAGAAGGGGAAAAATAAGGGAAAAAAACCCAACCAAACAACTAAAACAGAAACAGATGATAAACTTCCTATGAACACAGGCAGTGATCTGGGAAATTAAAAGGTTTTTTTAAAAGGGCAGTATAAAGTCTTTTAAAGGTTTTTTAAAAGTCAGTGTACAGCTCAAAGAGACCACTTCACACATTGCATGATGCTGCAGTACACTTGACAACTAAAGAAAAAGTAATCTTTAGCATTACTTTTACAGAAGTGAATAGGTTGGGGATTTTTTGTTTGGTTTAGGTTGGGTTGAGGTTTTTTTCCCCTTTTGTACCTGTTTTTCACATAAAAACAGGCACAAAAGATAAAACCAGGCAGGTAATGTTCAGTAGATTAATATACAGGAGAAGAGAGAAAAGGAAACGAAATGGAGAAGAATGGGAGCTAAGGAAATAGTAGTGATGGAACTGAAATATAGTAATAAAAAGAAGAAAAAAAAAAGTAGTAAACAACAGTTAAAAACTAAAGACATTCAAAGAATGGGAACAAAAAACTTTGCAAGAGGTACTTGCATTTGGAAGGGTAATAAAATTGCTATTTGTCAGAAATCAGAGTGGAACAAAGGCAAATAGCCAAGAACCTTTTTGCTATGGTCAAGAAAAAAAAAAAAAAAAGTGAATTTTGAAGAGGTACTGAAGCTTGAAGAGGCAGTGTAGAGGACAAATAACATTCAATTCAGCAAAATCTGAACTTTATTCAGTATGCTCAGGTAGTCTGCTAGGTTGGAGAGATCGTGATGGTAGAGAAAGCTAGAGGGAATTAACAGAGGCATAGGGGAAATATTAATTAAAAAAAACACCAACAAACAAAAAAACCCCACAACAACAAAAATCAAATCAACTACAAAACTATTTGAACTTCCATGAACCACATGTTATGTGCCTGGAAGCACCCAATCTACTTGGAAAGGCTGGTATTTCTAGCACTACTAAACAGTATGCAAACAAAACATCCCAAAGTTGGACCTGAATTACCATTACAGTTGTAACAAATCCCTTCAGAATAAATGGGCATAGAATTAAAAGTAAGAGGGACAGAGCTATTCAGGATTTCAAACGGGGCATATGGAGTGGTGGGAGGCAGAGGACACAGAACATGATCAACTGAATACTAAATGTGATTTGCATATTCATCTTCTTCAGGTGGTGGAGTCACCATCACTGGAGGTGTTTAGGAAGAGACTGGATGGGCCACTTGGTGCCATGGTTTAGTTGATTAGATAGTGTTGGATGATAGGTTGGACTCAATGATCTCAAAGGTCTTTCCCAACATGGTTAATTCTATGCTATGCTATGCTATGCTATGCTATGCTATGCTATTCTGAAAATACTGACCGAGTGCAGAGTGGCATCAAAAGTGATTATGAGTTATTTCTTGGTTATGCTATTTCTACACCATCATGTAACTGATGCCATAAAAAAAGTGTAAGAAAGAATGTCCTATTTTCATTTTCTGTAGAATTCAGGAAATTTGCAAGATACTAATACTGATCAGAATTTTTGAGTGCCTTTCATGCCTAAAGGCATTTCTCATGTTTTCAAATGTCAGTGTTCTAGTCTGAAGAAAAGTACAGTGCTAAACATCCACTTAACAGTGCAAGATGCATCAAAGGCTAATAATATTCATTGGCAATAAGTGTGTGCCTGTGCAGGAATCCACTGAAGATTATGCCAAATTGTTACAGTACCAGTGAGCACAAAGGCTATGTATACTGAGAAATGTATTTGTCAAATAAGTCTGAAAACCACATTTCACTGTTTTTCCTCCAGTCCACAGGAATATATATAATTATTTAATATCTATTACCTTTCCAGTAAAATAAGCAAACAAATAGTCAGAAGCAGTTGTGAAGATAAATCAAAAGACACTGATATTTCAAGATAGAATACTTCAGATAATTTTTGCCAATTCCATTTTTGAGATGGGAAATTAGCTGAAATTGATTCTTCCTTATAAAGAGTTTCAATGAATCAGAAAATTCTACTGAGTACTATGAATTCCTTCTCAGCTCTTCTGCAAAACTTTAACAGTAATGTTTGCACTTTACACTAAACTGTTCATTCCTCTGCAATGAAGGGTTGGTGAAAGTCACTATAATTCTGAAGAAAAAATATCCTAGTTTTTTTGCCAGAAGGAAACATGAGAATGGGCTTGTCAGGAATAAACTGGCTCCTGTACAAAATAATCACTGTATTTGTGAAAGGAACTGGAACAGGTTGCCCAGAAAATCTGTAGATGTCCCTTCCCTGTACGTGTTCAAGGCCAGGATGGATGGGGCTTTCAGTAACCTGATCTAGTGGAAAATGTCTCTGCCCACAGAATGAGAAATGGAACTAGGTAATCTATAAAGTTGCTTCCAACCCAAACCATTCCATGCTTCTATATGTGTACTCAGAATAATAACTATCTGAAAGTATAACCAATAATGCTTAGATTACAAGAATAGGACAACTTTGAATTAAACACTATGATTCATCTGTATGATTTTTATTGTCTTACTAATTTTGAAGATAGTTGTGCATTCAGATGCCACACTCAGGAACTGAATGGAAATATCTTAGATTTGTTTAGATGGCATGCCTCAGGCTATTTTCTGGGAATTTTAAATTTCTTTGGGATAGCAGGATACAGTGCACAGTACCATAGACACAAAAAGAAAAAGGAACCTCAATAGCTCAGTTAGATGATCCTTCTATGGTGAATTAGTAACACAGACATAATGTCATTAATAGTTTTGGCCAAGACCCAGTCCTGAGTAGTAATCAGTGGAAAACCGATGGACATTGATTTTGGCCAAGAAACAGTCAGAGCAGATATGTTTCCAGAATGGGAAAATGTAATAAATAAATGAGATCTGCAAATTAAGATTAATCTGGTTTCCTTACAATTTGACCCAACAGGATTCCTACCTACAGCAAAGTGAATTAGGTGATGACAATTCTAAATTCCAGCACAGGATACAGATTGTTCCTGAAGAAAACAAAACAAAATACAGCTTCACCAAAAGAATATCTTCCCACTCAAATTCAACCCTTTCATGAACTGCCAAATCACATCTGTGCATTTTCTATAAAACAAAATATATAGAGAGAGAAGATACTGAAATAACAATGGTATACACCAGGTTTGATACCTTTGAGTGAGACATATATACAACAGATTCTCCTTTTGTCATTTCACATTTCCAATGGAATACTGAGGGCTTTTTTTTCTTTCTCAGAAGAAAGAATATTAAGATAGAGAGAAGTTATATGAGAAAAACAATTTAGGGTCAAAGGCTTTTTTGTGTTGTTGAAGCATTTGGCTTCATAGAAAACAGGAAAGATGAAAATGTTTAATAAACATTTACTTGTTTTATGCTACAAAACTTTCCTTTCCCTTTCCCTTTCCCTTTCCTTTTCCTCTCCTTTTTCCTTCACTTTTTCCTTTCTTTTTTCCCTTCCCTTCCCTTCCCTTCCCTTCCCTTCCCTTCCCTTCCCTTCCCTTCCCTTCCCTTCCCTTCCCTTCCCTTCCCTTCCCTTCCCTTCCCTTCCCTTCCCTTCCCTTCCCTTCCCTTCCCTTCCCTTCCCTTCCCTTCCCTTCCCTTTCCCTTCCCTTCCCTTTCCCTTCCCTTTCCCTTCCCTTTTTTTCTTCTAATTAAATGTGAAATAATTAAGCAGCAGTATGTTCTGAAATTCTGGTGGGGAACAGAGGATGACATGATATGGTGAAAAAGTTATTCAAGTGAAGGAGTTAGAATGCTGACATTTCATTTAGAATAATCTTGTCAAGCTGCTATTTCCCTTCTTTCATGACAAGAGATAATAAAGGATATTCAAATATCATTAAGATGACATAAATGGCTGCTGTGATTTGGGGAGTACTATGGATTTCATTATGGGTCATTCAACAATGGCTAAACTGTTCTGGGACTTTATTATAAACCAGGTCTCCAAAATCGAAGCTTTTAGTAATTACAACAATGAAATTAAAAGTATTTTTTAAATACAAAATTTGACCAAACAAGGACAAACTTTAAATGCCTCTGAGTTGCTTAGCATGTTGATCTACTAATTTCACACACACAAAAAATATATATATTTTAGTTCATAATTTCTCTAAAGTATCCTGGAGTACAAGTTGGTCTTTTGTTCCTGGAACACAAAAGCTCTCTCATTCACAATTACCAAATGAAAGCTTATGGAAAAAATGAGTTAACTGGAAAAAGAATGCATTGTATGAGGAGAAGCATTTTAGGCATGTCTGAAATATTAGAATGTTGTTTGGACACCAATGGGTTGTAGAGACCCAAGTGTTAGAAACCACAGAAGTACTTGAGAATGGTCAAATAGGTATTAGGGCTTCTCCCCCTCAATAAGGTGGCAGGATCAACAGGCCAGATGAAGTGTATTTACACCAATGCATGCAGCATGGGCAACAAACTGGAACTGGAAGGCATTGTGCAGCAGGAAGTCTATAATAGAGTTGTCCATCATGGAAACATGGCGGGATGTCTCACACAACTGGAGTGCTGCAGTGGATGGTACAGACTGTTTAGAAACACATTATAGTGGAGAGAAAACAGTCCAGGAGATTCCTGGAGTGTGTGGATGAAAACTTCCTGACATACCTAGTGAGTAAGTCAATGAGGGAAGGTATCTCGCCGGACCTATTGTTTGTAAACAAAAAGGGACTTCTGGATGATGCGAAGGTTGGAGGCTCTCTTGGGCACAGTGATCAAAAAATTATGATTTTTTTTGAGAAGGAGGAGTGATGGCCAGTAGAACCTCTACCTAGGACTTCTGGAGGGAAGACTTTGGCCTGCTTAGGGGCCTGGTCGAGGCATTCCTGAAGGGCAAAGAAGTCCAGGAAGGCTGGACATTCTTTAAGAGGGAAAACCTTAATATGCAGGAGACAGTATACTGAAAGACAAGACAACAGGGAAGATGACCAGCCTGGATGAATAGAGAGCTTTGGCTGGAACTCAGGGTGAAAAAGGAGAGTTTACGACCTTTGGAAGAGGAGTTAGGTAACTCGGGAAGACAAGGGTGTCTTGACACCCTCCATGCACCCCAACAACTTCCCCTTCTTGCATGACACTTGCAGGACACAAGTGCAGAGAAATGCCCTGCCCCATCACTGGGAGCACCGGCTGGCAGGGAGTGGGGGTTGGGAGGAGTGTGCTGGTACCCAAAGTTCCAGTACTGCCCAGTGGCCCTTGAGACTCTGGGGTAAAATCCCAAAGCCCTGAGGGGGTCTGAATACAAGAAGGGACAGGGGCAGCCCAAGTGCGGACATCAGTGCATTTTGTGGTCCCACAGCCCAACCTCGGGGCCAGATCCAGCCATGCTAATGCAAAACTATCCATAAAACTGTGATGATGGAGAAGAAAGTATGTCTGTTAAAGAGCTTGACTAGGAGAAAGAGCCCAAACCCTGCTCCACATTGCGATATGGCACTCAGGATTTGGGGGCCCTGTCTGGCTCGGGGAGGGGGGCTGTCTGACCCAGCACAAAGCAGCGCCTGTGCCACCCCCGCAGAAGGGGGACAAGGGGCCTTTGTGGGGCTTACGGCGGGGGGGTGTTCGCCCTGCGCCTGGGTCCCGGGGGCGGAGGGCAGGGCGCTCATTGATGCCTGGGTCCTGCCGCTGTAGCATGCTGGCTGCTCTGCTGTGGGCGACTGTCCTAGGGGTCGCGCTGCCCGTGGTGGCCCTGGACAGGTAAGTGGCGCTGGGGGTTTGGGGACATGGAGATCCCTGGAGTGTTCCCGCAGCGTAGAGGAGTCCCAGGAAACCCTTCGGAGGTATCCTGGGCGTCTCTGAGAGTTCCCCTGGGGGGGGCTCCCCCTGTGCCCCACTGACCCGTTCCACACTAGGGGGGGCTGTACACGTCGCCTGCAGTGGGTGCCCCAGCCCCACAGCGAGACCTTCGCCCAAGCCCAGCACCAGCCATATCTCACCCTCTGCGGGGGCCGCGTCTGCAGCACCTACCGGTACCACCCACTCAGGGGGTGGGCATTGGGTTCCCCTTGGAGGGGTGGGATGGGCCCCCTATGGGAGGGCTCGGGGGTCTGGACAGCTGGGTCCCTGAAGGTGTGGGGAGTAGGAGCCCCTTGAGGCGGGGGGAGAAGGTCCCTGTGGGGTGGGGTCTGGATATCTGGGTCCTCGAGTGTCTGGGTGCCATGGCCGGGAGGGGCGGGACACGGAGACCCAAGCCGGGCGGGAGGGACGGGGAGGGGGAGGGGGAAGGAGGGGAGAGGGGCAGACGCCTGGGTCCTCTTGATTGAGGGGGGCGAGGTCCTTGGAGATGGGAAGTGTAGCCCTGGGCGGGGGGTCCTTGGGGGTGAGGGGTCCCCGGCCGTCTGGGTTCCCCGGGAGGCAGCAGACACTCGGGTCTCCACGCGTGGGGATCCGGCTGCCTGAGGGTCCGGCAGCGGAGTGTGGGGCCCAGAGGCCTGGGTCCCACACGGGCACCCACAGCACCACGTACCGGGTGGCGTCTCGGCGGGTGGAGCGAAGGGTGCTGCGGCCCGGCGTCGTCTGCCAGCGGGGTGAGCCGGGAGTCGCGGCGGGGTGGGAGGCTGAGGGGATGGGGCCGGACGCTGGGTCCCCAGGGAAGGCGGGAATGGGGACTCCTTGGGCGCCTGGGTCCGTTGAAGGGCTGTGTGTGTCCCACATGCCTGGGTCCCCTGGGCGGGGAAGTGGGAGGAGGAGGAGTGGGTATGTCCTGGATGCCTGAGTCCCGCGACGGGCAGCAGGGGTTCTGGACACCTGGGTCTTGTCTAACCACAGCACCTTCCTCGGAGCCCCTCTCAGCCCGACTGCAGGAGCTGCAGGAGCGGATGGAAGCACTGGAGCAGGTGGGGCTGCAGGGATGAGGGGGACCCAGGACAACATAAATGGATGCTTGAGAGGCTCCCACCCCCCAGCAGTTTGTGGGGCTGATGTGGGAAGTCTCAGGACCCCCTTGACCCCCTGCATGCGGGGCAGGCACTGGGGGGACCACTGCAGTATCTGGACCGGGTGGAGGCTCTGAGTGAGCAGCTGATGGACCTGGAGGAGCGACTTGGGGCCTGTGAGTGACAGCCTGAATCCTCCCTTCATCATGAGAGGGGGAACCTGGGTCAGCCCATGGCCCTGGGAGCCCCCCCTTAGGGGAGATCCCACTCTGGGATCACCTGGCACCCCTATGGCATCCCTATGGCAACTGAGACACCCTCAGAGCCACCCCAAGACACCTATAGGATCCCCAGGGAATCCTCAGATCATCATGGTACCCCCTTACTCTCCTTCTAACCCACATCTGTCCCCTAGGTGACTGCGGGGGCGGGAAGAATGGCTTTGGGTTCAAGATCCACCACTGACATCATTCCCGTCCCCTCTGATGACATCATCACTCATCCACCATGGCATCAGACGGCGCTGCAGCTGAGGGTGTTTATTAAAAACCAAGCTGGGGGAAGGAGAGAAATTTGGCAAGATCTACTTCATCTCCCAATAAATACACGGCATTGCCCCTAAAAAGGGAGTGGGTCCTGTTCTGGCAGCAGATCAGTGCCTGCACCCCTACCCTTATGCCATATGGTCTGGGACTGCCCAGTACCCAAATGACACTTGTCATTGGGAGGGGTCAGCCCTGTGTATCCCCTGGAGATGTGGGTCAGTTCCTGGGACCCCCACATGAGGTTCTGGAGTAGGTCAGTCCAAGGGTACCCCCTTTCACATGGGGGACTGGAGTGGGTTGAGTTCTGGTGGTCCTGCCATGGGTCATACCTTGGTCCCACTATGGGTCATTCCATGAGCCTTTTCTGAGACCTACCATGGGTCAGACCAAGTCCCCACTGTATGTCTGCTGGGGGTATAACCCAAGTTCTTTCTACAGCTCCTGCCATGGCTCAGCCCATGCATTTCCATGGGTTCCCATGGTAGGTTGCTCTGTGCCTCACTGTGGAGTCAGATCATGCCCTTTAAGCCCTGCCATGTGGATTGCTTCGTCCTTCCCCTGTGAATCAAGCAACAATTTTCTCATAGTTCTCAGTGATCCTGTCATGGGTCAGTCATGTGCTCTACTTGTGGGTCTGGGCCCTGCGAGGGATTAGTCCATGTTAACACACATGGGTCAACCAATGTCCCATTTGAAGGTCAGTACACATTCCATGTGAGGGTCAGCCCCTGACCATGGGGCTAGGTGGTGCAATGGGGCAGTGCAGTGCAGTGCAGTGCAGTGCAGTGCAGTGCAGTGGGTGGCCATGAAGCTGGGCCATGGATCCCCTCTCAGTCTTCTCTTTTCCAGACTAAAGAGCCCTCGGTCTCTCTGCCCCTCCTAGTAACAGAGATGCTTCAGTCCCCTAATCATCCTCATGGCCCTCCATTAGACTCTCCAGTAGTTTCCTGTCCCTTTTGAACTGGGATCTCAGATCTGGACACAATATTCCAGATGCAGCTTCACTAGGGCCATGCTCTTCTTAATGCACCCTAGAATACCACTGGCCTTGCCCAGGAGGGCACATTGATGGCTCATGGGTCCTTCTCTGCAGAGCTGATTTCCAGCAGGTCAGCTCATGACCTGAACTGGTTAATGGGATTATTATTTCTCAGGTGCAGAATTCTACACATGCCCTTGTTGAACGTCATGAGGTTCACCTCTGCCCAACTCTCCAGCCTGTCCAGGTCTTGCTGAATTGCTGCACAGCCTTCTGGTTTGTCAGCCACTGCTTCCAGTTCTGTATCATCAGCAAACTTGCTGAGAGTATGCTCTGTTCCTTTGTGCAGGTCATTGATGAATATGTTGAACGAGAATGGACCCATTACTGACCCCTGTGGAACACCACTAGCCACAGGCTTCCAACTAGACCCTGCACCATTAATCACAACCCTCTGTGCCCTGTCATTCAGCCAGTTCTCAATCCACCTCACTGGCCCCTCATCTAACCCACACTTCCTCAGCTTCCCAGTGAGGATGTTATGGGAGACAGTGTCAACATCTTTGCCCAAGTCGTGATAGACAACATCTGATCTCCCTTCATCTACCTATCTGGTCATAACATCATAAAAGGCTGTAAGAATGGTTAAGAACAATTTCCCCTTTGTGAATCCATGATGACTACTCCTGATAATCTTTTCCTCCATGTGCTTAGGGATGACCTTCTCTGTTTCTTCTGTCAGCAGGTCACCCATCTTAGCAGACTCACATTTTGTCTGGTGTTGCTTTTCATGCTGATGTATTTGAAGAAGCCCTTCTTGTCATGCTTCACACCTTTTTTCAGATTTAATTCCAGTGGGGCCTTAGATTTCCTTGTAGCATCCCTACACACACTGACAGTGTTCCTATATTCCTCCCCTGTGGCCAGTCCCTTTTTCCATGTACTGTGGCTTTATATATTATTTCATTAGTATTACTGTTACTCCTATTGTTTCTTCTCCCCTTGTGTTGTTCTGTTAAACTCCCTTTGTATCAATCCACAGGGTTTCACCTTTCTCCTGATTATCTCCCTGTATCCTGCCTGCTGGGCTTACAGCATGACAGTATGGAAACAGCATGGCAGAACTCCTTCAGACACAGCTCATTAGTGTTAAAATATCAAAATTATCAATGTACAAAAATGTTCCTTTTTAATTGTCCACTACTCTGGAATACTGTTAATAAACAAATCCAGATATAAACACCTGCAAATAAAATATGGGTGTTTCGTGTTGCTCACAGTTTGGCCTGCACTATCGACAGCATCAAAGATGTTTTGCTTTGCTTCTCATCAAGCAGAAGATACTAGAATCTGCTGCCAACAAAACCGGTCATGAATTCCAGTTCTTTATGTTGCAGTTCAGCTACATTCAATGGCATTCAACCATTCAGTGCAGTGTGTTTAAAAGGCTGCATCTTGAAGTCTGTTTTAAAGTTTTAACTAATTATTCCTTCATAGCTTCTGCACATTTTTGGAGGTGGAAGTACTACCATGATTTTTTTATAAGGCAGAGACACATCTTGTAATAGACCAGAGATTATTTGAGTAGATTTAGGTTTGCTTTTGGAACTCACAGAAGGTCAACTCAACAGTGAACTGATTTGAATTAAATGGATGAATGAGCTGAAGCCATTATGACTGTGTCCATAGTTTTCAGATTAATTTTGAGTACATACATTTGGGATGACCATTCCCTGCAGATTCCTTATTTTTCACAGTGGACTTCAACTACATAAACCTGTAAATTGTATATAACAACAGTGACCAAACAATACTTAACTGGAAAACAAGAACCAGAAAATATTAATTTGAAGGAGTAAAAGACTCCATCTTTGAGGGTTTCTTCCCATAGCATTCTCTTTCTCTGCCAGATACTGTGTCCCAGACCACGCCTGTGGCAGTCTGACATTCTTGGACAATGGTCGGGGAGGAAAGAACTGTTTTGCAAATGGCAGATTCACACTGATCTCTGCCAGCCAAATCTCTATAAATTGCTTTCTGTCTGCTACATCAGAAACTGCACACATCTGCTTCACATTTAGTGTCTGCATAAGGCCATCACCAGAAAATAGGGGGAGAAAAACAACACATGTAAATCTTTATAAGAGAAAGAAAAACTTGTTTAAAATATTCCCCCGTAGGAAAATCAACTCCATAATTCTAAGAACGTTCAGAAATCTTTAGTCATTCAAGGAGTTGTGGTATTAACATTTCAAAAATTAATATCTTGGACAGATTAAATTATTTCAAGTTCTGCTTGTCACTGTACTAATTATTTGCCTTACATCATGGAGGGCACAAAGAGTACAGCTATGAACGTATCTGCTTTAATGGAAATCATAGAAACTTTAAAAGAAAGAAGAAAATGACAGACCTTCAATCTCATATTTTTTTTTTTATATTGTAATTTATTAACATTACAGCACTTCTTGGCTTCAGCTACAGCAAGGAGTTGAAAGACATGTAACATCCCTGCCCATGGCAGGGCGGTTGGATCTAGATGATCCTTGAGGTCCCTTCCAACCCTAACAATTCTATGATTCTATCTTTAGTACAGGGCAGGAAGGAAGCAATAAGTTTTGCACATCCTTTCTTTTTGAGCAAGTTGCTTAAAAATCCCTACAACCTGTTCCCAGGGTAAAGTTTCTTCAGCAGACAAGTGAATAGGCTTCATATTCAGCCTAAAAAAAAAAAGTGGGTTGGCTGCTGCAGTTAACATCCAGTGTGAAACTGGTACATTTGCACAGAGTCTAAGTGGAACTTTCTCTGCATATAAAGCAAGTACTCATTCCACCATACTATACAGAATACAGAGTACAGAGTTAACCAGGTTGGAAAAGACCTTTGAGATCATTGAGTCCAACCTATCACCCAACACAATCTAATCAACTAAACCATGGCACTAAGTGCCCCATTCAGTCTCTCCTTAAACACCTCCAGTGATGGTGACTCCACCACCTCCCTGGGCAGCCCATTCCAATGACCAATCACTCTTTCTGTGAAGAACTTTTAAGATCAAGCCTAAATTTCCCCCTGTGCAGTTTGAAACTCTGTCCTCTTGTTCTGATGCTGATTGCCTGGGAGAAGAGACCAACCCCCATCTGGCTACAGCCTCCCTTCAGGTAGTTGTAGATGGCAGTAAGGTCTCCCCTGAGCCTCCTCTTCTCCAGGCTAAATAACCCCAGCTCCCTCAGCCTCTCGTCATAGGGCTTGTGTTCCAAACCCCTCACCAGCTTTGTTGTCCTTCTCTGGACATGTTCCAGCAACTCAACATCTTTCTTAAACTGGACACAGGACTCAAGGTGTGGCCTAACCAGTGCTGAGTACAGGGGCACAATGACCTCTCTGCTGGCCACACTATTCCTGATACGGGCCAGGATGCCTTGGCCTTCTTGGCCACCTGGGCACACTGCTGTCTCATGTTTAGCCTACTATCAGCCAGTACCCCTAGGTCCCTTTCTGCCTGGCTGCTCTCCAGCCACTCTGACCCCAGCCTGTAGCACTGCATGGCATTGTTGTGGCCAATGTGCAGAACCCGGCACTTGGAGGTGTTAAATCTCATGCCGTTGGACTCTGCCCATCTGCCCGGCCTGTCCAGGTCCCTCTGCAGAGCTCTCCTATCCTCTTAACAGATCAACACCTGCCCCCAGCTTGGTGTCATCTGCAAATTTACTGATGATGGACTCAATATCCTCATCCAGATCATCAATAAAGATATTAAAGAGCATTGGGTCCAGCACTGATCCCTGAGGGACACCACTAGTGACTGGCTGCCAGCTGGATGTGGCGCCATTCACCACCACTCTGGGCTCGGCCCTCCAGCCAGTTCTTAACCCAGCACAGAGTACTACTGTCCAAGCCACAAGCTGACAGCTTGGCCAGGAGTTTGCTGTGGGGGATGGTGTCAAAGGCCTTGCTAAAGTCCAGGTAGACTACGTCCACAGCCTTCCCCACATCCACCAGGTGGTCACTTGATCATAGGAGATCAGATTTGTGAGGTGGGACCTGCCCTTCCTAAATCCATGCTGGCTGCACCTGATCCCTTGGCCATCCTGTAAGTGCTGTGTGATTGCACTCAAGATGACCTATTCCATAATCTTGCCTGGCACTGAGGTCAGGCTGACAGTTCTGTAATTCCCTGCCTCCTCCTCCTGGCCTTTCTTGTGGATGGGCATCACGTTGGGCAGCTTCCAGTCATCTGTGACCTCTCCAGTGAGCCAGGACTTGAAAAATGATGGAGATAAGCAGTGAAAATGTTGAAGCAGTGAAAATGATGAAGATAAGCAGTGATCCCGGAGCAGCAATAATGTTTACCTTTCATGTAGTTAGATCCTGCAGCTTCATATAGAGGCTAAACATTGAATCTCTTCCTTTTGTAGCATTGAAAGCCACTGGTGTCTGAAGATGGAGTGCAAACAAATCCAACACCTACAGAAGGTACTGCATGTTTAGCTCTAGCATTATGTCTATTACCATTTCATACTGCAGATAAAAGGATTAAAGAAAAAAGACTGAAACTCCAGATTTAGCTAGATACAAGTCACTATGGTTTAAGTATTTGATTCCATTAGTCAGAGATCCTTTGTAAGGACTATTTAATTCTTTAAATCATCCATATAATTGACATGGACTGACTGTTGCTATGGCAGACTGTGGTAAATAAATTCCATTCTACATGGCCTGGAGAGTCCTCCTAAGAAACACAGTAATGCTTGCTAAACAGAATGGCAAAAGAGGTCCTCAATCAAGGAAAAACAGGTAGAGAACTTCCACTTCCATGACCATCTCTTCTTTTCTTTTGCTGAGTGTATATTTCCATGAAAGATTTTGTTAAACCCTCAACCTTTTATTCTTCTTTTCATTATTTCCTTAAGAAATACTCTCACTTGGAATTATAATGTCTGAACTCTTTTTGGATAAAGAGATTTCCTTTAAATAAAGTATCCCCTTTTTGTTAAAATCACTTTGCTGTCGTTAATTAAAACCAACCTTTGGAGTGCAATAGTAGTTACATCATGATCTTCTATTCTGCAGACTGGACTGGGACACTTGCTTTCATGCAGCACATTGTAAAGAATGTTGTATTTGACAGTTTCAACATGATTGTAGGTCTTTGGAAACAGGAAGAACTAAGCATGCCTATTTTCAAGTACAACTTGCTGAACATTCTGTGGTCACTTCCATGAAATAGTTGAGGTATCAGGCTCCAAAGAACTTGGGCCAAATGTGAAACCGGTTGGAAAAACAGTGAGATGGTCCTGAAGGAAAATTTACTCTGTCAATAGATGCAGTTGCCACACAAATGTATCAATTTCCTCTGTCAACAGATTAACTGCTTTCTAACCAGTATTGTTTTCATGCAAAACCGATTTGCATAATCCTTGTGAAATGAGAACCCTTCTAGTCTGAACAAATATGTTTTATGCAACATGCTGCTCAATTACCTATCAGTACTAGAAAGTCCTCTAAGCATGACTCTGCTTTAATACAAAACCTTGCTCCCAACCTCCATTATGTGAGTGTATGTTTGAGGCACTTATTACCAGCATGTCTTGCAAGGTATGAAGAACGTGCAGGGCTTGAATCTGGCATCATAATTCCAAAGGAAAAATAAATATGAATGAGCTCTTACTTATGCTGAGCCAAATTACAGAATTGTCTTTTTTGGTTTAACAGTACTTTCAGACTCACCCTGCACATAATCAGATTCATTCCTGGTTGAGTCATAGGGATCTTAAGCAGAAGAAAAAAATGTTTATAGTGGAAGCTTGATTTCACACAATTAATAGTTTGGAGTGCAGAGAAAGACATCCAGCTTAGGGGTAAAGCTAGGACACCAGGGCATTTCTTATCAGAACAGTATTAAAACAGTATAGATCATCCACTGGCAGCATAAGTCTAGGCAATAGAGCTACTGCCACTTGAGGTAAATTAGGGATCCCACTCATGATGGTGTGTTTTTCTTTCCCACCTGCCTATCTGGAGAGTCTGGTGCAGTTGTCTACTTTGTAAATGAGAACAGTGAGGTGCAAGGCCTGTATCTCACTGGCCAAATGAATATCCTCAAGCAAACAGTCCGGGGAAGGCTCCAAAATGGGATTGCACTGTGTTTGTTGTTCCAGTATAATGCAAACTGTACAGCCACAAAGCACTGGGTTTCAAACACAGCAAAACAAAGGAGAAACATGGCAAAATGTGCTGGTCTGTGGTCTGCAAGTGTCAACTTTAAGGCAAGTGAAAGCCTTGTGTGTCCTCCTCTGTATTATGTGAAAGGAGTTTTTAATGAAGAAATTATCAGTAGAACAAGTCATGGACATAAAGGTCAGGAGGCAGAAGGAAAAACAGTCTGAGGTTAACAGGCTATTTCATTTCCCTCCCGAGTTCTTTTTAAACACTTAAGCAAGACCAAGAATCACCAAACAGCAAAAAGCTCAAAGCTCAAACCCACCAAACATGCAAAAAATTAATAAACCTATTCAAAACCTACCAAACCCCATTCTCTAACCCAAACTACCACACCTCAGTACTTAGCTAGCACCTTGTGACTGCATTGCTATGGCTCAGGATGGAAAATACCAGATAATGCTGTTAGGGAGTCAGTTCCTGTGCGATACTCAGGTTTACAACAGATGCTGCATGCTTCCCTGCTATCAGAATTGAGTTTGTTCAGTTTCCAGTTGTCAAAGTTAAAGCCCAACTGACTTACCCCACAGCAACTTAATGCAGAGTCAGGTAACTTCCCCATGCCACCTTCCTCCAGTTAATTAGAGTTCAATCTTCCACCTCAGCATTTTTATTAGCTTCATCTTCAAGGATAACTCTGTGTGCAACTGAATGAGTCACAACTTTAAGACTAAAGGTACAGCAGAGGCAGTATCATACTTCGCACATAGAAATGCGCTTGCAAAACATTCAGATTCTTTGCTGGGACTTAACAGAAAGTGAAAATGTACTCATTTATCACAATCTTGGATTCTAGATGTTTCTTTCAGTGCTGTTTGGGTTTGGTTTTGTTTTGTTTTTTTAAAAGGCTATAATTCCCCATAGGGAGGCACCAAGCACAGGCCCATTTTGTTCTTGCCAAAAGCAGAGGAAAGTTTATTTCAAGTTTCTAATTAAAATTCTTTTTTTGCTGCCTAGGAAGCCCTGATGGGATTTCTCAGGGTAGTTGGATGGGCTTTGGATTGAATTACAGATGGCCCAATTGCATGAATATTTCATTTAAATATTGTGAACTGAGAACCGTAATTAACTACCCAAATAAATAAAAAGCACTATTTACATTCATTCTTCATGCTTTGTCATGGGAAGCAGGGCTTACATGACCCCAAAATTATTCAGAAACAACAAGCGAGCAAGAATCACTACATGGGAAGAGGAGATGACTGCAGCCATTGTCCTTGAAGTAAGAAACTCTGGATGATCACTGCAAATGTGACACTGTGGTAGAATCCCCCTCATGAAGCAGAACTGAGCTCCCAGTCCACCATTTGTTCCATATCCTACATTAACCTTCGTTTGTGTCTAAGCTCACCTCAGGTAATTTCAGTATATCTTTTCATCTTGTATTTATTAATATTACCACTATGTTTTTCACTGTAGAACCACAACAGCCCATAGGTTCCTTGGGGAACATGTACTGATCTGGTTTAAAAATCCAAAACAAACAGATCAAGCAAATCTTCCCAGCCTTAGTCAAGGGCATTGGGTGAATTGCTCATGCTTACAAATGAATTTTTTGACTAGAGCAATTAGCAGTGATCCAGCTGTCTGCTTTTCTCATTTTTGCAGCTTTGTCAAAGTTTTAATGTGGAAAAGATCACAAGAATTGGTCTTGCCACAAACACTTTAGAATGACCACAGTTCAGATTCAACAAGAGTATAAATAGAGCTCTGACAGAGAGCCAATTTTGAGTCAGTTCCCTCAGAGAAAGGGGACAACCCTTGGATCATGGATGCTCTTCAAGAATATTTCCACAGATTTGAGTCCTCACCCTCCTTTTTGGTGTGTGAATATTTCTTCTGGAGTGAGTCCTCTCTCCTTTTGAGTGAGTGAGCCTTTTCTGGATATACTTGAGTTTGGTTTCCCATTTATGAGGGAGTGTGCCCACATTTTGGATCATCTTTCTATAAAGAACTTTCCTGAAGGCACAGGAATTAGTTGTGGAGCAGTGTATTCCTGACTGGTACCTGAACTTGTAATTTAATTTTGTCAGGAGTGCTAACTAACTTTCATTGCTATGAATCTGTATTTTGGGTAGCTATTACTGTCTGCTCTCCAACTGAATCTATAACATTGTCTTCTGTGCTGACACTACACAAAGAATGTTGATGTTTGCAGGATAAGTATCAGTTAAAAAAGATGGATAATGGCTCTTAGAAATTTCATTTTAGCATATGAAGGGATAAGGGAAAAGTTTTTTACTGTGCAGTCTCACCACAAAGAGTCATTTCACATTTATGAACTTCTAAAATGTCACAGGAGATGTAACAGAAGATATTGGATCGTTAAGGAACGTGGAGGTTATTCTCTGTCTCCTGTACCTTGGACAGCATGTTGCCACAGCCCCAACAGCAACCCCAGGCTTGTTCAGTCAGTTGTCAATAAGACATGGAGTTTCTCACTTCAGCTCATTGCTTCCCAATGTGTTCATAATATTGCTACATAAAATTCATGTTCTGCTAAACATGAGGATTTTTCTAGCAGCGCACATGAACAGGCTTGACAGACTGTGTCCTATTTCAAGTGAGCCACAGCTTACACCTGGAGTTTCTGTGAGCAACAGAGGAAGGAAAAGCTAAAGACTACAGCAGGATTTGTTCCTGCAGTTGGAGGTGACTGACAGATTCTTGTGGCACCACTTTCTGTGCTACTGCTTCCCCATGGAAATGTACTTGGATTACAGAGGCACTTTCCCCAGGCATTAAATTTAATCAAAATTATTTGTGGAAATAGGTGGAGGAGGAAAGGAAACAGATTTCAAAATTAAATCAAGAAAAAATTTCTACATATTTCCCCCTCTCTCACACCCTGCCCCCCCCCCCCATCCCCTTCTTTTGTTTTTCATCAATAAGTTATGTAATTAAACCTGCTCTTTGCTCTCTATGCAACCATTTTCTTCCTAGGACTCTTCTCTGATCAAGATTTACTTTGGGCAAGAGGCTAACGAGACTGGCAGCAATATAACAAGTCTGTGTGGAAATATGAGAGCACATCACTTCCACCATTGGCCCCAAGTGAACCAAATTTCAATCCATGGTTAGGTCATCAGTTTCATTAAGCACCAGAGAAACTTCATTTCCTATATCCATATAAACAAACCTCATCTTCTGGGCTATGGAGTAACTCAGTCCTCCACAAAGAAGAGCTGTTGGATTCACTCATTCCCTGCAATATTATAATAGAGGAAGAACTTTAGGACAGGGATTAGGTAGTATGAAGAAGTAAAGGGAGAAATCTGCCCCTGTAGAACAGGTAGAAACAGAGGAAACTACTCAGGATATAGATATATGTCAATTGTATAGATCCAGACTTAGCAAACATCTCTATCTTAAAAGGCCAATAAAACAAGTGAGACTTAGTGAGATCATTTGGGGTAAAAGATGTGCTTAATTCCTTATTCCCTTCATAAATGGTGATTGTAATTCTTTTATCTTGCCTCCTCTGTAAAGGGTAGCACTAAACCAGCAAGGGCAGCACCTGAAGTGTGAGATGTTGGTGCTGATTCATATACCGAATTTCCACAAAGTTATATATTGATACTATTGTGTTTAATACATTCCATAAAGCAGTAGCATTCCACTTAATTTTCACCATTTTGCCATTTGTAAACAAAGATGCTGTTTCACAGATTTAATCTTTGAACACTACACAAAAATCAGTCATCTTTGTAGTATGGCCAACAGTTACATCTTGCTCCTTGGGTCAGTACAATTCTATGCTGACAACAATTAAGCAACCACAATGTCTCCTTTTTCATTGCCTGTTATTTTTACTAAGTAGCATATTCAGAGGGTGTTTATTACATTTAAATTCACTGGCTCAAAATACTCTCTTGAGAGTTATCTTTAACACACGTATTTTCCACTCACAATTGTAAAGAAGCACTGCCCTCTTCTGTCAAAATGAGATGGTTTTGTTTTGGAAAAAAATCAAACTGGAATAGAACAGATCACAAATACTATTTCATACAGAAATAAAAGGCTATGTGCTGTGTTCAAACAGCATCTTTGAAAATGTTATTTCTCACTGTTTTGTCCTTTCTACTCAATAAGTAAAATTTCTTTTTTCCCCAGTTCAAAGAGGCATCTCACAGTACTTACATATATGCAGTACTACTGCAACAGTTCTGTTTAATAAACAAACACATCAGGTTCTTCAGTCACTTTCTTGTGGGAGTAGCTTTACACATGGCAGCAACTTTACAAGTCCAAGTTCTAATTTTCTCTTCTTTAGAGGTTCATGTATTCTGATATTTGATTAATATAGGCATATTATTTTTGGCACCTTTATTTCTCTGAATTTTGTAATATTTTGGGGTTTTTTTCAATGCAGAAGAGGAGTACTTAAAATCTGAAAACACCAGCATTAAAAAGCGTAGGAATATAAAATTTTCACTAAAAAAACAATCTTTCATTTTCAAAACTTGCATCATTATCCATCCTGCCTTGAATACCACTGTCTAAATCATGCTTCCAGTATCATGAGGTGATTATATTTGAGACTAGCTGATCTGTGAAGATACTGATAGGACACTTTTCTAATACAAACACAAAATGGAGACCTAAGTCCACAGAAACACATGCAGCATCACATGCCATAGCATGTACAGTTGATGTAACTGGACAGTCTAACTCTTTTAAACTTGCCATTCCAGTCTATCCTTAGTAGTGGAATTGCTGTATGCTAAAAAACAAACAAACAAACCAAAACAAAACAAACCAGCAGTTCTTCATTACTTTGCTCTCTAAATAAAATAACCAAACATGCCACCACAAAACTTTCTGAATTTTTAGGATATTTTTGGTCTGTTGTTTTCTGCAACAGTTAAGGAAACTATCTCTATAAGAGCAATAATTGCTTTCACTATTAGAACACCAGTGAGGAGAAGAACTACCTAGTCACAATTTTGTATTTATTTAGAAACAAAAAACAATACCCTTCCAGAAACCCGCCAAAAAAGTAACACAGTGGGCATTTTGATTGTAAAGATATGATTGCAATGGTCAACATAAGCAGAAAAAATATCCTCATTGCTTTTGCTGAGAAAAACAAATAAGAATCAGTTTTACAAATAAAATGTCTGCACCTAAGATACTTCTTTAAACTGAAGGGAAAGCCATGATAATAAGGAAAAACCTAAAGAGGTTTCACAAGCATTCATAAACTTAAAGCTAAATCTATTCCAGAGTATTTTGACATAGAACTTTGTAGTTTTTCATAAGGCAATTCCCCACATTATTGCATTAAGATACTTTTGCTGCATTTTTTATCCCAGACCTTCAAGTACCTTGAATTTAATTTTGCTTCGTAATAGCTTGAGATATACCTCTTTGTTTCAAAATATTCTAACCAGGTACCTCACACTGTCTCCAAAAGAGAAAGTTGTTTTTCATAACCTGTACCTTTCTGCAGATGTGCAAAAACATTACTTGCCAACTTCAGGCCAGATTTTGGAAACATTAAGCAGGGTATTGTAACAAGCACCAAAGTCTGTATTAAAATACATTCAAAATTACATAAAGGTGGAGTAATTAACATTTCTCAATAAAAATAAAGATGTTTGGTACATTTTCAGTGAAGATCAGTATTGCTGCTGCAATCATGGATTTGAATACACTTTTTCAAACAAGGCTAAGCAAATGATATTGAATATCCATTCAGGTGGGCCATTTCAAGCTGCTCTAACACCAACCCAGGGAAAAGCCATTTCAAATGTATTTTGGCATCAGAGGTTTATTTTCAGAAGTTTCCAATCTACCTGAAGTGTACGAATAAAGTGACAGAATTTTCCACCTACATTTTTTTCTCCATGTACTGGTACAAGCTTTATCTTTTTGTTGTACACAACCCCCCTGTGAATCGCAGATTACAGAGTTTCAGCGAACTCTGCAGAGAGTAAATATAGGACAAAGGATGTCTTATTTTTCTGGTCTTTTCTCTTGCTGTTCCCAGCAGGTAGTAGGATTGTGTTTTACCGCTCATAGTCTCATACTGGCATTCATTGCTTGATCTAAACACCTCTTCCCTCTCTGTATCTAGGACTGTAATATTCCTTGACTATATGAGGCCATGGTAACTAATTCTATAGGACAGTATATCATATTAGCTCTTCTAAAATTCATCTCACATTAATTGCATCCATTAACATAAAAGCTCCATTAACATGATATTCTAGAAGGACACTGCCAGTGAACAAATTATGACAGACACCTGAATAAGGATAAAGGAAATACAATTATCAACCATAACTGTAGCTTCCACGCAGGGCAGAATGGCAGCTGCTTTTTGGAAATTATGGCTGAAAGGTGCAAGTGAAACAGAAGCAGAACTGCAGCTTCATGTTGCACCTTAAAGACACTGGCAAATCACCCAACTAGGGTAAGAGACTGGCTGCCACTTCCAACTCACTGGTTTTCACTGGTTTGCTCTCAGTGCTCCTCCTTCCATTAACCCTCACCAGAGGTACAGCTCAAAGCAAACCATCAATGTACTACTGTAACTGCACCAAAAGGCTTTCAGCTCTTCCACAACACTGGCCAATGAATTTGAACAGTGGAGGCTGGTCTGAAGCTGATTGTAATGCTGAAAGTAATTGCAAGTCACATTTCAAGGTTTCTGAAGTAGAAAACCATGAGTACTCCAACCAAAATTCTTCCACACCATGCAATTTAGCATTTATAATCTATAAGTCTTTCAAGAATGATAACTTAATGAAAACTAGCCCTTATTCCTTGAAGGTTATCTTTGAACCCATAAGAACCCAAGGGGGGGAAAAAGGACTGAGAAAGCATATCAGGGAAAGAAAAAATATGCATATTTGGTTTATGCAAATTCTTTTAAACAAACTTTTATGGATAATTGTAATACATTCTAATACTAAGTAATAGCAGAAACTGACCTGAAACAGCCAGGAAAAATATGTATATGGTCAGGGAAAACTAATATTGAAAGAGTAAGAGGGAACAGGCAGTTGCATTTAAATTCAGAAAAGCTTCAGAGTCCAAGCTTAGAAATTATTTAGATATTTGAGAGGCTAGAGAGCACAAAGACTGTCTACTGATATTTTATTATTTATTTTTAGACAGTAATTCTGTGAGGTTAATAATAAAACCTGGATGTGTCCAATTCCAATCATTTAACCAAATCCTATGTGCTTTAGGAAAGGCCAAGAGGAAAAAGGAAAAGAAGAAAGAGAAATAGTAGTGCATAAAAGGTAGGTAACAATAAAAATAACAGTACAAGAGATCATGCCCTTGTCATATTTAATACAATGCCTGCTGCAACTTTCAGTAAAGTTGCTTTCCAGTCTGATAAGTTTTAAGATGTGATTGAAGTTTCTATTTTTTTCCTATTCTTAAATGTCAAAGGCAACAGAGAAACCCATAGCTAATAAACAGGGAGACTTAAGTTAGACAATTACAGACAATTAACCAGACAGCATAACAAGGAAGAACTTGCAATTGCAGCCATTTCTCTTAAATACTGTGCTTTTCCATAGCACCCCATCCACCACAGTGGCAGCACCCAAATATGATGTCATGACTTTTAAAAGAGATCATAAAAGTACTGTATCACAAGGATCAGCTGTTTGGTGCCTATTAACTGTTAAGTTACAAAGTTAACAGAACTATTCATGTAAGTTTTATTTTCTAGATTGCTGCAAGGCAACATATTGTTTACAGCATGTAGGAAGGCTGCTAATCATTGGGAGTAACTAGAATACAAGCAGTGAGGAACTTCTTAGTCAAAAACATGTTGAATATGAAAATGGTTCTTGGTGTGAAGGTTGTACTGAGTATTTAATAATTTTTAAATGTCCATTTGTCTTGATTTGATTCATGTCTCCTGTTATTTAAGTGATTGTAGATAGAATAGAATAGAATAGAATGGAATAGAATGGAATGGAATGGAATGGAATGGAATGGAATGGAATGGAATGGAATGGAATGGAATGGAATGGAAATAATAAAATGGAATAGAATAGAATGGAATAGAAAGAATAAAAAGAATAAAATGGAATAGAATAGAATGGAATAGAATAGAATTAACCAGGTTGGAAGAGGTCTTCAAGATCATTGTGTCCAACCTATCATCCAACCCACTTAATCAACTAAACCATGCAACCAAGCACCCTATCAAGTCTCCTTCTAAACACCTCCAGTGATGGTTATGTTCCTTCTATTCAATGTTTCAGTTACAACTCTTCTAAGTGTAAATTATTAATATTTTCTCAGGAAAAAAAAAACAGGTAAAGGAAAGCTTCTCTATGGAATACCTCTAATATGATAAAAATAGTAATTATACTGCAGATCCCATTTAAACTAGCTATACAATATTGGACATATACTGAGTAATTTTAAAGAATGTGGTTTTATTTTAGAACATTTCCTTTGGTTTTTGTTATCTTACTTCACTTCCCTCTCTTCCAGTCAGTAGGAATAGCACAGAAAACGAGAATACATGTGTCTTGTTTGATCCTTCTTCAGACAGAATGAAAGTAATTCTTGTTTTCTTCGCACCTTTCTAGAAGGCTGTGGTATACAATCCTTAGCCTCAGGGAAAAGTGATGAAAGAGTTAACTAGAATAATTGCCAGAAATAATCAGTGCATGCATTGAAAATACATACACAAAACTGCTGACTTTTCTTCCACAAGAAAAAAAGCCATTATCACTCAGAGACAATGACTACAATTTTCAAATTCCAAATCTAAACTTCAAGCTCCAACTGAGATAGAAAGGTGTTAAGAAAGCATGTTCCTGATCAGAATGCTACAATTTTCTTCATGTTCTTCATAGATTAAAATTATTTTTATGTCTTATAGCAGCAGAGAAAATCTGAATACGGTGTCTCACAGCAGACTCAGTCAATTGGTTGTAAACCATAGTCTCTACAACTCATGCAGTGTTTGCTTGCTCACAATGTGTTATAACAGTTGCACATAGACAAAATGTAGGTTTTTGGACCTGCTTTGTTAATAATTCAAGTATGTTAGGAAAACATATGTCTAGTGTTGTATGAGATTAGAACATTGCCTATACTAAGACTTCCTCAAGTTAGGCCTACATTTTAATTTGATATATCTCTGACTGTGATGTTAGCTGAATGATCATGGCTTAACATCGATGAAATTCTTCATAAGACTGCTACTGTCTCTGCTGGTCAGGCTTATCCTTCTCAGGAAACTTGCACAACTCCTCATAAGGAAGACCATAGCATGAGAGCGCAATGTCCTTGATGCTCCTATCTGGAAGTGGGCTTTTTCTGATGACCCAGTGATACTGTGCTAAGCAGCAGGAAAACTTGATGGACTACAATTTCATAGTTAAATAGGAAGCTTGGGAATAGGAACAGCCTCTTTCCTCCATTTGTGCTGTGAAGGGCTGGCTGTAATGACTGTCTACTGTATTCAGAGCACCCTCTTGTCAAAGGATGATGAATGATAACAAAAAGAAAAAAAGTAACTCTTACCTTAGGTATTTCCCTTGTCAAGGGAGTTTTATTCTCACCTAGCTGCCTTTTAGACTATCACATTTAGGTTTTATAGCAATTTGTATGCATAAGTTGAAAATACTACTTGAAATTAGCTTCCAGAATCACTGTGGTGCAATCAACAGGGTGCTAGATTGGGACACAGGGACCAGTTTAATTCTAACTTTGTTATTGGCGTGATGGGTAACCTTGAGCAAGGTGCTTCACATCTGTGTGGTCCTATTAATCTTTTAATCTGTAAGGTCCTGGGGAGGGCATTGTCTTTTGCTTTGTGTTTGTATGGTATTTAGCACAGTAAGACCTGGTGTAACATGCTGCTGCTGAAATTAAAAAACAACCAAAAAAAGCGCAAACAAAAAGCCCCAGCTAATTAAAAACAAAACAAAACAAAACAAGAGGTCTAATAGACCAGAGAGTTTCACACTCACTAAGGACAGAACCAGACCCAAAGGATTCTTAGGTTTTATTATGCAATGAGATTCAGACATGACATTTCATAAGCAGAGTTAAACCCAAGTGCAAATTAATATATGAACATGTAGTTTTCTTACTATCATATTATTTAAAAGAAACAAAGTATCAAACAAACCAACCAACAAAAAACCCTGCAAACACACAAATATACCAAAACATGCAATCCCATACCTACCCTAGAAAGCAGTGTAATGTCTGTTCCCTGCTCTTTTTAAATTTATTTTTGAAGCTAACAAACCAAAAGATTCCCTCTTCTCCCTGTCTCAGCCATGAACCTTGAAAAGTCAGACAGGGACTTGAAAATCAAATTAGATTCTTTCTGATTAAAACATGATCGATACAAGTAATGGCTGCACTTGCAGCACACTTGACATGCAGTCTACCACTGCTAATCATGCATGAGCTGAAAAATAAATTGGGGATCCTACTACAGCAGCCCTTAACCACTCATAGAAAACCTTCATACCAGAACTGATAGAGAGGACCCAATTACTCCTTTGCATGAACACACTGCTGTCTTTGCAAGGCAAGGGTATCCAAGGAGAGCTGTTGGCCCATATGACAGAAATATATTGACAGTGAGAAGCTGCCAATTTTTATATAGAGGCAAGTCACTTTTCTCACATATCCAGAGTTAAAATTAGCATGCACAGCACCATATAACATAGGTTGAATGTAAATGATTGCAGAGAAGTCCCTCAGGTTAGGCTTGCTTTAAGCAGAAAGCGTGCAAATCATTCTCAACATTCTTTCAAGGCTAATGGTCTAATAGCAAGCATGAAACTACAATATGAAATAGAGTAGCCACATATGTGGGAGGGTATGGGCACTGCTTAGGACAATGGTCACCCCCAGTTTCTTAGAATTCATCCATGAACAAGTGCAAAATCCTGACAAGCTGGTGAAATATTTAGAAAAGGTGTGTTGTCAGTCCAGAAATTCCCAAGAGATAGAAATAACCATGATGTGCTAGAGCCTGGCCCAGGCCTACTGAGCCCTTCTCATTACTGTTTAGTGCACTCATGGCCAAGAGAACCTGGACCTACAGGCAAACAGCAGACACCATGGCTACTCAACAGCAGGTGTGGCAGCTGCACCAGAGAACCAGCCTGTGCTAGGGAGGTGGTGGAGTCACCTTTCCTGGAGGTGTTCAAGAAAAAGATTGGATGAGGCACTTGGAACTAAGGTTTAGTTGTCAGGTGGTATTAGGTAATAGGTTGGGCTTGATCTCTGAGGTCTTTTCCAACCTGATTGGTTCTGTTATTCTGTGATCCTGTGATTCTGTAACTGGTTGCTGAGCAGCAAACTCAAGCTGCCTGCAACTTGTGTGCCCGTAACTTGTGAAAGACTGCTGCCTCCCCACATCCAAGAAGAGACCATGGCACCACTGAGCTTGGCTTGCCCCGGCACCAACTACTTTCATCTTAGCTACAGAAGCAAGCTGCAAAGGTCACTGGAAAGTTTCTCCACAAAGCTCCAGAAAAGAAAATTTTACTCCAGCACCATCACCACGTAGGCAGCACCATTTTGCTTTGTTAAAGCCTGTGCATGCCATGCATTACCATAATCTGTGGATTATAAACTCTGCAGTCCCTGTACATTTTTTTTGGCTATAAAGTCTCTTTGTGAAAGGTTCTCTTGCCAGCCACCTTGCTTAGCCACATTGAATCCCCTAGTGGGCAAGCTGGCCATGTGCCACAGTCTCTTTCCCAGTTTGAGCTACTGCTTGCATTTTCTAGTTTTTGCTAATATTGCTTGAATTGTTGCCTGTACCCTTTTGTGGGGATTACTAACCACAACCATACACCCATACCTGCAAATACTGTAAAGAATTTTTTGTGATCTTTCTATATTAATAAACAATAATTAATATTTTTATTAATGTCTCTGCCACTTATTAATAACTTGTAACTATAACAGATGATCCTATTGGCCTCAGTTCTTTTGTCAGATTTCTCCCTTACTCCATTCACAATTATGAGTTGAATATAGTTTTCCTAAGGCTTAAGTATTTTGTTTTATCTTCAGAGGGTACTTCAATTGCCATGAATGAAGAGAAAATTATTTTTCCATATTTGAGTAGTTTAGATGCAATTTTTTGCTAAATTGCTCAGCTTTTGTTGGTCTCTACTTCAAATGCTACTGTGATACTAATCCCAAAGGTACAGCAGAAATAAACTAACTCTAATAAGGCTCCACATCTATTATTACACACCACTCTATTACCCAGCTCGTAAAGGCTGTTAGACAGTTCAGCATGAAAAACACAGCTATGTCACATTTTCTGTCTTGTTATACATAGAATAGACATAGAAAAGTTTAAGGTTGGAATAGAGGCCTTGAGGTCCTCTTGCCCAAGCACCCTTCTCAGGGAGGGCTGCTTAGTGCCTAAAGTTGCTCAAGACAACATCCAGATGGCTTTTTAATATCTCCATGGATGGTCCCCAAAACTACTTTCTGTAGGTTTTGTAAGTACAAAAAAATGTGTGTTTGCAAACCCCACCACTTTATAATTGTAATTTATATTATTTATTTATTTATTTATTTATATTATTTAAATAGTATATATTTATTGATATTACTTTATATTATTTTATTTAATTTATATTATAATTTAATTTTAAAATATGTTTTGTCAGCAAGGAAACAAGAAGATCCCCTCTGGGTAGAAGTGCTTCAGCAAACCCTGTATTTCTGTACTGTAAGTTCATTTAATACACTGAGTTCTTGCATATAATCCTTTGGGATGAAATTCTGATCTTTTTTTCCTCAGTGAAGCTCTGATTTTAACACATTGACTGCATAGGTTGTATTTATTACAGTGGATTTATGCATGCACAAAATAATTCTGAAGATTAGGCCATGAAGCAAGGGTATACTACAACCTATTTGATTGTTCAAGCCAGAAATTGATTTTGCTGCAATACTGTCATCTTATCTCTATCTTACATCAGGTAATTCAACTCATGCAGGAAAAGTACGAAATTCAAAAGAAACAAACTCTGTGTTTAAACTTCAGTGATTTCACAGTTTGTGGTATTAGAAGTGTTATGTTTCTGCAGTGTGTGAGCAGAATCTGAAGAAAAATCATGCACAGACATATTCATGGTGAAAATGGTAAAAGAAGAATTTATTATTTCTACTTAATTTTATTATTTCTGAACTCAGGATGGAATTTGAATTGAAAATATCAAACTAGTGCAAAATACCATAATGTTGATAGGTAAATAAAGAACCTAAACTTCCCTCCAAAACAAACCAAAAAGAAGATGGCTCATTTTCATCACAGTAAAATAATTTTGCAAACTCAAAATAATTCCAGAAAAGCTTGGGTAGGCTTTAGACCAACATCTGATTAGCTGGGTGCCTATGTACTCTGAAGCATTTGACCTTTTGCCTGTCATTATTTTATACCATCTTCCCCCACCATGGGAAACAGCAAGGTGCCTATAAAAATTTCCATCAGCAGCACTGAAGTCATTCCCTCCCCATGCTATTTCTCTGATTTAATGGCCATGGAAAGTTCCATAAGGTCATTAAACCCCTGTAGTTTCCAGCATCCTTCAAATGCCACAGAAACCAAGGTTCTATGGACCAGTAAAATAGTTACCCATTATCCTCAACTTCTCTGCTACTCATGTCTTGCTTTTGACATTGCTAGGATGACAGAAAATGTTTTTCCTGTCCAAATCGCCTTTTTGTACCTGTCCCTGAAAGTTTTATGAAGCCATCCATTACCATCAGCTCATACTTGGGGAAAAGAACTGACTCAGTTAATGTGATTAGGGTCAGAAAACATCTGCAAAATGGTCACATTATTCCCCCTTCATGTTCAGAATTACAGCTGCTTAATTTTCTAAGAAGAAATGGCAGGGAGTGTTATTTGGTTGTTTTTACTATTATTGCCTGTTCTGTGGAGGCTATATAAACTTCAAAATAAACAACCATGCAATAAAGTAGGAAGTCCAGTTCTTTTTATAGGGAGACCTATATAGGAGAAAGCTGTTCAGCATGAAAGCACTTAAAAACACAACTCTTGTAGATGGAGCATAACTCTACTTCTTATATAGGAACAACCTGTAATAGGTAAAACTGTACAACTTCTCCCAGTTACCCCTGTATGATCATTTCTCATCACTCCTTCCATGAAGAGAATCTTGTACAGCAAATGTAAAATATTTTACAAGGCATTTATAACTGGAAATTCTTAAGTACTAAGACAATCATTTCCCTTAGCTATATAATTTTTTTCTTTTCTTTTAGGTGAGACTGCAAAAATCTAGCAATCCTAAAATGGAGCTCTGTATGAACTTTCAGGAACATGCATTCATATAGATGAAAAATATGTAAATGGATTATATGCATATATAACCATATATATGTATATATGTTAAATGCATATATAACCTCTATATATGTACACACACAAATTTTCCTTTTCATAAACATTGAATATGTGTATGTGTTGTGTGCAGTTGCTTGTAAAAGTGCTGTTGACATAGAAGTACTAGATACACTCAGGAACTGCTGGCAAGCATACTCTTACAGTGGACCATGCAACGAAGGGAAGCTGCAAAAAGCATTTTGCGTAGTGTTGCAGTGCTAAACATTACTTACAAGAATACATGCAGCAAAACCACCAAAGCTTTCAAATATGGACTATGATCTTTCCTTTTGAAAGTGATCTTGGACAGCAAAGCTTGAATGTAAATAATCTAATAAATTTCAGAATGTCAGGCATATTAATCACTGAAAAGGTAAAGATGTAACTTAATTCATGTAAACCATATTGCAGGTGGGAAGATGAGACAGATCCTGTAAAGCAGTGCTTTGTCCGTTATCCCTCTGATAACATTGCTACAGGAAGCAAGTGGGCTCGCTTCAGTGAAAACCAACATAAAATGTCATTCTTTTTTAACTAAAAAGATAATAATTCTTATCTATGTTTAACTTACATACTAAGAGAAGCAAAAAGTTCACAACTAATCTGTGAAAAAAACAATGTGTTTTGTAGCAAAACCAATATATTCCACACCACAAAATATTCCAAACCAGGTAGTAAGAGCATAAGAATCTAGCTGATATATCTAGAGCTCTTGGAAAGCAAAGGAAGGGAGAAAAATCTAAAGCTTTACATCTTTGGCTCTATTGAAATGCAGGGGTCTCAGGACTTTGAAATGTGAGCTTAGGGTAATAAAACAGGCTTAAGGTGACAAAGTCAGTTTGAAAATCTTTGCTACAGCCAATATTTGAAAATTTGTGTTCACAGCAGAAGTTCCCCTGCCTAGGAAAAAGCTCTTGAGTCCTTATTGGAGAAAGACAAATTAAACAGAACACAGGTCTACATGCTCTACAATTGCTCCAAGAAACCGATCATTTGGTATTTCCATGCCAAAATGGGGAGCGGAAATCTGTATTTTTTGGGGGGTTATTTTTAATAGGCTCCAAGATTTATTCAAATGTTCAGTTGCACTAATGTACTGATAGAAAAAGTGAGAGAAACGTCTTTTCATTCCTCCATTACACCATGTCAGAGTTGAACTCTCTCTAATTAGGTTGAGACAGTGCATGGGTGGAGAGTATAGCACTGAATATAAGATATACGTATCTGTAGATATTTGATATTGCATAGGATTTCTGATTTGTCAGAGAGATACAAAATATACTGAAAACACAATACATAGGAAAATATAGCAATTCCAGTACACAATTCAATCCTGTGCTGGTCTGGTTGACTCAGGGAGATATTTACACTCTTTTAATGAACTCAGAGGTAAACAGGCATACCATCAGTGGATCAACTCAACTGTCGATGGCCATTTAACTTAAACACAGGCCACATGCTTGTCCCCATTGTGGTAAATTAAAATCAGCTTCTCGGCCATCATCCATCACATCCTGCATTATTCTCTAAACTTCATGGGTACAACACCCATGTGTATCTCCTCTCAGCCTTCTTCCATCTTCTGGGTTTGTTTAGGCAATCATGTTCCACCCCTTGAGGCTTAGTGACACAACACTGCACAAGCTCAGGATTCACTTGCTTTACAAAGAAATACTGCTTCTTAGGATACACTGTACGATTTTGCTATATATTTTGGTTTATCATCAGCAACAGATACGACTATTTGTCTTGTTTTACATTAGCAGGCTTTAAGAACGCATCACTTAGTTCCATGACCTTCACAGTGAAAATATGCTTAAGCTGTTCTGGAGCAAAAGAGCACTGCTATCTAATTTCAGCATTGTTTCCCGTCATCCCATTAGGAGCTGAATATATTTTTTCTATAAAGCACATGTTTTCCCACATCTGTGGAAGAAGATATGTTATCCTAATCCTATTTTTCCTTAACAATGAAAAACATCCTGATAGTGGTCAGTATTTAAAAATAAAAGATAATTTTGGTAATATATCAGGACTTTCAATTATGCTTTAAAACATTACATATCCTTATCTCTCTCTCTCTTTGCTTTTCTCATTGCATTTCCAGTCACGATTACTGGCAAAATTCCATAAAGGATATTGGCAGCCTCATAATATCACTCACATTAGTGACATTCCAATTATTAGCAGGATTTTGGTTCCATCTTGTGGAAACAAGCACCAAAACCTCATGTTTAGCATGCAGATTCCTTCTAATAGCATACATACAGAGATCCAGGTGCCTCAGAATATAACCCAAAACCCCCTCACGAGATACAAAAAGCTATTTCAGGCTATCACTGGGAAATGCTTATCACAAATCTCCATCTGAAAACTTGTATTCCCTCACAGAATTGATGAAGAACCATAGAAGCATAATTGCTTGTATTAAGAGAAGGAATAGATGCAGAGAAGGAAAGAGTCTCATCAATAGACCATCATAAAAGTAATGAAGTCAGGTCTATATGTGGATATATGTTGAGAACATATACTCTTCCACGGGGTTCTAAGTTTTCTCTGAGATTTCACTTGTAGATTAGCTTCATACTTACCTTCATTGTGTCCTGACAAAACTGGGTTAAAAACTAATATTAAAGTTTCACCTCAGTACCTATTTGACCTTATCGGATGGTCAGTACATTGCCAGAATGTCTCTGATATTTGTGAAAACATCAACATTTTCTTGATCATAGATTACAAACACACTGTTAAACAGAAGAAGAATGGCTGGCTGGCTGTTAAGAGCAGCTGTTACATTGACAAGTCCTTTGAAGACTAAGTGAAGAGTTAAGCATTAGCATCTGTGCAAAAATACTCCAAACAAACAAACAAAAAAAATCCCCACCATAAACTGTGTAACAACCTTAGTGTAACAGTTGCTTAGCAAAATAGGTAAGCCTAGGATACCAGCTGCCAAACTAGTACAGCTAAATTATTCCAAAAACCTGTAAACATTTTCTAGGAATTCATAGCAGTACCTTCAAAAGTAACACTGACAGAAAACTTGTAAATTATGAAGAAGGAACTCTGCAAAACCTACTCTTTCCTGAGCTCTCTTCTTTCATTTGCATAAAGGTCTTGACATACAGACTTGCAAGACTGGTATTATGACAGGACAATAGAGTTCTCATTAGAGCATTTGTTCACCACTCAGCTTTCCTAAGTCTCCCAAGATGTTTTGCAAAGAGCACAAAATGAGCCTTAAAGTGCCCATAATATCCTATCATCTGTATTTTGCATGACACTATGATGGTGGCAGAACATTGTTGTTATGCATATTAGAGATTCAATAACACAGTCAGCAGCTTTAATGTTAACAGACAAAGGCTACCTTATTGCATGTGAGAAACAAGCTCCTAAAAATTTTTATTGAGGGACAAAGTCTGTTACAGGTTTATTTACAGCACTAGGTACATACCTTCCCACGTGTGCACCTTTCCTCCCCACTCTAGGGGCTTTCATAACCTGCTCTTGTTACAGGACCCTTTCCTGCACAACATCCTGATTGGATCCAACAAAGAACCTCTGCCCCACAAGAGGAGTTCCTGCCACTGCATATCTGGTGGTGGTCTCTTCAGTGGTCAGTGGATGCTTGAACTTCTGAACTCAAGTGTCCCAGATGCACTGCACCTGTCACTAGGGACCAATACCTGACCCGTGGTGAAATGTCCTCGACTCCTGCCTTGAGTGCAGGATCCTCACATTCTTCACGCTTGCTCACCTATACCCTTAATTAGCTGAAGCAAAATTACCTCCCCTATCCTTATTTACCACACATCTTGGATAATAAACTTAATTTCAAGCACTTAATCTTGTCATCCAAACACATTCCCCCTCCAGTCTTTCTCCCAAAGAGGTAAACCTTCATTACAGTAGATCCAACCTACAACACAGATTATTTTATTATTTTTTTTTACTGTTGAGAGAAAACTGGCAGAATTGAACTCAAGCAATGCCTTGCCCCATTTTCAGAAGTAAACCCTGTCTTGACAAAGTCTTGGTCCTGTGGGAAATGACCTCACTGCTAAATTTTAAATACAACCAGTTTATCATAAAATAAAGGCAAAACAGCGCTGGGCGCATAGCAGGTTTGCTAGAGACACCCCATAACAACACGAGTTGAACTTATATAGATGTCAAACATACATATTCATACCTTTCCCAAGTACATTCCCACCCTTCTCCATCAGGGCTGGGACAAAACCTGCACTTTTGACCTGGCCATTCTTCAGGCATGTCAGTGCCTCACCTTTCCCTCCCAATACACAAGAATCGAACCCCACACAATAAAGACCACGGCCAACCAATCAACCCAAAGATTGAACCTCACAGTCCCCAGCAATTCCCCTTGCAAAAGACAACTATTACAATTTCCCACAGTCCTAATACTCAAGAATCGAACTCTACTGCATCAGGCAAGCACACTAAACAGGTTGTGAATGCAGGTATTGCACTGCATGAGCCTGTTATGAAATGAAGAGGTGGTGGAGCAGGGAATTAATAAAAATATAAATTATTTATTACTCCAACCTCCCACCCCCATGTAACTATGCACAAAATCAGGAAAATTTACAGATTTGGTGTTTGGTTGGAAAATACTTTCAGAATATATATATACAAGCAGTAACAAACAGTTTAAGGAACAGTAATTGTAAAAAGTCTACAAGCTGAGACTAACTCCCCACTAACAAGAGACAGGCAATTCCCCAGAGACTCTAGGAAATATTCCAAGTTGACTCACAAGGTGGCATTGTAATTGGGAGGATTCCTCTTATGATTTCCTGTTTTCCAGGAAGTCTTCCTGAACTGCAATTTATAATCCACAAGATGGGATGCAAAAAGCTAGACAGAGGCAGTGAGAGCACTTTACAGCCAGGGAGTACTCTACAGTGAGGAAGCTGTGCAGCTAGGGAGCTTTGCAGTGGGAAGAAGCACTTGGTTGTGTGGGAGAAGCTTTACAGCGGGAAGAAGTGTGCACTTTTTGGCTTATTCCCTTTTAATATCTCCGAGAGTAATTGTGTCATAACATCACCAAAAGAAGTGGGAAACTCAACCTATTGCATCCCAGGCTTGCCAAAGAACAGGGATTCTGACATGTGGCATGGGGAAGAGTCCATGTGCCCCAACACCAGCCCTAGGTGGGAAAGGCACCTTCTGCCCCTTTCCCGTGCTTTTCTCTTTCCCCAGTCCTGACTCCACAAGGGGGAGATAGAAAGAATAGTCTTGAGTTCATTGCCACACAGCCTGACAGCCATTTAATCACAGATAAATTGCTAATTACACTCATGTATTTGGGGCACCAAATATACATTGCCTTTTTACAAAGGAAGAAATCATACTTTGAGTCATAAAAGAAACAAACCCACACCACCTCAAACATTACATAGCAGTGCCTGAACATATAAAAGTACTGCTTAGAGTGTTGAACAAATCTTCATTCTTTACCCAGTGCACACAAGGCAATTAACACACAGAGTCAAGACTTTGGTTTTATTCCAGTTCTGCACAGAAAAGGGGTTTAGGTGATAATTTCACAAAGCTAGCACAGAGGTTAAAATTCATGTCAGAAAGGAAAATGAAAGGACTCCACCGTTTTATGGCAAGGAGTCACCATTTTTCTTAAACACTCTGCTCTGTTGCTCCTGGGGCTGACACATTTCTTGACACTGTCATACCCACATGCTCTTAGGCAGCCCTATGAATGGCAAACAGCTCAAGCTGACCCTCCTGGCATGCTCAGAAGTGCACTAGGAAAGATCCCTGACTGTCATTACATACAGGGAGGAGGCCACTTTTGAAACTGTGATTCCCTACTTGATTTCATACCATGTTCAGACTGGCTGGCAGCCACTTTTTAATGTTGTCATATGTTAAGAAGCATGTTCTCAGGCAGCCCTGTGATCAGCTGCCCCTTCCTTTGGATCAGGAGGTGATCAGATCTGAAAATATATATGTTTGCATAGTATACACACAAGCACATATATGTGCACATATACAAATATGTGTGTATATATATGTGTTATTTATTTATTTTTACATTGATGCATACATTTATATATTAATAAGTAAAGTATATAATTTATGCAATAAATAAGGCTTTTTATCATTGCCATCCTGGGTGATGCATCTCAAAATCAGTCATGGTCTTTGAATACTAAAAACTCTCACTTAGTGATGTACCAATTAAGGTCTTGTTTGTGTGTATTTCACTTCATTTGCTATCAACAACAGCAACAGTCTTACAAGGAGAGACAGCACTTACATGAGACCTCTAAGACATCCACAAGTCTTTGCCATTACACTACTGACTATTGCCAGCCTTTCCCTCACTGGAGTCATGCTGCCTACTCCTCTGGACCAGATAGCAATCACAGTCTTTCAAGAGCAATACCCTGTTGCTCTTATTGATGTTCTTGCTCCTTCTGCAGCAGCAGTGATCTCTAAGAGAATGGGCTCACACAGTGTGCACTAAAGCTTGGATCTCATTGCTTTTGTAGTGTTCGGGAGTCTGAGAGGACAGTTTTGATTGCAGGCTCTGCATCTTATTTTCAGCACTGACCTAAGGACAAAGAAGCATATAATCAAGCTTCACTGCACAACTGCTTTACAAGTAGATGTAAGATTCCTCACAAATATAGAGAAAGGAAATCTCAACACTGAGCTCCTATTTCTAAGAAGAATATTAATTCTGATGGGCAAGCATAAAGGGCCCTGTATAGAACTCTACACATCAGTTCGTATCAGCTGCTGTAGGCAGATGTCCTTCATCAGCTATTGATACCATTAGTTTTAATGAGAGTGCAGATATACTAATCAAACCCAAAAACTGAGCAATGCTCAGCTGCTCTAGAAGGCTACATGAGTCTTTCTGAATATTTTGAATAAGCAATAAAACATCCTAAGATCTTCCAAGAAAGCTCAAAATATTCAAGTGTTCCATGCATTTTAAACTGTCTTAATGCTTTAGTGACACATTTCAAATGCTTTGTCTGTCATACAAAAGGCCTAAGTAGAGATGTAAAATAGGAATAAAGACAATAAAAGGTAGAGTGGAAATTCTTGTGTGGTTAGAAAAGCAGGAATAATCATCCCTGAGGAATAATGACAAAACTAAAGGGCACTGGAGCAGTTTCTCGTTGCAGATGTATGGAAAGACTTCTGATCTTATGTGTCACTTGTACTCTGAAAAAAAAATGAAAGGAAAAAATAGACAGAGGGCCCATATGCTTGTAGAGAATGTAATCACCTTGTCATTTTGTTCCAATTGACAGCTCCAAAGTAGCTGCAATCAGATGTAAACTCTAGCATGTAGCAAAAACTCCTTCAAAGCCAGCAGACTTTTTGAGTGATCCTTGCAAAACTAACAAGATGTCCTTCCTCCCACAAACACCCCTCATATTTTGTAGAGATAAAAGCCTAACATAAGAGACAATGTATTTTAAAAGAACCTGATTTAGTAAACTGTGGTTTCAAAAAGTATCAGATAAGTCTTTCCTGGCTCCTTGTTCATGACACGATAGGACAAAAAGGCATTTAAAGTTTATGTTTGAGTAAGCTTCTTTCATTACTTTTAGAGTCTCACGAGAAATGTGAGATCCATCCTACTGTTTTTTAACAAATAAATACAGAACATGCTTTTTTTTTGGAGATGTTACTCATTGCTAGGCCACTCTAGCTATGAACTTCTATCAGGAGTTTGCAAAAAATCCAAAGCAGAGGTAGTAGTATCCTTACATACAATATCCTTAAAGTAATATCCTTAAAGTCCTAAGTTAAGGCTTTTTCAGTTTCCCATGCTCTGACGGTGAACAGGTGCACAAGAAGCTGGGAGGGAGCATTGCCAGGACAGCTGGCCTGAACTAGCCAAAGGGATGTTCTATATAATAGGACGTCATGGCTATTGAGGGGAGTTGTCCAGGGCAGGGAACATTGCTGCTTAGGCATCAGTCAGTGGGTGGTGAATAACTTCATTGTGTACCACTTGTCTTCTCTCTTTTTTCACTTCCTCTTTTTTTTTTTTTTTTTTTTGGCTGTTGTTGTTATCTTCCTTTTCATTGCTATTATCATTATTAATATGATAATAGTTATTACTGCATTTTATTTTACTGTGGTTTTAAACTGTATTCACTGGGAGGTTGAAGGAGTAAGCAAGTGACTGCACGATGTTTAGCTGTTTGCTTCAGTTAAATAATGGGACAGGTCAAAGTGGCAATCAAATGAAGTCAGTAAGGAATTGTTGAACTTAAAACTTTTGACATTGCATAGAATTTTTTTGAACATTGCATTTCTTGGGTGACTTTGGGGTTTTGGGTTTTTTTGAGCTTTCTTCCTCTTCAGCTGCTAGCTTGCCTTTTCAAGAGTGTTCTGTGTGATTACAGCAATTTTACAGAGTGACATTCATGATGAAATCCATAGCTTTAAGAAGAGTCACTTTCTTACCACTCACCCTACTCCATGTATGCTCTTTGGTTTGTCAGAATAGTTGTAAAGAACAGTAGAAGAGAAGTATCATCTCTTGAATTAAATATCTACTGAAAAGCAGAAAAAAACACTTGGGTCCAGACTTTGTGAGTGAGAAAGAGAGAGAAGGGAGAAGGAACATGACCCACTGTCTTATAAAGGCAGGTCAAACATGGTTTTCTTTACCAACAATTTATGAGGCATAACTTCCCCATAGAACTCATGAGAAGTGTAGCAGATTCGTTGTAATTAAATGCAATAAAATTGTTCCAAATCAGCTATTTAAATTCATACTTGAACACCTTGTAGCAGAAGAGTAGTAGTGTAACCAAAAATATTTTCATTTGAATTCTATTTGAGTTTGAAATAATGAATGCTTATCTTATTGCCACATAGGAATTAAGTCATTAATTTGAAAATATTGTCCTCAAAGCCATAGCTTTGTGAGAATTTAAATCCAAGTGGGTTAGCACATGGAAACAAAGGTGGTTTTTTTCCTAAAATTTTCCTAATATACCTTCAAATTTTACATGGGATTTTTTGGAAATGGTTTTTATTAATAGTAACATAGTGATGTGTTTCTAATGAAGATGCATCTTTCTAGCTGCCATTTAATCAGACAGACTAGAGAGGGAACTTCAAGTGTTGCAGTGCTAGCATCGTTCCTTGTGTTGATTTTTTCCCACTATGGTCCTAGACTGCCAGCATTTGCCTGCTCTTGAATTGCAAGGTTTATTGGGCAGTACAGATTACAGCACTTGGACAAAACCCTATACATTTTATGAGACCAAAAATTATACACATAATGTCATACTGTTAGATAATCTATAAATAAATTGCAATTTTTCCTCTACTGGGAAACCTCAGAGAATTCGGCACCCAAACAACCAACCTCTCTGTTGGACTGACATTGGCCAGCTGGCTCCTCCCAACCATTCTCTCACTCCTCCTCCTCAAACAGGACAGAGGGAAAAAGCAGTGTAAAAAAGATTGTGGCTGAGATAAAGAAAGGCAAAACTGGCTTGACCTAGGGAAATTTGATGTATTGGCAATTAAAAATAGAGTTGACTGGTGAGAAATGAAGACCTTCAGCCCAACTTCCCTCATCCACTACTTCCTTAGAGTGACATTGCTTACCTTAAGATGTGATGGTCTCAGAAAGAGCAGTTGGAGGATATGCTAATACTATCTACCTTAAGATAAGAGTATACTGAGATAACTGATTCCAGGGGATCCTTATCAAGGATAAAAGGATGGAGAGTCTCAAAACTCTGAACAAGCATTCTTGGGGATTACTACTGTTTGGTAAAGTCAGAAAAGTCCCCCAAACAATGCCTTAATGTTTAGCTTATCTTATTATAATATCATTGCAATGTGAAAAAGCACACTTCCTAGCTGGAGAAGCTCCCTACCCAGATAAGCTGCTTACCCTCTCGAGCATGCACAATAAATTTAAGGGTAGCTATGCCTTTAGGATAAAGCAAAAAAGAAACCTGGAGAAGAGGAGGCTCAGGGGAGACCTTATTGCTGTCTACAACTACCTGAAAGGAGGTTGTAGCAGGAGGGGATTGGTCTCTTCTCCCAGACAACCAGCACCAGAACAAGAAGACACAGTCTCGAGCTGCACCAGTGGAAGTTTAGGCTCAAGGTGAGGAGAAAGTTCTTCACTGAGAGAGTCGATCGTCATTGGAATGCGCTGCCCAGGGAGGTGGTGGAGTCACCATCCCTGGAGGTGTTCAAGAGGAGATTGTATGTGTCACTTGGTGCCATGGTCTAGTCATGAGGTCTGTAGTGACAGGTTGGACTCGATGATCTTTGAGGTCTCTTCCAACCTTGGTGATACTGTGATACTGTGATCTAGTCTCTTCTTAAACAGGCTAAGCAATCCCAGCTCCCTCAGCCTCTCCTCATGAAGGCTGTGGTCCAAACCCCTCAGCAGCTTTTAGTTAGGGTTGGGTGACCAGTTGGACTTGATGATCTTGGAGGTCGTATCCAACCTGGTTGATTCTGTGATTGTTAAACACGAGACAGGAACATATTCATAGATATTTGCAGATTTTTTTTCCTGACAACTGTACAAACTAAGCAACTTTCTGCAGATACTTTGTCTTCATCAAACAAGACTTGCTTTCACACCCAGAGGCTGGGATTTATTTTCTAAACAGAAACTTTGACACTCAAATCTTTCACAGATAAATACCAAGAGACATTTAATTAATGATTTTGATAACTGATGAGCTCTGAAATTAACTTTTTCAGAATTTATGTAAGTGATTAGAAAATACCCTATGGGCAGAGGTGTTACCAGTCTAACTAGTGATAGGCTATTTATCACAAGCCTGAACACATGCAGACAGTAACAAGTCAGCCTTTATAAAAAATGTACTGTGCAGAGATAAAGCTGCTTTAGTTTAAGCTTGAATTCAATGAATGAGAGATTTCTAGAATAGAAACAATTAGATACTCAAAAGCAGTTCACATTCAAAAAAAAACGAGAAAGAACTTAATGCATTAGAAATGAGATCTTTGACAAGAATTTGCTATAGAATTGCATATATTACTGAAATGCTATGATAATGTGAACTGTAATAAGCCAGGAAGGGCTTATTGATGGAAAGGAAGGTTGGTCGGAGTATGGAAACTCATCTTTCATGTATTTGGTCAGAATTTTGAGTAACAATCAATTCATTAATTTCAAGCAATAAAAGCAGAAGATTCTTGAGTGTACTTGAAATAAGGTATTCAAAAATTAATACCTTTTCATGCACAACTAATTCAAATCTGTAAGCATACACTGAACAGGGAAACATCCTATAAAAATGTCATGTACAAGCTCCTTGGTGTTGGAAGTCTGATCATGTATCTGGATGTGGATACAAAATATGCTTTTATGTATTTCCTTAAAGAAGAAATTCTTTCATCATTTGAAAATTACAGTCATTGACACATACAAGTGAAAATGCAGGTATGAAAAGAACTCTGTCTTACTCATCACACTCTTCGCTTACCACTTACTTTCTGTGGTAAATGTGGAAGGGCTCCCTGGAGCCGTACAGGGCACATGATTACTGTAAGTGCTGCTAAGAAGCATTAAAGGGAAAAGATAAAAAGCTTTATTTTAACTTTCTTATTTCTCATTACAAAATCCTAGCAAACATATGCTTTTTTTTTTTTGCATTAGTATATCAGCTGTACCTTGTATAATATAGCTGAGAAAGCTCAGAGAGTGAGTACAAGACTGAAAGTAAATATTTTTTCCTGCTTTCAGCCAGATTCACCTCATCATATACTGTAAGGTCCATCTGTCCTCCATTTGAAAGTGGCATACTGCTGATGCTGGGTGCTCTTGAAACTTTTTACTGTTTTTAAATTCTATCAACACTTTCTGAAGACCTATTAAAAAGCATTTTAGAAAGTACTACTCATTCTTGAGAAACAATAAACAGGTTTGTCACTGAACTCTTTCTGGACTAAATGTGTTAATGTGTCCTATTTGGGGAAGGAATCTTTCATTCTTCCAGGAAAGAGGTAGAGAAGTCCTCCAGTCTTACTCCACAGATGGACACTTGGATGTGTGGACTTTTTTTTTTTTCCTGGGAAGGAATGGAGCTTGAAAACACCACTGGATTTTGAAAAATGGAGACTTACAAACCAATGAACTAAAAGTGAACAAAACTTGTTAACTAAATAAGAAACACAAGATGTATTACAATTCGTGTGATGCTTACATTGATTGAGTCTAAGAAGTTAACTACTCCAATATTATCAAAATACTCCTCCCTTTAACAACTATGTACTACACAAAGTACTGTAAATCTGAAATAAGAGAATATGAGCTCTGTAAAATATTAATGATAAACAGAGAAATTGCATCAGATTTTAATACTAAGCAAACCAAGCAGAAGCCACAGTGAATATATTCAGAGCCACTGAATATATTTGAAGTCTATAGTGAAGCAAAAGTCTAATCACAAATTCAAAGATATGAGTCAAAATAAAAAAGGACTTCAAAATACTTCCTTTGTCATGATCTGTGTTAGAGACCTGAACTCAATATGGAGGTGGGATGTGATTTTATTTGTGCTTTTGCTACTGATCATCATTTTAAAGATTTGGATTGTATGAACAAAATGGGAAAGATTCTGGGTTTGGAGACATAGAAGAAAATATTTGTAGCTAGCGTTATGAAGTGTATTTTATCTCTGATAATAGAAAGTCAGCCAATGATTGTTATAGCTTTATGACCAATAAATACCCAAAAATAAAAGACCTGAAAAAGGGGCACAGAACCCTAGAAATGTGATGTAATCTTCCATAATTATTTTTTTTTCAGTCCTTGGCATATCTAGAACAAGTTGGGAGGAAGGAGGTATTGCATTTTTAAAGAAAAAAATATAAGTATTAAATTAATACAACTTAAAGTTAGAAATAAAGTTGATATCATATTTAAGGTACCAGTTTGTAAAACAACTTTTGGCATAACACCTCCTGAAGTAAAACAACTGGAAAGAAAGGGAAGGGCAGACAAAACTTGGTACTTTCTTGGTAGAAAGATACAGGTGATAACTTTTGACTTGAGAAAACTAAGTACTTGTCCCACTGATTAAAAGATTACACCTTTGTATATCTTTGTGCCTGGGTGTAAAGAGTTGTGCTGAATATAGTTAACACCAGTTGGTGGGTGGTGACAAGAGGTGTTCCCCAGGGCTCAATATTGTGGCTAATTATTTTTAATATCTTTATCAATTATCTCAATGAAGGGATCATATGCATCGTCAATAAGTTTGCAGCAACATCATGTTGATCTGCTTGAGTCTACATAGGGGTCTGGACAGGTTAAACTCGTGGCTAAGGCCAGTTGTATGAAATTCAGCAAGGATAAATGCTGGATCCTACACTTAGGTCACAATAGCCCCATGAAACACTTCAGGTTTGAAGAGGAGTGGCTGGAAAGCTGCCAGGTGAAAAGGATCTGGGGGTGCTGGTCAGCATTCAACTGAATAAGAGCCAGCAGTTTGTCCAGGACACCAAAAAGGCCAGTAGCAACGTAGCTTGTATCAGGAATAGTGTGACCAGCAGGGTACTGATGTGATTGTCATCTTGTACTTGGTATGGGTGAGGCTGCACCTTGACTACTACGTTCAGTTTTGGAGCCTTCAGTACAAGAAAGGCATTGAGGTTCTGGAAGAGGTCCAAAATAGGACAACAAAGCTGGTAAAAGGTCTAGAGAAAGAGTTTCATGAGGAGTGATTGAGGGAACTGGGGTCTCTGGAGAGACTTTATCAGTCCCTACAACTATCTAAATGGAGGTTGTAGTGAGGAAGGTGTCAGACTTTCCCAAGTAACAAATGATAAGACAAGAGGAAACAGCCTCAAGTTGTGCCAGGGTAGGTTTAGACTGGATATTAGGAAAAACTTCTTCACTGAAAAGGTTGCCAAGCATTGGAACACACTGCACAGGGAAGTGGTAGAGTTACCATCCCCAGAGATATTTAAAAGACATGTAGAAGTGGTGACTGGGGACATGGTGTATTGGTGGTCTTGGCATTGATAGGCTAATGGTTGAACTTGATGATCTTAAGTCTTTTCCAATCTAAACAGTTCCATGATTCTAAGAAGAAATGCATAACAATTCTGTGAAGCACCCCTGTCCTTAAGCTATAAGATAGTTAATTTATCATGAAATATCCAGTATTATATTACTATGCTAGTGGACAAAATTGGCACCAAAATCACTGATCAAAAATCTAGCAGATGTCATTTATCCTACAGCCAACAGCAGTGATTTCTTCTATTGTTCCTTCCAGTATGCCTTCAACTGTCACAAAAGAACTAGATTTCAAGTTAAAGTTAAGGAATGCTCTTTTAGTTTATTAGGAATTAAGCATTAATAATTAACAAACATGGATTTATAATTTGTTAGGACTGCAAAACACTAAAATCTTTCATGCTTTCATATACGTGTGTTGAAAGCATGTTGTTAAACAGCCTTCCACACTCTATATATATAACAAATTTTAGCTGGAGAATAATTTAGCAGAGATTATTTATGAGGATATTACTGAAGAAATAAGAGGTATTACAAGCAACACATGATGGATTCTAGGTAATGTGAAAGGTAGATTTGTAATCGTTGACTTACAAAGATAGACCTTAATAGCTCATCTAGGATAATTTTTTAGTCTTTACATTTTCTGGTGTTCATAATTTATAATTGTGGTATTGCTACAACAGGTAGTGATGATTCAGTGTTCAAAAACCAGTTTGGGAATTATTTATATTGCTTTGACTTCCATGTATAGCTTTCTAAAATGTAAACATACCTATCTAAATCAACCGCTAATTCCTCGGTGCCGTACTGAGGGAATATTCATGCACCAAACATTGGCATGAGTACAAACACATTACTTACTGCTGTAGATACATATCTACTTTATAGGTCAATTATACTGATATGTATACCCAAAAGTTTCTTTCTGCAAAATCAATTGGCATTTCAAAAGCAAGCTGGAAGATGGATTTATATAAGCAGATCGAAACACATTTCCACAGACAAAAAACACATGAATAAAGATATTGATCACAGTTACACTGACAAAAGCAAATGCAGTGCATTCATTTTTCCCAGCTGAATAAGAGTTATTGATTCACTGTAAATATAGTTGGCTTAGAGTTGTTAAATGCAATGGAGTTTCCAAACAATTTAAAAAAAAAAAAAAGTGACTATTCATAATCAACTACACTAAATTATTAAACACTATTTATACTTTGATTACAGGTTGACCAGGGAGGTGGTGGAGGCCCCATTCCTGGATGTTTTTAAGGTCAGGATAGATGTGGCTCTGGGCAACTTAATCTAGTGAAAGGTGTCCCTGCCCATGGCAGGAGGGCTGGAACTAGATGATCCTTGAGGTCCCTTCCAACCCTGACAACTCTAAATGTTTCATATGAAGCAAATAAAGAATCAATTTAGGGTTCTGATAGTAAGAAACAGGAAGATGACCACAGAATAAAGTGAAATGATATTTTTCACTTCACCTTGGTTAGCTAAGGTTACACATCTTCTCCCCAACTGCTATTCACAGTCATTGGACAGTTATTTTGACACACAGATTCTCAGCTAAGTTCACACTGTAAGAACTGTGCTATGTGCAGATTTACCTAATAAAATGTTAAATAGCACTACCCTATGATCTGTAAAGCAATTTCTAATCAATAAAGTGTTCTAATTACATCAAAGGTTTTATAAAAGGCAGGCATAATTACCATGTACTTTAGGTCTCCATTGGTTAGTACATTCTCGTGAAAATAGAACAAAACTCATGATTAGGATATTTGGATCATGTGGCAAACAAACACAAGGCAAAGCAAATACAGAAAAGTATGCAAAAATTATCCTTATTGCTAGGTAAGAAGTTTGGAAATTATGTTTGAATTGGTGGAATTTTGTTCTTTTTCTGGTTATTCAACTCAGGATGTAGAGAATAATTAGCAATACAGCCACCTAGTTCTTTGATTTTAGAAGGAATACTACCTCACCCCCACTGCTGACTTTGCCAATGGCCACAGAGTTCTTCCTGTAGCCATAGCAGAGTATGATGCTTTGGGTAGAGTAATATCATGCTTAAGGGTATAATATATTAAAATAGATTCTATCACCAATCAATCATTACTCATCATTTAGAGCAATATTAATTCCATATGTCCTGTTTGATAAAAACAAGCCAACTGACAGATCCGCCTAGCTCTGACAACCATCTGTAGAGACCCAAATAAGCTAACATCCATTTCCAGGTGTTCTGCCAGCAGGTGGAACAGACTGAACATTTTAGTTTGACACACCTCTACAGACTTTTCAAGACCAAGCACAGAATGAGAGGATAATCCCATGAGGTATTCATAAAACATTTGAAAACAAGTTCGAACTTCCAAATATGGTTTCAGCTGCACAAAGAAAAGCTGACACTGCATATTTCCAACTTGTCAAAAACCTTTGAGACTGATTGACAGTTTTCATAGTTCTAGGCAGAGATATAATTTCCTAAGTCTTGCAGCCCACAGAATTTTTGCTTCCCTTGTTTATATTTTAAAAGAAACTCAGAATGCTTCTGAAATAGTAAACATTAGGCATAGCCAAACACACTGTTCAGTTGCTGAACAATATTTCAGTCTCTGCTAATACTAAAAAAGCAGAGTTTGATTTTTAATCTGTGAAAAAGGGCTTCATGCCCCAGGTAGTTTTCACTCATTGCAAGACAAACTGTTAAGTTCCAATTTTATTTATAATTTTTCAGCAGAGAAGGAAGAAACTTTCAAAGAGATATTTTTAGACTACCTACTCTCACATAAAATGACTTTTTTTTGTTCATCAACCAATAATGAGGTCCAGATATCTAATTTATTCTCATCTACATCAAGCTAGAGCAACCTTATACAGCCTTACACAAAACAGTCAAATATTTTCAGTATCTTGGATAAGATAATTCTAGTTTTCTAGAAATAATATTAAAACATGCAAGACTTGAGAGCACTCAATCCTCTGTATATCTTGCTCATATGAGAACTAATTAGCATGTAAATTGCCTTGAAAATCCTGTAGAAGAATGTCAGGTTAGACTTTGAGTAATTTTGAACACTCTTACACTCTTACAAGAGTATTGTTTTGGTTTTTTGTTTTGTTTTGTTTTGTTTTTCCATTTGTTTGTTGGTTTGTTTTTATTTGTCTGTTATTTTATTTATTTTTCACTTGCATAATTTGATGTCACATCAAGATTTTGTGCTTAAATGTTACTGAAAAAAAAAAGAGTCCTTCTTAACTGTTTTTAGTACTCTGGTGTTGGATGGAAAGTAGAAGGTAGTGACAGATAAAAATGAGATGAGGTTTTAAAAGTCTACAATATGATGGCCCTGAATGTTACTACAGCTTCACTAACACATTAAACATGATGTAATTCAAGATCAATTGAGCTTGACTGCTTGCCTTTTAGGAAAGATTTAGTTTTGATTGACTAAACTATCTCAAATATAAAAAGGTTGACTCTTCTTTATGAGTCATAATTCAGAGAAAATTTATATTCAGGGCTTCCAGAAATCAGTGCATCAAGCATGACTGAGGAGAAATTACAATAATTCTGATTACAGGCTACGTTTATCTAGAGGAGATTCACAAGCCCAAAATGCTTTGCTAGTCTTGCCACTATGTAATTTCACGTCTAGGCTTTGAGGTCCTATTTCAAAGTTTCAAAGAACAAGATGAAATAATTGTTTTATCTCTTATCAATGTATCTCTTCACTTTCATTTTAACATATGAGAATATATATTGCTTGACATTTTGTATCATATTCTTATGTATTTTAAGTAACTTCTATTATGTAATCATATTTATTATTATAACAGGGAGATGCTAGATAATGGCTGGACTGGATGATGTTATGGTCTTTTCCAGCCAGGTGGTTCTGTGATTCTATATATAATTTGAGTATTTTCTGTCAAATTACAGAACACAGAATACAGAGGAGATGGACACATTGCTTGAACCTTTAAGCAACTACTCTATTTTCTCCGAGTTCATAGCCTATGTAAGAATTCCAAAAGTTAGAAGTGCAATGGTAAAATCTGCAAAGCAAGCAACTTACCACAATGAGTTGTGAAGAATGTTAAGGTGAGCTATAGAAAAAATGAGTTATGTGGAGATAACAGGCAGCACCTACAACCTAAGAAGAGATGAACTTGATGAATTTACCCTCTCACATATCTATACTGATAGCATTGAATTAATCTTTCTCACAGGGTCTATGCATGGATTTGTAGAGATAGTTATAGATAATAAGAACCAGGCTGAAACTGTCAATATACCATTTGATACCTTTATTAGATTCCCACAGAATAAATCAGACAAGATGTGGAGAATGAACTATCACTGAATGTGCTCAGAGAGGTAATCCCCAGAACAGTCAATATTTTCAGAGAACATGACCGAAAAAGAGCACCTTTACAAGATTTGCTTTCCAGGTAACTACTATGGTTGACAATGTTTGCACAGGTTGTGTCTTCATATCAGGCAAATAAAAACCCCCAAATATTCTTTTTGAAGACAGGAAGAAGGAAGTGTCTTAGACAGCTAGTCTTTTATTATGTAATTTATTCTTCATCATTGAGTGTTTCTACTCAGTTGATGTAGTCCTATTGATTTGGGTCGAAGATAAAGGCAAATAATCATCTAGAAACCATAGCAACAACTGTCTGAATAGAAATGGAAAGAGATGAAAGTGTAATCTACAGAAATTACTTGAGTTTGAACATAAATGAAAAAACCCCAAACTATTTAATTTATCTCTGCAATTACAGAAACCACATATAAAAATTGATGGAATCTTTTCTATGAGGTCAAGATTAATAAGATACGAACATGAACAACAGTCAAGAAAAATAAGGAACATATTATATGTCAAACAGCAAAGCTTAAAATGAGTGATGCAGTAGTGAAGATTTCAGCTACAAATACCTGATTTTTTTTCTCTAGAAAATTAAGAAAAACAGGGATAATTTCATTAATTTCCCGCAAAAGTGAACTCTTTATAGCATTCATTTGATCAAAGGTAATATGCAAAGAAATGTCTCAAGGCATTTTTTGGATGGGGTAACATGCACACCTCTCGATTTTTATAGCAGTTGTCATTATTTTGTCAGTGGCCACAACCCAGTACTGTCTTGAATCCATAGCTGCTTGTGTTTTTGGTGGTGTTTAGATTATTCTGCTCATTAATTTCTATATAAGTTATGTATGGAAGAATCCTGATTACCTTATCCATCCATAAAACTCAGTAATTCACATTTATTTTGGAGGACTAGAGCCATTTTTATACTAATTCATCATCTGTCTAACTGTATAGGAAACAAGTCCCTGTAAAAATTTCATGCTGTAATTATTTGTAGATCACAAACAACGCTGTTTCACTTTAGGAAAACAACTTGCAAGAAACCTGTAACAAAGGAGACAAAGATGTTCTTTTAATTCTATAGCTGTCAAAAGTAATGCCAGAGTTTTCAATATTTTCATCTCATTAACTTATGTGATTACAATCTCAACTTCTTTCCTTGAATTCCCTTTGACAACGGAAAAAAAGAGACTGTTACAATATCAGAATAGTGACATATGCATGCGGAAGAAACGGTGAGTAATAAAAGCTAAACATGTCAGAAAATCTATCAACCAGAGTAGTTCAATAAGCAGACGTTAAAATTTGCAGCTGGCTCCATTGTGAATTCAAGAGTTCAGTGTAGGCAGACTATTATTTAACATTTGCTTTACTTAAAATTGTCACGCTCTTTTTGCTTTGCTTTTCCATAGGAAGAGTCCATCTCTAATTGCAACACATAATTTACACCAAGAATTACTGTGCCATATCCTTGAAACAAGAGACCAGAAGACACAGTGAATAATAAAAACCTGACAGCAGTATTATAAATAACTTCCTTTCATGATTATCACTGAAAGTCGAAGGTCAGAATTGAACTGCCTTCCTGTCCCAGAGTTGTTCAACATATCTAAGCAAGCTGTTTAGACATGAGTAGTTCATGTTAATTTTGCTATGCCCAATTGGGGTTGCTTAGCCTGGAGAAGTGGAGGCTCAGGGGAGATCTTATGGCTGTCTACAACTACCTGAAGGGAGATTGTAGCCAGGTGGGGGTTGGTCTCTTCTCCCAGGCAACCAGCACCAGAACAAGAGGACACAGTCTCAAGCTGCACCAGGGGAGGTTTAGGCTGGATGTTAGGAAGAAGTTCTTCATAGAAAGAGTGATTGGCCATTGGAATGGGCTGCCCAGGGAGGTGGTGGAGTCACCATCACTGGAGGTGTTTAAGAAGAGAGTGGATGGGGTGCTTCATGCCATGGTTTAGTTGATTAGATAATGTTGGGTGATAGGTTGGATTTGATGATCTCAAAGGTCTTTTCCAACCTGGTTAATTCTATTCTATTCTATTCTATTCTATTCTATTCTATTCTATTCTATTCTATTCTATTCTATTCTATTCTACTCTACTCTACTCTACTCTATTCCATTCCATTCCATTCCATTCCATTCCAATTTCATTTATAATTTTTTTAAAATGTAACTGCAGGTATTAATGTCATAAGACCAAAATTTGCATACTAATAATTGTCTACATACTCTCATTTTTCTGGATTTTTTTTTTCAGGTGTGCTCTTTTTTAGCTGTATAGAAAATATATGACTCCATTTTTTCCTTCCTCAGAAGGGAATATTTTCCAGTGACAATATGTAGGAGAAGGGTTGTTTTCAGATAGCTTTGGGATGGCTATGTTTTGTCTTTGAGTTAGGAGTGTACACCTTATCAGTAACTGAGAGAGAGACCAGGCAGGATTGGCTGGATGTGTTAAGAAGCTTGTTTGTTAGCATTAACCTATTGTACACTTTGCTTAAGCACATGTCAGTAGAAATGGAACCAATTAGAGTGTGACAACACTACATTAGAAAAATATATAAACTAACTGTATAATGCAAGAAATCTCTTCACTGGGCTTCACTTGTCTTTGCAATAAAGATCTTCACTTGGAAATGTCATGACTTGGAATCTATGCTTGTGTTACCAAAGGGTGACCCTGTGTCACTACAAGAGAGTTGATAGGAAAGAGTGAGAGGTCTTGGACTCAGCTGTGAAAGGTTTTGAATAGATCATAGAAATGTAGACTCATAGAATCATAGAAAAATAGAATGGTTTGAATTAGAAATGCCCTAAAGATGAAGGCTAGATTGGATGGAGCTTTGAGCAACCCAGTCTAGTAGAAGTTATCCCTGCCTAAGGCAGGGGGCATGAAACAAGATGACTTTCAAAGGTCCTTTCCAACCCAAACCATTTCATGATTCTATAATTCTATATTAACAAAAAAAAGAAAAGTAGTATGCTAATAAGATTTTAATACATGAAAATGAAATACAGAAGACAATGTATTAATATGCAAGCAAGTGAAGCTTCTATGCATCAAAACCCCCATAAACAGTATTTAGATATCTGTCCTCAAAATATTTCATCTTTAATGAACTAAACCAAAAAAGAAACACCATAAAACTGTTATACTACAATAGAAGCAACAATGTAAAAATTGGAGCTTACTTTTTAGCAATGAAGTTATTTTTTCATCTCTATAATGACTTTTAGTTGGTTTTATTAACATGCAGTAAAAATACAGACCACAAGAGAGGTCAGCTTGGGGGTGTTTTGGTTTGGTTTGGTTTAGTTTTGGGGTTTTATTATTATTATTTTTTATTATTAAATATTTTGAAGGGTATAACTTCCAGGTTATAAAAGCTGTCTTTTTTCCCTCCTCATACATCACACTTGCTTTCAAATTTAAAAATATCCTTAGTACACAGGAAAACTGCCTCTATCCATTTATATCCTTCATCCATTCCAAAGCTGTGTACATCTCTTCATTATATCATTTTAAGCTTTTAATATAAAGTTACCTCAAACACACAGAAATAACAGGGCATATTTATGAATTAGATGAAGCATCATTTGATGCAATAGTATGCCATTTCACATACCTATGATTGCTAGAGCAAATAGTCTAGCAACCAGTGAAATCATAAGAATCTTAAGACTCGCTCTTCCTCACCCTTGGAGCCTGTTCCCAAGTCATTCTATGCTTATGCATTCTATGCAACTTACTGCAGTCATGCATTCCAGAGACTTTCCAAATAAACCAACATGATGGTTAATACAAAGAAATATCAACTATATTTTATTCCTTGCCATTATGTATCCTTTTATAAATCTCACTATTCAGAAATTCAATCTGCACCAGGGGAGGATCAAACTGGATGTTAGGAAGAAATTCTTCACAGAGAGAGTGACTGCCCATTGGAATGTGCTGCTCGGGGAGGTGGTGGAGTCACCACCCTTGGAAGTGTTTAGGAGGAGACGTGATAGGGTGCTTGGTTGCATGGTTTAGTTGATAAGGTGGTGTTGGATGATAGGTTTGACACGATGATCTTGAAGGTCTCTTCCAACCTGGTCTATTCTATTCTACTAGAATTCTATTCTATTCTATTCTATTCTATTTCTATTCTATCCTTGACATGTAGCAGTGTGTGATTGCAAGCTGTCCAGAAGCTTTTCATTCTGAGTGCTATCACACATCTAAGTGCATTCTTTTTTCCAATTTTTTTTCTTTTTTTAACATCCTCATTGATCTAAATTTCTACCTGAAGTACAGCTTCCTATGGGCTTAGCTCTTCATAGTTTGTTCTATAACTTCCCTGGAAGTGATCTTTCAAAAATGTTGAGTTTTGTACATGGCTGCCAACCTCATGTGCTGAAATATTTAGTTATTGGGAGCTAAACCAGCTCCAGACTATAACATTACCGATACATTAATACATCACATTAATCTCACATGACCTGCTTTTCAGGAAGCTAAGCTGGCTCAGCATTATACAACACCTAAGCAGTGGAAAGGTTGCCCACTGATCTTCTTACAAGAGGACTATGCATCAATTTTCTTTGCCGATCTTTGAAGGGATCATACAGCGATCATAGAGGATATATCTATAAGCTCCTTTGCTTAAGCCATGTTGCTTGGAAGACTGTGCAGACTATTTTTCTTTCAAATTATGGAGCTGATTTCCTTTTATGAAGTTCTTACTTTGCTATATTGGTGACTAGCTATAAAGGTAAGTTGACTTTGGTGACTGAATAACTTCAGCACTAGTACCTTGCAACATTTCACCTTTACTCAGAAGAAGTTAAATACTTCAAACGTAAATGCATCAATGCAAGTTGCATTCAATGTGAAGTAAACTGCTACTGTGGACTGCTTAATGTCTCTTAGAAATTTTAAAACTTCTGTTGTTTCCTGTTGGTGTGTTCAGTAGAAACTCCCAAAGACCTGCATGAAACTAGCGCAAGGATTAATCTCAGTTTATATCTGCAACCTCTTCATAGAAGATGGTAAAGCACTTTACACACACATTGATGGCATTTGTATAGCCACAGCATTCAGAAGTAAGTACTAGGAAAACTAATGATGTCCAGTAGGCTATAACTAGTGTAAAACTTCAAACAGCAAGCTGACAAAATATGGTAATAAATATGGAGTTGACAAGTGAAAAGGGGGGGGGGGGGGAATTTGAGGAGGGGAAAGACAAGGAACACACCACTATGGAAAAGGAAAACAATCATCCTACATAAAGAAACAACTATTATATACATATATATATATATATATGTATATAAAAAATTAAGTCATTTATTCATACTAAATATCAAGCATGAAATTCATACCTGCTGGATAGAAGTTTAACATAATTTTTATAGCATGGTAGAGAAATTATCCTATGTCACCAACAGCTAGAAGGGTGTGATCAGAACATGTAAATTCCTTTTGAAAAATAAGTTCTGGACCTTCTTTGAGCTCAAACTAGAAAGCACAAGATTTTTGCATATTCATAGCCCTCAGTAAGTACTGCAGCCCTTGATAAAGTTTAAATACAAATAGCATTGTAATGCCAGAGTTTATTTCATACTTACATGAATGCAAATTAACTTAACATTTCATAAGAAATATTTGGTAGGAGGAATAGGAAAGAATAAGGGAAAGCAAGTTCCTCAGGACATTGGCTAATGTAATGGAAGGTCTCCAAAAGGCCAGAAAGGTCTTTTATCTATGAGTAAACTGATTATCATGACATTTGGTGATCATTAACAACTTAGCTGCTCAGGCAGCAGTTGTATACAACTTTAGTAAACAGAAGTTTGAAGAAATAATGGTGAGTTTTATTTACAGTGACGTGTCTCATGAAAAATAGCTTAGTATACCAGTGTCATTACTACAGGTCTCTGATTTTACTTATTCTAGATAAATGTGCTGGTTCCATTAGAAGTAGAAAGACAGCTCATTCAATTACTCCATGGAAAATGGAGCAAGAAAAGAGTCTCATTTGTGGGAAAGTAATTTAATTTCCTGTAGGAAATCTTGTGGAGCAAGAGGTGCCTGAGCAAATATTGTTTGCAGAAAGCAGCATCAAGATAACTGAAAGTGTAACACTAATTGTAAGCAGAGCATACACTTTGCCCTACACATTTTCTAAGTAGCTCTCAGCAGCTTAGGTCGCTCAGACATGGAGAAAGTTCTTTTCTTCTTTAAACTAAAGACACCAATACTGAATATGCAGTGGTGTAAAAAAAGATTTTCATGCTAGAAACACATTTCTTTGATTTCTATTTAATCTAACTTAAATTTTCATTCATTGTTTTGAGGGCTATAATAGGAATTTAATGTCATTAAGTGTATAACATGAGGAAAATATTTTAGTATGGTTTTTAAGTATAAGAGAAAAAAAAAAGAAAATCAATGATAATGTGCCAACCAGAGTACACACTGACCATACGTGACTATATTACTCAACTCTCTACCCAAATCCTGCTAAATGTCAGTGACAGCTGGGGTTAGGGTTTAAAAATATCCACAAGGCGATTTTCTCCACTTCTTTGTGGGGAGAGATTATGGATGTAGCATAGATGGTTGACAGGCTGTGGTCCTTTTCCTCCACCCAAGAAGCAAGGCCTTCTTGGTAAGAACTGCGAGGAGAGGAGGCTTAGGTGAGACCTTGCTGCTCTCTACTACTACCTGAAGGGAGGGTGTAGCCAGGAGGGGACTGGTCTCTTCTCCCAGGCAATCAGCACCAGAACAAGAGGACATAGTCTCAAACTACACCAAGGGAAGTTTAGGCTCGAGGTGAGGAGAAAGTTCTTCACAGAGAGAGTTGTTAGGCATTGGAATGGGCAGCCCAGGGAGGTGGTGGAGTCACAGTCCCTGGAAATGTTCAAGAGGGGATTGGACGTGGCACTTTGTGCCATGGTTTAGTAGTCATGAGGTGTTGGGTGACAGATTGGACTTGATGATCTCTGAGGTCTTTTCCAACCTTATTGATTCTATGATTCTATGATTCTATGATACATCTTTGCTAGCATTACCATTGCTATTATATTAGAGCTATAGGAAAGATTTGCATCTCCAACTGTCAGATACTACTGGGATTTATTAACTTGAGCTTGCTCACTTGCAGTTAATGCATTTGTCTCCAACAATCCCAAATCTGTTGCATCTGTCGCTTTTGTAAATTAAACCTATCAATTATTTTAACTTTTTGAACCTGTGTCAGCGCAAGTCCTTATTGGAGCACTGCAAAAGTGGCAAAGATCAGCTTTATCAAACAATTTCAGTAAGAGACCTGGGGCTCTGAAACAGGCAGATGTTGAGATCTTACCGTAGTGTGACAAGTTTCAAATTAAGCTCCAGATTATTTTGAATCAAGTCAGCTTGCTCACTTTCATGTAAACAAGTGACAGTTTTCACTGACACAGTAAAGTTTCCTAAAACGTATCATGCCTCCAGAGAAGAAAACAAAATTATTAACAGTAAGATCCTCAGTAAATAAATGAGATTAACATGCACTTGAACTATACAATAGTGTACAGGAGAGCAGAAAATTCATAGTTCATAGAGTACATAGACCTATACAGGCCTTTACAACAAACTTTCCTTATGACACAAAGGAACTGGGATGGTCAAAACTATTATGTCATAACCACATACAGCCTTTTAATGAGTCATAATTAGTCAGTTTTGAAAGACATAATTTGACTAGTCAGTTCCTCAGATAGTGAAATGATTGTTTACAGCCAGTTGTTCCATTCTGGGTGTTTAAGGTTTATATATGTATATATGTACACAAAACTATAAATATATGTACACAAATATATATATATATGCACACTATACATATGCAGACAAAACTATATATATGTACACAAAACATACATAGAAATGTGTATGTATGCACAGAGAGAGGGAAAATGTTTACTCTTCTAGGATTACACATCTTAAAAAAAAGGCAACTACAAGCTTCAGCCAACTGCTGTCAGAATAAGCAGAGCTTTAGTTATTCATGATCTTATACCAGCACAACTTCAGAAAACATATAGCACAAAACAAAAGGCCAAATTTTGAACTGGTTTACACAATGGAGGACCACATCAACTATTACAGTTGCAAGGAGGTGTGGAATTAAACCTATTTGGTGTCTAATTTTAGGATAGCGATATGGAACAGGGGCAAGGGCATTTCTGAGATGACATACAAGTATAGGTTTTTAGTGCATGCTCAAGACAATTGCAATTACTTACAAAATTACTCTTGTGGATTTTAAAGTATTTTATTGCATCCCACTATTAATTTTCTCCCCTCGCATTCTCCAAGTCCTTTTCTCTTATCCATGTCCTAATTAAAGGCAGAGCCCACTGGAGTGTGAACAAGTACAGATGGCAAATCAAGCACAGCAGAAACTTGAAAAACTGCCTGTGCAAAAGCAAGCCATATTAGCTCACATGTACACATTTTACAAAACAGAACCATATAAGCAGTACTTTCTCTCCCCCTCCCCATCCCACCCAAACTCGTGTCTCCATAACTAATCCAGTAATGTGAAGTTTTGTAAAAATTCAAGACAAGTTGAAAAAGTTGAAGCTTATAAGAACTAAGTAGATCAGTATTTTCAGGTTTTGTCTAATTTTAGTTTCAAGGTCAGAGATGTTGCAACTAGAGGAGAGGATTTTTTTGCAACAACCACATTGAACTCCATGCGTGACCTTTCTCCTACATAAGATATTAATTGCAAATGTCAGGAACAATCCCTAGACATGAAACTTTTGCCATTCATCCCATACCTTAAAAAATAAAGTAGGCAACACCTCAGGTCCCTTTCACAAAACGGAAAGCTATATCAGTGCAGCCAAGTCTGAAGTGGTGAAGAAACACAAGTTGTAGAATAGGATAGGATAGGATAGGATAGGATAGGATAGGATAGGATAGGATAGGATAGAATAGAATAGAATAGAATAGAATAGAATAGAATAGAATAGAATAGAATAGAATAGAATAGATCAGACCAGACCAGGTTGGAAGAGACCTTCAAGATCATCACATCCAACCCATCATCCAACACCACGTAATCAACTAAAGCATGCAACCAAGCATCCCATCAAATCTCCTCCTAAACACCTCCAATGATATCAATTTCACCACCTCCCCAGGCAGCCCATTCCAATGGCAAATCACTCTCTCTATGAAGAATGTCTTCCTAACATCCAGTCTAAACCTCCCCTGGTGCAGCTTGAGACTGTGTCCTCTTGTTCTGGTGCTGGTTGCCTGGGAGAAGAGACCAACCCCCACCGGGCTACAACCTGCCTTCAGGTAGTTGTAGACAGCCATAAGGTCTCCCCTGAGCCTCCTCTTCTCCAGGCTAAGCAACCCCAGCTCCCTCAGCCTCTCCTCATCTCCAGACCCCTCACCAACTTTGTTGCCTTTCTCATTTTATGACCTGGTGCCAACTTGAAATTTTAATTCAAACTTCTATAGCTGAAATGAGTTTTCAAAGGTAAAAACTGGCAAAGTTACAGAGCTGAAAAATAAATAAGCACAAAACCAACAAAACCCTACAAACTTTTAGGAAGGCCAGATTCTTTCTAAGTTTCTTCTATAGTAGTCTCTTTATACCATAGACTTCAGCAATGTGTGAAAAGTAAGACTGGAAAGAAATCTTGGAAAAACTGGGAAGGGAACACATCCTATGTTGTTGTGTGTTCCTACCTTTAATCTGCATTTTTATTTATGATCAAGGCTTTGTATAAATGAATGTAACCTGATTGTTGCACAGCCATATTATGCACAACTTGTAGAAAGCTAACAAAGATATGATCCCCAGGATCTACAGAAAACAAATGACAAGACATCCTACAAAAAAATAATACTTTTCCCTTTAGAAATACCCTCTAGTAGTTGGTGAGATGGGCTAGGAAGACATATTAACATTACAACAACTGCCTATATAATTAACGGTCTGTGTTTTTAATGCTGATAAGATAAAAATTTCCTCTTAGGCAAGTCCTTGCATATCCAATTCCCAGGGTAGAGGGGGCATTTAATAACCTCTCAAGGCTTTTTAAGGATGACAAATGACAAACTTACTTTAATGAATAGACTGATAAAGACTTTGATAATTATGTATTTTTTTTACTATGCCTCTGAAGTATCACACTTTTCCCTTGCTCCTTTCCAGGGGAGGTTTGAATTATAGATTAGGAAAAATTTCTTCAGCGAAAGGGTCATTGAACACTGAAACAGGCTGCCCAGGGAAGTGGTGGAGTCACCATACCTGAAGGTGTTTAACAGATGTTTGGATGATGTGATTAGGAATGTGATCTAATGGTTTTGTACAGGGAGATGTTGGATTATGGTTGGACTTGATGATCAAAAGGACTTTTCCAACCAGGCAATTCTGACTGCTTAATGCATAGCATAGCCACTGATACTCATGTACACTAGCACAGAATGGTGACAGAAAAGCCTTTCAGGAGTCAGTTTTATGATGCAATCCTTTTTCATCCAATTTATTTAATATAATTTTATGTCTCTAATATTGGATAATGTGTGTAGTTATACAGTACATGCAAAATATCAAGAACATTTACTTTATCCAATTTAAATCATATAATTTGTGGCTACAAAGTCAAAAGGATTGACAGCATATACTTTTTTAGGTACTATAACCTAGGCTGCCAAACCCCACAAATCCATGGCCAAAGAAGTAGTAACAACACATGGAAAATTCAAGACTAAACCCAAGAACAGCATTTTAGCACTTGCTTCTTGTATGAGAGGAACTTCTTTGACAGCTTCTTCACTCATGCCATTGAAGACATTTCAAGTTTTTCTTTTTGTTTAAACAGCTTTGGAAGAGAAACTGGTAAGTGGAGCCAAAAAGCTGTTCCAGCAGTAACAAGAGGATGGACTGGCAGACAGCAGAAGGATTTTCCTATGTATCTAATCTCTTTCTGACTGCTCGTTTGCTATTCTTTACTTGCAGAATACTTGTATTCAAAGGGCTGTTGGAATGGAGGAGCATTAGTGGATCAAGGAGGGTCTGGTTGAAGCAGTGAAGGTTGAGGGCAGCCTTGGTGTCTTGGAAGAGGCACTAAAGAGACAAACCTGGTTTGCCACTACCTTCTCTTGCCCTCCCTCTTTACAGGGTCCGGGGTGAGGTGAAGGAGCCAACAATAGGGGCAGTGAGAGCTAAGCCTCATGTCTCATGTGTTTCAGATAGCCTATGACATGTGCAGTTGCCTGTCTGAGACTGTGTGTGCAGTTTGCAAGCCTGTACAGCATTTTGAATTGATTGGCTAAGTTTGAATAGGTAAAGTGCCACTGGGCTGTTGGGTTTTCAAAAAGAGAATTTATAGGGGATGATTTGAAAAGTCTGTGCCCGTCATTAATGGATCCAGGACTGCAACAAAGAAGTGTATTGTGTTCCTGTCTTCAGGGCAAATAGCTCTTTGTTCCAGCTGTGACGCATTTCCAGCTACCAAGCTCTTTGCCATGGCAGCTCACTCTCACATTTCCTCTTTTGGGATGTACAATTTTGGATTTTCCTTGCCTCTTGGATTACAAATCACACCTCCTAGTAGCAGTGCTTTATCCATCAAAAGTTCTGCTGATTGGAAGCTCAGCAGTTGTTGTCTTGGTTTAATACAGTCCACTCTAACAAGCAAGACCCCCACCCAAGCTAGGAGGGAAAGCAAGGGTAAAACAAACCAAAAACCCAGTGGGCTGAGATAAAAAGAGTTTAATGGAATGAATAATACAACATACCTTAACTTATTTTGCAGAGAAGCACAGCAAAAAGCAGAAGTGGCAAAAGACGGCAGTGATAAAACAAACACAGACTCCAGTGATAAAACAAACTCTCTACTCCTCAACCTGCAGCCAGCCCAATGGAAAAAGACCAATAACCCAAAACACGAAACTGGAAGCAGCAACTGGAAACAGGAAGCACCTCATGTTAGAATCCAAACTACAGGCCTATGGTTTCAGGATGCAAAGATTTGTCACTTGCTGGTTGTTTTGTTTGGTTATTTGCTTTTTCCTGAGTTATTGGTTTATTCTCGTCACGGAAGGACTGACTGCTACTTGCTGCTGTGGAAATCCAGCCTTTCATTGATATGAACTTGCTAGTATAGCTGTGAAAACATATGTCCTTAGAATACCAGTTCTAAGAAGCTCCAGTATTCCTAGCTGAAGAGTTGTTTGTGTTGCTCTTTTCACATCATGAAATGAAATGCTATTTATTCCAGGCCATATATGCCTACCAAATCCACATGACATTATCCATCTTGATATTTCTGTAACTTGAAGAAGCTGAGCAGACATATGGATTGTATCACTTTCAGCAAACACATTTATCTAGAATAGCTCTTTGAATCAGTCTTTTATCTAATATGTTCTCCATCTCTTCGTGTTTGTACCAAGCTTGTCATTCTCAGTGAAGAATGTCATCAGAAACATGAAATCAATTTCTTTGCTACAAATGTTGGCATGAAAATGATTGCTTTGTTATGAATCAGCTGCAGGCATTGCCCCCTATAAGTTATAATTATTTCTATTCTTAAATTGGTTTAATAAAATATCAGTTGAGCATATTTTGTCTTGCCACATTTGTTTTCAGTTTAAAATGATCAGACAGTGCAGTTCCCACACTCAAATATAATGAAATATTATTTTTTTTTGTAACTAAGCTTTCTTCTAATTTACAAAATAACCATATAATTAACAATTGAAATTCATATTTTCACCCTTTTTTTCCCACTCCCACAACATGCCTAAAGTCATTAAAATGGCAGCTTTTAAAAAGCTCTTCTCACTGATAAAATGTCTGGGTACTTTCAGTTCTGAGTTTGTTGTAACTGCTATACTACTCCAAAATGCTAGAGGCACTTAGACTACCAAACTCATTAACATGAAACAACTACCAAAAGAAAAGGTTCATAAAGGCACATTTTGTTTAATTCATTTTATTGTGACAATATGAAGTTGACTTGATTCACTGTACTCTTGATAGCAAACAATAACAGCTTTATCACCTATGCACCTGAAAAATAATTCTTAATTTCTCTTGCTATTTCTTACCTACAGTATGCACAACAACATCCAGTGATATAATTAGGCAATAAAGGCATTTTTATTCTTAATCTAATTTTACTGGCACTGGAGCTGTTGCCCATAAATAAATTGGAAGATTCCTATGTGCATACAGAATTTTAGATACAGTAAATAGTGGTTTCTGTGTTTTGCTACAGAATTCTTGAAGTCTTTCAGATTACTTGAATGTTCCATATTACATGCTCCATGACTTGTTCCTGATATATTTTACACACATTGCATTTAAATCATAGGACTGTCTTTCAGAATCTCTTTTCCCACATCAAGAAGGGAGGAAAGAAAGACCTATACCCAAATCAAGCAACCATATAAGTAACCTATGTCTACACAAAGCTCACCAAAAAATAATTAAAAAGAAACCTCAGGATGCTGTGTTCTGCCATATTGCATGCTGCCTATTTATTACATCTTATTTATATTTCATCAGCCTCACTCGGTCAGCCTCACCTCTGTGTCTGGGGTCCGCACGTGAGCGCATGTAAGATGAACCTCTCTATAATCTCCCCTGGCAGTGAGGTCTGGCTGACAGGCCTGTAGTTCCCCAGATCCTCTTTTCAGCCCTTTTTGTAGATCAGTGTCACATTGGTAAGCCTCCAATCATCCAGCACCTCCTCTGTTAATCAGGACTGCTGATAGATGATGGAGAGTGGCTCGGCAAGTTCTTCTGCCAGCTCCCTCCGCACTTCTGGGTGAATTCCATCCAGCCCCATAAACTTGTGAGTATCCAGGTGGCATAACAGGTCATTAACTTTTCCTCTTGGGTTATGGGAAGTTGAAGCTGCTGTCTACACCTGTCAGGAGGTTGATTACCCTGATGATAATGTTCGACTATAAAAAAAAATGAAGCAAAGAAACAATTTTTGAATCTAAAGTCTCTTTTAATGGTCCTTGGGCTACGTACTAAAGCTTTTTCACCACCCACACACAAGAGTGGTAGTGGGTAGTAGTTTGAGGACCTCGCTAGGTTTGGGAGTTTCCTAGTGATGTCTCTAACCCAGATTCATAGGATGCAACAAATTTCCCTTTAAAAAAGGGTTTGCTAGCAAACAGCAGTGTGATATGAATTACTAAATTACCAAAAGGCTGAGCTAAGGGGAAGTTTATAGAATATCTACTACTTGTGTGTACATATTCATCTATTCTGACCCTGATGAAAGTGATAGAGCGGTCACTCCAAAGGCTACCTCAACTTAGATTAGTCATAATTTGTATCATTAGAACTGTAAGAAGAATATAATTAGAACTGCTTCTATATGCCACCTTTCAAGGCTGTGTTAAAGTACAAGGCATCTTAAGTAACACATTGTAAACTACTTAACAATAAAAGGCAATCATGACAACAGGCTTAGCTGACTGTGTTTTACAACACTTTATAGAAATTAGCTTGCCAGAGGCTGTTGAACTATTCTTTCTCTACCAGTGCTTTCAGTAATGTCCAACATCTTGGTTACAGTAGATGAATAAAAGTAAAGAAAGTGACTTTGGCTATAGACATTTGATGATGTTTGGGTACACATGTAATATATATGCATACAGAAATAGATACACATAGGTAAATTTATTTGGGGGCAAATTTACCAACAAAACCAGTGATCAAGCTAAATTTAGGCAACATCTCAGTCAGAGAAAGTCATTCTTAAAATCCCTGCCTCCTATAAATGCGTAAGTATTGAAAAGTTAACCAGGCATTGCTCCAAGGACCTTAACTTCTGCCTTGGCAAATGTCCAAAATTGCTGCAACTTTATCAGAGTTCAGCTGCTTGATGTACGCTCAGAAGAGCTGGGATCTCAGTATTGCCTATTCTACTGACAGCTCTGGCCATGTCAATCAGTAAAGGCAGCAATTGCTGGTAACAGGCAGCATGTCCTGTGCTGATTTTAGAAACACTCAAAACTGAGATCAGTGATTCATTCATAGCGAAGAGAAACCTGTTTTTTCTGTCCTCCTTAATCTACTGATGATGTCATTAGTCTCTCTTACCTCTTCTTTCAGACAAAATGGCCAAAATGAGAGATTATTTGATGTGGAAAGAACCATAGAAGACACAACTTTGGACATTACAAACAACTAAAAATGAAGAGATTGTGGAATCTGGTTTATTTTCAGAGTCAATCCTTTTGTTCCAGGGGACCAAACCTAGTAATGGATAATGAGAGATAATCAGTCCTTCCAGTATAACTTTTTTATCTCTCTTTTTTTTTTTTTTTTAATGTTAACATATTGTGTCCAAAATTATTTCTAAGAATCTACTTTCTGATTCTTGCATCTTGATATATAATAAAATTCTACAAAATAAAATAAACCAAAAGAGAATTCAGTACTTTCTTCTGGGACTAGACAATGGACAATGCATACATTACAAACAATATCTACCTTATCTATTTTGATAAGTTTCATGCATGACCTGTGTTCTGTCTTTTAGTACTTGGTTATACTGTTTCAGAGCTTAAATTCCCTGGGTAGTTAAGTGAGCCAGCCACTGTCTTAATATGCTGTGTCAGGGGAGGTTTAGGCTGGAGGTTAGGAGGAAGTTTTACACAGAGAGAGTGATTGCCCACTGGAATGGGCTGCCTGAGGAGGTGGTGGGGTCGCCGTCGCTGGGGGTGTTCAGGTTGAGGCTTGACAGGATGCTTGGTTCCATGGTTTAGTTGATTAGGTGGTGTTGGATGATAGGTTGGACATGGTGATCTTGAAGGTCTCTTCCAACCTGGTTTATTCTATTCTATTCTATTAGTTTCAAAAAACCACTCTGCATTGTAATATTACAGCAATAGTTGAAAGATGGGTGATTAAGTCATCATAGTTAGCTACTGGTCTTGGTACACATCAAGAAACCCAAACACCTAAGTCAAAAGGACCTGTAAAGGATTTTAAAAAGTTTCTTTGCTATCCATGCATTTCAAAACTTTCCCACACTATTCCACTATTGTTCTACATGTATAGCACACATTTCAAAACAAAAATTCAACAAGATGTTGCTTTCATGCCCTTTGAGCTTCCACCAAAAGCTGTTTCAAACAGTTCAGCATATTTTAACCAAACACACAATAAAGAAAAACAGCTGGACATACATACTGAAAGGTCTTGAAAAGATGCAGGGAAAAGTAATTTCTTTTCTCAAGTGATTGGCAGCTAAATATACTGCTTGCTTGTTTTGCTAGCAATCCAAAGAACTCAGGGGGAAAATAAAAGAATGAGAAATGTGCCTTTCTCTTGTCTTACTTGGGTTTTGCTGTTTGGTCAGAATATTATTTCCATTTTGAAAGCTTGCAGTATCGATAGTTACAATATCAATATAAAGTCCAGGAGTCCTGTTTTGCAGAACTGAACCAATTTTGCTCACCAATGAAGTTTCACACACAGCTACTGAAGTTTTTTGATACAGAAGTCTAAGGCTTAGATATCTTAATTCTGGGTTAATCTATTTAAATAAGCACCAAAGAATTTAATCATACAGACTGATTTGACACTTCACCTTCTGGGCCCCTCAATTTAAGAAGGACATGGAGACTTTTGAACATGTCCAGAGAAGGGCAATGAGGCTGGGGAGAGGCCTTGAGCATAAGCCTTATGAGGAGACGCTGAGGGAACTGGGATTATTTAGCCTGGAGAAGAGGAGGCTCAGGGGAGACCTTATTGCTCTCTACAACTATCTGAAGGGTGGTTGTAGCCAGGAGGGGGTTGGTCTCTTCTCCCAGGCAACCAGCACCAGAACAAGAGGACACAGTCTCCAGCTGCACCAGGGGAAGTTTAGGCTGGAGGTGAAGAGAAAGTTCTTCACTGAGAGAGTTGTTAGCCATTTGAATGTGCTGCCCAGGGAGGTGGTGGAGTCACCATCCCTAGAGGTGTTCAAGAGGGGATTGGACGTGACACTTGGTGCCATGGTTTAGTAGTCATGAGGTGTTGGGTGACAGGTTAGACTTGATGATCTTAGAAGTCTCTTCCAACCTTATTGATTCTATGATTCGAAGGTTTGGAGGACACTGTACATTAAATAGAAAAGAAGGATAGAACATCTAGGTTGTAAACTATTTTTATCAGTCAGGTAACTACAGTTAATTAGATTTGACCATATATAGAGTCTAGAAAGTAATTTCCTCAATTTTCAGCGCTATTATTTCTAGCACATTGCAGCATTACACACTTTCCAGTAAACAGATAAGAGATGAAGGGCTGAATCTTTTAAACATAATTTTAAAATCTTCTTTAATATAAACTCACATTTCTGTTTAAATTTAACAGCTTGAGTTTTAGTGCAGAAGGAAAGAATTCAGCCTGTTTACTATAACTTTGTGTGTTCCTGTAGACTTTGTAGAAGGAAGTGAATATAAAAATGTATCTTATGTTGGTATGTGTTCTGAAAGGGGCAAATCTTGTAAATGGAAATAAAATTTATGACTTTCTCATCTGAAAATGTAAAAACATATTCTTGGAGATCAGCACTGTTTCCACTTTGAATTCATAACCTTTCATAAACATCCAGAGAAGACTTTAGATGCAGATCAATGATGATTTCAAGCATATTTCACTTGCTCTAGCTAGGCTGGTTTTCCTTTTAAAAGTTCTTTGAAGGATTATGATGAGAATTATCAAACTGAACTCCCTCTGCTGTTTTGTTAAAAGTCTTTTCTCAAGTAAAGGAATACTTATTTACAAAAGTGACCTTTAAGTGACACCACCACCGATGACATGTACAGAAACTCTGTAATAAAGTCTCACCCAGTCCTCAATCTGAATGGGCATGGAGTCCTTCTGCCTAGGGAGATATTCATAGACTATTATAAGGGATGCCACTCTCAAGATTAAACATCTCTCTGTATTTCTATGTTCAAAACAAACAAACACAAACCAAACAAACACAAAACAAAGGCAAAACCCATCAATGCATTCCTACTGTTAACTAATATGTCCTGGTTTATTATGGCTGGTTAGATGTGCCTAAAAATTGCTAATCATTATATGCATGGCACTGTTAGAATTTCCTGGAGTACTGTCATAAATGTAACCTTTCCACAGATTCCTTGAACATAACTTCTCATTAGGCTCAGTTCTTCATGTCCCTTGTTGCACAGATCCAGCAGTGTAGCATCACTCTGTAATGAAAGTTGCATCTCTACTGCTTGTGCAAATCTAGTATAGCAAAGCCTGAAAAACACTTGAATTCCCCTGGAAACTTCAATTCTCTAGTGCTTGTTGAGCCAGGAGATTTTTGCATCAACCAGGCAACATTCTGAAACAAGTCAGCCTGTATTAGCTAACTAAAATTGCATTTCAGAATCACAGAATCTGAGAAACATGCAGGCTGTAAAAGACCCTCAGGATCATGAAGTCCAACTGATAAAGAGCCATATCTACAAGGCTAAAAAATTCCCTCCTAATAGTCTACAGAGACAGTTCTTAAAGAAGCCTTGAGAAGCCCAGAACCTTCCCTTCCCATTATTGCAGTTGTTCTATGTGTTCTACCTTCCTAATTATCATGTTTGTAAGTGATAAGGCACTTCATGGTGAGACATGTCAGTATGACTGAACACTGCGCTGCAGTGGCAAAGAAAGCCAAGAGCATGCTGAGTTGCATTGATAAGGATATCACAAGCAGGGATAAAGATGTCATTCTCCCATTTACTCAGTGCTGGTCAGGCTGCACTTTGAGTATAGTGTACACTTTTGGTCCCCCACTATACCAGGATATAGACAGGCTGAAAAGGGTCCAGAGAAGGGCCACAAGAATGATCAGAGACCTGGAAGACCTGTCATATGAACAAAGGCTGAGAGAACTGGGTTTGTTCAGCCTTGAGAAGAGAAGGCTTAGGGGAGACCTCATAGCAATGTACAGGTACGTAAAGAGTGGCTATCATGAGAGTGAAGATTCTCTTGTTATAGAGAGCTACATGGTAAAGACAAGGGGTAATGGGTACAAGTTGCTACTGGGGAGTTTCGGACTGGATACCAGAAAAAAATTTTCACCATTCAAAATATTAGACATTGGAATGAACTCCCAGCAGAGGTGATGGATTCCTCTACATTAGACAGTTCCAAGGCACATCTTGACAGGGTACTGAGCCATCTCATTTAAATATTCTTACCTTGAAAGTTTGGACTAGATGATCCTGGAGGTTCCTTCCAACCTGATATTCTGTGAATCTATAAATCTATTCAAATACTCATTTAAGCCATAAATGACCAAACTTATTCCACTTTGTAACACCACAGACAAAATATGTCCTTTCAACTGAGGCAAATAAATAAAACCTGCATTGGTAAACCCAGTCAAGAACATCTTAATGAAAATGTAAAACTTCCAGTGTCACATGTTCATAGTATCAGTCAGGGTTGGAAGGGACCACAAGGATCATCTAGTTCCAACCCCCCTGCCATGGGCAGGGACACCCCACACTAGAATCTCCCCACCTCCAGCTTCATTCCATTCCCCCTAGTCCTATCACTGCCTGATATCCTAAGAAGTCCCTTCGCAGCCTTCTTGTAGGCCCCCTTCAGATACTGGAAGGCCACAATATGGTCACCTCAGAGCCTTCTCTTCTCCAGAATGAACAGCCCCAACTCCTTCAGTCTGTCCTCATAGGAGAGGTGCTCCAGCTTTCTGATCATCCTCATGGCCCTTCTCTGGACATGTTCCAGCATGTCCATATCCCTCTTGTAATAGGGGCTCCAGAACTGGACACAGCCATCGCAACTATCACCCATCATTATGGCATAAGCAGAGGAGGGAGGAGAGAGCACAACACCACACACTCCTCAGGGTCAAGAACTTGAGTGGGAACTCCAGATGCCAACAACTCATTCTAGATCCCACCTGCCACTTCCATCAGCAGACTGAGGGTTAAGAGGAGCACTGGGAGAGTGAGAATAACAACAGGGAAAGTGTTGCAAGCAAATTAAAATGCGTCATTATCAATAAATATTTGACTTTACTCCTCCTGTCTCCTTTTTGTCTGCAACAATATTTTGAGGGTAAAAAAAGAAAGGATCTGATGCAACAGTCAGGATTTTGGAAAAGAATGAAGAAAGGACTCAACTACTATTTTCCTGTATGAGTGAGCTTCAGATTTTTCTGGGCCTATTTGGCTGGTAAAGTTCCATTAATTATACCAGTCAAATATCTTGTTTCTGATCTCTCTGTTTAATCAAAAAAGCCGTTCTGAATTCCACTGATAAATCACTAAGTGCATTTACACTAATGAAAAACATTAAGTGAAAAATAATGAAATGAGATAATTGTACTTTTCTGCTGTTGCTAGTCAGAATTTGCAAAATGGATTTAATCACTGTTTGAAACCAAGGGACTTGGCATTTGATAATTTCTTTGGTTTTAAAATGTTGAAAGCTATTGTTAATTTCCATTGTTTTGTTGAAATAAAATCTTATGTTATTCCTCTTTTGGTTCTAATACTGGTATATTCAAATATATGTCAATGAAAAACAACAGAGAGAAATAGATTTGAAAACAAGTACAATAAAACGCTATAGATATCTAATGGGAAACTGCAAAGCTTCCTAACAAGTAATCACTTTTAATCTCTCCCAGATAATAGCAAAAAAATGCTGCTATTCTTATCCCTTATTTGTCTAAAATACTAACCCACTCTGGTTATGTACTGCTTATACAATAGTACTTATCATCACTTAGCAGTTGTAGCAGAATTCAGATAAGGAAGTTAAGACCAATGCAGGGGGTGAACTAAGAGAAAATACTTTTTATTTACTAGACACTTATTCACCCCAGCAAACAAGTATGGCAGAGGGAAGAGGGAAACAGAGGTGATTCATTGCAAAAAGCCATGATACAAAATGCTTTATCATCAGAATCTGCTTAACCAAGAGAACATCTGAAATGATGATGGTCGTATATAGCATGCATGTATTGGATTGGCACTGTATCTAGATCTGGTTTCAGCTTCTTTCTCAGTAGTTTCTCACAGATGCTGGACCTGACTCTATTCTCATCATCATAAGTAGACACAAAGTATGCTCATTTAGTGTTATCAGGTCATAAAACACCCCCCAAAATATGCTGCACATAGCACACTGAATGTATCCTATCTGTTCATTTGCAAATGGATGTCCTTTAGCCAAGACTACATTCTGTAGTAATAAAAACATTTATTAACACTTCTAATGTTATCATTACTGTAGTCCTTCATGACAGACTGCATGCAGCTGCCTTGTTTTACTCTGTAACTTTAATTAATTGATAATTTGAAAGTTTGAGTAATGGGTTTTTTTTGGGGAGGGGTGTTATGTATGCACAGTCTCATTGTCGTCACAGGTAGCTCCTGTGAGCAGAGTGCTGCCAGTGGATGAGTACAGGTGTTTTAGGAATTGAAAGAAGTTGTCCTCTATGTGAGAGGGCAGAGAGAATGCATCCTGGGGGAGGTGAGAGCTGAGAGTTCAGAGGACAAGCTAATGTAAGCAAGACTGCCAGGTGTCCACAACTGACCACCTAATCAGCAAGAAGATGTAGTCTCAGCCTTCTTTAGATAACTGGAGAAAGTCTTACATTTGCTGTCCTTGTCCTTATGGGGAACTCAAGCCACACTGTTATCTGCTGTAAGGGAAACAAGAAAGATTTGACTGGGGATTGAGGGTTAGAGTTAGCAGCCTTGATTCTACCATGGGATGATGGAATTCAGGATCCTGAAGAGGGGGAAATCCAAAAAACGAGATTGCAACTCTGGAGAATAGATTTTGTTGTGTTCAGGGATACATTTGGAAAGAGCCAGTAAAATATAGTCCTGGAGAGAAGGGTATCCAGTATCATTTCCCCCAAGCCTTAGAAGGGTTCACCCTCATGTAGAGCAAGCTTAAGTTGGTAGAAGACCTGCTTGCATGAGCAAGGAGACTGTTGGAGAACTTGGAGTTGAATCTAGTAAAGGATATATGCAGATCAACAAGAAGTGCTTGTACAGGTTTATCATTAGCAAAATAAAGACTTGGGAACATGTGGTCCTGCTGCTGAAGGTGGCAAAGGAAGTGGTAACAAAGGACAAAGAAAAGGTACTCAATGCTTTGTCTCAGATTTTACTCATATGACTGGCCTTCAGAAATCTCAGGCATCTTAGACCCAAGGGAAAGTCTGGAGCAAGGAACACAGCCTCACTGGAGGTTCATGGTAAAGAACATTTAAACCATATGAATATATGCAGCCCCTAGGATCTGACAGAAGGGAGGTGGCAGTTATCCCTCTGAAGCCACTGTTAATCATATTTGAAAGCTCCTGGCAACTGGAAAAGGGAAAATGTCATCTCTATCTTAAAAAATGGAAAGAGGGAGGATCCTGGGAATGACAGACTATCCAGCCTCACCTTGACCCATGGAGGAAATAATCCTGAAAACAATTTGCAAACACAGGAAGGACAAGAAGGTGACTAGATGTAGTCAGTATAGATTTATGAAGAGGAAATCATGCTATCCAACTAAATAACCTTCTACAATGAAACAACTAGATCAGCTCACAAGGAAATGAATGTTCCTACTCCTAACTTTAATAAGGTGTTTGACATTGTCTTCCATAATATCCTCATGGGCAAACTGATGAAATATGGGCTACATAAGTGGACACTGAGATGAACTTAAAACTGGCTGAGGTATTGGGTTTAAAGCACTGTGATCAGAGCCAGCTGGAAACTCATCCACAGTGGTGTATCCCATGGGTTGATATTGATTTGAATACTGTTTAAGAGCTTCACTAATGGTCTGGATGATGAGACAGAGTGCATCTTCAGCAAGCCTGCAGACAATACAGAACTGAAAAGAGTGGTTTACCAGCCAGATGGTCATCCTGCCCTTTAGAGAGAGGCCTTGACAGGTTGGAGAAATGGGCCAACACAAGCCTCAAAAATTTCAGCAAAGGGGAAGGCAAAGTCCTGCAGCTGGCAGGAAATAACTGTAAGCACCAGTGGTAACTGACTGTTGGAAAAGTGGGTTTTCAGAGGAATATCCAGGGGGTTTGGTGCATCTCATGTTGACCATGATCCAGCAATGCACCATTGTGGAAACAAAGCCAGCAGCACCCTGGGCTGCATCAGACAGTGTAGCCAACAGGTCAATAGAGGTGATCCTTCTCCTGTGCTCTGTACTGGTGAGGAACATCTAGTGTGTGGGGTTACATTCTGGGCTCCACAGTACAAGAAAGACAGGCATGTACTATAGTGGCCACGAAGATAATTAAGCTTATGAGACTGAGAGGCTGGAACTGTTCATTAGAGAGCAGAGAAGCCTCAGTGGGATCTTAATGAAGCAGGTAAATATTTGATGATAGGGAGCAAAAAAACCCAAAACACAACCAAAAACCAGCAAAGCAAACCATCCTCTCTCAGTTGTATCCAGTGCCACAAGACAATAGGCACAAATTTCAATACAGGATAATTCATTTAAATGTAAGCTGGAACAGTTTCACCGCAGTTGTAGAGTCCACATCCTTGGAGATACTTAAACCCCAGCTGATGACAGCGCTAAGCAGCCCATTGTAGCCGACCCTGCCCTTAGCAGGTGTTTTGGATTAGATGATTTCCTGCCTAGTGATTTTAAGTTTCAGACCTCTTCTTGCCTGCTTCAGGAGAGTAACTTGCCTCATTTTGTTGAACATTTAATTCCCTTGTCTGTGCACAACTGGTTACTCTGTTCATTTACTGAACAACAACAACACAGTTCCTCAAACTCCCAGTGTCCATGTTATGAAGGAGATCTTTTCTTCCTCACTTTTTTTCAGTTACTTTCTATTGATTTTTCCTTCTGTAACTTGCTTCTTTTTCCAGATGTACTTTTTCTGTCCCCTTCCAATCTTTCCCACATGTTTGGTGGGTTCTTTTGGCTCATATTGGTTTACTTTAGAAAAAAAATATTGCCTCTCAGGTTTAAGATGACTCTGTCAGCCTGAGAGTTGAACACTTCTCAGGCTGCTCTTGTATTTTTAGTATTATTAAAGAGGGAAGTGTTGATGGTAAGCCCAAGGTTGTTTTGTTAAAACTGGAACAAACACCATTAAACACTTGAGGTTTTGGTGTTAAAATTGTACATCGTTTGATGTAATTTAATCTACAGTGAAAAGTGATTCCACATCTCTAGAGTTTTTATTACTTTTAACTTTGATGATTGGTGGATCAATAGGCTGTTATTAATCCTTTTTATAAAATGGTCAAATAAAAGCAGACCAGGTATGTTATACTAAACTAGAACATTTCAGATAGCACCTCTCTGATCATGGAAAAATATCTGTTGAAATCACTGACATCGTAGCACAGAAATACCTCATCTAATTAGTTCTGCTATTGTTGCCATTATGTAAGAAACTAAAAGATTGGTTTCAGAGGAATGCAGTGAAAGAGAAGAGGTTCCTAATTCTCAGATTAGAATCCTAAAATTTGGATCATCCTTTTATATAATAAAGGAAGGTGATGATTCCTCCATTATTATTTTTCCACCTCTTCTTACTATATTTCCTGAAAGACTATCTAAAGAGGTCTTTTCTGTGCTACAAGGTCAATGAATCTCTCTCTGTGCTTTCCTCCTGAGAAATTTAACAACAGCACATGTTTTACGGACTGACATTTTGAGACATTTTGTTCAATACCTAATTCTCATTAGGTCCAAAAAAATGTATTTAAATCTTTTCACCCACTGAGTATATCAAAGTGCTGTTCCAGTATAATTCCTTCTCACTTCCAGTTGACAACTTAGTTAACAATTCTAGTCCTCACTTAACAAACTAGCAATGTCATGGTATTTAAGAGGGATCTTTAACTTTTGCTGTCTTTCAGCTCATGTTAGGCTTGACATTTCTATTTTAATGAGTCTACGTTTCGGATTCCTGCTTCGAAGCTGAACTGAAGTCTGCTAAACAATGGCAGTTTATTTCTTTCTTCCTCCTAAGCTAGATAATCCTCCTATGAAGAAAAAGATCTTTCTTTTTTTCTTTTCTGCTTGTGATAATTGATCATGGAAAACATTTCTCAGTTTTTAGAAGAATTAAGGTATTGTTATAAGAAGAAGTCTTATTTAGTATCACATATGCAATAGAAAAGATGTAGTCCATTTTCTGAGTCACTCCACTTCTTGTTACTATATAGGGATCATTTCCTTTACATGATCACAATAAGCATCACCTCTTCCTTTGAGTGAAAGGTCCAATATAAAGGTGTCTGGGAGGGAAACAGCATATTGAATTTTTTTACTTAAACTTATGTCTCGTGTTTCCCAATCAAAAGCCATTCCTGGCCTTAACCTCTATGGCCAGTTTAAGACACATTTGAAATCTGTTTGTAAATTTATTCTATAAAAGGGAAATACCCTAAACCTTCCTATGATCCCTATGACAATGTAATAACCGTTGACCACATGCAACACTTAATATCAGTGCTCCATAAAAGAACAATATCCCTTATGTCCTGGAATTTCAAAGTTGCTGAAGCAATCTGGGACCATATATTTCACTGTCATTTGACAAAATGTGCTCCCAGCCACAATTCCCAGTTCACTTCAAAGAAAGGTTGGACATATAATTTTATAAAATGCATATAAATTGCAAGTTTTGACCTTCAGTGCCATCTTTCAATAACTGAAGTTATATTCAGGCCCTGAAACTTTGGATTCATAGGTTTGCTACTATTTATTATAAGCTATGGGAAAGAAGTATTGGAAGACAGAAAAGCCTTAATAAGACAGCTTGAAAAAAGAATCTCTCACAAGAAGTTGGCAATTGTTTCTGCCAGCACTGTGTGACCCTTATGAATTGTGCTTCCATCTACTTTAATCACTTATAATTACTTACTGCACAAAAGCATATCTTAAATCATTTCCCACATAGTGCACTAATTGAGATACAAACGACCAAAGCAGTCAGTGGCAATGAATATTTTATCAGTATAAAATCATTCCTTATTTCTTCCAAATGCTTCTGTGAACCTAGATGGCATCTTATAAAAAATATACACAACCTAACTATAGGAGCAGAAAACATTGAACATACTAGCTATAAAAACTATACAAAATATGCACAACCTAACTAGAGGAGCAGAAAATATTAGCTGAGAAATGCAGAACAGATAGTAGTTTTCTAGGTAACTGTGCTTATGTGCAATTAAGGAATTTATAAAAAGCAGGAAACAAATTTTCATGCCATAGGACATGAAAATGCAGGTGGTCAGTAATCAGTTATGTCATCATTTTGTGTGATGATTCTGGAAGTGTTCTAATACTCATTGCATAACATGATGGGTTAACTCTGGCTGGCAGCCATGCACCCATATAGCCACTCACTTATACACATCCCTCCTTGGGGTGAGGAAGAACATCACAAAGAATGAGAGTGAGAAAACTCATAGGTTGAGATGAAGACAGGAAAATCTAATGGTTAAACAGGTCTGACTTGGGGAAATTAATTTCCTGCCATTTAATATAAATATCTAATAACTCTTTTGGGTATTGGGAAACAAACAAATGCCACCCTCAAAACAACCCAAAACACCACCAACAAAACCAACCAACAAATCCCCCCCCAACAAACACAAAACACAACAACATAACAATCAAAGCAAACAAATGAAAAACAAAACCAAACAAAACACTAAAACAAAACATCAAAACCACACACACACTTAAGAGAAACACTCCCCCTCCTCTTTCCCCAGGCTCAATTCCACTTGGTCACTCCAGGGCCCTCTCTCCCCCCAGTACACAAAAGAATATTGATAATATATTAAATGCTCATTTAAAAGAGTATTATAAGTCATGAAAAGTTATGTTGTGCCTCAGCATCTCCAGTAATGAATTTGCAATTTCCTCAGCTACCCTACATACCATGGACAGGTGAGAGAGTAAATGACAAAATGACAGAATTGTAGGGGTTGGGAAGGACCTCTGGAGATCTAGTCCAGCTCCTCCAGTAAAGCAGGACCACAGCAGGTTGCATAGAGCTGCATCGAGGCAGGTTTTTAATGTCTCCAGAGAAGGACACTTCACAACCTCTCTGGGCAGCCTGTTCCAGTGCTTTGTGACCCTCAAAGTAAAGCAGTTTTAGCTCATGTTCAAATGTAACCTCCTGTGTTCTAGTTTGTGCCCACTGCCCATCATGCTGTCACTAAGCACCACTGGATATAGCATCCCCTGATTATTGGGGGGCTATTTGCATGGTAAGTGATAAGGCATGAATGCCATTATTGCTCCATAATGGAATTCCAGAAATGCAGAGTTGAGGATCTCAGAAGTCCTCTCAGAAGTCCTTTACTACAGCACTGCAAAATCCCCAGCATTACAGAGTCTTAGCACGTCCTTAACAGAGGTGCAGACCCTGGCGGCATCCCCAACCCCCCAATCTTTCTATTGCTCAGACTAGATGTTTAAATACTCTTTCTTATCTTTCATTTAATCAATACAATGCAGCTCTAAGAATGTTCTCCTGTAAGGGACACCAGTGTGTATGACAGGTCCAGCATATGCAGGATGTTTTTCTTGGCTTACATACGAAAACAAGTTTGCAACTTCTAGTTGGTCAGCTAGAGAATCATATGCTCTGCCTGTGTCCCAGCAGCTGCCCCTCTTTACAGAACAGAAGCTGCAATATCTGGCCTCATCCTCTTGACATGTGTCCTTTAGATATTGCTATGCATTGAGAAGATATGGTCTCAGTTTTCTCTTCTCCAGGATGAAGAACCTTTTGTGGTAATCTTTATGGCTCTCTGCTGGACTCTTAAACATAGTATATCACTGACATTTTAAAAGTAAGGAGAAAAAAAAACCTCCTTTCTCTATCATGTCAGAATAATGTGCTTGGAAGGTGTTTATGGCTTCTTCCATTTTTCATTACTTTTTTTCTTTGAATAGAATTTTCACACATTCAATTCAGAGAAGGGCAACAAAGCTGGTGAGGAGTTTGGAGAGGAGAGGCTGAGGGAGCTGGGGTTGATTAACCTGGAGAAGAGGAGGCTGAGGGGAGACCTTCTTGCTGTCTACAACTACCTGAAGGGAGGTTGTAGCCAGGTGGGGGCTGATCTCTTCTTCCAGGCAAGTGGCACCAGAACAAGAGGACACAATCTCAAGCTGCACCAGGGGAGGTTTAGGATGGATATTAGTAAGAAATTCTTCATAGAGAGAGTGATTTGCCATTGAAATGGGCTGCCTGGGGAGGTGGTGGAGTCACCATCACTGGAGGTGTTCAGGAAGAGACTTGACGGGATGCTTGGTGCCATGGTTTAGTTGATTAGATGGTGTTGGATGATGGGTTCAACACAATGATCTTGAAGGTCCAACCTATTCTATTCTATTCTATTCTATTCTATTCTATTCTATTCTATTCTATTCTATTCTATTCTATTCTATTCTATTCTATTCTATTCTATTCTATTCTATTCTATTCTAAATTACCTCTGCATCCTAGAATCATAAAAGAAGGTATGAGAGAAACAAAAATCGGTGGACATAAATATGTAACTCAGGACACAAAAGATAGAGATATATGCTAAATTTTAAGAGAAGAGAAAGAGGAAAGCAGTATGAGCAAGACAGAGAAGGAAAAAATAATGAAAAAAAGGACAAAATACTAAGAAAAAGATGTTTGTGAGACTCAACTGAATAAGCATCTGTAGAATAGTTATTGTTTCCCACTAAAGTTTATGGCAATACACTTAAAACAAACAACTACTTGAATGACATGTAGAACAAGATTTATCATTTGAGGCATCTTTCAGCACAACAGTTCAACCCTGAAATGGATTGTGTCAAAACATTTGCCTAAAATAAAGAGGAAGTTGATGGATGATACCTAGAAGAGAAAAAAAAAATGTTTGGTGAGGAACATGGAGACAAATATATACATAGGCACAGGATCTGATTCTAAATTGTATGTCATGAGTGGAACTGATTTCAGTCACAAATTTACTGAAACAAGCAGCTTGGACCAGATGGCTGCATGTTAGAACACAGCCTCTTATTTACTGAATCTATCATGTCTTTTTGTATCAGGATGCAGTTATTCACAGGATTTGTACATGACATTCCTTTTAACATTTTTTAATTGTTTTTTTCTTCATAAATACTCTGGTCTAAATTTCTAGTTGCCCTCTGCAAGACAGCTAACTGACAGGTTTTACTGAGACTATATTTCGATTTTGATTTTGAGGCTGTTCAGTCTGGAGCAGAAAAAGCTCCAGGAGGCCTTAAAGCAGATTTCCAGTAACTATATGGGGCCTACAGGAATAGAATAGAATGGAATGGAATGGAATGGAATGGAATGGAATGGAATTGAATTGACCAGGTTGGAAAAGACCTTTGAGATCATCAAGTCCAACCTATCATCCAACACTATCTAATCAACTCAACTATGGCACCAAATGCCCCATCCAGTGATCACTTCCAGTGATGGTGACTCCACCACTTACCGGGGTAGCCCATTCCAATGGTCAGTCACTCTTTCTGTGAAGAACTTCTTCCTAACATCCAGCCTAAACCTCCCCTGGCGCAGGAACAATATGGAAAAGCTTTCTATCAGGGAGTACAGTGAAAGGATAAGGGTTAATGTTTTCAGACTGAAAGAGAGTAGGTTTAGATTAGATATTAGGAAGAAAGTCTTTACTTTAAGGGTGGTGAGACACTGGAACAGGTTGTGGATGCCCCATTGTTGTAAGTGTTCAAGGCCAGGTTAGATGGGGTTTTGAGCAACCTGCTCTAGTGGAAGGTGTCCCTGCCATGCCAGAAGGGTTGGAACAAGATGATCTTTAATTCCTCTTCCAACCCAATCGTTCTGTAGGTTTGTGAGTCGACAATTCTGTGCTAAACTGGGGAACTTAATGACTAGTTATGTTGTTGACAGATCTTGTTGATTAGAAACAGGGAGATGTCATCCTCTGCAAAGTCTGTGCTGATGATACACATGCTAGAGAGTGGTGGACAGAGCAGCTCAGTGACTCCTACTTAGCTCTCAGCACTTGTATGGAGTATGGAGAAAAAAATAAAATAAAGGTGTTATCCTTCTTATGAGACTGTCTTCTCTTTTGCCTAGCTGATATTAAATTTGGCTTATAACTATAATCTTGCCCTCTCCACCTTAAAGTGGTGATCTCTCACAGAGCTACTGATGGCATCTGATTTTTTTCTACCCTCTCAATGTAATTTCCCCAGCTGCCTGGAAGTAAAAATAGCTTTCATAATCTATATCTTTGTCTACTCCTAGGGACTGCTGTCTGTCAAAAAAAAAAAAATCCAGGTCAGATGGCATTAGACCACTTATAGCTAATTCAAGAGCTAAGACTGCACCTATCCAACTCTGTAAATTCTTTCATGAACACTTGTGCCTGTTATATCATGTGTGCTTGGCATCTGCTTTTTAGGAAACTGAAGTCTGTACTGTGCCCAACACCACAGAAACTTAGGCTTTGGGTCCCACACTCATGGCTAGTAACAGATTTGATATTTTTCTTTTCAATCTCTTTACGAGCTCCTGCATGTTAGTTATGAATTTTGAATGCTTATATTTGATATTTCAATGAAAAAATAACAGGCTTTAAAAGATGGGTAGAGTATCATGACAATATCAGCAATATATTAGGCTAATTCAAAGCTTCTAGCATTTTCAGAGAGCTCAGGCAGAGCTGAGGTGGGCTCTCTGCACTCCTTTCCATGCAAGAGCCCTGATCACGCATGTACTCCAAGCCTGGCATCTCATGCTCTGAATACAAGAACTGCAGTGCATACTGTTCAATGCCAAGTAGATAAAATGCTGCCTTAATAGGCTCACTCTCTTATCTCTACCTTGACGGTGTCCTTATGTCCTTTCTTGTCACCCATGATAATAAATGCATAAGCATGCTTGCCAGCAGGCAGATTCTGTCCAACATAGAGTCTTACCCAAGAAGACCTGTCAAGGATGCTTGACAAAGCATTGAGGTTCTGCAGACTGAATTTTCTGTTATCTTTGGGTTTTAGCCTCCTTGGGTTTTAGCCATAAACCAGATAATTAATTTAGTAAATTTCCCTCCTACTTTAGATATGAGTGCTCCTTTAATGACAATACAGGATAGATAGAACTACCTACATGCAGGTTTTTAAATATAAACCATCATATCTTTACTTCAAAATCAAGAACAACAACAACAACCAAATTGCATAGGATTATATTTGCATAAAAAAGAGCCAACTTTAAAATTGAAGTAGTTTAGAGATGTCAAAACATCCTTTTCCAATATTTTGCATTTGAACTCCTGAATTGTTAATGTTTTTAAAAGCTGAAGTTCAAATTTCAACAGATTTTTCTTTCCTCTTCATTTTCTCATGAGGAATGGAAAAGAACCTGATGTGATCATTTTGCAAGCAGATGAAAATCTTTTTTCTACCAGATTCTAAACCCCATCGTGCTATTTCCACACAGATGAAGGAATCATAGAACCAACCAGGCTGGAAAAGACCTCAGAGATCATCAAGTCCAACCTATTACCCAATACCTAACACCTCATGACAACTAAACCATAGCTTCAAGTGCCACATCCAATCCTTTTTTGAACATCTCAGGGGATGGTGACTCTACCACCTCCTTGGGCAGCACATTCCACTGGCCAATTACTCTTTCTGTGAAGAACTGAGTAATGTTGTTGTTCCTTAAATATGAATTCTCTCCTTCTTCCTTCAATAGATTTTATTCTTATTTTTAAAGAAATGTACAAACACAGCTACTTACAAACCAGATATTTTGACCTCTGAGTACTCTGGCCTATAGTTGCTGACAGTGAACTGTGGAGAATCTGGAAGGAGGCTCAGTGTTGGTCCCATCCTTCTTCTCAGAGGCAGTGCAGAAACATGATAAGGACAAATGTATGGCCATACTGGATGATGTGTTAAAGGTGACCTTTAAAATAACAATTGGCCTTTAAAGTTGTCCTTTAAAATAACAAAGGTCCTCAGGTAGGTGTAATCAACAATATCCTCAACAAAGATCTAGAAAAAGTGGAAACAAAAAGTTAGAATTTAAAGGGGGATGAAAAAGAAGAATCAACAGCTCAGGGCATTTTAAAGGTGATCTACTAAAGGTTATTACTGAAAATAAAACTAAAATATAGAAGTATTATTAGACCAACCTAGAAGTATCAATAGATTAGTACTATATAAGAGATGTTATAGCAAAAACTTGACTGAGTTATTCCAAGTAGGGTATTTATGCAGAACAAAAGTGGGCCTATGTAAGAAAAGATACCTTGCAGATAATGCCTCCCCTTTCCAGTTGTCAACATTTCTTGGTTCTGAGTGAGAGGAAAAAAAATATGCCTTATAATAATTATTGTGGCGGTCTGTAATCTACTGTGTGCCAAGAAAGTTCACGCAGATGAGGCTGTTTGTAAGTATGTGATTCATAGTGAAAAGGACTTTGTGATAATTCAGGATTTTAACTGTTTTCACATGAATTACGAAAAGAGGTGAGCAGAACGGCCTATAGAACAATTTATCACAATTAAAAATTTGACATTTTTGGCTCAATAATCAAAAGCCAAACAAAACATATAGCAAAGTGTACTTGAAGGCAAAAATATTAACATCCAGAGCTCACAATGGTATAAAATAATCAGGGATTAAGAACAAGCAAACACTAGCAAAGTACTGAAAGTATGATAAAGACCAATGAAAAGATCCCTACATCATTCCTGTGAAAAAAACCCAGATGACTCAATAAAAGCCAAAGTACTGATTTCTTCTAAATCAGTCCTCACTAAAAAGGTCAGCTACTGATCTACAGCTAACAGAACTACCATCAGTGACAGCACTAACAAAAGGAAAGTTAGATAGTAGGCAGATGAGTTAGATGTATCACATATATGGCTGGACCTAATAGCCATGGAAGTGACTGATGAAATATTAAAGCCATTGAGAATAATGCAGAAAGATATGAAAAGATAAGGAACAGGAACACAGAATTATAGCTTTCATCTAGCTGAAAAGAGAGGAATCATCTTTTGGGGAATATTTTAAATTCCCAGAAATATTTTTGTTAAATATAATCAGAAATGTTATTATTTTATTTTATCTAGGCATAGAAGAAAAAAAGCTAGTACAGATTAATTAGAAATGTATCTTGTTAGACCACTGTAAATGATGCTAAATTTGTTGGTAAAGTATATTCAGTCTGGTCATGGCTAGCTCATTATAACAATGGAGGATTCAGTTAAATAGTGATCTGATATTACTTTTTTCTAGATGCACTGCCACTTTACTTTTCCACCCTTAATTATCTGGAAGATGGTGTAGATAATTTCTATATTTTCAGAAGTTAACAAACTTGGAAAGGATCTGGTGTTGTGATTTTTATGGTAGAAGTCAAATCTGAAGTTCAAAGCAACCTTGGTTACTTGGGAAAAAAAAAAGTCTAAACCAGCTACTTACAAAGGATTTATATAGAAAAAGCTTGAAGACTCCTACTTGATTACAAATTGAACAAACACATGAAGTATTGAATGGTGCAGAACTGCATAACCTACCCTCATATGCAAACTCATCTGCCCGGGGAGGTGGTGGAGTCACCGTCATTGGAGGTGTTCAGGAGGAGACTTGGTGGGGTGCTTGATACCATGGCTTAGTTGTTTAGGTGGGTTGGATTGATTGATGGGTTGGACGCGATGGTCTTGAAGGTCTCTTCCAACCTGGTTTATTCTATTCTATTCTATTCTATTCTATTCTATTCTATTCTATTCTATTCTATTCTATTCTATTCTATTCTATTCTATTCTATTCCATTCCATTCCATTCCATTCCATTCCATTCCATTCCATTCATAACCATACTCAAAAGTCCTGGACTTTAATATCAACTTTCTCTACAACTACCTGGAAGACATTGTAGTGAGGTGGGGGGTCTGTGTCTTCTCTCTTTTACAAGAGGAAATGTCCTGACATTGTGCCAGATGAGCTTTACATTAGATATAAAGAAAACTGTCTGCACTTAAGGAATGGTCAGGTTTTGGAATAGTTTTTACCCGGGGATGTGGTGGAGTCACTCTCCCTGGAGGTGTTCAAGAAACATGTGGAAATGTCATTTTAGAATGTGGCTCAGTGCCCATGGCGGTGCTAGGTCAATGTTTGGACCAAAACAGCCCTATGATTCTATAAACTGTCACATTCCCCTCTTCATCATGTTGCTGTTAATGGAAACACAAAAACGACCATCAGGGCTAATAATTATATTTATATATCATGCTTGATTATTTTGATAACTAAGAGGGTCTCATAGCTTGTGGCTATTTGGATTGTTTCATCTCTAATGTGAAGGTGTCCCTGCCCATGGCAGGGAGGTTGGAACTAGAGGATCCTTGTGGTCCCTTCCAACCCTGACTGATTCTATGATTCTGTGAAATGGCCTCCTCTGATCATTTGGAATGAAATTTTCTGTAATAATTCAACAGTTCAATGTAAAAAAAAAAAAAAAGAACCTATATTCCAATTTGATTTATTGATATCACTAGCTATTTATATGTTATGTTTATCTTTACATTTTCATAGGTTCTATATTATGCATCAAATAGCTGTGTTTTAATGAGGGGACTTATTCGGACACTGAAAGCGCTATGTCCAAGAAAGTTGTACAAAATTGTGCAGTTACTTTTCTCTGGGCAAATAAAATACACTGGCCTATATTTAGCCTGTGGGTTTTAATATAGTTTTGGATTTTTTGGTAGCCTCAAAACTGCTGACTTATTTAAAAAGCTTTGTGCTACCTCTGTGGAACAGTCTTAACTTTTATTGATGTGCTGCCAGCAAAGGAAACAGCAATTACCATCTGCATATGCTGATACAGTGACAATCACAGCTTTGTAAAGTAGCCAGTGGAGATTTTAATTGACCATTTACCATGAAAATAAAATAATAATAACAAAGTAGAAGAAGAAAAAAATATCTCTGTTTTGCAGCAACCTGTGAAGATTTATTACATCAGCTCTTTTCTGCTCATTTTGAATTGGTATTAGAGGAATATTAGAACTAAAAAACAATTAATGCCTACTAGATTTTAAAATATTGATATAGACAATATAAGCAACAAAACATCTGTTTACCTTCATTTCCCACACAGTTCCCTATGGAAGCTTCAGTAATTACCCCTGTTGTCATACAAAAAATATTTCAGTTGAAAGAATTAAGAAATATTAAATTAAAATATCTGATTAACTCTTTTGGGTACTATCAACACGAAATATTCAACTTTAGCAAACAAATTGTGTCCCATTCTGAGAAAAGTGCATGCTATAACTAGCTGTATCTCTTGGATTAAGGGGGTGGGTATTATATCCTGATGAGAGGTCTCTGAAAGCTTTATTTTTAATGGGAAGAAGGAGGCAGGAGGCAGAAAAGAGAGGGAAGAAGAAGCAGTTAGGATGTGCTGTAATAAAAAGATTCGCTGATAAGGAAAGAGAAAGAAAAAGCAGTGGCTATAGCCTTTAAAGCTGTTGTATTACTGACCCATTCCTGACAATCATTCTAACTGAGGAAGCTGGGGTCTTCAGATGGTGGACTTCAGGTTACTTAAGGAACTGTTTAAAAAGAGGAAAAGAAAGTGTTTAAAAAGAGACTGGATGAGGCACTTAGTGCCATGGTTTAGTTGATTAGATGGTGTTGGGTGATAGGTTGGACTCAATGATCTCAAAGGTCTTTTCCAACCTGGTTAATTCTGTATTCTGTGCACACAGGTTGAGTGGTTGGCAGGGTCAAATAAAATTCCATTAGCACCTCACTCTAAGTGCACAGAAAACCTCGTAGTTTCATAGCTAATCAGTAGTGTCCACTCCATTTTGATTACTACTATGCCCAAATGATCTCTACTGTTTTGATGTTAAAACATTATGATGTTAAAACGTTCATCCCCAAATGAACTGACTGCAGTTTTCATGCAGAGGAACTGCTTTAGGTAGTTCTGTGTTAGCTATTGTCCAAACACTATGTGAGCATTTCTGCCTTTTTCTTGCTTCAGCTAAATAACATTGAGGGCAGTTATTTTAGTACTTTGTGTCTGCAGAGTTCTGGCAATCAGTAATATGCAGTGAAACACTTTTCCCAAGCCCCAGTTCCTGTTCACAGTTATTTAGCTGGTTGACCTAGAATTATGTGGCAGTATGACCACAGACACTCATTTTCCTTTTCTCCCCTCCCTTATTATTTTCTCAATTGTGCTGCAAGAACAAAAGAGGAAACAGAATGTGACATATTTCTGATGTGATGAAAGTTTATTTGGGGGAAAAAATTGTCTTCCAAAATACCACTTTTCACTTAGTGCTGTTTTCTCAGATCACTTTTCAAAAGAACTTTGGAAGGATTATCTGCAAACTGACAAAACTTCATTGTCTACTTGAGTCACGAGTTTCACAAGCTCCAGAAATAAAGCCATTTTCTGAGACAGGGCTTTTTATCTTAGTAGAGGTACAAAGTGCATTGCCTAATATGCATATGCTTTTAGTTTGAGCACAACACTCATTCAGTGCCCTGGTTACCACTGGCTATAGTGCACTACAGCATGGGTTTATTTTTTATTTATTTACATGTTTTAAATTGAGAGCTGAAAAGCTTAGTAACACAGTGGCATGCTACAGCAATATCATTGTTTCAGTGTTTTAAAAGCTTTCAATATAATTGCACAAAGAGCTATTGGCAAGTGTTTTTATGACCAATATTCCATGGAAAATACTCAGAGTGATGGACTTCAGAATTCTGGTTTAAATTCTCACTGATTAATTGTCAGAAGAACAGAAGTCATGGGGACTTTCTTAATGTTTGCACAGTGATGTGGTGCTATTATTTGGCAAAATAACTATCTGGCTCTAAATTAGGGTTATTTAACACCAGGCTTTATTTTTATTCATTTTTTTTTTCCTATGTCATTGTCAATATTTTGCATTAGTCTATGAATGCTTTAATGCCAGTGTATCTTCTGAATTTTCAGGCCTCAATCTAGTGGCAGCACACAGCTTTTTATTTCTATTTAAAGGTATACAATGTCATGTGGTATCTGATGTGTGAGATGGCAGATGAAGATACGAGAACAGCATGACTTGTAAGACTATGTTATTACAAAAAGTCCCTTGGCTACAGGCTGCCTGATAATTTACACCAACCAAGTACTATTTCCTGCTAGTAGCTAAGCAGAAAATTGGTGTGAAAGCAACTAGGGAAGTCTGTCAGAAACCCTTGGCATATAGTTCATTTAAAAGTACAATACAAGCAAAATACTGAAGCAAAAGATGGAATTAACTTTGTACTTGATAAGGAAAAATCTACTGTTGGTATGTTAAAAATCTGTGATGTAAAACTTTGAAGATGCCAGATTGCATCTCTTCTATGTTTATTTAGCTATCCAACTAAAATCACAAGGTGCTAAACTGGTGTGTGACTTCCACACCAGACAGTAAGAGGAAAAAAATTGAGTGCCTCATTCCCATTATTATTCAGTTATAAAAGCTCACACCTGGGGATAAAGATGCTGGCAGCTATACGTTCTCCGTAGCAGTGAGAAAAAAGAAGAGTGAGAAAAAGTAGAGTCAAAAAAGGATCCTCCAAACCAGTAACTCCAAGCCAGCTGGCATAATATGTGTCTAGTTAAGATCTTTAGTGAATAGTGTTTCAAACTATGAATATGTCTGAGAATGGAAGATGAACATCAGACCAGCTGGGAGTTATTTATATATATATATAAAGCTACATAAGATACAGTTTTAAATTATGCTATTTAAATAATACATGCCATAGTATAAATGTAAAATTTAATCCTTCACCCAGAGAATTATAGCTAGAGAGTCTTGAGGCCTGCAGGTCAGAGATCAGCTTGTAAAATCAGCTTAAAGTAATGGGGACTTTCAAATTAAATATCCTGTTCTTTATTTCCTTAGGGAAAAGTCCCTCATAAAGAAAAGTATCACACTCCACTTTCCAAGACCAGCTCATTTATCCAATATCCTAGAATTAAATTTTGCCATGGAGAGAATTTTCAGACTATGACAACCTGATGAAAGAAAGTGCATCAGGGCAAACATGAGACTTCCAGAAGTATGACTGGAAGTTTGATAAAGAAACCCTGTGCTACAAGACACCATTTTGAAACTGAGCATAACAAATCAAATATACATTTCAGTGAAACTTATAGAAATAATAAGCAAATCTCAGTCTGAAAGTAAGATTTATATATGGTAAAATAACAAGTTTTGTGTACAAATCAGGAAAAAAAAAACTATATATATATAAAATCTGTAGTGTTCCACTTATTTTATATGGCCCACAATTGAAACAACAACAAGGAAAACAAAACCACTATCAAGGAAGGTACTAAAAAACCCTGTAAGTGTGGTGCTTAGCAACATGGTGTAGTGGTGAGCATGGCTGTGTTGAGTTAACAATTGGGCTTGATGATCTCAAAGACCTTTTCCAACCTAAACAATTCTATGATTCTATAATTCCATGTTTCCTTTTCAGTAGTAAGAAAATGTTAGTTCAAGGATCTCCCTCTTAAACCTTTGTACTGGAGCACAGTCCAACTTAAATTGGAGTTTTAGATGCACCCAAGAATCTCTGGAAACTGCCGAGAGGCTCCAAAATGTTAGAATTATCTCATATTCTATGTTATGCCTCAGAAGTCAAAAGAGGCATCTCTGAATATGCTTGCAGAGGAATACACTATTGTTCCAGGTGCATGAGGTGCAACAAATATATGACCAAGGAAGACAACAGTAAGATCACTCTAGAAAAATCAGTACATACATTTGACTGCTTTTTAATCTCTAATCTCAACAGTCCTCTCTCTTGAAAATCAGACAAATCCATGCTCCTCCTCCTCCATAGTGTTATACATAGACTGCAAAACCAAGAAAAAAATTTAAAAATATGCAATGTCTGGAGGACAACTTTCTACTGTTTTCCATCCATGATTTATCTGAATACATGTAACAAGGTAAAAGCATGTCATCAAAGGAAGTGGGAGCAAGAGGGAGTGAAATCAGCCATAACAGATTTCTTGTAATATACTTCTTCAGTGATACCAAATGGACTCATGCTTTTTAAAGATCTTGGAGACTGGAGGGGGCTGAAAAGAAGCAAAAAGAAGCATATAGGTGCTACAGAGATCTTACACTGTATAGAGGACTTGTGTGCACAATCTAGCCTGTCTTCCCTGCCCTATGTTTGCATTTGGGGCACACTGACCTCCATGACACCATGAAAATCTTCCTCAAGCATTTGGTCTCTCTGCACGTACATCTCAGCTGCACAACCCACATTCTGTTTGTCCATCCTCTCATATAAATATTTCTACACCTTCACCTAGCTCCCTACACCTACCATGGAATTCACACAATGTTCCGACTTGCTCTATAAAAACTTCTAAATCCTCCTCTCACTAAAATTTTGGGAGTGGTTCTGTGTGAGAAGCCCAGTCTGCTGGATAAAGGTGGTTTTTCTCTCTCTCTGTGCCAGGCTATGACAAAGGACTTTGACATCTCAGCAAGTTCATCATTGTTGCACAGTAAAAGCCTGATATGAAAGATTTGCACACTCTCACCAGCAGAAAGTGGTGATGGTCTCCTTCCATTTTTTGATGTCTTAACTTTCATAGACATATTGTGTCAGTTGAACAGTTGTGAAAGATTCACCTAAATTTGTTAGCTTGTGATAGAAATGTGTATTAAATGCCCAAGGATTACCACATAAATGACACAGTCTCAAGCTGCGCCAGGGGAGGTTTAGGCTGGATGTCAGGAAGAAGTTCTTCATAAAAAGAGTGATTGGCCATTGGAATGGGCTGCCCAGGGAGGTGGTGGAGTCATCATCATTGGAGGTGTTTAGGAAGAGACTGGATGGGGTGCTTGGTGCCATGGTTTAGTCGATTAGCTAGTGTTGGATGATAGGTTGGACTCGATGATTTCAAAGTTCTCTTCCAACGTGGTTAATTCTATTCTATTCTATCCTATTCTATTCTATTCTATTCTTTGCTGTGCTGTGCAGAAATTCTGTATGTGGATTACTAGACTGAATTTCAAAAACCCTTTTCATTTTCCCCAGTATTTAGTTTGTGGGGTTTTATTCTGTTTGTTTTCAATGGTTTGTCTGCTCAGAGCGACATGAGTGACAAAATTAACTTTATGAAAATCTTTAATTTAGGTGACTCTGATGAATTCTCAGTACTTGGATGTGATGAGATGAATGCAAACATATTTCATAGGATCATCAATAAAGTGTTTCTCTAACTGTCAAATAAAAATATGACAAGCTTTATAATATGAACATAGAATGTTTTGTCATGTTACAACAGCAGATATAAAAGACAGAACTTTCCTTGTTTCCATAACATGCCTAAAATACCTGCAGTGCAGGAGAAGACTTTTGGCTGGAATGAAACTGGTTCCAAGGAGCTACACCTGTGCTGGAGAATTCTGAAGGCTGAGTGGTTTCACATTAATGTAGCCTTTGAAATAACCCCAACATCAGCTGGATTTGCATATGCAGACTGAAGTGTTGTGCAGTATGATCATTCCTTTCTATCCTGTTTCATATTTCGATTTTGCTATAGTGAAGCATTTTAAATATCATTAAACAATTGCAAGATTAGTATTTTAGTGCTGTGTTTTATCAAAGGATTTTAACAGTCATAGGCTGAGTTGAATCTGATGATGATATTCAATACAATGCTGTGTCATGCCAGCTTCAAAATGAAAGTGCTGGCTGGGACGAGTATTGAGGTTTGGATTGTAACACTATAGGCTTCCTGTTCCAGTTTTTGTTTTTGATTTCCAGGTTTGGGCTGTTGGTCTTTTCTGCTGGGCTGGCTGAAGGCTAGGGGGAAGTTGGGGGGTAGGTCAGTGGCTTCTGCTGCTGCTTCTGCATTTTGCTGTGCATTTTCTGCAAATAGGCTAAGGTAATTTTGCATTGTATTATCTCATTTTCCAATAAAACTCTTTATCTCAACCCTTTTTTTTCCTTCCCCCTCACTACTTCGTCAGGGGAGAGCAGTCTTCTGTGTTAACCCAGCAGAAACATAAGCCTCACAATGAAAGTATATGGATAATTAAAATTCTTGAACACTGCCATATCAGTGGCATGACTCTGCATTAATTCTGTCTCACATTTTTAACACTGAGGATTTTAAACTTTGAGTACATACAAGGTTTTTTTATACAGCATTAATAAATGCTTCTGATTTTAAATGAATGTGCATTTCTACAACCTAGTCACTAGCAATGTTAATCACAAAATTGCAATTAAACTAGATAATCACAAACATTTATTTTTTTAAAAGATCACTACGAGGAAATTGCTCTTGGAAATTTAAAAAGTTTATTTCTTTTTTTCTGTGAAAAAATACATCTTTGATTAATATCATGCATTTTTATATTCCCTGATTTTCTTGAAAACCATTTTTTCCCCAAGGTCGATCATGGCAGTAAAAGATATGTCATGGATTGATTTGAATCTGCTGCTGTTATTCATACAACATTGCAAGTCACATCAGCTTCAAAAATAAAAGTGCTAACTGGAGAAAAGTATTATGGGGCTTGAAGTTTGGATTGTGACTGCTGCTGATTGCTGCTTCTGGGTTCTAGGTTCTTGGGTGTTGGCTTTTTTCTGCAGGCATGGCAGAGAGACAGGTGGGAGTCAGGTAGTTTCTTATTTCAGTTTTCTGTTCTATGCTGGTGTTTTCCCTCTATTTCATTGTGCTGCTTCTGCAAGTAGACTAAATTAAGTTAATCTTGCATTGTATTATTAGATTAATTAGATTATTCACTAAGGTGCACTGTGATTATGATACATTATATTAAACTTTTATCTCTTCATCTCAGTTCTGAGTTGTGCGTGTTACTTTTGTCATCACTTTTGTGTCGGGGAGCAGGCAGGTGCTAAACCATTGTGCTAAACCATTACAATATACCATGTTAAAACTTGCTTTAAATAGTTTTATGACATGAAAGTTGCTCGGAGTGTATTGAGGATTCAGTTATGATACAATATTCAAAGTCATAAAGAATTTCATCCTCTCTGGATTACATATTCCTGTTAGCTACAGGTCCAGCAACCAGTCTTAGACATACAAGTCTTGCTTTTTCCATGAGTACATCCATCACAAACTTGAATCTGATTTAGAAAGTAATCTCATGATTTTAAGTCTTAACAAATATCTACCATAAATTTAAAAATTAAAGACTGCTAATCATCATTTGCCTTTTCTCAATCTATATTTTACCATAGAAAATACAGTTGTCTTGGTTTCTTTTAGCATAAAACTTCAGTGATCTACAGAATGAAATCTGGACTGATTTGTAGACAAAAGGAAGGTATGTCAATACTTTTTTCTTTTATAAATTTTGACCAGAGTATTTTAAACTGTACTACCTAGACCTCTGTGCATCTGTACACACTCTGAATACCTGAGCCAAATATATCCACCGTATTTCTTAAAGTGATGCTTAAAAAGTGAAAATGGGAGGGTTCTGAGCTGTTCAGTAATTAATCTTATCACACAGTAGAAATAGTAAAAGATAAACCTGCTCTACATATTCCATTTATGTAACATTTACCTTTTCTTGATGAACTCATGAAAATGATATAGAAGGTAGTCAAGAAATCGTGGAAATGCAGTCTGCAGACAAAGTGTTTTACTCTTTCAACAATACAAGCTAGGACAAGTATTTCAATTGTTAAACAGATTTTTCCCAGCTTTGGTATTTGTCCATTTCCTGAGAGCTGGTTACTCTCCAGTGGGAGATAATAGGGCTTCATACTTTCATAAACCATTAAATGTCAGAATGCAGTGGAATAATTTTAGCCATTCTGAATAGAGTAATGCTGTGGAATTGCTGACCTATAGCTACTCACTGATTTCCTAGGAGTAGGGTTAGCTTTGCATTGTTTGAATAAATGAATCTGACTTGAAAAAGCAGCAGCCTGTTCCGCTTGTTCATCTAAAGGAAACATTTGGATTCAATAGCTAGGGGTAAAGAAAGGAGTCAGACTGTCCAAATTACATGTTTGACACTAGCTGCTTAGCTTCGGAAGATGAGCTCTTTAACATGTAAATAAGCAGCCACTGTGGCTCAGTGATATTTCTAGCTTTAGAGGAGAGCTACTGATATAAGGCAGTGCCCAATACTTGTTCATCCTGCTGCAAAAAAATAAAATGATTACATTGTGATCTCATGAAAGTAAAGATGCTTGGACTAAACCTGCAAGCTACATTGCATTTGTAGTACGTGTTTCATGGTGGCGATGTCCTTTGACCATTACTGTTGTCTGCATAGTAATGCAAGGGTGTGCTTCTGCAGTGGTTGGCAGAATGCCTTCACAGGAAATATCATAAACACATACGGTTTACAATGTGAAAATTGCCCAGCACTCCAATCTGCTCCACTGGAACTCACTAACTTTTTTAAATCAGAACTAGTTCACATTGAAATCTTCACATAAAATGTGTTTTAATTTGTTTGCATTTCACTTAGCTTAAAACAAACCTTCCTTGGTGATCAGATTTACTTTTAAAATGAACACTAAATTCTTTTCAAATTCACAGACACATTAGAAGCACATTCGTCCACAAATCCATCAGTGTTGTCTTATTTGATTATAAAATTTATCCAAAGACAAATTTGCCTCGACAGGTGATAATCATATTCAGCTTGTCAGAATTTAGAGCTAATTTTGTCTCTAATTTACATCCTGGGCTTACTTTCTCTTACTTCTACACTGTTCAAATCAAGCTGCTTTCCAACCATTAGTAATGGGGCCATATATAACAGACACCTTCAAGAGCAGAAGCTGTCCCAGTGAGGTGTGAAAAACAGACAAGGCTTTGACTCTCTGCAAGCACTGCTCAGCAACAGCTAAAACATCCCCCTGTTATCAACATTGTTTCCAGCAAATAAAATAAAAACAAATAAAAAGCATAGCCCATACTAGATAGTAGGAATAAAATCAACTCTTTCTCAACCTAAGCCAGTACAGAGATTTAAGACAGTAGGAAATTCATCAAATTCAAGTCACTAAATCTGACCATGTGCTTTATGATTCTTTCCCCTAATGAAATTAAGAAACAAACAAACAACTATAGGCAAGATACTGGCCCATTTTGCCACTTCATGGCATTAAGGAAAAATTATTGTACAAAATTCCTGAGGGAAGCATAATTTTAATTAATTTAAGAATTATGTTTTCCAAGTCAGGTTATTTGTAGCCAGAAGGTGAGAGGATTGTACTATAGCATCTCAGTGCCTTAAACATTCATGCATTTACTGTGACATGAAAGCCTGGTGAGATTGGAAATATTGATACTTTAATTTTGCTATAGAGAACGACCCACGATTGTCCTTGTCCATCCAAATAGGTAAAGCACTTCAAAGAGACATCTAAGACCTCTTGGCGTCACCCAACTATTCAAAGTTACATACATTATTTTTCTTGACTGTTGTCTACATTGAAAGGATTTGATCACATAGACAAAATTCAGGCTGAAACATATTCCACCTTCCTGTGTCAGACAAGTCTTTGATTGCTTCAAGAAAAAAAGATGAAGCAAGACTTGTAGAATTACTCTATACAACAACTAAAAGCCTAATAAATAAATGGTAGGAACAATCCCCCCCACTCCACTACCTCCCCACCCCCCAAGATCTTGTAGTGAGTTTGAAAGAGAAATAACTGGGTACAAACTTACTATGAATGTTTGAAAAGATCACACTCTTAGAGAAGAGATGATACATATTGAACTTACATGTGTATGTTTTATATCACTATTTTTATTATAAGCATTATATGTTGTAATAACATAGTAATCCTGTCAACAAGTAATTTAGAATCATAGGATTGTTTCGGCTGGAAAAAGCCTCTAAAATCAGCGAGTCCAACCATCCGCCTAACACTACTGTGGTCGTTAAACCATATGCCAAAGTGCCAAGCATACCCTTTTTTGTAACACCTCCAGGGACAGTAACTCCACCACCTCTCTGGGCAACCTATTCCAATGTCTGACCATTCTTTCTTTAAAGAAGAAGAATTTAGACATCCCCCAGCACAATTGCAGGCCATTTCCTTTCATCCTATCACTCGATACTAGGGAGAAGAGAACAACTGCCACTTCACTACAACCTCCTTTCAGGTAGTTGTAAAGCAATAGGATCTCCCCTTAGCCTCTTCGCCAGACTAAACTATCCCAGTTCCCTCAGATGTTCCTCAGAAGACTTATTCTCAAGAACCTTCACCAGTTTCTTTGCACTTCTCTGGACATGTTGCAGCACCTCAATGTCTTTCTTGTAGTGAGGAGCCCAAACCTAAACACAGTACTCGAAGTGTGGCCATACCAGTGTCATCACAGTGTCATGGTCACAATCACTTCCCTACTCCTGCTTGCCATGCTATTCCTGATACACACCAGGATGCTGTTAGTCTTCTTGGCCCCCTGAGCACACTGCTGGCTCATATTCAGACTGCTGTTGATCAACACTCCTATGTTCCTTTCTATCAAGCATCTTTACAGCTCCTCCAATCTGTAGTGTTTCATGAGGTGGCTGCAACCCTAGTTCAGGACTCATCACTTGGCCGTGTTGAATCTCATACAGCTGGCCTTGGTCCATCTGTCCAACCTGTCCAGGTCCCCCTATAGAGCTTTACTACCTTGAAGCAAGTCAACACTGATGCCCAGTTTTGTGAAGGTTCACTCAACCTCCTCTTGCAGATCCTTGATAAAGACTTTAAAGAGGAGTGAGCCCTTGGGAACACAACTTGTGACTGTTTGTCAGCTGGATTTAACTCCATTCACCACCACTCTTTGGGCCTGGCCTGGGCTTCTCTTCCAGACAAGGGCAACAAAGCTGAGAATTATATACAGGGGAGACCTTATTACTCTCTACAACTACCTGAAGGGAGGTTGTAGACAGGTGGGGGTTGGTCTCTTCTCCCAGGCAACCAGCAACAGAACAAGAGGACACAGTCTCAAGCTGTGCCAGGGGCTCTTTAGGCTCAAGGTGAGGAGAAAGTTCTTCACAGAAAGAGTTGTTGGCCATTGGAATGTGCTGCCCAGGGAGGTGGTGGAGTCACTGTCCCTGGAGGTGTTCAAAAAAGGATTGGATGTGGCACCTGAACCCATGGTTTAGTTAGTCATGAGGTGTTGGGTATTAGGTAATAGGTTGGACTTGATGATATCTGCGGTCTTTTCCAACCTGGTTGATTCTATGATTCTTATATTAGAACTTAAACCTTCTGTTTATCTATATCTAGATTTTGGATTGAAAAATAAGTAATTTATTTTAAATTTTCACTCCAAATTTAAAAAATTTAAAATCAGTCATCTTGTGATTGGGATAGGTCATGATGAAACTGTGTTACAATTGCCATGTTGCAAGGAAACTAGAAATGTAAATAATGTCATTTTAGAAGTCAGGAAAGCGAAGGATGAACATACATAAATATTCTTCAGGCAATTAGTTCCATGAATTACAGAATCACAGAATCACCAAGGTTGGAAGAGACCTCAAAAATCACCAAGTCCAACCTGTCACCACAGACCTCATGACTAAACCATAGCACCAAGTGCCACATCCAATCCCCTCTTGAACCCCTCCAGGGATGGGGACTTTACCACCACCCTGGGCAATACATACTATTACTATACAGTGTATAAAAAAATGTATGTATTTTTATCAAGTTTAAAGGTTTCTTTTATATTTCACTACCTTGACCCACTAAATTAATTATCATGTAAAAAACCCATTTATTTTCAGCACTGTTATTTTTTACTGAATATCACCTGTTTGTTCTTTATGAAAATTTTGAGCACAGTTAACTTTCTTCTAGCCATTCATATGCTGTCCCATGTCACTTTCTATTGTAATTATTTTGTTCTGCCAAAATATTTTTCCAGGACAATTTTCAGTTCAGCTCTTTTTTATATGTGGACTATTCTAGGGAAAGATTCCACTCAGTTAAAAGAAATGGAGAGGCACTCCAAACTCCTCTCTGTCAGTCAAAGCCATTTTAGACAAAGCTTTAAATAAATTAAATAAAAATTGAAAAGCTGCTCTACTGGTGCACTTGACAGAGCTCAAGAGATGTGATTTTCAAGCTTCATCTGAGGTCCATATAATTCTTTATCCCAAGTGGTTGCTGCCTTCAAATTAGGGTGTCAGATCAATGAGCTTGTGACTGTGCACATGGGAAGGATGTAGACCAAACCCTTACATGTGTTTGTCAAATCAAGTAGTCTCAGCTTTATTCTTTTGAACATACTCCAAAAAGTAACCATGTAAATAGCACCAATTATGTTGTCTATAGAATATAAAAGTTAAAGACAACACCTTTTAATTAATCACACTGTTAATTTACTGGTATGGCTTTCTAGTTTCTTGAGGTTTTCCTGAGCAAATTGAGTGATATGTTGATCCTAGACCTGCCGGTGTCAACAGGGAGAGCAGAAACGTAACCAACAGACCAATTGCAATGAGGTTACCACTGGCCTCGGGGTAGGCAATATGGCCCAGACCTGTGGAGCAGGTGTCTGTTTATTGAGACATAAGTGAATGTTACAGTTCCACTTTCCCACAGCCTATCCCCTCTAAGCCCACTGTTTTAACAAGTGTTCTCCCCAGTTGCCTTCCCATCTGCTTCATAGATACAGCACTTGGTTATTTTTCACTCCCATGCTTTTCTCAAACAGTTTGGAGGGACGACATCTCTTATTACCTCCAGGGCCTCACAGACATGAAAGCCATCTAAATATTAAGTTACCACTCCCTTTGTGGGTTCCCACACCTAATATCAACTTTATTGTATCTTTCATTAGGCAAGTACATGCTTTTACTTATCTGAGCACAGCCAGGTAAGGTCTTCTGTTTGTTTGAATGTGCATTTTTCCCAATATTTCTAATCTATCTTCTTTTCTGCCTGAATACATGTAAACTTGCACCTTCCATCTTTTTTTTTCTTTTCAGCAGTCACAGCTTCAGATCACTTTTTGAAAATAAGTGAAGATTTAGTGGTGCTTTTCCCATCCCTTTTATTCATCCCATCTATTTTGCATAATCTGAGAGGCACGTAGAGGAATCACATGAACTTGTGGTCTCACTAAAACAGGCCACTTCAGCTAGTATTGTTTTATGCTATATGATTTGATACTTCTTTTTTATCCCAATTCATACTGTTCTCCTCCTTTCAAAACTGATGACAGTGATTCAAAGTCTTCATAACAACCCCAGGAAGAACAGAGGGTTCTGTTGTAGTTCTCTTCAAATTCTGCAGATATTCTTTATGAGTAGCAAATCGTGCAGAGAGTCTTTATGCATATTTGATAACAGGCGTTCCTTATGTATAGCTAATATTTTCACTTTATCTATGAGCCATCATGAACTCTTTTAAATAGACTTCAGCCAGCTCGTCCTGTTGTAATTCGATCACATTTTTATGTTCAAGCAAAATTTTGAGTAAGGTTGGTTTTACACATCAGAAAATGTATTCACATTTTTTCACTAAATGAGATTAGGTTGCAGGGCACCGCAGAACAATGCAGTTTCACTGCTTTGAGGCAATGTGCTACTGCACTGTGCATCTTTGGGATTCAAACTGAAAATTCAGGTGTGGATCATCTGCTTTATTTAGCATTCCAGAAAACAACATTTTTGTTCACTTTAAACCAGTGTCACAGGCTACTGAACCTGAATTTGTCCTTTCATTCTGAACATCATTCTGCCCTGTTAATCTGATGCTAAATTAGTAGGCTTTACATCTGTGCTCTTTTGTTACTTTCAGTAAGTGTCCAGTATGATCCAGTGATTGTTTCTATTTCTAAATTGGTAAGCTGACTTTTATTGCTGTAGCACAACCTGCTTGAATGGAAACCAGCAAAACATTTGAATCCTAAGTTTTCCCATTTGTGCCTGTCTCCATACTTACTAGCTTCAGTCATTTTACACCAGATTTCTCAGTCAAGTGAATAATTATGAACCTCTGTTTTCATGCTCCACTGAAGTAGTAGACTCTTCCTATACCTACTGTAGGATATATTTTTGCAGACTTGTTTGTCATATCCCCTTGGACATGTTTGGCCATCTCTTGAAATTAGTCACAGAAAGGAGACCCTGCTGTGTAGGGAGAACAAGCAGCTTTTGATCTTCAAAATCAATTTTCTGGTCCCTTCTCTCTTACAGCTTGCACAGTTGTATTCCTCCAGAGGAATCAAAGTAAATGAATTGCAGAAAAAAACAATAAATCAGGATCACTGATACAACACTGCAAAGATCTTAAAGAAAAGTGTTATAAATCAAAGACCTTTAATGCCGGGAGTCTGATTCAACACAGGTATCACAGAATCACAGAATTTCAGGGGCTGGAAGGGACTGTGAAAGATCATCTAGTCCAACCCTCCTGCCAGAGCAGGATCACCTACACCAGACTACACAGGTAATATTTCTTCAAGAGGTCTTTAAAAGGGAAGATTTCATTTGGATCCAGTCTCCGTTGTTGGGTGTAACAGCTCACAAGTACTGAGACCAATAGATGCTTTTGGTAAGCCCTATTTTTAAGTTAAACAAGGTATGCCTGTTTGAAAAGTTGTATTCAGAGGTGTTTATGTGAAGGCAAAATTGAAGGAGCATACCAGGTACTTAACTGTTGGCTTTGACATAGTCGTAATTCCCTTGAATTGCTGCTATTCTCTTTCCACTTTGTTTCTACTTCATGTTACTTTGTTTTAGGAAAATCCTTGCTTGTTTTCTTTATCAAAGATATAATGCAGGTTCTAAAAAGGACTTACTTAAAGTGGGTGCTAACAAAACACATTGCTGTGCTTAAAATACACTTAAGTCAGTATTTGAAATCAAAATCTTTGCCATTTTCATTGGTATGTTCCTAATATTTTATTACTCTTGAGAATGTAAAGCAGCTACAACAAATAACCTGATTTATTTCAATAAAATCATGTACTTAGTATAAAAGACTTGAAAATTTGACCCCCTGGTAAATTCAGTTCACGATCTTGTGGCTGAGTAAGTAAATACAACACAACATTTTTGAAAATCAGTACTTTGTATCCTAGGTGTTTCTTTTCCTGCCTCTAATTTTCATAAACATTTGTTGGTGCAGGTTTACACAGCCTCATTTTTTTTTTCTGCCTGCTCTCTCCTGCTTCTCTTGATGGTTGCATCAAGCCAACCTGTACAGCCCACTTCTTCCAGAGTTTAAATTGGGAAACTCTGCACCTTGTCTGGGTTTTTATGTTTCATGTCCCCAGGTTTTCTTTCCATGCAAGCAGGATGCATAGGGAAGCTAGAACAAATCATGATATATGGATGAGGCATGTGTGGATGTGGTTTCAGACCTCTGAAGTTTCTGATATGTTGCAGCAACTTCCAGGAAAATTTCACAGTAGATGCTCTTTTCTCTGAACTTAATTTCCACTCAGTACTACATGACACTCCAATACAATATTTTGATAAAAGTTACAGAATATAGATTTGTTTTTTCAACTGTCATTCCTTCTAGAAAATCTCATTTCATTCCCTCATTTCTTTTTCTACCTTTGTGATGCCACTTCTGTTTAGATTGTGTCTTCTGTGAAATGACCTGCTTCTAGTCTTTGAACCAAAGTTTTCTGAAAGTTGTGTGTCTAGTGGTAGTATTTTCCTGTATCTTTTAGAGTCCAGTAGAATAGAGCACTATTTTTGTAGTAGGAAGGGACATACAAAACTCATCTAATCCAGCTCCCAGTTTAGCATCCATTTTGTCTTACCTCTCTCTATAATAGGAAGTTTTATGTTTAGACCAGGTGTTGTCCAGAGAAGAGCAACAAAGCTGGTGAGGGGTTTGGAGCACAAGCCCTGTGAGGAGAGGCTGAGGGAGCTGGGATTGTTCAGCCTGGAGAAGAGGAGGCTCAGGGGAGACCTTATTGCTCTCTACAACTACCTGAAGGGAGGTTGTAACCAGGTGGGGGTTGGGGTCTTCTCCCAGACAACCAGCACCAGAACAAGATGACACAGTCTCAAGCTGTGCCAGGGGAGGTTTAGGCTGGATGTTAGGAAGAAATTCTTCACAGAAAGAGTGACTGGCCATTGGAACAGACTGCCCAGGGAGGTGGTGGTGCCACCATCACTGAAGGTATTTAAAAGGACAAGGTGTAAGGCACTTAGTGCCATGGTTTAGTTGATTAGATGATGTTGGGTGATACGTTGGACTTGATGATCTCAAAGGTCTTTTCCAACCTGGTTAATTCTGTATTCTGCATCTCAGGACATATATATATATGTGTGTGTGTGTGTGTGGGTGTGGGTGTGTATACGTATTTAGATATGTGAAATTATTTGCTACATTTATACATTCTGGAATTATTTCCTGATTTCGTTAAGGGTCTAGTCTTGTGCTCAATTTCTGTTGACTTAGCATTAAGAACACAGGATAAAAATGTAGAAAGGGTAAAAATGTTCATTTTTCATGCAGGGATGAATTAATTATATGTGTCCATTTAATCTACAATAGCTCTGTTTGGAGGAGTGGTGAATATGAAGGACAGATAGCAGTTCTCATAACTTTCATAAGTAAGCTTTAGTGACTAAACTCTTGTCCAGACTCTTTCAGAAATATATGAAACCCTGAGATCCCCTGTACTCGTGCAAGGTTGTGGTTTCCTATACAGATGTGGAGAGGAGGTGAGACCTACCAGATTAGTTTTGTCCCTCCATGTTTTATCTGCATGCATGACATTATTAAATTCTCTGTTGATATCTCTCAATGGGTTATGGCATAGCTTACGACTCTATTCATACTATTTGGTGTATTCCTTACATAATAATCAATTTTCAATAAAAATGTGAACAATCCTTTCTCCTCAGCAATGTGGTTCAGAAGAAAACATTGTAAACCTGCAGGTCATCAATCTTCCTAATAGAGGCTGTTCTTTGGAGTGATACAAGTGTCTTAATAAATTGCAAATGCATATAGATAAGTTAAATAAAGTATTTCCAGTGTGCAGTAATCTAGCTGCAAACAGCATCCTGTTCTTATAAATCAGCCCTAATATTCATGGCATTTTCATTAATGTGCTTATAATAAATATAGTAAGGGAGACATAAACACATTAATAATACATGTTGCACTTAATAGCTTTTGCCCTTGGAAATTCTTATCTAGCTCCCACAAAAGTCAATGGAAAACGTGCAGTAGAATGAATTTGAAGAAAACTTGAGCCAATGTATGAACAAGCATATTCAACAAAAAAGAGTTAAACTGCTGAATTATTGCTCCTTTTACTCTTCACTGCCTTTTGCTTCAGTATCATGACAGAGCAGTTCCTGTTTCAGGTGCTTAGCAAAAATAACAGGAATAATAACATCTGCAATCCGGATGTGGTACCATATGAAAATTTCTTTTTAAAAAGAAAGGAGTTAGGTTTCATTTCTTCAGTGTTTTTCAAACATATATAATAATAACTGGTGCCTGTACAGTTCAAAACCATAAATCAGTGTTATTTTAGCACAAGCTGTGAATTGTTTTTTACCTTGATTGTCTGCAAAAGCTTTAAAGTTTCTTTTTTGCAAGCAATGATCTTTACATGTGCAGATGCACACACATGTAGCTTAGCAGAATATACTCAGTTCTCATAAGGACATTGTGTAGCCTCCAGCATTTATTTCCATAATGCTCTACTTTTTAAAAGAACTGCTAAGAACATTTCTTAATAGGAATGTGTACAATTAGACAAGGTGGATTGTAAGTTGTAGTAGTTAAGAGCTACTTAGATGTTCAGTAAGTGCTGAGGTATTTTATGAAAATTGCATGGAAATTGCTGCCATTACCTTGTCTTCATCAAGCCCACTGTCATGGTTTTAAGGGACATTTTAATCATATCTGCTTTTCTATTCATAAAAGGTTATTGCAGTGTGACAAGAAGAAATCTCAAAAAGAAAATGTATTACTTTTGAAAAGAAAATGAGAGCTGGAAACCTGAATAAAAGGCAACCCTTTTTTTTTTTTTCCCTTGAGAAAACCAGAGCAGCAAATAAGACTACAAAGCATAATTCTAAACTATCAGCTCTAAATGAACTTTTTTGAGCCACATCTATGTTTATCTTGCCTTCTGGAAGCAGACAGTGACTCTTAGTCTCTGTGTCATGATTTAACCCCAGCCAGTAACTAAGCCCTACCCAGACACTTGCTCAATCCTCCCCCAAGGGAGAGAATCAGAAGAATAGAAGAAACTCATGGACTGAGACATAAAGAGTTCAACAGGTAAAGCAAAAAGTCATGCACACAGGCAAAACAAAGCAAAACAAAAAGTGTATTCACTACTTCAGGTTGGCAGGCAGGTGCACAGCCATCTCCAGGAAAGGAAAGGTCCATCCCTATTGACATTTACTTGAGAAGACAAACACAGTGTCACTAAGAGTGTCTCCCCACTTCCTCCCCCAGCTTTGTATGGTGAGCATGATGTCATATGTTATTAAATATTCCTTTAGTCACTTGAGCTCAGCTTCCTGGCTGTGATCCTGATTGTGCGCCCCCAGCCTACTCCTGGTGTGGTGGTGTGAGAAGCAAAAAAGGCTACTCTCTGTTCTCTGCAAGCGCTGCTCAGCAGTAACAAAACCATTCCTGTGTTATCAACTCTCTTTCCAGCATAAATCCAAAACATAGCCCCTGCTAGCCACAATGATGAAAATTGACTCTACTCTAGCTGAAAACAGGGTACAGTGATAACTGATGATTTGTGACCTTGAAAAAGATGACAGTCTATATAAATATGATGTAAATTTATTCCAGTGTCTGGCACCTACTAACTCAAGTTTAGTAGAGGAAGGGGGATCACATAAAAGAATACCCTTTGCTGTAACAAAGTAAGAAAGAGATGCTTTGAGGGAAGTGTATCTGAGGAGTTTTGCTGACACATATCAAATCACAACATTAGCTACAGATCTGGAAGCTAACACAAAGAACGTGGACATCATAATAGGCCAACAAAAATGTAAATAGCTTGCACTGATCACTTGCATATTATTTCAAACTATGTTAGGGAGCTTTTCATACAGAAAGGAATGTATTTGCTTATTTTTACAATGTGTAATTGTTTTAATAAGCACAAGCTCTGTCAGAAATGGACTTTGCAATGAAATCATGCCAAATGTATGTTAGAACATACTAATAAGCCTATCTTGCTTGATTATGTAAACAGAACACTGATATATTTGAGAGGTCATTTTTACTGAGAGGGCTAGGGGTTAAAGCACCTGTGAGAAGTGGCAAAAACAACAGCAGAAAAAGAATCCATTTAAAATAATCCATTTTAAAATAAGTCACATATTCACTTACAATGGATATTACGTTGCAGCACGTGTCCCTAACTGTATCTTATAGGAAGTACTAAAGCAGAAGGATGAGCCTGGCAAGAAGCCAGTCAAGTACAGCAAGGACCTGGACTGGGCTGTCTTTGGCACCTAATAACTAAATACAACTTCTGTCTTGAGCACCCACCATTAGAGATGGATCCCAAGTCATGAGCTGAACATACTCTGGACATTTTACAGATATTTTAGTGGAGTGGTCCATAAACTGAGGGATTGATATCTGTGTATATATCAAAACATGGGAGGTGTTGCAAAGACTCACAGAAGGGCCATGTAAAAATGTGGATTTACTTGACACTTCTTCCAACACAAAATACAGGTTCAGATGTCAGTCAGGAATAAACTGCTGCACAACAAATTAAGCTATCTAGAGAGAGATGAACCAAAATATGCACTCACTCACTCATAAATGGAAAATCTCCCACTCAGGGTACCCAAAATACATGCACTTAGCAAAGCAGGAGTGAGGCCATCTTAGATGATATCCAAGTCTACAGAGACAGGGTCTGACTGCCAGGCTGCTTGCTGCAGTGGAAACCAACTGAGAATATCTCCATAGCAGGAATCCATTTATTCCCTAAGTTGAGGGTGCACTGTGGTCAGGTCTAATTAGCTGGAGGGCTAAGCCCTGCAAACAACACAAAACCAGGAGGAGAGATTCTGGATCCAGAGGTACCACTTAATGTCTGCAAGGCTCAGGCTGATCTTTATCAGCTTCTAGCAAGCCTCAGCACTTTGTTAGGTGTCTGTCAGGTTTTTGTCAGGTCAGGACAGCTGTACCTGCCACAGGAGGGAGAAGGTGCTAAATGAGAGTGTACCGGATAGTGTGGGATGCGTTAGTGAACACAATGTAAATGGTATGCAATAAGGGGTGGTGACTGTATGAGGTTTGCCTGTGACAGAGCTAATTTTCCTTATAACAACCCATGTGGGGCTGTGTTTTTTGGAATTGTGACTAAAATACAAAAATGGCTGACAACACAGTGGTTTTGTATTATTGAACAGTGTTTGCACAGCATCAAAGCCTTTTCCATTTCTTATGCTGCCCTCACCCTAACTGATCAACAGAATATTCATTGTCATATGACCTTGTGATTAGAAATACAATATCAGGGAAATGAGGAGAAAGGTGGGATTTTGGGGTTATGGCATTTGTCTTTCCAAGTAATTACCATGCACTCTGAGGTCCTGCTTTCCAGGTAACCACAATCATCTGCCTGCTGATGGAAAGTAGTACATGAATGCCCTGTTTTGCTTTGCTTGCACACCTCTGGAGTGTTCCTTCCCTTATTAAACTGTCAAGATAAAGACTCTCAAGTTTTTCTCTCTTTTGACCTTCTGATTCTCTCACCTCTCCTGTTAGGGGAGGAGGAGAGAGGTGGTGAGCTAGTGACTGGATGGCACTGAGCTGCAAGCCAGGGCTGACAAACCACATCACTGCATATACATTGCTAACTCCATTTTGAAGTGTGGAAAATTATTTTAGTAAATCCACCTTAAACACAGAAACTGTGCTTCTTTGGCACAGTATTTATTCCCAAGAAAGCTGTGCAGTACTATTAAGTTTGGGTTTTTTGAGGGGTAAGGAGTCATATCTTTAAAGCCTCTTCTGGATGTGCTACCTGCTGCAGAAAGAAAATGTTATTCTGCCCCTTTAACCTTCTTATTTTAATTAGCATTATTCTGTCCCTCACTTTCTGCAGTTGTTAAACTGATGCTGAGAGTATTTTTTTTCTCTCTTTACCCATGACCTAGGGTTATAACAGAAAATATATTCGATTATCACTTTTTACATGAACTATACAAGAAGAGAGATTAATTTGAATGCTAATGTGGCAAACATGCTGCTGGATGACTAAACAAGCCCCAGCGTAAATGAAGTCAAGTGTCATATGTGAATATTGACACTGTTCCTGAACAAGCTTTTTGACCCTAAAATTATCAGGCAAGACAAAGAGTAGCAATCTCCATCATTAAGGGCATAAAAGAAAATGGAAGAAAACAGGTGGAGATATAGTGGAGTTTGCAGAGAAGAATAAAACAGTAAATATGACATTAATGTGAGGTATTAATGCCAGATCTCTGTGGTTACTGTGCATGAACTGTGCATTTACTTACTGCAGGTTTTGCCATTCTTCTAGTTTCTATGGGACATCAGTATATACTGAACAGAATCTGGAAGAGATTATTTATACTCTTGAGTGATGTTGAAATAGTTGAGAGGACAAAAATGATTAAATTTCTGTTTCTAATGTATTTTTTAAAGTGATATATTCTTTAAGCAAATATGGGGGAAAGAAAAAGTCTTTGTTAGAAGGAACCTATTATGTGAAAGTATATGTTAGAAGCATCCAGGAAATGCACTTTCCTTACAAAAATTCTACCCTTCAAAAATATCCAGCTGTGTAAGTATACTGATGACCTGTGCAGCTATATAATTTGTTTTTACCTCAATACAATGAATTACTGTACTTATTACCTCTCTATAGAGTGGTTCAATGAAATAGGAAAACAGTTTTGCTATAACATCTGACTTTGTGTAAAATGAAGTGATTTTGTTTGTTTGTTTTAATTCAGAAAACAGCTTATTGATGCAGGTCTAGATTTAAATATTATAACCAGGAGGAAACAAATACACCAAAGTCAAGCTTAAAGATAGAATTGCCTTGCTAAACTGCATCTCCCTCTCTACTGGTATATCCATTACAGAGTACATCATTTCAATACAAGATACTCATATTGTGTAAATGCTGCTTATGGAAAATGGACAGCTACAACATTAGTGTTTTTCTTCATAAAATGCAATTTACTGCATATTATTAGAGACAGAAAAATAGGGGGAAATACCACATAACAAGTAAAACCTGTTCCAAATATAATGGCTTATTCTTACATTTCTAAATCTGCCCACATTTTCTTCATAATAAAAATTCTATCCCAGTATTTGTTAGCAATAAAAATAGGAACAGAAGAAGCACGTATCAATACTTCCCCAGGAGGGTCTTTATCTTTAATCCCAAAGGGATTATTCTGTACAGATTTGTCCACACAAATAAAAAATTCTAATCTCTGAGTAAAAAAAAAAAGCTTCTAATTTCTGTAGTTCCAAAACTATGTAAAAATATTGCTGCTTTTGTTTTGAACTTCCTGCCATTTGTGCCATTCAAGATTCTACATAAGAAAATATCACAGAATCACAGAATCACTAAGGTTGGAAGAGACCTCAAAGATCATCAAGTCCAACCTCTCACCACAGACCTCATGCCTACTATACCATGGCACCAAGTGCCATGTCCAATCCCCTCTTGAGCACCTCCAGGGATGGTGACTCCGCTACCTCCCTGGGCAGCACATTCCAATGGCTAACAACTCTCTCAGTGAAGAACTTTCTCCTCACCTCGAGCCTAAATTTCCTCTGGTGCAGCTTGAGACTGTGTCCTCTGGTTCTGGTGCTGGTTGCCTGGGAGAAGAGACCAACCCCCACCTGTCTACAACCTCCCTTCAGGTAGTTGTAGAGAGTAATAAGGTCTCCCCTGAGCCTCCTCTTCTCCAGGCTAAACAACCCTAGTTGTTAAGTACATTTTGTCTGCACTCCACAATATAGGAAAATATAAAGATAAAGAAAGAGTGCCTCTTAGATACTCATGGTTGTAAGTAACTGATGGAATGCATACTATTGACTATAAACCACCACTCTAAAGCAGTTTCTGCAGTCTTGGCTTATTAATTTTTCCTAATAGTCTTAATGTTTAAAACGCTTATTCAGTACTGTAAGATCTATTTACAAAGCTCCCTGCTGAGCACACTCAGTTGAGACCATTAACATCTTGCCTTTTAATTTAAAGAAAATTATCTTTTTAGCTTCTTCACTTCTTCTTTTTTTTTTCCTTTTTCCTGGCCAATGACTCAAAAAGAAAACAAGCAATCATGAATCAAAGAGGTTATACATAATTTTCATCCTGAAAATGATTGCTAAATTATATGTAATATGTTCATTTTAATCCTTTTAATGAGGGGGAAAGGATTATTATTAACAACACACTCCATTTCAGATCAAAGGTATCTGCAAGTTTCACTGCAATTAGCTTGTCTCTGTGATTCAGATTAGCTTTCTTTAGGAAAGTAAAAGGTCATTAAGAAATGAAATTCTGAAATCTCTGCCAGTACAAAGAAATCAGATGAAATTGATCTCAACATCACACATCAGCTTATAGGAAGCCATTTTAAGTTTAAGATAGTATAGCACCCAGCAGTTTTTTTGCAGACCCTTGAAAAAGCATAGAATAGAATAGAATAGAATAGAATAGAATAGAATAGAATAGAATAGAATAGAATAGAATAGACCAGGTTGGAAGAGACCTTCAAGATCATCACATCCAACTCATCATCCAACACCACCTAATCAATCAAACCATGCAACCAAGCACCCTCTCCAGTCTCCTCCTGAACACCTCCAGTGATGGTGACTCCACCACCTCCTTGGGCAGCCCATTCCAATGGGCAATCACTCTCTCTGTGTAAAACTTCCTCCTAACCTCCAGCCTAAATTTCCCCTGGTGCAGCCTGAGACTGTGTCCTCTTGTTCTGGTGCTGGTTGCTGGGAGATGAGACCAACCTCTGCCTGTCTATAACCCCCCTTCAGGTAGTTGTAGAGAGCAATAAGGTCACCCCTGAGTCTCCTCTTCTCCAGGCTAAGCAACCCCAGCTCCCTCAGTCTCTCCTCATAGGGCTTGTGTTCCAAGCCCCTCACCAACTTTGTTGCCCTTCTCTGGACACGCTCCAGAAGGTCAACATCCTTCCTAAACTGAGGAGCCCAGAACTGGACACAGTACATTGGTTAAAAAATGCAGCAGATGTGAAATGCAAATTAATAAACATTCCAAAATAGATTTTGAAAGTGATCTGTCTGATTTAAAAAAAAAAAAAAAAACACAACAAACAAAAACAACAAAAGAAAACACAGGTTCTGTAAAACCAGAAAAATATTCTCAAATTAAAACATATATTAAAGATAGTACCTTGTATAAAAGTAATTTTAATTTCTATCCAATTTCACTTCTTCATTTGAGTCTTACAGCATCCATGCTTACTAATGCAAAGGATGGACTTAGATAGTTCATTTGTAGGCAGTCTGTGAATAAAAACAGGTCAGCTGTTATATGGCTACTAACCTTTAAGGAAAAAAAAATAATAATCTTGAACCACTGAACTCAACACCCTGTTTATTAGAGAGCTCCTGTAGTCACATACAGAATACATGGAGGTTTATCTTAAAATCATCTCTTTTCTATCTCCTGCAGAGCTTTTTAATTTCCCCAGGCTGTTCCATGTCTCCACTCCCCTGATTGCTAGAAATTTCCTTTTATTTCCAACTGAAAGTTATTAATTAAATATTTATGCTCAGTCGTTGGTTAGTTTTCATGTGTGCTTTGCTTCAAACACTTGTCATAAGGATATATTCATATACATCAGCAATATTCCATTCAGCCTTTTCTTTGTGTGTGACAGAGCTCGTGAGGTTATTTTGTCTCCTTGCCATTCCTGCCAATGTTTATAATGACATTGTTTAAACCATTCTGGCTCCAGTATTTTGGCTTTAATTAATTGTCGTCATTGGAGGTTTTCAGGAGGAGACTTGATGGGGTGCTGGGTGTCATGGGTTAGTTGTTTAGGTGGGCTGGATTGGTTGATGGGTTGGATGTGATGATCTTGAAGGTCTCTTCCAACCTGGTCTATTCTATTCTATTGTATTCTATTCTATTCTATTCTATTCTATTCTATTCTATGTATTCTGTGTAATTTGCGACAGATAACGAATCATTTATCGTACTTGTAAAGGGACTAATGCTAATAATACACTCCTCTATCTGTAATAGAAATATCACTAATGCAAAGAAGAATAAACAGTTATATATTTGAAAATTTCACTCCTGACTTTTATTATCCTTTAAATGAGGATGACAAAATAAGGAATGCTCTCTTACATTAATATAAGTGTTCTCCCTATTTCTAAAAGGTTTATTTCTCATATGAGGAAAAATGGTAAAGCTAACTCAAACTTCAATGTTCAGAATGATTATTGATTATTTTCCTACAATGTTTGGACCTTCTCCCTGCACTGCATATGATGACACCAACTGAAGTAAGCAATTAGACTTTTCCCTGTTTTAAGGTGTTTGCTCATTTGGTGCATAATGATGAAGAGTTTCTTTTTTTATGCAGATAGAAAACATATCAAACCCAACCCTTTAAGAAGGACATTGAGACTCCTGAACGTGTACAGAGAAGGGCAATGAGGCTGGAAAGAGGCCTCGAGCACAAGCCCGATGAGGAGAGGCTGAGGGAGCTGCGGTTGCTTAGCCTGGAGAAGAGGAGGCTCAGGGGAATAGAATAGAATAGAATAGAATAGAATAGAATAGAATAGAATAGAATAGAATAGAATAGAATAGAATAGAATAGAATAGAATAGAATAGAATAGAATAGAATAGAATAGAATTAACCAGGTTGGAAGAGACCTTCAAGATCATTGTGTCCAACCTATCATCCAACACTACCCAATCAACTAAACCATGCAACCAAGCATCCTGTCAAGCCTCGCCCTGAACACCCCCAGTGACGACAACCCCACCACCTCCTCAGGCAGCCCATTCCACTGGGCAGTCACTCTAGCTGTGTAAAACTTCCTCCTAACCTCCAGCCTAAACCTCCCCTGACACAGCCTGAGACTGTGTCCTCTTGTTCTGGTACTGGTTGCCTGGGAGAAGAGACCAACCTCTGCCTCACTACAACCCCCCTTCAGGTAGTTGTAGAGAGCAATAAGGTCACCCCTGAGACTCCTCCTCTCCAGACTAAGCAACCCCAGCTCCCTCAATCTCTCCTCATAGGGCTTGTGCTCCAAACCCCTCACCAACCCTGTTGCCCTTTTGAGACCTTATTGCTGTCTACAACTACCTGAAGGGAGGTTGCAGCCAGGTGGGGGTTGGTCTCTTCTCCCAGGCAACTACCAACAAAACAAGAGGACACAGTCTCAAGCTGCACCAGGGGAGATTTAGGCTGGATGTTAGGAAGAAGTTCTTCATAGAAAGAGTGATTGGCCATTGGAATGGGCTGCCCAGGGAGGTGGTGGAATCACTATCACTGGAGGTGTTTAAGAAGAGACTGGATGGGGTGCTTGGTGCCATGGTTTATTTGATTAGATGGTGTTGGATGATAGGTTGGACTCTATGATCTCAAAGGTCTTTTTCAACCTGGTTAATTCTATTCTATTCTATTCTATTCTATTCTATTCTATTCTATTCTATTCTATTCTATTCTACTCTATCCAATTCTATTCTACACATTTGATGGAATCAGAGACAGGAGATATTGCATCAACATCTATTATATCTTCCACTAGAATACTATTATTAAAAAAATATATAGTAATAGCTAGTAATATTCCCAAGGGAGCATTCTGCAGCAGAATTGTACATTTTCATGAGCTACTTTATGTACTGTATCTGCCAGATGTTGTTGAAATAAACTAGGGATGACTCATTTTGTTTGATATCTTGTGATTCTCAACACTTTCCAGATAGCTTTAAAAAATGTCATCCGCACTTTGAATTCTGTGAAATGTCTCATGGCATTCATTGGCATTCACTGAATGTGGAATTAAAACTAAAGACAAAGAAATATTTGCATGGGAATGTGTCCATATTTTACAAATAAATAATTAAGTAATAATAGTCCAAAGACTCTAGACTTACAGGAAGATTTAAAAAGCTCTATGGTTAAAACCAATAAAGACACATTTCCAGCAAGGGTAGACAGTTACGGTGGTGCATTTGGGAGCAATAAATAACAGAACCTGTGATTTGACATCATTTTCCATCTTGCCTGGAAAATAAGAAACAAGGCAAAACAAAATACAAAACCCCCCAAAAAACCCCAAACACCAGTAGAAAAGGGACATGTCTTTCAAAAGTGCCTAAAGATAAAGTGAATTTTGCAAAAACTAACAGTAAGTTTGGAAAGTTCTAGTGAAGACCTAAAAATAGTCATAAAAGATAAGATGCTCTGAAGTGATAAAGTTTACAGACAAAACCAGAAATGAATGTTGCCTTTGGAAATGCATGTTGGTGCAAGGACTGAACAAGGTGATTATATCATGGATTATTTGGAAGGAATTGTCACTTTCAACATTTCCCTTAGCAGTTATCAGCAAGATGGCTACAGCTCAGCCAAATTCAAAGACACCACCTATCCTACCCTGAAGAAGTGGTTCCTGAGGCTATGCTCTGTCTCTTTCCCATGTCCTCAACATATGAGCAGACTGCAAACGCTCTGCCTGAACAGACCTGGCAACAACTTTTGTTTTGAGGAACAGACATATCCTCTTAGTGCACTTTCCAACCATTACTGATTCACAATTTGTGGGCTGGAGAGTGGCTTTTAGCTGGCCTAAACTCTATTCTCCCTCACAGAAAGCACCAAAGGAAAGGAACTGTGAATCTTTCAATGTGAGAGAGGAGTTGAATAGCATTGCCAACTGCAGCTCCACAGAGAGGGAAAAAAAAACAGTGAGATGCAAGCTTTCAAAGATGAAAGTTATCTCAACAAAAGCTACTGGTTAATGAACTCCAAAAAAGCTGTTGATAGATGTAAGAGAATCAGCATGGTTATCTGGCATCTCACTATAATATGAGAAATCTTCAGTCAGCATGAGCAAACTAATTTTTATTTCATACCCAGATCTAAAACAAAATGAAAGAACTTTACAGATGCTTGTCCATAACTTTATCAGAAGCTTTCCTGAAGAAAGAAGCACCAGAGTGAGTGACAGAAGTTGAGATTGTCTTTACAAAGCAGTGTTGTTTTCTTGTTTTTTCTGTCTTTGCCTAAAACAAATAGCAACGTGCTTATGTAGTGCTGACATCTGCCAAAAAATTAGTTAAGAACTTTCTTAGTGTAATGCAGAAAATGTTCATTGCTACTACAATTATTCAGCACTTTCTTCTATTCTCTGGCACCAAACCAGATTGCAGTTTTGCTGACTAGATGTTTCATTTTTTGAAATGCCTTCCTGTTAAATTGAATCTCTTTTTGGATAATCTATGCACTATTTTGTTACATTTGGGGACTGGAGGAAGGCAAATATCACTCCAATCTTCAAAAAGGGTAAGAAGGAGGACCCAGGCAATGATAGACCAGTCAGCCTCACCTCCATCCCCAGACTTATCCTTGGTGCTGTCCTTAGGCATATCAAGGACAAGAGGGTCCTTCTATTCTATTCTATTCTATTCTATTCTATTCTATTCTATTCTATTCTATTCTATTCTATTCTATTCTATTCTATTCTATTCTATTCTATTCTATTCTATTCTATTCTAAATTAGTGGTTTTACTGAGTGGTGTTGGTTGGTTGTTTTATTCCTGCTGTGAAACTACACAATAAAACTGTATCTTGTCCTAGTAAGCTCTGTTTCTATGAACAAAGTTAGAAATGTTTAAATCTCATTTGAACTCCCTTGTGAATATGTGAGAGCAAAAAAGGGGAAAAGTGTAGTTCTTTAGGTAATTCAGAAGAATTTAGTATCTTTTCTCATCAAAAGTAACATGCACAAAAAATTACCAAACATTTAATCTGCTCCATACAAACCAAATGGTGAGATTGCCTATGGTCATATGGAGACAGAGTAAATAGATAAGGCATTTATTGGTATGTTTATACAGCTATGCTTTAATGTACTATAAAGTTGAACTATCTACCTATTTTACAGTCATCTGTCAAGACCACCAAAACATTTTATTCCCAAGATTGCACTGAATTACTATTTAATCTTTTAAAGCCATTAAACCAAATAATAGAACTGTCTAGATAATACCATAAAATGTAACAATTTAATGTTAAAGATTATACAGCAGAACATCCACTTCATGTGTTACTTTTCCCAAAAAGCATTCTCCTCATTCAGATGCTCCACTTCACAAAACAAGATTTCAGTAAGAGATCATTACAGAGTAGGAAAAACAGAGAAAGAAATGCACAGAAGTTATTCAAACTCCCTTATCTGTGCACAATGTAGTAGGGCTCCTTTTTGAGAAGGAGTGAAGGAACTCAGTAGAGAGATGGGTTGTGACAGGTCCCATGGCAGAATGGTTCAAGATGAGAATAGAATAGAATAGAATAGAATAGAATAGAATAGAATAGAATAGAATAGAATAGAATAGAATAGAATTAACCAGGTTGAAAAAGATCTTTGAGATCATCGAGTCCAACCTATCTCCAACACTATCTAATCAACTAAACCATGGCACAAAGTGCTCCATCCACTCTTCTTATACACCTTCAGTGATGGTGATTCCACCACCTCCCTGGGCAGGCCATTCCAATGGCCAATCACTCTTCCTGTGAAGAACTTCCTCGTAGAACATAAGCCCTACGAGGAGAGGCTGAGGGAGCTGGGGTTGCTTAGCCTGCAGAAGAGGAGACTCAGGGGTGACCTTATTACTCTCTACAACTACCTGAAGGGAGGTTGTAGACAGACGGATGTTGGTCTCTTCTCCCAGGCGGCCAGTACCAGGACAAGAGGACACAGTCTCAGGCTGCACCAGGGGAGGTTCAGGCTAGATGTTAGGAAAAAGTTCTATACAGAAAGAGTGATTGCACATTGGAATGGGCTGCCTGGGGAGGTGGTGGAGTCACCATCATTGGAGGTTTTCAGGAGAAGACTTGATGGGGTGCTTGGTGCTGTGGGTTAGTTGTTTGGGTGGTGTTGGGTTGGTTGATGGGTTGGACATGATGATCTTGAAGGTCTCTTCCAACCTGGTTTATTCTATGTATGTATTCTATGTATGTATTCTATTCTATGTATTCCTTTCTGCTAAGTAATCAAACTTCTTCCTAACCCCTCCTGATGCAGCTTGAGACTGTGTCCTCTTGTTGTGGTGCTGGTTGCCTGGGAGAAGAGACCAACCCCTACCTGGCTACAACATCCTTTCAGGTAGTTGTAATTGCTTAATACAATTAAAATACAAATTTGCATCTCTTCACCAAATATATATATATATGTATATATATATATATATAGAGAGAGAGAGAGAGAGAGAAAGATCATGATTTAAACTGGTTAAATTTTAAATCAGTCATCACATGCCTTCAGTGCTTAGCATTATACCTCCATGTATGTTTGAAAAAAAATTATATTCACAACAGAAAAGCAATGGTACTTGATAGTAAAGTGGTCAAGAAAGGGCAAGTTCTATCAACTTCTCTTTACTGGAATACAAAGTAGAATGCTGAATTTTCAAAGATCCTCAGATTGGAAGAAAACTCTAGCAGTCTCTTCTGTATTTAAAATGCAATGTTACAGAACATTCATATTGCAGTAATCAAATCATTGTTCATCACTTCACAGCAAGCTCATTCTGATCATGTAATATGTGTACTCTGGGCAGTACCTCTGTTACTAAACAAACTGCCTTTGGGGTGATTTTTATTCTGAATGAAAAGTTTGAAAATTACTCTGCACCCACAGATGCCCAAGAAAGAGCTAACCTGCATGTTTGATGAAGCTGGCATCCTGTCCATACCGCCTACCACTGCCACTCATCTTTCACATTAATGTTCTTTTCCTGAATGTTCTTCCCTGCTCTTGACATTTTACCTCACCCTTTATCCTGCTTCTGCCTGACTCATCCAGATATTTGTATTGGAATTCAGCATTTTCTGTTTATGTAGTTGCATGAATCTCAAATTAGCTTATTGCTTAATGAACAGAGTAATTTGATCATTTGCCTAATATATCTACTACCTGACATTAATTAGCTAATACAGTCTGTAATTTATATATGTTGAATTGTCTGTTTACCTTAGTATTTGACTGCATGATTGTTTAGTTCATCCATTGTTCTATTGATTCTCTCCTTGATCGCTGGTTTACAGAATCACACAGAATCACAGAATGTTAGAGGTTGGAAGGGACCTTCAGAGATCAAGTCCAATCCTCCTGCCAAAAGCAGGATCACTTAGGGTAATCTGCAAAGGAATTTATCCAGATGGGTTTTGAAAGTCTCCAGAGAAGGAGACTCCACAACGTCTCTGGACAGCCTGTTCCAGTGTTCTCTCACCCTCACTGTGAAAAAGAGGGTTAATTACATTAATTTACTGGAAAAATAATTAGCTATTTTAGTACTTATTTCTTCCATTGCTTCTCATTTCTCAACTATTTTATTCTTTATCTATAGCTTCTGTCACATCTGTGCATTTCCCATCCCTTTACATCCACACATCCATTCTCCTATGCATTACTTTCCACTTGCATCTTTCTACAAGCTTTGCTTAAAATACCTCTATGTTTCAATTAGGTGATAACAGCCCTTCAATAGCCCTCTAATGCAAAAGGGGCTGAAACACTCAAAAATGGCTTCAATATCCCTAAGAAAATCTGAAGGAAAGATAGGACTGAAACCCAGCAGCACCTTTCCATGTATTTATGGAAGACTGATGTACCCGAACTGTCTTCTTTTTGCTTCTAATTCTGTTATGTCCAACTTCCTTTTGTTTGTTGCATTTCTATCTTCTCCAACTCTTTTTTTAATGTATCTTTCTGGTATTAAAATCCAAATGAAACAGAATTTGGGGCACCTGTGTAGCCTAGATTAGAGCTTTAGAATAGTTCTGATGAAAGTTTTATGTCTTCTACTGAGATGATAAGAATCTCAACATGATTTTGTAAGAGTTCAAGTCTTTAGGCCAAAATGTGTACTCTAGATCTTAATCATCTAAAGCGGCAGTGCACCCTGTCATCTTATCATTGGTTACCATTAGCTTGCTAGTTACCAAACCTAGAATCTTTTTATTAGCCTCCCAAATATCTGTGCTGTTCTGAAAGCTGCTGGAGAAATGATTTCTTGTTATAAAAATGAAAGTGAGACGCATGTAATTGTATTTAGTCCTTGAAATGAAAATAACAGAACTGTCCATCCAAGTCACCGACTACTCTTGTGCATCACTGTGGGAGCCTCATCTTTCCATCTGCTAGAGATCCATCCACTTTTTAAAACAATTCCAGAAGACTAGCAAATTGAAAACAGTTACAGAAAGAAGTGAGAAGGCAACTTGAGACCTCAGTGTCTTTTAAAGCTGAATATTGCTAGTTTTTAGAGAATCAGCTTACGTTCCACAGCTGTACTGTAGAATAAACTTTGGGAATACTCATTCGTAGGATAAACAAATAAATACATTTCAGGTCTCTGGCAACTCACTGACACTGATCACTGATTAAATAATTACCAGCCACTTACTCCTGAATGTCTTTAGCAAATAAAAAAATAGCTTAAAGAAGATGTGCTATATCTGTTTATTTATGTAAATAGGCTTTTCTGCTCTACTGGCACTTCCTGTAAGCCTTGGATTCCATTGGTGCACTCTTTTAAAAAACCATAAACATAAATTATTTCTCTCTCTCTCACTGACACACAAAAGCACTCATACCCTTCAAGTTTAGCTGCTGACACCACCTCAGTCTGCCAATATCTGACTACATCTAAAGTTTTGCATGCAGATGATTTGTCTTTCCATTCAGGTTGCCATTTTTAAATTGTTTTTTTTTCCACTGGAACGTTTTATGAGTTGTAAAGGACAATGGGGAGGAATTTAGTCATGCCAGCACCTAGGTAATATGATTAATGCATTAACAAAATTATATTTAATGCCCCAAAGGGAGATGCTGGAAGGGTTCTGTTTTAACGGTCTAAATCTTAATCTTTCAATAACTGCACAGCATTGAACTTTTTGTTTACCTCAAGCTACAAAACATTTTTAACAGGCAGAACAACATGACTCAATGTTTACTTGGTTCCACACTCATTAGGTATACAACTTGCAGAAGAAAGGAGGAAAAAAGAAAGGGCCAAAAAAAAGGGGGGGAAGTAACCAGAAGAATTCAACATTGTTACACTTAACTGAAATGCTTCTCTAAGAGTGGTTTCCAATATTTCCTAGTAGACTTCCTTTCAGGCCTGCTCTGAACAAAAACAATATTACATGGAATTCAGTAATAAGATCTGAGAAGTAATGTACTAGTTGGCACTGTTAAAGAGATTAGCATTTATGATCCTGTGAGCTTGGACACAGATCCACAAATATATTGTTGTAACAATCATATGCAGGATTCTGAATACCTCAGTGGACATAACTTGCCCTTTTAACTTTATAGTCTATGAGCTAATCCATTAAAAAGCAAAGGACCACAAATTGTTCATAAGTTTTACTTTTTTATATATAATAAGAAAGCATTGAGAGAGGTAACATTTGAAAAGTAAGGTAGTTAAGCAGGTTTTTTTTTTCCCCTTTTTATGCCAAACAGTTTGTCAAGTGAAAATTTTATTTGGTTTTAAATAACAAGACAGACAAATTTCTAATTTAAATTCCTACATTGATATTTATTTACCAAATGGGCATTTCTAGTTAATTGGTTTAGATTTCTCTTCATGTGTTTAATTTTGAGTGCAGTTTTATCTCTTTAAGGCAAGCTAGAAGAGCCAAATGAATTCTTTGTTTCTTGTTTCATTGATTTTTCTGGGTTTGATCTTTTTGTTTAATAGTTTTTTTCTTTATTAGAAAGGGAAAAAGCTGAGCAGGGACAAATTTTTTGCTATGCATTCTTAGATAAGATAATTTGATTTATTTTTAGACCATTACAATTTTCATTATTGTTATTCATTTCTATTTTAACTTAAAGCAAGCAGAAGTCTCTATTCTCATATTCTTATTTTATACTATTAATTACCACTATCTTTCACCAAATGAGATGCATATTCAGAAGCAGTTGAAGAAGATACAAATTACTTTAATATGGTAGAAATTCTAACAAACTAAAAGTTAAGTTGCAGTAGATGATTAGACATCTCTACTGTCCTGGAAAATCTAAATGCTTATTTAATGTGGGGTTTTTTTCACTGCACATCAAGCGTATTTATCTCAGCAAAACATTTTCTGTTTATGATTTGTACTATCTTCAGGCCATGCAGGCCTAAATGAGGTGGCAGGATCTTGCATCACAGAATCAAGAGCATATGTTAAAGCTATATTCCACTCAGCAACTGAATCTGAAAGTTTTAAAATAGGAAGTAATTGCAAAGGTGCTTTGTATCAAAGATCTTTCCTTGTTTTCTGTAACAGGAAGTGTGCTATTTCAGGTTTTATAAAACCTCATGGAGTATCATAAATAATTAAGATGTAAAGCATTGTGGCAATGCCAGCGACGAGCAGTGCGAACAATCTGGCAGTGCAGGCCTAGAGCCTGACATGGTGGTAGGCCATGCTCAGCCTAAGTGCAGAGCCAGCTAGCAGTGTAGCTAAACAGTGCTGTGCCTGCAGAATGTAACTAAAGCAGGACACTGGTAGCTATAAACACAGAAGGTTGTCTTGGGACAACAGGACATGCACCTGCATCAACAACCTCGCGTGTCATCAGTAGTTGGACCAATAATCTATAATAGTGCGATGTGTGGTCACTCACAGGGAACCAATGAAGCCATGCCAACGAGGCTCTCCGAGTTTATATAAGCTGTAGAAGTTCCCTTGCTACGCACTTTCCTTTCCATTCCCATCTTCTTTGCTTTACACTGCTGTGCTGTACTCACTACGCTCGCACTATAGTCCTACAATACTGGAACAATAAAGGAGCAATACTCGATCATATTGGTCAGCTGCATTGACTCCAGTCTCCGTCGTCTTTAAAGCATAATGCTCAAAGTGAAGATTTTGTCTTATTGTAATTATCCCTTTGTCTTCCCTTGTTTGTTCTATCATTGGTTCCTATCTTCTCCAAATAGTTCAAGGTGAGTGAACTGTTTTATTGAAGGAGAGTGTGCAAGAGATTTGCAAATGGAAGCATGTAAATTGAAATAACAGAAGTTGTGGATGTGAAGTCTGTGGACATATTAAAAAAAAAAAAAAAAAGAAAAAGAAAAGAAAATTAGGCAGCCAGTGACCATTACTACACTGCTGGCATTCCAAGTGCCTCCATCAAAGCCTCAAAACAATGCAGTGGTGGGATTTCAATGTCTCTGTTTTTCTTAGATTTTTCAGGTTCTCAGGACTTTGGATTCTGATGACTCTCATCCTAGAGGAAAGGAACCTTAAAGTGATAAAAGTGATAAAAGCAATAGAAGTGATAAAAGTGATAAAAATTACTTCCATCTGGGCTCCCACTTACTACTCTGTCATTGGAGAGATTTATTGGTTGATGCCCCTAGGTAGATAATAAAGTGAGCTAGCTTGGCCAGGGAATTACTCCTCAGAACATCTTAGCTCTATTCATAGCTGTGCTTTCAATTGCATGTGTAATTTAGAGCAAATTGCTGACAATTAATCTCCTTGTTCACTGCCGTAAAGCTGTGTAAAGTATTTCGTTGTACAGCACTTGAAAGCATTATGAGTTAGAGATATTATGTGAGTGATTATTGCTAGGAAGTTGAAATCAAATGCATATTTGTGTTTATTTCCTTCCCTGATATTTTTTTTTTTATGTATGTGCTTAAATTTGAATTCACAAATGCTTGCTCACTTTACTCTAGTACTTTCTATGGCCTACCTCAAAAGTCTGCAATGTATTTCTAATCCAAAGGTTTAGTACCTTTTTCTTAATGTGCACCATTCCATTTTGGCATGCTAAACCCAAGTACTTTGCACCCAGAAGAAAAAAAATGTTAAATGAAAAGGTAGCAATATTCATAGAGGACACCCTCAATAATTCACAGAGTTTGCTGGCACACACTGGTGTGTCTGAACCTCACTGCCATTAAAATTGATGCAGATAAATATACAGCGTATTTGGAGGATTGTCCAGATACTTCTGAGAAAATTTGACTAGATTTGGAATTGATGTTATGCCCATTCACATGCCAAATCTTTTGCTAAATGGTGGTATAACCTTTTAACAACATGCATCAGTCAAATATTGTAAAAGGTTCTACATAGAGATGTAGTTAATCATCTACAAGCCTGACTGACAAGGTGAAAAATACTCAATCCATGACTGTACCACATATGTTTTTCCTTTAAATTAACTGCAGTCTGAAAACATAAGTGCATAGGGGTAAGGTTGCCGTTAAATCTGTCTAGCAGCTTCTTTTCTCTGTACATCCCACACACAGACTAAATAATTTTTCATGGAAATATTCAAAAAAACTTTAAATGAAACTTGAGAGAAAAATTTTGCCTGTAGTCATTTGAAAGCCACAACCGTTCTCTGATTATTGTAAAGAGCAAATTTGGGATTTTTTCTTATCTCGTCTTCTGAAAAACAGAAAAAAAAATCTCAAACTTCCAGAATAGATGAACTTTCTTAACCTTCTTCTATGGACATACAAATCTAATGCCTAGAACTACCTTGTTAAATAGACAATTTATTAAGACAGCATAAGCTTTAGGAAAATGCATATTTTTAATGTGGTACTTTCACTTGAGTATTAAATTAAAATAAACTTTAAATTAAAACTATATTAGTTATGAATAGAATAGAATAGAATAGAATAGAATAGAATAGAATTAACCAGGTTGGAAGAGACCTTCAAGATCATCACGTCCAACCCATCATCCAACACCATCGAATCAACTAAACCATGGCACCAAGCACCCCATCAAGTCTCCTCCAAATCACTTGTAACAGAAATGCTAGTGTCTTGGGCCTGGACCTGCCATTCCTAAGACAATGTGGTGAAATACAAATTCATGGACCACGTTCACGGAGAGGTGGCCCTTGCCACAGGTGAGTAAATGGTCTGGACCTGCAGGACAAGTGTCTGTTTAATGGGAGATGCTTATATGTTTTAATTCTTTTCCCACTGTTTACAGACCTTCAGATTCACTGTTACTAAAACACAGTCCTTCTCTCACTTTTACAGGTGGTTTCCCAGCCTGCTTATCCTACATTCCTGCAATACAGTTTTCTGGTACCACCCTACCCTCCTGCAATTCCTCCCCCCACATCCCTCTAATCTGAAGTTCAGCTCCCATTCATTTTATCTGCCAACCCTGGGTTCCCATACAGACACAGCAAAAAAAATAAATTACAAACATAAATAAATTTCTTTCTAAATGGGAAGCCACTAAGTTTTGAGTTTTCCTTATACCAACTTAACATAACATTGTTTCTTTGTATCTCAGAAGTCTATGCAGCTTTGTAAAAGGTTATAAAAGCTCCCTACATGCAAAATCCCTGAGTTTCCTTTAAGTTCAAATTCTTCTTTTATTCTTTCATTTTTTCCCCTCTTTGATCTCTCATTCCTGTAATGGATAGGATAACTACTGAAAGATAATATTTTATAATTTATATTTTATAATATAATTGCTGTCTACAACTACCTGAAGGAAGGTTGTAGCCACGTAACTCCACCACCTCCCTGGCTAGCCCATTCCAATGGCCAATCACTCTTTCTATGAAGAACTTCTTCCTGACATCCAGCCTAAACCTCCCCTGGTGCATCTTGAGACTGTGTCCTCTTGTTCTGGTGCTGGTTGCCTGGGAGAAGAGACCAACCCCCACCATGTTACAAACTCCCCTGAGGTAGTTTTACTACTTTCTGTTCAAGATCTGTGAAAAAATTGCAAAGGCATAGCCTAAAACTACCAGAGAAAGGCAAAGTCATCTGAGGACATAGTTAAAAAACACCACTGATGGTATCAGAAGACTAAAAAGCTAAATGAATCACAGATGCTATTTCTTCACTGTAATGTGTTATTGTTCTAGAAGATCTGTGAAAGTTTCTTTATCTGCACTAGGACAGAAAGACAATCCACTTATTTTAATAAATATATAGATATAAAAGATGCCTTTGTTGATACAGCTGTCTAAGTATCTATCTTCTTGATACAATATAAAAGTCAGTTGCTAAATGCATTTCAAATAACTGAAATGTGGGACCTAGGAGAATAATTGACATAAGGAGATTATATTAGTGTACATTTTTACTTATTTTGCTAAATTTTGTTTCAGAATTATGTATTTCTAGTTAGAGACTTATTTTCCATACAGATTCTTTATGAGTACTTTACAGCTCTGTTCCCACAGTTAAGACTGTGCTGAAGGACACTGTCATAGTAATAACAAGAACAGAGCATCAGCTGTTTTTTTCTGACAGAATTTCATTGCCTTTCATCTTCTCCAAAATCTGTCAACAACCTTGCCTTTATTAGACTTGCATCTAACCCAGCTGCTAGTCAGTAAAGCCTAGTGATGTTTAGCAGGGGACACTGAATATTGCAGTTTTCCACTCAGGTTGGTTTGCCTGCTTCTTTAATTTCCTTTTTTTTTTTTTCTTTTTTAAATTTTTGTTTCTTCTTTCTCTACCTTAGCTGCAGTGACATTGTGTTCAGGGAGAAGAGTGCTCTGGAAGATGAAATTTGACACCGTTTCAATTTCCATGATAAAGTGAGAGCCTAGGAGTAACTCGGGGAATTGTAAGTATGCTTGTCCCCAGAAAGAAAGAGTCACTGGTATGGAGCAGCAAGGAAAATAGGCTATATATGAAATAAGAAGAACCATAAAGTTGTAACTGGAAAAGACCAACACGCTGCTTAACAAAAGCCTGCTTCTGCTGTTCACGCATCAGCACTACTGTTTTTCACCATGCTTCCAGTTCGGTAATGCAAAGCCTAGATGACAACAAAGAGAATTGACTTTGTGGCATAAAGAGAATAATTTAATATATCTGTATATAGTTGTCTGAGTTGATCCTCACTGGATGCTGGGTGCCCACCAAAGCTGCTCTGTCACTCCTCAACTGGACAGGGAGTTCTCAGTTCATGGGCTGAGAAAAGAAGGTAATTCAGCAATTACCTTCATGGGTAAACAGACTCGGGTTGGAGAAAATAGTTTAATTTGTCACCAATCAAATTGGATTAAAACACCCTCCACTCACCCCAACTTATTTTCCTGGGTTTAACTTTACTGCTTTTTTTTCCCCTACCTCCTCCCCTCCAAAAGCACAGAGGGACAGGTAATGGTAAGTGTGATCGGTTCATCACACTTTGTCTCTCCTGATTCTTTCTCCTCAGGGGGAAGACTCCTCACACACTTCCCCTGCACCAATGCGAGGTCCCTCCCATATCAGTCTTCCATGAATTTCTCCAGTGTGAGGCCCTCTAACAGACTACAGTTCATTATGAACTGCTCCATCATGAGCCCCCTCCACAAGGTGGAACAGACTGCTTCAACATGGGGCCCCAGAGTCACAATTACTCTCAGCAAACCTGTTGGACTCTTTCTGTAGGTCCATAAATCTTGACAGGAGCATGCTCTAGTGTGTTCTTCCCAGAGGGACACAGACTCCTTCACGTGTTCTAGTATGGGGTCATCTACTCAACCATTAATCTCCTTGAGCTGCAAGGAGACAGCCTACTTCACCATGGCCTGCAGAGGAATTTGTTCTGGCATCTGGAGTATATCCTCTTCTTCCTTCTTCACTGACTTTGGTGTCTGTGGAGTTGTTTCCTATATTTTCACCACTCTCAGGCTCCAGATGCTGTTCTGCAGTAAATTTTCCCCTCCATTAATATGTTATCCCAGAGGTACTGCCACTTTTGCTGGTGGGCTCAAACTTTGCCAGCAGCTGGGCCAACTTGGAGCCACCTGGCACTGCCTCTGTCAAGGGAAGCTTCTAGCAGCTTCTTACAGAAGTCAACCCTGTGGGCCCCCCAACTAGAAAACCCTTGCCAAGTAAATCAAATAAAACTGTTTAGTTTCACAAAGGTGGGTTTAGCATAAATGAAGTGGAGTTCACTTAAGAAGTGAGAGGAGATTTCTGTACCTAATATTTCCTATTCCACATTTTTTGCTTCTATAGACCAACAAGTTTTTTGTGCCTTATGAAGTTTGCTTATATATGAAACAAACAAATCTTTAAGATTTGGTAAGAACCACAGAATCATCCCTATAAACAGCTACTGAATACACTAATCATGCTATCAGTAATCATGTAGGAGGACACAGAAATAATGATGTTCTTGTAGATGTTACAGCAATTTTATTTTCTTTTTTTTAATGAATGTAGATCTTGAAGGTCTTTTCCAACCTGCTTAATTCTATTCTATTCTATTCTATTCTATTTATAAAAATGTCTAAGGAAAATGTTGGATACATACATATCTGTCACATAAAATTTACTGTGTTGTAGTTAAATAAATGTCATTGCTTTATTACCATTCAATAAAACATATCTTAAATTTTTGCCTTATTCCCCTTTATTCATAATAATGATCTCTTGAAGTGTTCTCCAATTCCTAACATTCTCTGATTCCGTGTGAACCTGTGTTGGGTGGCTCATGTCCAGCTCTTCTGGACATCCTTCTTCTCCTTTCTGTAGAAGTGCATGAGGGTTTGTTCAGTTAAGAAAAGTGCATTCCCTATGAGACTTTCTTGAATTTTGTCTGATGAGCATGGCTGAATTGAGGCAGAGAATCAGCTGGGATTCAGTACAGCATTTCTTTCCAGTTGATCTCAGCAGGGTACAGGCTGCAGTCCAGACAAAAGAATCTCAGAAAGTGCCAGTCAGTTGTGCCAGCTCCAGTGCTTACTGGAGCACAGAACAGACTTTCTTGGGAAATGGTTCTAAATTAAACAGGCAAATGAAGAAAATGTGAAAGACACAGAGAGCTACTTTAGCTCAAAGTGTTTCTCCAGTTTTGTTCTCTACTTGCTTGCTAAAATGGTAGACAGGAGTTATTTACTTAGGTAATGCAGAACCACGCTCTCACAGCTGCTTGCATCTCCGCTGGTGAAACTGACTGCCCAGGAAATAGAAGGCTATTGCTAGGCTGGGGTAGGGGAAGTAGAAGGGAGAGGAATCCACTTTTAATGTCAGAATATTTAACATTCTGTTTTCTTGGGTTTGTAACTTAGGAGACAAAATGATGTCAGGTCCTAAATGCAAATTTACATTTGGGCAGGAGTTGCAAGGCTGTTGGAGGTGCTGAAGTCAGGACATGCTAACTTTGAACAGAATTTTTGACTTGTCACATAATCTCTGCTATTTTCAAGCGAGGTTTCAAAAGTATACCTGGAGAAAAGGAGTGATCAGAAACCACCTTGCTACAGATAATGCTGTTAAGAAACACTGCTATGTGGTAGGGATTGCAGCTCCTACAATTGGATATGTAAGAGTAGGGCTGGCACAGGAGATACCCTGCAATGCTCGGGAAAATGGTCTCTGGTGAGACCATTTTGACCATCTGGTGAGATCTCTAAAGAAAGATAATGACCCATACTAGAAAAGGTAGCACTGAATTTGTATGCAAACAGACATACTTTAATTTACATAGAAAATTCATTTTTAATGCTGGAATAATCAGGAGTCAGATCTTAGATAGTACGAAATCATCAGGAGGATAGATGCACACTGAAGAGAAAAAGAACAGAACTAGAGTGTAGCGACTGCTTTGTTTTCAGTCCTATTCACCATCAGCTGCCACTGGCATGCCTCCAATGACACAGTTTGATTAGCCCATGCTGAAGTGATTAGGTAAAACACCCAATGTCATGGTTTAGTTGATTGGATAGTGTTGGATGATAGGTTGGACCTGATGATCTCAAAGATCTCTTCCAACCTGGTTAATTCTATTCTATTCCATTCTAAGTATATACATATATATATTTAAAAGCTTAAAAAAATTAATTACCTGCTTTTTTATTTCTATGCTGTAGTAGCACAGTCATTTCTAGGCAGTAATAATACAAAGCAAGCTTCGCTTTTTGTATCATCCTCTACATTCTACACAAAGTGATGTGTAATTCATAGTATAAATATGACAAATGTTGTTCATAGTCACTTGAGCCATACAAGCTACCGAATCTCTTAAAGGGAGAACAGATCTCAATTGTTGAAGGTTTGATTTCCAACAAGAACAACGTTTTAGCAAATCTGAGAAGACTGAAAAAGCACATTAAACCATAATTAGAGCACAAAAGACATTCTGTCTTCTTGTTACTCATTTGCTTAGGAGCTGACAAAAGAGGAGCTAAGTCATTACTGATAATTCAGCCTGCTTCCCTGAAAGTGCATTATAGGTCATTTAAGTAATGATATCCAAAAGAAATGAAAAAAATTGCGAGAGATACTAGGAAGATAGCAGCAATTTATTTTATTGTTTCATACACAGCTGTACTACAAAATTATTATTTTCTGGTAAAAAAAATAAAAAGGCAAAACCCACCCCACTAAACTATTTCAATCCCTGGTTTAGAATTTTTGCAGCACGTGGGTTTCTGTGTTTATAAGGCATAGTTTCCTGTTCCTCAATTCCCCTTATTCTAAAGTATGTTGGAAATATGATACTTCCATGAGGGAAAAAAAAAAAAAAAGCAGCTTTATAAAATACATAATAATGTGCTTTTGGACTCTTGCAGTCAGGGCTGATCAGGTTTCTCATAATCTACAGGATTTGTTCCTTCAGAGAAAAAGTGTTCCAGCTTCACTGCAATTCTTCCCTGGAATGTAAAGATAAAAAGTTTCTGTGATAACCTTGCAGTGATCTCCTTGCCCAGAATCCTTTTCAAAGGCAGAGATAGGCTTGCTGGATGGTTACCTCACAATCTGTTATAAGTAACACTCAAGCTCCCCAAAGCCCTTTTTTTGTTTTCTTTGCATGGTAATTTTAAGGATTCATGTATATGAAGTGTCCTTAAACACTTCTTCATTATCAATTGTCTATATTGCTGATTTAATTTTTCTTTTAACATATATAAATACATTAAACATCATTTAATAATAGCAATTCATTATTTAGATCTGGGACCTAATGGTGAGAGTAGTATTTACCTTTTTTTTACATATACATATATATGTATATGTAAATATGTATATGATTCCCTGTGCATATACTATGATATACTATGATGTACATATACTATGATTCCCTCTTGGTTTTCATATTTTTGCTATAAAATTGTTCATTATTACCAAAGAGTACAATAAATAATTTCAGAGTAGATAATAAAATAAACCAAACTAAATTTTTTATCTGGACAGTGCATTTTCTACTGTTGTATCTTTGATTCGAAGATATCTCCACTGAAATAACTGAACTCAAGTCCTTCCTATCACAGTCAAAATCATAATGTAAGTTACCTAGATATCATGTGCACAAACTGTACTGGGGAACACTGAGAAGTACTGCAAGACATTTGTCTCTCCTGGGAAATGGTTGAATCTGTTCCTACAAGTTTTGGTCTGAGCTCACTAGCACCCTTATAGCCACAGCCCTGGAGGTATCATGGGCTGAGCACCAGAGGCTCTTTCCATTAAAGACTTTGGGTGTGGTAACAATATTTTGGATGGTTAAAGAAGGTAGCAGACCACTTCATGTCTCTTGTCTGTAGTCTGAGAGAGTGGTCCAAAATATGTGTGTTTTACTGGTATAGATATAGCCTAAGCAAGCAGTAATAACCATGTTTCTAAAACTAAAGTGTAAAGACAAAGATGAGTCAATGTCCCACCCAGCAGACCACTGATAATTAGTTTTAGGCAGGCAAGATCTAAGTTCTTTGATGGATTTGCAGTCTTTGCACAACAAAAAATATTGGGGAAGTCAGAATGTTTTAAATGGAACTATTGGCCAAAATACATGCTACAGCTGTCAGCATGGGTTTCAGACATTAAATTTCTGGAAAGCACAACACCTTATCCATAGCATCTTCTGTTTGAACAAAATACTGTAACCCTTAGGTGAAGGTTTCAGGTATTTGTGATCTGAGATCTAAGTGACCGGTGCCCATGTACGTTAAAGCCAGGGAAGCTGAGATGCATAAAAGTCCAGGCAAGAGCATCCTTGTCAAGATAGTGATGCTTAGCTGCTCAAGGGAAAAATGTCAACATGAACAGGTATAAGCTGTTATGGAAAAAGGGAATTGAAAGATATATATTCAGCAACATGGAGTCTGCCCAGGAGGCATGGAGTCTAACCTAGCCTTACTCAGTTGATGCCTACTGGGCCAGCAGGCACTCATTAAATGTGTCATTTGAGACGGTGCATATTTTAGTGTAAGAGCTTATTAGTCCCATATATCTACTACATTCATTTCTAAAAAATAATTGCTTGATACTTACAGACTGTATATGGTCAGTTTGCAGAGTCCCTTTGTGCATGAGAGAGGTTGCCTAATGTGGTATAGAGAGGGAGGATTACAATATGATACTTTTTTCTTTATAGACTGGACTTTTGATGTGCTTAGGATCTACCTGCCCCTCTAGAAAAAGTCAAAGAATGTCTAATTTTAGATAAATTAAACAATTTAGAACCTGTTCCTAGGCTCCAAAGCAATGTCACAAATAAAGCACATATTTTAGAGTCACGTTGTAGGAGGAGTCAGATGGAAAGTGACTTTTGAAACGGATAGGTATTTTTCATACTTCCACAAAGACAGAGACTGTGGTGTATTCAGTATCTTTCTGGAATTTGATGTTCTAATCTCTGTCTTAGTGCATTTTGTTAAAATAATAAAGAAAGAAGACCCAAAAATATAGACACTTCATTAAATAAAGCAACAGCCAAAGCAGCTTGAAAAGTGTAAATTGCACTACTCGTAACAAAGGGTGCAGTAAGACTGATTACTAGCTAAGAGTGGAAATTAAACTATATTCTTAGGAGAATACTGATGTGTTCAATGTTCTTGCTATTTAATAAGCAAATACACCAATCAAGCACATAAATGTAATCAAGACTACTGTAGGTTAGAGATCACACTTACATGGGAATAGTCTCTATTTAGACAAACTTGTGAAGAAATCATAACAGCCTGCCCTGAGACTTCAACTGTACTGTTCATGAACCTTCATAGCATCAAGGGAACCAGGTAGCAGTAAGATTTAAAAAATGGCACCACAACCACAATGCAGTGGAATTACTGGGGTGGGGGGGAATAAACAGTCACAAAAGTGGCAATAATATGTTCTTCTGAAAAAGATAAAGAGAAAAGTCTAGTTGGAAAAAAATAAGTCAACCTCAATCAAAAAAAAATAACTGAGCAATTAACACAGAAAGCTCTTGAAATAAGATAAAGGGCATAAGAATTCATGTTTTAATTCCTAATGTAATGGTCATAAGTTTTTGATTAATATTTGAAGCAATTCAGAGCTGACAGTCTCATAAACTGGACCACCAATAGCTGTCATTTTTCTTCCAGACTGATTCAATCTGTCCACAGCCATTACTATGCACTACTCAGAAACACTCTCAGCTCCTCTTTAAGGATAGGAAGTGTTGTTGGAATTTCATACTTCTGATATACACCTTCTGAGTGGTTCTGGCATTAGGAAAGAGGAGAATCTTTCATTTCTCTAAGTGAACACAACAACTGCTTTAGGTTCCATTTTTACAGGTCAGTTGTGGAGCTGTTTCCAGTTTGTGCAATCTGCTGACCATTCGTGGGCTGAAAGTTTCTATTGAGGACTGAGACTTTATTGGCTGTCCTCTAGCACCAGGAGAAAATCAAGGTGATTTTGTGGTTGAAAATGGTACTGGATAATTGTTATTTATGTAACAATAAACAAAATTAATGAGACTGTATATATGTGCGCATTTATGATTGGAAATAGCCAGTGGAATGTATCAAGGGATATGATGATATTTCTTCACAAATTAGTGAGCCTGAGCTGTGTATTATATGAAAATGTAGCCTTGCTGAAGACAGCCTGTTGGAGAAAGCCCATATAATCACTGAAATCTTGACCTTAACTGGCTGGACTGGTGGGCAGAGTCCAACATGATGATATTCAACAAGTCCGAGTGCTAGGTGCTGTACTTTGGCCACAACAACCCCATGCAGTGCTACAGGCTGGGGTTAGAGTGGCTGGAGAGCAGCCAAACAGAAAGGGACCTGGAGGTACTGATTGACAGCTGGCTGAACATGAGCCAGCAATGTACCCAGGTGCCAAGAAGGCCAATGGCATCCTGGCCTGCATCAGGAACAGTGTGGCCAGCAGGAACAGGGAAGTCATCGTGCCCCTGTACTCAGCACTGGTGAGGCCAGACCTTGAGTACTGTGTCCAGTTCTGGGCCCCTCAATTTAAGAAGGACATTGAGACTCTCGAACATGTCCAGAGAAGGACAATGAGGCTGGGGAGAGGCCTTGAGCACAAGCCCCATGAGGAGAGGCTGAGGGAGCTGGGGTTGTTTAGCCTGGAGAAGAGGAGGCTCAGGGAAGACCTCATTACTCTCTACAACTCCCTGAAAGGAAGTTGTAGCCAGGTGGGGGTTGGTCTCTTCTCCCAGGCAGTCAGCACCAGAACAAGAAGACACAGACTCAAACTGCACCAGGGGAAATTTAGGCTCGAGGTGAGGAGAAGGTTCTTCACAGAGAGAGCTGTTAGCTGTTGGAGTGTGCTGCCTGGGTGGAGTCACTGTCCCTGGAGGTGTTCAAGAGCGGATTGGCCATGGCACTTGGTGCCATGGTTTAGTAGTCATGAGGTGTTGGGTGACAGTTTGGACTTGATGATCTTTGAGGTCTTTTCCAACCTTATTGATGATTCTATGATTCTATGGAAAAAAAAATTTACAGGCTATTTTTTGGGGGATTTTGCTGTTATGCATTCTTTAATCTGTGATTGAAAATAACTTATTAAGATAACAGAACAAAAAAATCTTAGAATATCACAGAACTGGCCAGTTTGGTTTGTTACCATAGGTGACTAGAGACACCCAATGCACATTTTGTTGAGAAAAAAAAATAAACAGAAAAAGGAGGTATAGATTCAAACAGGACAGTCTTGCAAATGCAAAACAATACTGTTCAAAAGTTTAGCTTTCATTAGCAAACAACTTACAAACAGACAACCTACGAGTTAGGGACTGGCTACCATCCATTGAAATAAATAATTCAATAATTTATATTATCTCACAATAACAATTATGAGCTGAGGGGGGTGAATTTCCTTATAGTTATTTAAAATAGTGTTTAAAAATACCCAGAATTAAATATTCCAAATGATTCTTCAGACAAGTTGCAATATTCTGAGAAGAAATGCTCATGCATAGAGCAGTGAACTCATCAATCATCAAGTAATACAAGAAAATTAGTTGCCTCCTTGATGTCTGGTACATACAGGTGAGGCTTGAGCAGCTTCATTAGGCATCTTGGAATATACTCTCCATAATCTTGTGAAATTTTTTTGTCTGTGAATCTCATAGTACTGAAGTCCTCTGCACCTGCAAAGAGTGGTTGTTTTCAGAGGTATCAAGAAAAGACATTGCTGTAAACTGTGGAAATTAGCTACGATTTCCCCATTCTTTTTAGATGCTCCCAAACTGCTTTTAATGTTTCAGTACAGAAGAGGACTTTGGGGTAATGATCCAGGGTTGAAAAAAATCAGGCTTTGCCAAATGCTCTACAGCCAATTCCAGTGATAAATAGGACAGATCCTGCAAAATACCTCACACATAAGTGTTTTTGAACAGCTGGTTATGCTCATTCACAGAACTAAAAGGTTCATTTTTTATCTAACCCTTAAGGACATAACTGCATTGCTCTCTCCTGCTCTAATCCAAACAATGACACTGTTCTCATGGGTAAATGGTCATGTGGTGTCATGCTCTATCATTATACACAGGAGTTATGAAAGTTTAGGATTTCTGTTTTCTTCACCAACCTATTTTATTGACATCTTAGGACATCTGAGAGAGAAGTGCATGTTGGGGGTAAGAAGTTTTTTAAAATCAAGATATTTAATTTCAATTTCAATTCCTAAACATTTGCCTAAAAACTTCATAAAAGGGATGGAAGTGTGGTTAAAATGCCAAACCACATGTACAAAATAACTTGACAACTGGAACTGAGTGATAAGTGTTTTGGATTGTTTTCTCTGAGATCAGTCTCACTTTTATCTCAATTTCACCACATGGAAGACAAAAACTGGCTAGATCTAGTATTTGATGGATCAAAACCTATACTTACATGTGTACATGTGCATATTTATATAAGAAATGTTATATGTACACAGGAATTATAAACACCAACATGTTTGTCTTATATACTGATATATATGAAAGGTAGGTATATGGAAGATGATAGTATTTTATTTCCTACAGCAATCTGTGTAGCTTTGAAATATTCCAAGCAATTTGACCTGTCAGATATTGTTCACTCTTATCCAAACCTATCAAACTATTCTCTGGAAATATTATGGATGAGAAATATGACATCAAGGAGCAGATAAAGGTGGAATCATACACAAGGACTGAAAAAACAAACAGATTGAAATCAAATCCTATTTTGAAAGATAACATCTGTCTGGGGAGGTCCCAGCTTACTGGAGAATGGCAAACGTGATGACCATCAACAAGAAGGCTGGAAGGAGGACTCAGGGAACTACAGACCTCTCAGTCTGATTTCAGTGCTGGAGAAGTCATGAACAGGTCATCTTGAGTGCCATAATGCAGCATGTGCAAGGGCAAACACATGATCAGACTGAGTCACTACAGGTTCATGCAGGGTAGGTCCTACTTGACCAATCTGATCTCCTTCTATGGCATAGTGACCCGCATAGTGGATGAGTGAAAGGTTGCAAATGTTGTTTATCCGGACTTTAGTGGAGCATTTGTCACTGCTCCTGAAGAAACTGGCTGTTCATTCTAACTTAAACAGTAAAGACTTTCTAAGAAAGGCTTTTTTCCAAGATTAGTTTTAATTCTTCAGTTTTTCTGGGAAAATTAGCACATGATATGAAATTCCTTTCTAATAGTCTGGTTTAAAGTACCAGTCTTAGGGACAGGACTCCTGAAAACACCAAAGGACAGTTGTGAATCCATTATGAACTTACACAATTTACTGAGAAGTTATAAACCATTTTTACTGTGATCAACTTGTGTTCTTTCTTACTTCGGTATCAAGAAGGGAACATATTAATTCTATTTCTTGTAGACTGAGAGTTAAAAAAAAAATGCAAGGCTTTACATTCACCAACGTTAGAAGTGTACAGAAAGTGACAGGAATATCTGTGCATTGGGAAAAAAAACAAAACTTAAAATTTGGAAAAGGAAGTATATTAGAGGTGTCAAAGGAGTTTAATGTTTTACTTCTTCGCCCACTTCTTTGCTATCAGCAAATATCCAGAGACTGAAAAGACAAGTAGCTTTGAACACATTTTCTTTCAGATTCTGTACCTCAGTCTCATCACTCTCAATCTTATCTTTTTTGTGTGCCTAACTATCATAGTATCAGTCAGGGCTGGAAGGGACCACAAGGATCATCTAGTTCCAACCTCCCTGCCATGAACAGGGACACCTCACACTAGATCAGGCTGGCTAGAGCCTCATCCAGCCTGGGCTTAAACACCTCCAGGGATGGCACCCCAACCAGCTCCCTGGACAACCCATTCCAGGGCTTCACCACTCTCATGGTGAAGAACTTCCTCCTCATGTCCAGCCTGAATCTCCCCACCTCCAGCTTCATTCCATTCCCCCTAGTCTTATCACTACCTGAGATCCTGAGAAGTCCCTCCCCAGCTTTCTTGTAGGCCCCCTTCAGATACTGGAAGGCCACAATTAGGTCACCTCAGAGCCTTCTCTTCTCCAGACTGAACAGCCCCAACTCCCTCAGTCTGTCCTCATAGGAGAGGTGCTCCAGCCCTCTGATCATCCTCGTGGCCCTTCTCTGGACACATTCCAGCACGTCCATATCCTTCTTGTAATAGGGGCTCCAGAACTGGATGCAGTACTGCAGGTGGGGTCTCACCAGGGCTGAGTAGATGGGGAGAATCACCTCCCTCGACCTGCTGGCCACGCTTCTCTTGAATAACCTGTTTTCCCAGTTTTAATTCAAGAAGAAAATTTCCTCCACCAAAGCAGGCTAACTGATTTTTGGGGGGGGTGTTTTAATTTTCTTATGCAGAATGAAAGGTGTTCATTCCTAATTTCAATCTAGGTCTAGAAGCTCCTGATACAGTTATAAATATGTATGAAGAATATGAGTATATATTTTAAGTTTGGTGAATGAATCCATAATTTCTTGAGTTGATTAGAAATTGAGAGGAACATCTTTTTTTAATTCTCATAGTTATATTCAAGAGTTACTTGAGTTTCTGGAATGTAAAGAAGATTGCAAAGTAGATGTATGTTCCTCAGCATTCTACATGTAATGGTAGTCTCCCACAGCTGCTTTCTGAAGGTAAGTGACAAACAATTTTTTTGGCCTAAAGAGAAAAAGAAAAGATGAATTGTTCAGAAAATGCACAGAAAATTTGCACACCTGTGAATGTATGATACTTAAATAGTTTCAGCAAGGTATTTAAAAGCAACATTTTTTTTTCTCTGATCTTAAGCTTCTGTAGCATTTTTAAGGGGAAAAGAAATAAAAAGCACACCATAAACAACCCACAGAGCAACCTTTTTGTTCCTGTGCATTTACTTGATGAGATAGGCATAGCTGTAATTTATTTTCAGACACTTGGTATTTACAGACATCATGAATAGCTTTTCAAAAGGTGCCAGTAGAATTCGTTACAATATATTGGTTTGTGTTTAGTTCTTGAGCTTATCACGTGCAACTTTCCTATGATTACTCCTATTATTAGATGAGTTGAAGCAAAATTGCCTCCTTCAATAATAGCTTCTTGCATCACTCAAGCACAGCAATTTTTTTATTTTTTTTTTTTTTTTTTTAGGGAAAAAATAATTAAGAAACAAACAGAAAAATGTAGAAGGGAAACATAGGTGAATAAATATGCTAACTATGAAACAATTTCTGACATTATATACATAATACTTCCAGAAAAGAAAAAAAAAAAAGAAAGACAGAGGAAAAGCTAAGAAGGTAAAGTCCTTCAAAACTGAGGACTGGGAGAACAAAAGTAGCTGTGTAACACTGTTGCACACTGCTTATCTAATCTGTGATTTGAATGAATGAACTCCCACCCTACTACAAAACCTTCTTGATCTAAGCCAAATGACACAGTTATGTTAAAAATGAAGGTATATGCATTGTGGAAAAGACTCTGCAAGTACTACAGGTAATCAGATTTTTGTTGCAGACAACAGCAGTGCAATGCACCGTTTCAGACTGCAGTAAAACATGTGCAGGAATGCAGTAAGGACATCTGGTATCATATGCTGAACACTTCTAGTCATTTGGAAATGGGACTAAGGAATGTGTTAATAACAGTATAGCCAAACACAGCTGAAGTGTTGTGACCAAATACCAAAGCAACAATGCTGGGGAGATATGAAAACGATGGGCAAATAAGTGATGGTAAGAGTCCATGGACTCTCAGTCCATTTAAATGTGAAGACTGTCAAAAACTAGTCAATGTAAGCTTCAAGGAGGTTGTGGTATAATAAGAAAACAAACCACATGTAGCACCAGTGCAGGAATAGTTTTGAAAAACAGTAGCAGTTTTGAAGATAGAGACATAACAGACAGAAAATACAACTGGAATTTTATCAATGGTCAGGTAGCATTAGGAAAAAATCTTATATTGAATATATTACAGGCAACTAAAATTCATGAAATATGTCTCTTTTCTCGTGACATTGCCTTCCACTTTGATGCTACACACTGAAAGCTCAGAAGAAATCAGTATATTTGCACCAGCTGATCATCACTTCCACAATCTGTATTTGCCTAAAAATGTCATATAAATTTGAGATAATGAAGATATCCAGATACATAATTTTCCCTACAACAATAGCTTGAATGTGAACACCAAAAACCTAGGTACTGGAGCACACCATACTGAACTTCTGAATTTGTATTTGTTTCAGAAAAACAAAACAAAAGAAAACACCAAACCACTACCACAACCACAGAGAAAACAAATGAATATAAATTTGTTTTATAAAAGTTTTCCTTCTTTGTTGTAAAGAACTTTTTAGTTAGCCTTTTTATCTTAAATAATGGATTTTTCTAAGTATCCTGTGTATTGAAGATTTATTTTATTAGCTTTGGCAGGGAAATGTAGCATAGATTTTATCAGAATAATTGTTAAAATACTTATGAGAACTTGCCCTTTGTGGAATTCACTGATATACCTACCTCAACATATTCAAACTATTTGATTACTCAAGTAGCTCCTCTCTCAAGAACAGTGTGCTTTTTGGCTTGTGTCAGACTGGATAGCAAAGCATTTTTCATCAGATTAAGCTAAAAACACTGAACTCCAAAAGAAAAAGATTTATGGCCAGTTCTCTCTGGAACACTGAATACTTAGGTACTAAACAAGGTCTTAGTCACCCTGTTAAATCTGAAATCATTATTAACAGAGAGACAAGGTCCTTATTAACCCTCATAGTGCTGCTTTATGCTGTACCTACACACATATTTTCTTGAAAAGTATTAGCTATATTTGGCACTGAAGGGGGGAAAAAGTGCCAAATATTGGTGGGGGGAGGGGGGGTGGGCAATGGCATTTTAACATCACATCTTTATTTTAAGCTTTAAACCAGGGACTGCAGAATGTAGAAACATGAAAATATAATGCAAAATTAAGAAGCTACATCTGTCTTGAGTGTTATTGCTAAGATTGATTAGTAAAGATACCAGGAGCCTTGTGTACAGTAAGGTGATGCTAAATAAATCCCTAGGTAAGAATGTGAACTGACACTCTTCACTAACACATCCAACAGAATATTCCCCTAAGCAGACAGCCTGTCTTGTATAGATTACTTCAGGAGAAGTGCATGCATCTGTTGATTCATGTTACATGAGAAAGTATTTAAATGAAAACTAATAAAACCATTTTAATGGATAAACTGGAGTGTTTTCCAAGGAAGCTGTAATTGCAGCACTCTGTAAACATAACTGGCAAAATTTCTTTGTGTAGACAAGCTTGCAGAGAACAGAAGTGCAATTAGCTGCCCCAGGATGAGACCCATAACTCCCAGGATATTCACTTCTCTCCACAGATGCAGCTTTCATTACTCTGCATCATAAAGGTTTAATTTGCAAGAAATGTTGAGCCCAAATTATTCCAAGAGATCAGCACAGCTTCACAGGAGAGCTGGAGTTTCACAAGTCAACCAGAACTAAATGCAAAGGGAATTCACACCCTCTCCAGGAAGATTCAAAGTAAAAGACATACATGTAGGGATATTCAGCATTGATATTACAACCTGCACTGTTCTGGCAACTATACTGAGCATGTACTACAAAGAAGTGGGCTTTTTTAATATGGGATGTGGTGTGTTAGGACCTAAAATCAGATTAGCAGTCTTACCAGCATAGCCCTGTAGGAAACAGATTTAGAGAAAAATAAGGAGAACATAGGAATGGAAAAAAAAATGTTAGGTTTCTCTTTAATCAGACATTAGAACACAGAGAATTGCAATGAAGCTGCTGAGAACTATGGACTTCTTGTCTTTTACCATATTTAGATAATCAAGGGACTAGTCTTACACAGCTTCCAGGCAACTGTTTTATTGCTTTTTTCTGTTTCAATTTGAGAGTACTGAATTTTATCCTCCTCCTTTTGAGCACTGGCAGTGCCCATGAGTACTAAAAAACCTGTCATCTCAAACTATAGCTTGTATTTGTTTTCGCTAATGAAAACTGCATTGCAAAAAAAAAATTCTGTCAGTCTGGGTAAAGATGCTTTTTACTTCTGCAACAATCAACTGTCTATATGACACATTTTCATCCTGTCAGAGAGGACTGAAGTTTTAGCTCAGTTTGTGGATGGAACTGATTTAAAAGCTTGCATCTAATAACCACGATTGTCATTAATTTACCGAAATGATAGTCAGTTGTAAGTAAATCAGAGAAGTTCCTTATTGAATTTTATCTGTAGATTTTTATGTGACTTTCTTAGACTTGAAAAACTTTGTATCTCAATAATTTTCAAAACATAGCAATAGACATCTGTCTTTCCAGAAGCATTAAGGCTGGGAGACCTGGGGCTATTTAGTCTAGAAAAGAGAAGACTGAGACGAGGTCTTATTAGTGTTTATAAATATCTGCAGGACGGATGTCAAGAAGTGCTGGTCTCTTTTCAGCAGCGTCCTGTCATTGTACAATGGGCAATGGATACAAACAGGACCATAAGCAGTTCCACCTCAACAAAACTTCTTTACTGTAAGGGTGATGGAGCACTGGAACAGGCTTCCCAGAGAGGTCTCCTTTTCTAAATGCTTTCAAGACTCGCCACACCTTTTGCTTAAATGTGTTTGCACCAAACAGCATGAAACAAATCTTATCTACATCACAACACAGCTGAACTCGGATAGAATAAGCAAAACATCTGCCATGATCTGTTTCAGAGATTCATCCCCCTGCCAAATGAATTGAAACCTTACTAGCAGTTTTGCTGCTGTAATTCCTTCTCCAGGCACTATGAGGTGCTCATATAATTTGTCTGGTTTTTTTTTTCCACTCAATGGCTTTGACTTAAATGTACAGAAATGAGCTATGAACTTTATCTAGTAGGTCAATGGTATTAGCTTTTGTGGTAATCAGTTTGCCACTTGTACTTAAAGAATGAGACCTTCATGTGTGCATTTAGAGTAGAATTTGAGGAAACACTGAGGAAAGTGAGACTCTGCCATTCAGAAACCACCAGCAAACCTAAGAGCAGCTGCACATCATATATCCTAAACCTGGTAATAGTAGCCACAGTGTGAAACAGTAGGAATAGTGAGTCCCCTTTCACCTGGACAGTTTTGATACACTACTCATAAAACAGGCGTTGAAGAGGGTAAAAGCCAGCTATTCATTAGATTCCATGGCATCACAGGAAATGTCACCATTTTTCTGGATTATTAAGTGGCTCAGGTTTTTCAAGCTGTTCAACCACTTCCTTTCCTCCCTATCCTCCTATGCTAGTCCATCTTTCTGTTTGTCTGTTTGGTTTGGTTTTTATAGTACTTAAATCTTTCCTTTGCTTTACTCACTAGAAGCATTTGCCCTTCTCTCACTTACAGGGCTATGAAGCTTTTAAAATGCTTTTAATTTCCTAGACCCATACATTTCTCTCAGATCTCCTCACTTTCTTTAAATGAAATCATATTTTACCAGCAAATACATACCAATAGACATAGGAAAGGAAAAAGAACTGAATTTTAAAAACATAGATTCTCAACTCCTAGGATTTATTTTTATTGCAATCATTTTAACATATTGGTGTTTTGCCAGCTAACCCTCACTCTATATAATTCTTGACAGCTGCAAAACTGAGAAACATTTTTTTATTTCACTTACAAGACAAATTATCTTTATAACCTTCCCTTCTTCTTTCCCTCTAAGTTCTTTTCTTTCTCCATTTATTTATTTTTTACAGAGACAAAATCCCAGGAACATTTTCTTGAAAGCATATTTGCATTTGTGTCTCATGAACTGTTAAATATTGGTTAGATACAAGGGAGAAGATAAGCAATTTTCATTTGTAACCCACAGAAAATGGTTTGTTCTGCTCTGGTAACTGGTAAGTTTAAAAAATACTGAAGATAAATTCTGTGGTGTTTTTATTAACAATAGCTATATAAGAGGATGTCTGAGTTTGTATAACCTTCCTGCTTTGCACCAAATCAAATCCCATTAAAGCTTCAATGGTACAGCCACTTAACATTTAAAAGCTGTCTTATATGTGGGTAAAGAAAAAGGAAAGAAAAGGATACTGATGACAGAAAGACTCAGAAATATTCTTTCCAGTATAAGACACCGAATCTTCTCCAGAAAAGGAAAACACAATGATTAATCTTGATTCTACTCTCAGACAAAGGAAAGTGAAACTGAACTTCTGTTTCCTAAACACCTTCAAAGTATTGCTCTGTATCCAATGAAAGCAATCTAAAGAGGACAAATGAAGGAAAGTCATGTTTAACAGTAAGAAGCCTTTACTTGCAGTTATGGAATTGAGAAAAGAGCTAAATCATACCTTCCTATTTATTTTAAATTCTTATACAGAGAAGAATATCCTAAAATAAACTTTCTGTCTTCTGTTATGGAAAAAAATGAATCAGGACTGCCTTAACTAGTGATAGCTTTAACTGACAGAAAGCATCTAAAATTACAGTAGGATGATCTGATGCGGGGCAACATAGGAATTTGTATATGTTTCCACATAAAGATAGTTGTAGAAGCTGAATGATCTACAGAGATTAAATAATTTTAAGTAACAAAGGTGAGTTTACAATAGATAGGAACTAGTCATTAAGTAGTGTGAATGTGTGCATCCTAACCACAGCTATATTTTTTAAAGAGGCTGAAGCTGTGTCTGTAATAGAAACTGACTAATGGAATCCATCTAAAGGTCAACAATAACCAATTTCCAACATCCTTCAACACCACAGAACCACAGAATGATAGGGGTGGCAATGGACTTCCAGAGATCATCTAGTCCCAGACAGTACAACACAGCAGAAAAGAGCTTTTTACTTATTTTAAAAATATCAATTAAATTAAATGTAAAGATTCACAAAAATGGTTTCAAGTTTCAAACACCAAAGTGTGCAGACAAGTGTGTCACTTTTTACTTAGCAAATAAACATGCTCCAGCATGCCTGAAAATGGCTGCCATGCAGTTTTCAATATTCAAGCAAATATTGAACAAATGGTTTTATGAATACCTTAATTTGAAGGGTAATAAATTGACACTACATGATTCTATGATAGTGATAATAGCTGAACCTCCACCAAACATATAAATATAAACACACGGGAAGTAACTGCAACATAAAGGCCTTCCTCCAACTGGCTTATAGCATACTCAATAAAGTAAGTATTCCCAAAAGATATTATCAGGATAAAAAGACTACAAAATTATCTTCATACTTGAAGAAAATACACAGTTGACTAAAATCTGCATACTCTGCTGCTCTCCCCTGATTTTCAGTGTCCCATGGATGACAATCTAATGGCGTTGATATAAATGAAACTCTGGATTAAGACTTGAGTAACAACTGCTGCCTAAATGGTAAACATCTTAACAATGAGAAAACAACTATTCTATAATGTTACTGCACAAAATAAAGAGGAAACCAGTAGGTGACACAAAGCAGCTGACTGCAAAACTAGTCATGGTACTCAAGATGTCAAACACAGAAAAAAACGCATTTTATTCTCTAGCCCTAAATTCTGTCCACTTAATTCTGAAAGAATAACTCACCTGCATTTAGGAACAGAAAGCCACCTCACTATATTACATCTTTTGATTGTGCTGTATTTTGATAGTATCATCATTAATACATTTCTAGCCAATCACAGCAGTATCTATATTGACTAAGGTTATAAGACAGCTGGTTATTTGACTGGCTATCCAATAAGCTATCTAATATCCATTACTTAGATAGCTAGATTACTATCACATTTATTAGTAGAGGCCCATATGTGAGCATGATAAGCGCTCTGAGATAAAATAAATAAGCAATTAAAGCAAGAGACATGAAAATCTCAGTGGCTAAAACCTTCAATGTGATTAGTCTCATATGGTAAATTTATTTCTGAAGGGGATAATTCAGCATCACATACAACAAATGTCACAGTGTTTAAGAAAGTAATCTGGCTGCTGACTGGACTATGTTCTGGTTATACATGGAAATGTGACAATCTGTCTTAGTAACTAGAGACAATCTGAAGTGACTTGTAGAGTTGATAGAGTTGACATGACATGTTTTCCAGTTTCATGTGATTCCAAAGTATTATCTCACTATTACACACCAAATTAGAACTTTTCTTGTAATGAGAGAACCAATCTGTTAAAATAATTATTTCAGTTAAAAAAACTATGACAAGAAAAATACTTTACCACTGATTTAAAACAATGATTTTTCATATACAGACTCAAGTAAACAGAAAAAGCAGATGCTTGTATTGCATTTAAAATCAGCTTTATTAGATTATTAACAAGAATGAGGACAATCAGTGTCATGATACTCAATTTGTGGTTGTTATACTCAATTTGAGCTGAAAGACTAATGTATTACCTTCTGTAAGAAATGTTATTTCCAAAGAGAGGCTTATTTGTTCCTTCAACAGATCAATAAGAAACAAAATATACTTACATTTATAAAAGATATTCTGTCCAGTTTCTTACTTGACATGAAAACCCCATGGATACTTACCATGTTTGCAGAAAGTCAATGAGAAGTTTTTCAATGACCTACAAAATGATGCAACAGGGATTCAAGGTATCCCTGCTTGAAGATAAAGCTCTTTGTTTGTACGGATACAACAATGTACAAACGTAGATATGATGTCCTCAGTAGCAGTCTAAATAATCAGCAAATCTAACAAATATTACTTTAAAAGATAATATTTAAACAAATTGAGTGCACTGATGGCAGTACCACCACTGAACAAGGTTCACTGACTCAATTGCTTGAAAGTCATTTTCAGTGTCCATTCAAGGTTTGTAATTCGTATAGCCAAAATTCAGTTCTGATGCTGGAGCAGAATAAGATAGTAAGACTGAACTGAGGGTTCTACTGGTGCAAGGAGGAGGCTGTTATAGCTGGGAGAGCAGGTAGACTGGGAGAACAGAAAGTTTTGGAGAGAGATGATGGTCCTTTCAGAAAAAATAAATAAATTACTTCTCTTCCCTCTCACTGAGCAGTCTTTCTTCTGAAGATTTCCTTTTACATCTTCCTTGATGGTTCCCACTTTTCAGTTGTTATCCTTTCCTGGCAGATCCAGTCTCTGAAAACCTTCCTCCTTACCACCTGTCCTTAATACCTGCCTTTGTCCACTTGCACCCCAGCGTTCACACTGTGCTCCTCCATTACCAGCCACCTTGTGAGGGCTGCCCATGCAGGTAACAAGCACAAGTCTGGTTTTGCAGGGCCACAGTGCCACTCATACTTGTCTGGCACATGCAAAGGAAACATATTTCTGCCTATAAAAGGCTGTTATCTATTTTGGCAATGTCTTGAGCTGGCTCAAGTTGAGGAGTTCAGATGCTTGTTGGCAGTAGCAGTTAATTCTGAGAGAAAAGATGGTTAAGGATATACATTCCAGGATGGTATAGCACAAAGAAGACAAATAGGCTTCCCTACCAATCTCCAAAATGAGCTCAAAATTTCTATCAGCAAGCCCTTACTGACCTTAGACACAAAAAATATCATTCTCCACAACAGTCAAATACATATATAGGATCGTCAAAAGCAATAGCTGGCAACATTGAACAAATCCACAGCCTCAAGGTAAAATTACTGCAAATATATTATAGAAGCATAGAATCACTAAGGCTGGAAAAGGCCTTTAGGACTATCAAGTCCAGTTGTAACCCTAGTACCATGACCACTAAACCATGTCCTCAAGTACCGCATGTACATGCTTCGTGAACACACCCAGGGATAGCAACTCCACCAGCTTCCTGAGCAATTCCAGTAGGGAATTTTCTTGAACAGGATTACAGGTATTTTCAAAAAAGAGTACTACATAATATACCAGATCAGATCTAGAGGCCCTTGAAGCCATGTCAATTAGCATGGTTTTTTACAAACTGGAAATAGAACAATTGAAAGAGTCAATAGTCAATAAATCAGTGAGCTGCAGCGGTCTCACCCCAATAACTGAAAAGCAAAAATGAAGTTACCTCATCTAAGAAAGCAATTTGAAATAGAATTTTTATTTTTATAAGCTTAAGGCCTGAAATCGTTGGGGGAAAAATGTGAGAAGATTGAAAAAATTAATAAATTTGATAGACTGAATAATATTTTTTCTTTAAAAAGGAAGTTACTTATAAGATCACATTAACAGGAGAACACATTTTCAGGAGAAGACTTGATGGGGTGCTTGGTGCCATGGGTTAGTTGTTTAGGTGGTGTTGGATTGGTTGATGGGTTGGACGCGATGATCTTGAAGGTCTCTTCCAACCTGGCTTATTCTATGTATTCCATGTATTCTAACAGAGTTACAGTATCACAGCATCACAGTATCACTAAGGTTGGAAGAGACCTCGAAGATCATCGAGTCCAACCTGTCTCCACAGACCTCATGACTAGACCATGGCACCAAGTGCCATGTCCAATCTCCTTTTGAACACCTCCAGGGATGGTGACTCCACCACCTCCCTGGGCAGCCCATTCCAATGACGAACAACTCGCTTGGTGAAGAACTTTCTCCTCACCTCGAGTCTAAACCTCCCCTGGCACAGCCTGAGACTCTGTCCCCTTGTTCTGGTGCTGGTTGCCTGGGAGAAGAGACCAACTCCTTCCTGGCTGGCACCCGAACAGGGACTTGAACCCTGGACCCAACCTCAGATCCAGATCAGTTGTGTAGTTTCAATGGGAACAGTGTGAACATGAACTATTTAAGGAAAACAGAAATTTTCCACGTCTGTGAAAGAAGTCAGACAATATCCCAATGTCCTTTTAAACAAGAAGTTTTTTTAAAGCATTGAGAAGAAAAACAATCCTCAAGATTATATTTTCCTCTGAAAAAAACCTAAACACCCGCAAACAATTAAAATGAAACCAAAATTAAGCAAAACACCAAAAAACCCTGTTATATTGCAAGAGATAATACACAAAAGCGTTACTGTGAGAGCATAATATTATAAACCAGTGTTTTTGCAGCATTCATTAGTGAGGAAAAAGCCTCCAGCCACATTCAGCAGGACTGCACAGTCTGAGCTACACAGGCAGAAAATTTTGTCACTACAGAAATCCTTGCATGCTGGAGAAAATCTCTAGACTTCCTTGGAGGGAGTCACTCTACAGATACATCTGCCTTAAAGCTGAATCTAATTTTGCTTGTCAGCTCTTGTCCAAGATAAAACACATGGCCTGAGCCATAAATTAAAGCTGATTTTTGTTTTGTCACATTACACAAAAAACAAATGGTCTTTGTCCCTACTACTCTGTTATTTCATTAAAACATCTGACAGCTGGAATTGGGCAGATGTCATTGAAGAGACTGCTATGATTCAGGTAATTGCTTCATGTGTGCTTTCCAGGCTTTAAAAATTATCTCCAAGGAATCCAAAATCCTGGCAAAAATCTCAAGAAGTATTTCAGCTGCTTGTTACGCTAGGGAAATGCAGTCATAAGTTTAAAATGCATTGAGAATCTGTGGAAGCCATAAGGCTACTGGAAAATATTGAGCATACTCAAGTAGGAAAAGTGTGACAGGGGCATTGGCCCAGAGGTGGTGCCTAGACAGTGGACCACCAAAGTCTCATGGATCAGGCCAATCATACAGTTCCATCCCATCTCCACATCAAGGCAAAATCTGCCAGTAGTCTTTACCTCCTTCCTTCTTGCAGACCTTCAACCCAGCTCCCACCCTCCAACATAGCTATCCACAAGGGGTCATCAAGAGTTCTCAGGGAAAAGCACACAGCCTTGTTTCCTACTTAGGACCATCAGGATCTCAGCACACAGCACCGCCTTTGTATCATCCATGTATAACCACCTACCACCACCATGCATCTACAATAGTTAGAAAAGAAGCATTAATATACACACAGCAGTACTATGTAATTCCTGAAAACATTCCTTGTCAACTAACTTCTGCTGTGTTTAACTGAGTTCTTAAAGCTCAGTGTAGTCTATTACTAAAACCGGTGTTTTATTTTGCTTAACAGGTAATACTGCTTTTGTTCTTGCTATGCAATCAAATATCAGTGGCACCAATGTGTATAATTTCCTTGTCACACTTCCTTGTTTACATTAGTGGTGGTGTGGCAAAAAGCAAATAGAAATCATGTGACTGGTCAAATCAACTGAAAAAAATGTGCGCCAGTAATTTGTGAGTAACACATTGTACCTGTCCATCTGTTACATTTCTTCATTAATTATGTAGACAGGAAGATTGAGTGCAAGTTTGCTGATGATACCAACCTGAATTAGTATGACTGAGGGAGGCCATGCCATCCAGCGTGACCCAGACAGGCTAGAGAAGTGGAGTCAAGAGAGCCTCGTGAGTTCAGTAAGCAAAGTACAAGGTTCTGTGCCTGTGTTGGGGCAATCCTCATTATCAATACAGACTGGAAGATGATGAAATTGAGAAGAACACTGAAGAAAAGGACTTGGGGATACTGGTGGACAAGAAGCTGAACATAACATACACTTGCAACCCAGAAGGGAAACCATATTGTCATACATATTCTGAGATGTATCAAAAAAGTATGACCAGCAGGTTGAATGAGAGAATTCTGCCCCTCAGCTGTGGTGAGACCTCACCTGGAGTACTACATCCAGCTTTGGAATCCTCAACAGAGGAAGAACAAGGACCTACTGGAATGGGTCCAGAAGACAGCCATGAAGATGATCAGAGGGCCAGAGCGTGTCTCCAATGAAGATGGGTTTGAGATAGTTTGGGTTATTCATCTTGAAGAAGGTTCTGGGGAGACATTACAGAGGCATTTCAGTATCTGAAGGGGATCTACAAGAAGGCTGGGGAGAGAATGTTCCAAAGTGCATGTAGCAATACAACAAGGAGGAATGGTTTTAAACTAGAGTAGGATGGATTCACACTATCCCTGGAGACATTCAACGTGAAACTTGATGGGGCCCTGGACAACCTGATCTGCTTGGGGATATCCCTGCTCACTGCAGCAGGATTTAACAAGGTGACCTTCAAGGGTCCTTTCCAACCTGATGCGTTCTATGATTGTATGATCTTAAGCTGCTGCAAGGTGTATGCATACAATTCCTGTTACTGAAAGGAGTGGAAATATTTCCTCTGTTCTGATTCCTAATTTCTCAGTAATATAAGACTTGTCCTCATCCAAGGGGAAAAAAAAAAAAAAAAAAAAAAAGAAAAGAAAAGAAAGGACAGGTGTTTTACTAACTATAAATAGAACTGGGTCCTTACAATTATCCAATAACCAAATTTCATCCTTGAGAAAAGCAAACAAACAAAAGAAAACACCAACACAATGTCCCTCAACTCTTCCCCACCACCCCCCCCCCCCCCCAACTCCAGTCCCCCCTTCCCCCAGCATAAAGGAGAAAAGAAACATGAAAAGAACATGAGAACTACTGGAAGAGTGTACTCACAGTCCCAGCCTTCACCTTGTACTAATAAATGCCTTGGTTGCAGCACCAAAACTTATAGACAAAGCAATTTAACAAAACACAGTGAGATACACTCTCTGATCCCAAGGATACACAAGATCAGCAACTCAGTCTCCAATGGGATCAAAGGAATGTTTGACAGAGAAACCTCTCTTCTGACAATATTGTTTGATCTATGTCTCAAGGATAGAAAAGAAATGTTATTTCTATTTTCATGCTGACACACAGGAGCTTGTTAGAAGGACATTCTCATAAACCAAGTGCTGCAGACTGTGCAATCATCCAGCTCATATTTTTTTCAGGATTCCAGGGTAGGTGTAGCCCATAATACAGAATATTTTCTGGTGTGACTAGGGTGTAGATAAGACCAGTAACGCTATAAACCTCACACAACCTCAGGAAATACTCAGCAGCTATAGCAACTTGCTACTTGCCCTGAAAAGCACAATGTTACATTTTTAAACATACCTGCCTTTACTTTTTATTAGCCTTGGATGGAATCAACTAAGTCTTCAATTTGCAATAATGAACTTTTTGCTTTTCATTTTGATTAGTAACGTGGTATTGTTATGATGATTTTAGCAGCACCTTCTGGGGTAGTTTAATTGTTTTGATTGTTTTAACTACAGATCCCTCCTTTTCCCCTCAAATGAGCCAATCACGAAAATATTTCTTTTGGGTCATTTACAGTTTATGGTCAGGCAGTGTATTATTACCTTAAATGGGTCAGCTTTTCTCTTTAACAGTCTGCCAACAGTGGTGAGTCAACTGATGATCTGGGAATATGGGAGCCCATAGGCAAAGGTTCTGCTCCACATTGTTCAGGACTCATTCTCACTTTTTCCTCTTTCTTTCTCTCTCTCTCTCCCCCCATTTTTATCAAATATAAAACATTGTCCTAAACTTGAAAAGGCTTTCCATATGAATGTTTCATAAAGTGTTTTGCTAGAAATTGCAAGTAGTTCTACTAATGGATTTCAGTTAACCAAATTCTCTGATTAAGGATTATGCTTATAAAATTAATCAGACTTTAATAACATATGTGCAGATAAACTGTGTGATCTGGGGGAACAATTCAGGGCACATACACACATTTGATTAATTTAATTCTTAATTGTTAGTAAATTATGCACATAGTAATGTTGATTTTAGAGTTGTATTTATTATTATTATTATTATTCAGAATGATGTAGCAGTTTTGTGATTAGAGGTAACAGTCTATCACTTAGTTTTCTTCCCAGATAGTAGCATTATCCATCAAGGCCAGAAATAATTCTATGATCTGCTCGGATTTTCTTTTCTCTTTATTTTCCTGTGAATTACAGAGATGTAAAAAGGGTGTAAAAATTGAAATATGATTTCTGTGGAGCAGGGAGAATCTACACTTTTTGAAACAATGCAGCTGAGTGTATACCCTTCTTGAGGTCTGGAGATATTCTCATTTTGTCTCTTTTTTTTGTGCTTCTTGATCACAGTATCACAGTATCACTAAGGTTGGAAGAGACCCCAAGGATCATCAAGTCCAACCTGTCCCAACAGACCTCATGACTAGACCATGGCACCAAGTGCCATGTCCAATCTCCCCTTGAACACCTCCAGGGACGGCGACTCCACCACCTCCCTGGGCAGCACATTCCAAAGACGAATGACTCACTCAGTGAAGAACTTTTTCTTCACTTCGAGTCTAAACCTCCCCTGGCACAGCTTGAGACTGTGTCCCCTTGTTCTGGTGCTGGTTGATGCCTTTCTTCCCTTTTTCTTTATGTTGTGGGTTCTGTTTGGGGTTGTTGTCTTTCAGTATCTGTTCCGTAGCTGTCCAGAAGATTCAATTACAAGATGGTTCATTTATGAAAACCAAAATTTTTGCATTAAAAATTAAAGACATATTTCAACACAAATAAATTGCTTCCAGCTTGTGTCATACTATCCAACTACAGAAAGAAGAAAACCAGGAGGCTTTTGTCAAACCTCCTGACTGAAAATCTGCAGTGTATAGGAATACATTATTAATATAATGTCAATAGTGTTTTCTACAAGTCACAGTGGGTGTCACCATTTAGAGAGATGCATGTTAATAACTGATTTGTTATAGACTTGCTCACAACCCAGTGGTATTTCTGGAATAAGTAACTCCTCCTCTGTGCAGTTTAGTGAAACCTGAGGTATGGGCAAAGCAGCAGGAATCACAGTATCACAGTATCACAGTATCACAGTAACTAAGGTTGGAAGAGACCCCAAGGATCATCAAGTCCAACCTGTTCCAACAGACCTCACAACTAGATCATAGCACCAAGCGCCACGTCCAATCTCCCCTTGAACACCTCCAGGGACGGCGACTCCACCACCTCCCTGGGCAGCCCATTCCAATGACGAATGACTCACTCAGTGAAGAACTTTTTCCTCACCTCGAGTCTAAACCTCCCCTGACACAACTTGAGACTGTGTCCCCTTGTTCTGGTGCTGGTTGCCTGGGAGAAGAGACCAACCCCCACCTGGCTACAACCACCCTTCAGGTAGTTGTAGAGGGCAATGAGGTCGCCTCTGATCCTTCTCTTCTCCAGGCTAAACAATCCCAGCTCCCTCAGCCTCTCCTCATAGGGCTTGTGCTCAAGGCCTCTCACCAGCCTTGTTGCCCTTCTCTGGACACGTTCAAGTGTCTCGATGTCCTTCCTAATGAATTCCTAATGAATGAGTACACAAGGGCAAGTCACTGATCATTTCTATGTGTAAAGCATAAATCACGACAGAGTAATGAAAAACAATGTTGTTTTTCACAAAGAGAAATCAGAAATATTATGTTCTGCAGAAAAAAAAAATTGAGAAAAATATTTGAACTACAGGTTACAAGACTGCTGCACAGTCACGTACAGAGCATGTGCTATGTTCCAATAACATGAGAAGCAAGGGGTTTTCTCCACAGACTTTTGTGAGAGTAGTCTCAGACCCTGCACTCAAATGTTTTGTGTCCTCAAATCACATCACAATATGATCCTCCACCTACTTTGAAGCATTTGGGTGCCAGAGTATTTTAAAGCACTCAGATATTTGATGCAGCAAATGATCTTAAAGGTCTTTTCCAACCAAAGCAATTCTATGATTCTACTCTACAAGGCCCGCCAAAATGGAAAGTGCAACTCCTTTTTTCAATACATTCATCATCGCTTGCTTGAACACAGTGTTCTTTCCTCCTGTTTCCTAGAGAGAAAATTTTGTTCACAGTGCAATGTGCTCCTTTCAGTGACCATATTAAATTCAGAGAACACACTCTCTAACTTATAGTGTGTCTGAAATCTTGGATGGGGACCATTTGCAGAATTCCTTACAAACTTAGACACGTCACAGATCCAACACTATAACTGGAAAACCATTCTGTCAGCTTCTGTTCATTTTATGAATGACTTATTAAAGTTTTGTCTACAAATAGGTAATTTACTAATTGCCTAACAATTGAAGCTGATTCCAGTGCCACAGGAAAATTAAACAAAGTCTTGAAAGACTCTAAATCACTTTTTATTCTGTCCCCTTTTCTCGCACATTTTTCATCAGCTGTGGTTAGCAAGGGCAGTAATAACATTGTGCAAAGTGTCTTTTGTTTGCTGATAATTTTCCTAGAACATCCCTGTTTGCCAACAGCAACCTAGATTGCATTATTCTGTGGCAATTCTGTCCCTTGACATTATTTCAGGGGAAGTTCCTGTAAATAATAATTGAGCATATTAGAATTTTGAAAATAAAATTTTACTCTCTCAGTGGTTTAGAAGCATTTCCTCATCCATCCACATCTATGACGCCATGACAACATAGTCTCTAAGACCCATTAGTGTGTGAGGACAGTGAGATATCTCTGTCAAGAGTCATATAGGCATAATGAGGCATGTTGTGTTTCACTGTATTCTTAACTAGTGACAAAATTGCTCTGGGACAAAACTTTAGGACACACTACAGAAAGCAGAAGGAAGTTGTACCATTGACTGTATGGATCTGCTCAGAGGGCAGCAGAACAAATTGGCAGTGGGAGATTAAGCTTGCAGCTGCTTGTAGTATCAGTGATGTATTTTATTTATTAACTAAGACCCTTAACAATCCTGTCTATGATTTCTAATCATGTTACCCCCTGCAAAAGTGCAGAAGCAGGAAGACATTTCCTTCAGGATTTATATTTTTCCAGTATCACTTCACAGTAGTGAAGAAACCCCTAGCCTTTCTCTGCTTTTGAATAGGAAAAGAAAATCACTGTTCAGCCATGGATGTCTTGAGGGGCTCATCCTTTTGACAGCATTTCACAGCATAAAGCAAAGAAAGTTGTCACAGCCTATAGTCAAATAGAATTTGGACAGTTTACATAAGTGTTTTGGCTGGAGGGAAAGAAGGAAGATACGCCCTCCTGTATGACCTCCTCAACAGACAGTGCTGTCTAGGCAAAGGACAAGAGAGACAAGATTCATGGCTTCTTTCTCCTTCTATGAACCATGCAGGCAAATCCATCCAGAAAGGTTTGGAGTGCTTATCTATATGGGGACTAAGGATTTGCTCATTAGACTCTATATCCACAGTGCCAAATACTCTATATTAATGCTGCATCAATCCTGCAGTGTCTTCCCGAGCTAAATGCAAGGAAATCATCCCCTTCCCGATACTGTCATTCCTCACCTTGATATCCACTTATAGGGATAGCAGGGCGGATGTAAATCAGTCCAAGCTTGTAGAAGGAAAAGATCTTCAAAATGAACTTTTCAAATATGTTTGTACATTGACCTACAAACTGCTGAAAGATAGATGTGACTTGTTGGGTGAGGGGCAAGAGATACTGAGGTTTCTGCAGTCCTTTTCACACAGTGGATGAATACTGCCATCTATTGCTGCTGGTACTGTACACATGGAGTTTTGCTGAGTTATTATGAACAAGTTCACATCTTTCCTCAGCTAATAGCCAAGGAACAAAACTCGATGCTTCTTCATTTGCCAGGCTTGTCTGTAAAAGATATCTAACAGATTAATGTACTGAGGCAAAATGCATTCTTGGCATCTGAAATCTCTGTTAATTTTTAAATTCATGCATTCTTTGTAGAACAAAGCTTTATGGGCACCTTTCTTGGAATGGAAGGAAGGTGTATTCATGAACTATTTAAATGCACCCCCAAAGAAAAAGAAATTAATTTATGTTTCAGTCATCTGTAAAACAGGCATGAGTCATAACCAAGAATTAAATTTTCTCAGTGCATTAATAAGAGATTACACATATCATCTGGATTTCTTGAAATGAAACCTGAAAGCAACTGACTCAAAACTCAAAGAACAGTTAAAGCACAGCTTTGGGGTAGAAACAGTGCTGGTGATTGAGCTCTGCAATATTAATTTCATGCACTAGATTTTGTCCCTAGGAATATTCAAAGCAAGGGAAGAGAGGCAACCATCAATCCTCCCTGGACCTTATTTGCAGGTGAGGATCTAGCTAAGCAAGGAGACAAAGCATAGGGGGCTTGATAAGTGCTGATCCCTCCATAGCTACTTTGTGAATGGCTGAATTGAACCTGCTATCTCAATAAGAGAAATTTAACAGGGAGTTTTCCCCAGGAAAAAAAAAGGTCATACCACACACTGTGAGTATGCCATCCAGGGCAAGAAGCCCTGGTGGCTCCTATATAAACTAATCTGTGCTGTATAAACTAATCTGCACCTAATATGCAATTTAATGCAGGGATTTCACAAAGGTGTTAGAAGTTTGAAATCCTTCCTGGACATTTAGGTAGTAGCATGAAACACTACTTGTCTGTGACATCACCAGTTACATGGCACAAAGATGTAACATTCAGCATGAGCTACAGGCCAGGTTCCTTGGTATACATCAGCATGCTTCTGAAAACTGTGGGCGTACACACAGTATTTGAGGACTTGTCTCGATATCTTTTGTGATCAAAAATAATAGAATAGAATAGAATTAACCAGGTTGGAAAATACTTTTGAGATCATCAAGTCCAACCTATCATCCAACACTATCTAATCAACTAAACCATAGCACTGTGAGCCTCATCCAGTCTCCTCTTAAATACCTCCAGTGACAATGGTTCCACCACCTCCCTGGGCAGCCCATTCCAAGGGCCAATCACTCTCTCTATGAAGAATTTCTTCCTAACATCCAGCCTAAACCTCCCTTGGTGCAGCTTGAGACTGTGTCCTCTTGTTCTGGTGCTGGTTGCCTGAGAGAAGAGACCAACCCCCACCTGGCTACAGCCTCCCTTCAGGTCACTTGCCCAACTGACTGTGTTATAAGTCTAATTAAATGTTGTCTGATAGATTGTGCATGTGGCCAATAAGTTGTGGGCAAAGCACACAAGTAGATTTGTAGGACAGGAACGAATACCAAGAAGATTAAATTGGTCATCTTACTTGTACCCTTAAGCTAAGGCTATAGCAAGGGTCAATTCTTGATTCTCCCTCAGACATCAATGAAAGCATCTGAAGGAAGAATTTCTATACTTCGGTATAAATGTTCAGCTTGTGCAAATTCCCAAGATTTTTGATAAACAGTTTCTGACATTGAGTTTTATTTCAGTCATTATTTGTGCTATATAGAACAGAGGAAAATGTATTCAGTCCCCAGATATGGACCAGGATCTCACATGCAGACCCATTTGCATTTTTAAGTCCCAGATTTTCAAATGCTAAAACAAGTGAGTAACTTAAGTAATCCCACTATAATTACCACAGCTACACTAATTATTAGACTCATTCTTCATCTTTTCAAAACTGGAAGAAGAAATAATACAGAAAGACTAGATGAGTGTGTAGTGTGTGCAGGTGATCAGCAGCACAGAACTGATCATTTGCTGATGTGTAATGGCAGATGTTGTGCATACAAGAACAACAAGTGTATGCAAGAACAACGTGTTGGGTATAGAACATAAACTTTATTTTGGAAAACTAAGAGGTAAAAACTTTAAGATAGTTACCCTGGTTTTATTTATTGCTTGCAATTATCATAGAATCAGTAAAGTTGGAAAAGACCTCAGAGATCATCAAGTCCAACCTAATACCTAATATGACTTGACTAAGTAAACCGTGGCTTCAAGTGCCATGTCCAATCCTTTTTTGAACACCTCTAGGGACAGTGATTCCACCACCTCCTTGGACAGCACATACCAATGGCAAATCACTCTTTCTGTGGAGAACTTTCTCCTCACCTTGAACTTAAACTTCCCCTCGTGCAGCTTGAGACTGTGTCCTCATGTTCTGTTGCTGGTTGCCTGGGAGAAGAGACCAACCCCCACCTGGCTACAACCTCCTTTCACCTTTTTGTAGAGAGCAATAAGGTCTCTCCCAAGCCTCCTCTTCTCAGGCTAAACAACCCCAGCTCCCTCAGCCTCTCCTCATATTGGTGAAAACAGTGAAATTTATTATAAGAGTTTTCATTAAAATACATATTTGTCATTTTATTACATTATTATGCATGCATTTAACTTCAAATTAAACTTTGCCTAAAGTTTAATTTGTCATCTATATTTTGGCAGTTACAGTAAAGCAATTCTGCCATTATCATAAAATTTCTCTGTTTGTATAAAAAATTAGGTTGGCTGTGGGTATGATAGCTTGCTTAGAATCTTGAAATTAGCTGTTTGGCTTAACTATCACCATTGATCATGGTTCTTGCCCTTATAGTACCTACAAACAGTCCATTCTTCCATGCCTCATTTACACAGAGCAATCAATTACTTTCCATTGTAGAACTGCAGAAACAGAGCAGAAACTTTTTCTGCAACTTGATCCCACAATCTATCGATTATTAAGCTAAATATCAGACCCAGAACTACCAATCCCAGTTCTCTTGTGCTCCTATTATTCCCCCTCTGCATTCAGTCAACACGAATAAAATCCTACTGTGTGAAACAGAGGTGGAAATTATTAGGCTGTGGTTCAGATGAATTCAGCTTTAAGAAATTACAAGCATTTGTTATTTTAGATTTATTTTGATTTGTTTGTCTATTTGCATGGTTTTTGGTGAGTTTGGTTGTTTTTTTTTCTGTTTGGGTTTTTTTATTTCGCTGATTAGTCACTGCACAATTATTTTATAGAAAGTTACAGTGAATCCAGAAAAATCAAGATTTATAACTCCTCATTATTTGTTAAAAGAGATTTTATCTATGCACAAAACTTTAATGAGTCATACTTACATGACTATGTTATGAAACGCTTTCTTGTGTTTTTAACTTTTTGGTCAATACAATAAATAAGTCAGATAAAATGGCACACACATCCACAAAAAATCCTTCTACCCCTTATTTTATCTGTTTTATATGCATATTCATACTCCAGCCATTATTACATATCTGGTCAGCACATAAGCATATTTAATGGATAAAAAAATAACTCATTTACACTTACATCAACTCTGTTTCCATGGTTGTAACTCCGTGTCTATAGCTAAATTACTATTACAGTTTAAACTTCCAGGTGGATTATAAAAATCCCTGATTACAAAACACTGTTGATACCTTATTTACACATTTTAACCTAACATGCTATTTTATTTTTATACTCTATTCCCTAATTAGCAATATACTCTTCAAGGTAAAAAAGAATGGCTATAGCTGAATTCATTTACGTACAGTGAACAGACGAGCTTCTAATTAACAAGCTCTCTTAAGGGTCTAGTTTTTCCCTATCTACATTTCTTCAAAACAAATATCCTTAATGTACCCAATAGGTGCCAGGCACTAAGTACAGTGGGAGGACATAGAACAAAAAGCTACAGACAAGAAGAGAATCAGAGTAGGAGCAGAGTAGAGGACAGCAAGGGCAAGCAATCTAGCTGTTTCCCACGGTGACAAGGTGAATCCGTCTCATGTCTCTTGAGTGAGCACAAAAGCACTCAGAAACAACTTCTATCCCAGATCCATTATGGTTAGGAAAGCTTACAGTAATTGTCTCTGCTCTAAAGAGATTATACAATATTTACAATTTAAGTGAGGTCCCTTTTGTACTAATAATTCATGCTTTTTGCTGCTTGGGAGCATATTTTAGCTTTCTTTTCTCCCCTCAGAAGAGTATTTTAAGGTACTAGATGGCCAATTCTTTTAAGACTATATCTGATTTTAATCACTTACAAAGTGTTCAGAATGTGTTGTTGGCTTGCATGGGTATCACCTAATGTTATCTTCTCAGAGAAAGCTAAGAATTTTAGGAGTGCTGATTGAAATATCCTGGGCAAAACACTAATTTTCAAAATACTGAACATGTTTACCAGTGGTCAGTCATTACAGAGAAAAATAAAAGCTCTAACAGAGCCTGTGACGCCAATGAGGTTTTAATTTGTGTGAACAGCAACTATGACAATCCCTTTTTTCAGTTTTCTGTGTTCCTTTGTCATTACAGGAAAGAATATAAGTTACAATGTATAATTTCTAACCTATGTTATCATCTTTAGGAGTGGAAATTGGTATTAATATAGATGCCAACAAAAATAAATGAAACCAAATTTTTCCCATATCAATAATATTTGCCATAGCATTTAGGAGAACTAGGAGTTGATTGCATGCACATTTTTCTCTTTGTCTCGCGCTTTATCAGCAATAAACTTACAAAATACTCATTCTCAATCATTTATGATTAATAGACAAATAAATCTATTATATCTCTGTGAAAAGCTGATCTCATTTTGTAGGTAGACATTTTACCTAGACAGTGATTACTTTTTCTTTATTTCAGTTCATGTAATTTCATTTTCATTCTGCGTGTGTATCAGCCTGCAGAAATGCAAACACAGACTTCATTCTACAGTAAAATCAATGACATTAAAGTAACTTCAGCAAACATTAAACCTATGCAGAAGAAACAAAGAATGGCAGAAAATTAAAGACACTAAAAAAAAAAAGAAAGACAGACCTGCACCACAAAACAAACCAGCCAACCAACCAACCAACCAAACAAACAAACCAAAAAAAACCCCAAAACCCACAAAAATCTTGCTGGAAAGCAGGCATGAAAAGTCAGTGCCTTCAAAGTCTCGTAAAGCAGCTTGTTAACCCTGTGGCAGGAATCTTTGGAAGACATCACTTTGGTGCCTACCATAGCATTTTGTTTGCCATAAGGAATCTCCGTTCCAAATTCTATCTTTTCTAGTACACAAGGTCATCTGAGGACAAAGGATGCATTTCTGACTCATCCTGTGGCTGCTTGTGCATAGCAGCTGACACTAAGCCCAGCAAGTGCAGCACTGGCACAGTTCTCCTTCCTTCAGCCACTGAAGAGGAGTGTGGTGAAGGAAATGTGGCTAATGTGGCTCTTGGATAGATAGCTGCTTTGCTACAGGGTTTTGCAACTGTGTGTTGCCTTTTCCTCAGCAACAGCTGCAAAACCAAAGCTGAGACCAGAGACCCTTTTTGTGTATCATTGCCTAATTTTCATCACTGTTCACTTACTGTCTCACTATGAATAGGGTTACACATCCTGGAAAGTCATAAATAAGAATTCTATAAAATGGCAGCTAAGATAGAACATTTCTTGTGTTTCAAGGCAAATACATTGTTATTCAGGCCTTGAAGTTTTATGTATGGCTAGAATTGTGGCAAGGTCTGCAAAGATGAGTTTTGATTTAAAACACCCCTTTTTTCTTCTCCCCCCCCCCCCAAAAAATAAATATCATATTATCTTACCAGAAATCGTGAAGAAAAAAGAAGTGTTTTTGTTCTTTTATTGGTTTGCATTTTATCTTTCTAAAGTTTCAGAACCTTCACTCTGAAACACAAATCTGTGAAAATTTGAAGATTATTTTTCTTATTTCCATCTTATTTGACAGCTATCACTAGGCAGAGGTCCTATATGGTGAGCAATGTTATTTTCCAACTCTGGGCTGTAGATACAAACTAAAGAGTGGAAGCTGCAGAACAATATTCACAGCACCTTTAACAGGTTTAGCCTCTTAAGTCCTATTTGTCCTGGGAATAAGCTTTTGTATTGCAATTTACTTAAAATGAATCAGAAATTTTGGTGTACAATATTTCAAAATGACAAACAAGTTCTTCAATAACACATAAAAAAAAACATTCTCCAGTCTGGATCACAAAGTACAATGTAAGTGCCAACTGTCATAAACTGCAGCCTAGGACTCCAAAAAACAAACCATGAGATAATGGGAGAATGAAATTCTTGCTTTCCTCCCTTTTTTTCTGTTTTTCATCTCTGTCTTGCTCTCCTTTCTCCTTTTTAGGTGAATAATTTTTAACAGATGGATTGCCTGAAGTTTTACTTTTTCTATTCTATTCCTGGGTTAGTAGTAAAACTACCTTTAAAAAAAAAATGAAGAAAGAAAAAAAAGAAGAAAATAAATAAATAAAAAGGAATAAATTTTTGCAGTTCAGCTGCTTTTAGTGGGGTAATTTAGCACAGTCTATTTCTTTTTATTTTAATGTAGTTAAACCTGAATCCTCCAAAGTAAAAAAAAAAACCCAACAACAACAACAAAAATCCACACACACAAAACCCAACCAACCAACCCACCCAAAACAACAAAACACCAAAACCAAACCAAACAAAAAATAAATCTGAACAAAATCTTCATTATCAGATTTCTCTGTTTCTTCTCCCCCCCCTTGTTGCCAAATGACCCTGCGTGAAATGCAGGTACCTCACAGCAGTCTTTCCTTGCTACCTCAGGCAGAGTAACAGGCAGTCTCTTCCTGTTCTCAGCTGAATATTGATTTTATAGGCAAGACTTCCCTAAGTAGAAAGGCCCAGGAAAGCTATGACAAATCAACTAAGGCTAGAAGTTAATATACAGCTTTTTTTTTTCCTCTCAGAAATTAACCAAACCCAGTTTAGACTCATTTTACTAATGAATGACCATGTCTGTGCTGAAGGCTAATATCCTTCCATGTACGTGAGCTACATTCATATCTTCAGTTGATTATCACCGTAAGAGACTGAGACTTCTCTTGCAGAGCAGTATTTAGAGACTGGCAATTCCCATTTCACTGATAACTGAGATTCCTAAGGGTGGACTTCATTTCTTGCTTGCTTTCTTTCAGTTACTGCCTCTTCTAAATGTAGCCCTACTATTTCTCTCCAGGTATTCTTGAAGGCCTTTGAAAATTTCATTTCCAAAACATCAACATTGAGATTCTTAAACTTCTCAACTGCAGGGAAGAAGAAGTGGGGGGTGGGGGGTGGAAGGCAAAAAAAAAAAGCTGACCTACATTTAGTTTCTCCATTGATTTGTTTGCCATTGAGCTTCTCTTCTTAGAGATCATAAAATGAGAGCCAGTAGCGATGGCAAGACTGGATTTAATCTCTGCACCTATCCTCAGGCAAATCAAACTATGCCTGATCTATTTCTGACAGCTGTTTGTGTAACTGTTCTTAAATAGCCCTCTAAAGTTGATAACCCTTGTAAGCAATCTATTTTAGCGCTTTACAGCAGAAACATTAATATCTTCTGCTCTGTATTTCATTCCTGACTCCTCTCATTCCCAATGAACCAAGATAAGAGATTATTTCCCTGTTCTGTTATATAGAATGCCTCAGTCTTTACTGATCTTCACTTTAAAGAAAAAGAGGGTTCCTTTTCTTTTCCCAGATAATTTATTAATTCTGTTGTATGTTTCTTATAGCAAGGCACACAAGACTGGACATAATAGTGCTGCTGAGTCATCAGCTAGGGAAACAGTGCATCCTACTGGTTTTACAGACTCCCATGGTGGCTCACATCCACAGTATTTGAAAGACACTTTTCAGCAGAACGTCTTCCTAGCCACTCCACTCTTCAGCTTAACTCAGGCATCATTAATGTTTTGTGCATTTCCTTTGCTGAATTGCATCAATTTTATTTTGAAGACTTTTTTCAGCTTCTCTAACTCTGTTCTGAAGCACAGTTCCCCACCCCCACTTCTTTTTTTTTCCCCCACCAATGTTCCGCTTAGTTAGTGAGACATCCAAGTGAGCCCTGCATGACAGGGCTCATCAACCACATAATATCTTTCTCTTTGACACATATACTATGCAAGGCTTTAATAATGTGAAGTTACAGTGGCAGAATTCAAGTTTCTAAGAGACTTCATAGCCAAATTCTGCTTCTGACAGCTTGAGAAAATGAAAAAGAAACATTCTTGTAGCTTATTCTGTCTTTGATATTTCTCCTTTTAGATCCTTGGTAAGTTGACTGATCTGATTCTGGTTCTCAAATCTTATGCTTCTTTGTTCAAATGAGCCATTACTAAGAACTAATTAAAAAAAACTCAAATAAACAAAAAATATCAGAAATGATGGATCTTTTTCCCTTTTATTTTTGAGGAGAGGAAGGGAAATTAGGTAGAATGCACATTCAAACTGAGGAAGAAGGTCCAAGGGTGGGGAAGAGAGAAAAATATGACAAATATAGGAGAAAACACGATGCATTTTTCTGTGACTTTTGTCATAGTCAATAAGATAGTCAATGTCATTCCCTTTTGCTGGATAAGGTTACACATTGACTCTTCTTTATGAATTTTGGTTTGGTTCGTTGGCTGGTTTTAATATGAGTTGTTATGATCTAGATGGAAACTTTGAATTTCTATTTCAGTAAAGAATCAGCCAAAACATCTTTATTTAGGAGCACTTGTGACAGTACCATATATTGTTACTATACTTTGATCAAAATGAATCCTGATCAGTACACTGATAAGGTCTTTATTAAGAGCTAATGTTCTGTACTGACAATATAATCACCTTCCATATATGAGATTAGTATAGATAAAATGTAGTACTAGGAGACAATACTGATTTGATTTATCAGTTTAATTTGTTATTATTTGAGTTTCATATCCTTGTTAGCATAATTTGGTTTTATTTTGTCTGATCAAACAGACACTCTTTAATTGCCATCAATGTCTAATTTAAGACTTCAGAATTTTTTTCATCTCATTAATTAATTTATGAGAAACAAGATATAAAAGATATGTTCAATTTAAAATTGTTATGAGTAAGTACAGCTGTGTGATTTGTGATGCTCAGGAGAGTATCCCATTGGGACAGGTGGAACTATGCATATCCATAATATAAGTAGAATAATTTTGCAAATGTGCGTCAAGTAACTTGGAACAAAATAGCTGTAAGGTGCTAGTGATTAAGGTGTGGGTGGTTTTGAAAACAGAGGGCTGGAGCACCTCTCCTATGAGGACAGACTTGATAGAGTTGGAGCTATTCAGTGTGGGGAAGAGAAGGCTCTGAGGAGACCTTATTGTGGCCTTCCAGTATCTTAAGGCAGCCTACCAGAAAGCTGGGGAGGGACTATTTAGGGTGTCAGGTAATGATAGAACTAGGGGGAATGGAACAAAAATAGAAATGGGTAGATTCAGATTGGATATTAGGAAGAAATTCTTCACCATGAGGGTGGTGAGACACTGGAGCAGGTTGCCCAGGGACATGGTAGAAGCCCCATATCTGGAGGTTATCAGGGCCAGGCTGGATGTGGCTCTGAGCAACCTGATCTAGTGTGAGGTGTCTTTGCCCATAGCAGGGGGATTGGAACTAGATGCTCCTTGAGGTCTCTTCCAACCCTAACAATTCTAATTCTGCATTACGAATCATGATTAAGGTGCATGACCTTACTATTTTTTAAGTTTCTGTAAGCTTTTTTTGTGTTTTACTCTCATCCTCTTGACAGATCTTGTATCATTGCATTTTCTACCTTATTGAGAACCTAATTCACACCACATTATTGTAACTGATTATCTTAATTGTCTTTAGAAATTTCAAATCACACTCAAAGAAGAGACGTATTGTGAAATACCATTGGAGAACATAATGTTTTTGAGTGAATATGAGGGGCTCTTAGAGGCATCAAGCCAATAGGCACTGTCTGATTATATGAAATCGAGCACAAATGCTTAATTCCCAGATGAGGAAATGGCACAGTCACCTAACTTTACACTTCACTAATACACAGCTTTATGCTGTCCTTTGAACTTTGGTAGATCTATAGCTGTATGCTGGTCTTGGTTTTAGTGCTGATACATGTACAATGAAACCAAATACAAGACTGCTGCATACTATTTCTTATGCCTTTCTTCTCACATGGGTCTTAATGTCCTTCAAGTAAAGATCGATATAAGTAATACTGATAAACCAGTATATTACCACAGGTGTATATTTTGATGGCTTTGTTCCACAGGAAGACACAACAATCAGTCAAATTTTTAAACCTGTTTTGGAGAACCATAATTGAATTTCACCTCAGATGTATCAAATAATCACATTCTGGGTTTAACTAAGGCAGTGTTCATTTTCTTCCTAGTAGCTGGTACAGTGCTATATTTTGGATTTAGTTATCAACACTACTTGGAGAATGTTGATAACATGCTGATGCTTTAGTTGTTGCTAAGTAACATTTATCCTAAGTTAAGGACTTTTCAGCTTCTTATGCCCTGCCAGTAAGAAGGCTGGAGGGGCACAAGAAGTTAGTTGGGAGGTGACACAGCTAGGACAACTGTTCCAAACTGCACAAAACAATATTCCATAATGGGCATATCATGTCATTCCTGTGCTTGGGAACAGACTGGGTTTTGTTTGGCATGTGGTGAGCAATAGCATTGTGCATCGCTTGGTTCGTATATTATTATTATTGTTATTATTGCTATATTAATACTAATTATTATTATTATCATCATAATTATTAGCATTGTTATTGTTTCCCTCCTTTTCTGTCATAATACACTGTCCTCACCTAAACTCACAAATTTTACTTTTAAAACAAACAAACAAACAAACAACCCACAACAACCAGACATTATTGTTTTGTGTGCTGGAAAATATAACTAGAAACAGCTGAATATAAGCTTGATAATCTCATTGAGTAACATCTTTGTTTGTGAAAGATTTAGCAACTAATCTGAAAGTGATATGTTTTCAGAACCAAGCTCCAGCATAAATTAGTCTGCCGTTAATCTTTCAATTATTATTTATTCATTGCATAGTGAAAGGTGTGTGGAGGCATGAGGGAAAGGGGAAGGGAAGTGCACGTGTAGCTACAATGGCTACAGTACATCAGTGGGGGAAAAGGGGTATGGGCAAATGCAGCTTCACATCTGATAAGAAGAAGAGGTACAGTGTCAAGACTGTGATATTTCTGCTGGGAAAGGCAGGTGTCTGTTGAGCTCGTGTCTGCCAAGGGTCTTCTGCATCCACTAGGGTTCTTCTGCATTTGAAAGAGGCAGCCTGTTTTACTGTGCTTGGGTAAACCCAGCAGTGACAGCTGACTGTCTGTATCTTGCCTCAGCATGAGGCAAAATCTCTTGATGAGACTCTGCATGCATCCTGAAAGCAGCCATTTCCCCTCTAAAGCACGATGGTATAACACTATGTACCACCAAATACTGATCCTCTTCAAGGGCTGCATCAGCATGAATTTGCCTAGGGTGATCTGGGAAAAGTGAAGTTTGCTGGTTTTCAGTATATCCCTTATCAAGATATGCAATAAGAAGATCTGGAATGGGGGGGGGGAGCTGCATTTTGATTTCATAGTAGTCTAGAGCATATTATAATTCAAATTTGGATCAAGTGGGAAATACAATAAATTATTCTTCAAAATCCAGTGTTCAGAGTTTGCTGTACTTTGAAACAGAACAAGTGCTATGATGAAATTTGAAATTAAAAAAGAAAGAAGAAAATCATATCATTTTAAAACTAGAGGCAAGGGAACAATTGAAGAGGAGTAATTTGATTCTCAGGAACTTAGCTCTAGATTACTTCTCTGGTTTTGAGTCTTGCCAATGCCCCCTGAATTATTTCTCTTTGACAACGAATGGGTTGTGATCGTTGTGCTCAAATGCACAGCATTTTATGTAGTGACTTATATTAAGGATAAAAAAATATAATATCTAGTCATAATATCAATTAGCTAGAAGAAAGAAAGACAGGGATGTGAACATATTCATAGTTTGGCTATTTTAGAGATATAATTATTTAGCCTCATTGAATTCCAAGGGAATTCTAATATGCTAGGGGGGGTGAAAAATCCTGTAATAGAAAAGAAACCTTCAAGAGCCATAGGGGTCAAAGTGATCAGCAATGCATCGAACTTATATTTTTCTTTCAGGCAAAAGACAGAATATGCTTTTTTTTTTCCACCACATTTTCTACCTTTCCCAACTTCCAGCACTAGAAGAAACTGTACTTGCTTGCTTTATATCAGAAGGAGAGGATTTTATTCCTTCTTCTTTTATCTGGCACACACACCACCCACACCTCACCGGCATTTTATTTTTCATGTTATGCATATGTGGTGAATTTACCTTAGCCAGCAGTCATCTACACAGCTGGTCTTTCACTCCCATTTCCAGTGGGATAGAGGCAGATCATGAGAAAAGTAAAAGCAAGAAAATTCATGGAGTGAGACAAAGGCAGTTCATTAGGTGAAAGAAGGAGAGAGAAAAAGCAACAGAAGTCCAAAAAACAAATGAAGCAAACAAAATTGCTCACCACCTCCCACAGTCAGACTGAAGCTCAGCCAATGTTTGCTCAACTACCACTTTCTAACACAACCCTTCTCCACTACTCTTCTTTGTCTACCCCAGTAATGATTTCTGATCACAATGCCACATGATACAAAATATTTTGACCAGTTTGTGTCACCTCCTAGTCTCTTACCCTTCCCTTCCCTGCTTGCTGGAGTGGGGAAGCAGAGTGGAAAGAAGAAAAAGTCTTGATTGTTTGTGAGCAGTGCTCATCACTAATCAAAACATTAGTGTGTTATCAGCACTTTTTGACAGCCAGATCCAGAACACAACATCTTACAGACTGCTATGTAAAACTTCAGCTCTGTTCCAGTCAGGGCCAGTACTGCATAACAATCCTCATCCAGACCATTTTGTTGTGTGTCATGTTGAGGTCATATCACATTATATGAACCATTTCATGGCTTTCAGGATGCTTCCAGCATGACAAGCATGAGGAAGATGCTCAGGAATAAGTTCTAGTATATTTATTCATATAACCAATAATAATGTACTTGTCATTATGGTTTCCAGGCAACGAGTGTGAAAATGAAAAGCTCCATTGAAACCATCCACAAGACAGTTTACCTTTGAGTAATTCTTCATCTTGTCATTTACTATTGCTTAATTAATTTACTCCTGCTTTTAAAATTTCTACTGGTCAAGTAGAAAAGACACCATCTATGTTTAAGTAATAAGATAAACCAATGTGAATTGCTTTCTGTAATGTTGGTAAAGGCTCAAGTGGTCTTCAGTGACCACAGTATCGTGAATTGTGGAAAGCCGCACACCAAAATAGAACCATGTCATCAGCATGCATCAGTGGCAGCTCCTCTGTGAATGGGGAGCTGCTCTCAGCAGGTTGCAGTGCATTTGTGGAGAAAGAGTTTCAAAACCTCTTCTCTCAAGTAATTCAATATACTAAGTGCTTCACTGGATTCATTATACATATACCATCCCATGTGAATGAGGCTGAAATGAGGCACTAACCTGTTCCCTTTTATGAGTTACAGATTTAAGAAATAACTTGATGAAAATGAAGATCTTTTCTCAAGCAGGTGTTCTTTAAACAGAATTCCAAACATAAAGCTATACCACAATTGTTTTCTCTGAACTCAGCCCCCTTCACACTGCTTCAGCAGCACACAGACTGTACAAACAGCTTCAACAGGTTCTGCCAATCAGTCAGTCTCTTTATTTGCTTTTGTGCAGATGCATACAGAAAAAGCTTTGCAGAGATCCAACTTACTCTGCTTGAAATGAAAATGTATTGGGTATAGTTAACTGAAGATCACAAGAAGTAAGAGAAGCCAATTTATTCTCTGTTGTGGTAGAAGCTTATAAATTCTTAAAAAGGAGCTTGTTATTTGTAATGGGCCCCAAAATGCTTCTGAGTAAACTAACAGGAACAGGCTAAACAAGAATAAGAAATTTTTTCAATATTGATTTTGGGTTTTGTTCGGTTTTATTTTTCCCTGTGTACAGTCATGCCAAAATCTGTCATTAGTTGCATTGATTAGAAAGCTAAACTACCATCTACAAAGTCAAAACATCTTCCATACTCATTGAAGTGAGAGCTATCTGCATTACTTGGAATAAGCAGAAAAGTAAAAATCATTAGCAGTTCTTTGGGGCTCATATAATTAGCTATAATTGGTTCCATGGTGTAGTTCTAATTCTGCCTTCACTGATAATGAACGTTTTTCATTTGCCCATATGTCTTAGTTGACTGTTTATTCACAGAGTGGTCTCTTTTTGTGAGAGATATAACCTATTTGGTGCATTTAGTTATTTTAATAATTACTTTGCTGCACCCAGTTGAGGAGTTTCTGAGTCTGAATGCTTCATGTTTGAAAGGTTCTGAAGTTTTTGTTTTCCTAATTATATTGTTATATCAGTTCTTCAAAGTTCTGTTCCCTGGCATGATGATCTAAGCTTCCCTTCTCTGTAAAACTATCCATAAACACTGAAACTGCATGAGGATTCTGTCCTCAAAAATACAGAAGCAGCATTTCAAAATGGCTGATGCAGAGCCCTTCTGTCAACACATCTGCCTTCCGTCAGCATCTTTGTCATGCCACAGGCCAAAAAATCCCCACCCTGACAAAGAATAAATAATTTTTGCTGAATGAATTAGCAAAATTAGTTTCCATAGCTGTTGTACAAATGTTTCCTCAGCAGCCATATTAATATCACTGAGGATGAATAGCGCATTTGAGTTCATTTATTGTTAGTTCTTCAATGTGGATGCTTCTGTACAGTCTTGCAAATTTTTTGGCTCCTTTTCTGAAACCAGTTTGCTTTCAAAGATAGAAAAGGCAATTCTTTTAGCAATTGTCATCATTTTTTAAAGCTTCTAAGTAACATAACATCTGCTGTAACACATTGGGAGGAGAGACCTAGAGCAGCAAAGCCTCTGCTCTCTCTGTTGCTGATGGCCATGTTGTGCCAGTTGCTCCAATATGGCATACCCTTGCTATTTCTCCCACCATGAGAGCATTTCTAGCTCTTTCTAGGATGATGATGTTGTGTAACCATGGCAGGTATGAGCGCCCCCACCCTCCAAACCTTAAAAGATACACAGTGTCTTGCTAGGCTGATAAAGATCAGCTCAGTGCCACCAGATATTACCTGACACCTCTGAGTCATGAAGTCGTTTTGTTGTTGGAGGACTCAGCCATCCAATTAAGAAACTTACCACAGTCAAACTCAGACAGGGTGTAAATTGAGTCCTGCTATAGAGAGGGGCTCTCTCCACACAGAAGCATCCTGGCTGTCAGATCCTCTCCCATTAGAGTGGGACCAGTCTAAGGAGTCCTTAACCCCCCACTTCTGTGAGTGTGTATATAGATCTATAGATATAGATATGGATATAGATAATCTCCTGGATACTAGTGGGAAGATTTTCCTTTTCTGAGTGAGTGTGTGCACATTTTGAGTCATCTCTCCAAATAGTTTAATTACAGATTCACAGAATCACCAGTTTGGAAGAGACCTCAAAGATCATCAAGTCCAACCTGTCACCACAGACCTCATGACTAAACCATGGCACCAAGTGCCACATCCAGTCCCCTCTTGAACACCTCCAGGGGTGGTGACTCCATCCCTGCAGCACCATATTCCCAAGTGATCTCTGAATCTGTAATTTCATTGTGTCAAAAGATTTAATTGCAATAAATCCATAGTTTTCAGGTGGCTGTTGCTGTCAGTTTTGTGGGTGTCTCCATGACATTAGCCAGTGAGCCATACACTCCTAGGACATCTTTAACTGAGAATGCAGAGTTTTAATTTGAAGATACATACCTATCTGATATCTGTCCCAGGAAGTCAACCTGGTTTCTTTTTTTGCTTAATCAACTAATCTCTGAAAAAAACATGGTTGGGATTTGTGAATTGGTTTGTTTGAGGGGGAGGGAAAATGGGAGAGGTGCTTCATTACCATATTATATTGTAGATTTATTTGTATAAAAATAAATTTTTTTGTAACTTCTAAGCTTCAAAGAAAGTGCAGGTGGAGATCATATCAGGGTATGTTCCACCCTGTTGGCCAGCACACTGGACTCATTAATCCAGATGAGACACTCTTCTGAACACAAAAATAAATGAATCTTTTAACCTACCACATGCTTCCTCCCTGACTTTTTCCAGAAGGAGATAATATGCATACACACACAAGTCTAATCCTGACATGCAAGCCAGAAACAGCAAGTGTGCATATCCATTCTGAGAACAGGAAAGTGCTCCTGGGTCCTTCAATTTACACATACCCATGGTCTGCCAGACAGAAACTGTTCACATGAGGGCACATTGTCAGCAGGGGTAAATCTGTATCACTCTACTGTTTTCAAAGGCATTGCTTATTTCCACACACACAAACAAAACAAGAACCCCCAACTACAACACAAAACAATCCAAACCAAGCCTACCTTCCTTTAGTCCATCTATATGTGTGGTGTTCTCTTTTTTTGATAAGCACAGCTACTTCTTGAGAATGGTCACATTAGTTTTTCAGGTTAACAAGTGAAATAAAATCTCATCCTGGTGCTTTTCATATGTAGTGCCATTCCTCAGTTTTCCTTTACCAGAGTGGTCTGTGCCCAGACTGCGTTCCTATTTCTAGAAAACTCTTTTGACACCTAGTGGAGTTCTGGTTTAACAGTTGTGGAAGAATGGAAAACTTCTTGGGTATATAATAAAAATGCTTATTCTTTCTCAGAGTAGTTCCAGTAGTCACAGATAAATATCTATGACTCTATTTTGAAATAACAATGTTAAACTATTCTTAGTGTCCAATGGAATAACTCACAAGGGAATATCAGAGACACAGTGTCCCTACTCTGCTATTCCTAGGAGGGTAGACCAAAGTCTTTCTTCACATACTGGACCCTAATTCACAGTGGGATCCTATTCTGGTTCCACATTTCTTCTTTGCATCTCCATCTTCAGCTGGGTGTCACCAGTACTGGGACAGTAACTGCAGGAAGGAAATTTCCCTTGGTAGTTGAAGGGCCTTGTTTTCAGGTGACTCTAACAGCTGCTGCCAGATTACACAGCAAAACAGAAACTACTTTTCTCTGAACTAGATCTTTAATCTCTCCACTTTCACAGACTCTAAGCAGTGCATCAGTTGCTCTTCTCCATCAAAGATCAGATTGAGGAGTTTTTCCATCCTTATTTCCCTTTGTGTTATAGGATTCTCCAGTATTCATATGGTTGTATCACCTTTCACTAGGTCCAAGTAACTGAAGATGCAGACACAAGATATCATGTACGATATGACTGTTCAAGAATGCTGAATATCAAGGAATCCAAGGAAAGGCTGAAGTCACCCAGACAGAGAGCAGAAAGAACACATGGGCAGTGCACAGGGGAATGGCTGTTGGAAGCATTCAAAGCTTACTTGAATGCAAATCATCAGTTTGCAGTAAAGTACATGTTATTTCAGCCCTGTAATCTTGTGGACTTCTTGGCATTGGAAAGGGATCAATAGAAGCTACTTAAGATCAAGGCTCATTTAGTGCTGGGAGATGTTATGTTTTCAGCCTATGTGAAGCTATTTTTGCCTTCTGGATAGTGCTTTCAATCTCAAGCATGGTTCCTGTTTGTCAATATCATCTTTCATTGCTCTGTGTATGAAAGCAACTGGGGAAAGCACAGCTTTCCTCCCAAAAGAGTACAGAATGAAACTGCATGCTGGGCTTATCAGTAGCTCTCCAACCTTTTTTCACTGAAATTGCTGCAATAGCTACACCTCCGCCCCAAGAGTGGAAAACACAGATGGCAAATGTTATGCTGCACCCTAGGGTGTGCTGACTCTGCATGTGCAGAGTTACTCACCTGGTCTCTGAACAAATCTAGAATCAGAGACTTGCCCCAAGCCTGCATATAAATTATTTTTATTAGCACTGTAGATACAAGTAATTTTAAGCTTAGGTAAAACATTTTCAATATGTGAATAGCAGTTTTAATGTTATGCACCACTATATATACCACCACCATCTCTCTACAAATGAAACCAGAAATGTTTAAGAAGCATGGTACAGATAAGCAAAGCAGTCTGCATGGCAACAGTTTTGGTGAAAATGCAAAAGGAGCTGAATCAACATGAGTGCCTACGAAGAACTAGGCCAGGGCTACCAAGCTCAAGTCTTACAGGACTGTACTGACATGGTTATAGTAATTCAGGGCTTCAGCTGGCACATCTGTCCAATCTGTAATAACACACCAACTGGTACTCAGACCAGGCTCTCCTAGGAGGATGTATATTTGTTTCCAGCATCTCAAGGAGTTGCTCCTTTGCCTCATAAAGGAGAATATATGACTACAATGTAGCAATCAGGTATGTATTTTGCTACAGCAAGGTCTCTTATGCTGGTATCTTGTGAAATCCCAGCTTATTTCAGTACAGGGGATTTCTGCTTTGAATGCTTAGACCTGACTCCCATGCTGTTTTCTTTTCCTGTACAAGTATGTATTTTGAAAGGGTAGTCTCTTTTATTTGTCTGTGTCTGTACTTGCTGTCAGTGCCTACAGATGGAAAAGGCTACCCTTTCACAGACACTGCAAGACCACAGTGATTTAACTTGACTTCAGATACATCAGAAAACCTTTTTATTGTAATGGATTGCATAAAAGGAAGCAGAAGCATGAACAGTTAACTTTTGTTAACTGACCTAATATTATTCACCCTCCCTGTATAGATATATCACTTAATCTCTCTGTAGCCTTTGTTCTGTGAGAGGTAGCATGTCATGGAAAAATTAGTCTATTTGGGTAACCCAGCTACTGCTGATCATGAACATTTCATGCTCCATAGTAATTTATTTTAGAAGCACTATAATACTGTGAAATCTCTTTCAAAATCAAACTGAGTAAGGCTGTTACTTGCCCTCTGTCACTTCAGTAGGAGAAAATGAAGATCCTCACTATCTGTATTTCAAATCCTCAAAGTAACAAGCCATCATAGAATCATTTAGGTTGGAAAAGACACTTAAGTCTAACCATAAACCTAACACCCAACAAATGTTTCTGGAGTTCACAACCACAACTTAGGAAAACTGAAAAACATTCCAACTCAGAAAATGTTGTTTATTAAAATGTCATTTGATAAGGGAAAAGATTAAAATACTTAAACAGAAAAGAAGCCAGGCAACAGGGAGAAAAAAATGCCCCATTGTAAGAAAATTGTCCAGATCATACAATAATAAAATATATTATTGACTTGTAAAATTATTCTTTCAATCTAAAAGAATTGATTTTTTTTCCATGCTGAAAAAGTTATGAATGGTTTGAACTCGTTAATATTACTTAATATAAGAACACACTTCTTTATGTAATTGAGAATGTCATTAATTTTTCAGCTAGATTTAGTGCATAGCATAGCAGCTCTCTCAGTGCTGCAGTCTTCTAGGTCACTGATCCTCAAACTGATGTTGAGAATTCCAGATTAAGTAACTTTACATCTATCTTTGCCATGCAGTATAAGTAAGGTCTGTGACCCTACTAAACCAAGTGCATCTGTTAACACCTTGTACCGCACAGAGGCCATACAAAAAGGTTTCCACAGCCATACTAAAAGATGTCCAGAGCCCTTTATCAATACGCTGGGGCTCTGCATCCACTTCTTTCATTGCCACACAGCAGACAAGCATGAATAGTATTTAAGCAATAAATGAAAGTATGGGTTTGGATGAGCCCTTTGCTACATTTGTCCCCAGACCTGAAATCAGAGCCTCTATAATAGGTTGTTTGGGTTATTTCCCATGCTATAACAGTTTTGTTTGTTTGGGGGTTTTTTTGTTATGTGTCTGCAGATAGGCATAAATGTACATCTGTGAGGTTTTAAGTCCAAGTTACTGAAAAGATGTACAATAAAGATCTTTTTCCTCAGCTCTTATACACGAAATCAATACACTGGGCAAGCCACCAAAAGGAAAGCCAAAACACAAAAATTGGCTTGGAAATTTTCTCTTCAGTTTGAATAAGTAAACTAAGTAATATCTATATCAATTTATCTGAAGAGCTGTGGTAGAAGCCATATAGGCACAAAAGCTAGAGAGATTTTTTTTTTTTTGAGTTTCATTTAATATACATCAATATAGCCACTTCTGAACTTGACATTAATCATAAAGTAAAAGTGCTACAAAATGTTTCAGTGGAAAGATATTTGATCAAAACTTTATCTTTTTCTTTTTCAACTTGTTTTCATTTTTTAAAATGGGTCCTTCTCCCTCTGTGAGCCAACTGTAGAAAGATAAACATTGGTGAGCTATAGAATGCTGTATCACCAAGCATAATTAAAGCCACATAGAAGGGTTAAGATGAATAGCAAATAATGCAGAAATGTGTTTTTAAAAGAAAATCTATTACAGTATTTTCCTATGTCATATTATTTGTTGACGTTTATCATTTCCCCCAAAGGCACCAGGGTAATCATTTTACAAGATTCTTCAGGGAAAAAGATGAACCTCTCTGCATTACCACATTGCATAAGTGGATAGTTCACATAATAAAAGACCAGGCTAGCTTGTTGTGTCAGTCTTTGATTTTCACTTCAGTAAAGGAAAGGGTTATCATTGTTCTCTGGAGGAAAATTTTGGCAAACAGCTGTCTACACTAGCAGATGAAAAGAAATATCTTCTCTCCCCTAATTAGGCTCAGGAGGCAACAAAGAAATCTGTGAGATCATTGTCCACAGGTTTAAACCAGGAAAGAAGAGAAAAAAGGATGGGGGAGGAGATAACAACTTGAGTAGTGAGAGTCTGAATTACAAAGCCTAAACAGAATCTGCCTTTTGAAGGAAATAAAAGTCAGTGAAAAAAAGCCCTTGTGTGAGTTGTCTTGAGGACTAGCAATTCTTCCATGAGGTGAGGAGGAGTAAAATGCTGTTTCTTAAAATATCAGGATTTAAAGGTTAAGGGCATTTGCCAATTAAAGCAAACAAACAGAACAATAAACAAACAAAAAGAAAAACAAAACCCAAACCCAATTTACTTTCCAGTTATTAAATGCCCTGCTAAAATTTGGGGGAAAAATTGATCTACAAAAAGGGGACAAAAACCTGAGGGAATGTTTTCATTTAGCCTTTTTATACAACTTACTTCTTTTGCAACAGTGCACATGAAAATTGAAAAGAACACTAATTAGTACAATTTCATAGAGGTTTATAGGGGGTTCACTTTATTTTGATCCAAAGATGCTATCAAAGTGTCAAAATTCATTTCAAAGTTCTAATAAGCAACTCAGCAATTTGAAACTGTTTTTAATATAAATAAATATGCAAATACCTAGGAAGCTTAGTCATGTTTGCTCCTACTTCCTTTACAAAGCCTTCTTGATATCATCTGTATCTTGATGTTGTATCTTGAATGTTAAAAGAATTTGTATCAAAGAAACTTTGAGAATATCTGGTCCCATAAAAAAGATGTAAAGTTATTGCTACAAAGGCATGAGTCTGTAGTGACTGTACAGTTCTGTATGCCATACTGGATTGGATCAATAGTTATCTGATCTGGTTCATCTCCTGCTCCAGTTAAACAAAGATTGAGTTTATGGCATTACTTGGAGTTAAGCTAAAACAAAAATCTAATGACTCTCTAAAAGATCAGATTCATTATCAGGAACACTGTGCATGTGATTATTGCAACTATCCTAAGGACAGAGTTTTGTGTAGTAGAATCATGATTTTAGCCAAAGGCTGGAAAGAGCAAGAGAGCACTCTTGCTTTGAAATAAATAACTAACTCTTTACTGTTCTCTATAGGAGATACAGCTGTGTGATCCTTCCCCTCCTGGAGTACTGCTGGTATCTAGCTTTTTGGGAGGCAGAGTCATAGATAATTTCTTATTTAATTTGCAAAAATTAAGCCTAATATTCTGAGGTTAAACGGTTTACTTTTGTTATTTGTAACTGCCAGAATGTTCTGGTGCTCATATGCACAAGATCACATTAGAAGTACTTTAAAAAACTCTTCTCCTACAAAGAACCCACCACACCTATTTGAGTCCAGACTATCCTTCGATATAAAAGAGATATATTCCCACTTTAATAGGGAAGAAAGTTTTATAGAGTGTCATTACAGGGTACTGAAACTCATCAATGAGATCAGATTGTTCTTCTTGCTTTACTGATAAAGAAAGGAAGTGTCAGCTAGAGAGAGTAACTTGTACAGTATCAGCAGGAAGAAAAGCTATCTCAAGACTTTAAAATCATTTTAATGCCAAAAAAACCCACTTGATGTAGGGGGGAAGGAGGGAAGGACTGTTTTTTCTATGACAGCAAAAAAAATAATGCATTACTCTCAGACTGAGACATCATTTTGTGTTGCCTTTATGCACTGAAATAATTCTCCACTGCTGTGTGGTGGACATTCGTCAGTAAAATATTTCTTTTAACCTTGTTACACAGAATTGTTTACAATTAATGAATTCTAAAGTATTCAAGAGGTAACAATTAGCTGAATGCCTACTGTCTGAATTTTAAGCACTTGCCAATTGCTTAGTAAATATAACAGTATATGGTCCTCCAAGAAGAAGAGATTGGAGGGGGAAAAAAGGTATCATACATAAAAAGCACAATATTGTCAAAATAATGTATACTGATAAAAAACCCTGGGATTTACTAGTATTATGTTATGTTGCAGCTTGTGTACTGTAAAAGGAAAATACATGACAGGTACTGTGTTAAAACTGCAGTAAACCAAGCTTTAAATAATGGAAGGAATATCATCTACTGGTTTTGCAGTTTATCTGTTTAAAAATTCTAAAGCCATGGCTAGGTGCAAGATCCTTAGGGTTAGATTAAAATTATAGTTTCTTAATGTAAAGAATTTAAGACATTCTAGAGTTTTTAATGCTTCATCAATCTCTTGTACATCTACTGTGAAATCCTCTATGTGGTTTAGAAAATGTATACGAAGTTGTTCTCTTTTAAAGGCAAGATTGTCTTATGTCTTCCACATAACTTTGTGAATAAATAAATACAGAGGGCTTTTACTTCTTTGCTGGTTTGGTTATCTGCAAAGTATAATATAAGACAGAGATGCATAGAAGTCTCTTTGGAGATGCTCTTGTTCTTCCTATCTCCACTAGAGAGGAATAAAGAAATGGCAATGAGAAAAATGCAAAAAGTTATATTCTTATATTGTGTCAGATATCAGAAAATAGTAAATATGAAGGAAGAAGTTATCTGCTACTAGAAGTAATGTTTTTTTCCTGGAGTAAATAGACACTAAGTAAATACACTGTGACTTCCATTGTTAAGGTTTTCATTGGTTTGCTTCTAGGCAGTACAGCAATGTGCTGCCCCTGGCTAATGAGATATTCTTACATATTTCTCTCACTACATCCAGATGAATGTGTCCCAACAGCCAAAGGAAATATCTTGTGTTTGGTTGGAGAAGGAAATACATTAATTCCTTTTTATTCCTCATTTTATATGAAACCACAGGAATATTGTTATGAACACTACAAGGTAGAGTATCTTATCAACTCGCCTAAAACCTCACAGAACAAAACCTTTAATAGACAACTACTTTACCTACTGTGTTCTCCCTCTTCTGAAAGGTGATATCCTTGGGGTTATAAACCTCACTGAATGAGCTCCTCATCCACCTACTGAGAAATTAAGGAAAATGCATGTAAAATGTTAAAATGCAACTCTAATTTCAAGTAGCTCCAAATCTTTTTTCTATATTTCTATATTTCTTCTCATTATGCTAGGCTCAAGATGTTGCATTGAACTCCATGTTACACACCTACTCATCTGTGAGGCAGAATTAACCACTCAACATATATTTATCTCTGAGGACTGTTTTTAAATAGGTGAGATTTGATCTGTTGCACAGAACTGAAGGAACATAGATTTTTCTTTAACTTTCAGGTTTTATGTACACTGTTGTGCTTTGTTACCATTCTGCTCCAGCCTAAGTGGGTTAGGCCTGGGGTGAATACCTGTGCAGAGAACTGCTTTCCACTAATGGATTTGGCCTGAAGCCACTGATTTCCTCCCTTTCCTACTAGACATGTAGTGAACAGTAATTTTTTCAAAATACCAAATCAGGGGTCAACAGCTGAAGAGGGGCTTTGAATTTGTACTTAGTCTATGTTCTGCAGATCTACCCTTGAAAGACTAACCCACCTCTATTACCAGCGATTTCCCGCTTGTATTCCTAGCACAAAACAAAATTCTTACCACATTGGAGGAAACAGGGGGAGTTTCTAGGGATTATGATTTCATTTGAGATATATATATTGGCACTCAACACTTTAAAAATGTATCTGCATCTGTCTCCTTACCCAGAGCAAAATTATTCTTGAAGATGCATAAAAATCATCAGTCTTCATCTGTAGTCACTAGTGAAAAAAGGGCAAATTCAGGAAGCAATGTAGAACTATTTGTCAGCAAGACAAATAAAAATACAACAATGCCATTCTTGTAAAGAATCTTTCTGAGTTTTTTGATGCAGATCAATACCATAATGCATTGAAATGGATTTCATAAAAGTGTTGTAGCACTACTGAAACTCCGCTACTGTCCATCACTTACAAACTGCCCATACTAATGCATGTCTGGATTACTTGTCATCTTATGTGCTAGAGCTAAAAAAACATTTGCTGTACAGAGTATGGCCATTTTTCATTATTATGCCAACTAATACCAGGATTGACTACGAAACTACACACTTCATCTTGCAAGTGACACACACTACTGTGAGTATTAGAGTAGCACCCAGGCGTCCTAATTGAGATCAGAGGTGAATCCTGTTCAGCCTCATAGGATCACAATGGGAGCTATAAGCAGCTTGCTAACTGCATAAACAAGAAGGAGAGAGGACAAAATTAAAGGAAATAGATGCATAGGGAGGTGGAGAAACTGGGCCACGAATGTGCAGCATCTTAGCACCAGTGAAAAAGCTATAAATCAATTTCTTTATGTCCTGTTTGCCACTAGACCCGTGTTTCTCATTCACTGCTTCATTAATTGCTCTTACCCTACAAGACATCAGCAGGAAATACACAAAATCAAGACACAAAGAGTACACATGCAATTCCTTATGCATTAAAATAAATAACTAAATAAATAATAAAGTCAAAAAAGAGCTTACAAAAATGGAGCATTCAAACTTTAATCTGATTTTACCACTGCGATGAGACACAGCTCCTCCCAGGGGCACTTAGCCGCCTTCCCATTTCAAAGAGTTTCACCTGAGCTGCTATGCAGCATCTAAACCAAGATAAACAAAATGGCAGTCCTCCTCCATTCTACCTGGTCACATTCTTTTTAAAGCACACACTGTGAACAAGAAAAAATATCTTTTATTGGAGCTGAGAACAAACATCACACACTATGGCAAAGCAGCATATCTGGTCCATAGATTTTTTTAACCAAAATGCTTATACACTTCTCAGCCTAGAGAAGGGGGAAGAAATACTACCACAGGTTCTTTTCAAAGTCACGCTTAAACAGAGTGTAAACAATTTGCATTCTGCTTTGTAGAAAATTAAAGTATGTATTCTTATAATTGCATGTCATTTGAAGTAACATTTCTTTGTTTTAGATAGTTTGACATGAGCCTGTCCATGCCATGATGCTGGTTAGAATTCTTGTGCAGGCTGCAGGTACTGCATCACATCTTCACTCAGCTCTGAGCCTCCCCAAAGGTTTTGTCTTTGTGACACTGGGAAGATCTATACTCTTAAGACAGAAACACAGAAGCATCTACCCTGCATCCTCTGGGGCTGTAGTCACTTTCCCTTCCTTCTTCTAGTCATAATTTGCAGCTAACGGCCAGGCTGTGCTTCCATCCAGATCAGGAGCCAAATTGCCTAAGTCAGACACGTATGTCTAGCAAATACTCAGTGACTTTTACATAACTGATTTTACAGGCTCTGTTCCTTCAAATGGCTTTCCTGTGGTGAAGTAAAATGTTTGCCACTCTGTATCTATATGTAGTTTGAGAAGAATTTTGGGCTTTGTTTGAGAGTAGTTGAGATCTGAATGAAAAGTTACAAGGACTAGATAGATCATATTATGATAAACTAAAGAAGGTGTCATTTAGGAAATGTTTAAGCTATTCTTACAAAGCATTTCATGAAAGAGGAGACTGGAGAGGAAAGGTCTGGGAAAAAAAAGGGCAAATACAGCTGATCAGTTTTATCAAGAATTTAGTGTACACCATTTAGAGAATAGATCCCATAGCAAACTTTCTAGCTGTCATCTTTAGCCAGTGAAACTCCACCTCTTCTTAAATTGATATACAAGCACTGCTGAAGGTTATTTGTGATTGTTCACAACAGCTTGAGTTCTACCTCTTTAATAGGCTAAAAATTATCTTTTTCTTCCTTAGAGTACAGTAAAAAAATCCTGGTTTTCAAAATTATCCCCAAATTAAGCAATTTGAAAACACTTACAACTAAAATTTTAACACCTACTCAATGCATGTTAAAGAAATCTATTTTGCAGGCATTTTAACCCTTTGTAACAGAGGAGAATAATCATAGAACTATAAAGGTTAGAAAAGACCTTTGAGATTATGAAGTGCAACCACTCACCTTGAGCATGCAATCCCACCATTACTTCTAAGCCACTGTCCCTAAGCCATGTCTCTAAGTGCCACATTCATTTGTCTTACGAACACCTCCAGGGATGATGGCTCCACCACTTCCTTGGGCAGCCTGTTCCTGTGAACAAAATTCTTATTTAATCTTGGCAATTTTTAAAATTGCAGAGTGAAAATGGGTGATTGAGTTTCACAGAGACTTTTGAGCCTTTAACTAACAACAAGTTTTAGAGTCTTACTGAACACATTATACAGGTAAAAATTGTTGAGTATTTTAGTTCCTAAATTTATCATAGATTTAAAATGAGCAAAATTTAGCTTTGTGCAAAGTCCACTGGAGCCTACCCACCTCTCCTTAAATGGAATTTTAAAAGAACAGTGCTATTAAGATAGATCCAGCTGATAGAAGTATATGATTATCTTGGTTTCAGCTGAGATAATGTTTTTCTAGTGACTGGTACAGTGCTGTGTTTTGGATTTATTGTGAGAACAGTACTGATAAAAGACTGATGGTTTAGCTCTTTACAAATAGTGCTTATCCTAAATCAAGGATTTTTCAGTTTCCCATGCTCTGACAGTGAGAAGCTGCACAAGAAGCTGGCAGGAAGCATGGCCAGGACAGCTGACCCTAACCAGTCAAAGATATATTTGGTGCAATAGAACATCATCCTCAGTATTTAAATTGAGGGGAGCTGGCTAGGGATGATCATTGCTCAGGTATCAGTGAGTGGTGAGCAATTAAATTTTGCAGCATTTGTTTTGTCTTGTTTTGGTGGGTTTTCTGTTGTTGTTTTGGGGATTTTTGTTTGTTTTGGTTCTGGTTGGTTGCTTTGTTGGTTTGGGGTTTTTTTTTTAGTCATATTCCTTTTCATTACTATTATTAATATTGCTACTAATTCTTATTATTATAATCCTTACTATATTTTAGATTAGTTTAGTTATTAAGCCATTTTTTATCTCAACTAATGACTTGGGGGGGGGGAGGGCTCTGGTTGGTTGGTTGGTTTTGAGGTTTTTTGGTTCTTTGGTGGGGGTTTTTGGTTAGTTGGTTGGTTTGGTTTGGTTTTCTTCTCCAATTCTTTTCATCCCACTGGGAAAGGAGAAACTGAGTGCAAGAAGCTGTGTGGTGTTTAGCTGCTCATCTGGTTAAACAGTGACAATGATACAGTTTCCTAAAATGTGGAGGTTCAAGTTTTGCAACATCCACTCACAAAGTTTTCAGGACAAAGAGATTGTTTTAATAGCCTACCAAGCTGACACCAAATTAGACATAAGCATCCACGAATTCAAAACAATGAAAAATAATCTTACATCTAGCTTAAGATATTAATATAGATAGTAGAAGATTTGTACTTGACAGAGTACAATATGGGTGATAAGTTTGGGACATTTATTATCTTATCCTTGAAGACTTTTCCCTGAGGCTTAAAGATATCTTTTAGAAAATGTAAGCTGATGGAGCCTTGAGAAAAATACTACAGTGCATTTACTTCACAAAAAGCAGGTCTAGTAGAAACAAGGTTCCTCAGGGCGACTACAGTATAAGGCAACAGCTATAAAACGTTGAGTGAGTCACTAAGTATTACTGTGCAAGTCATTGACAGTATTGAAAATTCAACCATCATCTGTTTGTGTCCTAAATATATATCCATCAAATCACACTTTCTATTTCTAAGATCTCAAACCAAATAAAAACTCTGTCTGAGGAAAAGTCTGTTTCATTTCAATGACCTAAAATGTCAACTCTTCCTAACTCTGAATAGACCCTAAATTAGGTTATAGGTGGATAGGGAAGGTCAAGAACAAGCCAATCACATGTTTTAATCCATGTGTTTTTTCCAACAGATACTAAAACAGCTCACCTTTGTAACAAAAGCAACTCAGATGTGCTGGATTAGATGGGTTGAAAAGAAACCTCCTCTATATTGACTATGTCACAGGTCACATTTTCTCCTCCAAAGAAACCTCCTCTATATTGACTGTGTCAGTGAAGGTCACATTTTCTCCTCCAGTCTTACATTCAGTCCATCCACCAAGTGTTTCCTTAGTTGCAGCAAGCAGAATGCATTGTTTTGCCCCCCACATCTCTAGAAAGCATTCCTTCTTCCCACACCCTCAGTGCCCTGATTGCCTGCCCCTTGGCTCCTCTCAGCAACCACTTTACTCCTCATGCTATGGACTCACTCACTGTTTTGCTCTCTTGGCCTACTTTAAACATTTCTCCTAGCTCAGTGCGTGGCTTTTCTGAGGGCATGTGAGCTATCTCATCCCCTCTCCAAAGGATGCTACTTTACTCTGAAAATAGGAGGTAAGAAAACATGTCCCACGTGCATGGATTAAAACTCCAGGGCTATCCAGCAATAATTCTTCCTGTTGCCCAACCACAAGCTCTCTACCTAACGTGGTAACCATACAATAAACAAAGTAAACAAAAACAAAACAAAACAAAACCAACCTAACAAATGCAAGTAAATATTGAAAGCTCTTTGCCTTGCCAAAGTGTAGCCATAATTCTTGGATACTGTTGAACTATGAGTTGTTTCTATGTTGAGATTTTTTTCTCTTAATCTTGCTATCATAGTGAGATTCTCAGCAAATGCAAACTTCTCCAAATGTTCATCTCCAAAGAAGATTTTTTCATATTTTGTTTGTTTATTTACATACATTAATAAGTAGAGTGTCTGAGGGTGGAAACTGGACATAACTGAAAGTCAGTCTGACAGAGTTGGTACAGAAAAACAACTATATGGTCTCTAATGCCTACTTTCTCTCTGCAAAAGTGCTTTGTAGCTGTATGTTGACAAGTTCCTGCAATATCTGTGACTACTTACTCCATGGGTTCCCTAGAAAGTAGCCAAGAAAAGCATATCCAGTGTCAGTAATTCAAATTTGTGTTATGAATAACTGGAAAAATGTATCTGTCCTACAGTAATTTAAGGGTGTACAAATCCAAGTGGAATTACAAGGGCTATTCATCTAAAAGAGTCAAGGATCTGATTCTACTGATGCTGTACCACAAAACCATGGATCGCTTATGTCTTAGAATTACAGACTATCAAAATACCAAAGCAACACAAATGAAATAACTGGAAAATCTCTACAGTATCTGTAACACAAACTTCAGTGCTGGCTTAAAAGAATAAATTAATGCAATCAATGCAAGCACTTAATTTTAGTACTCATTCTTCTACATGTTGAAACATAAATTGTGACTATACAAGCACTGTGCCAACATGAAAATCAGAGCTGGCAATTTTATCTTCTCACCTTATTAATAAAGATGCAGTCACAACATAGCTATTTTTTTAAAACAATCTAGAGCTATGTAAAAGTCTTTCAAATAATTTCTTGGCTGCTAAAGAGTTCTATGATAACTTTGTTGTACTGATATTGTGAAAAAAAAATATTCAGTTAGGTGTGTGGGGAGCACAACATTAAAAATTTAAGTCTGAATGTTTGCATGCACCTTACTGGAAATGTATTCCATAAATTGTGACTTTGTCACCTGATAGGAGTTACTAAAAACAGTTGAGAGCTTGGGTGAGGGTGGTGGGTTGAAATCTCCACCACAACATTAACTTTGCCAGAGCAGCTCAGCTGGAAGCAAATGAAAGCTGTATTTACAAGCAAAACTGCAGTCTACAATGAAATGCAACGAATATGTACAAAATATACTGTGTTTACAGTATTTACAGGTATTTGCAATCAATAAACAGCACAAGGATCCCCCTGATCAAAGACCAGGGAAAGCTACTAGCTTCTCCCTGCCCCCCCTTACTCACCTGTACATAAAAGGGACAGAAGAAAGGAGCAGAGCGATGTTAGACTTAGCCAAAACAATGCAGCCAAGGTCAAGTGGAAGCAAGTTAGGATCTCCCAGAGTGAAGAGGTGAGAAGAGAGAGAGATTGTTTTGGTACAACTAGTTTAAGTCCCTTATCTCTCCAATGGGATTGTTTAGAACTGTCATTATTTTCCCTTTTACACCCAAGAGTGGTTTATTTACATTTTACTACTTTCTGTTCAAGATCTGTGAAAAATTTAAAGGCATAGCCTAAAACTACCAGAGTGAGCAATATGCCCATGTCATCTAAGATGCCAGTATATCTTCTAAGAATCTGGAAGAGTCTAGGAAACTGTATTGGCAGCACACATCACTTCTATCTTTACAAGACCCAAGAGATCTTCAGGTAATTCATTGCCTACGATTTTAACTTGCTGAATAGAATCACTCCTTTTCATTTGAAGTTTTTAACATGCTTAGGCATGCATAGGGAATAAGGACCAACTCTATTTAAGCAAGATTTTAAAAGCCTGAGGAGTCATTTAAATTAAGTGACAGAGGTTGTATCACTGGAAGATTATATATTGCAATTCATAGCAGTGGTTCGCCACAGTTTTCAGAAGTCTATTCACTAGGTGCTGTCATTGTCTAGGAGATTTGTCTTCTTCATTGTTTTCTTTATGTCAGATTTATATTTTAACTTCTTTCAGCCTCTTGATTGAAAAAACCTACCCTCCTGTTCTAGCTCGGAAGCTTTCTGGTCCACCCTTGGGAGTCTCACACTACAGCATGAGACAAAAATGAGTCATTCACTGCTTGGGGCAGATGTTTATTACAGGACTGAATACACTAACTATAAATCAGTACATAGGAGACTTATATTAGTTAGGAATGAAAGAAGTTATCTAACAACAAAAAAAAGCAAAACAAACAAACAAAAAGTAAAAATTCAAAGCAAGCAAAGTGTTGAAGTTTCTGAAATATTGAAGTATCTTGTCTATTAGTCTGTCCAAGACTACAAGCAAAAACATTCAGGTATCATGAGAAAAGGCTTATCTTCAACCAGCTAAGTCTAGTCAGTGCTAAAAAGCTGTACTGTTCCAACAAAGCCTCTGTTAAAGAGATTTAATTTAGTCTTGACTGCCTGAAACTAAGCTCTCAATACCACTGAGTAAAGGAGCTTTAAAAGAGCTGACTAAGAATTTTAGGCCAAACAATACCTATGAAAAATGACATGACATGGAATTGTTGGGTTTTTTTAAGGAATTATGATAAATTCTTGACTTCAGTTTAATTGGAAGAAAATCTTGAACTGAAAATCAACATACAAATCAGCTTTATTGCAGATAATGACTTTCATTTTGAAGCTTCCAGCCATCATGATTAACACTGTGCAAGGTGTCTGAATTCAAGGTGATTCAAATATACTCCAAACGGTATTCTGTTCTGCTGTAAATTAACCTCTCCATAAAAGACCCTCATTTTTACTGCAAAAATTCCTCCTAAGCTGCTCAGAGTAGCAGCAAAAATGTTTAAGATGGGTAATTGATATTGATTCAAGCAGCAACTATTCACTTGAGCATGCAAGAGGCAAACAGCAGCCAGACCAAAGTGCCTTTTCTTTTAATGTCTCCTGACTGTAAGTAGAAGTCTATGTGTTGACCCACGGATTCAATAGCCATTTATCCCATCCCAAAGAGTTGTAAACACTATGATAAAGAGAAAAAGACAAGTAGCAGTCCAAATCCATTCTTCATTTCCCATCTTTCTGTCCATGCCCTTACATACTGCAATCTTCTCCAGATTTGTTGAAGTGCCAGTTAATAAGGCAGGCAATACAATAACTTTCATTCCATTTCCTTTGTGAAAGGAAATGCTTTCCAGAAGCATTCACATTGCAAAGGCGGTGACTTTTGACATTCTGGAAGTACATAATTATTGCACAGAAGAAGATTCCTATCTGCATTCATGTTCTTGGTCTCCCTTGAGTGCCCCAGTTGTCCTTGTCTGCATTGTCTGCACCACAAATGCTTGAGGGAATATACTGGGAATAGGACATAGTTCAGCATTGGGTTGGAGTTTTGCCAGAAGGTGTAGGCTTGTGATTTCTGCAGTTTCAGAAGTGCAGAGAAAGAATGGGATGTTGCAGCCCTTGTATGATTGCTTATTCTTATTCTATGAAGTACTGTAGAGAATTTACAGAAACATAAGCCAATCTGATCCAGCTGTGTGTACTTAGGGGGAATGCCTGAAAAATGCCTTCTGTCAGGATGGCTAAAATGTATTAGAATATTTATGGCTTGATGTATTTTATTCACCCATATTTCTCACCAGAATGAGCATGAACATCTACAAGATTTAGAGGACACTTGCAGAGTTGAATCTTGACCTTTTGTTCAGCCTTTTCACCAGCTGCAGCTACCAGGACATGTTCCTGGAAGAAAGCCTATGAATGCTCAAGCATATGTTGCACAACAAAGCAGACCATATCCCTGAGACTACAAATATGAAATTTGCAGGCTCTAAGCATACACAATTATTTGACATTAATCATTCCAATTTGGAGCTCCTCCTCTGCTATGTACATACACTTGAAGGTTATTCCCTGCAGAAGAATAACCACTCTGACAGTCAAACTCAATTTTTTTAACAGTCTAAGTGTAAAAAACCTAGATATCTCTACCTTACTTAGTGGAAAATAGAACCTATTCAAGATTATTGATATGTATCATAGTATCATAGCATCAGTCAGGGTTGGAAGGAACCACAAGGATCATCTAGTTCCAACCCCACTGCTATGGGCAGGGACACCCCACACTAGATCAGGCTGGCCAGAGCCTCATCCAGCCCGGTCTTAAATACCTCCAGGGATGAGGCCTGAACCACCTCCCTGGACAACCCATTCCAGGGCTTCACCACTCTCATGGTGAAGAACTTCCTCCTCACCTCCAGCCTGAATCTCCCCACCTTCAGCTTCATTCCATTCCCCCTAGTCCTATCACTGCCTGAGATCCTGAGAAGTCCCTCCCCAGCCTTCTTGTAGCCCTTTTCAGATACTGGAAGGCCACAATTAGGTCACCTCGGAGCCTTCTTTTCTCCAGACTGAACAGCCCCAACTCCTTCAGTCTGTCCTCATAGGAGAGGTACTCCAGCCCTCTGATCATCCTCGTGGGCCTTGTATAGCTGATTCTTTCTAAAGAATTGCTGGTCTCATGTGCAAGCATGTTCTGAATGACCTCAGTGGGTGTGGGGATTAAGAATTTAAGCAGCATAAAAGTTGTAGATTATTATTTTTAAAAATCTTTCAGCCACTCTTAGAAAGAAAAGGGGATTCATATTAATTGTTTGTCCTGTCTTACACAGAAAAGATGCAACTCTATCCTGCAATGAGCAAAACCAGATTTGTTCAAAAATTGTTTCTGCATATTACAAAACATGCCATAACATTCTTCTAAGGAGCCACGAATAGATCTCCTCCTTTCTTCCTTCCTTTTCTTCCTTGTCTTCCCTTCTGTCATGCTTTCTCAATCCACATAAGTATAAATATATATCCTCTTAACACCATTTCAGGCAAAGGAAGCACGGTTTCTATTTGCAGGGAGGAAAGAGTGAGCTTGAAGCCCAGAATCACAGAGGAAGTTTGGGACTGAGCTGGGTAATGGAATGTATTTTTTTTAGAGTTTCTGATCAGCACTTGATCTACAAGAAACTTCAGGTTCCTAATAAAGATTTGTCACCAGTAAATGAAATGCTGTTGGCAGTTGGACAAAAATGGCTCTTTTTTTTTTTCACTTTACAGATTGCAGAAAGATTCTTATCTTTCCTTGGGGACGTACATATGAACATCTGAGAATTACGATTTACAGAATAAAATACAGCTCTAAGCCACAAAGCAAGGCAGTGGTTAGAATTAAAAATAACCACAAAAGAAGTCATATGGGTTAAAGAAAACTTTTCACACCTGCCCAACTTCTTTACAAGATCTTGACTTCTTTATAGCCATTTATGCCACAAATGGACATCAGATAGGTGTCATAGTATGTGATGGAAGAAAACAGCTTAGCAGAAGGCAGAGCTGGGGTCAGTCCAGGCTTATCAGACACCAGCTGAGCAGCCCTGCAACAAACTGCAGCTCAGCTCTAGCATATTCCAGCACAGCCTATCAAGGACCTTGGCACTGAGGATGCTTCAGAGGAATATAAAAGGATCCCAAATGCTTGGCACCTATTCGTCTCTTCACAAATGCTTGGTACTATTCATCACTTGAAGGAGGGAACTGTGAAAAAGTTGGTATCTGCTGAGGTAAACTCTTGTCTGGGAAGCAGTGAGCTTTGCTCAGAGATCTGGCTAGCAATCTAGACCTTTCAGCTCCAGGGACCAACAAAAACAAGCAAAGAGGAATGTGCTAAAGAAAACTAATATGCACTCTGGCTATGATATCCCAAAGGCCCAGAATATCTTAGAACTTACTACTGTAATTAAATAAAGAAAATTAATCCTGCTCTGTACTCATTTTCTCTCTACAACAAGCAGAGTGCTTAGGAGCATGTAAGGAAGAGAGTGAAACTCACACTGGAATAAGGATATTATTTTTCAGTAAACCAGTCAAGCTTTCAAATTATCTTCCAGAACTCAAGACAAGTCCTCATCCATTTTTTTCACTCAAAGTATTTATCTCCTCTTTCTGCTTATGCAAGCAAATTCACTGAAAGAAAACTCCCCAAAATGAAATGCGTTGGAGAGCATTGGAGGTAGAGATTAGGAGGGCTACACCATGGAGCTTCTGAAGTCTATTTTTTCAGCACCAACACAGCACCCATAAAATTAATGGATTATATGCAAAAAAAAAAAAAAAAAGTAATAAATTTTAAGCCTTAAGAGTTTTGCAGTTCTAGGAGCAAATCTTTTTATCTAGGGCTTCCAAACAATGTTCAGCTCTACAAGCAAGTTGCTCAGAAAATGGGTGGGCAGGAGAAAAGGCAAAGTGTATCGGATAAAGATTTTTGTGAGAATCAGGGAAATTACTTTCTGAATGCCTTTTGATTTAGGTGACATAAGAATTTCTTCAGTTCCAGTATAAACTAATTTATCAAATCCATATTTAATGTGAGAAGTAGAGCAGGATGTGTAGTTTATATGTCATCCACATAATTTCAACAGAAAGACCAGTTTATTTTTGCTATTAAACATGCCCAACTTCATTTTATGAGTCATATCACACATTTCCTTTCTCCTTCAGCAGACCCATTGACTTCTTTACAATATCTCAGTACCTACATGAATCTTCCACATAAGCTAAGCCTGAGAAACCTGTTATTTGAAAAAATAATAATATTCATTCAGCTGTTCCAGCTTGTTAGCTTAATCTTGAACAAAAGCTGTATTCTTGCTTCACCTCACAGTTACAATTGAAGATTACACGTGAAAAAATGTTTCTCCAATCTAAGTTACAAGGACAAAAATACTGTGATAGCAGCCAGAGCAATGCAGATGGTATATGCAAAATCAAAGACAAAAATGCTGTTGTGCTTACAACAAGAAAATGGTTGAAGAGTAGTTTGGGTTTTGTGCATATGCTCAAAGAAGAAAAGTACCATGCTAGCAACATATTTCAATAAAGATAAGCCTCCAGGGAAACAGCTCAAGTACAAAAGAAATTATAAGCAAGCTGTGCTGTTACTCTCTTGAGAGGGAATAAAAATATTCCTTCCATTCTGGCTTGCCTTTCATCTAGAATAACATGAAAACACCTTTGTTTCAGCCAACGACACTATACCAGACCAAAAAACCCCATAGTACAGCCAGTGTAACATGCAATGCTACTATTTCCTTCACTGTTTTCTGGTCAGTCTAAATGGCCTCACTGATATACATAGCATGCAAACTTTGCAAAGTATAAAACAATAAGGAAAGGCTCTACTGAAAGCATGAGTAGAGCTACATGGCTCATCAGGATATAATATATATACATCCCTAGCAGAAGGAAGAAGAGGAGGAAAAGACAGAAAAAACAGTCTTATTTAGTGTGTGTGGCTTGGCATAAACTACCAAAGTGCATAGTTAGAGATGAATGTGAAAAAAAATAGTATAGGTACAAATGACACAAACCAGCAAAGCACAAAAAAACCTAACCAGGATATTTGAAGTTCCCAAGGACTCTGAAAACTGCTTGCTAATAGTATTTCACTAAAACAAACAAGCAAACACACACAAAACCCAAAACAGCAGTCTTTTGGGGAATTGTTTTGATTTGCCTCTTTCTTCTAATGCTAATAATAAAATGGGGGAAACTTGAATAGAATAGAATAGAATAGAATAGAATAGAATAGAATAGAATAGAATAGAATAGAATAGACCAGGTTGGAAGAGACCTTCGAGATCATCACATCCAACCCATCAACCAATCCAACCCACCTAAACAACTAAACCATGGCACCAAGCACCCTATCAAGTCTCCTCCTGAACACCTCCAATGATGGCGACTCCACCACCTCCCCAGGCAGCCCATTCCAATGGGCAATCACTCTCTCTGTATAGAACTTCTTCCTAACCTCCAGCCTAAACCTCCCCTGGTGCAGCCTGAGACTGTGTCCTCTTGTTCTGGTGCTGGCTGCCTGGGAGAAGAGACCAACATCCGCCTGTCTACAACCCCCCTTCAGGTAGTTGTAGAGAGCAATAAGGTCACCCCTGAGTCTCCTCCTCTCCAGGCTAAGCAACCCCAGCTCCCTCAGCCTCTCCTGATAGGGCTTGTGTTCCAAACCCCTCACCAACTTCGTTGCCCTTCTCTGGACACATTCCAGCAAGTCAACCTCCTTCCTAAACTGAGGGGCCCAGAACTGGACACAGTAAGTATATGAATCTTTGAATTTATTTATTTTTTTGTCAGCAGAAATTACATTACTGCAGAAAGCACACAGAGAAATTGTTGCTGTATTCATTATGCACAGATAGTGTCTGAGACTTCGTTTTAGGAAATAGGGTTTATGTCCTTGTTTCACCTATGAGCTGGAACAAATCTCTTGGGTGCTTCAGCTTCCTCATCTGCTGAGATGTGATCAAATTGTTTTACATAGCGGCTGAGCCAGTGATGAAAAGCAATACACAAAGATAAAATGTTAGTATAAAAAGTATAAGTTAAGAAAATGCATTTGGCACAAGGTAACTTCTTGCTTTTTATGATTCATATGCATCCAACTTATTGATGTAACCCCAACAGTGGAACTGTATATAGATGCCAAGGGGGACATTTGATCAAATACCTGAAATATCATTAAACAATTACATAATGAGGAAAGAGTAAATTGTTTATAAAATACTTCTTTGATCAATTAATTGTAAATTACTTATTGCAACTGAAATGTGTTTATTTTATTTTAAAAGAAATTACAGGGTTAAGCATTGTGGGATTTCACAATGATATATCCAGTGTCTGGTGAGATTCAGATTTACATCTCTGAATGACAAATAGAGAATGATTGTACTAAATGAGTTTACCTTATAAATGACTCCAAGATGGAGGGGCTACATGTACACAGAAACTCAGGGTGATAATTCAAAATGCTTTAATTTGAGCTACAGCCTGGAAAATAATAAGGAATGCAATTCAACATAGGATAGGGTAGGATAGGATAGGATAGGATAGGATAGGATAGGATAGGATAGGACCAGACCAGGTTGGAAAAGACCTTCCAGATCATCAAGTCCAACCTATCACCCAAACCCTATCTAATCAACTAAACCATGGCGCCAAGTGCCCCATCCAGACTCTTCCTAAACACCTCCACTGACAGTGACTCCACCATCTCCTTGGGCAGCCCATTCAAATGGCCAATCACTTTCTATGAAGAACTTTTCTTCCTCACATCCAGCCTAAATCTCCCCTGGCACTGCTTGAGACTATATAACTGTTCAAGGAAAAAGAATATAAGCATTATAAAGCTTCCTATAAGTCACCTGTGTCACACTGTTACAGAAAAGACAAACATTTTCAGTCTTATTTGTAAGACATGAAGTAATTCCTCAAACTCCCTTGTTATCTGCTGCTTCCTAAAGCATGATGAATTTCTGGAAGATATAGATCAACTGCAGAGAACCCAAAGGTGAGTAGTGAGAAAGAACAGAGGTCTGGAACATCTTATTGATAAAGACATAAGAAAAGAATTAGGGCAGGAAATACCAGACTGCAAATGTCCATATACTAGTTATAAAGAAGACGTGAATAAACTCTATTTCTTGTAATTTGTGGGAACAACTATGAATAGAAAGATGAAATGTAGGAAGAGAGGATGAGATTAGATTCAACAAGGAACAGTATGACTGAAAATGAATGCCAAGGAAAAGTACTCAATTTCAATCCTTGCAGCTTTAAAAACCAAACCAAACCAAACATTCAGCTTATGTAATGAATCCTGATTTTGAGTGGGAAATGATCATCACAGGATCTTGAGGTACCTGCCACGCCTATGGTCTGTGATTTCATAATAGTTGGAGAGAACTGCAAATCTCAATTAACTCCATTGAGGTCATCTGAGTCACTACAGTTTTATGTACATGAACCTGAAAGCAGAAATTGCTCTAAAATGGCCAGAAACCACCACACCTTTTTGTTTGTGTTTCCAAATGGCTGTTGATCTCTCTTTGAGCCCACCAGTACTTTTACTACAAGCATCAATTCCATCTGCTCTGTGCTACGGTCACTTGTTTCAGGAAAACAGCATGAATTTGTAGGCATATGTTGTGTACTTGGGAGGTTTTACTGCATTATGAACCTGAAAACAGTAGGAGTTGCCAGTTTTGATTTCCTCAAGATCCATAAGAGGACAAAAAAGATTAGCATCTGTTTCATCTGCAATTGCATCTCATTACCAGATATAGTATAGTTGGGAACTGAAGACCCTGGGATTCCAACTTGCCTTTTCATAGGGCAGTGGGCCAGCGAGCTTTGACACCTTCAACAAAGGTGCTCAGTGGATTTCTTAATGGACTGCCAAATAGAATATTCAATATTGAAGTGTTGGTGATATCTTCTACTTCTTTTAATCTGATAGTTATTGGTCTGGTGAAGGTGTAATGAAGAGCACACCTTCTATATGCCTCTTTTGGTAACGCACTCCTGTGAATATCAGGCACACAGTATTTTTTGCAATAAAAATCTGATGGAACAGAAACTTAGTAATCTTTTTTTGTTGTTATTATTTGCTTTCCTTGAGACCTCATGCTTCAGTTACTAAACTTTGCAGATCTGGGGGGGAGGGGAATTATGTTGCTAGCTACTTTTATGTGTGGAAAGTAAATTTCAATCGACATTTTTAATGCAAAGGTTGAAATGTGATCTGTTCCCAAGAAAGAACTGTAAAATCATCTGAAAGTAGGTCAGGTAGAAAATAATTTAGCATATTAACAGAAAATCTATACTCATCCAACTTTTACTGCCTGAATAAATCAGTCACAAGGAAGTGTAGGAGGATCTCCCTGAGATGACAGCAATGTCAACACAACCTCAAATTTAATTACTTAAATTCAAAACTTTTTTGGTATAACTGATAACTGACTTCCTCAAATGATGGGAGAGGGAATGGGGGTTTTTTAATTATTATATTTTGGTAGCTTTTTACTTGGAACTTGAATGGAGCAAATTTTAGCAAAGCACTCTTAGAAGCTTTTAAGATACCAGTTTTGATAAAATCTCAAGTATACTCTCTTTTTAAAAGGTAGAGCTTTACTATTGGGGTTGCTTAGCCTGGAGAAGAGGAGGCTCAGGGGTGACCTTATTGCTGTCTACAACTACCTTAAGGGAGGTTGTAGACAGGTGGAGGTTGGTCTCTTCTCCCAGGCAAGCAGCACCAGAACAAGAGGACACAGTCCAAAGCTGCACCAGGGGAGGTTTAGGCTGGAAGTTAGGAAGAAGTTCTACACAGAGAGAGTGATTGCCCATTGGAATGGGCTGCCCAGGGGGGTGGTGGAGTCACCGTCATTGGAGGTGTTCAGGAGGAGACTTGATAGGGTGCTTGGTTACATGGTTTAGTTGATTAGGTGGTGTTGGATAATAGGTTGGACACAATGATCTTGAAGGTCTCTTCCAACCTGGTTATTCTATCCTATCCTATCCTATCCTATCCTATCCTATCCTATCCTATCCTATCCTATCCTATCCTATCCTATCCTATCCTATCCTATCCTATCCTGTTGTACTCTGTTCTGTTCTAATACACACCCCAGTTCATCTGCTGTAGGTAAAAATAAGATTTTAAGAGACTGAATTATTTGCTGTTATGAGCAATATAATATTGTTTTGAAATGTGAGAGAGAAATATGATTGACTGAAGGATATATTCTGGGCCCTGTTGTTCCTATGTAAATAGGGCTTTTGTTGTTATATGGGCTTTGAAACATTTTACACTTCAAAACTTAACTAGTAAGGTTAAGTCTTTCTGAAATGCAGTTAGCTAGACTGACACCTTCTTATTTAGCAGGTTGTTGTAAGCATTCAATCCATAGCTATCTACTATCAGAATATATTCTCAAGGTTTTCTTTTGTCAGATAAACTTTCTGAAAGTGATTAGGAAAAGACATCCATTTTTAATACACAGTGACAATAAAAACAACTATCCTGTCCCAAAGTAAGCAATATGGTATGAATAAACAAAACATGTCAGTTTTGTCCTAGGATGAACCTTTCATTAAGGCTTTTTATGTTGGTTTGCTTTCTTAATTAAAATCTTGGGATGACTTCTGAATGTTACATTACTGTTATTCCTCATGCAGATGTTCTAGGAGAGTTCAGACCTCATGACTAACTACCATATTTGCTTATCACAGAGGAGAGGTAAGTTGGTCTTCTGCTAGAAAGAATTAGCTGACTGGACTTTCAGTATTTTTATCATTTCTTAATGGAAGAAAGCCACCTAGATTAATACCTTGATAGACCATTTTATCCAATTAAAAATTACTATAGTTATCCAATGGAAGGGAAAATATTTCTCATTATTAAATCAGAGCAGTATTTTTCCCATCACTTGCAACATCATTGAATTTAAAGTGCTGGGGTAAGTCTTTCCATATGGGTTATATCTATCAGGTTTATTTTGATCAACTTTTGTAGAGATTTTCAGTCATTTTAGAGAATGAGACTGAAAGAAAATACACTGTTAATGTCTTACTGAAATGTTAGGTTTTGGGGTTTTTTTTCAATGTGTCTCCCACTATTATACACTGATAAGCTTTGTAATTTACTAGGGGACCCTCTCCATGTCACAGACATTCCTTTGGATATTTTGGCTTAAAATCTGTTCTAGATTTGCTTTTGACAAAGGCAGTTTGCACATATGTGGTAGAAACTGCTTACAGTTCATGCTAAATCCCTTGAAGCTCACATGTGAACATGGGCTAGTTGAGAGCCTTCCAACTTCCTCACAGATCTGAAGCAAAGAAACTTCAGTTGCATCTCTGATCATCTGTAATTGGGACTATCAACAACTGCTTAAGACTGCACATTTCAGAAAGAAGTATCAGCTGTATCTATCCTCTGCTTCATGTTTCCCCAGGAATGAAGAGACCCTTCTGAATGTCCTGCACTCCTGTCCTCCATTCACTGTTTATTTTGAGAAAATATCCCTTTATATCTACCTCTCAGCTATACTGTTTAACAGGTGCATTTAACCCTAGAGAACAGATCATCACTCCTGTAATGTGTGTGACACTTTTGGTAAGAGCCAGAACAGTCAGACAAGAAGCTGAGCTGACTGGCCCATCTAGGGAAAAGACAAGTTTAAGTGAGTAAAGGGGAATGGAGAAGCCATGAGCTGCTGTGACTGAAAGGAGAGGTTAAAGTAAGTGATATGTGCTAGCACTCAAAGTTGTTCAAGAGATAGGGAGAAGCTGAGACAAGGCTATGAGGTGCACTAGACAACCAGCTAGAAAAGGAGAAAATTGAATAGATGGCATCAATAAGGAACCAAAATCTGGGAGAAGAAAAGTACAGCTGTCCAGGTAAGCCATCATGAGGCATCTAAGGAGAGGATAGAAATCACTGAAATGAGAGTGACATGAGGGGGAAGATTCAAGGGGGAGGGAAAGCATCATGGGCAAGAAAAAGTTGGATTTAAAATTCAGTCCTTAGCACATGCTCACTCAACAAGCAGGAATAGAATTCAGTTCTTCTTTCTCTGTTTCATTTTCTGACAGTTTCATCCTTTCTTGAATGATCAGAATTACAGCTTACTGTTTTATCAGCTACTGTATTGGCTCAGGTGACAGAAATTTATGTGGTGGATCAAAAGCCACAGCAGCGTTGATAATTCACATTACTGTCAGCACAATTTAGTTTCTTAACAAAAAACCCCAAGAAACAGAAATCAGAACCAAGGAAATTTCCCACATGCATGCATATATACACACATGAAGTCTGTCTTGAAAGTATTTTTAAACAGGCAACATTAATTTAATCATTTAAAGAGGGAAGAGCCTGAATCATGACTACATGTCTACACTTCATTGAGCCCTTCTTGTAGATTAAAACCATATATTGGAGGTACATTTTCCACCAAGTCCAGGGAAAGAAACAAACAAACAAAGAAAGAAACTATTCACACAGAAGTAATCAGGTCTAAGGATAAAACATGACATAGGAATGATCGGGCAATGAAGTTACTCCCCTATTCTTAACTTGTGTCAGGAAGCAGCAAACACGTACGGACAGCTGCAGGTGAAGATCACTCTAATTATATGTTCCTTATTTTCTGAGTGTCTGACTTAAGATATCAGTGGCCTAAGTTGCAAAGCTGGTGTAAACTCGTGGCTGCACATGAAATCAATGTGAACTGCTGAAATATGTGAATGCTGTATAATATTAGAGACACGATATAAATCCCAAATGATTCAAGCTAAACAACTTAGCCATAATAGTTCTTCAGACAGTATTCTCTGTGCCTATTAGTCCCCATCTGTTTAGAAAAGATAAAATAGTGTTGTCAAATCACATTACTGTTTATGAACCACTCATCTGTGAATGCAATAAACTCCCCAAAAGAAAAAAAAAATAAATAAAAAGAGAAAAATCAGTTTGGCTCCTGTGAAGGTAGTGTGCCGAGACAAACACTACAGAGCAGTGATCATTAGCTCAGCATTGTGCATTCAGCTTCAACTCTGTGCCACATACAAATGGGCAAAATAGAAAGGGATTAGAATGCATAAACAGAAAGGATATAAGTGAAGGTAACTTTGTTTTTAGCACTACCTAAGTAATAAACAATTTAATTTACCACATATTGGTGTGTTATTTTAACATGGATTTCTTTCCTGTGTACAACCTGCATGAAGGAAGGGCAATACATCAGGGCAATACATGTTCTTTGTTTTTGAGGAATAGTTTTGATGGCTGGCCACTATTGCAGAGAATTTATATCCCATTGTCTTATGGCTCTGTAGTGCTTGAATCTTTCATACATTTGTGGAATTAATGTGTAACTCAGAGAATCACAGAGACTGCTCATTTTTATGTTAACCTAAATTAGTATTAGACGCCAATCCTTGTAATATTAAAAACTTCATAAATGGGAATGAGTATCTCTTATTCCAGATATTTCCCCTTTTTTTCCTTAAGTTTAAATATATTCAGTTATTTTGCTGAAAAAAAAAAAGGAGTTGAAGCATCTGTTTGTTGCTACTGTCTAAATAAAAAGAAACTTTTTACAAGACTGACAAAGCCCTGAAATAGTTCATTCAAGTTGAATATTTGCATATCTGCTTAAAAGAGCATTCAATTCACTCTGACTTTAGGTTTCAAACATTTTCCCCTCATATTTATCTGCCATTTCATGAATAAGGAATAAGCCCCATGTAAAGAAATAACACAATAGATATTGTCCTGTCTAGCAAGACTGCATTTGCTACACAATCATTAGCTCAACAGTTTACCGCAATGATTTTTCAGCTGAAGAAAGTTAAAGTCCATTCTTGGGGAGGATGAGAAATAGTTTGACACTCCGACCACATCTCCAAAAGAAGGCTGGAAGTCAAGAGAATTTTTCTTCCATTTCTTGTAGCTCCATTAACCTTGCTGGATTTATGGAGCTTATTGAAAAACGTGGACGAACTATGTCCACTCTTTCATGCCACATTTCAGACATAGGATTCAGTGGCTATTTATTAATTTACACAGGTCTGTTCAGAGCAAAAATATACAGGAGCTTGCTCAGCATTCATGTCAATGTACTATTTTTAATGTCACACTTTCTTTAAGTGTATGCTGTTTCTCTTTCAGGTGTATGTATTTATTGTCAGAAAACCTCAAGGTCTCTCTCTTGGCTATTTATCAAAGGGCATCCAAAATTATTTTGGTTAAAAAATTTGGTTCATTATTTCTTCTCTGATTTCGCTATCTTCTGTTTGAATATGATCCCACAAAACAGCAACATTCATCAGTACCAATGGCAAGGATCAGGCACTTGAGAATACATAAACTCTGCAATTTATCATGCAGATTTTAGGTCTTCTGCAAATTGTGTACCACAAAAAACACCTCAGAAGCATTGACAACTAGTGAATACACAGAAACATTAATAAGTGGGAGGGATATAATATGCATCCATCAAAATGCATCTGTAAATCATGCATGTAATCAAACAATGTGAGTCCTGCTACCCAGTGCTCTTATAAAAGAAACACTCCCTGTGAATCTGCATTATATAATTCCTTTAATAGCTTCTCTAGTTAAACAAACCACTTAACACTTTTTAGCAGAGTACTTACATTGCACTCAAAATCTTATGAGGATAAAAGTTATCCAGTTCTTTTTTATGATTCTTGTGGGGAGCATTTATCTGGGAAGCATATGCATTAATGCAGGTTTTACAAATGAGATTCACTACATCTTTTTATTTCATGATTTTAATTGCATGCTTGCCACTTTTTCTGTGTTTTAACCTATCCATCAGCATACAGTGATCATAGAAATTCCTAACCTTCTGGTTTAGAGTGTTGAAGGGTGCAGTATAGTAGTAAACTGAAATGGATTAATAAATCACTGTTCCTCTCACCTGCACTTTAGCTTGTCCTTGTGTTCTACTTTAGATACTGCTACTATTGCATCACCTCAAAATTCAGATGGAAGGTCCTGCAGGCAAGGGTCATGACTTTCTAGACAATCAAATTACGTTCATTCCCTAAAAATAGTAATAAAGGATATACAAAGGAAAGATACTGTACCAAGTAACAGTAATAAAGTATGTGCTGAAGAATGGCTTTGTCATACATTTCATCTGAATACCCCTGCAGTAACACAACTTACAAGGAGATTTAATTGGTTAGGATGAATGTGAGACATACTTTAGATGACAACAAAAATCCTCTGAGCTGACAGGGAGGACATAAATGAAAAAATGAGAAATGAAGCCACCAGTTCAGCAATGCTTCACCTGGTTTGGACCTCAGATGTGCTTTATTATGACCACTCTGCTGCTTGCAGTCATGGCAGTCCTTTCCCCAGAGAGAGAAATGGAGAAGGCAGATGCCCCCATCCCCATGCAATTCATTGTGGGGCACACTTTATTCTGGGCATAGCCATGGCATGACGGGGTGGTGAAGGCACCATATGCCCAGAATTATGCCCCAAATACTGTAAAATTTGTCCCAACATGTTTGGCCATATTCCTCCTTCCACCCTCCTTTCCACAGTGGGTACTCAGCCCAGAGCTGAGGGAAACAAAAACCTCAGACGCCACTCAGATGGCATAAACAACCCAATCTGCCTTCTAAGGGCTAAACAACAACATGCACCGACCACAAGGGGAGTACATGCTAGTCCCACATTACCGCCAAGTAAGGGCACAATTTTAGTCTCTCATTTCTATAGGCTAAAGCTGTCTGTTTACAGGATTGCCCATTGGCCAAACTAAGCCTTGAGAAACTTATAAGCAGGACCCCAAAGGTAAACAAGTTACTCTCTCTTTTCTATTAAGCTCTTTGCTTTGACTTTGCTACTGAGCTCCAGGCCTAAGCTCTATAGCTATCGCTAGTAAGCCTTCTCATTCCACATGCAAACAAACTGTACGCCTCTGCCTAGAGAGAAGCCAGCAACTCAAGAACTCAAAGAGTCCTTCACTTCGCTGCAACACCAGCCCATCATTGAATTTGCCAGCCTCACCAGCTGGCGAGAGCTGCCACATCTTAAAGGGGACTGCATCCCTGAGGTTAAGACTGCTCAGTTGATGGGCAGAACTTTACCAAATCTCAGCAAGTCTTAACAGCATCTGCTACAGCTATGAGCAGCAGGCTGACAAGGCACAACCCTGTGTGTGCCAGCTTGTGTCCCAGCCATGGAGAAGGACCCTGCCATTCATGGGAGAGAAGGGAGCCACCACCTTTGCCACTCCACTAGCCCTGTAAACCCCAGTGTAACTGAAAGCTGGGACTACCTGTGAGAGAGTCCTGCCAGCTCACTTCAAGCCAAGGTGGGGAGGAAGCCAGCCACCTTCCCCCCCTCCCCTGCCCCATGGGGCCAATCTGCCTGCCCCAACCATCTCACAGTGCAGGCCAACCCTGGAAGGGTCCAACCCCACCACACAAGCATGCCGCAGTGAGGGCCAACTCCACAGGACCACTTCACCAGCCTGCCAGCTTGAACCCACCCAGGAAGCTTCCCCAAGGGAGCCACCCAAGCCCTGCATGGGAATCTGCCAACTGGCAGAAGTCTACATCACATCCCCCCTGCCACTGTGGGAGAAGAAAGCTGTCCCCACTGCCACCATCTGGAGGGAAGCCCCATGTGGGACCACCAGCAGCTTCGGCTTCCCTGGAACCAACCAGCCCCAGAGCCAGCCCCAGAGCAAGCCAGACAGGCAGCAGCCAGCTGTAGCCTGACCAGCTACAAAAGACACAGTGCATCTTTTCACGTGTTCTCCACCAGCTAACGTTCCGTTTGAACCCCCCTCGCTAGCATTTCTCATTTCAGTTTGTGAATAGTTCCTTTGATTATATTGCCCTGACTCACTTTGTTTCTTTAGCTGTGTAAAGCCGCAAGCATCTTGTGGCGTCGCCGTCTGGTGGACAAGCAGAGGAATAACAGCTTCATTCTATAACTGAAACTAATGCTGTAAATATTAATTGGGTAAATTGTAATTGGGTTCAAAATTGTGTATACGAGACCAGTTATGGGATATATCTCACAATAATACACTATAATCTGTATATAAAATAGTGATTAATCAGTTATTAATGATTGTTAATATTAATTAAAAATTTGTTTCAACTGTCATAATTCATAAATTAATAACATCTTCATCACATATGGGTGCTCATCTCTCTCCCTGTTGTAGACTGAGAAACCTCTACCCCCAGATACAGATACATCTTAGAGCACCATGCTCTGGCCATACAGATCAATATGCAATCATAACACAGCACTTACATAGCAGCACATTATTACATGGACTGGTTGCAGGCAAGGGGGCAGATTCCCTGATTCCATCATAGACTTAAATTGCTAACAATGGTCAAGTTCCTGTTTGCTCCAAATCAAGTATCTATTCCTTCTAGAGAAAGGATAGAGTAATAGATGGAGACAGAAGTCATTCCATCATTGTTGGTTTCTTACACCAGTCACCTAAATTTCTGCTCCTACAAAGCCTGTGGTCAGTTTTAAATACAATTATGTAGCCCAAGAAACCTTGAGCTCTTAAAAAGTTCAGTTAAAAAAAATCAGTTACTCTCAAAAGCATAAAAGGACACCATGAACAAATGAAGAGAATAAGTAAATAAAATCCAATCCCATTAAGTGAAGAAATTTAATAGAAAAAATAATCTATACATATGGTTCTTCATACTGTAAGACAAGAAAGCATGTCCTGTACTTTAAACCAATTAATCATGGCAGGTCAATTTTTAAGCACTAAAGATACTAAAGAACACAGTTGCTAAACAAAAATCCATTTTGATCCAGTTACAAGGACCAAAACTTCCTGGCTGGTCACTGGGTTGATGGTTTTGCATTAAAACCTTAAAATAGACTGAAAGAGATAGGCAGTTTATGTTTCAGAAGACATTTAGAGGCAAAGGAGATTTCTGCCACTTCTTCATTCATTGTAAATGTATTAGGAGCTAATTCCATGGCCAAAATTTCGAACAGCACTATAATAATGTTCACTATTAGAGCAAGGTGACTACAGAACATAGCATAAAAATCAAGGAAGCTAAGGTGTAATAATTCTGCATCTTCTATTCAGTTTTCCTGCTAATAGGCACTTGTTCCTCAAAGCAGAATTTCAAGTATTTAGTGCTGTTTAATTATAAATGTCTGCAGAGACAGATGCTTCATCTATTTTCTTGAGATTTTAATCGACTGCCTTGCAAACTGCTGAAAATCTTTTCTTGACATTCAGCCTGTATCTCAAAACAAAAGCAATCAAGTTTGTCTTGCAAGACTTCCCTTCATCCACCCTTAATGCCCTGTGACTGTTTACCCGAGCAGCAAAGTCAAGAGCCACCTGAGCACAAAGATTTTTGTGAGTCAAAAGAAAAGTCTTGATTCTAAGAAAATTAATTCCATTATTATTATTTTAATATTTTGGTTTCCAGTGAAATTGCAGCACTTGGTTTTGAATACACTGCTTCGTGATAAATTGGTCCCCATTAGGCTCTTTTTTCTGAAGAGAAATTTAAAAGCCAAAATAGAATGTCCTTGTGAAACTCAGGGAAGGATCTTCATCTGATATAAAGCTTTCTGTATGCATTAACTTGAGTGGAGCTCAGCCCAGTTATGTTCTGGGGATTTGGCACATTAATTTTAATACAGTTTTTTGTAGGGGGCAATCACCACTGATTAAATATTACCATTTGTTGCATATAAAAGCCTCAAAATATGACTTATACTGGACTTTCTTTGGCTACTCAATGATTTTGCCTTGTGAAGAGAACATTTTTAGATGGAAGTGGCATGGTGATAATGAACATGCATCTGTTCCTTCTCACATAAATATTTTGACAACATAAGTTTCTTAATAAAGTTCATAAGTATGCGAAGATCACTACAGTCCTGAATAATGGCCGGTCTCTAGTCCAAACATGAAATTCCCTGCAATAGATCAGTCTGAGAATATTGCAGAGAGATCAGAAAAGTAACATTTATAATTTATGACTGCTGAAAAACCTGAGAAGAATAAATCATCTTCAACTGGACAGGTTTTAGGGCCTGAATAAATAGTTATATAGGACAAGTATCTTAAAGTTGAGACTTCTGCTGCTCTTGACATCTCTTACATCAAATGATGAAGATCAAGGCTGTGAGCAATGGACCCACTCACAATCCTTTCCTACGCTACTTGACTGAGCTTTCACCTTCCCATAACATTTTCAGTTTGTATAGGTAAAATCAATCCATCTCAAATCTGGAAGTAAGTTACTCAGAGAAAATACAAAGAATTCACATCTGTGTCACATATCTTCCTTACCTGAACATCCCATCAGAAATCAAACGTCTCTGTGCAGGTGTGTGATGAGACTGCAGTGACAGAGAACATTCTGGATGGACCTATAAATTGGCTCTTGATGTCTGCAACACAGTGTAAGAAATGAGCTAGGTATAAGCCTCACAGGACTCATGTTGCCTTGATAAACCCATTTGTTTTCCAGAGTTTTTGTCAATATGACATTACATAATTCTTCGCTCTTGTATCTCAAGCCCACCATCTAAAACAGCAAATAAAAAACAGTTTGTGTGGTCCATGAGGAGTCACAACAGCAAAACAAAGGAATACCACCTGCTTAACCTAATTCATGATCAGTAGTTGTAAGGATTTGAGCAAAACCACTTGCTATAGGTGAGCACAGCAAAAGCCCAAGTCTTTGTAGTATAGGAGAGATATAATGGAAAAATGCACTGATCTCAGGGGAGGTTCATGTTGGATATTAGGAAATATTTATTCACAGAGAGACTTATCAAACATTGGAATGGTCTGCCCAAGGTAGTGGTGAAGCTCCTGACACTGTAGGTGTTTAAGCAGCATGTGAACCGGGTGCTTAGGGGCATGGTTAGTGTTGTCACTTCAGTATTGGGTCAAAGGTTGGACTGGATGACCTTGGAGGTCTCGACCAGATACATTCTGTGATTGTGTGATTCTGTGTTAAGACTTGAAGGTAGGTTCAGCCTGAACACCCACTTTCTGACCCCAGTACATTTCTTATTTTGTTTTAACATTTCTGGTATCTAAGCATACTTTGTCTCACTATCAAGTTAACCTTATTAACTAACTGAGGTGACAATAAGGACAGAAATCACATAGTTTAATGAAGAAATTTGGTTCTCTTCCCCAAAAAAAAGATCAAGGAATTTTGCAGCATGAAAAGACTGTCTGGTTGTGCTGATCAGGCACTTAAATTTTCTTTCTATTATTTACTCCCCAGTGAAAAGAACTCTAATATTTTACCTATCTTGCAAATGGTAGAATGCTCCACTTCATAAGACTATGACTTTCACCAAAAGTACACTTAGGGGTTTTTAGATTTGGTACCCATCTTGCCAGAGCGAATCTATGCTTGTTTGGGTACACATTTTCTTAGCCTAGTGCCTAAATCAATATTTTGAATGTGATTTCAGGCAAATGTAGTTCGAAATATGGACCACCATTGCTTTTTGGTTACTTGTCTGTTTCAAGCTCATTGTATATTTTTTAATTAAAAGTATATACTATTTTGAAGTTGATACTCAAATATTTTAGTTCATAAAATCTTCAGATGAACACTGCTCATATGAACCATCCCTATGACATATGAGATTTAATCCTGCAGGAGTTTCAAGCTAAGCCAGGGGAAGTTTAGACTCAAGGTGAGGAGAATGTTCTTCACAGAGAGAGTTGTTAGTCATTGGAATGGGCTGCCCAGGGAGGTGGTGGAGTCACCATCCCTGGAGGTGCTCAAGAGGGGATTGGACGTGGCACTTGGTGCCATGGTTTAGTAGTCATGAGGTCTTGGGTGACAGGTTGGACTTGATGATCTTTGAGGTCTTTTCCAACCTTATGGATTCTATGATTCTATGATATATATACATAAATTGAAGCTTACAAACAGTAAAATTTTAAACTACTAAGCTACATAAAATAAGAACTTGCATCTGCATTACTCAGTCAAAAAGAGGCATTCAAAGTTTTAAAGGAAAAATTTAAAAAGCAAAATATGTCCCAGTCATACCAAAAACACAGTGTTGCATTTTGTATCCATTAAAATCTAGATCATCTCATGGCCGATGGGTGAGTTTGACATTGATTTATCTTAGTAACTTGTTGATCCAATTTGTTTTCCTACAGTAACTCATTTACAGGAAAGACTCATCATTATTCTACCCAGCTTTTGTTTTCTCAGTAGAAATTCAAGAGAAAATTTGTATCATTTTAGTATGTTTTGCAGCTAAGATAATAATTCTTCTCAAATATAGTACAGAGTATATATGTGCCTAATGCTGCAGCATTTTATTTACAGCTGAACCTGAAATAATTTAATATCAGCCACAGAATGAGGTCTGGAACATTAAAGCTGAACTTTATTATGGTTAGTGGACCATGTTATTAAATACATATTGTTAAAGAGACATACTTTTTAACTTTTGTTGACTGTTAGGTTGCAAGGAACGCAATGAATATTGATTTAACTGCCTACGATGGGTTTGACCTAGACTTAAAATCGTTAACTGGAGTAACTAAATGCACAATTTTTAGCATATATGGCATACATATGACTTCAAAATAGAGGAAAAAGAATTCATGAAATAGAGGAATTAATTTTTCTGAGTAGGTAGTACCCAGCTCGTTCACTAGCTGCGGACAGGCTTATTTTCAACCACATTCATATACCTGGTATACTTTTAGGCATCTGGCCGAGGACAATCATTTGAGGTAGAACACCTTCCCTTGCCCTTTTGACAGCTAGATGCATGACTGCTTGGAAATTTATGTGAATAATCTCATCTCTGGGAAACTCAGAAGCATCAGGTAGCTGATTTTATGTCAAATACCTGAAAACACCTGAATTTTTAGCTTTGTCTGAGGAAAAATTAAGTATTCTTTCCAGGCAAGGCAAAAGATGAAGTAGCTGGAATTGATGAAGTAGCTTTGTCTCAGCTTTGGCTGAGCTGGAGTTAATTCTCCTCAGAGCACTTTTCTAGTTCTGTGTTTTGAAGTGCTGTAGCTGAGTGTTGATAATACACCAATGTACTGGCTACTACTGAACAAGCATCCAGGCTGTGCTTTTCCAACATTTCCCCTCCCCAGGAGTATGCTGAAGAGTGGCCAAGATCTTGGGAGGGGACACAGCCAGGCCAGCTGACCCAAACTGGCCAAAGGGGTGTTCCATGCCACATGACTTCAGCTCAGATACAACAACTAAGTGAAAGAAGGAAGAGTGGGGATATTGGTCCATGATGTCTGTCCTCTAGATAAACCTCTACAAGTGTTAGGTCCCTGCATCCCAGGAGTGACTGAAGATCATCTGCTGATGGGAATATTGTCTCTTGTTGCTTTTGTTTCTGCACAGGGTCTTTGCTTGTGCTTAGCATTATTAAATTGCTTCTACCTTATTACTGGCCTTTTGTTATTTTTTCCCCTCTCCCCTTCCATTTAGAAGGTGGGCAGTTGGGCTCCAGCCAGGGCCAAACCACTACAAGCTTATACTAGTTTCTAAGGGACTTCATATAGAGAAAAATTTGCATTATAGAGCTCTCCACTGATACATTCATTCTGTGCATAAATTTCCTTCTCTTTTCCCAGAAGACAGGTATAATAGGTTATCTAGGTGAGTGTTTCTCCTTAAAACTATTTGTTGCATATGGAAAATGTCAATCCCAACTCTGACTACCTGAGAAGCACATGAAATTCATTCTTGTATGAGTAGGAATGAAATATTTATACATCATAAATTCTGTATCTTATCTTCACTTTGATTTGAAAATGGGCCAGAATCACAAGACTGACTTCACTATAGTACAGAAATATCTTCTCTTTCAGATCCATTTCTCTGAAAATTTGTCACAACTGGTATTTGGTCTAGATTAGATCTGCAGACAGATGAAGTTATTCTAGAAAAAAAAAATCAGTCAGATAACTGAAGCATTAACCATTCTTTATTATTTCTATTGAACTCTTACTGAGAAATACTCTTGCTATTTAATCATTAGTTTCTATACATTTTAATAATAGAGTAAACAAAGATCTGTTTGTGAAATCACATGAATTAACATGAGAAAATATCTCTAGCAATAAATAATTATCTCACAAACAGGTTGGTTTTACTGGGGCTATGAAAGCAATAACTATTGATCAGACAAATTGGATAATTACATGAAAGTTGCCCTGTGCATTAAAAGTAAGTAAAGAATTTCTTTTTTTTTTAATACACTTTAAGATTTTCATGTTTTAATATTTTTTTCCACCTTGTCCCATTATTTATTTTTATTCCAGAAACTTTACTTTCTTCATCTTCTGTGTAGAATATCCTGGGTAAAATGTTTTAATTTTGATTGTCACTTTTTCAACATTGACTGTAAATAAAATAATGGTGAAAAGGAGCAAAACAGTGGAAGAATATGCATTAAGAAGATGCAGTTTGCATTTCCCAGACTGCAGAACAAACTCGGATACCACACTGCAGATCTTTGATACAAAGGAAGTTTCCTGGGTAGAGCATATTATAAAGTTACAGAAACCAAAGAAACTGCTAACATTAAATATTATCTACAATACCTTCCCCCCCCCCCCCCCTTTTTTTTTTCCCTTTTAAGAAAAAATAATTAAGGTCTAGTCTTAAAAATTCTTGTTACATGACCTCAATGCATGTTGAAATCTTTAAAAGTCTAAAAAAAACATATGACCAAGTCCCCTAATCAAGTATGGAATTCCAATATCATAAGACACTAATCCTATCTTTCCTTTTTGTCATGGGTTGAGTTGAATCTCTTGATGTGTGTTGAGTAACGTGCTAACATCATGCCAACTTCCAAATGAAAGTGCCAGTTGAAGGAAAGTATCATGGGGCTTAAAGTTCAAACTGTAATATGAGAGGCTTCCCGTTCTGGTTTCTGGGTTCAGGGTGTCAGTCTGTTCTGGTGGGAGGGCTGTGTGTCAGGGGTTTGCTGACTTCTGCTGTTGCATCTGCATTTTAATGTTAGGAATAAGTTCTTCACAGAAAGAGTGATTGCCCATTGGAATGGGCTGCCCAGAGAGGTGGTGGAGTCACCATCCCTGGAGGTGTTTAGGAAGAGACTGGATGGGGCGCTTGGTGCCATGGTTTAGTTGATTAGATCGTGTTGGGTGATAGGTTAGACTCAATGATCTCATAGGTCTTTTCCAACCCAGTTAATGCTATTCTATTCTATTCTACTCTACTCTACAAATAGTAACTTGGTAAATTCCTGATCTCAACCCAGAGGGGTTTTTTTGTGATACTTTCCCTCCCATCTCGGTGGGGATGGGGGTGGGGGTAGAGGGACTTGTGAGATCAGCTTTGTTACACACAGGACACCTAAATTTCGTAAACACATTTTCCATTCTATTTCCTAGGACAGAAAAAAAAAAAAAAAAAGATAAAGACAAATATTTGCCTAAGATGTGGCAGATTGCCTCTCAGAACAAAATAAAAACTTCTGCCTCTCAGTACTGCTACCATTAAAATATCTATTCATGATGATCTTCCTTGAGGGAACAAAAAATTTAAAAAATAAAAAAAAAATCCCACCCCACATTATCCTAGATAGCCTTATTTTCATTTACAAAATTTCAGTAACCATGATCTGATTGCTTATGCTAAGTGCCTTTACACATTTTTCTCGTGCTTTGTTCTGTGCCACAGTATATCTGGGCTATTTCCCATGTTTTAATGAAAGGTCTTTAAACAGTAATTTAAAAAAAAAAAAAAAGAAAGGCAAAGAAAGAGGAATATTGTGTTACATGAGATTTTGCCACTTAACAAATCATGACACATAAAGTTCATATATGTTTTAGCAGAGCACTTGCTGGTCCCTTCTTTCGCTGTGGTAAATGCCAAGTTTTCACATGGAATTCCGAATGCCTGTTTCACTTGCTCCCATAATGCAGGAAAAAAAGTAAACTATATAGGTGAAATCCTCACACCACTGTAGATTTGAGAAAGATCAATACTGCCTTCAAAAAGTCCAAGACTTTAAAACTAACAAACAGGAGAACATAGATATATTAGGAATGTAAAGGATCATAAGCTAGGTCATTATGAGACCTTGCCCCCTCACATCTATTTTACATTCTGCTAAATAGAGCAGTTCTGAGCTTTGAATTAATCATTTACTTCTTGACTTCTCCCAATTTCAAAACAGTGAGAAATGGATGACGTTCCCCTATTAAGCACATGATTAACTTCTTAAAGGATTCATAACAAACCAACCTTACTGAGCTGAAGGGCACAGTAATTGAAAAGCATCTAATGGTGGCTTTTTTCAGAAGAAAGCAAACAAAAATTCAGCAGCAGAATAATGAATTTTGGAGTGACCATGAGCAGCTAAATGATCACAGGTGTCTGCTTCCACAAGAAAGCTATTTGTAATAGACTTTAAATTAGCAGGAGGGAGATATAAGCTTTAAATGCTTTTGAAATCTCACAAGTGTGAAAGACTTCATACATCATAACTGAAATAAAGGAAGGTGATTAATAATTGTCCTTTACCTAAATGAGTTGCCAGATGCACTGACTCTCAATTGTAAAAAAGAAAAATCTGGAAAAGAGTTATTCTTGATGCAAAATTGCTCACAACTCTTTCTGGTTACCCTAGCAAGTTAAAAGCGAGTAACCGTTCAAAGACAATTTTGTCTTAGGAGTTCCATAAGGAGATCATAATCCTGCTTATGGCATTTTAAGTTTCAGAGATGAGTTCACTGATTTGGCTCGTTCAGCCTCTCCCATGTAACATTCATGCAATCGTGCATAACAACACATAAGTAATAGTATTGACCTGAATACACTTCTCTGGCATGCTGAAAGAATTTGCTGAATTCAGGTGTTAAATTCACATTTATTATCTTACTTACAGCAAATATTGCTGTGCTGTTCTTACTTCCAATATTGCGATGTTCTACTTTTGATTAGCTGCATTTATTCAGTTTCTCTTGCTTCCTTTATACTCTGGAAATAAAATGCATTGAAATAAATATTACTAGATTTGTGCGGAACAAGATTGGAGAAACGAAGTCTTCCAGTCAACATATTGAGGCAGGTGACAGACACAACCCATTCGCTTCACGGCAAGGCTGGGCAGTCACTACAATGGCAAGTAGAGATTCTTTAATGGAACTATGTCAGGAAAAATGTGGTGTTACAGGAGAAGAATTGTGCAGTTAATACACGTCTGAAGACATGGAAAAACATTGGCTAGCAGCCTTTCTCCTTAAAGCTCCACGTTGTGACTGTGGTCATGATCATTTTCCACACCACTGCTTCACTGGAAAAGTCCATTCAAAATGTATTCAGCTCAGTGGCTATACAGGTGCTAGACTACCATGTCAGTTTTCTTACAACTGGACACACAGAGTTCTTGCTTCCAAAAATTATCTTCTGCAAACAACAACAATTGAAAGACTGCCTGTGTCTATTCTTCCCCTTTTGGGGACTATTCAAGGGTGATTTTAAATATGGAGGTAGTTTTTTGTACTTTGACAACCAGAAATGTAGTGACAAATGTATATCACCCACAACTTCACGTATCCTACTCATTCAGGCTTTTAATATTTTGTTCTCAGGGAAGCATCAGATTGCTTAGAAGATGAATGACTGAATCAACATTAAAAAAAATAGATATACAGAAATGTACATGACTTGCTTTTTCAGTGTCCCCTAGTAATGAAACCTATAATTCATAACTAATATGTGCATCAATTATTCAAAATGCCATCAGTTAAGTAAAATGGATTGCTTCACTATGGGCTTAAAATGTATCACTTTTTCTTTTGTGTTCAGGTTTTATGATATTCATATTTCTTCATCTGTGGTCCTTTTTGGCAGGTGTTATCCTGCACATCCTGAGTGAGTGATAATGCTTAAGCACAGAAATTTGTTGTCAAGTAAAAACTTTCACCTGCTAGCTATATTTTTAATTTATTCCATTAACAGGCCTTTAAAATCTTTAAACTAGACTCTATGCAAAAAGTATATGAAAAAACTAACCCTAATACTGTAAGAAATCAACTTTAACATTAAAAATATCTATTAACAACAATAAATTTCATGAGATTTTTCAAACGGATACACATGCATTCTCAAAACCAGACTGTGTTTGGGTTTTGATTCAGTCAAAGATGTTCAACTGAGTTTGAAATTTGCATTGGAATAAGCAAAACTGATGGGGTTTTTTTACATTAATAAGAATTGCTAAGGACTTCCATCTCAATTTAAATATAGCTTTTATCTATCTATACAGTTTGATGTTCTAGTAATATTAATGCTAGCATGGAACTGTACTGAATCCTAGTATGAACCATGTAGATCCTTTTTTTTCCTGAGTTATCCATTGCTATAAATTAATGTTTTAGAAGGGACAGAAACTTCAGTAGCAGCTGAGACCTGGCTTTCATTATATAAAAACTGCATTAGCAAAGTGAGTAGATACTATGAAAGAAGATGGCAATAGGCCATAATTGAGGTGAACAAAACAAATAAGAGCAATAATGCTATTGATTAGTACACTTGAACAGATTCATAGAACAGATTTGTTAAGAATAACATTGCTTGTATAGCAAACATTTTGGAGACTTCAATCTCTTAAAGTTTAATTAGTTAGGTATTAATTTAAAACACCATGGTGGGGTGGGAGAAAGTGGAGGACGGCAAAAGCATTAACATTTTCTTGTTTCTAATGTGATTTGGGTAAAAACCCAAAAAATTACTATTTTCCAAAAATACTGACTAACAAGGACTTAGAAATCTCCAAGCAGAGATGAAATGCCTTAAAACCTCACACACCAACCACTGACAGATTATTACAGGGACCTTCTAATAGATTTGTAAGCAGAGTTCAAGTCATGATATTCTTATGTTCCAGAAATTATGCAGCATACCATGAAATAATCTTTAAAACACCCCAGTTAAGATTGCGTGAATCCAGACCACAGCAATGTGCTGAGCATGCCAGCGTCAGCAGAAGGTGTGACATTTGCCAAATTAGGAGATTCCTCATGCATCAGATATCCTCTACAAACATAGTAGCGAGGAAATAAAACATCAAATAATCATGCAGCTTCTGATTCTTATGCCATTGTTCCCGCTTCCTTGGCCTTCAGGGATGCATCATTTTCACTCAGTGACTGGTTTAGGTTTTGCTATATCAAGGCTTTCCTTTTTACTTAGGAAACATTAGTGTAATCTGTGCCGTTTCAACTCGCAGAAGATAAGAGGACCAAGAAGGATGTCAGCACTGACAGCTGTAGGTGCAAAAAGTCAGTGCTGTAATTGTTGATAGCATCTGACAACACCTACAGCTGTTACATCTTTATCACATCTCTTCCATCTTTGGTGTAACAAGATCTGAAATACCTTTAGTGAAGGTGAAATTTACCCTAATACTTTTCCTCAAAACAAAATAAACCTGTTTGCCCTCTTTATTGTTCAATTGGAGAGATAAATGAAATCCTACAAATTTTGAAAGTATTGCATTTATAAACACTTCCAATACAAATATCTTCTGTAGAAATTGGCCCTTAGTGGTATTCCATCAATGCAGAATAGACATATTTAGAGATATTCTACTTGTCTTTTGCAGTAACAGGAAATGCAATACGAAAAACTTCAGCTTGAAAAGAAAAAAGTGCAGTTAAGAGAGGAAGAGTAGCCAAAAAGCTGCTGTTGATGTTTAATTAGATGGTAGACTATAAAAACAAACAAAAAATAAAGTCTGAAGTAGTGTTCAAATATTATTATTATTTAATAGTGATAACTAATTTCTTCAGATTGACACATTTCTTTCATGCTATTTTTCCCATAGCTCTTGGAACTTATCCCTAACCTTCACTGACACACAGCTTTACATTTCTGTAATGCCATTTGCATGCAATTATGCAGAAAATAACCCTGTGTATATGTTGTTGGCTGGAAGACATAAAAGGAGAGGCAAAGAATTTTTTTTTGCTTCTAAACTTCAACTATCGTACACTCACAAATATAATATGTTTTCTTCTTTGTTAAACTGCTGGAAGAGGAGGGTAATTAAGCAAAAGTCAAATGTCCAGCTAGCTGGGTCAATATCCTCTGCTGACACTTAAAGACCTACATTTTTAGCTGTCATCAGTAAACACTTGCATGGCTGTTTGTTAGTCTGGTTCCCTACCTATCAAGGCACTACCCTCTCTTTTAATTATGAGAATAGTTTCACTGAAGCTTACATATTAGATTAGAAGTTTGTTTGTGAGGTACTGAATTTCTTGCCAAGCAAGTTCAGCTCTGAATAGTCACTACGCTAGGACATGTCACTGGATTAGGTAAAGTAAGAAAGGTGTTTACTTAATTGGAGTCTTCAAAGATAAGCTGTGATTTAAGTGAATCCTTACAAATGCTTTCTGTCCATAAGCAGATAGAAACTTAGCTTTAAGGATGTAACTGACCCTATTGACTTCATTGACAAGGCGTATATAAAAAAGGCAAGTATCTGTATATATGTATATCGGTCTGTGAATGTCCTGAATCAGGTACAACAGCTTTAAATATCAGAAGGAGAGAAAGGATAGAGAATCATAAATAAAAAATGCAAATAGACTGAGTGTGGATGTTTTTACATTGAATGCAAATATATTTTTCTCTTGCATAGGACAATACAATTTCCTTTATTTTCCTGTGGAACATCTCACAGTGACAAGGTATACTGAACAAGCATATCGTCCAATTTTATACTGCACTCCACAAGCCAAATGTACATATGGGGATGAACTCTCCTACCAAAAACTACTATAGTGTTAAAGAGCAGCATTAAGGGCAGAAAATCGGGACAGTGATACCAGCAGGCATACTTTCAACAGGAAATTGTCAGGATTGGAGATGTAGAAATAACAAAAGGCTATATATTAATTACTTGCAAACCTTTTTGCCCTCCAAAAAGCATATAAATATGTAAAAGAACATTCGTCAGCTTTCATCACTGCAAGCCATATGTCATCTCTGAATCCATGCTAAATTGTATCTAGAGCTCGTCAGCATGCAAGGACAATGCTGCAATTGCTGCTATTTTAATGCAAGGGCCAGTCTCCTCAGTTGCATATATTTAATAACACATTCACTCACTTCTAAGATTCAGCCCTACAATTTAAAAAAGAAAAATAAACCAAAACCAAATCAAAACAGCTCAAATTTCATCCCTCTATGTGGGGAACCAAAACTTTTGCTGCTTTGTGTATATGCAAAATACATCAATGGCTTCCTCTCAAGCAAAGTACAGTATTTTGTTTTCTGATGGAATTTACCACCATGCTGGCTATGGCAGGTTGCAAGGCCAAGTTACAGAATTTGTTACTTCTACCCTAATTCAAAACAAAATAGCAAAAAATAGCAACTGTTGCTTCAGAAAACTGTTTCTAACAAAAACTTCATTGCTGTTCTCTACATTCAAAAATCCTGAGATGGGTTATAAACACATTGTTTGTACTCTTTTGGTAAACAGGGGTTACTAAAATCTGTCTGTTGAGCCTGCAGAGTAAACCACATATTTTATTAATGCTAGAAGAGAAATGAAGGAGGGAAATCTCTCACCATCACATAAGAACAGACATATTGAACGGAAATTTTATAATTGGCCTCAGGGTTGAGCCTTATACTTTGGGGAATAATTAAATTTCATTGCTAAAATATGTAACAGGCCCCAAGCTATTAAATTAATTAACTTCAGGAACATTATTGAGCTAGAATTTATAATCAAATAGGCGTCGTTTTAGAAGTCTCTTCAGGCTCTATGAAGTTTGGTTAGATTTGTGAGGATTTTGATGATGTAATGGTTGGCCAGCATGTATAACTCTCTTGTTGATGTTCTGACACTACTGGCTCAGTCTTTGCTTAGTTAAATATTAGCCACAGATCTGAGGATACATTTTCTGACCATTCATTTTTTGTTATTTAGTAAGTTTCAACATATAGTGAAAAGTGACAGAACAAGACTTCTACAAAATTCTGAGGATCTGGAACAATATGGGCAGATAACTTGAGAAACCCAAACTTTAGTTATTTTCTGTAAAATTACTAACAAATAAGGTATTATACTTGCTTTTAAAACATGGTAGCATATGGAGAATCAAGGAAAATTGTCATAGGCAGGAGGAGGGAGAATGAACTAATATTTCACTTCTGTTATGACTAGCTGAGAATAAAACAATCAGATAGGTTTGAGCAATTACAGAAAGAAAACTTAGCTGAAGTTTTGAGTTACATTTAAATAGAAACTTTAAATGCTGTTACCATTGTGGATTAATGGTCGAAATTAAATGTGGCTTCTCTGAAGCAGCTCACCACTTAAGCTACCCATGACTTCTTCAGAATATCAACTATTCCAGGTGGGAGGTGTGCCATTTTAAACCAATCATGTCTTATATTGGAAGCACATCACTGATTTCAGTCCATTATAAATAAAAATGATACTTGGTCATTAAGTGTCAGAAATTGTATTCTGTTTGTTCCTTCATTTCAAAATATATTGCTTTTGCTCTGTATATGCTATTATGAATCTAATTCTTTGCAAACAGCTTTTCAGTTTTTCACTCATGGAAAACATTTAAATATAAATCTGCCAAGCTGAAGCACTAAAAAAACTCTTGTAAAGCTTTCAGCCAATTAGCAACTTTTGAGCCTCTCAGAAACATGGGGCTCTGTGATATATATTAGAAACAAACAAACCAAACAAAAACCCCACAACAAAACCAAGGAAAACATTAAAACAGTGGAGGAGAAGACCACAAAATTTCAGTTTCATCAAAATAGGAATATTCCTTTACAATTGATTGTAAAATTCATTAGTTTCCTGTGTTCTGCAGTGTAATGAAATATCAGAACTGAGGTGCTTATTCATTTTTCTCTCATTACTACAGATTTTTATGATAAACATAATATTCTAGATAATTTATGGAATCCCACAGTTCTGAACAGAGAAAATAAATGTTCATTGAAAGACCTTTATTGCAGAAAGCTTTTTTCCACATACTCAAGGAAAGCTTTACATATGTAACGGTATTTTTAAGAGTAGTTTCAGTGATAGATGGATGTTCCAATTAGACCAATATGAAGCCATCATGCCTTGGAAGGATTGATTTTAATGTTTTGTTTAGCTGAGGGAACCTTCAGTTTTATTTTCAGTTTTTAACTCTAAATAAGCTAAGCCCTGTTGAGTACTGAAAAGTCTGAAGTTTGACATTTTCAGAGTTCCTGGAAGGGACTCATTTTCACGGGAGGGATCAAATGATGGTTTATTCTCTGCCTCTGGTATATCTGATAAATAAGTTGCAAAAAAGCCTGTAAAAAAAAACAGTATAAGAGAAATTAATGGGATTTTTGTTTTGCTTTGTGTTTTCTTCAGTTTGTCTATATTCACATTAACAACCTCAAGAACAGAGGTTGAGAGTGTTTCAAGCAATCATTGCAGGGAGCATCTAACAATAGTCATGTTAATTCATGTTTAACTGATGAAGAAATCTAGTTTTTAAAAGAGCTGAGTGGTAAGATTCATGCACACTGGTAATAGATAAACAAAAATCATAAAGTGAGGCAAAATAATGTTTATCCTTATGAAGAAAATTAAATCAGATTTCAGTGAGTTCATGCTAATTACTTAGGTGAATATGCAACTTGTATGATGCAAAAGCTGGGTATGTATATTTCATATTAATTCCTTTTTCAGCAAGACTATTGCCCATGTTGTGGTTTGAGCTGAAATTGCTATGGACTGTAGACAGAATGAATTTACCCCAAAGGAGTAAATAAAAACACACACAGAGAGAATCAAGGGGGGGGGGGAGGGGGGGGCACCGAAATACTATTCACAACAGTAAATCAAATACAAAAGGTACCAATGCAAAAGGATATATATACACACTCAGAAGCAGCCCTGGCTTAGTCCCCTGTGGTAGTTTTAGGCTATGCCTTTAAAATCTTGTTACAGATTTCAAGCAGAAAAGCAGAAAAATATAAAATAAATCACTACTGGGTGTAGAAAGAAAAATCAAAGATAATTCTAAATGATTCCATTGGAGAAATATCTGCTATAAAACTGGCTATACCAAAACAGTATGAGGTTCTTTTTGATGCTTGAGAATGGGGGGGGGGGGGGGGGGGGGGGGCCCTGAGGGGGTGGCGGTGGGCAGAGGGACGGCTTCCCTGGTCTTTTTTTGACCAGGGAGAGTTTCATGCTGTTTGTTAATTGTAAATATCTATAAATACTGTATGTTTTGTACATATTCATTGCATTTCATTGTAGCTTGTAGTTTTGCTTGCAAATACAGCTTCCAACTGAGCTAGTCTGGCAAAGTTAATGTCGGGGGGGAAATTTCAACCCACCACACCCCTTCTGGCCAGAGTATGCCAAACTGCCCCCTCACTTCAATACTGTCCACCACCATGCCTCACTGCTCCCCCACCACCACCACCAGTTGAGCATGCAATGCCCAGTGATGCAGCAATCAAAACCACCTTGCCATCAAGGCCACATATAGCTGCACTCCCCCCCAAATGAAAGAGACAGCAGCAGCATGCACTGGGAGCAGAGAGAAGGAAGAAAGAGAAAGAACTGGTTGTGAGCTTTGCTTATACAGATATTTCAGGATTATGGGATGGAATGACAAAATTGCAATTTCCTGTCTCCGTCCCCTGGAGGACTTTTTATCTCTATGGTAGGACAGCTCGTCTCTAATCTACAACAGTCCATAATTCTTTGTTAATGTCACTCATGTGTTAATGTATCTCCAGTAACGTACACAGAAATATTTAGAATAGAGATCGATTCTTACTATGCAGAAAAACTCAAATCACAGAGGTAAGCCCCAAGGAATCACTGAAATGGAAATAATAAAATCTTCTACTTTTACTGAGCTAGAAGGAAAAACTCGCATTTTATGCATTACCTGAGCGGAAGATTCTATAGTGAAAAAATGTAAAACAGAAAGAATGGATACTCAAATGACGAGAAAAGACAAAATGGATACACACTAAAATGTGTAAATAGTCAAATAAAACAGATTTCTTGAGCTAGGCTGTAAGAGTCTGGTAAACATCAGTACAGAAGAGAAGAAACAAGCACTTAGAAGAATTCTGATATAGTCTAACAGCTTTGATTTTGTTTTTAAACCACCTGAGATGATACAGTTTAAATGGCATGGGAATCTGATTCATGTTTAAATGATGATTTAAGGCATTCCCACCATGAATCCATGTTGTGGATGGGGGTACATAACCTAGGAAGTGCACTCTTAAACATTATTATTTCTGCAAAGGAAAGTGAAGAAATCTCACGTTGTTACCTTCAAATTATGATCACATTGGTCAACAATAAATAAAATAGCAGGAAGAGAATAGCAATTCTATGAGGATTTAGGGAGTCAGTTTGACTTAACTTTATAAAAGAGAATCAAGGCAAAAGTAGGGTTGTTTTTTTCCATTAAATACAAAGAATTTGTCTACTGTGTTAATAAAAAAAAAAGATAAAATATCCAAAATCTGCACAAGAGGACATCTTTGGGATTAAATGTATTTCTCATACGGTTAAAGTTGTTGATAAGCCAATTCATTTGAGGCTGTAACTGAATTGTGAACACAGTAGGAAAGTCGCTGCTTTTTAAAGGGTTCAAGACACAAATTCACTCTTCTGTTTGTCATATCAAGGATAACTGCACTGAAATCATCACAGTAAAACCCTCTCACTCAAAAGACAATGTGAGTAACAAAAGGAGAAAGTTATTACACTCAAGCAAAAGTACAGGTTGAAGAGCCCGAGTTATAAGCGAATGTATTTTTCCAATCATGGGAGCTAAGAATGACACTAAAATAAAGGCCATATCTGGAAAGAAAATATAGATCCTGACTATTGATTTGAATGGCTTTTGTTTTGGTCAAGAAAAAAACACATGAACAAGTGACAATGAAAATGTAGTATAACATCTGTGTGAGGCAGGAAGAGGAAAGAGTTTAGACAGCTCAGCATGAGCTTTCATGCCAGGCCGTATACTGGTTGTATTAAGCAGCAACTTTTATCCCCTTCTACAAACACAAACCATTTCAGAAACTTATTTCAAAATCAACTCAGGTTTAAAACAGCTTTAGCAAACAGCTCCTCCCAAGCACCTCACTCCTTTAAAGTACTGATGTTGAAGAGAGAAGATTTTACAAAGCACTTGCAATGTCCTAGGGAATAAGACAGACAAATATGGGGAAAAAAAAAAGACTCCAGAAGGCCTTCAAAAACATGTTTAAAATAAAAAGACAAAAACTTCCAGTGTGTAGGAGAAAAAAATATGCACAGGAAATAAGTATGATAGAAAACTTTACATTTCTAAACAGCTGGCACTCCAATTTACATTAATCCATACCCATTAATAATGCAATAGAGGGCATGATAATTCTTTGTATCACCTTACCAGAGAATACCTCAGCAATACTGAAAGAAAGCTACTTGAGTACTTCAATGGTCTCCAATGTTTACTAATATCACAATGAGTTAAAAGTACCTTCCTGTGGAAAAGAATCTGCTCTTCCCAGAGCTTTTTCATTGCCATTTAACTACTGGTGTTGAGAAACCAAACCAAAAACTACCACAAAACCAAACCAATAGAAAAACAAAAACAAAACCAAACTAGGTCATTTTTGGAGCATCTTTAGCAACATATTTCAAAGACATGTAAGCTCAGTTTTGAAAAGCTTTTTCAAAATTAAAATTATTCCTTTTCTCCATTTGTCTGTAGTCTGTAAGAGGCACAGTGACAGGAATAGAATAAAATGTTAGCTCAAAAAGAATTTTCAGAGATGCCATGGCAATGGTCAAAAATAAGAGTTTTGTTGCAGGTGAATTTGTTATGCTACATTTCCTTTCAATAGAAATTAAGTATTTTTGCCTAATACATCAAAAGGTTTCATTCATATATTTTTATTACATAATATTTCTCTTAAAGAAACCCATAAAACTACTACCCAGCCCATATAAAGTGTACATTAATTTCAAACCATAATATCACTTTCAAATCAAATGTTCTGACTTTCCAGAAACCATGACTTAGGAAATAGCAAATACAACTTTCAAAGTTCTCCTCTGTGATTTTTTTCTTTAAACTATTTTTTAAATCCAACTCAGCATTGCAAATAATTTCTAATTTTTAATGGTTTATCTTTGATGAATAAGTTGTGCTCTTTCCCTTGTGCCACTCCCCCAAACAATAGAATAGAATAAACCAGATTGGAAGAGACCTTCAAGATCATCATGTCAAACCTATCATCCAACACCACCTAATCAACTAAACCATGCAACCAAGCACCCTATCAAGTCTGCTCCTGAACACCTCCAGTGATGGTGACTCTACCACCCCCCTGGACAGCCCATTCCAATGGGCAATCACTCTCTCTGTGTAAAACTTCCTCCTAACCTCCAGCTTAAACCTCCCCTGGCACAGCCTGAGATTGTGTCCTCTTGTTCTGGTGCTGGCTGCCTGGGAGAAGAGACCAACCTCTGCCTGTCTACAACCTCCCTTAAGGTAGTTGTAGAGAGCAATAAAGTCACCCCTGAGTCTCCTTCTCTCCAGGCTAAGCAGCCCCAGCTCCCTCAGTCTCTCCTCACAGTGTTTGTGTTCCAAACCCCTCACTAGCTTTGTTGCCCTTCTCTGGACATGCTATCATTGTGGTTTATGATCAACAATCAATATTTCTGAAGGAAAGGTTTGTAGCTTCATTGTCAAGCATTAGCTAACAAATGCCAGGGAAACATATTTAGCATTTTCAGTGTAGCTTTGAAGCTCTTACAGCTAATCAATAATAAACCTGAGACTGCTCTCTGCACAGGAAATACCACAATTTTCTAGAAATCACTCAGCAATAGTTATTCATCATAAGCATTCTGGTAAGCATTTTCTATTCATTGTAGAAAATAAATACTACTACTTGCAAGTTTGTTACCATCACACCTAAAATTTTTTAAGGGTATAGTTATATTTGCAAACATACATTTATTTTTCTTGAGTGTTACTTAAAATCTATCAAAAGTAAGTCATCATTTATAAAAAACATCTCTAATAAATTTATTAGTTCAGGTATGTCTTGTACATTCCCATTATAAATATATATAGTCCAGCCATACACTGAACCTATTACTATGGTTTTGTGTAATTTTTTATATTAATATAAAGTTATTAATATTTTTATTATTATTTTCCTTATTAATTTTGTCATGATCATAACAAGTTACCAACAAATCTGCATACAAAAAAAGGGAGAAAACTAACTAAGGGGGGGGGGGGGAAGGCCTTTCCCCATGAAAAGATACAGCTTGTTAGTGTGTTGAACATTTCCTTAATTCCAGTTCTGTTTTTCCTTCCAGTTCTGTTTTTCCTTCTTTCTTGTGAATGTTAAAGGGCATATTTTTCAAAAGTGTTTAAGAAACTTTCCATTTCACAGTATCACAGTATAACTAAGGTTGGAAGAGAACCCAAGGATCATCTAGTCCAACCTGTCTCGACAGACCCCACAACTAGACCATGGCACCAAGTGCCACGTCCAATCTCCCCTTGAACACCTCCAGGGACGGCGACTCCACCACCTCCCTGGGCAGCCCGTTCCAATGACGAACGACTCGCTCAGTGAAGAACTTTCTCCTCACTTCAAGTCTAAACCTCCCCTGGTGCAGCTTGAGACTGTGTCCCCTTGTTCTGGTGCTGGTTGCCTGGGAGAAGAGACCAACCCCCTCCTGTCTACAACCACCTTTCAGGTAGTTGTAGAGGGCAAGGAGGTCACCTCTGATCCTTCTCTTCTCCAAGCTAAACAATCCCAGCTCCCTCAGCCTCTCCTCATAGGGCTTGTGCTCAAGGCCTCTCACCAGCCTTATTGTCCTTTCATTGAAGTTATACTTTAAAGTGACTGCAAAAATTACTTTTCCAGTTGTTTTTCATATAGAATATGAAAATAAACACAAGCCAACCTTGCTTCCAGAGTAGCTTGTGGTATTAGGCTTGAAACCTTCATGAAACTTACTTTTCAGTAGGGGAAATATCTCTGAAAATCTATTCATTTCAAAGATTTCTGAGGTTAGATGTCCACAATTGCAATAGGTGCAGACTTGTTCAAACAGTAGTTCAAAATACTGTCTTACCCTCGACTCAAAAGGTTTATTTTTTTTAATAACTTCATCATTTAACTTATCTGTCAGGGCCGGAGTTGATTTCATTTTGTTGTCTCCAATAGCCCTCATAACCAAAAATTTGTTCTACCATCAGCAGTCAGACATTGCAGAGGTCTGTTGAATCAAACTGAAGAAATTTCATAGGTGATAGTGATCACCTATGTCATTTGGGCCTGTTTCACTGGCCTTAAATCATTGCATGTAGGCAGCTCAGTGGTCTCAGGCTGCTGTGTAAAATAGACAGAAAAATGGAGTCCAGGGTATGACTTGATAAAAAGGAGGAATCCCCCTCCCTCCATGAGCATCAAACCTGTCATAAAAGCAGTATGGCTAATGGATTTTTAATGTAGGTGGAAGGTTTTAGAGAAATTTAGACAAAGGTGTGATTGACAGGAACAATTGTACCTTTTAGTGGTATTCTTGGAGCTGAAGAGATATGATGGAAACAGTTATTTCACTAGTCCTGCCTCCTATTCCTCTTTTCCTCATTCTGCAGTAAGGGCTATATTTATCTAGATGGTTAATTTATATTTGCCACTGTTTCAGTAATTTGCACTTGTTTTGACAACTATGGAATGGTCCAGAAACTCATTTTGCTGCTAGGATTCTGAAGCTGAAAATTTGATCTATAAAAGTAGCCACTCACTTTTTGAACTGCAATTTATGCCCAGCAAGAGCAGAAGAGGGATGTGTCAGTTGTGGTGACTTAAGCATAGTTCACAGAGATAACATCTACATATTACAAAAACATTATTCTGCACAAGCACATATACAGATATTTTGTCTTGTAAAGAAATAACTCCAATAGGTTAGCATAGTATGGCATGATAATGGTCTCCCTCCTGTAACAAAAACACTGGAGCAGACACAGAGTTTATGAAAGGCAAGCATTTATCGATTCTAAAGTAAATTTAATAAAGTGGTATGAGACCATATGAGAACATCCACATCTGTTTTGAGATCGCTGAAAGCCCATTGAAGGCAATGAGAGAGCTAAGGTGCTTAAAGTTCAATATATTTAAATGCTTTCCTGAGCAATGTTGGAGCTGGCAAGATTTCACTCTCAGAGTTAATAGGATGAGAAAGTGTGTATTTCATCCAGGTAACGTGCACTAAAGATCCCTGATAAAGATGTAACTTTACCTCACTGTGAATGACTGTAACTAGTCATGTTACCTTAGAATATACTCACCTAAATGTGAGCTCATACTGCTTCTGAGATACACTCAGGAAAGCTGATTTTACCTAGGATTTTCTCATTAAGCCAAATTTAATATCAGTTACACCTGTGGTCTATTTAACTTCTCTATTCCAAGCTTTTCCAAAGTACCCTGCCACAAGGATCCAGGGTTTGGAAACCACAAAGGCAGCTTTGGTTGTGGGCTCTGGGAGGCGGGTACAGCCTCTGAATGTCCTGCACACAGGGAGGCAATGCCTGGCTAACTCTGCAAGAGCAGGAGGTTGCATGGTCACAGAAAACAAACACAAAATCTCAGGAGAGTTTAATAGAATTTATTGACACAGTGTGTTTATATAAGCAACCGAAGCAAACAAACAAAACCCCTAGAACCCTACCCAATTAAAATTAACATTTTAAAACAAGAGAAATATTTAATGAAAAAAAAAATAGAAAAAAAAACATCTCTGGGCACTCTGGGCTACAGCAACTTGACTCAAATTAAAACAAACAAACAACAAACCAACCTGTTTTGAAGGTTCATTCACCTCCTATTTGATGCAAAAATGATTAGCATTTGGCTGTCTGTGATTCTCTCCTATGTGATATATACTAATAATCTGTTGTTGCTAAGGGAGGTTGCTAAGCAAGGAAAAGCATCGAGAAGGTCACTCATCCTTTCCCTGACAACTTCTAGCATCAATTATTTTTGTGAACTACAGATTTCATTTTTTCTGAATGCTCTGCATATTTTTTTTTTTTGAGAGAAAAGCTTTATCACTATACTACAATCCAAACATATAAATACTGAAATCTTCTGCTGGAGTTATCTTTTTTTCATTAAAACCTAATTTCTGTTCTTCAGCATTGATGTGCAATCATCAGATGGTAATAACCATAGTCTGGCCTAGTTTTGTTCAGTTCCTAACAAATTGTATGAGAAATTTGGGTATCTTGGCTAAAGAAACATTTCAATATTGATTTAAATCAATAATTTAAATTAAAATCAACTGCTATTTTGTTTTATTTAATGGATGATAGTTAATTTTAATTGGACAAAGTAACATGAAAAATGATTACCTTTTGACAAAGCAGAGCAGGAAAGCACATGCAAAATAATGTGATTTTGAAAGACCGAATTGCTTCTCACGTTGCCTTTATTCTAAATGTTACTGCATTACAAGTTGAAAGCAGAAGTTTTTGTACTCTTCCAAATTAGTATCTCAGCTAACAGAATAGGTCAATGTGTAAATGAAATGAGTTAGTACTGCTTCTACAATCATATAATTAATGTAAAAATTCCTTCTGTAAGTTTTTAACAGTGACTGAAGAGTTTTATGCTGCCCCATTACTATTTCATGAGTGAAAATCAGGAATAATTTGACTCCCAAATAATTTGGAACTGTTTCTTTGAGGGGGGTTTGGTGGTTTTATTTCATGTGTTTGTGTGTGCATTGTGATGAGCCTTTTGAAGCTTGATGCAATGTAGTTAGGGCCACTGAATTATCATAAGAGTGATTTTGAGCTGAGCCCTCAACAACCATTTCACTAAACTATTATAAGCATTATGGCTATGTGAAAACTAGACAAAATTAATGCACTTTGATTAGTGTCAAGTATGAAAAATTGCCTTTTTTTCCCCCTCTCTTTTAGTTTTAACTAAGCTATGTGATTAACAATCTCCTAAACTTTGTTTCTCCAAACAAGAGTAGAGCTGATTTTTTTCAAACTGTTCTTTGTAAACTCCTTTGTAGTCTAAATCCAAAATGCTAGCCAACTTCCACCAAATACACCTTGAAAGAGACCCATGAGAGGTTTGCCTTGTAGAATTTGTGAACTTCAACCCCTTTTCATGTGCTGCTACAGTTTTATAATAGTGCTCACTACTAGATTAGCACGGGCTATTTTGGATTGGAAGAGACCTTGAAAGATCATCTAATCCCAGCAGTGAGCAAGGACTGGGCCCCTCAGTTTAGGAAGGATGTTGACTTGCTGGAACATATCCAGAGTAGGGCAACAAAGTTAGTGAAGGGTTTGGAGCACAAGCCCTGCGAGGGAGCTGGAGAAAAGGAGGCTCAGGGCAGACGTTACTGCTCTCTACAACTAACTGAAGGCAGGTTGTAGCCAGGTGGGGATTGTTCTCTTCTCCCAGGCAACCAGCACAAGAACAAGAGGACACAGTCTCAAGCTGCACCAGGGGAGGTTTAGACTGGATATTAGGAAGAAATTCTTCCTAGAGAGAGTGATCGGCCATTGGAATGTGCTGCCCAGGGAGGTGGTGGAGTCACCATCACTGGAGGTGTTTAGGAGGAGATGGGACACTTGGTGCCATGGTTTAGTTGATTTATTAGTGTTGGATGATAGGTTGGACTCAATGACCTCAAAGGTCTTTTCCAACCTGCTTAATTCTATTCTAACTAGAGCAGGTTGCTCAGAGCCCCAGATGATCTGACCTACAATGGTTCCAGGGATGGGGTATCTACCACTTCTCTGGGAGACCCGGGACAGGGTCTCACCACATTCAGCAAAAATTTCTTCCTCCTCTCTAGTTTGAATCTCACTCCTTTAGACTGTCACCTCTTGTCCCATCACAACAGGCCCTACACAAAAGCCTGTCCCTGGAGCAGGGTGCAGAGCAGCACAACAGCTCAGTAGTATTCCATGTGAATCACATCCAGTGCTGTTTCTTTACAGCCACAGAAGAGTATATTTTATAGAGACAGAAATCTGAAGGTGTTCCTAGCGAGAAGTATCTGGTTTATGACACAAAGATGAAGGATGGTGACCTAAATGTGGTGGTTGTGACACCCAGAAAGCAAAACCCATAGAAAGAGTTAGCATTCCACACCTGAGGTCTGTAGAGGATTGGCAATGGCACTGCCATTTCCATCCTTGTCCTCCAAAATGCAAACAAAGCTTCAGTCTTGCATCACTGATAGAGGAAGAATTAAACCATCTATTTGTTATTCATGGTGGGTTTGGAACTTTCTGGGCTTGTTGAAGCCTGTTGGCTTTCTGTGGAGCAAGCTAGCATATGCTAGTGGAGGAATTTGCTGAAGCTCCTAAGGCCATGAAAAGGACACTTGATGAAAAGCTTATCAGTCATTATTAAAGCTGGCCAATATGGGGAGTGATATGCTCATCACCCATACATCTCATTATCCTACAACTACTGGCAGCCTTCCCAAAGGGAGATAGAGATCAGAGCTCAATCTGATCAGGAAGGGTAATGATTTTGAACTGGAAGATGCAAGATTTAGATTAAACATTAGGAAGAAATCCATCACCATGAGGCTGACTTCATCTTGTATCCAAGGTTTGTCCACAGTGACTATAGGCATATGCTCTTTTCATCTTTGAGTTTTCCATCTAGAAGGCCTTAAACTGCTGTACACAAAGTCACCTAGGCAGAGAGGTAGCATGTTAACATTTCTTTTTCTCTAGAAAGGAGATTCACAGATTCATGGCAGGGTTTGTGTCATGAGGGACCTTGAAGATCATCTCTTTCCAACTCCCCTGCCAGGGGCAGGGACACTTTCCACTATCCCAGGTTGCTCAAAGCCTCATTCAGCCTGTCCCTGAACACCTCCAGGGAGACACTCTGCTGCTGTTTGTACATTAGAAGACACAGCATAATTCTGTCCCTTCAGTAGCTCCTCAGTCTCCCCTTACCTGGAAAGCTTCTCTGGACTCTTCTGGTGAGCCTGTGATTGTGGGGTTTATACCCAAATCTTTCTCTGGAAAATAAAATGTTCCACTGGCACAAAACCAAACAAATCCACCAGTTAAAGAGGACAGTGATACTCTGTCAATATTTAATAAGAATTGGATTATTCCTTTCCCTACCTAACCGGGGGGCCACCAGGCCCCCCGGCCTTTGTTGTCACCACCACCATCACCCAGTGTGCACCATGGGTACTCACCAGTGATGAGAGGAGGATCCTCCAGCCCAGATGGGCTCAGCTTAGGGCTTCTGCCTTTCCTGGTGGGGATTAAATAGGGCAGTGGGTGGGGAGGGGAGGGCCAAGTGGCCACACGTGGGGTAGGAGGAGACTCTAACACAACCCAGGTGCTCTGGGATTTGAGGGGAAAAAAGGGGGAAAATGGGGCAGGTGAGGGACTTTAGGGTATCAGGTAATGATAGGACTAGGGGGAATTGAAAAAAAATAGAAATGGTTAGGTTCAGATTGGATGTTAGGAAGAAATTCTTCCCCATGAGAGTGGTGAGACACTGGAACAAGTTGCCCAGGGACTGGATGTTAGGAAGAAATTCTTCACAGAAAGAGTGATCGGCCATTGGAATGGGCTGCCCAGGGAGGTGGTGGAGTCACCATCACTGGAAGTGTTTAAAATACGACTGGATAAGGCACTTAGTGCCATGGTTTAGTTGATTAGATGGTGTTGGGTGATGGGTTGGACTTGATGATCTTGAAGGTCTTTCCCAACCTGGTTAATTCTGTGACAATTCTGTGATAATATAGAGAAATATTAGAAAGGAAATAACATTTTTAAAGTGATTCAAAGAAATATGTCAAAAAATCTTTATTTCCACAGGCTATGATTAGGCAAAATTAAGTGAAATAATTATAGTAATTAATCTGGTTCAGGTTAAGAGTTAAGCGTTTGTTGCTTGAAAAGCTCAATCAACTTAATCCCTGTGTAGACCAAGTCAGGAAATTCTTGTCTTTCATGTATTTGCCTTCTTAAGACTGTTCTCTCATTTAAATTCTCCACTTACCTAATGAAATTGTTTAGACATAACAACACAGTGCTAAGATAGCATCAGCTTTAATATTCTACGACATCTATTTTCCTGGTCCTGTAGAAATGCCCTTTGGCTTGAAGCTTTCTAATTGCATTTATATAAGACAAATATTTTTTCGTAGTTACTTTCAGACATTTTTCAGCATTTGGTTTTGTAGGGTTTTGGCACAGAAATTTGCATCTTTGCTTTCACTTAACATTTATCATATTTAAGATATCACTGTATTTTCCCAAAGATATCAGCTGTATGATTATAAGATTTCCTCTAAGCTGTGGAAAATACACTGGTATGGCCTTTTAAGGAATACTTACTTCTTGCAATGGGCCTAACACATCTATTTCATGTTTACATCTGATGATTTCTTTTCAGTCTTTGTGTACTGTCAGTGTCCTTCCTTAAACTCCAACCAGACAGAAAAAAAGGTTGGATAAAGTTATTAGGTGCTCCATAAAAGAACACCAGCACTTATTTATAATTATTTCTTCTCCAACAGCTCAACCAGAAGTTTGAGAACAGAATCTATTTGCAGAATAATCCCTGCCTTGATAGTATATTCCTAGGACAAGTCAGCTTGCCATGTGGCAAATGCCTGTGACCTTCTGGAGCTAGTGCAGCTATTTCTGCCTGCAGGTTTGTACTGAGTTTATGTGCCACAGTTTTGGAACCAGGGAGATGGCTTCTGTGAGAAGGCACCAGGAGCTGACCCCATGTTGGGCAGATCCAATGGCAGCCAGCGATGTTAGCAGCACCTCTGATAGTTTGAAAAGGGTGAAAAACACTGTGCAAGAGCAAGTGGAAGAGAGGAGTGACAGAATATGGGACAGGAAGAATCCTGCAGACAGCAAAGTCATTGAGGAAGGAAAAAGTGTTCCAGGTGCTGGACTAGAAATTCCCTTGCAGCCTGCAGTGAAGACAATGGTGACAGTTGTTCTCCTGTATCCTATGCAAAACCCAACACCAGAGCAGATGGAAGTACCCAAAGGAGATTGTGAACATGTGGGAAGCCCTTGCTGGAGCAGGCTTCTGGCAGGACATGTGGATGCACAGAAAGAGGATATCGCAAAGGAGCGGGGTTGTTGACAAGACCTGTGACCCTGTGAAACATTCTGGAGCAGTTCTTGAAGAACTGAAGCCCAAGAGAAAGGTGTATTCTGGAGAATTTGCAAAGGACTGTATGCCAAGGGAGGGACTCTGAATGCAAGCAGGAGAAGACTGTGAGAAGGAACGGATGCAGAGAGAGAGGTGAAGTATTATGAACTGATGACAACCCACATTGCCCATCTTGTTGTGCCACTCGGGGTGGGTGTTGTGAGGAACTAGAATAATTGAGTGAAACTGAGCATGGACAGATGTGGTGGGAGGAGGGGAAGGTGGGGGGTTTGAGTGTTGGGGTTTTTTTTTCATTTCTCACTGTCCCACTCTGTAATTAATTGAGAATAAATGAAACTGATTTCCCTAAGTCTGTTTTGCCCATAGTGGTAACTGCTGAGTGATTTCCCTGTCCTCTCAACTCATGATCTTTTGTGGCATTTTCTTCCCCTGTTCTGCTGAGCATGGCAAGTGAGAGAGCAGCTGGGTGGGCACCTAACGGTCAGCCAAGGTCAACCTACCACAACTGTTATTTGTATTTTATTGAATAATGGAAATACACTTTCTAAAACACTAACATGTGATTCCTATCCCCCAAAAAATTGCAATACAAAGCAGAAAATAATTGCATAGACCAGATTACAAGAGAATGAAAGGGGGGGAAAAAAAGTTAATAAAGAAGGGCTTTTTGGTTTTTGTGTTTGGTTTTTTTTCATCCTACAGGCAGCAAAGCCAGCTCCAAATTTAAGACAGCAACAGCAAAAATGTGTTGCTGGTGACAGTGTTTAAGGCAGTAATCCAAAGTCTGGAGATAAAACTTTATTACACAGTCATTTGAAACAGTGAATTAATCTGCCTCCTGCACAGAGCAGAACAAAATAGCTGCCCAATCATTCCAGAACTGGAGATCTTCCAGAGGCGGTAGGAGCTTCACTACTCAGCAGAGAGGCAGTTGCTAGAGGGTTTTCCAGCTTGCAGGCTGCAACAGGAGGAGCTTTGTCAGAGATGGCCAGGTAAACCCCTGCTCTCCTGACATTGCGTGGTACAGCAAAGGCCTTCTCTATGGTATCATGGTAACAAAAATCAAGGACAAGGTCTCTATGAGTCAGTGACCAGCTGGAACAGTCTTGTCTGCTGCACCATGTCCAATGTCGCAGTGTAGATGGTCCATGTGGCTAGTGCACATTTCCCTTGTGAAACTAGACCCAGTCAAACTTCATGTAAACGTCACATTAACATCAACTGACATACTTGTAACAATGAAAGGAAGAAAAAAAATTATATGAATCTTCTACCAGTGTCCTGCTAATCCATGTTGGATTTGAATGCCCTGGGGGTTTTAGGTGTACCCTCAGGTGGGGAGATGGGAAGTTGGGAAGTGTTGGGGACCTTTGGGCATGCTAGAAGGGACTCTGTATGCTTTGGGGTATCTTTGTCACTGTGCTTGCAGTTTCTGTAAAACACCCATTGCTTTTCCATTTAAACTTTCCATCACTTCTGCAATCCATTTGTGTGAGTGTCATTCTTTTACCCCTCTCAGGAGCAAGAAAGGATCTGCCTGGCCTCAAACCAGGACAGGTGGGTCCACTGTTGAATGATATGGGTTCAGGCTGGATGTTAGGAAAAGGTTCTATACAGAGAGAGTGATTGCCCATTGGAATGGGCTGCCTGGGGAGGTGGTGGAATCGCCATCATTGGAGGTTTTCAGGAGGAGACTTGATGGGGTGCTTGGTGCCATGGGTTAGTTGTTTAGGTGGTGTTGGATTGGTTGATGGGTTGGACACGATGATCTTGAAGGTCTCTTCCAACCTGGTTTATTCTATGTATTCTATGTAAATATTGTAACAGAAGATGCAGAGATGGCAGAGTTGCTGAATGCCTTCTTTGCCTTAGTCTTTACTCCTAAGACCAGCCCTCAGGAGCCCCACCCTCAGGAAGCAAGGGAGCAGAACTGAAGGGAGGAAGACATTCCACTGGTCAAGTCAGGACTGGGTTAGAGATCACTTGTACCAGCTGAAAACACACAAGTCCATGGGCCCCAATGGAGTGCATCCACACATGCTGAGAGAGCTGGCTCACTATTGTTGAAATTCTCTCTATCATTTTTCAAAAGACCTGGAAAATAGGAGAGGTCTCTGATGACTGGAAGAAAGCAATTGCCACTCCAGTCTTCAAAAAAGTCAAGGCAGCTTAAGACCACTCAGCCTCACCTCCATCCCTGGAAAGATCATGGAGCAGTTCATTCTGGAGGTCATGATAGAGCAGCTCATTTCTGGAAGAAAAGAGGTTTATCAGGAGTAGCCAACATGGATTTACCAAGAGGAGATCTTGACTAATGTGATAGCTTTCTATGAACCCATGACCAAATGGGTAGACAAAGGAAGAGCAGTGGATGTCATATACCTTGACTTCAGTAATGCTTTTGATACTGTATCCCATAACATCCTCATAGAAAAGCACAAGAAACATGGCATAGACAATTGTTTTGTGAAGTGGATTGAAAACTGGCTTGACAACAGAGTTCAGAGGGTTATGATTAGTGGAACAGAGTCAACTTGGAGGCCTGTGGTCAGCAGTGTTCCCCAGGGATCAGTACTGCATCCAGCTTTGCTCAGTATCTTTGTTAACAACCTGGATGAGGGGATTAAGTGTACCCTCAGCAAGTTTGGCGATGATACAAAACTGGGGAGGGTGAGACTCTATTAGGCTGTGCTGCCATCCAAGGAGATCTGGACAGGCTGGAAAGCTGGACAAAGGCAAACCTTATGAAGTTCAATATGGACAAGTGCAGAGTCCTGCATCTGGGGAGGAATAACAACAGGCACCAGTAGGGATTACAGGTTGCCCTGATGGAAATCAGGTCCATGGAAAAAGGAAAAGTAAGAAAAGTAATTCTATGTGTTTGTCTGGATACATTTTGCCTGATAAGTCAAAATGTCTAAAGAACAAAAGACGTTTATGAAAGGATTAAATCTATTCTATTGGTATGGAACATGATATAAACAGAGAAAAACCTCGGAGAAAATATTATTTTCCTGCTAAAAACTTTAATACTATATTACATTTCTGTAATGCCTATTATAATCACCCTTTGAAGTAACACACTTAAAGCTCACTTTAAGATACACATAAGCTCTCATACAAATGTGTTTTTTACAAGAAGATGTAACAAGAAAAATCTAGAAATCAACCCTCATTACAGAGAAAATAATGCATCAAGCAGTACTTATATGAAACATTAATATTTACTATTCTATATTAAATTACATGGCCTGTTACCAGTTTCATGTGGGCATACATTCTGTATGCATTAAGCTAAATATTATAATCCACAGATGGCATAATTAGGCCTCTTTGTCTGTAGAGTAGGTGCACTGGCATAAAAATCTTAAAGATTCAGATAAAAACACTGGTCTGGTTGATGAAAGCAATTTTAGTTGCAATATGGTAAAGCTCAAAACTATAGTGCTTTAGTGTCTGAACCAAAATTCACCACAGTCTACAGGACTCCTTAGATATTCAAAGATGAAGATATTTTGAAGTACTTAGCATAAGTTACAAGCTGTAGGAAAAAAAATATCTTATAAATATACACTTCCCAGGCAGTAATTCCTTACAGAAAATTGCTCAGATTCAAATGGTAAGAATCTTTTCATCAGGACAAAACAGTCTGATTGACAGAAATTACCATCTTCACTGAGAACGTGATTATGCTCCATTTCGGAGAAAATATTCCAGAAAACCAGAAATTTGAAAAATTGTGCATGTACACACATAGCTATATACTCACAAACCCTGGGAGGAGTGGCTGAGGGAGCTAGGGATGTTTACCCTGGAGAAGAGGAGGCTCAGGGAGACCTTGTTGCTGTCTACAACTACCTGAAGGGAGGTTGCAACCAGGTGGGGGTCAATGTCTTCTTGCAGGGAACCTGTGACAGAACAAGAGGACACAGTCTCAAACTGTGTCAGGGGATGTTTAGGCTGGATGTTAGGAAGAAATTTTTCACAGAAAGAGTGATTGGCCATTGGAATGGGCTGTCCAGGGAGGTGGTGGAGTCACCTTCACTAGAAGTGTTTAAAAAAGACTGGATGAGGCACTTAGTGCCATGGTTTAGTTTTTTAGATGGTGTTGGGTGATAGGTTGGACTTGATCTTGAAGGTCTTTTCCAACCTGTTTAATTCTATCCTATCCTATCCTATCCTATCCTATCCTATCTGCCCCTCCTCACAGAGGCTTAGCTGCAGCCCTGCTGGGCACCTGCACTCTGTAGAAAAGTATGAAAACAGTTGAGGAGTATTTTTACTCTCCTTTGATATGCACAGCTAAATGGAGGCAGTTAGAAAGAAAGAGAAAGAAAGAAAGAAAGAAAGAGAAAGAAAGCAAGCAAGAAGGAAAGAAGGAAAGAAAGAAAGAAGGAAAGAAAGAAAGAAGGAAAGAAGGAAAGAAGGAAGGAAGGAAAGGAAGGAAGGAAAGAAGGAAGGAAGGAAGGAAGGAAGGAAGGAAGGAAGGAAGGAAGGAAGGAAGGAAGGAAGGAAGGAAGGAAGGAAGGAAGGAAGGAAGGAAGGAAGGAAGGAAGGAAGGAAGGAAGGAAGGAAGGAAGGAAGGAAGGAAGGAAGGAAGGAAGGAAGGAAGGAAGGAAGGAAAGAAGGAAGGAAAGAAAGAAAGAAGGAAAGAAAGAAAGAAGGAAAGAAGGAAAGAATGAGAAAGAAAAAGAAAGAAAGAAAGAGAGAGAGAAAGAGAGAAAAAGAAAGAAAGAAAGAAAGGAAGAAAGGAAGAAAGGAAGGAAGGAAGGAAAGAAGGAAGGAAGGAAGGAAGAAGAGAAAAGAAAAGTAAAAGGAATCAGTATAAAGCATACATGCCACAGGACTTATCCTATATAAACACATACACAAAGTAATTTACAACTTGGTAAGAGAATTATGGAAAAAGATAAATCTGTAGTCATTGAACATATTCCATGTCAGAGCCCAATTAGTGACACCTGAGAGACAAATTGGTGAGGTTTTGTGTTTTATACTCTGATTCTGTGTCCTACATATTTGTACACATGACAGTTTAGGTGCCTCGGCAGAAAAGGTTCTGTTCGTTGTCAAACATATGCCTTTAGTAAAGGTTTATTTCGTGTATGAACAAGGTGTGAAATTAGAGTTCAGCTGAAAGAGATCACTCCAGGTGATTACTTCCATAAATTCCCTTTTTAACAGAACATATTTCATTCCAGTCAAAGTCAGAACAAAGCTAAATGCCCTACCAAAATGCCTCACTGATATTTTGCACTTTATGAACTGTCAATGTAATATAATGTAAAATCAGAAACACATATATAACTATATCACAATCCAGTGGGATGGAAAATCTGCAGAGAAAGCACTGGGGGAAAAAAATAGAGAGAATGACAGGAAATTTAAAACTGAATGAAGTATGTTACTAGTAATTTTTACTGTTGACCCAAGCCTACATCTACTTCAATTAGATTTCTCCACCTTTCCCTATAATTAAGTCTGTTATTGGCAATAATTTCCCATTCCACACAGCTCCATTGCTTGATGCCATGAACTGGCATTAAACACCATGTCCGAGGTCTCCTGGATGTCAGAGACTGTGTTGTGCTGATAGCACAAAGATAGAAAGCTGCTCCCTCCTCCATATGGTGACTCTTCATGGCTGAAGGGCTTACCACCTGGTGAAAACAGATATAAAGGCCAGTTGTTGGAGTACAATTGCTCTCCAGGCACTTTTACAAAGGACTGTGCTGGGGACAGCTAAATATATTGGCAAAGTATCACTGTTCATTTTCTAGGGTACAGTTCTAGCTTATATACTTCATATGCTGCCTTAAACTCTGCCAAGCCCCAAGGTCACCTGCCTCAACACTGGTTCTCTAATGTGTGAACCATAACTAATTCCTTCGCAGTCCTGCTCTGCTGCCCCCAACAGATATCAGATAGGGTAAAAAAATCTGTGCCCACATTTAGGCAGCATAATCTTCATGTCAGTAAGTAGACAAATTTCCTGAAACATGGTAACATTTTTATTCTTATGGCAAAGTTAAGCATACTCCCTTACAATTCCCTGAAACAAAATTTCATATAGACTTCTATAATGATTATTTTTTGTCCCTTTATTTTCCAACTGCAAAGGCCTGTATGTAATTTTATAACTTGGTGGTCAGACAGAAATAATATTAATCCTTCCTAATGGTAAATTATACTGCTCTAAATTGCAAGACTTAATGTGCAGTCATTTTACCTCAGTCACCCTTTTATCCTAACCATATTTTTCCCTAACAGGAAAAGATATAAAGCTAGATTGAATGATTTTACAAGATAAGCAAATATGGATCACATACATGGTCCTTTATGCTGATCTAAACCCATATAAATTCAGCAGGCATATTCTGTGGTGAGGTGACATCTGTCTCTGTAATTCCAGCTGAGCACAGACTACCAATGAAGGGCAAAACAGGCAACAGAGGCAGTGAATTAAGATTTGAGACTATGGATTTTAAGAGCAGAGAAAGAATGAAACATCACAGGATGTTAGGGTTGGAAGGGACCTCCAGATATCATCACATCCAACCACTCTGCCAGAGAAGAGCCATAGAATCTAGTTCAGGTCACACAGGAATGCATCCAGATGGGTCTTGAAAGTCTCCAGAGAAGGAGACTCCACAACCTCTCCAAGGAGCCTGTTCCAGTGCTCTGTGACCCTCATAGTAAAGTTCCCCTTATGTTGAGGTGGAACCTCCTGTGCTGTAGTTTATATCCGTTGCCCCTTGTCCTATCACGGGGTGCAAATGAGAAGAGCCTGTCCCCTCCCTCTTGACTCTTGGCCCTCAGATATTTATAAACATTTATGAAATCCCCTCTCAGTGTTCTCTCCAGACTGAAAAGCCCAGGTCCCTCAGCCTCTCCTCACAGGGTATGTGCTCTAGTCCTTTACTCATCTTCGTAGCTCTTTCTTGGAGTCTCTTGGGTAGATCCCTGTCCCTCTTGAATTGGGGAGCCCAAAACTGGATGCGATAAAAAAAAAAAGGGGGGGGGGGGGGGGGGCAGAAATCCACACAGGACAACTGCAGCCACCCAAAACTAAATCAGGAGAGAGCCCAGCTCTCATCACCCCCTGCTTTTGACTACAACAACACCTTGCATTGTAATGGTTTAAATCAGAAGAAAACAAGTCAAACAGAACCAGCAGATTAATCTGCCTATTTTCCCAACACAGAAGTGAGAGAGAAGTATCATAGAAAAACTTGAGATTGAAACAAAAAAAAGTGAGATAAGAATGAAGTTGACAGAGCAAAATTAGATAAGCATGCTCCAAAATGCATAATCAGCTTAGCCTATTTGCAGAAAAGGCATGGCACAAAGAAGCAGCAATCAGAAGCAAGCGATCCCAAAAGGCCAAGCCAGAAAACTACTCCCCCATCCCTCCTTATTCTGCAGCCATCCCAGAGGAAAAGACCAATACCCGAGAACCCAGAATCCAGAACCCAGATGCAGCAAGTAGAACAGGAAGCCTCCCATGGTGCAATCTGAATTTCTAGCCACATACTACTTTTCTCCATCCAGTACTTTATTTTTTGAAGCTGGCATGACTGCAGCATGGTATGAATAACAGCAGGCAGATTCAACTCAACCAATGACACATGATTACAGCCAACATTACTCAGAATAGAGTAGGGATATATATGATGTGGCTCAAATCACTACAATTTTTAAAGTCAAGGTTAGGTAATTTTTTTAAGCTTTTGTGGCATAAATTAAACGCATTTTTAAAATATGTCTAGATGCCAAAGCAAGGTGGATTCCATTCTGAAAAAAATAATGAAAAAATTAAGATAACCTTATAGAAGTTACCTGCAGTGCATAGCTTTAATCTTCAAGGTCACCTAAACACAACTTTTCTTAGAAGTAACCAGTATTTAGATCAAAGAACATAAATTCCAAAAGCTTCATGTGGACTAAGTCACAAACATTCCTTGAAACTCTTTGTACCTTTTTTGTTAGCAGGGGAAAATAGCCATGGGTCTCAGAGTTCTAATAGAGCTGGCTACAGTAATGCTTGACTTTCAAGTCTGCATATGAGCAAGACTTCTTGACTCCACCAAACCCAGCACTGAAGTAGGAAAAATTCCCAAAATATTAGCTGAACACCTGAGTTTTGCAAGAAACTTAAAACTTGCCCAGTGCTGGATTTATACTCCAATATATAATAATCAGTACAAAGCAATTGTAGAACAAAGTAGAAGATGCAGAGCATACACACATTAATACTTGCACTTATATATTCTGGAATAAAATACTGGAATTAATCATGTAAAAAAGTCTACTGAAATGGTTTACATACATAAAGTCTTCTAAATGCCTTGCTTTATTTTCAGGAGTCCCTGCAGAACTGAGATAACTTTTCACTTTCCCAGTCAGCCATCAAGTTTTATCTCCCAACATCTTAATTTCTTTTTCCCTGTATATGTTCTCTCTCTTGATAGGATCTGCATTTTTTTAACCTTTTGATTATTTCATAACTAAGACATAGGATTTTGACCTTTCAGGATTTCTCTTGCTTTTAACTACATCTTCACATTAGTATTCAAGGAATCAAAGTTCACTGGAGTAAATTGTTTATCTGTTGGCTCATTAAGAAATCCAGACTCCTAACTTCCCCCCTCCCCCAGCTGCTATGTATTTCAGGTGGTCAAAATAGCTAAAATTTACATTAATCTGGACTGTTAAATGCATGCATGATGTTTAATTAGGGTCTTCATATGAACAAAAATAAAATCAAATATCAATAGCTAGAAATGTTTTTTAACAAGGCCTTTTACCTTCCAGCATAAAAAGCATTTATTGTGTTCGTATTACTAATTGTGAGATAAATACCTGCTACTGAAGAAATGACAGGGGTCCTCAGGAGCTAAACCCAGAAACATCTGCAAATATTACAGTACAGTTTGGGGTCCTTATTATGACAAATGTAGCATTTTTGGTATACTTCTTAAAAAGAAGAAGGATCTAATTATTCATATTTCTTTCTAAGATTGTAGATTGCTAATTTTTTGCTTAACTACCACTATTCTGATCTTCATTATCTTCCTTTACTCTGTAGAGCTTCAGGTGACAATTATATTGAAAAGCCTTTCCGAAAGCGCTCAGACATACTGACGTGCCTTTGTAATTTAAATATCAAAGTCAGGTTTTATTTCCTGCTTTTGGGTCAATTTTTGTGTGGACTTCTGTTGAAAAATCAGGGGTACAATGCAAAGCATGACTAAAAAGTGATCTCATTAAAATGTGTGCACTGGTGACTTATTTTGCTTCAAACCTCTTTAACATCTTCACATCATTCATTTTGCACCATTAGGAGACGACAGAATAAATACAGAATAAGAGAGACAGTGTGCAGGTTTTGCAATATGTAGTGAAATTGTCTCTACAATCTCATAAATCTCAGCCCTAAAGCATTTAATGCTGTTATTAGAGAAGTTGTAAGAGGGTGGTGATTACTATGAATGGCGCTGTCATCTTTCTACTACATTGTGATACCTAACAATTCAGATGTGAAGGCAGAAAGAATTATTGATTTGTGAACTTGACATTTTGACTTGGCGGTCTGAGGCAAAGAAAGTAGTAGAATATTCCTGATGCCCTGTGACATTTTATTTCATCTTAAACAGGCAGGCCTTGCCTTTTTTTTTTTTTTTTCAGAAAACCTGTTCTTAATTGCATAGATAGTAAAATTGCTTGATTTTCTTGGATGGAGGAGAACTACATCCCTGAAGCTAGAAGGATGCATGTCCTGGTTTAACACAGTCTCCTGTAACAAGCAATCCCCACTCCCACAAAGATTTAGAATCAACAACGTTGGAAAAGACCTCAAAGATCATCAAGTCCAACCTGTCACCCAACACCTCATGACTACTAAACCATGGCTTCAAGTGCCATGTCCAATCCCTTTTTGAACACCTCCAGGGACGGTGACTCCACCATCTCCCTGGGCAGCCCATATCAATGCCTAACAACTCAGGAAAGTAACACACACACAAAAAAAAAATCCCACCCTGGACTGAGATGAGTTTAATGAAAATAATACAATGTACAATTACCTTAGCTTGTATCACAGAAAAGCACAAAAAAAAAAAAAAAACAGAAGCAGGACGCCTCCCCTGTTACAATCTGAATTTAAAGCCCCATGATACTTTGTTCCAGCCAGCACTTTCATTTTAAAGGTACCATTACATCATCATGGTATGAAATATTCACCAGTAGATTCAATTGGCTAACCCCATGACAACAGAAAATCTGTTCCTGCTGCAAACAGTGACAATTCCATGTTTACTATAGAGGGTTGGGATTTTGAAGTGTGATGTCGTTCAAGTACAATGAAATCTTTGATGGGAAGTTAGGGGGGAAGCCACGTAACTTTTTGTTCTCTTATGCACACTTAAACGACGGACAGAACAGCCCTGGAGACACACTTCAGACATAAAGCCCAGTAGCAAAAGTCTCTCCTAAATGATCATCTATTAAAGAATTTTCCATGCTGATATGGAGATCTCAGATGTGCTATAAAGTGTACACATTTAGTGGCAGCACTCAGCCAATTCTCAGTAGTGTTTCAACTTTACTGAAATGGTTTGCAGTCTGAGATGAGTGATGAACATTTCTGGTCAATGAATGAATGTTTCTGCAAGATCTTTTTAGTAGGATGATTTAGTATTACTGATGATTAACATTAAAGACTCCCATCATTACACTTACACAGTCCTTATGAAAACCAGCAATTCATCCTCACAGTTTTAACATGTTTGTATGTTTTGAGAGCTCCAACTCTCCTGGAGTAATGACACTCATTGTTCAGTGGGCATGCATCACATTTATAGTATTTGGAAAGCACATTGTCTAAAGTGTCACATTACAGACAGCTGAGGAGGAGCAAAAAATGAAAGAATGATGTCATTCTGGGACAATATTCAAAATGCTCACCTCTCCACGGCACTGTTGTCAAAGCTAAAGCATTCTTTTGGGGATATTTTGGCAACAAGTGATTTACAGATAACAGAACCAGGCAGTATTCACAAGGCTTTCCCAAACATTGATATGAAATGTAATTTACTTACCACTGCAGTTTTCTTTCTAGGCAGGTTAGCACAAAGCTTAGCCAAAGCTAATTTAGTTTCAGGAACTCAGTCTAGGGGGGCTGGCACAAACTGTGAACATAAAACAGATTTCAGTGATGAGCAGCCAAACTGTCTTGGGAAAGAAAATTTTAAGGCCACATTTTATCATCTTCATTTATTTTCTTTTATCTTTCTCTGAAACCCAATTTAGAAATTACACACAGTAATGAAACACTAAGCACTTTTTTAGTTTTAGGAGAAAGTCTGTGTTAGCAGAAAATCTGTGTTTACAGAAAGTACTATTTCCAACTCGGGGCTGCTCAAATGCAGAGAGACATGGGCATACCAGAGAGAGTCAAATTAAGGGCCACAAGGATGACTGAGGAACTGGAGCACCTCTCCTGAATAGAGCTATAACCATTCAGCCTGGAAAAGAGAGGGTTTGGGGAGAACTCATCAATATATATAAATATCTGTAAGGAAAGCATGAAGTAGGCTGAGCTCTTCTTGGTGATGCCCTGCAACAAGACAAGACACAATGGGTACAAAGGAAGAAGCATCCATCTGAACAAAGATACCCAGAGAGGTTGCAGAGTCTCCACCCTTGGAGATATTAAAACCCCATCTCATTATGGTCTTGGGCACCTCTAGACACTGGGTGACCCTGCCTAAGTAGGGTGCTTGGACCAGAAGCCCTCCAGAGGTCCCTTCCAACCTCAGCCATTCTTTGCATCTGTGAATCTGTGCAGTGTTATGTAATAGAACTAGACTGTACTAATTCCTGGTATTGCATTTTCCCCACTGTTTGGAAGAAATTAGAAGTAACAGATTGCTCTTTAAGTGGAAAGTTGACGTTTTTGCAGACTGTTCAAAATTCCTTCTTCACATTTCAAATAAAACTGTTACAAGAGATGAAAATGGTGAATTTGGTCCTAGGGACATGTGACCTTGGCATTACAAGTTTGTTACTTTCTCTGTAGTCCTGAAGAAGCGAAGGTCTTTTTTGATACTGATTTCACTGTGAGGTTACAAGAAATTAATATTTAATGACAAATTAGTTCTTTGACAATAACAGTCAAATCATTGGACAGTAAAGACTCAGACTGTCATTCTTTGAGAGCTGTAAGGCATTAGGTTTCTCACAACAGAGGATGGCATTTCACACAAGCACACAAAAGTAATTTTGTTTAAAAATATTATGTTGCCCATAGAACTCAAGTGGAATCAGCTCTTGAATAACACATCCTAGCACATTTTGTGTGAGGAGTATTCTCAAAGGTCACCTGAGTATACTTTTGTATATTTTTTGAAAATGAACTTTGGTCCAGGAGAGACTCCTACCTTTTTGTAAGGAGGACCTTCAGTCTGAGTCTTCCCCTTGAAGGGGAAACAATGGCCTTTTGTGAGCCCTATCTGCTCAAAGACGTTTATTTTATTATACTTTAAGGAGTACTTGGTCCAGGTTGGATTTTATTGACTCAAGGCTAGAAAGGCAAAGAATCCTCTGAACAACAGCTTTTTATACTAGGAAATATGAATTTAGTCCTATTCCACTCAAAGGTCATCTGATGCTCCTACATCTAGATATCTAGGGCTTGACTTAGAATAAGCAATCAGGCAGGAAACTGCTGGGAAAGTGGGAGAGTTTTTAAGCTTCCCAGAAGGGGTTAGCACAGTCAGATCCCTGCCAGTTTAAACAATATCTTCTCTGCAAAGCATTTGGTTGTCCATTTTTAAGTGAAAAAACTAATATTAGATCAGAAAATATTTGAACAGCTTTGTTTTCCTCTTTTCCCACCTGAAAACTATAAAACAATTCTTCTGACCCAAGCACAGGTATGCATATCAGAGTGTCACAGTATATTAGAGGTTGGAAGAGACCTCAGGAGATCATTGGGTCTGACCCCCCTGCCAAAGCAGGATCACTGAGAGTAGTCCACACAGGAATGCATCCATGCGGTTTTTGAGAGTCTCCAGAGAAGGAGATTCCACAGCCTCCCTGGGCAGCCTGTTCCAGTGCCCTGTCACCCTCACTATAAAGACGTTTCTCCTCATGTTGAGGTGAAATCTTTTGTGTTCAAGTTTGAACCTGTTGTTCCTCATCTTATTACTGTGCATGACTGAAAAGAGCTTGGCCCCCTCCACTTGATACCCACCTATCAGGTATTTATATACATTGATGAGCTCCCCTCTCAGTTTTCTCTTCTCAAGACTTAATAGCCCCAGGGATCTCAATCTCTCTTCATAGGGCAGATACTCAAGCCCACTAATCATCCTTGTGGCTCTCCGTTGGATTCGCTCCAGCAGTTCTCTGTCTTTCTTGAAGTGGGGAGCCCAAAACTGGACATAATATTCCAGGTGTGGTCTCACCAGGGCCAAGCAGAAAGGTAGAACAACTTCCCTAGACCTGCTGAACATACCCTTCTTGATGCATCCCAGGATACCGTTGGCATTGAACTCTCAGAAAAACATACGACTCTGCAAACAGTTCTCTTCAAATATTTTGAGAAATAGGCTGCACAGAACTAGGAGGAGCCACATGTAGTGTGTGGTTTATGTCTCCAGTTCCACAGCAGCATTAGTATAAAATCTGAGCTAGTATTTTAAACCAGCATTTGTGTCAAAGTCTAGAAAGATTAGATCCCACGTGCACTCACTGTACATTCGAACAGTTGCTAACACCATCAGCACATTTCCAAAAGCATTTAAGTATTATTTCACACTGTTTTTTTCACTTTGCATTTTAATGATTGGAATATAAACTTTCAATGGATTCATCTCACAGATTTGCAGATTGCATCAGGTTGGAAGGGGCCCTCAAAGGTCGCCTTATCCATCCCCCCTGCAATGAGCAGGGATACCTCCAACTAGAACAGGGCCACATCAAGTCTGATCTTGAATGTCTCCAGGGATGGGGACTCAACCACATCCCTGGGTAACCTGTCCCAGTATTTTACCATTCTCATTGTATAGAACTTCCTCCTAACCTAAATCTTCCTTTCTCCAGTTCAAAACATTTGCCCTCTAAGCAGTCCTTCCCCAGCCTTCCCGTAGGTCCCCTTCAGATATTGAAATGCAGTTATAAGGTCTCCCTAGAGCCTTCTAATCTCCAGGCTGAACATTCCCAATTCTTTCAGGCTGGTTTCATAGCAGAGGTGCTCCAGCCCTCTGATCATCTTTGTGGCCCTCCTCCTGACCCACTTCAGCAGGTTTATGTCTCACTTGTGTTGGGGGTCCCATCTCCTGCTTCAGTGTCATGTTTGAGATGTGACTGCAAAGAACTGTGAGGATTTTTATACACTAAAATCCTTCTGTAACTTTATAAAGTTTTATTAAACATAATAACAAATTAATTTTGTATGATTTTTCTTCTTTAAATTCTAAATCCATTTCCAGTGTTAATAATTTTCATTTAGAATTTTTTGAGATACTATTAATTCCTGATAAGCTAAAAAACAACCCCCATAGTTCACAGAAACAAGCTAAACAGCCATGTTCTTCAGCTTATTTATGTTGTAAAATTTCTTCTCTTTTATCTGGCTGATGCCTTCATCCTCAAAGTCATGTTTTTAGTATTCTTTTATTGCTTTTATAGTCAGTGTTTCAAGGAATTGGATTGGTCTCTTCTCCCAGGCAACCAGCACCAGAACAAGCGGACACAGTCTCAAGCTGTGCCAGGGGAAGTTTAGGCTCGAGGTGAGGAGAAAGTTCTTCATCGAGAGAGTCATTTGTCATTGGAATGGGCTGCCCAGGGAGCTGGTGGAGTCACCATCCCTGGAGGTGCTCAAGAGGAAATTGGACATGGCACTTGGTGCCATGATCTAGTCATGAGGTCTGTGGTGACAGGTTGGACTCGATGATCTTTGAGGTCTCTTCCAGCCTTAGTGATACTGTGATACTGTGATACTACTGTGAATCAAATACATATCTTTACAACTTTTGAAGCACTGTTGGGTGTTAGCTTTGAGGATATTTTAGGGGGTATTCTTAAGCTGAATATGACAAAAACACAGAATGTACAATTCATTCTCTCCATGTTCACATAATTTAAGGTAAGACTTCTATGTAATGAGCTTCAATATACATTCTTTTATCAGCTATTTAACACTGCCTGTAATTTACAATGTACCCTTACACCAAAGATAGAAATAAATACAAAGCAACTTGCAGCACAAGGAACAGATCAGGTGACACTTGATTAGGTATTAAAACTGCTAAAACTACTCAAGAAGTAGTTCATATTACTTCATATATGCTGCCTAATGTTACACCTGCAAGTAGGCACCTACATTTTTAAACATGACATGAGCATCTTTTCAAAACATGCTTAGGTTATATATTTTCCATTAATCTCCCCAAATACCTGTCTTTACCTTTCAATGTCCTTTTAGAAGCCACTTCTTTCCTCTCCCCTCGTATATCACAAAAGATATGGTAGAAATGGTTCAATAAACGGTGGAATTACCCAAGAGAGTCATTCTGAGGCCAGCAGTACAGTAGATTCTGACTCAGAAACCCAGTGATTTAAATCAGAGGACAGGAAAAAACTTGCAGTGAGGTAAATGATAAAAGCACCCTTTCCTTTGGTAATTGCACTAGGAGACCTTGACATTCTTAAAGAGCAAGTAAGGAATACATGAGAGACGCCTGATTTATTATATCTCAGAGCAGATCAGTTTAGTCTGACTGCATTGAAGAACTGCTTGTTTCATAGCTATATTTCTATAAGTACTGGTTATGCACTCTCTGTATATGTCATATAGCTTCATCCAGCATTTGTTCAACCTTCTGTAGCTTTTAGAGTTTGAAATACCTGTTAAAATATATGCTATAATTTCAAGAACTTTTTCTTCAACAAAATCTTCCTAAACAAAAAATGCATGAATTGACTTTGCTACTTTGTAGTGTTTGTCTCTTTCAATCAAAAAGTTGTTCAAGAAACACATGGACATGGCACTTTGGGACATGGTTTAATGGTCTTGGTGATATTAGGTTGACAGTTAGACTCCACAATCTGAGAGGTCTTTTCCAAACAAAACAATTTTGTGATCCTATGATTCTAAAAAGCTCTTGCTCCCTTAGGATTCCTTCCATGGCTTTTGAAATGCACCATGATGGTCATGGTATGCCTACAGTAGGTATAGTTCCCTTCAGCATCTGAAAAAAAAATATTACTTACAAGTAGCAGCAGGTGACAGAACTTTGGTTGAAGTGGTAAGCGTAGGCTGGTTAATATCACTTTTATCACAGCCTTTTAATTAGTTAATGCTGACTTTTCAGAAAACCAAAAAATCCTCTCAGGCATCTCCTGACTTCAAAGAAAGCAGAGGCTTTATTTAATCTTTGATGCCCTTTTTCAGACTAGCAAGAAGACTTCCAATGAATAACTGCTAAACAGATGATTAAAAAATAAGAGCTCTGTTCAAGTCTCTGTAATTTGCAGGTCAGAAAAACAGCTTAAGCCCTATGAGATATGGAATGACTCCTCGAATAGAATAGAATAGAATAGAATAGACCAGACCAGACCAGACCAGACCAGGTTGGAAGAGACCTTCAAGATCATCGCGTCCAACCCATCAACCAATCCAACCCACCTAAACAACTAACCCATGGCACCAAGCACCCCATCAAGTCTCCTCCTGAATACCTCCAATGATGGTGACTGCACCACCTCCCCAGGCAGCCCATTCCAATGGGCAATCACTCTCTCTGTATAGAACTTTTTCCTAACATCCAACCAAAACCTCCCCTGGCACAGCCTGAGACTGTGTCCTCTTGTTCTGGTACTGGCTGCCTGGGAGAAGAGACCAACATCCGCCTGTCTACAACCTCCCTTCAGGTAGTTGTAGAGAGCAATAAGATCACCCCTGAGTCTCCTCCTCTCCAGGCTAAGCAACCCCAGCTCCCTCAGCCTCTCCTCGCAGGGCTTGTGTTCCAAACCCTTCACCAACTTCGTTGCCCTTCTCTGGACACATTCCAGCAAGTCAACCTCCATCCCTCCTAAACTGAGGGCCCCAGAACTGGACACAGTACTTGAGGTGCAGCCGTCCTGGCTAATTTTTCTAAAGCAGAAGAATTATTTTGTGAGCTGTACTGAAATATTGGATCATGAAAAAAAAGTGGCAGACTCACCATCCCTGGAGGTATTCAAAAAACAATTAGATGGGGCACTTTGGGACATGGTCTAGTAGTCATGGAGGTGCTGGGTAGAAGGCTGGACCTAGAGGTCTTTGCCATCTTTAATGATTCTAAGATACCCTGTTGATACAATCACGTGCACTTACCACCTGCCATGGAAACAAAGTGTGTAAGGACATAAACAGTGTTATTTCAGATACAAATATATAGGTATCACTGTAAATAAAACATGTTAAAAAGACTTATGAGAGCCTCTTGACAAACATTCATGGATGGACTGCTTCTCTAAAAAGGCTACTATGAAAACAAGTAAGCAGATGGAATGCAGGTAATTGTTAGACCTAGCAACACTTTCCATACAGAAAGCAGTATATTGCATTAATAACATAGGCAATGATTTTAGAAGATGCTTTGTACACTCATTTCTAATTCTTCAATATCCCCAAGGATGTGGTACAGCAGGATATTGTTGTTGGCTATTGTTGAGACTAACTCATGAATATATATGAGGACACAATAGGGCAGACCTTGTTGCTGTCTACAGCTACCTGAAGGGAGGTTGTAGCCAGGTGGGGGTTGGTCTCTTCTCCCAGGCAACCAGTACCAGAACAAAAGGACAGAGTCTCAAGCTGAGCCAGAGGAGGTTTAGACTGGATGTTAGGAAGAAGTTCTTCATAAAAAGACATAAAATCCCATTGGAATGGGCTGCCCAGGGCGGTGGTGGAGTCACCATCACTGGAGGTGTTTAGGAAGAGACTGGATGGGGTGCTTGGTGCCATGGTTTAGTTGATTAGATAGTGTTGGAAGATAGGTTGGACTCGATGATCTCAAAGGTCTCTTCCAACCTGGTTAATTCTATTCTATTCTATTTCCTGTCTTATGTAGCTGTACCCTGGAAAACAATTGATTTATCAATAAAGCAAGCTGAAAATAAAAGAAGAAAAAGAAAAAAATGGGGGGAAAATTGTACTTTCATAGCAATATAAAGAGAATCGTACTGAGATCTGATATGAAGTGTCATTTTAAAGATAAAAAGAGTGCTTGACTGAATGTTAAAATTATTCTTGCTCTTTGCATTTTTGAAAAAAATCCTATCACTCTCTTGGCATTCCCAAAGAGGCATAAAATTGATACAGCTCAGCATCCATACTTTTGCAGATTAATTTTTGAATGGAGACCTTTTTGTCTTCCTTACGTGGCATACTGTTAAGTGTTGCACAGTGTTGTCTGCACCAAACAGATGCATGAGAATCTTCTCACCCATCACACAGTGTGGTGCACCGATCACCATACTTTGTAGAGTGTGGCAGTGGAAGCAATATGACATCAGGGAATCATGTCATAATTATTTGATGTTTCCAGTAGCTTAACCTGCTGTAATGCCAATTGGTGTGCATAGAAATTCCTTCAGCTGATGCCCAAAGCCTGTGGAGAAACTCCTGTATTTTAATTTTATTCCACTAAAGCTATCAAATTCCACCCATTCTGTTCCAAACCAATTAAGGGGCGGGTTTCCTTTCAGAAATACAGGAGTATATTTGTTGTTGTTGCTGTTGTTGCTTTCTGAAATATTGAAGATTTCCATGAACTGTAGTTAAGTTTTGGATCTTTGTTTGAAGTTGTTCAGTGGGCATTCTGTTGTATTACATGAAACCAAGAATTATTAAATCAAGTGAAGTTAGAAACTTGACAATCAGCTACTGATAATGATAAGTTAATGTCATACACCAAACTTTATGCAGGAAAGGGTTAAGATGGGTGCTAATCCTACTCAACACATTCAGTTGCACCTAGAAGACTGTTGATCATAGCTAATATTCACAATATATTGATAGCCAAAGAGATGCAAATTGTTGTCAGATGAAAGACAAGAGTGAACAGATGGTGAGCCACAGGTCAGTACTTTTGTCATTAAATGATTATAGTTAAGTTTCCCCTGCCTCAGAAAGTGTATACTCAATTGACTTCTTTTAACTTTCCTGGGGCCTAATATTCAGTTATTTTTGTAAAACATAGAGCTAAAAGGATACATAGTTCCATATATGTCACCTTATTAATATCTCTTCCTTTGATACAATTGTTGAAACTTTCCAAGTCCCTGCAACATTTATTTTGCTTCTCAATTAGCTTTTTTTAATTGACTTTTCATTTTGAAACGCACGTTGGCTTATCACAATGGCATGAAAAACAATGTTAGACTACTTTCAAATAAACAGGATAAGGAAAATACATCTTCATTTATTTTCTCTATCTAAAATGTAAGTATTAAAAATAAGGAGATTACAGAGTTATTTAAGGCTATGCAATTAACAATCAAATGTGCTTAATCCTCTTTCACTATTCTGAACTTTTGCATTAGAAATCCTTTTGAAAATTTCCATGTGACTGTCATGATAATGGCATACATGCATATAGTTTACATGAATTAAATACTGGATTTACATACAGATAGAGCTTACTGAACATTACAGAGAAAAATTTTAAGGGTGTTAATATTTTCCCTCACTTAACCCTAGAGGTGAAAATGTACCAAATCAGCCCCAAGATAAACAAGTGCAGTGAAAGTGCTAATATCACTAAACCTTCAACTTTAAAACACCATTAAATCCATCATTGACAGCCTTCAAATGGTAAACAAATATACTTAATCACTCTTTGAATTACTATAATGCATATACTGACTAACACTTGTTGATGGCTCAGAAAAGTGCTCCATTGCCTATGAAAAAGATAAACTGTATTAAGCACCACGAGGCCTGAGTTTTATACCATTCATACTGCTGCAACTGATAATCTCAATAAATCACAGAAAAATGCTGATGCAGACACAATGTTGGTAATACCTATCAGACGAACAAGTTCAACAAGGTTTTCTAAACATTAAATTGTTCTTCATTATTTCAGCATAAGCAGAGGTCAGTAAAGATAAATGAAAAGCAGAACTAGATTGTCTGTCATGTGTGATGATGATTCATCATCTGCTTTTTGGCTGAAAGATCAGGGACCTCAATTTTACCACTGAGGTTCATCTGAGATTCCAATGAGGAAATAACCTCTGCTCATCACATTTTAAAGCTATTTAATGCATATTTATTGTATATAAACATGTTGCAATAGAAATAGTAAGAGTAAATAACAGCCTACAAAATGTTTTTGGTTTTTTTAATTAATCTTCATCTGATCTGTGCAATTTCACAAAAATCCAACTATAGAACAATATCTAATTTAATATTACCTAGCACTGAAATATAACCACAAACCGGATAATTGGGACGTGTTCCTTTGCTCCCCTCCATTCCTTACTAAAAGAATTTGACACAGATTGCTGACCTTCTCCTGCTCCTCATTTCAAACTATGGAAATTAAACAATAAGATTGGAATGGACCCACAAGTGTGATTTTATCCAACTTGTTGTGAAGAGGTCAACTGCATTTCGTAAATGCATATCATTAAGAGTGTGAGAGTGGGGTTGACTTTGCAATTTCTATTCCAGCATTTAATTAGCATTAGAAAGACTTCCATCAAGTCCTCCCTAGATCTTTATTGTTGATTTTCAACTTGTCTTATCCTCCACTGTCATGGAAGAAAGCCTCTTTTGCTTTTACAGATGTCTTTTTAGGTATTCCAAGATGATGGTGACTGAACAGTATTCTTCCTTTTTGGTGGAGACTTCTTCATCTTCACTGGCCATATTTTCTATAACTTTGATCATTCTTGCTTTTCTTCTCTGGATGTCTTTCAATTTGTCCATATATCTTTCTTGGAATGATGACCTCAAAGCTATCCGGTGTTCTAGACCTCCTAATGGAATGATTACTTAGTACATCCACAGATTACACTCCTTTTCATATATCCTGGAAAATCTGTCTTTTTTAGCACTCAGGTTGTTGCATTTGTTAACTCAAATTCCTTTTGTGCATGTTACATTTGTCCATATTTATTTTTACCTTGTGTTTTCCATAACTTGTCATGGTTATTTCTAATTCTGTATCCTCCAGTGTATTTGCAGTTCCTCCTGACTTTGCATCATTTACAGAGCTAACAAGAAGATGCCATCAACTAAGTGGCTACTGAAGATACTGAGTAGAAACAGCAGCAGGATAGACCTCTGAAAAATTCCAGTTAAAACCCTTTTCTAGAATGAGCCATTGATAACTGCTTTCTAAGGTCAGATTTTCCTATTTTTTCCATGATAGTTTCATCTATTTATGTTCCTCAGTTATTAATGTAGCATTTAAAACAGTAAATAAACTATAGTAATTTAAAAATAACTTTACTAATGCAAGGATACATCACAGCTGTTGTTTCTCCTTTAAACAGACTGGTCCTTATCCTGTCAGAAAGGAAACCTGGATTTATCTAGAGCCTTCTGTGTTAAAAATCTCCCTTTTGCCTTTCAAATGCCTACAATTATTCAGTTGGGCAAGAGACAGAGGGATGGAATTTTTCCAGTAATTGTAAGGCAAGCTAAGATTTCTAACTTTCTTGGCATTGCCCCCCCACCCCTACCCCCTTTTTAAATATCCACAATAATGTTCCTCTTTTTCTGCTCTCTCTCATTTGTCTACAGTACCAAATTACTAGCAGTTCCAGATTGCTTCAATCTGCTCTTCAGGTTCCTTAAGACGAAGTTTTCAATACCAACCTAACCTGAACCATTTAATTTCCTTAAACCTTTTAAACCTTTTTCCTTTAAACCTTTCTCCTCATCTTCTTCTGTTTCAGGGTGGACATGACTTACTACTGCAAAAATGAACAGATCTTTTTCACAAAGACCGATAGAAAAGATATTAGACATTTCAGAGTTGTCAGCATCAGGTTTTTTTCTGCTCAACAACAGACCAACTCCTTTGTTCTCAACTTTATACTAAAGTATTTTTGACATGCTTGATATCTTTTATTAGCTGCATCTCATTTTGAGATTTTTTTATCTCCATCTTTTTTCTTTACTTCTTTATATCCATCCTTAGTAACATGACCTGTTTTCTGTTTGTTGACATATTTTTACATCTGAGCTTGATATAGATCTGTTTCCTTAAATCGATTTCTTAATGCACATTCTCCCCTTCCTCTACATTAAAAAAGAGACAAAAAATATGATTATGCTTTCACTATCATTTGTTTGAGGAATTCTCAGAGATATATATATATAATTATTCTTCTCCTTAGACAAAATTTCCATCCTTATTTTTTGAGGCTACTTATATGATAGAGTTCTTAAACCCTTTCACAGTTACAAACAAAGCAGAGAACAAAATTTATATTCCTACCACACCAGAAAAACTTGCTTGATCATGATTAAACTCAGATTCAACTCACAGAGTCAGCATCTCCAACATTTCAAAAATAAGCTCATTTTCCATTATCGCAGCGCCTTTCACAATCATACAATGAGCTCATTAAATTCTGCAGTATTCTGTCACAGGGTAGATGCTCTTTTGTGAAGCACAGTTTCTATTTCTTCCCCTTCACAACACAGAATGTATTTTCTTAGCTTCAATTTAGAGTACTTCAACATTTGATAAATATTCTTTGTTCTGGAAAGCTTCATTCTTTTATATTCAGTAATTTTCATGACTGAAGAGAAAACACATCCCATCCACTTTCTTTCTTTATGCCTAACCAAGAAAGAATAAAACCTCTGACTAGTGTCATTTTCAACTAAATATACTTCAGATTATTTGAAGTGTATCTCATTAGTTGTGTCACTGATAGCTGAACCAATTTCTATTCACTCACAAATATAGCATATTTTTGCAGCTTGAATTTAAAATCATAGAATCGTAGAATGGTTTAGCCTGGAAAAGGCCTTTAATATCATTAGGCCTGATCATTAACCTAATGCTACCAAGTCTGATGCTAAACCTTGGCCCCTGAGCATCTATGCATCTTTTGAACACCTCCAGGGATGATGATACAACCACTTCCCTGGGGAGCCCATTTCAGTGTTTTGTAACCTTTTGGTGACTTGCATGTATCTAAGTGGTGCAGCAGGTTACTAACCATCTCCTTTGGGGGGCTTCATTCTGTTCCTGATCCCTATGTTCCAGCTCAGGAGGCTGGATATCCAGGGAACAACTGGTCTTGCTACCAAAGACTGAGAGAAAGACAGTGAGTGCCTTGGTCTCTTCCTCATCCTTGGTTACTGTAATTCCCACTGCATCAACAAAGGATGGAGTTTCTCCTTAGTCTTCCTTTTTTCCCCTAACATATTTGTAGGAACATTTCTCATTGTCTTTATGAGCTGAAGCCAGATTAAGTTCTAGTTGGGCTTTGGCCTTTCTAATTTTCTTCATGAATAGCCTCACACCAACTTTGTAGTCCTCTTGAGTGGCCTGCCCCTTCTTCCAAAGACCATCAATTCTCCTTTATTCCCTGAATTGCAACCAGATCTCTTCAGACTGGCCTTCTTCCCTGTGGACTCATATATTGGCACATAGGCATGGCCTGTTCCTGTGTATTTAAGACTCCCCTCATGAAGAATGTCCAGCCTTCCTGGACTCCTCTTCCCTGCAGGACTGCCTCCCAAGGGACTTTGTCAACCAGCCTCAGGAACAGACTGAAGTCTGCCCACCTGAAGTCCAAGGCAGCAGTTCTACTAAGCTCTGTCTTCACTTCTCCAACATTGGAGAACTATGTCAATTCATGATCATTGTGCCCAAGACTGCCCCTAACTATACATCTCCCACAAGCCCTTCTCTGTCCACAAGCAGTAAGCCCAGCAGGGTGCATTTCCTTTTTTCCTCCCTCACCAGCTGCCTCAGGAGGTTATCCTCCACACACTGTCAGAATGTCTGGGACTGCTCCATCTTTGCTGTATTGTATTTCCAGAAGATACCAGGGAAGTTGAAGCCCTCCACAAGAACAAGGGCTAGTGATTGTTAGATTTCCCCCAGATGCCTCAAGAATATTTTATCTGTTTTATTCTTTATCTGATTTTGAACTGTATTTTATATTTCTTTGTTCCTTTTATAAGTCCAGATCTAAAAGAGCACTTCAGTCATATACAATGGACTTCAGCATGCATATGCTTAAATGCTCTTTCTTAAATGGAAATAATTTCCTGAATTGAAATCAACACTGAATGATGAAAATCCTGATATAACTCAGTTAAATTCTTTATGAATAATTTATGATTTTTTTTAGTCTCTGAGAAATTTATCTTTGAAAGTAACTAATAAAATAGTAATTGGCAGAAAGTCTGAAGGCTGCAAAAATATCAAGTACATAAAGCTTCTCACGAAGAAAATATTTCCCATAGTACTGGTATCCCTGCTTAAAGGTCATGAATAACTCAAGAAAATAAATAACATCTACCCACATCCAATCCATTTCCTATCCTTTGTACATTATGTGGCCGCTGATCTCTATGATGACATTTATCTTCATTCCTGAGGAAAGATAGAATAACTCATGAGTATTGTTGACACAAGTGGGTTATTTCTCTGTTTCTCTCCAGCATAGGTAAATGTCATCACAGAGATCAGCCACTGTTTATACACATGGAACAGTGAAGACAGGCTTTTGGCTATTTGCATTTTGCATTTGAGAAAGCTGACACTTAAATAAAATCTTAATATGAGTGCTCATAATGTTTCCTTTACCTATGGGTTCACAGGTCTTCAAAGGCACATTGCACACAAGACCAAAAAACTAAAAGGTCACTTGCAGAGTGACTAATCTGATCATACATGCCATCTGGCAGCCTACCTTTGAGTCCTGTACTAGCACCTGGTTCTGCTGGTTTGAGAACCAGCAGGCATCATCTCTGGAGAGTTTGAGATCAGTTTGCTTTGTCTTGATTCATCTTCCTACTCAAACTGTAAGGCAAGTGCTACAGTCCAAGAGCAAATTTCCCTACCAGACCAAACATGCTGCCAATGTTATTTTGCTTACTTTATAAGGAACACGGAAGTCCTATTGCCATGATTGGTTTTGAGAACAAAAGCAGAAACATTTTTGTTGTGATTTGAAGCATAAAGGCAATACAATTAGAGGTTCAAGTGAATGCTAAACCAGTGCATTTTCTGAGGAGGTATAGAAACTGAGAGCAGAGATTAGCCCAGGAAGAAGGGCCAGGTGCGAAGTAGGTGTGTTTTAACATTTGGTTGTATTTCTCATTATTCTACTCTTATTTGATTGGTAAATTGGTAGTAATTTTGTTGCTTAAATTAAAATTATAGGGATTTTCCCCAAACTCAGACTAGTTTTTCCCCATGACCCTAACTGGTGAGTAAGCCCTCCCTATCCTTCGTCTCAACCCTTCAGTCTTTATATTTCCTTCTCCTCCCCATCCCACTGGAAGTAGGTGGAGTGAGCGACAGGCACATGGTGGTTAGTTGTCAGGTATGTGGGAGTAAACTACGATGACCCATCTTTTTAATTAGGGACCTCAATTAACAGCTGTTAGCATATCCTTTTACTTCAGCACCATTTCACAGAGCTTGAATAAACACTGTTAGCTGCTTCTGTACTTTAAAGACAAGCACAGTGACAGTCTGTATCACCGGTCAACATTTCTATAGGAAAGATTTTATTGAAATATTGACAGACCAATCACACTGCTGTAAACAGCTTATCGTCTTATCTGTGGGGAAATGTCAGAGCTACCTCTCTGCATACTTTATCTTCTAAACTTCACCTTTTTGACAGCTCAGAAAAAATCCAGCAAACCAAACCAAACTACATTCTTGACCTAACTTCAGCTGATTTGAACTGTTGTGAATATAAATAAAGAACCAAATGCTGACAGTGGTAAGAAATTATTTCACTAAGGAATAGAGAGTGCATGAAAGATGCCAAATCATATAACGAAGGGAGGGACCGGAGTGATGGTGCAATCCTGAGGACTGCTGTAGAAAGGGTAGAGTAAGTGTTTAGATTGCATGGAGCATAAACTCACAACAAGAAAGGAAAAAAAAACAAAACAGTGATAATTTCTAGATGTATCTGTTGTTTTTCAGTCCCTTGTTTCAACAAATCTTTGGGGTCAACCCTCACACTACTTGATGTTGAGGATCAGTGGCATGCTTAAGAATCATTAAGAAACAAAGCAAAAGACCATGTTTTGAAAATATTATTGCAAATGGGTTAATGCATGCTGTCTTTGGTGAGCACTGCAATTTCACTGACACCAGTGAAATTACATGAGGGATGAGTTATAATTTGCAATTCAATGTACCATGTAATTCACAATTTTCGAGATGGATTTACTGAGTTCATGTACTCCTGCTAAGGATTCTACAGTATCTGTAATGTCTCATTATTCCCTTGGATTCTAAAAATAAGTCCAAATAGTGTACAGCTGTATCCAATTAGGGACTGGGCCATTCTTCTTCCATAAGTAGAGATCAATCCCCAGTGCCAATTGTACAATGATTAGTGCAATTATTTAAAAGAATGAAGACTTGCTTATCTCCTGGGGGTTCTTTTGAAAATTTACAGAATAGCTTAGAGACATCTTTAAGCCCTTCAAAAGCTCAGTGAGTCTTTTAACTCTGCTTTTCCCCTAGAAAATATTAGTTTCAATCTAAGATCATATTTCCTAGCATAGGTAAGAAAGGTGCAGGTATGACACAATACTCTTAAACTTAATTTCTCTTCAAGCCCCTTAAAGTCCTGTACAACCTTTTCAAAAACCTCAAGTGGGAGTCAGGTCTTGATTCTTTGAGTTCTACATAATCTGAAGAGAAATGAAATAGGTGTCTGCTATGGCAATTTCCTCTGCATTTGTCCACAGGAATAAAAGTTGTTCCTCTTTACAGTGAAGATTTGTTTAGTACAACTCATCTATAGCTAAGCAGCAATACATTGCAATTAAACTCACTTGTGTGCTTTATTTAATTTCTGAAAGAACTATGAGAAGATAGACTAGACTAGACTAGACTAGACCAAACCAGGCTGGAAGAGACCTTTGAGATCATCGAGTCCAACCTATCATCCAGCACTATCTAATCAACTAAACCATGGCACCAAGCACCCCATCCAGTCTCTTCTTAAACACTTCTAGTGATGGTGGCACCACCATCCTTGAGCACCACCTCCTTGGGCAGCCCATTCCAATGGCCAATCACTCTTTCTGTGAAGAACTTCTTCCTAACATCCAGCCTAAACCTCCCCTGGCGCAACTTGAGACTATGTCCTGTGGGAACTGTCCTCCTTTTCCATGAATTCAAAATCTGGCTGGTTTAGGGAATGAAAAAAACCACAACAGTCCAAATATTCATGTGTCTTTCCTCCTTCATATAAATAGATAAAAAAAGGTCTAACTTATATCTTTGTGTAAAGTGTTCAGTCTATGTGACAGATTTTCATCAGCAAAAGTACTGATAAGTGACATTGTCAATAGCGCAAAGATTATTTATTATAAGTCCAACTACAAACCAGATCTATCCTTCACCATATTATGAATGACATGTAAAACAAACTTATGCAAAAAATATTTTAAATCATTTTCAAGCAAACTCATTGTTATTAAAAATTTCCAAAGTCTGCAAATTATGGAGTAAAAAAAAGAGAGAGAGAGAGAGAGAGAGAAACAATGGGGAAAAAAGTAGCCTCTGGCTAGATTGGGCTAAGGTTATCATATAAAACTTTATCTAGAATGACACAAAAGGATCATTTTGTCAAAGGCTCAACTGGTGACAGCTGGTTTCCTTAAACTGTACCAGCCTAGTGCTAAGCCAAATTAACTCAGCAGATCAGCAGATGTTCTGCAGTAACTGAGATAAATAGTTATCAGGTCTTTACTTATAAATCTATTACTTGCAATAGCTATTATTTTATGCTTCCACTCTTTATAAAACACTGCAGTAAATTAACTTGTAGTAAGGCATTCTGGAGATGGTGGTTTTAACCAAGAAAATCATGTTAACTAATATTTTGTTAATTTCCATTTTACTTTATCACTGGCTAATAGAAATGTACTTTGGGGAAGCTTCACTACTGCTTCAAAATAGTTTCATGAAAATGCTGTTATTCCTGTTCTGCAACAGAACCTAGGGGCTGATTCTTTTCTGTCATAGATGTGGTTATGCAAACAGAAATACTGTCTTACCTTCATACTGAGTATCTTTCAAACACAGAATTCAGTAATATCTACAAACCTTACAGAAGCTTGCTTTAATAGTAATCAGTGCCACAGATCACAAGCGAATCAAACCTGTTGTCTGCTACTGTGCTTCCACTGATGGCTGAAAGAAATCAACAATTGCTTATAATGCAAAGTATGTCTACTAGCCTAGGGCTACATATTTCACACTACCAGCCCTTATTTCCTTTTAATTTGTAAAAATGCTTTACAATTACCTCTCTCATCAGAATAAATACTTTCTATTTTAATTTATATGGAAATAATTCAACCCTTTGTAAGTGCCCTATGTTAACAAGTAATTAAAGAATGCAGGGTGTTTTTTTCCTGAGTCCTATGAAAAAGGTATTGGTAACTCCTAATAGGCTTTTAGGAGACCCTTCAAATGCTGTAGGTGAATTAGATCCTTCTGTGCAGTTTATACTTAGGCCTTTATTTTACAAAGAGCGGGGAGCAAAGACAGCTATTCAGAGACAAAGTGCTCCAAATAGAAAAGGAAGAACCTGAGGTATAGATATTATTCAAATGATCTCAGAGTAGAAATGAAAACTAGGAAAACAATACATGATAAATGGAAAGAAAAGGTGGGGAATGGGATTACTTTAATCAGTTGTCACTGTCAAGCACATGGTGATATGAAGCTGTGAGAGGAATAAGGAAAACATGTTTTCAAAACATGCTAATTGCTATATACAATCAAGCATTAAAATGTGTGGTCTGTGGGTACCTAACTTGTGTAAGGAAATGTGGGAGGTTTATTATTTTTAAATGCATCAAAGTGCTATTCTTCCCATCTTGCCTCAAGTCAGGTATTTGCAATATGAAAAGAAATTGGATTTGCATATTCATTGTGTTCTAATGATCCTTTGGCATGCTAATATTTCCTCCTCCCTCCTAAGGAATATATTTGGGGAAGGAAAATATTAATTAGCTGCTAAAAATAAAACATTCTGTGATTGCCCAAAAGGTAATAGAAATCTGCATCAAAAATAATGCATGCACTAACCAATGACTGGTATATGGGTCAACATTAATATTCTTAATAATGTTTCCATGGAAAATATTTCAAGGTTGACATTGTGTCTAGAATCAAAAAGAATAAATAGATAAATAAAAAGATACATTTTTTAAACCATTTATTCCAAGGATTTCTCATTTACCTCAACTGGGTAGAGATGATTATATAGAATTCCCTGTGGTTCAGACTACCTGAGGCCTATAGAGCAGAATGTAATAAAATTAAATAAAATACTTTCAGGTGGACTTTGAGCAAAGAAACATTTAGAGAGAAATACAAAAGGGATGCTTCTGCACATAAATAATTTAAAGCTGGATAGAAGCGGATATCACGACTAAGGTAAAACTAGACATAAGATTAGCACAAGTGGAATTCATGATTAAAATAGAACATTATGTCACAATAAACGTAATTAATTTTCAAAGTGGAAATCAAGTAAAATGTTTACAGTGTAGAAGGGAAAGTATCTTTTTGGAAAAGCATTGTAGCAGCCCTTGTTTAATGGTGCATGAAACTAGCACTTGAAAGCAGCACACAGGCAATTTTAGCAGTAGTGTCAGGTCACTTATTTCTGCTGAGCATCTCTGTTTTGTTGTTGCTTTCCATTGCCTTAGCAGTTGACAGTACTGGGATTTCTTTATTCTTGAACAGAATGGCAAACTATCACATGGAAAGTGATGAAAAAGCTCAACATTTAAAAAAAAAAAATAAAGAAGAATCATCATAGATCATACTTTCTTCTTTTGCTTTTAGATATCTAAACCAGAGCAATCATATTAAAAATAATAATAAAAAAACCCCCACATTTCATTGAGAACAGCAAAAGCCAAGCTAAATAAAAACTACTCCTACACAAATCACATACCCCTGAATATGCTGTGCAACTCTGCTTTCCATACTCAGAACACAAAGACTCAGTCAGACAAGCAAGAAAAATAAAAACTCGCTCCTTAGCCTCAGACCTCTCAAGTGTTCAGCACCATCCACATAAGCTAAATATTTTCCAAGTTAGGAGACATGGAGCAGATGCACCACCTCACTCTGTGGGAGAAGGCTAGTTGAGATCTTTGAAGCAGAGGTGACTGTGGAAAAAATCCCCTGGCTGATGAGCCACGGCCTCTCTCACATCACAGAATCCTAGAATTGTTAGGGTTGGAAGGGACCTCAAGAATCATCTAGTTCCAACTCCCCTGCTATGGGCAGGGACACCTCACACTAGATCAGGTTGCTCAGAGCCACGTCCAGACTGACCTTAAAAACCTCCAGGAATAGGGCTTCCACCATCTCCTTAGGCAACCTGTTCCAGCATGACTTTCTCTCACTCAGCTGCTCACCTTATCTAGGACCAGCTGAGTCTACCAGCAGAAAAGATGTGTGTGACATATAGCCTGGGTTGTGAAAAGGATGAATGACTGGGTAATTGAATGTATCTGTAACATCATTTTCCAATGAAATCAGAGATCCTATGTGGTGACTTAATACACAGACCAGACCTGAATCTAATGATATTTTCACAGGCTTCCAAGCAATAAAAGTCCTTGATTGGTAAATGATGTATTTTGAAGCATTAAAACCCAGATGTTTCACTATGATGTGTTAAGAAATCAGAACAGAACTTGTAGAAAAAAAAGATGAAGACTGCTGCTGTTTAATATTTTTAAAAAGGGGGGGGGGGGGGTGGGGGGGGGGGGTGGAAATCAGTTGCAGTGACACCATGCTGGGAAAAGATAATTCATGGTTTATTTGTACAAGGCTGGAAGATAAAATATCATTAAAAAACAGAAATAAAGCCATGCAAGTCTAATTCTTAAATATAAGATAGATGACAACAATAACTCATTCATCCTGTCTCAGTGAAACCTACTCAGACTCTTCAACAGAGACTGACGCCTTCTTCCTCATCTGAGAGCATGAGGCCAGGGGTGCCTCCACCAAAAACTTCTGCAGGCCAGTCCTGCCAAACATTACCATGCCTGAAGGTGTACCTGCAATGGTTAAACCTTTGCATTTTAAGTCAGAAACCTAAGAAAAGCTTTGTCAGTAAAAATAGAAAGCAACCAGAAATTATTCAAAAGTGAGCTATACTTTATGTAAACCTCACCATGAAAATATTTCTCCATGCATCTGACAACTTACAAATGCTGAATCCCCATGGTAGTCCCTTGTCTAGCCATCTGATTAGAAATGCTGTGCTTTTAACAAAACCATCTCAGACTGAGACATTTGCCTAAGAAGAAAGTTTTAAAAGAACGAGTCATCAAGAAGGCTTCATCTATGCTGTAAGCTTACTTCAAACTTTTTCACAGGAAAAGCCTTTCAGTGCATATTTATTGATTTCTGTGGCAAGGCCTTTCTTCTTGTTACTAGATGTCAATTGCATAAACCAAGAATATATTGATTGCCCAGACTTACAACATTTTCAGATGCTCTACAATGCTGTAGGCCCTACAAAGCATTGCCAGCATGTTGGAACAACTCCAGTGAAAAGAATGTAAATGTAGATAGACATGTGTACACGTTTATTTATGCACTTGCATGAGAAATTGAATATAGACCTAGAATTTTGGATGCGTTACTTTCAGTGAGAGTGCATTCCTTAAAACACAAAACCAAACAAACAAACATACAAAACCCCAACACTAATCTCTTTTACTGTATTACACTACTTTTATCTTTTCATAAAACTTAAAGGAAATCTGGGTTGTTTAAAGTTTTCTTTCGAATTCAATTACTTTCCTCACTATTTCGGCAATCCTTGTATTTTATGTAATACAGAAAGAAATGAACAAAATGTGAACAAATTGCAATATGGGAAAATATAGCTCCTCTCCTATGAGGACAGGCTGAGAGAGTTGGGGTTGTTTAGTTTGGAGAAGAGAAGGCTCCAAAGAGAGCTTATTGTGGCCTTCCAGTACCTGAAGGGGGCCTACAAGAAAGCTGGTGAGGGACTTTTGAGAGTGTCAGGTAGTGATAGGAGTGGGGAGAATGGATCCAAGCTAGAAGAGGATAGATTTAGATTAAACATTAGGAAGAAGTTATTCACTGTAAGGGTGGTGAGACACTGGAACAGGTTGCCCAGGGAGGTGATCAAAGCCCCATGCCTAGAAGTTTTTAAGGCCAGGCTCTAGGCAACCTGATCTAGTGAAAAGTGTCCCTGTTCATGGCAGGGATGTTGGAACTAGAGGATCCTTGAGGTCCCTTCCAACCCTGACAATTTTGTGATTCTGTGACTGTCTCTCCTTTAGGCCTTCAGATTCTGTGATTCTGCAAAAATGTCTGTAAAAGAGCATTTATAATCAACTAAGTTGTATAGTCAGATTCTACTTTAAAAAATTGAATATAGTACAGAAAAAACAGTGCACAGCTGAGCAAGAGTCAAATTAAGGCTGTCCTTTGCTCCTGCCTCATAAAGATGACATTTTAAATACAGTAGATAATAGCTTTTGAGTTGTTTTAAAACTTTTGCCAGGTTTAAAATTCATGAAGCAGAACAAAATCTCAGAATGAGATGGAGAACTGTGAGAAACTATTTATACTGTGCATCCATCTCCTGCCACTAAGAACAGTAATGAAAACATAAGCCTTATGCAAATGCAGGAACATATACTGTGGAAGTCTCAGTGTGCAAACTAATCTTTCCTGCATCAATCCCTTACAACATTTTAGAGAAAGTAAATAAAAAGGACTCTGTTTGCAGTGATTCTTTATAATAAAAAAAAACCACCATGTTTTCAACAGTTTCTCTTTCAATATCACTGTCTTTCTATGCTACCCTTCATACAAAGAAGCAATACTTAAAAGTGCACACCAAGATATGTGGAAGTCAGTACATTTTTCCTTGCCACTGTACTGAGCTATTCTGCCTTGCAGAAAAATACTTCATCTAACCAGCCTACACACCTCCCTCCTGCAAAATTTCTGATGAAATATGATTAAGTATTATCCTATACTGAAGCTAAAACACCACTGAAGACAAAACTGTGGGATTAAGTCTAGTCTACTTACTATACCAACTGCGTTTAAGAAACTGTCAATTAACTGATTTAACATGATTGCTAATGACTGCTTACCTATAAGCAACACAAGCTTCCAAATCAGTTGTCAAATTCAAAAGATCTCGCTCTATCCTTTGTTAATATATCTGAACAACACCACCACCCTGGCAGATAAAGTACTACAAAATCCAAGGTTTCATTTAATCTAAAACTATGGAAATTTGGATGGTGCTTGTCGTGGTCCAGTGGCTGGGAAGGAGACACATTACTTTTGAACATTCCCATGAGCAGAATTAAGACACCAACAAGGTCAAAGGTTTAAAATAAGACTGTATGAGGCACTTGGTTAACTGATTAACAGAATCACAGAATTAGCCAGGTTGGAAAAGATCTCAAGATCATCAAGTCCAACCCATCACCCAACACCATCTAATCAACTAAACCATGGCACCAAGCACCCCATCCAGTCTCTTCCTAAACACCTCCAGGGATGGTGACTCCACCACCTCCCTGGGCAGCCCATTCCAATGGCCAGTCACTCTCTCTGTGAAGAATTTCTTCCTAACATCCAGCCTGATCTGCAAAATTGTTTTAGAATCATAGGATTGCTGGGGTTGGAGGAGACCTCAAGGATCATCCAGTTCCAACCACACTGCCATGGGTGGCAACACCTCACATTGGAACAGGTTGGCCCAGAGCCACATCCAGCCTAGCCTTAAAAACCTCCAGGGGTGGGATTTCTATCACCTCCCCAGGCAACTTGTTCCAGTGTCTCACCACCCTCATGGGGAAGAACTTCTTCCTAACAATCAATCTGAATCTACCCATTTCTTTTTTTTCCCATCCCCCCTAGTCCTATCATTACCTGATATCCTAAAAGTCCCTCACCTGCCCCATTTTCCACAATTTTCCCCTCAAATCCCAGAGCACCTGGGCTTTGTTGGAGTCTCCTCCTACCCCAGGTGTGGCCACTTGGCCCTCCCCACCCACTGCCCTATTTAATCCCCACCAGGAAAGGCAGAAGCCCTAAGCTGAGCCCCTCTGGGCTGGAGGATCCTCCTCTCATCACTGGTGAGTGCCTGTGGTGCGCACTGGGTGATGGTGGTGGTGACAACAAAGGCCGGGGGGCCTGGTGGCCCCCCGGTTAGGTAGGGAAAGGAATAATCCAATTCTTATTAAACATTAACAGAGTATCACTGTCCTCTTTAACTGGTGGATTTGTTTGGTTTTGTGCCAGTGGAACATTTTATTTTCCAGAGAAAGATTTGGGTATAAACCCCACAATCACAGGCTCACCAGAAGAGTCCAGAGAAGCTTTCCAGGTAAGGGGAGACTGAGGGGCTACTGAAGGGACAGAATTATGCTGTGTCTTCTAATGTACAAACTGCAGCAGAGTATCTCCCGTGAGGTGTTCAGGGACAGGCTGAATGAGGCTTTGAGCAACCTGGGATAGTGGAAGCACAAGCCCTATGAGGAGAGGCTGAGGGAGCTGGGGCTGTTTAGCCTGGAGAGGAGGAGGCTCAGGGGAGACCTTATTGCTCTCTACAACTACCTGAAGGGAGGTTGTAGACAGGTAGGGGGCTGGTCTCTTTTCCCAGACAACCAGCCCCAGAACAAGAATACACAGTCTCAAGCTGTGCCTGGGGAGGTTTAGACTGGGTGTTAGGAAGAAATTCTTCATAGAGAGAGTGATTGCCTGTTGGAATGGGCTGCCCAGGGAGGTGGTGGAGTCACCATCATTGGAGGTGTTTAGAAGGAGACTTGATGGGGTGCTTGATGCTGTGGTTTAGTTGATCAGATGGTGTTGGATGATGGGTTGGACATGATGATCTTGAAGGTCTCTTCCAACCTGTTTTATTCTACTTGCAATTTTTTAAGACTCACTGCACATGCAAGCCTGCCCACATTAGGTGTAGAAATCTTAACTGTAAGTGCAGTTATATCGTAAGGCCTTGGGCTTATGGATCTATTTGTCTAACAAAGAGGAGCCCTACAATTCCTGGTAGAAATTATATTACTATATACTCCTCTACCCAAATTCTTTTGACATATTAAATGCAATCGATTGTCACAAACTTCCTGATTCCAAGAAGCTTCCTGTCATCTGAAAAAGAGCTAATTAAATAACTCCACTGCATTCAGGACCTAACACAATGCCAGCTGAGATCAATAGCATTTTTTCCATTGACTTTGGCATGGTTTGGCTTAAATCCTTAGGCTCTGCTCCAGCTGTCCATTCATTTCCAAAAGTGAATTTCAACATGTGCTTGGTGATTTAACTTTCCTAAAGATAGATGCACCTAACTATGTGATTAAATGATATGTTGAATTGGGGTTTTAAAAGCTGAATATGAAAGCAGGTGTAATTTCCAGTGAGTTTCCTAATATGCTATAATTAATTCTAGGGGAAGTGTATTTGTGCATGTAAATTTAGACAAGTGATAAAACAATGAGCGAGGATAATGATTCTCTTATGATACACTGAATAATTTGACATGCCTTTCTCTTTTTAGGAGTTAATTTTTGAGAACAACAACATAAAGCTTAATGGTCAAGAACAATACACCAACAGCTACAGTATAAAAAATGCTTTTTCTTTTTAAGCTATGATTGCAACAAAGCAAGCCATTATAATAAAATACCTTTACTTAAAATAGTTCATGATACTCCATAGCTAATTAGCTTTGCTTGTATAAACCTCTTTATCATTATTAACTTCAGATAGAAAACACAAATGCTAAAGTGTTTTCATACATCTTTAAATCACTCAAAGTTCCAAAATAGAGGCATATGTGTGATTGCCCAGGTGATCCACTTTCATTCAGCCACCCCTAGCTGCAAATTCACAGATCTAAAAATAGCTTCTGAGGCATAAGAAGGAAGGGCTGACACCACACAATTTAAAAGGCATACTTGTTAGCAAACCTCCCCACTGTTTTTTGTTTGTTTTTAAAGCAGTGTGAAATACTTTGTAGCCTTATTTGTGAGGGTGGTGGCCAGCATTTTGCTGTGTGTATCTGCAAATAGGCCAAGATAATTGTGCACCTTACTGTCTCATTAAACTTTCTTTATCTCAACATATAGGAGCTTTCTTATGTTACTTTCCCTCCCTTTTGTGTGTAGAGAGGGGAGCTTATGAGAATGTGTTAACACAGGACAGTCTTTATTGGGTGCCCAACATGGGGCTCAAAAGCAGCTGTCTTAACTACAGCAGACAATTTTACAGGAGGCAAGAGGGTTGAGATAGAGAAGCATGATAATTAGAGGATTTGATTAGGGCTTGAGTCTTGTTAGGAGTTTTCTATATGTTGGGTTTGTTGTTTTCCTTCCCATGGTGTTTTCACTCTGCTGATGCATTTGCTTTCCGGAAGCAGCTGGGGCTGATGTGCTGGGGTCCTGTACCTGCCTGCTGTGGTGCTGAGTGTCAATTTAGGGGAATGGATTAGAGCTGTGCTGTTGCTGTGCTGTTTACTGGTGGTCCAGTTTGATCAGGCTTTATCCACCGTAATGCAGGTCTCTCTGAAGAACACCAACTGTAAATCTACCCTGAGGCTGGATCATTATGAGTGGCAGGGGGTGTGGAAGAGCATAGGCAAGTGCCTAGGAGAAACTTAATATATGTTCATCACTATTAGTCCATCCAAAGAGAACTCACAATTTGATAAGTGAAGAATTTAAGAATGGGAAAAAAAAATCACATCAAAATTTCTGAAATACATTTACTGTAGCTCTATTTCCATTACAATAAATATAGTCCCCTGTTATTTTTTCACATCATATTTTAGAGTTATTAAGAGTAGATTCTATGAAAATGATATACAGTGAAAATAGAAAGATCATTCGAGACATTTTACTATTTATTCAGAGGAGCTAGTGATCACTGAGTGTCATGCACAATCATATTCCAATTTCCCAACTTATACCCTTCTGCTGAAGGTTATGCAAGACTATGTTCATTAGCACCAAAAGACTCACAGACTTTAATGTTACTAGGGCTGTATTTGCTATAACAGAAGACATCCATTGGTTATGGTTGTGTGCCCTTAAGAGCAGACACTATCATGATGTCTTCTGCATTATCCCCTCTTACCTTCAGCTGCAAAGAGTTAAAATTAGGCATACATAAGTGATGTAATCTACCATCATATTTAGGTCTCCTCTAGATTAATGAAATAAGTGTCTGTGTGTATCACAGCCTCTCTTTTCTACTAGTACAATGCCTAGAAGCCCCATAAACCTGCATATTTATCTAGGCTGAAATTCAAAACTTTCTCAAAGGCTTTGTTGAGCTACAGAGCTCCTGGCATTTTCAACTGAGCAATAGAAAAGGCCTACAGAACCCTTTAACAAGTAAGCTGTGGGAGGCAACAGGATGCTGACTGAGATGGTAACTGATTCTGACTGTTCTGAACAACATTGATTAACGGCACTCAAATGTAATGCAAAGCCAAAATGATTTAAGTTGGAACTTCAGGGATCTGTTGCCCCCCGCAGATTGAGGAGCATAGTTTCTCCTCTCAACACCCAGATTAAATACATGCAAAAATTGATGTTGCTATTTAGAAATGTGTTTATTCACTTGGAATGGTTTTATAAGCTGTCCTTGAAAACATGTTTTAACCTATGGAGATCTCTCGGCTATTGCCTAGAATATCTCTTCAGAGCGCACAGTCTAGGCTGGACTTCTGCTCAGTTCTCTAACAAAAGTATTTCTTCATTTAAAAGAAATAACCTTTCTATGCCCATTTCCACAAACAGGTGTTGCCTTTGTGTATCACTTTGCAGCACTGAAAAAAGAGAACATATTGTAATTTCTCCTGAGACTCACTCCTGAACACATATGTACACTTAGCACTTTCATGCATATTACTTTTATACCTTGATGAATGTCTTTAATTTTGCTGCCAATGCACATACTTCCTGTGAGGTCTCTTCCATGATCACACTGAACATGTTTCTCTCACCTGTAGTATTTAATTCTTTGCTAAAAGCAAACTCTGGTAATATTTTTCCTTCCTATTCCCCTTTCACTCATGATATTCATACACTTGCTTGATTCAATTTATGACTTGCTAAATTGTAGTGTGAGTCTGAGCAAGTTCAAATATGAGGCTGTAGACTGAATATTAATTTTAGCTTTTTGTGAGAAGTTTAAAAATCCATCATAGATAGTAAGAGATTATAATCTGTTAAAGAACTCATATCTTGCCTATTTTATAAAACAGCAAAGCAGATATGAAAGTTTCAATCAGAAACATTTCTCTCTAGCAGCTTTCAAAGTTGCAAGGTCTGAATTACACATTAAAAAAGAAATAATAGGTATAATAGCTCACTTGGCCCTTCACTGCCTTTCATCAGAAGCAAATAAGCAGCTAAGAGACTCTTAATTTCTTCCACCACATAGAAAATTCTGCAGTGTGGATGATTTATCAAGAGCATGTTGCAGCCCAACAGCAGAAGTGTCAGCATTTAAATCATGGCTTTGATATGTAAGAAGGCTTTTAGGATACAGCTTCATGTTGTAAGAGGGCTGCTGTTGAAACTGGTGCTCATTCTGTAAATATTATGCTTTTTTCTTTTGTGAAAGAATGAATACATTCCTAGTGGTTTCAGTCAGTGCATTGTCCTCACTCTTGAGTTTTTCACCTACTCAGCTCCTATCTTGCTTTTCTGTGGTGGAGAATGACTTCACCAATGCTACTGACTTGCAGCAGAGACTACAAAACCACTCAGAACTTTCTTTTTCCCCTGTCTTGAGAACAGTTGAAAAATATCCTATTTAATGCATTTGTCCTACACCATGGCAACAGGTGCTGATCATGCTCCTCCCAGCGCCTATAACACTGTGACTTAATGCTACTATTTGACATGTTGCCCCTCCTGGAAATCTCTCTTGCTACAGAAAACACTACTAACTGCCCTGAGTGTCACGACCTGGTGTCCTGCTCCAGCCCTGGGCACCAGGGAAGGTCATGTTATGTCCTAGTTTTGTCCTGCCACATGCATTATTTTAAGACAACAGAGTCATTGGGTTCTCATACTGTGAAAATTAGTCAGTGTAAGGAAAATTATGGCTGTGCCCCATATCTCACACTGAAGAAAATACACTTGAATAAAATCTGTGAAAACCATATTTTATTCCAAAACGGTTTTAAAGATGTTTTTTCCTGTCACAGAAAAGTTCTGGCTGCATATGATTCCTATAAAGCTTAGAATTAAAACTTTTCATCCATTTATGAATAGAAACCTGTGCCAAAATTTCCTGTTTAAATAGGAGGTGGACTCTTAAATCTCTGTTGCCATGAAGTGGAGCACGTTTATTCCCTAAACATATACAGTTTATGAAGGAACATGTTGTGCCAAGGATTTTCTTGCAACTTTAATGCCCATCAACAGAAATTTGGACAAAGCAATAAATCATTCTGATGGTATTTATCAATTCAATCAGGCACATACTTAGAAAAGCTAAGAGGTTTTTTCCCAGGCAACCAGCAACAGAACAAGAGGACACAATCTCAGGCTGCACCAGGGGAGGTTTAAACTGGATGTTAGGAAGAAATTCTTCATAGGGAAAGTGATTGACCACTGGGATGGGCTGCCTGGGAAGGTGGTGGAGTTGCCATCATTGGAGGTGTTTAGGAGGAGACTTGATGGGGTGCTTGGTGCCATGGGTTAGTTGATTTGGTGGTGTTGGATGATGGGTTGGACGCGATGATCTTGAAGGTCTCTTCCAACCTGGTCTGGTCTATGCTACTATGGCATTTAGCTCAAATATGTTTATAGTGACATCTCAGAAGTTAGCATAAAATAAAAATTACAAATAAATAAGAGGTTAAAAAATAACAACAAATAAAAATTAGATCCGTTGTTGTTGTTGTTTGTACAGTGATATTATGAGGAAATAGAATGCTAAATTGAACAGGACTTGCCATAGCTGAATAATGTAAATGTCTAAAGCTACAAATATACACAACATTTTGGGTAAGGTTGAAGTGGGATTTACTGCATTCTGATCGTTCCCCTGAGTATTCTTTTAAGGTGTATTGCAAAGCTTTTTGTCAACAGTCATTCAAAGGAGCTTCACAAATGTCAAGAATGCTTAAACCTTACTGATTCTTGACAATACAAAGCAGAAAAACAGTCCTGGTGTGTGAAAGGAATGTAATAGAACTTTTGCCATATTGAATGCAAAAATAACAGCACAGATCAGATATGTTGTTCTTTCATTTGTGCTAAATAACTGTGACACTATAAAGGCTACCTAATTTGTGGCATTTAAAATACAAATCTCTCACAGAACACTCTTCTTCCATCAAATCCACAATTTCTTAGGATTTAGATGACCTGAATTAAATTTTTGACAGAGACAATGTTAGGGGCAACGGTTTTAAACTGTATCAGGGTAGCTTTAGATTTGAAATTAGGAGGAAATTCTTTACTGTGGGGGTGATGAGATACTTCACTGCATTGCCAAAAAGAGTTGTAGATACCTGTGGTAGTTTTAGCCTGTACCTCGAAAATTTTCCACAGATCTTGAACAAAAGTAGTAGAATGTAAATAAGCTACCATTGGATGTAAAAAAGAAAATAATTACAAGGTCTAAATAATCCCATTGGACAGATATCTAACAAAGTCACTTTGTATAAACTAAATCTTTTTGACTCCTTCACTCTAGCAAATCCTAGCTTCTGGCTTCTGTTGGCTTTGCTGACCTTGGCTGCATTGCTTTGTTGTGGCTAAGTACTGACAATCGACTCTTTGATCTCCTTTCTTCTCTTGCTCTGTGTACAGGGGGAACAGAAAGGAGCAGGGAGGGAAAAGCTGTTGGTAACCCCCTGGTTTTGTTCAGGGGGGTTCTTGCGCTGCTTATAAACTGCACATATATGTAAATATTATATATTTTGTACATATTCATTGCATTCCATATCTCTAGATTGTAGCTTTGCTTGTAAACACAGCTTCATTTGCTTCCATCTGAGCTAGTCTGGCAATTTTATGTTGGGGGGTAATTTCAACCCACCACAATACCTCATCCCTCAAAGTGTTTAAGACTAGGCTGCATGAGACTTTGAGGAAAAACTGGTCTAATGGGAGGTGCCTCTGCCCATGTCAGGAAGATTTGAACTAGATGATGCTTAAGGTCCATCCCAACTCAAGTCAGTCTATGATTCTATGAATTTAAAGTACTCAAAACTATATATTTTAATTTTTTCTGGCATGATTTTGTCTCTTAGCATTTTCCCTTTTTTTAAGCTATTTCCAGTTTAGCTAAATTACAATTTTCATATAATCTGGACATTTACTATTTTGAAATAAAATGTTACAGATACTTTGTTTTGCAAAGTACTGATAACCTGCTGAAGTACAGGAAGAAAATGTTTTGCAAATCAGTAGTAATCCAAACAATCAGAACCCTGACCTGCATTTTATGTTGGTATATGTGTACATTTATATGGAAATTTATTTATGAAATTAACATTCTCCCCCACAATTTTATCTGAAGGAACCTCACTAACCATTTTGAAGTGCAAGCAATACACAGGAACAAGGATGGAGCCAGAATAATAAAGCATAAGAGCTTTTTCCAGGAGAAGATCTGCTGATTGGAAAATATACAAAAAGAGGATAAAATGGTATCCCATTTTTCCAAAGTATTTTTAAGCTGAAATAAGAGACACACTGATAGAGAGACGACAGACTGCAATAAAAGCAAACAGTGAGACAGTCATGCAGTTAGAGAGCATTTTTGTGTAATAAATCACAGAAATAGAAAACTTAGAGGCTAAACTGTGGTTTCACATACAGTTCTGGAAAGTTCTTTTCAAGCAATAGAGATGGACAGAAAGGAAAATACAGAGATGTTTGTCTGAAAACTAACAAAGGAATGGTAGAATCTGTAGATTCTGTCAGTCCAAGGACCAAAAAAAGTGAATTAATTACATCCTGAAAACAAAGGCAGGTAACTGAGATGTGGTATGGGAGAGAGGAAAAGAGAAAAATGCTTACAGGGTCAAATTCAGCAATGGGAAACAGTCTGTGCTGTGATCTGAGTGGAAGGTGGAATGGTGTCCTTTGACCCTTAAATACAGCTGGTGAACCAATAATGGAAGTAAAGTAGCATTATTTATCTTCTGTAGGCATGGAACCAGTATCAGCAGAATTATTATTTATCTGTGCATTTGAAAAACAAAAGCCCTTGCCATTACCTTTTTTAAATATGATAGTGTAGCAATCCAAGCTTCAGAGGTGTCTAAAAATACCAAGTGCAGAGCTAAGCAAATTTAATTGGGAAAAGTAAGGTCCACTTTCATAATGGAAAATAAGTTTGACTGAATAGTGTTAACTTTCAAAACACAAACCCTGATGTAGTGAAATCTTAAGAAATGAACATATCAAGAATAGCACCCCTCTGTACCAGACAACAGAAAATAGAAGTAGTTACTTCTGCAGCTATGGGGCAGAAAGAAGAGAAAGCCTAAGGATACTGCTAACATTCTAAAGTAGCAGATGCTATGATCTTGCAATGTCTTATGTCAAAAATGAAAAGTGCCTGTGAGTAAAAGGGTGATATGATGAGTAATGACAAGCAGAAGGTTATACATTTAGTTTATTGTTTCATTATACTCTAATAACACAGCTACAATAGCATCACTGTTGTTTATGTTTATACTATTAGAGGATTTCTAGTATGTTGTGTAGTTTCTGTGTTTGTCAGAGATGACAATAGAACAGAAAGGGTTGGGAACTACTGAACTGACAATGAAAACCACTAATTGTACCTGCATTCAGGGAATTTAGACATCTAAATGACCTTAACTTTGATTTCTGCTCAGCTCAGACAAGGCTGTCAGATGCTCAAGTTTCTTTTACTGTTCAAGTCCTGCTTCACGTTACTCAGTGTCCATCATAACACTGATGATGAACTTGGCAAATATAGTTCATCTGGTATCCCAGAGAAAATGACATGTCCCTCGGAACAAAATTACAGCATTTGTGAATGATCAGTCAAATGTGTATCTTGCTTGACTGAACACATTGTATCTGTATAGCTTGGTCACAGTAGAGTCAATTAGTTTTGAAACTGTGGTTATAATACATACTGAAGCACAGAGATTTGCCAAGCTAGTGTTGCCTCTCTCATTACATCTAGGCAGTACAGGGATTTTTAGACTGGCACAAAAAATATGGCTCTTTTATTTCCAGGGTCATGTTATCTTTGAGTCAGTTAAGTTTTCCCTGCATGGCTCCTTTAGAGGATTGGCATCTATAATGCAAAATCATTGTAAAGGACACCAGACCAATAAGCAAGACTTGGTACGAAATGAAACAATTTTAGTGGGCTTTGGTGGGTGGGAAAACTAGAATTTCAATACATTAGTAACCTTTGGGTATTTTGACCTTCCCAAAGTCTCAGTACTTCTGCTTGCCAAAGTACAACAGCCTCTGTCCTGAGGTCTCAAGCAAGAGCTAGGAAGCCACAAGTCTTTAAACCCCTTCAAGAAGTGGCTGTGAGAGTAGAGCCTGAAAGTGATGCTGCCCCATCTGACAAGCTGGAAAGTTAATCCATCCTTTTCTAAAACCCAGGTTCACAGTCAAATTCTTTATTAATTATCATTAAAAAGAAATCAGTGCACCTTTTAATTATTTTTTTTTTTTTCCTCCTCCAGAGCAGCTCTCTGTACTGGATTTGGAATTTACTTTCATTCCCTGGGTCTCATATAATGAGCTCTGGGAATTTTTAAACTGTTACCTGTTGAGCTGAGTGCAATCATGTCAACCAAAACCAAACAAAGCAGACCAGAGAATGCAACAAAATAAGCGTTATTACTCATAAGAATGCAGGATTGTCTTTACTTAACATATTTTCAATCCTACAGGCTTCTTTTAAGAAACACTCCTGAATAAAAGAAAGGAGAATGGAAAAAGTTGGTGAGAAGACACCCTTTGCCTGCAAAGAATAGGAGCTTCCCTCAATTCCCCTGTGTTACTGAGATCTTGTTCTCTCATCTTCCAATTGAATAAAACCAGGAATCTTTTGATGAAAAGGAAAACACACTAACATCCAAAAACTCCATAGAGCCTGAGTTCTGCTAAAAACTGTAGTTCCTTTCTAAAAATATCAAACCATGCTGGTTAAAATCTGACAGTCAGAGATGAAAAGTTCAGCCCTCGGGATATTTTGAATTCTATCAATATGCCATTATGGCATCATCAACTTCTACTTACCTCAGGCCTTAATAACATCGTAAGTCACTGAATTTTGTGGAGTTTCAGAAGTCTATCAGGATAAGCTTTGTTCTTTCAACACAAAACGGGTAAGTCGATCATTTTCAAAGTATTGCAAAAGATTTTCAGACAAAGAAAATGAAGGAAAAGGAAGAAGGAAAATGACAAAAAATGTATTCAGCAAGAGAAGGAAAGTGGGATAATTTTTCATCGTCTATGAATGAATAAAATCTATCAATGTAATTTACAGAACTCTCAGAAGAAATTGTTATTGAAATATGATCTGTCTTAAGGCTTGGAAGGACTGAAAAATACATATTTAGCATGATACACCAGGACTCTTTTCTGTTAGCATGTTGGTGCTAAATAACACAAAGATGTCTCTTTTCCAGTGCTTCCATTTCACAGTATCACAGTATAACTAAGGTTGGAAGAGACCCCAAGGATCATCAAGTCCAACCTGTCTCGACAGATCTCCTGACTAGACCATGGCACCAAGTGCCATGTCCAATCTCCCCTTGAACATCTCCAGGGATGGTGACTCCACCACCTCCCTGGGCAGCCCATTCCAATGATGAATGACTCGCTCAGTGAAGAACTTTCTCCTCACTTCGAGTCTAAACCTCCCCTGGCACAGCTTGAGACAAAACATTGCAAAACCAGTCTTCTCCATATGATGATTATGAGAAAAATTGAAGTTTTTAAAGAAAATTGTGATTAGACAAAAATGTGATTCTCCTCGAAAATGTGCAATCAACTCTGAGCAATGACTCAAGCAGAGGAAAATCTTTAACTGCCCTTTTCAGATAAGTAAAATTATTTATGTGTTAGTTGTTGTGAAATTCTGGTCTCTCCTGTTCTAGCTTTGGGTGGAAGAGTTTGGTTTTCACCTGAGGTGAAGTGGGCAAGATGCACCAGTCAAACTTTTATGAGCTGAAATGTAGCTTTCCAGCTCTGCTGTAGCACACTGGGTGGTTTCTCTGTCACACTTCTGGAAGTGACAAATATCTCGCTGCCTCAGTAGAACCATTCAGCATCTCTCAACTGTTAACCTCTGTTCCAGGTTTTAATAGACCTTGACAATTCTTCTTTTAAAAACATAAAAATATTATTTTTTTTTTAAATGCAATTCTTCCTGGAGTGTTATCATATATTCTTCCTTCTCCCATAAGTAAAGAAAATCCAACCAATCACACACATGCAGACACATTCAAAACAGCCATCCAAAAGAAAAATATCTGACAATATACGTGCAATTTCCATCCTCCCAAAAATTACAGAAGATTGAGGGATGGTTCATACTCTATTTCAAATAAAGAGGTTAAATGATCTCAGTGCCTATTCAGCACCTGACCAAACTTTGAAGACAGTAGTAACTTTAGTGAGCCTTAGTGACTTCAGTACTGGGGGGGGCAGGCGGGAGATGCAGAATCATTCAAAGAAAAAACTAACAATATTTTTAATGGAAGAGCATTAGACAGAAGTACCATGGGCTAGTTGTATCTATTCATTCTAGAACCTAATCTAGCATAGTTCACACGAATGGCAAAAGGAGGCAAACATAGGAAGCTCTTGCTCATCAACTTACAGAACTATTGGCAATAAATCAGAGAACTGTAACACACAGAAGGTAAAAGACCTTATCCAGTGAGAGATTTCTGCTACCATTAACATGAATGCAGTGTCTGGATTAGTGACACACAAACACTGCAATAAGAATAATGATGACTACTGTTCAAACATTTAGATGAGGGAATGAAAGAGGAGGATTTGCATTTCATGAGTGCCTATCATTACCTCCAAGAAAAGGAAAGGTGAAAAAGAATCCAGGGAAAAAGCCTTCAAGTTGTTGGTCTAGCTTTTTAGAATGAGTTATGTCTGCTACTTGTAGATCTATCTGAGGTACGGAGAACAAATACCTGAAGCTGTTCTAGTTCATTTATCTTTTGTTTAAGAAGGAGACCTCTTACTTTGAAGTTTTGATCACCAAATTTTACAGTTAAAAAAAAAAAAATAATCACATCAGGTGTTTTCAGTGTCTCTGAACTGGGAGGACAAACAGCTATAGTTTTTTGACTGGATTGTGAAATTTTTACCCTCAAAACATACTTCTGTTAAACAAAAAAAAAAAAATTGTACAAAACACAAGGCAATTTAGTTCAGTGATGCTCAATGAAGCATTAGTGCTGCATAATCTGATTTGTTTGATGCTTTAATAATGCAAAACAGGGTTTCTGCTGTATCATATAGCTGTTAATGCAGAAATGGCATGCTTACAAAGGATTTACTATATTACTCTTTGCATAGAGGCTTCTTTAATAGATGAAAGTGTTTACTGCTCCTTTGAAATAAAAATATTTAGTCTAGATACTCTACACTGAATAAAGACTGCCATCTTCTGCTACAGCTGCAGCAGATAGTGATACCCAGGTTAGAATCGTAAGAGGGCAAAGTATTATACTGGATTTGTTGTAAATAAGAGGTGTGACTAGAGACATTTACAAAATACTTGTATTCTTTACAACATGATTTGTTAGAGCTACATATCTTCTTCTGAAGAATGGAGAGGTAGCAACCTGAATAAAAGGATTTTACAGATTACCAAATACATTTAACACACCCATTTATGAAGAACTGCAGCTGATTACATTGACAACCTCACTGCAAAACTTTCTTCTTTGGTCTGGCAGCATTACTGTCTTCACTGATTCCTATTCAAAATTGAATTTGTTTAATTTAGCCACATAAGCTGCAAGTGGTTCAAAAAATTCCAGTTGAGTATTCTGTTTTCATCTACTCCAGGAATGACTTGTGGAAGAGAAGCCTAGAACCTAAAGGGATGACATAGAGCTCTGAGAAAATTGGTTCTGTTTCAGCCTATGATTGGTTAGGTATACTATGAACTCCAGGTAATTAAGGGGAAAAAAAAATCTCAAAGAAACTTCACTTACTCAACAGGTAGCAGGAAAGGGATTTCAAATATAAAGAGACTGTAACGTTAATTTGTAATTGGATCAAAGAAGTTTCCAAATCACCAGAGAATTTGGTGAGGATGAAGAAAGTCTTGAATGAATACTGTACTTGCATACAGCCAGCTTTGGTTTTTTTCTTGGTTATTCCAGGTTCTTTCATGTTTGTACAATGCATTCAAGTCTATAGTCATCCAGAAAATTTCTGAATAAATATATTTCGTACAGCATGTGTTTCACAGAAATTGACAAAACTACATCCATAACAGTTTCTGCTCTTCTACATGCTCAGACTTAACAGTGCAGTCTAAATACTCTAAATCGTCACTGAACGATGCTTTCTTCCAACAAAACTGACAAAACTGAGAGCTTGGGAGGCTTTAGGCAGAATAATTGTGACTTATCACCATAGGAATGTAAGTATGAAAAGTAAATAAGATTTTGGGCTTCCTGAAGGTATTGTTGCATACTTCTATGCCCCATTTATATGATGAGGACACAGTCTCAAGCTGCACCAGGGGAACTATAGGCTCGAGGTGAGGAGAAAGTTCTTTACAGAGAGAGTCATTAGCTATTGGAATGGGCTGCCCAGGGAGGTGTTGGAGTCACCATCCCTGGAGGTGTTCAAGAGGGGTCTGGATGTGGCACTTGGTGCCATGGTTTAGTAGTCATGGGGTTTTGGGTGACAGGTTGGACTTGATGATCTTTGTGGTCTTTTCCAACCTTATTGATTCTATGAATCCATGATTCTATGATTTGTTCAATGTTTCTCACAGTTGCTCAACCTGTCTGGGAAAAAAATAAATAATAAAGCCAGACATTTCTGTGATGTATGTGGTGGTGAAAGAGAGTTCAGTTCTCACACACACGCACAAAAAATCACGGCTAGAGTGTCTCAGTAACTGTCCCTTTCTTAAAGGGGTAGCCTAAAACTGTCACAATGTGTTTCCCAATTACTCTACTCAATATTAAACATAATGTATAGCAGGACCAAGCATTATAAGAGACATTTGTAGAGCTTAACTCAGTTTAGGAGTATGGCATCCTGATGCATGGCTTCTCACAGATTTATAAAAAGTTATTAACAATACATTGAAGTAAAGAGAAAGTTTCCCATTCAATTGAAATCACAGCTGACTGTTTATTAGAAAAGATTCATCTGTTCACATAGAAATACTTCCAAAGAGTGTATGACCTAATTTCAAAAGGATACATTGTTCTTAATATTGGATATAGAGGTGTATGTGAGTCCTCACTTAAATGTCAAGAGGAAAAACAAGACAAACTTTGTGTCACGTGGTGGAGAAGCTCACAGTGCAGAGCTGCTGGTGATGGCCCCTCCATACTAATGGTAAGTCTGTATCCAAATACATGAAATGCATCCTGAGATTTTTTTCCCCACAAAAAGAATATTCATAAATCAAGAGAGAACTTAAATATACTTTACATGTCCAAATCCAAATTCTGACCTACATATATTTTTCCCTTTTATTTTTTTATTCACTGAGTGATTACCTTTTACAAAGTAGAACAGCTCCAGTAAAGACAAAGAGACAGTAATTCCAGAACACCTATTTATTTAGGGCCTAAATGCAGAACCCAAGGAGGCACAATAGTTTAAACTCCCTGTTATGGATTAGGTAGAACAGAAATTTGAAGCATCCTACAGATTTGTAGCTGGAGCATGGGTCCTTGATGTCAGCAGCAAGTGCCCTCATAAAAGAGCTACTGGATATTCTGGGAGTGGGGAAAGGTGATGAACATTGTTCTTCACCTTCTCATTTCTTTTGTTCTTCACTTTAACTGGAGAGAAAGGAAAAGCATTTTGAAAACCTCAAAGCTTCCACAGAACACACTTCTATATATAAAGATCTAACACTACTGACCTCTGATCTTTGGTTCAGTGGTACAAGGAGGGCTAGCAATAACATCAAAATCAAGGAGACAGAAAAGCAAAGAATAACACTGACATGAAGAAAGCAGATGGGCACAAAGAAAGAAAGTTTTCTTGACGTTAAAAAGGCTGAGATGGAACAGGACATGGCGGGGGAAGGTAACAAAAATCACTATATCTTATTTGAGGCAGTGCAGATTTCACCTCAAAGACATTTATAACTTCAGTGAGTTAATACTCTTATCCCTTCATTTACCTTTAGGTGTATATAAGTACACACCAGGATAAATAAAAAACCTCCAAGTGTAGACTGACTGCACTGCTTGCTTTATCATACAGAAACACCACAGGCAAGATCTGAGCTTCTGACAAACTTTGCTCATTTTTCTCCCCATGCAATAAGTTGTCTTTTTCAATAAGCAAATATATTCTTGCAATTAAACAAATAATTAATAACTGTCTCAAGAAGAAAACGTCACAGCCTTGAGAGAAAAGCAAAGAGCATGGCAATCAAATAACTTTGACGACTTCCATTTCATTTGTTGTCTTAACATGCAGGGCAACAGGCAATGTCATAAAGTATTTTCACCCAGAGAATACTCAGCCTATCAAGGTTATTCTTTCCAAGAGGCAAGAAAAAGACCTGGAGAGCATGTGCTTCCTCCCTTGATACAGCCCAGCTGTAAGCACAGAACTAACTCCACTGCTTTGCTTTGAATTTCTCTCTTGCTAGTCATTACCAAAAGAGGGTCATTCGAGAAAGAGTGGGTTTTTATTGGCTTGGGGTTGTTTTTTCTTTAATTTTAATCTTCAGAACTAGCTGCACAGAAAACACTCCCTGTAAACAAAAACATATTTGAGCCTTCATTAAAATCATCCTGTGCCACAGTGATTACACAATGGTGTCAGCTCTACAAAAGTTGGCTACTGTTATGGTACTTTTTATAACCATTCAATTCCTTTATGACATCCCTTTTCTCTCTTCCCTATGTGAGGACCCAAATCAAAAGAATCCTGTTTTGATGGCGCAAAGTCTCAGGTATGGAGCATTTGGTCTTTAAAGAGTGTTTTGTTCTATTTTTACAAGCTTTTAATTATTTCTGAATCCCTAAGTGCAAACTCCTCTTCAAAAATCACAGTACACTGTGGAGCCAAGTCATCTTTGTTAATATTGTCTGGCTATATTGACCTCCAGAACCATGTAGAGCAGCAACTATACAACTATACAGCTATATAAATAATAATGATAAACGGGAGCTAAAAATGATCCGGCTCTTTCACCTTGTTTCCACAATATAAATTATGCAACTTTTGTAATATCATAGCAACATCTAAAATAGTTGATTTCATCCTAAATCAGCATGAAAAAGTAGCAGAATTTCTTCCATGAGAAACTCTACATTTTGTTCATCTCAGCTTTAGTCTCACTTCTGAAAGTAGTGGTCTTTTGCAGGTTGCAGATCTGGTAGAATAGAATCAACCAGGTTGGAAGAGACCTTTGAGATCATCGAGTCCAAAATCCAGTAAAATTTCAAATAAAAATACCTTACAGGCTTTTTTTTCCCCCCCAAGAATATATATGACACTTTATTAAGCTTTCTTACTTAATGGCTACATATAGATATCAAGTGAAACTAATCATACTACATTGTGTTCTGACTTGCAAGAGTAATACCCTAGAAATAAAGTTGAGTATGTAATTGCTGTATGCAACCATAGTAGGTCTATTTTTTTTCCTGCTGCACTGTACTAGCTGCAACCTGTTAATCTTACCCTCAGTGAACTCCTCCAGGGGTTGTCAGATCCTGATGAAGGAAAATGTGGTGCTGAGCCCAAAAGTGATTTAACTCAGAACTGCAAGACTTTAAGTTTTGCTTAATACTAATATTCTGCAGAGCATGCTCCTATTTCACAAAAAACCACAGTTTTTTTAGGTAAGAAATGGCATCTTTGTCTTTGGAGAGTTGTGATGAATTGCCTACAGGAATGCAAGTATATAGAATTTAGCCACACATTGAAGCAAACAAATCAAAAATAAACACTCATCATGCCTAACATTGTTGAATAACAACACACTTACTGCATTAATAAAGCTGTACCGACTCAGACTGTACTAGGTCTCATTAAAGTAATTTAATGTTTGTCATTGGCTTCAGTAAGGTGAAACCTCACCTCCGAGCCTTGAATTCACTGGTATTTTTGATGATTTATGAGCAACTGAAACAAACTTGTCCTTCATCATTCAAAAAAATGATGCTCAACGTAGATTATTTTAAAGCTGGCTGATGGATATCATCACACAAGCAAGCACTCTACTAAGCACGTTCAATTGCTTGAAGTTCTCTTCTAAATAATTATTATTTCAAAAGCCATCAACAATTCAAAGAGTGGTTGTAAAACTCAATCAACTGTTTGAAATATTTGACAGTTGGCTCCCTCTTTCCATGAAAAGCTGAACTGTCACATTAGGAATGACTTTGTTCCATTTTTTCCCAGTTGTGACTTTTGTTAAAGTTGACATTGATCAGCAATGTTTAAAAAAAATACAAAGAAAAATCAACTTAAAATTTAGTTCCTTTCATGTGATAGAATATCATAACTATTCTTTTACTTTTAAAGGGAACCTCCCATGGTAAATATAAATATGAATTAGCATTGTGCATTTTCAGAAACTGCATTTTAAAGAAGGTATTGAAGAAGAATAAAAAGAAAAAAAACAATGAAGTTTGACACAAGAGGCAATGTTTCTGTCTAAAAAAAGAAAATTATAGGGTCAGGCAGAGACTGAAGGGAATTGTCTAGCTCAATGTGAGAGTTTAGGCTGTGCATTTAAGAAAAGGATAGCTGCAGAATTCTCTAGCTGAACGTTCAGGTGTAAAAAGGAAAACAAAGATTAATTCTAAACTAATTTCATTGGTCAGATGTGAGATGTGTCGTAGCAAATATCTCTCACATTCCTTTCTCTCAGGCACTCCAGCTTCTGTCTTTCTCTTGGCATGCATGATGCCCTTGGACAGAGAGGGAGTCCTCTTTATCTAGCAAACCTTCAGATAAGCAAAACTAACTTCTTAACGAAGCTCTGACCTAACTGAAATTTCCCTAATATTTTTCTCCTTTTTCCTTTTCTTCTAATTAACTAGAGGGAAATGAGAGGGACAAAGGTTGGGGGGAAGCCTAGATGGAATCCTTCTCCAAGGAGGATTTGTGTGTTGTTTCTTTCCATAGATCCATAGATCCTTTTTGAATATGCATCCTGACAAACCTGCCATGTTTGTAGGGACCCAAAAGATTCTTAAAATCTGATAAATTTTCCCTACTATAAATACCCACAGTAAATAGGATTTCACAAAGACTTTCTGGTACAGTCCTTCTGTGAAACAAATAAGAAGTTCAGGACCTAAAAAAGACTTTTCAAGTAGGAAAATTACAGGAAAAATATAGCAGTCCAGATCAGTGCTTACAAATTGTTCAGTGAATTATATAATGAGGAGTTCACATACTCTCATTAAAATACCAAACCAAACTCCAAATGCAAAAACAGTGTTTTTGGAAACTGAAGTATAGAAAAGGATACATAATTTGAGGAGAGAAAATTTCCAAATCTCTATAGGAACCTGAAATAATATAGCAATTTAAAAGGTCTCTCCATGCTGATATGAAAATGGTAGCTATTTAGAGGCATTTTTAGACAGTGTGATATGATTCCGTTATCTAGCAGAGAAACAAGATGTTTGTATCATGGTTTATACTGAGATTATAAGTAAAGTTTCAGAAAGCTCTCTTCTTATTGCTTGTGGACAGCAGTTTCCATTAGACTAGATTAACTGTACTTAAAACCAAAAATTGTACCCTGTCAGTAAAACTGAAATTTCCTTAAGACTGCATTTCACATATCTTCTATGACAGTGAATCTTCTCATCTCTGCAGTGCCAGTTCTCCTATCTCATCCACAGAACTGTCAGATTTTCTGTTTTCTTTCACTTCAATGTGCACATTCAGTGCGTATCTCCTGAAAAAAAAAGAGTACCATTTTAATGTGGCACAGAAGATACTAAGTAATAGTATAATAAAAACATGTTCACAAAGGGCATCTGAGACTATGCAAGCCTTATTTCCTAATAACAAACTGTAGTTGTGCCATTCGACCTATTTTTTTTGAAATGGCAAAATCCGACTGACTTCAGCAGATGTACACCACACAACTATGGATCTCAAATGTTTTACACAAATCATATGACTTAAAACCCCATAGTTTCCAGTTCCTTGTGAATCAAAGCTAGACTTATCTCACATCTATATCACAGAATCACAGAATCACTAAGGTTGGAAGAGACCTCAAAGATCATCAAGTCCAACCTGTCACCACAGACCTCATGACTAAACCGTGGCACCAAGTGCCACGTCCAATCCCCTCTTGAACACTTCCAGGGATGGGGATTCCACCACCTCCCTGGGCAGCCCATTCCAATGGCTAACGACTCTCTCTGTGAAGAACTTTCTCCTCACCTCGAGCCTAAACTTTCCCTGGTGCAGCTTGAGACTGTGTCCTCTTTTCTCCCAGGCAAGCAGCACCAGAACAAGACCAACCCCCTCCTGCTACAACCTCCCTTCAGGTAGTTGTAGACAGCAATAAGATCTCCCCTGAGCCTCCTCTTCTCCAGGCTCCCTCATCCTCTCCTTGTAGGGCTTGTGCTCGAGGCCTCTCACCATTGCCCTTCTCTGGACACATTCACGTGTCTCAATGTCCTTTATTAAACTGAGGGGCCCTGAACTGGACACAGTACTCAAGGTGTGCCCTAAGCAGTGCTGAGTACAGGCACACAATGACTTCCCTGGTCCTGCTGGCCACACTATTCTTGATGCATGTCAGCATGCCATTGGTCTTCTTGGCCACCTGGGCACACTCCGTCTGTATAACACCATTTCTCCATAACAATTGATATTACAGAGAAATGTGCAAGGAACTTAATTTACATTTAATTTTCTATATTTAAATATCATGATATACCTAAGGCACTAGGACTGTATCCCCTCTTAAAATTGTTATCACAGAATCATAATCTAAATACTCTCTGTCCATAAAACTATCCAGTTTTGAAAGCACTTTGAGAAGTTTGAATCACATTTTCAGAGATATTCTTAGGAGAAAGTTGGGTAATAGTTTCAAATAGATCTTTATGTTTCTTTTAGGACTGAGAGTTGAAAATAATTGCTTTGATGCCAGGAAACAATCTGCATTTACAGTTAGCATTGGCTTGCATGAGGGTTTGAGAACTCATCTGCAACATGTAGTGGAAAGGATGCTAAATGGTGCTACATTAGGTCCTTAAATTATCAGAGGTATCCTTTGCACAACCACAGCTAATCAGAAAACTCAAGTTTTGCACTGACACTGAGAACAAAAGCCCTCTTATTTTATAACATTGAAGTTGCACCATTTCAGTCTGAACTACTTATTGTGAATTTTGCACCATTTCATACTTATATAAAACATTAACTTCACTCCCAGATGAAGAAAATTATCAGAGGTTTTGTCTTCTGTGACCAATAAGATGATTGATCTGCCGGGGGACTCCTCTTCTCTCACAACTGGAAAATTTCTTTTGAGCGCTGCCAACAGCTTCTTCCCAGCAGGAGTCACTATGAACCAAAGCCATACTCCTTTCTTGGGTCAGTCATTTTATAATGCATACTTGCAAATACTCTTTGAAATGTACTTTTGATAAAACTTCAAAGTAGCTACCCTATGCTGAGGGATAGAAAGAAGCTTAAATAAAAGCAACATATTTCTGTAAGGACATCTGTAAGGACATTTTCCTGTCATGATAAATGGGTATACAGTGAAAATCTTCCTGAATGTCTCAGAATTTTTTACTTCACCTAAATATTCACAGAAGGAAAGAAAATAGCAATTAGTCCCATGATACGTTATTTTATCATGGCTCATTTTTTTTCAGGATTGCCTTCAAGTTTCAGACTCAAATTTTAATGTTACTTTGCTGCACTATATTTTTTTTTTCAGAAGGAAAAAAGAAACTTAGATATTTTAAACAAATGCCAGACTATCGAAAAAACTCATAGTAATAATACAAAAATCTCAGAATAAAAATATACAAAGCTAATTCATGATTTAAGAATCATGGTCTTCACAAATTTTCAGATGTCAATTTAGAGTAGAATAGAATAGAATAGAATAGAATAGAATAGAATAGAATAGAATAGAATGGAATAGACCAGGTTGGAAGAGACCTTCAAGATCATTGTGTCCAACCTATCAACCAATCCAACCCACCTAATCAACTAAACCATGGCACCAAGCACCCCATCAAGTCTCAAAAAAAAGTATTTATTAAGGTAAGTGAAAGTTAGAGTTCCTTGAGCAGTAAATCTAAGAGAGGATAAAATACAGAAGAATCAGTGGTTACTGGAAAGCTAGAGGCTGAGGGAGCTAGGGTTGCTTAGCCTGGAGAAGAGGAGGCTCAGGGGAGACCTTACTGCTCTCTACAACTACCTGAAGGGAGGTTGTAGCCAGGTGGGAGTTGGTCTCTTCTCCCAGGCAATCAGCATCAGAACAAGAGGACACAGTCTCAGGCTGTGCCAGGGGAGGTTTAGGCTGGATGTTAGGAAGAAGTTCTTCACAGAAAGAGTGATTGACCATTGGAATGGGCTGCCCAGGGAGGTGGTGGACTCACCATCACTGGAGGTGTTTAGGAAGAGACTGGATGGGGCACTTGGTGCCATAGTTTAGTCAATTAGATAATGTTGGATGATAGGTTGGACTCAATGATCTCAAATGTGTCTTCCAACCTGGTTAATTCTATTCTCTTCTATTCTACTCCAACACATGAGGGAAGTAAGAAACAATAAAAGAACAGTAAAACTGCAAGAAAAGTGTTAATTAATCTAAAATATCATAAGCAGGAAAATCAGGAAGAAAGATGTGTTTAAAGAGATGACACAAACACTGAATGAAATCATCAAGGCAAAGAAAACAAATATTTAAATCTGGCAAAGGATATAAAGAAAAAAATCATTTAGAATAATCTGGATTTACATAACAGAAGAAAATTAAGATCTGCTCTTTACATATTAGCCTAAACCACCAAGAAAGAGAAGATACACTAAAAGTGTAAGGCCCAACAAGTTTTCTTTATCAATAAAATACAGCCAAGTTAATAGGATACACATTTACAATGATTTTTATGCTTTCCACATAGAAGCACCTTATAAATTAAGGAAATTCTTACATAAACAAACAAAAAAGAAACACATGGAAAAAATAAATCAAAGCAATGCAGATACATAGAATACATAGAATAAACCAGGTTGGAAGAGTCCTCCAAGATCATCGCGTCCAACCCATCAACCAATCCAACCCACCTAAACAACTAACCCATGGCAGATAAACTTATTCATCATATATACTGCCAGGGCACTGCAGATAGTTTCCAACAGAGATATTCTCCAGAGTTTATTCTATTCAGTCACCCTTGAATAAGAGAACAATTTTATGAGGAAAAAATGCACTCACAAAAATTATAGACTATAACAGCCCAGGCAAGACTTTAAATATTTTAGAAGAGTAGATACAGCTTTAGAATGATCATGGCAAACAAGGAAAAATCTCAACAAGTAGCAGTAAGAGAATCCAAGGGAAGACCATATGACTATATTTTAGAAAAGAAAGTAAAATCTGCAAATAGGAAATAACTGGCTGTGCAGAAATATAGGAACTTGTCAGAAAAGGACCTGGGAGAATTGTGGAACATAACTAAAAACTACTGAAATGCTAAAGTAATTATTTCATATATTAATTAGGATATCACATCTAGGAGGTACAAGAGAAGTTTTCATTTCATCTTAGTTCTAGTGAAGATTCAGATGTTCAGCATGATAGATTAATGCCAAAGGAGATCATATGAAAACACTGAAGGAGTGTGGTTTGTTTCATTTAGAAAAACAAACAAAAAAACAAAAGCCAAGTGAAAAAGATGTAGATAAGAAGGAACAATCCTCTAGTCCTTCTTGAAAGGACTATTATTATTAAATGTTCCCTGTAAAAACTTTTTCAGGAAGGAATATCTGTCTCATATATAAAGGAAAATAGCCATTCTTTAAGCTCAGATAAGCAAGCTTTTGAAATATTTTATGCCAGATGTGTCCAAAACAAATAATAAAAATGTGGTTTGTGATGAAATTTCCAACTGTTTTTATATGCATTTCTCTTAAACTCCTGACTTTATACATCAACAAGGTCTGATGATGATGATCATATGTTTCAGGACACAAAGTTTAAAACCAGGTTTTACCTAAAGATACTTTGGAAGCCCACAAGCAGAATTTATTGTTTATTTGTTTAGAGACTATTGATGATTTATAGTGTTAAATTTGATAGTGTTTGTTATCAATATTAAGACATGTATTGGGTTTGGCTGAACTGGAGTTAATACTCTCTGAAGCATCTTCCACATTTCTGTGTTTTGCAGTGCTGTAGCTGACTTGATAAGACACCGGTATTTTGGCTACTGCTGAGCCAAGCATGAAGCTGTGCTTTCCCTGCATTTTTCCCCCCCGACAGTAGACTGAGGGATGGGCAAAATCTTGGGAAGGGACACAGCTGCGCCAGCTGACCCAGCGTGACCAAAGGGGTGTTTTATGCCATATGATGTCAGCTCAGATATAAGAGCTAAGTGAAAGAAGGATGTGTGGGGCCATTTATTGATGGTGTCTGCCCTCCTGAGCAACCACTCTGCATACTGAAGTCCTGTTTCCTGGGGAGTGACTAAACCTCATCTTCTGATGGGAAGTAGACAACAACATCTTTGTTTATTCTTGCTTCCACATGTGGCATTTGCTTTGCTTTGCTTTTCATCCTACTAAGTTGCTTCTATCTTGACTCATGAACCTCTTATGTTTTCCCTTCTCCCCTGTCCATCTAAGAAGGGGAGTGACAAAGCAGCTTTGGTGGGCACCTGGCCACCTGCCAGGGCTAAACCACCACAAGACATTAAAAACATAGCATTGTTAACCTGAAATTGGTACTTTTTTTCCACACCAAAAATTGAAACAAACAAAAAACCCCACAACCAAACAGACAAAGAAACCATAATCTAGGTTAAACATGACTTTGCTAATTGTGAAAGTGGTAACTATTGAAGAGGATGGCCTGGAGTGTCAATTATATCTACGGTAATTGCTATGCAGCAGATAAACATTTCAAGAAATCCGTAACTTAACCTGCCTGGGAAACACTGCAACTAACAAATCTGTGTAGAAAGTTCTTTGAAAAAGGATGTACATTGAAATCCCTTACATTTAAGAACATCTTCTCTTAATGTGCCTGCAAATGTCAACATCAGAGATTTCTCAAGCACTAAAGACTTTATTAGCAGACAAAGACTCTGGTATTCAGAGTCTCTGCTTTTCTACATTCATAGAGAAGGAAAAAACTAACAAACAAACAAAAACCTTTGAAAAGTATTGTGGATTTTTAGTTGAGAATATTAATTTTTAATCTTTTTACACTTTCATTCAGAACTCCCAAGGATTTGCTAGGAAAACCCAGCAGTTCACATTGTTCTTAGTTGAAAAGAAAACCTAAAAAACCCAAAAGACTTGTCATACCTTGAGGATGAAAAATAACTTTGATTTCTGTACTAGAGCATCTATCAATGTGAAGAATATGTTATTCCACCACATATCCTTCACTGTCTTGCTTATGAAATGCAAATGTCTGTATGGGATATTTTAATGGTGGTAGAAGAAATCTGCGGGTTTTGGGACAGCTCTCCAGTATTCCATAGGTTGTCTTTATCCCAAATAAGTAATCACACATCAATGTCACTTTCTCCTCTGCGTGTTCGGGCTGTACTTGGTTGTCTTCATACATGACTTGGGAGTGGGAAGCAGTCCAGAGATTGCAATGGAGAAGATGGCAAGATATTCAGCCTGTTGTTCTGTGGAATTCTGTGTGCATGCCCACTCCACCTTTGTAAACTCAGCTAATAATATGGTATTCCATTAGGAAAGCGAGATTTCCTTGTTTCATGAATATTTTCTATTTACCACCTCAATCTTTAGTCATTAATATGAACACTAGTTTTCTTCCTCCTTATTCTTCCCTCAGAAGAGTATTCAATATGGCTCCCTTGTCCTCAGGAGAACTATTGTCTCTTAGGTTGATAAGAAAACCTTAAGAAGATACCTACAGTAAGAGTGTTTCTTTTAATATATATATATTTGTCAAGGGCAAAAACATTCTCAACAATTGCCAACTGAAAGTATGCAAACACGGTTTTCAGATGAAAATTGTCACTTTATGATGCCATTTTGATTTAAAACAGTTGTGTCATGTCATCTTATTCTGATGCAGGAAGTCATAAGACAAAACTAAAATGGGGCTAAACTGTACAAATCAAAACACAGAAACAAAAGAAGAAAAATTTAAACTTTTGTTAAGTCTTTGTTTGATTGCAATTCTCTCTTTCATTAAATGCAGCAGAATGAGAACAAGTTCTTTTTCTAGTTTTGTTTTTTCTTACCTATACTAAGAAAATGATGAACCTTTGCTAAAATAGCTGTCTGGCAGAGGTTATGACAATACAACAAAGTAATATGATTTGATTGACTCCTTTGAATGAGTAATGAAGATATTCAAAGTGAATACTTTGAAGCTGTAAAACCTGCGGGTTTGTCAAGCATGAAGAAACTGAGGTCTATTGCTACTTAAATGTTTGTATTCTTCCCATATTCCTCCATTCTTAATCAAAGAACTCTTCCCAGTATTTTGTAACTCAATGCATACCAGAAAAAAATTACATCAAAAATTCATTAAAAAAATATTAAAGGACTAAAAGATATAGCCATAAAACAAAAGGGAAAAAATGCTAACCTGTCTATTTTCTAATTTACAAGGATTAAATTCTTACTGTTTTCCTTTAGGTATATCCTTATTCTTTTGTTTTCAACATTATCTTACTCCAGCACATCTGTTTTTATTGGCTTCCATGGGAATTAGATGGGTGTCAGTAAGTAATTAATCTCAGGTAAACTGTGGTTTGATTACTGTATTGATGTTACCTCCCTGATACCAAAAAGGTGTCTTTTGCAAATATTTTTTCCTCTAGTTTTCTAGATTCTTAACTGATATTTTATATCTGCTTTTAGATTTCAGTGAGTGCAGTGATGAAACCCCATTTTAACACTGACAAGTAAAACAAAAGAAGACTGATGTACTTTGGTGTAAGCAGAAAAAAAGACAGCTTGCTTTTGTTTCTTGGTTTCCTGAGTATGATAGTTTACAAGGAGAAGTAGATAGCCTGGATAGGGAGACTCCTAAGTAACCAGACACCTTCCTTTCTACCTTCCCCCTCCTTTTATGCAAAAAGACATCTTCTTTGATATGATCCTTGCCACAGGTGTGGGAAATTATCCTGGTTTGAGGCCAGACAGATCCTCTATTTCCCCTGAAAGGGGCAAAACAAATGATACACAAATGGATTGCAAAGTGATGGAAAGTTTAAATGGAAAAGTAATTAGTGTTCTACAGAAATTGCAAAGCATAGTGGCAAAGATATCCCAAAGCATACAGAATATAGGTATGGTATTCCAGGGTATGGAATATGCTGCTTCCTGTGTCCACCTACTGGACTGGACACTTGGGACACTGGAGGTGTAACTTAAGTGACACTAACAGGAGGCATGCAGCCTAAACTGCCACAGAAATATACGCCAAACATGGTAGTCTAAATCCACTACCAGGAAATTATGAGGAGAAGGGGCCCTCAAACTTCTGCCACCATGAATTTGCTTTACTTATTCAGAGAAGTTAGCCAAATAGAAAAGGCTATTGTTCATGGCAGACATGGTATTTCCCTTCTCCAAGTGAGGGAGATGGAAACGTAATCTATAATTTTAAAGAATGGGGGATTTTAATGGTATGAAGGCATGGATGAGTTAATTTGTTTTTAAAAATAAGCTTATTTTCTCCCCCAGTTCTAAAATACTATTCTGTTACATTTTCCTTAGAACTGAAAGGCCTGCAGCCCTATAATTGCATGCATCATTATGAGTTCCAATACCTTCTTTAAAAGTTTCGGTTTACAGCGTGTGTATCTATAAATTAACACAAATTGCCATGTGGAAAGTCACTAAAGCAGTTGTTCTGCTTAGTTAAAATGGATAATTGGACGCTGAGCTGTTCAGAAATCCATGGGATGAGGTACATTGAGCTAATACCAATCATTACATATACACTGAAATCGAGATTTGACTTTTTCATGTTAGCTACTTATCACATTTTTTTTTTAATTAAACTGTGTCAACTTATTTAAAAATACTTATTACAGTGTTGAGAGACATGTTAAGTCTCATTAGCCTTTTCAGAAACCACATAATTCAGGGAGGGGAAAAAAAGGCAAGCCATTTTAGAATTAATTCATAGGCTTGGAAAACCAACACTGGCAACTATCAACCACTCATCTCCATTCAGAGCGGGTTCAGATCCCCTGTCCATATAGCAAAAAGACAATACTGACTGTCCTCTGGAAAATCACATCTGCAAAAAGCTGAATGAATAAAAGTTGTCTATACAAAAGGATCTCTATTTTGACAGAGAAACAAAAATAAAATCTTGGAAAACTGAACTCCTGTTTCATAGCAATAACCTGAGGTATTCCAGAGAAGATTCTGTTTATCTCTCATAGCTTTTCGTCATCTTTGTTTGGAAGAAATATATAATTTGTGTTCATTCATATCACAATCTTGTTTTGGTATCTTGAGATTGGAATCAACAAAGATCACACAGAGAGCAGAGTAGGTGGGGAATGCTTTGAAGACCTGTATTTTAGCATCTGTTAACATTGATGGAAATAGCCAAGTTAGCAAAAGTGTGACCTCTTTGGCCCACGGATTATTACCCACTATTGATCTTTCAGGTAGGCAGTGTTGAAGTAGCACCAAGACACCCAAGGGCAATGAACAGGGCTATCAGATGACTGGTAAAGAAATTGGGAGTACAAGTGATGTTCTCTTCTAGCCTCCAGTTGCAGGAACAAATGAAGGAATAAGCAGGGAGAGCCACAAGATCAATGCCTGTCTTCAAACCTGGTTGTCACTGGCAGGACTTTGGGTTACTAAATCGTGGTTTGATTTACAGGACACCAAGCCTACTGGCAACAGATGGGACACACCTGTCTTAAAACGGAAAATATCCTAGTACAGGAGCTGGCAGGACTCACTGAAAGAGTTTTAAACCAGATCTTAAGGGGAAAGGGCACAAAACTGGCCTTTCTAGAAATAAGCCCAGTGGCATCACACAGACATTTGAAGGATGATGTGCTAGTGAAGTCTGTCAGCCTGTGGTATCAGTAGAGGTATGGAGTGGAGACTACATGGCAGCAAAGATGCAAGGATTATTGATGGGTTAGTAACCATGGGAGCACCTGAGAACAGTCAGGTAGGAAATAAGACTATTCAGGAAATAAATCCTGATGCCATTTACAAATATGCTGCTACTTTTGACTAGCTATAATTCATAAAACATTCCACACTCAAGCCTCTTTTGACCTCTGCTTTTTTTTTTCCTGCTTGGGAAAAATGGAAGATTTTTTTCTTTTGCTCCTTTCCTTGTTGACAGAAGCAGTGAGTAAAAGATGTGTATATGCCTCTCTGAGAGATCATGTCAATGAAGGAACTGGAAAAGAAAAAATTAAGGTTTTCACAGTAAGCTGGACTGACAGAACAGGTATGAGAAGCAAAGCATCAATTGTTGGAGTCACAGGCAAACAATTGTTGCCATGAATGAGAACATTTAATGCATTCTTTTCCAGAGATTGGGAGGATCTGAAGCTGCAGTTACAACCAAAACCAGTGCTCTGCAAGTGGTGAAGACGTAGAAAAAGCCTGCTATCAACAAATAGAATGTATAGGTGACACTGCAGTTGCATGACAATAGGCTTCAGGAGGTAATACATCCACAAGTGGAGATGGAGTCAAACAATTTTTTCTTATACTATCATTTGATAAGATTTTGTTTCTTGTTATGCATTTTGAGTTTCAGATTTTGAGATGATCAGCAATAAGCATTCACAGTTCTTTCCCCATTGATTAGCTTTCTAAATGTTGAGTTTCAGACAGCTTGTTGACATTCTGCTCAGGAGAGAAAGAAAAAAAAAATAAATAAGTCAGAGGAAACAGCTGTGAGGAGAAAGTTAAACAGCAATACTGGAGCTGTTGAGATCCAGTTCTGTGTTTTCTCTTAAAATTATGTTGGAACCAATGTGCCTACAGAAACTGTAACAAAACAACAACAAAAAAAAAGATAGAGGGAGAGATAAAATATTCTTTTATTTTCCCCTTTTCTTCAGGGGAGATTAGATGAAAATTACATTTACCAACAATTCAGGCTTTAAGGAAAGAACACAGAATGTATGAATGTATGCTTTGTTTTGGAGTTCTTTTCTGTTTAGTTGTTTTGGCTTTTTATTTCTTTTTTTCTTCTTCTTCTTTTTTTTTTTTTGTTTTGTTCTTTTCTTTTTCATTATTGCTACATGCAGGTAGGAGTAATATTGTGCCATGAGACCTAGGACATTATGATCTGATACTTAGTGCTGCTCTGCAACTTTAAGATTGCTCTGCTTTTACAACCAGAATAAAAGATTTTATTATGTTCACACTGCTTACAGTGGAAAACCGAGACAAAATAAATACATAAACAAGAACTGCCAGTCAATCATGCCTCTTTTTTTCATTCATCTAACATTTGACTGCAGAGATCAGGAAAAAAGAGCTAGCAAGGGAAATACTTATTTCTACCTGACTTGTACACAAACACAGTTTTGTGTTTTGAGCAATGTCAAAATCCTCTTCAGAGTGCAACTCTACTTCTGAGTTACTTGCTTTAAAATATAGGTTTGAGACTAATTTGTACCCAATCCAGATTCCTCTTCAGAATGTATTTCAAAAGGGGGAACCTGCCTGGAAACAGGGTTGACTACTGGGGGCAACAGCAGAAAAGGGGGTGCTGTAACTTAGTTATCCAACTTTCAAAATAAATGTTTGATTTAGAATTTCTAGACATTCCACATCAAAATATGACCCCGTCTTTCCTGACAGTCTGCCAAATGCAGAGTCGAAATAGATGGTGATACATTCAAAAATGACAGGTGTAAACATCTTCAGGGCTGTCAAGAAAACCTCAGTTCTCAACACAGAGAGAAACTACCCATAACAGTCATATTACAAAGTAGAAGGTGCAATCATAAAAGCACACAAAAAAATGTTAAAAATGAGTTTTGGTTCAAAACTAAAACTAAAAATTACTTCTTAGTAACTGTTCATTAATTGTTCCCAAAGCCTCAGTATCTTCCTCATGAAGAAAACAACAATAAGACCAGTGAAAAGGAAACATATACAGACAGAAACCCCATTATATAGCAAATGTGTACCAAGGCAACCCTTCCCAGAAGAAATAACTTCATCACATAATTCAGTTAAATACAGCTGATAATTGACAGCAAGAAAAAACAAACCTAGTACATTGGGACATAGAATGGCATATCCCTATATTTCAGCCCTGATTGTCTTCTGCCAAGTATCAGCCATTGTAAAAAGCTTTGAAAATAACAGTTATTTAGAGAAAGTAAATTAACAAGGAGTCATCATATCACTGTTCATAGTGCCTGACATAAACCAGTGCCTTTTCTCTCTGAAATCATCTTTCTCTGGACACTGTGGTAGTTTAATGTTGGGGGGGGGTGGATTTTCAACACACCACTGACACTTAGAAGAAACAAAACAGTTGGCTCGTGGAAAGAGTAAAGTAATTTAAAAAAAATATTTCTTATTTGCTGAGGAGGCAGTTTCAAAACTATATTCTGTAAGTATTTTAAGTTGTAAAAAAATGCATTACAGATACTGAGGTGCCACTGTGCTTTGTTCCAAGAGGATGCCCTTAGAACATGTTCCATTTTATCTAATGAAACGTAGTTTGATATGGGTCAGGACAATTTTCTGTAAATGTATAAGGGAAGAAAAAAAACAAAACTCAGTAAAAGAGCTTGCATGGACAGTAGAAGCAAGTAGTCTAAATTTAAGAAGATCAGAAGGAAAACATTCATCTTAATGTTGTAGTATAGCATTCAAACTGTGGAAAACCTTCCAACAGACATACATTATTACCCTCTTACTTTATACATAGAATGGATTCCATGACACTGATGCTTGTGAAAAGAAAAGACAGAATGGCATGAGCCAAGATAACCCTTACAACCTGTTTTGAAATACCTAACTTTGTTCTAGGAAGTTTCCTTTTGGGAATGTATTCCAATTTACTTTGACCTCAAAATTCCCCTCTCTCAAACAAGTGGTTTTCCATGTGTCTACAGAGAATGGGTCTTTCTCCATCTTTTCTCCTGATTTGTGCAATTGCTTCTTAAAAAATATGAAGTACTAAGAAGCTTGCACTGGAAGGATAGAGGAAAATGGCACACAGGATTCAACAATTCTTCAACTCCCACTATTAAACCTCATCTGAGTGTGACATATTTCCACTTGTTTCACAAGGAATTCTAAATATTTTCAAATATCTAAACATCTAAATAATTTTTCATCATATTTCAACAAAGATAGTACCTATGATTTTGATCTAAACTTAATTTGATTTAGAGATTTCTCTTATAAAGCTATAGAAAACATGTCCATTGTACGTATTTGCTCTGTGTGCATATATATTCACAGGGAGAGCTATGACCCCATGCTTCTCTACAGGCTGGGGTTGGAGTGGCTGGAGAGTGGCCGGGCGGAAAGGAACATGGGGGTACTGGTTGACAGTAGGCCAATACCATCCTGGCCAGTAGCAGAAATAGTGCGGCCAGCAGGAGCAGGGAAGTCATTCTGCCCCTCTACTCAGCACTGGTTAGGCCACACCTTGAGTACTGTGTCCAGTTCTGGGACCCTCAGTTTAAGAAAGATGTTGACTTGCTGGAACGAGTCCAGAGAAGGGCAACAAAGCCAGTGAGCACAAGCCCTATGAGGAGAGGCTGAGAGAGCTGGGGTTGTTAAGACTGGAGAAGAAGAGGCTCAGGGGAGACCTTATTACCTTCTACAACTACTTGAAGGAAGGTTGTAGCCAGGTGGGGGTTGGTCTTTTCTCCCAGGCAGCAAGCACCAGAACAAGAGGACACAGTCTCAAGCTGTGCCAGGGGAGTTTTAGGCTGGATGTTAGGAAAAAATTCTTCACAGAAAGAGTGATTGGCCATTGGAATGGGCTGCCCAGGTTGGTGGTGGAGTCGCCATCACTGGAAGTGTTTAAAAAGAGCCTGGATGACGCACTTAGTGCCATGGTTTAGTTGGTTAGATGTATTGGGTGATAGGTTGCACTTTATCTCAAAGTCTTTTCCAACCTGGTTAATTCTGTATTCTATAACAAAGCAGCATAACTCCTTTTAGGCACCTGAAAAATGAATACGTGCTTAGCAAAATAAAACTAACTTATAGTCTGTATAAACCTTTTATTTCACAAGGCATGCTGTATCCTCAGTTCAACTGTCTTTCCTGATTTTGTTTTGTTGTTTCTTTGCTACATAATAGAGACTACTCTAATTTCACAGTAAGTAGGCAATATGCTACAAGCTCAATCAAATTACTAGCTCTCGTAAAAGGAATTATAAATGGCATCTGTCTTTATATATCCCATAATATTAGCAGAGATGCAAGTTGAGAACATTAAATGTCAAAAATTTTCATTGTACAGAAGTTGTGATATATTCTTCCAAAGAAAGTAAATGCTAGGAGTTGTTTGCACCTTAACTGCTTCACTATTTGCATAAATATCTATTGCATAATATTAGCAATATTTTGTATTCACTTCAGGGCTTAACACAGCAGTCTGTTCTGCCTTCTGTGCAACTATTAATATAATATGGCCACTGTTATGTTTATTACTTCTACATTCTGACTTCTTTAATGACCTGCGGAAATGAACCCCACAACTCCAGAGAGTTATGCAGCAGATAATGTTTATTGCAGCACCGGGTACAGGGTAGGCATCTTTCCACCAAATCTGTACAACCTATGCCAGTACACTCAGGTATTTATGTGATGAAAACATACATATTCATTAGTTTTCTGAGAATAGGTGTAGTTAATGTAAATTATTTCCAGGAACTCATTAACATAGGTGTCCTCCCATTCTCCACCCAGGTACTGTGCTCCGGTGGTCATGTGGGTGGTCACTGGGGATGAAGTAAAAAGTTTTCCTCACAGTGTATTTTTCACCTTTGGTCCAATTACTTGGTTTCAGTGCGTCCCAGTTCTTCTTATCTTGATTTTCTGCTTTTTAGTCAAAACAAGGATGAAAACCTTAATCCTCTATGGTTAAATGTTTAACTATTTGCTATAGGTAACCCTTTGAGGAGGAGCCTGTGTCTGGTCTTGTGTAGCCCAATGTTTGTAACATATAGTTACACATTACCTCCTTTGATCAATAGGTCTCTGGTATATGGTCAGAAAATTAAAGGCCCCATCTCAAATATAGGATTAGAAAATTGAAAGTCCCTCCAGCAATATTCTTTGATTTTATGATTCTCCTTCATCATTAAGAAGCTTTAAAAATGGACACTTCATTGAATGAGTCAGAATATGAATCTAGGCTCAATGAGACAGACTGTGAATTGGAATTTATGCTAACTGGATTTCCAAAAATATTAGCTGTGGAATCCTGTCTAGATACCTGCTCACATTATATGCTGATACACACAGTTTCAGAGTTGCAAAAATGCATCAAAATGTGAAAAAGAGTTACAGCTGTAGAACACAACTTATTCCATTTTTATACCCTTCCATAAGACATCCTCTTCTGTGTAAGGGGTGTGATAGAATTGGTAGTTACAGGTTAGCACCTATAAAGGCAGGTCAAGATATGAGGAAATAAAGGCAGAACATCTGAGCCAGCAAAAGTGTCATTATAAAGTAATATGGTTTAGAAAGCCTTGTATCACATTGTACTTCCATGTAACTACCTTGGCCTTACTAGCCCTTTCTTCCATATGAAAGAACATTGTTTTACTGGAAGAAGGAAAAGGAGGCATGAGTGAAACAATTATTTCCTCCTTAGAAAGTTTTTGACTGATTGGCAGTGCACCCAAACCCTCCACCTCCGCCCTCAACCCTGGCAAAGCCTCTCACTCCCAGGTTGTGGTCAATGGACGCACATGGACCCTTCCCCTCAAGCCACATGCCAGGCACAGACCCCTGTGTCTGGGCAATCCTGGGTATATTTAAGCAGAGTACTGGTGATTATCAGTTGGTCTTTTCAGCTTTGGACAAATACTGAGATGGTGACTCAGACAAAAACTAGCATGGCTTTTGATAAAACAGGTACCACAGACAACACAAGGTCTCTTCTCTTGGGTTTTCTACTCCACACACATGGAATACAAGCAGCAGCAGTTTCAGAAGGATTTTCTGATAAAAAGAGACACCAGAGAAATTCCCACAATCAGCAAGCAGCATTGTGAGCAAACTGATATATTCCTAAAGTCTCCTGGAAATTCCTACCTATTGTCAGTGGAGGTAACATACTGCTTTTGGATTTATCTTTTTCCAAATACTGTTCTCAAACCATTTGTAACCATTTCCATACTCTGAAGATATTCTCAACCAAACATAGTGAATCTGTATGGTATTTTGTAACTTTTGTATGTAGTAATGTGGGAGGCAGAGCCACATTAATGAATAATTTATATTTTTATTAATTCTCCCCCTTATCCCTCTTTATTTGTAGCACTGACATAGCGATATGGTAATACTTTTTTTGAGGGCTCCATTTTATAATCATACTAATTCAAATGAAGTGGATCATAAAATTATCATAATATTAAAGGCCTAAAAATTTAAGACAAACCTGTACCACTCCAATGGAGCACCTCCTTTCACAGTATCACAGAATCACCAAGGTTGGAAGAGACCTCGAGGATCATAGAGTCCAACCCGTCACCACAGACCTCATGACTAAACCATGGCACCAAGTGCCACATCCAATCCCCTCTTGAACACCTCCAGGGACGGGGACTCCACCACCAACCTGGGCAGCCCATTACAATGGCTAATGACTCTCTCAGTGAAGAACTTTCTCCTCACCTCAAGCCTAAACTTTCCCTGGTGCAGCTTGAGACTGTGTCCTCTTGTTCTGGTGCTGGTTGCCTGGGAGAAGAGACCAACCCCCTCCTGGCTACAACCCCCTTCAGGTAGTCGTAGACAGCAATAAGGTCTCCCCTGAGCCTCCTCTTCTCCAGGCTAAACACCCCCAGCTCCCTCAGCCTCTCCTCATAGGGCTTGTGCTCATATCCATTCATGTTGCTTAATGTGTTTTCTGCACTGCAAAGCTTCTCAAGCCACCTTTCCCATCTGTCTTACACCCCTCGCTGTGCCTGCTAAGCAGAGGATACTTCCATTTGAGGAAATCCCAATTGCATGTTGCCATATGCTCCACCTCCAGATCAAGTTTACCACAAGGCTAGGTCATGAGCATGAAAACAGAAGCGGTTTCTGTTTAGAACATAATTTACAGGGTGTTTTTTTTTCAAAATTCAGTGGTGCAAGCCAAAATAGTAAAAATGTTTATTTTTTAAAAACACTCAATTATCCATCCAGTGACTCATTTAAGCAATCAGCTAGTCTTACTCTACCTTAAAAGTACAACATAATCACATGAAAATTTTCATCAGGAATACTAATGCCAGCAGAGCACATCAGCCAGCAGAACCACCCTGTACACCAAGCTACATTCAAAATTACTGCTCTGAGCCACTTTCACCCATAACCTCTCCATCACTTCCCTTTTTGTCTTTCTAGACTAATTCATGAAATAGCAATAGAATCTTAGAATTGTTAGGGTTGGAAAGGACCTCAAGGATCATCCAATTCCAACCCCCCTGCCACAGGAAGGGACGCTTGACACCAGATCAGGTTGCTCAGAACCACATCCAGCCTGGCCTTAAAAACCTCCAGGGATGGGAATTTTGCTTTAACTGCACTTAATAGTCATATCAAAGACTTGCATCCCCTTCTAATGAAGGCAGCACAAATGACTCATGATGTGAAATGGCCAATATGATGTCTGGTATTATGTCTGATATAATTCAACACACTACCTTTCAAAATATGAAAATGAGTAAGAAGAATTATGGCAAAATTTAATTTTAAAGCATATTTTATTGTGAACTGTTACAGGAATTATCTGATCCTTCAGTATGTGAAGTCTGGAGTTTCACTCTGCTCCCTCACTAGGAAATACTGGAGCTTACCTTTTATAAAGACAAATTGTATTTTTTACAATACACACTGTTTCTGAATCACACTGTGCATGAGGATGAGTCATTGTTCTGGCAAAACTGTGCTAAAAATCAAGATAAATGGAAAAGACTGCAAAACAGGATCTGGTACGATCTGTGTTATGTTCTTCAGACAAGTGCCACCAATTTCAGTGAGCATGTTCACACATGTGATGTAATGAAAGGTGGATCACACATTATCAAAATATGATAAGTAGATTTCAAAGAGTTAGAACTGATCTGAGGTGCTTCAACACTAAGGCACGCCTGAACCAACTGTTTAGAAAACACATTATTATTATACCACTGAATATGAATAATTAGACTCAGAATATATTTCAATTTTGGCCTTTAAAATTCTTCTACTTCTTTGGAAAGAGGTAAGGAACAAAAAAGAAGAGAGAAAGAAGCCAATTATGCATTTAAAATGCAACTTTTCACAGGAACAAGAACAGTGGTGCCAAAATTTTACAGGACTTTACCTCTTCTGTGGAAAAAGGCCAAAAATCTGTCATATGTTTCGTCCAAGGTTCTATGTTAGAGGAAAACCAGACATGACAAATAGGTAAAATAACAATGCTAGAGAAGGCTCATAAATGTAGTGAATTATTATTTTGGCTACAGTGCTTTGGGTATGGAGCTACTATGTTAGACCAAATTCTATACATTCGAGCCATCCTCAAAATAACAAAAAGCAAACTTTCCCATCTCTCTCCTACTGCACAGACTTAAGCCCTTTCCATTTAACCATATATTATGAAATTAGTATGAACAAAAGTAATTTTTCAAAGCAAAGAAGACAATGCCTGGGGGAAAGCCATGTGTATCCTGACAATATTTGAGCAATTGATATTAAATTATCTGCACACATCACAAATTAATGATTTGACCTTCTGCTGATGTGAGAAATTCAAGCATAATAACAAAATCTGTGTTTGCTGTCTTCTGAACATTTGAAACAGTTATTCCTAATAAACTGAGTAAACCCTGTCCCACCATTCATATACAGACAAAATTTATCACTGACACTGTTTTTACTTCCACCTAAGGAAATATCTCACTGATAGACACCCAGCATTCAACATAATGTGAATTCATTGAAGAAAGCAAGTCTACAATCCAATAACTTTAAGGGGAATAATTTTCAACATTTTCTGCTATTTAAAAAAAAAAAAAAAAGTAGTAAAATATTTAGGTATTTGTAATCTGATAACTATGCTGCATGTATTGGGTATATAGAATCTGGTAACTATTCAATGGCCATGAAATTCTAACTCAAATTACCTGGTTTGTTGTGAGTCAGGTCTCATGACCATTGCATCACTGACACCTCCCACTGATCAGGCCTCTTGTTTCCAAAAGAATCGTGGACACATGCACTGATCTGAGCCCTCAAATTTACACAGACAAGTACCATGCAACACAGAGTACAGAGTGAACAGACTACTAAAATATAGCTTTTATGAACTTTTACCATCACAGTTTGCTCAGACATGAGACAGAAAAGACTTCTAAATTATGTACATGGTAATTCCTTTGTCTTGGAGTCCTTGATTTTGAGTATCATTACTGTTTAGCACACAAATCTGGGAACACAGTTAAACTCAGCAGTCTAAAGGACTGACATGTTAGAGATTGTAAAGAAGTACACACTGCTGGGGTTGCTTAGCCTGGGGAAGAGGAGACTCAGGGATGACCTTATTGCTCTCTACAACTACCTGAAGGGAGGTTGCAGACAAGCAGAGGTTGGTCTCTTCTCCCAGGCAACCAGAACCAGAAAAAGAGGACACAGTCTCAAGCTGTGCCAGGGGGTTTTAGGCTGGCGGTTAGGAGGAAGTTCTACACAGAGGGAGTGATTGCCTATTGGAATGGGCTGCTTGGGGAGGTGGTGGAGTCGCCATCACTGGAGGTGTTCAGGATGAGACTTGATAGGGTGCTTGGTTGCATGGTTTAGTTGATTAGGTGGTGTTGGATGATAGGTTGGACACAATGATCTTGAAGGTCTCTTCCAACCTGGTCTTTTCTATTCTATTCTATTCTATTCTATTCTATTCTATTCTATTCTATTCTATTCTATTCTATTCTATTCTATTCTTCCAGCACTCTTTGCATTATATGGATTTACACATATATACCCCACAGTTCAGGAGAGGGACCTTCACTTCTCTAGTGCCAGGAGCTGAGATTCCAAGAATAGAAATTATATTAACAACTATATTCATAGTACTAACATTAATGCCTCTATCTGCCATTGTTCTGTGTCGAGGAAGACTCTTGGCTGCAAAGCCCATAACACTGTCTCCCTGCTATCAGATATATGAAAGCTTTACAAGGCTCCCTTACAATTTCATAGAACAGGAAAAAATTTCCCTAGTAATCAGGCCCAGTCTCATGCTCTGGCAGGCAACCAGGTCATGTAGTTTTGCTTAGAAATGTAACAAGCTTAAAATCAGTTACGTTGTTTGCCCCTGTGCTTTAATGGAAAGGCAGTTTCAGCACATACCTGAATTATTTAGAAGCTACAAAATGATGAGCCATAATAGGGAAAACAAAAAAGAGTCACTGTGCAGCTCTGTTGCAAATGTCAGACAAGAACTAATCTAGATAAGGAAAAAATATATCAAAATTTGCCTACTATTTCCTTTTTAATTTTCAGAAGAATCTGGCCTCAAAGTTACTTCATGCCACAGGCTGACCTGTATCAGCACAACAGAGGTGTCAAAGCAATGCACAAGCAAGAAATGGAGGAAGGGAAGCATCACCTTAAGCTGGTATTGCAGCCAAATATAAGGTAAAGCCAGAAGACCATTGACCTCTTATCCCCTTTCTGTATCATGTTTCTTAAAAATATTCAGTGTGCTGTAATCTGGGCCTGACCTTTAGCCATAAACATCCACTGAAATCAGAAGCTTTTGTTTATTCACATTGTGTCATCAATACTTTTACCACCCTGAAGTAAAATACCTCAGAGTAGATTCACATTAGCAGAAAGTCTAACATGCTGCAACAGGTCCATTATGCTTATTTCATCATATCTAAATATATTTCAGACAGCTTCATTTTCTCCAGAGAATGTTTTCCTTCTGTGCTTGGAAGGTAAACTTAAATATACTAAAAGCTTTGCCTTCAGCAAAGATGCTTTCAGAACAGGAATACTCATCATTCAAATAAATGATAATGGTTTTCTCCATCAACCTGTTCATTTACCCATGCCAGATATTTATTGATGCATTTCTCCTTCTAAGCAAGGTTGAGTAGAAATCTACATTCTAATTAACATTTTTCATATGTCTATGCTCTGATTAAAACTAAATAGCAACAGAGAAATTTGCATTAATCGTTCAAAACTAAGGTGTAATTGCTCTACAGTGATTAGGAATGGCTTTTAATTTGGGTCTCTGACAATTGTTACATCTACTGAATAAAAGGAGTCTTCATTCTGGAAAGGGAATTCCTTTTGAAATATTTTAATCTGGTAAGAACGCAAAAATTTAGCAATGTGTTGTGTGTCATTCACTGCATCGAATGCATCATCTCTCTCTCTCTCTCTCTTTTAGCAGAAATATTTGTTATTTCTCACCAGGTGCCAGAAGAAGCTTTTTATCTCTTACCCTGACCTTTGGTATATCTGGGTGGGGGTTTTATTAATACAGCTGGGCTTAGCAGTTGCAACAGCAATTAGCTTTCTGAACTATATATACTCAATTAAAAGCATAACTCACCAGTAGGAATGATGGATATTCACTACAATGGCTCAAAGAAGTGCTAGTTAAAAATGCAGTACTTTATTGTTGAAAGGATTTAAGTTCAAGGCATAAAGGTAATCCATCGAGTCCATCTTTACCTACAGCAAAGGAAGGCCATCCATCCTTGGTTTTGTCTCTATAGTAAGTTTGCTACAACAGTTTTTGTCAAGGCTTATGCTGACAGAAGCCAGTGTGAATCTTAACAGTTCTAGTATCATGAGTTATGCTAGGAATCCAGAACAGGGATGCAAGACATATGCATGACTGTTGTATCTATTGGGATGTGTTCCTTTAAGAAGCTACTCTTAAGATTACAGCACTAATGTCATCCACTAGGGTATCTAAACACTTGCATATAAACATTCTGCATACCGTATAATATTACTTGATTGTTTTGTATTTCAAATGTCAGTTTCTGACAAAGTATTTATGAAGTATTATCATCAAGCAATTATCTACTGAAGTGAGTGTTCAAAACATTATAACTATGACTACATCTACATTAGCATATTACAGAATCACAGAATTGCCAGGGTTGGAAGGCACCTCAAGGATCACCCAGTTCCAACCCCCTCTGCCATGGACATGGACCATTTCCACTAAGTCAGGTTTCCCAGGGCCATATCCAGCCTGGCCTTAAAAGCTTCCAGGGATGGGGCTTCCAACATCTCTTTGGGCAACCTGCTCCAGTGCCTCACCACCCTTATGGTGAAGAGCTTCTTCCTGATGTCTAATCTAAATCTCCCCTCTCCACTGGCAACTGAATCTCCCACTGCAACTGAGTCTTTGGTCTTAAATCCTTAGTGGACAAACAGTCATAATGCTGCTAGGATTATGCAGTGATCATACTGATTTATGTGGAGTAGATGCTAAACGCTGCTAGGACAAACTTCCACAGCTGATGAACGTTATCCACACATTACCATGGAAATTACAATGGGCTTGTACTCCTCAACCTTTTCTACCTATGACATAGAAGCATAGAATTGTAAGGGTTGGAAGGGACCTCAAGGATCATCTAGTTCCAATGCCCCTGGCTGCAGCCACTAATGGGTGTTCAATTTTAGCTCTCTGCCAAATTCTTCCTTTGTTAGAATTGAAAGTGTTGAATCCTGCCAATGAACATGAAACTTCTAACTGATAATTTTATTCTGTTTGTGCAAAGATAAGTGAATCCACATAAAGCTTGGATGACAAAATATCATAATTTTGTGGTTTACTATCCACAGCAGTAAAGTGATCTAATTATGACTAAAAATGTATTGCAAAATGAACTACTAGGCTCTCATCAGTCTTTGAATTCTTGTACAGTAATCTTTGATAAAGCCGGCAATCCAGAACGAACAAGTTAATACCAGCAGCAGCTTTTGGGCCATAGATAGCTATTTTTGGAACTGCTGCATGAAATAAAACAAACAAGAAAGGCTTTGGGAGGCATCCTTTTTTTTCCCCATCCATCACAGAAAAAAAGATTGAAATTCACTGATCACTGTCGACAGACTCGGCAAGAACTGTTAAGCCAAAGAGGCAATGAATTAATTACTCACAACCAGTTGTGCCCAAATAGGGAGTGGTGCTGCTGTGTATTAGAGACTTTGGGGTGCTCATGCACCAGGCACGGCTGGTTGCTGGCAGGAAGGCCACGCGGTGTCGATGGCTGGTCTGGCTTCAGCAGACGGCGGGCTGTTAACGACGCTATCACTATGGGCGCTTGCTTTGTCCTGGGTGAATTGTGGCATGGCAAAATCCTGGTCACAAGGGGAATCAGGCTTTGCTCTGACTCCTAAGCTCGTGGCTTCTCTTGCAGCTTGTGGTGTGTATGCCCATGGCTTTATCCCAGATGCTGGACTGGGCAACTTGAGGCTATGCAACTCGAGGCAACTTCAAGCCAGACAAGGTCCAAGCAGGTTCAAGCAGGCAAGGGTTAAATAAGGGTTGAGCAAGGCAGAGGCAACTAGAAATCAGCCTGTATATAAATTTTGCCTGAGATTCAATTGGGCCAATAGGGCAACTAAAACCAGCAGACGGTTACCCAATGGGAAGGGGTTCTGCCAGGCTGTGGCCAGAACACGTGCCCTTACCATAGATACAGGGTTGTTTACCAGACACGAATGGTCCTGTCCCCTTTGTTCCTTTTCCAGTGTTACCCTGGCTTTCTGCAGGAAGGATGGGGGAAGGGGGACCATGTCTAGACACCTTAGGGTCTGTCTGGATTTGTGCTGGGGCTGTTTGACCCTACCATGGCATACAAGCATGTTACTTGTAAGCATAAAGAAATTAGTATGAAAGCATGAAAAAATGTGTCTGCAATTGTCTAAAAGAATAGGTATGAGTGAAGAAACCAAGTTCTGTTTAAAATAAAAGCTTCTCTTCCCGTGCAGCATGCAGTCAGTTTTGTTACACTAGCTATAATGTTGCTTTGTCTGTCAAGTGTCTACAGCTATTGGAATTGTATTACACAGGATGCAGCAGCAAGTTTTTGAAGAAAGTCAGCAATGAGCATGGATCTCATCTGTAGAATTTATTATATTTCTCTTCTTTGTTAATATTTCTTTATCATTAATTTGTACTCAAATAGTTGAAAATGTAAAAAGTGACAAGATAATTTTATTAGTTATTAGGTTGGGTTTTTTTTATGAGGTTCTGTTACGGTAATTACAAGCATATATTTCCGACAGAAAACCTCTGTCCTCTACAAGCAGTAACAGTCTTCATAGGTCAAACCATAAAATGCACTTGAGTTAAATTGGATATAGAGTCAAAGGACACTTGAAACAAACAAATAAAAGTGCCTTCATTTTTATTTCCTAAATTTAACGATATCACATGGCATTTCCCTGCACAGCCATTTATTATTTTTTTTGGCAGTTCTTCAATTTAAGTATGGAAGAGGCAGAAAGTGCCATTTAAAGTTTTAAAGGCCTTTTTCTACAGCAGATAAGGGTGAAAACAAACTCTCCCCATTACTCATATCTCTTGTTGCTAAGTTCGAGATAACTTGAAAGTGATATATTCGACAGAAGAATATAGATTAAGGAAGCAGCTGAAATAATGTATATGAGCTAAGAAGAAAAATTGGTGGGTTTTGAAAAATCCAATAGCATTGCTATACGGTTGCAACATTTATCTGAAGTGCCATCAAAAAGCATTCTTCCTTCTTCAACCCCCAAAATATTCATGACAATCAGAAATAAACAAAGAGATAAACCTTTGGTTTCAAAAGCCCACTATGATACCTATCTGAATATATGGTAATAAGTTGGATTTCCCTGGGTAGGAAGAGGAATAAAAGAAACCAACTCTTTCCAGTATTTGACATATTTAGAAATTGGTTTGAAGGTTGTTTCATCACATTAAAATAGGCTAAGGTGTTGTTCATTGCTTCAGTTCAGATTAAAACAAATACATAAAATAAAGCAACTCATCCATTTTCCATTGGAACTTATGTAGGCCCAAGAGCAATGAGCTGACTGGCACTTCAGTGTGAAGGCTTCGTGCTGTTTGTTATGCAGAAAGGCTACTGGAACACTTTTGTCAGAGACAGCTATAAGCTGCCAAACAAAGATTAGCAATCATGGCAAAATATTACATATCCCAAAAGTCAAGGACATTGTGACTTTTTTGACAAATGGGACTCATTTCAGTTTTAAATGACACCGAAGCACTGAGAAGTTTTGAGGTTTGATTGCATCTTAATGCAGAAAAAGAGCAGAGTTTCTTTATCTTATTATAATGAACTTCTATTCATAATTCATATTTTTAAATATTTTAATAGATTACATGCTTTAGAGCCTACCCAAGCAAACTGGAAAACCACAGGGTATAGAAGCATCCTCACTAGAACACAACAGTAGCAAAGAAGATTTCATAGTTCCCTGAGCAATGAAGTCTTGCCTCAGTAAAATTTTATGTACCCTTTACCCTCACACATAAGGGAATTTGTATCAAGAAACTATTCATGACATACTCAAAGACTCTGTACCAGCTTAGCTTCGTAGTCTTCTCTCTGGAGTGTCCAAATGCTTACAATTACGTGAAAGTGTAAAAACTTCTCTGAAAGGAATAAAAAGGGCTTGGCCTAAAGAAGTCTTTAGGCAGTAACAAGAAGCTGCATCACAGTAGTGAAATCCCAAGTTAAGTAAATAAAACTGACAACTTTAATTTAATTCATTTAGGGGGGAAAAAAAAATGTCAGAAATGCACTGATTCGTTGAGTTGAGCCTAGTTCCATGGGCTTGGAAAGTAGATTGCCAAGGACAGGCCTTCCACCCCCAGAAAATATAAAGCTGTAACATCATCAGCAGTGTGGTGATTTTATGTTCAGAATCTCCTGTATAGATGATCATAGAATCATAGAATTGTTAGGGTTGGAAGGGACCTCAAGGATCATCTAGTTCCAACCCCCCTGCCATGGTCAGGGACACCTCTGGTTGCTCAGAGCCACAGCCAGCCTGGCCTTAAAAACCTCCAGGGATGGGGCTTCCACCACCTCCCTGGGCAACCCATTCCAGTGTCTCACCACACTCATGGTGAAGAACTTCTTCCTAACATCCAATCTGAATCTACCCATTTCTATTTTTGCTCCATTCCCCCTAGTCCTATCATTGCCTGATACCCTAACAATCTCCATCCCTCTAATTATCCTCATGGCCCTTCTCTGGACATGCTCCAGCACATCCAGATCGTTCCTGCAATAGGGGCCACAGTACTCCAGGTGGGGTCTCACCTGAGTGGAGTAGAGAGGGAGAACCACCTCCCTCGACCTTCTGGCTATGATGGTAGAAGTCCAAAGTTTACAGACCTACAGTTTTAGCTTATTAGGTTTTTACTCCAGTGAAGGTACTGGCACATGTTGGAGTTCACCACTCTTATTAGAGAAATGGTGACATCTGGTAGATTTACTCTCAGATGATTTGACAAGATTGTCCTACCTACTATCTATCCTCACCTGGAAAATGCCTTATAAAATGAATCTGATTATAAAACATTCTCTGTAGATGTGGAGAAAGTCACAGAAGGTGTCTGGATGTTTAACATCCTAATGACAAAGCTACAGGCCGTTCTGGATTTTAAAAATGTTTCAGTTCTATCCTAATTCAGAACTTTGCAGCTGTTCTCTAAGAACCTCTCTGTGATCTCTCACTTTCTTTATTCACTCTGCTTTTATCTGTACAGAAAAGGATCTTTAGAAGACTTTCATCAGAATGTCCCCTTCAGTATTTCTGTTCCTATCTGTAGTGGGAAACTCGCAGTCATCTTGCTCCTGAGTGGATGAAAAAAGGTTGAAAGAGAGAAGGTATAAAGTGAAGAGGGGGAAAAAGGACTTGTTATCAAATTGCAAAAGAAAAAGTTGTAGCTGACAAAGTTGAACTCATTTGACTTTTATTAAGGCAGTAGACTCTAACTCAAAGAACTTTTTGGTATTCCTTGTTTAATGCTTTGCATTAATCCATACACCAAAAAAACAAAGCCTTTATTCTATTAATTATTATTATTTTAAAGTGGGGTTTAGTATTTATTCTGATAAGACATTATTGAAAACATGTAAAGTACTCACATTGTGTGAATAAGAAGACAGATGTAATTGTCAAAAATGTACACCAGAATACATGCTAGTCCTAAGGAGGGAAAATCAGGGCGGGGGGTTGATTTGCACAAGGATGCAAAACAACCATACTTTGGCAGAAATAGACCACATTATTCTTCCATATTGGCAGCTGAGGTCTTTGGGAAATGGATCTGCTAATTTTTACCTTTCTTATAGCACTTTTTCTTGCAAACACTTCAAAAAGTACAGTAAAATTATTTAATTAGCCCAAATTAGATACAACAAGAGAACAGACTAGAAAGATGATTAGAGGAATGAGAGTATGTACTACGTGTCTGTTAGAACAGTTTACCTCCTAAAAATTTGCATTTTTATTAGACCAACATTAAAAACTTGAAGAAATTAAAGGTAAGGGAACATTTTGGGGTTGTTTGGAAGTCTCATAAGGAGATTTATTTTTAAGTTTCAGTAGATTAATGGGAGCAAGAAAACCAAATGCTTTTTGAAGCAAACATTTATGGAGAGGTTACAGGACATCATTGCAATTAGGCAATAAATCTCTTAGAGTACTCTTCCCTAGATCTCTGAATATACTTAACTGATCAAAAGTACTATTATTATGTTTTCCTTTCTTTGAAATCCTGCAATAAATCTATGTCAGAAAGAATATTTAAACACCTGTTTATAGTCTAAAGAAAGGTTGTATCAATAAGCTGGAACACAAAAAGTGTAGAGTTTTTGGTACAATTGCTACCAGTTGTTCTGTTTATGGACAATATTTTCTTTTGCACTCATGTCATTCACAGAATTCCCCATTGCATCAGTGTAGTAATGATACAAGAATTTTAAATGCAGTTTTGGTCATCATTTTCAAAGCAAGTCAGAGAGAAGCAGAAAGACAATGCTCCAAGGACATCTGCACAACTGCAACTGTACTGCAGAAACAGAAGCACATATGAGGGCTCTGTCCCAGCTCAGCCCTTAGCAGGTCTAAGCCTGACTGCAGCCTGCAATTTGTGAAAGGAGGTCTAAGTACTTAAGCTTCCAGAATAGACCCACAGCATAAAGGGTTTATGAGTATTCAGGTAAGTAAGCATGCAGGAAAGTACACCGTTAAAGAAGAATTTCAAGAAGTGGCATAGACAAAGACTAGTTTTCCTTCATATTTCTGTTCAATTTTAAGCAAATGCTGGCAAGACCTTTATGTGAACTCACACTAAAAGACATCAAAGAAGTAGCAGAAGAGATGTTTTGAGTGCTATAAAAGCTTGAGATGATATTTCACAAGCATTTATAATCACTCCTGCTCTCAAATGTTATGTTTATAATGCAGTGATTTTTTAGTAGCTGAGTGGCTCATATCCTGCACCTTGATACTTAATTTCCATGACAATGTAGAAGTCTCTTGAAAATTCTGCCACTGACATTTCAGCTGAAAATATCAAACAAGTTCAGTTCAAAGAGGCAAGGGAAGATTGGAGAAGACAAAGAACTCACAAACTAAGATCATATGGATTGTAAATTATTTGTTGAGGGAGACATTCTTAGGAGACAATCTAAGCCATTTGTACTATATTTTAAAAACTATAACCTGACCATTATTTCAAACTACAGAGCCCAAGATGTTTTTATGCACTCATTGGTAAGTATGTCATGGCTAGAGTTAGTTTTTACATACAGTCTGTTTTCAATATAGAGGAACAGAGAATTGAATCATTGTTGCATGACTGTAGAACGTGGTCCTTTTTCAACCTTGTCTTATAATCTTCCTTACAAAAAATAAGTGGTCTCACTAGGTAACTTCGGCATGGAAGTCATTGCCAAGCAACTTTCAAGGTTCCCATCAAAATGCTCTCACTGGTAAAAGTCCTTTAGAACTTCAGATTAGCCTGCCAAGAACACTGGAAAAGGGGTGAAAATAAAGTGCAGGATTTTTAATATGACATTGAAGTAAGATGCATATTTCCTGTGTTAAAACCATTTACAAATACAGTCTTCTAACAAGCTTCCCTTCCAAGTTCCTAGCTCCATGATGTTATGTGAATGTAAAATCCAATTAGCTGTACTGGTATTCTCCATAAATAGAGGGTTAATATCAATTAAATTGGTCCCTTCCTTAACCACAGTAAAGTGTTTCACACAACTTGGCTATCAAAGGCTGCAATTGTTTCCTTACCTGAAACCCTTCATGCACTATACACCTCTGACATAATTGGTCTGTGTAGGTTTGGATATTAATTTAACTTTATATTCCTAATAATGTAACTTTATATTCCTAATTTTTAATAAAGATATGTGCAGAGAAATAGCTAACATCTGATCTTGTTTGTTAAAACACTGATACAAATGTTAACTGAGGAACTGAAAATCAATGCATGAGTGCATCTTTAGATAATATGGAATGGAATGGAATGGAATGGAATGGAATGGAATGGAATGGAATGGAATGGAATGGAATGGAATGGAATAGAATAGAATAGAATAGAATAGAATAGAATAGAATAGAATAGAATAGAATAGAATAGACCAGGTAGGAAGAGACCTTCAATATCATCGCTTCCAATCTATCATCCAACACCATCTAATCAACTAAACCATGGCACCAAGCACCCCATCCAGTCTCTTCCTAAACACCTCCAGTGATGGTGACTCCACCACCTCCCTGGGCAGCCCATTCCAATGGCCAATCACTCTTTCTATGAAGAACTTCTTCCTACCATCTAGCCTAAACCTCCCCTGGTGCAGCTTGAGACTATGTCCTCTTGTTCTGGCTGTGCAAATAAAAATGGACAGAAAAAAATATACAGAGGATAAAGAACACATAAAAATCTAGGGATGAAAACAGTCAAATTTAACAAAAAAAAAAAGTCTACTACAAAAAAAAAAATCACAACACACAAAAAATTAAGCCACCAACCCAAAAAATAAACCATAGATTACCAACATGAATAAAATACAACCACCTATATATATCACTTCAATGTCATAAAAGATTAGCCCTCTCAGGGGAAAAAAAAAATAGAACTTTTTTTCCCAAACTTGAGAATTCAAGTCATTCAAGTCATACAAACTAACTCAAAAAAGAAACAGGTGTAATTCCTCCACCTGCTAAAACAACACCTTATTTATCGTAATGTGAAGCATAATCCACTTCTGAAAACTTTTTGGTTTCAGATTAAATTATTTGGCAGAAGTGAAGACCTATCAGAATCAGAAGCCGTGCCTGTTGATATTCATTCACGATTTTCTGACACTTCTTATGAAAGATTCAGAGTCAACTCAGCGTCCAGGCCAAATTTCAAGTGCAGTAATTACATACTGCCTCCTTAAATCACCAGGCGCCACTGTCTGCAGCTGAGCTACTGTTAAGATTCATATGAATGTGTCCATACTTCTGCAGTGAATGACATGACATAAATTTCTGTTTTAATCTTGTAATAGCCACTAAGAGGCGTGATGTTGTTTAAGTTCTCTCAGTGCAGTACTTTGAGATTTCTATGTACACAAGTTTCCACAAGTCATTAAAAAATCATAATTCAAGGGTAGCTGGTTGCTTGAAAGACAGGCATGCTGTGGTGAAGGATTTTGAGGGAAGGGAAAATGAAGCAAAGAAAAGATAGAGGTGGCTGTGTCATCTTAGATGAAAAGCTGGGGGTGGAATCTTAAGCAATTCTTACATCCACCTGCAGAAAGGAGGCTTTATTAACTGTCTTTCCATAGGGGTTTTTAAAAAGGAAAAATGCAGCTATTTGAAATAACCATTATGTCCGGACAAAGACTTGTTTTATGCCATATGTGGCTGAAGACACAGCAAGAATCAAGATACTGCACATTCACAATAAAGAGTCTCAGCTACATCACTGCAAAACACAGCACTATGCAGGATGCTCCAGGAAGAATTAATTCCAGCTCAGCCAAACCAAATAGACTCAATTAAATCTCACTTGAAATTTCATTTTACTGCAGCCAAGTGATGGTGCAGGCAATTATTCCTTTTCAGTAAGTAGCTAGCAAAATTTAAGGTAGCAGTAAGGAAGGTATGGCTCAAATTAGCAACCCAGGTTCTAGGGAGAAAGCTTGTGCAATCTCAGTTAATTGTTACTGTTATTTGTTACTGTTATTTGGTACATAGACAAGCTCTACCAGCTAGTTATTGGCCCAAAACCACAGTAAAGCCACATTTTAGCTCAGCGGTAGGAGATAATGGCACTACCTATTGCCTAGGTAACAGCTGAAGAGACACCTCTGCACACTCACACTTGTTCACTTCAACAAAGTCATGATTATACTCTTTAGAGTTATTATTATTATTATTCTCTTCCTGGGGTGCATAAACTATATTTAATCCAAACTATAAAGGAAGCTGCAATTTTGTTTTCCATACTTAGAACTACCTCTTCTAACACCAAAGAAGTCACACTGATTTAATATACCATCAAACAGGTAAGTTTTCTGAACTTGCACATTTCTGCTGCTGTATATAATCAAAGTACTGCACATGATAGATAATATTTATTCACAGAAACTGTAGCTGTTGTATATTCAAAAAGAAGCTATCAATCAACATTGCCTTAGTTAGATGCTGTAGACAGATTGATAATCTCTACCATTTCCTAGAGCTAATTATGCTTCATGACCTTTCGAGTTCTTAGAATGTCAAGAAACTTTTAACTGTCCTCAGCTTTCTGCAAATGAGTCAGGTTAGAATTAGTGATTAACAGCTGGTAATTATAAGGGCTATAAAAATGCAAACTCATCTGCTGCACGTGGTTAAAACAGAGCAGGTTCTTACAGCATGAACATCTATACAGAACTGTTTCCTGAGGCATCCTCATAATCCTTTAGGAAACATAGATGAGTTGAAGGTGTTTATGAGAAAGCTCTTGGTTAGGAAGATAAGAGGCTAGAAGGTGTCTTCTACAGTTTCTAGTGGGTTTTGTTTGTTTTCTTGTAAAGATCATAGCTTTCCTTTAAAAAAAACCAACTTCTTAGACATAATTAGGGGTTGTATCTTGATTACTTTGAAAAGGTCTTTCAAATCTTAAACGTCTAATGGACATAAACCTCGACTGTAAAGTACACAAATTAGTATTTAAGTCCTTGTTTTTAGTTTCCAGTATTGTTCAGCTTATTGAAAAAAAGAAAGAGAGAAAGAGAGAAAGAAAGAGAGAAAGAAAGAGAGAAAGAAAGAGAGAAAGGAAGGAAGGAAGGAAGGAAGGAAGGAAGGAAGGAAGGAAGGAAGAAAGAAAGAAAGAAAGAAAGAAAGAAAGAAAGAAAGAAAGAAAGAAAGAAAGAAAGAAAGAAAGAAAGAAAGAAAGAAAGAAAGAAAGAAAGAAAGAAAGAAAGAAAGAAAGAAAGAAAGAAAGAAAGAAAGAAAGAAAGAAAGAAAGAAAGAAAGAAAGAAAGAAAAGAAAGGACGAAAAGGGAAAAAAAGCAGCCTTTTAGGCATGTTCCTGGTGATATATGCACGGACAAGAGTCCTTATTCTGTTATTGCTGTGTGCAACCTGAAGGGAGGTTGCAGCCCAGTGGGGGTTGGTCTCTTCTCCCAGGTAACCACCAACACAGTCTCAAGCTGCATCAGGGGAGGTTTAGGCTGGATGTTAGGAAGAAATTCTTCACAGAAAGAGCAATTGGCCGTTGGAATGGGCTGCCCAGGGAGGTCAACATCACTGGAGGTGTTTGAGGCTGGATGGGGTGCTTGGTGCCATGATTTAGTTGATTAGATAGAGTTGGATGATAGGTTGGACTTGATGATCTCAAAGGTCTTTTCCAACCTATTCTATTCTATTCCATTCTATTCCATTCTATTCCACTACAAGCCCAACTTCTGACAACACAAGCACTCTATTTTCCTTGCAAGTACTTATGTCCAAATATTATTATTGTAGCTATTTTGTAGCTATTATTTTTTTAACTGTGATTAACCAAACTAAATGCTAAACCAAAGGCTGTGGATGTAGTCTATCTGGACTTCAGCAAGGCCTTTGACACCATCCCCCACAGAAAACTGCTGGACAAGATCTCCACCTGTGTCTTGGACAGCAACACTCTGCACTGGGTTAGGAACTGGCTGGAGGGCCGAGCCCAGAGAGTGGTGGTGAATGGTGCCACATCCATCTGCTGGCCAGTCACTAATGGTGTCCCCCAGGGATCAGTTCTGGGCCCCATCCACTTTACTATCTTCATTGATAATCTGGATGAGGGGATTGAGTCAGTCATCAGCAAATTTGCAGATGAGACCAAGTGGGGAGCACGGCTCTGCAGAGGGACCTCGACCGACTGGACAGATGGGCAGAGTCCCACATGATGGCATTCAACAAATCCAAGTGCCAGGTGCTGCACTTTGGCCACCAGTGGCTTAGATCCCCTACACCCAGGATCATGGCTTTTTTTTTTTTGGTAAAACTTCCAAGAAGCTGTAGCTTTAAAAAGTTTTAAATTCACTGCTCTTGAGTTTGCAGGCACAGACAGATTAACAGCAAGAACACTACACTGCAGGTGGATTGGTAAAAGCTGTAACAGGTTTGTGTGGCAGAAGAAAAGCTGTGTTTATTCTGAACTGTTCTGGCCTTTGCAATATTTTATGCTACAGTCATTGTGTAAGTAGAAACCAAGCACTGGTAAAACTTGTTAGAACATGACCTCAGCTAGAGACAGAAAGTAAAATAAATTCAAGCTATCATCAGGATAATATAGAGTAGGGAAGGCTAGTTTTTGAACATGGTTGGATAAATTAATCTCCAGCTTTCTTATTTACCCTAGAGGTTTAGGTTTGTACAAAGCAACAGTCCAAATATGAAAATAAATCACATTTTCTGTAAAATAAGAAAGCTTACATAAAGCTTTTACTCAAATTAAGCTGCCAGTACTGAGGTTTGGATGTGATCCAACTGTTCATTTTACCTATTTGATTGTTATTTAGAAGTCACTGGCTTTTTGTTCAGCTAGAAGAAACAGCTAGGTTAATTGTTGCTTTGGTCCTCGGATTTCTTCTCCAAATTTTCAATTAAATGTTGGTTTTTAAAGTGTTTTTTTGAGTTAAATTTAGCTTTCAGCTTGGACTTCAATCTGTATCTCAATTCACATACTGAATTTGCCCATTAAAATGAAATGAGATGTGTGGGGGTTTTTTTTGGGGGGGAAGAATAGTCTTAGAAATAAAAAAGTTAATCATGCTCTTAGCTGCATTTTCAGTTCAATTGTATTTTAATTCCCAAATGTTAACAGGATCACTGATAGAGTTTGCCACTGGAATCAGCAGTTCAGGAGTAACTCAGGGTCCAGGAGGTCACAAAACAAAGGCAAATGACATTGCTGTGATGTCATCTCTAAGTGCAAAATGAGGCTGCAAGGCAAAGATGGAAAAGAATAATGAAAACTTCATTTTTCTTGAAACTGGTCTTGTTACAGCAGGATATATAAAGATCTGTTCTGCTATTATTTAAATACTAACACACATTTACAGCAGGTTGTGTGAAATAATAGGCATTCCCTGTGGGGCAAATAAAACCCTACAGCTCTATACCAAAATGTTTAACACCAGTGGGAGAGATAACACTTGAGAGGAATATGTGTTTTCCAGTTTTTAAGATTGTCACATCCTAAAGTGCCTGAAAACGTTCAATTATCTTTCCACAGTTTATTCTGCTGCTTCTGCTGTTGCTGTTCACAGTGTTTGATTTTGGTTTCATGCATTTTCCCCTTCCCTGCAATACAAAATGAGAGGAAACCACATATCTCTGGTTATAGATGCTGCTGAATTCGCCACAGAGTGTTGACTAATTACTGAATGCATAAAAGGACGTCTCTTCAATGTCATGTCTATTGTCATTTAAAAGAAAGACTTAACTCATACACGGAACTCTTTTTAATTCATAGATAAAGAGTATTACAAAACAAAAGCACATATAAACATCCTCTCTATACAGAGTGATGGAAAGATATAATTATTTGCTCAAGGTAGCATGCTGAGAATACAAACCTGGCTTCTTAATTCCCATTACTTTTTTTTACAAATCCACAGGGACACTTTCAAAAGTGTTGATTTTTCTTGACTTGTATGACTTCATTCTTTTACCTGCTATCACATAAACTCACTGTGCCAAAAAGTGAGGAAAGTGAGCTTGGAACTTTTTCTGGTATCTCTCTGAGTGAAGGAGTTACTGCACTTACTCTTAATGGAGTCTAGAGATAATTCAACCTCATCTCGAAATTACTTAATCTGTTCTGAAATGTATTATTCCTCCAACAATATTCATGTTGATAACTGATATATAATCTAGCAGCAGGAAAGCATCATCTTTTAGAAATCAGCAGTACCAAATGTCTGTATTAACAGATCTAAGGTATTCTATCCCATAGCATCAAGACCAACTTCTAGAACTGTGATCGCATATGACACTGAGAGAGGAGGAAACTACAGGTCTGCTCAAGTCCTGTTCAGAGGTCTTCTCATGAACTGACTACCCTTTAAATACAGGAGGGACAATACTTCCTACAGCAACTCTCCCTGCTCCCTAGTTGTCATATATATAAAATATGCCTTCTACCCAGCACAAGAAATTATCAGAAGTACTATCTAATGCCAGCTTTGGCAGGCAACACTGAAATTTGCCTAGCAAACAGTCACATCACAGCTTTGATGTGCATATGCCTGAGAGTACTATTTATTACAGTCAGTAACTAGTGTGAGCAGAAACAAATCCCACAAAGTTTGAGTTGAGAGGCATACCCTGTAGATCATGCTCAAAGCTTCTGAGTTTGAGCAGGAGTCCGAGTATAGTCATTCATCCCCCTGCTCAATCAGTGTAAGTGCTTAGCTGCTTTTGTTGTGAAGAGTTTTTCCCTTGTTTCCCAGATGTATTTCCTCTGTTGCAATCCTTGACCACTGCCTTTTGGGGTTTTTTTATTCACTTCTAAGAAGTCTAGTGCCACCCTCCCTTGTAGTTCCTGTTAAACAGTTTACAATGACAATAACACCACTTTTGCCTTTGCAGCTAAGTAAATCGAGTTCCCTCATCATCTTCTTATAGAAAGTGCACCTCAATCCTCTTAATAACTTAGCAACCCTTCTCCAGACTGTCACCACCTTTCCTGTGGCATGAGGCTCAAGATGGAACATAGCCATTCAGGTAAAGCCTCACAGATGTTGAGTGAAGGGAATAGTCATGTCCTTTGTTCTGCTGCCTGTACTTCTGCTAATGCTGTCAACGTTATCATCACCTCAGGAATGTTTTGCAGTTTCCCATCCACCAGGACTGTGGAGCTGTTGCCTACCTGAGCAATACCAATGCAAAAAAACCAGAAAGCAGTAATGACACCAATATTCTGCAAATCAAGTTCCTCATTTATTCAATCAAATCCTACATTAATTCTAATGATCTGGGCTATATTTCATTCTTTCATCCCCTTTGCACAAATAAGAAATAGCTACTGATCTATTACTAAATCTAATGTATGTAAAGAGAAGGCAAAAAGCAAATCAGGTTCCCAGTGAATATTCATCACCACTTTTGCTTCAAACACCATTTTGTGTGTTCAAAGATTATAACAGTTTTCTTATAAAGTTATAAACTTCTCTCTACTGTGAAGGAAAAGTTTGCCTTATACGAATTATAATTTATGGCTGTATGCAGCATAGAACTTTCCACAGAAGGAGGTTGGGCTGAAATTTTTCTCTAGGAAGTTTTGCTTCTGTTGGATCCTTGATTGTCCTTTGTCATGGGTGTCCTGGTTTTGAGCCACGAGCTGCCACCACTCATGGGTTAGTATAATATACAGCCAAAGCCTTGCCTGTTTTCAGAGAGTCCTGGACATGGATTTTGCCGCTGATAATCACTTAGTCTCACCTTTGTCTCCTTCAAACTAATTAATTTGCATAGGATATACAATAAAGCCATGCATCTGTAAGATGGAGAATACAGTAAGCCTTAACTGCAAGTGAATTCCCAAAGAAAAAACTTTAGAGGGTTTCATCTTTCACTTTATTGATATGAAAGTATCCTATCTCCTTGATACAGCTACATGAGGAGATGAAAAAAACCACAGGGAAAAAACCCAAAACCCACTACCCAAAATCTTGAGAACATCCTATTAATTGTGACAAGGGAAGGTAAAAAACTCAGAACCAAGAAGTCCTTGAATGGAGGATGCCTGGCAAATTTCTGCCTTTAAATTTTGCATCATATCACTACAGAAAACATACCCAGACTGTATTCATAGGAGGCAGGTAGTCTTTTGACCACATGGCATGGTTTCTGTTTCCCAATTTTAGACATTATGACCATGTTTATTATTAATTCATCTTTGCCGTCAGTTTTTCCCTGGACATTTTCACCAATATAGGGAGGCTACAAGACAGCTAATCCGCTTTTTACAGGAAAATGTGGGATGTGTTCTTTTGTTATTGCTCAGTGTATAAAAGGATGGCATTCTTTCTTATCAAAGCTTTAAAATTAGAAGCCTCATCTTTGTAGTAGTATTGTATAAAACCTCCCTTTTATCATGTCTAGCTTCTGGTTACTCTTCTGATTTCTAGGCAAGGTGTACAAGCCTATTGTCTGTCACATGCAGAATTCAGAATCATGCATCTTATTCCTGTTACCTAAATACTTTTGCTGCCATATAAAAGAGGCAGATTCAGTTCTTTCTTTTTTTTTTTAAAAGTAGGTCTTTCTTAATCCTAAGACAGAGGCTTTCACCTTTGAAGCAAGTAAACAAGAAAAAGAGATTTCTTTTTAAATCTACAGACTGTAAGAGTTTGTTCAGCTTGTAAGACTTTTTAGTACTCTAATCCTTTATTCTGTTTCTAATGTAATGTGAGTTTACAGCCAGTGTTGGCTGGCATGCCCCCCCCCCCCCCCCCCCCCCCCCCCCCTTATAAAGTATTATTATGGGAGACTGCATGTATCAAGGAAGAGGTAACAGAATGCTGGGGGGTGTACATTCTTTCAAATCTGGTATGTCTGGCTAATAACTTGTTTAGAAATGAAGTTCAAATAAGCTTGTAATACTTATTAGGGTCACTAAAGCACAAAGGAGATTAGTCAGACAGGTGCAAACCTAGCTCCGTATTCAAGCCCCTTGATACACTGACATTAACAGGCTTGCCTGAGGTGGAAGAAAGGACTTCACAGCTGTGCCTGTAATTCTGAGTATATATGAGATAGCTGTTGCAAGATAGAGCAATTTGAGCCATTTTGTCAGTGAGATGAAGTTTGAACCCCACCGCCCATGCCCTCATTTCATTCCTTCTAGAACTAGGAATTTCATTATGCATTCTACAGCACAGGCCTGGATATGCTTGTTGGGGTTTTTTTTAACACAACATTTGCTTTTGATTTCCTTTTTTCAGAAAGTGTTACACAAAAGGAAGTGAGCAGACAAATGGGCATTACAATACTAACTTCGACACAATTACTGAATGAATGCTATGTGTGAGAACTCCATGGAGCTATGCTCTGACTTCAGATTTATTTCTGTAGGGAAAAAGCCTAAAGAGCATAATTTTTTACCTGGAATTGCACACTGACCTGACCCTGGAATACAAGCATATTCCTTCCAATTTATTTCTTTAGCGAATGTATTGCTTGGGCAGCTGGAGGTCAAGATTATTTTGTGCAAGATCTCAGGTTAAGTAGCCCATTCACTGGAGACCTCAGCCCCTCTGCCGAAACCCCTGCAGTATTTAGAAGCATGACAGCTTTAAGCAAGCTGAGGGCAAAGATTTCCTTTGTCACTGAGAAATTAATTTTGTTGTGCATCAGAGTGTAAAAGTGCCATGAAAACAAACATTGCAAATACATAGGGAAAATGATAATACAAGAGGGCTTTGATGTTTACACTGCATTCACAAAGATCATTGCCCTGTTTTTAGCTAGTTCATTTTAAATAAAATGCATCTTTAGATCTAATTTGGGCAGTTTTTTCTCCTTAAAAATATGAGCAAAACATTCCAAGCTGCCCATATGGACAGTGCTCGATATTCTCATGGCTCAAACAGTAAAAATCCTAAATGTCAGAGTTCTTCTAAGCCCCAGGTGAACTAAGAGAGAAGAAGAGACAAAAGCTGGGGCTGAGAGATTCTGAAATCCCTACAGGAATTTCTGGCAAGTTTCCTGTTGATTTTGTCATGTTTCAGAATGGAACCTCCTACTCTGAAAGTGCCAGGACTTTCAAAACTTTGCAGAGCAATGGAAAGGCAGCTTCTGCCCTAGTAAAAGACACTCTGAGAGTCAAGGTTAAACACCTCATCCTCTATGCAAAGGAAAAGAAGACTGTATCTGTAAAAGCATTATTCCCATCAGGACCTGCACTTTACCACATCTTGTAACTCAAGATTTTGGAACCAGGTAAGGCCAAGTCAAGCTAGCCCCTAGTTCTGAGTCCATGAATGTTAATATAAATGTAATCCCCATGAAAAAATGTCTTGCAAGGATAAAGGTGACAGGAATTCTGAAAGTATGCGATCCTGTTAGGGTAAAAAGGCCTTGTACTCTGAGGCTTTTCTAACCTTATTGATTCTATGATTCTACTCAAGAAGGAAGAGGTCATTCACTTACTTCTAGAGGTTTCTATATCAAAACCCTAAGTATTACCCATAACACAGTAATAGTGAAATACAAGCTAATGGAGGAACTTCCCGAATGTTTTTGTTGAGCAAAGGTGTTGGTGCCCAGCTTGCTGGACTGACTTAAGCAATTTCACTTAGACTAATAGCCTTTTGTTACAGGGAGAATATTTTAATATATTCTGAAATTAGACAGGAAATCCATAAAGTACATTGATTCACGAATTTATTCCTTTCCCAAGCAACATATCTCACAAGCACACAATGCAGTTTACTCCAGTTCTGTGCCAAGCAATCAGTTTCATTAAAATAGGTATGACATTCAAAGTTCAATTTTCTAATGATTAGAGAGCAAAATTGAAGATGGTTCATTTTTTTTCCAGCAGAATATGGCATAAATTAGGCTGAGTAGCACATTGCCATTTGGGGATGGTATCTATACCCTAGCCTTTCAAAAGAAATTTGTGTGTTAAATATTCCTTCAAAACCCTGGTTTTTTCAATATTGATTTCAAATTACAAAATATAAGGTCTATATAATATAGAATGGAATGGAATGGAGTAGAATAGAATAGAATAGAATAGAATAGAATAGAATAGAATAGAATAGAATAGAATAGAATAGAATAGAATAGAATAGACCCGGTTGGAAGAGACCTTTGAGATCATCATGTCCAACCCATCATCCAACACTACCCAATCAACTAAACCATGCAACCAAGCATCCTGTCAAGCCTCGCCCTATGGAATGGAGTGGAATAGAATAGAATAGAATAGAATAGAATAGAATAGAATAGAATAGAATAGAATAGAATAGAATAGAATAGAATAGAATAGAATAGACAAGGTTGGAAGAGACCTTCAAGATCATCACATCCAACCCATCATCCAACACCATCTAATCAACTAAACCATTCAACCAAGCACCCTAATATAATATAATAATGTATGCTATAGTCTTCTTACCTAAAATTCAACCACCTATGTTTCTGAAAGGTTGCCATCAAAAGCCAAAGCTGACCTTCTTGATACGCAATTTGTTGCAAAGTTTGGAAACCCAAAATACAGAACTAAGGTCATAATTAAACACAAAGGCTTTTAAGTATAAAGACTTTCAAGAATAAACAGAAATTGGCTAAAAGTTTAAAGCTCTTCTACTGTACAGATTTATGGGTAATACACCTAACATGAACACTTTTTCTCAGCTGGCATTTCCAAAGACAGTTTTTGCTTGTTTGGTTTTCTCATAAATTATTTTCTTTGCATAACACCTTTTATAAATAACACCACTCACGGCTGAGAAGCATTCTGCTGAGAAGAAATGAAGTAGAACTGGGCAAAAAGGCAACTCAACATAGTTTAAAATGTTATTTTTGAATTCTTGGGACATACAATACATCAAAGCCCAGACTTCAGTTCTGAAAACACATATTTTCTATGAAATTTGAACTAGTTTTTTTTTCAGTGGCATCCAAAACCCAGGAAAAAAAATATTGCTCAGCTTCAATTTCAATTTTAACTGATGCAAAGTCTTTCAGATTTTCCACAGAGTAAATTACAAGGATTTTTAAAGACTGCTACAAACTGTGCTGCTTTTCTAATAAACAATTGAAAACCCTCCAAAGCAAAACAGGATATCCTACTTAATACCTTAAGAATTAAGCAAAATGGCATAGAACCCCATTTAGTTTGGCAAACATTTTCATAACATTGCTTTGGTAGAACTGTTCCTGCTCAGTTTGTTTCAAAAATAGGATTTATAGCCAGAAGAAAAATCCTGCTTGCTGGTATTATTCACATCCTGAAGCTTAATTTCATGATGGGCCAAATCCTGCTTTTCCTTGTTTGCATCAATAGCTCTTGTGTGGCTACACAAGAAAAGCTACTTGGTAATTGAAACAACTGGGTAGAAATTCATGGTAATATTAAAAAGACCCAGTCCTGAAGACTTAGAATTTATTACAAGAAAACAAATAAATAACAAGCAAGATTAACAATAAAACTATGCAATTGGGAGCTAAAACTCCCACTTTCCCAGGGACAATCTTCTTTCCTTTGCCATCAGCCACCTGTGAAGGAAATACAGAAGCTAAGTTGAAGCTAGCAACCAGCATACCAAGGAGCACGCTAGTTAGAAGGCTCTGACAGTTTATCTATAGATAAAGCAGGTAACTTAAATGTAACAGTGTAAAGTTATCTATAAAGAGCCTACTGTCTACTCAAACTTTCAGACTAGATTGCAAGTAATTTTCATTAACTGAAAAATGTAGTAATATATTGAGTACCCTTTTACAGTATAATGTTAGTGTAATTCCTATTGAAAATAATTCTCTTTATTCCCTTCCACACGTTGGATGTTTTGCAGATAAAGACTGATTTTGCAAAACCAACTTACTTGGCATATTAGGTTCCATCACAAACAGCACTTGCAAAAAGAACCAAGGATGTGGGTGCTTGTGAGATGGGGAGGAGCTTTACGCGTTCCAAGGCTTACCTAGTGAAGTCACTGTTTTCCCCCCAAAATACCCTTGGATAATAGCCTGTATTAATTAGGCAATTATCCTCTGCTGCTTTTGTATAATTATGTTCTTATAGCATTTTTCAGCATATAAACAACTTACACACTAGCCCTCTTCTCCTCCTCTCATATTTGATCTTGGTACACAATGTTTCAGCCCCTGTTTCACAGAGGCTTTGAACTCTGAACAGCTATCATGACAAAAGGTATCTCCTGTCTGAGGCTTGTCAGTGCTGTAGCTTTTACAGGCGTATGTCCTGACACAGCAGAAAATAACTATTTCTCAAAAAATATTTTCACCTCCATTTTATTTCCTGTTCTCCCTCTATACTAACATTTATTTTGCCTTGAAAGAGCAGGAAAACAGCTTTTCCTTTTTAGAACAATGAATAAACAGTGCCATCTTCTGTCTGTCACTGCAGGAAAACAGCACAGTATAGACTCAAATTAGATGACTGAGCCCCAATATTCAGGTTGCAAAGTGATATGTGAAATCTCTGTGAGTTTTTGCACGCACAATATAACATTAAATTCTTCAAGTGCTTAACAGTACTGAAAGCTTTTTCAAGCAATCATTCATTTAAGGCACTGCCTTGGAATTAATTGCCTGGAAGATTTACTCACCTGTTTTTTTTTTCAGAACAGTTAGCATAGAATAATTGTCAAATATTGGAGATTGCATTAATTATTTACCAATTACTTTCTAAGGCATTTTTTCAGTGCTTTGAAGTTTACATTCTTATTTTATTTTGTAGAAAGTCTTGGCATTCAGTTACCATTTATCCTTCCTAATATCATTTATAATCTTAACATGGACACAGAGACTGGAGCATCCAAAATATTTGAGAATCCTTCCCTTTGTAAATTGCTTTGGTTGTGTTATTGCAGCTCAAATGTTGCAAACATTCAGTATGATAATGGAGAGAGAAGGAAAGCATGGTGTTCTAATTTCAGGCATTAAGGTATGTTTGCAAACATTGCTTTATTCTCCTATCAAGCAGAAGGTAGAAGGAAAACACATTTACAACAGAGGGGGAAAAAGTAAAAACAGAAAAAACCCAGATCACTAACACTGAGCTAATGAAATCTTACTTCATTTTGTATTAACACCACCATTAGTTTTGTGAAGATTCCATCAAGTACAGAGCACTATATATTTATGACAATTTTCTAACAGGCTAATGGAAGTGGTGCCTGCTGCTCTCAGTAGACCATACTATAATTCCTATGGCCACCAGCCATTTTAGCAGTGGCAGTTTGCTGCATATTTCTGAGTTTTAGTCTGCTTAAGCAGGAAATGGTTATTCTGAGGAATTCCCTGGAGTGGTTGTGAAGTGAAGTGAAGAAATTAAACAGCTCTAAACACCAGGAGTTCACCATATACTTCACTGTCTCAAGAGGTATAATCATTGAGGACTAGAGTTGCTGAAGAAGTAAAATAGGCACGGGACCAGGGACTTATTTCTGACGTTAAAGAGAGAGACAATTCAACATACCAATTAAAATGGGGAAGCACTGATTCCCTCTCTAATCTGCCAAAGATGTTCTAAGTGATCCTGAACAAAACTTCATCTACAAAATTTGTTAGATGTCTGTAGTTGTTAATGTTTATATAGCTTTTAGCATGATACAGTCCCAGAGCTTGCTGTTCTGCATTAAGAAAGGGATGGGGAAAATAAGGAGAAAAAACTGGGCATAAGTACTTTTAAAAATGTCAAATGCAAAGGTATAAAAGAAATTACTCCCAAATCATTTGTTAAAAGAATATTACAGAAGATAGGAAAACAAGTTTGCAGTGGTTATGAAATGGCACAATTATGGCTGTTACTGCATTAATCAATGACAATATGATATTTATTTCAAGAGAAGATACCATTTCCTGCTTCTTTGCATAGTTTCTTCTAGAAAGAGAGCCTTTGTAATAGTTACAGGAAACTGTAATGCACCTTCCAGGCATTTATGAAGGCATTGGTTCCATGGTTTAGTTGATTAGGTGGTGTTGGATGATAGGTTGGACACGATGATCTTGAAGGTCTCTTCCAACCTGGTTTATTCTATTCTATTCTATTGACAAATAGACAGACAAATATAAAAGAGTGAAAATTTTACTGTCTACATTTCTCCTAAACACAGGTGGCAATACAGTTATGTTAATAAAGAAAAAAACCAAAACCCTACAATTAAATTAGCCAGAGGAATTAGCCAATTGGCTCACATGCAGTTCTAAATCAGCCATAATATAACTGCCATTATCCAGTCAAAGAGGAAGAACACTTGGAAGGAAGAGTGTGGTACTGAGCTGGAGTTGAGGGACTGTCAAAAAGAGGGATGGTAGAGAAGGGACATAGCAGATAGGGTCTGCAAGTCTGTAAAAAAATTGGACTCCCATAGCTCTGCTGTTGATGGAAACTTCCACAGCATCAAGATTGCTCAACATAAGGCTATTTGTTGAGATTTATGGACCTGGGCTTACAAATAAACTCTGACAGTGCGCAGTCTCCAGGCACAACGTCTCTGCCTTCTCTCTGCTCTTTCAGTCTGATCCCATTCACCTAACCAGTGTCAATTGTTCTTTGCAATGCTTTTGTTCCATTTGTGATGTTACTCATCTAGTCAAACAGACCTATCTAGAATCCATTCTTGTCTCTGCACAGCTGTTTCAACTTCCCAAATCCTCCACTGACCCAGTTTCCCACCATCTCCTCCCACAAATTCTCCCCTGTTCCATGTCCTTTCATCCGTGCTTCACTGCTAGTTCTATCCCCACATCCCTCTTCTCCTACCATTCTCCCTCCCTTTTCTCTTTTAGTTGTTATTCTTTCTGTACAGGAACAAAACAATTACTCGTCAGACAGTGGTTGTCCAGAGCACAGGAAGAAGGACTTTTACTCCAAATGGTTTAGAGCAATAAATAATATAGAAGTTCAACTTCATTTTCTAACTTTGACAAAAATAATGGTCTGAGGAATTTCCACATAAGTAGCCCTGAGGTGCACAGAAAGTGTGAACATGTGAATCAATGATGTGCAATCAGTTCTTCTGTAATTGTGACAGGTGGTTTGTATTTTGTTATATCTTCTAAAAAGCTGCAGTATTGTTGTAGACTGAATGTTCACAGTTATTGGTGAGGTCATATTCATAGGGCCATCACAGTTTAGCAAAAAAGATGCAGCTGTTTTTCCCTAGAAACCTCAACTTACTCTTTTTGGTACTAAATATTTATTTGTGCATTCCATGACAACAAAGCCTAATGCATTTTTTTCAATAACTTCTGTTATTTTCTCTGATTCCCATAGTGTAGAAAACTAGATGAGAGAAGGACATACTCTTTGACCTTAACAGTAAAATAAACCAGGATATTGATTACTCCCAGTATTAATAGTTATCATACAATGCAAATTTCTTTTTGGAGGAAAATAAGAGTACCCAATCTGCTGTTACCATCTTCTTCTGTTGGATTGGTTGATGGGTTGGACGCGATGATCTTGAAGTTCTCTTCCAACCTGGTTTATTCTATATTCTATATTCTATATTCTATATTCTATATTATATACTCTATATTCTATTCTTGGAAAACAATCATGTGTTTAGTGTAAAAAAGACTTAGAGGTCATATCATAAAATAGATCAATCATAGGTGTCTTGTTAAGATAAATTCAAGATCTGATTTTCTTTTGTCTTTGTTACAGGAGCTTTCTGATTTAGCCACAAAGCTGTTCTCTATTCCTTCCAATTTCTTCATCCTAAACCAGGATGTAAAAAGTAATGACAATTTGCATCTTCATTTCAGTGGGAAGAGCTTCTATATGAACTAACAATAGCTTTCATACCCCATAATAAGAATAACTCTCTTTAAGTATTCAGCAGAGTCAACATTTCATTATTTCAGTGTGCCAGCTGGTCATTATGGGATATTATAGGAAATGATGACACGATGTGCAGAATTATAAAATGATAGCTCCCTCTTGCAAGTGCAAGACATACACTTCTTCTTTTTTTTTTTTTAACTCTTTTAAGGCATGAAATGTTTCATATAGTGTTTTTAATTTGTATTTTGTTCTCTTTTTGAGAAGAAAAAAAATATATAAAATAATATATATCCAAGGATGATTCTTTCCCTTCTTGAAGCTATTGAGGAAGAATTCTGGCAGGCAAGCCCATCTACACTTTCATTTGAAGAATGTTTTTTCAAAAGAGAATAACATAAAGTGATACAAGCAAAATGCTGCTGCACCATTTCTGTACAGATCGGATTCCCACCTAGAATACTTTTTTATTGCATGCATATTAATGAAAGATAGGACGACATTGTAAAAAGAATTCACATAAGCCCTTAGCATTTGCACAGCAAACACGTCTGCTTCTAATTGCTGCAAGCATCTTAACACATTAGGAGTAGCTCAGGCAGATTATATTCACTTTTCAAGGTTAACAAATGCACACCACTGGTATGTATTAAGTGACATAGACTTCATACTTCAATACTTATAAAAAAAACCAAAACCCAGATGTTCTTGCTGTTGTTTATTTCTTTTAGTAAATGTATATGTACAGATGATTGGTCTTTTCAATGAGAATTAATTTTTGTTTGAGAAAATCACTTTTATTTGAAAAAATCCATATTGCGCACGGAAAACGTCAATGTTTCTTCAGGAAAAAACAAACAAACAAACAAACAAATATAAATCCATATCTTGTCACTCAAAGCTCCAAAGAGCTTCTTATTTTTTGCTACACTACTGACAAAATCCATTCAAGTACATAGCAGGGGTAGAGATCAGAAAGACATCAGGTTAGATGAAAACAACATCTGGCAATCTAAGCGTAAATCCTTGACTGATAGGCTTCTTCAAATTACACTCCTGTTTCACAGGTAACCCAAAAGTTCCCAGAATCTTTTATTTGCAAACCTGTATTTTTGAGAGATTTTCAAAGGGTGAATTGTTACCATACTTAGTCCTACTCCCTCTTGAACTACTTCACTGTGCCACTTTCTACTAAGATACAGAATGTACAAAGACTTTTTACTGGTTGATAGTAGGCAGAACATGAGACTGCAGTTTGCCAAGGGGGCCAAGAAGCCCAATGGCATCCTGGCCTGTATCAGGAACAGTGTGGCCAGCAGGAGCAGGGAGGTCATTCTGCCCCTCTACTCAGCACTGGTTAGGCCACATCTCGAGTCCTGTGTCCAGTTCTGGGCTCCTCAGTTTAGGAAAGATGTTGAGTTGCTGGAATGTGTCCAGAGGAGTACAACAAAGCTGGGGAGGGGTTTGGAGCACAAAGCCCTATGAAGAGAGGGTGAGAGAGCTGGGGTTGCTTAGCCTGGAGAAGAGGTTGCTCAGGGGAGACCTTATTGCTGTCTACAACTACCTGAAGAGAGGTTGTATCCAGGTGGGGGTTGGTCTCTTCTCCCAGGCAACCAGCACCAGAACAAGAGGACGCAGTCTCAAACTGCACTAGGGGAGGTTTAGGTTGGATGTTAGAAGGAGTTCTTCACGGAAAGAATGATTGGCCATTTGAATGTACTGCCCAGGGAGGTGGTGGAGTCACCATCCCTCGAGGTGTTTAGGAAGAGACTGGATGGGACACTTGGTGCCATGGTTTAGTCAATTAGATAATGTTGGATGATAGGTTGGACTTGATGATCTCAAAGATCTTTTCCAACCTGTTTAATTCTATTCTATTCCATTCTGTTATCAAAACAACATCCAAGAATGGCATGAATGCTTTAGTGATTCCTATAGAAGCCAGTTTTTCATAATGCTACTGGAGAACTCAAGCCTCACGCTATGATTGAGGGTGGCACTTCAAGTTTCTTTGCCTCTGTGAATTTCATGTGTGTATAACAATCTCTGCACGTGCTGTAAGATGTAGTACTGAGATTTTGTTACACACCTAATTATTAGTCAAACTTATGACTAGCTTCAGATGGAATTAAGTGACCTCCAAGCATTATTTGCCATACTCTGTGATCGAATGTACAGAGCTAAGTATTAATTTGAATGTATATATATGTAAGTATGCAGACAGGAGATACACAACACAATCTTTGGATACAACTAATTGCATAACCAAACTGATGGTCTCTTCAATCATGGAGTTATGAACCTCCAGGGCTGCCATGTGAAGACAGGTATATTTTATATCTAAATTCTTTCAGTCACTTGACAGGAATATGCCAGAAGCAAAATGATCAGGAATAAAAGACTACCGAAGAGAAAGCCACAGACACAGCAGATTTAATCAGACGATATCAATAAACACAGAAGATATATTCATTCCTCATGAAGAGTGTATCTGCTGGATGTTACAGGCTGCTTAGGAAAGCACCCCATGGCTGCAAAGAGGACAGACAACCAAGAGACACATTATAGCCAAAGGGAATGGAGAACTGAAACAAATTATTCATCAAGAACTTAAATGCTGGAAGGAAAAAGAGAGTAAAATTAAAACAAAAGTGCCATGCATGACAGATCCTGAGCTACCAGCATGTAGCAAAAAGAAAGGGAGAAGAAAATGAATATATGTTATATTTTAATGATTCCATTCTTAATACAGTCTGATTCATTCTTATCTTAGAACAAAGTTAATATATATGATTTCATTGCCTTAAGCATTAATACATCTCAAATGTTTTCTAGTACGATTTGCCTTATCCACAGAAATTGTTATATTTCTGTACTTATCCCAATATTTAATATATGAAGTACACACATTCTGCTTAACAAAGAATATCATTACACTTTACATGAATTATTTTGCAAATGGATATCTCAAAAGTTTTGAAAAGTAACATCTGCTTTTTCCTTTTGAATATCCTATGTAGAAAACTTATGTAGAAACTTCAAGCTGCCTTCAGAGAAACAGCAAAAACTTTGCGTTTTTGTCATTACATGTGCCTCTTAACATGACTGCCAGATTATTTCACTATGGTTCCTGGCTAGGAGAAGTTTAGAATACCAAAGATATTTCCCCTACAATGCTCTGCACCAGTCATCACACTGTACCAATGATGACTGTGAGGAAGTCTGATGTTCAATACAACGTGACAAAGAGTGAAGAAAAAAAAAAAATACAACATTGAAATCTGAACATTTGCTTTGTTTGTTAAACAAAACACAGCTAGTGTTTTCTCACTGCCTATAACTGACTGAAAAACTTAGGAGGAAAACAACTTTGAGAAAGCAGATTTCTTAATTTCCAGACAAAGAAGCCTGACCTCAAGAGAACAAGACTAATGTTTTAGAAACACTCTTAAGCTATTGAAGACCTGCCTGTTTGGAACAATGTGCATGCCAAAAGCACAAAGTCAGGAATTAATTATAAAGGCTACAGTTACACTAAGGATGAAACCAGTAAAGCATTGTCATTAGAGATAGGTTGCTATTTTGGGGCAGCAAATAGCTACTGTGATGAAAGTACACAAGAGAGCTGCAAATATTCTAATGTCTACCTTTGATAAAGGAAATTCTGATTAAAGACATAGTAGAAGAAAGAATGCTCTTCTTGTTGTGATCTGGAAAACTACAGAATAGAAAAAAAGGGTTTCATTCTTTCATGTACTTTAGACAACCATGCTACTAGGCATATTTTTTTAATAACAGTTATTGTTTCCCTGTATTTAGAATAGAATAGAATAGAATAGAATAGAATAGAATAGAATAGAATAGAATAGAATAGAATAGAATAGAATTAACCAGGTTGGAAAAGACCTTTGAGATCATCAAGTCCAACCTATCATCCAACATTATCTAATCAACTAAACCATGGCACCAAGCACCCCATCCAGTCTCTTCCTAAACACTTCCAGTGATGGTGACTCCACCACCTCTCTGGGCAACCCATTCCAATAGCTAATCACTCTTTCTATGAATACTTTCCTATCATCCAGCCTAAATCTGAGACTGTATTTGTTATTTCATCAAAACAACTTTGCTGTAAATCTGATGAGTAGTAGTTTCCTGGCTTCATGGTTCAGTCAGATAAACAAACACAAATTTCTAGTGTTCCAGTATACATTGGCTTCATGCTTCACTACAAAGTTACAACCTCCTATAAGAGGCCTTCGGGTTCAGCCCAGGAAAAGCCAGAGATCCTAATTCTAATCCTTACACAGGTGAAGGTAGAACAGTGACTCAGCATAAAGCCTCCCCCTGGCCTCTCTCACCTTTCAGTACTCCTGATAGGTTCCTTTTGCCTCTTAGGCTAGAGGAAATTTCAAACCCAATGAGAAATTTTGGGGTTTCGTTATTTTGCTTCCCTTATAGATCAGAGGGATTTAGACAGGAAGCAATTAGATTAGAATAAACAGAATAAACCAAACCAGGATGGAAGAGACCTTCAAGATCATCACGTCCAACCTATCATCCAACACCACCTAATCAACTAAACCATGCAACCAAGCATCCTGTCAAGCCTCACCCTGAACACCCCCAGCGATGGTGACCCCACCACCTCCCCAAGCAGCCCATTCCAATGGGCAATCACTCTCTCTGTGTAAAACTTCCTCCTAACCTCCAGCCTAAACCTCCCCTGGTGCAGCCTGAGACTGTGTCCTCTTGTTCTGATACTGGTTGCCTGGGAGAAGAGACCAACCTCTGCCTGTCTACAACCCCCCTTTAGGTAGTTGTAGGGAGCAATAAGGTCACCCCTGAGTCTCCTCTTCTCCAGGCTAAGTTAAAGTTCAGGATTCCTGAAATTCTTAAAGCATTCAAAAGCTTAATAGTTATCTTCTGAAAATATAATCAAAAAATTAAGTTTGTAGCCTGTAAAAATACTATTAATAAAAAAATAAAGTTGAAAACCAAATCAGTCAGAATAAGGCTTTGTTACAGCAAACACCAAGAAGAAAGTTGAAACTATTTATGAGAACCATCAAAACTGTTCACTGAGTATTATTCATACTGAAAGTATGATCAAAGTCAATATGTTCTGTGAAACATGTAATTTTGAGACAATTGCATTTTCCAGTGAAATGCTTTTCAATGGAAACTTTCCATCCAGTCTTTATTTGCAAATTAATTGCTCTTAGTTAACCATTTATGCGCCTCATTAGTAAAAGGGTATTTACCTTTTAGCTTTAAATATAACCGCCTCATTAATGACTTCAAACAGAAGAGAACGCTCTATTAGTTAAAATGAGCTGATAAACAAGTAAACAAATGTGATTCCATCCACTTGACTGCAAGTTTAGGGGGAAAAATAAATTAAAAAATAGTAATTATTTGATCAAATAAAAATTGTGCTTGGTGACCTAGCTTTTGAATTTTCTTATTTCATGCAGCAAATTCTCGATTTCTTTTGGATCTGTGGGTGGGATGCTTCAACTGGTGTTCATATTTGAACCTAAGAACTAAGTTATGTTAAATACATGATTTTTAAGTCCTGTTTGTACTTCTTGTTCTTAAGAAAACCGGCTCTTGGAGTCTTTATTCTAGCTCTTGGAGTATTTGTCCTGCCTCCTCTGTGGAAGTTTAGGCTTGAGGTGAGGAGAAAGTTTTTCACTGAGAGAGTCATTCATCATTGGAATGTGCTGCCCAGGGAGGGGGTGGAGTCACTATCCCTGGAGGTGTTCAAAAGGGGATTGGACGTGACACTTGGTACCATGGTTTAGTCGTGAGGTCTGTGGTGACAGGTTGGACTTGATGATCTTTGAGGTCTCTTCCAACCTTGGTGATTCTGTGATTCTGTGAATTTGGAGTATATCAAAGGTTGAAATGCTTTGATTTCATTGAACATTATCTTTCTGTATAAAAGCTCAAGGTATTAATACTATCATTTAATCATTATTATTCAGCCCGTAAAAAGTCAGTACAGCAGAAAATGTATGCAGTTTACTGCAAAACTGCTCAGGAAGAAAATTTGCCCTTGATTTAATCTCTAAATCCTACTTAACACTATTGACATAATTAAACAATAAGAGTAACTGCAAGCATACTGCATGCATGCCATTTAAATAGTAATTTTATATCTTGTTTGGAAAAGACACCATGTATATTCTTGTGTATTTACAGGCAATTATGATACAGTGAAAGCTGAAGTGGATTTGTGCCATGGATTGACTTATTCCTGAAAGTTCATTCTTGTAAGTAACCATTTCAAAATGGTCACCCTTTTTGCCACACTTCTACCAGAATGGAATCAGATTAAAGGCTTCAAGTCAAACATCAATAAAAGATTAATTTGTTTCTCAAAAATTAAGGGCAGAATGGGAGAGGCAGTTTAAAAGAACAGAAAAAATCTGCAGCCCACTTTGAAGACCTAAAGCTATAAATGCTCAAGAGGCTTGAAAGGAGCCACCAGAGAGTCAGCACAAAGCCAGTTACATAAAAACAAGCTGTACTGGGTCAAACATTCCCAATGTGCTGTCTCCAAAGAGATTATATGAGATACTTAGACAATGAATATAAAAAACAGGTCATGTACAGAATTGTCCATCTTCTTGTGTACTACCTCAGCTTCAAATACTCCATAGCTGAGGCATTTCTAGGTGGCAAAGGCATCTTATCTTCAACCAAACTGCTCATTGCTCCAGCTCCAGCAAATTATAAAATTGTATTAAGTTCTTTATGTCCTTACACATTCAGGTCTCCTGATGCCAAAACCATAGCAAGCAGTTAATTGAGTAGAGAGAAAATGTCATGGAAGGTCTGCCAAGGATAAAACCTTTTCCCAAAGAGATGAATGATCCAGGAACAGAATCTGAGTTTTCCACATAGCTGGTCAAAACTTCCCCACTGAGCGTTATCAATATGGTACTGCATTATGGGGACATGCTGGTAGAAGAATACCTTATTTCATGTTGGAATATGTCTTGCAAAGAGGAATGATAACTTCTGTCAATAATAAGAATACACAACACCATTCAGTGCATACAGACTTACTCAGAAAGCAATGAGGAGGAGGTACCGGCACAACCCCTCAGCCTTCGATAAGCAACAGGATGGCTTACAGTGATGATAAGGGTGCCTGATGCTTCTGTTTGTGTGACCATACTAAGGTGAGAGCATTACTTTCTACTGCTAAATATGCACCTAAAGAAGAAACTTTAATATCTGCTTCCATGCAACCACTTGTCCCAAAAATTTCTCAGATGCTTATATTGCTTTGTATAGGAATGCCTGCATTTCTTCTCTTAAAGCAGCTTGGTATGTACTGTACCTTTGACTCAAATTACTATTGATCACTTCTGTCATAACATTGCCGGAAAAGGAAATTCTGAGTCAGGACAAAAGGATGGTTCCTGCTCAGTAACAGCAGATGTACTTCATCATGATGTTAATAATTATCAATAATTGCAAGGAAAAGATAACCAGGTTCACTAACTTTGTTCAAGTCACCTAATTTATCTGTCATTGTTGCCCATAGAAAAACTTGGAAGCCTGGCTCTGGGACTTTCTCGTTTCATTTTGCAGCTGTTGGGCATTTGAAATTGGTATATACAAAGTGCTTGCATATACAAAATGTCAGCAACAGGGTCTGGAAAGTGATGCTAGCAATAGAGAGGAAATCATCAAGTCATGTAATCTCTGATGCCTTCTGTTGAAAATGAGGGCCTATTTTTTATGGCTGTCACATTCCCATCATGTTATCTATGAGTTAAACAAAGCTGTTGTGTGAAAGGAAAGCAGAAAAATGAACCAGCAACAAAGATGGGATTTGTTCTGTAAAATGTTCAGAAGAGTTAAGTAAACAATGGCTATCAATTCACAAATAGCTAGCTGCTTGTCTGTATGTATACTGGAACAGTTTGTTCTTCTGCCAGCAGAGTGTGGGCTTACAGAAAGTCCTAAACAGAGATGGACAATTTGGGATTTTTTGGTTGGGGTTCTAATGAAGGGGGAGGAGAGTGTGCTAAGGTATGGCATTCACTAGAATTTCAGTAAATATCCAAAACAGTTCAAATTGCAAATGGGAAAAAAACAGTCACTATTCTGGTCCAATTTGATCAGGCAGGAAAAAACATTAAAATTCCTTTTAAACATTTTGGAGAAAAAGGCTGACATGCCCATGGCTTGTTTCAGCATGTTCCTGCATTTTGTGACACCATTTTAATGTCACACTTGATTACTTCCTGTTTTTTTTAAGGATAAGAAAAACAATCATTGCTTTGGAGTGACCTTAAAAGACAAGAGTCTGTGAAACTTTAATTCTTATAATCTAAAATAACCACTTCAGAAAGAGGAGTAGTAACAGTTGTTTGGCAGAAAGCTGGCAGAGATGGAAATGCACATTGTGATCCGCAAGCTCTCTCTATACTATAAAATTAAAAGTGCCTGAGACCATTTGCTGGATGTAAGGCTGTTTGGCACAGAAAGGACTGCATCCATCCTGTTAAATTGTCCCAATCCCTAAAATTACAGTGGAATTATAAGTAATCCAGGGCCAAAGGCATCCTAGGAACTGCTCTAAATTGCAAGGGTCAAGGTCTGAGCACCATTTATTGCCATGGAACGCTTTCTGGCTCCAGCTTTGATGCACTGTATGATACAGTCATACAGGCAAGCAAAGAACCAGAACAAAAAAAACCCCAACACACAGTTCTACTACAGATGGGATAATAAGGTAGGCATAGGCAAAAAGATTATTGTAGATAAAGATGGAGTTGGGGATTTTGCTGCTGACTTGTAGAGTTCTCATATGTTCATCCATTTTCCTAGGTATTGTCTTGGTAATCGAATACTATTTTGCTTTGAAGAAACCATTTCAATTAACTTTAACCAGTTTAGCAGGTTTTCAGAGGAAAACAACCAAACAGCTAGTCAGATGCATCATATCAACAGATTTAGTATGAGAAACAGAGACCCACAGCCATAATGCAAGGTTGATTGGACCTTGTGGTTCTCATTTCCATAAATGAAAAACAGAAAAAGGAAGCCAGGTCTGCAAGGCACCAAGAAGAGAAAAAAACAGGCCACAAGGTCAAGCCATTCCATAACTGCAACTTGTTTCTTCATCAGCCTCATCATTTATCTTTCACCAGTATGGCTGAGAAGCCTGGTAAGTCTATGTACACTGGTATCCTGATAATTCCCACAGAAGTCTATGACCACGCTCACCTTTATCCACATGATTGAAAGAAGTAAAGGAGATCAGATATAAGGGTACAGCTCAGACCTAATCCCATAATATACTGTAGACAGTCTTTAGATTCTTACTTCAGACTTAAACTTATCCTGTAACTTTTGAGCACGTTGCTTGGCAGCAGCAGTCATGGCCCTCAGGCTGGACACACATTTCTGCATCTGTGCCACTATGATCCCTGCTGCAGCAGCCTGTGGGCTTCTGCTGTAAATCGCCTGCCTACCTTATGATTGTTGTTTAATGTGTATGGAAACAGAGAGTAAAAGGAAGAAGCAGGAATAACAATTACTTCTTTATCATCCTGGAGTATCAATAGGGAGAGACTCACTCTTTCACTGAGCGATGAAGCTTGAAGCTTTGCAGCAGGAATCGTCGGTAGGCATGTCATGTATACCGAGTCTCTGCCCTTTCACTTTGAAGTACAGGCTGCTTACATTGTGTCTGAAGAGGGAGGGAAAGCTGTGAGTGTATTAAGGAACATTTGAAAGATAAATTGACTTGTACACTACCAAAGTATAGTGATGGAAAAAGAATCAGGGCAGCTTTACAAAATGCAAATGTCTCAATGCCACCAATGTTGCAATAGTCCATCTTTTAATCTATTAGCTTTAAAATGTTGTTAATTACATTTCAAAATATTTGCTTCTCCTGCAATATGATTTGTAATTGAAAAAAACACTAAGAAAACTGAAACAAATATGCTTAATAAATAATTTATTTGCTTTCATCTTTTGAAGGATGTGATCTTGGCTGGAGACATGCTCTGATCTACCTAGCTGGTCCTGTACCCTGACAGGATTTAAATAGCAAGCTAGGGTCAGTGTTAGTAGGTCACACGCAGTCCTAAACACTTTCACAAACTAGAATATATTTTCCAAATCATGTTTATGAGCTGCTAGAGTTAAAACTAGTCCTGTTAGAAGATTTAAAGGTATATTAAACTACAATAAGTGCTCAAGATAGGTAGGAGAGATTAAAGATGCCTCCCATGGTTTGGGTGATGTAAAAAAATCCAACTGAGTGTTTTGATACCTTAGAACTGACAATTTCATTTCATTAAATATTGCTTTATCATAGTTCTGCAAAGAAAGATATAGTAAAGTGAAGTAAATGTTAACAACAAATTTAATCTCAGAAAAAAATGTTTCATAGCAGATTTGCCTGTGGCGACTTGAGGAGGCAGAAGACAGCCAACGTGTGCTGTCAGTGGCTGTGAGAGAGCCAGCAGCTCTTGTGGGCTGGGGCATAGGGAGCTACAGTAAAGATGAGTAAAAGGAAAAAAGATTGTTTACCAGGGCATCCCATACTGTTTCATTTAATACTGCCTCATTTCACAGAAAGAAGAAAAATAGTATCTTTTTTCCCAAATGAGTCTTTTGGGTTTACTTTGTTTTGGTTGGTTGGTTTGAGGGTGACAGGGTGCATGTAGTGATGGGGTTTAGGGGATATTGAGATCTCACAAAACAAATTTTCTAATGTTGTTTGATTCTCACAGATTTCTTGGTCTTTTAAAACCTGAATCCTGCCAGTAAGCCAATGATTTAGCTCATTATAGTCCAAATAGAAGTGAGGGGGAAGTATTCGCCTTCAGAGTTAGAGAAATTTGCTTTGGAATTTGAAAAGGTTTTTTTCTTCTCCTTGGATTGCAAATACACAAATTCTTTTAAGTACACTGTTTTAGAGCAGGTGGCTGACTTGGCGCCTCACAACACACATCCTGTTTGCTTTATCTTTTCTTTCCCAGAGAAGACACCTGAAATGTCTAACTCCTGATGCTTGCCAAACAGTGTTGTAATAACCTGGGACTGGCATTGTTTCTGAGCTTCTCAAGGAACAGTTTTCATAGCTCTTGCCTTTTCAGCTAAGACAGGTGTTAGCATACCAATGCTTCAGATTTACACCCAAAGTCTCAAAAATAATGCAAATTTCACTTTAACTTTAGATTATGTAGTCATTACATAAGATACATAAAGTTAACTTGGAATTTAGCTTCATGGGATCTTGTTTAGTCATACATGAGAGTTTTTTTCCCCCTTTGGATTTTGTAAGCACTTTGCTAGATTTTGTTATCAAAGTTAACCTTGTGAGTTACTGGCTGTACTATGTGCAGTAACATTACTGTCAGACCACAGCAGCACTACTAGTGAGTTAGAGGCCGTATCCTCAAAAGTGTACGTAGCAGTTGTAAACTTTCTCCTTTTCCCAATGAATAGTTTACTACCATGGCAAAAATATAACTTCAGCCGTGATCTTGACTTTTTGCCTGAAAGAACAGTCTGTCAGGGACATGCTGACTTAGTTCTTTTGAAAAGGTTATAGCAATTAACAAATGAAATGCACATCATTACTGAGTGACATAAAATGTCAAGAATGCTGATTGTTTCAGGTTCAAATTAAAAATACACAATTCTGGGTTTATACCAAAGAAACCTAATGAAATGTATGACTATACACCTGGGAAAATACATTTCAATAATTTTCCTATATCATGAATAATGTTAATAATGATAATGATAATAATGATCATGATAATAATAATGATAATGATAATAATAATAATTATTATTATTATTATTTTACATTTACACTTCAAATTAAAAGTCTGAAAGGACTGGAGAGCCTAGCTAGGGTGCATTCCATATAAAAACAAAATTATTTAAACATATACGGGTGCCAGGTTGGACTTGATGATCTTTGAGGTCTTTTCCAACCTTATTGATTCTATAATTCTATGATTGTTCATTCCATATGTAAATAATTTCATAACCACTTAGCTATATTTCTTCCAAACACTGAAAGCTCCAGTTGCTACCTATACACTTTTCTTTATCCTCTTGAGTTATCATTTTTTTATATCAAGGTCCACAAATTCAAGGTTACAATTTTTGCAACTGCAAGCTATGCAATTAATCTGTTACGAGACGTTCACTAAACTATCAGTGGAATGAGTAAATATATGATTAGCAAGAATTACTATGTAAATCCATCTCAAATCCTCTGAATTTCTATTGCTGAATGTCATTGCAGAACAAATAGTCTGTAATGAACCCAGAAATAATTGTCAGGGATATGAGCATTTTCACATTTTGAAGTTAAAGTTGCTTTTGGATCCCAAAACCAATACTGCTCTTGAAAATATTTATCTTTCATGGAAAGCGATGGGGGTTTGATGAATGAGAGTAAAATTCTAAAATATGTAAGTATCTATAATTTAATTTTGTAATGCAGAAATACTGTGCTGTTGCTGCATGATTCTATCTCCTTCCTGGCATAAGGATTCTGAACTTGTAAACATCCCATGTAGTGTACATCTGTTCCATTACCAAGATGAAGTTTCTGGGCCACATGTATTACTAGATGTGATGGTGAACACAGTCCATAGGAAAAAAAAAGTGATATAGAATAGAATAGAATAGAATAGTCCAACCTATCATCCAGCACCATCTAATCAACTAAACCATGGCACCAAGTGCCCCATCAAGTCTCTTCCTAAACACCTCGAGGGATGGTGACTCCACCACCTCCCTGGGCAGCACATCCCAATGGGCAATTACTCTTTCTGTGAAGAACTTCTTCCTAACATCCAGCCTAAACCTTCCTTGGTGCAGCTTGAGACTGTGTCCTCTTGTCCTGGTGCTGGTTGCCTGGGAGAAGAGACCAACCCCCACCTGGCTACAACCTCCCTTCAGGTAGTTGTAGACAGCAAGAAGGTCTCCCTTGAGCCTCCTCTTCTCCCGGCTAAGCAAGTAGTAGAAGAAGAAAGACTAGTAGAAGAAAGAATTGCTAAAAAAAAAAAAAAAAAAAAAGAAAGAAAAAAGAAAAAAGAAAGAAAGGAAAAAGAAAATAGGAAGGATTGATGTAGGAAATCCCTAACAACATTGTTGTGAAGATTAGCTTTAAAGGGTGCTGCTCCATTGTAAGAAGGCTCCAGTATAATGAATCTCTGATCAAAGACATGAAAAGACTGATCAATTCCTGCTTCTCATAGTGCACTGACAGGAATGTGGGATTACAAATATAAAGTATTATTAATGGCCTAGACAAAGCTAAATTTGTTTTTCTTGTTTCAGCTAATGCAAGTGAATATGTTTTCACATATTAAGAGCACAATTCTTTTAATTAGATTATTGTTCTATTTGTATTTGATTCTGTAGGTGTCCCAACATGAGACTATTTCTATGCTGGATTTTGTCAGCACAAAGGAATGGGGGCCAGTCCACTCCTGGAAGGCATAATCAGAAAACGAACAATCAGTAAACGTTATGAAGGTCTCACAAATGTACAGCTGATTCTCACCCTCTGCTCTCATGAGAGCCCTCCTGGAGTAATGCAGCCAGTTCTGCTGCCCACAGCATAAGAGGGATATCAAAGTGCTGAAGTGGGTCCAGAGGAGGGTCACAAAGATGATCAGAGGGCTGGAGCATCACCCCTATGGAGACAGCTTCTGAGAGCTGGGGGTCTTCAGCCTGGAGAAAAGATGACTTCAGGAAGACCTTTATAGTGGCCTTCCAGTACCTGAAGAGGGCCTACAAGAAAGCCAGGAAGGGACCTTTTACAAGGGCTTGTAGTGATAGCGTGAGAGGGAATGTCTTTAAGCTTGAGCAGAGTAGATTTAGACAGGATATTTGAAAGAATTCTTCACAGTGAGGGTGGTGAGACATTGGAACCGGTTGCCCATGGGGGTCATGGATTCCATCTCCCTCAAGGTGTTCAGGGCTAGGTTGAATGATGCCCTGAGCAACCTGGCTAGTGCAAGGTATCCCTGCCCACAGCAGAGGGGTTGGAACTAGATGATCTTTAAGGTCCCTTCCAACTGAAACCATTTTATGAATCGATTAATTTATGATTTTACAAACTGAATTGTACAAGTCTGACAAATTGAGAAGATAATGAAATGCAGCAAAAGCATAGGAAAAGGTGTCAAGGAAAATAATATATTTTTTCTGAATAGTCTTTTTCATTATCACCTTTAATGCTTTCACAGAAATCCTCCTCTAATATGAAGAAAGATGTTGTAATTATTCTTTATGGCAGTCACAGTAGCCCAGCAAAGATTTGCAACCGTTTCTGAAAATCTGAAACCAGAATTCCAGGATGCAGAAAACTACTTATTCTTTTAACTGAATCTTTCCAAAGCAGAAAGATGGAGGTTATTGTAGGCAGGAGAGGAAGGATGGTGTAGAAAGAGTCAAATGCAGAAGGCTGGAGTCATTTAGAGGCATGTGGAGCAATGTGGAAATGATTGCAAGCAACAGAGACTGAAGTGAAAAAAACAAAAGATTTTGTAAATCTAGAATAAGACTCTCTTGGCTGACTTGGGTTGTGTTGATAACTCTGTGATTCATAAACAATAAAATCCTCCCTTCCAAAAAAACCCCCACCCAAACCAACCAATCAAACAAAAAATCTAAAATCAATCCATCATCTTCATTTTTTCTTGCTAAAATGTACCTCTAGGTCTGCTACCACATAACAATCTTGACTTCTGTTTCTTTGCTCTTTTTTAATTGAAAGAATATGTTTATTTAGTTTTCTAGCATTTTAGAAAGAAAGAAGACAAATAAAAGTTAGTGTCCTGTTTTACACAGAGACCCACTACTGAGGGAGGAAATCACCTTGAGGGTGCAAGAAATGGCTTTAAACTCATTTAGCTGCATGAGACGTGACAGCTGTACCACTCAGGGGAATGGCACAGCCAGCATGGCATTGTACCCCCTATGCATATCCCAGTGATTAGGATATTCTCCTGGCATGTGAGATAGATTATTTGCCCTAGAGCAGTGGTGGCTCATGTCTCAAACAGAAAGTGAGGCATGCAAATGTCTCTCTCATCTTACCCACTTAAAAAGAAACAAGATCACCTCCTTAGTCAGTTCTGGTTCATAACTGTAGCTCAAAAATATTTTCCAGGTAAAGGCACCTGCTGGCTTGGAAATGGTAAAGTGTTTGAGGTTATCCTTTCATGGACAATATAGTGTCCAAAAAAATGATAAAAAGATAAAAAATAGTTAACTTGCCTAGAACTAAACTTCATTCTGTAGAGCCACCATATCAGTTCTGCATGAATGTCCTTGACCATAAAGTGGTTCTCAAACTTGAAGACACTGCATGACCGCAAAACCTCTGCCCTTCCATATAGGACTTTTACTAAGGCAGCAGCATGTAACCTACATCCTAAGGCTGATTCCCTCTTGTTTCCACTATTGTGGCCCAGATGGACAATTAAACATTCCACATGAGAGACAACTAGATCAAGAAGTCCTTACCAGGATACTGCCTTCATCATTTAAGAACACAGAAAACACAACAAATATAGAAAGGGAACTGTGCAAAACCACCAAGCAATCTACTTAATATGATTAATTTACATATAGATATTTGGCGAGACATGCTAACAAATGAAAACACTAAGGGGAAATGTAATAAATATGCAATTGCAGGAGTAACTGACATAAGAATAAATTGCAGAGCTGGGAAACCAGGTATTTCATTACAAATGCATGGAAGACAGTTGCAACAGACTCTGAGCTGGAAAGGTGTCATGTAACTTCAGTCCTTTCTTCTTACGTCTAACTTTTAGAAGTGATTGGCTTGTGTTTGTATTTTTGTATGTATCGATATGTCAGGCGGAATAGCTGTCTTGTTAGCACAAGAAAAGAAAAAGGCACTATTTTCTCAAGAAAAGTAAGAAGCATGATATGAGTTTTTGGTAAAATGCTTTCACAATCCCAGAGGTTTAACATAAGCCTTTTGCCTTTGTCAATTCTGTAAACAGACAGTAATCTCTAACAGGCAGTGCTTCTGGTTTTACTATTTGATGCTGTCCTATAATGATGAATGTGAATTACACACATTTGTTACTTCTTGTATAAGACAAAGTAGACAATTTTAATTCAGGTGGAATTTTTAAATGCCAATATACTTCTTTATTAAAGCAATTTACTCAATGATATTTGACATTGTTTATCTCTTCCAACCTGGTCTATTCTATTTTATTCTATTCTATTCCATTCTATTCTATTCTATTCTATTCTATTCCATTCTATTCTATTCTATTCTATTCTATTCTATTCTATTCATTAGACAATATTCATATGTTGTAATAACACACTAAATAATTTTTAAATAGCTATTGATTGCAGCAAAGTATTGTAAAAGACTTATCAGTAAATTATCTTTAAGATATTATGAGCTACTGTAAATATCCAATGGAATTTTTTTGTGAAAGCAATACCTCAGTTGATAGGATATTCTGACTATAATTTATCCATCCTTGACTTCAAAGGAAAATAGCAAGCCACAAATAATCTAAAGATTAGATTTGTCCTAGCTGTTTGAATTTGGCAGGCTTGTAAAGGTTGAAAGCAACGCTAAAATTGAGGAATGATGCACCATTAAATCAAATTTAGGAACAAAGTCCTGCTTTCTCTTTGTCAGGCTGAATTAATATCTGTTCCAGCTTCCACCATCTATTTTTAATATACATGTCACATGTGTGTGAACTGCAGCTTTATAATTTATCTGTGCAAACTATAAATTTAATAAAAATTTTAAGAAGTCACATAGTTCATGCTTCCTATTTCAACAGCCTGCTGTCACTCAAAAGATTCCTGTGCTATCTATGCCTGCAGTATGTTTACTATGTTTTTCTCACTCAGGGATTTTGTGCATTGCATCATTCTGTGCCTCAGATCCATCTTATTTCAATGAAGCTGGGAGGCTCTGGTTTTATATTAGTCTTTGCTTTTGTCAGTACATTAATTTTCCTTAATTTCCAGAATCTCCTTTAAGTTTGCAATTTGCCTAGGCTGGTAGAGTGCTATTCTCTGTGTGATTCTGTGACTTCTTTACTTATACTGGTCTTCAAGTAGAGGTGGTGCTGGCTGGTTCACCTGGGACTGCCATTTCACTTCTCATGACACTTTCTACCATATGTATTCCTCTGGTATTGATTCTCTGGGGGGCCCTCAGCAGCTCTGAGGTGCCCTTTCTGAAGGATAGGTCTAGATGTATATTTGTTTAATTTTTTTAAAACACAGTCCCTCGAAGAAATCACCCTGGGTCTTCAGGCTCTGTAATGTTATTCTGTTTACTTTCAGCAGAAATGAGTAGAAATGAAGTTGGGAGTTCTTGAAGAGCTCTTACAAATGAGTGTCACTGGTAGAGTTCAAATGGAGCTAATGAACAGTCGTTAGCACTTGGCAAAGGATGTACCCCACATAGACCTGCCAATACTCTCATAATATTCACAGTTGTATACACTGTAAACAGTTATCCTTCCAAGACTTGAAAATGCACATACTTTTGAAAGGGCTCAGCAGTTTCAGTAGAATATACTTTAAAATATAGTACACTTTAAAGGAAAGTAATCTGTTATTTGCAAGTTCTAGAAACATCTCTACAAATCATCATTGCTTTAACTAAAAATCAGGAAGTAGTTTTCATTGCTTAAATTTTTGTTCTATGTTTTTAAACACTAGGAAAGGATTTCCCGTTGTAGTATCAAATTTTTGTTCTATGTTTTTAAACACTAGGAAAGGATTTTCCGTTGTAGTATCTCACAAAATTAAACCAGGCAAATGCTCTTAAAATTGGAAATTTCTGATATTAACTGAAATTACTTCTTCCATCAAGATACAATCTGGCCACCACAGAAAGAGCTGCAGTGTTTACATTGCTAGCCTAGACATGAGGAGATTCAATCTCTAATCCCACCTCTAGTATTAGCCACCTGACTAAGCATGTTACTCCTCTCTGTCTGCTTTCTTTTCTTCTATAAAATGGGGATAATGGATTGCCTATGTCTACTGAATTTGACTAACCTTTCTTTCCCTACTCCTAGCATGGAGTAAGGAAAGATAGAAGTACCATAATTCCACAGCCAAAATGCTATAGCCTGGAAAAGCACATGCTTTTCTTCCCGCCAATGGTCAGAAAAATGCTTCAGTTTTGAGCACAAGGAGTAAACTCAGAAAATTTTCACCAATATCTACCTCCTCTGTTTCTTTTTGTGTTCCCTTTAAGCACTGACTGGAAAGCTGTTTATGTGCTTTAGAATATGTGCTTTAGCCATAAATATTCAATGTTCTATTGAAAACACATTTTTCAATTCATAAAGCCCTGATTTAAACACATCTCTCTATATATTGTTAGTCATTCACAGTAAAAAACACACAAATATAATCCTCTTTCTTTATGCCAAGGATGACAGTTTGACAAAAATGAATGTGAATTTCACAGGTTAAACTGTTATTGAAAAACTAAATAAAGACCTTAACAGCTGTCTGAAAATAACAGAGGTAAGCTCAGAAACCTGCTTCATAAACAGTAATGTGAGTTCCTCATATGTGACTTCAACAAAAAATGCTTTATAAACCAGAGGTTGTTCCAAGTTGCTGGTCATCCTCCTTGAAGTTTCAAAATTAAGTTGTTCTACATTTTTATCTTTGAATTTATGATGAGCAAATGAATTGGAGTTTTATCACTTAGTATGAAAAATGGAAAAATAAAGAAGTTGATTCAGAGGTAAGTATTGTAGGAACAGGTAGAGAAAACAATTTCCAGAAACTGAACCATATGCCAACTGGATATAACAAATCTTTCAAGGAACAGAGACTATCAATATTTTTAAAATAGGAAAAAGTAGCAGAAAATAGATACAGCATCAGTTGATAGCAGCATCATTTCCTGTTGCTTGCCCTTCATCCACCCCAAACACATATGAATAATGCAATTTCCTGTACAAAGGCAGCTTCCAAGAGCAAGATGTTCCCAGGCGGAGCATTTCAGCCATTATCTTCTAAATGTACATCAATTCATTGAATTCTAAGCTTAGCAAGAGCTTCTTTCTAGTGGCACTGTTCCAGCTCTTAAACCTGAGGACATGCACAAATGTTTACAGTACCTGTGCTTTCTCAAAATCTTGGGCATGAAGTTTGGAAATTTTCAATTATATTAATGTTAGCATAACAGAAAACCCAGTAACTATTTACTTCATAATAATTATTGAGTTCAGATAATCAGTTCTTTGTATATAAACATATCATCAGTGTAGTTCGCTCTATTTGTCACTGAAGCTTAGGAAGGAGTAATTTAGAGTAAAGTAGCTGAACTCAGTACTTTCATTTGAACACAAGATATTATGAAATTTAAAAGGCTCTTTATCAAGAATATACAACTTCACCTACATGTGCAATTATTATGAGAATATTATTGGTGAGTGACTCTCTTATTTTCCCGTACCAGTGTCTTTTTGAACTGTTGATAGAATCAAACAGAAGCACATCTTCACTTGTTGTAAACTGGAATCCTCTATGCTGCTAATTAAAGAAACCTGACACCAGCTGACACTCACTCAAACAATCTATTCATTTTTTAGTTTCTTATGATCTAGCTCTCAGGAATAGAAACACATTCAATGTGTATCTTTTTCTTTAGTCTACTTTATAAAATCTGAAATACACCTGTTACGGTTTCTCATGGTAAAATAGGTCAAATTGTTCCTGTCACAGTCCATTTGATAACAAGAAATATTTCCCTTAGTGACCACAACCGAAGAAACTGCCTGCAGGCCCAACCACGTGCAAAGCCAAAAGTCATACAACCCTTTTAAACTTAGGGCATTACAAAATTGTAAATGTAAGGATCATTTATATCCCTTTTCATTCTCTGAACTATCAGATTTTCAAGTGTGAGTGCTACAAGTGCAATTTTCACACAGTCATATGGAAATGTTGAGAAATGTATTAAAGCTGAGAATTGATAGCATTTACATCTTTCACATTTTTATATTTCCATTTCTACAAGTAACAGAAAATACTTTTTGAAAGGTGATAAATGTTATACATCTATCTTCATTTTATCATGTTCAGTGTTCAGCCAGCTGAATCAGTTAATTCAATACTATGCTGAAGTCATACCCTCCATATAAGGAAGGGGCTGGTCAGAGCAAAAGATGATGGGGCTTGTAGTCTGGACTGTGACATGAGATGCTTCTTGCTTCTGGGGTTGGCTCTGCTTTGACTTCTGGGATGGGATGTTCATCTTTTCTCCTTGCTGGCTACTGGCTTGGGGGTTGTTTTCTCACTGGCTTGCTTTTGCTTTCCCTGTGCCTCCTGATGAAAATACAGTACCTTTTTTTTCTATTAATTCATTAAACATTCCTTATCTCAACCCACAGGGCTTTTGTTTTTCTTTTGCTCCCAAGTGGGTGGCTTCTGTGAGCACCTGTTTTGAAACTCCACCACCATGCATAATTGCTCACCCCTCTGGCCACTGCTGGTCTAGCATTTAAGATTCCTGTTTTTCAACCAGAGTGGAGAAGGTTCGATTCTTGGTCAGGGAACACCAATCAAGATAGCTAAGGACTTTTGTGAGAGCAGACTGTTGGAACTCACCTACTGGCTGAATCAAAACCACATCACCTCCAAAGAAGTCAAGAAAAAAAGAGAGGAAGAGGAAGAGGAAGAGGAAGAGGAAGAGGAAGAGGAAGAGGAAGAGGAAGAGGAAGAGGAAGAGGAAGAGGAAGAGGAAGAGGAAGAGGAAGAGGAAGAGGAAGAGGAAGAGTCAAATTAACTCAGATTAAGGAAATAAAAAAGATAGTCGAATATTACATTTCTAATCAAATAACCATGATCATACAACACTCTGTAACATTTCCTTTGCAACAAGGCAAAGAACAACTTTGAACATCTAAAATGAATATATGAATATAAATAATGATTTGTTTTCATGTAGGGTTGATGTTTGAAAAAATGCATTTTAATAGAGAAGATTCTGAAACATAGATTATCATTTTCCAAGCTACCTAGCAAGTATAATAGACAGGTAATTCTTAATCACTAAACCGTTATGGGTAAGACCTACAAAGGGTCAAAAACAAACAAACAAACAAGCAAGCAAACAAAAAATAACAACAAAAGAATCCTTTTGAAAGGCAATAATATGAATATTTGGAAAGCATTTCTCAGAACAGGGAAAAACCTTTTTCATATAAGAGTTATGTGAGGTTATGACCAACCTCATTTGTTAAATGTGCAATGGTGCAGATGTAACCATCGAATTACAGTCACTATTCTGAGGTTCTTTGCATTAGAAGAAAATGTTGCTGGATTGAAACCACTTTATTTTCCCTCAAAGTAAAAAGCAGCTTTATAAAGCAATACTTCTGAATTTGAACATTTAACAATAACTTTTAACATCTCTGACAATCATGAAAATCATGAACATTTAGAAAGCCAAGTAACACACACTGAAAAGTATGTGGCAGCATGCAGCAAAGTCAAAAAGCAATCTTTCAAGTTGGTGGTTCCAATGTTTTATTCCTTTAATTGAAATTTTAATCAAGGGGTTTTAACTCAGGAGGTTTTGTAAAAAGTGTTCTGATTTGTCACTCTGTGAGATAATGCATGACACTAATTTCCTTGCATTTGTTCCCCTTCATCTCCTGTATTTATAATACAGAGGCATACATCTGTAACAAATGACATACAATCATAGCACTTTTCGCAAACATGCATATTGCAAATTAACCTTGCAGAACTTGCTCCAAGTTCAATAAAAACTGAATCAATAATAAAGATTGTACTTCTGTGAAGTTAAGATAACAAAGACTTGGTCATTAACTGACAAATAGTTACATGGTGGATCCATATTTTGAAAATGACTTTAATGTGGTCTAGGCCACTATCAGGGAACAGTGATTCCAGACATACCTGCTTTTAAATCATTACCAGAGCTGGGCTACAGCCCAAAGTTACAAACTACATGAATAGTCCTGATTCATGTCGATTATATCAGATTACTGCCTTAACAACATAATGCCATGATATCAAACTGGGTACCCAGAAAATGTCACCATAGAACCTTGTTGATTCTATGATTACAAAAAACACCGTATCATGATTAAAATTTCTATGTCAGACATCTAAAAATTGTGACATCCAGAGGCTGCCAGATCAACAACAGACTGAACTTGATCTTAAGTGTGAGGGAGGGACTGGTAGAATCCTGTGTATAGTTTAAGCAACACAAAATCATTCCAACTGCACAAAGAACACCTCTTTTTAAAACAACGTGCTGTAATACTGTTTATTGGAATTTGATTCTTCATTTTTAATGTAAACAAAATATTTCTTTAAACTGCACAGAATTATGTGGGACTGACAGATGTAACTACTACATTTGCCCTGAATACATTTTCAAAAGGGGTGTTTGGAAAGAAAATTATCCAGTATTTAGTCATACATTTGCTTGCTGTAAGAAAGGCAGTTCAACATGAAAGGCAGACGCTTAAGGAGTTCATATTCATGGATGGTATTAAGGAGAATTCTTAATACTTCACCACAGAAATAAGAACAAGGGTAAAAACATGAAATTGTATCATTTTTATAGAAAGTGGTTTGGGTTACATTTTACTCTTGAAGCAAATACATTACAAAGAGTAAAAATGCTTTCAGAAAGTCTAAATAGGCATCACTGCATCTGTTCCCTATAATTTATCCCTTTAGCTCTGTCATATAATGTCACAGCAGGAAGAAAGATAGGTTCTGTTTGTGAAAGGTAACTTTAGTGAGACTGATGTGAAGCTTTGATAATTGCAGCAAACAAAAGAAGAAATGGCATGGAAAAAAACAAACGTGTATTTAAAGGAAGAGTCTTCTACATGCTCAGAGACAGATAAAGGCCTTCTGTTAATCAAAAGGGAAAAGGAATTACAGTAATCTGGCATATTTTCCAATTACTTGGACAAAAGGCTTATTCATAATATTCATAGAGGACCAAAAAAGGGGAGAACCAATCAATACACCTGAGGGTGGATTTGCCATGCAGAGAGACCTAGACAGGCTGGAGAAATAGGCTGAGAGAAACTTCCTGATTTTCAACTATGTCAAATGTAAAGTCCTGTACCTCAGATAGATAGACTGTCTTGCAATGATACAAACTAGAAGTAGCTGGCTACAAAGATCCACTGGAATGTTTTTGGGGTCTGGGTAGACAGCAAATAGAACACAAGCCTGCAGTGTGCTTGGGCAGCAAAGACATCCAACAGCATCCTGGGCTCACATTTTTCTTGTTTGGTGTCTTATGAATAACACAGCAATGAAGTTCTAGTTGTTACTGAAGCTCCTTGCAAGCACCAGCTCTAGGTGAGCCTTGGCTTTCCCTCCACCATTCTTGCAAATACAAGCCCTGATGGGATGCATTCACACATGCTTAGAGAGCTGGCTGATACTGTTGTTGAGCCTCTCTCCATCATGATTCAAAAGTCATGGAGAACAGGAGGGGTGCTTGACTACTGGAAGAAAGCAAATGTCACTCCAGTCATCAAAAAAGGCAAGGAAGACCCAGGCAACTACAGACCACTCAGGCTCACTGCCATTCCTGGAAAGGTGATGGAGCAGCTCATTCTGAGGTCATCTCTAACCACATGGAAGAGAAGATAGTCATCAGGAATAACCAACATGGATTTATCAAGGGGAGGTCTTGACCCCACTTATTCTAACTCTTATATTAATCAAGAACAAACATTTTAAGTGTTACATACTGAAATAACTATTTTGTAAAACAACTATTTGCTGTGTGATTACACTGGTTACCAACTTCATTAAATTCCAGCATCAAATCGTTGCTTTTCAACTTTTTGTAACAGATTTCTTCCTGCCTACAAGAAAAATTGTAGTTCTTGTCACTAAGTTAGCTCTTAACTGATAAACCAAATTGTGTTTCTATTTTATTGACCAGTTCCCACTCCCATTAGAAAATTACTTAAAATAATTTCAGTATCCAATCAGCAAATAGTTGTGGGCCTGAGCACAGGTCTTTTTAACCTGTTAAGAGGTTAGACTCATGAATAATGTAACTGCTAATAGATCAAGATGACCAAAGTTAATTGCTGTGTCAAAACAATAATGAGATTATTACATTTTTTCCAAATTTGCAACTACCTCAAAGTACTTGTGTTTGTTAAAGACTATTTGGGTATGGGAAATTTTTCAGTACCCCAGATGGACAACTGTACTTTGACAAGTAAATTGAATTTTGGCAGTTTGCCCATCCAATCTCCTATCAAACTCCTAAGTCTCAGTTCAGGTCTTGGAGGATCAAAGTTCTGATTCCTTTTAAAAAGAACATCTAATCTTTAGGATATTGTTCTAAATCAATAAAGCTATTGAATAGGATGGGGCCCAAAATCACAGATATTCACACTCTCTGATCTCCATTTCTCCTTACTCACACAAAACCATACGCCAGCGGTACACTTTGGGGTGGATAGATGGGGTAAAACTCCAGAGGTCTCTCCCAACACAAACTATGACATGATAGGAATTTACATAAACATTCAGATTTCAGATAATGAATGTTTACCCTGCAAGGGAAACTCCTCCAATCATAGTGTCAGGCCTGAGATGGGCAAATGGAGTCCAACTAGAATATCTGGAAGCCTTCTCATGGCCTCCCATTCTGCGGCCCTTTTCAGAATGGCAGTCCCTTCTGAGCAGGAGTCTCATCCCCAAGCCCTCAGTGTAGCAGCTCCTGCTACATCACCTATAGGCAGTGTTTGCCAACCTGACAGCTTGCTCAGATACCCCTAGTGCAAGCAGCTGTCCTGACAGCAGTTTGGTCCCTGTAGCATCTTTCCAGTAATCACTGTTTTATCTGGCCAAGGGAATAACCTTCAACAGGCAAGGCATGACATCCAAATACTGTGTTGCACTTGACCACTGGCAGAGAGCAGAGGTGTGAGCAAATGAGTGAAAAAGCCCCTGTGCTCCATGCTCTGCAGATACAATTTCTTTGAAACTTACTCCTCCAAGAGTCATCTTTACAGGCAGAGACCAACCTACTCAGTCTGGCACTTGGTAAGAACTTGCAGGTTCCCCAAAAGCTACTTTGATCTGGCCTTGGCCAGCTCCACTTCTAAATGCTTTCCTTTGGCACAGTAGTTATCAACTAATTCCTTCTCCAGGAAAGGTTTCAAGCCAGCATGAAGAAAACTGAACTGGATAATTCCAACTACAGTATCTGGCAAGCACCAGAAAGATAACATTTTCACTTGGTGTCAGTAAGTTCCAGTTCCTACCTATCTTCTAAGTAGTATTTGGGGTCAGTACAGGGTTAAACACAGAAGGTAAAGCAACACCTCAACAACCTAGTATATCATAAGGTCCATTAATGCCATGGAGGGATAGCATTAATATCTCACATCCTCTTTGGGAAGCTTCAGAAGTCTAGATATTTATGTCATTTATGCCTACATTAAGTCTTATAACTTAGGTTTAACTCCAAGTTATGCCTTGGGCAACAGGTCAAAAAGTCCCAATTATTGCAGTGTTCTGCAAGCTGCATTATTAGAATTGCAGTGCTGGTATCAGCAAAAATCACATCCTTCTCTTACAGCCATGCAGTGTCTGACAAGGACTGAAAAACTGCCTCAGATAAGCTGCAGATTAAAATAGGAGATCCTGCAGAACTGAACCACTATAATATACTCTTTCACTGTCTCTGCAAGCATGTGAGCAAGGGCAGCTATGCTTAAATATTGTTCACCCATTGCAGTTTCAAGTCAAATATCAAACAACACTGGTTTCTGAAATCCAGGTTTTCATCTCCATAGCAGACAAATATGCAATGCTTTATATACTTGCCCTTTAGAATGTGTCCCTAGGACTACATAGACCCATTCTGCAATTTATATACATCTAAAGGAAAGTTTCCACTGGTGTCCAGTGGCCAAATCCTTCCACTCTGCCGATTCTAACCTCTCCCTTAAGCCTGAGCTGGAAAATGCAGTTTCTTCCATCGCTACATTTACAGCAAGATCCCTATTTTAAAACCCAGAAAATTCGGATTAAAAAAGGCAGTCCCTGCTTACCCATTCATCTATTCAGGCATTACAATAAGCTGCCTGTGCCAGCACTCAATATCTCTTAAGTGTTTAAACTATGAATTATGTCATCCCAAACAGTAATCAGACAGCAAAAAATTGTAATCTGTCTGATGGCAAATAGTAGATACATGCCAACCACTTGTGAGTTCAGGAATTGGCAAAACTGCAAGATGTTCATAGATCATCAGTTGATCTAACTGTCAATTAATACATTCATGGCAATAAGAGTTATAGCCATGGGACCCTGAAAACTGATACAGTTTATAGGGAGAAGTAATACTTTATCACACAGATATCACAGTATCACAGTATCACAGTAACTAAGGTTGGAAGAGACCCCAAGGATCATCAAGTCCAATCTGTTCCAACAGACCTCACAACTAGATCATGGCACCAAGTGCCACGTCCAATCTCCCCTTGAACACCTCCAGGGACGGCGACTCCACCACCTCCCTGGGCAGCCCATTCCAATGACGAATGACTCGCTCAGTGAAGAACTTTTTCCTCACCTCGAGTCTAAACCTCCCCTGGCACAGCTTGAGACTGTGTCCTCTTGTTCTGGTGCTGGCTGCCTGGGAGAAGAGACCAACCCCCTCCTGTCTACAACCACCCTTCAGGTAGTTGTAGAGGGCAATGAGGTCACCTCTGATCCTTCTCTTCTCCAGGCTAAACAATCCCAGCTCCCTCAGCCTCTCCTCAAATATCCTGTGGCAAGCCCATTTCACTTCTTTAGTATTCCACCATGAGTCCAAGTTTAGCAGAAAAAGCAAGTAAATGAATGAGTTTGAGTTAATAAAATAGTAGTGGTGAATACACGTGTGTGTGTGCATACACATACATGTACAATATTATAACATTAAGGGTTACAAATATAAAACTAAGGTGATAGAATAGTGTGATTTCCTTAGCAAGGCTGCTAGAAAATTTGTTACCTTATGGTTTTTAAAGCAGAGAAAAAAGATATGCACAAACACAAAAAACTGTACACTATGTACCAGAGCACTGACGGTCCCAGAACCAACTCCATCTTAAAATCAATATTCCAGATGAAAATGGGAGAAATTTAGTAAGCTAACATATATTTCACCAAAGTTTTAAAATTGACATCACTTTTTTTACATCAACATGATTTTCCCTTTTAATGTCATAGCAATATAAATAAGTACAATGCAGATACCACCAGGAAAGCAAACTTCAGATATATTTTTTTACCAGCTACTTAATTTTAGCTTTTATTCACCTTCTACTTGCATAGTCTCCTGTGGTAGATCTGGTCATAGACATTATACAAGGCCCTTTATCCTGAAAGACTACAAGAATCCTATTTGAAATAAATATTTTCTTTCTGCAAGTAAGTTCTTGTCTTTTAATGAAGTATGAAAATCTGTTGCATTTTTCACAATGCCTTTGCCTTTTTTGTGTGTGCTTGACAGCTTTTATTAGTATGTATGAGTTCTGTCCTTTTGTTTTCCTGAGCTATTGTAGTGGCAATACTATTTTCAGCTCTGGAAACACATACTGAAGTCCTGTTTGGGGCTCAAAACTGAAAGCTCTTTTATAATTTCGTCCCAGCATCCAATTGTTTGCACCACAAGAGGCACTGTGCAATTCAGTTTGACTTCCAGGCTTTGCTTCTAACAATGCTGATGCCACAAACTGCAACTGAATCACTGAATGGTCTACCCACTTCTGTCAAAGACAATGCTTTCATATGCAAAGGCAGTAATAGACAGAACACTAAAAAAGCTACTTCCCAGAACTACCTTTCATAAATAATTCCCTCAGGCTGTCCTCACTCTTTCCTAGTAGCCTTTTCTTGTTATGCTCTTCTTACAGCTAGTCTTCAACAAAGGCAAACTGCAGCTCTGTGCTTTCCATACAGTAACTGCTGTCTGCATCATTGTCCCATATATATATATATATATATATATATATATATATATATATATATATATATATAAAATCACTTGCTTAGACTTCCCTTGTCTGAACTCCCACATTGATAACATGGTTGTGTTAGGTTTAAGTAATCTGGTGTTAGCCTCCAGATTTTACTTTACATGACCTGTTTGCTTATGAAAGGACAGGCAGCACAAGCATTAATAAGTTTCACAGAATCACCAAGGTTGGAAGAGACCTCAAAGATCAAGTCCAACCTCTCACCACAGACCTCATGACTAAACCATGGCACCAAGTGCCACATCCAATCCCCTCTTGAACACCCCTAGGGATGGTAACTCCACCACCTCCCTGGGCAGCCTATTCCAATGGCTAACAACCCTCTCTGTGAAGAACTTTCTCCTCACCTCGAGCCTAAACTTTCCCTGGTGCAGCATGAGACTGTGTCCTCTTGTTCTGGTGTTGGTTGCCTGGAAGAAGAGACCACCCTCCTCCTGGCTACAACCACCGTTCAGGTAGTTGTAGACAGCAATAAGGTCTTCCCTGAGCCTCCTCTTCTCTAGGTTTCCTTTGTATATTTATCTGTTTGGATTGATGGAAAGAAAAGAGAACACAAAACATCCCAGTGCAAGTACAAACACTCACTCAGCATAATTCTGAGTAATTTCCACCCTTTTGTTAAAAAAAAAATTGCCCATAAGCATTAATAAAGGCAGAACCTGAATTCTTATTAAGCTATTCAGGGATGTGAAAATAGGATCAAGTGTTGAAACAAAATGCTTAATGATACTTTGTTTCCTGACATTACCAGAATCTGTCATACTTACTTGGTAGACATTAAAAGAGATGAGAATTACAGGGAAAAGATTATGTCATTTAAATCTAATTAAGCTTTTAATAAATCAAATTTTTCATTGTTAACCGTGTTGAATTCCCTTTATGGTCTAAATTTATTGCCTATCCTCAATAAAGAAAAATGTTTAGAGACAGAAAATTGAGGCCATGACACCATACAAATTAGGTATGTCAGATAGAAGAGGCAATGATATAAAGAGTACACACTAGAATGCTTTTCATTGAGCCTAATAAAAAGTGTGTGTAAAAAATATTTCCAACTATCTTTGCTGTACAGATAACCTAGCATCTATAGACATCTGTATTTTGTAATGTTTGAAAAGGATAGTAAGAAGCAGATAAGTATGGCTCTCTCTGTGTCACCAAAAGCAGCCACAAGCAATTTACTGTTAATTTTATTTAGTTTTTAATATGTTGAATTTTATCATGAATTATGGCCCAGTTATTAGGAATTAAAGTTCATTACTAATGCCTGGAATTATACAGTTATGATTAAGACACTCAAAATCATATGTAAGCCTTTAACTTATATAATTATACATAAATTCAGAGAAAACAGCCCTCAATCCAAATTCTAGAGATGGTGCCACAGTGTTCAGGTCCTTGTTCACACAGCAGTCATCTAGCAGAGACATACCTCATTAGGCTGGGTGCTATAGTCTCATATTCATTTAGAAAAATAAGCAGTCAAGCTGGGGACACAAGAGTAAGATCTGTTCCCAGTTTCTGCCATGAGTTAGAGACCTAGTTGTCCTAGGAACTTGCCATGGGCAGAGGAAGTGTCAGGCATCTTCAGCAGGTAACAGTCTGAGGTTAGCTGGAATACATTGTGCTTTCTCATGGATTGAGTGAGCCATTGAAAATGAGTGTAGGAAAAGTCACATACTGAAAGAATAAAGGCAAATCAATGCTTACCTCTCTAAGAGCTGGGGGAAGGGGCAGCTGGGGGTGGAGGAGGGAAGGGGAAGGGTGGGGCATGCGGAATAATTCTGTGTGCGTTTGAATCTCCCCAAAAGAACTTGCAGGAATCTATAAATATTTACAAGCTTTTTTCACATAAGGCAGAATACTTGTTTGTTTTTCAAAGGAAATCACCCAAGATCTGCACAATAATCTTCAGTAGGACTAATTTTTCTGGGTCTGTGTAACCCATCCTGTTGGTGCTAAACCGGTTTTGTTAATCAAGTAGAATCAGGAAGACCTAGTAACCAAAATTCTTCACTTCTGCAATGCCTCTTGTCCACCTCTGGATCACATAGCCCTTCCCAAGGTGTTCTTTATCCAAAGTTCACCTATTGAGAAAACAGTATTCTAGAAATGTAAAGTTAACAGGCTCAAGGTCTGAAAGCAGACTGCAGCACCTTCTCTGAATGAGAATTTTTTGCCTCCCAGTACTGTTTAATACTATTCAAACAATTGTGTAGTATAAGTGAAAGGCTAAATGTGCTACTGATCTAAGTTGTCATGTAAAACGAAGCACACTGAGCCTTCTTATTTTGTCACCTTTAATTTGATTGGAAATTTAACACTGCAAATAAAAGGTAAGCTTTCATTTACTGGCTCAATAATCTTTGTTAGAAAATTAAATAATCTGGGAGTCTACATCTGCAAAACAAAATTTATTATCTGTAATTAATTAACCTTTAGAAAAGCTGCTTTTCTCATTTCTTCCTGTCAATGTACTGGGAAGATGAAACCATAACAAGTGTTAGCAGAGAAGCCACTACGTCAGAATAAGAGCTTCTGCAAATGTTCAATGAGTAATGCAATTAACTCTCCAATTAATGAAAGTTCAGTCATTACGTGATCTATATTTAGATGCAAAGAGCTCAATCATTGTTACACAGTTGCACCAGAGAATAATAGTCCCATTTGAGACTACTCGAGGTAGAGAGTACTGCGTGTATAATTGACCGTATGTTGCTTTACATCTTTTTATGAAACCAACAAAAAACCCAAACAAGTAGCCCCAAGTTTAAGAAGAAGTCTCTTAATTTTGTATTCTCCAAGTCTTTTGCTACAGGCAAGCAGGGATTTGTAGAGAACACAGAAAATGAAACATCCTTTGTCACTCTCTACCCTGAACTTCTCTATTTGAAATATCAAACCATCATGAGGTCTGCTAAAGGTGTTCAGTCATTACAGGGATTTGAAAACATGTAACCTCTGGTCTTTCAAGTGTATAGAACATAGGCTCAATCAGTCTTGTTTGTTGGTTTACTCATTGAAATTGCAAGCCTGAATTTCTATTTTTCGCCCCTGAACTCCTCCTGCAATTACATAGCAACTCAATTGTTCCATTTTGCAGGATCCATTTTACAAGCCGTCCCATTATTCTTAAATAAAGAACCAATTAATTTTTATTCTGAAAGCTCAAAATACCCATTTTGTTGTTCCTTTTTTCAGGCATTCCATCCTTACAATTGCTACATTCATTACAGTTTTTCCCCCAATTCTGACCAAAGTCATGGTGTGTTACTTGCTATGAGGAGTGATGCCCCTAGATGCTGAGTCAGGTTAAGTGTTCCAGTTTCAATACTTGCAGAGGACTGAAGATGTTGACTGACCATTAACAATGCAGTGCAATTACTTTGTGAAATCAGCGTCAGTAAAAACTTTTGGTATGTTAGTTTCTTCTACCAATATCTCCAGAGAGATCCATACATATATGACAATTTTGCAAATGTGGGCTGCATAGAATGATTTAAAAATATTGATGACAGGAATTTGGCCAGAGTGAGTTTTATGGGTTTGTACTTTTTGGCTGGGCTCACACCATGTGGTGAATAGCATAGAATAGCATAGCATAGAATAGCATAGAAAAGCATAGAATAGCATAGCATAGCATAGAATAGCACAGGATAGCATAGGATAGCATAGCATAGCATAGCATAGAATAGAATAGAATAGAATAGAATAGAATAGAATAGAATAGAATAGAATAGAATAGAATAGAATAGAATGGAATGGAATGGAATAGAATAGAATAGACCAGGTTGGAAGAGACCTTCAGTCTCTCCCTGAGCAACAGCTGTGCTGGATGGAGTTGACCTTGAATCAACTGAACTAACCAGATAAGAAACAGGGGTGACCTTATTACTCTCTACAACTACCTGAAGAGAGGTTGTAGACAGACGGATGTTGGTCTCTTCTTCCAGGCAGCCAGGACCAGAACAAGAGGACACAGTCTCAGGCTGCACCAGGGGAGGTTTAGGTTGGATGTTAGGAAGAAGTTCTATACAGAGAGAGTGACTGCCCATTGGAATGGGCTGCCCAGGGAGGTGGTGGAGTCACCACCATTGAAGGTGTTCAGGAGGAGACCAGGTGCCATGGGTTAGTTGATTAGGTGGTGTTGGATTGGTTGATGGGTTGGATGCGATGATCTTGAAGGTCTCTTCCAACCTGGTTTATTCTATGTATTCTATGTATCTATTCTATGTATTCTAATTCTTGCATACACTTTGAGCTAACAGAATTTCCTTCTTAATAATTACCTTTTTCTCTCTCTCTAACCCTTTTTGGGAAAGGGAGGTAGGGGGAGAAGGGAGGTACAGTTGGGGGGGGAACCCCTCTACTTGGAGGAGGGAAAGGTCTTCTGTATTACATTATTTGCTGTATATTTCTGTATATATAATGTAAATACTGTATATTGTGTGTATAATAATCTGCATTTCATCCTGCTTGTAAATATAGCTCTTACCCATTTCTGCTTCTCCGACTGAGTTAGCCATGGTTTCTCTGGGGGGGAGAGAGGGTGGGGGGAGAACTGAACTTTCTCTCACCACCACACAGGTGAGCCCCAGATGAAACAAGACTTCAGTTAAACTTGCTAGGAGAAACAAAGAGGATTTAAATTTGTAAACAGTGTAGGTTATACATTCCTTGCACGGGTTTACTTAATTCATGACAAGATAAGTGATAGGTAACATAAATATTACTGATTTACTTTTAAACAAATTAGGAGTATCAGTGAAAAACAAAACAAAAGAGGTTTTAATTTTTTTTTTTAATTCCTCTCTTAAAATGGGCCACAAAAGATACCTATAATAAAGCAAATTATTTTTAAGTAAGCTTCACCTTTGTTATAAAATCTGTCTACCACAAAACTGGAAAAGCACATCTTCACAGTAAGACAAGTTTTTCACACTGGTGATATCAATAGGCTGAGTCAGTGCTCATACTTTGAATTTTTAAGCAGGAGCATTGTAAGGAGACAAGCATGCCCTCCTCTTGTAGAATCCTGATAAGACATCTAACCAGCTCAGCCTATTACTTTTAGTTTGACTTTTTCATTTTCTTGAAGGATACAGCTCTCATTTTTTGTCTTCATGGGCTGAATTAGCTTACAACACAAGCTCTGCAGCACTTTCAGAATGCATGGCAGATACCATTTCAAAAGAAACACACAAATAAGAGATAGTGCTACTCTCACCAATCATGGAAGCCCATATTAAAAGTTAATAACCAGCGTTAAATAGCTGTGCACCCTAGTTGCATAAATTTTCCAATAGTTTAGGCCCTTCAAACTGCTTGCTATTGCCATTTCATTACTCTATATGACTCTTTTTGTTGCACTGTGTTATGAACATAAAAAACACTTTCATTGAGAGTAAATTTTCATGAAAGAGCTTAAACTGCATATTTAATGCACAATTCGTCAGGCTCATTTAGAATCCTGACTTCAGTGATTCAATCATCACCATACCTACATAAAATGCATAATTTAATTTCATTACTTTTGATTGCTTAATGAAAAATCCAAGATATTTTGAACATCATAGCCATATAGTGAAAATTATTTGTACAGCTTTTATTAACCTTCATAGTTAAAGATGATCAAGCTTTGTATTTTACAGGGAAACTCTAAATTTAATTTCTTCTTTGGGCAGGAGGAAACAAGTATACATCTAACTGTCACAGCATTAATGTAAGAGTAAAAGCTCATTGTTTTTCTAGATGATTTTAGAAAAAGAGTTACTATTTCTTTTCTTTTATTTAGCATATATTTATAGAATTTTAAGACTGAAAGAGACAGTTAAAGAATAGAATAGAGTAGAATAGAATAGAATTGAATTGAATTGAATTGAATTGAATTGAATTGAATTGAATTTGATTGAATTGAATTGAATTGAATTGAATTGAATTGAATTGAATTGAATTGAATTGAATTGAATTGAATTAACCAGGTTGGAAGAGACATTTGAGATCATCGAGTCCAACCTATCATCCAACACTATCTAATCAACTAAACCATGGCAACAAGCACCCCATCCAGTCTCTTTCTAAACACCTCCAGTGATGGGGACTCCACCACCACCACCCTGGGCAGCCCATTCCAATGGACAATCAGTCTTTTTATGAAGAACTTCTTCCTAACACCCAGCCTAAACCTCCCCTGGTGCAGCTTGAGACTGTGTCCTCTTGTTCTGTCACATTCTGCCCCTGTACTCAGTACTGGTTAGGCCACACCTTGAGTACTGTGTCCAGTTCTGGGCCCCTCAGTTTAGGAAAGATGTTGAGTTGCTGGAACATGTCCAGAGAAGGGCAGCTAAGCTGGTGAGGGGTTTGGAGCACAAGCCCTGTGAGGAGAGGCTGAGAGATCTGGGGTTGCTTAGCCTGGAGAAGAGGAGGCTCAGGGGACACCTTATTGCTGTCTACAACTACCTGACGGGAGGTTGTAGCCAGGTGGGTCTCAGTCTCCTTTCCCAGGCAACCTGTGCCAGAATGAGAGGATAGTTCATTATTTTTAATTTGTCTGTGAACTGGAACAAAAATCCTGTGACTGTGCAGAATTACTGTACTGATTTCACTGGGATAGAATCATAGAATCCATTTCCTATTCAAGAAAAAAAATGCATTTTTAAGACTGCAACAATTCAATGACAATAAAACTGGAAAGACACTTTTAAGTTAGCCAGGTATGGAATCCAAGGCAGTTGACCCAAGCTGGCCAACAGAAGGATTCCAAACCATAAACATCAAGCTCATTATACATTCAAAAGACCTTGGAGGGCCTCATCCATCATCTTGCTTCCAAGAGAGCTCTCCTATTTGCTGCGATCACATTTTCACTGTACTGTGATGCTCACAGTGCCTGACGCTTAGATTTACTGCTGGGAGTGTGCAGCTTGTGACAGCTGCATGGGCTGAGTATAACTTTGTTCACTTTTTAGTATTAGTATTTATATTAGGGTTTGTTATTATTATTCTATTACACCTGTCTCCACGTCTCCTGTCCTCAATTCTATTTCTTGGGGCTGATGGACTTTGTCACTGAGTGATAGAACTGACTAATCAGAGACAATTAAACAAAACTACAACTGCTAGCCTGATGGGCACCCTGTCTTTACTGAAGACAGTGGGATATGAAGCATTTATTTTGGTATGTTCTCCAGTGCTCACACTTGCAACAAATAAAAGCTACATGAAACAACGTTGTGTCCATACTCTAACTCAAAGGTACATGGTTTCAGCTGCTGAGTTTTAGTTAAGGATTCTTTTTTCACCTCCTCTTTTATACTTTAATGAAATTACAACCCTCCCAAAATATATTTTTAGTTTCTCAATCCATAAGCTTAGTCATTTTTGCAAGATGCTATGTATAAAAATTGACAATGTCTACTGTAACTGGAGTTCAAGCCAATGTGTTTTGTTTCTTTTAAAAAATATGTATAGGATTTTAAAAAATGCTACTTTGTCAAGTCAACTTTGTTGGCATGACAGTATGAAACCATCTTTTTCTTCTTTTCCCACCACAAATACCCAAGTGTATGTGGATAATGAAAACAGCTTTGGGTCTCAGAGAAAGTATTTCAAAGGAAAATACAATTTGTGATCAAGCAGCTGGAACTTACTTATTGACAGCTGGATTATATCTGACATTTTAAGTGTGGCTTACAAGAACTGACAGCATCATGAGAGCGGCTACAGAAACATAAAATGCACATTAAGCTTTTATGCCTAAGACTAATCTACTCTTCTGATCTACAAAATTTATAAGCTGTCTCTGTACCTGATTAATTAATAGCAGATGCAGACAATCTGGAAGGTTAGTCTATGAGTCCATTGCTAACCAGCAACATAGCTACCATCCATACCTAGAGAGTACTCTAAGGGCTTAGCCAATGAAAGATAGTAAAGCACACATTTTTCACTATAGCAAGCAGCAGCATTGCGGTGATTTGGCCCTGGCTGGGGGCCAGATGTCCAGCAAGGCCACTCTATCACTCCCCTTCTTAGATAGACAGGGCAGAGGGAAAATATAACCAAAGGCCCATGAGTCAAGATGGAAGAAATTTAATAAGACAAAAAGCACAAGCAAAGGCTGCACGCAGAAGCAAGAGCAAAAGAAGGTGTTATTCTCTACTTTCCATCAGCAGATGATGTCTGGTCACTCCTGGGAAGCAGGGTTTCCATATGCACAGCAGTTGCTCCAGAGGACAAATACTATAAATGAATGTCCCCACACTTCCTTCTTTCCCTCACTTTTCATATCTGAGTTGATGCCATACAGTCTGGAATACCTACCTGTGTCCCATTTGAAAATCTGCCATTCCTCAGCCTACTGTCTGGGGAGAAAATGTTGGAAAAGCACAGCCATGGTGCTCAGCTCAGCAGTGGCCAAAACACTGGTGTTACCAACACCCAGCTACGTCACTGCAAAACGCAGCACTATGAAAGATGCTCTGGACAGAATTACCTCCAGCTCAGAGAATTACCTCCAATACATGCATTCACAAACTGGTGATCTCATGAAGGCTGGAAATGGCATTTCTTCTGACCAGCTTTAAGGCTTCATATCAAACAAGAATCAGGTGAGACATGACAACATTCTGAATTTGTTATTACATAGTTTTTACAGAGATGGTAGATTCACCTTGAGCAACACTTCCAGGACAAGATGTAAGCAGGTGAAGATGTTTATTATGTTATACAGTAAAGTTATCTAGTCTATCAGAAGGCACATGTATCACATCTCAATTGGTCATTTCCTACTGGCATGCATGTAATTAAGGCATACAATAGGTTAACATAACAAAACAATATTTTAACACATCTAACCAAATTCTTCCCAGTTTCTGTCCTTCAGTTACGAGGTGTTTACATTTTTCTCTGAGTCAAAGACAAAACATAGCTTCCTCTAATTCAAGCAAAAGCAAATCTTCCTTATAGCCTTCCAAAGCCATCCAAAAGCAACCTCTTCCCACATGAATCCACTTGGGTTTCCTCCTGGTGTCCATTCATGCATTTTCTCAAGAGCTATAGATACATTGGGTGAAACACTGGCTTTCTCTTATGTACTGGAACATATAATTCCCTTGCAACACTTTCAGCTAGTGTCCTTAAGGATGGAAATCCCACTATGCATGTGTACTTATGTAGGACAATGATCCAGATAATTGGGGTTGTAGCTGAGACAAGACAAGAAAGACTCATTTCATGATAACAGGGACCAAAACCAGTTGTCATAATGATAGCAATCATGTCTGCTCCCTCTGCTGTGGCAGAGGGACAAGTCTGTGACAATAGGTACAGCGAACTAAAGCCTGAAAGACCAAAGCCCTAACAGAAAGAAGAGGAACTATTTCTCCTTTTAATAACACTTTTGTTTCAGTATTTAAGTTACATTAGTAACACAAAGAGAGAATCACACAGGTGTTGGGCAGGTATATTTGATTTGATTTTTAAGGTAAAATCTCATCCAAAATGAAGAAGATTGCCCTCACACAGATGTAGGACCCAATTATACAACTAGAGATGTTTACTAATAAAATTATGATCCTGAGAGCCATAAGATATTAAATATTTGCTGTTCCTCTTATTTTAAAAGCATTATTTAAATCCTTCTTTGATTTTTTTTTTTTAATGGAATTTAGAAGTCCAATTTTTACTACTGTTAGCTGCTGGCTTGTACCTCAAGTCCGCCTTCCTTCTTTGCGTTACCATTGATTTAGTAGCAGTGAAGAATTAAGTTCTTTTTCTCTGCACAAAGAAGCCTTGCAATCAGTGGCACTATCAATTCTATGTGTTTGCTTTTTTTCATCAATGTGTTCCTGCTAAGTTTTGTTCAGCAAATTCTATATTATTAATGAATAAAACCATTGATGATTTGAATTGATCACCTACCTCAGTATTCCCTGACTATTGCACTAGACTATCAACACACCTTATAATTCTGGTTGTGTTCACTTTACAAACACATCTGCGGACTAGGAAGTACCCCAAGATCATGTCTTGGTCGCAGAGCAGCCACCAACTGCTAATCTTTCCTGTCTGAAAACACAATACTCTCTTTGCATTTACAACTCCGAGTTCCTCTTCCTTGAATGGGAACTTCAAATTCATTGGACTTTTAACCTTCATTTTTTAACCTACTAATTCAACATGAGTGAAAGTATGATAAAAACATTCTATGGTGCAGCTTAAGTGGTGATTAAGGACAAAGATTTTCAGGTATCTGTAAATAGCATGATGTAATGCCAAAATTAAAATTACTAATACCTGCTGTCTGAATGTGGATAAAAGATTGCTAGTGTTTGGCAAATGACAGCCTAATCGGTTCCCACCATCTGTACCCTTGCAGCAGCTGCCACCAGGAGGACCTGCACAGGCAAAGATCTGCAATCTGCTCAGCAGCAGCCTGTGGCCAACAGGGAGAGTCCCTCCTGTTCTTCAGGCAGCCATAACATACAGGCAGCAACAGAAGGGAATCGGGTTCGGTCCCTTACGACATTTGCCTGGCAGTACAAGAGTGCCCTTTTTTCCCCCACTTTGCAGCAGTTAGAATAATTGGGGTCTGGCCGAGTTCCTGTGACAGTTTCTGGGAAAAAAAAAAGAGAGATGAAACACAAGCCTTTGAAAGCAAACTTGAAGAGGCTGTTTCACACAATCTCAAATCTTAGATCTCATTTTAAAAAAAATGATTAACAGATAAAAACTTCAGTGGGTTAAACTCTATCCCAGTTACCTTCTCCTGGGATTCTTTTGCTACTAAATGACTACAAAAAAAGATCTGAGACAAAAGCAGACAATTACATTTCCTTCCTTTTCTGGTGGGGGGATTAGCAGATAGCAGCAACACATTTTCCCAAGTAGATCTTCCTTTTGACTGGATATTTAAAGAGAAAGACATCAATAAATGACAGTACTTAAAATAAAAGTATTAAATATTCATAGCAGAAAATCCATAAACCAAGGCATAATCCATGCAAAGGCCATTTTGATGTTGTTTTAACATAGACCTAAGGAAGCATAAAGTATCCCCTTACTGCCCATATCCTTAACACAGAAAACAGCTTCTCAAAAGACGTCACTAGCTTTGCCATGGAATTACAGCTGCTATCTCACTGCACCAGACTGCAAATATATGCAAGGTTTAGACATAGGCTATACCAAATAAACAAGATATGAATTCTTTAAAGCACAGAGAAAGATTGAGAAGCAACTTGTCATCTGACCCAAAATCGCTCTCCTTGCTTGTACTGACCTAAGAGCAGTGTACTGCCCACACATGCAGCAGCAGCTAAACTACAGTGTTTGAACAGTTGATGTAAGTTTGGGGTGGTTTTTTTCCACTGGTATTTTGTTAGTTTCTGTTCATACTGAAATAAGCCTTTGGACTGGAGCTTTGGCTGTAAATTCTTTTAAAAACATTTAGGCTAAGTAAATACAGACATTGCAGCATAACAATTTATAGCTGATAACAGGATAAGCTTAGATGAAAAGGCAAACTGTTTGCCCATTTTCCTTCAGTGACTATCTGAATAGCCCTGCTTAAGAGCAACCAAGTCATAAGTAGTCCTGTCTCTTGGCTTACAGAATCACAGAATATATCCATTTGGAAGAGACCTCAAATATCATCCAGTCCAACCTTCAATCCAGCACGGAAGTGTCAATGCTAAACTATGTCCTTAAGCACTGGTCCACATGCTGCTTGAACATCTCCAGGGACAGTGACTCCACCTCTGCCTTGGGCAGACCTTTACAATGTTTGATAACTGTTTCAGTGAAGTAATATTTCCGAGCATCCAACCTGAACCTCTCCTGGCACAGCTTGAAATTATTTCCTCTAGTACTGTTACCAAGGAGAAGAGGCTGCCCCCCTCCTCACTCCAACCTCCCTTCAGGTGGTTGTAAAGAGTGGTGAGGTTTCCCATCAGGCTCATCTTCTCTAGACTGAACCACCCCAGCTCCCTCAGACACTGCTCATAAGTCACTTGTTGCAGGCCCTTCATGAGCTTTATTGCCCTTCTCTGCACATGCTCCTGCACCTTAATATCATTTTCATAGTGAGGCGCCCAGAACTAAACACTGTACCTGAGATGTGGCCTCACCAGTGCTGAGTACAGGGGGATGTTATGAATAGGAGGAAAATAAGATGAAAAATTTATATATATATGTGTGTGTGTGTGTGTTTTATTTATAAATTAGGTCTGCCTCCCTCATAATGTAATACAAAATTTATGAAGGTTCTGTTGTTCCGTTGTGGGTTATCTTCACAATAATAACGGTTACAAATAATTTAAGAACAATATTTGGAAAAGATAAATCCACAACTAACAAATATCCCACTCACAAAACAAAAGAACTTCCCAGAGACTTAGGAATATGTCAGATACAAACACTGCTGATTGTGGGAATTCCTGTTAAGGTCCCTTTTTAGTGGAGAATTCTCCTAAACTGCTGCAGCTGCTATACCTACATGTGGGGAGGAAAACCTGAGCTAAAAACTGTTCCTCTCCTCAACTGTCCCATTTCATGAAAACTATGTTTAAGTTTGTCACATGTCACAAAAGCAAAGCTTTTCAAGCCCAAACAGACAATAGAAGGGCGTGCCAGGAACAGACAACCATCAAATTGATTGCCCAGACTTGCCCCTTGCAGGGCATGTGGCTTAGGGGGAGAGGTCATGTCAGTCTACTGACTCACAGCCCTAGGTGCAGGGAGGTGTCTTACTGCCTGGCTCTCTCCATCCCAGCTTCTCTGCTTCCCCCAGCCTGCCTCTGTGGGACAGGATAGGACTTTAGATGAACTGCCACAGGGAATGATCACCTCCCTGCTCCTGCTGGCCACAGTGTTTCTAATAGAAGCCAGGATACCATCAGCTTTCTTAGACATCTTGGCTTAAAACCTGCTTTTCTCATTATGAGTGCAAGTATCACAGAATCACAGAATTAACCAGGTTGGAAATGACCTTCAAGATCAAGTCCAGCCTATCACCCAACACCATCTAATCAACTAAACCATGGCACTAAGTGCCTCATCCAGTCTTATTTTAAACACTTCCAGGGATGGTGACACCACCACCTCCCTGGGCAGCCCATTCCAATGGGCAATCACTCTCTCTGTGAAGAATTTCCTCTTAACATCCAGCCTAAACTGCAACATTGTTTTAGAATCATAGAATTGTTAGGGTTGGAGGTGACCTCAAGGATCATCCTGTTCTAGCTAGCCTGCCATGTGGAAGGACACTTCACACTGGAACAGGTTGGCCCAGAGCTACATCCAGCCTGGCTTTAAAAACTCCCAGGGATGATGCTTCTAGCACCTTCCTGGGCAACCTGTTCCAGTGTCTCACCACCCTCATGGTGGTCTGAATCTACCCATTTCTAGCTTTTTTTTTTTTTTTTTCCTATTCCCCCTAGTCCTATCATTACCTGACATCCTGAAAGTCCCTCACCTGCCTCATTTTCCCCCTTTTTCCCCTCAAAACCCAGAACACCTGGGTTGTGTTGGAGTCTCCTCCCACCCCAGGTGTGGCCACTTGGCCCTCCCCATCCACTGCCCTATTTAATCCCCACCAGGAAAGGCAGAAGCCCTAAGCTGAGCCCATCTGGGCTGGAGGATCCTCCTCTCATCACTGGTGAGTGCCCATGGTGCACACTGGGTGATGGTGGTGGTGACAACAAAGGCCGGGGGGCCTGGTGGCCCCCCGGTTAGGTAGGAAGAATGTTGATGCCCCTTCCAGTATCATTCACGGGTGCTGGCTGAGCCTCCTTACTGGGGCTGTGCTCCTCTGTGTGGTATCTTGGCTGGTGAGGTTCTTGCCCCTGGCTCTGGGATGGGTGTAAAAATGGTGGTGGTGGAGCAGGAGCTGCTTAGTCATATGATATTATGACAAATATTTTGATTAATAATTTAAATACTAAATATTTTAAAAGCTAGCAGGATGAATTCAGGTAGAACCAAGGCCTGGCAAATAAAGAGAGTATTTCAGGAAGGTCCTACACGTGAGCAGAGAATATGTAACTTACTTTTTTGGTGATACCAGCTAGCTCAACTTCTATACATTGCTAGTCTACAGACTAATTTGTCTTTGTCCAGATCTACTATAAATGCTTAACTTACTGGAAGTAGATCTGACATTAATTTGTAAATAAAGGCTCCAAAGGCAAAGTAAGGGATGAAAACATAAAATACAGAGGAATGTGGAAACAGGAGATTAAACCTTATTAAAATCCAATCCCTGGGCATTACTAACAGTTCTACAATTGATAACAAGACAGTTGACTGCACTAAGCAGTATAATAGAAATTAAATTTCCATTTATGTATAAGAATAATTAGGCTACATAAAAAGATTGAGGGGTGGACTCTTTATATATATTTTTGTTTTCCCCATACAGAAGATTGCATAGTCTTTATAAATGCATATGCAGGAATATTAAAACCACTTGGTTGTGTGGAATAATTTGCTGAATAACATCACTTTACCCAGGACTGCACTTATAGCATGAAATGGATGCAGATTTTGTTTTGTCATCACGGTAGTCATTTAGCAGCTTGAGCCATTTAACATCAAAGTGAGCACTGAGGAAAATAAAAACTTCATTTTCCAAAAATAAAATGTGGTACAAACAAGAAATAATTAATGTTTACATTTTTAATGTGCAGCATTTCTTTTTCGCTAGCAACACAACAATTCTATGTGGAGTTGTCATGGCATTTGATGGGAACAGAAGTGCTACCCCAAATAAAGGCTATTCTGCTTCACTGAGAAAAGATACTTAAAACTGGAGCTGAGCAGTGTGAGTCAAATGAAGCTCTTAAAAAACCTCCAGTCTCTAAGCCACAGACTAGCATTATGTATTTTCTTCTGTTAGACTTTCACAATAAAACTCTGTTTTAAGAATTTAAGGTTCTGGTGGGCTACACAGAATCTTTACATCTGTTCCCTCGTGATATATATAGGCTGATACCTCAGATAGGTGTTTCATGAGAAATATTTTAAGTGTTTTCTTATTTACAGATATGTTCATGTCTCACATGGTAACCATTTCAGTGGTATCTGATTAACAGATTAACTGCAAAAAGTTATGGGCAGATGCAACAAGTCCCTGATGTGATGAATAACTTCACTTAGGTGTAGTTCATTTCAGAACTGATTAAATATACAAAATGCAAGGGTTTGGGGAGTTAGGGACACTATGTTTGTGTGCAGAAAGCACCAAGTTAGTTCAGCTCACTGAAATGATACCTTTTCCCACTTCTCCATTTCACTGGAACTGCTTCTCACAATTCTGCAGTTCAGAAATGGGTTTGAAGTTTCATTGCTTCCTCTTCACCACAAGAATATTTTGTGACACTGCTTGCTTAGAGAGCTGATTAGCTGTGGCTTACATGTGAATAAGGTGGCAATTCCTACTAAGTCTATGCATGGATGGTAGAAATAATCCTTCTCATGTTCAGAATGTAGACAATCTGCCATGTCTTGTAACTCATGAAGAATTGCAAACAAGCACAAAGTAGGCACATAAAGAAATATAAGGGAGTATGTCCCAGAGTCTTCAGAAAACAAGGAGTGAGAAACTGCTTCTACTCCTTAGATAAAACAACAGATTCACCACTAGCTTTTGTGAAGTCATTGCCAGAAACAGCAGCTCCCAAGAGCTGTGCATGACAAACTTCTGAGTTGCAGACTGCATTTCAGGACTGCTGAGTGTGCTTGTCAGTGTGCTGCAAGGTCTCTCTGCTTCTCAAGGGAAGGTGAGGTAGGAGTCAAGGGAGATCATAGAGCTGACAGGGCTTATCTTACTGTACCCATGCACAATGAGCACAAGATGGTAGACAGAGCCAAGCAACAGTCCAGATCATAAAGCAGTATCACACACATGAGGCAGTATTAAGGTCAGTAAGTCAGTCCACACGCTGAAGTCCAACTGAGCAGGACTGATGACCACAGAGGGGTGCATCTGTAGCTGAGCTGATAGCCAGTTCTCTTCCCACATATGCCAAAGGAAGACCAAAAAACTCAAGGCTGAGCTTATATAGTGCACCCTAAGCCATGGGGAGAGAAGGGGGTAGAGGCTTTAAGTGAAACTGGTTAGGGACATTAGGGCCCTGGGTAGACAAATAACCCTTAACATTTGGTAGCACCAGCTGATAAGGATCTCCTTTCAGGGGCCTCTCAGCAGCAGAAAATGAGCCATTTGGAGAGGTGGGTTTTTTTTCAAGTAAGGTATAATAACCATCATTAGAAGTAGCAAAAGATATAGGGGCTAATGTTAAAGGAGCAAAAACCTGCAGGTTTGTTAGCTTATATACTTTGTCCATTTCAGCTAGATGCTTCCCCTAAAAGGAGCAGGTCTCAATCTCTATCTAATTCTTAGGTAGATAGATTTATTTTTCCTGATGAAAATCAGTAACCATTACCATTGAAAAGGCTGTGTGCTTAGGATTTTAAAATTTCTTTGCTTTCCCAAGCACCTGCATGCAGCACAGACTGATTATATATAATCTCAAGAGAACACTTGCTGAAGTCTCTCAGTAGCAAAATCAGACTTTCATTCATTGACTAAAAGCCATTAACATTTCCTTCAGGCACTACTGAAGTTATTGCAATGCAAAAGCTAGCTCAAACTGCTTTTAACTCCAAGCAAGAAACTTGGCCATCATGCTTATCTGTATAAACACTTTGCACAAGTATTTCCCACTTTATTTGCAAACTTCTACCTCTCTCCTATCTTTGTCAGCATCCAAGCTTGTGAGCTTACATCTGATTTCACCTTTCTTTGCTCTTCCCATAGCAGTAGGTTTTAAGGACACACTTCATTTATACCATGAAGGTTGAACGCTTTACAAGGATAAGTGCAGAGTCCTGCACCTGAGAAGGAATAATAAACTGAACCAGCACAGGTTAGGAGGTGATCTGCTAGAGGGTAGCCCTGTGGAAAAAGACCTGAGAGTCCTGGTGGACAAGAAGTTATCTATGGGACAGCAATGTGCCCTTGTGGCCAAGAAGGCCAATGGTATCCTGGGGTGCATTAAGAAGAGAGTGTCCAGCAGATCGAGGGAGGTTCTCCTCTCCCTCTACTCTGCCCTAGTGAGACCCCACCTAGAATATTACATCCAGTTCTGGGCTCCCAGTTAAAGAAGAACAGGAATCTACTTGAGAGAGTCTGATGGAGGGCTACAAGGATGGTTAAGCACTAGAGCATGTGCTTTATGAGGAAAGGCTGAGAGATCTGGAGCTCTTCAGTCTGGAGAGAAGATTGAGAGGGAATCTAATAAATGTATATAAATATATAGGGGCTGGGTGTCAAGAATGAAGGGACAGTCTCTTCTCACTTGCACCCTGTGATAGGACAGGAGGCAATGGATATAAACTACTGTGGGTGTTTAGCAGTTTATATGTCCCCTTAGGAGATAAGACAAAACAAAGAAAAGTTGTATTTCTGAGCCCAAAACTGTAGGATAGAAGCTTTCTGGTATCTGTCTAAAAGAGGCAGCTGTCCTATTGCTGCCCTGACCTTGTAAGATAAGAGAAGGCATTGTGTGCTTGTTTATTTTAGTGTAGCTGCAAGACTTTTTATCTTTGCCCATGTATTATGGCTGTTGTGTTAGAATGAATTAATTGACACAGCTCTGGGTTTTGTATATTTGCAGATGTGTTACATCAGCTCTCAAGTGTGTTATTAAAAGTCTTCAATGTTCTTCAGTTACCACACTGGAGTTCATGACCAAAGTCTGCTATGTCAAACTACAGCACAGGATGTTGCACCTCAACATGAGGAAGAACTACTTTACTGTAAGGGTCACAGAGCACTGGAACAGGCTCCCCAGAGAGATTGTGGAATCTCCTTCTCAGGAGCCCTTCAAGACCTATCTGGATGCATTCCTGTGCTAGATTATATGGCCCAGCTCTGGCAGGAAGAATGGATTCAATGATCTCCAGAGGTGCCTTCCAACTCCTAACATCCTGTGATACTGTGATCATTAGGACACAGTCTCAGGCTGCGCCAGGGGAGGTTCAGGCTAGATGTTAGGAAAAAGTTCTATACAGAAAGAGTGATTGCCCATTGGAATGGGCTGCCTGGGGAGGTGGTGGAGTCGCCATCACTGGAGGTTTTCAGGAGGAGACTTGATGGGGTGCTTGGTGCCGTGGGTTAGTTGTTTGGGTGGTGTTTGATTGGTTGATGGGTTGGACGCGGTGATCTTGAAGGTCTCGTCCAACCTGGTTTATTCTATGTATTCTATGTATTATTGCCTATCAGCAAGAATGATTTATCAAATCTACCACTGATCTATAAGATGCTACTGCTACTTGTAATTCAATTACTATTGTTTTTCAATACTAGCACAACTTATACTTTTTTCAATAAAATAAGTAAAATTTCACTATTTGTGTGCAGCCTGACTTTTTTCTTTCAGAAAGCAAGAAAAAGCAGTAAGCACATATTATGGTGCCTCCATAGTTTTTAGGGTTTTCATTTGTAGTGCCATTCAAAAAGATTAGGAAAAGGTAGTTATTGCCCATTATTAGGAAAACACTGAGAAAATTATTCTATTTAATGGACCATCATGAAACGTCATTTTATATTTTAAAGATCACCTATAAATCTTTGAGAATCTTAACACTGAAAGGTTTAACCTTTAATTCCTAATGACTTATTTTGACTTTCCTGAAAAACATTCTGAATAGTTCTTTCTTCATAAAACCCTTCTACTGCCTTTGTGATAGCTTTTCCTTAGTCTGGAAGACATTTAACCTTTCTAAACTTGCCTTCCCCCCACCCCGAAAGTGTAAAGATGACCTGGCAGTTACATGCTGTTATTATATTTGGAAAACATGGACTTCAAATCCCATCATTGAGTGGTATTCAGAGAATTGACTTTTCACTTTAATTTGGAGGGAAAGGATGAGAGGCAGCAGGAAAGAAGCGGTCATTTATAGTTTTGCAGAGCAGACTTTTCCATTGAGCCTAAATATGATACATTCACTTTCCATTCATTTTGTGGGACTCTGCATCAAACATTTTTATGTATTGCTCATTTCTCCAATCTTTTATAACTTCTCAACCATAACTGTAAGGCAGATTAAAATTAGCCATCTTCCAATTTGTCCTACCATGTAAATGCTTGTTAGTTTTATTGATTGTATTACACCGACTTTATATTGCCTTGGCAAACAGTTTACAGGGACTATAAAGTAAGCCCTGGAACAGGCCGTGAAAATGTTCCTGCAAGTTAAGCTTCATTGCCTACTCAAAAATATACTGGTAATGTAAATTATATCCAGATTCAAATGACCCTCTTTCCCACTCTTGGGGAAAAAAACAAACAAACAAAAATCCCACCTGCATTTATTCTGCTTTTCAGGATGGAGAGATATTTAAATTCCAATTAAAAGACAAACAACTTTATTTATTTTGTCCCAATATACACTTCTCTCTGTTTGCATAAGTGTGAGTAAGTATTATTTATTCATGTGTCTCCTAAAATCTGAGTAGTTTAGGAATACAGAATCACCAAATCACCAAGGTTGGAAGAGACCTCAAAGATCATCGAGTCCAACCTGCCACCACAGACCTCATGACCAAACCATGGCACCAAGTGCCATGTCCAGTCCTCTCTTGAACATGTATTGTAAAGAATGACAAATAGTTCACTCTCAACTCAAAAAATTCTGTGAGCTTGTCTAACATCCTCTTTATTAATCCTTCAGCTGAAGTCTCTACTTACTTTGACTAAGCTGAAGTCTACTGAGCATGGCTCTCTTGGCATGGAAGGTAGATAGGAGAGCACAGAACTGTAGTGCCACTAATTTCTCTCTTTCCCTCTACCTGTTTGTCATCTCGACCTTAGCTGCTGTCATTTCTGCTGTGGCAGCCTCTATGTACATAGAGATATTTTGTTTAGTCCTCTGACCACTGCAGTCAATTCAGTATTTCAGACATTTTTCAAACTGGTGATCTGACATTGTCTGTCAAACATTTCCCCTCTCATTTCCTTCTGCTGTGCAATAACTCATATCTTAAATCCCCTTTGGTTCCCTTTTTGCTGCTTCTTTTTGTTGTTGTTGGTTGTTTGGGTTTTTTCATCCTTTTTTCTTACATTCTTTTTTCCTGTTATTTGATGTTTCACACTTTCTACCTGTTTATATTTGTCCAAGGCAGTTTCCACTCCAAATAGCCTGATTTTTTTCAAGCTATCCAGGTGTAAATAAGAGCCACCAACTCCATTTCTTTTCCTATTAACTGGCATCCCTCAGAACTTACGGGTAATATTTAATATCTCAGACTCTCTTTGAGTTACATTTCACAATGCAGTTGTGTGGGCTGAATAATATGAGGGAAATAAGTTCTCTTAACTCTGTGAAGCACTAGACATGATATAAAAATATAAAATCTTACAGGATGGCAGTGAAAACCATACCAAAGTAGTAATGAGAGAATATGTATGGCATTTTACATTCCTGCTGCTGCTTCATTTCCTATGCAAAACTGGAAAAATGCATCTTCACTGGGACTCTCAGATCAACACATCACAAGAAACAATTGTGTTTTAAGCTGGTTTTAAAGACATGAAATATATTCTTGCTCCTGTCTGCAAAAAAACAGGCAATGGTATTCAGGAGCAGCAGTAAGGCAGTTAATGGAAAAGCTGCAAAGGAAAATGGTGGCAAAGGAAAATGACTTGAAGAGGGAGACAGAACTCAGTTAATTTTGACTGCAGTAATTGTGCAGTTCGGTGATTGGACTTCACCTTTTGTTCCAGCAGCCTAGCTATTATTCTTCAGATGCTTTTGCTCCCTGTTTTTATGACTGCCTTTCAAGGAACATTCTTTCTTGTCACTCATTCTGCTTGATGCTAACAAGTTTTTTTGTTTCTGTCTATAATCAACTACCTTGGCCATCACTACACTGCTGTACTGCGAGAAAAGCACCTCTCTTGATGTCATTGCAAACCACAGTTGTAAAGAGCAAACCACTTCAAACCACACAGTGATGATTATATTTTTGACGTTAAATCACAGAAGTTTGAAGATCTTTTCTTTTTGTTTCTGTGGTTAGCCAGATAGCATTCCTGCAAATTGCTGCAGTACTGAAATGTCACAGTTTGTTCATGAAACACATTGAGTTTCCCTAAATGAACACAAGCAGTGCAAAGCAATTTGTATGCAAAACATACCTCTGCTGCCTAATCAGATTCATAAATTCAAAGCACATTTAACAAATTACTTGCCTTTTAAACCGGCAGTTTCAAAGTATCCTTAGTGATATCAAAAGCAGAATAAACAGTGGATCATAAATTTTATTTTTTTTCTAACTTAAACAGAGAGAGTACTTTGTATCTCAAATAATGAATGGGGAAATCATATCAAGAAAAGAACATCTAAAACTATGTCCTATCTCTTCCTTTCTTCAATTTGTTTTCCAAAGTGGATGTTATGGAAGAGAAAAGTTAAACTCTTATCTTCTGTACAGATAACATTTTAGTAGGAAGAAATACACTTTGTTCCAGATTCAAGAGAGAAAGCTACTGTTTATTCAAGTCTCTGTAAAGACATTTTAGCATTAAATGAAAATGTATAAACTTTTCCATTAAAAGAAAAATAGTTGGATATCATAATTGGCACGGATTGTTCACATAAGTTTGGTTTAACACTTCTTTACTCTCCAGTTCCCAGCAGCATGCAACAAAGTTATCTCAGTGAAGTTTTGTAATGAAAAGATAAAAGCACCATTTAATATTTTTGTGTTCTTCATGCTACTACTAAAGATGGGAATGTGGAGCATGTGCAGAAAAAACACCCTTGACTTAACAAATAAATTTAATTAAACAACCAGAAGTGGAAACCAAACAGTCAAATACAGGTTTTGTCCACGCCGTGTGCCCAAGTCACGATCAAATCCATCTCATTGTAGGTATTTTTCTAGACAGCTGTTAATCACTACCAATCCTTAGCATTCTACTATCTTCAAAGACTATCTATTCTTGTCTAATTTTAGTGTTAGAAAGAGAAGATATATTCTCAGTCATCTTGGCTGCCATTTAATCCTTTCATTAGTGACATAAAGAAAATATTCTTTCTTGTTTGCAATGACATTCTATACTGTAAGTCTGTTGTAGAAGACTGTAAAAGAGATAGCCTTAATTTGTCTCTTTTGAAGAAAGTCTCATTTTACTCAGTTTGTCATAGGTTATGCTCAGTAGACCTCTCTCCACTCTAACAGACCCACATAACAGCTGAGTGTGAACCAAATATTCCATCTGACTTTCAATAAGGCAGGATTACTTCCATCTTGCTCTTTATACTCTTTATCCATTTGTCAGATGTCTGCTCTTTTAAAATGAAGTTTATAGAGCTGTTTACTAGCACCCTAATTATGGTTCTCTGTAACCCATAATTATTTTTATTTGAAATAATAGTTCTATGAAATAATTCCTCAATCTTGAGAGCTCAGTCTTTCATGAATGGGAACACTGTGCATTTCTTCCTTTGAAAAACCTCTTATTATTTCAGAATGTTTCTTTGGAGGAAATTATGTTGAATTCATGTCCTCTTCTACAACTTATTTATACTTTCTCCTATCATCAGCATATGTAATAAATATCATAATTCTTTTCATTAAAACTTTGAATAATACCTGACCCAGGTAACTCAGAATTTCTATTTCATAGTGAGCTGCTGTTTCTTGACTTCTAGAATAGAATAGAATAAACCAGGTTGGAAGAGACCTTCAAGATCATCATGTCCAACCTATCATCCAACACCACCTAATCAACTAAACCATGCAACCAAGCACCCTGTCAAGCCTCATCCTGAACACCCCCAGTGACGGTGACCCCACCACCTCCTCGGGCAGCCCATTCCAGTGGGCAATCACTCTCTCTGTGTAAAACTTCCTCCTAACCTCCAGCCTAAACCTCCCCTGGTGCAGCCTGAGACTGTGTCCTCTTGTTCTGGTACTGGTTGCCTGGGAGAAGAGACCAACCTCTGCCTGTCTACAGCCCCCCTTTGGAGAGTTGTAGAGAGCAATAAGGTCACCCCTGAGTCTCCTCTTCTTCTCTTCTCCAGGCTAAGCAACCTCAGCTCCCTGAGTCTCTCCTCATAGGGCTTCTATATATATATTTTTCTAGTATTTTTGAGGAGTACTTTGAAAAAATGTCCTGCTTTCCTAAGTTGCTTTTAAACATGTCAAAGCTCAAGATGTGTCACTGATACAACTTTTCCTCCACTCCCATGTTGTCATACTGGAGGCTTATGGGTTTATAGGATTTGCTTTTGAAAGGTTGTGTTAAATTACATTTGTATCAATCATTTTCTTAGTCACTTTTTTACAGAAGTAAAGGGGTTTCCTGTAGCTTAGTTAATTCTCTGAGTCCTTTGCTGCTTCTTTTTCTCCTTTTGAAAAGGTAAGCCATATATTGATAGGGTTTTTTGTGTTTTTTTCTATTTCATCAGATCTACATGGTTTTAAAAGACAACAAGTAATGGCTCTGCAATTCAGTCAAACCAGTCTTTCCCTTTCGTAGTAAGATGTTCATTTAATCCTGGGGATTAAACATACAGCAACCCGTTCTGCCTTATTCCGTGGCTGATTTCTTGCTGTTTGGTCTTTGGTGTTACTTGTGAAGGTCAGCTGATTATAGCTGATTTTTCCTATGAACAGTCATGGAGAGTCAGACATCATAAGCTGTTCTATCACAAACAAACAAAAAAATAGGAACAGCACAACATGAGTAAAACACGAATGATAATTAAACCAGCACAGATGTGTTGAAAGCTTGTGATGAGGAGCTCATCAATAAAATTGCTAAACCAAAAAACACCTAATCAAAGCTTCTGCTATTTCATTGTTGTAAAGAAAACAAGGATGAACCAAATTACAGATCTGATGGCAACTTGCAATCTGACACAGAAAATCTAGATGTAAATTATATTGCAACTTTTTAAATGCATAGCTGTATTTCCTGTCATTAGAAAAATAATTGTTATTATTGCAAGTCTGAACCTTAATGACCAAATTATAAACTTCACTTTTTCTTTAATGTACAGGCACATGATACAAGCAAAGACAAAGATACAAGCAAGACTTACTAATTCAAAAGTATTTTAGAAATATAAACCCTCAGTACAATACTTTTTATTCAAGAATAAAGAGAAGTTCATTAAGTGATTCATCACTTCCACAGTGTCTACAAGACAAACAATATTATTTGAGACATGGATTAAGAATAAAGTTCTGCAGTCAGGAGACTGAAAGGCTCAGAGAAGACTTTCATTAAAAGAAGGTCCAGAGCTGCTGTCTCCCTCATATGTCAAGTATAATTTCAAAACATGTAGTGCTCTTCCCTCCAGGCAAATACATATAAGTAAAACCTCATGACCACTCGAAATAACCATAGAAACATAACTTAAATGAGATCTAGTCATGGCATTGACAATGCTCTTTCAAGTCAGAGTAATCCTAGTCAATACATTTCAGTCCCCCATGTCCTGTTGAAGGAAAAGCTAAAATTCTTACTGGCAGCAGATGAGACATTATATGATATATACTAATGCTGAACGATAGCAGATGCTAGGGTATTCTAACCTACTGAACAGTATTGTAATGCATTCCTGCATCTGAACAGTAAAACTAACAAAGTTCATTGTAGAAAGATGGACATTTTTTGTTTATTTTTTAATAAAGCTGTTCCCAATCCAGGAACATTGTGAGTTATCCTTCACTTGAAAAGTTCCTTGTCTTTCATGCAAGATAGCATATTTATAAAGAGTGCATGTAAGAATCACTGAGTAGAGGTTATGGTTAAGACTAGACTAAATAATTTCTTGTGTTATTCTCTTTTAACTCAAGTGTTTATGAAAACAAGGCCATATATGAAATTCTAAATATTTTCATTTAATATTTAGCCTGGAGAAGAGGAGACTCAGGGGTGACCTTATTACTCTCTACAACTACCTGAAGGGAGGTTGTAGACAGACGGATGTTGGTCTCTTCTCCCAGGCAGCCAGTACCAGAACAAGAGGACACAGTCTCAGGCTGTGCCAGGGGAGGTTCAGGCTGGATGTTAGGAAAAAGTTCTATACAGAAAGAGTGATTGCACATTGGAATGGGCTGCCTGGGGAGGTGGTGGAGTCGCCATCACTGGAGGTTTTCAGGAGGAGACTTGATGGGGTGCTTGGTGCCGTGGGTTAGTTGTTTGGGTGGTGTTTGATTGGTTGATGGGTTGGACATGGTGATCTTGAAGGTCTCTTCCAACCTGGTTTATTCTATGTATTCTATGTATTCTATGTATTTATGGGAAAGGGGAGGTGTGGATTAGGAAACTTTGAACTACCCTTTAACCTTTCCAAAGTATGATATAGCACACCACACAACCAGTAGAAATTATTTTTCTCTTTTTTACATGGAGATCCATGACTCTCCTTCACCCCACACTTCAAAGCTAATAATTTGCAAGTTCAATGAGATGATAACTCATCCCCAAATTTGAGCATACACGGATAGTAAGTACTTTAGAACCTTCTTTGTCTCTCACTTTGCGTAAAGTCTTTTCACTGTATACATAGTATGCAGTGCAAAACAGGGCAGATAATTCTCCAAACTGGTACCAAAAATGTTTCAGAGGGGAAAAAATAATGCTTGGTCAGAATTTCTTACAGCAATGAAGTGTGTTTTGCTAGCCTTCATGTTTGTACAAACATCATTTCATCATTGGAGGTTTTCAGGAGAAGACTTGACGGGGTGCTTGGTGCCATGGGTTAGTTGTTTAGGTGGTGTTGGATTGGTTGATGGGTTGGACGCAATGATCTTGAAGGTCTCTTCCAACCTGGTTTATTCTATGTATTCTATGCATTCTATTCTAATTTGGCAACTCTGGGCTGGTACTAAGTAGCACCCTTTAATCATATGGAGATATATTCCCAGTATCAAGTCAGTACTGACTTTTCGAGTACCAATCTTATGAATATGAAGTCACAAAGTCAAAAATATTTCAAGAAATCTAAGTTTAATAAAAAATTATATGTAATTTTTTGTTTGGTCACATTTCATCACTTTACCAACTTTTTTTTCAACTTTTAGCTGTATCTTTATTCTTCTTCCCTATCATTGTTCTACGTTTTGGTTTTTTTTCTGTAAAAAGACATTGCATTTTATCACATTTAATAGTGCTTTTCACAGTAGGGTTTACATTTGAATTTGGCATAATATAGACAATTCCTAAGGCAACCTATAATTCCAATCCATTAAGCTAATGTATTGCAGCTGCTGTGAACAGTGGGCCTGTCATCTTTTGTGTAATGACATCTGGTACAGCACAGGATATAAACCAAACTAAGCTTAAAAGTTACATCTAAACATCACAGAAAGTTATTCTTACCCTGTTCTCTCACCACCATTCTCAACACAGGAGTGTGTTGTATGTGTGAGTAACATGTTCATGGCTTTTTAAGTGTTGCATTTTACAGCTGGTAAACTCCCCTACAAAAGTGTTCTGGGCAGGTGCACACAGCTTACCTGTAATGTTTTGAAGAGATGGAGTTCTCCCCATAGCATCTTTTGTAGTGATGGATTTTGTAGTGGCAGCTGGAAAGAGTGTTGATAGCACACCAGCACTAGCACTCTTCTGACATTCCTCCCCCCCACAACAGTAGACTGAGGAGTGGGCAAGATCTTGGGAGGGGACACAGCTGGGCCAACTGACCCAAACTGACCAAAGGGGTATTCCATATCATATGTTGTCAGCTCAATAAAAATAACTGGGGGAAAGAAGGAAATGTGGGAGGCATTAATTATTAGTGTTTGCCCTCCAGAGCAGCCACTGCTCTTATTGAAGTGCTGTGGTCAGACATCATCTGATAATAGGAAATGGAGTATAGTATTTTTGTTTGCTCTTGATTCTGCTCAATGCCTTTCCCTTTGCTTTTGTTCTGCTAAGCAATTTCTATATTGACCCACAAACCTTTTGTTCTATTTTCCCTCTCCCCTGTCCATCTAAGAAGGGGAGTGATTGAACGGCTTTGGTGTGTATCTTGTCCCCACCCAGGGCCAAACCACCACAATATGTGGAAGTAATCAGTGCTTAACACTAACTGTCAGTTAAAAAGCCCCAAACTAAATACAGTGTTTGAGGTGCAGCCTCACCAGTGCCAAGTACAGGGGCACAATCGCTTCCCTACTCCTGCTAGCCATGTTATTGCTGATACAAGCCAGGATATCATTGACCTTCTTGGCCCCCTGGGCACACTGCTGGATCATGTTCAGCCTGTTGCCAACCAGCACCCCCAGGTCCTATTCTGCCAACCAGCTTTTGAACCACTCTTCACAAAGTCAGTAGTGTTGCATATGGTTGGTGTGACCCAAGTTCAGGACCCTGCACTTGGCCTTGTTGAGCCTCATACCACTGATCCAGCCTCTTCAGGTCCCTCTGTAGAGCATCCCTACCTCCACTCAGTTCAGCACTCCTGCTCAACTCAGTGTCTGCAAATGTACTGAGTGCACAGTCTAACCTCTTGTCTAGATCATTGGCAAAAATATTAAAACCTGCCCCCAGTACTGAATATCAGCTGCTGTAACACTTTGAAGAACCATTCATTTTAGTCCCACTGTGATCATTTATGCCAGCATCTGTGAATGCATCAGCAAATCTGGATGTATTCCATGAAGCAGTGCAAAGAGCCACTACAGAGTTCCCTAACTAAAGTCTTCTGCTTGCCTAAGATGCATTATTGTAATAAAATGTATACTTTTATATATTTTATCCTATCTGGCAGTGATATTTTCAAACACCACCATAACTTATTTACAAAGTATATTTTCAGGTTCTATTATTTTGTTGTGGGTAGTAAGAATTTCCAATACAGCAATTCAAATTGGAAATAAAGGTGCTCTGATCCGTGGTTTCCCACAAATGGGATTCTGTATCTAGGTACTCACAACTTGCTCCTCTGTTGAGTATCTTCCCAGATGCTGTGACTGTAATTCAAGCGGCCCTTGGCTCGGAGAGGGCTAGGGGGTCCTCTCTCTCTAGTGTGCTCCATCGCCAGTCTGTAGTCTTTCCATGGCTCTTCTGGGATTCAGTTCTCTTGCAGCTTTTCCCCTTTCTGCCTTGGTCTGGGTTGCAAGGCCCAGGGGTAGTTTGTTGCCTATTAGGACAAGCCCCCCAGCTGCTATTCTGGCAGCATTTGGATCTTGTTACTGTCTGGGTGAGAACAAAGTGCAGGCCTGCCCTCTCTTCTGGTTTAAATACTGTCCCAAGACAATGAATGCCCTTTGGTAGCAGAGAAATGTGATAACTGGACCTATAAGATAAGGCATATCCAAACATGGCTAGGGGCACACACAGTTCACAGGTATGTTACAAAGTGAATTACATGTGCTACATGCTTATCTGGACCCCAGGAAGTGTCCAGTTTGCACATTCACAGGTGCTTAGCCCATTGTCTGGGCTAGAGCATGTTTTGGAGGTTGAACCTTCAGGACACTTGTCTTGCTTCAAGGTCATATGCTCTATAATGTGAACAAGGATAACAAATTGATGGTAGATGATCTTTGTCCTCAGTACATCTTTTACTGAGAAATAGTTTCAACCCAATATGTTATGGGGAGAAGGGATTGCAAGCAAAGTCTCACTATAGTATTTTTAAAAGCATTTAAGGCATTTGGCTATAAAACAGGAGACTGCTGTAGAATATAATGGCAACAATAAAAATATTAATTTGAGCATATTTATTAGAGCCCTAGGATTTTGGCATTGACAACTCTATCTGCAAGAGATCTTCTCAAGGAAGCTAGGATCACCAATAAACTGCAGTTTGTGATGGTCCATGTTGAGTAGCTCTGCTCCTTTTTCTAACAGTTTCCTCCCAAAATAGACATTTTGCACTGTAATTTTTTTCTCTTGGATTCTATGAAATATCACCAGTTTTCATTTCAGTCTTGCCTGTTTCATCTTCTTCAAAACTTGATGAAGGTTTTGCAACACAAGCCTACTTGTTTTGTATTTATTTTACAGAAAGTAATTCAAATTACCTCAGAATGAAACTGGGAAAGAGGTAGTTCATTTGTGGCTGATGATGTTACAAATCTATAATAAATCAGACTTTTAGAAATGAGTCTTCTGAGACATATTTAATCAGATTGTAATATAACCCATGCATTGTATCTCTAATTACATTGCATAGTTTAGTTAATTTGGTTTGTATTTCAATTATTAAAATTCACAATTTATCCTTATGAAATTAAAATTATCAAACCTACTTGATAAAACCAGTTTCAGAAATAGATTAAGTCATCTTCTACCATCATGTAATTATGTTACCACTGGGGTTCATTTTAATTGTGACAAAGTGCTAGAGAAAAGTTAGAGCACTTTGTATCAAATACAAGCAGAATTGTAATGTATAAAAATTGCCATGGTTTCTTATTTATAGATAAGGGACCAAAAATATATGTGACCCAGGAACTATCTTCCTGTATACATTAGATTTACTTCACACTTGTTCTTTAAATTGTCATTTCAAGCTTTTTCACAACTTCATAAAATTACAGGTATGTAGTTAGGTTTATTTGAGTGTAGCAAAGCCTATGCAGTAATACCACCCTAGGGCTACAAAGGTGTCTGTTCCCTGGTGTTCCAGGTTAATCATACTATAAGGCCTGATCCTTTCCCTCACGTTGCTAGCAGCACCAGTAGCACTTGACAGGAAAAGGGAAAGAACAACATTCTGTTTAATCAGAATCAATCTTTTTGAGCACATCCAGCTGTCCACATCTTAGCATTATACAGTAACATTCCCACAAGAGCAAAATAATCTTGGGCTATAATCACATAAGCTGTTAGCAAGGGCACTAATGGGGCAAGTTGACATAGACTTTTGTAAAGCCTTTGACACAATCCCCCACACCATCCTTCACTTGAAGCTGGAGAGATGGATATGATGGGTGGACTGCTGAGGGGATAAGGAATTGGTTGGTTGATTGCATCCAATGAATAGTGGTCAATGGCTTGATGCTCAGATGGAGACAGGTGAAAATGGTGTCACTGAAAGATCTGTATTTGGAGCAGTGCCATTCAATATCTTAATGAATGACACAGACAACCAGAATGAGCGCACCCTCCGCAAGTGTGCAGAGAACAAGCTGAACGGCGCAGCTGACAGGACTGAAGGACAGGATGTCGTCAAGAGGAATCTCATTGAGCTGAAAAGATGGCTCAGTACAATTTCATGAAGTTCAGTTCAGCAAAATGCAAGGTCCTGAACCTAGGCTAGATAGCAATACAGACTGGGGGATGATGAAATCAAGGGCAGCCCTGCAGAAATGGACTTGGGGGCACTGGTGAATGAGTAGCGGGACATGAGCAAACAATCTACTCCACTAGGTCAGTTGAAGACTGCTATTAGATCCCCCTGTAGCATTCCATTCATCAATATCTACCTCATACTGTCAAGAAATGAAAAAAAAAAAAGAAAAGAGGATTTGAACTGCTTACTAACAACAGGTTTTCTGGTAGAGATTTAATTTGTGATCATTTCCCATCATTGTTCTTGGAACCCTGAGAGTGATACACAAACTTAAACCATGCTTTCATTCTCTGATGTGTTTCTGTAATCACATTTTGTTCATGTTATGTATCAAATGTTCACTTTGCTTCTACAAAGGAAATACACCTAGAAGCAAAGACGCATAGAGCTATGAGGGAAGCACCCTGTTTCCTCCTATCTCAATTTAGGGATCAAACAGAAGCACACAAACTAACAAAACATCTCTTCTCAGCTCTGACTACAGAGAAAAGAAAAGAATAGTCATCTCCAAAGGAGATCCATCAACTAATGTTTTGTCCACACCCTAGAAATTCATGTCTTTGTCACAAGGGAAATGTGAGCATGTCTGAAGTAGACACCTTTTCAAAAGTCCAGGGTTTTCTGGGAAAAACATAGACATAGGAAATCTTAATCTTACAGTAAAATAATTATTTTTGCTTCTTCATCTTCTTTTATTTAATAAATAAATGTTTCCACCTAGAAGACCACATCATTAGAACATGACACATACACAGATATATTTGGGGATAAAAGCTGATCTAAGCAAGTAAAATGTATCAAAATGAGCTCTTGAGATGCAAAGATCAAGTGTACAGAAATGTGCCAGGAAACTTCATAGACAGACTTTGAATTGGAGGGATGGGAGGCAGGAGAAGGCACAAAGAAGTACATCCAAGTCTGGAACCTGAGAGAAGGAAATTGCTGTCATAAAAAAAGATACTTTTCTCAAGCAGGTTCCCTTATGACCTGCGTCCTAAGCATGACTAAGTCATGAAGTTACAATGATGAATTTGGATAGAAAGCAGCTACAATGGGGAACTCAGAAAGTTAGATGTTATATTAAAATATACATTAAGTGGTGTTAACCTCTGCCAACAGCTGCACAAATGACAGTATGACCATAGTTCACTGAATGATTCCTTTATGATATGAAAGCTCACTGGCTTTTGGGCAGAGACCAAAATGTCAGTAGAGCATGTAATATCATACAGGACTTTGCTTTGTTTGATTGCTGATTGTTGCCAGATCATTGACTTGAAATTGTGGGCCCTGGTTACCCCAGCACTAAAATACTCTCCTGCTCACATCTACTTCACCCTGACTGTTAACTTCTAGCCCCTCGAAATAAATCATGGCAAATACACATCCTTAGAGTTATTGCAGGGTTGGAACAGTATCCTGACCTCAGGAAGTATTTAATAAAGGAAAGGCTATTCCAGAAAATAAATGTTTCTTTCTGAAGCATATTTTTCTTCCTAAGAGCAATATTTTACAGCATATTTTCATGAATTTAGAGGTCACTGCTGGGTGACACTACATATACAAACAAGTAACTTTTGCCCTGTTATGCTAATACAGCATTAAGGCCGAAAAATATTCTGTTTGCTAAAGTATGCAGTGGAATATGTCCACAGCATCATCTAGATACAATTCTATATAACTGAAAGCAAAAAAACTCTTTATTTTTTTCCCTGGCCTTTTTTCTGTCTCTCTTTCCCTCAGTCATTGTTACAGAGACAAGGAATTTATTCTGACCATGGTAACAGGTGATTTATTATTTTGTTGCTGCAGAAACTAACAGCTGAAAAGGGGGTTTGAAATGGAAATTGTGACATTTACTGAGTAATAATCTTATACCGCCATTTACAGGAAGCAGGTGGTAGCTGTTTACCATTGCAGACAGATGGAAGTCCTGCAGTGGAGTTATTTTTTCTGCTAGATAAATTAGCTTAAATAATTTCAGCATTTATTTTCCTCTGCCTGATTAGTGCTTTGTGCAAATTTTAGTGTTTAAAGACTGTTTTACTACCAAGCAAAATGTTGCACGGCTCATAGTATTTTTTCCTTTTTTGAACCCCTCTGAACCAGATTTAGTTTGTATAAAGACTATAATGACTATTTAACATCATCAAAGGAGATTCTGCATGGGGACAAGTGGTGCTATGAAAAATTCCACTCATCTTAATGTGGGAAAGAAATCATCTTCCAACAAAGCACACTTGCACTAAGCTTATCCTGAGCACCACAGCCTAGACAAGGCAGTTAAGGAGGAAGTACCAGCAATATCAACCACACTACTCTCTCCTATGTCAGTGCTACACTTGGCTTTTTTGTTGATGAATAATTGTAATTATTCTTTTTAATCAGTTTTCAAAACACAAATGTAGTACCTCCAAAGGTAAAAGGTGTTTAGGAGGAGACTTGATGAGGTGCTTGGTGCTGTGGTTTAGTTGATCAGATAGTGTTGGATGATGGGTTGGACGTGATGATCTTGAAGGTCTCTTCCAACCTGGTCTATTCTATTCTATTCTATTCTATTCTATTCTATTCTATTCTAACCTGACTGAACACGAGTTGGTTCAAGCTAATGGGTGTGGCATGTGATGGTGGAAGAGCATAGGATTTTGCTTCATTTTTTTCCTTTTTTTTTTTCCTATTTTTTTTTTCCTGGTTCCTGATGGAATTCTTTTCTTTGAGTAAGGATAGGACTGAAAGAAGGACAGACTAAGAAAATAGATATCACCACCATATGGAATTATGCTCTTAATAAAGAAATAAACAGTAAAAACAAGCTTTTGGGTTTGAATTCAGTCAGTCGTAGTTTATCTGTAACTCACAGCATCGCCTACAAACATACACTACTAACATAGAATAGAATGGAATGGAATGGAATGGAATGGAATGGAATAGAATAGAATAGAATAGAATAGAATAGAATAGAATAGAATAGAATAGAATAGAATAGAATAGAATAGAATAGAATAGAATAGAATAGAATTAACCAGGTTGGAAGAGACCTTTGAGATCATCGAGTCCAAACTATCATCCAACACTATCTAATCAACTAAACCATGGCACCAAGCACCCCATAAAGTCTTTTCCTAAACACCTCCAGTGATGGTGACTCCACCACCTCCCTGGGCAGCACATTCCAATGGCCAATCTCTCTTTCTATGAAGAACTTCTTCCTAACCTCCAGCCTAAACCTCCCCTGGTGCAGCTTGAGACTGTGACCTCTTGTTCTGGTGCTGGTTGCCTGGGAGAAGAGACCAACCCCCACCTGTCTACAACCTCCCTTCAGGTAGTTGTAGACAGCGCAAAGGTCTCCCCTGAGCCTCCTCTTCTCCAGGCTAAAATTTCCATTTCCATTTCAAAATTTTAGAACAATACTGTTTATTGTATTTAAGTTAAGAATAATGAACTTGTTAAAGTTCTACACTGTTGAAGATTTGTGTGGCTTCCTGGGAGTATAAAAATACTTTGAGGTATTTGCCGATAACTATAAATATAGCGAAGCATCTAGCAGATTCCATAAATGTCTTCAGGCAAGACATAAATTGGCAGAAATAAACATCATCAAATTCTTGTCTGACATTCAGCAGACATTATTAATATGTGCAAATGCTTGACAATTATAGTACCCAGAAGTATCAATCTTGTCAGCACTGTTGTCATTAATTGAATCACTATCAAGAAACAGGTAGGTGAATTCTGTCAGTAACTGTTTCTGTGGGAGCAGGACTTCATCCCATGATCCTAAAAAGATCACATTGCAAACTTTACTAGTTTAATGTCTTTTATAAGCAGTTTGTGATAGTTACAAGTCAAGGATTAATATAACATAGTAGCTTCAAAAGGTGGAAGACCAGCAATGAACATAGGAATAAGTACTTGTAACACCATAAATATAAATTTAAATCAGCTTTTGCAAAAGAATTTCAGTGGGAACTAATACCTGTTTTCTTTAAATCATTTTAAAAGCCCAGTATCAACAAGCAGAGAACTAAATTAGGTCTATAATTCAAATCCTTGAGCAGGTCCCTCACAGGTAGCTATAGACTAGATCTTCCTTTACTTGCCTGTCTGAGGCTTCCATTGTTTGCAGAACTATCCTTCCTGAAGGGCAAAAAATATCATCTAAAGAAATACAATAACTAAATGTATACTCACCCCTCTCATTATGTTGGCATTGAAGAGTTATTTTGCATAAGGAGGCACCTATTCTTAAAAATCAATACATTATCAAATAAGAAATATTACTATATTTCACTAGAAACTAGTATTTCTCTGCAAAATTGTATAGATCTGGTTGACTGCTTCACCTCTTCCCATGTGCCTCTTAAAACTCCTGGTCTAGATCTTACAAGCCTTCCAGTTCCTATGGAAGACTGATTGATGCAGGTAGTATTTTCTGTTTAACAGAGAAGGTCCCACCTTTCAGCTCTGGTTTCCTTTGCCTCTTTTGCAGTCTTTTTTCCAAGCTTAATGTTGGATTTGACAGGCTTCTATGAGTAGTTAAGTACAGGTTTTCCAGTGCATTTTTAAAGGAAAAGCACAGGTTTCTTGCTTTACAATGACAAATAAAAGATATGGGCTACATTTCCAGATACAGTTTGCCAAGTATCTATACCTCTAGACTAATTCTTGCTCTCCGGTATGCTGTCTACAGCAATTTTATACCTGTCCTAGGTATTCAAGGTCCTTCAAATGTCCAAGCTGAACCTATATATCCCCCTAAACTTGCAAAAACATATGTTTACCCCACACACTTAAAGCCAAAATTATCTTCTTCTACACTTCTTCAGTCTAAGCTTTGGTTGAACACAATGTAGCTTAAAATACTGCATTTTGAGGGCAGAATGCCAGAGAATACAACAAAAAAGCATTACTGAACAGCTAGATTCTTGGTGGCTTTGGAGCTTCATGAATGAATATGGAGATTATGTAAGAAAATATTAAAGAAATAATGCTTATTATGGCATTATACCAGCATGATCTCTACATTTAATTCTCTGTGTTTTCTAGTTCTACAGTCTTTTAGAGAAAAACAATACTAACAAATACTTTACTTTCATGTCTGCCTGAGATACTGGATGTCTGTATAAGAAACCTGTCTCTTCATTGGGACTCTTCATTCTAAGTTTTCCTTGTTCTCCTAACACACACTACAGTGTTTTCATCAGGGTGATACATTTCCTTCCTGATTCAAGTCAGCACTTTATTCTATAGCTAATTCTAATACTGACAAGCTGGTCAGCCCAGTCACTTTTCCAGGCAGTCTAATGCTTAATGAAATGCCAAAATTTTATTTTAAAGAGCCTTTACTTGGCTGACTGCCCCATCTCTCATCTCGTCTAAGTTCTAGCATTGACTTTGATGATGTGATTTGATTTGGCCCTGGTTTGAGAGGGACAATTCTAATGCTCTATGGAGACAGCAAATAGTAGAATGCAAAAGCAAATATGAGAACTGTTCATATAAATACAGGACAAAATGAGATTAAGGCTTCTAGCATATATCTCTGGAACAAAAACTTTCTTCCTCATGAGTTATAGTATAGCAGGAAAAATATCTAATAATAGAGTGTAAGATTAAACTTGACACAGTTATGAACCGTGTTGTGATTGCCTGTCATAGCGCAAGACTTGACTCCCTGTTCACAAATCCAATTATACAATCCCACCAGTTGTTGTTATAGTAGGAGAAAGGACCAGTCAATTTGTTGTCCTGTATCTCCATGGATTTCCTTTGCATTCAGATCTGTGGCAATTCTACATCTACAGAAACTCTCTCTATCCCACGCATTGAGTCTTGTGGGAAAATTGTCTGTCTCTTCCTGATCTCATGCATTTTATAAATACATAAGAAAGCAAAAAAAGGTCACTGTGCAGTGCATGCTTTCAATTTTGCAAGAGAGCAGCAGCTATCTAAAAACTGCAGCACTTCTACTATACAACATATAATAGTTTTTTATAGGAACATACATAAAACATATTCTATAAAAAGGCTCAAAAATTATTATATATTACTTCATCTGCTTAAAAAATGCAATTTCACTTAGATCACAAAGGAGACTTCAGTAAGGTCACAAAGGGAATATGAAGTAGGTCTTGAATCTAGAAAAAATATTCACTACATCTCTGCAATATATATTACTCATAGCATAGCATATTGTAAGAATCATGATTGCATCACACCATTATCATACAATGCTATGGTAAGTTTGAAATTATTTCATGAGGAAAAACTATGCAGAACAGTATAGTAAAAATAGCAAGCTGCCCCTAATAGACATTGCTAAGAAACTGCCTTTTGGTATTGATCAGTGCAGGCACAGATTTACAATCAACCCTGCACCTACATACATCTTTTTCTTGCAAATTTGATCCATACTGAATGGTGTTGGGCTGTGGTCTCTCAGACTTTCACTGATTGCCATTACAAAGAGCATTAATGTTCATTTTGTTAACAATATCAACTAAAACCAGGAGGGAACTCAAAAATGAAGTTTAATCTGAAGGTAGTAGATGTCAGTTTGCAGAGGTGTACAGTTCATAGTCAGTAAGGGATTTTGGGAACTAATCTTTAAACAAATAAGTACTCAGCATGATTAATACTAATAACATGTACATTGTTGAACTGTGAACTTCATATTTTTCACAATCAAATCACTATGATAGTTATGTACTGTTTGTTTAAAGACCAGGAAAGTTATTTTCACCCATATTACTCCATATTTGTTATTGTTCCAGTAATAGGAGAGGCACTTTAATCTGTTTCAGTATGAGGAAAGCTCAGTTGTTATAAATTAAGATGCGTGAGAACATAGGAAAGTAGAATATATTTGTATGTAACTATGGTTTTAAAAATCAGATAAAGAAAGAATAGTTCCCATTAAAAAACAAAACCAAACAAATCCACCAGAACAAGAGGACACAGTCTCAAGCTGTGCCAGGGGAGGTTTAGGCTGGATGTTAGGAAGAAGTTCTTCATAGAAAAAGTTATTGGACATTGGGATGGGCTGCCTGGGGAGGTGATGGAGTCACCATCACTGGAGGTGTTTAGGAAGAGACTGGATGGGGTGGTTGGTGCCATGGCTTAGTTGATTAGATAGTGTTGGATGATAGGTTGGACTCGATGATCTCAAAGGTCTCTTCCAACCTGGTTAATTCTATTCTAGTCTATTCTATTCTGAGACCCCACCAACTACAACAACCAAAAAATAAATAAAACCAAACAACTCCCCCCCAACATTACTGTTCTTTCATGTGTATGTGTTTCAGTGAAAGAGAGATTTCTTGCTCATAGAACATCAACATACATTTTTGGTTTATCTCTTGCAGAGATTGATGCAATAATGTTGTCCTAAGCCGTATTTACAAACCACCACCTCTTCATTCTAGATACTCTACAATTACAGTACAAAAAGATAGTGTTTAGGGGCAATCACAATCTAAATAATTACATTTAATTTCAAGAGGTTGGAAGGATAATTAGTTAATATTATTGACTTTCATGGGTTGTTAGTGAGATTCCCACCCCATTTCCACAAATATGAATTTATAATAAGCATACCTATTTCACAGTGAAAGTCCAGTAATACAGGTAGAAGTTGGATCTGGTAACTGTAACATATATTTTTGTAGCTGCAATATTAAACTTGAGTTTTCATTGCAAGTTTATTGCAATTTCTTTCATTTTTTTAATTATCCATTTTTTTACTAATTTTGACTCATTTTAGCCATTAGACAGGAAAAAAACATTCAGAAGTTGTGTCATGAAGTTGAATCTGCTCTGATATTCAATCCCATGCTGCTGTCATGCCGCTGTCATGCCAGCTTCAAAATGAAAGTGGTGAATGGAGCAAAGTATTATGGGGCTTGAAGTTCAGATTGTGACATGAGAGGCTTCCTGTTCCCATTGCTGCATTTGGGTTTCAGGTTTTGGGTGTTGGTTCTGTTTTGCTGGAATGGCAACCAGATGGGGAGGCATTGGAGGGTACCTCCCTGGCTTGGTTTTTAGCTCAGTGGCTTCTGCTTGCTGCTGCTTTCTCCTGTGCTTTTTCTGCAAATAGGCCAAGGTAATTGTGCATTATGTTATCTCATTTATATTAAACTCTTTTTATATTGTCTCAATGATTTATCTCAACCCAGAGGGATTTTTGTGCATGTGTGACTCTTTTCCCTCACTTCTGTGTTGGGGTGAAAAAGGCAGGTTAACCTGTTACAGTGTTTTAACCTTTTACAAGTTGAAAGAGACTAAATAATCTCCAAAACTATTGTGACACATCTTTATATATGGTTACCCTGAAAGCTTGAAGGTTCTGAAATTTGATTTAGCACATTTTGCTTCCTATTTAGTATACAGAAGCTTCTTAAAAATTACTACATCCCTGTATAGCAGTAATTATGCACAACACAGCTACTTTTTTTTTATTATTATTCCATTTGCTACCACAAAATAAATGTTCTCTGTGACAACATCACACAGCACTTGTCTGTTGGAAGCCATCTGCAGTGATTTTTAAATTTGCTCAAGGCAGCCAATATTAAACTCATGAAGAATCCTATAAATAAATGACCCTGTCAGCCCATTGAAGTTCCTCCACCAAAACAGCTTAGATTGTTTCCTTCCCACCTGACAATCCAAGGCTCAAACAAAAATAACTAAAACTTTGGTATTTTTAAACCCTCACTGAATTAAAAATTACCCAGTAATAAACATTTCATTGATGTCTATGTAGTCATCAGCCTGCATTTCACACAGCTAAGCAGCAAAAAGCTTTACAATAGCATGCCCAGACCAAGCAAACCAAAGATAGGTGTCAACCTACTCCAAAAGCAGCAGTTCTATGAAACTGTCACTTCAAGTTTAGGGTTTTGTTTTCTCTCACATCCATTAGAAATCAAGATTAAACTCATTCCTTAATCTCACTATAAAATACAAGTTCTCAACATGTAAGTTGTAAAGTGTTACGTATTAAGTGCAAATTTTGCCCTACCAGACCACATGGAGAAGTAGTTCATCCAAGGTAAACATGTTTGTAGTCATGTCAAGTATCAAAGCCACTGTTAAGTGTTGCTTTTACCTTTGGTGAATGGGTTGGAGTTTTTCTGTTACCTGGCCAGATACAGCTCCAAGAGACACAAGATGTCCCAAGAGCCATCAGCAAACTCACTGTTCTATGGCAGAAGTTTTTTAAACAACCTGTTGATTAAGTATCAAGTTTATAACTTACAGCAGACCCTTCAAAGGAAAACCTTGCCTGAATAGAAGGAAACAGAGAACATAACAACAATTTTGTTCTTTGTTACTATCTATTATAGAGAAGGGAAGCCTAAGGGAAATGTTTGTGAAAAGACTACGTCTTGGCTGATACACACAAGCATACTGTCACTTTTTTATATGAGTGAAACAAAGAAAATGAAGTTAATAGTTGTTATTATGCACAAATTTTATTTGTATTCACATACCTCTTCTGAAATACAGTAATTTTCTGAAACCTTGCATTTTAGGATAAATTTGTGCTGATTTGACTCAGAGATTTGGCAAAAAAATCAAGGAAAACTGCCAAAGACATGAGCACTGCATTCTCAAGAAAGTGCTAGTCTCAAAGGTGCTTAGCTACCCAGTGAGAGATGGGAGGGCATTTGGAGAATGTGGTAGCCAGTGATCCACAAAGTTGAGTGTTGGTATTGCAGGAAATTCTCTCAAAATCATGCCCCAGATAGGGTCATGATGTGTGATAATAAGGACAGTCCCTAACCTTCAGGAATTCAAATTATAATTGTTTTATCCTTTATTATTATTACAGATTTTCATTTACTCAACAGTACAAAATATTTGGCTGCTTGATGCTTGTGGCCATATCCCTGCTAGCAATAAAACAAAAGTCCAGACTAAACCAGGACAGTTGAGGTCATTTATGCATATTTCAACACATGCTTGATCCAGCAGTAAATGCAGTATCTCATTTGTTAATGGTCACCCTTTCTGTACCATTTCCCTCTGTGGTGCAGTGGCAAGCATTTCTGATACCAGCAAGACTTCACATAACATGCTCCATTACATTACTGGCTGTGCTGCTTTCCCTGATGAAGCTAAACAAGATCAAATAGTACAACATTCAATGTTTAAACAAAGAAAATATATATTAGTGGTGAAAACAAGGGGGGTGGGGGGGGTGGGATGAGACAGGAGACAGACAAGAGAAAAATATTTTTATGAGTCCATCCCAGTTCTCAAAGCTCTTAGCTATAACCAGACAGACATATATTGTGACAGTTCATGCATATTAAGAGATACTGGGAAGGTAATACCAAAATGGAGGCCCCAGTTCCAAACATCATCTTTCCATCCAAATGCATAAAAGAAACACAGACTTCTAAGGGGTAAATAGGCTATTAATCAACTGTGAAAAGTCAGATTTGACCCGTGTTTTCTATCTTGACCTTAGAAAAGACCTCCTGAAAAACAAGATGTCTTCACACTGTTTCAACCTACTTTGTTACAATTCACTTCTGGCTATGCCAGACCAATTTTCTTTGTCAATTTTCCGGGCCATTCTGTTTGTTTATGTAGCTGGTCAGATCTCTTTAGAGTATAGTTTAGAAATAATTTTTGCATGCTGTAGCAATCTGTTGCTTTCTGATTATCGTTAAAAAGTACATATATCTTAATCTTGCAACTATCACCTTTACAGAGCTCTAACACTTTCAGTTCAGTTATAAGATTTAATTATGTAACATGAACTAGCAATGGAAGCAGCTGGTGCTTTCTCAATTGTTTTCCCAGGCAGAAATATGTATGCACATATTTGCAAACGTTAAGGGCCACTAAGGTAATGACAGTTTTAGACTACATTAAGCTGCTCAAGCAAACAATAAAAGACAGAGACAGTCCTGACTAGTGAAATGTAATATTCATTTGTCTTCATTAACATTATAAACATTTAACATAATTTAACAGTTAACATGCCTAAATTGCAACATGCTAAAACATAAATGTTGGTTTTTAAAATAAAACCATGGTTTCCAGCAGATTCCCCCCATAGCCTCTATCCTTCTGTCTAAGGTGCCCCTTACAAAAAAAAAAATATCATTATTGTGCAATAGAAGACAAGTTATTAGCTCTCATATGAAGTGCAAATAAGAACTGAAGAGGCAGACAGACATTCTGCTATGCAGATCCATTAAATTTATTCTTTGCCTGCTCTTTCACAGAGACTGTACAAGTGTGATCTGTCCTAATACATCTGCAGTTTAAATAACACCTTCTTCCTTCTCTAGCAGCATCTAATCCATCCAGCAGGAGTTCTTTGTCAAATTACCAACAGTAATTTAAATAACAGTATCATATTGCTCTTCCATTCAGGAGTTATTGGAAGGAAACAAAATAAAATGGGCCATTGTTTAAGGCAGTGTAATTTGACAGGAACATGAAAGTCAAAACCAAAAACCAACCAACCAAATACAGACAACCCACCACACCAAAACAAACAAACCAACCAAACAGCACATAATTCTAGGGAGTTCCCTTTTTTCTGGTAAATGTATGCAATTTAGAATAACAAGAGGAAATTCTCGCACTCAAACGTGGAAATATAACTTAGAAGCTAGTATAAAGGCACAGTACTTAAAGTATAGTAGTTGAAATACTGCACACACAGTTCAGGCATTCTGACCATGCTCTGGCTTTCCAGCTGATTTTATGCATTCACCATATAGAGACCCTGGTTTCCTAATGCAAACTTCTTAATTACGTACCTGAAGTTATTCATTGTGAGCATTCTCCATGGCAACCAGATTTATATTTGCCACTTTCCAAAATAAAGTAAGGGTTGACCCTGTAACAATTGAGGGTTACAGTTACCTTTTGAACTAACACCTAATTCTCCCAGCAAGATGTGCTTATAATGTTCTACACCATAACTCATCTGGGTCTAATAGTAAATGGGCTTAGTTTTGATCTTTTGGGGTTGGCTTTGGGGTTTTTTTGGTATTGTGTTTTGTTTTGTTTTCGTTCTGACCTGTCCTGGTTCTTTTTGAGAATATTCTGGTCATTTCATAGATACGTGAGTCTCAGCTTTTGACATGCTTTTGATTTACATAAAACATCAAAATACAGTTATGAAAACGTATTAATCATATCATGAAGAAGTGGTGATGCATTTCTAAGATGCAGGTGCTTTTTAGTGCCACTAACATTGTTTCCATGGTATAGTCTTAAAGCCAAGAGAGCCCTAATTTCCATAAGGAATTTATAGTCAAAAGTGAGTTACCTGGGGACTCTTCACTGGGAATATGTATGTAGTCAATTAAAGATCAGTTACATCCAATCCAGATATTTTCTAACTCAACATGATTACTGAATTAAAATTCAAACTTTTAAAGACTGGAAAGAGAGTAAGACCACTTCTATTTTTTAAGTCATAATAGAAAGATGGAAATGTTACTATCATATTAAAAATTCAAATGGGAAACTGATTAGCAAAGCAAGAGCTTATCAGTCGGAGTCTGGGAGAACAGTGCAAGGCTCATCATGTTTTCCTAAACTCCAGGGGAACAGAGATCCTTATAAAGGTCAACAGCATAGTTTTATCCTAAATAAAAGAAGTAATCTTTCATTTAATACAGTGTACCTATGTATATAATGATTCTTCCACAGCTGAAGCAAATAGGAATTGCTAAGTTGCTACAGTTACTTTCTGGTATTACATGTTACACTTCAAAATGATAGAATCTGTTAGCAAATTCTATGGAGCCATTACATTATCATCAGTTAAATTATACTTGACTGTTACTAATGAACCTTTATGTGATTGGTTAGATGGCTTACTCTGTTCTAAAGATAGTTCAGATTTTAAAAGCCACTTTGGTTACTTTGAAGCACAAATCTAAATAGCTTTTAGTCTAATTAACACTCACCCAGAATCATTTTGATGACAGTAAGGTAATAGTCCCAGGCCATTTCATGAGCTTTTCTTCTACATCTCAGACCATAATGTCTATTAATTAGTGTGTATGAAAACCTACAAAAAAATACCTTGTCAGATAAATGGAGAACAAGTTGGGCTGAAAATTAATAAGGCTTGTGCTGTATCTCATAAATCCCTTCAAAGGTACCATTCACATACCACTGGCCCACACTTAACATTTTCTTCTGTGAAAGATTAAACTAAAACTCAAAACATAAAAAGCACTTTCTTGCCCACCAAATTCAAGAGCTGCAGTCTTGCTTCAATTCAGTTCTCAGAAATAATAATAATAATAAAATAAAAGGCAGCAGGATATAAACCAGATTAAAAACATCATCTCAGGAATCCTATTCCATACCTGAAAACAAGATATAACATGTCTGGAGATATTGTAAAACAGAGAGATAAATCTCATCTATTTTCTTGCACTGTAGAAGTACATTGAAGATTGTTTCCTTTTCTACATGTGGATAGCCAGAAGCAGAGCTGGCTTACACTACAAATGTACTTCATCACTGGACGTTAAGATTCTAGTCTGTGTTGCAGGATTTCATCCCAGACAGCCTCACATAATTTCTTCTGTATCATTAAGGTGCATAAGCACTCTTAACCTTTGTACAAAGTAAATGATGAACCTTTTACTGTGATTCAGCTCTCAGGTTTTAAAATAAGCCTATTTTTTGAGTAAGTTTCATACACTTGAGACATAAGGTTTACAATGTAAAAATTACCAGAGTGTAGAGAATAGAATAGAATAATACAGACCAGGTTGGAAGAGACCTTCAAGATCATTGTCCAACCTATTAACCAATCCAACCCACCTAATCAACTAAACCATGGCACCAAGCACCCCATCAAGTCTCCTCCTGCACACCTCCAATGATGGCGACTCCACCACCTCCCCGGGCAGCCCATTCCAATGGGCAATCACTCTCTCTGTATAGAACTTCTTCATAACATCCAGCCTAAACCTCCCCTGGCGCAGCCTGAGACTGTGTCCTCTTGTTCTGGTGCTGGCTGCCTGGGAGAAGAGACCAACATCCGTCTGTCTACAACCTCCCTTCAGGTAGTTGTAGAGAGCAATAAGGTCTCCCCTAAGTCTCCTCTTCTCCAGGCTAAGCAACCCCAGCTCCCTCAGCCTCTCCTCATAGGGCTTGTGCTCCAAACCCCTCACCAACTTCATTGCCCTTCTCTGGACAAGCTCCAGCAAGTCAACATCCTTCCTAAACTGGGGGGCCCAGAACTGGACACAGTACTCAAGTACTCAATAGTAGCAGAGGTGGTCCAAACAGAATCAGAAATGCACCTTATGATCCTCTACCTTACTCCTTGCTCTTTCTTTAAAAAAAAGAGCATTGAGTAATGATATATCTATTTTATATGAAAATCTGGCCCCTATGAAAGTCTCATTTATGACACTGACAGGTAATAATAGTCAGACATATACAGCCTCCATACTAATAAATTAATTCAATATTTTCAGCAGATTAGATGCTTAAATAATTACACAGAAGAGACAATTCCATATTACATTTAGCCTTCTTAAGTGATATTAAATAGCTTCTGTCACACCTCTAAAACTGCTTATTGTGCCTCAAAGACATCAGTGTGCCATGTTCCATTACAAAACATGTCCTTTTGTACAAGCATGTAACTTAAAATGAAAAATATAATCATATTGATATCATAAGAAGAAGTCATTTACAATTAGATTTATTTCTTTTTAAAATTCACAGTGATTAAGTGTCACCTACACTATCTTTTCTCCTCACACCCCAAAAAACCTCCATACTCAGTTAAAGCACCTGGCAAACAAGAGTCTCTTTCATTTACTTTATCTGACACGTTCATTACAGTATCACACAGATTCTGATCTTTTCATTTTTCTGTTTCATTTCTGAATGCTCCCCTGCGTTTTATACGCAGCACACAACATAAATCAGCTGGGGTAAATGTGCATGAAGACTGGATTCATCCAAGCTTTCTTCTGTACCTCTACCCACTCAGCAGCTTACTCCTTGATGAAACACAGCAGAACATCTGTGGTGGCCTTCACTTAGATTTACTTTGCCAGACTTTCATTAAAAGAGTGACTCAATAAAAATGCTGCTTATCCTAATAAAGCTCTTTGAAGCTTTGCAAATTTGCATTTAATACACTTTAATGTCATTACAGCATTAATAATCTGTGCCTGAAGAGCAATAAAACTTTACATTTTCTGGTTTATGAAAGAAGCTTCATAAACCTGTGATTTTCTTGTGACTCAGCTTTAATGTACCATAAATAGAGACACAAGGAGGAAATCCGTATGACACCGTGGATTTGAATAAATTTATGGCTGAGTCCTCCATTAGGTATTTCTTGTTTCAGAGATTACATTTTAAAATTAATAACAATTGAGTTGTGAATAATCAGACCAGGAAATAAATGAGACTGAGCTTCAGAAAATGAGTACGACTTTGCTACATGAAGGATTTCTGCATTTAGAATTTGCAACCTAAATTTTTTTGCCTTAGGTGGGAAAAAAGACATTATGATGCCTAGAAACAAACCAATACAAATCCTCAGCTGAATCCTCCACTGTATTAGGAAATGTTTGTCATTTGAGGCTGCCTACAGGTTTTGAGAGCATTACCTGTAAAAGACATTCCAAAACAAGCTGATCATTGCAAGCAATGCAGTAAAACCAATTTAAAGTCAGTGTGTGTAGAAGCACCCATAAAAGTGAGATTCCATTTAGTCTTTCAAAGCAATTAAGCTTCTAACTGATTAAAAGAGATGGTTTTAAGCAGTAGAAATTTTTGGTCTAGCCATAGACATCTAAGTTCAAACTCTGATTGTAATCCCGCAGTCTAAACAATAGGCAATATCTAGACAATGAGCTTGAAAAAGTCAGACTAACACTCTGAAATTACAAAAAAGCAGAAAATGCAATACAAGTGCATTCCTTAAGAGAAGAACATTACTATGACTTCCAATATCCACTCTCATATGAATTCATGAGTATATATGAAAATAATGATGAACTGCAAAAGTCTTGTTAATTTTAGCAAAACATTATTTCCCAAAGCTGTTAGGAAAACAATTTTCACTATTCTAGGCATAAGTCTGAAGATCCACAGCATATGTGTGTTGTATTGAGGATTAATTATCTTGTCTGACTCTCCAGAGACAAACTTTAGACCTTTGTTTTATTTTATTCACCCATCACAACAGGAAAATAAAAATCAGTCATTACTGTCACTCTGGCACTCACATACAATAAGGCCCTTATCCTTTGGTGAATGCAAAGTGAAAGAACTCAGAACAAAACTTGAAATGCAGCTATGAAAGTATTTTCCTGTTAGTGATTACTGATGATTTAGAAACTCATCTGTTCTGCTGAAGAACAAGCCAAAAATTCACAGCTGCTCCAGTGCAACTGGCATTACTCAAAACTGGTGCTTACTGAAAATGCTATTGCCTGACCACCCAGCTCGAGAGTCCTTAAAAAAGGACCTGGCTTTGAGAAAGCGCTGAGTGCCTCCCTTCTAGAAGGCACATGTTTTCAGAATGCCTAAACCATTTCAAATTCTACTTCCAAGATAAATAGTTGTTTTTAATAGTGATGACCTAACACTTCATTATGCATGCTTTTTCATGCATTCAGATGAAAGTAATGGGCTTATTTATGACTCACTTCTAATACAAACTTATGATCAACATCAGTAAACTTACTGGAAATCAAAGTGTTCTGTCTGTGATCACTGAATTGCATGACACTATTGAGCTCCACTTTTTTTTTCTGTCTTTCATCCAAAACACGTCCTTAGCTTTTGAGTGGGTCCAGTTTTCTTCTCTATAATCAGTTCTACTCAATTTCTGTATGGTTTGTTCACTGTTTCATTTAATAAACTGTTTTATATAAGGATCTCAAAATGGGTGGAGAAAGTTTTGCAATTAAGTTTCATGAAGAAGGTGAGAGAATGATAATGGTGATCCAAAAAGAAACTTTCCTCTCTACTTCCCTGCATCCAGTCTAAGTCTAGTTGAGGTTTTATGCAAGGAAATGAATGTGGCCAGTACTTTAGAACTGCAATACTACCTTTTCAAAACAAGGATAGAGAGAAACGCCCTATTGATATAAGTGATGTTGGTTACACAACCATTCATAACACTCATATTAAATTGTCAGTGGACAATATGTTAATAAATGCCTGTTACATTCTTGGGAATAGAGCAGGCTTCTTTTTGTTCTGTTAGAAGCTTGACAAATTCATAGCCTGAAATTATATTTGGTGTATAGCAACACATGCCTTCCAAGATGGCATAATTTGGCATACATTTTTGAACATGGAAGCACAGGGTATTTGAAAATTATCAGCTCCCACAGTACTGAAAGCACTTTATGTATTGATCAAAACATTCATGTGTTACAATTAATACAGATTAGTTTGCCAGTTCATATTTCAGCATGATCACACCTGAAATATCAAGGTCAACATGGACTGAGAAAAAACATCAGCAAGAATACCTTCGTAGTAGTTGACTATATACCCATGACCTCTGTTCATTTAGGACCAAAATCTGAAAAATTAATTTTGAAACACAACCATCTTGTAGATGTACACATTGCTTGCATAAATGTCCATTTCCTCTCCCTCCCCTTAGGGATTTCTTTTGAGATAGCGTGCAACTATATCACAATCTTCTATAATGCAGACTCTGGGTCGGAGACACAAGAGGCACAAGGCTTGACTTCATAATTCCTTTTGGTATGTTTCGGGGGGGGGGGGGGGGTAATCATTATTAAAATTGTTTAAGACAGATATTTTAATCCCATTACAGTTACAGCATCACAGAATCACCAAGGTCCATGTTAACACCTCCATCGATGGCAACTGCACCACCTCCCCAGGCAGCCCATTCCAATGGCAAATCACTCACTCTATGAAGAACTCCTTCTAACATCTAGCCTAAACCTCCCCTGGTGCAGCCTGAGACTGTGTCCTCTTGTTCTGGTGCTGGTTGCCTGGGAGAAGAGACCAACCCCCACCTGGCTACAACCTCCCTTCAGGTAGTTGTAGAGGGCAATAAGGTCTCCTCTGAGCCTCCTCTTCTCCAGGCTAAGCAACCCCAGCTCCCTCAGCCTCTCCTCATAGGGCTTGTGTTCCAAAACCCTCCCCAGCTTTGTTGCCCTTCTCTGGACTCATTCCAGCAACTCAACATCTTTCCTAAACTGAGGGGCCCAGAACTGGACACAGGACTCAAGGTGTGGCCTAACCAGTGCTGAGTAGAGGGGCAGAATGACCTCCCTTCTGTTGGCTACACTGTTCCTGATCCAGACCAGGATGCCATTTTCCTACTGTCAACCAGTACTCCCAGGTTCCTGTCTGCCTGGCCACTCTCCAGCCACTCTGACCCCAGCCTGGAGCATGGCATGGGGTTGTTGTGGCCAATGTGTAGAACCCGGTACTTACATGTGTTAAGTCTCATGCCCTTGGACTCTGCCCATCTAATCATAATTTTGAGGCTGAAAGGTAGATATGCACCCTTTATCAGAACTTGTAAGAATGGCCACCTCTATTCATTTTGAAACAGAATAAAATTCTGCATAAACCACTCTGTAATCTGGTGAAAGTAGGATCTCAGCATTATGCAATGGAAAATGGACTCATTTGAGTTGATTAAATGTAACAGAACAGATCATTTGGTTTTACTAGCAACAATAAACAAATATTATAATTCCCATAATATATATAATGCAAGAGGACTCTTTTTTTTTTTTAGTCTTGAGGCTTTTTATCATAAAGCCTCCTTCTTATATACCATAGTAGTTAAAGTAAAAGTAATAAAGTTCTGTTACCAGAAAAGGGATCGTTCCTGTGTGGTATTTGCAGCTTTGTGTTGGAAGGGGTTTTATAGCAACAGTAAAAGACAAATACATTTACCATTCAGGTGAAGCAATGAAAGAAACTAGTGACAGAGAGGTAGTCTTCATTTAAATAATGCATTGGCTTTGCTGGTAAAATTGCTAGTTCATCTCAGTTGAATACACAATGCCTGTTCATAAAAAGCCAATCAATCAGATATATATATTTGGATTTTAAGAACAAGCAGCAATATCACCTTTGTTTCCACCATTGTGTTCTCACTAGAGAACACAATGTTCTAAGAGACTTTACAAGAAGATCCTTAGAAAGTTCTGATATTCTGCTGCTGGACCCTGCAGTCCTTTTCCACTGCAAATAGCTAAGCTGCGTGTCACAGAATCACAGAATGTTAGGGGTGGGAAGGGCCCTGCAGATATCATCAAGCCCAACCTAGGGCAGGCCACACAGGAATACATCCAGGAAGGTTTTTAAAGCCTCCAGGCAAGGAGACCTCACAACCTTCCTGGGCAGCCTGTTCTAGTGGTCCATCACTCTCACCATAAAGTAGTGTCTCCTCATGTTGAGGTGGAACCTCCTGTGTGCTAGCTTGTTCCTTGTCATATCACTGGGCACCAACAAAAAGAAACTGTCACCTTCATCTTGATGCCCACCCCTCAGATATTGATAGAAGCCAATAAGACCCCATCTCAGTCTTCTCTTCTCAAAACTAAACAGCCCCAGGTCTCACTGTCTCTCTTCATAGGAGACATGTTCCAGTCTCACAGTCCTCCTTGTAGCTCTCCATTGGACTCTCTCCAGCATATCTCCAGTGTCTTTTGAATTGGGGAGCCCAAAAGTGGACACAGTAGTCCAGGTGTGGTCTCACCAGGGCAGAGTAGAGGGGGAGGAGAATCTCCCTAGAACCACTGGACACACTTTTCTTAATACACCCCAGGATACCATTTGCCCTCTAGGCCACAAGGACACATTGCTGTCCACCAGGACTCCAAGGTCTTTCTCCATGGAGCTGCTTTTGAGCAGGATGACCCCTAGTCTGTAATGGTGCCTGGTGTTATTCCTCCCCAGATGTAGGACTCTGCACTTGTCCTTATTAAACCTCATGAGGTTTGCCTTTGCCCAGTTCTCCAGCCTGTGCAAATGTTGGATGGCAGCACAAGCCTCAAGTGTGTTAGCCACTGACCCAGTTATGTGTCATCAGCAAACTTGCTGAGGGTACACGGAATCCCCTCAAGCAGGTCATTGATGAAGATATTGAACAGAACTGGACTCGGTACTGATCCCTGGGGAACACCACTGCCCACAGGCTTCCAATTGTACTCTGTGCCATTGATCACTACTCTCTGAACTCTGTTGTTGAGCCAGTTATCAATCCATCTCATGGTCCAATCATCTAACCCACATTTCTTGAGTTTGTCTACAAGGAAGTTATAGGAGACAGTATCAAAAGCATTGCTGAAATCAAGATAGATGATATCCACTGCTCTCCCTTCATCTATCCGTTTGGTCATGCCTTCATAGAAGGCTATCAGAGTAGTTGAGCAATATTTCCCCTTAGTGAATTTCTGCTGGCTACTCTTGATAACCTTCTTTTCTTTCATGTGGTTAGAGATAGCCTCTAGAATGAGCTACTCCATCATCTCTCCAGGGATGGAGGTGAGGGTGGCTGGTCTGCAGTTGCTCAGGTCTTCCTTTTAGCCCTTTTTAAAGCTTGGAGTGACATTGACCCTCTGCCTGTCTCCAGTCACCTCCCTTGTTCTCCGTGGTCTTTCAAAAATGATAGAGTGGTACAGCAAAAACATCAGTCAGCTGCCTCAGCACTTGTGGATGCACCCCACCAGGGCCCATGGATTTGTGCATTTTTATTCCATCCAAATAATCTCTAACCCAATCCACACTGACCAGTGGAGAGTCTTCCTCCAGTTTTGCTCTCTTACCTCTAGTGTCTAAGATTCCTGAACACTGGTCTTAGCGTTAAAGACTGAGGCAAAGAAGGCATTAATGTTAATTTTATCTATGACAATGAAAGACAATCTCTTACTGTAAATGCAAAAGAATCCACAGTAAAGATTCCTGCAAATAGTTGAAACTTCTCTCCCTCACTCTCATCTATTCACAGTCTTATGTTTTCATTCTTGCCTGTTATTTTCTCAATAGCATTATAAATATCTAGTGCTAGGCAAAAATCTGTTTTCTCCAATAGTTGTTAGTGTTTTGGTAATATACTCACCAAAAAATTGCCCATTGAGTTCGACAGCAAGACGAAATAGTGAGCCAAAGCCAGATACCCTGCAGAACCTTTATTAACTTTAATACAGATGTAAAATCTTGGGAGCGTGCAAGAGAATTAGATGTGGTAGTTTTCATTTAAAAGCACAAACAAAGAGAAGTAAGACTCCACATTTCCTTTTAATATTCATCCAAGGATGAAAAGCCATGTCTTGCAAAACATCACAGAAGTTGTTTTTTTGAGGTCTACCTTTATCGCCTTGTGCAAGAGCATTTTGCTAAGCTCTGCAGCAGCGGCGATAATGGAATTCTGCACATTTTCTGGAGGGGGTATTTTCTGAAGACTTACTACTAGCTAAACTTAGCATGCAGAGAGTGAGCTCTGTGCCTCAAGAAACTACCACCACCAGTGAGGGATAGGTTTGAAATATTTATCAGAAAGCTTAAGCCAGAGGTGTTTCTCTCACATATTATTAGTTTAAGTTGGAAACCTTTTCAATATTTATTACAGAAACAGCCAGAAGTTCCCATTTTTTATTCTTCAAACATGCTGTCTCTAAATGCAGAAATGGAAGTTGGGAAGCTCAGGTCATCTCATACACTGCATAATTGGGGTGTTCAGAATACCAGTTTGAGCAACTAGCTTCATCCTGAGAGCAGACAAAATGCTTTTAGGTTTTTCAACATGCCACAGAAATTCCAGACTTGGACAGAATTAGTATTTTTCCACTGCAGTTCAAAGAGAATTTTCCATTATAGATATTCTACACTATAACACCATCTATTGGATGGCTCTCACTGTCTTTATTTAATCACCTCTGTATTTATTTTAAATGTATTAGCAGCATCCCATCTGGTTACCTTTAATTGCTGTTCAAAAAAGGATAATTCAGATTTACATCACCTGCTTCTGTTCATACACTATCTATGAAAAAAAGGCTAGCTTACTTGAACTGAAATGTTTTACCAAAATGTATATTTCATTGTATAGACCTTGATCTTCCAATTAAACATTAGTGACACCCATGAACCAAAGTATACCATCAAAGCCAGTAAGGCTCTGGTTTAATTAGCCCATGCAAGAACCTTGACTGTAGGGTTTGGTCTGGTGAATGCAACCTATTGATCACAAATATAACCCTCACTCCATTTCTGCATTTCACTACACTTGATCATTTTGACCCAAGGCCCTCTTGTTTCTGCTTCCTAAATGACTACCAAGAATTACCAAAGTATCTACATGAACTGCATCCGTTCTGGGCCCCTCAGTTTAAGAAGGACATTAAGACACTTGAACATGTCCAGAGAAAGACAGTGAGGCTAGTGAGAGGCCTTGAGCACAAGCCCTACGAGGAGAGGCTAAGGCAGCTGAGATTGTTAAGCCTGGAGAAGAGGAGGCTCATGGGGAGACCTTATTGCTGTCTACAACTACCTGAAGGGTGGTTGTAGCCAGGAGGGGGTTGGTCTCTTCTCTCAAGCAACCAGCACCAGAACAAGAGGACACAGTCTCATGCTGCACCAGGGGAAGTTTAGGCTCAAGGTGAGGAGAAAGTTCTTCACTGAGAGAGTCATTTGCTATTGGAATGGGCTGCCTGGGGAGGTGGTGGAGTCCCCATCCCTGGAGGTGTTTAAGAGGGGATGGACATGGCACTTGGTGCCATGGTTTAGTCATGAGGTCTGTGGTGACAGGTTGGACTTGATGATCTTTGAGGTCTCTTCCAACCTTGGTGATTTTGTGATTCTGTGAATGACTTCTGCATTGACACTCACATGAACTCACAAGAAGGCTTGAGATATTTTTGCATTCCACTGTTACTTCAGGGACTGAATTCATATGGATAATTTATGTTCATTTGTGGAAGTGAATATAAAATATCACTTACAACCTGTGAATACTTTTCAAAAGTACCTTTTCACCCCTTCCACATGAAAATGTAGTATTCTCAGAAAGACTCTCCTTCATAATAGTGAATTAAATTCTCTCTAGAGATCACATTAGAAAGAAATACAGCTGGTACACTCCCCATTGTTTCTCTACTTCATCTCCAAAATACTCATTTTTTCCTAATAAAATAGCACATAATAAAAGAAATATGTTTAACACCCAAATTGCCAGAAACTACATCATAATGAATGTCCACTTGATTAAAAGTAGCATTTCATAGCTTTTGGAGCTATAGTTTCAGCTCCATTGGACTCTCTCCAGCAGATCCCTGTCAGACAACACTCATATTTTTAAGCAAGCTACTGCCTACAGACAGGTTAGCGCTCTCTTCTTTTCCTGTCTCCTTTTCTAATACAGACTTGTGTTCTACAAAACTTTAAAGGTTAGTAGGTAATGTCCATACAACACCAGCTCTCCTCACAGTAATGTGAGCAATGCTATAGAAATCTGAAGCCATATTGGTCACCTAGATTCTGGTTAAAAGAGTTTTAGAATAAAATCATTAGTGGCAGTGACTAGCAAAATATCTTCTATATTTTTCATCCAGACAGTGCTAAAAAGTTTTGAAGATGTTTTAGAAAACATAGCTCATCATGTGTCAATAATCTCTGAAGAAATTCTTCAGTGAAGATAAATAGTAGGATGGTAGTGAGGTATTCAAAGAAAAATATTGCTTCGCAATAAAAGTGTACAGGTACAAGTCAAAACACACTGATGTTGCTCCAGTCCACACAACAGAAATCAAATAGGCATTTGCTTCAACATAATACAAATTCAGCAGTACCATATCTGTGGTGTACTGAAGTAGTGCAATTTGGTTGACATGGTAGGAATGTTTTGATTAAAATACAGCATCATGGCAGTCATAATGCTGTTCTGATGCATGCAGTACTTGAAATAGGGCATATTTTCTTTTTGATGTCAATGCTGATAGTTTCCACTAATACAATTGACAGGAGTACGTTTCCAGCTTCAAATATCTAGAAGCTTTTAAAACTGAAAACTTCAATCAAATAAGTTAATTTTTTTAGCTTCCTTTTCCCACAGAGGAATTTCCCAATTTATTATTCTTCTATTGTGACAGAATATTTTACATTATTGTTAGGTGTTTAAGGCTTCTGCCTGTCACACTTGTGGGTGTAGAGACTATCATCTCAAGAGTATTGCAGCTTCCGAGTTCAGATTTAATCAAAGATATCTGCCATTCTGCTGCTTCCTCTGGTGATGGATGTAACGCAGCTAAGAACAGATGATGTTATTAATCAATAGTTTTAGTCACAATAATCAGAAATACTTTCTTTTTTTTTTTTTTGTTTCTACTTCTAATCAGAGCTCTTGGCTGAAAGGACACACTCCACAACTGCAAGAGGAAATTCAGTAAATCTTTTGGAGGTGTCCTGAACCAGAAGGCTATACATCATACAGAAATCCATATTACCTCATTGCCAAGAGAAAAATCACGGTCCTTCAAAAATTACTTGTCATTTGCGAAATACAGAGGTACGATATTTTCTTGCATCTGAACACTAGTTTAATTTCTTCTGTCATAAACACACAACTTTTTCTGATTGTCCTAGATTAAGCTTTCTGTTTACTGGTTTTCATTTGAATGTGTATACCCCAAAACATAATAAAAATCAGTATTAACAAAAATTGCATTTGATAAATGTACAATAAGAAGAGGTAATACACTTTGTTATTCTCTTAATTGAAAGTTGTTTGCATATTTTTAGCCTCATGCTAGCCCAGATTACATAGAGAGGAAATCATGTACATGCAGCATTTTGATGGTGATGATTCTTTATGTATTCTAGATAGTTCTAAGCCAAGCAAAGCTGGAAAAGATGTTTATTTCAGTCACCATAATGTTGCACAGCATAGAATGGGGATTTGTCTGTTATCTTTAGAAGCAGTCACTCTTCCCCAGAAAACACAAAAAAACACCAAATAAAAATGAAAACTTACACCCATGGGCTGTAGAAACCTTTAGTCTCAGTCAATTCCTCTGTAAAGGCACTAATTAAACCTCTCTGGATCAAAAAGAAGAGACGGACTGTTGTGGAGCTTGAAAGGAAAGCCACGTGTGGTAAAGCATCTCCCAATTAAAGCTTCAAAGAGCTACACAGCCTGAATCTAGTCTTGTATCTACAAGGTGTTTTTCCTTGATCACAACCAAATTCAGATATGAAATTCCTCAAGAAATCCTTATCTTTATAGTGTTTGCTCAAGTGAGTCAAATTATTGATTTTGATGCAAGCCAGCCCTATCGAATGTGCATCATCTCCATTCTGTGTGATTCTTGGCACTGAGGAAAAGGCTGTGAATGCAGTGGTTTGTACCAGTGGAAAATACTATAGAGAGTAAGCCAGCTAAAACTCAATAATAAATTTTCACAATAAGAATTCCATGTGTGAGAGTAATATTCTAGTCACAAGCATCATAATCAGCCAAAGTAACTGAAATATGGTTAGGTCATAGCAACAATATGGTCAGGTTCTCTGAAAGCCAGACATTCTCAAGGGTAAGAGTTAATGTTAAGTACTAAAATTACTATTAATTTCAGAAATGTGACTTAATATGTGATTTACTGACATCTTCAGTGCCCAAATCCTATTGACTTTCAAGTTTTATTACTTTGATGTTTAATATAATAAATGACTGTTTTTCAATACATTAGCCATGAAATAGCCCCATACAAGAATCAAGAAATTGGTTCCATTAGTTGTTAGTTTTGTGACCTTTGTGTTTCTCTAGCTTAATGCCCTTTGTCCACTTATATAATCTGTTTCCCTGATTATAAACTCAGCATATGGTCATCTGCCCTGTGAAACCCAGTAAAAAGAAACAGATGTTGTGATTGCATTTAACTGTGGGCACAAATTCCCAGACTGCTACAGCCAAAGAATCCACCCCAAAGAATACACCACAATTCAGCTCTTTCCCTGCCTTCCCCTCAACAAGGACGTTAATTTGTATCTCATCTATTCAGCTGCTGATTTTCATAAAGCAGGTAGAAAAGTAATTATCTCTGCTACCTTCCCCCACCTACTTTCAAATGGGCTGATACAGAAGTTATTGAGGAAAAGAGAAAGCAGACATGAAGACAGTAATTTAGTATGCTTCATTTCCTTCACTGCTAAGAAAAACAGAAGATAAATAAGATAATGGAAAGCGTATTAAGATACCCAAGCCTGATCCTGCAGGCATAGAATTGGCATCTTTTCACTTAATTGGAACTATTTACATGAAGAAAGTGACATTTATAAATTACCATTGGAAGGAATGAAGGTTTATTGTACAGCACTTTGGAACATAGTGCCACTAGAGGAATGACATTGGCTTAAAGTCTTCAACCATGATACCAGTAGCACCAATATTAACATTCAGAAAGGATGCAAATACCCAGGATTCCCGTTCCTGCATTCTCAAATATAATGTTGTTAGGAATGACTGCCTGTGTTCTGCTGACATTCACAATGCAAACTCTGGGAGCACACACAATCCAACTTAAGACTGTAACTGTGAGGCGTGATCTGCTCTACTCTGACCTCATGTGCCATGGAGGCACCCACAGAACTGAGGACACAGGGGTTCACAAAACACCTATGCCCAATCTCCTCTAGCACACTCAGGGCTGTTGCAGCAGATGTCTGGAACCTGAACTCCACGGCCTCCCAGGCCTGCCCTCTGCTGTGCAGGATCTCTTCTTTCAAATGCCCTCTCTCATGTAAATCTATGTTGAACACAATTTTTTTCAAGTGTTCATTTGTTTGTTCAGAAATGGTCACACTGTCTGAGTTCCAGCAATCCCACAGAGCAAGAATGTTTCTCAGGAACAGCTTCAGTGGACCAAGAATAATTGTCTTCTGCCTGCCAGCATTGCATCCCACCCTTTTGGAAGAGTAAACCAGCTTTTGTGAATTAAGTTAACCAAAAATAATTTTATTTATGCATTGCTACACAAAGACAAGGCTGCCAGGTAAAGGGTAGGAAGGGCAGCCTGGTTCAGTCTGGTTTACATTAGACATCATTTTTTCACCCAGTAAAAATCATTGCTTTTCCCTTTCATATGTTCACAAAGCCTGGCTGCGATCAGTGCTGCAGATAGCTTGGAAAGGTGTGATTTGTGTTGGCAAGAGGGTGGCCAAGCTGACAGAAACTACCAATAATACACCTAGCAGCTGCTGAAGGACAAAATGGCATCTGCTGTGCACATTAGGTCTGCACCAGACTACCTCTGTGCTTGGTGATGGCCTCCCAGGCTCCAAGCAGATGGTTGCTATGCAGATTCAGGACATCTATCAACCCTGGTCTTGGAACGAGGCCAGGAGCATCACAGTAGCAGTCCTAGTTGTGCCACCAGACTTTCTGTGAAAGGTATTAAGCCAGAGCCTTGCAGATGCTGTAGCAATTTCTCCTTTTCACTGTAGGGGTGAAGTATGTTCTCAAATTATCATCTCCCTTCCAGAAGAATTTGAGATGGAGTTATGTCTGCAAGGGACAAGGACTACCTCTTCTAGGAGACATCTGTTTCTACTGTGGTACCACTAAAGCAGTGAGCTCTCCCACAGAGTCCTTTTAGAAGCTGTTCTGTGCATGCTGTCCCCAGTGCAAGAGTAGCTGCACATCCTTGGAAAAATGCATTATGTCAGTCAAAGCATGTGCTGGAGGACCCAATAAGGTTTGGTGAACTTGGTATGCAACAATTTGCTCAATCTTCCCTAGAGTATCCAGGACCCAGACCACTTCTGTATATATCTATATACACACAAGAAGTTTGGCCTCCAGGGCTTGGATAGGCATGTTCTGATAAGAAAGATACACAGACAGTGTCATTACAGTGTCATCTGTGGGGAAAAAAAGCAGAAATAATTTCAATTTTGTACAAAATTATACTTTTATCAACAGCTGTTTCTTTCAAATGCATTCAAACAATGAGATAATATCTCTCATGAAAAGTTCAGCAACTCATCTCTGCTTCAAGGAAAACTCATTAGGCTCCCCACAGAATCCTTTAGGAAAAATAACTATTATGAAGTTCATATTAGTACTACTTTTAAGGTTAAAAAGCAGGGAAAAGGGAAGAAAAAGAGGAAGGCAGATCCTGTTCTTTTGCAGTAAGATGGAAGAGCTCTGTATACACCTGAATTTTCTCAGGTTTTGGAGTTGCTCAGTCAGATAACCACAAAGAATACATTCAAGAGAAAAACTCCAATATTTCCTTGGAGGAGAAACTGGGTTAGACCAATGAAGAGAAAAGATATTCAGAAATTACTGGAAAAAGTTTTGTGCCTTAAGAACGTCTCCTTTTACTGTCCTGGTAGGCTGTAAGCCTCTTCACATAACTACTCCCTCACCCTCTGACCACAGGTGGTTGTGCTGCTGAGGCAATAAAATGACAAAACTACAGAGACTTGCTCTCTGAACAATAGCCCTCATGTTTAAGAGAGATAGACTACTCCAAACCTTTGCCAGAAAAGCAGAAGGCAAAATGGAAAAGCATCATGAAAAATGTGTCTGCCCTGCTAAATTACTTTTAGTCAATGATTAACTTAAGTAGCTAGAACAAAAGCAAAGTGAGTATTTTAATATGGCAGCTTCTTCATTCAGATTCCTGAGAACGTTCAGGAAAGTACAAACAAAGCAAGGAAGGATTTATTCTGCCAACATCCTATTTTCCCTGTAATTTAAGCTATATAGAAGGTACTATTCCCTTGCCAATACAACCTCCTTTATTCCTCACTAGAGGCAATGAGCCACATTTCCCCACTAAGTCAAAACAAATTTCAGTTATTCCAAAGAAGCATAGACCCCTGCCAACAGAGAAAAGAGGTCTTGGGACAACACTTTTGCAGTGCTGCAATTTGATCTTACCATTGAGGAAATATGTCACCCGTTCAGACATAGTAATCTGTATTTTTGGAGTAAAATATAAAAATTGAAACTGTGAGTGTTTTTAAATGCTCTGCATTATTGCACTTACTAGCCTAACTCAGGAACTTATATGCCTGGTCATACAGCCAAAGATATTGCTGGTTTTGTTACAGTACGTACTCTACATTTCATGCACAGGCCAATTTACAATATGTTTCATCTTTTAATTAGCAGCTGTCTTCTGTCAGTTTCCAAAGGAATGTGCCATGTCTTTCCAAGAGGAAAAAGTACAAGACAAACAGTAGCTGGAGATACTGACTCTAGAAGGAAAGGAGATTTTAGTACTAATCATTTATGGCCTGAAAGAATTTTTACAGCTTTCTCTCTGTGTATTATTTTCATGCCCATTTAGCCACATATTGAAAAGGGCTATTCAGTAATGTCACACTTAAAAATGTAGCAATAATTGGATAACTGTAGCAAATTGATTTTCATTCTGCATTGGTAGCTACAGGAGTTTAGACTGTTGTTTCTACTGGCACTCAAGAGTATCTGGAGAAGTTGGTATGTTACCAAGAGTTATGTCTTCTCTTATATGCCAACCCTACACTTGTATATTAAAAATCTAGGCATCATGTGATTATAAAATATGCCTTAACCACTGAGTCTGTAACACAGTATCACAGTATCACAGTATAACTAAGGTTGGAAGAGACCTTGAGGATCATCGAGTCCAACCTGTCTCCACAGACCTCATGACTAGACCATGGCACCGAGTGCCACGTCCAATCCCCTCTTGAACACCTCCAGGGACGGTGACTCCACCACCTCCCTGGGCAGCACATTCCATGATGAATGACTCTCTCGGTGAAGAGCTTTCTCCTCACCTCGAGTCTAAACCTTCCCTGGCACAGCTTGAGACTGTGTCCCCTGACACAGTATAACCCTACATTCAATCACTCTTTTTCTCACAATAGTCTATTTTATGAACTTGATTTTCCTATCAACTCTTTCAACTTCTTCATCTTCTCCTCTATAGTAATAACCTTTTGTATTTGTTCTTAATACTAACGTCTATGGGTCTCTTCTAGAGTCTTGTCATCAGTGGTGCCTCCATTCCTGATACCTCACTTCCTACAGTCAAAGTTTTTGTACTTAGCTTTGTAGGCAAGTACACAAAATGTGGGATTCAGTTTAGGTTTAATATGACCAACGTAATCATATCTGGTTAAGGCAGGTGATAATGTTACCAGTAAAGAACTTTCTCACCCATGCTAGATTTCATTCATAAACCTGAATCTGAACTCCATCTTAAAGCACCATAATTCCTTCCACTTGCCATAGCTCACCACTAAATCTTTTACAACTTCTTCTCCAACACTGGAAGGAAAGACAAATAGAGTTACAACAAATATGCATCATTATAAACTGTTTCTGCTTGTCTCAGCCTGTTTGTTCCCCACCCTAATAGCAGAAGTAAAGGAGAAGAAGATTTTCTCCTCTCTGAACATCAGCACAGAGACTGACCTTTGGTTGGCTGATTTTAGAGTCAATGGTAGGAAAAAAAAATCAGTGAAGAAGGGAAAGAGGAAGAAAGGGCAGGTTCACTGTGTTACACCAAATCAGGTCAGCTGCCTATGATCCAAGGTCCAGCTCTGACACAGCCCAGCTGTGAGAACTCAGTCCAACCTTCTGATGAAATTGCCCAAGATGTGAGAATATCTGTATAGCAGAGCCATGCAAGATAAGAAAGATAAAATTGCAGAGGTAAGACTGCTGCGATGGAGATAAGTTGCAGTTCAAAGATTCCAGGGGAAAGACACCAGTATGAGAAGTATACGATCCTAAAGGGAAAAGAGAACTGACAGCAACTTAGGAACTGTTAGGATCAACTCATTCCAGGGAAGAGTAGAAGTCTATTCCTCCCCAGCTGACTGAAAGCTGCCCAACTGCCTTGTCAGCAGGGACTTTTCAGGTACCTAATAAAGAATTGTGAGCATACTAATGCTTAGCATAGGTGCTTCTTGGTTATTACTATTTACTATGCCGGTATTAGAAAGTTATGTTACACTTTAAAGAGTTTTATACCCTACTAGTAGAGTATCTGTACACAGCAAAAGTGATCTAGATAGGAAGCATAAGAGTAACTTAGAGTACTCTGTCCTTCATTTGTTTAAAACTTGCATGCAGATATTTATCCTATTCTGGCTGCAGAGGCCTGAGATCAGTCAGCAACAGGTAATATGTTGACATCTCAATATTCTGCACAGGTGATAAACTAAAATCTGCATGACTGCAGATGCAACAGCAGCAAGTCTTACCTCTCTTTCACCATCACATGCCACACCCATTAGCTTGAACCAACTCGTGTTCAGCCAGGTTAGACTAGACTAGACTAGACTAGACTAGACTAGACTAGACTAGAATAGAATAGAATTAACCAGGTTGGAAAAGACCTCAGAGATCATCAAGTCCAACCTATCATCCAACCATCCAACACTATCTAATCAACTAAACCATGGCACCAAGTGCCCCAACCAGCCTCTAAACACCCCCAGTGATGGTGACTCCACCACCTCCCTGGGCAGCACATTCCAATGGCAAATCACTCTTTCTATGAAGAACTTCTTCCTAACATCAAGCCTAAACCTTCTCTGGCACAGTTTGAGACTGTGTTCTCTTGTTCTGGTGCTGGTTGCCTGGGAGTAGAGACCAGCCCCCACTTGGCTACAACCTCCCTTCAGGTAGATGTAGAGAGCAATAAGGTCTGCCCTGAGCCTCCTCTTCTCCAGGCTAAGGAACCCCAGCTCCCTCAGCCTCTCATCATAGGGCTTGTGCTCCAAACCCCTCCCCAGCTTTGTTGCCCTTCTCTGGACATGTTCCAGCAAGTCAACAACTTTCCTAAACTGAGGGGCCCAGAACTGGACACAGGACTCAAGGTATTTAAGAAAGTAAAAAAGAATCAAGTTGGTTTTGTTGGAAATATTGTTGAAAATAAAGTTCACATCTGTAATCTGAGGCCCTAATCCTTCCAGATAATGTATTACAGTGTCACTATTTTATTCTAAGCAGTCATAACAATTGTTTTCAACACACTTTGAAAAGTATTTGAAATGTAGAAGAATTCTGATTGACATGCCTCAGGGATTTAATCTTTGGATGGAGAAAAAAACTACTATGAGAGGCCCACTTGTTGATAGGAGAAGAGGTTGATGTATCTGGCTTTAAAGGAAAGGTTACACTGATGCTTTTTGCTTCTTATTTATTTATGGGCTGCATGTTCATGTAAAAAATAGAACTTTTAAATGTATCTCCTTAAAAGTGTATTTCATATTAAAAGGCTACTAAATCAAGGCATACCCACAGAGAAACATATACACAGAAACACCCTGAAAGGTTTCACTGGAAGAACTCTGGCAAACTTCCACAAAAGCAAATTGGATTGCTAGGGCACAGTCTAATTCAGGTTCTGTCATTAAGATCTGCTCCCACAAACACCATGATCCAGCTGAAATCAGTGATTCTTAAAGAAGCATCAAAGGTCTCAGGTAAACTTCTTGCAGTGAATGTAAAGTAATCTCCCTGTTGTATTGTGGAAATAAGAATGCTTATATTTTTGTGCTGGCATTTCAGCCCTCTATGCCTGGACAGACAAAAGAAATTTCATTTCTTTGAGATTTTTTTTTTTTGTTAATTATTTCAAAGCTTGCAAACCTGCATGAAATTGAAATGAGCTGTAAAGTCTCTACAGAAAGTACAGATCTGTAGCGTGTCTGAGATAAAACAGAAACCAAGGCGCACACAGTTGCCTGGAAGCTGCACATTTGAGAGTATTTCCAAGTTTTATGCTTCTCCATATACAGGAGATGAGAAAAGAAGCATTTTGTGATACAATCAAACACAGAAATAAATACATGCACTCTCAAAGCTATGCTTGAGATTTCCCTGTGCTATCAGTTTGATGGAGGGGGAACTGAAACATTCCATGCCAAGCATGATATGAGAACAAATCAAGAATTTAATATCAACCTTCTCTGCTACCCTAGCACTGACTAAGACTTATTTGTACTGATGTCCAGAGGTCACTAATTTGACTGTGCAGACTCAATCTTCGCTGTGATTTCAAGTTGTCTATTATGGTGTGCATCAAATTTCCTATTTCATCTCCTTGTCTTTTTCCACCTGCATACATCACAATCCTTCAGGTTTTTCTTCCAAGTCACTCCCTGTCTGCACTGAAAACCTTTCAAAAGACTTGCATCTCCTGTTAGGGAAAAATGCAGAACAAAAAATAGATATCAAAATGCTATTTTTTTTTTCCTATGCTCCTAGCTAAATCCCATCTCCTGGAACCTGATACACAAAAATGTACCTCTCCAGTGATCAGCTTAGTGATGTGATAGTGTAATGGTGTGCAACAGGATTATACATAGTGTTTCAAAGGACACACATATTTTGGAGACCTTAAGAGGAAAAAATTATGTTGTCATTTCTCAATATTTATAGCTGAACCTATAGCTTTTATCAAGGTAATTTTCTATTTCTTTTCTTCTAACATAAATTCATTTAACTACTTAACATTCTGGAGGAACCTCTGAAAATTCAGCACATCAATCACTTCTACTGATGTATCAAAAACATTAAAATCCATCCATTTCTATAGGCCTTTGTTTTTTAAGGACAATAAAGCAGTGCATAAACACTTCCATCAGTTATGTATTGTGGAAAAAATAACAGAAGAAACTTACTAAAACCCCTTCCTATTTCACCATCAATTGTTTATACAAAAATCACTAAGCCTACCAAAATTAATACCTGTTTTCAACAGTGACTGCTTACAGTCACTGGATCCATATATTCAGAGAAGCCACTGACAAGCTTACAGCTGACTTTATAATTACAGGACCAGGGATATCACCTTCAGTAACAGTGATCCTGACCCAATAATATTTTGCTTTAAAAAATATCAATAACTTGTTCATTTACTTCATTCTTTACTTTGAAGATTGTATTTATTGGCTTCTCATTTCTGAATAGAATAGCATGGAATGGAGTGGAATGGAATGGAATGGAATGGAATGGAATGGAATGGAATGGAATAGAATAGAATGGAATAGAATAGAACCAGACCAGACCAGGTTGGAAGAGACCTTCAAGATCATTGCGTCCAACCCATCATCCAACACCATCTAATCAACTAAGCCATGGCACCAAGCACCCTATCAAGTCTCTTCCTAAACACCTCCAATGATGGTGACTGCACCACCTCTCAGGGCAGCACATTCCAATGGGCAATCACTCTCTCTGTGAAGAATTTCTTGCTAACATCCAGTCTGGTCCCTTCTGGCTGATAGTTTAGACTCTGCACATATTACCTTATTATTCTGCTCCTCCTCCTTTATTTTGTAAATTATTTCTGCCTAGTTGTTCATTTATTTTTACTTCATGGAGTAGTGTCAGACAACTTCATGTATATATTGAAAGTTATGCTCACTGTGTTCAAACATAGCTCATTTCTCTTTCATCTTTTTCTTCAAATGCATTTCTTTTCATTCTAAACTAAGGATAAAATGCCATCTTCCTTTTGAGTTCTTCCACAGTGGTGCACTTTAATTGATCTCTAAAAGATGTCAGAATGTGTGGAAGCTGAACAATAGAGCACTTCAATCAAAATGCCGAAGTCATCTGTTACAACACAGAAAAGCAAAACAATGAGAACAGTAACTCAAAAGACCGGAAGAATTCATAGCCTTATTGCTTAGCTTTGAAACAAAAATTTCCACTTATTTAACCACTTTGCGTAGAACAATTCCTGTTTTGAAGATTTAGCTGCACTTTTGCTTCATAGAAGTGACAGATTTTACTTTACTTCCAGAAGTCTCTGAAAGGCAGCATTATTTCTCAAAGTATAGATTTAAGGGCTCTTTCCCTGCACCCCCCCATTTTTTCAGATTTCCCCCAAGTAAATCACCTCTTCTAAAAATACAAACATGATTATGCCAGAAGGCAGAGTGACAAATATTCTAAACCTGCTTTTTCTTCACTTCTCTAATGATGTAAAACCCACAGGGCAGGGGGTGGGGGGTTGGATCAAAACACATATATAATATAACCTAAATGGTCTTTAGATTGTTGCTAATTCATGCTTATGTTTTGCCCTGTATTAAGATGAAAAACAGGTCTTAAATCAGGGAACACTTGGCTGTTCTTGTCAAAAAAAAAAAAAAAGAAGTAACAATCCTACATACAATGGAAGTTAATTTGACTGTGAACTTGAAATTAGACTGTAACTTCACTGATGAGGGATCTAGGAGGGATTCTTCCACCTACAGGGTCTATATATTGAACTTCCGTGCAGGGGCGGATGAGGCGCGAGTTGAGAGTTTGTGGGTGTGAATTAAGAGGCAGGCTGGCACGACTGATACAGCTGTGGATATTTATTACAGGCCACCTGATCAGGACTAGGAAGTTGATGAGCCCTTCTATAGGTAGCTGACAGCAGCCTCACAATCACAGGCCCTGGTTCTCATGAGGGATTTTAACAACCCAGATATTAACCGTAATGCCTACTTAGCCAGCCAGCCACAGTCCAGGAGGTTCCTCCAGAGCACTGAAGACAACTTCTTGATGTAGATGGTGGATGAGCCAACTAGGAGAGGAGAGCTGCTGGACCTGATATTCACCAAGAAGAAGGGTCTGGTTGAAGCAGTGAAGGTTGAGGGCAGCCTTGGCTGTAGCAATCATGAGATGATGGAGTGTGCAGCAGAAACAGAATACCAAGCAGGACCAGAACCTTGGACTTCAGCAGGGCCAACTTTGACCTTTTCAAGCAATTGCTTGGGGAAATCTCATGCAACAGGCTACTAGAAGGTAAAGAGGCCCAAGATAGTTGGTTAATATTCAAGGACCTCTTCTTCCAAGGTAAAGATCAGAGCATTCCCATGAGTAGGAAATCGAGAAAGTGAGCCAAGACAAACTCAAGTGGAAGAAGAGAGCCTACAGACCATGGAAGGAGGGGCTGGCCACTTGGCAGGAGTATAAGATGGTTGTCAGAGGATGTAGGGAGGCAACTAGGAAAGCTAAAGCCTCCTTGGAATTCAACCTTGCAAGGGAGGTCAAGAACAACAGAAAGGGCTTCTTCAAATACATTGCAGGAAAAGCTAACACTAGAGGCAATGTAGGCCCACCGCTGAGTGAGGTGGGTGCCTTGATGACAGAGGACACAAAGAAGGCAGAATTACTAAGTGCCTTCTTTGTCTCCATCTACACTGCTGGAGACTGCCTTCAGGAGCCCCAGACCCCTGAGGCCCCAGAGGAAGGTGTGACAAAGGACAAGTTTTCCTGGGTTGATGAGAACTGGGTTGATGAGGACCAGATTAGGGAACAGTTAAGTAATCTGCACATCCATAAATCCATGGGTCCTGATGGCATGCACCCAGAGGTGCTGAGGGAGCTGGCAGAGGTAATTGCCAGACCACTCTCCACCATCTTTGGTAAGTCATGGTAGACAGGAGAGGTGCCTGGAGACTGGAGGAAGGAAAACATCACTCCAATCTTCAAAAAGGGTAAGAAGGAGGATCCAGGTAACTATAGACAGGTCAGCCTCAACTCCATCCTCAGAAAGGTAATGGAAGAACTTATCCTTGGTGCTCTCCTTAGGCATATCAAGGACAAGAGGATCATTAGAAGCAGTGGACAAGGGGAATTCATGTTAGGTAACTAAAAGTTTGTAACTGGACAGTTGTGAAGTGGACTTGTCACATGACAGTCTTAAGAAGACTGCAAATCTGACAGATGTTTTTCCTGATGCCATTTCTAAGATACCACGGTGCTGAAACTAAATCACCCTTCAATACTAAGAGCTCCAAGCCTTGATCCATTCTTTGTTATGTTCAGAACCAAGCTGAACAGTAACCAAATGAAAGAAGGTGATACATAAAACACATATACCACTTGGCTTTAAACCCAGGTGTTGTAGTTTGAGCTGGGTGCCCCCCTGGTGCATTCACTTCCTGTGTCCAGAAGTCCAGCCCAGAGGGATGGACACAGGAAATTGTGTATTTCCTACCATAATTCTTTGCACCACTATAAGATCCAGTGCGGAGTCTGGCACTTCCTCTTTCCTTCCCTCTCCGAGACTTGGTAACTGGGGGAGAGATCTCCCGGCCATGGGCCTGAGTGGGCCCAAGGCCACAGGGAAATGGGCAGTCTCAGGCCTGGCCAGCTGAGACTAGCCCAGCAGAGGGAGGGGGAAGAAGGAGCCCTGGGGGTTTTGCATGTACCCTCAGGTGGGGATGGGATCTTCCTTTGTCACTGCGCTTTGGGTTCTCTGTAACATTCACCGCTTTCTATTTAAACTTTCATCACTTTTGCAATCCGGTTGCCTGAGTCGTTATTTCTGCCTGTGGTGGGGAGGGGACCTGCCCCAACCCATTACACCAGGGCACCAAATCCTAGCTGATAAGCAGTAAAGTAGCTTTCCACTAGATGACACAGCTGAAGTCCATGCTGCTGTGGGAAGAAGAGGAACATCCGTATTTCTGCTACCCTCCCCCCTTCTATTGGAGAGCAAGCCAAAATCACTCTTGGGCTTTTCATAGTTGTTATAGTCACAATTTAGGAATCACAGAATTTGTCAGCTGTAACGTGTCCATTCCAAAAGAGGGTCTTTGTATACATATACATTTAGAGCTCAAACTTGGGTGATTTTGCAATAAAAGAAGAGCTAAAGTACTGGCATGCCCATATACATATATACAGTAGTTGTACACGCATGCATAGATATACACATCTATATTCCTACACATACAAGTTTTACAGATTTGAACTGTGGAAGCTTTTCAGTTTAAGAAAATAAGGAGACTGTGGCAGATTACTCATTACAAAATCCTACCCATGCCCGTGGCTGTTAAAGATGAACAAAATTTGCATAGTATTTGCACAAAACTCCAGACAGAATACTTGTGATTCGGATTTGGCTTACAATGTATTAATTTCCATTTTATAATGACTTTAGCAGACAAAAAGAGCCAAGAATGAAATAGTTTTTTTTTCCCCAGTCACCAGAAAGTAAAAGAGACATATTCAATGCACGGGGAGTAAGAGCACAACTTCAATTTTGAACATCACCATCAACAATAAGAAATTGCACGAGTCAGATTAAGTACCTATTTTACCCTAGGCACATTATGAAATGCAGACCCCTTGAGCACCATTCTCTTTTTAAAAACTGGCATCTGAAATTCTAATGAAATCTCAACTGATTAAGGGACTGGTCGTCTTTACTCCAAATGTGGCAACTCTATATTAATTCTTTCACGCACACACCTGAAACCCCATTAAAGTTAATGGGAGTTACACGCATACCTAAGGGGGAATAGCCCCATAAATACTATTAAAGGGCACATAGGGTGTAAAAGAAAAGTCCTCACAAGTAGATTTTTTTTTTTAATTATGTAAAAAATGGTGCAATTTGGGAATAAGTTTCAAACAGGAAGAAAGAATAATGGGAGGAATTTCCCACCTGGCTTTAAATTACAAATGCAGGAAATCAAGCTGCTTCTTTCAAAATTGGAGATAATAGCAATTCAGCTGAGTAATTATATTTCCCTGCTATTCAGAATAAATTAAGCAAACTTCTTCAAAAGCAGTGATGTATACATAAAGATTGATTAGTTTGATCAACGTTTTAAATCCCTACCTTCAAAAGTTTTCTTCTTTTTTTTCCCGGAAAACAGGATAGGATATTTAAAATAAAAGTTCAGTGTTCTAGCACAATTTCAGTTTTAACTACAGTTATTACATCCATTCCACCAAAAGCCAAGAAGCACAGGTAGATATAGCTGACTTCCTAGATTTGATTTCATTTGTTCTACGAATGTATGTAATGAAAACGTAAATCCAGCTCCAGGGAAGAAAGAAATGGCATGGTAGTTTTCAAAGAGTTGTAAAAATCAGCTCCACAGATCATATATTTGTAAATAGACTAGAATAGAATAGAATAGACCAGGTTGGAAGAGACCTATGAGATCATCGTGTCCAACCCATCATCCAACACCATCTAATCAACTAAACCATGGCACCAAGCACCCCACCAAGCCTCGTCAAATCTAACAGTGCCTCACTAAATCACAGTCACAGTATCACAGTATCACCAAGGTTGGAAGAGACCTCAAAGATCATCAAGTCCAACCTGTCACCACAGACCTTATGACTAGACCATGGCACCAAGTGCCACATCCAATCCCCTCTTGAACACCTCCAGGGATGGTGACTCCACCACCTCTCCGGGCAGCCCATTCCAATGACAAATCACTCTATCGGTGAAGAACTTTCTCCTCACCTCAAGCCTAAACTTCCCCTGGCACAGCTTGAGATTGTGTCCCCTTGTTCTGGTGTTCAGTGGCTGTGTTACCCCTACTTCCATGTTGGGGAATACTGATATAAGAACTTTGTCCACAGAATTAGGAATATTTTCATATTTACCAGGCTGGCCCAGAACATTACCCAGCCTAACACAACACTGACAGCACTCCCTTACCTACTGTGCCTTCAAAATTCCAAGCTAACTTCTGCAAGGGTAGGGAGAAATGATTTCACATGAGAGAAAAATTCTCTCTGACAGTCATCAAATAATAGTATCACTCTTCACAGTGCCATCAAAAAAATCAGCAGTGCTGTTTGTAGGCTTTGCATACACACATCTTACCATCTTCCCTAACTTGTTTTTCTCCCCTTGCTTTCCCAGTGTATGAAGTAGTCATATTGCCATGCACATAGCACCTGCTGCATTTACTCCCCTTTCCCTAATGGTCTGTACTTGAATACACCTGTTTCCTCTCTCTACTCATTCATTCCCTTCTTTTATCCTTGTGATGGGTTGAAAATTCCCTCCAACATAAAACTGGCAGACCAAATCAGTTGGAAGCAAATGAAGCTGTATTTGCAAGCAAAACTACAATCTAAAATGAAATGCAATGAATATGTACAAAATACACAATATTTACAATAGTTACAGGTATTTACAAGCAGCACAAGAACCCCCCTGGACAAACGGGAGGGGGGAAGCTACTAATAGCTTCTCCTTCCCTGCTCCCTAAACCCCTATACATGACAGAGGACAGAGAAGGGCAGAGAGTTGTTTGTTAGGTACTCAGCCACAACAAAGCAACGCAGCCAAGGTCAGTAAAGCCAGCAGAAGCACCAGCCAGAGCAGAGGAAGCAAAAAAAAAGACAAAATTAATTGTACACAGCTATCTTATAGTTTTTTAATCTGTCCAATGGGATTATTTAGAGTTTATCATTGTTTTCCTTTTCACATCTAATGGTGATTTATGTACATTCTACTACCTTCTGTTCAAGATCTGTGGAAAATTTTCCAGGCACAGCCTGAAACTACCACAATCCTCAATTTCATCACTCTGTTTTGGGATCTGAATCCTAGCCTTAAAACTTGCTTCTTCTCAAAGGCTTTAAACTCCCCCATTTTCTGCTGCCCTCAAATTTACATTCAAACACAGTTTCTGTGTGTCATCACATGCCCCCTTAGCCTTCCGCTGTCACAGCACAGCAAACTTATCCAGCTCAAAATGGCTCCAGCTCTTCTCTCCTATATATTAGAGGTTCTTGCTCTAATATGAAACAAGACCTCTTCATATATCTATACCAGGGCTTCTGCATTCCTGAGTGGAAAAGGAAAAGGAAAAAACAGAAGTCTCCTTTCTTTACATTCCTTTGTTCTGTCACACTGCAACTTTGGAAATAAGGAAAAGTGTCTAGGAAATTTGAGATCCAGCATGCTTGGTATAGAAGAAAATATCTGCATGGGAATTCAAATACATTTGAACACCATATATACACTAGACCCTACAGAACATAGGCAAACAATTACTTTTCCAAAGTAATTTGGACAAATAAAACCAACATACACCATAAATGTTGCATCTCCGCTTTAGTGTGTAGGTCTGATAGAAATTTACATTTGAAAGGCTGTAAAAATTCTGGCATGAAATGTCTTTCCCCCCTAATTTCATTCCTCTGAAATGGTTGAGGTATTTTTGCTGGAATTAGAGTATCACAGAATCCCAGAATGACATATTGCAAGGGGCCCCAAGGATCATCTATTCCAACCTTTCTATGTAATAGTACAGTTTAAATGAGATGGCCCAGCACCCTGTCAAGCTGAGCCTTAAAACTGTCCAGTGTAGGGGAACCCAATACTTCCCTTGGGAGATTATTCTAATGTCTAAGTGTTGTCATGGTGAAAAATTTTCTTCTGGATTCCATCTGGAATCTCCCAGGAGTACTTATGCCCATTACCTCTTGTCTTTTCCATGTGACTCATTGCGAAAAGAGTCTACATCCTCCTGGTATCCACCCTTTATGTACTGATATATGGTAATAAGGTCTCCCCTAAGCCTTCTCTTTTCAAGGCTGAACAAACCCAGTTCTCTCACATTTTCTCATATGGCAGGTCTTCTAGTCATCTAAAGGCCAATCTACTGGCCTTTCTCTGGACACTTTCCAGCCTGTCCACATCTTTTTTGCATAGTGGGGAACAAAACTGAACACAGTAGTTCAGGTGTGGCCTGGCAAGCGTTGAGTAGCATGGGATAATGACTTCTTTATCTCTGCTGGTAATCTCCACAATGATGCAACCCTGCATCCTGTTGACTTTCTTTGCAGCTATAGTCCCCTCGACATTGAGCTTGTTATCCACCAAGACCCTCCAGTTCCTTTATGAAATACTCAGGCTAAGTGTATACCCAATGCCTAACCACATTGGTAGGCAAAGTTAGGCAGCAGAAAGCTGCCATACTCAGGTATTTGCTACCAGCAGTAAATGAAGAATAACCAACCATTGCCTCTGGGTATCTGACACTTTCAGACGGTGTTAAGATTGAGTTCCTGACAATGTGAAGAGATAACACAAATTCTTGTCATAAAGCTGGACCCCAAGTTTCTAAGTCAGTGATCCCTTATTTTTTTTTCACAAACTTTGGAGCATTCCCCTTGCCTATGAAAAATGCAGCAGCTGGCCACAGATAAAACTGAGTGCTATTAATAGGAGTAACAGAAGGATGCAAAGCAGATCTGGGAAAAGGACAAATCCTTTCTCAGTCTCGACTTCTCCTCCCTAGACACAACTTTCCTCCTAAAGCCTTTTGGAAATATCTAGTTCAAATGAGCAGTTGAGACAGAGTAATGACCTGACCTTTTCCAAGTATTATCTTACACGAAACACAATTGCCTTAAGACAAAGTGCATATAATTATTTAAATTGTGGAGGCATTTTTCTGCTAATGGAAAGCAAACTGCCATTTTCCTCATTGAGAAGCACCATTTCAGAGCTGTTGAGCCCTGGAGCTTTCTCTGAGCCTTCAGTATTAAAAGCTCTACTACAGCACTTCTCCAAATCACTGAGTTCTGATAACTGAGAGGTATTTAACTGAAGCCTAAATCTATTAAATACAAATTGCATTAAAGTAATGCTAAGGATTTGATTAAAACCTAGAATACCAAGGGTAGGCGGGAGAGGGAGAAAGAGATAAAAAAGAAGGAAAAATCAGAATCAAAAAGCTCCCAACATGCACAAAACCTTATGTCTAAGCTCTGATTATTTTTTTTGCCATTCTATAATGAAGATAACAAAATGAAAAATGTGGTATGCTGATTGTTTTGATTAAAAGCTCTTGTCTGCAGGTGAGCAACTTGTGCCAGTTTTTAAGACTGAGCAACTGGATAACAAACTGGAAGAGAAGTTACTTAGATCTTTATCTGTAGAAAAATCAGCATCTGCTGTTTTGATTTACTCTACAGCCTTGTGCAGCATCTATAAAACACTGCATGCATGTCTTTCATTCACCAGCTTATTTCCTAATATTACTTTTTTTCTTGTCATTAAAAGGAAGGGGAACAAAGACACAAGGAAAGGGAATCAAACTCAATGCAAACAGACTTCAAAATTACATTTTGAATCAAATCTGCTGTAGCTACTGTAATTTTTTAATAATATCCCAGTGAGCTATTTAAACATGATCTTCAAAGGAAAAAGACACTCAACCTTTGGGAAGGGGGAGGAGAAATTTCAGTTTTGATGAAGTCTTCTTTCTTTTTTTCCTTCTTTTTTTTTTTTAATTATCTTTAATCTTTTGTTTGCCTGGTGCTTTGCATTAGAAGTGCAGGACCTGACTAAACGTGAGAATTCCGTGATGACTGGAGAATTACGGCAGTGACACCAAAGGAAGTAATAAGCATATGCGTGCTGTCACAAAGAATTAATTGGGGTTTCTGCTGTTATCCTCAAAAACTGCCAGCCATATATTAGCTGTAATTGCAGTTTGAGCCAGTAGGCCTTTCACACATTTCAAAATGTAAGTGAAATTTAATATAAATTCAGAACTTTCCACAAAGGCTGAGGGAGCTGGGGTTGTTTAGCCTGGAGAAGAGGGGGCTCAGGGGAGACCTTATTGCTGTCTACAACTACCTGAAGGGAGGTTGTAGACAGGCGGGGGTTGGTCTCTTCTGCCAGCAACCAGCACCAGAACAAGAGGACACAGTCTTAAACTGCACCAGGGGAGGTTTAGACTGGATGTTAGGAAGAAATTCTTTATAGAGAGAGTGATTGCCCATTGGAATGGGCTGCCTGGGGAGGTGGTGGAGTTGCCATCATCAGAGGTGTTTAGGAGGAGACTTGATGGGGTCCTCATTTTCATGGTTTAGTTGATTTGATGGTGTTGGATGATGAGTTGGACTCGACGGTCGTGAAGGTCTCTTCCAACCTGGTTTATTCTATTCTATTCTAAATTCCCAATATTTGTTTCAGAACCAAATAACTGTACATCAATGCATTTTCTTTTTTTCTTTTCCAAATAAAGAACTAAATCCTACATATTTAAAAGTACATATGTATTAGAGAAAAGGCTGAAATTGGTTAAAGTGAATAAGCATCAAAAATAACTCAAATCAAAACTGACTTTAGGAGAATGCAAAATGAGCTTTTGTGAAGATACAATAATTTTACTAAGGTGAAAAAGAGGATTAGTTATGCTAGGAGGTTGTTGGGAGAGTTGTTTACTCTCTTTTTGACTAGTATCCGCCTACACCAGTAATTAGCTTTGTATATAAAAGGAAGCTTAATAATCTCCACTTAATTACAGCTTTAATAGAGACACTGGATAACAAACCTGACAAAGAAATCAGAGGACAGTAGATCTGACTTCCCAAGTGTTTCTAAGACAATAAAACTCAAAGGGGCTATGGTACAGTTCAAAATGTTATGTTATGCTATGCTGTGCTGTGCTATTCTATCCTGTGCTATACTTTGCTATGCTATAATAAATAGAATAAACCAGGTTGGAAGAGACCTTTGAGATCATCATGTCCAACCTATCATCCAACACTATCTAATCAACTAAACCATGGCATCAAGCACTCCATCAAGTCTCTTCCTAAACACCTCCAGTGATGGCAACTCCACCACCTCCCCCAGGCAGCCCATTCCAATGGGCAATCACACTCTCTATGAAGAATTTCTTCCTAACATCCAGCCTAAACCTCCCCTGCTGCAGCCTGAGACTGTGTCCTCTTGTTCTGGTGCTGGTTGCCTGGCAGAAGAGACCAGCCCCCTCCTGTCTACAACCTCCCTTCAGGTAGTTGTAGAGAGCAATAAGGTCTGCCCTGAGCCTTCTCTTCTCCAGGCTAAGCAACCCCAGCTCCCTCAGCCTCTCCTCAGACTTGACAGGGTGCTTGATTGCATGGTTTAGATGGTTGGGTGGTGTTGGATGATAGGTTGGACACAATGATCTTGAAGGTCTCTTCCAACCTGGTCTATTCTATTCTGCAATATGCAGAAAAATCAACAGCATGGGACTGAAAAGGGGCAGAAAGAAGAGCAGCTTGATCCTGCCCATTGGTATAAAATAAATCTTCTTAAATAAAGCCCAAAAGGGACATTTTCTCCATTAACACAGCCATTAAAATTTTTGTTACTACAAAAAGCCATTTTCCAGTAAAAATACTTGACATTTGCAAAGGTGACAAAAAGAGGAACTAATGAATATGAATGTATCATTTTCCAATGTAGTCCAAAACTGCAGATATGATGCAGAAAGCTTAGTTGCTCTCTTTTGAGAAACCACCCCCCCCCACCCCCCTTTTATTTCACCTAGTTCAAAACCAGTAAGTTTTTCACTAAGCTTTTAGTGAATTTCTGCTCAGAACAAACTGGGTGAAACCAGGGGATTAGGAAAGCTGTGAATTAGGACCATGCTAAGATTGAGAAAACACCTTGTGGAGTGGATAAAGAAGTAAAAATATACTGTCAGACCCAGAAATATACAGATGTTTTGTGTGGCTCACCTAATGTCTCAAGGGAAGTGGATTTTTTTTCTAGAACAAAGTCAACACTGAGCACCTCTGGTCATGGGGAGACCCACACCATTCAGTAGAGTACAGAGACACTCTCCAGCTGGTGTTACCACAATCTGCTCCAGAAACACTACTATTGCACCACTATACATTGCATTTCACACCAACAGCTAAGCCATGTCATGGACTCCACTGTGACATGGACTCCACTGTGACATGGCCACCGCTGACCTGCTGCTCATTGTGACATAGCCACCACATTGTATCTCTGGTGGCTTCCTGGAGCAGGTCCATAGCAGTGGATCATATGCCAGTGGCTTCATGTCCCCTTACACCACTCTTGTGAATTTGATATCAAAAAAGTTAGGGCTTGTTCTGTAGCCTCATAAAACAAAACCTGGCTTTACACACACTTAGGGAAAATAGTTACACACTTAGGGAAAGCACTTTTCCTCTGTGTTTTCCAAGGCTCCACTCCAAAGCTCTACTCCATTCCTTTACTCCAGACTCCTCTCCCCACCCTTGTTAACACCACAGGTTATCCCCGGTCTTTTCAGCAAAGCAAGAAGCTGACTGAGGTTTGCAGGGCACTAGTAACCATTAGTATAAAACTATTTCTCTCTGCTGTTGCTTTCTTCTTGCACTTTCTTCTGCTTCAGTGTGGGGTCCTCATGGGAACTGCAGTTCATTCAGGAATATCCATTTCCTCCAGAATGGGTTTTCAACAGGACACAGTAAATACATGCTCCAGCACCATGGAACACCCCTCCTCTTTCTCCTTGCTGTTCCCTGGGCTGCCTCTGTATTCTACCTCTTACCTACCTACCTACCTACCTACCTACCTACCTACCTACCTACCTACCTACCTCCCAAACAGTCTTACCTCTCCCTGGTACTTTCTGCCCTTTCTTACAGAAGCTTTGCCCACAGTGCCACCATGGTGGCTGCAGAACTCAGCTGTGCCCTGCTGTAGGTGTGTTGGAGCAGGCTGGAACCATCTATGTCCAGCATGGGTCAGCCCAGGCCTTTCCTCAGAGACTGCCCTGCAGCCCCCAAGCTACCAAAACCTGCCCCAAATTACTGGCTTATGCATTCCTTACCTCCTTCTTTCTCCACCAAGTGCAATGCTGCATTTACACACATTCTTTTACCTTCTGTGTACTTTTGTATTTCATTTTATTTCAGTCAGGATTTTCCTTTTCTTATGCACATCTGCATCTACTTTAAGGTTCTCCAAAGGGCAGAATCTCCCCACCCCCAAGTGCAAGGCTGCATTTGTCTTCCATTATTCTTCCCCAACCAATGTCTAAATCACTAAGTTTAACCTGAAGTTTGTAATGTAAACTCATCACCTGCTGTCAGATCTTCTGCTAGACATTTGTGCACTGTGCCTTGCCTGAAAATTGCTTGCAAGAACTGTATTACTGATATTTGTCATTAATATGAGTCATGGCATTACTGATATTTGTCATTAATATGAGGCTGGTTAACCTTGGGAAATATTTCAAAATTGTATTAATATGCATTTGACAATCACAGTACTGCAGCAGTCACCCTTACAGTCAAATACCCACCAGAAATTCCTATGAGATGTTGAGCTACTAGATGGCATATTTGTCATATTTGTCAAAATCAAGCAAACAAACAAATCACGGCTTGGTGTCTGATCATGTGTGTTATGACAGACAGGGAAGTCTAAGCTAAGAGTTAACTGACACTGCTTATGAAGTCAGCACTCAGAACTGGAACAATTTCCCAAGCCACTCTGTCTCATTCTCTGATGTTACAGAGGTCACCTTACTGCAGTTCTATCCATAAATGCATCAGGTATAAAGATACTAAGTCTAATTCAGCTGCCTTCCTCCAATCCAGAAAGGCTATTTTAAAACAGGATTCCTTGGAGAGTTATAAGCTTTCATTGAATTCCAAATGTGAGTTTAAATGTAGCAAATTTTCACTCACTTCTCCCACTAACATTGACTTTGAGTTTATGCAGTCCCTTTAATTCAGCGGTCTTTGCCTTCCTTCATGTACCTTTAAAAGATAAACATCTTTCTTTTTTTGCCAAACTCACAGCATCCTCTTGTTGAATGGGGTCTCTGTTCTGTAAATCCTCACACTCGTTGTTTCCATTTGTAGTCAAGTACATTGTTCATGAGCATGGAGGAAAAGAATTGTCCACAGCATTTTAGAATAATTTTGCAGCACCTTTTACAAAGGAATTACTATTTTCATAGAATCATGGAATCAATAAGGTTGGAAAAGACCTGAAAGATCAGCAAGTCCAAGATGTCACCCAGCACCTCATGACTACTAAACCATGGCGCCAAGTGCCACATCCAATCCCCTCTTGAACACCTCCAGGGACAATGATTCAACCACCTGGTCTGGGTCCCTCAATTTAAGAAGGACATTGAGACTCTTGAACGTGTCCAGAGAAGGGCAACGAGGCTGGGGAGAGGCCTCGAGCACAAGCCCTACGAGGAGAGGCTGAGGGAGCTGGGATTGTTTAGCCTGGAGAAGAGGAGGCTCAGGGGAGACCTTATTGCTGTCTGCAACTACCTGAAGGGAGGTTGTAGGCAAGTGGGGGTTGGTCTCTTCTCTCAGGCAACCAGTACCAGAACAAGAGGACACAGTCTCAAGCTGCACCAGGTGAAGTTTAGGCTCGAGGTGAGGAGAAAGTTCTTCACTGAGAGAGTTGTTAGCCATTGGAATGTGCTGCCTGGAGAAGTGGTGGAGTCACCGTCCCTGGAGGTGTTCAAAGAGGGAAAAAAGGGATTGGACGTGGCACTTGAAGCCATGGTTTAGTAGTCATGAGGTGTTGTGTGACAGGTTGGGCTTGATGATCTCTGAGGTCTTTTCCAAACTTATTGATTCTATGATATTTTTCCTTATGTTTGCCTAGTGTGTTTCAGAATTCACTGTCTTATGAAAACCCAAGCCAACCGCATTTTATTACTAAGTGCTGAGTAGCATGTAGCATACAGCATACATGAGCTGAGTTTCCCCTGTAAATTTATTTTATATGACACCTCTGGTCACAGAAATCATGTTGGCTTACCAAAATGCAAAAGTTGTAGTTTCAGTTGGGGTTTAGCAGGAAATTAAAGAAACAAAAGAATTACGCAAAGCATATTTTGGGTAAATAATGCTGAGAAACTGAGTACTTTATTAATTATTAAGTACATTCAAGTTGCTGGCAGCCTTTTCAGAAAACTTCAGAGGATGATCATCTATAATTTTTCATATTTTATGTAGCACTTTATTCTGAGCACATATAACCCATCCCTATGACTTGCTAGGATACCCTTGCAACTAGTGAACTTTATGGCCCAGAACTACGTGGGAATATCTTTGGATAGTTTCCATGCTCAATAGCATAGATTTTGCAATAGCAGTGGAGGATTGTTAACTTTACATTCTGTCCTAAGATGTGCTGAATTCTGAGTAATGTTGGAAGACATTAGCTCTGCTACAAGGTAAATTTTGCCTGAGATTCTTATCATTTGATTTGAAAACAAAAACAACAAAGAAGAAACATTTAAACTCCTGCCCTAGACTACAGCTTCATAGTCAGTGATTCTAATTTTAATAGAACAGGGATGTTTTCAGTGGTTTCACAGGAGAACTGTAATTAAAAGTGTTATTATATGGAAGAAGCAACTTTTATTCTGTAGAAATAAAAAGTGTAATAGGTTAAAGCAAGTCAACTAGTTAACCTGTCTGTTTCCCTGAGGGAAAAGTAACACACAAAAAAGCCCCTCCAGGTTGAGATAAAGAGACTTGAGATAAAAAGTTTTACTGAGCAAAACAGATAATAATAATACAATATGCAATCACCTTAGCTAATAATATAATGCACAATCACCTTAGCTCAGCCTATTTTCAGTAACAGAAGTGCAGCATAAAGCAGGAAAGCAGTAGCGTAAAGCAGGAAAGCAGTACCATAAAGTAGGAAAGCACTACCATAAAGCAGAAAACCAGGCAACTATCCAGTTCACAACCACATCCCTACTGACCCTGTGGGAAAAAGACAACACGCAAACCCCAGAACCCAAAAGCAGCAACCAGAACATGAAGCCTCTCGTGTTACAACCTGAACTTCAAGCCCCATAACGCTTTGTTCCAGCCAGCACTTTAATTTTGAAACTGGCATGAGGCAGGATGGTTTTGAATAACAGCAGCAAATATTCAACTTAAGCCGAGCCATAAGATAATAAATATCAGCCAGGATAGTAAAATACAACTGAAAATAGGTAAACATGAGTTTATCAAGTTATTAAAATTCTGTGACAGTCTTTCATGGCAATGTGGTTTGTGCCTATAGTAGATTTACCAAATATTTGGTTAGTGATTCCAATTTCCTTGGCTACACCTTATGTTAAATCAATATGCATCTTTTAGTTTCTGACAAGATGCATGTAACCAGTTACTGTTTCCCTCTTCTACTAACACCTCTGCTGTTGCAGCACCAAGGAAATCAGGATATGGCATTAGCATTCCCTACTTTTCATTGTACAAAATGCAGCTAACGTCTAATACTGGCTAACTGGGGATGTCTCAGTTGACTAGAGATTGGCAAATGTGATGCCCATCTACAAGAAGGACCAGAAGGAGGAGCTGGGGAACTACAGATCTGTCAGTCTGACCCCAGTGACAGGGAAAGTCATGGAGCAGATCATCTTGAGTACCATTATGCAGAATGTGCAGGACAACTAGATGATCAGGCTCAGTCAGCTTGTGTTTATGAAGTCAGGATGCATGCAAGCTTTGCTGGGTATGCTTTGCTGCAATGCTGGATGGATGATTTGGCCCAAAGAGTGGTGGGGAATGGAATTAAATCCAGATGGTGGCCAGTCAAAAGTAGTGTTCCCCAGGGCTCAGTTTAGGGGACAGTTCTCTTTAATATCTTTATCAATGATCTGGATTAGGGGATTGAGTGCATCCTCAGTAAATTTGCAGACAACACCAAAACCTGAGCGATGTTCTCTGTTCATGTATAACTCCTGGGATTTCTGAAGCAAAATCCAAGTATTGATGAGCAGCATCCGTTAAAGAGTTTCCAAATGCTTTATAAAAGGTAGTAAAACAAGAATCTACATAGGATCAATAGCAAATACAGGAACAGAACTAATATCCTTGACTTTACATCTAGCAACTGGGCTGCATGGAGTCAGAGTTAATCCTACTGTTCCTTCTACTGTGAATACAGTCAGACACTGGAAGGAGTTTTGGCCTCTTCTAGATAGCTATGCAGATTCACCACATCAGCTCCAGGCAAAGCAGCATATTTATGGATACCTGTGTGACTGTCAGAGAACATCACAGAATCACAGAATCACCAAGATTGGAAGAGACCTCAAAGATCATCAAGTCCAACCTGTCACAACAGACCTCATGACTAAACCATGGCACCAAGTGCCACGTCCAATCCCCCCTTGAACACCTGCAGGGATGGTGACTCCACCACCTCCCTGGGCAGCCTATTCCAATGGCTAATGACTCTCTCAGTGAATAATTTTCTTCTCACCTCGAGCCTAAACTTCCCCTGGCACAGCTTGAAACTGTGTCCTCTTGTTCTGTTGCTGGTTGCCTGGGAGAAGAGACCAATCCCCTACTGGCTGCAACCACCCTTCAGGTAGCTGTAGACAGCAATAAGGTCTCCCCTGAGCCTCTTCTTCTCCAGGTTATTTAAACACATGTCCCCAAAATAGCATAATCATACCAAGGGGATATTGAATGCTAGCTTTGAGCAAGTTCAGTTAGCTAGGATATGGCACCACATGGAATCATAAAATGGCTGGTTTTGGAAAATGCTAGTTTTGGCATATCTCTTCAGTCAAAGCACCAGCACTTACATGATACCTACAGAGGAAACAAACTAATCAGGGTTGCAAATGCCAAAAAATAAAACAACCCACAAGCCAAAGTTTAAACAGATCAAGTATCTGAAAATAGTGATGTTCTACAAAGAAGCACAACTGTTACAGTACTGGAGAATACATAGGCAGTTTGAGTATTCTAAGATTTCTAACTAAAATAGAAATTATTGCATGCAAAGAGTAGATATAAGGGGTTAGTCCTTGAGTGAAGAGAGACACATTGCAGAGGTATTTTCAGTAAGGGGGAAAAAAAAGAGCATTATTTCTGTTGCATTAAAAATTTGAAGATGGATATCTTTTTCGACCTCTCTGTGTGTGTATGTGCGTGTGTGCACAAAACATTTCTTTTAGCTGGAAGTGGAAAGCTTCCCTTTTTTGGCATCCCTTCAAATTACATAGCTGCAGCACAGTTATTTGATAATTACAAGTGCAATTGTGGAATAGTAACAGTTTTTGTTACTACCTGTTACCGCTAATTTCCTGGTTGTATTGCTGTGTACCTAATTATGGTGTAATTGCAACAGAGTTAATTTGTAACAGTAATGCATTCAATAAGAGTATTACAATGAGGAAAGACAACAAATAATACAGTTATGTAGTGAATTACCTGGTAAAGTTAATTAATCCTAGTTAGATGTTAAAAGGAAACTTGCAGAGCAATTCTACTATAACTACATTGCAATGAAAGTACCTCTATTGTAAACCACAGGGAGGTTTTGTCAAGGCTTGAATGGATTCCACTGAAAACAAATAATGCTCTTAAACTCAAAAAACCCCAAAAAAACACAACAACAAACCCAACACACACACACAAAATTGTAAATGCATATATTAAATTCTTCAAGGGGCGGATGTAACTCCACATAATTAAAAATGGGCAAGCAATCACCAAAACAAACCACAGCCAAAAGTTCCAGGTAGTCTTGTTAGACAGTTTGTAATGTGGTCTTGACCAGAGATCTTGTCTTTTCCACCTCACCTTACAAAACTGGCCAAATTAAAATATTTCAGGAAGTGAAATCAAGGCATTCTCAAAAGATTGAAGCCTCCTGAGGGCCTGCGCTAACCACATCCCAGGTTTCCAGAATTGATCTGTGAAGCCTTCTCACAAAACATTCACTGCCTCTGGTCACTGTTACAACAGCTTTGGCAAGCAATAGCTTCACAGCCAGCCACTTCAGACTGGTGGAAAAGAAACAACCAGTGGAATGAAAAGGTCTTTAAGCTTTGATGTTGTAGGAAGTAGCAGCTCTGAAAACTGAGCTGCAGTGCCCAAGGCAGACCTTCCAGTCCTCCTCTTCCCTGTCCCTGGCAAGGTGCTGCTACACAGCAGCTGTGCCTGGGCCATGGGACAAGGAAGATGCCAGTAATGTTGGCAGTGCTGAAGATTCCTGCTGAATTCCTTCACCTCTCCTTATCATCACCTTTCAGGTACCCTATACTAATCCAGGTTGTGTCTCAGGTAGAGCATGAGGGATCAGGAGGCGTGAGCACACCAGCTCTTCTTCTGTCACTTCCCAACAGGTCACCATAGTCACACATGGTGTCACATCTGACCCTGCTTGATCTCTAGTAAGATGGAGAAGAGATTGAGGCTTCCCCTCCTCTCTCTCTCCCTTCCAGCCTAGAGCCAAACATCAAAGCAGCATAGGTAGATGCTCATCCTGACATGGTCCCACATCTCTCTGCCCTGTGCCAGGTCCTGCCAAGCCCCATCTGGAGCCTCTCTCACCCATCACCATATGTACTTGCCCTGCACCTGGCCAGGAGGTTCCCCCAGAACACTTCTGTCTAGCAGAGATTGCCTGCCTACAGGAGATGCTGAGGAAGCCCTGGAGGTGCCAGCTGTGCTGCAAGGGCCTAGCTGCTCCAGACTAGGCTGTCAGAGTCACCATGTGCTTGACTGACATTAAAAAACATAAAGTGGTCTTCTGCCATCACCATTTCCACTCTGCCTGCTCCCAGCAGTAGGCCAGAAGAAGTGCCTGCTCACTGTGAAGCAGCCTTTGGAACAGGGCTGCACATGGTGAGAGCGGAGGGCAAGTAGGAGGAGCATGTGGTCAGCTCATCTGCCAGCACCCAGAGCACAGCCTCTCTAGAGGCAGTATAGTCTGTGCAGGTAGCCCATCCACTACAGATCCTCAGGTGGAAGAAAGGGGCCTGTGGTTCAACCAACCACAGGATAATATTGCATCTCTGAGGCCCTCAAATATCACACCTCTTACCACACTCCTGCACCCAGCTGTGGCAGTTTAGGCTGGGTGCCTCCTAAATTGAAGCCACAGAGTTACACCTCCAGTGTGCAGAGTGTCCAGCCTGGTGGGTGGACATTTGGCTCTTGTTGCTTTCTCAATGAGAGCAATACAAATTGCCTACCATCTCGGCTGGTTTAAATACTGTCTGAAGACAATTTAATACCCGTTGGTAACAGAGAAACCTGACAGCTAAACCTATCCGAACATGGCCCAGGCACACACCGTTCACAGGTGTGTTATGGAAATGTCCAGTTTTACACATTCACAGGTGTTTAACCCACTATCTGGGTTAGAGCATGCTTTGGGGTTTGTGCCTTCAGGATAGTGTATTCACAAACTGGAGCCTTCCTTTCCTTATGACTCAAAAATTTGTGACAGAAGGTCAGATCACTAGGAAGTTTGTTGTATTTTCTTAGCCTATTAGAACAAGAGGAATTGCAGCTTTGAAAAGTTCAAAGTAATCTAAGAATATCTATATGCAGTCTGAACAGTAAGTGTTCAGATTCATAGATGTGTTTACTATGATCACCTAAGCTGCACAGCGTAGTTTTAGGGCACTTCCTATCAGTACCCTGTAAATCCACATTATTCTAAGGTTTCCTAGTTAGCTTTATGAAAGTACTCACATATTGTGTCTCAGCTTATCTGTTCACCAACTTATTATTCAATGTAACCTCCTCATTTCTCTCTATGATTCCCTCAGGCACTACCTCTCCAATTTCAGGCAGAGCTGGACGCAATTGAGTTTTTAGACAAGCAAATATTTTGATCAAATCCCCATACATCTAAAAAAGGCTCCAGATCCCACTTGGTGAGTCGTGTATACATTTCAGTACCGAGACATTCAGTGTTGCAAGAGCCAAGCAGTGATTTAGGTCTGTCAATGTTTTTCTCTTTAAAATTAAACTTCTCATTGCTGAAAGAGTGGTATGGAACACGCTTGTTAATGCAAGTGAGATGCTCAGAAACATAACAAAGAAGTATATGGGGAGAAAAAAGTAAATGAGAAACTATTTTTATTTTCCATCCTATAAGAAAATTACTATTTGCATTCTTAAGCAGACTAGTGATTTGGCCTGGGACTAAGGTCCAGGATTATGGTTTATATATTTCTCACAGAAATATTCCAAGCATCCCCACTAAAATGCACATCATTGTTTCTTAGCTTCAGTCAGACTTCTGCATTACATATCAAAGAGAAGGCAGTAAAAAGCTTTGATATTTCATGTGGACATGAAAAATGAGGAGACGGACGTTGCTTATTGCTGAACTCATCCTTTTGACTGAAAACCTTGAGGCTCTGACTGCAAATGTAAGATATTCTTCTTCATTATACCGTGTCTAAAAGGAATGTGTACTGAAATCCAAAATTATTTTAGCAAAAGCAATGATTTCTATTAAACTCTCAGTCAGAAAATATAAAAAAGAAACTCAATAGAGCTCCTCAATAGGTTTTGTCCAGGTTTGGTTGGTTTGGTTGTGGGGTTGGGTGGGGTGGGGGTGGTTTGTTGTTGTTTTTTACACTTTCACTAGCAAGTTTTAATAGCTGCATAGTACATACACATTTCTTTTTCACTCTAATCTTTAAGTTAGGGTAAATTTGAGATGGGTCTCTCTTTAGGACTATTTATACCATTATTGATACTAACAATCTGAATACAAGGCCTGCATATTTCAGAGAAAGCTGCATTTGAAAGACAGAGTATTATAAATTAATGAGATTTTTAGAAAATGTTTAGGATCAGCCATCACAATTCCAGTGATGATAAAAATAGACTTTGAAAATGGACTCTGCATTTCTTTTTAATTAGCGGTTCCCAGTCTTCATCGTAGTCTTCGGCTGTAAGTGGCCTTGTGCTGCTGATCTGCTGCCATGCACCTGCAGCCTGGGACTCACACGCTCTGCTCTCACCAGCTGGATGATGAGAAGGGTCACTGGACCTTTCTGCTGAGATCAGCCAGGCCCCCCAGGGAAAGATGGTGCAGAATATATTGAAACAGTTTTCTTCTCCCTGCACCAAGTTCATGGTGCTGTAATGAGGGAAATGGGGGGAAAAATGGATCTGTGGGTTTAATGTTTATTTCCCTCCTTAAGATAGAAAATACAAGAATAATTTTATCTGAAATGCATTTTTAAAAAGACTTCATTTTTACTTTTGTGTATATATATAATTTTTCTATATTTATAAGTGTAGGTGTGTGACTTTGGGAGTCCGGGAGGATTTCTTGCAGTGATTAGCAATAGCGAAATTCATCAAAACTTCATTGTATTCAAACTCTGTGTGTGGATAAACTCTTATTTCTCCTTTAAGGCTCTTCAGTGTTATCTCTGCCATTTCCAAGTGTTTTAAAATGCTTCAGAAACATTTAGTACATACAAAAGCACACAGAAAGCCCTACCATGATTCCATTAGTATTAAGATCTTAACAAAAAGGAACAGATCTGCTTTGCTATCAAAATTTAGCCAAGTCTTTTTGAATCTGATGTTATCCAAATGCCTGAGTATAAACCACAGAATTTTCAGATACTGTACATTTAAGCCATCACCAAGTTCACATGTTCTAATCATTAATTTGAGCATCATCAAATAAATATTTGGTATTAATTTATTGGAAAAAAACAACAGGGAAAAAAGCCCAACTTGATGATGATAGTAATTCCATGAAAACGGAGTGGATCAGCTATTGCTAAGCATCTCTCGCTAAAGAAGTAAGTAGGGCAAAAAAAACCCAACAAAACAAAACACAAAATATCAAAACCCACCACCAAAAACCCCCCAACTAGGTGATACAGAGCTGTAAGAGTACAAAAGTATGGAAAGAGGAAACTACGGCCACCATACATATTGTGTTGCCATAGTAACAGCCTATTTCAACCAAAGGGTACACGAATCAAAGTGCTAATATTTTCAAGGGCTTAACAACTGCAAGCTGAATAAATATGGCTCCATTTCTCACCACCCACACCAGCGACCCCGCTGCACTGCTCTGTACCACTCCATCAGCTCCTCACCACCCACCTCGTAGTTCCCACTGCCACTCCACCCACACTGGTCCATTCCCACTGCTCTACCACTGCCGCAGAGGGTGGAATATGAGCCAGCAATGTGCACTACCATCCCAGGAAGCCACTTGTACCCTGGGCTGCATCAAAAGAAACAAGGCCAACAGGTTGAGGGAGGTGATTCAGCCCCTCTATCCCAATCTCATGAGACCTTACCTGGAGTAACCTGCCCAGCCCTGGAGACCCTGCTGTGAGAAAGGAGGGCCACAGAGATGATCAGAAGGTTGGAGCATGTTTCCTATGAAGACAGGCTGAGAGAGTTGGAGTTGTTCAGCCTAGAGAGGAGAAGGTACCAGGGAGATCTTATAGTAAGCTTCCAGTACTTGAAGCTGGAAATAGAGGAAAGCTGGGGAAGGACTATTTATCAGGGAATGTTAGTAATAGAACAAGGGGTAACAGTTTTTAAATGAAAGGGGGCAGATTTAGATTACCTATTACGAAGAAATTCATCACTGTGAGGGTAGTGAAACACCAGAACAGGTTTCTCAGAAAAGTTGTGGATGCCCAGTCCCTACAACTGCTCAAGGTCAGGGTGGATGGAGCTTTGAGAAGCCTGATCTAATGGAGGGTGTCCCTCCTCATGGCAAGGAGGTTAGAACTAGACAATCGTTAAGGTTCCTTCCAACCTAAATAATTCTATGATTCTATGTATTTTCACAAATTACAACGTCTGCAAGTGAGAACCAAGGAAATTGATCAAATAGTGAAGAACCTAAATTTCTTCACATCTTAATCCCCAATACCCAGATTAATTTTAAGTGTCTTTAAGGAGTGAGATATATTGCATCTGACAAAAATAAAAGAGGAGTTCCCTCAAAGTCTTTCCAGTTTAAGCTTAAAAATGGAAATGAAACTGCTTACCTATACACACACCCTTCACAATTCAGTTACTTCCCACTAGCTGTCATTGATTAAAAAAAAAGTTTGGTTATGATCAAGCCATTACACAGACTTAAGGTCACAAATAACTCCATTAGCTATAGGTAAACTTCAGGAACATACCACCTTTAAGCACTGGAGTTGATCCAATTTCTGCCAACAGAACAAGTGTATATTATACAAAGCACATAGAATCACACAATCGTGGAATCATAGAATGGTGTGGGTCAGAAGGGACCTTCAAAGGTCATCTAGTCCAACCCTCCTGCAAAGAGCAGGGACATGCTCCATTAGATTAGGATGCCCAAAGCCCCGTCAAGCCTGACCTTGAATATCTCCAGGGATGGGGCCCCAACTACCTCCCTGGGCAACCTGTTCCAAGAGGAAGAAAGGAAATCAAATATGTTTGGTAAAATTTTACTCATTCTGAGTTACCTACTCTTGCAGTCTTCACATCTAACAAAATCAAAAATCATTTAAACACTTAATGTGATGAATAACCTGTGCAATCATGAGTAATGGTGCAAAGGGATGTATAGTCAATGCTCAGTAAACTTAAGCTGGAGATTCAAAGACACAAACCCCAAAAATCCCAAAAAAAGGCAGGTTAACAATTGTCACAGAAATGTTCCATTTCTGACTTTTTACATATATGCATTACAGAAAAAAATATTATATAATTGCAGAATGGTAAGTAATAATGCTAGATTATTTGACCTTCACTCCATCATGTCCCAAATTCTATAGGCTTTCAACTTAACAGAAGATGTCCTATTAAAAGAATGAAAGAACTCAGGGTTTGTTACTGTCAAAGAGTAAGATTTCCTGTTTTCTCTGCCACAAGTCTTTGTGAAATAGCATTTGGCATACCCATCTAATATGAAGCTAAAGAAACTGTATTGAGTACAACCACAGAAAGGAAATGGCACCAACGTAAAAAGTTGGATTCATTTTTGGTTAAGGTATGGTTCCATCTTCAGTACTAATGGTATGGAATTCACAGTGGGAAAGGCAGGCGGCATGCTAAAAATGAATATTTTAATCCTCGTTCTTTTTAACTGTTTGCCTTAGTACTGAGATAACAAATTATTATTAGTATGATGAGATAAAATGCTAGTTGTCAGGAAATGGAACTTCAAGTAGTCTCACACAAATGCAATTTGAATAACATAATTTAAACAGAATGTTTCCAATTATAAGTGTTATATAAAGTATGAGATACTTACAATGCATTAAAAAATACTGCTTTTCATCTCACTGTGGTTTATAATATGCACCAGAACCAGTTACTGTTAGACTATAACCCCATCACTCTCAGTTTATTTATCCTATAGAAAGGAAGAAATGTTGGTTTGCTTTTAGGCAGACATAGTGTGAAGACAGGCAACATCAGAGTGAAGAAGATAAATAGCTGCTTTTTGTAATAACTACATACACTTACTCTAGCAACCTACTACCAAATCTCACAAAATGGCATAAAAATGGTGTAAAAATTTTCCTGTGGCCTTGGCAGACATGTAACTAACATTCTTTGGCCTGGGGTTGGTCCACTTTTGAGATCCAGAGCACTGTACTAAAGAAGCTGGGTTCTGCCCTACAACTCTGCTTTGCTCTCAGTTTTCTGCCTAGATGGTCTGAATTTGTTGTGGAGCCATTCTACGAGGCAGGTGACAGAAATCAGCAACAACCAACAGCCAAAAGTACAGGTGGCTGCATTTCAGAAGTGGATGTAGCAGAACAAGCATTTCTGCCCAGAAAATCTAGCATCCACACCCTGTCACCCCCAGCCTGTCTAGCTGCTGATAGAGGATTCATGCAGATAGTTCTTATTTGAGATTGCAGTACCAAACATATTCTGGGGCTCAATAACTATAAACTATTACTGCCACCTCCCTCTTCACAAACAAAAAGTGACTGGTTCTCAAAAACTGTGAACAATCTCCAACAGGGAATATAGTGCTGTAGACTGATTTAAGAAGATCTAGGTACAAAGATTGCCCAATATTATTTTCTCCCTTCTGGCAGAATCACTCATAAGGCTTGAGCTCTGGACAGAAGGCATGAACTGTAACTCTGCATATTTTGAGTCTGGATTCTGGTTGCCACAGTATCTAGAAAAGTCACCATATTTTCATTTTAAAAATGAGTATCTATTTTTAGTTTTATTTGGACAGGAAGGATTAAAGCTGCAAGAAAGAAACTGCATGTAAAATATTCTGTGTGTTACCACTGGGAAATCTGAGACAAAACGAATTACCACCGTGCAATCCTTCCTAAAAATGAAAGTTTAGTATGAAATATACCCAGGGGAAGTCTTTAAAATATTCAGTTTGCTATCTCAAAAGACAGCATTGATGTGATTTTGAAAAGCCATAGTCTTTACCATGAATTTAGCATTTGTAGATGCAGATTAATTTGTACACACCTCCAGCATAATTATTTATTCCCTGACATTCCAAGTGTGCAGAATTCTGAACTCTAATTGGATGGCATTAATTACCCTCTGCTAGGAATACATAATATTCTAAAGGGTTTACTTAATCATTTAGTGGATTCCCAAACTTAATTGTCAGGCTAACAGCCATATTACTGAGTCACCCAGTATTTAATTAGTTAAGGCTCACTTTGGAGTTATCTATATAATTATCAATAAAGGAAATACTGAACTCTGTGGTTGCACCTGAGATGAGGGAAGACAAATGAGAAAGGCACAGGAGAAAACAGAATAGGACTACCACAGGTCTGTTGATGGTGAGTAAAATATGTCTGTGTGTAACCAAGGGAGGAGAAAGCTATTAGCTCCCCTGGTTTTTGGCCAGGGGGGATCTTGGCAGTAAGAGCCTCATCCAGTGTTATTTTAAACACTTCCAGGAACAGTGGCTCCACCACCTGCATGGACATCCCACTCCAATGGCCAATCACTCTTTCTTCCTAACATTCAGCCTAAACTGCAAAATTGCTTTAGAATCATAGAATTGTTGGGGTTGGAGGGGACCTCAAGGATCATCCAGTTCCAACTGCCCTGCCATGGGCAGGGACACCTCACACTAGATAGGTTGCCCAGAGCTACATCCAGCCTGGCCTTAAAATCTCCCAGGGATGAGGCTTCTACCACCTCCTTGGGCAAACTAGTCGAGAGTCTAACCACCCTCATAGTGAAGAATTTCTTTCTAACATCCAATCTGAATCTACCCATTTCGACTTTTTTCCCATTCCCCCTAGTCCTATCATTACCTGACACCCTAAAGTCCCTCACCTGCCCCATTTGCCCCCTTTTCCCCCTCAAATCCCAGAGCACCTGAGCTCTGTTGGAGTCTCCTCCCACCCCAGGTGTGGCCACTTGGCCCTCCCCACCCACTCCCCTTTTTAATCCCCCCCAGGAAAGGCAGCAGCCCTAAGCTGAGCCCATCTGGGCTGAGGATCCTCCTCTCATCACTGGTGAGTGCCCATGGTGCACACTGGGTGTTGGTGGTGGTGACAACAAAGGCCGGGGGGCCTGGTGGCCCCCCGGTCAGGTAGGAAGACTGTTGATGGCTATTCCAATATCATCCATCAGTACCTTTGCAGATGACACTAACTTGGGAGGGAGTGTTATCTCCTTGAGGGTGGGAAGGGTCTACACAGGAATCAGTGTACCAAAGAAGTGTGGCCAGCAGGTTGAGAGAGGTAATTCTGCCACTCTGCTTTTGTGAGAGTGAAGTACCTGGAGTACTGTGCCTAGCTGTAGAGCCCCCAACACAAGTAGAACATGGAACTGTTAGAGAAGGTCCAGAGAGGGGCCACAAAGATGATCAGTGGGCTGGGAGCACCTCTCCTACAAAGATATGCTGATAGTTGGAGTTCTTCAGCCTGGAGAAGAGAAAGCTCTGGGAAGACCTTGTAGCAGCCTTCCAGTATTTGAAGGAAACCATGAACACATGGATGAAAAGGTTTTTATAAGCTAGTAAAACTTTCTTCAAGAATCTGTTACAATTTAATCACAGTAGCTTTAGTACAGGGTTTACTTTGACTGTGTATGTGGTTCAGCTTACTTTGTTTGAACTTGAAAAAACTCATGAATGAATTTATCTTATGATAGAAGTCAAAGACTGAAATGTTAAACATGTGGCTGAGGATAATTCTTATCAGAATAACTTGTAGAAGATATGTAGCCATAAAAATTTGTCTCAAATAGACTGCTTCCATGTTCCCCTTTCTAGGTATTCAAGCAACTGTGGCAAGCTGCTCCTGGAACAGGACATTGCAGTTTAGATACCACTTGAGTGCCCACACCTGTGCCAACTCAAGGCAGATGCTGCTGCCTTCACAACTGAGTCTGTGCAAACAAAGATGAAGCAGCAGTCACCCAAAATATTTGGGACACTTGACATTTTGCAATCATTCACAATGCTATGCACAAGCACTCCCAAAATGACTCAGCTAAAGTGAGATCTCAGTGCCATCACATGAATGGCACATGATCTGCCCTGCCATGGGACCACCTCTTACCAACCAACCCTAGGTGGGAAATGAAAGGGAATTTAGGAACAAAAGGCAGCCCCACAAACTGTTGGTCTGTATCCACTACCAAAAAGACATCAACCATTCAGGAAGCTGGAACTTGGAGTGGTAATAATTTTCTCTTCTTACCTCTGATCTTATCTCACTTCTCTTTCTCTCTCCCTCTGTCTCTGGTGTGTGCTAGGTAATCTCCTTGACTGCTTTAAGAACCAATCACTCCTTAGGTATCTTGTGCTGTTTATAAATTGTAAATACCTGTAAATGCTGTATATTTTGTCCCTATTCACTGGATTTCCTTGTAGATTGTAGTTTTGCTTGTAAATACAACTCCATTTGCTTCCAACTGTGCTGGTCTGGCAAATTTAATGTTGGGGGGAATTTTAAACCCACCACAAGTGATTTCTTTCTGCTGCCCATTGTTTCTTACTCCACTACTCCTTGTTTCTTACTGTTTCTGTTTTCCAGCAGTATCAGCTGCAGCTTCTCAGCAGTACCCTTGCCTTCAAGTGAGTTGTCCAGGGGCTGCAGTCTTCTGACGTGTGTTCATGCTCTGGTGTGGGTCACCCACGAGCTGTAATCTCTTAGGAGTGTCCCTGCTCCCAGCAGGGGCTGCAGACTACAAGCAGCACCTCCTCTGGCACTAAGCACCTGCTTCCAAGAGTGCTTCTACAGCTTTATTTTCAACAGTATCCAGTGTGTTCTCCATTTCTTCTCCTCTGCTTTATCTCCATATTTCTCCAAACATGTCTTTTCACATATGTCCTCAAATTTCTCTTCCCCTCATGACTGCACCTGGTTTTGAACGCTATTGCACAGCAATACCTGTGTGGCAGTACATCCAAAACCTCTCCTCCCTGCCCCACAAAGACAGGATGGGGGCAAACAGAGAAGCTGGCATGAAGGGAGCCAGAAGAGAGAAACCTCCCCCTCCCAGGGCTGTGGTCAGTGGATGCATTTGAGACCTTCCACCAAGCAATGTGCTAGGCATAGACCCCATGTCTGGGCATGTTTAGGCGGAGAAATGAAGGGTATCCGTTCCTGGCCATTTGTTTCACTTTTGGACATGCTTTCTGGTAACATGTGACAAAAATTAGCACAGCTTGATAAAATAGGTGAGCTGCATCTCTCTCTTGGGTCTTTACCCCCCACGTGTGGACTAAGAATCTGCAGCAGTTCAGGAGGATTTTCTGACAAAAATAGATAATAAGATAATTTCCCATAATTGGCAAGCAGCATTGTGAGTAATTGATATATTCATAAGTCTCCAGAAATGTCCTTCCTTTTGTTAGTGGGGTAATACTGCTTTTGGATTTATCTTTTCCAAATACCATTCTCAAACTATTTGTAATCATTCTTATTGTAAAGAGATTTCTCAACCAAATATCAAACCTTTACAACCTTTGTATCAAGTTACTTGGGAGGCAGAGTCAAATTAATAAATACTTTATATATATTATTATTAATTTCTCACCTTATTACCTCTATTCATAACAACCTGGTGCTCTGCTGCCTGCCTGCAGTGTCAGTGCCCTCGTCCTTTATGCTAAATTATCTGTTCTTTCAGTTTTATAATCATCAGTTCGTAAAATTTGAGGTTTATTACATCCTCAATCATCTGTTGCACTTCTCAGGACCTTGACCTGTTAGTCCACTTCACCCTTTAATGTATCTAAGACTTCCACAGTGTCCAGCAGAGAACTCCACTGTGCCTGAGAAGGCAGAGAACAGTTTCTTATGACTTTTATACATTTATGAACCGAGTTTGATGTTGGTTTTTGTTTGGTTGTTTGGTTTTCTTCACAAGTTTGATATTGAGCCAGTCATTGTAATCTCAAGATCTTCCTCCACAGAATAGTCCATAGCTAATCCCTATCTAGATTATGCCATTTACATAATGGCCAGTTTTAAATTACATTTCTTTCACCTCAGACTATTTCTCTGAGTTGTCGAGATCATTCTGAAATCTGATTTTGCAGTACTTGCAACCAGTCCTTTTGTATTCGAGGGCAGTCCTCCTCAAATGCACTCCCTTGCCACTCAGATTTTCACTAGAAATGCTGACTGGTGTGGCCAGTATCTTAAATCCTCTGCCACAGTGTTTCTAGAACACACCACTTCATGTAATTTCTTTTTGTTTCTCTTCCCCTGTAAACCATAACATGCTGTATTCCTTTGTGTTTCTCCTTCCCTTATAAACAATAGCACAATGTTGTTTTGGAGGGGTTTTTCCAACATTCTCTTATCTCCCTTATGACTCATACAATAAAATGCTCTTCTGATCACATAGGCTACAGCAGGAATTTGTGGAATATATTTGAAAATATCTATTTTGAATTATCAGTAAGGCACTGGTGAAAAAACTGCTCACAACTCAAAATGAGGATAATGGAGGGGGTCTACCACTAGTTCCAACCTGTCATAATTTCTGAATCTCATGCTCCATTCCTCAGCATTGCTGTGGGGGAGATGAGGCTTAGCCAAAGCAGCCCACTCATAAAGTGTTATTGTCACTACAAGGACTCAGGCATGTTCTGCATAGCTGTGTTTCTCAAATGAAGAAGTTAATTTTACAGCAATAATTTCAACACCTTCAACTGAGATATATAGGCTGTGAAAAAAGTTGTCTTGCAATGAGTTTTTTAAAATCTATTTTTAGACTTCTTCTATGAAATAATACTTGGATCACACACATACTAGGACAGTAAAACTGTAATGCTGTAAGATCTCCATGACTAAAAGCAATACAACTGCTAAACTACTACACAGGGGGGAAATTAGACACCTCATAAAGCCTCAGTTTATTTTCCTCAGTTCAAGAAAAAATATGGATTAGAAGTATACTGAATGCAAAATACAAAGGGAATCCCTGAATAACTCATTCTTTACAACAGAAGCACTCTAGTTGCTACCATATGTCATAAACAGAATGATGTTCCTCAGGGTGAAGGATTTTGTGTGTTCCAATGAAACACTATATAAATTCTCTCAATACAATAATGAGTCTTAGAGTCAATTAAACTTTATTTTAGTGCTACTGGAAACTGGGATTACTCTACATGGCAAATGGCGAATATTGCCAGAGCAATGACAGATGAGGCAGAAAACAAAACTGCAAATAGCAAAAAAATATCAACAGCCTCACTAACACAATTTTCTTTCCCAGGATAATCAATACACTAGAAACAGTCAAATGACAGTCAAAATGACAAACCTATTTCTGATTTGCCACGACCAAAAGCTCAGCCTGGATGTACACTATTTTCCTGTTCCAAATTTATAAGTGCTTTAAGAGACAAGTATTATGTGTACAGATATTCTTTAAGACTTGATGGGGTGCTTGGTGCCATGGGTTAGTTGTTTGGGTGGTGTTGGATTGGTTGATGGGTTGGACGCGATGATCTGGAAGGTCTCTTCCAACCTGGTTTATTCTATGTATTCTATGTATGTATTCTTTTCAACAGCTTCTGACCAAAGCTCCTCGCACAAGAAATGGCACTGGCGTTTTTCAGCTTATGTAATTCCTCCTTACCCTCCACAGGCAAAAAAGGGTTACAAAAGCTTCCAGAGATTGCTGTCTGCAAACACTGAATAAAAATCTTATCTCTGTTCTAGCACTGCTGCTACCAGAGGTGGGGGGTGGAAATCTCTTATGCAAAAAAAAGTGTACGAAGAGATTCAGTTTCATTGGTTTGTTTCAACAAAACACAAACTGCTATGGCTCTGGGCAGACTTTCAGAATGCCCCTAGCTGGAAATAGCCTGTAAAAATAAATGAAATATTTTTATAACTTTCAGAGAGCTTTGTTTAGTTATCATGTAAAGTCGACATGCATTTCAGTATCTTAGAAGTCAAAGGCAAGAAGAACCTGATCGTCTTCTGTCTTTCTGCCCTTCTTTACACAGGTCTTTCCCTGAGGGCTGCAGGGCAATTCCGGCTCCACAGTGACTTCCCCATGAGCTGCAGGGGATCCTCTCCCCTCGGGGCTTGCAGGTCCGTTTCTCACACTTTCCCCTCACGCCTCACTGCCAGGCACTATGTTGCCCTTCCTAACACAGGCTTTCCCCGAGGCACTGCCATGGTGGCTGCGTAGCTCAGCCGTGTCCTGCGGTGATTCAGTTGGAGCTGCCTGGAATTGGTCGTGGCCAGCATGGGGCAGCCCCGGCCTCTTCTCACAGAGGCCACCCTGCAGCCACCTTCCAGCCTCTGGGCACCTGCACCCCATGCCCCTTTTCAGAATTTGCTGTCAGAAGACACTGCTTGTATGTCATGCCTGAGAATCTTTGGCTAAATGCAGTTGCTCTGCCGAATAATTTGCAGGCCAAGAGACAGCAAAATCATGCAGGAAGCTATATTTTCTTGCTAAAACCTTTTTCTGGTTTTAAATAAAGACAAAAAATATACCTGAAAAGGATGTCCTTTGTGGCCAAACTCGCAAGATATCATTCCACTTACAAAATAAAGGCTATAATTCAATGCATACTTTTCATACTGATAGGGAAATCTTTCATAAATCACAGATGTGCAGAAAAGAGCAATCGGTATAATTGGTAATGTGCCATAAAACCCTTCCTGTATTGCATCAGGGTCCATCAGAAAACCAAGTGGCTAAAATCCAAGTTAGGGAAATCAAGACAATCAGCAACAACTTTCCACATCCTTTTGCTTTGGAGACTACCGAATTGCCAATGCTTTATTCAGATTGCCTACCAGCCCTGGGGCTACTCTGACATGGAAAGCTTCTTTTTGTCTCTTTCTTACTCACACACAGACAATTATTCACTTGTTTCAGACCCTCAACCAAGACAACTTTTCAACCTTTCTTACTGGGTTAAATATCTTTCCAGAAATGCTTCCATTCTGGTATGTTAAAAATATTATTTTTTTTTTTAAAGCTTTTTAAAAGCCTTTAAGAAGGAAAAGAAAATAGTATGAAGCTGTGTTTCAGTATTGTGAACTTTCTTCTCTCACTTGTTGATGTTCACTGCTATTCCTATGCTTTGATACAGTTCTTTACAGGTCATACACAATGCATATCTTGTTCTCAAAGGAAGAGCTTTCATTTTTTTAAATGTTCATCGTGTCTCACTGAATAAGAGCTTGTTGGACACTAATTGTGTGGGACTTCTAGGCAGAGTGAAGATTAAAACATACTCATGTTGTTAGCAGCATTTCCTTCCCTTCAATTCATCTGTGCTGATGTAATAAAATTAATCCTGTAATTTCAGTTGCTCAAGTTTTCATTACAGATGATATGATTTCTTCAGTATGCTGTGTCCATTTAAAGAAAAAAAATCTTTTCTTTCTCTTTGCAGGCTAGCAAGTGAGAGAGACAGACCTGATACTTCCTACACTAAAAGGTTCTGTCTTTTCGGTTTCCTTTCAACGCACTGACAGCTGAAGTGAAAAGTGAAACAGCAGACTGGCAGCTGCTTGGCAGGCTATGCACAGTCCTAATTGCTATTGCACTATAAGGTTATGCTCATGCTTACACTCCTCTGTGCAGGGCCTCAGATCATGATTTTTCTTATATATATATATGTACTCAATATATTTTCCAAGTTTGAGTCTTTACAATAAGCCATATAAAGAGAGAAAAAAAAAGTGAAGCTCTCTGACTTGTGCTAACAATGAAAAAGAAACTGAAAAACATTAATGAAAATGTTTGCCCTTTCTTCTGTGTATGCCATTCACTTTTATGATCATCTATTCCTTTTGTCCTACATTATGCTTTGTTTATTACCTCAGCTGACCCACAAAATAACAAGGCTGCTTTCAGCACAGATTGCAGATTTACAGATTTTAACTCTGGGCTGAATTACAGGCCACTGGGAAGTGATAGCAGCCACATGGGTAAAATATTCCTTGCTTCTTCTTCTGCTGAGTCAAGAGAAAAAACAGTTGTTTACCGTTCTCAATTCACTTATTCTGTATGCTGGAGTGGAAGAAGGAAGTGCTGTCTCCTCTGCCCCACAAAACACAAGACATGAAAGTAAATCTCTAGGAAATTCCAAGGGGATGGAGGAAACAATTGTTGGCATTATTAAAAATAAACAGAAAATGTAATAAATTGCATTAAACACTGGGCTTGAGTCCTGCAGTGAGAAAGAATCCCCACTGTGAGCTGAAATGCCTCTCCGCCACATATGGCGCTTGCCTCATTTAAAGTAGAATAGATCACCTGAAACCCTGAAACCCTGAAAGATTAAGACAGTTAATCAAAACTGAGTTTCAACAAATATTGTGTCCAATTAAGATTACATGGACCTTTCTCTGGGATATAGGCACTTTGACCAGCTTGAGCTGCACTATGCTGAAAATTTACCTTCAAAGTAATATACAGAGACGATTTGATCATGCATCAGGTCTACTAACAAAAGCAAAAAGCTATTTGGAGAAAAAATTGTTTTGTCCATGTTGGCTAACATTCGTTTTCTTTCTCACCCCAAGCCTTTCATTTGAATTCACCACTAGCTTTACTGGTATTCCTCACTTTGATCCAAGCACAAAGGTGTCATGTTCAAAGGCTTACTGTAGGTTCTGACTGACTTTCCTACAATGTACATTGCCTGTGAGGAGAAAAGTCACAGCTTAGTGGGGTTTAAAGGTTTACATTTATCATTAAAATAGTTATGTTTCAGGAGAATCTGCTCTGATATGAGCCTACAGTAAACTATTTCATCTAAGACATGAAGCTCTTTATAGTAATTCTTTCTTTACCTCACTTTTTAGTTGAAATTCTGATTTCAGAAGTACACCTATTCCTCCTCCTTCATTATTTTCCCTACTGCAGACTTTAATAGTGTACCAAGTGAAAAATATTGTTTCATTTTACTTTTTCATCTATCTGTATGAGTCTCTTATTCTCTATTAGCAAGCATCCAGCTATGATCTAAATAACTGTTTATGTACTTTCTCAAAGTAAGTACCATTTTTTCATGCAAGTATTATCTTTACGCCACTGCTGAAAAGGATTTGGATTCCTGACCAAGACTGCAATGTGCTATAGAATAATTCTAATAAACTTAGGTCTTTAATCTATTTTAATGACTTTTTTTTTTCCAACCACAGCTTTGATTCTTTTCAATTTCTGTATTTGGAGCCACAGAGATTTCAAAATAGGTTTTCAGGATTGGTTTAAAATGCAGACTTGGTGAGGGAGGAGGGGGACAGCCTCTTCTTCTTGGTGGCACGTGAGAGGATTAGAGGAAATGGCTTCGAGCTGCACTAGGGTAGGTTCAGGCTGGATGCAAAAAATACTTCTTCACAGAAGGGGTTATGAAACATTGGAAAGGTCTGCCCAGGGCAGTGGTGGAGTCACCATCCCTGAAGGTGTTTAAGCAGTGTGTGTACAAGGCTCTTAGGGACATGTTTTAGTGTTGACCCTTCAGTGCTGGATGAACTTTGAGTCTCTTTCAACAGGAAGTTTTCCATGGTTCTGTGAAATAATTTACTAATTGAAAACCTGAAACAATTTCTGTTAAAAACGTATGGGTTTGTTTTGGAGAATAACAAGAAAAATTCAGGTGACAAATGTCATCAATGCATGAAAGGGTTTCCAGGGAAAATTCCTGTCTAGTTTGTTGTCTACCCTCTTAAAAGACTCATGTCTCTTTCAATTAAGACAAAATTAAGTTAAGGAGACGGGAATGTAAGCAGGTACAATTTCATTCTTATCACCATCAAAAATTGAGAGTTTTTACCCTAATAAATTATGTGTATTACTACAAGTATTTTGCTGGCAGGAAATAAAAAATACTCTCATTAAAACTAGTATATTTTTGATATTTCTTTTATCTATTCTAAAATTTGTCAGAAAACTTAACAATGTTCAGTCTCCTATGACCTTCTTGGAAGCAAGCTAGAGAAAGATGGTCATAAGGTAGGTGGCACCAGGTACTGTTGAGACATTCTTTTCAGGATCTATTCTCCTGCTGTTCAGTACACCAATGGTAAATATCACTCTAGGTTTGTGAATAGCAGCATGGCTTGCCAATTTCATATGACTAGAAAGATTAATAAAATCAATAACCAGATGAATTATGTCCTGCTTAGGAGTGCAACGGGAATACAATGACCCATTTGGGACAGCACACTTAAAGAATATTATCAACCAAATGAGGCATATCTGACTAAGAACAGCTAAAGGCATCAGAGACCAAAAAGATGTTAATTGCATATTAAGAATGACACAAAATGGTTGGTTAAAAGATGAGAAGATGTAGTAAACAGAACAACAACATGAATAAAAATCTACTGTCAAAGAAGACTGTTGTCTTTGTGTCTATGGCAAACAGATGAACTAATGAACTTAGATCACATTAAAGGAAGATCTGTCTTATACAAAAAAGCCAAAAACTTCTTAGCAACACAAGTAGTGGTACACTGAGATAAACAGCCAGGAAGACTGCAGACTTACCCTCACTAGAGGATTTTAAGGAAAGGCTAAAAAAAGATCTGCCAGACACTGCACAGTTATAGCTGATACCGACCTCAGCAGGAAGTTAGAATAGACATCTTTCCTTCCAGCCTGGCAGGTGCTCAAGGCCAACAGTGAGCAGAAAAAAGGAGGTTTCAAATTAACTCTCAGAAATCACACACTCTTATTTTTCAGGCCTGGAACCTCATGTGATTGAAAGGAGGAGCCACCTGATTTGACAGGCTCCTGTGTTGCTTCAGTACCTTTCATGGCACTTTCTAGCTCATCAGCCTGACTTGTATTTCCTGAGTTTGGCAGCAATAAGTCTCAAGTGAGGGAGAGGGGAAGTACTAAAAATATTATTATGCTATTTACAAATATTAACAGACCAGTGCCAGATGAAATATCACCAACCATCCATGATCATTTATTTCTAATAAATAGATGGGGTGAAATCATTAACAGCCATTACTTATTTTTCTCTAAACTGGAGAGAAGGATGCATAATTTTTCATAGCCAGAGCACTTCACAAAACATCAATAAAGACACAAAAACATTGAGAGTTTAGAATTAGGCCAGTCACGTAGAGACTATTACACAGTCCAGTAGGCATCTTTGCTTAGAAATATTTCTTAGCAAACAGTTTACAGGTTTAAATCTTTACATTACAAAAATTGATTGGTTATTATTTTATTAGATTGAAAAATCTTTAAAGCTACAGGAATCCAAACATACTGCAATGACACAGCAGATAGCTGCCAGCACTGGAGATACACACAATAGGTTGCTTTTGGAAGGGTAAGGGAGAGAGAAAGCACATTTCAAATGTGAGAACAGAGTTATGTTAGCCAACGGTGAAGTATAGAGCACAAAGAAACCAAATATAGCCACCCATTTAGAGTTCAGATGAAGATGATGGGATTACCACACTCCAGTACACAAGATAAACACGGAGACAAACCTGACACGACAATTTTTCACCTATGACAGATCCATAAGTCTTTATTCTTGCTGCCAATAAGTGTAGTCCAAATACGCTAGAGTCCATAAGACCTTTGCTAATTACTTCTATGGGAACAGAATCAAGGCCAGCTAGGGTAATACATTCTTCTGCTAGGCTTGCCATTGCATTACACATATACATGTACTCAGTAACACATGCTGTGAGAGAAACTATTCCTCTCAGATTCCTCAGACTTCCACGGGTTCAGTTTACATCCCTACTGTAATGGGCACTTAATTAGCCCTTCAGTTGCTTGGCTGCCATAGGCAACACAAGTTCATACTGCTTTACGGTTCCATAACTCCTCCAAACACTGTCTTTCACAGCAAATAACAAGGAGGCAGTTCTACTCCCAGAGACTGGTAGAAAAAAAATCAGAGGCTAGTAAATTGAATTTTCTGAGAGAAATTATGTGCCCTAGGAATTTAGAACCTACAGCTGGCAATATGGAAGAATCTGATGCACTATGATTTTTCAATTTCCCTTCTGACTTTGTTAAAGAATATTGTTTAATTTATTAAACCATATGGAAACTATTAATAACTATATTAATAAAATATTAATAACCTTTTATTAATATGAAGAATTGCCAACATTTTATTAAATAGGTTCCATATATGGTTAGAATATATATTTACAGAGGGAATGCATGGTATTTAGGCAACTGTAACAATTTTAACAATTCTATGCAAACCGGGAGGAAATAACAGAAAGGGAGAACCCCAGGAGCAAAATGGTGCTCGACCACAGCGGGGGGAGACTTGACAAGAACCATTAAGCCAAAGAGGCAATGCATTAATTACTCACAGCTGGTTCCACCCAAGTGGGGAGTGCTGCTGCTGTGTATTAGCTGTTGCGGCTTTGGGAAGCGCTCATGTGCCAGGCACGGCAGGTTGCTGGCAGGAAGGCCAAGTGGTCTCGGGCTGGTCTGGCTTCAGTGCATAGCAGGCGATTTTCAACGTGTTATTCACAACAGGCACTTGCTTTGACCTGGGTAAACTGAGGCACAGCAAAATTTTAGTTGCAAGGGGAAGCAAGGCTTGGCTCCAGCTCCAAAGTTCATGGCTTCTCTAGCTTGCAGCGTTGTAGGCTCATGTCTTTATCCCAGGCTCTGGACCAGGCAACCCGAGTCAACGCAACTAGATGCAACTTCAATCCAGACAGTTCCAAGCAGGTTCAAGCAAGGCAAGGCTTAAGCAGGGCAAGGCAACTAGAAATTAGCCTGTATATATATCTTGTCTGAGATTCAACTGGGCCAATATGGCAACTGAAGCCAGAACATAGTTACCCAATGAGAGGGGGTTCTGCCAGGCTGTGGCCATAAAAGGGAGAAACATAGGCCTGTTCAGGCAGGAGCAGTGTCCAGTACATGTGCTCTTGCCCCAGAAGGAGAGCTGTTTACCAGACACACATGGTCCTGTCCCCTTTGGTCCTTTTCCCGTGTTACCCCAACTCCCCTGCAGGAAGGAGCAGGGAGAGTGGGACCATGTCTAGACACGTGAGGGTCTGTCTGGGTTTTGTGATGGGCCTGTTTGGCCCTACCATGAGAGTCTTTTCTTACAAGTTCACAAAAATTTGCACTTAGAGATAAAATATGGCATAAGCATAACAAGGAAATGCACAGTATAGATCTTTAATAAAACAGTTTCAAATCTCCTAAGGCAATGCATTCAAAAACTTTTAAATATAGTCTTACTGTCAATCCACATCAAGATGGAATGAAAATTACTTTACCTGTTTGATTTATTAACTATAACATTTGAAGTATTTTAAGTGTATCTGAACTCCCTGAATTTTTAGAATTTACCCTCAAGATAGCTACAACATTCCTTAAATGTCTTACGTGTTTGCTTTGGTTTAAAACAGAAGATTGGCACTGTTAAAGCATAAATCTGCCTTGATATAGGTCATTCTTGGAATTATGTAGAGTGTTCAGCAGGCCCTTACATTTGATTAGAGGGTGTTACTGTGTTAATTCAAGATACTGAAAGCATAAAAATACCTTTCAATAGTAAAAGTAAATAAAGAAATCTAAATTCATTTTATCACTCCATGACAATTCTCACTTATTGCCTGGTTAACACTGCATTTTCACTGATGGCAAATACGGCAGGACAACAAAGCCAGAAACCTAGATATTCGGAGGTACATTTGTTACAACTGTTAGGTGAATCGTGAGGATTGACACGTTCCTCTGTTTCAGCATCTTACAATAAAGGTTCTGTCAGGGGACATTTTGAGATCCTGTAATGAAAAATATGACTGTCTACAAGTAATTCTACAAATAATATTTGAAACACTAAAGTCTATTGTATCGCCTTTGAGTCCAAATTATTCTTTATTTTCCTGGTTTTATCTATAAACATAACTTGACTAGTTTAACCACAAACAACATGGCAGCCGGTCTAGTTTCAAAATGTGTGTAGCTCAGAAGACAAGCAAAAAGTTTAAGACAAATTAATAAGAATGGGAACAAGGAAAATCCATACTTTAGGTCCCATTTCAAGATTTTGTCATCTCAGATTAAATAGACACATCAGTGGCCTTCGGTTCATCCTGAATGTCTCATGAGTGAGCCTTTTGGCCATCTTTGCTGCCTTTGATTAATAAAATAGGATATATCACTTGCATTAAGTGCAACGAGCTTAAAGTATAATGATATAACACAAAACTCAGGAGCGTGGAATAAAAGCTTCATATCTACTGTAGTTTTATAACAGTGCTTTATTATACAATATATTCAAGGTACCATAGCTATAAAGAGCTCTTAACCATCTCTGCCCATTCCTATTAATTACCATGTATCATCATGCAAGGCAAAGATAATTAGTTTTAAAGTGATCTTGAATGCACTGCGAGGAGACAAACTGCCCTTCTGAAGAGAAATCAAATAGCTGAGGATGCTCATTGGGCAGCAGTTTCCTCCTCAGGTAGGAAAAGAAGCAGCAGCACTTAGGATCACCACTCCTGGGGGTAGCCAGGTTGCCAAAACTAGTAGGAAAGATAAAAAGGCAGTTAATGGCATATGTTTGAAGTGAAATGAAAACAAACATACTCTGTGTGAAACACTGTAACTTGTGTGGGAGCTTTTTCATACACAGGTAATAAAAATTACCAAGGCTTGCTTTCTTTAATTTTAAAGTAAAAAGTGTGAGACCAATATTTATATTCTCTCTTTCTACTGCTAGAATCCATGCCAATAAATAACAGGAATCTGAATTTGTACCATTTTCTATACTGCCTTTAGGATGCTACAAAAGCTTTGATTCCTTGAACAGGGTGCTTTAGATGGCATTTGTGTGCTGATGTTTTGGGTTTTATAGGGAAATGGATGTTATAATGGCCTTCAAGTTGAAGTACTACATGGGCCAGACTTGTGCTTTCTTGCTATATATTTCCCATTCTCTTACACACCAAAGAATCACACCCAGGGGCTTTACATTTCCAAATCACTTAAACAAGGGTAGAGACAAGCTCCCTGTGTTACACTTTCTACATAACTTAGAATAGGCTGGGAACAAGCCTGTTAATTTCCACCTGTGAAAGCCAATCTTTTGCAGAAGCAGTTATGCTATATAGGTATGTGTATCTGGGGGGTGGTTCCTATTTCTAAACTTCTAATTTCATGACTAAGTGCCATTTTAAGAGTGAAATACGTACCTGTTTGTCCTTCCTGTGATACCTCTACAAAAAGACTGACCAGTTTGTTTCCCAGTTGAAAGTGATACCTTTGAGTCAGCAGGCAGCTCCAAACATGAAGACTTCCTAAAATATCCTGTGACAAAGGAATTCTTATACAACTGGTATTTAAATGGTTAATGATAGGCTCTTGAACAAGACCCTCCACATGGAACATACCATATAAACAAGGAACAAAGCCCAGACTGATGGATATCAGTCTGAGTACCACAGACTTTGGTTACTTAAGGTACCCAGCTCCTTAACTTGCAAGATGTGCATAGAATGGAATGGAATGGAATGGAATGGAATGGAATGGAATGGAATGGAATAGAATAGAATAGAATAGAATAGAATAGAATAGAATAGAATAGAATAGAATAGAATAGAATAGAATGGAATGGAATGGAATGGAATGGAATGGAATGGAATGGAATGGAATGGAATGGAATGGAATGGAATGGAATGGAATAGACTGGACCAGACCAGGTTGGAAGAGACCTTCAAGATCATTGTGTCCAACCTATCAACCAATCCAACCCACCTAATCAACTAAACCATGGCACTAAGCACCCCATCAAGTCTCCTCCTGAACACCTCCAATGATGGTGTCTCACTCCAACAAATAGACTTGCAACCCCATCCTTATTTTTTCCCCAAGGAAAAAATTGCAGTTCAAAACCCCAAGCAAAACAGAACAAACGAGGACAAAGATCCTGCATAAACAGTGTCAATTTTGAGTGCCTTCATTCTTCTGACACACATTCAAATGATATATCTTTGATGATTTATAACATTTATTCTGGTTTGCTGTGGAGAGATTGTACTCACAGATCAATTCGTTCAGCAGAGCAATTATAATAAACTGTATTTCTTGGTCCACAGACAGCATATTCTGTAATATGTTTATTCTTCACTTCCACATAATTTGCTTCCCTAGATAGCCTTGCTCATCTGTAACCATTTTGCTTTGATACAGAATAGAATTTTGTCCCCTAAAATAAACTGTTGTGTTTTCAGTGGGTTCACAGTTGCTTCAGTGACATTTCCATTCTAAGCGTAACATCGTACTCAGCAGGCAGAGACAGATCTCGCTTACACTAGCCGTGACATACGTAACACAGTAAAATTGTTTAGTACCATGCTGGACAGCTTTTACCACATGGGATCTCTTTTTATAAAGAAGGCTTTACACCAAGTCCTTGCATTCTATTTACAAGAAAATGCTGCAACCCAGCTGCTGTTTTCTGAAAGGTACATTCTTATTGCTATTTGGGAGTCAGTGGTCACTCAGAATTATTATCACTGAAGTATAGTTAATTCATTATTTTTAGCTGAACTGTGAAAATATCTATCTAGGAAAGTTGCCTCCACATGTAGTTACAGTTTAGAATAAGGGAAATCCAATCAAGATATATTGCCTTTTAAAGTGTGCAATGCTTCCTTTAATGAGAAGAGAAGGGCCTGATACATAATTTAACTCTGCAGGTTCACTCTTTTTGGGCTTCCCTACTGTCTCCTTCAAGCCTGGCCTCTGAGTACCTTGGTTACCTGCCTTAACTTCCAGCAGTGCCTGATCAAAGTCTTCTACACTGCTTAAGCCATTCTTAGGGCCAGAGAAAATCTTTGGAAAACTCTGGTCACTGGGGTCTATCCTAACCTGCAAACATTTAAAAGTGCATCTGAAAAGATCAACATCTTGTTTATTGCAGTGTTATCACCCCTTCGTGGGTCCATAATGTAGATGAAATACATAGTTGTTTAGTTCAGCTGAATATCTGGCATTAGGCCATAATGGACACTGTCAAACAGTAGCTGTTTGATTGTACCAAAACCATCTGGAGGATTGGATATGTGCTCACCTTCCTGAACTTTGGTTAACACAGTTCAAGAATTAAATAAATAAATTAAATTAAATAAATAAAATAAAGTTTAAAAAGAAATTTATGATAATGGTGCTGAAAAGAAAAACTAACTGCATTAAAATAATGGTAATTAATATTCATTATAAAAAAGTTAGACCTACTCAAATATGGCCTAGCAGAGTTTCCATTGACAAATTTGAAGTGATCTTTGTGAGGTTTATTCAATATCTAACTCTGGCTGTTTATAATAGTAGGGTAGTGGAGTATTTGATACAGCAGTATGGTGCCACAGAACTGTGGTAAGAAATATGGTATATCTAATTTATACAGAAAATGTTATCTGACATTTAAAATTATAGTCTTGGCTTTAATTCTCCTTTTAAAGGGGTTGTTATTTTGTGTGATAGTATGCTTCAAGATCTGCAGAAGGGGAATTTGAACTTTGCTGTTCTCTCCTAGAACAGAAAATCAAGTGAACATGGAATGATGCCAGTCAACAGCTATGCACTGGTGGTCATCTTCCATTTTATTCCATTTCTGCACAGGCATCTCTAGTCTCTCCCTCTGCATAGAGAAAGAGTGGCTCATACAGAGTAACAGGCATTTCAGTACAGTGTTTCCTATAACATCCTTTTCCAGACCTGCAGAAGGTTCTTTGTTTTGCAAAGGGGGCATAGGCTTGTAATTGACAAAAATATAGCTACTGTAAAGTGGAAACAACAAAATGATTGTGGGAGAAAGAGACTGGCCAGATATTTGTTCAGATGCCTCAGACATTGAGCTTGACCGCATACCAGTCTGTCCATCTTTCCTAAATGGTACTCAGCTGCCACTTCCCAACTCCAGGGAACAGAATCATACAACATTGGAATCATAGAATCACGGCATGGTTTGGATTGGAAGAGACCTTAAAAATCATTTTCCAACCTCCCTATCATGGTCACCTTCCACAGTCTGTTCAAAGCTCCATTCAACCTGGCCTTGAACACTTCCAAGGAACAGGAATCCACAGCCTTTCTGTGAAGCCTGTTCATGTTTCACCACCCTCACAGTTTTTACTTTGAGCAGAAAGTCTGGGCAGCATCCATTTGGAAAACAGTTCAGTCTCCAAAGATTCTATTCATAACCTACTGCACGATGTAAATGTGATATAAAAGGCACTTTTAATTTGCTTTCATGAGATGAACTTTTTTCCCCCAAACTATCTCCTATATATTTAATGAGGAAGATCTTTCTGGTACTGTGGATGGGTGAATGGATGGATTTGACTATCACTTCCATAGAACTTAAAATGCATTAATGCTCAAGAAGAAGTACAACTGTTCTTAAAGAGATATATTTATCCTGCTAATTCAAGGATGACTTTGTATTGCCGACATATAAGAGCCATCTGCAAACGATACAGATCCCAAATTGCATCTTGAATGAATTATGTAACAGGAGGAAGAGCCATTAAATGGAAAAACACAACAAAGGCAGCTAGTCATGAACTTAAAACTAAGTATAATTTTGTTTTGTGGAATTGGGTTCTAAGGTCTGTTGCACAGTCTTCACCTGGAGCATAGAGAAAACTTACATTTCAAATATTCATCAGCCCTATTTAAATCATGTATTTATGTATTTATGTGTTAAATTATGTATTTTTCAGGAATGACTCCTATCTCAAATAAAATATTCTGATGAAAATTTAAAATAATGCTCTCATGCCAGTAATGACATCGAAATGGCAATACACAAATGTCTTGTAAGACTGAATCTGAATATCTATTGTAAAACAAGTTGGAAAAGAGATAAGATAATGTGAGAGCAACAAAATAAGACCAATTAATTTAATCTTCCAAAACAGTTAATGCTTTGACATACTAATGTTTGTTGACATACTAATATTTGCTAACTTCATTTATTTTTCAGCTAGCCTCCTAGAGGGTAATTGTTACACATGATATTTACATCACTCTGGAAGTTACAGGAAGGCAAATGTAGATCATTAAAGCCCTGAAAGTTGTATTTTAAGTTAGATTAGGATGAAAACTAGTAACTGGAATTTTAAAGTTGAAAGTATTCTTTTTAACTGTCATGGGGTTTTCATATCTTCATCATTTCATATATCACTGATTTATGTGGCACTACAGTTGCTCTTAGTAGAACAAAAATGAGAAATCCAACAAAAGTTAGGAAAAACTACAGGCCAGCCAGCCTCACTTCCATCACTGAAAATGTGATGGATCTGCTCATTCCAAAGGTCACTGCTAAGTACATGGAAGAAAGGAAAGTTTTCAGGAGTATTCAGCATGGATTCACCAGGGGAAATCGTGCTTGACCAATCTGATAGCCTTCTATGATGGGGTGACTAGTTGAGTAGATGAAGGAAGAACAGTGGATGTTGTGTACCTTGACTTCAGCAAGGCTTTTGACATTGTTCCCCATAAAATCCTCATAGAAAAGCTCAGGAAGTAAGAGTTAGATAAGTCAGATTGACAACCAGCTAAACAGAGCTTAGAGGATTGTGATCAGTGGCACAGAGTCCAGTAAGAGGTCTATAGCAGGTGGTGTTCCCCACAGTTCAGTACTGGGTCCAGTCTTGTTCAACATCTTCATTGACAACCTGTATGAGGGGACAGAATATATCCTCAGCAAGTTTGTTGATGGTGCAAAACTGGGAGGAGTGGCTGGCATACCAGAAGCCTGTGCTGCCATTCAGTGAGACCTGGACAGACTGGAGAGTTGGGTGGAGAGGAACCTAATGAAATTCAACAAATGTAGAGTCCTACATCTGGGCATGTACCAGTTGGGGTGGCATTAATTCATAAAAGTTTTCTGCCTTCTAGTATATGGCTTGACTTCATTTGGAGAATGAAAGTTCAAAATCACAATCAGTTATCTTTCTACTCCAGAAAGATAGTAATGGCTGTAAGATATCTTGAGACTGGTTATTTTACCAATGAAGAAAGGCCAGCTAAAATGCAAGTAAATAATGTTATAGTAACAGTAAAAAATACAGCTGCAGTAAGACTTTAGCAGTAGTACACAGTGATATGTACTATTGTGATGTATATGTACTACTATGACAGTCTCCTCTATGGAGGATCAAAACCCACCGGGATGCCTTCCTGTGCAACCTGGTGTAAGCAAACCTGCTTTGGCAGGGGGGTTGGACTAGATGTTTTCTGGAGGTCCCTTTCAACCTGATGCCAGGTAGCCACCTTTACATTATGCTGCATGCTCCATTTCTGTCCCTCTTCCACCCAAAACCACCTGGGCTTAAATGACATGGCTGTGTCAACACTCAAATGGAACAAAGATTTTTTGATACAGAAAGATTCTGTCCTGTTATCTTAACTACTAATACCTTGTTTAGAAGTTCCACAAAACTGAAATATTCTGTATGTTTGCATTTGTATTTTCATTTCATAACATACTTCTCTATATTGACAGCTGAAGACATCTAAAAAAAGCTTATCAATGCTTTGAATAGAAGTCTGGTGGGGTTTCTTTTGTCAACGTTTAAGATACCCTTGCATCAAAAAGTGTATTGAAAGTTATTTACTACTCTGCCATATAGGCCCTGCAGTGCTAAGGGGTCAAATAAGAAGTGCTGAAGACTACAGACCAGAGATCCAAACATCTGACTTCTGTTTATGCTTTGAGAAAGAAAAGTGTACCTAAAATCTCCATTTAGATTGTTATTCATCTTCTGCAATGGCCTGAATCTGTTCTTCATATTCACGCATATTATAGGGATGGAGACAGAAACATTTCAAGCACCCATTTAGCAACTGACATCAGCAAGCCTATAGAAAAAAATAAAGAGGTGATATTTTTTCACATATCCTTTTGTTTCTAAAAGAATACACAGTTGCTACTGGTGAAATATAATGGGAGGAGTAAAACCACACAGAGGGGCTAGCATAGTCTTTTGTTCTGAGTTACCCTCAGAAGGAGCCTCCTCCCTCCAACTGTTTAAAGAAAACTGCCTCCTCATTTAGCTAAAGTAGGAGCTTGACAATTAATAAGATTACTTGCCTCTGCTTTCTTTCTCTTCCACATACAAGCACAAAAGCATGTGGAAATAGCCCTAATATTTTGAGTGAAGGCTGGGTTCTCAGATCCCTTCTAAATAGATGGTGATCAGGGATTCTGGAGAGAGACAGAAACAGTGAATCCACAGAGATGCAGGATGAGTAAGAGTCCAGCACTTCAACCATCCCAGTTTGTGACACATCTGATTAAGGAGTTGTAGATGAGCCCAAGGCATTTCCTAGTAACTGCTGACATGCTGAGAAAAGTAGTCAGGTTCAAGTCTAGTCTGAGGATTATTAACCCAAAACCATTTATTCGCCCCAGGAAATGCCCAGGGCCCAGAATGCTCTCATGATCCTCTTGCTTCTTATGACAGGTGGAAAAGTTATAAATTACCTTTTTAAGTATTTGTAACACTCTGTGACTAAAATATTTTCTCTCAACTCCATTTTATCAGTACTGAGGACAAGACAAAAAAAAATAAGAAGCTTTAGCTGTTTGATGGTTATGTTTCATTGCCAGATAAAAAGACATTTTCTTCCCTTAAGCACTAAGATTCATAGAATCATAGAATTGTCAGGGTTAGAAGGGACTTCAAGGATCATCCAGTTCCAACCCCCCTGCCATGGGCAGGGACACCTCACACTAGATCAGGTTGCCCAAAGCCACATCCAGCCTGGCCTTAAAAACCTCCAGGGATGAGGCTTCTACCACCTCCCTGGACAACCTGTTCCAGTGTCTCACCACCCTCAAGATGAAGAATTCCTTCTGAACATCCAATCTGAATCTACCCATTTCTGCTTTTCTTCCTTTCCCCCTTGTCCTATCACTACTTCACACCCTATAAAGTCCCTCCCCAGCTTTCTTCTAGGCCCACTTAAGATACTGGAAGGCCACAGTAAGTTCTCTTTGTAGCCTTCTCCAAACTGAGCAACCCCAATTCTCTCAGTCTGTCCTTATAGGAGAGTTGCTCCAGCCCTCTGATCATCCTCATGGCCCTTCTCTGGACATGTTCCAGCACGTCCAGATCCTTCCTGTAACAGAGGCTCCAGAACTGGACACAGTACTCCAGGTGGGGTCTCACCAGAGTGGAGTAGAGGGGAAGAATCGACTCCCTCAACCTGCTGACTATGCTTCTCTTGATGCAGCCCAGGATCTGGTTGCCTTTCTGGGCTGCAAGCACACTCCGGTGGCTCATGTTGAGCTTCTCATCCACCAGCACCCCCAGGTCCTTTTCATCAGGGCTGCTCTCAAGTCAGTCCCTGCCCAGCCTATATCGGTGCTTGATTCTGAAGGAGCAGGAAGTGTTTTGTTTTGTTGTATTTTGCTTCTAGATGCAGCCAACAAAAGTTCTAGTTACACTCATTGGAAGGATAGCTGCTGAAAGGGTGTCAGAATACACACTCATGCAGCTTTTATTTCACGTGATGCACTTTCAAATTTGCTTAACCTTAGGAGACAAAGATTGGGCATTCTGTTAAAACTACAGTTCAAAGACATTCTCTGCAGTATGTTTGTTTGTTATCCCTGCAAGTATATTGGGAAAAAGACATGAGCAGCTACGTTCAATTCATCCTGTAACATCTGCTTGATGTTCACATTTTATGGCCAAAAAAACCCCCAAAACCAAACTGTGGTTGGTATCTGTCTTATGAAATATGATGGTGCTTTCTTCTGCCTCTACCTATTATTTCAAGGGAATGAATGGCAAATACGACAAGCAGCCCATCACATTTTGTGTTTAAGAGTCCACACATAGCATCAGACTTACAATTAGCTTTGGAGTAGACCATAAGTAAGCATTTTCATTATTTCTAAAGCTGCTGAAGCAGGCTGGCTATGCAAAGCTTCTCTTTTCTTCCTGCCCCTTATTACTTGGCTGTCATTTGCACTGAACAGACCTTTAGCTTCATTTGAATACAGCCTTTTTGCAGAGGGTCACTTCTTAGGTAGTCACTTGTCTGTGGAAAAGCCTAATTACTCCATGTTTATGATAAACAGGAAATGGCACTACAGTCGAATACTGAATGGGATGCAAGATAGTCTTTGGGTGAAGAAGATGAAAAATTTTCAAAGGCTTTACTTATTGCCAGTTCAATGAAAATAGCTGGGGAAAAAAAAAAAAACACCTATATATTCAGGGTTAAAATAGACAAATACTCTGATTTACAGAGGATTAAAAAGCACACACCTTACAGCTCTTTCAACTTTAATACTAAAGTAAATGCATAAAATAATTTATGGCAACTGCAATACCTCTTTCTGTGTGGATCACGAGTGCCCCCTACTGGTCGTTCACGAGCTTTTGCTGAGCTTTTTGCATTGATGATAGCTGCTCAGTACTGTTTCTGTTCCATTCTAAAGACGGGGATATTATTTCGCTGCTACCGAGTTTTTGCTACGGTTTGTATCCATCAAACACATATTTGCAGAAAAGGAGCTTTTGTCCGGGTTTTTATCTCCAAGATACATTCTGCAAGTGCTGTTTGCTTTTCCAAATGCACAGCTGCCAGGGGAATTAACAACTACAAAGAATTCACACACTGATAACCTTCTTTTAAATATTTTTATTTATACCCTTGTCAACATTTGAAAGGAAAAGCATTCCGATTTTCTTGAAAAATGGCATTGAAATGAGCAGCAAGACAGTTACAAATAGAGAGTTGTTTATAACTAATGGTCTTATGAAGATTTTTATGGCATCTGGTCTTGAACTGCCTTAGCCCAAGAGGCCACCACTATCAGCTGTGAGACATATGCCTAGATTTGTCTGCATATTCAGAAAATTTATACTGCATATGATACTATTCTCTTGCTGCTGCACCTAATCTTTTGCTTGGGATATACATTAATGGGAAACACATTTTTCATATGCTGGCTTTCAAAGAAAGTAAAGTGCACACAATCACATAGTTTGTCAGTCCTCAGACCTTTTTGTCCCAGAGGCCTTTGAAGCTGCTGCTCAATTTTGAAATCTCAGATTGTAATCCGGTAGCAGAAGTGGTCTCCCAAAGGAAGACAGCTGCATTCCACCTCTGCATACACCCAGAGACATAGCAATCAGATGGTAAATCAGGAGCCATAAGATGAGACAGTCACTTTGCACAGCCAAAGGGAAGCTGGCAATACTATAGAGAAGGGAGGGCAGCAGCACACAAATCACAGAATGTAGCAAGCCATGCCTGTTGAGTTCCACAGCTTACAAAACGATGTGCTTTAATATTACTGCCAATTGCCTGGTAAAAGCTACCATATTATCATTTATACATGAATCTTCCTTGTCTACTCCTGCTTATAGGTGAAACTATCTCCTCTCTACAAGAAGAGAAGAGAAGAGAAGAGAAGAGAAGAGAAGAGAAGAGAAGAGAAGAGAAGAGAAGAGAAGAGAAGAGAAGAGAAGAGAAGAGAAGAGAAGAGAAGAGAAGAGAAGAGAAGAGAAGAGAAGAGAAGAGAAGAGAAGAGAAGAGAAGAGAAGAGAAGAGAAGAGAAGAGAAGAGAAGTAGAAGAGAAGTAGAATAGCATTAACCAGGTTGGAAGAGACCTTTGAGATTATCAAGTCCAACCTATCATCACTTCTCTTCCAGGAAGAGTAATTCTGTCTGATATGGCAATGAGGACTAAGGAAAACCTACCCATTGTTTGATGCAGGGGGGAACATGGTAACCAAGGATGAGGGAAAAGGACGAAGCACTCAATACTGTCTTTAACTCAGTCTTTGGTAGTAGGACCAGTTGTTCACAGGATACCAAGCCCCCTGAGATGGAACACAGCTATGGGGAGCAGAATAAAGCCCCCATAATCCAAGAGGAGATGGTTAGTGTCCTGCTGCACCACTTACACATATGTAAGATGGCATACTACAAGCTACCTAAAAGGTGAGTGTTGGCCTCTTCTCCCTAGTGAGAGTGACAGAATGAGAGGAAATGGCCTCAAGTTGTACCAGGGGAGACACAACTTAGGAAAAATTTCTTTACTGAAAGGCTAGTCATGCATTGGAATAACCTTCCCAGAAAGACTGCACAGTCACTGTCCCTCAAGGTGTTTAAAAATGTGTAGACATGGTGCTTTGGGAGATGGTTTAATGGCCATTGTAGAGTTAGGTCAACAGTTGGTCTCAATTATCTTAGAGGTCTTTTCAACAGAAATGATTCTATGACTCTATGAGCTGCTAATATAAGTTCTTCCTAAGCTGTCTCATGTGAAATGGACAAAGGTAGTTCAAACATTTTGAAATACTGCAGTTCTACAATAAGACTTTTGTTGAATAAACCCCACTAAGTTCCTGTTCAACATCATGTCTACATGAGCTACCCTCAGAGCATGATGAGGATTGAACCCAGTCTGAGTGGGACACCAAATAAGGACAAACATGGCAGAGCATGCCAACTGCTGCTACTGATATGGGAAATGAGGTGCTGCAGGTTCTTGCAAGATCAGCTGAGGAGAACAATTTGAGAACAGAGCTGGCCACAAAATGTTTCACTATGGAGTTCTGATAATATGTGCTGCAGGCTAGGGATACCCAAGCACTATTAAATGTTCATAGACCTTTTTGAACCAGATGCACAGCCATATGTCTCCAATAACTGACCTAATCTGGAATTTTCATAGTCCACTGCAACACATAGACATATCCAATGCGGGAATCCTCACTGGCAGTAGTAGCACAGATGGTTAGACCCAGACTTTTCAAAGCACATAAAGATATACAGCACCATATTAGAACTTAAGTCATTCCAATTATCAGCCCACAAATTTGACCAAGGACAGAAATAAACCAGGAATTGTGCTGCATAAGAATTGAAATAATTATTAACAATCAGATCTGCTTCCATTTACTGTACAATACTGGGGGGAAAAAGAAACCTTACATTTCCTGTAAAGATATTATTATGTGAATCTTTAAATGTGCCACTCCATTAGAAACAAATGTCTCTTTTAGAAAGTAAGAACATCTTCCTGTAATATGAAAGAGAGAAGATACACAAATAATGGATGAGAGTCTTACAAATTACAGGGACTGGGTATGTATGAATACTTCTGTCTCTTTAAGAAGATTTCTTTCTGCAACCTGGAGGTAATCTGGCAGAGGAGGCATATATCTACTGTGCACAAAATGCCCTTTACAGGAACACATTTCTTTAGATAATTCTTTTTCTATGTAAAAGCCTAATTACTCAGTGGTTATTAGACAAGGAAAATGGAGTTCTATTTAAATTTAGAACACGAATCCAAGCCAAACTCCAGGGGAGGAAAAGAAACATTTTGCAGATGGAGTCTTGCAGTATAACGGCAGAGTTAGGTAATATAAATGTCCCAAAAGAGGAGAGAAAAGCACGATGTTATGATTAAACTCACCCAAATGAGAATTAAAAAATCTGAGTCTGTCTCCAGGCAAGAGACAGACCTGTCACAGTTGTGGAGAGACATTGCATAGCTACATGGGGAAGAACTAGTCTTAAAGTTACATACACTCATTTTGGTGTGACAAATGCCTCATACAAAGAGATTTTTCACAGAAGTTAGGCAATCAGATTGACATGTTGTAAAAATGAAGTTCCTAGCAATGAAAACCTCATTAATATTAACTTAACTGGATGATTCTGGAGTCAAGCCAAATGAAGTGGCTATGCATAAGTTGGAGAGTATCCTTGCCCATGGCAGGGGTGTTGGAACTAGATGATCCTGGAGGTCCCTTCCAAACATGACAATTCTATGGTTCTATGATTCTATAACTCCTTCAAAACCTCTCATCCTTTTTCAAGCCAGAGACTCAGTTCCAAGAGTAGTTTAAAGTCAGCATTTTCAAAGTTATTTAAGTGGTCAGTGTTGCAGATGAATGCTGATAGGAATTTTATGCTAGATAAACAGCATACATGTTTAATTCTTGCTGATTCCAACATGTCCACCTTTCCGCTTAGTCGCCTGGGTTTCAATGACACTAATCAGATTCCAGCCTCTCTAAACATTCCTAGTACTTTTTGAAAACAGGATGGTCAGGTATTTTTGACACTTCTATTTTGCTTCTTGGACAGGCTCTCTTCTTTCTCATCTGCCATGTAGTCCACCCCCACTTGATACTACTCTACTGCAGAACTACACACAAATCTTGTTATCTACTTTCTCTCTGCCACTGTCTTTTATGTCATCATTTTTTCCTTTTCTTCTTACCCCTTGCCGGTTGCTGTTGGTCACAAATATGCCCTGGTAGGGTTTATTCTAATTTTGACTATGTTAATCAGCTCCTCCTGTCAGCACTGTCAAATTCTGTCAATTTTTATAGAGAGAATCAAAGTAAACATCCCTGGAAGATGATTTGGATGCAGCATGCCATTGCTTAATCTGAAAAAGCAAAAGATCAAGGACTATCTTGATACTCTTGTCTTCATATGAGATTTGCCAGATTTGCCCTTTCTGCATTGCAATCCCATTTTCCCTGGTTAGCTCACTCATTAATGGAGGAAAGAACTTTTAGACATGGAGTGAAAATTAATTGAAGATTCCTGCTACCTATGCTATTCAAGAGAAAGAGAAGGAAAGGTGAGGAGAGGATATGAACTCTACTTTATTCCTGAATACCAGGTTAAAACCTTTTGCACAATAATTACTTCCTCTGCAAATTCTTACTCTGTATTTTGACAACTGAAGTTGCATTTCTGGCTGCCTTTCACAGATCATCAGAGAATACTGACGGTCCCAGAAAAGGAAGGAGAATTATAGACTCCCTCAGGAGGTCACTAGTACAAATTCCTGTCCAAAATGGGTCAGCTCTGAGATCAGACCAGATTTCTCAGGGCTTTCTCAGGTCTTGAACATTTGCAGGATGGAGCCTGCAAAAGCTTTCAGGGCAACCTGCTCCATTGCTTGGCTATCCTCCTGGAAATATATTTTTTTTCCTTTTATCTGTTATAAACCTCCTCTTTTTAAGTTATCCCAATTGTTTTCTTCATGTCTTTCCACTTGGCTGCAAAAATACACCTGGCTCTATCCTGAGGACATCTCTTATGACTTACCAGCTGTGTCTTCTCTAGGCTGAATGAGCCCTGATCCATCAGCACCTTCTCACAGGGCAAGTGTTCCAGTTCCTCACCATCTTATTGGCCCTCTCCCAGTCTCTTCTCTATTTAAAAATGTTTTCCTTTCATTGCAGGGGCAAAACCATTCACAGTATCTAGACATGGTCTAATGAGTGTCAAGTGAATGGTCCTATACACCAGTATGCCTAGGTCCTTTTCCATAGAGCTGCTCCTCAGCCACCCAGTCTCCAGTCAGATGTACTTCAGAGGGTTATTGCATCACTAATATGGGACTTAGCTGTTGATGTTTTTGAAGTCCCTAGTGGCTCATTCCTGTAGAGTGTGTAGCTCTCTTAAAATGGTGACTCTGTCCTTGAGCATTTTGAAAGCACCTTAGACGTTGCTATGATCCACAAATGTGATAAGGGCATATTCTGTCTTCTGCTAGGTCATTGGTAAAGCTATTAAATAGTACAGGTCCCAGGACAGATCATTGAGAATCTCCATTCATAACTAGTTTAAGGTAAATTGTAACTCATTAAGCATTGCCTTTAAGGCCAACAGTCCAGCCAGTTTCTCATCCTAGCATGTAAAAGATGCCATGGGAGGCAGAATAGCAAGACAGACAGCATCTGCTAATCAGTCATCATCCACAGACTTCATCATTCTTAGGTTAGTCAGGCATAATCTGACCTTGGTAAATCCATCTCCTCCGTGTGTATTTATGTTGAAGAATCTTGGCTGGAGGCATCAGTAAATAGAGTTATAAAAAGGGAAAATCGGAAAAATTCCTTTAGGTAGATAAAAATATTTTGCTTTCCTCAAATTGCTCAACAATAACAAAATAACAAACAAAATTCTGAAATAAGTATTTTGTATCCAGAAAAAGACTGAAAATGAACAAGTTTTAAGTTGCAACATGACGTGGACTGCTTTCACTGAACGAGATACTCTGACAGAATTGCATGCTATGGGGAAACAGTTGACATATTCCAGTGGGTCTTTGCTGTTGACAGAACCCATTTGTACTATTGCCATTAAAGGCATATCATTTAATATAGGAAGCCAATGCTAGTTTTTTATCCATTTATTACAAGAAAAATTGAAACATTTCCATGTATAAATGTAAGAACTGGTCTTTGGTGGACTGGCATACAACAAGCTATACATCTATGTCAGGATTTAAACTTTGTATGCAAATCTGGTTGGGGGTGTTTCTTGAAAAGTATGTAATAATAATTCTTCACATAAATACCATCTGTTGTCTAGTTTAACATTTTCATTGGCAATGCTCACATTTGTTTATAATAATAATCAATGGAAATGGCCTCATTTGTGAAGCAGAGAATATTTTAAATCCTTTATTACATAGAAAATAGGGGTTGTCAGGGTAGGGCCAAACAAGCCCCAGCACAAACCCAGACAGAGTTTGATGTGTCTAGACATGGTCCGCCTCTCCCCGCTCCTTCCTGCAGAAAGTCGGGGTAACGTGGGAAAAGGAACAAAGGGAACAGGACCATGTGTCTCTGTAAACAACTTTCCTTCTGGGGCAAGGGCACACGTACTGGCCACTGCTCCTGCCTGACCAGGCCTATGCTTCTCCCTTTTATGGCCACAGCCTGGCAGAACCCCCTTTCATTGGGTAACTATGTTCTGGCTTCAGTTGCCCTATTGGCCCAATTGGATCTCAGGCAAGATCTCTAGTCTTGCTTGTCTTGCTTAAGCTTTGCCTTGCTTGAACCTGCTTGGACCTGTCTGGACTGAAATTGCATTGGCTTGAGTTGCCTGGTCCAGAGGCTGGGATAAAGCCACAAGCCTACACACTGCAAGCTAGAGAAGCCATGAACCTTAGAGCCAGAGCCAAGCCTTGCTTCCCCTTGTAACTAGAATTTTGTGGGCCTCAGTTTGCCCAGGACAAAGCAAATGCCCATCGCAGTAATAGCATCGTAAACAGGCTGCCATCCTGCTGGAGCCAGACCAGCCTCGAGACCGCGTGGCCTTCCTGCAGGCAACCTGCTGTGCCTGGCACACAAGAGCACCCCAGAAACCTCAACAGCTAATACACAGCAGCAGCACTCCCCACTTGGGTGGAACCAGCTGTGAGTAATTAATGCATTGCCTCTTTGGCTTAACAGTTCTTGTCAAGTCTCCCCCCGCTGCGGTCGAGCACCATTTCGTTCTCAGGGTTCTCTCTTTCCGTTATCCCTCCCGGTTTGCATAGAATTGTTATAGTTGCCTAAATACTGTGCATTCCCACTGTAAATATATATTCCAACTGTACATAGAACCTATTTAATAATTTTTTGCAGTTTTCCCTATTAATAAAAGTTGTTAATGTTTTTAATTAATATCCATTTGGCATATTGTTTATAAATTAAACAAATTCCATGGTAAGGGTATCTCAAGAAATGTGTCTGAACTGTTTGAATAGGTAAGCTTTCAACACAAGGAGGTGCTGTTGGGACTCAAAGCTTTGGGGTGGATCATGTCATGCCTCGGTGTCCAGACTGACGTAGTTGCATGAAATTTCTGAGATTTGCTGTATTTCCCACATTCAGGCATAAAATCCTGGCAAGGTAACTGGTGCTATGCTACAAAGTTCATTGCCTTGGGGACAGGTAAGGGTCAATACTGCTCTGTGCACAAACACACGTGTGTTTATGTAAAACACATCAGAATTTTCTTACAAGTTGCCAATATTCATGACTGGCACTCCAAAGGTCTGTGGGTAACATTGCATGGATTAGTGTTAACAGCCTGGCAAACATTGGGAGGGTAGGAAGCCTAAGAATTAAACAGATTAAGAATTGATTCAGTTCTACTTCTGGTAGGAAATCTCCTATCACAGATTTGCATTCACTGAATCATTTTCAGAGTATTTGACAAATCAATTCACTATGGTGTAAACACAGAGCCTCCAGGTCACCCAGATTTTGCAAATATTAATATGTTGAGTCAAAAATCTATGCTTCAAAACAGGCAGATGCTTATAAAAAGATTGGTGACAGTGTTGTAACCTAATCAATACATAAAGGAATAGATAGAGCAAATTTTCTGATCCCCATGCCTCAAAAAATCCATTCTCACATTTAGAAAGACTCTAAGGAAAAACAAACAAACAAACCAACCCACGTCATTTTCAGAGGAAGTATCACTCCCATTATCTTTGGTGTGTTAATATCCAAAGGTGTTTGGCCAACAGACACACAACAGCAGAAATAATTAAATAACACTGAATGAAAGGATAAAAGGCTGACTGTGATAAGCCATGGAACCTCGTGGTGAATATACAGTGCAAGTACAAAGCAAGCCTCGTCGTAACAGAAAAAGAAGAGCATAATGAAAAGTTTTATATATGACTTCCTCAGGCTCACCTTCCTCCCCAAAAATGGTACAGCTTGGTCAGAATATGTTTTCAGTGCTGGTTATCAATATCTCATGATGAAAAATAAAGATAGTTATATCACAGGCAAGTGGTCTCCCTAGGAGCTGCAGTTCAGATGGGAGCATGACTTCTTGAAGAAAATGGTGTCCAGAAACAAAGATTCGTTAGCTCTTCAGTATTCAGTTTGTCCATGTTTGGTTCTTACATGAAATGTGTGTTGTTGTTGGGTTTTTTTTGGGGGGAATACCTGTTTTTAAAAACAGTGTTTGGATAATTTTGTCACTTTTTTTAAATGGAAAAATGAAGTTGACATTGCAAAATTGCTGTCTGCCCTAGGCTTTTGATCATACCTCTATGAAATGAGACTGAACAAGAGAATCTCTATGTTTCCTTCATCTTAAAACCACAAATTAAGCCCACTTACACACTTCCACCCAAGCAGACAGTCATTATTTTTAGTCTAAAATACCAAGGAAAAAAAAGTAGTGGAGTCTCTCTTTCACTTGTGTATTGGCATTCTGTCCTTACTCTGCTCTCTCTGGCAGAACATATGCACACAAACAAGAACATGCAGTTCAGAAAACTGTAACTGAACATGCCAGGATTCACAGTTGGATCCCACTTGCAGAAAACGAGCTCTTCACTTCTCAGTAGATTCCCCACAGGAATTTCCAGCTGAAAAAAGACAGTTTGTTTTACACACCAGAAATTACATGAAAGGGTGGAAACACTGCTCCAGATCAGCATCGTTAGCATCTATATAGTCAAATTATTTCAGACTGTCAAATTACTGGAAAACAAATCTATCTTCAAAACACCTCCCTGAGGTCAAGACATAGTATTGCTATTCAGTGAGGGACAGATGCATTATGTGTAATATCTGATGTCATCCACTGAGTCATGGGCAAAGCCAGAATATTCTCTCAGAGAGGTGAGAATGACTGAAAAGAGAAAGCATTTGTCCCTACAGCTACTTCAGTAGGTCTTGCTGCCCTTCCACAGGTGAGGGCAAGCTGTTTTTTCTGCCTGCTGTCTCTCTTCTCGCATGCAGATCAGTTGCTAATTATAGGTTAGAGCTCCTGAAACCATCTTGTCTAGAACACTCTTGTTTTTAGCAAAACTTGACCTTTCAAAACAGGAGTATATGGGGGGAGTTTTGGATGACACATTAACAAATTCCATGGCTGAATCATTCACAGCCTTTTTCTATTGTTCCTGAAATTGTGTCTAAAACTGCAATAATCTGACACTACTAGGAAATGCCTTTTCTTTTCCTATATTTTTGTGATATTCTTTATTGAATTATTTTTCATGATCTTACACCTTTGTTGTAGAAAACTTGATAACTCCAGTGATTTGAAGAGCTAACACTGAAACAGTTTGCTGGGGTTTTTTCAGAACATCTTTATAGAGAGAGCACAATTCATTTTAAACAGGAATCTCAGCATTAAATTTAAATGTAGCTCCTCCAGTTTCATCTGGAAGTTGCATTCTCTGGAGGGAACTCCCTTGTGTTTGCTGATACTGAATGGTCACAGTTGAACTTTCTAGTTTCAGTACTTTCAACTTTCTTTGTTTTAGCATGCATCTTGGGTTGTTTTTTCTTTCATTCCTTAAGCCTTGGCATCTGAAACCACATGTGTCTGGAAATTCTTTTTTTCTTTTGAAAAGCTTCATTTTCATCTGCTACAGCTGTTTAAGAAAGTTTGAAATGGGAATCCAAAGGACTTAAACAAAAAGGAATGTAAAGAAAGAGCTTCTATTATTATTATTATTAAAATCCAATTTTTAAACCAATTTCATAAAAGAGCAGAAAAGAGGAGGCCTGGGGCTGGCCAGGTGAAATCCTTATGCATTCATCTGATTCTACTATATGAGATTTTAGGAAATAAAAGGAGAATATTTCCAGTGTTGACTTTGCAGAAGTCCTGAAGAAGACAGTAGGACTTCTCACAGTCAGTACAAGTAGGATCTTTTGTGTTATGTTGGAATGGAAGACTCTAACAGCCTACTTCAGCCCTTCTCTGAATAAGCAAGCATCTTGCCATGGACAACTTGGAGTCACAGCTCCCATGTCCTGCCGTCACACCAGAGCCATCTAGAAAGGGGTGGCCTCAAGATCAGGATCTAACAGAGTTTTAAAATATTCAACTCTAATCTAGTCCCATTAGATTCCCCTGGAAAAAAAATATTACATTTGGAAAACAAACTACATGACAGAGGCCCAAATCTCATCATTATGTGTGTGCATATTACTTCATTCAGTAGATCGACTCTCGGACTAGAACAGGCAAACACTGAAAGAATATAAATAATAGCAGTTTAATGATAACAAGAGTGCACTGGCATAAAACTAATTATCTGTCACTGGAAAGAATGAGCAATACCTGCAATACAGGTCAATACTGACACAAATGAAAATGACACAGATTCTGATTCTTGTTTTGTCTGACTTCATACTTCCAGAAATAACAGGCTAATGGAGCAGCTGCTTTCACTGCTAAAGTTGGGACATCATCTTATTTAAAATCAATACCATATTTTTGTCATGTAAATGTAGGCAAAATTATATAAGTAAGATTTAACTAGGAAAATTATTTAAAGAGCATTTAAAAAGCTTCTGCCTGAGAGATGTGTATTGGATTAATTCACTTTGAATAAAGTTATGACAGTGCTAAGGTATTTGCAGGCAGTAGAGAGAGTCTGCTTTAGAAAAAGAAAATCTTTTTAACTTAGCCCTTCCATCATGGTACTTAGAGGACTGGTACTTTGAGGACACATGGTACTTAGAGGACACAGTCTCAGGTTGCACCAGGGGAGGTTTAGGCTGGATGTTAGCAAGTTCTATACAGAGAGAGTGATTGCCCATTGGAATGGGCTGCCTGGGGAGGTGGTGGAGTCACCATCATTGAAGGTGTTCAGGAGGAGACTTGATGGGGTGCTTGGTGCCATGGTTTAGTTGTTTAGGTGGGTTGGGTTGGTTGATGGGTTGGATGTGATGATCTTGAAGGTCTCTTCTAACCTGGTCTATTCTATTCTATTCTACTCTATTCTATTCTATTCTACTCTATTCTTTTCATACAGGCTAGAGAAGACAGCCACAAATATGAATGATGTACAGATGATTTCATTTGTTTGGGTTTCTTTAATAATGAAATGACAATGTCTATTTCTTCACTGAAAATGGAGAGTGGAATTTTGAGTAGAAAGCAGGCTTCCTAGAACAGCTCATTTAGGTATATCAGATCAAAAAGTTTAGCAGCAAAACAGGGCGTCTCAGCTCCCACAAGAATAATTTTGGCTGCACTACACAAGCCTTTCAATTAGCTGTGAGAGAGACAGTTCATGAGGATTTGGCAGCTCCAGATCAATAAACTGACCCTAGGATTTCTCTTCCTTTTTTTTTTTTTTTCCCTTTTTCTTCAAACTATCAGGAAAGGGAATAAATAGCATCCAAGGGGAGAAAAAGCACAGCAACATGAAGCATCTGCACAGTATAAACAGAACAATAGTGACCAGCATTTTTCAATACCTTTCACTAGATGCTCTTTCTTGACCTTTCTCCATCTTATTGCATTGCTTTGAAACAAACAAAAAGACTTCTGCAGCAAGTCAAAGTCAAAAGCAGAGCATTTTTCAGCTGTTTTCCTGGATCTGCTAGCTGCACTGGTATTCTAATTGTAAATTCTTCTCTATATGTGCATTCCAGCTTTTTTCTCTTTTCTTATTTCTTCTTTAAACCAGAAAAAAAAAAAAATCTCTTGACAGAAATGAAAGCTTAGCAGCCACCTAGGACATGGGGATCTTAGAGATTGCACCATTATCTCTCCTCAGCTGTTCCTCTTCTGTCAGCACAGACACTTCTAAATAAGCTTGGGGGCTTTCCTGTGTGTCCAACAGCCTTAAAGTAAAATTAATTCAGTACTATGAAATAAAACAACAATACAACCTTCCAACCTGGTCTGGTCTATTCTATTCTATTCTATTCTATTCTATTCTATTCTATTCTATTCTATTCTATTCTATTCTAAAAAGCACCCTTCCATTTCTTCTCTACTATAGTTAAATCAATCAACTCTGCAAAAGGCTTCTGCATGCTACTTCTAGTCCATTCAAGGTTAGCAATTCATAACATGTCCAGCTATGACATCAAGTTTGGAAGTTTATGTGAGATGCCTGTGCTAGAACCACTAGGCAATTACAGCCATGGGAGTTAGAAAAGTAAAATAGCACACAGCTCTGAGTAAAATCTTTGTACCAGGATGCCCTCTTTTCCCCATATCACATAAAATGCTCACAAGAGCAGGGAGTGGGCTATAAGGCAGTGTTGCAGCACCGAAAGATCAGCATGGAAGCCAGTGAAACTTGCTGTCACAACAAAGCAAAGCAAGAGAGCACATGCCTTGAGCATCTGGGTAGAGGCGACCAGAGAGGAGACCCTGCTCAGGAAGGAGGTTACTGCAAGAGTAGGCTGTAAGACTTGTTCAAAATCTGCAAACTGAAGGCCACAAGGGAAGCTTTTGCATGAAAGCCAGAACTGCTGACAGGTAAAAAGAAGTAGGAATTCTCCTCTCCTGAAAACCCTCTTCAAGAAATGTAGCTTTTATCTGACCAGACAAAAGTAATTTTCCTAATTTGGAGGTAGGACATCCAAGAGGATGTGATGAACAGCCAAGGCAGTCCTCGATTTTGAATTCTGGACCAGCCTCTGGCAAAAAACTATTCAGCCTTTTGGTATGAATATAAAATTCCTATGACTACAGAAGCAAACATACACTAGATTTGATTTTGTGTGTGTGTGTGTGGTTTTGTTTGGTTGGTTGGGGTTTTTTAGGATTCAAAGCTGTGTCCACTCATGTGTTACTTGCATTAAGTCTCAACCCTATCCTTTCATGATTATCCAGTATATTTCCCTGATAAGGGAAGATGGGCACACAATCCAGGCCCCTCCTTTTGTAAAGATATTCCAAGAATGCATAAGAGAGCTGACACATTGTGCACCTGTACAGCACAGCCAGGACTTGAATCATCCTTTGAACTGCCACATCAGCAGACCAACTCCTGGACTTGAGCCGGCACCAAGTGTGCAGAGTGTGCAGCTGGCTCCATAAAAGCTGCAACCTCAATCTGGTTCAAAGCCAAGTTGGATAGGGCTTTGAGCAACCAGCTTTAGTAGGAAGAATCCCTGTCCATGACAGAGGGTTTGGAACTAGATGATCTTTGAGGTCCCTTCCAACCCAAACCATTCTATGACTCTGTGATCAGACAAATGGGAATCTTTATGCTCATATTGGCTCATCTGTGTTTTGCAGCCTCCAAGCAGAATTATTAGCGTGGCACCCAGGGAGAGAAGAGAAAGATAAATAAGATAGCTCATTTCTGTCTTAGACCAGGAATTTCAAACAGGCAACAGCAATTATTCTCTTTTTAATGCACATCTTCAGGTTTGAAGGAAAGCATGGGAAAATATGTATTAGGGGCACAGATTTCTTTCTTGAGCTTGTTTAGTGAGAACAATGCTATTCAGCTGCCACTGTCAGGTTCTACTTACTGCCCAAAAAAACCCAATTTTTAAAAATTATAGCATGCCAACAGAGTGCTTTGCAATATCCTGGATTTCACAGCCTAAAATTATGAGCATATTTGCCCCCCCCCAAAAAAAAAGTTAAAATGTGAGCAGGAGACAAAAGGCAGAGTGAAACAGAAGGCAGAATGGTGTCACAAAAAAGCAATGAATTATACCATGAGACTTCAGCATCAGAAAGTCCCAGGAAATGAAAAAGTTCCATTGATTTCCTCTCAGCTTCATGAGTGGGTTCCTTTATCATATGCTTTGAAAGTAAGACCTCCTGCTGGGTTTTTTATATTAAACTGGGGAAAGAATGCATTCCATTGTCAGAGTTGTTGCAAGGATGTAATCAGAGGTTTGGCATCCCAGCTCACAGAAACTGAGAACCTCAGAGAAAATCTCCGTCCTCACATTTGCTGTTTTTCTCTTCCAATAGAAGGTTGAATATAATCATTTTAAAACTCAGTGACATTAGAAGTTGATAACATTAAAACAAATGACCTTTCTTCCAACTACACATTTTCCTTATCATTGTGATAAAGGGATAATTGCCTTGAGATTGCTTATTGTAAAGGCGAGCTCTTGTCACTTACGAATTCCCTCTTTAGGTCACTCTTATGAAAAGAAGAATCATTTCTGAAATGAACCATGAACCTGAGCCACATTTCTATTCACTTGTACTGAAAATCAATATAACAGAAGCAGAAGGAATAAAGCTGGGAGAGGAAACTTCCACAGGTATCAGGTATTTGGGGAAGCAACTGCATTATCTGAATAAATGGCTGCCATCATCCAGCGCAGCTCAAGAGGCTAAACATTGTGTAATCAGTATGAGAAAGAAAATGATCCAATTGGTTAGCTTATTAAGATCCACCAGTCCAGAGGGGACAAATATTTACCAAAAATTCTTGTCCCAGGGACAAGTCAGAGTGATGTAGATCTATGACACTGGGCAATTCTTTCTCCCTGAGCATAGTATTTGGGAGGATGCTTTTGCCTGCTGCACAAAAGTTGTCAGCCACCATCATGAGTGGGCTGGAGGGCAGCCATAAGAACAGCCTCAGAAGACAGGATGAAATGTCCAGATGCTTTGCAAACTGAAGGGATCTATATTATAATCAGCATATACTTTCACATACATGAGAACTACTTAGTCCCCTTCCCCATTGCTCCTAGTTATCAAAACTATTGCCATCATCACTGCCAGAAACCTATACATTAAATTCTCTGTGAAAAATACAGATATTGTTCTTCCAGCCTTTCACTCTACTAATAGCACAAAACCTCAGATCCCAGGTGATTTTATTTGAGAGAAGCTTGGCAGGTAGTGCAGCTTTAGACCGTATTTTATCAGCACCTGCCTTTAGAAGTTATTAGCATCTCACTTTAGTTAATTAAACCAACTTAGAAGTTGTTTGATGGCAATCCAGACTGATAAGCATTTATTGGGGGGGGGAAGCTAATGGAAAATAGGAGAGACATGAAGGGAGAGTGCAAATTTAAAAAGAAAGTGTAAAGATAAAACGTTTTAACAGCAATGTTTGGGAGAAAAAAAGCATTGAAAAGGAAGAAAAATGGAAGGAATTTTAGCTGCTTGGAGAGTAACAAAGTGTGAGAGGAAAATTCTATTCAAAACTTTTGACAGGGTTGTTATTATTATTTCTTCTTTTAAATGTAACTATCTAAGCTGACTACAGATCATCACTGTATTCCTGCTTTTTCCTGACTCCAGTTCTGAGCTGCTCTAACAGAATGATAGCCTTAATTACAGTGACATATGCATACCCTTCTTCACCTTCACTTTTCAGAAACCATTTATATTAGAAAACAGGAAGCAAGTAAGCATCATAAGGCTAGTTGTGCCAATGGTAGATTAGTCAGGTATTTGCCTTTGGAAATGGAACTCCGTGTACCATTAAGGGCAGTCCTGGTAATAAAAGATGGAATATTAAATATAAATACATCTGTGAAACAGAAAAGCTCTTTTAAAATCTATGTGAATATATTTCTGTAGGATAGGATAGGATAGGATAGGATAGGATAGGATAGGATAGGATAGGATAGGATAGGATAGGATAGAATTGAATTGACCAGGTTGGAAAAGCCCTTTGAGATCATTGAGTCTAACCTATCATCCAACACTATCTAATCAACTAAACTGTGGCACCAAGTACTCCATCCAATCTCTTCCTAAACACCTCCAATGATGGTGACTGCACCACTTCCCTAGGCAGCCCATTCCAATGGCCAATCACTCTTTCTGTGAAGAACTTCTTCCTAACATCCAGCCTAAACCTCCACTGGCACAGCCAGTACCAGAACAAGAGGACACAGTCTCAGGCTGCGCCAGGGGAGGTTCAGGCTGGATGTTAGGAAAAAGTTCTATACAGAAAGAGTGATTGCACATTGGAATGGGCTGCCTGGGGAGGTGGTGGAGTCGCCATCACTGGAGGTTTTCAGGAGAAGACTTGATGGGGTGCTTGGTTCCGTGGGTTAGTTGTTTGGGTGGTGTTTGATTGGTTGGTGGGCTGGACGTGGTGATCTTGAAGGTCTCTTCCAACCTGGTTTATTCTATGTATTCTATGTATTTAACGTTGAATAGTGATTGCCTACAGTGTTAGCTTCTCTGTCCTTCATTACTCCTATTGACCAAACTCCCCAAAGTTATATTTTGATTAAAGGTTTCACACAATTAATTGCTTTGAATCAACAAGACAAAAGTGTGAGCTATATTATGGGAAACAGTTACAGTTAGTAACTTACCTGATTTTGGAAAATTAGGAAATATTTACAATATATCCTGCATGTTGTGCTGTCACCTATAAAGCAAATACAGATTAGGGTAGAAACAATATAATTAGCTTGGGTTTTTTTTTACTTAAAATAGACATTTTACTGTTTCTAAATGGAAGTTAAAATTCAAGGAATACCTATACATTACTTCAGGGTTTGCAAAAATAAGAGGTGAGGCATGAGAGAGGTGCTCCTTGCAAATACTCCAAATATCACCTTATCTTTATTCAAGTGTTTCCTTTAAAAAATTCCTTCCAAAATAAGTACAAAAGCTCCTAAGATGTTGAGGGTATTAATATTACTTTATTCTTTCCTCCTGCAGCAATTTCTTCTTAATTTCAGTTTCTTCCTTATATCATCTTACTCGTACACTATTCAGTACCTCAGGTCAGGAATGGTCCCTCTGTTCTAAGTTTGCATGAACCAATATGAACCCTAAATGCACAACACATACAGCCACCCTCGTTAAACAGAGACAACTTTGGTTCAACTTAGCAAAGCCATGCTGCAGTACTTTAAACTTCTGGACATCCCTGAGATTTCAGCTGTAACATATGCACCCCAAGATTTCAGCTTACAAGTGATTCCCTGGTGCAATAAATACTAATTTATTGGGGGCGGGGGGGGGTAAAAATCAATTCTTCATAAAGTGTTCCACAGAAAGGAATCATATCCAATCCATTAGTTCTTTTCTGTCTCCTCTGTAACTACTTAACTCTTCAAATTTTGAATTTGGATCAGCACTCAAATATTGAGCCTAACTGAAAAGAGGAGGATTTTTTACTAATTAAACAAAGTATAATATCTAGAAAATGGCAAATTCCTTTCCTTAAGAAAAGGCACAGCAGGTGGAGGGAGGAGAAATTTCACACTGAAATACCAGCAGTGGCTCTGGAAAATGTCATACTGCAGGTGGTATAAATGTAAACGAACACAGAGAACTCAGGAATAGGGAATTCATGTTTGAGGGTTCGTTCTTTCTTTCTTTCTTCCTTTCTTTCTTTCTTTCTCTCTCTCTTCCTTTTTCTTTCTTCTTTCCTTCCTTCCTTCCTTCTTTTCTTTCTTTCTTTCTTTCTTTCTTTTCTTTCTTTCTTCCTTCCTTCCTTCCTTCCTTCTTTTCTTCCTTTCTTTCTTTCTTTCTTTTCTTCTTTCCTTCCTTCCTTTCTTTCTTTCTTTTCTTCTTTCCTTCCTTCCTTCTTTCTTTCTTTCTTTCTTTCTTGCTTTCCTTCCTTCTTTCTCTCTTTCTCTCTTTCTTTCTCTCTTTCTTCCTTTCTTTCTCTCTTCCTTCCTTTCTTTCTTTCTTTCTCCCCTTCTTCCTACTTTTTTCTTAATGGGTACATATTTATTTTGAATACTGACACAGCCGTCCGTAAAGTTACAGTTACGGGTCACTGGAGGGATGCTCCACAGCTAATAGTTTCACCCAGGTGGCTCAATATCTGTGAAGTTTTCAGCAAGATTAAAAGAGTCCCTGCTGATACCCATGACATTTCTCTTTCGGTTACCTCTCATGCTTGACTGTGTGTTTCTTTTTCTGCCCATCAGTCTCTCAATCCTTGATGGAGCTGCATCCTCCTAACTGCATATATTGCCTCTTCATCCCTGCTTGTGCCCATGCTGAAATCTCTCTAAACTGTTATTCCCCACTGAGGGGAAAAAAAGAAAAAAAAGCAAGCTATGCTCTCCTCTTTTTTCCAAAGATGATCCACGTTTCTTTTAGTGTGTCTTTAATTTCCACTCCAAGACTTACATACCAAATAAATGAGAAGCTATAAGTATGATGGAAATCAGTAAGATGGATCACTCTTCACTACTGTCTCTTTGAACTTTGGTTTGGTAGCACAGGTAGTTCTTCCTGTGAACTCCATTTACATTTCACTTTCCTAAGGATATACTAAAGATATCTCAAAGAATGATGCTTCAGGTGCCAAGAGCTCAGTAACCCTCTTCACTGATAGGAAGACAAATTAGTTCTGAAAAAGTGTATATGTAGCTATATTACTGTCCTGGTTTCAACTGAGGCAGAGCTAATTTTCTTCCTAGTAGCAGATATGGTGCTGTATTTTGGATTTGATAGGAGAATAAGGCTGATAACATGCTGATCTTTCAGGTGTTGCAAAGCAGTGTTTATCCTAAGCCAAGGACATTTTTTCCTCCACAAGCAAGGAGTTGTACAAGAATCTGTGAGGGAGCATGGCCAGGAGAGCTGACCTGAACTAGCCCAAAGGGATGCTCCATACAATAGGATGTACAGTGTATAAACTGAGGGGAGTTGACAGGGGAGTGCTGATCACTGCTCAAGGACCATCCAGACTTGGTCAGTGGGTGGTGAGCAATTACATTGTGTATCACTTGTTTTCCCTGGGTTTCATTTCTCTCTCTCTTTCTGTTAACTTCCTTTCCATTACTACTTTAGTCATTATTAATTTTCATTTTGCTTCCATTATTAAACTGGTTTTACCTCAACCCAAAAGTTTTACCTTTTTTTGCATTTCTCCTCTCCATTCCACTTGGGTGAGAAGAGAGGAATGAGCAAGTGGCTGCATGGTGCTTAGTTACAGCTGGGGTTAAACCCCAACTGTTACTTCTAAGCTAACATTTTTAGAGGCTTACATTTTACTTTTTCCTTTCTGACTTGATAGAAAAGGCAAGTACCTACTGCACACTACAGATCTGTAAATAGTTCCCAGATATATCCAAATGGGAGTCCATCAATTAATTGTACTTTCATTTCCGTTGTTGAAAGTGTAAATTGTTGTGATCAGATAACTTCTAGGTGCATAATCAAGGTAACATGCATGCATGCCATTTTATTTTACTCCTAGAAGCCTATAAATAGCTTCAATCACTTTTAAATCTGACTAGCAAATTTAAAATATAAGAAGCTATGCATGGATTTTAAGCTTTAAATGGTTTTATTTTATAATACTTGCTTCATTTTCATAATTGCCACACATCTGTCCATTCCATTTTATGCATCAAGCCTACAAAGCCAGAATTCATTAGCATGCTGAGGTTGCTTGTATGCCTCATGAGCAAATGCCTTTTGTTAAGTGAGATGAAAATAATTACTTATTTCATCAGCTTTCTCACACTTCTATAGATTCCTTCAGGAAACTGTAGATTCTCCAATGTGATTCTCTTTTCCCTTAAATCTGCTCAGCACACACCCAAATCAGGTTTACTAATCAGTCTTGGAGCTGGTGATTCATAATGGTGTTATTCAAACTGAAATCTAAATAGAATAAATGTGCAGACACATACACATACAAGGTGATGAAACAGCAAAGCATTTTTAAAGGGGTTTTGAAAAATGAAAACATTAAAATAAGGTCCTGTTCTGCTATAAAGTATCCTCAATGCATGATGATTTAATCTTGGAATGAATTTAGCAGCTGCTTTTTCATGTCCTTGTAAAAATATGGTTCGCATCTCTCTCACATTTCTTTCCTGATAAGACTAAATAAGCCCATTCAAATACTCCACCTTCCAAACCATTAGCACAGCAGTTATCACTTTAAAACAAAGGGGGGAAAAAGTGTCCTTGGGGTGCAGAGTTTCTTTTTTTTTTCTACTTGTGTCAATTTTGAGCAGACACCATTCCATATGCATTTGTTCATGTATTCAAGGATGATGCACATCATACATGGACTGCAGTAAAAATCAGAATTAATTAGTGGAGGGATGGAAGCTGTCAGTACAATTGCTCTTTTTAAATGCTTCAGTTGAGTTTATTTAAAGTTTGATGCTATGCTAAGGACAAGTCAAAAACAAATCCACATCAATGATGCAGCAAATGGAGACATTTCAATACCCACAGGAAAACTCTAGTGGCTTGACATCACAGTATGCTGCATTTCTTCGCTGAAACAGTGAGGAGTACTATTCAGCCATGAAAGACTGTACATATAAAAGGAGCATATGCCAGATAGCTTCTGCTCAGGTCCTTTCAGTTGTACTATAGGAATTTGCAAATGTGTCATGAAGCTCCCTGCTGAGTCAGCAGATACTCCAGCCATTAGCTCACCTGAGAGATGCACCTCTAGCATTGTTTAACACTATATAAAACATTGACTACATTGACTGCAAGATGATTTCATGCTACCAGAAAACAGCATGAATGGAGGTACACATAGAGGCTTGTTACCTAATAGTACCCAAAGACAAAGTATTCAAAGATAAAGAAAGTCATAGTCAAAAGAGACTGGATGGGGCGCTTGCTGCCATAGTTTAGTTGGTTAGATAGTGTTGGATGATAGGTTGGACTCAATGATCTCAAAGATCTTTTCCAACCAGGTTAATTCTATTCTATTCTAATCCAGGAAAAGGAGAAAGAGAGGACAAATTTTACATGAAGCACATGAAAAAACCTAACCAACCAAACAAACAACATCCAAACACCCCTCCCCCAGTAAAAAAACCAAACCAAAAAACAACAAAGGAAAAAGAAAACCACCACCAAAACAACAACATAAACACTTCACAGCTTAAAAATAAATTAATTTAAAAGGCTCAGGAAGGACAAAGAAAGAGGGAGAGAATAACTTAAAATCAGCTTTGCTCCCAAAGTGCTGGGAAAATGAACAACTTCAATTTCACTGGATTCTCTAGGATAAATTGTCAGTTTTGGCCAGCCACGCTTTTTCTGGAGGAGTATGCTCTTCAAGTCCCTACTGCCTCTGCCAGTATCTGGCATACTGCAGTGCTCCATGTGATGGTTTCATCTGGTTCTCATCCAGCACTTGACATCAGCATCTCCACCCTTCTCTCCTGGGCTGAGCTTATTTACTTCTCTTTGTCTCACACCTATTCTGATTCAAACACAGTGCAATCCAAATCTGACAAAAGACATCAGAAGATGATGAAGCCACAGTTTGTTTTGCTAGTTTCTTTTGGACGTTAATTACTGCTGGGTTTGAGTTTTGCTTGGCTTTCTTCTGCCACTACATTTTTTCTTTGCTGCACTGAGTGTAGAAAAATGTTTTTAATATTATTTTTTTAAGAATGACTCAGGAAAGCTAAGCTTTGCAAGGGCAATTACTTAAACTACCAACTCTCTACACTTGCAGTGAGCCACTGACAAATAGGCCCTTTTGTGTTTCCCACTCATAATACTGTTTCATTTCTGTATCAAAGTAAATTGTACAGGCATTTGGTTCTCTAAACAACAAAAATCATTATTATTATTGCTTCTTATTTATAAAGAACATGAGAAAATAAGGAAATTATTTACAGGGGGGGGAAAATCTCACAAATGACAAAGCTGTTTGGATATTGTTGCATTTTTTTCTTGTTTCCCCTTTCAACCATTTTCCACTAACGCTTCCCATGCTCTTAACTGTTTCCAGTGAAGATCATCCTGCTTTGGAATCAAATCTCCAAACCATGGGTTTTTTTCACAGGAACACTCCAGGCTTCTGAGGGGACACAGAATGTCAGACAGTCAGGAAATACAGGCTGAAGAAAGCCACAGTATCAAGGCATAAGGCCAATACCAACCATGCCCTAGTCCAAGGGGGTGAGGGGCCTGTTCTAGTTACTCTTTCATTGCACCAGTGAAAAACAATGGACCTGAGTCTTAAGTAGCCTCATGAATGGGACAGTTATAATGAAAATTACAGACACTGAAAAATCCTTGCTAGGAACTCAATTTGTGATGTAAGCTAATTGTTGAAGTGGATGACTGCACCTCATTGCACAGGAGGTTTTCATCCATCAGCTCCTCCATCCTTTCAGTCCTCCAGATGGTTGAATCTCATCCCTTTCTTTCCCATCTCCCAGTCCTCTTTTCCTGCTGCATCTCTCGCTAGGTGGCTAGATGCCACACCTTCTCTGTGCAGCCATTGTAAAGGACACATAGAGATGCACGTGCACATGCTGATGCATCATTTTTAGAAGCAGATGGCACACTCCTCCAAAGATTATTCAATCTTGAAAGCTTTTTTTTTTTCTCTCCCACATGACTCATTCAATCCAAGCTAACAGCATCTTGTCCTGCCCACTCTCCATTAGCCCAGAATTTTCTTCCTCTTGTGTCACTTCCAGCAGTGATTCACAAGCCTGCAAACTCTTCTGCCATTACTTATATTTGTTTATGCAACTGCCAACAGATGGATAATGGTCTTCCAAGATAATAGTTACCTCCAGGCACACATATTGATAAAGTACCATCAAATGTTTTTGCTTATACCCTGTGTTCTTCTTTATGATACATGGAAAGTGCTATAATGGTTTCTGAAAATCTGAATTAACTGCTATTCTTCAGTGAAGTCTTTTTTTCCATATTGTCATGGACCATACCCTCTGTGGTCTCCCAGCCACAGCCAGGAAGCCAAGACTGGAAGTCTCGATCTCGCGGTTTCCTTTTTTTACTGTATGCCTCTATTACATGTTAGCATTTTGTCTCTTTGTGAACCCAAAAGGCACAGAAAGAAGAACTCGTTCTGAAATGGCAAAATATAGTCCAGTTTTAATTTAAAGGCTCACCTTTAAGTTTAAATAAAATGCTTTATTTAATTCATTTTCTAGACTTGCCTGTTTTGAGAAACCATATGTGCCTCCAAGGCTTTTCCAGACTCTGAACAGTTTGAAGGGGGAACTTTAGCCTAGCTCCTGACTGCAAAGACTGAAAATAAATTACCATTGGATGCAAAATAAAAATAAACATAAGATCTATATAATTCATTGAAATGTTAACAGGAGTATAGGGCAGAGGTGTAAACAGATCTCTCTCTTTTCTTCTGTTGCTTCTGCTTGCAACTTTTCTCTTTTCTCTCTCTCTTCTGTGGTCTTGCCAGGGTATCTCTGTTTTGACTACTGTGTGAGGTAACGTGAAGGAGGGAGTGGGGGAAGAATTGAATGGGTCCCCTGGATCCACCCAGGGGGTTTCTGAAGAATTCTTGTATTGTTTATAAACTGTATATATATAATATTGTACATACATTGTATATTTTGTACATACTCATTGCATTTCATATTTCTAGATTGTAGTTTGCTTGTAAACATAGCTTTGTTTGCCTCCATCCCAAACTGAGACAGTCTGGCAATTTTAATTGGGGGGGGTAATTCTCTCCAATTAGTTGGGCATTAATTTCAATCCACCACACAGACCTATTCTAGACTGATTTGGGGCTGAATAGAAACATCCTTGTGCAAAATACAGGGATTAAACAAAAAACATTCGCTCAACTTTACTCATGGTACTTTGAATGTTACTATAGTCAGTCAGCAATTTTGTAGGACTCAGCATTAAAATACCCCTGAAGTCTGTGTCTTAGCTCATCAGAAACTCTGAAAGGCAGTGTAACTCTCAAAGGTGGATTTTGGGTGTCACTTTTATAAGTGTAATGGTCTTCAGCTCATTTCTGATGTAATGAAGCCAACTTAGAGGAAGAAAACCTTCTCACCATAGCATCTAGTGCAAGTGTCACAAGTTCCTTTGATGGATTTTTCTTTTTTTTTTTTTCTTGTGTATCTCAGTTTGATTTTTAAATTGACTAAGAGTTTTCTTCAATCCCTAATAAATTCAGTAGCAATTTTGAATGAGTCATGCACTTGTGATGACGTTATGAGCTTTTTTCCCTGTCAGAATCCCTCCTGATGACTCCCCAGAATCTCAAGGAACAAACATGGTTTTCCTGACAGTGAGGGTTCCAGAGCACCAAATAAAACTTTTGCATCATTGTAATATGTGTTAAGGTATCAGGTTAGTTAGCTGTAAAAACAGGTGCTAAGTACTTTTATGGGGTATTTGAAAACATTTCAATTCCTCTTTTAAAAAATAAGCACACAAACAAACCAAACAGCAAGAACCATTTGTACGCTCCAGCAGTCCCTGAATTAAGATGTTTTCCCAGTGTATTTAATTTGCAAGTCACTGCAAGACAATAACTGACACACCTGACTGCATAGATCCCGATATTCTTCCTTCCCGTTCTTTAGTTCGGATTTTGTTTGTGCTTGAACAACATGGTGTTCATTTCTTTAGGGAGTGTCAGTAAACATACCGTTGAAAGAGATTTATCTGAGGATCCAGACAAGCCTAGCAACAGTTAGAACCTAGCTGTAAAAGATGAAATCACAACCTTAGAAGATGGGGGGAAAAACATTTAACGAATCCATGAAAGTGGTAGGTATGCTCAGACTGCTGCTTGAAAGAAGAGCTCCTTGTTGTTCAAGACACACATAGTGCAGAACTGGAGGAGTGGATGACAGATGAACACGAAAGAAGATGACTGTCATGTGAAAAGCATTTTTTAAATATTCCAGCTGCAGACATCACAGAGAATAGAATCTGAAACATACAAAGCCCATTTCTGGAGCTGAAAGAATATGTTTTTATTATGATTGGTTTAAATTTACCAATAGTCTGCAGATTTCTAACAGGGCTAATGGACTCAGCAGCACAGTATTTGCTTCACTACCTAATGCCTAAAATTCCCTGACTGTAGGAATCACATTGCAGTGTGCAAGAGTAACTTCAGAATGTTGCAATGAACACACTGACAGAGAACATAATAATAATCAAAATAGTCAAGTGTCTTTTACAATATCATCTCAGAAAAAGTCAGGAATATAATGCACTGTACATAAGTACTATACTGGAATGTCATATTAACCATCAGGCTGCACACTGAAAGATAACTTTGCAAGAGACTAATCTGCATTCTGCCATTTTTGAGTCCTTGGCAGGACTATTTACAGTGCATGTGTGTGTGAAAAATTGACAGATACAGCACATTTGGTGCTCTTTTCATGACAGTTGCTACATTCAGCAGAATATACACTTTCAGATTTAAAATATGTTTCCTAACTCATCCCACTATATAAATCAATGCATTAAACCAGCCTAGCAAAAAGCTAGAAGCAGACAGGGAGAAAATGTGCTTATTCCAAGAATATTCACAATAAATAAATAAATAAATAAAGGCAGGATATTTTCTTGTATAAATAATGGTGAATAAACATCTGTATAGTCAGATTCTTAGGAAAGCACAAGCCGTTGTCCGTGTGCCCCAAAGGCAGCAGGGAAGACAGCAGGGAAAATGTAGTACAGAGAAGAAAAAATGTATTGACTCACAGCAGATTTGCTACTTAAAATTATAGAATCATACAATCATAGAATCATAGAATGGCCTGAGTTGAAAAGGACATTAAAGGTTGTATAGTTCCACCCCTCCTGCCATGGACTGGGATACCTCCCACTAGACCAGGTGGCTCAAAGCCTCATCTAGCCTGGTCTCAAACACTTCCAGGGATGAGGCATCCACAACTTCTCTGGGCAACCTGTTCCAGTGTCTCATCACCCTCACAATAAAGAACTTCTTCCTAATATCTAATCTAAATCTACCCTGCTGTAGTTTAAAAAGAGAAACCTGTTGTTTGAATAAGGAATGTATCTAATAAGCCTATGACACACATTCTTCAAAGAGGTGGAAAACATCACCTTTTTAAAGAAAACAAGGATTTGCTACAAACTATAAGATACATATCTGACTTCAGAAGGCTAATTTAAAGAGCACATATTTATTTGCAGGGATGCTGCAGTAGGATCCTAGCTGAACGAGAGCGGGGACAAATGTTCATTTCTGGAGGTGCTTGCTTTGTCACATTCCACAGTTCCCAGTCCATTTGGTTTACTTTTTTTGAGATATTCTCATAAGATAATGACAATACCTCCTGTACACACAGAATTTATCTGTCCCTTATTGTCTTTCCTGTTCATCCTTCTCCAAGGCTTCTGAAGAAAAAATAATCTAAAACATAGTAAAAACAAATTAGAGTCAGAGGTAGAAGAATGTGCTGTATATTATGGGCAGAAAGTTGAGGAAATTGTGATTCACTATCAGATATCATAATGGAGAGGAGAACCAATACATAAATTCAAGGTAAGCTTGTTTCCTTATGCATCATAAAGATGCATTGCTTCTTACAGCACGGATTTATTATCTTTGGTATCAGATAGCCTTGCCAAGGAAAAATGCAACACTTTCTAAAACACATTTGACAGCAGTCAGCCATAGTATGACTGCTACTGCTAATAATCCTGATAATAATAACAACCACAGAACATGAAGAAAAAAGGAAAACAAATTCTGAAAATCAGATGCTTCAATGAACAGCATCAATATCTTTAAGATAAACTATGGCAGGGGTTAGGTTTGCAACTTTACAAATAGCCAAAAGAAAGGCATATGGGTTATTCTGTGCTCTCTGTCTTCATGTGCCAAAGACACTTATGGGCAAGGTAAAATTCCTTTTGCTTCTTCCTATTTATTTTGAGGGATGCTGAGGCACCCTGGCCAAAACTGAAAAAGCAGTCAGAACTGACCATTTGATGATCATTTACAATAGGTCCTTCAGCACTGTTCCATTGTGCAAGAACAAGGGGAATGGCCCAGAGGGAATAAGAACGTGAGTTATCAAAGAGAAATATGTTAGGCAGAAGTAAGAAAAAGTCTCCAAGAGTGATCTCTGGAGAAATAAATGGAAATATATATATTTTTTAAAACCAACTGGGATATGTGCTGGACAGATCATTACCTCTAGCTTAGTAGGGCAGAAAAGATTAAATACTTGCAGATCTGGGAAAAGGGAAAAGAAAGGAGAAACTAAAATGTTATCTTGACAGTACCATTCCTCCAGCTATGTGATAATCAGTGAGACCAAGCAGACAATCATTTAGTGTTACAAAGAAGACAATTATCTCTCTATGGCACTTGGCCAAGCCACACTAACTCATTGCAGGCTAGATCAGACTTTGTCTAAAAGCCCACATATTTTGTTATTTCCAGTAAGACAGAAAGCTATGTGCTCTTATCTCAAATGGGTTCTATGCTATGGAAGCAAAGAGACAAATAAATGGCGCTTATGGACCCTAAGGAAAATACCAAATTTAAGATGAAGGAAAATCCAAAGGGTACAATCTGAAAGATTGACTGGACTGTGACAGTGCATAGAGAAGAGGGAAACAAAAATCAAAACACTGTTGTGAGAGAAGGAACGAAAAAGGAAGGATGAGAGAAAGAACAAGGTGAAACAGATTTTGGAAAGGGCAGTGTGAAGGACTCTTGGTAGAGTGGGATAGAAGGGAGGAGAGAAAGAGAGGTGTGAAATGGCATGAATAGGGAAAAATGACACACTGTACGAACTTTAGTAGTTTCCACTTGTCATGGTTTCAGGCCCAGCTACAGCTGAGCTCCATGCAGCTGTTCACACAACTCACCCCCACACTCCCTCCAGCCAGTAGGATAGGATGGAGGAACTGGGAACAAAATGCAAAACTCTGTGTGTTGGGATAAGAAGTGTTTAATAGAACCATATAAAGAATGAACAACTGGAGTAACAACAATAGAATAAAAGTATTATAAAAATGAGTAATAGAAAATGAGACAAGCTCAGGAGATGCTGCTGACACTTTGCCACCCACACCAAAACCTGCACCAGACGACCGCGTCAAGGCCCACACCAGCCACTAACCACCCTGTATAGAATAGGCATATAAAGCAGGCATGAGGTTGTATGGTGTCAAATGCCCCACTGGGTTCTTCCTATGCTAGGCATATCCCCTCCCAGCTTCTTGTGCAGAAAATTAACTCAATCCTAGCCAAATCCAAGACACCACTCATCTTCTAGTCCCTCACTCTTCACTGATCTGTCTAAATGAACTATTGAAAACACTTCTTAGGATGTCTGAGAAAGTATGGCTCTATGTACTGCTTTCAGTGATCTTGGGCCTCCCCACTTATTTGGTAAGCTCTTTTCACAAGAGACACTGAAAACTGAATGCTCTTTTAATTGGGACAGGTGGAAGACACTTCATTTTCAAGCCTGAAAAGGAGACAGAACCTGTCTTTCAACTACCTATGTGGTTTGTAAATGTCAGTGTCTTCTTTTAGCTTAAATTACATAGATCTCTATGTATGTTAACAGTTCTCGTAGTGTCTAACAATGGCATCAGACATACAATGGGTGCTAGCAAAAAAAAATATAGTCTCTGCATTGATTTGGAAAGAGATGCAGAGTTTTTGCTGTTAGCCAAAACCCATATCTTAATCACAAGCAAAAAGAAAAAATAAATAAAAACCATTTAGTTAGTCAGCAGATTAAAGAGGCAAAGAGATGCAAAATTATTTCCTTCAACTTGCACCACACTGGTAAACACCACAAGGTGGCAAGTTCTGTAACTTGAGAAATACTGTGTCCCAGCTCTTATTTGGCAGCATTCATTTAAAGTTTGACAATCTTTATTTAGCCTGCTGCATCTGAGCAGCCACTGTTACCCATATAAGCTTATTGGGGAAAAAATGAGGGATTTTATTCTGCCCTCATGTTTGTAATTAAGTCTAAATTACAATTTACTCTTGCAAAAGCCATATATCTTAACTTGCCATAGGTTTGTTTCAGTTGAAACACTCTTTAAATAATACATAAACCTAAAGCATGTTTGAGAAAAGTATGTTGAGCAAATTTCAGAGCTCTGCACAGGAATTATAGAATCCTAGAATTGTTAGGGTTGGAAGAGACCTCAAGGATCATCTAGTTCCAACCCCCCTACCATGGGCAGGGACACCTCACACTAGATAAGGTTGCATAGAGCCACATCCAGCCTGGCCTTAAAAACCTCCAGGGATGGGGCTTCTACTACCTCCCTGTGGAGCACAGAAAGCAGTGTCCCAAAGAGTTTTTGGGACATCTAGAAACTCACTGTGAGTGAGACACTGACATGGTTACAGAATAGTGGAATCTCTAGTACTCTCATGATATTATAGGAGATGAACATCCTATGACAGCTGGAAGTACAGATGTTCCTTGTTATGTGTCAAGGATCAATAAGTAGCAATCCAGAGGTAACTACTCCACCTCTTCACTAACCCACCAAATTGCCTCTTTTCACCAACAGGGCATGGCTGCTCTGCCAGAGGCAATGTCATTTTGGTGGTTTCAGGCTGTGCCTTTAAATATTTTTCACAAATCTTGAAAGTAGTAAAATGTAAATAAATCACTATTGGGTGTAAAAAGGAAAATAATGATCATTCTACACAAGCCCATTGGAGAGTTGCTGCCATAAGAATTAGTTTGGTAAATAATCTCTTTTTGCTGCTTCTGCTCTGGCTGATGCTTCTCCTGGCTTTACTGATCTTGACTTCATCGCTGTTGTTGTGACTGGCATTAACAACTTCTCTCTGCTTTCTTTTCTCTTGTCCCTTTGTGGTGGAGTCACCATCACTGGAGGTGTTCAGGAGGAGACTTGATAGAATACTTGGTTCCATGGTTTAGTTGATTAGGTGGTGTTGGATGATGGGTTGGACGCGGTGATCTTGAAGGTCTCTTCCAACCTAGTTTATTCCATTCTATTCTATTCTATTCTATTCTTTAAAGGGGAGTAGGGAAGGAGGCAGGGGAGGAGAAGCTGCTACAGATCCTTGTGCTGTTTATTAATTGTAAATACCTGTAAATATTGTAAACACTGTATATTTTGTACATATTCATTGCATTTCATTGTAGATTGTAATTTTGCTTGTGAATACAGCTTTCATTTGCATCCAGCTGAGGTGGTCTGGCAAATTTAATGTTGGGGGGAAGTTTTCAACCCACCACAGTCATGCAGAGACATATAAGGAAGGCTGAAAAACACAGTAGGGACCCTAGGCACAAAACCACCCTACTGAAAACAGGCATAGTCTCAGTGTTTATGTGCTAGAGTCAATCTAGACACTGAATAAACAGTACAGTAGCACATTCTATGAATCTAAGGCTATTTCTGCTTGAACGCTGAATGGCACCATTTTGGAAGACTGAAGGATTAGCATGCAGTCTACTAAGAAGAAAAATAGGTGGAAGGATGTGAAACAAGCAATTTGGGAAGTGTTTGCAGTACATTTTACTTTTGGTAGCTTATGTAATAAAATCCTGATGGGGTGTAGAGTGGGAGGTTAAGACTTTTGGGCTGGCAGTGGAGGGTTTTCTGTTAAAAACACCAAGAATTTTCCTCCTTGTTGGCTTCTGGGGTTTTGCTTGTTTGTTTGATCTGGAGATCTCTTGGATGGCTGGAGAACAAATAAATCTATCAAACTGCAATCTTCAGGATACCAAAATGTGAGCAACTGAACTGGAATATGATAAATCAGTCTTGTACACATCTAGCAAACTCAAAAAACAAACAAACAAAAATAACCCCACACAACCCACACACTTTTATTCCTGAAATTTCCCAGTCCAGAGTCTTTTACATCAGGCCTGTGATTTAATTCATTTATTTCTTCCATCAGTCTTATTTGTTTTCCTATCATAAAGTCCAAACCTTAAAAGCCAAAACAAGATTTACAAGCTTCCATGCTCCATAAAAAACCACATATATACACACACATATAGAATAGACTAGACTAGACTAGACGAGAATAGAATAGACCAGATCAGACCAGACCAGACCAGGGTGGAAGAGACCTTCAAGATCATTGCGTCCAACCCATCATCCAACACCACCTAATCAGCTAAACCATGCAACCAAGCACCCCATCAAGTCTCCTCCTAAACACCTCCAATGATGGTGACTCCACTATCTCCCCAGGCAGCCCATTCTAATGGCCAATCACTCTCTCTATGAAGAATTTCTTCCTAATATCCAGACTAAACCTCCCCTGGCACAGCTTGAGACTGTGTTCTCTTGTTCTGCTGCTGGTTGCCTGGGAGAAGAGACCAGCCCACACCTGGCTACAACCTCCCTTCAGGTAGTTGTAGAGAGCAATAAGGTCTCCCCTGAGCCTCCTCTTCTCCAGGCTAAGCAACCCCGGCTCCCTCAGCCTCTCTTCATGAGGCTTGTGTTCCAAACCCCTCACCAACTTTGTTGCCCTTCTCTGGACACTCATCTGGTAAAAAACAACAATGAAATAATATCATTGACTCTTCATTTGTTTAGCCATAGTCTTAAAATGATTTTTGTAATATTGTAGATTCAGATGAAATGGTGTCCAAGAGAATTCTGCATATGCAGACAGGGAACATCCTAAAAGAATGCTAAGACATGTTTCCTGAAATGAAGGACTTCCTCGGGAGTCATTTTACTTCAAAATGTTGTAAATACAATCCAAGTAGCACAGTCAACATGGATGCAGGCTTTTTCATTTGAAAACTGATAAATGCAATGTGTGAATATTACCATTTTGGAAGCAAGGCAGAGAACGTGCCATAGCTGAGGCGAAACATTGTTCCAGCATATTTATACAGTTCATGCTTATTTCGGTAATACTTCTGTTGTGTTTGTATACTCTTTTGTTCCTCAGAAAAAGAAGTTTTAGTTCAAATAATTTCTTCTATGAAAAGAGCTAGTTAAAACACCTCTTTACTAGGTATTCTACTTCAAAGCTCTTCTTCTTTTCTTGGATGATTGTAGTAGGTTGGTCCTGTAACAGACATGCTCTCATCCAGCCACAAAGCAAGAACAAGAGCAAGAAACTTCTTTCAGTCAAGACAAAGACATGGCAGTTGCTTACCAATCACCATCATGAGCAAGAGAGACTTGATTCATTTATTTCCCATTAAAAATAAAAATAAAGTAACAATTAGTGTACTAGGGAACAACAACAACAAAAAGCACAAATATTTAGACACTGAAAAAAACCCTTCTGTCCCCTATTGCCAGGTTCAACTTCACACCAAAACATCTCCACATTCCCCTTGTGGTAGAGTTGTTTCTTCTATCTGTTGCTCCTTCTCACTGGTTTTATTTTCTCCGGTGTGAGTTCAAGAGAGACTTCAGTCCCTTCCCTGATTTACCTGTTCCAGCACAGGTTCATCTGTTGATGCTCCCTCTCTCAATTTTCAGTTTTTGTGTTTCCTTCCTCCAGCCCTATCATTGTTTTCTACCCTTTCTTAAGTGTTTTGACAGAGGTGCCACCAGCTTGGCTGATGGGCTCAGCTATGCCTTGTGGTGGGTCAGTTCAAGCAAGTAGAGCTGGCTGGCTGACACTGGGTGGCCCCTGTTCTTCTGTTACAGAGGTCACCTGTGACCCCCACTATCAAATCCTTGCCATGCAAACCCAATCCAACAATGGGGGGAAAAAAAATGCTCATTGACCAAACTGAAAAGAGGTAGTGACAATTTAAAGTAAACAGATCACAAACATCCCACATCTTCAAAGGAATCTCTGGTAAATATTTCATCAATATCTGCAAGGAACAAACACCCACTCAAGTAAACCAGTCACCAGACAATGCTGTCACCAGTACTACTTTCCAGACACATCTGGACACTTTCCATTACACCCTTGTAATTCATTGTTCTTTGAGAGGCATCCCACCAAAGCAATAGTATGTCATCACAATAGGTAGAAATCACATGTGTAATAAAAGCATAAGTAAAATTAAAGAGAGATTGAATATTCTGCTTGGAATAGAAAATCTGATTACAAACATCACAAGCACTTAGAGCTACTTTTGTAAGCAAAAATCTGTGGATGGTATCTTTTGCACCTATGTTAAAAAACAAAGTAACATGTTTTAATTAAGAAACTATGATAAATATTTTTATTCTGCACAGAGAAGAAATTCTTAACACAAAAGTAATCAGCAGAAAGGTAATCAGATAATTAGATCACAATCAGAATGATCCAGAATAGCAAAAATTCTTGTTATCAGTAGACCTAATTCTGAGGACAAAAAATTTGTAGAGACCTCTCTGTCCTGATCAAATTATGCATTGAGTGTAAAGTCACAAGACACCTAACAGCAAGCAAAACTTGGGAGAACACAACATAATAAGAAAGTCACAACTGTGTCAAAAAAAAGAGCCACTCAACATAGGTGCCCTCCCACAGATACAGATAAAGACGTCCTTCCTTTCAAAAACCTTAGCTGTCAAAATGAAGGCAAAGATAAGAAAAAAGGCACAAAGATAAATTAAACTGGGGTTTTTTTAGGCAAACCTAGAATATACTACTCAAGTTAATGAGCATGTGATCAATCACCTCACAATAAGTTAATAAAACTGCAAATTCACCTGCAAATTCACCCAGAAAGACATGACAACAGGGCAGAACTATATGCCAACTATATGCCAAACCAACAGAAATTTGCTTGCAAAGGGAAGTGTGTTACAGGTTTTGCATCATGTGAAAGTGAATGCTCCATTTCCCAGAAAAAGCCACAGTGTGCAAGAATATATTCTGTGCAAATATAATCATTCAAACCGCTGTTGTCTCCAGTAAAATTGGATTAGAAAGTTGGGTTAGAAAAATCGAGGAGTAGAACAGAACATTATGCATCTTAGAAAGAGAAATTTCTGGCAGACTTTAAGTACATAAGAGTCACAATTCTGAAAATCCTCCCTATTCAATTACTATCTTCCATGGAAGCAGTTTAATTCAGTGCACACTAATGCTTCCCTGTGGACCTGAAAATGTGATTTCCATGCATGTGAAGTGCTTCTGTTGTACTACTCTTGAGCAGCTTAGCACAAAGCTTATCCCTTACTGGGATCCCAAAGCCAGAAACTCCACATATTATGGTTCCTAAAAATGCCTCACACACCCCAACAGACAACTCAGGTACCCTAGGAGATGCACTTGCCACTTAACAATTTATTCTGTAATGTCAGTGGTCATCCAAGTACTTAATGGTCAGAGCTCTTGAGCAGAACCCTATTTAACTGCTCTTTAGAGATTCCCTTCAGCCAGGGAGTACATTCATCAGTGGTCAACAGGCTGCTTTGTACAAGGACACATCCCACCTATTATACCTGCAGCTCTGCTGACCAGTCTCACCAAAACATAGCACTCAAGTTAAGGTTACTCTGAGAGGAAGACCCCTGCAAAAATTACACTTATTCTTCCCTCCTTGTAACCCAAGAAATCTTCATTTCCTGTATGGAACACAGCACCAATGAAAAGCAAGAATGATATTGATATGACTGCACCTCCAAGCAGGCATTTGAATTTTAATCCCCCCTAGGAAAGAAGAGAAACTGAGATAAGTTTTTCACATTCTGCATTTACACTCTCTTCATCAAGCCACGATCCTGCATGAGGAGTTAGGAACAGCACATCTTGAAAGACAAAAAGTGAAAAGTGTTCACTGACCTGGGAGAGAGAAAAAAGAAAACATGGTCCAGATTTTTGAAAGAGACTTTGATGCATTAGCTTCATCTTGGACTGAAATCTTAAATATGTCACCTGTAGGGTAGGATTTATGAGCCAGCCTATTTGTCTGTGTGTCTGGAGGAGTGTCAGGAATGCCACTGCACTTTTGTTGGCTTTTTGTTTAACATACCAGCTAGGTTTTTGTTATTAATTGTTTCACTCTTTTCTGTGCATTGCAGAAATTGCCCAGGTGTGTCACTAAATGGTTTTGATTTTAAAAATCAAGCACTTAAATGCCTAACTCACTTATTGGTAATGAGGAAAGTGATGTATCATGGACCTAGTACAAGTGCCCTAGAAAGTGACGTTTTATTGTTTAAAGGGCTGTAATAGTGATCACATTCCATAAAGCCTTGATGCATGGGAATAGATGTTTCCAGAAGCCTGGGAGGAATTACTTTACCCCATTAAAAAATATAGAGAGAATAGAATAGAATAGAATAGAATAGAATAGAATAGAATAGAATAGAATAGAATAGAATAGAATAGAATAGAATAGAATGGAATGGAATGGAATGGAATGGAATGGAATGGAATGGAATGGAATGGAATGGAACAGAACTGAACTGAATTGAATTGAATTGACCAAGTTGGAAAACACCTTTGAGATCATCGAGTCCAACCTATCATCCAACACCATCTAATCAACTAAACCATGGCATCAAGCACCCCATCCAGTCTCTTCCTAAACACCTCCAGTGATGGTGACTCCACCCTGGGCAGCACATTCCAATGGCCAATCACTCCTAATTTCTCCAGAGCAAATGGACTTCTCACTACTTATTAAAACTTGCTGAACATTCTACACAGACAGGTCTTTTTATTTTACTTTCTAAGGAGATATTACTTTCCTCATTTTGATTTCAGACAAAATCCTCAAGATAAAAATAACAAGGAAGCTTGTTTCACAAGAGAAGCAGAATACATCAAAAATTGCTTTTCAGTAAGACTGAATCAATGAAGTTGTCATATAATTGTCCAACTTAAAGTGCAAATGATTTTGTTATGTTTCTAGTATTCTTGCATTGCAGACCAAGAAAGTGGAAGTGTTATGGGTAGCAGCATAGAAATTATCATGAGTTGAAAAATATGAAAAGGAGAAAAGAAATTGCACAGTAAATATTTCTTGCTAAGATTATTTCTTCCCTTTTTGAGCAAGCAGATGTGGCGGTTTAGGCTGGGTGCCTCCTAAACTGAAGCCTCGGAGTTACACCTCCAGTGTCCAGAGTGACACAGGAAATAGTGTATTTCCACCTATAAATCCTGCACCTTAATAAATCTGATTGCAAAGTCATTGTCTTTCTCTTTCTTCCTCTCCGCTCCTGTGGGAGATGTTTTCTTATTGCATAATGGTCTGGAATTATCTCAGGCCTCTTTGACTAATACCAGGATAAGAAGGGGGGAAGGAGGGCAGTTTCAGGCCTGGCCAGCCTGAGACCAGCCTAACAATGGGGGAGAAAAAAGAGCCCTGGGGGTGGTTGGGTGCATCCCATGTGGGGAGAAGGGAAGCACTGGGCTTTTGGTGTGGTGTAAAGTAACTTTGTAAGCTTTGCTGTGCTTACCACTATGCTTTGTATTTTTTGTAGAATATTAATGGCTTTTTTCTTTTAAACTTTCCATGACTACCCAATCCATTTGTGTGAGCATCATTCTTTTACCCCTTTTGGGGCAATAGAGCATCTGTCCTGCTCTAAACTAGGACAGCAGAACTAACATAATTCCTTAAAAACTTGAACTCAACACATTTCCAAGACAACTGAAAGCAAGTCCTTTTAAGCTACTGTTACTTCAGTTCCCTCACTCCAGTTGTGATATGTATTATTGCTTGGTTCAGTGGAAAGTCTTCAGAGAGCATAACACCTCTGATTCAATACCCTTGTCTAAACCATCTCTGTATGTATAAAATCAATACCTAAACCACAAAAGGTTCCAGAAATAAACAAATAAGCTAATTAAAGTACTTCAGCTTTAATTAGCACTAAGCGTTTTCCAACCACTATTTATCACTGCTGACCTAACACTTCCCCCTTTAAGTTCAGCAATCTGCCTTGTGTATATTGTGCGGAATGAGACACAAGAACAAAGGTTTCTGTTCATTCTTCTGGACATTCCCAGCTATAAAATGCTGGGGGGGTTATGTCACACTAGTAAATCTTAATGTTTAGTCCACTAGACCTTTTTCTCAAATTGCAGGAAGATACCTAAGTTAAACAACATGTCATTGGAAATGCTCTCAATGGCCAAAAGCAGGCATTTTCAGGAACATGATGTGGCTAACATATCGGTGCAAGAGAGAATGTGTTATAAGGGAAATAATCCAGGGAAAAGCAATGAGAGACACAGTATCACAGTATCACAGTATCACAGTATCACAGTAACTAAGGTTGGAAGAGACCCCAAGGATCATCAAGTCCAACCTGTTCCAACAGACCTCACAACTAGATCATAGCACCAAGCGCCACGTCCAATCTCCCCTTGAACACCTCCAGGGACGGCGACTCCACCACCTCCCTGGGCAGCCCATTCCAATGACGTATGACTCGCTCAGTGAAGAACTTTTTCCTCACCTCGAGTCTAAACCTCCCCTGACACAACTTGAGACTGTGTCCCCTTGTTCTGGTGCTGGTTGCCTGGGAGAAGAGACCAACCCCCTCCTGTCTACAACCACCCTTCAGGTAGTTGTAGAGGGCAATGAGGTCGCCTCTGATCCTTCTCTTCTCCAGGCACATTTCACCCATAGCCTGTGTTGGCTTTACTAGATGTATGAGAACAAGTACCAGTGAGGAAACAAGAAGCAAAGACAAATTGTGCCATATTAGTTTGGTTTCCTGCCCTCTTGCACCTTGATGTGTAGAGTTGGAGTTACTGGGTACACAAGCAGCATGATTGAATCTACAATGCCCTCAGGCCAAGGAGGCAAAAGTACAAGGCTGTGAAGCTAGATCAATATGGGAAGAGGCTTTAGTGATAGCATCAATTCCTCAAATCACAACAGTATGACAGCATTATTTAAACAATTATTGCTGTTCAAATTAGGCCCAGAATTTTCCACATATGTAATAGTTTAAGCCCCTTTTGCATGATTCCAAATGGAACGCCAAGGTAGGAGTCAGGGGAGGTTCATATCTCTCAGATTTGTGCAGGTATGTTAAAAATAAGTGGAGGAATCCAAACACAGCAATTACCTCTGCAAATAGTGGCCTGTGTCACTGACACAGAGCCAGGAAGAGCTGCCTTTATTCAGTAGAGCCATTGAATGCCTAGGGCAGGGAAGCACTATGGGTACAGAGATATAATGCTGTGCGTAGCCCAGGTCACAGAAACAAAAGATCAGAGGTTGCCATTTTAGGCATTGGCAAACCATTTTCATAAGACCTGCTGTGAGAAAATACAACTTCAGGAAATGAGGTTTTATAAGTGACTGGTATCTATCAACAGCTAAACATCCTGAGGGACAAGCAGTCCATTTCAGTATTTGCACCTCTGCTCCACCATAACACTAACATCCTAGCAGCACTGGGAATGCCAGTCTCAGCCAGGATTTCAGAGCTTCCCACCTTCTTCCTCTATAGATGGAAGTAAGGCAACCTTTAAAGCCATAGACATAATTCCTATTTTTCCTCAGGAAAATCAGAAAATGAAGATTTTTCAAAGCCAAACCTTTCTTCAGCTATCTTGCAGAGCAGATTGCAGATGCTCTGCTGTCCTGAAGCAAACATAAGCATTATCAGTGTGTCAGAATTTCCCCAGCATAAAAATATACCAAAGTTTTAGTTGCTCTCCTGGAAGCTCACTTCCTGGTCAGATGCATTTTTCAGCTGAAAGAAGCACATTGTTTTTGTAAATACACAGTTTTCTTGTTCATTTGGGGTAGAGGAAGACAGTTTATGTGCAGATATTCTGTGTCAGAACCAACCCACTTTTTGTTAATATTGTTTTAAAATAATTAATCTGAAGCTTTTCTATTGACATTAATGGATGCTGTCCACTTTAAAACCCTGTAAAGAGAAGACAGAATGGACACGATCAGTGGATGAATAGTCAGCAAGTCTTACAAACTCCAGAAGCCCTAAGGAAAATTCACATTCTAAAAGAGTCAGTGTGTGACTGAAAGTGGCACATCAGGGAAGCATATTCCATTCCATTTAAATTATTGTCTTTCTTTAGGCTGTTATACTGTTTATGATGGAGTATATTTTGTTTGCTAGAGAGTCTGTGATTTCATTGTTAGCAAGTATGTATGCATCTGCTGCTTCAGCACACCGAGGTATCAGCTTTAATTAGCATAATATTCTCATTAAATTAAGATGTTTATAATGTTTGCCAGGCAAATACAGCAGGATAATATAGGTCAGTTTGAATATCTCTGTTAAATCAAAGGTATGGTCCTTTAAAAAACAAACATTTGGTTGCACATACCAAAGTTCCATGTGCCTTTGGTTGTCACAGAATCATAGAATGGTCTGGGTTGGAAGGGACCTCTGAAGGTCATATAGTCCAACCCCCTCTGCAGTAAGCAGGGGCATTCCCAACTAGATCAGGTTGCCCAGAGCCCTGGCAAGCCTCAGAGACTGGAAGGCACAGGCAGTACCAAGGGTAGGCAAGAACTTAGCTATTTGGCTAAACTTGGTACTAGACTGCCATCAAGAAGAAAACACCTTGAAACAAAGGCATAGTCCCAATTTTGGAGCTACCAGCATTTTTTGCAGAAGTAGTCTTGAACAGTACTTATGAGAAATCAAGCAGTGTCATGCCTTGCCCATGGGCTTATCTTTATGGAAGACCTTCATGCCCATCTTTTATTTCAGGTCTTTGGTAGCCTCTACTAGTTGTTTATATAACAACCCCCAGACTGATCACTAAAATCTGCCTCTGGTCTGCACAAGTCCCAGCACGCCTTAATGTCACCCTTACTCAGCTTCCCACTCTTTCTACCGCTCTCCCTTAATTCTTCCTCACAACACCCACACAGCCTCAGACTCAGATAATACCATCCCTAACAAAGTAAGGGAACAAATACCCATTGCCCCCCAAACTTTACTCCAGGCTCATTGCCATTCTGTGGCAGTATCTTCACATCCTGAGTGAACTACAAATGAGTTCATTCTGTATGGATTGCTTTTTGAAGTCTGCATGATAAAACCTCAGATTTTAATGAGTGCACCACAGATGTATCAAATGAGCTTATCCAATTTTGTATGTTCATGGAAAAGTTCCTTACATCTCTTTTGCTCCCCCAAAATGAGGCAGAACACATTTCAGAAGGACATCTCTAGTTCACATGTAGTCACTTATTACAAGCTTTCACATGAAACAGTGGGGAAAACAAAACAAACCAAGAATTGTGTATGCACTAGTCCGTTAACATTGCCAGTACAGTCATCACAAGTGTCAGTACATGGGGTGCATGTGTCTTCATAGTGTGCTAAATTATATTATCAGAGAAACTGCAAGCAAAAGTAAACTTAAGAGAGCATAACCCAAAATTTACATTTTATGCATCTGAAGCTGATAGAGGTAATGTCAGAAAAGAGGTAACTCTATCCAGGTTTCTGCCTGACCAGACTAAGATAAAGGAGTCATACACTTACTGCCCTCATCAAAGGTTTGAAATATTTTCAAGCTGAAAACACGTGCTTATGTATTTCTTATGTATTTATTAGTAGTTATTAGTCATACAACAATATGATATTGTATAATTTTCCATAGTCCAATACAGAATACCTGTCTGCAAGGGTGCTATTGTATATGTCACCTGCACTTAAAATATTCATGAATGTTGCATCAATGTGAGGTTTTGATACTGCTTTTAATTTTAGAAACCTACAAATTTTTAGAGAACCTAGCATTTTTATATCCTAAAAGACTCAGAGCAAAATTAATCTCTAGTCTAATGTTACTGAACTGATTTAAGACACAGCAGGAAACCATTTGGCCTCCATTCTTACCTGAAGGTGATGTGAGCAACCATAAAATCGGCCTGGTAAGAAGGGGAGAATTACCAAGCGAAAGAAAATGTCTGCTGAGAAATACTGACAGAGAAAAGGCTGCCAACCTGAAGCTGTGAGCCTGGGAACAAGGCATGTGAACCAGAAACATTCTTAAAAAGTGCAACTGGCCTCTTTGCAGTACAGCTGCAGTACTTAGAAAGCACAGACATCCTAAGATACCGCCGATAAACACAACAAGAAGAGACTGTAATGGCAACTTATCATATGAAAGCTGGAAAATTAAAGCTGCTCTGAAAGAAGAGAAAACATCATTGTCTGTTGACTGCTCAAAATAGGATGTCCTACACCCTCTTATGTCCCTATGTTGTACAAAAAGTCTATCTCCACCAGCGTGGGAGAACTTTTTTCTAAACAGGTTGAATTCTGAATGAACTTTCTACAAGATCTTGGACTCTCTCCAGCAACACTTGGCTGACTCCAAACTCTGTGACACACATCATCTTTGGAGACCATTATTTTATTGATATTCTTTTGGCCCCTTCTTCCAGTTTGAGGTCAGTTAAGTTTGTCCTCATACCACTGGGATGGTTGTATCCCCTTCTGAAATCTGTCTAATTCACTTGATTTCATCACTGGCTAGTTGTACTTTCAACTTTGTTTGGATTTTATTATTAAAAAAGGAAATAACTTCTTTGTATTCACCACGTTAAGTGTGAATGGCACATTGTCTCTCATCATATTCAAATACTGCTAGTGACCTCTGAGTACTTTATTTGCAGGAGTAAATATTTATCACAGATTCAGCCTGTGACCGAGGGAACTTAAAAACCAAGGACAAGACCAAGAATGAGGATCCTCTGAAATTTCTCTTTTAAGATTGAACGTGAAACACATTCATCAGTGCCTAAAGTACTCACGAGCATATATAGCATGAACCTATTATCTCACAGGAATTCAGTTCATTTACAGAAAGGCACAGAAATCCTGATATCTATTCCTCTCAACTGCTACTTCAGGAAACCAGTGAAGGCCCAAATATGAACTATTTTCCTACAACTAAATGATAAGGGCAGAAGGTATAAGAATGACAGCATCAGTACTGGAGAGCTGCTAGGAGATAAGCTCATGCAAGAGCCACCTAGACTAAATGTTGTAAGACACTGAACTTCTTCCAATAGACAAGATCAGCAGAAATGTGCAGTAGTCCATATCTTAGCTAACACTCCCAGGAACTCCAGAACTAAAATTATTAAATCTCATAATCTAGTCCTGAAATACATGGGAGAAGACACAAATCTTCTATACAGCAGGCACAGGCACATATTTATCAGTTGGTTACAAGAAGCTCTTAGGTGACTGTGCACATCTTGCAAATTTAATGGAATATGGCTTCCTAGATAATCCTACTGCTGTGAACTGCAGCAGCTTGGCTAAGCTAGTGAAGATTTCCATAAGAATAACAGAAAGGAAAACAGTGCAAAAACTTTGGAGTGCTTACTAGGTGAAATTAAGCAGTGTTTAGCCTGTAACAATCAACAATTAGGCTTCCAAGCCTGCAGCTCTGGAGAAACACATCTAAAAAGAGGATATACTTGTTTCCATAGCTGTGCAGTTAGACTATGGCAAAAGAGGTGATTTTTTTTCATAGAAAGTGCTACATTTTCCCCAAAGACTGGAAAATTTGCAGTAAAGGAATGAAGTTGCTCTAGTTTCTTGTCTATATGGCTCAATGCCTTTTTTATTATTATTGTTTTCTCTTTTCTTTTCTTTCATTTTCTTTTCTTTTCTCTTTTCTTTGCTTTACTTTTCTTTTCTTTGCTTTGCTTTTCTCTTTTCTTTTCTTTTTTCTTTTCTTTTCTTTTTTTTCTTTTTCTTTTCTTTTCTTTTGTTTTCTCTTTTCTTTTTTCTTTACTTTTCTTTTCTTTTCTTCTCTTCTCTTCTCTTTTCCTTTTCTTCTCTTTTCTTCTCTTTTCTTCTCTTTTCTTCTTTTTTTTTCTTTTCTTCTTCTCTCTTCTCTTCTCTTCTCTTCTCTTCTCTTCTCTTCTCTTCTCTTCTCTTCTCTTCTCTTCTCTTCTCTTCTCTTCTCTTCTCTTCTCTTCTCTTCTCTTCTCTTCTCTTCTCTTCTCTTCTCTTCTCTTCTCTTCTCTTCTCTTCTCTTCTCTTCTCTTCTCTTCTCTTCTCTTCTCTTCTCTTCTCTTCTCTTCTCTTCTCTTCCTTTGGAGATTAACATCTCAGCAGTCTCTCCATGCCAATGATTCTTTTACCACAAACAGAAGCAAAGTTTGTAAATTTCCTTAGCTTTTTCAGAACTGTCCATCCAGAATGGACAAACAAAATGGGATAATTTGTCTGTGACCTTGGAAGACCTAGACAAATTTTGGTCTTTGTTCTTTCTTTTTTTCCGTTTTTGCCTACAATTAATTGTAATAAGAAATATATTCAGCATTATATTTTAGAGTACATTATGTTTTGCTAATCTTCAGGTTATATTTCCCATTACAGGAGACCAGGTACTTTTGAGGTGCTGTATACAGCAGTCCTGGAAATAAAGATTCTTTAGGAAGAACACACAGGTTTCAAGCAAGGAGCAGATAACTAGTATTTCTAAGCAGCTAATTCAAAACCCACAGCAGTCTGAAAATGAGCACCTAAAATAAGAATAGCATATAAGAAAGACTATTGAGGTAATGTTTTCTCTATAATGTGATTGTCTTGTTCCCCAGAGGGGGAAAAAAAAATAAAAATAAAAAGCAGTGCCACATTTTGAAAGATTTTATTATATTGCATTAGCAACTATCCTTCTCATTTAGCATTTTTCATTTAAATTGTTAATATTGATTTTTTTTTTATACACAATCCAGTACAACAGTCACTTATGGAAGGCTTTGTTCATAATTGCAATGACTTTTGTATTGTACTAGAGAAGATGAATATTGATGTCACTGCACTGAGAATTTATAATGTAATAAAACGTCGTGCTCTACAACACAAGACTGTCATTGTTTGCCAGCCTAACTCAGTTAGGTGATTTTCTTACTAGTAAATGGTATTTTTGCCAGGCCAACATTAGTCTACACGCACGTGTTATTTTCCTCTTACTTCACGTCTGAACAGGGACATGAATAATTTTCTGCAGAATTAATTTTAGCTTTACAGCATGCTGTAGACTAATATAGTAAATAGGGAAAGATGTGGGAACAGCCATTAAGCAAGATGATCCTGGGATGCTTGTTGCACTTTCTGAGCAACACAGCTGGTAACTGTTTATGTTGGACAGGAGCAAATATCTGAATAGAAGTATGTTTTAAGAGAATAACATGACTGTCTTCATATGGCAGCAACTTACTTGGTTACCACAATATTGATGACAAAGGCAAGCAGCACGCAGTAACTGAATCCTGCAGTGTCATAAAGGGTCATCAGGCAGCTATTTCAAGTTTTAAAAGAATAAAATAGAGTCAACAGGTGTACAGGCAATTTTGCAGCTTCTTCATCGCATGATGCTGAACTATGATTTGTGGATGGTGAAGAATGTTGTGGATATTACTTGACCACTCTTTAAGAAAAGTATGGACAGAAAGGGAAGCATACTCCAAAAGAACTTAGGGCAAAGCTGTGTTCTTACAGAAAATGGAGCCTGACATGAGATGCTGTGGGATAACAGCCTAGCTTAACATGGGACAGGAAGACAAGCTGATTTCGTACACTTCAGGACCAAGGCCATTTGCAATCAGCATGTGTTTGTGTTAAATGAAGATCCACAAAGCCAGCCTGCCAAATATCCAAAAGAGGGAGTCTTGTAAAGATAAGACAAAACCACATAATCACAAAATATATCTGGTTGGAAGACACCTCAAAGATCATCCAGTCCATCCTTCAACCCAGCACTGAAGGGTCAACACCCAAGCATGTCCTGAAGTGTCAGGTCCACAAGCTACTTGAACACCCCCAGGGATGGTAACTTCACCACTTCCCTAGACAGACTGTTGGCTTTCTTGGCCACTTGGGCATGCTGCTGACTCATGTTCAGTTGACTATCAACCTATACCCCCAGGTCCTTCTGCAAGCTGCAGCTTTCCAGCCACACATACCTAAGTCTGTAGGTTACCATGGGGTTGTTGTGACCCCGGTGCAGGACCTGGCACTTGGCCTTCCTGAACTTCACACAATTAGCCTTGGCTCATTGATCTAACCTGTCCAGATCCCACTCTAAAGCTTTCCCACCCTCTACCAAATCAACAGAGCCACCCAGCTTGTTGTCACCTGCCAATTTACTGAGGGTGTACTCAGTCTCCTCATCTGGAACATTAATAAAGATATTAAAGAGGACAGGATCTAGTACTGAACTCTGGCTGACACCACTCATGGCTGGGTGCCAGCCAGATATAACTCCGTTCACCACCACTCTTTAAGCCTGGCCATTCAGCCAGTTTTTCATCCAGTGCAGAGAGTATGGAGAATGCTGTGGAAGACAGCCCTGCTTTGGCTAAAACTGATGAAGTAAGGCTAAAATAACATAAACAGCCAACTACAATACAAATTTTGAAGCCCAGATTGCTCAAGAAAATTCTTTTGCCTAATTAACTGCAATTGTAATACTAAAGTTAACACTGCTCAATATGCTAATGTGCCACACTGAATACATGCTAAACATATGCAACTGCTTTACTCAACTCTCCACCTACATCATGCTAAACATCACCCAGAAGGGACAGTCAGAGCAAGGATATACAATCCACAAGAGGAACATGTCTCAGTGTACAGTGCACTGCTACCAGAACCAGCTGCAAGAGGTGCAGCCGCTGCAACAGGTGTGTACAGGAGCACAAGTACCAGAACCAGCAGCAGGGAAAGACAGAGATAAGGACTATCAATGGGTTGTGCATCTTTTCCTCCATGCAAGACAGAGACACCTCTCCTGGTGAGAACAGCACCTTCAATATATGGCTTCACTTTTGCTACATTTCCATTAGATTGAAGCCATTGCAAAGGTTTGCATTTCCAGCTGTGTCAGATGTTACCCAGGATTTATTAACCCTGAGATCGATCAGTTGCAGTCAGTGAATTTATCACCAGCAAGCCTGAATCTGTTGTACCTGTCGCTTTAATAAATTAAACTATTTGATTGTTTTAACTAGCTGACCCTGTGACAGTGCATGTCCCTGCTGGGGCACTGGAAAAGAGAGGTAAATGTTAATTTTGCCAAACAGTTCCCATAAGAGTCCTGGGCTCTGAGACAGGTCTTAGGGTCAGACTTGTAACATGATAGAAGCACAATGAACAACCTCTGTAATCAGGAAGCACAGGCCATAGAATGAAATAGCATGTGATGAAAGTGACAAAGAATTGGGTGGACCTTACAGATTTCTTCAGTTCAATTTCATGCACCACACAGAGAAGAGGAGTTTCAGATTTATTTACTAATGAAAAAACTGAAGTTCCCAATCTGTAACTATGACTCATGTTTCGAAGGAACCCCGGCATTTTTCGTATTCCAGCATGAAAATGCTGGTTCTTCTCCTACATTTACTTTATTTTTGAGGCCTTGGGTAATTGGAATTCAAGAAGTTTAATGACTAGATAATTTTTTCCATGATTCAGTCAGCTATTTTACAAAAATAAATCTGGTATTCATGAAGCTGCCTTCTTAAATATGGAATATTCGCCCTCATACTAGTAGTATTTCAATAGTTTGACTTAAGCAATGTTCAGCCAGAGACTAGCAGCGGGTTTATGGTCTTGTAATACTATGCTTCTAAATTTGTGACCACTGCAAAGCACAATAATTATATTATTCAAGCACTTTTTGCCCTAGAACATCCCAGATTATTAGGTATTTCTAATATTATGTACAAGAGAAGGTAAATTAGGTGATTATTAGCAATTCCTACTGCGTTTCAGCTCTCCATCTCTCAGTTTATTACTGTTGAACTCAAGGGCTGCATTGCTACAGATGCACTGAGAGCACTCTCACAGTCACATTTCTGACTGCCCACACCATCTCCTGGCTGGACTGCTGGCACTCTCATGACACCAAGAGGGAAGCAACCTCATGGCTTTCTCAAGAATGTTCATGTAGAATACATAGAATACATAGAATACATAGAATAAACCAGGTTGGAAGAGACCTTCAAGATCATCGCGTCCAACCCATCAACTAATCCAACCCACCTAAACAACTAACCCATGGCACATGCTGTCTGAATGACTACACTGAACTAATCCTTAAAATACCAGAAGTTTTTACATCATAACATCATTAATGGTACTACCAAGGGGAGTTAGGCTATGGAAGCTTTCAGGGTGATGAATTTTGATTTTAATTTGATGCACAATGTTTTGTGGGATGGATGTAGGTTTTGAGAATATCTTGACTGGTCAAGAAATTACTATTTTAGTCTAGCTGTACTCTTAATGCAGTCAAACCATTTCCTGATCCCAAAAACCCCCCAAACCTTATGTGGTACCCTACATTTCCACACTGACTCTGAGTCAACAAAACTAAATATTTCATTTTTCTTTTAACTATAATTCACAGGCATTGCCTCCTATGCTTTCTCAAGAAGGTTTAATATTAATTGCAGGATTTTGTCCCTTGGTAATACCTTCTACCTGAAAAATATGTGTCAATACATGTAATGATTTTTGTCAACAATTCTCATTAGGTAATTATTTTCTATCGTCATGACTGAGTCCATCTCATCATTGAAGCCTGACTTCTATTGTTTTCAATGAAAGTTAAAGGGCAAAACGTTTTCTCATCAGTTACACTAATATTTATTCCCAACAATATAGATTGGGAAATTATGTAAATAATGAAAGATGTATATTCATTAATACTTAGGAAAAAAAAACATTTTCACTTAAAAGCCACAGGTTTGCTTGATGGAAAACTGAGACATAAAGAAGCTTCTTCTACTCTTACTCTTCTTACACTTCCATGAAGAACATCTTGCAAGTTATGTGGAAAAGATAAAATAGATCACTTAGTATCTAAAACATAGTTGCAGCTGCTATGATCCTTTATACAGATGTCATTGCATTTGCCTAACAAACAGAGGATTATTTTCTTAATGGCCTGTTATGGTTTTGGGTTTGTTTTTTTTAATATCAGGTGCAAATAACATTGCATGTTACTCATCAGTACTCTTTTAGAAGAGGAACAGTTTCTTAAGTGCAACTCTAGTGGTTTGAACCACATAATATATGTATATTAAAAATAAATAATCACAGTATCACAGTATCACTAAGGTTGGAAGAGACCTCAAAGATCATCGAGTCCAACCTGTCACCACAGACCTCATGACTAGACCATGGCACCAAATGCCACGTCCAAACCCCTCTTGAACACCTCCAGGGATGGTGACTCCACCACCTCCCTGGGCAGCACATTCCAATGACCAACGACTCTCTCGGTGAAGAACTTTCTCCTCACCTCGATACATCATTCTAAAATAACATGTGTATATTATAAATAAATATACATCCATATATATGTGTATATTCCCCACTATCAGAATAATGAATTTACACTGCTGCATTTACAGCTGTGTGGCATTACAACCCTGGAAAGCAGGAACTGGTTACCCTCTGGCTTTTCTGGTCCTTGAGCAGGTGGCTGCATTTTTGCCTGTTACAGGATTTGGATGGATGTTCCTTTTCCTTCTGTTCCCTATATATACTGATGTAATCTAATACCTTTGTAGCAGGAGAACAAAATATTCTGTGTAAATCAACTGAAAACTCACCCTCTGCCTGTTTTTTAACCCTCCCTTTCTTATCTCCTAGTAAGTAGAAAGGAGAGAGAAGAGAGAGGAGAGAGGAGATGGAGGCAGGGGGCAGGGAGCAGGGGAGTTTAGCCCTGGCACTAAACTATAACAGCAACCAAAAAAAAAATCATTTTTCCTTGGAAAAATAAAATAGATTTTAAAAGATATTTTTTATTACCATTATTATCTACCTGTTACTGCTGTTAACTACTATTACAACCTATCATTACTTGAAGCAGTTTGTCTTTTCAATATAAATAATGTTTATTTGGTGTTAAATGTAGTGGCATTTTGTCTGTTTCATAGGTAGGAAAATGTAAATCTGTGTCTGCCAGCCTCTTTTTCCAGGGTAAAACACCAGGAATCCTCAGTCCAGAGGACATGCCCAGGTGAGACTGGCAGAGTGCAGTCCCCTCATATAGAAAGAATTTTCAGAAGGAAGAGGGTGCTGTGGGAAGGTTGTCACTGCGTGTGACAGATTACATGTGGATCTACTTTCATCTGGAAATTCCCTCCTTAGTAGGGCACCGTGGCTTGCATTGCCTTTTTCAGGTTCCATGAAGTTCAATCTTCATATTTTCACAAACATTTTCCCCGGGTTTCATAAGAAAAGGTGATAAAAAGTGCTTTTGTATTTCCATGAGTCTAGAGGCGAGTTTCATGAGGATGAAGGAGCTGTTATTCTGTGGTTCAGTACTTATTTTTCCACTTTCTGCCACATGTCAGGAAGAGATTGTCACTTCTCAAAAAACTAAACTCGAATAATTTTCAATTCTACACACACACACACACAAAAAGATACATTGCAATTCTGACATCTTATCAAAGCATGATATGATAAAGCACCCATAGGGGAGGACCTACGAGTAAAGTCTGGTACATTATCCTGTTCAGTGATGGAAATAATTCCACTCTACAGTTAATGCTATCTAGTTTTGTATGCATTTTGGGATTATAACTACACCGAGGGGAGTAAAAGTATATAGTACCTCTTTCTCCTTCGAAATGTTTAATAAAATAACAAATGTTCTCAGACATTCTTGTTTCTAATTGGATTCCTTCTGGGCCACCTACGCAGAAAAACACAATTGCTGATGCCTGCAGCATCCACACTATGCTATAATGTATAAATAGCTCTGGGAGTGCAATAAAGATCCAAATCGTACAACAGGTTTCACAAACGGGAGAATTCATTTGATAAAGGTGAAAAGGTCAATCCTCCAATTTCCAAACTGTTTCTGCTTTTTAAGCATTAGGAGACAATCAGAGATTGAGATGGGGTCAGAAGGGAGGAGGTCAGTTTTTTGCCTTTTCTTTTGCAATATCTATGTATTGCCTCAAAAACATGTGAAATAAATGTAAAAATACAAATTGTAGACAATTTTATGCAATACTCACAGCAAAGAACATGTATTTATAAGAGACAGTAGGTATAAAATGGACTGAAATGAAACATGAAATATATTGCTGCAGTTAAAAAAAAAACAACCTCCTGCACAATACAGAGAAAAGGCTCAGAAATCAAAAGTCCTTTGATAACATGATGTTGTTTGAACAGCTAAAATGGATTATGATTCCACTGGGTAGGTGTGTACTTTAGCATCCCACATTGTATTAAAGAAGATAAAAATTCAGGAAGCAACTGCCATCAAGAGAAAACCTTCAAATAGATTTTCTCTGCTGGTAAAATTACCACTTACATTTTCCACTTTACAAAGAAATACAAAGCTGTACATTTGTATTTGAATGGGTTTTATTCATGCCAAGAGATAACTAGATAGCTAGATAAATATCTACTAGTAGACAAACCTTCAAATCTTCTGTCTCTATGCATATCTGAGATACAAGAAAGCTCCAGAAAAAGGCTATGTTGTGAGGCAGCTAAAAGTTTATAACTGTCAAAATTTAGGTTTTCTGACAAATTGGCATCCTTCAGTATTTGCCAGGGGAAGTGGTGCTATCTGGAGGTATATGATGACTATCCTAGCACATTAAAATCTCTCAGATCCCTGATTGATATAGCTTCCTCAGATGCTTCATGTTAAAGCAATCACCTGGTTCACAATCTGGAAGGACCAGTCTGAGGGAGTTCATCGCTTCCCAGAAATATAAACAAATTGAATTTCACTGACCCTCCCAAAAGAGAAACAGGAAACAGTGGGATAGAGAGGCAGACAAATGGATGAGGGGAACAGGGGAAAAGACAAGGAAGGAGACAATTTAGAGTCAAGATTTACAGATCCTTCAGTGTCATTCCTTGAGGAACACTTCCAGAAAAGATTTACCTCTTTCCCAGCCAGTAGCAATACAGCCTATACAATCACTAAACAGAAGTAGCTGTAGTCAGCCTTGCTTTCCAGGTCTTCCTGTACGCATATGGACCATCATGTGTGCTTTGACATTTTCTCAGTTATGCATAATTTAATCAATCATGGGCTTATTTTCCCAATTAAAATACAATGCCTTAATTTAAAATCAAGGACCACAAGAGTTTTGCTTCCAACCAAGGGAGTGCTGGTTCTTCTCTATTGAACATTTATGATCTTTTGAAAGGCCAAGTGCGCTTTCCCCACTTATATTCTGGGAAATAAGCTACCCATGTAACTGTACCTCTTACAGAAATAAAAACTGCCATCCAGCATGGGCATTTTCACCAAGCACATTTTAAGCTGTGAAATCTTCTAAGAAACTGAAAACAGGATCTTAAAATCAAAAGGGACAGGCCTTAGAAGCAGCCCCTGCCTACACATTACGGAGGGGGAATCACCTTGGCTTCATAGTGCTGCTTGATGTCTGAGCAAAGGTTTTGCTCAGAGCACTGAGCTGGGGTTATGCAAGGAACATCAATTTCTTCAACATGCTGCACAGCACAGTACTGCAGGGGAGGTACAACAGGCTTCCATAGTTGTAGGTCCATGGAAGCATGGAACCCAAGAGGGCTTGTGCACAAATCACTTTGTGAGATGCTGTATGTATCCACTTGCACAGGAAAGATCTGTGAAGTAGTTAGAGCAGGTTTAGGCAAGAAGACTCTCCAAATGATTAAACTGCCAGTCTTAACATAGTTCTGCTAACTGTAAATTGATGATCCTCTAGACTAATCAATTTTGAGCCTACTTTTTGGTGATGGCAAAAACTGTTGATGCCAAGAGATCCTTTTCCAATTGTCAACAATTATTCAAAACACAGATATATTAGAGGTGCTTCACAAATAGATGCTTCACATTTTTAAGGCAGCTGGGAGCAACTCAATTCACTTTGCTGAAACATTCCAAAATTGTTTACACATGTCAAGTTGCAGGCAACATTCTCTATCCACACTGCTTCTTGGTGAGAACCTGACAGCACTGCATCTGGCATACATCTTTTCAGCAGCACAAAAGTTGCAGTACTCGCTCTTTAACTTGCTTAAGGAGCTGTTTGCATTTTGAGCTTGGTGGTTTTTTTCCAGAACACTAATACAAGGAATAGATTGGGAGAGTTTTGAGAGCCCATGAATAATTTTTGATATCATGAACTTGATTAAGAAAGAAACAAACTATTTCCTAAACAGTTGAAAATATGATGGAGATACAGTTTATTTTCTAAATAAGGAAATTATCATGGAACAGGATGTTAAAGTGGTTCATTTTTCCATTAGTACCACACTATAGCTTTTAATGTTGCTGTAGTGTTTACTCTGGATTCTGGCATATATAATAAGAGACCTAAAACCTTTAAAGTGACTTGCTGTTGAACTGAGTTGGCTTTTAAAACCATCAAAAGTATGTAAAATGCAATGCAATGCCAGAAAATTAGGAAAAATATTAGGAAATGCTGTGAAAGGAAATCAGCATGTTGTGCTCCTGCCATCTTGTGGCTGTTCTGCACAAAGCCATAGGAGTGTTACCGTGTTCATTTATATACTTAAACTAAATTTCAGTAGCAGTCCTCCTAGTGTCTACCTGTAGCACAGGTCTGCAAGTAATAGTCACATGCACATGAACGGCTCAGGTGAGGCATAGCCATGTGTTGAAATAAAAACATTATGCACCAGCCCAAAAAAAAAAAAAAGACATTTTTACTTTGTAGACATCTTTTATTCTCCTCTGGGCTCCAGCCATGTTTTCTCAGAGGAAAGAAAAGTACACTTTATTACACATATTTATAGATATAAAGATAAAAATAGATATGTGTAGCTATGTATAAATGCATGTTTAATGTATTCTTCTCCTGGAAAGGTAAACATTTGTACATTTATGTACATGCACACAAACGTAGTCGCCATGTGTGATTCTCAGCTAGACCTGAAGACATCAGTAGATAAACTACATGACCAGCCTTACTTACTTCAATTTCACTTCTTCCTAAATGAATCAAGACATATGATTACTTCTCCCACAACTGCAGCTACTACCTCAACTCAGACAATCTGACCTGAATTTAAACCATTCAACTTAATTCAACAAACAGTCATGTTTCCTTTCAGATTGCTTCAGTCTCAAATGAAATATCGAGCTTGTTGCCCCAACTGGAAAGCAAAACATTGCATCAGAATTGAAACTTGAGCAGTGAAAATTTCGATTTTGCAGACTCTGGTTTTTTTCCACTCCTTGTGGCCAAATACAGTTTGCATTAGAAAGCCTTAATCATACCTAACCAAAACCCACTAGCTGATCAATCAGTATGAATAGAAACTGCTGGCTTTCTCAATTTCACCTTTGGAGCCCAAACACAGAAACTGGCAATCTTTCTCTGTCCTGAGAACTTCAAGCCTCACCATATATGATCAAGGCTTATAGAATTTATCTGCCTCAAGTTCCACAGTGCTAAAACAGAAAGAAATTAGTGAGAGCAATGGATGGTCAAGGTCTTGGGGCCCTGAGATGACTTCTTGAAATGAGGCTAAGGTACAGGACTTTAACAGATTGTAGCCTGCAAAGGTGACACATGCAATTCCTGCTACAGAGGAGTGGCAAACTGTTTACCATTCCATCTTTCCCAGGGAAAGACTTGTGTTTTTTTCCAGAATTATAGATCTATATAGCTTGTAAAAGACCTTGGGATGTCATCTAGTCCAACAACCTAGTCAGCATAGAGTGATCTTAAAGCAGTCTGCTTAGCTGAATGATGAACACCTCCAAGGATGAATATTTCACAACTTCTTTAGGCCACCTGCTTCAGTGTTTGAATACTCTTGGTGATGGAAGAAAAATAATAAAAATCCGAATATCTAATTGGAATTTCCTACTTTGCTGTTTGTGCACTTTATCCCTCTTCCCTTCACTGTTCAGGTGCAAGAAGAGTCTGTTTCCACCCTTCTTGCACTTGCTCATTAAGTAGCTGAATGTAACAATGGAAATTCCCCCATGTCCCCGGCCTTCTCATCTCAACACAGGACAAACCCAGCTCTCATTCTTAGCTTGCACACCATGTGCTCCAGCCCACTCATCATTTGAGTTGCCCTCCAGTGAGCTTTCTCCAGTATGTCCATAGTTTTCTTGTACAGGGAAATCTCCAAACTGGACATAACAGCCCAGCACAAATGCTGAATGGAGGGTAATAATCATCACTTTTGTCAACTTGCTGACTACACTTTTGTCAATACAGCCTAGGATATGGTTGGCCTTTTTATTAATTGCACTCTGCTCACTCATGTTCAACTTAGGTTTACCTGGATTCCTTTCATATTAGTTGGAACCCAGACTCTGGCTCAGGTCTCTGTATTCACCTTTGTTGAACTTTATGAAGCCCATCAGTCCATTTTCCCAGCCTGGCAAAGCCTCCTCTGGATCCATTTATATCATAGTTTACCTACTGAATCCATACTTCACCAGATTGTCTACAGGGATACCATGGGTATATAGCAGATTCTGTTTGGTGTCTAATGACCCTGAAGTTGAGGAATCAGAGTGTAAACAACTTTTGTGAAGCATATCTCCTTCTGATATATTAGTTCAGATAGGAATTTTAACTTGAAACTTGGTATGATAAACTATTCTTTGCATATGCTGAAGAAAAAATAGCAGGAACTTCAGAAGGCTGCAGGTTCAAAGTCAGTTGTTGTTCCAAAGTATTTAGATGTTTGGTGTCAGATATCTTCAGGTACCTAACAAATTCACCTAAAGTATTTGATATGTAATAACAAGGTCAGCCAGAGGTGAGAGTTTTCAGGTGCTCTGAGAAACAGACTGATCATGATTTTCCCATCTGATAATGATGTTCCCATCGACTCTTATTTTTCAGAGCACTTTTTTTCTAACTGAAATCTTATTCCTCCCCTTGGCCAGTTCACAGATTATTGCAGAAAATCTGAAAAATTTCAAATGACATGTTAGAAAAAATAAATTACCTTCTTCAGCTATAAGGAAATAATTTCTTTTTACCTTTATTTGAATCTGGTATGCTGGAGCTTTAACCACGAGTAAATACCTTCTGTGGATGATCTGAAATTGAATGGAAGATGGTATTTGAAAACTGAAAATGTAATACAGTGCATAGTGCTAGATCTCAGGCTTCAACACACCTCGTGGTAAAAAAACTACACCTAATTTTCAGAGTGAAGAGTGGATATAGGCCTTTATCTCTATTGCAATATAATGCACCAGAATGACAACCATACACCAGAATGCACCGTCACCGGAATCCGCATACACAAGACAAAGACCACCTCAGTTTGCCTCAAAAAAACAGCACCTAGGAGCAAGTTAAAAGAAAACAGAGAGAAATACTGAGCAATTTCTTAAGACCAGAAAGCTAGGGGGTGGAATCCAAAATTAATAACATATATTAAACCAGACTAGGTTCATTATCAAATTCTGAAGGTCGGGTTTCCCCAGTGCTAATGAATATGTGTGAAACTCACTGGTCAAAGAAAGGTTTTAACATCACTTCAGTGCCAGTCAAAACAGAGAATGACTGTCAGATTTATCAGTTCCTTTTAGCTTAAATGCCAGGAGGAGTTACTGATTTAAGAATAGCAACTTTGTTGGTAGTTGCATGTTGCTATAATGCCTGCTTTCTTTTCTTAGCTATTTGTGTTGTGTTCTTACACTGTGAAAATTATGCATAACCAGATTTTTTTGAAGTGACTGAAGCAAAATTAATCACACTAAAATTACAAAATGTTAAGATTAAAGTAGTATCTGTCACCTTAATTTTACACCCCTGCTTGAATACATTGTAATAGACTCAGTTATATCACACATTCTGTACATTTAATCCCTGCCTCTGTCACAGAAGCTCTCATCAGATAGGCAGAAAAGCTTTTAAATTCTTTTTCTCAGGTGTATACTAATTATGAGTTACTCATTAAATGTGACTTGAGACTCTGCTCTGCAGTCAAAGCTGATCACTCACAGAGGAAACTCAAGTCAGCACAAAGCCACACCTTCAACCTGAAAACAGCTAATAGTTAATACTCTAATAAAAATTAAGCTTGGTACACCTTGAAGTAGACATCCCAAACTCGTAGATGTTTTACACATGAAATCATTCTTTGCCTCGGTTTCCCCCTTAAAACAAGCCAATACTCTTCTAGTATTATGTAAATACATTTGTCATTGTTGAATAATCAAGATCATACAAGTTAGTATTCTGCCTTCAAGGAAGACGAATTAGAGTAAGAATTGTATTAAATCATACCATGCTATTGATAAAATATAATAACTTCTCCCTACATATAAAATTCGAACAATAAAAAATAAACAGAATGCCTCAAAGGGTCTTGCTCAGCAATAAGGTTGCACATGCACAGAAAACCTTAATTCTGGCAGGTTTTGTGTTTGAGGTACTGGATTTTACAGCAGGTATGTTCCTTTCAACAAAAGGCAGCTTAGATTTTTAGTAGTTCATGTGATCCCATTCGACCTAGTGCATCACAAATACAGAATAATTTCCACTGCCTTTCAACAATCAAGTTATTTATGCTGTTATATTGCAATCAAATTCATATCTGGGTTTTGTCTTCAGCTCTAGAATTGGACAAACTCCCAACTGCAGCTTATCAGTAACACCTGGTAACCATAAGATTTCCAAATAAATCATTTGATTTACTGTCTTTAATCTCTCAAGATCGTAGCTTTTCAAAGCTCTTATCACTGGGTTAGACTACTGATATCAGTCAGCCAATAAACAAAGTGCATGGTTTTATTTTCATAGAATACTTAGCTGTTATTAATGTTTAAGCAGACAAAAATAAACACTGTAAGACCCAAAGGTAATTGCACTAAGCAAACCAAAAGTACAGACCTGTATTTATGAGTCTGTGTTGAATAACAAGAAAGCTTTGTGGTAAAGGGAAGTTTTGTGCATTAATAACATTAGCAGTAGGTTCATTAGAGAATGAATTTCCATCATCTTATGAAAAAGACAAAAGACTGTAAAGTTTAAAAATAGTCATTCATATACCAGACCTATTTGTGGTGTGCTTGTCTGAGTCAATCAGATTCAGTCCAGCTTACCAAGCTGCCTTTCAACAATATTTTACTTATGATTAAGCCCTTACTGACTTACTGCACAAGCTGTTCAACATTTATAATAAAAGTTTCTTGAAAAGGTTGATTTTGTGTTCCAGACACCTTTTACTTTTTGTCAAATTAGTAATTACTACAGGGGAATTTCTTCCTATACTAATTACTGAACATTAAATAGAACAGTTGAAGACTAACTAAAAATATTGCTCTCATTCCAAGATTAATCTAGCCCTACAATTCAGGTGTAAACTTTCTGACCTAGCTATCCCAGGCTCAGCTGCTAAATATCGTGTTGAATACAACTCATGCATCTTCATGGCCACTTATTACCCAAAAATCATTAACACAAAAACTTGGCATGGAAGATGGGAGGGATGGAGGGAGGGAGGAAGGAAGGAAGGGAGGGAGGGAGGGATGGAGGGAGGAATGAAGAAAGGGAGGGAGGGAAGAAGGAAGGAAGAAAGGAAGGGAGGGAGGGAGGAAGGGAGGGAGGAAGGGGAAAGAGAAGAGTTGGTAAAAGCTTAAATCTTTCACTGTCAAACAGGAACTTGTCTAACATCCACGTGCAGAAAGGAGACTACTCTCAGCTTTGTGCTGCAGAACAGTTCAGACCAGGAACCTAAACTTGTCTCAGGCAGAAAGGAATTCAGAACATGTCTGTCCATTAGGCCTAACAAGACAGACTAGAGCCAAGACAGCCTGTATTCCTAGACTAAACCACTCACCTAAATTTCTACATCCAGTTGTAACAGTCACAGACAGACAGTGATTAATTTCATCCTAAAACAGGTCAGTAATGTTGAATCAACTGATAGGATCTATGTTTCTCTATTATTCATAGAAAAAATCCACATTAACAAGTTAGGTAAAATAAGTCTTAGAGCAACCAACTATCTCAGTCAGCCACCCCTGGTGAAAACTAATATATTTCCTCACTGGCTAGAACTTTTTCATCAGTCTGTTATTGCTATTGATCAATATTATCTCCTTGAACATCACTTCTACTGATACATTGCATTTTGGGGGACCTGTATTCTTTCTACAGTATCAAAAAGATATCTGCACCCTATTCCTATCAATGAACACTTTGATATGAGATGCCAGATTTCTCTGGAGGCAAGGCCAAGGCAAGTGGCAGCTGCTTTTTAATTCTGCACTATTATTTATTCCAAGATGATGAAAAATTCAACAAATGCTAATAAGCAGACTGCCACAAACATGGGCCTAAACATCCAAATATTTCCATTTTCTTTCTCGATCAAGATTGCTATAGCTCTGTTTGGCAATTCCCTAGACAATTATTTTTTCCTAGCTTCTCCATTGTTTCCTCTTTCTTTGAAGTAGAACTAGTCAAGCTCCAATTTTTCATTGTGGGTTTTTGGTTTGTTCCTTCAGTTCATGTGCATATATAGTTTCTTTTCCAGTCTGGAGGTTTAAAGTGAAAAAAGGGGGGGAAAAAATTGTAAAGAGAAGGAAAACAACTCAAGTAACATTTTTCAAGATAAACAAGGGAAAGGAACATTTGAGGATAGATGGGGGGATTTTTTAAATATTTTTAGCATTTCTGCTCTCAAACAGAAGTTCTCCAAGCTTCAAAAACACCCCAAGACAAAACAAAACAAGAAGCTGTATAAACTAGATGGCAATGTTCGTCATTTTACTTTCAGTGCAAACAAGATTTAGAGAGTCTTAATGGCACAAAGAATACACTCCCAAGTGAAAGAAGGTCCCTGGAGATTACTACACTAAAATTCCCAATACAACTACATCACTGAATTTGTCATCTGCAGTTCTCCTCTTTTCCCTCAGGAATGTAATGCTTATGGTTTTCAATTAGGATTTAAGTCTCTTTCTCATATATGTAACCTGTTATTTCATCTTGTGTCTCAAAATTTTTCGCTTTGTCTGTACTGTGAAGAGTATGCATAACAGAAGTGAAAAGTCTGATTAATACTACTCTCAGGAGTGTGTGCTAATCTCTTCTATCCAGAGAAGTTATAGGTTATTTCCAAGCTGATGTCATTTGTAGAAAAAAAAAAGAGAAAAAAAAAAAAGGGCATTTTTAAATGCCTGACATGATTGGGAAATTTATAAGCTAAAACACATCCTTCTTGTTAATCTTCTTTATGCAATTATTCTGTCTGTCCCTTTTTGTCCTTTCCATTCCATGAAGTACCTCAGGACCTTGATGATAGGCACAGCATAAATGAAAGATCAAAACCATATTATCAAAATGCAACATAAAAAATAGCACTTGTAGTTGGAAGAGGTAAATCAAAATAATACATGTGCATTACCTAGCTAAACAGAAAATATTGCTGTCCTGAGGGTCACCCACAATACTTATTTGTGCTATGAAAAAAAGAAGAAAAGAATTACCTTTCACAGCATGTGGTGGGACACAAGAAATCATTTCCATCCTTCATGTTTCTGGAGGGGTGTCAGAGAGCAAGTACGAGGATGCTCAGTCTGGCCCAGGGGATCCCCACTGGCCATCAATTCCCATCAGACCATCCCAGGCAGAAGCAGTACAACTGGGGGGCACCAGGGCAGACTCAGGTATCAGACATCTCCCTAGGAATAGCTTAGTGGGACCCAGGGCTGGGCAGTTCTCTGGGAAGCTGGAGACTGACCTTGCTGTGTTGTTGCTGGGGCAGGGCATGACAGACCCTGAGGGCTAAGAGGGGGTCCCAAATGGGGACAGACAGGCCCATGAGCATCCTTGAGGCCCAGAGAGGGGCTTATCCTCTCAGCAAAGTCTGTCTTCACATCTTGCAGAGATTGGAGTTCACCTAAGGACCAGCCTGACAGTGCCCAAGCAGGACAGAGCCAAAGGTGATGGGCAGGTCCAGTGAAGAAGCCAGACAATAAGGCAACACCATAGTGATAAGCCAGGTCTGGAATCAAGCTGAGAAGTCAACCCACAAGTCATGACCAGGATCAGAACCTTGATTGCTGGGCAAATATGAGCTGGACCAGTGGTTGAAGCCTGGCTTCTGTTGAGAGGTAGAAATAACGCTGCACAGTATCACAGTACATTGCAGGTTGGAAAGGACCTCAAGAGATCACCGAGTCAAACTCTCCTGCCAAAACAGGATCACTTAGGGTAGTCTGCACAGGAATGCATCCATGTGGGTTTTTAAAGTCTCCAGAGGAGACTCCACAACCTCCCTGGGCAGCCTGTTCCAGTGCTCTGTCACCCTCACTGTAAAGAAGTTTCTCCTCATGTTGAGGTGAAATCATCTGTGTTCAAGTTTGAACCCATTGCTCCTTGTCTTTTTAAAGTGCACCACCAAAAAGATCTTGGCCCACTCCACCGGACACCCACCTCTCAGATATTTATACACATTGATGAGATCCCTTCTCAGTCTTCTCAAGACTAAATAGCCCCAGGTTTCTCAGTCATAGGGGAAATGCTCAAGTCCCCTAATCATCCTCATGGCTCTCTGTTGGATTCTCTCCAGCAGGTCTCTGTCTCTCTTGAACTGGGGAGCCCAAAACTCAATGCAGTATTCCAGCTGTGTTCTCACTAGGGCAGAGTAGAGAGGTAGAACTTCCCTAGACCTGCAGACACTGCTGCAGCTGAGCTGATGATCAACACTCTGCCATCACAGGTCAGACAGGGAGTGAAGGCCCTTGGACTGAACTTGTGTAGAGCTTCTGGACCCACAAATGTGGGTGCAAGCCCCAGGTGAAGCTGCTCAGGCTCCTTATGGCTTATTAGTGCACTCAGGACCCCGATGAGGGGAATGGTGAGTCACTCTCCTTTTGCTGACATTTTTTAGGGGCACTCTGAATGTAATCTTTTAGCATAGTTGGTGTCATCTGCAAAGTAGAGTTCCTTCCTTATGGACACCACTGAAAATAGTGAGCAGTAACCTACTAAAGCCCCGCTCAGGATGTTCTTCTCTTCTGGTGATGAATCACTAATCATTAATACTGTGTCAGATCAGTTTTCCTACTACCTTTGCACTTTATGGCAGTTTCAGCTAGACTGTTTTTCTACAGTTTGCTTATGACAATGTCATGTGAAAAAGGATTAAAAGATGTAAAATCAAGTGTCTTTCTTAGTAAAAAGCCATGGTCCCCTTCATGAGTGAAACTGCTCGACACAATTTATTCTTAATACATCTCTATGTCTAGGTGTTTATCATTTCTTTTGTTTCAAGTATTTTTGAGTAATAAAATATAGAAGTCTATAACTCCCTAGGTTCCCTTTGTGATGTGTTCACCCTCCTGCAGACTTTTAAAGTGTCAGCTTTTTTTCTAAAAGTTTACAGAAATAGTTGTGAATTACTTTGAGGCCATACCAAGCTTATTCTCTGAGTTTTCAGTGAGACAAGATGATTTGAAAAAAAAAAACACCCCAACATGTTTTAGCAGCCCTCAGACTCACATTCCCTTATAAAGAGATCTATTTGATGCTGGTATTATTTGTGCTGGCCTATGCTAAGACATCCCTCATCCTACTACTAAGGTCACTCTCCCCCACAGAAGTCCTCAGTCTCATCCCTACCAACTTCAAAGGACAGTCTCATTCCATATCTGAAGATCCCTGACCATGGTTTCCACCAAACCACTGGCCCAGGCTGAGGCAGAACCCCTGCAGCCACTAGTTGTGGAGGTAAGGAGAGCTGTCCCCCACGTGTCATGCTCCACCATCATGTTTCTTCTCCTATAGGCAAACAATAATTCAGTCCTCCTGTGTGATCCTTATTAGACTCACATAGGTCAAAACCAGGACACTGGTGCCAGGTGGACTTGGATCTCCCAACCCTCACATTGGTTCATGGGATACCAGTGTTTGCAATGAGGGTTATATGCTCTTCTTCCCCGTGAGGCATGGCTGACACCAACCAACCACTGTTACAAGTGACAACACACTATGAAAGAACTGAAGAAAAGGGAGGGAGAGAAATAAGCTCAGAAGAAAATCTTACATTAGGAGAAGAGGTAGCTGGTTCATTTAATGAGCAGGGAAGTCAGGGAGAATTGCCGATAATGCAGTCTTTGTTTTTGTGCTGCACTAGTATGAAGACATCACTCCCATTCATTGTACAGTGCAGTACCCCAACAGATATGGGCAGAGGGAACATGAATGAGGAGCAGAGCGAACACATCAGCAGACACACACTTGTGATGATAAAGGCCTGATCTTCACAACTGGACTGAGATCAAAAATATGCTGAGATGCAGAAATTCACTTACAAGCACTCTTTTAGAATTACCCTTGCTCAGTGGGAATCCCCCTTCAATGTACAAAATCAACTGAGAATTGCCAGGATGAATCACAGCAGTGGTCTGACCTGCTCTAGCCAGCACCAGAAATGTTAGGTTCACGACACTTTGGGCATAACATCATTGAAAGATATGTCATTCTTTAAATCACAGACCTCTTTTGCAGTTATTTCTGTACTTCAATTAAAGTCCCCTCTGTGTAGGTCCTGTTGCTTCATCATAACTCAGTGCAGGGAAAGCAAAGGGATATATTTATTTGTAAGAACAGATCAAATTAATAACTATTTTTAAAACAACTATTTTAAAATAGTCTAGTGGCAAACTTGATTTTATTTTTCTCTCTTCACAAGGAAAAGCACAAAGACTCACCAAAATTAATGTAAGTGAATGTCAAGAGATGAAAGAGAGAAAAAGTACAATGAGCCAGTACGACCACTGAGCTGTACTCAGATGTATCAAAGAGTAAAAGATCTCCACCCTGGGACACAAGAAACAGCTGTCATTATCAGGAAACTTAATGTAGCTATCCAGAGGAAATAATGGTTCTCTTATGGTCACCACCTTCCAGAGGAAATAATGGTTCTCTTATGGTCACCACCTTCCAGAGGAAATTATGGTTCTCTTATGGTCACCACCTTCCTTCTCTGCCTGTGGTGTATGTGGCCTTTAAATATGAAAACAATCACTCGGTACAATTGTAGATCCCAAAAAGGAAACAGATTACCAAACCAAAAATGAGATGCAAATGTTAAGGGGATCCACAGGAAAGCTGGGGAGGGACTTTTTAGGGTGTCAGGTAATGATAGGACTAAGGGGAGTGGAAAAAAAGTAGAAATTAGTAGATTCAGATTGGATGTTAAGAAGAGGTTCTTCACTATGAGGGTGGTGAGACACTGGAACAGGCTGTGCCAGGAGCTGGTAGAAGCCCCATCCCTGGAGGTTTTTAAGGCCAGGCTGGATATGGCTCTGAGCAATCTGATCTAGTGTGAGTGGTCCCTGCCCGTGGCAGGGAAGTTGGAACTAGGTGATCCTTGTGGTCCCTTCCAACCCTGACAATTCTATGATTCTGTGTTCTTTAGGAAATGTCATTTCTCAAGTGTGTATTACAAGGGACCTAATAAATTATTTCAGTTTTCTTCTCCTGTACATGGCAGTGATCACAAATCCTGCAGAAATTCAGTCTCTGATCCTACAAACAGATATACACCACTTTAAACTTTGGAGTAGTCCTGTTAGCTTTGCTGGAATTACTCTTTCACATTAAGTCAAGCACTGTTACCAGCATTTTGGTGATCAGAGAAAAGTTTACAAAGCTCATTAAAGTATTTTTCAAAGAAACAAGTTGCTGAGTAAGACTCTTCCAGGGTACTAGAAACAAAATTGAGATGCAGACCATAAACAACTTCATTTTGCATTGAGCAGTACCTCACCAACACTGAACGTTGCTGAAGTACTCCATATTTTACCTGGATGTGCTTCTGGAATAAAAGAATTTGAAGCATAGTTGATGTTGCGAGAACACAGACAAGCAAGCATCATCACTTTCATTTCAGAAGAGTGGATGCACTCTTCTCTGACACATTAAACAGATCAGTGCCAGCTTCTGTGTGCACAACCATTCATATTTCTGTTCTGCCAGGAAATACTGAAGGTTTAGGTCTCTGTCTTGCTATTTGCCTGCATACAAAACTGGCCAGTATGCAGTAAGAGGTATGCTTTGAAACCTGCTTAGGTTAAACTGCTGTGAACATTCATGAGAACCCAAAAGGGACAGATGGGATGGTGTGTTAGAAACAGAGAGTCTGCTTTAAGTAAAATATGAGTATAACCATTACAATATGCCAAAGGTGGTTTCTTAAATTACACAGTGCTCAGCCCACAGCACCATAAGATTATTTTGAAAGGCCCTAAATCAACACAATGTAATATTATGGGTCTATAGTCCCAACAAAAATGAAAAGAAGGCATCATTTTGTCCTCTGTGAGAGCAGAAAACAAGTTTGGGAGCTCACCTCTCTCCTGTGGTTGGTAAGAGCCCTGAGTAATTTCATATGAGTACATGAAGTTTCAGAATGAAAGGTATAAAAGTGAGAGAAGTTTTAGGCTTTCCTTGCAACGTTCCCAAGAGATATATCAAACAAACCCCACACCAATATGTTTAACAAGATTTTCAGCTTAAAATGCCTGCAGGCTGCTGCAAAAATCAGGTTCTTTTCTTGAACAGAAACATGGAGAAAGGCCATTTGTGTAAGACTCCATATCCTTGTGACTCAAAACAGTGTGTCACTCTGGGAGCTGATTTTCAGTTTTTGAATAAAAGATATTACCTGATTATCAAGTATCATTTATCTAGCTGCTGAGTCATTGCCTAATCAAAAATATGTAATAGCTGCACACAAGAAAATAATATGGTTTCATAGGGCTTCCTGTTGAATTAAACTGTTTGCTTTCACAATGTCTCTGAGTAAGTGCATGTATCTTGCAAAGAAATATTTCTTTATTCTTAGAAATAGCTTGCATTTTCAGTCTACATACATTGGATACAGCTTTCATAGAAGTAAATTCACCATTCAGTAAGTGCAAGTCTCCACAAATACAACATTAGGATGTATATGTGGGACCAGCAAGAATAAACTCATTAATTCTCCCCAGCAAATCTTAATTAATTTTACATAATGTTCAAACAAAATAAGTTCTTGCATTTTCTTTGGTACATGCTCTGTGGGCTTCAGTATTAAGAACATAAGTCATTACTTAGTATGTGTGCTAAAAACTAATGAGGTAACAATTATTTGTTGTTAATATGACATTATATTCTGCAAGGAAATTATCTTCCTACTCCATCAGTGTTCCAAGTGATGTTACAGAATATCACAGAACCACAGAACATTAGATGTTGGAAGGGACCTCCAGAGGTCGAGTCCAACCCCCCTGCCAAAACAGCATCACTTAGGGTAGTCTGCACAGGAATGCATCCAGGTAGGTTTTCAAAGTCTCACTGTGAAGAAGTTTCTCCTCATGTTGAGGTGAAATCTTCTATGTTCAAGTTTGAACCCGTTGTTCCTTGTCTTATGAGTGTGCACCACCGAAAAGAGCTTGGCCCCCTCCACTTGACACCCACCCCCCAGATATTTATACACATTACTGAGATCCCCTCTCAGTCTTCTCTTTGCAAGACTAAGCAGCCCCAGGGCTGTTAATATCTTTTATTATCTTTCTCCCAAGTTTCCAGTTACACCATGATATAATTGACTGGAGTGAAGCACCCTGATCCCCAAGTTTTGCTGAAACCAAAGTAAGAACTTCGTTTTCTTAAAATAATTACTTTTCTTTTCCCTCTGCATGTCTCAGGAGTCAGTCAGAATATAGTAACCTTGATTCACATTGTAAATGTTGTGGTTAAAACACAGTCCTCTTTTGAAAAACCTGAGAAATCATGTGGCATTTCCTGTATGACAGAGAAGAGCAACAGAATTTTTCAGGAGTGTGCAGTGCCGGTGACATTTAAGTGAGGCAACTGCTTTTATAGCACTGCACTGAGAGTGGCATATGGGGCAAATCTAGCCTACAGTCTAGAATGTAAGAAAATATATCCCCTGCACTCAAAGTAGCACAAATGTGTTCATGTAGACATTCAAATCAGATATCACTGGGCTGACTAAGTAATTCAATTCTCCAGCAAGAACTTCATTTGCTGCCATAGCAGAAATCTTGGATGGTCAAGCCAATTTGCAGTGTTCCTGAAGATGGAGTCACCGTCCCAGGAGGTGTTCAAGAGGAGATTGGACGTGGCACTTGGTGCCATGGTCTAGTCGTGAGGTCTATCGAGACAGGTTGGACTCGATGATCCTTGGGGTCTCTTCCAACCTTAGTTATACTGTGATACTGTGATACTGTGATGATAGCATAGTTCAGGTGACACCATCCTTTGGCCAAATCCAAAACTGAAAACTTTTGCCTTACCTATTTACCAGGAGGTAGGACTGCAGCATTTGAGTAGGTCCATGGATGCACACCTAAGTAAATAGATGCACACATAAGTAAAGGTAGAAATTACACTTTTGCAACGCTGTAACTAGAATCCTTCTCTATCAGCCCTTTTAACTCTCTGGCTTTGCTAGATCAGGGGAGGCAGTAAATCCAGTCTACTACCTTCAAACAGAACTCATCATCTGAACAGCCATTAAGAACTTAGAATCATAGAATCACAGCATTGTTAGGGTTGGAAGGGACCTCAAGGGACCTCAAAAATCATCCAGTTCCAACCTCCCTGCCCATGGGCAGGGACCCCTCACACTAAATCAGATTGCTCAGAGCCACATCCAGCCTGGCCTTAACAATCTCCAAGGATGAGGCTTCCACCCCTTCCCCGCGCAACTTGTTCCAGTGTCTCACCACCCTCATAGTGAAGAACTTCTTCCTAACATCCAATCTGAATCTACCCATTTCTATTTTTTTTTCCATTCCCCCAGTCCTATCACTACCTGACACCCTAAATAGTCCCTCCCCAGCTTTCTTGTAGGCCCCCTTAAGATACTGGAAGGTCACAATTAGGTGTCCTCAGAGCCCTCTTTTCTCCAGACTGAATAGCCCCAAGTCCCTCAGTCTGTTCTCATAGGAGAGGTGCTCCAGCCCTCTGATCATCCTCATGGCCCTTGTCTGGACACATTCCAGAATATCCAGATCCTTCCTGTAATAGGGGCTCCAGAACTGGACACAGTACTCCTGGTGGGGTCTCACCAGAGCAGAGCAGAGCAGAGCAGAGCAGAGGAAGAGAATCACCTCTCTCAACCTGCTGGCTATGCTTCTCTTGATGTAGCCCAGGATGTGATTGGCTTTCTGGGCTGTAAGTGCACACTGGTGGCTCATGTTGAGCTTCTAATCCACCAGCACCAGCACATGAATATCCACAGAAAGCTTTGATATTTAGATCAAGATAAATGCACTCTTACACTGCACTCCATAAACAGGAAACTAATCAATTAGCTACAGAGTCGCTACCCTCACAGTGCCAGAGGATGTCCCACCTCTCTCCTTATTTAAAGTCTTTGACAAACAAAGATCAACTCCAAATTGATAAATTCCATTTAGTAGCTTTGATGAATGGATTTAAGATGTTTTCTCCTGAGATCTCTATTTTTTAATCATGGAATCTCTAACCACATTTGAATCATGTTACAGACAATTCAAGTGTTCTTCTTCATCATCCTATGTTAAAAATAAAGCCAAATAAAAACTGAAATGGCAGTTTTGTAAATTACAGACACACTCTTGTAGAATAACTTCACAAAACCTTTGCAGTTGTATTTGTGCTGCTGATGTTGGTAATGAGTTCTGGATCTTGATCACTATGGTTATATAAGCCTCTGCTTGAGGAAGATGCTGAGGTTAGTACATTTCATTGTGCTTTTCTGGTTAACCTGTGGCATGGCCTGGTCTCTGTGAATAGGATTCACCTGGGGGGAAAAATGTAGTGTCTAGCATAAGTAGATCTCAGTATCTGAGACAAAGTATAGATTTTCTGTGTAGTCATGGAGATAAATAAGTCTTCTACAGTACAAATCACCTCCATCTAAAGTAGAAAGCTGAAACTGTCCGGATTAACTGTGTCCAAAGATATGTTTCTTATCACTTACAGACCTTATGGAGAATCCAGAGTAACTGAAACAGTTACAGATACCAATACCATGGAAGTCCATCTTACATAAAATGAATCCTTTTTCAAGAGGCTAAACTGCTTAAATTCAAGCCTAAAAGGGCTTCAGAATTATCCTCCTCCTGTAAAAAGACTCAAGTACATTAAAACTATTGTCCCTGGAACGTCCCTGGCAACAGAGGGTTCCGCTAACAGACTTATTCACCTGCACACACAGCAACTCTCAAGCAAGGATTGACCTTTCCCTTGCATACATACCTTCTCAGTTCCAGTTTTCATATGAAACAGTTGTACCTTGCCCAATACCTGATATCTCTTAAAAAGATTTTCAATTATCCAGTAGCCTGTGTTGGCAAACATCTGGAAATTTGGTGAATTGCCACCTGTAACAGCAGAGCAAATAAATTGCTATAAAAATTACTACTGGTCACCTAAACCAGTGAAAATAGGTTAGCAGTAAAGATAACATAAAGCCATCCACCTGTAGCGTGAGATACAGGAGACAGAAAGGCATGTACCTTCACAAGCTTTGTTTGGGATTATTATTCTTTTTCTGAATATCTATTTTTAATAAGGTGAAGCACCCAGGTGCCCAGGCAACAAATGCTGTGCACAAAGTTCTGTACAAAATTGTAAAAGTATAGATGTTTTGTAGATGTTTGATAGATGTTGGATTCACCTCGAGCGATGCTTTCAGGACCAGATGTAAACAGGCGAAGACGTTTATTACATTGTACAGCAAAGTTATCTAGTCTATCAGAAGGCACATGTGTCACATCTCAATTGGTCCTTTTCTATTGGCATGCATGTAATTAAGGCATACAATAGGTCAAAATAACAAAACAATATTTTAACACATCCAACCAGATTCTGCTCAGTTTCTCCCCTTCAGTTACAAGGTGTTTACATCACTCTCAGGGTCAAAGACAAAACATTTCTCTCAGATTTCTCTCACTCAAGCAAAGGCAAATCTTCCCTATTGTCTTCTAAAGCTATCTGAAAACAACCCTCTTCCCACATCTCCCCCTTTTTTGTTTACTAATAACAACACTTTTGATTGCCCTTTCTAAAATTCTTGGCATACATAGAAGCAAGCAAGTTAAAACTAACTATATAGCAAGAGCAGAAGTTCTGTAATGCAGCCTAACAGACTGATGTAATCCATGCAGGACATAATGCTCAGGTTGAGTTAATTAGAACATTCTAACAGAACTGGCATAATATATGGTTAAAGATAACAAAACCCCCAGCTACATCTCAGTCATAAGTTCACATTCCTTTCCACTTATCCTTGTACAGGAATTAAATAAAAGCTTAAAGAAGAATGAGTGTTTAAGTTTATGAATGAGTGAAAGTACACAAAGTAAGGCATATGTAAACTTATCTTGTGTTATATGAATCATTCTTGACATATGACTACAACGGCAGCCTTCATTAGAAAGGGGAACAGTGAAAACTTCTAAGAAATTAGGTAGGAATGCTTCCTAACGTTCAGTGGTTTGGCATTCTTTGCTAAGAAGGTGAAGAAAGCATAAACAGTGCACGTATGCATTTCATGAGTCACATCAGACATTAAAAGTTTTGTATATGAAAGGCTTGTAAGTCACTGGAACAGGCTGCCCAGGGAAGTGGTAGTGTCTCCATCCCTGGAGGAATTTGGAAGATGTATAGGTGTGGTACTGAGTGACATGGTTTAGTGCTAACCTGGCAGTGCTGGGTGAACAGTTGGACTTGATCTTCAAGGTCTCTTCCAACCAAAAATGATTTCACGAAGCTATGTCACTTGGAAAAGGGAAAGTGAGATGTATGTGGTGGGCATGAAATGTATTAGAGACATTTGTGGCTGCTGGTTGTGAGCTCTGCTTTACAGATGCCAATCTTTCAAAGGATGAAATTTCAGAAATACAGGTAATATTCGATTCCTGAAGGTATTGGGTTTATGTTAGAGCATAGATACATGCTATAGAAAGGAAGTTGACACTGAAGTTTTAGGGACTCAGGAAATAAGTGCCTGTGGTATGACTTCTTGGATCATAAATCAATTTTCATATCTACTGATCTTCCTGGTGATGCTATCTTATCTTTCCTGAAAACCATTCACAGATACATTTAGTATTCTCAGAAATGCCCACATGGCTCACAGTGATCTGGTGGCCTGCTGCAAACACTGGGCTGAGGCAGAGAGAGTTGGCGTATGTCTCCATGCACATACGCACAACAATCTCATCCAAACCTCCAAGGGCAGGCTGTGCTACATCTTTAGAGTGAAATTTCTAGAAAAAAAAATGAACTGCTATTTCCAACCAACTTCCTCATCCCAGATTAATTTCCCTTAAGTTGAGGGGTTTTACAGATACTGATCTGTCTCATCTTCTCCAACTAGGTCACGTCTTTTCATCTCATCAGCACGGCTTTGGCAGCAAACTTTCTAGCCAGATGAGTGCTGTTTTGCTTACTGAAAATAACTGGGAAAATACAAACTGGTCTTTCAACCTCTCAGGTAAATTTTCTGCTTCACTGAAACATGAAAGTGTCATTCCAAAATGGTGTCTTTTATTGAGAAACAATTTTGGGATTTTTTTTGTTCAATTTTGGATCATTGGAAGTGTGACTGATTATTTGTAGCACTTTTTCTCTTCATGAGCATTGAATACACAACAACAGAGTTGGTAAGTATTTTAATTTCCTAGAAAGGACTATTTGCCTTCTAAATCTGACTTTGTGCTCAGTTGTGTACTACTGCATGGAACTAAATAGACAGAAGGAACTATTTTTGTTGATAGTGGATCTTCCTTGCTCTACTCTGCCACCTGTTCTTCATGCAGGATAGAAGAACACAGGAAAAGGAAGATAAGCTGAAAGAAGGAAGTTGTGCAGTGTCTATGTTTTATGTGGGCAGAGCACAGCACTGGAGGGCTGGGATATTAGGTGTTTGTATACCAAACTCAGACCCAAGAACTCTGCAGTAACATCATGTTTATAGTTTTCACTCGGGGAAACTTGCAAGCCCTCATTGTTGCACACAAACATAGTAAAAGCTTGTTCTTAAAATGCAGAACACATGAAAGAACAGGAAAACCTGATTTACCACTTCTATAACAGTGTGCTGGTATTTTGCTTCTGACATCAGGTCCTTACAATTGGAGATGTCACATAGAATTGGTAAAGAATCCTGTTATATAGTGCAATTTTATGATGGGCACATGCCTCATGGAAGCATTTCTGTTTCAAAAGACTTTCACTAAGTGGTGAGCAGCATTCCCCCTGATTTCCCGCCAGCCCACTTTTTGGCTGTGATCTCCAATCACGGAGGGTTGTGACCCCAGAGAACCACTTCCCTCCCTTTCAGACTGCTGCAGGATGCAACTGCCCCAAATTAAAGTACAACTGTCTGAATGCCATAGCAAAAACTCCAGTAGCTCTGAAGGGCAGGAGAACCTTGGTCACAGTGGGATTTTGTATTCCCCATTATGCAGTGATGTACAGAATTTTTGCTGAAGATGGACTTTCTTTGCCTCCTGGGCTTTGCACTTCAAAGCAGGGATGTGCCATGAGTGGCTTTCCAACCACCCCTGTGTGCCAGAGACTCCTTGGGAATCCAAAATACCTAGCCACAGTCTGCCAGCTACTGGGAGCAGCCCTGAATTAGCCCAAACCTCTAACTGCATCACGCTTGCCATATCTCACCTCCAGTTTCACTTTGCAGGGGGGAAACCACATGTGCCCTTGTTAGCCACATTCAGGCTGATGAGATAGCTTGAAAGTATAACGGATCATTCACAGAACCAAGACCTATGTGGACACAGATCTTCTCTATTGTACTGTCACACTGCTAGGCAGTTGATTAGGTATAATGCTAATTCCCTGTTTGTGTGTTTGCTGGTGAGTCAGGATCTAGTCTGGGGTGTTTTTCTGTGTTTTCCTCCAGTTCCAGAAATGTAGGAGGAAGAGATGGTCTGGATCCTACAGTTGACAGACACAAGCGTAATCTTATTTAACCCAAAAAGAGGGCTGGCTATGAAAGGAAGTGCTCCTCACCTGAGCAAAATCACAGGGTATCCAGTCCTCAGTGCCACCATGCCCTTCTTAAAAATAGAGCACACCATTACAAACGCAGCTGTAACTTTTCCTCCTTGCAGGACTGTGTTGCTCTCTTTTGATTAAGGCATATATATTCCTTCATTTCTCCCTGTAGTAGAGAAGAAATCAGTCGAGGCTGTGACTCAGAGTAGACCTGTTAGCTCCATTGAAGACCACAGCCTCTCCTTTGAAGGTTGTGTTAGATATAATTTCATAAGACAATTTTTAGGCACAAAATTACTGGCTGGTTTCTCAAGACAACTTGATGCTAGCAACACGTGCTGTCAGACCCCTGAGGACTGATTATTCTGCTTTTCTCACTGCCACTTACAGAAAGGTGTGAGTAGAAGCCTTCGTAGTCCTCATAGTCTTGAAACACCCTCACATATATATGCCTTCTCTGCAGCCACTACCTTTCAGAGTATCAACCTGGAAAAGAGTATACTCCATTTCTTTCTTTTTTCTAAAGAGCTAAAGAGAAGTATAGTTATAGTGATAGCGGGGAAATTTTCCCTACCCAGAAAGTTTCTGGTCCCAGTTACAACCTGATGTGTGAAACTGTCCCACCTAATGTGCTACCTGACAGAAATCACCCTTCTCCACTTGTTTTATCTACATGTTGCTTCTGTCTTACTTACCTATTCATGCATTCCTTGGAGAGTGTTTTACAATTAATGAGAATTTTTAATTACTGTTATTCAGTAAATGACTTGTACATAACATTATTAGTTGTTGCTACTGTTAGTGCTGCTGCTATTAATAAACCTTATTGACATTTATTAATATATCTTACCAGCATTTAAAGAGAAAATTCAATTCTGTAACCAGGCTTACAGTCTGTTTATCAGATATATATTTATTAATTTATTCTATTTTCCTAGGAGCATACAAGAGCACAGAAGGCATCTAAACATGTAATTTTTCACTCAACATCTCTCTCCTTGTCACATAAAGATAGTTATTACTGTACTACTAGGCAATCTTTTTGCCTTTTTTTTTCATCCCATGTCTCTGTAGTAACAAGCAGTGTTGTCATTAAGGGGATTCTGGGAAGGAAATATTTGTCAGTGAAAAAAAGTACAGAATCCCTTCTATTTTACATAAAGAAAGATCACTGATTGAAGACTGACTTCTTCAGAAATTTCTGAACTTGTGTGTAGCTTGTAAAAATTCCCCACCCACATTATTCTCTTTGAAGAACATTCTCACAGAGAAGCTCTTTCCATTTCTTGCCATAAAACTGTCAGCTGAGTGTTTCATGTTGTGATACAGCTTTCTGTGTTACAGGAAATCGACCTAAGTAGTTTTCCTGTGAGTATAAAAGAACCAGATAAAAACCATTAACCCTTTCAATACATTATATATTTACACACTTGCAACCTTGCAGGTCTTAATACAAAGAAAAACACTCTCAGTGGGAAACAACAATGGTTGTAGGGGTGTTGTTTTTTCTTTAAGAACCTTTTTTTTCTGCTCATTGGGTAACTTTTCTTATTTATCCACAAAAGGTATTAATGAATGTTTCCATGAGTGGCCCTTCTTTATAAAGTGTTATCTCTAACAGCCACAAAATATTATTTTTCTCATAATAAACATTAGCATACTCTCTCAGAGTAGACAATAAAGATCTGGGTTTCTTCTTGATTTGACAGACCAGTATGTTGCTGAAACAGAGCTAAGCCACGAGGTCAGACCCAGCTCTAAATTGTCAGCATGTGGTAGATATTTCTGATATAGTTCATGCTGAAACCTCTTGCTAGATTGCCAGAGATGTGCAGAACATTTGGATCTTTGAATAAGGCTATACAAATTCATGATACTTGTCTAAGTCTCCCTGGACATCCAGACAAAGAGCAAGACTGGAAGTGTAATAAGGTTACCTTGCACTGTAGAATTCTTCATAATCCTAAACATGATGGTTTCTCAAAACAACCACCCACTTAAAACTATCCTAATATTTCACATGAATAAATTTTACTTTGCAGTCCAAACTGGAGAAGACAGCAGAGGCCCCATGCGATGATCTTGAAGGTCTCTTCCAACCTGGTCTATTCTATTCTATTCTATTCTATTCTATTCTATTCTATTCTATTCTATTCTATTCTAATAAGGCCTCAAAACCAACCACTCTTGAAACCACAATAAAAGATGAGGAGAGATTTTAAAGCCAAGACCCAAAAACCAAAATGTGTAGCATTAACTCCATCTAACAGAATTTTTTTGTCTATTACCTATGAACTCTGTATTTGCCTCCAGGAAATCCTTTATCTTTGCTACATTCTGTAGTTAGCTGAACTCTGCTGACAGAACCACCGAATAATGTGAGATTGGGAAGAACTTTGTGCTACAAGGACACTTTATCTCACTGCATCTGACCATATTGCAAAGTGACTAACCAAAACTGTTGACCAGATACACAGATGCATCTCAGAAAGGAATAACATGGTAAATATCTTCAAAAGCAAAACAGGTCATATTTCAGGTAAAGGTTTTTTGACCTTCAGGTGACACTCACAAACAGCTGCAGGTAGCCACTGATTCAGACAAAAAATATTGCCAGTTTTTGTGAGGAGACATCAGGCTCACCTAGACTTTCATTTTCTTTTTCCAGTCTTACTGTCTCATAAATTCTGAAGTACAACTTCTTGCTCTTCCACTTCTCATTCTCTTACTAAGGCTATGCCCCCATGAACCTTTGGTATAATATTATCTCTTTTTCAATAAGTCAAAACAGTTAATGGTTATTGCTGAAGTCAGCTGTCTCTTAGTCCAATTTCACATCTAGAACTATTTATCTTGGGAAAGGCCGCAATAAGAGAATACACAATTTCTTTCACAGCATCAACATAGTTTATGCTGAGAAAAAAAAAATGTTTACTGCCCCCAGAAACACCACAAACCCCCCGAAATAAATTTCACAGACCAGCAGTTTTCTCCTGCTTAAGTGATCTATCATCTATAAAAATGTTCTTCTAGCTCCCAAAATGGTAATTCTGATTTTTTTCAGGAGAAAATAAGAACTGAAGCATTTGATACCTAGTCTGTGCTTGGAGGCACTTATGTGTGTATGATCTACACATTTTCTTGTGTAGCTTGTACAGAGATAATACAAGTCCTGCCCTGACTATTCGTGGGGCACTATAATAAGGAATACAACAGTACCTGAATTCCATGAAAGCAAGGCATATAGCATATAACCTGCAAGTAGAAGGAGGTTCCACAACACTGAAGGCAGACAGAATTTTCTGCATGGCTCTGATTTCTTTTCCCCTTTGTGTGATAAATGCAAGTACAACAGCCTAGTTAGGGTGGCAGGAAAAATATCTTTTAGTTTTAGGTCTAAGATTATCTCTGGGTCCCAGCTAAGATATCTACAGGATAGGTGAATAACCTAAGTGACTTATGAAGATCATTTCTCCAAGAAAAAGTCATGTTGATCCCTTCAGCCTGTGCTTAAGACGAGGAAAACAAAGAGAAACATAAGAACTTTGCTGTATAGGGTTGCATATGTCTTTCTGTAATCCCAGTTTGAACATAGACTAAATGCAATTCTGTGGTGATTGTGTTCCTCAGTCATGTTTTCAATAGCTGTACTTTAATAATGTTGCAGACTGTATTAAACAGATGAGCAAGAAAGTTCATAAAAAGTCACTAGGAGATTCAAATTTTCTGCACTCTCTTGCAAAAATGTTATTTGATATTTCATTATTTAGTGACAGCTTCCCTCCCTCCACTCCCTTTCCCTCCTGCCAGACTCAAGAGATTTCATAGAATCAATACAGTTGGAAAATACCTCAAAGATCATCAAGTCCAACCTGTCATCCAAGACCTCATGACTACTAAACCAGGGCACCAAGTGCCACATCCAATCCCCTCTTGAATACCTCCAGGGACAGTGACTCCACCACCTCCCCAGACAGCACATTCCAATGGCTAACAATTCTCTGTGAAAAACTTTCTCCTCACCTCAAGCCTAAACTTCCCCAGGCACAGCTTGAGACTGTGTCCTCTTGTTCCGGTGCTGATTGTCTGGGAGACTAGACCAACCCCCACCTGGCTACAACCTCCCTTCAGGTAGTTGTACTTCTCTTCTACTTGTCTTATATTGTGCCTTAACTGGTGTCTCCTAAGAAGGTGAGGCTGAAGAGTTGTATGGGCACTGACAGGAAGCATTGCCAGTGGCCAGCCATGACCCTATATTCCTCACTAGCTGACCCTTGCTCCTGTCAAGTCCCGAGAGGACCACAGGGGCTGCACTATAAAGCACCTGTGAATATCCAGGGCTGCTCTCCATCAAATAGCAGCTCTGATTACCAGGCATGCTGCCTGGCACTGCTTGTGATGTATAGTAGTCTAGCTGAAGAAACAGAAGATTCCTACAAGAGATTTCCACAAACCAGAAGTGCTGACAGAACCCCTATGAGCAAAAGGATAGCAGAAATCCAACCGGGTGCTGTTCATACACACAAATTACATATAAATATGATCAGCAGAAAAGTCACATTCTTCCACAGTGTTAATGAGATTTGAGACTTACAAAAGCACATGGATGAAAGAGTATGGATATCAGACCACCTTGTCCTCTGGCCCTGTGATTCACAGTAATATTCATACTCCCTCTTATTTTCCGTAGTTGAAAGGATGGCAGAGTGTTTGTCACCAACAAAGTAAGGGAAAGGGACTTCCAGCTTGTCTTGATTATTTCCAATTCACATTTTATTGCCTTCCTTCCTAGAATCAAATTAAAATTACTGGAAGTCTGGGGGGAAAAGGTATCATTCCCGCCCCCCTCCAAGAATAAAAGGCTAATATAGAAAATATCCAGAAACAATGAGAGCAGCACCTCAAAGCTGAGAACACTGTTAGAAGAAACACCATCGGGAAGCAAATCCAAATGTTATTGTTTGGTGTCTGGATACAACTCAAAGCATTTAGAAATTACACAACAGTATTTGGGCATTATTAAGCATCCTTTTAATTATACCTGAGTTGTATTCAGTCACACTTAGGCTTACCCAGGACGCATTAAAATGTCTATTTTATAAACATCGCCCATTCTGCCATTTAAAGATAATCTCAAAGGCAGTTCACAATAATATCCATTCCCTTTTGGTATTATTCTCCTTATTAGTTTCAGGTTTTTTTGCTTTCCAGGACTGAGTCTTCTTCTTTCCTTAAAGAATCAGAAGGAATCCAATTTCCCTAGGGTGTAGCTTTTAAAACAACTTTCTCCATCACTTCCACCTCCTTTCAGGACCTTGTGTACGAGGGCTTTGAAGTTCATGTCCAAAGCCTGATCTCCATCTTTTTCACTGGAATGAACTCCAAGATGGACCCAGACATCTGTGCAGCCTATTGCTCTGGCATGTCTTCTTGGATTTCTCATTGTCAGTTTCAACACCAGTTGAAAGCACCTCATCTGCTTTTCCTGATCTTCCCCACCTTCTGGGGTACTGTCTCTAGCCCTATCTCCTTAGATAAGCCCAAGAGTTCCATTGGGAGGTAGGTGACCCATCTTGCTTGTGTGGCGGCTTTAGAAAGCAGCACCTCTACTGCATGGACAAGAAAGACTGTAAAGAAGGGGAAGGCACCCTTCATCAGTGTTTAAAGCTGCATCTGGGACATATGACCTTTGAATCAGAAAAGGAAGATAGATCTGAGCAATCACATTCTAGCTCCTCTATGCCTCACCAGCAGAATTTCAGTATCACAGAAGTGACAGGCACTTAAAAAGTAACTTAAGCAGACTTTAGGTGCCAGCAACAACAACAAAACAAAACAAAAAAGTTTTCCTGTAAAAGAACTGAGATGACATTAAGACCCAGGAGTACACAAGCTGAAGCACCAGAGGCTGTTGCAAAGGGTTAGAGGATAACAGGGAGGAAAAGCTTCAAACATCCATCACAAATTACGTCTTAGACACTTCACCAGGCAGTGTGACAAAAACTAATAAACCATACATGGCAATTTTTGGCTAATTGAAGTGTTAACCTTTTAAGGAGCTTCTGTTAAAAAAACCACCTTGTTTAATCAATGTTATCATTTCTGTTAAAGTATTTAAAGTGTGCTCGAAATAAAAATTTACAGACAGCTTTTATTGCAGACCCTAAGCTTAGCAACTTTGAAATGGTAAACTCATTAGAAGATTAAACCCATTTATTTGAAAAAGGCAAAGATAAGTCTGGAAAATGTGAAGAAATGAAGTTAATTACAAGAGAAGTTTGCTGCCTCTAGATTATTATTAACTTTAAAACCCGTATTTGAAACCCCTGCAGTTACTGGTGCACGTCTTCTATTTGAAGCTGGTACTTCTGTCATTAAACAGTTTTCATTAGCTCTGGCATTTCTGGTTTTCAAGGTTTATTTTCTAATGCAGATCAAATTGCAATTTCCTTCTGTCTCTTGTTGATGTCATTAGTCTTCTTAACCACTGTCTCAGTTCAAATTAGCATTAAATGTTATACTTCTGACCAGAAGATCAAATTCTCCTTGGTTTCCCTAAGTTTTGACTTGCTTGTTTGAATGCATTGCCCTCTCATGGTCAGCCAGATCTCATAGAGCATCACAGAGGACAAGAAACCTAACCCCATATACAGTCAGTCAGGAAACTTAGGTTTCTATGTATGCTGGACAACTAGAAAGACTCCAGGAATTAAAAAATATATGACATACTTTTAGAGACTGATTTCTTTTCTTCAATGGTCCTAGAGGTCTCTTTCACATTCCCACAAGGGGTTACTGTTTCACATCCCTCAGTGGAGCCACTGAAATCGTACGCACATGCTTGACCATCCAAAGGGCATTTATGTTTCTCCCAGGAAACTATGCTACAGTTCTGTGTCATACTTGAGAGCAGAGCCACAGTGGTATTTGCTGTAAGGTGCAAAAATCAGTTGAGGGAGTGAAAATCAGAGGAGCAGGAAAAGAGCATGAGAAAACCTCAACAGCACCCTCAACCACAGCAATACCTCCAGACCATCTCACAGCACCCATCACTTCGGGCATTTGAAGCTGATTGCCTGCCTGCCTTCAAACACAGATGCATACATCTACTCTAATCAGGATACCCCCTAATTATGTAGCAATGTCTCACTGACAGCTTTCCTACTGCATTACACATTTTTATTGTTCTTGCCAACATTAGGATTTTATTTGCTCTTTACCCCATAATTGTCTATTGATCAAGTATTCACTGGTGTTTTCATGTATTTAACATAATCTTTTACAAACCAGGTCAGTTCTTGAGTGACAAAATTAAAATCATCTACTTGCCTGTGGATTTTGTTCCCGTATGGACTCTGTAATATTTAGTAAGAGTTAAACTCCAGTTGCTGTCATAGCCACAAGTGTGAATTTGAATAAGGTCTCTCCTAATCTGCTTGCTGTTTCTCACAAAAATCATAGAAACTTCATGTCATAGACGGCATTGTGGGTTCAAATTAACCCATAATTTCAAGTCATTAGAGAGGAGGCCAATGCGTGCCAAGTGTGATTCCATAAGTCTCATCTCCTTAGAAATATGTTTCCAATTTTTACTGAAATCAAGTAAAAATGCAAGTTAAAAAAATAATTGAGGCAAAAGTTACGATTCTTGTACTGTAGTACTATCAGGCTGGAGATAATCCCAGAGTCTAACATCACTGAAATGGAGCTCCCCTCCTCTTCCCCCTAGAAGCTGGCCCCAAGTTTTGGCCCTGGATCAAATACCAAATATTTCTCAGAGCTGCTCAGGGATGTGTCAGAGAAGCATCACTGCTTCAGCTACAGCTTCAGATTTTTCTCTGTAACCACAGGAACCAAAATCCATCATACTGTTAATGAGGCGTGAGTGTCTGATGTAATCATGGAATTGCACATTTATGGACAAGCACCCAAAACGCATACAGGCTCAGTGAGAAAAATGAAGACCTTTCTAAATACATAGCTAAACCAAAGAGAAGAACAATGTGTAAGATGGAATTTCATAGAATGTTTTTATTATTATTTCCTTACATTTTGGTGGTTGGCACATAGGACTATTTTCTTTTAGCCATCGTGATGAGTTGCAAAATTAAAGTTGGGTTTTTTTCGAAGTCCAAAGCTTGAGGCAAAAGGAATTCTGTTATTCACAGTGAATAACAGTTTTGAGAGCACAGAACCCCCAGTGTCTAAGGCAAATCAGGAGGTGGCAGCCACACCTTTCTGTGCTGGATATTCACATAAACTGGATTTTCCTGGGAATGTGTTCAGAACCTGAGAACATATCAATATATATATTATGGATTTATATCTCCCAGAGATTTAGACCAGCCTGTCTTTTTAGTCATCTGCAGTGGTCTTTCCAGAAAGACGTTAAAAATGTGTTATAACTTTAATAACACGCTTCCACCATCCACTGTTTTACAGTCTTCCATGCACACCCCGGTTTAGCTAGAATTTGTCCCTATTTTTAAAGCTTTGAAGCTGTTCTCGTCACAGTTATCAGGCACAGGGAGAATTTTATCCATCACTGGTTATTGTCTTTTTTTCTGTCTGGGTATGCCAGGGTTAATTGTAATACAAAAAGTCCACGAAGGAGTGAAAAGTCCATGCTGGATGAAAAAGTCATACAGAGAAAAGTCAGAAACAGCTCACCACAGTGAGCTAACTCCCTCTCCAGTTAGATTGCTGAAGATACTGGTACGGACTCTGTCTCGCACGACATCCCCCTAACTTGTTTAAGTGTACCATCACTACCAAACAATCATTTGCATTTACTGTTATTACTCAGTTGAAAGGCTGATGCCAAGCTGTCTGAGGGAAGGAAAGTACATGGTGTATTTTTAAAAAAATCCTCAGCTTGACTGGAGTTTTCTGTTTTCCTTGGGGTTTCTCTTTACTTCTTGTTTTCTTTTTCTTTCTTGTCTTTCTTTTTTTTTTTTAATTTCTTTCTTTCAAAGCTCAGTTCTAAGAAAAGGAAAGCAGGGGATTTACTCAAGGCAAGTGAGTCGGTTAGTTATGAGTCACCTTCGTGACTTATAAAGGGTCTCAAGTTGTTTGGAGCTGGCTTTCTTCACCTAACTTGTGCTGCAGGCATGTCAGGCGACCGGCCAGACCAACAGACCTCTGTAGCAACTCTCCTGCCTCAGTTGCTTTAACTTCATTTTTTTGTTTGCCTTATTTCTCTCTCTCTCTCACACTCTCCCTCTCACTCTTTAGAAGAAAAAAGCACAAGTCAAGCTCAGTGATCATGGTTAACCTGTGAGATGGAACAAAGGAAGTCTGTGGCCTCCTTGCTGCGTTGGTTTTGCTTGCATCTCTGTGTAAAGAAACTGCTTCAATAGCAGGTAGGTTTTTCAGTTTGGTTCTTTGACTTTTTGTTTGTTTATTTGTGTGTGTGTGGTTTCTTTTTTTAAGTAAGAAACTTGTGTGCTTCGGGAGATGGGAGCAGGCCAAGGGAAGGGGCTCTAGAGCAGGGTTTAGAAGCCTCAAGAGTCTGAAAGGCTAAACTGCAAACATTTGCACACATGTAGAAACAGTCAGACAGGCATCCTTAAAGAAATATGCTTTCAGCCATCCAGAATCATACACAGACAACCAGTCCTGAATACAAATCCAATTCCTTTGCCATCTTCTGGAAGTGGCTTCACAAAACTGATGGGGCAGGACACATGAGAAAGGTGTCTGCAGACAACTAAGAGGACATGGGACATACTTTATAGATTGTGCATCCCTCCTTTTTTTGTTTTGAGATAAAAGGTTAGTAGACCATGCAACATGGAATACAATTTCTACAGTGTTTTAGTTATCTATTTAGAACAGGTTTGACAATCTGGAGTTGTTCTCTTGTGTACAGCTTGCCAGAGATATTTTGAAGTGGGGAAAAGTAACTGTACAGACTAGTTTGACTTAATCTTGGTTATACAAGTAGTTTTGTACATTGGATAAGTTCTGGTCATCATTTCACAACTGAGCAACAGAGCAGTGCCTTCTTTAAAATATACCCATTAGACTCGCATCATTTAGTTATGGTTGGTTTAAATTTTGTTTTAAATATAAAGTGTTTAAAATGTCCACACTGGAACTTCCTTGAAATGCATATCCATATCAAAACAGAAGCAGTGTGCTCAGCATTAATATCTGTCTGGTGAAAACGCCAGTGTTTAATTTGGTCATAAAAATTTGCTCTGAACTCAGATTTGGTGACCAGTATCTAAGATTAATCACTTATTTCATTAACTTTTTAATATGCCAATTCTCAGTTTACAAAGGAACCAGCAAAACAGCTGAAACATAGCATGAAAAATAATAATCTGGCTGCTTGATCCGTAAGATTGAATAGAGGTACATTTTACTTTAGAGAGAAGTTTCCAGCAGAGAAGAGCCTGCTCTATCCACAGATGTATCTTTGGAGAGCTTTTCCAGTGTCTTAAGTAAGAGACTTCAAGTCAGTATTTTTCTAAGTGTTTTTAAAATGATAGCTTTATTTTCTGAGAAATTAGAGAATACAAGACTTTAAATCCTCCTGAAAGTTTAAATAGAGCACCTGACAATGGATAGCTGGTGTACTGTTTGCCTAACAGCATTTTGTATGTGGTTAAAAGAATTATGGAATGTCCTAATCATATTAGCTCTAAATCTTGCTCAGTCAAAATCAGATTTCTGCTGTTCAGAGGTGTAAGCATCTTTGAAACTGGTATACTTCATTTTGGTTTTATTTTTTTACAAAACAATGATTTTTTTCATGACTGCATAGAAAGACAGATTCAAAAGTCACTCTCATGTACCCTAGCAAATTTTCATTTTGATAAATAAAAGGAAATAGGCATCTCCAGAGGGCTATCTGCAGCATTCTAATAAAGTGCTCATTTCTCTGGTGCTCTGGTAAATACTAAGGTATGACATGCAGGCAGACAACATGGACTGAACACCTAATTTTTCCATAGCTGCAGCTGGGTGATGCAAGTCTTGCATCATACCCTTTACAAAGCTGTTCACACAATCTGCTTGCTGGCATATCTCTTTCCAAACCCCAAAGCTCCTTCAAGTTTTTTTGACCATAATCAGGCTTTTAGTTTCTTCTCAGCAGTTAATCTGACATTGTGCCTGTGAGCTATGTCTCGCTTATATGCAGGTAAATGGAAATAAAAGACTGAGGCTTCCTAGGCCTGTTTCAAAGCCTGTTGTGGTCAGTGTAGGCCTCTGTTCTTTAACTTCAAAGTATCAGGCTATCACAGTTTGACTCCTCCAACATAACTGTGAATGTGCATACTCATATACATGAGACTGGAGGTTTCTTTGCCTTTTCTCCCTTGCTCCCTCCCACTGAAAAGGAGTTTTGTAACAAGGGTGATAGCACTTTCAGATGAGGCTTTCCAAAAGGCAAAATGCTAAGGGTTTGGTTTTTTTTACTCTTTGGACAATACCTTTGTCTTTTCTAAACTGGCTACCAAATTTTGCAGACTTGGAATCCCTTTCTTAAACTGCATATGGTTTTCATAAAATATTTATATTGGGAAGCACTATCAAAGCTGGTATGGCCTTTTTGCAACCAATCCAAAGGAGTTTTACTTCAGACTGATGAGAAAGGATCCACATCAGTTGACCAATAGTTAAGAATTAGATCATTTTGACCAGTCATAGCTGGCTAATAACCACATACCTAGGCTAAAAAGCTGGATGGTTCTAGTCCATCAGTGGACCAGCATAAGTCCACTCAGCCCCATAGGGTGCTGTATAATGATCTATAAATGTACAGGTGGGGAAATTAACACTCGTTGCATTTAAACTAAGTAGTTTGAACTGTACTTGGGGCACTCCTTCTGAAGGGAATCTGAGCACAGGCTGATATGGATGAACTGATTAACCATTGGTATTTCACTGACCAAAGGAAATCCTAGGTTAGAGAACAATGAGTTGCCTATGCTTGACCAGACTTTTTAAGTGCCTCAATAACTCAGAGATTTATTTTTTTAAACATATGGGATGTAAGAATAGCTATGAACATGGTGCCCGCTCACACATTTTGGAAGGCAAAGTAAAACTACTGTAGTCTGCAAAATTACTGGTCAACATTTATTTTTCAGTAACGGCATAGGTCTCAGTAAGATCTCAATCAATTACATTAGAACTGCAAGAGAACTTAAACATCATCACATACAGAGGAAATTATAGAGAGAATTAAAAATGTATATCCACATATGTGTACAAGAGCAGAGGAAATACTGTTCAATATTTACTTGGTTTACATTTTGTTTTTAATGTTTGCAGTTCAGACTAAGTCATCCAGCCTCTCAGTTTATCCCAGCTGCCTCACAGGCTCTTCAGCAAGCACTAGTAGATTTCTTGAAACTCTCTCAGAAGAAACTGGCCAGTAGGGGGTATTTGAAATAGGAGAAAGGAACTGTGGAGAAAAAAATGTTTGTCTGAAGGAGAGTATAAGGAGAAGTGAACAGAATAGAATAGAATAGAATAGAATAGAACAGAACAGAACTATTTCATCTGGAAGGGCTCTACAATGCTAATCTAGTCCTGACCACTTCAAGGGTCAAATGTTAATGCATGTTGTTAAAGAGCATTGTCCATATCCTCTTAAACACTGACAGGCATAGGGCATCTACCCCCACTCTAGGAAGTCTGATCAAAGTAGATGAGGTAGAGTAAGGAACATGGCTGGTGGAATAGATCACATCCATATAGTATTGATAGAAATGGCACTGATAAGAATTGAATGTGCATGGAGATGAAGCAGGGATGACACTCGAGAAAAAAAATACATGTTGCAGTTTATATTTCTTAAGTCAAATGTTGCTCCTAAGAAATTCAAAGGGGCAACTCAGAGGAATGAGGAGGGGTAGGTTGGAAAAAAAATATTCCCCAAAAGTGTTTTAAAACACTGAAAGAGGCTGCCCAGGGAAGTGGTGAAGTCACCATCCCTGATTGCATTTAAAAGACACATAGATGTGGTGCTGAGGGACATGGTTTAGTGGTGACCTGGCACTGCTGGGTTAACAGATCAACCTGATTATCTTAAAGGCCTCTTCCAAACAAAATGATTCTCTGATTCTATGACTAATCAATCATTCAATGATTCAAAAGGTGGGAGGACTGTTCAAGAAAGAGCAGTCACACCAAAAAAAAGACAAGGTGGGACATTTTCATGTATATCTGATGTCAAATGGGGATAAAATAATCACAAGGTAGCTGTGTAGTGTAAATGATCAATTTTGATATGGACAGTTTCTGTGGAGGCAATAGCCATGAAAATAGATAGGAAGTTTGAAAATTACATTAAAGCACCTACTTATCTGAGGTGACTACAACAGAGGAAAGAACAGAAAAGTAGATGAGAGGATAGGACCTGGTGACCAGACATCAACAGATAAGTAGAACAGATGTGTTATATTCTGATGTTACTGACTGAAGGAAGAGAGTGCAGGAAAGAGGAAGAGGGAAATCACATCAGATCTTACAAGCTTTTTCTGTTTTAATGCTGCAAGGGAACTAATATAGGATTTGATTTTATTGTATTTAAGCATGGGTAGATGGCCACCATTTCTACCAGTGGCAAGACCACATTTTAGAGCCATGTGAGAAGACAGGCAGCAATACATGTATTTGTTCGTGTAATGGAAAGCTGACAGCTGTACAAAAGGCTGTTACAAAGGTTCAGCAAGAGGAAACACATGTCATTTCTCACCACTTCCTGATAAGGCACAACTCTTTTTTTCTTGTCCTTTTTTTTTTTTTTTTTTTCATTTAGCACACAAAAGCAAAACATTTTGCAGCTTCGGAGATGCTGTGGAGCTCCTCTACTCAAAATTACAATGCTAGGGTGTCAGTCTAGGCAAAACTATCCCATTACATAAATCCAGAACGAGTGGAGTACAAAAGCACCAAAGATAAAGGTTTGTCTGTGGTTATGGCTACTCACTTACCCACTTTTGCCTGGAAAGGCTGACTTTGGAGTAAAGGTGCAGAGAATAGATGCTGCCTGAAGACTTTCACCTACCTCATTGCTCAACAGCAACGTTGGAAACAGGCACAGCACTCACTCTTTCAGCTTCTTTAGAGAAAGAAGTACTACAGTTATTCAAGTGATAGGTTTCAAAAGCATCCCTTCTCCAAGACTGACTGCAGAAGAAAACAGATTCAAGAGGAAAATAAATGACAATAAATCACTGCTGTGAAACAGAAATAAAAATATTCCCCTTTTTCAAAAAGTCCATGGGAGCCTTTGGCAAACCCTAAAAAGAATCAGGGTTAGGGAAGCATGGTGTAAAGAATACCAACCTTGAATACATTTAAGAAAGATCAAATTTACAAACATGTTCTGCAAATATACTTCAGGCAACACACTCAGAGGTAACAGAAGCTTCCTGCAGCTTCCTGCAGCAAAGCTCTTGTCCTACTGCCTGGTGTGATCCTTATTCAAAGCTTAATGAGGCCAAATTTAGTGCTCCCACAAAACGAACAGACATTTTGCATCAAGCTTTTCATAAAGATGTATGCCCACTGGGTGTCAGGAAGTGACTAAGGAATCAGGGACTTAGAGACATTCAAAGCATGATAATTGAATCAGAGAACAGTTTAGGTTGGAAGAGATCTCTTTAGGTCATCAAATCTAAATCCCTACTCAAAGTAGGTGCAGTCCACACAAAAAATCAGGTAAGACAATAACCTTTTATTGACAGAATTAATTTGTTTGCTTACTTCCTAAAAAAATACAATAATTAGATTAAATTAACACATTCATTTGCATCTCTCATTTTCCTCTCCTGACTCACACCCCTCCCCCTCCACACACAGACACACGGCATTTAGGAGTATTAAGGTACAGGTTTAGAAACTATTCACTTCATTGCCTACAGATGCAAATGTTACACCACAGGTCTCAGTGTCTGACATCAGTAGAATCTAACCTGAACACTCACCAGAGTTCTGAATCATCATTTTAAATCTGAGGCTTGGAAATTTCTGCACCACTTTTTTTTTTTTTCTGTCTACTAAAATTTTATACTGGTCTTGGAATTTTTGTTTGCTACTTACATCTCATGGTCAGGTGCTTGGCTGGTTTCATCTAGAGTGGCACAAAGTCAAATGTAATTTCCCTAAAATCTCTAAATTAGTTCAGAGTCTTACTATGACATTTTAACTTCCTCTTGAAACATGTGTGAGTAAAAGTAGGGAAGTTGTAAAAGTGCACAAGTTTCTTTACATTGACATACAGAAAATATCCCTGAAATTGTGTCTTACATAGAATACATAGAATAAACCAGGTTGGAAGAGACCTTCAAGATCATCGCGTCCAACCCATCAACCAATCCAACACCGCCCAAACAACTAACCCACGGCACCAAGCACCCCATCAAGCCTTCTCCTGAACACCTCCAGTGATGGTGACTCCACCACCTCCCCAGGCAGCCCATTCCAATGTGCAATCACTCTTTCTGTAACATCCAGCCTGAACCTCCCCTGGTGCAGTCTGAGACTGTGTCCTCTTGTTCTGGTACTGCTTGCCTGGGAGAAGAGACCAACATCCATCTGTCTACAACCTCCCTTCAGGTAGTTGTAGAGAGTAATAAGGTCACCCCTCAGTCTCCTCTTCTCCAGGCTAAGCAACCCCAGCTCCCTCAGCCTCTCCTCGTAGGGCTTGTGTTCCAAACCCCTCACCAACTTTGTTGCTCTTCTCTGGACTCACTCCAGCAAGTCAACCTCCTTCCTAAACTGAGGGGCCCAGAACTGGACACAGTACTCAAGGTGCAGCCTAACCAGTGCAGTGTACAGGGACAGAATGACCTCCCTGCTCCTGCTGGCCACACTGTTCCTGATGCAGGCCAGGATGCCATTGGCCCTCTTAGCTGCCTGGGCACACTACAGGCTCATGTTCAGTCTACCGTCAACCAGCACCCCCAGGTCCCTCTCAGCCTGACTGCTCTCCAGCCACTCTGACCCCAGCCTGTAGCTCTGCATGGGGTTGCTGTGGCCAATGTGCAGAACCCGGCACTTGGATGTGTTAAATCTCATGCTGTTGGACTCTGTCTCATTTCCCATATCATTTTTTTCTTTAAATAGAAGTAATTTTATTATTTTTTCCGAGTGGTTACTGGCAGACCAAAGAGATAGCAAACAAGGTTTAACCATTGCTGAGCTCTTCTCAAGAGCCAGTAATTTATTTCAGAAGGATGGAGAAAGGAAAAAGTATTTCAGTCAAGATATAGTCAAAAAGTATTTCAGTCAAGACATGCTCAGGAAATAATTAACTGCTCATTACTTAAGTCTTTGTAAACCTGCTTGGGCACTCTGTTGGTAACACATAAGACCCTTAATGGGAAGGTCGTGAGTTCAAGCCTGCAGTGGGCACTAGTGTCCTCCCTACTCTAGTCATGAGGTCTGTGGTGACAGGCTGGTTTGTGAAATATTTTGTAGCATTACTTATTTCCAAAACTGTATTTTCCTTCTTGGCTTTCAAGAGAGAACTCATAATAAACTGAAGTTAAAAAAGAAAAAAGAAATCTTAAACTCTAGTCAAAAAAATTCTGTACTTGTTAATTTTATGGTCAAAGTATCAGTGCCTGGTGAGTATTGAGAAGTGATTAGGAAAAAAATGTACAGTTCAACACAGTTAGAATCAATAATCTCTTTCTAGCCTACACCAGGGTGTAGGAGCCCTCTATAGGGATCCTAAATCAGCAATTAAATCATTGAATCATAGAATCAACAAGGTTGGAAAAGACCTCAAGGATCATCAAGTCCAATCTGTCACCCAACACCTCATGACTACTAAACCATGGCTTCAAGTGCCACATCCAATCTCCTCTTGAACACCTCCAGGGACAGTGACTCAACCACCTCCCTGGGCAGCACATTCCAACAGCTAACAACCCTCTCTGGGAAGAACTTTCTCCTCACCTCAAGCCTAAACTTGCCCTGGCACAGTTTGAGACTGTGTCCTCTTGTTTTGGTGCTGATTGCCTGGGAGAAGAGACCAACCCCCTCCTGGCTACAACCCGTCCAAAAGGTTTTTTCTCTGCTCAGTGCTCATTTGTTTTCCAGAATCCAAAGGAATATTTGTTGCTTAATCACAAATACTGCATACTGATGAAATTACAATTTTCTTAGCTCTGTTTCTTACATCCTATTAAAGTGTCAGCTCTCCTGAGGTTTAGGCTGGATGTTAGGAAGAAGTTCTTCATAAAAAGACATAAAAGCCCATTGGAATGGGCTGCCCAGGGAGGTGGTGGAGTCACCATCACTGGAAGTGTTTAAGAAGAGACTGGATGAGGCACTTGGTGCCATGGTTTAGTTGATTAGATGGTGTTGGGTGATGGGTTGGATGTGATGATCTCCAAGGTCTCTTCCAACCTGGTTAATTCTATCCTATTCTATAGGCATTTTGTGTTTAGCTGACGCTGGAAGTCTTCATCAACTGACAGATACAAAAGTAGGCAAGGTTGTGTTACACTGTCTGTATTCTTTCTATGCAATGCAAGTAAAGCAGCACAAATCAAAATTCCATAAGCAGAATGATGGAAGTCCTGCAGAGAATAGTGAATGTGCTCTAGTTCTCTTATAAAAGTCGCTAAACCAGTGGTGGGTTTGACTGGTTTTGCATGTACAGCAAATAATTCCTGTATATCTAACTACATACAAGTCTTTTTCCTCTGATGTCTAACCTTTCTATAACATAATTTTTTAATATGAATTGCTGACCTTTTTTTGTCTTTTTTTTTTTTTAGGTATATCAGGGGGAAAAACAGTGGTTTCTGTTCTTTTTATCTCATACTCTCTCTGGAATTTCTTCTGTAGGCTGTATGTTGTTAATGCTAATTGTGATAGGGGTTTTTACCTCTGACTGACTCCTACATATTAGCATTAACACTGTATCATGCCTCTTACCAGAATTCACATGGAACAAACTGCTGCTGTGGGAGGTGAACAGAAATTGTGACTCAGTGCTGTGCTGGGAAAACCTCCATTCCTCATCCACATCTAAAAAGATTAGTTGTTCTGCATATAGGCATACTTGATAGAATGTTTGCTGGAAAAAGCAGTGGGGAAAAGGCAGCTTTGCAGATCAATAACTCCTTACTGGGATGTAGAATGTAACCTTTTCAGTGTGACATGTCTTTTATTTTGTTGTATTGCTTTTCAGATCTCCTGGGTTTAGTTCCCAAACAAATATTTAAATGTTTTTCATTTTGCTTAGGAACAAAAAATGATGAATTAATTTTTTTGGCATGTATAACTGTGCATTCTATTCATTTTTGTAGAATATTGTGGTATGTAAGAGAAAAAAAAAAAGAAACTGAAAAATGTTTCTCTAAGACTTTATGAGAAATGGGTCAAGGGCTACCAGTTAGTTCCAAACTTTCAGAAGAAGTCTCAGAAAATTCCAGAGAAATAGGAAAGTATTGTCATATTTATTTTGTGGAAGGTCAAAACAGATACTGACTACTCACAATCACAAAACCCAAGTGACAGAGCTAGTCTTTAAAACTCTTCCATGTGCTCTAATTACATTCGCTTCGTGTGTAGTTTACTTGTGAAATATTAATTTGATGGCAGAGCAAAAAGGGAAATAGAATAAGCTATTCATCATTAATTAAGAAATAAGATTAATGTTTGTGCTGTATCAGTATGTTTTGATTAAACCCCAGCATGAAGTACAATTACAGAACACCATAAGCCTGTAAATACTTATGAATCAATGGTCTCACATAGGAAGTCTCACTGAATGTGATTTTGTTCAACTCAAAACTGCTGCAGGGTGTAAACCTTTTCCAAACCAGACTGCAAACTCAGTGGCTCCCCTAGTGTGCACATAGCCAGGGCCCACAACCACCAAAAAGCAAAAGCCATCTTCATTCCTTCCAAAGTAAGAGCTCTGAGAGCAGATCACCAGTGTGGTGAAGCACATTTTGTTAAAGAAAATCACATTCCTATTCATTTTGCAGGAAAAATAGCTTGGAAAGTGGGGAGAAAACCATGGCAAGAGAGAGTAGGGGACTAGGGTGAAACAGTGAACGGCAGTTTGGTGCACTCTATTTGATGCAAGGTTTGGCAGTATCAATTCTCTTACTGAAGCCAAGGTGGTCCCCAAGACCCTAGGAAGAGCGAATTCCCAGGCTTGGAGCTCGCTCGTTTTCTCCATGGTGTAGTTACCAGAGAACAAGCAGCAAGCCCAGTAACTTGCAAACTTAGCAAACAGATAACAAATATAAGTGTGGTCATTAAAACATGTATATGTTTGGGGTTTGTTGGGGGTTTTTTTTGCATAGCTGATTCTCCAGAATAGCAGGCATATTCATTTGTATGCATCAGAGTAGCAGATATTTTTAAAATAGGGTTGTTTTGGTTTTGTGGTTTTTTTTACTCTGAACAAATGTTAATGTTGTCCATGACTGAGGTTGAATCTTGTGAAAGACCACATGATAGCAATACCATTTTTGGATGGCTGGTGTTCTTCAAGAAGCATCCATTACCAACTTTTCCCATCAAACACCAATATGATATAGAGCTTCTGTGTCTGGATTCCTTTAAAAAACTAATAAAAATGAATGTAACTGCACTACAAAGTTTGCTGGCTTCAAATATAACACAATATTGCAAGAAGCTGAGTGGTATAGCTTAGAGAAGTTACCAAACAGCAGTAAGAGATTACTTCTTGCCAGAGGTTAAAATAGAAAGAGAAGCTCATGCTGGCTGCTGTCATAAAAGGGCTTGACATCTTGTGATGATTGAGGGTTTTCATCACTTGCATGTGCTCAATTTCCCAAGGAAGAGTTTTGCTTCCCTGGTAAGGAAAGGAAAAAAAAACCCTCTCTCTTGACATTCAATTTCTTCTGTTATGGAGCAAGTCAGACTACATCATAATTGCTTTTTCTATCTCCAAAATCCATGATAACATGAATTACAAAATATTGCTTTGGCAAAAAAAATACCTCAGTTGGTCAGATAATGTATATACAAAGCTGGAACTGACTCATCTCAACTCTCCTGCTGCTCCCTTGTAGGATGAAGACACCATGTAGCTTTAACCTTGGTATGGAGTTCCCTTTGGGGATAAAACCAGTAAATAACAAACAAAGGCTCAAGAGCTAAAATTCTGCAACTTGGAAAAGTTTCAACTCTTTTCAAGTAAGAGGTCAAAGGAGTAACAAATTGAATGAGAGAAGCCATAGAGCTACTACTAAGAGATGCAGTGAGGAAGACAGCTTCAGTTCCTGCCCTTTCCCCATCATCACAGAATGTTTTTTGTTGGAGGGCATTTTTAAAGATCGTGCAATTCCAACCACTCTGCCACAGGCCAGGACATCTTCCACCAGACCATGTTGCTCAAAGATACATCCAACCTAGATTTGAACACTGACAGGGAAGAGGCATCAGCAAGTTCTCTGGAAAACTTGTTCCAGTGTCTCACCACCTTCATCATTAAAAAAAAAAAATCTTCTTTATTTGTTCCTTATCAGAATTTGGCCAATGTCATCTTCTGATCATGAGTATTGCCTTAAACCACCCCGCTCTCCCCTTTCTCCATCATCCATATTTTGCAGTACACCATCCTCCTAGATTCTTCCTTACCTTTAGCTGGCTCTGCATTTCTTTTACACAGTGAAAATTGCATACAGAGTCCCTTACAGCACACCCAAAGGCCCCCAACACCTCCCTTCTCCCCCACCTGAAGGCCTACCCAAACACACACTCCCACCCTGCCACTGCTAGGCTCCTTCTACTTCAAAAAGTGCTGTCACCATCATATTAGTGTCAAGAAAGAAGTGGAGACTACCTTCTGCTGCTGTTTTCTTTTAACTGCTGTTGTCCTCTGTGAGCATCCTGGTGCTTTTCAAAGACATCCTCCAGCTCCATATCTCCCAAAGAAGGAGCTAGCTTCTAGAGCCCACGTAAACCAGGATGTGAGCTAGCACCAACTTCTACAGAACTTTGACTGCTTTTCCTGCTTAGACTTCTGGAGAACTTCTCCAAAGTGGGAACTTCAGCTGGCAAAAGCATTTTGGGTAAAGAATAGAATAGAATAGAATAGAATAGAATAGAATAGAATAGAATAGAATAGAATAGAATAGAATAGAATAGAATAGAATAGAATAGAATAGAATAGAATAGAATAGAATAGAATAGAATAGAATAGAATAGAATAGAATTAACCAGGTTGGAAAAGACCTTCGAGATCGAGTCCAACCTATCATCCAACACTATCTAATCAACTAAACCATGGCACCAAGCGCCCCATCCAGTCTCTTCCTAAACACCTCCAGTGATGGTGACTCCACCACCTCCTAGTTCTGCACTTGCAAAAGTCCCTTCCATGGGGATTCAGCCGGGTCTCCGCAGGGCCACTCTGCTGCTTCTCTCCCGCCGGCGAGGCAGCGCCTCTCCTCCCCAAGCCACTGCTCCCACCTAGTGGCAGGAGCTCTGCGGCTTCCCCAGGCTCCGCTGTAAATTCCCCGGCCAGTCCCCCACCCACTTGTATTCGACCCAGTAAAGGTCAGGGAAGGGAAATTCCCTCTCGACTTTTCAACCCAGCCACACGCCTTTCAGATCGTTTCTTACACTGCACACTATGAAAGCTGGATTCCCTCCTTAAAAAAACAAAAAAGAGATATGACATTCCAGCTAAGGTTAAAAGCTTTCCTAAGGGGAAGCAGCATTCTCACCACCTTCTGCAGCTGGTGGAATCCAGGAGGTTTCTGAATTGGATTCCCAAAAGGCAGAGCAGGCATGGGTAGACTGTGTGGACAGGTGATATAACTGGCTTAAGTGTCAAAACACATCACCTAGATCACATGCCACTGGCATAATTTCACTGTGGTCCTGGGTTAATGAAAGATGTCAGATGAAAAACAAAACAATCACACACACACACACAAAAACCCAACCAAACAAAAAACAACCACTAGCAAACAAAACCAAAAAATCCCCACACATAAACATTAATTAAACAGAAAACCCCAGGGGAAAAAACAAACCTACCCATAGTTTCTTAGCTACTGTGTGAAACCATGGGCTGTACTTTAAAGATGTGTTGGATTTCACAGGAAACTAAATCAGATGTGACAGGCTGCTAGCATACTGACACACTCCAAACTTCACTGTATGCCAGTAAATCTAAATAGCTGAATCACATTATTTTAGGGGTTGGAAGGGACCTCAAGAGGTTAGCAGGTCCAACCCCCCCTGCCAAAGCAGGATGACCTAGAGCAGGCCACACAGGAAGACATCCAGGTTGGCTTTGAAAGTCTCCAATGAAAGAGACTCCACAACCTCTCTGGGAGCTCTCCTCTGGAGAAACTTCAACACTGTGAGGGTGATGAAGCACTAGAACAGGCTGTCCAGATGTGTGGCATGCAGTGAAGTTTGGAGTGCATCAGTATGATGAAGATTGCCCTTAGAGCAGAAATGTATAGGAGCAAATATATAGTTTACATACCTTATATAATATAGCTTATATATTTTACATACCTTGTATATAATTTCACCAAAAGCTACTTCTATCACCCAGCATTTCTTCTTCTGTACTTGTTACTTAAGCTAAGCAAGATCTCCTTCCCTCAGTGTATTTTACTGAACTGCTACCCTGCTTTTACAAAACTAGTGCAAATCAATGAGAAAGTAAGTGATGCAGTTAATTGTAACATAGAGAAAATATTTGCACTTCACAAAGTAATAATAATATCTTCTGGTATAATGAGAACAGCTCTAATGAACTAGAAATGAAAATGCAAAGTGCAGGGAAGCATCATCTAACAAAACCCCCTTGTAAAATTTAATTAAGTCACCCTATTTAAATATCAAAGAATTAAAATGTGTAACAGATCTTCTAACTCTGGGGAGACAAGTAATAGATCACATTCCTGGTACTATTCGGGGGGGGGGGGGGGGGGGAGGGGAATCATCTTTAATTACATTTGTACAGCAGAAAATATTAAACTCAAAAGAACTTTACAGTTTATACATTCTGCTATTTTCATATTAGTGAAGCAATTACAATTACAGAGTTGTGTACTGGAATCTCCTGAACCGTAAACACAACAGAGAATCTAATTTAAATTCTGGCAGGAAATTAAAATGAGTAAAATAATCATCTTTGGTAACCCTTTATGGGCTTCTCAAAGGGCTTTTTTTTCTTTCTTTCTTTTCTACTTTTTTCCCCCTAAAGATACCATTTGTCTCAACTTTATATTGCAGTAGGCAAAAAGCTCTGTAGAATTTCATCAGGAAGTTCCAAAAAGGAACAATCACATCAAGTCTGAAACTAGCTGCTTCGTTGAAGACCAGACAAGGGGTCTTGACATTTTATCAATGCCCTTTCCAAATGCCACTTCAGCTACAGTCTGTAGGCCAAAATACACACCAATCACGAATGAAGGCATCTGGGCAGTTAACTGCCATCAACAAAAGGACAAGATTAACTTGCAAGATGAGTTATCACCCCAAAAAAATATGACCTTATTTTCCCTTCATTTTTTTTATAGTGACAGTCAAGTGGACTGAAATGTTTGATTCTATGTATCCATGGTTTAGGTCATACAACAGAAATGTTTAGCATGGAAAAGACCTTTAAGATCATCAGGTCCAACCACCAGTCTACCACTGCCAAGACTACTGCTAAAACATGTCCGTAAGGACCACATCCACACATCTTTCAAATACCAGGGATGGCAATTCAAACACTTCCCTGGGCAGGCTGCTCCAACACTTCAGAAGCCCATCAGCAAACCTTTTCCTTATGTCCAGACTACACCTCCCTTGATGCACTTTGAGGCCGTTTCCCCTCACCACATCACTTGCCACATGGGAGAAGAGACCAACACCCACCTCACTACAACATCCTTTCAAGTAGTTGCAGAGAGCAAGGTCTGCCATCAGCCTCCTCTTCTCCAGACTAAACAATTGAAGTTCCCTCAGCCCCTTCTTGTAAGACTTTTTCTCTAGTCCCTTCAGAAGCTTTGTTGCCCTTCTCTGTACACACTCCAGCAACTCATTGACTTTCTTGTAGTGAGAGGCCCAAACCTGAACACAGGGCTCAAGCAGTGGCCTCATCAGTGCTGAGTACAGGAGCACAATCACTTCCCTACTCCTGCTGGCTGTACTATTTCTCATACCAGCCACCATGCAGTTGGCTTTCTTGGCCACCTGAACACACTGCTGACCCACATTCAGTTGACTGTCAACCAGTACCCCCAGGTCTCTCTCTGCCAGGTAGTTGAAGCCACTGTCCTGCAAGCCTGTAGAGTTACATGGGGATGTTTTGAATGAAGTGCAGTACCCACCATTTGGCCTTGTTGAACCTCATACAACTGGCCTCAGCCCATCAATCCACCCTGTCCAGGCCCCTCTGAAGAGCCTTCTATCTTCAAGCAGATCTACACTGCTGCCCAATATTTGGTATCATGCGCAAACTTACTAAAGGAGCGCTCAATTCCCTCACCCAGATCATTGATAGAGATATTAAATGAGACTGGCCCCAGTACCGAGCCCTGTGGACCACTTTTGAGTGGCCACCAACTGGACTTAACTCCATTCACCACCACTCTTTAGGCCCAAGCATTCAGCCAGTTTTTATCCAGAGAAGCATCCACTCATCTACACCATGAGCAGCCAGAAACTCCAGGAAGATGCTGCGGGAGACAGTGTCAAATGCTTTAGTAAAGTCCACAGCCTTCCCCTTATCGACTAAGAGGGTCACCTTACTGTAGAAAGAGATGAGGTTAGCCAAGCATGACCTGCCTTTCATAAACCCAGACTGACTGAGCCTGACAGCCTGGTTGTCCTCCATTTGCTGGGCCATAGAATTCAAATTAATTAGCCAAGACATTTTTATATGCAGCATAAATAAGTCATGTAAAAAGACACGTTTTATTATGTACATTTAGAGGTTAATTTATACTGATAGTTTTGCTTCTTCACTTCCACCTTTTGCCTCCTGATCTTCTGCCGTTTCCAAACATTTTTCTTCAGTGACCTACAGAAACACAACAAATTCTGTTATATTTTTAAACATGATTTAATTGCCCTTGATCCTGGAAATCATCACCTCATGCTGTCATTGTAACAAGAAAGGACAGTCTACAAAGACAAATGTTGCCTCCAAAATTAAACAACCTGAATGACAAAGTATCTTCAAACTAATTTCACAGAAAAATATCATGGGTTAGGCTCTGGGCACATCCTTGGCTAACAAGTTCAGTAGATACAAAGCTTTTTTTTTCCTCCTGGATACATGGCTTTTCTTTTCCTGTTTTGTGCCACACAAATAAGGAAAACACTTGATCTGAAAGCTCCAAAAGATCAGCTATTTAATTTTTATAAGTATTTCCCACATATAAGCATATGCCTTGAAAGTGACTCTCTGGTTATATGCAGCTTATATTTTACAGTTCCATTTATCTTTAAAACTTGCCTTTTGCATTTATTCAGTCACTGTAAAGCTTCTCTCAGCTCAGCACATTTCAACTTTGAAACTCTTTTTCTTTACCAGAAGTATGTTTGCAAGAAGCTTTTAGAATCATAGAATAATAGAATCATAGAATCAACAAGGTTGGAAAATACCTCAAAGATCATCAAGTCCAACCTGTCACTCAAGACCTCATGCCTACTAGACCACGGCACCAAGTGCCACATCCAATCCCCTCCTGAACACACTCTTTTCCTTGTAGGTTTTAAACAGGCACTAAATAATCAAACTAGTGCATTTATGCAGCTTACTAAACAGCTTTCCCTTTTATCTCCAGTAACTTCCACTTAGGGTCACTCAGTGGTATTAGATTTTAACCTTGCATTTCCTTGTAAGAAACATCTTCTATGCATTCTGTGAAACCCATTCCAGAAAACTTGTTACTACACAAAGTCTAGGTAAGTGTAAATAAGTGTTACTCCAATTTTTAGACTTCTTATTTCATGCTCATAATTAAAACAGTAAAAAATGTCTGATACCAACATTAACTGTAGAAATGGATTTGAAAAACAGTAATACAGTTTAAAGTGATAATGAACAACAGCATAAGAGATTTCATGTACATCTGAATTTTCTTCACCTTTCCATTCCTAAAGGAATCTTCTTTCATTGATCATTCCAATTCTACTCTGCTAAAGCATATCTTTATATTTGGCAAGCTGTACTTCATCACTAATAACTTACCAGCCTCTTGGATCTTTCCAGCAGTTTGTGCCACACGATGTGGTGAGCCTGTATTAAATGTCATTAGATGGTGTTACTGGAGGCCAAAAAACAAAACCCAAATGGAAAAAAAAAAATCTTCTCACATAACAGATTCTGACAAGTGTACAGAGATGATGCAACAAAACAATAACAATCCCCCATTCAGACATTACTGTTTAAGATTTCAGTGTCAAGTGGGGGACGAATTAAAATCTGCTGATCGTATTCATTCCTTATGTGGAATCATTGAGAGGGCAAGGGGCTAAAATGGGAGTTAAACTCTTATGATGAGGAAGGGTACACAGAGATGAGGTTTAGAAACTCAGTGCCCACCTGTCCCTTGACAATTTCCCCAACTGAGACAACACCACATGTGTGAGACCACAGGTCAAAATCAGGTAAGCCAACGGAATTGGGAAAGAAGACTCCTGCCTCCACCTATAGGTAGTTCTGCAAAGCCTTTGCTACAGGCTGATTAGCACCAGCACTTTTTCTCTTACTGTTAATTTCTACTTTGGAAATTCTGCTTTGATTTCTACTCCATATTCACAAGTATAAATTCAAAGTTCTGCATTTCACTGAATCACAGAATGGAAGGGGTTGTAAAGGATCTCTGGGGATTATCTAGTCCAATCCCCCTGCTAAAGCAGGTTCACCTAGATCAGGTTGCACAGGAACACATCCAGGCAGGTTTTGAAAGTCTCCAGAGAAAGAGACTCTCTGGGCAGTCTGTGCTCCATTACATTCAAAGAAAGATTGATTTTCTTTCTGTTCAGGTGGAGCTTCCTGTACTCTAGTTTGTGCCCACTGTCCCTTGTCCTATCACTGGGCACCACTGAAAAGAGTCTGACCCTATCCTGTTGGCACCCACCTTTAGACATTTATAAGCATTATTAAGTTCCCCTATTCATCTTCTCTTTTCCAGGCTAAATAGACCAAGGTCTCTCAGCCTCTCCTTTTAAGGGAAGTGTTCCAGTCTTTTCATCATCTTCGTAGCCCTCCATGGGACTCTCTTCAGTAGTAGCCAGTCTCTCAAAATGGGAAACTCAGGACTGGTCACAGCACTCCAGATGTGACCTCAATAGGGCAGAACAGAGGAGGAGGAGAACCACTCTCAACCTGCTGGTCACACTCAGTGTACCCCATGATACCATTGACCTTCTTGGCCACAAAAGCACACTGCTATCTTACAGGTAACCTCTTGTCTACTGGAACTCTCAGGTCCTTCTCCACAGAGCTGCTTCCAGGAGGTCAATCCCTAACCTGTGCTGGTGCATGGGGTTACTCCTCCTGAGGTGCAGGACTCTACACCTGCTTTTGTTGAACTTAAAACACATACCACTTACTTGTTGCATCTGAGTGAACACTGTCAGCAGCCTCAGCTTTAGAAGATTACCGTGCACAACTAATTAAGGAAAGGTGCATAAAATATCCATGCAGAAACTGCACATCTAAAGCAATCTTTCAGCAGTAAATAATAACATCAAGGGCCCTCTGATGCAAACTTTTCTAGTTCTGATTTCACATCCAGAATAGTTCCAGGAAATTGAACCCCAAATATTCAACCTAAGTCATCTGCATCTTCCCTTTCCCCTACCATTCTCCGCTCTGAATTAGGCTTGGCTAACAGCAGAACATGTAATAAAGATCAGAAAGCAAGCCCTAACTCAAAGAAGGAAAACCAGGACAAAATGGATTTGTTACCTTCAAATGGATTGGCAGGGACACACCCTGGAACCTTCTCATCAATTCAGATTGGTTAGTCTGAAGATTATGGGCTGCTGTTATCTCATATTGGAAACAGAAACCTGTCCTTGGGATATGAGGGCCTTCACTAACATCTACAAAGTCACCAAACCTGATAGGAGGAAAAAACAACTCTATGTCAAATACACTCAGAGAGAAGTACAAGCCTATTGGTTTTTGTTTGATTAGTAAATTGTCATCTATAGAACAGACGAAAGAAAATCCACACAAATCTCAGACCCAATCTAAACAAACCCCCAGTTCATCATTTCTAAGTTTCTTGATGCAAAGTACATGTCACTCAATTTCCTAAAATTGATTTATTAAATTTAAAGCTCAGGTCTAGAAAGAGGGTCCTAGGTTTAACAAATCTTTGAAGTTATATTGGCTTAATAAGTGGGATAACTCCATCATTCACCAGAAACAGACTTCTCTCCAAAATCACACATTTTCCATAGTACAGCATTTACAACCTGCAGAGGGATTTCCCTTCCAGGTTTTGGTAAACTGCAAACCATTTGAGAAAAGTGAGACAAAAAGATGTATAGCAAAAGAATATTCAGCACAAACTTCTCCCAGCAACCAATAGGTAAGGTAAACCCATTTTCCCTCGTTAAGCACACTAAGGACAGGGGATGGAGGAACAACAGATACATTATTCTAAAATGTCAAGAATCATCACTGCAAAGACATCTGTTTCTTTTGAGAGATGTGAATTCCAAAATCAAATGCAGAACAATTTAGACATCTAGAAAAGTGAATATCCTACACTAGCCTAAGCTAGTTGCAACACAAACTTCCTGCCCCCAGCCAAAGAACATTTACATCTTAAACTGTATTCCAGGAGCCAGCTCCATTCTCATCTCCACCACTACAAGGCAGTAGCTTGCCAGTTAAGAAGCTCTTGACAACTTTGGAAGAAAAATCCACTATGCAATGCTAACTCTTGTTTTCAAACATGTTTTTGGTTCCTAGTTTATTTAACCTGACAAGCACTAGGAGTTCACTTGGATTTTAGGTAAAACCATTTAAAGCAGTAAGACCTCTCTGGCACTTACCACTTTTAACATAACAAGAAATAGAAATGTAGTGAGATCCACCAAGTGTTAAGTATCAAAAAACAATGGTTGTGTGGGGAAAAAAGTAAAATTAGGGGGGGAAAAAAAACTGGTCCAGTCCAGTCCAGTCTATTCTATTCTATTCTATTCTATTCTATTCTATTCTATTCTATTCCTATTCTATTCTATTCCATTCCATTCCATTCCATTCCATTCCATTCCATTCTTTTCTTATTCTAAAGAGACCACAAACATCAATGAAAAAAATGTTTTCTATACTGAAAATCATCACAAATAACTTACTCTTCCCAGATGCAGAGAGAATTTGCACTATAATCAAATCTTTCACTGAGTAACGACAGAATAGGAATTGGTTTGCTCACCTGTGTAATGTTACAGTTCCATCCTTACTCTGAGCAGCTTTCCTTTCTATCATCTCCATTTTGTATCTGGAGAAGACAAAAAAAGGATTATAAAACCCCTCAGCTTTAATATCTAGTCTTTCCATTTGTCACAAAACCATCCAGTAAAGATGTCTGCTGCTGGCTGCTAGAGAGAATATTAAAAATGAAATGATGAAGCGTGACAAAGGGAAGAGAGACATGTTCACTCAGCTGTGGGAGAAGTGATGACTGAAGAGGGTACATAACTTGACATTCCTAATTACAAACTTCAGGTTGTGGTGAATGGAGTTAAATCCAGTTGGTGGTTGGTCACAAGTTATGTCCCCAAGGCTCAGTATTTGAGCCAGTTCTTTTGATATCTTCATCAGTAATCTGGACAAGGGGATTGAGGACGCCCTCAGTAAGTTTGCAGATGCCTTCTAGTACCTGAAGGGGGCCTACAAGAAGGTTGGAGAGGGACTGTTTACAAAGGCCTGTAGTGATAGGATGAGGGGCAATGGTATTGAATTAGAGAAGAGTAGATTTATATTGGATATTAGGAACAAGTTCTTTACCATCAGGGTGGTGGAACACTGGAAGAAGTTGCCCAGTGGGGGTAGTTTAGACTTCATCCCTGGAGATACACAAGGCTCTGGAGGGTGTTCCTGCTCACTGCAGTGGGGGTTGGACTAGATGTCCTTTGAAGGTCCCTGCCAACCCAAACCATTCTACGATTCTATGATTTTACTTCAGACTTACAAAACCAGGCAAATATTTAAATTAATTTCTAATCACCTTTCTGCAGGGAAGGCAAACTGCCACACTTACCTGTTATGCTGAAACATTTCACGTGCCACTTTTGCTTCAACAAGCAGTGTTTCAAATGGCAAGTCTTTGTGTATTAGCTTTCCAGCATCCTTTGTAAGAGAACGGAAGTTGTCCTAAAAATAGTTGATACATAAAAAAACTGTTACAACTCTTTCACGGCTGCAGTGCTCACACAGCTCTAAGTATCAGTCAAAAGCAAGAATCATCTACCAGAAACCCTAAACACAGGGATATTGATTGCTGCAGGATTGTAACTCTTGGCATTTATCAGCAACAGATTGCTAAAGATCATCACCATTTAAACTGACTGATTCATTGCTCAGGCAAATCAATAAGCATTTTCCCATCTAAACCAATATATATTAATTGGGAGTAAAACTCCTCAGATTTTCCCAACACAATATACAGCACACACAGCCTTGCTACTGTTAAACATTGCTCTGGGTATCCCAGAGTTGTGACTCCTCTTATAAATTACCTCTATTGTCATGGAAATCAAAGGACAAAATAGTTCTGAATAATTCATAAATAGGAATTGACCACCTTGGGCCAAACCCCCAAAAATCTGCATACTCATATTTATTGATAAATAGGAAATAGTTATTAGGAGAATTTACATTTGTAGTGGGATATAGAAAATACTTCACAGTAAATTACTTCAAATACAACAACATATTGAAGAAAAATGCTCCACTGTACAATAAATGCTTTGTTAGCTATACACACCTCTGCTGATCTTTGGGCACAAGAACAAGAAGAGACAAGTAAACCACTCGTGATCGCACCAGCTACCAAGTAAGGTTATGAGACTTGGAGGGCTTAGATTATTTACTGAACAGTATGAAATATAAGCAAGCTATTGAATAGAGCTGCAGCTAAATGTGCCCACAGTTCTTTTACAACAATAAACTGATGATGTTGTAAATAACTAGGTGAAAACACACATAGTACACACCTTTTTCTTTTCAGAGGGCTCTACTCACACAAAGACTACAGTTACATCTACATTACCAGGCAAAATCAGCTGAGGAGCAGATCTGTATAGTAACAAAGATGGCACTGAAGTCCCAACAGTCACATCAACAGTTTTTGGAATTGTACTTCAAACTAGAACAGACCTAAAACCTGTAAGCATCTGAAAGACAGCTCAAGGCTTCGTTTCATCTGAAATGAAAACAGTGTGTGCCTTCCAAGAGCACTCTGCAATGAGAGCCAGAATGTGATAAAAGCAGAGACTAGTTTCCAAAGAGTACACCTGACCTAAGAATGATACTAGTACTAGACATACCCAATAAAAAAAAACCAAACCCCACACACCTCACCACCCACTCTCCCTCATTAAAAAAGAGCCACTGGACAAGTATGCAAGCCATCTAACTTTTCAGGGAAGAAGTTACTATGCTTACATTTGTTGGTTTCCAGTCATTCAGTCTATTGTCCAAAATTACATCATAACAGAAAGCTCCAGAGATCACTGCAATTCCAAAGAAAAGAACATTCAAGTTTGCAACAAGGAATGTTTCACTGTCATAATATATTCTTTTTTATATGTGTGTACATATGGATCAAAATGAGCAAGAAGAAAAACAGAATGATCTCAAGAAACAAAGTTGGGAGCAGGTGTTGATCTGTTAGAGGGTAGAAGGGCTCTCCAGTGGGGCCTTGACAGGCTGGACAGATGGGCAGAGTCCAACATGATGGCATTCAACAAGTCCAAGTGCCAGGTGCTGCACTTTGGTCTCAACAACCCCATGCAGCGCTACAGGCTGGGGATAGAGTGGCTGGAGAGCAGCCAGACAGAAAGGGACCTAGGGGTACTGGCTGACAGTTGGCTGAACATGAGCCAGCAGTGTGCCCAGATGGCCTAGAAGGCCAATGGCATCCTGGCCTGCATCAAGAATAATGTGGCCAGCAGGAGCAGGGAAGTCATTGTGCCCCTGCACTCAGCACTGCTTAGGCCACACCTCGAGTACTGTGTCCAGTTCTGGGGCCCTCAATTTAAGAAGGACATTGAGACTCTTGAATGCGTCCAGAGAAGGGCAACGAGGCTGGGGAGAGGCCTTGAGCACAAGCCCTATGAGGCGAGGCTGAGGGAATTGGGATTGTTTAGCCTGGAGAAGAGGCTCAGGGGAGACCTTATTGCTGTCTACAACTACCTGAAGGGAGGCTGCAGCCAGGAGGACGTTGGTCTCTTCTCCCAGGCAACCAACACCAGAACAAGGGGACACAGTCTCAAACTGTGCCAGGGGAAGTTTAGGCTCAAGGTGAGGAGAAAGTTCTTCACAGAGAGAGTTGTTAGCCATTGGAATAGGCTGCCCAGGGAGGTGGTGGAGTCACCATCCCTGGAAGTGTTCAAAAAGGGATTGGATGTGGCACTTGAAACCATGGTTTAGTAGTCATGAGGTGCTGGGTGACAGGTTGGACTTGATGATCTTTGAGGTCTTTATTGATTCTGTGATTCTATGATTTCATAATCTATGAAATTCATCACAAAATGTAAGTTTTCACCTGTGATTGTACAGTCACATGGCAGATTAAACCTGTATCACTCTGGTTCCACTGAACAAGAAAGTAATTTGAAATGAGTTTTAATGTAAGGTCATTGTAACACACCTCCATTAATATAACACTAAAAAACTCTGAAAACATTTCACAGTTTTTTTCTTTTTGCACACAAGCTACACTAGAAGTAATTTTGCACTGTGAGGTTGTAATAGAGAAATCAGACAACATCAGAGCTGAAGTAAAATGCTTAGCAATGATGCAATGATGGGACAAATGTCTGAAAAGGGCAACACAAATTTCTGTGGCAGTCGTTCAGATGCTCTGTGAATTTATTCAGTTACTACCATCTTAAAAACCAATCTCATGAATACAGTAAACTCACATTATTTCTATACATACAGTGTCCTGACACAGGTCAGCATATGCAAGATTATACTTAATCCTTATGGAACTGAAATATCTACTCTGTATTTATCAATCAAGGCAAATGCTGAAACTGCCGAAAAGGGAACCAACTGTAGGAGGACTCCACGTGAACAGCAACCAACCTTCTCATACATGAAATTTGTAATCACATGGGCTTTCTTATTTAAATAGACTCCCCTCTTGAGCATTTTCTCACTTTTTTAAATCTCAAATTGGGCCACAGATGAGAAAAAGTTGTTACTAACCCTGTCTGTACTTCAATAATGTTCCAACTTGATGAGTACATGGTCATTTTCAGTAACTCAAGTGCTCACAGGTTTATGCAATTAGAACAAATGTCACAGAAACACATCACATCTTCTAAATACTTTACTCATGTACCTTCACAATGAAAAGGTTGTGTCCTTTAGTGGCATACTCTAGATACAAAATCCTAAATGGCCTGAAATGCAGTTGCCACACAGATCAATTTTCTGTACCTCAGAACAAAACTGCTTTCAGTGTGATTACTATAAATTAAAGGCTACAACAACAACACATAATATGTAGATCAATGCTATGTGTCTTCAATCAATGCCAAAGAAGTCTTTGTTTGGTGATGCTATTAGACACTCATTTAAGAAGCAGCAATAGACAAGACAATCAGTATAAAGCACTTAGATCACCTGGCACTTCTGGAGCTTTAATCAGACTCACTGAGTACTCATCCTTGAACGCCCGCTTTAAGACACAGGCCATGATCATGGCACAGGAACGCCAGTAGGCCTGGAGAGAGAATTTCAAAACACAGATTTATGACCCAGAGCAGATGAACACCAGCTCCTTACTCCAAAGGATGACATGCAAATCTAGCTGTTAACACAAGCATTACTTTCTTTAGTAACTGAAATCTTCTGTTTGGAGATGATTCTCCATACAGAATCAATTGGGAAAAAAATTTAAAAATCAACCACAACTGCACTTCAAATGCAAACCAGATCTTCCCTGGAGGTATTTAAATCTGAAAGGTCTCTTTAATATCTTTATCAATGATCTGGATGAGGGAAATGAGTGGACTCTCTAAGTTTGCAGATGACACTAAACTGGGAGCGTTGATCTGCTCAAGTGCAGGAAGGCTCTGCTAAGGGATCTGGACAGGATGGATCAATGGGCCAAGATCAGTTGGACTCCATGGTCTTAGAGGTCTTTTCCAGCCAAAACAATTCTATATTTCTACAAAATCAAAGAATAATACAAGAATACAGGTTGAAAGGGAGGCCCGCATATGACCCACCTCACACTCTGGTCCAGCTAATGACAACCATGATGAGCCAAACAACCATCAAAAACATTGGAACTTTCACAACAACCAAATTCAGGAAAGCAGATGAACATGGAACTGGAAAGGGCATAAGGAATCAAGTAGTCATAATCAGGGTTGTCTACAATGGGAAAAGATATAGACTTACCTTGTTTACTTCCTCTGGATCTTCATCTTTGAAAGTAAGGAACTGAATTTCACATGACTTAGTTAAGGGTCTGTACATATCCCAGACTTCACCATCCACAAGAGCTAGAACAGACTTCTTGCAATGCCATTCACTTAAGTCTAAAGAAAGTGAAACAGTATTACACAGTTATTAAGCATATTTCTCAGTCAGCAGTTTAGACTCCTGCTTTGTAAGAACACAGTTCTCTATCAAAACATTTTGTAAATGACTTGGAGAGACAAGCTGCTAACAAAGCCTACAAAAAATCAGCTGCTTCTGCTAACTCATTTCAGTACAGATGCATTTTAAACTTACCAAACACTAGTATTTTGAATGTAATGTCTGTAATCTTGGTCATGTAATTGTCAGTAACATTAACATTTCAAATTGAGACGACACATACTTCAACTGGTGGCACAACTTTCATGATCGGTGGCACAACATTAGCTGAACACTCCATTCACTTACGCATGGCACAGTTGTAAGGAGTAGACAAAGCTTTGTTCATTATAAACATGCTGCCAGGGTGCGATTTCCCGGTGTATTTTACTTCGATTTTCTCAATTCGTGGATAAAGAGACAACTGCCTCTCTTTCTCCTTGGTGAAGAGCTCATTACGCATCTGAATCACCTCCTCTGATGTCAGTCGTGAAGCAGCTGGTGTGGTGATGAACCCTAGCAAAAGGAAAGATCTCAAATAAGTAATAAGGAGTCTTTGAAGCCCCCGTATAAGATGTTGTTTAAAGAAAGGAAGACATGCTTTGAAGGGGGAAGGGGTTGAAACCAGTCCCCCCCAGACAGGAGTCTGAGGGTGATAAGCTGGAGTCAGCTGTGAAAACAGCAGCCCAGCTGAAGTGCATGTACACTAATGCACAAAGCATGGGCAACAAACAAGAGGAGCTGGAAGCCTTGTTACAGCAGGAAAGTTATGATGCAGTTGCCATCACAGAAACATGGTGGGACAACTCACATGACTGGAGCACTGTAATCAATGGGTACAGGCTCTTCAGGAGAGACAGGCAAGGGTGGAGGGGTGGAGGAGTGGCCCTGTACATCAGGGAGGCTCTAGATCCCATGGAACTAGAGATTAAGGATGACCAGGTTGAGCACCTGTGGGTGAGAATGAGAGAAGGCCAACAAGGCTGACATCCTGGTTAGAGTCTGTTACAGACCACCTAACCAGGATGAAGAGGTTGATGAATTATTTTATAGGCAGCTAGAGGCTGTCTCAAGATCACCAGACCTTGTTCCTATGGGCGATTTTCACCTCCCTGATATCTGCTGTGAACTTAACACAGCAGAAAGGAGGTATGTGTGCATGGAGGATAGTTTCTTATCCCAGCTGCTGTGTGAGCCTAGCAGGGGTAAGGCTTTGCTTGACCTTCTTTTTACAAACAGGGAAGGGCTGGTGGGAGATGTGGTGGTTGGAGGCTGTCTGGGGTCCAGTGGCCATGAGATAATTGAGCTTTCAATATGCAGTCAAGCTAAAAGGGGCATCAACAAAACCTCCACTCTGGACTTCCAGAGGGTGGACTTCAGGTTACTCAAGGAACTAACTCAGAAGGTTCCTTGGGAAATAGCCCTTAAAAACAAAGGGGTCCAGGAGGGCTGGACCTACTTCAAGAAAGAACTCTTGAAAGCACAGGGACAGGCTGTGCCAATGTGCTGGAAGATGAGCCGCCGGGGCAGACGGCCAGCCTGGATGGGCAATGAACTTCTGAGCGAATTAAGGGGAAAAAAGAGGGTGTATCATCTTTGGAAGGAAGGAGAGGTTACCCATGAAATGTTTAAGGATGTTGCTAGGTCATGTAGGAAAAAAATTTGAGAGGCAAAAGCCCATTTAGAGCTCAGACTGGCCACTGCTGTGAAGGACAAGAAAAAAATCCTTCCACAAATATATTAATGGCCATAGGAGGGGCAAGGACAACCTCCACTCCTCAGTGGACATGGAGGGGAATATTGTAACTAAAGATGAGGAAAAGGCATAGGTACTTAACACCTTCTTTGCCTCAATTTTTCATAGCAAGATAGGTTGTCTTCTGGACAACTGGCCTCCTGAGCTGGCAGATGGAGCCAGGGAGCAGCACAGTTCCCTGTAGTACAGGAGGAAGCAGTTAGAGACCTCCTTAGCCACTTGGATCCCGACAAGTCCATGGGACCGGATGGGATCCATCCTAGGGTGCTAAGAGAGCTGGCAGATGAGCTGGCCAAGCCGCTCTCCATCATTTTTCATCAGTCCTGGCTCACTGGAGAGGTCCCAGAAGACTGGAAGCTGGCCAACATGGTGCCCATCCACAAGAAGGGCCGGTTGGATGAGCCAGGGAATTCCAGGCCTGTCAGCCTGACCTCAGTGCCAGGCAAGATTATGGAACAGGTCATCTTGAGTGCAATCGCACAGCACTTACAGGATGGCCAAGGGGTCAGGTGCAGCCAGCATGGGCAGGTCCTGCCTGACCAACCTGGTCTCCTTCTATGATCAGGTGACTGCCTGGTGGATGTGGGGAGGCCTGTGGATGTAGTCTACCTGGACCTCAGCAATACCTTTGACACGGTCCTCCACAGCAAACTCCTGGCCAAGCTGTCAGCTCATGGCTTGGACAGCAGCACCCTGTGCTGGGTTAGAAACTGGCTGGAGGGCCAAGCCCAGACAGAGATAGTGAATGGTGCCACATCCAGCTGGCGGCCAGTCACTACTGGTGTCCCCCAGGGATCAGTGCTGGGCCCCATCCTATTCAGTATCTTTACTGATGATCTGGATGAGGGGATTGAGTCCCATCATCAGTAAATTTGTTAGAGGGTAGGAAAGCTCTGCAGAGGGACTTTGACAGGCTGGACAGATAGGCAGAATCCAATGGTATGAGATTTAACACATCTAAGTGCCTGGTTCTACACATTGGCCACAGCAACCCCATGCAGTGCTCCAGGCTGGGGTCAGAGTGGCTGGAGTGCAGCCAGGCAGAAAGGGACCTGGGGGTACTGGTTGATAGAAAGATAAACATGAGCCAACAGTGTGCCCATGTGGCGAAGAAGGTCAATGACATCCTGGCCTGTATCAGGAACAGTGTGGCCAGCAGGAGCAGGGAGGTCATTCTGCCCCTATACTCAGCACCGGTTAGGCCACACCTTGAGTCCTGTGTCCAGTTCTGGGCTCCTCAGTTTAGGAAAGATGTTGAGTTGCTGGAAGGTGTCCAGAGAAGGGCAACAAAGCTGGGGAGGGGTTTGGAGCATAAGCCCTATGAGGAGAGGCTGAGGGAGCTGGGGTTGCTTAGTCTGGAGAGAAGGAGGCTCACGGGAGACCGCACGGCCAGGCCCCATCGCCCCAAGTTAGGCACCTCAGAAGCATCGGCGCAGAACGAGCCTGAAGCCAGCCCGGCCCCCGCCCACCCGGAATCCCACCACGCCCACCCCCGGCCCCGCTCGCCGCCACTCACGGCGCCTCTCCTGTCCGCCGCGCAAGCAGCGGGCGACCCAGCGCGCCGCCATGTTCCGGGCCAGTGCCGCCACCGCGGTGCCTCCTCCCCTGGCTCCGCCGGAAACAGAAGCGCCGATAGCGCGGTTCCGCCCGCCGCTCCGCCGTCGGCCACCAGGCGGCGCCGGGAACTAGGGAGTAGAGAGGGGCCTGCGGGGCAGCGGGGTGAAGGGCTGGCGGCCGGCGGTGCATGGCTGGACAGCTCGCAGCACCGCCAGGAGCTGGCCCGCCTTGCCCGCGGCTTTTCAGTCTGTCTTCAAAGGCCCCGTGAAGCTATGCTAAAGCACTTGCAGGACAGGCTGCAGTGCTCACACAGCTCTAAGGATCAGTCAAAAGCAAGAATCATCTACCAGAAACTCTAAACACAGGAATACTGCTGCAGGATTGTAACTCTTGGTAGTTATCAGCAACAGATTGCTAAAGATCATCACCATTTAAATTGACTGATTCATTGCTCAGGCAAATCAATAAGTATTTTCCCATCTAAACCAATATATATCAATAGGAAGTAAAACTCCTCAGATTTTCCCAACACAATATACAGCACACACAGCCTTGCTACTGTTAAACATTGCTCTGGGTATTCCTCCTGGCACATTGCTGGCTCATGTCCAGCTTCTCATCCACCAGCACTCTCAAGTCTTTTTCTGCTGCTCTCAATCTTATCATTCCCCAACCTGTACTGATAACAAGGATTGCCCCAATCCAGGTGCAGGACCTTGCCCTTTGCCTTGCTGAACCTTATAAGGTTCTCCTGAGCCCACTTCTCTACCCTGCCTAGGTCCCTCTGGATGCCATCCCAGCTTTCAGACTTACCACCACTCAGCTTGGTATCCTCAGCCAACTTGATAAGGGTGCACTTGATCCCACTGTCCACATTGCTGATGAAGATATTAAACAGCACTGGTCTCAGCATGGGCCCCTGAAGGACACCACTTGTCACCTGCTTCCATCTGGACACTGAGCTGTCAACCCCTGCCTGCTGGATGTGACCATCCAGCCAGCTCCTCATCCACCAAACAGTCCACTCATCAAAGCCACATCTCTCCCATTCAGAGAGAAGGATGTGGGGGCCTGTGTCAAAGGTTTTATGGCATTCTAGCTACATGATATCCGTTGTTCCTCCCTTGTCCACTGACCTACACAGTCCATTAGTAGAAAGCCACAAGGCTGGTGAGGCAGGACTTGCCCTTGGTGAAGGGATGCTAGCTGTCTCGAATCACCTCCCTGTCCTGCTGAGGAGGGGCGTGATGGAGTTGCTTTGACCAGCACCTGGTATCCAGCCAGGGTCAACCCCCCACACCTGCCTACTGCCTTTCCTCCCCAAAAGACTGAAGCAAGCAGAAAGTAGGTAATGCTCACTCAGGAAAACCATGGTTTGCAGTAAAATTCATTAACATTTGTGAAATAACTCAAGAGATTGTTTCAATGCTTTACAATTTAAGTGATGGTGATGTTCATTCCAGTCCCCAGCTGGCAAAGATACAACAACAGCCACCAAGAATGCCAATGTCAAACAGTTTTACTGAATTAGTGCCATCAAGAGCTAAAGGATGTAACTAAACTCTGCATCAAAAAAATGGATGTCTTGATGCTGGCAAGGGCTGGTAATAGACACAGAATTTTCCACTGTGGAAACACATCTGTGAAGCAGTGGGACAGCTGGCTCCTCTTGCTTCAGTACCTGGCACTGGCCTCCCTGCTCACCTGGGCTCTCATCCAGAGAACCAGGTGTGTTAGTACAGAAGCTATTTGTGCCCGTCATCATATTATTTGATAGATGAAGAATTTCTGCAAGTCAGTTATCCTGCTTCCTCATGCTTTAAAAGGAGTTAAATACAAGCTGTTTTTCAGTTCACTGGGCCTACTGTAGGCTACATACTTGCATGTGTGAGCCTTGAGGTGAAAAGTTCTGAAATACACAAAGATGCTATTATTATTTATGTCATTTTAGCTAAACTGCACCATTTATTCTATTAACTTTTTATGCTGTGACTTGGGGAATCATATGCAGCCAATGATCACTTTACATAATCCTAGAATCATAGAATGGCTTGGGTTGAAAGAGATCTCCAAAGGTCATCTAGTCCAACCCCCCTGCAGTGAGCAGGGACATCCTCCACTAGGTCAGGTTGCCCAGAGCCCTGTTGAGCCTCACTTCGAATATCTCCATGGATGGGGCTTCAACTGCCTCCCTGGGCAACTTGTTCCAGTGTTCCACCAACCTCATAGTAAAGAACTTGTTCCTAACATCCAATCTAAATCTATTCTTCTCTAATTTAAAACCATTGCCCTTCACCCTATCACTACAGTTGTAGCTGTGTAGTTGTAAGCACTTCCTCTCCACCCTTCTTGTAGGCCTCCTTCAGGTATTGGAAGGGTGCTATTAGGTCTTCCTGGAGCCTTCTCTTTTAATCATTTTGGTTTAAATAGTAAAAAAAAAAAATAAATAAATCCAACATTTCCAGTGTAGAGTTATAAAAATAATATCTTTGTGAGGAGATAAATTCAAAATTAAATGACAGGAGTAACATCCTGTTTGATACTGTGCACTCCATTATATGTGTGTCTGTTTTAAAGTGCCACTTTCCAATCAGTAAATCTTCTTTTACACAGGTATGTACAATGGTTTATTTTGTTTCATCTTCAGAACAATGGTGGCAGAATATGCAGTCCCTCATTCCATCTGTTGGGTGTTGCTCTCAAAGCATAATGCAGACAAAAAGACTTGTAGCATGCTGAAGACTACAGGAGGAGCAGGCCATAGCCCTCTGCCTTTTCATAATCCTTCACCAACAAAGTGACGGTACAAAGCTTTGCCCTCCCAGCAGGAAGCAAAAGACATCCAAAGCTGCTGGAATTTTTCCCAGGGTTCAGCTGGCATCTCCACAGCCCTTGCATAAAACTAGAAAAAAGAGACATTGGTGTAGGTTTGGAGTCAATTTAAAAGGCTGGTCTTCAAGGTTATTTTTTATTCATGCCAGTACAGCTGGCTTACAACAGTAATATCCTTTCTGTGTTTACTACAGTGTATTTACTTAAGGCTTATGTGAGAAGGGAAAAAACCTTGGGTCCATTCAAACCCTATGGACTGAGCCAGGGATCACTCTCAGCCACTAAATATGGTCCAATCAGCAGCTTTGGGCAGACATACAGGCCTGCTGTAATCCCCCAGCTATTGATCCCTCAATCCTAAAAGACAAAAGCATTCCAACCAAGACGTACTCTGGGAAGGGTTTGGCTGCGGTCCAGTGGCTTTTAGCATGTCACCACACTGAGCATGTTTGTGGTACAGAGAAGAGATGGGTAACAAAACTCTTCAAAAATAATTACAAGGTGTCAGCCTTCATAAGGCATTTGGACTTCCTAGGAAACCATGGATGTTGTTTTATAATGGGCAGAAAATGAGAGTTTGCCCTGTGAGGCAATGGAAACCCCGTAATTGCTCTATGCCATAGTATGTGACCCAACGTAATGCATAAGTGACAAACCATGACAGTTTATCACCCCCATTGTCCCAAAGCCAGCTTTGAGCTCACTTACAGATTGCTTCAAATGTAAAGCAGGGTTAAAATCCCCTGTCCCTCCCTTTGCCATTCTCAGCAGTTTCTCACTGCTTACCCTCTAACTAGACAACTGTAGCAGCCCTGAGCACAAAATCACTGAAGTGATATAAATTGCAGGGTCAGTATTGCTGAAAGATTGTTTTCTTCACATTATTTCAGTGACCTGACTTAAAAGTACAGCTTCATGTACTTGTTCCTATGCACGAGTGAAGTGGTAGCAGTAATCCATGGCCAGAGAGAGCAATTGCCTTGGATGACAACATGATATGTAACTACATTCTAAGAGCCATGTTCTTCGTGCCACCATGGAGTAGCAAAGCATTTTAAACACAGTGGCAAAATATTTCTCAATCAACCATCATCAGCATCATGGCTAATGCATTGTCTGCTGTTGCTTAGGTTGAATCAAGAGGCATCTTAAAATGCCATCCAATTTGGTGGGTCTTTTTTAGACATGCGACTTTGATTGCTACTGAACTGTCTTCTCAGTGGCAGTAATCTTGCAGATTCAGTTGGGAAAAACAAGGCATTAATGCTAGGCTTTGCAAGTCTAAGGTAAAATCACACAAGACGTTCCAGAATATTGAGGGGGAGGATTCACAGGAAAGCAAACAAACCAACCAACCTAGTGAGAACAAGTAATTTGTGTTACTGTTATCTTGTGCTACCCTCACATTTTGTGGCTTTCCTTGTTCAAGTTTGGCTGACACAGTATTTCAACAGTCCAATAAAGACACAGTGTTCTATCAGAGCACTCTAGTCCATTTCATTATAGCAAGGAAACCATTCTATAGCATAATCTCTTTGAACAGCCATCAACAAAAGCTTGGTGGAATAAAAGAATATGTGTAAACATTTTTTTTTGCTTCTTTTCTCAAAACTATACTTGCTCACAGTTTGAATTTCAAAGTACAAAACAAGCAAATAATCTGCCAGATAAATCAGATTTTTTTTTTTCCCCCAGATAGAAGTTAAAGCAATTAGCATGAAGCAGCAAAGCAAGACAGGCTGGACAGATGGGCAGAGTCCAACGGCATGAGATTTAACACATCCAAGTGCCGGGTTCTGCACATTGGCCACAACAACCCCATGCAGAGTTACAAGCTGGGGTCAGAATGGCTGGAGAGCAGTCAGGTGGAAAGGGACCTGGGGGTGCTGGTTGATGGTAGGCTGAACATGAGCCTGCAGTGTGCCCAGGCAGCCAGGAGGGCCAATGGCATCCTGGCCTGCATCAGGAACAGTGTGGCCAGCAGGAGCAGGGAGGTCATTCTGCCCCTGTACACTGCACTGGTTAGGCTGCACCTCGAGTACTGTGTCCAGTTCTGGGCCCCTCAGTTTAGGAAGGAGGTTGACTTGTCCAGAAAAGGGCAACAAGGTTGGTGAGGGGCTTGGAGCACAAGCCCTATGAGGAGAGATTGAGGGAGCTGGGGTTGCTTAGTCTGGAGAGGAGGAGACTCAGGGGTGACCTTATTGCTCTCTACAACTACCTGAAGGGGGGTTGTAGTGAGGCAGAGGTTGGTCTCTTCTCCCAGGCAACCAGTACCAGAACAAGAGGACACAGTCTCAGGCTGCGTCAGGGGAGGTTTAGGCTGGAGTTTAGGAGGAAGTTTTACACAGAGAGAGTGATTGCTCACTGGAATGGGCTGCCTGAGGAGGTGGTGGGGTCGCCGTCGCTGGGGGTGTTCAGGGCGAGGCTTGACAGGATGCTTGGTTGCATGGTTTAGTTGATTGGGTAGTGTTGGATGATAGGTTGGATGCGATGATCTTGAAGGTCTCTTCCAACCTGGTTTATTCTATTCTATTCTATTCTAAAATAACAAGATGCCACAGCAGCAGAAAGGAGACAAGGCCTGCTGTAACTGGGGGAGTGGATAGCCATTAAGGCAGTACCTGAGAACATTCTAAAAAGCTAGATGTGGTGACAGTTACAACTGCCATAAAAAGGGGAAAAAATATCCCTGTGTCTATCAACCTCTCTACACACTTACATAGGGCTGCTGATAATTCTTCACACTGAAGAGCAAGGCTTTCATGCTGATAGGTTCAGTGTACTGCAGGGTGGTGGTATGAGCACAATATAAAGCACACCACACATTCATCAGTGAGTTCCAACAAAAGAGTTGTGACACACAGCATGAAGTATGTATTTTGATGATCAAAACAGTTAGTTAAATGGAATGTTTTCACAGTTTTTCAAAATAGATTTCCACCAGCTTGTCCCATTGCTGTGCCCAAAATCACCAGAACAGTCACTCTACAGCTATGTGCTCCCATCTTCAGCACTTAGTGGAACAAACATATGTGACAGCCATTTAGTGTGCTCAGAAAACAACATGTGTCCAGAGATTTAACCCACAGACTATTGCACCAAGTCTCAAATGGTATCTCTGATCACTTCAAATATAACATTTCTCTTATTTAGAAATATTTTTTTAATCTGGTTCTTCTTCTTTAAATATGGAAAAAATACTCATTTCGATCGAGTAATCTTAGTCCAAACCTAAACAACGTAGATTCCAATAACCATCAGCCCTCCGGCTCTCCATATTAATAAAGACATGGGTATGCTCATGCTTTTTTATGCTTATGCTTTAACAACATATGTGTGCTTTTTCTCCATGTCTTTTCTAACTCAGTAGTTCCAGATTCTGAGTCTTCCCCCTGCTTCTTTCATCAGGTGTTCAAGAGGGGATTGGACATGGCACTTGGTGCCATGGTTTAGTAGGCATGAGATCTTGGGTGACAGGTTGGACTTGATGATCTTTGAGGTCTTTTCCAACCTTGTTGATTCTATGATTCTATGATTCTATGATCATAACCAGGCACAATTATCAGCAGCCTTGCTGAGCTACCTGATATTATAGATCAGCTAAGAGATATCAAAAAGTTTTAACAACAATGAAATTAGGAAACCACAGGATGAAAAAGTCAAACTGGTGCAGAACTGTGATCTTCAATGCCTTTACTGATGTTTCACTCTGCAAATGAGATAAGCTACTTGCAGATCAGGACACATCTGTACTGACAGAATGAAAGTGTACTTGCTTACATGAAATTTGGGTTAATGCTACTTGATCTTCTTAAATCCAGTGAGTAAACTTCAGATGTGTTACATTTATGCCTGAATGGGATACACCAGGGAAGCATTGCCTTTTGTTCACTCCAGGGTGTTGTTCTTGTTTTGGTTTGGGTTTCTTTTGTGTGTGGGTTTTTTGTGTGGTGTTTTTTTTTAGTGGCAGTGTAAGGATGAACATTCATCAGCTCTCCCATGACTGTCTTCAGGTTGGTATGTGTAAACCATGACAGGTCAGCGATTACACATATTACTCTTGTAACTGTTAACAGTTCTCTTCTTGTAGCTCAGTTTTCCCCTCTGTCTTACACATGCTTTTGAGAAGAGGAACCATCATCATCTTCTTCCTCTCTTACCTGTCTGTAATGTGTTTGAGTATTTACATTTCAACACCTTTGTAACCAAGTTTAGCAGTTCTAATTATTATTGTTGTTAATTTTTTTCTCTAAGTTTTTCTAAAAATCAGCATGCAAGGTACACACAAATAAATCCAGGGCGATACACACTAATATCACAGTATCACAGTATCACAGTATAACCAAGGTTGGAAGATACCCCAAGGATCATCAAGTCCAACCTGTCCCAACAGACCTCACAACTAGACCATGGCACCAAGTGCCACGTCCAGTCTCCCCTTGAACACCTCCAGGGATGGTGACTCCACCACCTCCCTAGGCAGCCCATTCCAATGACGAATGACTCGCTCAGTGAAGAACTTCTTCCTCACCTCGAGTCTAAACCTCCCCTGGCACAGCTTGAGACTGTGTCCCCTTGTTCTGGTGCTGGTTGATATATATCTATTCGTTTTTAGAATAGAATAGAATAGAATAGAATAGAATAGAATAGAATAGAATAGACCAGACCAGGTTGGAAGAGACCTTTGAAGTCATCAAGTCCAACCCATCATCCAACACTATCTAATCAACTAAACCATGGCACCAAGCACCCCATCAAGTCTCTCCTTAAACACCTCCAGTGATGGTGACTCCACCACCTCCCCGGGCAGCCCATTCCAATGGCCAATCACTCTTTCTATGAAGAATTTCTTCCTAACATCCAGCCTAAACCTCCCCTGGTGCAGCTTGAGACTGTGTCCTCTTGTTCTTGTACCTAAGAGAAATAAAACATTCCCAAAGCGAAGAGTCAGAGTTTTGGCTTATTGTGTTTCACAGAATTTTTTGTACATTGTATTTCAAAAGTGTTTTGTCACAGAGTGATAGTACCATAGTAAAAAAAGTGAACCTGTATTGTTAGAACAGCTCAGCAGCAGCACTCCACATCTGCAAGATCTGCAGTCTTTCTTGTTTCATTAAAACAAAAACCAGAATTCCATTGCAAGGTAAAAAGGTAGATTTATCCAAAATATCTAAGGAAATGAGGGTAATATTTTGGTTTATGAATTACTGAGATCTTTAAGAAGTATCCAAGTCTTGAAATTGTGTTGTGCTTCCACTTGACTAGGATAGTTATTACAAAATAAGACCGCTATTCTTGACCAGCATTCTGTGTGCAGATGTTAATTATAGGATATTTTTGTTATTCTGAAAAGGAGTCTCTATGGAGAGCTCTCCAAGAATAACTGTTCAGCTGAGCATCTTGAACAATTTTTTTCCATGTTGAACTCTATGTGCTGTTTAATAAAAATATTTTTACTACAGTTAATGTAAAAACATTAAAAATATGGATAGCAGTCTTGTGCTCTTCTACCAAAGCACTTAACAGTTACTTTCAAGAATACTTTCAAGAATACTTTCAGAAGTGTATATATTAAATGAAATGTATATGTTACATTAAACTTTTCCAGTAATTCTGTGAATACATTCAGAATAGTCACTTTTCATTGCTAGTATTTCCTGCAGTTGTATAAAGCAAGCAGAGAAACCATGACTCAGTTATTGCTGGCATAATGAGATAATGCAGAGAAACTGAAACCATGCTGGGAAAAGTCAAAGAAATGTGGGGAAGGCAACCTTGCACAATGGGTATTTTCTTCACTTTGCTCTGACCTCAAGCTTGTATAAACTCTATGCACTAAGTGGATTTAATGTGGTATAAGAATCATGCTAATTAAATCCAAATTAAACCCTGAATGTGAGCCTATGTATTTAGATAATTGGATCTATGGTAGAAAGGCTACTGTACTAGACTGCTTCATCTTATCATCTAATGGGATACCTTCTGCTCATGATTAATCTCCTCATTCCCCCCTAGATTCATTGTCATTATATTACTTTAGTAGTTCAAGTCCATACTGCTATTTCTTAGCATTCCTCATCCCTATACCTTTTCCACCAAGGCTCCTCACATATATTTAAATGCTGTGTCAACACCGTCCCTGTGGCTCTTAACAGTAAAGCAGTCCTACTGAAATCAGTTAAAGTTTGTCTATGCTTAAAGTGACAATGTGCTGGGCCACACAAAGAACTTTTCTGTTGCCTATGGAATAGCTTTGAGTTCATACAATGTGTGTCACCATTATATAGGTAATATATACTGGATATGTATACATATATGCACTCTTTTTTCCACAGAAATATTGTTTGTATTCTACACAAGTCTTAGCATGTGAAAAATAAGCTAAGAAGATTTTTGATATGAAGAGCATCATGGCATCCTACTTTTTTGGTCCCCATTGAAATAGCTGCTAGAAGTTTCATTTTTAAGTAGTCTCTCCCCCTTTTCCTACAGTTTAACAAAAAATAGCCATCATTGCTGCTCCGATTACAACATAAATGCCAATGACACTTTTCTTGTCATAGATGTTTTTAGAAACCACTCAGATACACTATTAACTGTCACAATGAGTAATTTTCCTTCATTAATAAATGTAAAAGGCCACTATATATTTAATAGCGAATCTCCTAGACTGGTATAAACTATTAATTAAAAATAATTTGAAGGTCACCGTGCAGTCCATCTGCTGGTTAACGGATGCTCCCTAGGGCGGGTGGGGTTTTGTCCAGTGCAGATGCACGGGCACAAGGAGTCACTGTGACTTTGTTTCAAGCCTGAGGCTTTAACGAGCGCCTTTACCGTCACATCGCGCTCTCCGCATCCACAGTCTCCGCGTTTATGTTTCATGATCTCAGCCAGTTAAGCAGTCCTACATACACCCCAGGTGGGTTTGACTTCGGGACGTGCACTAACTTCTTTGAGAAGTTTAAGCTTTACGCAATAAAAAGTTTGTGTTTGCGATTTTTTTTTTTTCTGTTGCAACAAGAGATTATGAAGATGTCAGAGTTTAAAAATGAATAACTAAACGGGAGGGAAGCGCTGCTGAACACGATACGATACAGCCCCGGGATGCGCGGGGGCACTGCGACGGCTGGGCAGTAGGGGCAGGAGGAGAAGGCGGAGGATAAGGAGTGGGGGATCGGTGCGCCCGGAGGTGCTCTGGAGTGCTGCCGGTCACGGCTCCCCGCCCTGAGCCGGGCCGCCCCAGGGAAGGGCGGGCGGTGGCCGGAGCACAGCCCCGCTGCCGGCCGCGGATCTCGGCGCTCGGAGGCGGCGCGGGGCGGTTCCGCACGCGTTGAAAGTTTTGGGGCAGCGGCAGCGGGCTGACAGCAGCGGCTCGGGCTGACAGCAGCGGCTCGGGCAGGCTCCGCCGGCGTGGAGGCAGAGTCCAGCAGTCTCAGGCATTGTGCCCCGGCTGTCGCACCTGCTTCACGGCTGCCTCCCCGGCACGGCGCCCCCGGCCCGCAGGCACCGCCCTGCTCCTCCGGGCCGAGGCGAAGCCGGGCCGCCCCCACAGCCAAACCGCGCCTCACGCCTCGCCGCTGCCGCCCGGCGATTATTAGCCGCTGCCGCCGGCGAGGAGCGGCTGTTGCCGGGAAGATGGCGAGTCGTAGCCTCCGCCTGCTGCTCCTTGGTTACTTGGGCGTCCTGAGCTGTAAGTGGCCGCGTCCCTTCTCCCCGGGGCAGGAGTGAGGGGCACCGCGTACCGCTACCGTCGGGAGCGCTCCGGCCACTGAGCTCCCGGCCGCGGGACGAACGGTCCCCCCGAAATGCATGTCGAGGGGGGAAGACTCGGACCGGGACGCTCGGCCGGCCCGACCCCTTCCCAGCCACCGCCCGGGCCCTGCCCTGCCGCGCCCGCCTCGGGTGCTGCGCGTGCCGGGGAGCCTCCGGGCGATGCGAGGCGAGGGGACGGCAGCGTCGGTCGGGATGTCGATTCTTCTCCCTCCCCCCCACCCCCCAGACAGAGGAGCCAAGTCACGTCTATAACAGCGAAGTGCAAGTGAAGACGGGGAACGCGCGCTGATTATTTCCATGTGTCTCTCGTCTCCACACAGATGTAACCTGTTTCAGCCGGGCCTGTTTCGGCGCAAGGCAGCAGCTTCCTGCCGTGGTGCCAAGTTTAGGATGCGGGCTGCGAAGTTGCCTTTCTGATGGCCTGTACAAGCTGAATGAGCAAGTGATGGGCATATGTTTTCTGCTGGCAGCACTGGATGCTGCAGCTCCAGAACAGGCTTATGTTTCCAATGTTCTTATGATCTTACTGTCTAACGTTAAAAACGAAATAGAGGGGATGTTAAAATAATTTGGCAAAAGCTACCCCACCCAGGCAGCCCATGGAAATAAGGAAAAAAAAATAACACCACAAAAACTCCAAACAAACAGACGTTCAGTGCTGCCACATACCTGTAAAGCAACAGTGGATTAAGATACAGGCCTGACAGTGTGGGCTGTGCTCCTGTTGTGTGCTTCTGGTGTCTTGTTGCCAATTTAGGGAAAGAAGCTGTACACAGAAATAATGCTTTGGAAAGAGTTATGTGTCTTGCAATGGAGTGACAACCCGGCACCAGCCTGGGACAGGTTCTCAGTCGCTTGTGGATTTGAAACATCCATGGTGCTGATGCTGGGTATGATTTACAGTATCCTTTTTATTCTTCCTCACCAAACAGAAACTTTCCTGAGTGGAAACTCCTTTTTGTTAGAGAGTAGTAAGTCCTGTCAAGAAGAGACTTGGAAGTGATGCATGTCTGTTAGGCTTTTGGTGTTAGTTGTTCTTTTCCTCTCTCTCTGCATCTATGAGACTTTACAGAAATTTTGGTCTGTTAGATGAGCAGCTAACACAGACTTTCATATAGTAAATAATTATTATCTTTTTTTTTTTTCATTTGTTGTTAATTACATGTGTATAGCCAAGCAAAATGAGGCTGCTGTGGGTTTTTTTGTGGTGGGTTTTCATGTGTTCAAGCTTCTCAGCTTTCTGGTTAGTTGTGTCTGTTGGCAGTGCTGGCTTTTACCAGTGAGGAAATAGTAGAGGGTAGCTTGGAAGCAGTACAGTGGATCAAAGTCTAGTGCCTACATTGTTGTCAAACTTGTCCCCTTTTGTTTTTTTTCCGTCCCTCTTCTTGTCCCAATTCCCAAGAAACTCCAGGTGGGGAGAAAGTTTACCAGCAAGGTGCTGCAAAGAAGCTGTCACATGAGGAGGGTGGCTGTAGATGGGTGTGCAAATGCTGATTGTTTGTGTGAGCCAGAGGAAATCCAGGCAGAAATCCAGGCAATCTGGAGCCTCCTGCAGCTCCTGTGGCTGGTGTATTTTCACATGAACAATAAGACTAAGTAACGCTGGCGTCTGAGTCAGACATATGAGTTGAGCGTTCTCTTATATGGGACTGAGACCCAGCGTGCCATGGAGATAGTGTGGAATGGGCATAAGGGTTGATATCTGGAGCATGTGACATTTATATTGTGGAGTAGCTCTAGAGAACTTGCTTCACAGTTGAGCTGCAGAAATTAGGAGTTGTACAAGTTGGTTGCAGGACATCAGCATGTGCTGAAGTTGATGAGGTTTGGGTTGTTTTTCAGTGAGAACTTACTAAGAAATAATAACGATCTGCAGAAACAGTGGTTTCTCAGAGTTAAAGCTTCTCTTTCACCTTTAATTTCGGGGAAAGAGAAGGAATTTGAGGTCTTAAATCATTCTCTGTCAGCATGAGCTTCTGAAACTGATGTTTTCTGGAAAGTTTTAGAAGGTGCCACAGAGTAAAGCTTGTGAGCTCTGACAAAACAGAATGCTCAAAAATTATTGTCATTATTCATCATGGCTACTCTGGAGGAGGCAGCACATAGTGAAGAACTGGCCTTTTGCAAAGCTGCTAGGTGTGGTTTTTCCTGCATTAGTATACGTTAGAAATTAAGCTGGTGGTGCTGGACATGAATCCAGTACAGTGTGTCTGTGAGGACAATGCCGAGTCAAGAAACAGCAGTCTGAGATAAACATTTGATGGAACTCACTGGGTAGTTTGAGCAGTAAATAAGGTGAAGACTTGCTTATTTGTTTAATTTTGGCTTTAAAACAAACTCTCAGGAGTCTTTCAGCCAGATACAGGTTCTAGACAAAAAAAAGCCTTGTGTCTTCTGTGTGCCCAACAAGGAATCATAAAGAGTGGCTACATTTGCTGTAGGAATTGACAGTGAAGGATTTAACACTGTGCTTTCTTAGTTATAAGTGATGTGCAACTGATGTACTCAAAACTGAGAATATTGTCAACTCCCAGTCTTCTGTTGAACCCTCTTTGTTTGCTGGATCAACTTGGTAGGGACTTAACTCTGATTTCTAGATTAGAGTCTGTATTCAGGTAAGAAGGGATTTCTTAAATCTGTAAGACTGCTTACTTCTCTAGAAACATCTGTACAACATAGTACTATAAATCAGACTACCCATTTTTTGGAGTGGAAGTGTGGTGGGGAAGACATCAAAGGAAGGTTCCTTCTCTTACTGTTTTAGTTGAGAAGCAGTATTTCTTCGCTAGACTGTTAGTGGTCCACAGACCTGCACAGACTCTTAGATTCTGTAACACTGGCTGTAAGTTGAGAGTGAACTTCTCAAATAAACAATTGAAAATTAGCTACAGAAAAGCAGTGGTTATTTCTAATGTTCAGTTGAACTTTTTGTGACTGCAACATTGCACAAGATACCCAAATGCTTCTTAAATGTCTTCAAATTGAGGACTTGGTTGGAAAACCTTCCTGTCTTTAGAAGAGAGATATGATTCTCTCTCTAGCTTATGTTATAACCTTCACAGTTTCACCCTCTTGGTTAGATCCTCAGGGCTCAGAAGAAACTTTGTGAGTTATTGGCATGTCTCTCAGGAATTATGGCCTTTGCTGCATTTGAGCAAGTCACCTTAAACGTAGGCATACTGCTTGGAAGGAGCTATTTCTGAAAGGCCTCAGCCAAAAGCAGAACTGTTCTGCAGTAAGGGCTTTGCCTATCTTCTCTCTCCAGCAGCCCTGCAGTATCCTTATGGGCCTCACAGCCTGCTATTGGATGAACAAAAGAAACAAAAATGAAGGTGCTTCTCTTTCCTCACTGCATAAAGGAGACAGGAGATGTACCTGGAAATGTCACACATAAAGAAAATCGCAATTCCTCGTGTTGTCTTTTGTTTAAAGTGGATGTATGCAAATAGAGGACTTGGTTTTGTTGTTGTGCAGCTTCTGGAGTTCTGTTTTCTGAGCTTTAATGATGCAACCATTCTTTGTTCATGTCATAGAACGTGCATTTCTGGTAATTGTGAATACAAAACGGCATCTGGCATTAATAATGAGGGTTGAAACTAGCACTGTGATTAGCAAATCTAATTGAGCCTGGATGAGGTCTTCTCATTGGCTATTTAACTGAATTACCCTCAAGATATTTTTGCAATTGTTTCCTGTATTATACCTATATTTCCTACTGCTGCTTGGGCAGCAACATAGTAGCTGCCAGGTTCTGCTGCAGAAGCTGGCTGAAGATGACATAAATTATTAGATAAAAACTTGGCAGGTAGTTGAACTTTGACTTCACCTTTTCTCTTCAGCTGACTGATTTAACAGTCCATGGGGTCTTCTTTCACAACCTAGAGCTGCCAAACTTGTCTGCATCCACTGACTAACCCCAAATGTTATTGGGGGTGTGCGCAGACCTGTTTGTAAAGAAGAGAGCTAACAATGTTAGAGAAGGCTTTTACCCTGCCTCGAAGTGTGCTCCAAGTGTTTAAGCTTCATCCCAAGTGCTGGTGGTCTCAAGAGAGAATTCCTCTGAAGTATGGGAGAATCTTCTTGTGCAACTTAGATTTTAAAAAATCCTATTTTCTCATAATTTCATGAGTAAATAGTAGTGATATTTCTTCACTGAAGACAGACAGTCACATGCATGTGAATCCTCTGCCGCAGCAGTAAGCAAGCTTCCCCTTTTGAGGTGAGGGGTGTAGGTTTAGGTTGTCAATGCTTTTGGAGGGCAGGAACAACTAGTAATTGAGTTCTGAAACTGAGATTTTAAAGTTTATGTATGATATGGTCTACTTAGAGTTCATCAACACTGTAAATGTCATCTTTTCTTTGGAGCACTTCTGAAGCAGTCTGTTTATCATCGGTTCCCTGCAGATGGCAATTCCTTTTGGGAATACGTTTCTCAAAGTAAGACTTAGTGTCAAACTTTCTCTTAGCAGTGCTAGAGGTGACTCCAGTGTAAATGCTTACATAAAGGAAGATTATTAATGTTCACACAGCCAGAAATACCCAGATCACAAAATAAATATCCTGTGTATCAAATACAATTGAAGCACAAGGTAGATACTTGTATTTGTCATTGCAGACTGTTTGCCAGGGCCAGATAGAATGGCTAAATTAAGGTTCCCTTAAAGCTATATAAAAATATCAAATAAAAAATTGCTTAAAATAGTGTTCCTGTGGATGTATACACCCAACAATATTATTGCTATTTTGTCTTGTTTGCCTGGTTGGGTTTTTCCCTCCATGGCAAACACCTTTGTAGCAGTATTGCATGTAAATTGGAAAATAGATGGTTACAAGTTCTTCCTTCTAGTTTAGTGCCTAATTTACAGTGAGGTGAGCACATTAACAGAAAGTGAGGAAAATGTTATGTAGAAACTGAAAGGCAATTCATTTGCCAGTAATTAATTTTGTTACAGCTAGCTCACCTTCCCACCCCCTAGAATTTGTGTCACTAGCTTTGTTACAGTTCTACTTTCTGACATATCCTTTCCCATCCCAAGTACTTTTTCGAAGCACTATTAGTTTTAATAAAATGTTTCTGCAGAAAAGCCTGTGGTGTCTGCCTTGAAGCCTTGTACATGATTGCACTGTAAATCTGCCACAGGAAGCTTAAAGCAAATATTATGGTGTTTTGTAATCAAGACAAATGGTTTGTTTCCTTCATCTAAATGCTGGAGTTTTGGGGGAAATGAATATGTATTTCAAAGAATGAGACAGCAGATGAGGCTAGAAGAGCATTTGGATCATTGCCAGTGCTTGTGCTCACCTGTAGTATTTCCAAAGTCACTTTTTTTCTGCAGGGCTCCAATGAATTTTGTAACCTCTATGCTCACAGTGTATCATTGAGCACTCAAGTGCTTATATAAAATTTCTTAAACCAGGCAGAAGGTGAACTTGACAGCTGAACATCTGGTCCTGTTTGCTTGTCAGTTTCTAATGCATATGGGGAAATGAAGGAGCTTTTGGAGAAGGAAGAAGGGGGAAATAACCATTTCTGATCAACAGCAAGTATTACAGCAGTGGTAGTTGTTGAACCACTAGTAAGCCTGTAACCCTTCCTGGTTAACAAGAACTGAAGCAGGCATCCAGTTTCTCTCAGAGAAAGATCTGATAATGAGGCTTTTTGAATGCTTGCTTTTTACAAGTTCAAAATGTAGCAGTTTTCAGTAAGAGATAAAAATATCAAACTTGCATTGAAATAGCTGCAATATGATCCTGGCAGGTTAAAAAAGTAAGAAATGGTCAGACTTGAGCTGGAAAGAACAGACCCTACAGTCTGAACAGATTTGAGGTCTGAAGTTTGAACAGATATATTTACATAGCTTTTGTTTGGATTAACTTCTTAAAGGTTGAACATGCTCTCAAGCCTCTCCAACCAACTGAATCAGACTCAAAGGGAAACAAAGCATATTATTGTCTAGATGGAAAGTGATGTATTATAGAGCTGTTTTGGTAGCAGATAATGTAACAACAGGGGACATATTTGCTGTTCACAAACTCTTAACTTGGAGATAATAATCCAACATGCATTCTTGAGAAGAGGATTTTATTCAAATTAATATAATAAAGAAACCAAAATGATTATGTACTGTATCTTAGGCTGCAGAAAGTATCCAGTATGAATTGTTGGTTGACAGCCATCTGAACATGAGCCAGCAATGTGCTCAGGTGGCCAAGAAGGCCAACAACATCCTGGCCTGTATCAGGAATACTATGGCCATCAGGAGTAGGGAAGCGATTGTGCCCCCTGTACTCTGCACTGGTGAGGCCATACCTGTGTTTGGTTTTGGGCCCCTCAATACAAGGGGGACACTGAGTTGCTGGAGTGTGTCCAGAGAAAGGCAGCAAAGCTGGTGAAGGGCCCAGAGAACAAGTCTTAGGAGGAATGGCTGAGGGAACTGGACATTGTTTAGTCTGAAGAAGCAGCTGAGGGGAAACCTCATTGCTCTCTACAATTACCTGAAAGTGGGTTGTAGTGAGGTGGGGGTCAGTCTCTTCTCTTTAATATCAGGTGATAGGAAAGAGGAAATGGCCAGAAAATGTGCCAGGGGAGGTTCAGGCTGGATGTGAGGAAAAATGCTTTTACTGAAAGAGTGTTCTGGCATTGGCATAGGTTACATGGGGAGGTTGTAGAGTCACCATCCCTGAAGGTGTTCAAGAAAGGTGTAGGCATGGTACTTCAGGACATGACTTAATGGGCATGGAGGTGTTACATCAATGGTTGGACTCAATGATCTTAGACATCTTTTCCAACTTAAAGAATTCTATGGGTCTCTGTATTAGGAGAAATTCTTGGTGATGGTATGCTGAGGGCTCTTGTGTTGAGTAGAGCTAGGCTGGAGTTGAAGAAGTATTTGTGCTTGGCATACCTGTAAACATATGAGGAAACCATATGTAGAAAAAGAGTTTGAATGAATGTGATGTGAGTTAGACAGCAGTTTTGAATATATAAACAATACTTAGCTCTTGGAGGTGTCCTGGTTCATAACTGAAGCTTTCTAGAGATGTACTGGCAAAAATGAGTAAAAATGCATGATCTGGAATGATATCTGTAGAATGCATAGATGTGTTTAGGTGCGTGTTAGGGCTAGCTTTTGTGCCCCAGTACCCTGTTTCTTTAAAATGGTCTAAAATGTAAATATTTATTGTTTGCTCTTTGACTATGGGGCCACAAAAACTTATTTTTCTACCTCTCCTCCAGTCTTTAAGCTAGTCAACCACAAAGGTGAAGAATTCTTTCTTAAACTGTCTTGTTATGCGTGGCTCTTGTTTTACATACCCTTGTGCCAGACTAACAGGGGTTTTGTGGGTGTGACAAAGTTCTGATGCATCTTTGATGCTGTTCAAAGCGGCAGTGGTGAGCACTTGGAAGTGGGATTCAAGCAAGCTGTCCCATGTGTTTAATAATGAAGGGCTATAATTTGTACTTAGGGAGGCTGCTTCCCTGCCTAAATACAGAAAAGTCTGAGAGGGTACAGTGGCCACAGATGGCTGCGGTGTGCCAAGACCCATGGAGAGATGCTGGCTGAGAGCCTCTGCAGCCCTGGCTTGAGGCATTGCTTAGTGGTGTTGGCTGAAGAAGTCTGGGACAGAGTTTTCAGGCTACAAAGCTTTACTGGGTCAAACTGACTGATGTTAAGGTGTTGAGCTTGCTTGAGAGCTGGAACATTTTTGGAATGTAGATTTTGGAAAAGTCAGACCCTGGTGAGAATAAAGCACTCAGCGGACCCATGCGATATGAAATGCCTGTGCCTCAATTAACTTCAGCTGTGCAAGTTAACAGAAATAGATGCTGTCTGTAATTAATGTGACATGACTGAAGGCTCTTTAGATGCTGCTGCTGAATTAACCAAGTTTTAATGTGTCTTAGCCAGTTAAGATGTTATGTGTCAAGATCTGGAAAACAGTATACATTTTAGTAACTTCTAACAGATAAATGTATACATTGCGTTGCTTGAGATTTGGAAGATTCAAACTAATCAGTGACTTGTACTGCACATAAACAGCTCCAGCTTGTTTCAGATCTTTGTAACTCCAAATGGTAGGGATAATTAGATAAAAGAAGATTATCCCTAAAACTGAACTAGTAGAGTATCAAAAGAAGACAAAACACTGCAATCTGCTTAGCACTGTTCAGAAAGAAAAATAGGTGATAAAGCGTTGCTGTGTTGAGTTGTTCTGCTGTTTTGTTGGTTTATTAGGGTTGGGTTTTTTGCATAGTACTCTTCCCCACCCCCCAGCTTTTCTTTGAAGAACTCTCTGTCACAGGGTTCTACTTCAAAGGTGGGGAATGGGTGTGTTAGGGATATTTTGGTTATTGGGCAGTGTTGGGTGGGTTGGGATTTTTGGGGTTTTTTGTGTTGTGCTTTTTTCTGTTTGGTTGGTTGGTGGTGGGTTTTTTTTCTTCCTTTTTCCTCTAATGTCCAAAAAATCCAATTAAAAGATCATAAACAGCAATACTTAGATATTGGAAGAGTGTTCAGAAGAGGTTTCAATCTTCTGAGAAGGCAGAGAAACTTTCTGTTTAAATGTCAGTAAATATTGTTATGTGAAAGATAAATGTAGTGGTGTTTTGGTTTGGGGTTTTTGTGGTTTTGGTGTGTTGTTGGGGTTTTTTTGGTCAGCATTTGAGTATTGTTTCTATCTTGAAATGAATGCCCCTGTTGCCTTCTCTTCACCACCACAATGATCCTTCCTGGTGTAATGCGATTCACTGAATGTCACACATAATGTGATACACAAGAATGTCAGAATCATGTGAGAGGCTCCTGAAAGGAAAACAAGTATTTCAGTAGTGGAATAGAGCAATACAGCAGCTGAAAATGTAAAAGAGAGGGAGGGTTGGAACACTCAGATACTAGTAAGGGCTCATAAAATTTCCAGGATTGATGCTGTTGTGGTACTGGAGTGACTAGTAAAGCAAACATTGACACTCCAAATTTTCTGGTAGCATCACAGTTGGGTGTCTGGGAGAGAAGATAGAACTGAGAGCAACATCCCCAGTGGAAGTATGCTTAGACATCAAGAAGCAGCCCTTTGGGCTGCATTACTCTTACAGTTTTCATACTTGCCATGCATTCTAAGAAATGCTCACAAAATTCCATTTTTCCCCTTTTCTAAATAAGACCTACATCCTGGACATCAGCTAGTGCTATTTGAATCAAATTATGCAGAAGTCTTCTGAAAGACATTAGACATTAAAAGTAAATGTAATTCTTCTCCTGTGTTCAGTTTAAGTCTTGCTGAAGTGATGACTTGGGGATTTTTCCAGAAGTTAATGTACTTGCAGCACTTATCTTCAGAGCTTTTCAATAAATAATGTGCCAGGGGATAAAAGTCACCTGGGGAAGCTGTTTATCAACAGGGAATCAGTGCCATATGTAGAGACACTAAAAAATTTTCAGCTCTATTTTTCCCCTGTCACTGCAAACTCTTAATTCATTCATGTTCAGTTGTACCTTTAGCTGAGCCTTCAGGACTATGACAATCTACAAACAGCTGCTCTTCATTTTCCAGCATTGTTCATACTGTTGTTCCCCTTTCTTATGGGGGAGAAAAGAGGGGGGAAAAGTGCTACAAAGGTTTTGCCCAGTTGCCAAAGTGTAATGGCTTTTTAACATAGTTATTGGGAGAATGCACTGATTTTTGTGAGAGAAGTATGATGTCTCTTTGTAAGTATTTAAACTTATTTAGAGTTTATTCAAAGCCTTTGAAAGTCATGTAAACAGAGAAAGAAGAGGAGCATGGGCAGACTTTCAGGTAAAGACTATTTTTCTTGAGTTAAAGAAAACTTAATGTCTTCTGCAGAACATCAGAGCTGTGCAGTAGTGGGTTTTTTTCCTTACCTTTTTACCTTCAGTTTTGGGGGAATGATACCAATCACCTGAAAACGTGAAACATTGCCTACTGCACCATTGTGCTGTTAAGACTACAATCCTGCACCAGTATGCTGCATTTGAATGGCCTATAACTTCATGGAGCTCAAAGCTTGTACATAAAAATGTGGTATGAAATCTGATTAGTTTAGACTGTCGGTTGTGGTGACTTGAGGGTAAACAGTCCGTGTTCTTCAGCTGCCTCTGCCTTGGGATGAAAAATGTGTATTTGGTGGACAGATAGTATCCAAGGAAGCTCCTGTGGCTAAAGGTGGCAAGAGCCTTAGCTAAGAACTCTGACTGTTTAACTAGAAGTTATGTGAAGACTTGCCTGTGAAGAGTTATGTGAAGTGTTGGCTGTAAGGTCTGAAGTGCAAACTTTAACATTTTCTCATGAGGAACCTGTTCCTTCTCTATCCTGAAACAATACCTGATACTTGTAGATACAAACTGTAAAAGATGATGGGCTTATTTTACACAGGCATTTCCAGCAGAACTTTTACTTAGTTGGTGATAAGCTCTTCTTCTAGAAGAGAAATGCTGGTAGCAATCTATTATTCAACAAGCCATCTTGTTCCCTTTCTTGATTTGTTGACCACTCATAGCTCTGCTGATGTAAGCTTTGTACCTTTCAGGCTCATTGCAAAAAGCTCAGTGGCAATAAATATGTAAATATGCCCAGAGTCTCATCTTAATATGTTCTGTGAATTTAGAACTGAACTTTTATTTTGTGTAAGGGTTCTATGTGATCACAGTGCTTATGGTGATGTGCGTCTGCCTGTATAATCAGTTTTCCAGCATAGTCCTTGGCCTGTTCTTCACTCATCTTTCTTGGAAAAAGATCCTTAAACCAAAATTAATTGACCTGAGTTGAAGGAGAACAACCACCTTTAAAGTGGTATTATTTAGTCTTATTTCTAACAGAAGTTTCAGCAGCAATAGTGACACGAAGGTTTCTAGAGCATCGGTGTCTCATGAGCAGTTGGTTATACAAGGAGTACTGGCGTAAATAGGGAAAGCAGATGGCAAAGCAGTAGTTTAGCATGTATGCCTATCTGGGAGATGTGGTTTCATGAAATGTGTTGCTCTGTTGACTCTTAACAAGTATTCTAGAAATGCAGTATGTTTCTTTATGATACTCTGCCTCATTTGTGCTGTAGATTATTCAAGATACAGCCATTTCCATTATCAGCACTAGGCTGTGCTTGGCGAGGTGACGACCCAGGAGGTTGAATCCTTGATCTGATAGTCTAGTATCTGTTTACTCTAAAAACAAATATTAAAGAAACAAAATCTATTTGCTTTAATTTTAAAAAAAATAAATCCCATCTCTACATGTTGAATGTGCTGTTTCTGCCTCTCAGCTGTGACTGGATTAATTATGTAATTCTGACAAAATTGTCTACAAATTATTCTGTCTTCAGGAATTTATTTTTTTCCTCTAGTAGTTTTGCAGCATCACAGAATTGCTGACATCCTTTTTTGGTTGGTTGGTTGCTTTTGTTTCATTTGGGGTTTTTGTTGGTTTGTTTCGTTTTTGTGAGAGTGAAACAGCTGGTACCTCCTTAGTTTAAGTACCTGCAGACAAGATCATCAAATCCTATTACATGAAGCGGCAAACCAGTGAATTGTGAATGTTAGCTCACATACTGAGCTCTGCCTTCATCTGACACAAAGCAGTAGAGTGTTTCACTGGCAAACCTTACCCAAATATCCTTGAGGATGTGACTCCTAACACATCTCTCCTGTTGAAAAGCTGTGATGATAACCAAGTTAATATTTATATTTGATTTAAAAATAAATAAAGCACAGTTGCTCTATTATTTCTACTCCCATTTCCTGTGTAACTTTCCAGTGTTGTTCTTACAGTGTTTTCTCATACGAATGCCCATATGTTGTTTTGCTGTTGTAGCTTTTAATGCAATGAAGTCTATAGTGGGTTTTAATTTTTGTTTGTTTGGGAGTTTTGTACTTTTTCTGCTTTGTTTTCTGCTTTTTATCCTCTTCATCCCCTTTAAGGAAGACTTGGCACCTATTATACTGTGACCTATTGTTCCTAGCGCTACCTTCCGGAGGATTTCTTCTAATCACCCTTCTCCTGGAAGCATAGAAAATATCTGCTCTTTACTCTTGCTTCTCTTGATATGCAATAACCTTAATTGAATTGAAGGAACAGCTTCAGTCCTGTTCAAATGTGCCTAAAAGGGCTTCTATAAAAACTGATATTAAAGAACTAAATTATCTATTAAAAGCCTATAAAATTAGGGCTAAGGATACGCATTTGGATGGTAAACTATGATGCTGATTTGAAGTAATAGTCATCAAAGGTGACTGTTAGATTCTTCTGGCAGGAAGAGGCTATTGAGTAAACTTGGCAGTGTAAGAGATCATGTGTGAACAAAAATGGGATGAGCTAATTTGGCAATTGCATTTGGATTATTAGGAAGAGTTCACCAAATTCTCTTGGCCAGGAGAGAAGTGGTCATCATGTTCCCAGCTTGTATTAGCAAAGAATCTGGTCTGTAGAAAGGAGGAGAAAACTTTTTAAAAGCTGTGTTCAGTTCTGTTTATTGCTAACAGGATGCAGCCCCAAAATTCATGGTTCAAGTGATATTTGTCCAAGTGAAGAAACTGCCATCACCCCTGGTTACTAGAAACATCTCAAATATCCCAAATTCACAAAGCTTTGCACAAGGCTCTTGCTGAGGATTACATTTAAAGAGCATCCTACTGTTTCTGGGCAGACTCTGACTTTGGGGGGGGTTTAATGAACATAGTAGCTGGAATGAAGTCATGATATGAGTATGTCCTAAAGCCCATAAAAAAATTGAGTGGGGGAAAAAAAGCTATGTAAAGCCTTTAAAAACTCACCACAAGGAGTTATTCTAACATCCATTACACATTAGTATGGAAGTATAATCTAGATCAGTATTTGCTTCAAAGAGAACATTTATTTTAAGAAAAGAGAATGAGTGTATTTCATATTAATTTCCTTTGAATGGAGGACATAAACTTGGCTTTGCTGGCTTGGCATTGATGGCTACACTTTGCTGAAAATGAGATATTTGAATGTGGTTATTCACATTTCCTATTGTATCTGCTACTTAGGATCTATTTGCAATGCACAGTTTTGGTTAGTTAGCTACTCCTATACATTTGGAAGTCAAAACCGAGTGCACACTTGTACATACTCATCCTGCAGAGTGAAAGGGCTTTGTAGAGATGTTCAGATTAATCAAAAAGGGGTTAAGAAGACCTACTGCTATAAACTTGAGAAGAAACTTGGGAATGCCCAGGAAATTTGGCTCCAGCTTAAATGAATAAAACCAGGGGAAGAAACATTCCTACCCTGTAACAGTGTGTTTACCTATAAAGATGTAAAATTCTAACATCTTAATGTTCTTCCTGGCATCTGGAAACTTGATTCTGTAGTGAGGAAGTTTCAATGATTTCCCTGGTTCTGAATGAGCAGGGACTCCAGTTTTGTGTGATGTTTACTGGAGTTGTAACTAATGTTGCTTGGCACAGCTGGAAGAGAAATTGTTTTTTGCAGGCAAGTAATGTGTGTATGGGTAGGCATAACTTGATGAAAATTTTTATCCTCTTCAAATTGCTCAGCAATTCCAGCAAAAGTCAACTAAATGTTGTAGAACATTTCAGAGCTGGTGTCAATTGTGGGCCAGAATGGTGGTGTGGGTTTCGGAGAGGGGTGTTTTTGTTGGTTTGTTCTGGCATGGGTTTGAGTGTGTGCATGGGTTTTCCCCCCAGTTTCCTAACTCATGTATTTCAGAGCTGATTTCACAGTTGTTGTAAATCAGTCTAGTCCTACTGACTTTAGAGGAACATGCCAATTTGCACTGGGTATCTAACTTTGCTCTCTACAGTTTAGCAATCACTCTACAGCAATTTCTCCAGGTGTTTTGACATGCAGATGTTTTGCTGAATCATTATACTTCGCGATGTAACTGGAAATCTGTTTCTTCAGATCACTGCTGTAGTGCTATGAGGTGGGCGGGACAGCAGTGGCACCGGGCTTCTACTTTCATAGCCTATTCTCATGGTCTTTTGAAATGTGATGCTACTAGACAAAAGTTGTCAGCATCCTGATGCATCTTAAAATAAGGAACAGCTGAAGCAGCCATAGGCTTGCACTGCCTTTGCAAGCTGTCTTTGAGCTGCTGCTGAGTTGCTGTGGAAACCAACTGCAGAGGGATGGAAAATAGGCTGCGCTTTTTTTTTTTGCCTTTTTTTTTTTTTTTGGAGAACTGGAGTAGTTTAAAACCCCATCCTCTGTTTTCAGAAGCGCCCTCTGAATTGCCATGGAGACAAGAAGAGTAGCAGAGTTTTGAGTGTTGTAAAAGTGTGAGCTATAAATATTTATTTGATTAATAGCAGCATATGCTTTCTGGATTGTCTCTCTGTTAAAATAAGCTCCACGCTGCATTGAGCCTTTGCAAGCTGTGATTTCAAACTGTTCTCTCTTCTCTGTAGGGAGAAAAAAGCGAATGAAAAAATCCTGAAACTTTGAAGGAAATGGAAAAAATTTGCATTTTGATAGTTATGTAAAAATTAATTGTAATCCCCCCCTCCCCCCCGAATTTCTCACACTGTGTTGTGCATAAATCCTTCAGGGTTGGGACTGCTGAAAGCACTTAGGAAGCTATTCAGTTTATTTGGAATTGTTGTGCTTTGGTGTTCAGTTTCTTCAGAAAGGCTGACCTAAATCTCTTCCTTTCTTGTCCCATGCCACTTAGTTTTTATTTCCTACTTTCTCCTCTACAAGCACTTCCAGTTTTGTGAAGTTTCCAGGGCCAGCTGTCCTTGGGGCTGTGCTATGAAATGAATCATCAACATGATTTTAAACTCTTAGGACTACTACTGAAAACTTTGGATAATTGTCTCTGAAAACTTTTACTTTCAAGACTTTTTTTTGTTTAATTTGGGAGTTAGGAATAAAGACATCATCAGCTGCTGTGCTAGCCTTCCAGATTGCGCTAAACAGTACACACAAAGCTGAGGATTAACTCATTGTTAAGTTTGCTAATCTCCTCTACAGATGAGGCATTTAACACAAGAACTTTCCCCTGTGAGACAGAGTTCCTCAGATCTTCCAATACAAGCTTTTAATACAGGTAGAAGTCCCACTCTTAGTCACTTTCTGGCAAAGCTTCTCTTCCCCTGTTTAAATAAGTCCTGGATGGATAAAAATGCACTTCTGCATTCTGTTTCTCTTGTGATTTCCATTACAAAGGCAGAGATGAGGGTAAAGGATTAGTTTAATGCTACAACTAAAAAAAGTAGGGGGGTTTTGCACTAGGCTGTAGATCTCTCTATATGTAGTAAGTAGTAAATCCAGGAAAAATTATTAGTCCTTAAGCAGCTTGGCTATATAAACTCTGTCACTTTAGCCTAAGTTTTGGGAATTTCATTAATTTACTTCCCCCCCCCCCCCCCCAAAAAAAAAAAAAGCCACCATACTACCTGTCCTTTGTTTGTTTAAGTTTGGAGATATTTGAACACCTTGCTTTGTTGCTATAGAAGTCCTGCTGGCAGGGTACTTTAAAACTTGACATCATTTTAAAAAAACCCACCAGCTCAGCTGCTTTTGCTCACCATTTGAGACCTTTTAATCACAGAATCACCAAGGTTAGAAGAGACCTCAGAGATCATCAAGTCCAACCTGTCACCACAGACCCCGTGACTAGACCATGGCACCAAGTGCCACGTCCAATCCCCTCTTGAACACCTCCAGGGATGGTGACTCCACCACCTCCCTGGGCAGCCCATTCCTATGGCAAATGACTCCGTGAAGAACTTCCTCCTCACCTCAAGCCTAAACTTCCCCTGTTGCAGCTTGAGACTGTGTCCTCTTGTTCTGGTGCTGGTTGCTTGAGAGAAGAGACCAACTTCCTCCTGGCTACAACCACCCTTCAGGTAGTTGTAGACAGCAATAAGGTCTCCCCTGAGCCTCCTCTTCTGCAAGCTAAACAATCCCAGCTCCCTCAGCCTCTCCTCATAGGGCTTGTGCTCAAGGCTTCTTCCCAGCCTCGTTGCCCTTCTCTGGACATGTTCAAGTGTATCAATATCCTTCTTAAACTGAGGGCCCCGGAACTAAAAAAAACCAAAACAACAACAAAAATCCACAAACTAACAACAAAACAAAAATAACAACAAACAAACAAAATCTAGAAAACCTCCAAATACAAAAGGTGAAGACACTACCTGTTGCCTTCCCAGCAAGTCCTGTTATGTGTGTGTAATATAGCTAACTGACCTACTGTCTGGATGCTGGCCTTGTTATCAGCTTCAAATGTGTAGCTCTGCTCTGAAGAGCAAGCAGAGTAGTGGATAACTCCATTGTGCATGGCTCTAAGCCTAGGCTAGAAGGGTGGAAAAATGCCTTTTGGGTTTAGGGAGTATTTTGGTTTTGCTGGGGGTTGAAGGAAGGTCAGTTTGGTGTGTGTCAGAGACTCCACTGCATCGTTCTGTAATAGCTGCTCTTTCAAAAGAGAAGCCAAACCAAATATTGAATTGAGCTGTTTTTTCTCCACCACCCCCACTCTTCTACTGCTCCAAAAGCTGAATGCATTTCTCCATGAAGAAAAAAAAATTAAATGTCAGCAGTTAGGAGAGGGCTTGTACAAAGGGAGAGAAGGGATAGCTAGCAGGTGTCTATGCACACAAATTGCTGTTCCGTGCAAGGCTTTTCATGAAATTATTAATGAATGTCCTTGTGGAAGAGGCAGCACCTACAACTTAGAACTTAACTTTGTGCTGCTCTGCCAGTGAGCTTTTATTCCTGCAATCCCTTATCTCTGAACCTTCTGAATATCTAAAAGCCTGCTTCTGCTGTGTCTGTCATTGCAGAGCCAGGACCAAGACATAACATTTCTAGTATTATCTAAGTAGTGGAAAAAAACTAGACATACATTTTTCCTGACACATACTACTACCAGCATGAATACAGCTTCTTTGCAATGCCAGGAAACCAGGACTGCATCTGCTCATATCGAGGAACCATTTTCCTTATAGCTGTAAGGACTAAAAAATTAACTTCTTTGTTAAAAGTAGTTTCTTCAAGCTGCTGGAAAGACTTCTGTTATTTTCCACTGGTGTGTAGGGGTAGCACATGTGTACCTAGCATAGAATCCATTGGTCCCTTGATTAAAAACATCTACCAGGTCTATGTCCTAATTAGCCAATAAGAATGTTGAAAAACTTGCCACACATTTCACAGCACATTAAGCTACTCTCAATAGCTGCATGTGTTGCCACCAGTTCTCAGAGCTGCAGCAGCTTCAGGGGCTGAACGACTAAAACTTGCTGTGTTTAAGTCTAGCAGTTTCCAAAACATGACAGAATGGCTGCTGACAGCTACCACATAAGTGAAAGGGTGGCTGAAAAGGAATTTAAGTTCCTTTTGTGCTTCAGACTCCTTTAGCTGGTCAACCAGAAAATGTGCTGTGTCTCTTAGGTTACCATCCTTTATTTAGTCACACCACGCCTATTACAATACAAAATCTCAGCTTAGATGGACTTGCTATTCCCACCCCACAGACCTCCCCTTCAGACTACTCCCGTTGTTTGTATTTTGTGGCTGAAGAGATGCAGGGTTGTTTTTTTGTGAATCAAATAAACTCTGCCTAGAGTAAATTCTATTCTACTATTGTTCTTTAAAATTCAAGAAGTGTTGTAACCCAGAATAACTGGAAGGCTGAAGCTGAGCTTGCTTTTTTTGTGGTTTGCTTGTGGCTTTCATCTCCCCATGATGTGGGGTAATTTCTTCTAGTCTGTGTCCAATATTTGAAGTCTTAATGCCTTGTTTAGGTCATGTTTACTTAATGAAACTGAGTTGACTCCAGTTATTTCAGGTTATGTTTTGGTGCCTAAATTGCCAATTTCAGAAACTGGTTAAGGAGACTCATGCAGGGGCTGTGAATACCCCTCATATCTCGACAGCACATTTGCTGGAGGCTAGCATTCTCTAAACTGAACTGATGGAAGACAAAGGCTGCGTAAACCCTGACCGCTGACATCAGTGTTGATGAGAAGAGTGGTGGGTATGAGCCCTGGTTGCCTGGCTAATTGTCAGAGTTAACATAATCTAGCCTGTGAATGCTATCATGAGCAGGGCTTGGGCGCCTTTTGGTTGTAGCAATTGCATCTTAGACTGCTAAAAAGAATGGGAGTTAATCTTTTTTTCTTTCTTTCTTTCATTCTTTCTCTTTCCCCCCCCTCCTCATGATTAAGAAATAATGTTGTCCAAAAGTAGATAGCTTCTCCTCTCCATTCCCCATTTATGGACTATATTGTATCATAGTATTAGTCAGGGTTGGAAGGGACCACAAGGATCATCTACCTCTGAACTATTTCTCTTAGGAAAAAGTATAGCAATAGGAGGGTCCAAACAGATGCATTTAAACAAAGTGACTGTGGCAAAACACTAGGTATAATTACAGTATCCCATGGCAGGTAGATACATGTCTGAAGTCTGCATCAGCATCCAAGCACATCACTAAAGGTTTATCCTGGGGTGGTGATGTGTCTGAAGGATGCTAACACCAAACAGACGTCTGGTTTCCTTTTCTCTTTCAGGAATATCAGTAACAGTACTGGTGTTGTTGTCGCTGTTTTCTTGGGACATCAGACTTCCTAAACTTACAGTATCCTCTGAAATCCTTTGTTAAGCTTGGCTCTAGACCACCTGCTATTTAGAACTTGGCAAAACAAATACTGCAAGACTGCTTTTTCTCCTGTCCTTACAACTTTGTTTTGATTCTGTTCTCATGTAATTTCCTCTAGGCACACTGCTTCCTTTGATTTGGTTTGACTAATACATTTTTCCTTAATGATTCCTTCAGATAGGAGTATCAGTTTACAGCTGTGTGAGTAATTATCAAATGGAAAGTGTGTATTTTGGGGGTTTACTTCTAAACTAAGTTACTGACACCAAGAGTAGTGGGTTTTTCTGGGGGGTTTTGGGGGTTTTTTTCCAATCCATATAAAGACATTTGATGAACAAAAAATCTAGCGGTGCAGTAATATTTCAACTTTTCGCTCTTTCTCTTTATATGGTTAATTAAAATCCAGTGCTTATGCCTTTCATTCTGAATACTCAGTGGAGGTATTTCTGGAAAGACATTTTCAAGAGGAAATGTTCTAACTTTAAAGAGCCCGTCTGTCTTCCTGTTTGATCAGAATATGTAATGAGTTTAATTCGGTCAGTTCTCTCTTTACCACCTTAAGTTACAATTCAGACTCCACTGCTCCTTGAAGAGGGTCATGTATATGTGTGGTTTCTGTGTGTTCTGTGAGGATGACATATTTTTGTGCTTACTGCATTGCATAATAGGGTCTTCATGTCTTTTATAAATCCCTTGAAGCAAGGGGAAATTGTGCAATTTCAAGATACCAAGAGAAACCCTGCAAAGTAATTTCATTGTAACTTCCATAGTGAGAAGTAGGTACCAAGGTGCTGCTCCAGAAGTCATAGAACATGCTTCTAGTTTATGAATGCTTAGACCATGACAGTGTGCTGTGACCTCTCTATTAAAGGAGAGAAAATTCTAGGTCTGTGGAACAGTGAATGTAGTGCAGTGGTGAATTGCATATATTTGAGCTGTTTTGTGTCCAGACAGAGAAGGCTGATGTGCCAAAAATTTGTAGATAGCTTTACCTGCACACTGAAGTCCTGGAAATGCTTCCTGCCTAAGTGTTAGCTGCTGTCAGCCTTGGAACAAAATGCTTCTCCCTATTGAACACATGAAGGAAGACTGAAACTAAGAGGAGTATGGTATGACTAGTTTCTGTCTGTTAAAGGAACATTATGCTTTTAAGCAAGAGGGGCTCAGTTCTTGTTCATACCCTCTGTAACAGTCATTCAGTTGGCTGATGTGGGTAGAGGAAATGGACACCATTAGGAGTGTCTATGCTGTCTTCAAAACTGGTCCTAAACCCAATGGAACTTGAGTTGCTTGGTGGACTTGTAGCCTGCCATGGATTAATCAAAATACTGTGACCAATTCTTGGGCCATGCAGGATGACTTCTGAATTGTGAGGGAATGTGGTGGAATCCTTTCCTGTTAAGAAATCATGTATAGTGAGGTGCAATAGGGGAGGAGGTAGCTGAATGGGATTTGTTGTAGAGCTAGTGGTTATTTTGTTTGGTCTCTCTGGAATTTAAGTATTCCTGATACAAAAGATGTCCAGTATTTTTTTTCTCCTCTCTCTTTGGTATAAAACTATAGAAAAGTTGGCTAATGTTTTCTGTCTCATTTCAACAAGAAATTGAAGTAACTACTAATTGCTGCACACCTTTTTTTAACCTGTATAAGCAGTGCATGGTATTCTTAAGTAAACATACTTACTTGCCTTGCATAGAAGTGCAATGGAAAATACACTTATGGATTAATACAAGTCTCCTCAACTAGAAACAGAGACATTGCACAGGTATAAAACAACTCCTACTGTTTATATAGAATTTCTCACACATAAATATTATTATGATATTGTAAGAGAGATATATTACTATTTTTCACAGGTGTCAGGGCATGGAGAGGAAAAGATTAATTGCTCAAGGCCACCCACATTGCCAGCCCTGGTCTAGTTCTCCGTTCTCTCTCTGTACTCTCTCTAGTAGACAATATCTAATCTGTCCAGTGTAAGGAGGTCTCAAAAATATTTCTTGTAGTTGCTGAAACACATATGAAATTGCAAGTGTTTATTGCTGAATTGTCTTTTTTTCCCCTTTTTTCTGTTCCCCTGCAGATCATAAGGTGTCTGGCATTTCCATTGAAACGGATAACAAAAACGTCAAAGCAGAGGAGTTTAAGGGTACAGTATGGACATTGCTGGGATTATTTTTAATATATGAGCAATACATACAAACTATAGATATACAGAAGCTGTTTGTGCATGTGAGATTGATATCCTCTGTCCTGAAGGGTCCTGCTCCTACTCTCTCCGTTGACTCTTTGTGTAATCTTGGTGTTTCCCTGTTTTCCCTTACTTGACATGTGTTTGGATGAGATGGTCCCCAGAGGTCCTTCTCAACCTCACCTGTTCTGTGATTCTATGACTTGTTTGTCAGTCCTGGTAGCTCACTTTGTAACTTCTGCCTGGTTTCCCTCCACCTAAAATTATGTTAACTGATAGAAAGGAGGAATATTAATTTATCTTTCTGGAAAGTGAAGTGAGAGACTAGTGATAGAGCAACTACAAGTCAGCTAATTGTCAGTAACTATAATTTAAAAAGCTATTTTGGTTAGTAACTAAAATGCCTGTTTACTAGAAGTCATTTGTGATTTCACATATGACATACATAAATATGTAATGTGCTAGAGAAGTTAGAGAGGCACAGAGAGAAATCTGATGTTTGCTGGGCAGGTGAGAAAGGGATCTGAGTAGTTTGTATGTGAGGTTTATGGGTTTGTTTGGGGTTTTGTTTTCAGTTGGAACTGAAAGGGAGGAGAAATTGAGAATTGAAAGAACTGTCTGCCGAGGTAATGATCAAATATTTTGGAGGCCTATAAAGCTCTCAGCTGGGTTCCTGTCATGTATGCTTGTCACTTTTGGGGAAGAAAAAAATTGACACTTTTAGAACTCACAACAGGCAGGAAGAAAGAAAAGCTCTTCAGGCAATATCGGTTGATGAGGTTCTGACACTTTTTATGATCTGTGGTTTACACTTGGTTCTTTTGTTGTTTGTATGATAGAGTGAGATCAGTTTAACATAGCTTAGATGACATCTTTTTGTGTAGCAGTGCTAAAGGGAATGGTAGGGGCTGAGAGATGAAGCTATAAATCTACAGTTGTAATGCCTGATCTTCATGTGTTTTTCTTTTCTCCTCCAACTTCTTTTACTGTAGAGGAGGGTGATTTGTCACTGGAGCAGGCTCCCCAGGGAAGTGGTCACAGCACTAAGCCTGTCAGAGTTCAAGGAGTGCCTAGATGATGCTGTTAGTCATATGATTTAATTTTAGGCAGTACTGAGAGGAGCAGGATGTTGAACTTGATGATCCTTATGGGTCCTTTCCAACTTGAGATATTCTATAACTAAGTGATAGCCTCCAGACCAGGCATAAATCCAATTTAAATGTTGTCCAGACCTCCCCAAGATCCCCAAGGGTTTTTCCAGGCCTGGCAGAATTTGTGCTGATGCACAGTGTCCAATAGACCTACCTTACTGCAAGCCAAGTAGACTTGCTCTGAAAAGTAGCTCCAACTCCATTCATATAGAAAAAAAGCAGGAGAGAGGAACTATAACTAAGGAGGGTTGTATTAGGTTGTCTCTGTTCTGCATGCGCTCCATTTCTTCCATTCTATTGCCTTTCTTTGAATAAGATTAGTAGGAGGGTATCAATTCCAGCTTTTTCTGAAATTAAAAGAAGTGGCATGCAAGACAGTGGCAGCTCATTCAAGACAGCTGAGAACACTTCAGCTGAGCTGCCTCTATGTCAACATTAGTATATTAATATACCAGCTCATGAGATCAGCCAACTGTCACAAGGTCAGTAGCAAAAGCAAGCTGAGCTTGAATGATGGGTTTTCTTTGTTAGAAGGATACAAAAACAAAATGGAAAGGAAACTTTAGCAAATCTTAAGATTCAGGAAACCTCCACCCATCCACTCAACCTGAAGTCAGGAACCTTGGGCTTCCTGAGTGCACAGTGTGTTTTTCGAAGCAGCAAGTGCGTGTGTAACGTTTCTGGCAAAGAATGCTCTCCCGCTTCAATTTTTCTTTCAAGTCTGGACATTTTTTTTCCCCTACAAGAGATTACCAAGGCTACCAGTCTGGCCCCTTGGAAGCTTTTTGTTTCTCTGCAGAGCAGACCTGGGAAGTCAGACTCTAAAAAGCGAGTGTCTAGGTCTATTGGTAGTCCTTAATTGCCTTTCAGCCTTGCTTGCTGAAACTGGAAGTGAGTGTCCTAGCTAATGAAGATTGACTGTAAGCTTGAGCAGTGAATGTTTGTCTCCTGAAAGCTAAACACGTATTGCCAAAACTGTAAAGGATTTTGATCATCAATGATCTGTTCTGTATTGGAAGATAAGCAGCCTAAAGATGGCAAGATCAATACTGAATTGCTTTCTTTCACAAAAGTTTCTGAGGGATACTACATTTTACTTGAATAGATTTTGAGTCAGACAGATGTGTGGTTGCATTCTTTTCTCTGATATTTTCTCCCAATAATTTGTATTAATTGCTTGACTTAAGAGTAGTTTACTGGGAGAACAATATAAATGCAACATTATATATTTCAGCATGTGGTTCCATAGAGAATGGAACTACCAAAACACTGAGTTTTTCCCAACAGCTTACTTACAGAGATTGTTATGTCTTCTCTCCCTCTTTGGTTCCCTCATAATGACTGTAGGCTTGACCACAGACCACAATTACTATGGTGCAACCTACACATTAGTCATGGCATATGCTGATGCCCTGCTGTGAGAGAGGAGAGAAGAGCAGCTGAGGTCCCAGTATGACATGTTCCTCAGGAGCAGCATTTATTTTGGTTTGTTTCCTACACAGTTTCCTACAGCTTTAGCAATGATGGGTAACTCTTGAAATCTCAGTCTCTCTGAAATCTGGCTGGTGATGCCCACTCTGCTTAAGTCAGGGAAACTTGAGTGGGTATAAATATGAAGATTTTTATGAACCTTCTTTTCTCAAGAACTCAAGAGAACCACTGAGGGATGTTGTGAGCAACCTCTGCCACCAGCAGCCCCAGGAGGCTGGGAGTTCCTCCTGCCCAGCCTCTGGAGCCCAGTCCAATGCAGCTGGAGACCTGAAGGTTTTTGTCTCAAGCCAATGGACGCAGCTGCTACTTTCTTGTCTGCAGGTTCAACCAGTAGCAAGTCTGTGTGCGTGTCCAGGGATGCATGCATATGTGCACACACCCACACATACACATGCTCACAACACTGGCACTAGCAGCTACACAGAGCACCGCAGAAAAGGTGCTGCCTTCAACAGCACCCACTTATAAAAGTTCTATACAGAAAGAGTGATTGCACATTGGAATGGGCTGCCTGGGGAGGTGGTGGAGTCACCATCACTGGAGGTTTTTAGGAGAAGACTTGACGGGGTACTTGGTGCCGTGGGTTAGTTGCTTGGGCGGAGTTGGATTGGTTGATGGGTTGGACGCGATGATCTTGAAGGTCTCTTCCAACCTGGTTTATTCTATGTATTCTATGTATTCTATGTATTATAGCACTGCCTGGGCACACACAAAGCATTAGGTAAAGAGAGCTGAGCCTCCTTTCTCCTCTCTGACTGGTGGAGGTTGAAATTCAGTGATGACAGCTCCCACACAATGCTCTCTAGATTCACAAGCACATGTACATTCTCAGATCCCCTGAGTTGATACAGCCCCGCTGCCCACCCTCCAACCCCTGCTCTACTTACCAGCTTACCCTGAGGTTTGCTAGAAAATTACATGTACACCTCCAGGCACACTGGGTTTAGGGAAGATACAAATGCTGCACATGCACTATGCACCCCTACTTTGACAAGCCAGCCCCACAAGCCCCATAGTGCCTATACTAGTGCTGGCCCTAAATTTACTCAAGCCATTCCTCTCTGCTTCAGTAGCTAGCACTCCAGACATACATGCATTGAGACCTACCAGCACACAATCTCAACATCTGCATCCTCTCCAACTACTGAGGCAGAGACCCTCCTCACTCCAGTTGCCCAGAGCACTGTCCTTTCAGTTTGCCTGGAGACTAATTGTCTTTGTAATCATCTTTTGTAGTCCCAGTCTGTCATGTTTGTGTTTCTGTGTGTTTGGTTTGGATGTTTTTTCTGGTTGGTGGGGTTGGGGCTTGGGGGTTTTGTTGGTTAGTTTAGGTCAGCATCCTCTTTATTTGTTACCACTTCTGAACTGAAAAGGTCCTTGAAGCAGATTCTTACCTTAGCCAATGTGAAAGTGAAATTAAATATGTAAGTTACTTAGGAGACTATTTAGCCATCTTACTGGTGTGTTTTCCATCATCTGCCTTAAGTTATGTTTTTAAACAGCTAAACTACTGATACTGAATGAGAACAGTAATTCACAAAATATTGTTGCTAACCAATCTAGAGTCCTTTTTTAATGATGATCTGTCTGCCTACAAAAATATTTAAACCTAAAATAAGGGTAGTCATACAGAATCTGTGCCCACCCAGCATGGGAATATCTATCCTCAGGATCTGAAGTTTGCTCCAAAAGCCACTAAGTATGGGAAAATTACTAGTTTCTGTTTCCCCATTGTGTTGTGTACATTTGCAGAAGGTCGGGATGGCATCACTTTGAGAAGTAGATCTGGCCCTTGCTGACTGCTCAAATTCTTTTGATGGGGGAATATTAATTTTATGGAGCCTGAATGTGTACCAAGCACAATGCTGAAGTCTTTAATTTTCCCTTTTGCTTTTTTTTTTCTTTTTTTCCTCTCTAGAGGCTATTCTTAGTTGCAAGCACAAATTTTCTAAAGGGATGAGCTTAAGGATAGAATGGAAGAAAATCCAGCCTCAAGGAGTCTCATTTGTCTACCACAATGGTGAATTTACAGGTAGAGTACTACAAACTTGGACTGCTGATTTAGCAAGTCATCCCCTAGCATAGATGTTGGCTCTTGCAGAGTAACATAATAACATTAACAAAGTGACTGAAAGAGAATGTTCCTAGCTAAGTTGTTCTTTTGAGGAAAAGAATTCTTGCCCACGGGGAAAAGAAATAAAATTGTTAGTAACATCAACAATTATTAGTTACCTTTTTAATGAGGTTAATAAAATTCAAGAATAGGAGAAATGGCACTGCACATTCCTGGACACTTTTCCAAATTAAGTTATGTTGAGATATGAATGGCCCAAAACTACTGCAAGCTCTGCATTTCTAGCCTACAAAGAGGTTTCTCAGACCCCTGGTAGAGCTGGAGGCTTAGATATGAATAATGTAGCAATTGTTATATACATAAAATATAAACTCAGCTGTATATTTTAAATAATTTGTATTTTTTTTTCCAGAAGTGGAATTTGTGTTTACATAGTCTGAAAAGGGCTTACTTCAGCTTGACATGTGGGAGAAAATATGGGTCTCTGGTACCTTGCACACAAGAAATGAAAGTTGAAGTGAAAAAAAAAAAGGATGGTGATTTTGTTGGTTTATAGAGCCTGCAATATGTTCTGGTCTTGTTGATAAAGTTGGGTTTTTTCCTACATATATTTAATTTAGAGAAACACTGAAATTTGTGGTTCTGGGAGTGCATGTAACTTTAATTGCACAAGCTGTACAATGAAAGGAAACCTCATGGTACTAAGTTTAATGACAATATCTTTGCTAAATCCATCCATTTTTTTCTTGACAAATTAAAATATCAAACACTTTGCTGTGGTGACACTCACAATTCTTTCACAGAATCACCAAGGTTGGAAGAGACCTCAAAGATCATCAAGTCCAACCTGTCACCACAGACCTTATGACTAAACCATGGCACCAAGTGCCACATCCAATCCCCTCTTGAACACCTCCAGGGACGGTGACTCCACCACCTCCCTGCGCAGCCCATTCCAGTGGCGAATGACTCTCTCAGTGAAGAACTTTCTCCTCACCTCACAGTATCACTAAGGTTGGAAGAGACCTTGAGGATCATCGAGTCCAACCTGTCACCACAGACCTCATGACTAGACCATGGCACCTCGAGCCTAAACTTCCCCTGGTGCAGCTTGAGACTGTGTCCTCTTGTTCTGGTGCTGGTTGCTTGAGAGAAGAGACCAACTTCCTCCTGGCTACAACCACCTTTCAGGTAGTTGTAGACAGCAATAAGGTCTCCCCTGAGCCTCCTCTTCTCCAGGCTAAATAATCCCAGCTCCCTCAGCCTCTCCTCATAGGGCTTGTGCTCGAGGCCTCTCCCCAGCCTCATTGTCCTTCTCTGGACACGTTCAAGAGTCTCAATATCCTTCTTAAACTGAGGGGCCCAGAACTGGACACAGAGGCAAATTTCTGTGAGGCAAATAAGTTAGTGACTGCCATCCCTCTAGGAGTCTTTTTTTGTCACCTGACTACTGCCATACATTTTTTCCTTGAACTGGATGTAGAAAAGAAAAATTTCCTATCTCCCAAGTAGAAAATGTGTAAAATATGTAGGTTTTTTGAACTGAGGTTTTATTTGGGCTTAAATGGACAAGTTGTGGAGGGCTCTTCAGTGTCTCAGGAAAGCGATTATGTATGGCTCCTTGGTTTTAGATAACTAACACTGAACAAATGAGCTATAGTTCATAAATTGTACATGATTTCAGAGCAAGCCAGTGAGACACAGACATTTTCTGTAAGCACACCTCTCTGTTCTCTCTTTGAGGTGATCTTCGAGGCCGGGCAGAGATGCTGAATACAGGAATCCGTATTAGAAATGTGACTAGAAAGGATTCTGGGACCTACCGCTGTGAAATCAGTGCAAAGAGTGAAGAGGGACAACGCCTGGGAGAGGCTACTATTACTCTCACAGTCTTGGGTACAAACTTTATTACTTGGGCTTCTCTAAAGAAACTGAATGATGTGAAGGGGTGCTCAAGGTAGAGTTGTCCATATGGTGTGTGGCTGCTGTGGGTTTGGGTCTTCTCTGGGCTGAGTTTACAAATTCGTGCTCATACTCTCCTTATAACACACATCACAAAAGAGCTTTGCAAAATGCACACTTGCATTGGAAAGGGTTTTTTGATATAAATACAGGTTTCAGGTTCTCAAAACTTAGCAGCTTAATCACTCAGGGGCTGAGAACCTGGAGAAGCTTGATCATGGTGTTTGGCACTGGAAAGTCAGCATCTGTCAACACCAAATATTCCTAAGAAGCTGATAATTCCAATATGCTACAGTCTCCTCCTGTTTTTGGAAGTAGAAACTGCTGCAGTGTCTGTGCATTGCCAGCCAATGAGCTAGCAATCTGTGGGCTTTATTTACAGGAGAGATGGTGTTGGTTTTGGGGGTCGAGGTTCTTTGTGGCTCTTTCTTTGTTTTCTTTCCCACTTGGGGAAAGGAGGGAAAACGAATACTAAATGCATTCTTCTTACATTGTTCCTCATGTTTTCCCCAGTGGTAAAGAATGGTAGTTTTAGGGTTTTTTTTCTCCATATAGGGAGAAAAGAAAATACTTGCTTCTGCAGTTTCTATATATTTTTTTCTATAAAAATGATGTTTAAAAATTATAGTCTTACAATTTCCTCATAAAGGATAATAAATTCATGACCTTCTGATTAGCTCAAACAGTGAAGCAACTCCACTTATTCCTCCTTTGTTCCACTCTCTCAACCGCTTTCCTATTTTTAGTGTGACTTCTTAATTTTGAAGCTGCAATCTTAGAGCCCAAAGGAGTGTGTGTGTGTGTGTGTGTTGCTCATAAGCCTTTTTGAAAGCTAGTGAAATAGGTGGCATTGCACTTGTTGGATTTGGTTTGTTTGATATTTTTACTTTTAATTTTTAAATCACCCAAATAAAAAAGAAAAAGAATGCTTGTTAAGGGGTCACTTGTGCTTTTAATGTTCCCCTTCATCCTTAGTTTTCATCTATATAGTTTCAAGTTACCAAAAAAAAACCCCCACAAAACAAAAAGAAGTTATGGTCCTTTTTGATTTACATAATTAAATCTGGAAAAGAAGCATTCATCTTTGTGGTAGAAAGAATGATCTGTTTTCCTCCTTGTGTGGAAATGTCTGGTTTTAACTGAAACACAGTTAGTAGAAAATTGGTTTAGGGCTTCAACCTGGGATTTGCACAGTGCCTATGAAGATGGCCAGCCTTGGTAATTCTTTCTGACAATCATTTTTAGAACAACAGTTGACTTCTTTCAATACAAAAAATTGAAAGAAGTCAACTGAATTGGTAGGCTACAGATTCCCTGGGTTATCCATGCCCTCTGTTTGTGAGCAGGAGGCCCCATGCAAGAAACCATGTGAAACAAACTTTCTGGGTATAGATGAGAATTTATAGTTGGAGACAGAATGACACAGCATGTGGTGGAGGAGCTAGAGATCAAGCCTCTTTCTTCCATTTTTAGCACCTCATAAATTTTACTGAGCTCTCCAGCAGCAGGACTCTGGCTTCAACTCTTTCTCCAGCACCTCATTCCATTAATCCTGATAGTCTCTAAGCATGTACACAAGTGCTCACCTCCTCACCTGTGACTGTCAAACTGTTGTCATATAGACAATGCTGATAAGACTGTAACAACTGCAATTTCCTTGTCCAGTTGCTCCAACTACTCCAGTATGTGAGGTACCCAGCTCTGCAATGACGGGAACAGTAGTGGAACTGAGTTGTAAGGAGACTGAAGGGTCTCCTCCATCTGAATACCAGTGGTACAAGAATGGTGTTGCCTTGCTGGAAAATACAAGAACAGGCAGTGCTAGAGCAGCAAACATAACTTACACCATGAACAAAAAGTCTGGCACTCTGGTAAGTGTAATCACCAACTCTGTCATAATCAGCTATCAAGAAAACCTCATTTACTGCTTAATACCATGATGCACAGGTTTCTTAATTCAAAAAAGCACAAAGTCTTCATTGGAAATCAATGTCATGCTGGAATAAGTGCTAACAAACATAGAAGGTGGTTTCTGCACCAGACCAATGATAAGCAATTGTCACTGAGTGATATAAATTGTGTGAGTTGCAAGACTGCAGTAATGGTAAATAAGCAGAATCTAGAAAATATGTGAGAAATCTCACCTTTGCCAGTTAGATAACTGGTGGCAGGTGAGAATTATTTCTCAGTACATCAACAGAGTTTTATTTGATAGTGCCTTTAAAATGTGAAATGGCAGCCACTTCAGTGGAAGTGCAGCACTAAGGGCAGCCTAGGATCTGTGCAATCCAGTGGCATTTACAAGTTCCAGTCCAGTGTTTGAGGTCAGTGGGAATGATTTAAGGCTGGAAGTAAGCATGGTAGCTTTTTTTGGTTTAGTTTGGTTTGCTTTCCTATGTGACCTGCTCTAGGTGCTCCTGCTTTGGCAGGGGCGTTGGACTTGATGATCTCTGGAGGTCCAGTCCAACCCTTAACATTCTGCGATTCTGTGGGTTTTTTCCCCTTCAGAGCTATCCATCTCTTTCTCATTCTTTCCCTGATAGCTGATCCTTCAAAAAAGGTTGATACATACTACTTGCAGTGCATTGACAGCTGAGATTTTTTCAGAAGTAAAGAGCTGGTCCAGGAACAGTCTGCATTTGTGCACAACCAAGCATGGAAGCTGAAATGTGCTTAAGCATTCAGAGGTGCGGTGACTCTTTCAGCACACTGTGAAAATTAGGTGAACCACTCAAAATTACTGATTGCTTCTGATTCAATCTTAATTTTAAAGTATGGGATATATTAAATGAAAAAAAGTTTGCAACTCTTAATGACTTAAAAAAAAAAAATACTTGAATTGGCTTGAGGTCAGTCTCTGCCTATCTGTTGCTTCCTCATTTTGCTTCCTCGATGATCTCAAAGGTCTCTTCCAACTTGGTTAATTCTATTCTATGCTATTCTAGTCTATGCTATTCTAACCTATTCTATTCTATGCTATGCTATGCTATGCTATTCTGTGCTATTCTATTTTTGTGTTTACAGTAAGAGTATTTGATAAATAATGCAGTTTAGCATTTCTCCTTAGCTGAAGGACCAAGGAATGTGACTAGGGAGATGAATTTTGAGGTGAACTGGAGTGGAATCTGTCACATTCTTTCAGGGCTTTTTGGTTTGAAAAAACCCCCACAAACAAACAAACAACCCCAAACACACAAAACCCCCCATCAACAACAAAAAAACACAACAAAAAAGCCCCCAACAACCAAATAACAACACAACCAGCCAAACAAACAAGAAACCAAACAACAAAACAAGCACACACTGCCACCACCACCAAAAACCCACACAGACAACTCTGTTGACATGTCAAAATCTCTATCCCACAGGAAATTCTGATTTTTCTTTCAGGACTTTTTTTTTTTTTTCCATTCTGATAATAATTTTGGCCTCCTTCTTAACAGCTGTTTAACACAGTTACAAAGAATGACACAGGAGAGTATTTCTGTGAAGCCTTCAATGGGATTGGATTATCTCAGAAATGCTCAGTGAAGCGAATGCAAGTTGGTATGTGTCAAAGAAAAGAAGGGCAGAAAAGAGTCTTGCAGTGGGAACTATATTATTGCATGATGCAACTGAGATGCTAAGACCAGACTGAATTCTGTCTTTTGTTTGATTATGGCCCTTGGGGGTGGGTAATAATAATATGAGTTACTTGTGTATATGTTGCTGTGACTACTGAAAGCATTCATTTCTTACAGCACAAACTTATCTCTCTGCATTTCATAGCCCTTAGGTTGCTAAATAGTGAACTTCACAGAGCAGCAGTATCCATGTGAGAACATTAAGATTTCAGAATGCTTTTGTGGAAGGTGTACAGGATGATGTGCCAGTCCACTGGGTTATTTTCCTTAGGAAAAGCCTTCCTTTTGAGATGCATTCATGTGAGATCTTAAAGTAACAGATCAGAAATTCAACTGAATGACTCATTTGTGTATCTGCCAGAGGAACACTGAAGAAGTCAGTGTATCTTGAAAATAAATAAATAAATCCATCTTGCAATCTCTATTCTACTTGCACAGCGTAGGTGAAGAGTAACACGTGTTAACTAATAAAGAATTCAGCAAAGGCTGGAGTGGCAGACTCAAAATGTATCAATGTTTGTGCAAAACTTAACACTGGCTCTTGGACATGTGATAGGAAAGCAGGTGGTAACAAATCCTAACAAATCTGCACAGAAATTCACATCCAAGTATTTCGTAAAGCAGTTGTCTGGTGCTTTCTCAGAACTTAGCTGAAAGTCTTTGTGGAATGGTTTTTAAAGCATTCCTGGTTGATTATGAGCAAGTGTTCCATGGGCTACCAAGGTGGAATCTCTCTGTTGGGGAAACACTCCCTGAAGTCTGAAACTGCTGTCAACCAATGCATTTAAAATTATAGGTTTAGGAGTAAAATTTCCAACCATATATTAATGTATTCTTGGAGTCAGGATCCATATAAGCAGTTAAACCTTGTCATTAGTTTTTGTTATACGTCTTTCTTCTTGTTGGTTTTGTTTTGCCTAAAATAAAAGATTCTCCGAAGCTCTTAGTGGTTGTATCAGGAAATGGCTGTGAATCATCACCTCCAAAATAAAAATGGCTAGATGTTTCAATAGCTCAGTGCAGACTTTAACCTCAGATGTCTGGGCTCAAATATTTGTTGGCCTTTATCATGGTGAATTTTAAAAGCCATGCTGTTTAAAATAAGAAAGCACTGAATTTTAAATAACTCCTCTCCTTCAGGACTAGGGACCTGACATTGCCATCATCTGTGCCAGTTATTTGAGGCACACTAACTATATGAAAACACTTGTTTTAAGACTGCTAAAGATTTCAAGATTTTTTTCCCTTTACAGGCATATGACTTGACTAATACTAATTTGGGATAGTTACAATGAGGAGTATGTATCCCTTGACTCCTCTTATTCTTCCTTTACTTTTCACCCCAGCTAAGCAATTGAAGTGTATTGAGCGCTGCTGTTAATGTGGCTGTGATACAGTAGTGCTTTTGTGCTGCTTATCCTTATCTAACTTAGACATCTTGGGCAAAAGACCACCTATAGATACAAAAGATGTTCATCCTAATTATGGGGAAAAAATCCAGCAAATGGTAATTATTACAGACTATAACATTTTACTTCTCTTTTATCATTACAGATGACCTTAATATAAGTGCCATCATCATTGCTGTAGTAGTTGTGGCTCTGGTAATGGCACTCTGTGGCCTTGGAGTGTTTTATGCCCAAAAAAAGGGCTACTTTGCAAGTAAGTAAAATTGAATCACTCTTTCCTTTTGTCAAAAAAAAAAAAAGTCTGCTCTTTCTCTAAGTCCATGATATTTAAGCTAATAACCAACAGCAACCTCTCTGTGCACAAACATCTGTTCTGCCAACTTCTACTGCAAAAGATGCTTCGTGAATGGCACAGAGACGTTTGTGCAATTGCATAAGGCTACCAACTGCAGTCAAGGGAAAGCAACGAGCCAGCCCCTGGTTCATGGAGCCTCTCTGCGCTAGTTTTGACAGGAAATGGCAAAGAAAGGCAGCATCATAACAAGCCATGCAAGTTTGCTTGTAGTCGAAGGTTTGAGCTGCAGTTACGATGTGGGGAAACTAAATTCACGGGCTCCCTCTTGTGGGTCGCGGAGAAAGTGCTTTTAAGGATCGCTGCAAAAGGCTTGACACCAAGCACCCGGCTGCGTAGCGTTTACACTAGTGCCTGTAGAGCTCAGAGCAGCAAGGGATGCCAAATGTCTGAGAAGGTCTGCTGCCTGAAAATGACAGGCTAACGGAGCTGCTGCTGGAATTCACGTTCACTTGGCAGTTTGTTTTTCTTTTTGTTTTTAAACTCACTACACCAAAAAGAGACATTTGGTTCAGAAACTCCTTCTAGGAACTGAATCACGGAATAATCTATGCATAACTATTTCAGAGAGCTTTGTATAAACTAAGGAAACTTCTTGTGCTAATTATTGTAATTTTTTTTTTCTTTTTCAGAGGAAAGCTCTTCCCAGTAAGTATCTGGATGCAAGTAGTACACATATCACTGCAAACTTCATTTATACTTCTGGTGATTTAGTAACTGAGGATTGCCCAAGGCCTTTTTCATGTAATTCTTGTACAGCATCTTTTTCGAACACCAAAACAACCTGACCCTACAAACCAGCTTGTTCCCTTACTAGAACCAGTGTGCTGTTCAGAAAATGAATTGAGCATTATTACAGTGATAAGTGTGTAGAGAAATATCTCTTTACACAGTTACAGTTTTGTTTCCTCCTCAAACTAGAGATGATCACAACCAAAGGACTGTCTGGCTCATATCAATGTCCACAAATTATTTCAGGAAAGGTTTTGTAAAGATATCTCTAGTGGAAACTTTCTGAGGGTGTCTGGTCTATTCCTTTGATACTTCAGCCTCTTAAATTTCTTAGTCAGAATTCCTTAAGATATTTCAGTGCTCTCACACAACGCTAAAATTAGGTGCTTCATCAGTGGCTGGTTTCCAATGTATTTTTCTTTTCTTTTTGAAAGTTTATCTTAGTACCTCTAGGTATTGGCAGGGAAAAAGGAAAAAAAGTAATGTCCTAGAGAGAAATACACATAATACTTTACTGGTCACTTAGCACAACTTTCCAGTTGTGCTTGAAAAGACAAGCTAGGGAAGGTAATGTGGCAGTGGTTTGTGACACAATGGTAACTAAAAACATTCAACAGAACTGAGAGGGGGAAAAAAGCCCTAAGGATTGCTGCAAATTGGGAATTTTCATTCATAAATAAGATTCTCAATGGGTTAAAACACCAGAAGTGTCACTGTCTAACCTATGTTTTTCTCTGGTCTGTTAACAGAAAGACAACCAACTATCAATCTTCTAGTGAAAAGGCAAGTTATTTTGCATTCAGTAGTGCGTTTAAAGAGTTTTAGATGTCTTCAAAATTCCCTAGATCTGTGGTGTTTATGCACATATACACACCCACTCCCACACCTGCCCCACACAGATGGCACCAGTACCTGGAGATACCTTACCTGTTCACATTCATAGCTTCCTATGACTCAGTTTCAAGAGCCATACAAGCACAGCTCCTTGTCCATACTTTGCCATCTTCTTCACCACACTGACCAAATTGTTGCTTGATTTCCCTGCTTCTTCCTCCAATTCTTTTTCTATTACCTGCTTTTATTCTTTTTCTTTCCCATCTGTCTTCTATCCCTTCTATCAGATTTCACAATTTCTATTTGAATGTTTGACTATCTGGCAATATCATCTCTACACTGTCCACTTAATAATGTAATTTCTTGTGATGGCTCACACTGTAACTTGCCTGTACATATCAGTTAACCAAGGAAACTAGCTCAGACATGGTCCAAAGCAGTGGTGAGAGCAAGATTAGGACTTAATTCCTGTAAGATTAATTGTGGGTCAAAAGACTTGATTAAATACATACATAGTTTTTCTCTCTTCCTCCCTGGGTAGGCTCAAGGGTTTTAACTGCACATATATTGATCCAATTTTTCAGATGGGTGGCAAAGGAATGGAGCTCCAACTGAAGTTTCAACTAGGAGCAACTTAATTTCACTATGTAAAGTTTAAGGCTACATTAGTAGCCTTAAAAGCTCACTGAACACTATCCATTTCTTCAATCAAACCAGAACTACTAAATAGCACTATTCATTCACCCTAGTATGACTTACTGAGGCCAACTATCTGGCTGCCCCAAGTGGGAAGGAGCAAACTCTGGAGAGCTGTGGTATCTGTTTATCAATATGAATTGCTTATGAATTAGATGCTCAACAGAGCTGTTTGATGAACAGTGTATTACTTCTATTCTACATAGCAGTGCATCTTGTAATGTCCATTTACAGAAAAGGATAATGTAACAGTGCTTCAGGCATGCTGCTTTTCAATTTCAGTATCTTTGATTCTTCAGATATATACACTAATGTAATTCTAGTTAAAAATCTTTGAACTATTACTTACATAACCTTGTTTGCTTCATTTAGGATTTCAAGCATACCAAATCCTTTGTTATTTAGAAGATTTCAGCCTCTGTGAGGGACATCAAATGACTACTTGTTATACAAAAGTATCAAAGGGATCTTTTGACCTCTACTCTGTAAATATTGTTTACATGTACTACATGCTGAAAATGGAAACTGCCAATGTTTAGCTCTAGTCAACCTGTGATTGCCTTTAAGAAAAAAGAAAAAAAAAGGAAAAAAAAAAAAACACAACAAAACCCAAAAACTTAAACAAAGAACTGAATATAATTTGCATGAAGACTTCTCGTTTTGTTCATGGTGTCCTGGCAGACAAGCTCAACGAGCACACACTGTGCTGCAGCAATAAAGCAAGCCCATCGGATTCTGAGTTGCACCAAGGGCATCACCAGAAGAGATAAAATAATTATCCCATTCTGCCTGGAATACTGTGTTCAGTTTTAGTCCCTGCTATTAAAAAAAAAATAAATTAAAAAAATGCAGACAGGCTGAAGAGTGTCCAGAGAAGGCCTACAAAGATAATTGAAGCTGTGGGATATGTGCCATACGAGGAAAGACTGAGCGAATTATGTATATTCAGCCTTGCGAAAAGGCAGCTTAGGAGAGACCTTGTCACCACGTCCCAGTATTTAAAAAAAAGATGGAGACTCCCTTTTTAAAGGAGTCACAAGGAAAAGACAAAGACTAATGAGTACAAGTTATTGCTGGGGAGATTCCAATTAAGACAGAAGATGAAAATTTTTTACTGTGAGAACAAGCAGCCCTTAATCTCCCTAGGGAAGCGGTGGATTCCCCAGCATTGGACAACTTCAAGATTCAGCTGGACAGAGTGCTGGGCCCCCTTACCTACCTAGATCATGCTTTTCCCAAGGAAGGTTGGACTAGATAATCTCAGATATCCTTCCAACCTGGTATTCAGTGACTCTGTGATTCTATGTACACATGCAGCAATATGGGATTCACGCTTACAGCTTGGAACAATCTATTCAAATAACTTTTCATAGGTGACCTTCTACCACTACATCCACTACCTCCATCCCCACTATTGTCAAGGGCTCAAACTCTCCTGCAGTTGTGACTTATTAGTACCTTGACACGGTATTAGATTTGCCAAAGTCATCTGTAAGCATGGAAGTAGTCATGCAGACTTAAACTCACTGTCCTGACAAAATAAAGCTTCCTGTAATTGAGTCTCAAACGGTGTCTTCTTGTCCAATATAAAAAGTCCACAGCTTCTCTTCCAGAAGGAAGTTTCTCTCTATAGACTGCATGTGTCATTTCATTATGGAAAAAAAAAAAGTAACTAAAAATCACACTAATAAAAGTCAAGCTGTAGTATCTCACCCTAACAGTTGAAGTGTTCCAAATAAATAGTTCCTCAGAACCTGAAGTCTGTGTGTGAACCTCATTAACATGTTTCAGTTGCTTCTGTAATAGTCACACTTCATCACTTGTGTGTTTATAGATGCAGTATAAAATTAGTACTGTGTGCCTGTGCAGGTCCATCACTACCATAGGCTTTGCTACAAAGTGAGGCTTCCTGGTTGTTTTTTTTTTCTTTTCTGCAGAAGCTTTTTTGATGTGACAAACTCAGAAAACACAAGTTGTTCCTTGTTGGTGTATCATTATGAAGTGTGTTAACTTCTCTGTACTAAAATGTAGCTTGGAGATGGGAGTTGTGCAGTTAGCAGTGTGAAACACTAGTCAGATACCTCAGTCGTTTAAAGGGTTGATGATCATAGCTGACTATGCTCACCATACACATAGAGACTTATGCCTCTGGAGTCAAACAAACTGCATTTATTAAGTTACAACTGGTGCCACGTTCAGCAACTCCATTGATATACACTGCTTTTGGGTACACAACTTGAAGGTATCACTTGGGAGTCTCCTCAAAGTTGGGCTCTGAAGGAGGAAGGGAAGAGAGAAAAAGGTTGTATTAGTCTTTTTATTCCTGCTTCAAATGCCACAATTCATCTGTTATTCAAAGAAAACAAAGTTGACACACTAAAGCAAGCTCACTCCAATATACATCAGAGTCTATACCACCACTTTGTGCCAGGGTATGACTGAAAGTGGGCAGCACTAAATAATGAATTGCACTGGAGTTGTCTTTTCCATCTTAGAGGAGTTATGCATGAGGATTAAAATAGATATGCACATTATTAGCATTCTGCTGAAACAACTTTTAGCTACACAGCTGGGGTAGGGAAGAAGGCAACCAGAACATTACTAGACATGAAGAGAGCATTTCCAACATAGCTCTGACATAAGAGCTCTTCTTTCCTCTTGATTGGTGTCTTACAGCTGATTAACAGAATGGAGTGTGCAATTCCAACTCCACTCAGCAAGAGAGATTCTTCACATACAGACACTGAGGAAGGGATTCTTGGTATCAAAGGTACAAACTCAGAGTGCTTAGGGTTTTTGACAGGTGTGTTATTCATACTTGTTCTCCTTGCTAGAAAGTCTGAGGGGTAAGGATCACCTTATAGCAATCTTCAGTAAGACAAAAAAAATAAGTTCTGCCCATCTAGCCACTTAGTTTTGAAAACTTGTTGAAATTAGATTAAGGATAGGCAACAGTGAAAAAAGAACATGGTGTATCACCCCTTTGTTTTGTTCCAAAGATCACAAAACCCTTGTTTTATTATGAAAAAAAAAAATCCTAACCTTTAGTATGTATTGCCTTACATATTATACAGAAATAAAACCAAATCTAAAGCATATGCATGCTTAAAAATGGGGAGAAAAAAAGAAAAGATACTCTCTTTTATCTGCACCAGCAACAATCTGATGCCAAGTTCCTGCTTAATCCAACTGAAATGCCACTAAACCCTGGGATATTTTTAGGTGTGTTTCTAGTCTGAATTAGATTTTTCAGTTAGTATGATCAGAATGGTGAGTTGACCTGGGCTGGCCGTCAGATGCCCACCCAGCCTTGTGCTCTCTTAGTCTTTCCCGCCCTCTGTCCATGGGAGGGCTGCAACCAGAGGCAGCATGTCTCACCCTTTGTTTTAAGTAGGCTGATACAGAAGACACCACCAGCATCACTAACTGGCTCAGCTGCATCCTGAAGATGGAACTGGTTCCATCCAATGTGCGGACACCTGCTACCTGATAAAGACACCACCCCTGCAGTCCACCACTACCAAAACCTTGCCACATAACCCAAATACACCAGATAAAGATAAAAGCTAATAGGCCCCAGGCGATTTCTGCATTTGTACTTGGGTTATTTCCTCAGGATCTATGAAGGGTAATTAAAATAGCCTGACAGGACTGCAGGTTTTGTTAGGCATCAGTATAAACTAGTGCGCATCTCTACTGGAAAAGGCAAGTATTAAAACAAAGGAGTCAAATGGAACAATGTGTGAACGGTGCAACAGGAAGGAGATTCATTGAGGGCACTTCATATTAAAGTAATGGTCCAAATTAAAACTCAGTGGGAATTAAGAAAAGCAGTCAGTTCTGATTTGCAATTTAAAATACAAGAAGATTGTTAACTCACCCTCAAATTTGAATTCTGGAAACTTGGTTAGATCTCCCTCACCATATGCCCGCTGAAGTCTAGCAAGAGATTCATTCATGTCTTTCTGAAATTCAGGGCCTGCATCAACAGGACCTCCAGCTTGCCTAAGAAAAGCGTGAAAAGTTCTGATCAACAATGGAGTTTTGAAATTTCATGTGGAAGGTCTACATTTTCATGGCTATTTATGAATTAAAAACCTTTTTGACAACCAACCCCAGTGAACTATGTAAAATGACAAACCTTTGGGCATACTTATACATAAACAAGGTTCTCAGGGCAAACTACAGGCTCTCCTATCAATGATGAAAATCCAAGCTACAGAGGTAGCCTTTCAAGACATAAACCCAAATCAAGTATTTGGGCTTTCAGGGCTCTTAGTATCACTTGTTGCATTTGTGACTTCGTAACAAAATTGTGACTCGTAACTTTGCTGCTTCCCAAATAGTGATCTGGGTTAGGAAAGCCTAACTGTTCTTGCAAAGAAATAAATACTAAACAAGCAAAAATCCCTGAAGACAAGGAAACTTGCATTCAAATACACCCAGACACAGAATTTCTTGGGATACAAATCTAAAAGTAGTTAAAATAATAACTGTGGAATATGAATGCTCAGCTGTACCACCACAGATACCACTTATGATTGGTAAAGCCAATAAAAACACACATTCCTCCACAGTCTAGGTTTTTTTTAATATGGAAACACACATCTTCCTCTAGAAGACCTAATAAATGGCTTATTTCCTTTCCTAGAATAATTACTGTAGTTTTGGTTGTTGGTTGGTTGTTTTTCCCCCTCTCATTTACAGAGCACGTAGATAGGTAAAAACTAACACACTGGTATGGTCTCACAGGGAGGGAAAAGATCTTCATTGAATGCCTTAACTTCCCAAGAAGACATTAGCTTTGCTTTTTCTTTTTTCAGTGAGAAAATGGGCACTTAGTGTTAGGTGTGCAAGAACAAGCCTTCTCACTTGTGACACTATCAATAAGTTTGCAGGAAAATGTACCTTAAGTATTTAGACCAACTAAGTATTTAGACCAACTTGCACAGCCAGCATATTTTAGCATCTGTCAGAATGTGTACTTTCCCCTCTTTTGCAGCCAACCTTAAAATTACTTTCTTTACTTACTTGCTCTTTGTGTTGTACTCTCTGATCTTGTCCAAAAAGAGCTTCTGAACTGGATCAAGCTCTTTTGTCTTATTAAAGACAACAGCAGAAAGCCCTATGTTTCTACGCAAGTGGATGGAAACAGCAGTGCGAAAAATGGAAGAAAGTCGCAGGATCTGACGCAGAATCATGATGACAGTGATGTTTTAGCTACTAAAAAGAAACAACAAACCAAAACACAGAACTAGTTAGCTCCTTCTGCAATATAAACAGATAAAGCAACAAAAAATTCGCCCAGAAGTGAGCTTTAAACCACTATGAATATTTAACCCAGCACACGATAACAGGGTGAAATCTCGAGCAGCCTCTGAACCCAAAGAGCGATGCGAGACGTCCCCCGTTCAAGCTCTGCACCGAAAGCGTCTTTGCTCGCACCTCCACCGAAGACAACCCCGGAATTTGATGTTTTGTATCGTTTAAAGCAAAAGCAACGATTTTAACCCAGCACCACCGTTCACGGACTCCACCACTTCCCCCGACTCTTCACCTCAGCCGCCCCGGGCACAGGCGGCAGGGTCAGGAGACACTGTTAGCGCCAAACCAGCTGCCTCAAGCACAAACTAGTGGAAGCGGAGCCATCCCCAGTACCTACCGATGCCACAAGAGAAAATGTACAGGGGCACCACGAAGCCACCCCAGCCCAACTCCAGTCACCTTGGGAGACTCACTAGCACCGCCACGCCGGCTCCGCCCCACCCCTCCCTCCGCGCAATGCACGCCGGGAAGCCCGCGCGACCCGCTGCAGCCGCAGCGCTGAGCCCCGCGGCCGCGCACGCGAGGCGGTGGCGGTCGCACCCTCCCCATCGCATAATGCTGCTTAGCTATGGCTGGGAGAGGAGAAAGAGCGAAAATACCAAGGTGACTGTCTACCCTCACCGCCGGAAGTGGGCGATATTCTTCCGGATGATGGCAAGCGGTTCGGAGTGACAGGCGCCGATAGCCCCGCCCCGCCTGCGGATTGGCGGAGCGCGGGGGCCGCCGGGAGCTGTAGTTCTCCCACGGGCGCGGGGGGTGGCGGTGTCGGCGCGCGCCCTCCCCGCCTGGGCCCGCGCTGCGCCGCGCTGCCCAATCCCGAGCGCGCGACGGCCTCCTCTGGGCGGCGGCGGCGGGACCCTGGGGAGCCGCGAGGGCCGCGGCTGGCGGGAGGTGTCGTGCGGCCGCTCCGCTCGGGGTCGGTGCGGCGGACAGCAGCGGCGGGTAAGTGCGGCGCGGCCTGGCGGCCCGGCCCGTGTTTTGTTTCCGTTTCTCCCCGGCGCCGCGAGTCTCATTTCCGTTTCGGGTTCAAACAACGACGAGGCGCCGCGGGGAGGAGGAGGGGGGGAAAGCGGGCGGGGTGGCGGGGGAGAGAACCGGGGCCTACAAGGAGGAGCGGCCTCGCTCGGCAGCGGGTCTGCGCCGGCCTGGTTTGCGGCTCCGCATGCCGCCCGCGTGGGGGCCTGTAGCGGCGTCCCCGCGGCCGGAGGAGCGGGCTGGGGCGCCGCTTCTCGAAGGGCCTCGGCGCCTTCGGGTCAGACCGCCGCCCGCCGGCCGGGCACCCTGCAAGCGGGAAATGGAGTCGGCGACTCTGGCGGGACGCGGGGAAGGGCCCCTCGGGCAGCGCAGCGGACCCAGCGTGCTGGGGGAGGAGGGTACAGTCTGTCCGCCGCATGCCCTGCGGTCGTGGCTGGGGTCGAGTCTTGCAACCCAGAGTCTTCTGCGGGACTGGAAAAGTTTCCTCCGTTTGTAAAAACTAATTTTGCGTGAAAGCATAAGAGGGTATTTGGCATCTCGCGTGGTTTGCTTCGTGGTGCTCGGCCAGGTACGTGCTGCACAACCACTTCTCCCAGTTGGGATTTTCTAATTTCTGACTGTTGCTATGAAAGGAAAACACTCGAAATCTGGCACGATTCCACGCCGCGTAGCGGTCTGCTGGCTTTGTCTTAAATCCCACCTGGCAGATAACTTCTAAGAGCTGATCTGTAAAGGGTAGATTGTCTGTATTGGTAGTTATCAATTCGAGTTACGAGAGGGATGGGTAGTACCCAATGTTTCACAAACAACTGAACCATCAGAGCAGCTCGGGAGCACAAGTACCTCTGGAGATCGTGCTTCAGTTTCACTTCATAATGCATGTGGGCATTAACTGTCTCCAACTTCCTAATTGCCTGATAGAATAACAAATGCTGGTTCTAGTAGTAGAGATTGTGCCCCCCGTAATGATGGGCTTGTTACTTGCGTAATTCCCTGTGTTCCGGGGTCTGTGTGTGTAGATTTGTCCCGAAGGGTCAAACCCCAAAACATACCCTAACCTAGACAATAGGTTAAGCACCTGTGAATGTGCAAACCTGGACACTCCCTGGGGTCCAGATGGTCCAGGCAAATGTGTAGCACCTTGTAAGCACCTGTGAATCTGCAAACCTGGGTATGTCCCCGGGGTCCAGGTGGTCCAGGCAAACATGTAGCATGTGTAATTAGCGTTGTAACACATCTCTCTCTGTGCCCCCGGCCATGTTGGGATACGCCCCATCCTATAGGTTCAGTTATCAGGTTTCCCTGTTACCAAAGAGCAGTAATTGTCTTGGGACAGTATTTAAACCAACGAAGAAGGTAGGCACTTTGCCTTATTCTTGCCCAGAAAGCAACAAGGGCCAAATACTGCTGGAGTCGCAGCTGAAGAGCCTGCCCTAGCAGGCCAGCTACAGCCGGGCCTTGCACCTAGACCAAGGCAGAAAGGGGGAAAGCTCCAGGAAAACTGAATCCCAGAAGAGCCACAGAAAGGCTGCAGCCTGGTGGCAGAGCACACAAGAGGCCCCCCTAGATCTCTCTGAGCCAAGAGCTGCTCAAGTTATCGTCACAGCATCTGGGAAGATACCAGACAGAGAAGCAAGTTGTGAGTACCTGTCTGGTCTGCTACAGAATTTCATATGTGGTAGCTTCTTACAGGTTATCCCATTCAGCACATGGTTTCATCAAAACTAATTTTACATAGTCGTAACTGTATAACTTGGTTACTGTTTCTTTGGAGAAGTTTTAAAGTACTAAGTTCCCTTACTAACTTGTTTTCCATAAATTATCTTGCTAACAGTTCAGTTTGGGGTAAGAGTATTTCCTGGAAAAGAATGATTTCAGACTGGAGTCTTTGGTAATCTCCTCTATTGTGGATATATAAATAGTGGCATGTTTTGCTTTTTCTATTGTGGTGGGTTTTCTTTGGGGGTTATGTTTGTGGGGTTTTGTTTGTTTGTTTTCTATACTACTTAATCCTTTTCCTAGGAGTTGGTGTTATTTATTGTAAACTGTTAATGAATTTTGTCTCAATTATTTATTGTATGTATTCATACTTAGAATGCCTTGGGATGGTCAGTGAAACATGGTAATACTATACAAAATACGTCTCTGGAGACAAATTCTGTAGTTCTTTCTTTGCCCCTTACATTCCAATAGACTCCGAGGCGTGAAAATCTGCTGTGTCAATGAGAATATTCCACAGAATAGCTTCCCTTTTAACTGCAGAAGTACTGCATTAGCTTGGGACTTAAGATGTGTTCATGAAGTTCATCAAGTTACAGCTCATATGAGGGACTGGTGGAAAGATGGGGCAGTCACTGAATGCTTTATTGCTGAGTGTATTTGCCTATGAGGAAATAGCCAGTTTCCTGTCTAGCTATCTGTTGTATAGCTTCCCGTTGCAGCATTTTATGTACAATGCTGCTTAAATTTATTGTACAATTGTACAATGCTGCTCAGCCTTGCTAAGAAGGTGATGTGAAGCTAAAGTTAGCAAACAATGTATAACTTTCAAAGAATTTTCAGAAGTTCTTTCTAAAAGCTGTAGCTTGTGCAAAGAAAAAAACACTATGGAAACTTGGACATCTTTGAGAAAATCAGGCTTTGGGCTCTGTACTATAATCCATTCCTAGTCCTGGATTTGCCCCTAGAACATTTGAGGAACATGTATTGTCATCTGTTTTGTGAAATCTCTATTACATTGTGGCTTATTTGTTAGATGAATTCTCATCTTTGAGAAGGTGTCCTGCTTTTTGGTTTAAAAAGTGTTTAATAGGACAGAACTCCTCATCTAGTTTTGTTGATCTGTGACTTACAAAAAACTCTTTTTTTCGTAGCTCTGTTCTTAAGACCTTTTAGCCATGACTAAGAGAGAGGCAGAGGAGCTGATAGAAATCAAAATTGATGGAACTGAGAAACAAGAATGCACCGAAGAAAGGTATGTACTGTCGTTGCTTTTGGGGGACTGTGACCGTTTGAGGCTGTGCCTTTAAGGAAGGGATACTCTGGCTGCTGTCCATTTATTTATTGATGTTCTTTAATTATTTTCAGATTTGTGGCTGCACACACTGGGTTTGCTTATTCAGATTTGTTATTGGGTGTTGTGTAATGCTTCAGAAGTGGTCCTAGTTATGAAATAAGTGCAAGTGTTTTCTAGATGGGCAAAAGAAGTAACTTCAAATGGGGAGAACTAACTGGTTCACTAGGATCTCAAATCCTGTGCTTGTTTGGTTTTCCTACCATTTTGCAACTTCCTTGCTAGATAGGATGTTCTTCTTAAGTTTGCTTGTGCCCTTCAGTTTTTCTGTTTCTTATCTAAGAAGATGGTGGTTTTCTTTAAGTGGACTGTAGCTGCTGTAGAAAACTTGTATAGTGCTGCCACACTCTTCAATCTTAATTGCTTAAATCCCAACTGTTTTGTTTGTCACTTGGTGTGTTCTTAGTAGTCCTAGTCCCCTGCTTTAATGTCTGTGACAGTGTCTACAGGTACATGCTGCAAAACTTTCTGCTTCTTTGTATCTTTCTGTAATGGAGATGAACAGTTCAGTTGCTCCATTTCTGCTCTGTATAACAGTAAACCAATGGATTGATGTTCTGTATCTACTGAATATGTTCTTAGGGCCATCAAAATCATAGATACCGAAATCTAATATTCTTTGACTTAATTACCTCAACCTGTTGTTTGCTCTTTTGCATTCTAATGCTGCATAAAAATAGCTGAGGCTGGTAGATGATCTGCTCTTTGAGAGCCTGCCTTGTAGAATTGATTCAACACCATTTATTAGTTGTTTTTTCTGATCTCCTTGTATATTTTTACGACTTACGAACTGACTCTATAATTTCTGTCTATGTAAAAGCAGAGAGACTGATTGTCTAAGGTTATTGTTAAGACCTGAGTCCCACAACACTGATGCTTCTGAATGTCAGCACTAGTACTGTCATCCTGTTAGTGCAGGACAGCCATGGCACGTGACTAATGTTTCCTTCAAGGCTCAATGTAGTTCCTTCCGGTTGTCTCATGTATACATAAAGTTTATCCTTGTGCTGACTGGTTAAAAACACACTGTCTGTATGAGAGTAGACTTTTTTCCTTCTTTTTTACTGTGTTTCTGTGGTTTTAGCTTGAATGTCTTTAAACACAGCTTAGGGAAGACAAATAGAATTAGTTCACTCTACATGGAAGTTAGTGATGTATAATACACTGATCATGACTTAATCTCTTGAAAGTAGTCTTAAAATAATCCTGGTGTTTAACCTATATTTTTAATGGCAACAGTTATGAAACTGTAAGGGGACTAAATTTGCTGATCTGCTTTCAAGCTAAGAGTGTTTCTGCATGGTATTAAGATTTTAGAGCCAGTATCCCCTGTTACGTACTTTATTTCTGACTTCTTTTAAGCTTTTCTATACCCACGATGTTAACATGTAGATAATGTTTTGCTGTTTTAATTTGGTATTTAAGCATCGTTGAGCAAACCTACACCACAGCAGAATTTGTGAGTCAAGCTATTGACATCAATGAACCAATTGGAAATCTTAAGAAGTTGCTGGAACCCAGACTGCAGTGTTCCTTGGATGCACATGAAATTTGCCTGCAAGATATCCGGGTATGAAGGCTATGTATGAAAGATTTAACTTCTTAATGGTGAAGCATTTTACTTTTCCCCATTGTTCATAGAATTTGAGTTTCATTTGGTACATTAATTGAAAAAAAAAAACAACCCAACAGTTTAATTTTATATCCAGTTCATTATCATCATTTAATATATATACCCTAAAATCAAAATACTTTGGGGCTTCTTGGGATGAGAGTAAGAAGGCAGAAAATAAGCACCTTACAAATGGGAAGAATGGGGTCAACAGCAATACTGTCTTCTCTTAAGATGGCCCACATCATTAGTTGCTGCATGAGTGATCTTGTTTGGAATCTAAATAAAGCAAGACGACTTTTATACCATTTGGATGCATAGATAGAAAAACATTGCTCAAGAATTGCCCTTCATTATTTTTACAGACATTGCCACATGTTAGGTAGTTTAACTGTTCTACCTTGTGTGCAGTTGCATGCTTTGTTCATAGTTACAGTCATCTGTGGCTTCCCCATGACAAACATGAAGAATATTGCTTTAAAGAATTTTTATGAAGGTGTTAAAAACTAAGAAAAGGAACTGCAAATGCTTTTCACAAAATAAAGGTAATTCCAGATACTGCATTGCTTTTTGTTAGATTAGAAAATGTCCCTGTAAGTGAAACTACCTTAAACAGAGCAGGGTGGTGTATTTCAAATTCTTAGTCTTGTACTATACATAGTTAAACATCTTTGCATGCTGCTTCAGGAAATTTGCTGCAGACACATAAGTGTTTCTGAATTTTGAAGGAAAATAGGTTTCTTATGACTGTGAGACTAACACTTCTGGTTTTTTTTTGCATTTATCAAGCTGGACCCAGATCGAAGTCTTTTTGATCAAGGAGTAAAAACAGATGGAACAGTGCAACTCAGTGTGCAAGTAATATCTAGGCTAGGTAAGCAGTTATATTTGTATGTTATACAGACAAAATAATATTGTAGGAGTGAGCAATTCTCTACTGTTTCTAGCTGTAAAATGGCAAAACTCGCTGAATGGTCACATGGCTTCAGAATGTCTCCTTCATTGTGTGGTGGTGTTATAAGTAGTCATAATTAAAAGAAATGCCATGGATTGATGCTATTCTAAATGGTTTTTTACAGTAACTTTGTCAGTTTCTGAGTTTGGAATAAACAACTGGAAAAAAAATCCACAACAAAACATTTAAAACCAAAAACCCCAAACAACCCTAGGTCAAATGGTGTCAGACAGTTTGAGGTTTTCATACCGGGTTAAGTATTTAGACAACAGGCAAAAGATTATTATTTTTTTCTTAGGTAGGTGACAGTTTGAACTTTGTCAGGTGAGTGAGCTTCTGTGTTAGCTGAATATTGGTGTGAAAGGCTTGGACCACTATCTGTTGTCTGTTTTCTTTGGATTAAAAGGCAGGGTAAACAGTTGTGACAAAGGAGCATTAACCAGGTGGGTAAGGGATTTGTTGACATGTAGTTTTATTTCTATTATCAGATGGGATAGGATGTCCTCTGGTTGAGTCCTCAGGAATTAGCAGCATCATTATTGTGCTTTTTTTTCTACTCTTGTCCTTTGTCCTCTTGTCTTGAGTAGCAGGACTGCCACCACTCACTGAAGACAATATTCATGTCAGGCTCTAGAAATACCTGAAGATGTTCATTCCTATATTTTTAAACCAACAGCAACAACAGGTTCCTTCTGGAGTAGGGTGTCTTTGATTATCTGTTTTGAGTTATGTCAATAAAACAGTTTAATAAAATCTGGCTTCAGTGTACATAAAGGAGAAGAAAGCCTTTCTGATTTGTATCAACAGTGTTAATTAAGACTGACAATTTGCATTTGATGTTGAGTCTCAGGTGACTAGGGGTAGGTTGAATCACAGAAACCTAGAATTGTTAGGGTTGGAAGGGACCTCAAGGATCATCTAGTTCAAACCCTCCTGCCATGGGCAGGGACACCTCACACTAGATCAGGTTGCCCACCCTTACTTGTCTGAGAGACTTGTTATTTGCTCTAGAGGCAAGTATTTCATGTGTTTTTCCTTATAAACTGGGAATGAATTGTGCTCTTAGAATTGAAGACCGACACCTACAGAATGTACTCTTTCACATTCAGTTTAGAATGGTAGGGACACAAAGATACTTCACAGCACAATATACTGAAGTTATGGCCATGTGATGTTCTTTGAATCCTGCTTTCTACTGCCTAACCCTAGTCAAGGTTTTTCCAAGTCATAATAACAGGGAAATCTACAGATTATTTTTTAACTGTTTTTTTTATGGGCAAATATATTTGATAAAAGCTTCTTAAAGAAGTGTGATTATTAGTTATAATGAGAATTGCATGTCACCAAAAGGGAAAGGGTTTTTTCCCCCGTTTAGCATATTATGACAAGAAAAATCTCGTATACAAAGTCAGAAATCTGGTGAGGCACCAGTTGGGCACAATTCCTTTAGAAGACAGCAGAGAAGCTGGTAATACAAAGCATTATTAGCATTTATGATTGTGTTCCTTATTACTGCACAATAGACACAGACATATTGTCTGTTGTCTAATCTCTTAAAAGACAAACATTAAACCATAAAACATGAAGAACTTCCTATTTTTTCTTAATGTGTTCTTGCAGGGTACTGAAGTTGCCTCTTAGGGGGGCAAGAGGTGGATGGGGGAGTTTGGGGGCGGTTTTTGTTGGTTTTTTTGTCCTTTGTGCCCACGTGCTGCACGTTCTGTTTGAGATATGTGGAATGGATCACCTAAGTAAAATAGGAAGTGTTAATACTAGGGGAAGAAAGAGGAACAGCTTTTTATTTGGGTTACTCAAGTAGACACTGTATAATAAATCATGTCGTCATAATTTAGGACACTTAGAGAAGTCTGGTGATGCTTTTATGTCATGGTTCTTTCCTAAGTATGCTGACACTAATCAGAAAGCTTTAAAACAACAGTTTTGTCTTATTTGCATTGCTGTCTTTTAAGTTTTGTCTTTGTTCTTTCCATACTTAGGGATAGAGCCCAAATTAAACATCCTTGAAATTGTGAAACCTGTGGAAACTGTGGAGGTAGTGATTGATCCAGATGCTCATCATGCAGAGGCTGAAGCTCACCTTGTTGAGGAAGCTCAAGTGATAACTTTGGATGGAACAAAACACATTACAACAATTTCAGATGAAACATCTGAACAAGTGACACGATGGGCTGCAGCACTGGAAGGCTACCGGAAGGAGCAGGAGCGCCTTGGAATACCATACGGTAATAATACATGACCCTGTGTGTGTCTGTATGCATGTCTGTGTTCAGGTAGGGGCTGAGTTCTTTTGTTTGTTTGGGGGATTGGTGTTGGGGTTTGTGGATTTTTGGTTGGCTTTGGGTTTTGTTTGTTTCTTTGTTTGATTTGCTTTTGTTTTCTTTTACAATTGATAACTAATTTGGGTTATATAGTTGAAGAGCTCCACTACTTCAGAGAAGGTTTATTACTGTATGTGTAAGTACAATGCCAATATCTGCATAACACAAGGGTAAAAAAGTAGAATCAATGATTGTAATGGTTGTATTACAGTAGTGCTTTTAGCATCACAACTTCATCATTGCAGTTTTCTGAAAGTAATTTTCTTCTTTCTCCTTTATTTAAAAAACTGTATGTTGGTGACAAAGCTCTTTTCCATAGGATCACAGAATGTTTTGGGTTGGAAAGGACCTTTAAATGTCACCTAGTTCAATCTCCACTTCAATGGGTAAAGACATTTTTAATTGGATTAGACCGCTCAGAGCCCCATCCAACCTGACTGTGAATATTTCTGGGGATAGGTCATCCACCACCTCTTTGGGCAACCTGTTTGTGATGTGAATTTGAACTATACTTGGTGGCAATTGCCTCTGAAGGTACTGGAACAAATAGTTCATAGTTCATTTATGGGATGCTGAGTAGGATGTCAAATCAGATTTTGCATGGAAAGCCATGCTAGCTTCAACGTGGAAAAAGATGATTCAAATCTATTAGTGCATGTTTAGTAGTCCCCTCATGTGATGGGTAGGCTCCAGCTGGCAGGTGAGCCTCTACATACTTCCTTCCTAGAGGCATGGGGGAAAGAATCAAGAGACAAAGTGAATTAAAAAAATATATTAAAAATTCATGGTCAAGAAAAAACAATTTAATAAGCTGTCCTGTCTGTGTCCCTTCCCAGTTTCTTTTGCACCTCCAGCTTACTCACTGGGAGTGGCTGAGTGAGAAGCAAAGGCCTTGTGTCAGAGTACTCTGACACAGTTCTTTTAAATACTCCATGCCTCAAGGGTGTAATGTTTAATACCAAATTTACTTCAAGGTGGTTGATGTTACATGGGATTTCTGATTGGTTAGTGTCATAGTTTGGGCTGGGTGCCCTCTGCTACAGGGGTGTTTCCCGTGTCCAGAAGTCCATCCCAGTGGGTGGACACAGGAAATTAGGTATTTCTACCATAATCCCTTGCACCACTATAAATTTTGCGGTGGGGTCTGGCACTTCCTCTTTCCTTCCCTCTCCGAGACTTGGTAACTGGGGGAGAGATCTCCTGGCCATGGGCCTGATTGGGCCCAAGGCCACTGGGGGATGGGCAGGCTCAGGTCTGGCCAGCTGAGACCAGCCTAATAGTGGGGGGGGAAGGAGGAGCCCTGGGGGTTTTGGATGCACCCTCAGGTGGGGTTTGGGGTCTTTCTGGGTTTACTTTGGTTCCTTTCTTGTCACTATGTTTCCTTTTGTGCACACTCACTGTTCTCTATTTAAACTCTCCACTACCTTTGCAATCAGTTTGTCTGAGTCGTTATTTCTGTGCGTGGTGGGGAGGGGGCTTGCCCCAACCCATTACAATTAGTGATGAAATTTATATTAAAAACACAATACTGGCTAGAAGTAAGCCCCTTTTTAAAGCAAACAAAAACAGTGAACCACCTTAATGAAGGCAGGGTTTTCAAGACCTTGAGAAAAGGGCATTCAAAAAAATAAACTCTGGCTTGTGCTTGTTTGAACACTGTAGGTGAGTAGCTACTTGGACTTCATTCTTGTTTGCAGTTACAGTAAGGACTAGCTCTGTATGCTCAGTAGGAAGGAACCCTGCAGTATGTAATGGGATGATTTATGGGTTTGTCTCTTTTCCCAGACCCAGTGCAGTGGTCGACAGACCAGGTACTCCACTGGGTGGTGTGGGTAATGAAGGAGTTCAGCATGACCGACATTGACCTCAATGCACTCAGCATTCCCGGGCGGGAGCTCTGCAGCTTCAGTCAAGAAGACTTCTTCCAGCGTGTCCCACGGGGAGAAATCCTCTGGAGCCATTTGGAGCTTCTTCGAAAATGTATGCAGAGCTTTTCTGTAACTGGTTTAACTCCCACCCCCCCGCCTTCTCTTTAAAGATGAAACTGATTGTGAGGAGTTGTTTTTTCCCTGCTTAATATTGGCAGTAAAAATGAGGGCATCAGTGCACATGGCTCAGAATCTGATGCCACTGATGGAATTTTGGGGTTTTATGATCATGAGGAGCTTTACACAGCACTGGGCCTGTTGGCAACAGACTGGGGGCAGCTGTCTCAGAGGTAGAAGGATTCCCACCCATGAGTTGGCAGGGCTCATCAAGAGGGCTTTAAACTAGGTTTGAAGGGGGAAGGGGATAAAACCAAGCTCACTGGAGATCGGCATAGGGCTATCATCCCAGAGTTTTGGGGGGAAGTTTGCCTTTCCTCGAACTTCATAACCAATAGCAAGTAGTAACTGATGATTTCTCCTTTCTTTTAATAAAGATTTTCTGTTTGCACATCTCCTGAATTTGACAGTTTTATAATTAAATATTGATTGTGAGTTACCTATTGTACATCTGTCATATGGAAGTGAAGATTATGAAGCATAGGCAATGGAATCTTTAGATGTACACAGCAGAACTGATATGTGATGCATTGTAGGTGTATGATACAATAATGTATATGTACCTTTCAGATTTACCATGCTGGGATAGAACTTGACAGACTAAAAACCTGTTTCCATCTTCATTTATGTGATATAGCTAGGAGTTTTAGGGGGTGGAGAAGGTATAAAATACCTTGAAGTTCACCATGTACATCTTTGTTTCTGAAAACTGAATGACAGATGTGAAATGTCTCTACTCGTAACACCATAAGCTATGCTTGTTACTTGCAAACTGGTAACAAATATTTACTTTCTTCCTCTATGAAATACGCAAATTTTTGATGCTCAGCTGACTTGAAATTTGCAGGTTAAATAATTTTATTTTCTTTTCCTGATTTGCAGATGTGTTGGCAAGCCAAGAACACTCTGGAGAAATAGCAACTGTTACTATTGATCAGCGTAAGTACTTCTGCCGCCAGTTAATTCAGGCAATTAATTGTTTGCAGATTTAGATTTGTGGTTCAGCAGTGTAGTAGTGCAACATTTGGAAAATCCCTTGGGAGAGTAGTTTTCCTTGGTGAGGGGAAGAGGGCATATTTTATATTCTTAAAGCAAAATGTTTGGTTTCTTGATGTTTTATTACTGACTGGAAGGTGATGTCTGACCTGAACGACAAGTTTCAAACTTCAGGTTTGAATGGTAGATTTCATGTCTTGAAATAAACTGTCTGGAATTTGCGTTTGCAGCCTTGAGTTGTTTTGGGGTTTAGGTTATAAATGGCATTGATTAATTAGATATGTTAAAATGTCATAATTTCAAAACAAAGTGATTCTTAAAATGGAAAGGGAGTGTGTAAGAGAAGACTTGCTTAGAAACCAATAGTAGGAAAAAAATACCTTAAGGTAACTTTCTGCTTTTTTAACACACATTCTTCCAGATGAATCGGTGTCATAAATTATTGAAATTAATCTATTTTCAGGAGACTTGCAAGCAGTTTGTGTTTAATAGATGTACCAAGTATTACATCCTGGGTTTGTGTCTAATTAAAGTCACCTAGGGTGGGGCATTTGCATCCACTACTACTATTGTAAGAGAAGGGTATTTAATTGCTGTTTGAATAGCAGGTATGGAGGGCTGTACAGTGACTATACAGAAAAGTGCATCACATGGGTAGGTCATATGGGAACAGCATAGAGATGAAAATGAAGGCATGACAAGGTGAGGGTTTTGATGGAAACTTGTAATACGCTTGATAGTAGAGCAAAGCTGATGTTTTATCTGTAATGTGGCATCTCTACTGTGAGTCTAAACCACACTCTTCACTGTAAGGGGTAAGGAGGCTTCATTCTTAGCATTGTGGTTTAGTGTTTCTTTTTAAGCAAAGGGGAAAAACTAGCTCTTGGATGTTTTGGTAATACAGGTAATAAATAATACATGCTTATTTCTGTGCCAGCAATTTATAATTGATGTTCTGCAATCTTTTCTGCTTTACAGCTGTGCAGATTATTCCAGCATCAGTACAGCCTGCAACCCCAACCACCATTAAAGTAATCAACAGCAGCGCGAAGGCAGCTAAAGTACAGAGAGCTCCAAGAATCTCTGGGGAAGATAGAAGTTCCCCTGGGAACAGAACAGGTACTGCCTCCATTATTTTTTAAATGCAAATGCAGTAAGAAACTTGAATTTCATAGATTCATAGAATGGTTTGGGCCAGAAGGGACCTTAAAGATCATGTAGTTCCAACCCCCCTGCCATTTGCAGGCATACCCTTCACTAGACCAAATTAGTTTTCTGGAACACTTCGTTGTCCCTCTAAGTGTGAGGTTTGTAGAAGTCCACATGATATGATGGGAACTGTAGCTGCAAATTATATCACAAGCATCTACAGAGCTGGCAGGTTGGCTAGCTCACACAGGCAGTGTGTTAATGTGCTTCTGCTTTTGAGTCCTGAAGTAAATAAAATGCATTAAATTCTTTCTCTTCCTATCATATAGCAGTCTGTCCCCTCAAACCAGTGTGTAGCATTTATTCAAGCTTTTAACTACTTTATACTTTCTGTTACAGAAATGGGAGAAAATAAACTGTATATTGTGGAATCATGGCCTAGCTAATACTTGCTCTGCCTTTTTCCTTTCCTCTTCCTGCAATTTGATGACTTTGGGATTTAGGAAGTCTTAGCTTCCTGGTTTTGCACACTAGGTCTGCAGTTTATTTTTGCAATTACTGCTATTTGGACATACTTTTTGATTATTAATGAATCATCCTGATTTCTTTTTTTTTTTTCTGTCATTTTTGCTTGGGTTCTGTCCACTGTCCAATTGTTCTGTTAAATCCTTTCCTCTCCTTCCCCTTGAATTTTCGTTTTACATTTTCTATTGATATCTATTATGATGCCATAGAGGATTCTTGGCCAAGATTTTATCAGCTGACATCAATGGGAAATGTGCTCTTGTGGTTTTCTCTGTAGGCATTAGATCTGCTATCTTATCTCTTTGAGACAGTAAAAATTTAACTGTGGATTTCAACTTGAGTTAAAAAGAAATCTTGGTGATTAGACATGAAAGATATCAGTGTAAGCTGGTGTTTGGGTGGGTTTTTTCCTATTTGTAATATTCCATGTTGAAAATTGGAGACAATTCATCTTTTAAAAAACCCCAACTTCTATTACATATGTATCTCTCTGTATGTTGAAGATGAATAATCAACTCCTGCAACATATTCAGGTTTAGGGATAGATGTGTGTCTGAATGACTATATGTAGTGTTATGTAATTCTTTTTCCTTAAGTTTTAGGGAGTGATTTGTGAGAAATCTTTATTATTTTTCTGTTTTCATCAGTTTCTTTATTAAAAAAAGTAATACTAAGGACTTTTCAGGAAAACATTTACAAAAGAATAATCAAAATATATTTCAGTGCAAGTTTTCCTTCTATCACATAGTCTGTGTTGAGCAGCTTTAATATGTTGGTTGAAAACGTTTGGCTATGAGGTAAATAAGAAAAGAACTAAATGAAATGAATCTTGCTGCTCTTATTTCAACAGGAAACAATGGCCAGATCCAGTTGTGGCAGTTTTTACTAGAACTTCTCACTGACAAAGATGCTCGGGACTGTATTTCTTGGGTTGGTGACGAAGGCGAGTTTAAATTGAATCAACCTGAACTGGTCGCGCAAAAATGGGGACAGCGTAAAAACAAACCCACAATGAATTATGAGAAGCTTAGTCGGGCTTTGAGGTAAGAAACTGATCAGGTCTGAAGTGGTTTGCTTTCACTTTTAACTATTGTAGTGCAAGACTTGTGGATTCTTTAATAAAGGCATAAACAGATCCTCTACAGCTACTCTTTCACATTAGATTGTACTTTTCCTTACATGTCTTTCTTTATTCTGTTGGAATCTACATTGTGTTCCAGACAGATCCTTAGTGTGGTCTGAAATGGCTGTTCTGGCATTAATTACATTTTCAATTGGAACATAAACTTTTTTCACAGGATCCCTTGTGTGGGAAGGGTCTCTGCTCTGACCACTGCAGAGCCTTACCAGTAGAGTTGCTCTCCAGCCTGTACTGTTGCAATAACATTCTCACATTTCCAACCTGGTCTTGTGAATCTTTGTGTTTGTGTATTGAAAGTACATGTGAAAGCTTTCTGGACCATAAAAATAATGCCAATTGTTTGGAGGGGTTTGGGTTTGTCAGCAAACTCTGCAGATTTCAGAGGCAGCTGAAGAACTTCAGAATAACGTTCTTATCACTGGGATATTAACCAGATGTCTGCACAGTAATTTGCATAAATCACTTTTAGAGAAGTTTTGCATTTATATTTTAGTTACAGAATTACAGAAATCACATTCCTCAAAATGCTGCTGTTTTGGCAGCTGTATCAATATTGACATGTTTTCTAGCACTTGAATGTCTGAAGGGATACTTAATGCCTTTGCTAGTCCCATGATAAGCAATGTTGCCAAGCTAAAACTTTATTAAATGGTAATATGTTCTGGTTTTTAATGTACTGAAATTACTGTTTGATTGTTGATTAATACAGAAAATTATATTGATACTATTGAGAAATGTGCTGGCTCTTCTGCCTAGCTGTAGGAAAACCAAACCATATGGAAACCACAACAGGGTGTCACATACGCCTTGGTAAATCTTCTAAGATCAGCATCTCTTTAGTTACCCAGTAGCAAAGGGAGACTTGGATGCTAACTCATCTTCTGTAGTATTCTGAAAAAGTCTTCATGTGACTTGGAACATTCTAGTAACAAAGGCTTTGTAAACTTGTATGGGTATTTACTTTTAGATTTCTGTGTTTTAGAACAAACGAATGCTATAAGCAGAAATCCGTTCAATGTAGTATTGTAGAAAGCCTCTCATCGCATTGTCTTAATTCTAACTTGAGTGTTTCTAGCATGAGATGTGGAAATTTGGCATGGTTTCAGGCCTTTGCATAAATGCAGGCTAGTCTCCTGCAGTTCTTTTCCTTCCTAAACATATCATTAATGTGGACTAAATAAAGAAACTTAGTTTTGTAAAGTGTTTTTCTGCAGCATTATTTTGACACAGGCTTTATTGTACAGGACTGTACAATAAACATAAATGAGAATCATCTTTGCTTTACAAGCATGTCACTCAGGACTGATTATTAGACAGTCAAGAGGGCTTGTTTGTACTGCATGTGGGTAATAGTTTTGAGGAAATTGTCTTTTTAAATACTTTTAAAATGTTTTCAGTCAGTTTTGATTTTGTTTGTTTGTTTGTTTTAATTTATTAAAAGCTTGTTAAGCTCATAAAGTCCAGGTTATGAATGCTTCCAGGGAGGGGACATCCACACCTTCTCTGGGAAACATGTTCCAGTGTTTCATCATCATCACAGTGGATAATTTCTTCTTTACATTTAATGTAAATCTACAGTATCTTAGTTGGAAACTATTGCCCCCATTCTATTTTATCTCTTTGATAAGGGTACTCCCGCATCGTTAGTGTAGGCCCCTTTTAAGTACTGGAAGGCTACTATAAGGTTGCCCCGCAGCCTACTCTTCTCCAGGCCAAACAAGCCAAATTCTCAAATTGTCCTCATAAGGGGGATCTTCTAGCCCCACAATCACTTTAGCAGCCCTCCTTGGCTTGCTTGAGCCAGGTCTCTGTGTGTCTTGCACTGAGATGGGCTTCAGGTGGAGTCTCCTAAGAGCACAATCAAGTGGGAGAATCGCCTCCTTCCACTTTCTGAGCTTGCTGCTCGTACTGTTTTTCATCCTACAACACTCTGAAATTCTCCCCTGCAGAGCTACTCTCAATCCAGTTTGTAGTTGTGTTTGTGTCCTAGCCACAAATTTTTCTTAATGAGAAGTATGACATTCATTCTACTACTGCCTACAGTGAGATAAGAATGGCAATAAAACTATAAAATGCTATCTACTCTTTTATTGATAACACCTAAGGTTTCATAAAGTCTCTGGAAAGCAGTGGGCTATATAGTTTGTAATCCCTATCAGACTGGTCAGAAGTGCAGTAATTCTTGTGTGACACAATGTACAAACTTGTCACAGTTAGAGAAGTCACTTTTAGTTGTAAATAAAGAAAAAGAATGTAAGTTTTGCTAGCATGTGAACTATTAAATAACATGGACCAACAAATGTGCTTTTCTAGTTTTAATTTCATCTTTAAAAACAATGGGGAGAGAATGGTTGTTCCTTATTACCACAAAATCTGCAGTGCTGATTTTTCTTCTAACATTATATTTTTTCCTCAGAAAACCAGATATGAATAAAGAAAGCAACAGACAATAATGTGAGACATTTTCTTTCTAAGCCCAAGTGCTATATAAAACTGACTTCCCCCAAACTGACTTCTTTTTTTTCTTTCCCTTTTACAGGTATTACTATGATGGAGATATGATCTGCAAAGTGCAAGGCAAGAGGTTTGTGTACAAATTTGTCTGTGACTTGAAAACTCTTATTGGATACAGCGCAGCAGAGTTGAATAGGTTGGTCACAGAATGTGAGCAGAAGAAACTAGCCAAGATGCAGCTTCATGGCATTGCACAGCCAGTTACAGCAGTGGCACTAGCCACAGCGTCCCTGCAAACAGAGAAAGATAATTAAGCACTAGGACCTGAAAGTGGGAGCCTTTCCTATATAGGCAGAGCAGTTAATGCTCTTACCTTTATCAGAATTGGAAACTTGTTTCATTTCTTGACAGTACAATGCAGAGCATGGTTTTCTATAAAGAACTGGGACTCTCATAAATTTGGATCTTTTAACAGCATATATTTCAATGTAAATTAGGGGATCACCACAACTTCTGCACCTTTGAGTCAGGGCCTCTGGTATACAATCTGGAATTGGTGAGAAAGGTTGGACTGGTCAACACAGTGTCCACAGGTGTACGGAGTAATTTTTTGCAGCAAGCAGGCTTATCAGTTGCCTGAACTTAGTCATTGCCAGTCTTTTACTTTCTGCTGAAATACCAAATAGCATTTGATGCTTTCAAAGTTAAACATCCACTATTGTAATTTAATCAAACAGAGCTGAAAGAGGCATTAAGTATTACAAATTGTCCAGTTCTTAAAACAGCTTCTGTGTTTATAAGCATAAGAAACTAAGACTAGACTGAACTGAAGGTCAGCGCTGAAGAAGGAGATCCAGATTTAGATCTGGCTTAGGTGAAAAGCCAATTAAGAGTATTTCAATGTAATACATAGATATGCATAATGAGTGCAAGTAAGTACTTAACTGGTTTGAATGATACTGTTAACCAATTAGCAAAAAGCAAAGGTAAACCTCTTGCTCCAGTTTCACCTCTCCCATCAGGTGATTTGAAAACTTGAAAAAACAGCCCTCACCCAAAAGTAGTTTGTTTTGCTGGGAGCTTTTTAATGCTGTGGTCTGCAAGGTGCTTATACTTGCATGATAGTCAACCTTAGCATCTGAAGACCTAAGTTAATCACAGTCAGTAGTCCCTGTTCAGAAAAAAAAAAAAGGAAGTTGAAAATAGTTTTACCTCGAACTGGTTTGATTTCGGAGTTAGTGTACAGTCTGACATAGATTAAATACAAAGATGTATTTTTTATTTAAAGATAATTTTGTTCCAAACTTCAAGTGCTGTTTTTGAAGCTTCATAAGGCAAGTGCATGCTCCAATGCTGGATGCAATTTGAAGTCTGGGTAATGAATAAAAATAGGTGGAATGTATCCTGAATTCTGAGCTACAGAGAGTACTTCATAGAAACTTAAATACACGTGTAGCAAAATGTAGTCTGTACGCTTTTGAGTTTCTGTATTGATGCCTATGCCTTCTGATGGCTGAAAACTATACCATTTTGGTTTTGCTTTTGCTAATGTTACCATTTACTTATGTTAGTAACTCATGTTACTAAACAGCATATTATGTCACTATGCATATTTTCCCACTCTTTGTAAGTGGAGCCTCCTCTTAACAATTAAAATGCAGATGGATGAGGGAAAGCCTTTAATTCTGTGAGGGAATGAGCTGCTTGTAAACATTGAATCAAAAATCCTCTCACAGTGGGGTTCTAAACATGAAGTGTGTTTATACTGAATAGTGGGAGCACTGGACTTGCAGGCAGAGGGCAAAAAACACAGAAGGCTCACCTTATTTTAAGGGTGTATTGAGGGCAGACTTTTATTTATAGGTGAGTGTTCACCTGCAGATAGTTTCTTGCATGTAGTTCCAGCCTACCATTTTTTCATCATCAGCATGGTGATAAGTGGGGGATGCTGCCAGATTCTTTCAAGAAGTCTTAATATTGATTTCATTCTTGAGCTCTTAAAGCATTCCATCTACTGAGCTTATTTGGTTTTATTTTGTTTTTAGAAAGATCTTAAGCCCTGAGCAAAATGTGTAAATGTATCTGTCACAGGAAGCCAACCACTAGTCCATTTATTACCCTTAGAGTAGTTTGATACCACCAGCTGGCAAGTGTTTGAGGTGACTTATGCAAATAGATGCAATTTTTGCTTACTAAGGACAAGTTCTGTGACAGCAACTATGTAATTCTGTTCCATTGCTAAACAAAAGTCCAGTAGAAGTCACTAGTTTTATTTAGCAGAGCTCATGAGAGGCCTTTTTAGTTAAATTACAGCACAAAAAGAAGAGAAGCTTAAATTAACAGCTTTTTAGATCAAACTGGCCTGTGGGAGGATAAGCTAACAGCAAAACTGAAATGGAGTATCAATACTTTATCTCCCTGAACGTTCTTGTTACATGATAAGCCCTCTAGGGGAATCTTCTAATATCGCACTTCCTTTGTAAATACATCCAATTATTTTGCCACTTTTCAGTAGCTATGGTAGTCTTTGGGGTCTTTGTTGTGGGATCATCTGCTTTTCCACTGTGTTCTAATTAGTGAAGAAGGGATCTTTCAAATGGTATAAAATCACTGTCACACTCTCTGTAGTTGAGGGAGAAATCTGTGACTAACTTGATGTCTTCAATAAAATGATAAAAGATGTAGAATATATTGTCAGAGGTTGTTCTGTTGCTGCCAGAAGGAAAACATAGAAAGAATATTCCAAATTTTTTGTAAAACAGAAGGGTTTTTGCATACTTTTTAAATAAAGACACTTATACTCTGCTAATAATTATGTATTTCTTTCGTGTTTTGCATTTTTTTGGTAATTTTACATGAAACAATTATTTTCTATTTTTACTCTGAAATATTTGTGCATAAAATGTCAATATAGTAAAAATAAAAACGTTATACAGCTACTGCCTCGACTGCTAATTTTTCAACAAGCCATTTGTAATGTCATTCAGGTGCAAGCAGTTTAAAGATTAATATGTGCACTTCATTCTCATTACTCTGAAGCTCACAAGCTACTTGCAGGAACAATGCAGATTTACCTCATTTTCCTGAAGGTGTATCTTCTTTGACTCAGCACTTGGCTGTGTGTTTCTGCTTTTAAACTGGAGCTCAGTGCCCTTCAGTAATGTAACAGCTTCCATTAGCATCTTAATTGTAAATATCAAAAGGGTGCTTTGATCAAAGTGAGCCTTGTAAAGTGGTTAGATTTATGCTTATGGAAGTGTTTAAGTTGGAAAGGTTAATGTTGATCTCTAATCTTTGGACTTGAAAGTAATATTTAAAGTTGCTAAAACTAGTATTTAAAAAGCAGGTTAGGAAAGGCAAGGCCCTGATGGAATTAAATCTGGCCAGAGATGTCAAGGGCAATGAGAAAAGCTTTGATAGATAGGTCAGTGATGAAAGGAAGATCGGGGTAAATGTCCCTGGTTACCCAGGGTGAGGAAGGTGATTCTGCCCCTTGACATCACTCTTGTGAGATCCTACTGTGCCCATTTCTGCAGCCCACCACACAAGACAGACCTGCTCAAGCAAGTCAAGAGGAAGGTCATAAAAATGACTGGGGGGCTGGAAGACCTCCCTTACTGGGACAGTTTGTGAGATTTGTGGTTCAGCCTGGAGAAGGGGAGGCTCAAGAGCGGCCTTTGTTGCAGCCTTCCACTACTTGAAGGGGACTGACAGGAACAATGAGGGGGGACCACTCTTACCAGAGGGTGCAGTGATAGGTGAAAGGGTAACAGTTTCCAACTGAAAGAGGTTGCATTTACATTAGAGAGAAGGAAGAAATTCTTCACTGTTAGGGTAATGAAACATGAGCAGGTTTCCCAGAGAAGCTGTGGATGCCCCTTCCCTAGAAGGGCCCTATCCAACTTGGCCTTGAACAACCTATATCTAGTAGAAGTTTTCCCTGCTCATGGCATGTGGCTTGGAACTAGATAATCTCTAAGGTCATTACCAACCAAAACTATTCTATGATTCAAAGAAAAAATTGTGATTATACTCTTGGCACCATTTTTTACATTGTGTCACAATAAAAATACTCATTATACCTCTGAACTCCTCCATCTGGACTGCCAAATTCAAGAGGGAAATATTTTGTCATCTTTACACCTACCAGATCATTTGATTTCAAAATGTTTATGTTTAGCTTAGCAGCAACAGCATATAATGGACTGAAAATAATATTTAAGAACACTTCCATCATTTGTTGACCTTCTAAAGCACACTTAACAAATGTACAGAATCTCATTAACTGAGGGCCTTTTGTTTGTGCTTATATTTATTAGTGAATTGTATCACTGTAAATCAGTTTGGGGATTCCCATGCTCAAACTGAAATTTTTATTTCAACAATAGACTCATAGAATTGCCTGGTTGGAAAAGGCTCTAAGATCATCGAGTCCAACCCTAACCTGTACACAATGGGTAGCCCATGTCCCAATACAGCTCGTTCAGACATCTTTTAAACACTGTCAGGGATGGTGACTGTCCTGAAAGGACAAACCCCAAAACATGCCCTAACCCAGACAATGGGCTGTGAGTCTGCAAACCTGGACATTCCCTGGGGTCCAGATGGTCCAGGTAAAGGTGCAGCACATGTAATTAACCTTGTAACACATCTGTGAACTGTGTGCACCCCTGGTCATGTTTGGATATGCCCCATCCTATAGGTTCAGCCATCAAGTTTCTCTGTTACCAACGGACATGAAATTGTCTTGGGACAGCATTTAAACCAGCCAAGAAGGTAGGAAGTGTGCCTTGTTCTCACCCAGACAGCAACAAGAGCCAAATGCTGCTGGAGTTGCAGCTGAAGAGTCGTCCTAACAGGCAAGCCACATCTGGGCCTTGCACCTAGACCAAGGCAGCCAACACTCCAAGAGCCCTGTGCCAGAGGCAGAAAGGGGAAAAGCCCCAAGAGAACTGAATTCCAGAAGAGCTGCACTGCTGCAGCCTGTGAACTGTGCACGAGAGGAGAGAGGCCTCTTAGCCCTCTCCAAGCCAAGGAAAGCTACAACCTGTGATCTGGGCATGAGAGGAGAGAGGCCTCTTAGCCCTCTCCAAGCCAAGGAAAGCTACAGCCTGTGAACTGTGCACGAGAGGAGAGAGGCCTCTTAGCCCTCTCCAAGCCAAGGAAAGCTACAACCTGTGAACTGGGCATGAGAGAAGAGAGGCCTCTTAGCCCTCTCCAAGCCAAGGAAAGCTACAGCCTGTGATCTGGGCATGAGAGGAGAGAGGCCCCTTAGCCTTCTCCAAGCTAAGGAAAGCTACAACCTGTGAACTGGGCATGAGAGGAGAGAGGCCTCTTAGCCTTCTCCAAGCCAAGGAAAGCTACAACCTGTGATCTGGGCATGAGAGGAGAGAGGCCTCTTAGCCCTCTCCAAGCCAAGGAAAGCTACAACCTGTGATCTGGGTGTGAGAGGAGAGAGGCCTCTTAGCCCTCTCCAAGCCAAGGAAAGCTACAGCCTGTGAACTGGGCATGAGAGGAGAGAGGCCTCTTAGCCCTCTCCAAGCCAAGGAAAGCTACAACCTGTGATCTGGGCATGAGAGAAGAGAGGCCTCTTAGCCCTCTCCAAGCCAAGGAAAGCTACAGCCTGTGATCTGGGCATGAGAGGAGAGAGGCCCCTTAGCCTTCTCCAAGCTAAGGAAAGCTACAACCTGTGAACTGGGCATGAGAGGAGAGAGGCCTCTTAGCCCTCTCCAAGCCAAGGAAAGCTACAACCTGTGATCTGGGCATAAGAGGAGAGAGGCCTCTTAGCCCTCTCCAAGCTAAGGAAAGCTACAACCTGTGAACTGGGCATAAGAGAAGAGAGGCCTCTTAGCCCTCTCCAAGCCAAGGAAAGCTACAACCTGTGAACTGGGCATGAGAGAAGAGAGGCCTCTTAGCCCTCTCCAAGCCAAGGAAAGCTACAACCTGTGAACTGGGCATGAGAGGAGAGAGGCCTCTTAGCTCTCTCAAGCCAAGAGCCACTTGAATTATAAGTTCTGGCATCTGGGAAGACCCCGGACAGAGGAACAAGCCTTGAGTACCTAGCTAATTTGCTGTAGAATTCCCCTTGTGGGAAACCACAGATCACAGCATCTTCATTTCCATTTTAAATTGCTGTATTCTCAGATCTGTGCTTAAATTGTTTAGCTGTCTTCATATGTGGAATTTGTTCCCCACAACTGAATAACAGGGCCTGTAAATATGCTTTTTAAATAAGTTATGGTGGTGTTTGAAGATACCACTGCCAGAAATAGTAAATATAAAATATATAAATCTAGATTTTATTACAGTGACTCCACCACTTCTCTGGGCACCTGGTTCCAGTGCTCGATGACCCTTTCAGTTAAGAAATTATTCCTAATAGCTAATCTAAACCTCCCCTTGTGCAACTTAAGTTCATTTCCTCTCACCCTATCACTTGTTACCTTTGAGAAGAGGCTGGTCCTCACCTCACTACAACTTCCTTTCAGGCACTTGTAGTGAACAGTAATGTCTCCCTTCAGCCTCCTCATCTCCAGGCTGAACAACCCCATCTCCCTCAGCCACTCCCCACAGGACTTTGCGTTCAAGGCTCCTAACCAGCCTTGTTGCCCTGTTCTCTGGACACACTTCAGCACCTCAGTGTCCTTGTAGTGAAGGGCTCAATACTGAACACAGTACTCAAGGTGTGGCCTCACCATTGCCAAGTACAGAGGCACATCACTTTACTGATCCAGCTGGCCACACTATTCCTGATACAGGTCAGGATGCTGTTGGCCTTCTTGGCCACCTGAGGACCCTGCTGGTTCATATTCAGTTTTATGTCAACCAGTACCCTCAGATCCCTCTCTGCGAAGCTACTTTCAAGCCACTCTGCCACAAGCCTGTAGTGTTGCAGGGGGTTTTTGTAACCAAAGTGCAAGACCCAGCATGTGGCCTTGTTGAGTATCATTGAGCTGGCCTTAGACCATCAATCCAGCCTGTCCAGATCTCTCTGCAGAACCTTCCTTGCTTTCAGCAGATCAATACTCTCTCAGCTGAGTGTTATCTGCCAGTGTACTGAGGACACACTCAATCCCCTTGTGAAGATCATAGATAAAGATGTTAAACAGAACTGGCCCCAATACTGAACCCTGGGGAACATCACTTGTGACTGTTCCCCAACTGAATTTAACTCCATTCACTACCACTCGTTGGGTCAGGCCATTCAGCCAGTTTTTGACCCAGCAAACAGTGTGCCTATCCAGACCATGGGCAGCCAGTTCATCTGAGATGTTCCTGTGGAGAAATATGTCCAAAGCTTTGGGCCTGATTCCCTGGGTGTCCTGTGTGTGCTGCATGATGGCCCTCAAGAGGATCTTCTCCAGGACATTTCGCAGCACCAAGGTGAGACTGACAGTCTACAGTTTCCCAGATCAAACCCAGGGAATTAAAAGGTAGGGATTATTGGAAGAATAAAAATAGGTAATTACAAACTAACAGCTTACAATTATCAGTTTTAAGCAAAATAAGTTGACACAGAGCTCCATTATGTAACAGTAAAAGAAGGATGATACAAGGTGCATTGACACAGATTTATGGGAGCTACTGGCATTCTTTTTTTAAAGCAAGATGAGATGAGATGAGATCCATGCACACAGGTCTGTGAGGAATAATTTTACTGACCAGACTGGTGGTTTTTGGTTTTCAAGAGGACACATATTCTTAAAGGTTGTGGATTTCATATCAGGACTTCTAAAATGCATTTTGGTTAATACAATTGTGTGGGGTTTTTTTCTTTCAGAAAATTTAATTCTTGCTACAGATGATACTAAGCAGAAAATTAGTTGATAATTAAAGGAGAGGAATGGTTGACTTGTTCCTGAGAGTTGTACTGCAGGATCCAGTGCATTAGACATACTGTGACTCGGTTACAGTTTGCATCATTATTTCAGGATTGGAGTCCACAGCATCTAGTCAGGCCCCAAACTGAAATTTTGCAACCTTGTAATTTTAGAGTATTGACATCTTAGCCATTAATAATTGAAAGTAAGGTTTAAAAAATGCTGAGGAAGGAGAAACAAATATTGAGTGCCTGTCTTTAATTAAGGTTGTTATTTACTTGTGGACTAGTCTTGTGGAAAATAAAATTAAATGGTGCTAATGGTAGTGGTATCAGAAGATATATCTGTAACCCATGGAACAGTCCTACAAGGCCTATGAGGAGAGGCTGAGGGAGCTGGGATTGGTTAGCCTGGAGAAGAGGAGGCTCAGGGGAGACCTCTTTGCTCTCTACAACTACCTGAAAGGTGGTTGTAGCCAGGAAGAGGTTGGTCTCTTCTCCCAGGCAACCAGCATCAGAACAAGGGGACACAGTCTCAAGCTGTGCCAGGGGAAGTTTAGGCTCAAGGTGAGGAGAAAGTTCTTCACTGAGAGAGTCGTTCATTATTGGAATGTGCTGCCCAGGGAGGTGGTGGAGTCACCATCCCTGGAGGTGTTCAAGAGGGGATTGGACGTGGTACTTGGTGCCATGGTCTAGTCATGAGGTCTGTGGTGACAGGTTGGACTCGATGATCTTTGAGGTCTTTTCCAGCCTTGGTGACACTGTGATACTGTAACAGTCCTCATTTTCCTGGTTGTGGTGGGTTGAAATCTGTCCCCAACTAATTTGGAGAATTACCCCCCCAAAATAAAAATTGCCAGACCAGCTCAGCTGGAAGCAAACGAAGCTGTATTTACAAGCAGAACTACAATCTAGAAATATGAAATGCAATGAATACGTACAAAATGTACAATATTTACATGTATTTACAATTCATAAACAACACAAGAATTCCCCCTGGACAAAACCAGGGGGATACCAGTAGCTTCCCCTTCTTTCCCCTCCCCAGACAAGGGAAAGAGAAAGAGGAGAAAAGCAGAGAGTAGCTTGTTAGTACTTAGCCACACCAAAGAAATGCAGCCAAAGTCAGCAAGCCAGCAGATGCTACCACCTAGTATCTGCAAGAAAGATTACATGAGACAAAAGAGAAAGTTAATTTATACAACTAACTTTATGTTAGTTATCAGACCAATTGGATTTAGACCATTAGTTTTCTTTTGCATCCTATGGTAATTTGCATCCTATGGTAATTTATTTACATTCTATCACTTTCTACTCAAGTTCTGTGGAAAATTTCCTACGCATCAGCCTAAAACTGACACATTGGAAAGCCAGAGGGATTGGTGGTTGTGTTCAGAGTTCATGATACCAACATCCAAGTATCTTCTTTATGTAGGTGGTGTCACTGTAACTGGCTATAGTGGGAAGGAAAGATTACAAAGATCATGGTATAAGCAACTTACTTGTGCAGTTAATAAATACAAAGACAGCTTAAAAGAGAAGATAATTCTGTATCAGAATAAACTGAAATCCTCACGTACATAATTGTCTCACATTACCAAAACCAGCTGCAACTACCTGCAGTGCATTAGTTCATAACTAATAAACTAATGACTTATAAAACAACTGCTGTGCAGCAGATAGTAATAAAATTTCCATTTATTTACGGTACTTTTCAGGTTGCTGGCATTGTAGAAACAGCAGGAAAAATGTTTGTGTGATTTAGCACAGCTTTGGTGAGGGTGAAAAGTTGTGGAAACATTTAATTTTGTTTATTAAATTGCTTCAGGTGTTTGATGCTAATGATCTACTAACTGGGAGGCTGTACTATTAAAAGAAATCCCATGGTTCACAACAAGTCTGGTATCTTAAGACATGTTTGTGGGGTTTTTTCTTGTCTTTGCAACCTGCCTTGTAGCCTAAATGGAAGAGATTAGTATGTAGGAGCTGTATTTCTAGTCCTATGTGGGCTACACGTCACAGTTCACAATCAAAGAATTCCTCCATCTCAGCAGGCAAAAAGCAAATTATAGAAATTATATCTTCTGTAATAGAATATGTAATGTCTCTCAATTATCAATTATAATTGAAGCAAGCATGATGGCACTAGGCAAATTGTTTCTTAGATAGTAGAGGATCTGTTGTTTATTTGAAATTCATCCCAGTTAGGAAAAGGTATTCTAGGATGGAAGAATGTTAGTCAGGTGTTTCCTCCATCATCTTTAGGTTTTTCAATATTCTCATTTTCAAGGGTACTGCAGGAAATGCTTCATAAGAACTGTGTTTCCAAGAAGCATCAGCTGCAGAGAAAGCTTCAGCTACAGAAGACAATGGAGAAAAAAAAGTATGTTTAAAAATATTGTCTCTTAAGAGTGAAAAGCTGCTAACAGCATGCAGGGGAAAAATGAGTCTGGAAGAGGGAAAATGCAAGAGATGAGTTTTACTGAGATTAACTAGAGGGAAAGACACCTGCAGGATGCAGTTCTTTACATTTCAGACTTAGGAGAGAAAAGGCATTATTTATTCATTTATTTTTCTCACAAATGTAGTGGTTTAGTTCAGAAACACAAAGTGGCTTTATTTCCAAAGTGAGGTACACTCCTTGCATCCTGAAGTGTGTTTAGCTTCACAGAATCTGCCCCATGCAGGAATCCATAATATCTGCCTCAGGACTTTGATTTCCCAGTTGAGATCAGTGAAGGGAGGTTAGAGACAGTTGGGGAGGATATGAAACTCCCCGTGTAACCAGAGTCTCTCCTGGCTCCTGTCCACTAAAACCAGCTGAGGGAGGCAGAACTGATGGAGTAGCAGTTTGCCTTACAAACTATAAATTAATAAGATGACCTGAACTGTACCCAACAAGGAACTGTAAGCTGTAAGAGGAGCTTGAACTTGTCCTCAGGAATAATTCACCAGGCCTAAAGTGAGCTCTGTAAGAATGAAGTTGGAAAAAAAATAAATCAGCCAACGGATACTTCTTGTGCAGAAGGGCTTTTTTTTATGGAGAAGAGATGTGGCTGTCTTTCCTGCTCTAACAACTTTTCAGTCTGCAGGCCAGTTACATCCGAGGGGTTACAAAGAATAAATGTTCAAACATTCTGTGAAACTGAAGAGCTGAGTAAGTGCAATCATGCTCAAAATGGTGTGCCTGGGTGGGAATATGCAGCATAATTCAGCCTATTTTGTTGCAATCAGTGGTATGCTTTTGTGGACTCTCTGCTTGCTGAGTTTTGCTCAGCCGGGGAAGCAGGAGAAAACAGAAGAGAGTTGTGATTCATGGGCCTGCATCTGTTGGGAGGAAAAAGACCTTTTGGGAAATCAGTTTAAACAGTTTCTCTTTCGTTTCATTATTGCTCCTGAAATATTTTGTCAAAAAAAGGGTAGTTCCTCAAGGATAACTGGTAACCAGCTAGAACACAGGACCATAGTGACAGCCTATTTATGCCACTAAACTGAAAATGACATTCATTTCTGAAAGCAGTTTTTAAAAGCCTATAAACCCAGATAAGTGGCAATGCAGACAAGCTTTTCCCTGGACCAGAAGGTGAGCTCTGCCAGTGTAATCAAAGGGTCTTTGCACAGCACGGGACTAAAACTGACCTGTATTGAGTGACTGAACATGTCCTGCCAGAGAAATGCTGTGCAAGCTTATAAATCTTACACATTATCTATCTATTTATCTATCTATTCATCTATCTATCTATCTATCTATCTATCTATCTATCTATCTATCTATCTATCTATCCATCCATCTATCCATCCATCCATCCATCCATCTATCTATCTATCCACCCATCCATCTATCTATCTATCTATCCATCCATCCATCCATCTATCGATCTATCCATCCACCCATCGATCTATCCATCCATCCATCTATCCATCTATCTATCTATTTATCTATCTATCCATCCATCCATCTATCTATCTATCTATCTATCTATCTATCTATCTCATCTATCTAGTTATCCATCTGTCTTTACTTATATAGGAGAAGGGAAGTCCCCCTAGCTTTGCTTGGCCAGATAGTATTTGGACTTCATCATGCAGTAGACAAAGCTGGGGAAAGGATGAGTGGTTTTGTTTTCTGTGGATTTTTGGTTTTGGTTTTAATTATTTTTACAACAGACCTGGCTGAAGAGCACAAGTAGAGGGAAGGAATAAAGAGGTGCAAAGCTGTTCAGAAATATTAGCTGTGAGGCTGGGCATGCAAACAGGACACTGATGTTGGATGAAGGTGCAGGCAAACCAGAGGGAAGGGAAATGGAGACATCACTGAAAATCAAAATGCAGGGAAGCAAAGAAACTCACCTGAAGCAGCACTGAGCAAAACATGGTGAGAGCCATAGCTGCTACTTGTTGTCTGGAAGCAGCCCAGTACTGCATGCCAAGGGACTGTCTCCATGTCTCGGAGAGCCTCTGTAACTAAACCTTGCTAGCTGCTGACTGAGGCAACTGGCACTTGTGCCAGGAAGAATAAACAGATAAGTGTAGTGTTTCCTCTTTCATTTTCAGTAATATTCACCTAGAAACACTCCATGCTTTGTTATCTGGGTTTCAGTGAAGGATTTTGAGAAATCTGTTCTAATTAAACTTTGGGCATCCTGCATGAAGTTATTTTCAGTATCAGGTGGCAGTTACCTCTGGTGAGGGCTGATCCCAGGGAGCAGACATCTTCCAACACACTGTTAAATCACAGCATTATTCAGTGAAGCATTTAAAATTATGCATTTAAGGACTTTGATCCTGAAGCCTCTACATACCTGGAAATCTTGTGTTTGATTTTGTCAAGCTGTATTTGGCCTCGTGATCGTAGAGGAGCTCTTGCTATAAGGAAGCACGCTGTAATGCTCTGCACTTTTCTATTGCCAGATACTATCCACTGCAGAGAAACTCTCAGACTTCATAACACTCAATCTGACTTTCATAAATAACTTGGGAATTACTGGAGCTATTTATTCTTCATATTACCTTTGAAAGTCTTCAGTGAAATGGAGGAATTAAACCCAAAAATAGTCCTTTTCTTTTATATCTTTATCTTTTCTCTTTTCTTTCTTTTTTCCTTTTCTTTTTTTTTCTCTTTTTTCTTTTTCTTTTCCTTTTCTTTTCTTTTCTTTTTCCTTTTCTTTTCTTTTCTTGTCTTTCTTTTTCCTTTTCTTCTCTTCTCTTCTCTTCTCTTCTCTTCTCTTCTCTTCTCTTCTCTTCTCTTCTCTTCTCTTCTCTTCTCTTCTCTTCTCTTCTCTTCTCTTCTCTTCTCTTCTCTTCTCTTCTCTTCTCTTCTCTTCTCTTCTCTTCTCTTTCCTTTTCTTTCCTTTTCTTTCCTTTTCTTTCCTTTTCTTTCCTTTTCTTTTTCCTGACAGTGGTCCCAGTGAAGTATGCTAGCTCCGCACCTCTATTTTTACCACTGGTGCCAAAACAAGTCCAGGAGTTATGTTCTCCTGGGAAGAAAGGACATTTCCCTTCTCCCAAAAGACATGAAGTGTAAGGACTGGTTTTCATGGGATATTTCCATTATCTCTTCAAACAGCTTGTTTTAGAAAGTTAGATTTTTCCTGAGACCTGCAGAACAATGAATTTTCTTCATGAAAAAGGGGGAAATTTCCCTTTGCAAGGCTCACCTCAGGTGGTAAAAAATGCTTGTCAGTGGCTGGAACTGCAACATTTTTGTTGCTAAACAAAATCCTAAACAGAAGCCCTGCAAGGGGAGGCTGAGTGAGCTGGGATTGTTTAGCCTGGAGAAGAGGAGGCTCAGGGGAGACCTTATTGCTGTCTACAACTACCTGAAGGGTGGTTGTAGCCAGGAGGGAGTTGGTCTCTTCTCTCAAGCAACTGGCACTAGAACAAGAGGACACAGTCTGAAGCTGCTCCAGGGGAAGTTTAGGCTCGAGGTGAGGAGAAAGTTCTTCACTGAGAGAGTTGTTCGTCATTGGAATGGGCTGCCCAGGGAGGTGGTGGAGTCACCATCCCTGGAGGTGTTCAAGAGGGGATTGGATGTGGCACTTGGTGCCATGGTCTAGTAATGAGGTCTGTGGTGACAGGTTGGACTCGATGATCTTTGAGGTCTCTTCCAACCTTGGTGATACTGTGATAAAGGTACAAACGAGGCCAAATATCAAAACGAGGCTATTTATTAAAGGATAAAATGGAACAGAAGAAGGGGGGGGAGAGAGAGAGAGGAAGAGGAAAGATGGAGAGAGAGAGAGCAGGAAAGGAATTATATTACCACCACCTCCCAAAGACTATTTGGTCTGAGGAAGGGTGCTGCTGCTTTGGCTTGGAGGAGATATCCCAGAGTTCATCCTTGTTGGCTGTGCTGTCCTCACCTGAAAGAGGGGAGGGAGAGATTCCAAAGTCCAAGTCTTTCTCTGAGCAGTCTCCAGCATATGGTATCTTCAGTAAAGATGGCTCTTCAGGAATTCTTTTCTTTTTACAGCAGGCAAAACTTAGTGCATGGCATCGCTGGTAGTGGTGGAGAGAGTATTCATGGCCTGCCTCTTCCAGGCTGTATGGTGGGGTTCTTTCACTGCCTGAGCTGCTAAAGCTCAATGTCTTTTATTCAGTTAATCGCAGCTCCTCCTGGCCCACACCCCAGTCCACATTAATGCATATGTGGCTGCCAGGTGTATTATCAGTGGGCAGAGCTGGCCCGTCAGGAAGGTCGTTCACAACAATCTTTTGTTGCAACCTTCTAGGGAGTCTTGTGCTGCAGGGGTCTGGCTGGGAGAGTAGGCTTCCACCCCTCGCCCCTTCCATCTCACTCCTCTAATACACATCTCTGGGCACTAGGGGTCTCATCAGGCAAACCACTCAGGATGTGCTTGCACCACACCTCTCCCCAGGCAGCTGCCTGGTGAGCAAAGGTGGTTTTATCTTTGTTGATTCATATGTACAAGAGAGACAAGATTTGGTCTCTTACACAGCCAGAAGTAGAAATTATTATATGCATGTGCTGAATCACTTAGTTTTGTGTTGCAACTGCCTTTCCTTTTAATGAGAAGCTTGTAGTCACAATATAGCATTAAAATATAATTGCTGCCACCAGAAGGACCAAAAAAACCTCCTATCGAGCAGCCATCCCACCAGTACAATTGCCACTTCCAGCCCCAAAAAATAGTTAATGTTGAAGCTTCATTCCTGTATGGCTGGAAAGAGAAAAACCCACTGTGCTCAACTCTGGCCTTCAACCAGGCTGAGCACTCCAGTTTTCTCTTGCTCATTACCTGTATGAAGAATTCACTGTTAACATGAATAACCAAAGTTCAAATTACTTTGGCATGAATCCAGGTAATGCTCTTGAAGGAGGAGGTCATTGGTTGCCTTCAGACTGTTGAAAGTTATCATTTGCTTGAGATGTCTGGATTTTTGCTCTTCTGTGCAGCACTGGGGGAGCTTGCTTTTGAGTGGAAAGAGATGTCTTTAAAATAGATTTCTGCTCCAGTACCAGCTTTTCCCAGCTGATGTCACTCTGGCAATGAATTCAAGCACACCAGATAGAATAGCAGCACTCTTGATAAAGTCTAATGATGCTCCTGAAGGAAGAGGACACTCATCCTGAAGGCATAGGGAGGAAATATATTAACACATATGGGGAAGCTGAAGGCTCAGAATGGGCACCAGCAGTCAGCATAGCCCCATAGCAGTGCTTGGCTGCTGCAGCCGGGCCTGCAGAAAGGCTGAAGAGCTTTTCCAGGGTGATGGGGCCACTTACTGTGGCCACCTGCTACCCTTGGGGCTCAGCCCTCACTTGTCTCCCAGCTCAGTGCCATGTGGCAGCAGCCTCTGCTGCAGCCTGGCCTCACCATTTCAGGACTGGAGCTTGGTGAAGGATATTGCTCAGCAGCCTGGTAGCCTGTGTCCTCCCTGTGAGAAATAGGAGCCAGCACAAAGAGGTGATGGCAGCCTGGCGTGTTCCTGCACAGAAAGGCTGTTTGCCCTAGCTAAAGCTAGCATGTCCCAGGGCAGATATGAGCCACTGCTGCAGGATGGCTACTAGGGATCTTTGCTCTGTTCTGCTCTGGCTCCATGCCCTGAGAGCTGAGGTTGCTTTGCCCTTTGGGCTGGTGTAAATATGGTCCTCACAGCTGGGCATGAGGACTGAACCAGTATGGGACTGGTCTCAACAGAAGACAATAAAAAGGGCTGTTTCATTACAGAGCAACACAGGGGTGGTGTGTGATTGGTGCTGTGTATTTGGCAGCTCAGTAGAGGAAGTTTCTTGTTGTCTAGATCTTAGTAGTCATCAGGTGTTTGTTTCCCAAGTATGATAGTGCCAGCCAAGAAATGCTTGAATAATGCTGTCAAGGGCATGGGGGAAATTAGATCCAGAAAAGAGGTAATGATGAATATGCTCCAAGGCTTTGCATGTAACCTGAAGCTATTTTGCATCAGAATGAAGTCCAGAAAAATCCAAGATCATAGAATGGTTCAGGCTGGAAGGGACCTTAAAAGACATCTAGTTCAAATCCCTCTGCCATGGGCAGGGACACTTCTACTGCACCAGGTTGCTCAAGGCCTCATCCAACCTGCCCTTGAATGCCTCCAGGGAAGGGGCATCCACAACTTTCTGGGCAACCTGTTCCAGTGTCTCACCACCCTTACTGTACAGAATTTCTTTCTAGTATCCAGTCTAAACCTATCCTGTTCAAGCTTAGAGCCATTCCTTCTTGTCCTATCACTACAAGTCCTTGTAAAAAGTCCCTTCCTGGCCTTCTTGTAGGCAGTCTTCAGGTACTGGAAGGCTGCTTTAAGGTCTCCCTGGAGCCTTCTTTTCTCAAGACTGCTCTCAAGCCACTCCTCACCCAGTCTATATTTGTGCCTGGGATTGCTGCGACTTAAGTGTAAGACTTTGCACTTGGCCTTCTTCAATTTCATGAGGTTGGCTTGGGCCCACCTCTTAAGCCTGTCCAGGTCCCTCCGGATGGCATCCTTTCCCTCCAATGTGTCAGCTGGGCCACACAGCTTGATGTCATTCACAAACTTGCTGAGGATGCACTCAATTCCACTGTCTAGATTGCTGACAAAGTTGTTGAACAGCACAGGTCCCAGTACCAACCCCTGAGGGACACCACTTGTCCATCTGGACATTGAGCCATTGACTGCAGGTCTCTGACTGCAACCATCCAGTCTGCTCTCTTGAAGTCTAGAGTAGTGAGCTTGCTTCACACCCTCTTTGATGTCCTAAGGACCTTTAGCATCTCATGGTCACCAGATAATGTGCCAATGCACAAAGGAGCATTAAACAAAGAAAGTCCAAAGCAAGAAAGTGGCTAAGTGGCTAAAAATGGGTAGGCACAGTGTATGAGGTAAGCATAAGAGAAGATTACCTAGTAATGGCAAGTAGCAGGATGTTAAAAAAAAGGCGAAAAAAACTCTTCATGTCCTGTGACTGTTGTCAAACCTCTCTCTCATGTTATCATAGCAGACATTTTTCTGTTGAAGATGGTCTCTCAACTTCTCCTGTAAGCAAGATGTTTGTGTTGATGTAGGTGCCTACAAAGCGTCAAGGAGGTGAGGATCACAGGGATAAAGCACTCTTGGCCCCTGGTCTGAAAGGGAGTCTGGAGCAGTTACACTGAATAGTATGAACCACTTGTTTTTGCTGGATCATTTTTTAATGCTGCTTTACACCACTCTGTTACAAAGCCCACAAGAGTGCTTCCCATTTGCTACTGCTGCACCTCAGCCTTTCTGAAGCTACCTTGTTATGCTGCACCTCCCCAAGTGGATGCATGTCTCTTCTTTTCCTTCTCACCACCTGCAGCTACAGGCTGTGGGCACAGAGCTTTTGTCTTCCTCACTGCAGGCAAGAGGTGTCTTCTGGGGCAGCAGGTAGTGAATGAAAAGAATCAGCTGAAAATGGTTATTTGAAAATGACTCCTGTCCTCTCTAAATAAGCAATTTAGTTGTCTGCTATGGCACACCCTGGAGATGTGATGGTTTCTGAGCTTTGAGATGAACTAGAGAATGGTTAGCTGAAATAAGACTGAAATCCCACTACTGGTCTCTTCCCTAGGGGCAAAGTGTCAGGTGGAGTAGTCATGCAAGCAAAACCACTGCAGACAGGGGTGCTGTCCCTCTCTTCCTAAGTCATACAGTGGTGCATCGACAGCACTCTCCTCTCAATGATATTGATTTATTCTCTGACATTTTCAGCGGTGTGTTTGAGGCACTTCAACTGCAGTGAGGTGTGGGGGTGTTGGGTGGGAAGCTGTGAAGCTGTAGGGTTTGTGTGCATCCTGTGTTAGAAAACTGATGGATTTGCCAGAAGCGCTCAGACCTCCCTGTGACAGTGGGTGTGGCTGCAGCTTTCTCTTCACTAACCTTGGGTTATTCTCTCAGCCTCTTGCTGATAAAATCCTGGGTGTATATGCCTGACAAGGTGGATGGGAGAATATGTTCTTTTAAGGGCATATACAAATTATAGAGAAATGAATAGGAGATTGCAATATCAATAATATGAATGAAAAAATTAGAATGTCCTCTTTAAAATTCCTACTCACTTGTGCTTAATTCCAGCTTCCTAATGAGCTGTTTCTAAAGATTTATGATCTCTTTATCTCTGGCTTCAAAACCAAGCCTTTTGTATTAAAAAAAGATCATTCCCCTTACACTGTTGCACAACTTGATGTTCTAGTGCTGAGGAAAAGGAAAGCTTTGGGAGAAGCAGGAGGACTACTCTGGGGCTGGTCAGCAGCTCCGCTGGCTGCACTTCTGCTGCTGAGTGAGGAGAGCCCCCTGCAAAGCACATGGGCACAGCCCTTCAACCTCAGCAGCTTTTTTTTTGGAAGGGGATCTCAGAAGGAATCATTGCCAACTCCCTGCCCTTGTAAGCAGCTGGCCTGCCCACAGCCAGAAGCGAGCAGAAGCACAGCCACCTCTGGGTTTTGCAGGGGAGCATCCCCATGTCTTGTTTCTCCCTATCACTGAGTTGCAGACCAGGCAAATGTTGGAGGACAGGGCTGGTTCAAATGGGACATTTTTTTTGTCACCACATGGATTTTATGCTTGGTGGGTATGACAGGTTACACCCAGCCCAGGAGGAGGTGGGCTGAAAAGAACCTAGCCCCTAGGTGAATAAAGAAACCTGACCTAGGTGGGCAGAGAGATTTGGTTCCCTCTCCCAGGGGGAAGGGTCCTCAGGTCAAAGTTTATTCCACTCCCAGTTCCACAGCCTTTTTAAGGAGAGATGTTTTCTATCTCTCTCTTGCTCCTGCCCTCGCTTGCTTGACAGACATCTTGCTGCTCCTGCTGTTGCTGCAACCATGTGGTGGAGCCTGTTCATGCTGCTCCGGACTCCTGAGGACTGTATCTAAAGAGAATCCATATTGCATCTGGAGAATCCTTTGCCAGCTGTGCCTGGTTTTTCATTTGCCCTTTCCCCTTGTACCTTTGTAACCTTCCTTTTACTCAAATGCCTTTTATATTTTGTTAAACTTACCTTTTAACTTCCAAATCGATTCAAGACTGTTTCTTTTGTCATTTTTACCTCTCTTTTCTCCTGCCTAATTTGTTTTCTCCTACCAGACAAAAAAAAAAGTGAGAAGGGAGGCAATCTAAATCTGTTCCATTTGGGCTTTTGGACTCCAGGAAAGCTTAAACCACAACAGTGAGTTAGATAAATAATAAGTCCTGGTTAGAGCCTGTGGGCTGGGTGCCCATGAGGCAATAGGATCCAGTCTGGAGTCCCAGCTGGAAAGCAGTACCACAAGCTGGTCTAAACTAGCACTAGAGCATGGCAGAGGCTTTTTGAGATGTAATTTAGTTTAAAATGTGCTTCACGAGAAGGTAAGCCACTGCAACAAACTCATCCAGGTTAAAAATGAATTACAAGTTAGTTTTCATGTGTGGGCATAAATAGAAAAGAAATGGAAATGTGCATTCATACACCTAACTGCATGGAGCAGACAAATGATTTTAAATAATCCTTACAGTATGTATTGTTAGGGTTGTTTTGCAGCTGGATTGCTTCTGCAGTCCTGTCAGTGATGTGTCCCTGTGAGCTCTTGTATGGCCTCAGTGGAGACCGCATGGGGATAAAAATGAGTAGCTGGATGTGACAAGGGCCAGGCCCTGGCCATTTGGATTACCACTGGCAGCAATGTCCCTGGGACCAGTGCCTGAGAGGTGGCACTGGGATGATGCTGCAAGGTGGTCTCAACTTTTAGCTCTGATCCCTAAAAATTCCCTTTGTCAGCTTAGTGGGAGTGCAATTTGTACAGGGAAATGAAGGATCAGCCAACACTGCCACGTGTCATTAGCATGAGTGACTGACCACATCTCCTGCATGCCAGCAGCTGCTACATTTACACTTAGACTCCAATTTCTGGCCTAGTGATGTTACCAGGTGATTGGAAGGGATCTTTATCACCTCTAGTTTCATGAGAATCATAGGCAGCTCATGTTGGTGTGTTGGCACCAGGTCCTGCTCCTGCTGTCTTAGAATGCGCCATACTGTCATGTGTATGCCGATGGGAAGGAAAGAAAATCTTTCTCCTCTCAGGTGCTTTCTCTCTCTCTCTCTCTCTCTCTCTCTCTCTCTCTTTTTTCCCCCCTCCATTTTAAACCCTAGTTGTTGTTGTTTTGAAATGTCACTGTGATAGTGCCAGAGCCTATAATTCAGTAGCCAATGGCAGCTACTTCTTGCATAGTCAGAGCAGGAGGCTGGGTTAGTGGATACCTAGAGGGAAGTTACAGTGGGATAGCTATTTGCAGAAATTGATTCACAGGAGTGTCTCAGTAAGCAGTAATTCAGAGACACAGGAGTCTCACACTTTGTAACCATTATGGTTTAAGGAGACAGAAGGTCCCCCCCCATTCCTTCAACCATCATATTAGTTTTCTATATGTATTTTTTCATTTTCAGAGGCTTCCTAACAGTATCTGCTGTCACATTGAACCCCAAGACAGCAGATCATGGCTTTTCAAGAATCCTTTCTCTCAATAAAAGCAAGGCTAACAAGGCCAAACACATGACTGTGCATTAGTTACACTGCTGCTTTCTGTTCCACTTGTGCCAGTAGTCTGCTCTAGGCTCTAAAGTCAAGCAACACCGACAGACTGAGGCCAAGCGTGAAGGCAGCATGGTGCAGAAAAACTGATAAGCAAGTTCTCACAGCATCTGTAGCTTTGAGCTGCTTGTGTCAAGGTGAAGCTTATTCCCCTTCAGCTCTGACTGGGCTGCTAAGGCAGCAGAGTAGTGTGAAACACTGGCCTCCTTTTCATGGGGAGCTAAGAGATCCTTGTAGTACTTCTAAGCTTCAGGTGTTTTTTGTGTGTGTGATGATGGGCAGCTATATATACCTACTTTAGTCCACCCTACAATAGGAAGCAATATCCAGTCAAGCTTATCCTGTTTTCCTGCAAGTCTATTATTCTGACAGTGATGATGCATGGGTGAAAGCCAACAAGTCCCCTGAGACTTTCCTGAGTGTTCCAATACCATTGGTTGCATGCACTGGATAGGGAAATCCAAATGTTTAATCTTAGCAACCTGCTGCTATATGCCTGAGAACGAAGGGCTCAGCAAAATCTTTGCTCCTGACAATTCTTCTTTATAGAACATTGCTGATTGACAGCAGCTGAACATGAGCCAGCAGTATGCCCAGGTGGCCAAGAAGGCCAATGGCATCCTGGCCTGCATCAGGAAGAGTGTGGCCAGCAGGAGCAGGGAAGTCATTGTGCCCTGTGCTCAGCACTGGTTAGGCTGCACCTTGAGTCCTGTGTCCAGTTCTGGGCTCCTCAGTTTAAGAAGGACATTGAGACGTTTGAAGGTGTCCAGAGAAGGGCAATGAGGCTGGGGAGAGGTCTGGAGCACAGCCCTGTGAGGAGAGGCTGAGGGAGCTGGGGTTGCTTAGCCCGGAGAAGAGGAGGCTCAGGGGAGACCTTATTGCTCTCTACAACTACCTGAAGGGAGGTTGTAGCCAGGAGGGGGTTGGTCTCTTCTCCCAGGCAAGCAGCACCAGAACAAGAGGACACAGTCTCAAACTGTGCCAGGGGAGGTTTAGGCTTGAGGTGAGGAGAAAGTTCTTCCCAGAGAGAGTTGTTAGCCATTGGAATGTGCTGCCCAGGGAGGTGGTGGAGTCACCGTCCCTGGAGGTGTTCAAGAGGGGTTTGGATGTGGCACTTGGTGCCATGGTTTAGTCATGAGGTCTGTGGTGACAGGTTGGACTTGATCTTTGAGGTCTCTTCCAACTTTGGTGATACTGTGATTCATTGAGACAACCTGATCCCTTCATCTCTTGTCTTGAGAATAAAAGGAAGTTAAAGGCATAATGAAATGTTTTCCTACACAGGTGAACTGTCCATGTAATACTTATGATGCTGTGATACCTGCTTTGAATTCTATTTATATTATTGCAATAAAAGATAAAAACTATTTAGCTATTAAAGTTTGTAACCAACATCAGCTGAATAATGCTGAAAAGACTGTATGAATTATGTGAAAGAAGGAAATAAATACAGGTTGCTAGAGAGATTATTCCTAAAAGCATTCTCTCTGACTGAAATAAGAAAGCCCTGCAGTGCTCTTTGGCAGCATTGTGGAAATGTGTGGCTGAGAAATGTTTCTGTAGGCTCCAAACAGAATCGGTTTTCAGGCAGTGCTAAGTCAAATAGGTGAAATGCATAAGGACCCTGCATCTGGGTGACACAGATGCCCTCGGGCTGCTTTCGTGACTGGGAGCTCCATGAGGGCTGTGTCGTGCCATAAGGAATTGTTCACATGTGTCTCCCAGCCATACCTGATGGCACACAGACATATGGAAGATGTCAGGAGTATTTTTCATATCTATCTTTCATTATGAATACTAAAGAAGGAAAATCAGTAGCTTTTGTAAATAAAGGGATGCTGTCAGGAATTGACCAAAGGAATTAATGGATACCTTAGCTTGTTCTATTTATTTCCTCCTTTTTTCCTCACTCTGCTGTGAAACTTGGCAGCTGCAGGGGTGACCCTGACAGTGCACAAACAAGCCTTGGCTTGAACTTGGAATTAGCATTTAAACCCCTGCTGGCACTATGGATGGAATCTGGCCAAAGGTATTAGTGAGTTGCTAGTGAAAAGGGCAGTCTCCAGTGGGTGCTTGTTTGATTCACAGGACTCCAGTCAGTTTGTTACAGTTGCTGCTTTCTGCTCAGAAAAAGGGCCACTCAAGACTGGAAAATCACTGCTGCACTGTGACAGGTCAAGGACTACCATGTGCTGCTAGACCTTACAAAAGGGAATTAATGCCTGATGCTAATAACATTCACTTGTCTCCCCATGTTCCAGACCTCCAAAGTCCCTGGCAGTTATTAAGATATGGTGCAATCTCTTCATAAGTGTGTATTTTAAATTCAAGTGGGTATTATGGGCTTCCTGTGAAATGGCTGGATGCCACAGGCACACTTGTCTGTGGAAACATCTGAAGTATAAAAGGGTACATTAAATAAACCTCATTATACATCTGTCTGGTTGTATTTATTCAGGCCTTTAGAGAGAAAGAGGCTTCCTGTGCCTCATTTTTATGAGTTAGGAGCTAAAAGGGCATGGCCAAAAGAAAAGAAGAAACTTTTCCATGTCAGCATCAACACTGGCAGAGCTCTCTGTCAGATTTAGGGGTTTGCTAACAGAAATTTTCTTGTCTGAAGAAAACACATTGGTTTGGGCTTCTCTGTCTTTCATACTGACATCTCTTTGGGCCAGACATTTTTGTTGTTGCTTTGCAAAAATGGAACTATTTTGCCTGAAAAAAACTTCATCCAGACTGCTTAATAAAGTCATCTCCCACCCACATGACTCATTGCTGGAGAGGGGAAGCTCTCCTGGGCCTATCTCTCCTGCCCCTCAACCCACTCTGAACCAGTTAGGGTGGAAAGGACTGATGCAAAACACAGAGGCAGCTTGAAGCCCTCACAACATGGCCAACACTGAATTTCATTATCTGGAGGATGAGAGGAGAATCCTAGTCTTTGCAGTAACTGTTCAGGAGGACCTGGGCTGCAGCTACTCAGCTGCTCATGGCTTTGCCCATGCCAAAAGGTGTGCCTGCTAGGCCGTCTGTGGGATTTTCTATGTACATATGGTCTAAAGAGAAAGAGCAGGCAATGCAAAGAGATGGGAAATCTGATCATGGGTTGAGATATGAGAAGGATGCAGGGGAATTTTGCAAAAGGGCTGGCTGGATCCTAGTCAGAAGTTTTGAGGTGGTACAGAACCAGTACCTTGGTCAATTCCCTGATGTGTATCCACACAGCACAGACTGTTGCTGCCAAGGCAAGCAGAGGCACTGATGCTCTCTGGAGAAAGGCTGTAAGGTTAAGTTGGTTCCTTCCTGTGTTTTTTTTGCCTATGCTTAATCATTTCATTCCAGCATTACACAAACGATAGCTTTTATTTTTCTTCAGGGTTTTATTTCAGCATCACAAAAGCCACAAAAGACAAACATTAAACCCCAGAGGAGGTCAGGTTCTCCCTGTAAGCAGGGAAGGAGCATGTGCTGGCTTCACGCCCAGCTCAGAGGAGAAAATGCAAGACAAAGGAGAAGGGACAACAGCCCAGCTTAGCCTCTGCCTTCTTCCTCCAAGGGAAGCTAGCAGGAAATTTACTGTGTTAAGTGATTGGATTTGGTTACAGGATTTTGAAGCAAGTTTCTTAATAATGATCAAGTAATCAAGTAATTTTGTTGGTTTTTTTTTTTTCAGAGAGAGACATTTCACGTAGCCTGACAAGTCTGTTTCAATGCCCATGTCTGACTAGCATGATGGTGTCTGAGCCTACAGCTCCAGCATCCTTAATGATACTAACACTTTGTGGAGACAAGAAAGGGAGAGAAATTTGAGAAATGAGTGAGGAATTCATCATCTGCAGGGGTTTTGAGCCTGCTTCTACTTGAGGCTTCTAGCCTCCCATCTCCTCTCAGGTCCACAAAGCCTCAGCTGACAAGTCCACTGGGTGAAGCCCAAAAGAGAAGCTAACTCCTGGCTGTTGCCTGGTAACTGCAGGTTTAGCATCCCAGTTTCTTTATGTAGTACCAGCAAAAAGAACTGTGGCTACCAAAAAGCACAGGTTCTTTTTGTGTTCTTTTTGTAAAGCTTAGTTCTGTTGACTACAAAACCTGTTAGGGCAGAAGAGAAGAACTTGGATTTGAGTAACACAATACCTTATTGGATTCCCAGGTCCAAGTTGTTCACTAGTGTGTGAGGGCACTTGTGGGTAGAGAGAGAAAGAACATAGAAACACAGGTGTGAATCAGAGGTGGCAGTATAAGTGGCTGCATCACTCAGGTGAGTGCTCAATGGGATGAGTGCAAGCAAAGAAACAAGGTCTGTCCTGCCATATCCTTAATGGCTGCTTGGAAACAGGTTTGTTAATCTCTGGTCTAAACCATAGCATCACAACATCCATCTGCAATGGCTGTGTCCAGCAGCTGGTCCCAAACTACCAAGTAGCAGTAAGCTTGCACTCTCCCAAAGATGTCCACTTTGTACTCCCCCACCTCAGCCCTCATGGAGATGAGCCCTTCCTACCATTGCCTGGCAGCCAGGTCATGCAGGCCACAGCAGCTCATCTTCTGCTCTGAATCACCATGTCTGGTGATAATGCACTCTGGCCGCTGCAGCAATTAACAAAGACAGTGTGGCATTGTCCTGAAGGGACCAACCCCAAAACATGCCCTAACCCAGACAATGGGCTGAGCACCTGTGAATGTGCAAACCTTGACACTTCCTGGGGCCCAGGTGGCCCAGGTAAACGCGTAGTATGTGTAATTAACCCGAAGCAATTACAGCTCCGAGAGCCCTGTGCTGGAGAGCATGAGAGGAGGGAGGCCTCTTAGCCCTCTCCCAGCCAAGAGCCGCTTGAATTATAGCTGCAGAGTCTGGGAAGATACCGGACAAAGGAGCAAGCCGTGAGTCCCCTGCTCATTTGCTACAGCATCCCCCTTGCGGGAAACCGCAGATCGCGGCACCTCGATTTCCAGCTGAATCGCTGCGTTGGAAACTCACCATTGTGCTTGAATCATTTAACCATCTGCATGTGCTTTATATGTGGAATATATTACCCACAACCGAATAACAGAGCCTGTAAATATACTTTCTAAAGAAGGTGTCCGAAGGTACCACTGCCAGAAATACAAAACATACTTAGAGGCATGAACTGGCTCTGCGCAGAGGGGAAAAGCAAACCATTAGCTCTGCAGTGTCCAGCAAACCATTAGCTCCGCAGTGTCCAAGGCACTGCACCCCTGTGGCAGTGGTAGGTAGGCTCCTTTACCTCCCTCATTCACCGTGCTGCTTGCTTTAAATTGAACCTCTCCCTGGTCAGAGTTTATTCCATGTCAACACCGCAGTGTTATTCTTCAGTTTCAGTACCCATTCCTGCTCCAGGATTGTCATAATTTGCATTTTTCCTATTAATTTTCTAATGCACACAGAGCAGGAAAAGAGAGCAGCAACATGACCCTGCCAGTGATCTCTGCTGTCAGCCCATCTGAAATACTTCTCCCAGTGCTTTTTCAGTGCTAGTTGGCTGCAGAGAGCCCCGAGGGGAACCGGCTTAACAGTGTAATTATGCAGCTTCTGAGGTGACCAGCAGTGCTGAAGCTCCCAGTGCTCTTTATACCTCTCTCACTTTCTGCAGTCACATGAAAGGGTTCTCTCTCTCTCTCTCTTTTTCCCCCCCTCTCTTTTCCCTGAAGGTTATTTATAACTTGACAAATGCCCTCCTGAATCAGATTAATGGGCCATCTCGGCTACCCAGCATCTTAACTCTGACAGCACCAGCAGGAGATGCCTTTTAAGGTGAGCATGTGAGCCCAGCTGCCAGTAGCACGTCTTCCTCCTCACTCTACCCACATTCCCAGGCATTGTATTTTGGCTCTTAGGGGATATGTCCTTGCCTACTGCCTTTGGTATTTATTTATGGACCTGTTGTTGGTTAATTTGCCTAACGCATTTCTGGGCCTGATGATCCTGTCTGCCCTTTTGGATCTACTGAGCTGCAAGCCTGCAGAGTAAAGATGCCCTGGCTTTTCCTTGTCTGGGACTGATGGCCCATGAGGTTCAGCAGAGGCCCTCAAACTCTTACTGTGCACAAGGTGGTAGATAACAGTTCTGCATCTATCATCACGACTTTGTAAACCTTGGATCACACCTCCTCATCCTAAAGCCTCTTGAAATGATGCTTTCTTTGCTTTTCCCAAACAGTTGATGGGGTCTTCACACTCCATATGATGGAGAAGATTTTTGGCTTGTTAATGTTAGGAAGATATTATGTAGCTAATATGTGGGATGTGCAAATGCATTTTTAGAAGGTTAAAAATAGGATCCTGAAATGCTGATATCTTAAGCTGTACATATTGCCACATTGGGGTGTGTGTGTGTCTGTCTCCTTACTGAGGTTTTCCTAAGTTGTCACATGTGATTTTTTTCTGGTTTAGTTCCATATTAATGTTGAGTAATGGTCCAGCAGAATGTGGAGGCTTTGGATAGCCTTTATTTTCTAGATGTGTTTTAACCTGCTCAAATGAAAGAACTCCTTTTTCCTCTCTCCTGACTTGTGCATCAGACTGCTGAGTGTAGGGTTGCTTGGGGGTCAGTCAAGGACAGGTACCAGCAGGCAAAATCATATTGTAGTACAAAGCAAAATAGTTGTGGATCATCAGCTAGCTGAGATGTCTGGGCAACTGCAAGGCAAAGTCAGTGGTTTCTTCTCCACTTCTGTTTCTCCTTACAAAGCTACAATCAGGATTTCCTGGGAAAGAGGAAGACTCTTAATGGCACTTCCAGCAGTATACTGATAGTCAGCTTGAATCCTCAGTTTTTGTTTTGATTGACCCTTCCTCCTGCCTTAACATTTTATACCTTTAAACCACTTTGCAGCTCTTCTGGTACTTCTTCTGCATTTCTAAACAACAGCTGCTATTTAGTTACAGTTGAGTTATTTCTGAGCGAGCCAGAGCCTATGATGTACACAGCCTGCAGAAAGCTAACACAGAGACTCTGCCTGTCTTTGAAAGTTTGGAATCCAAACTCTTCAGCACCCAGCCCTTCACTGCAGGGTGGTCTGGGAGGCCTGAGTCTGAGTCTGAGTCTGCTTGTTTTGACTCACCACAGAAGCTGTGTCTCCTCGTTCATGGAGTGAGCGTAGGATGGCTGGTGTCCTAACCCACACCCTGAACCTTGTGTGCTGCCATTTCTCCTCCAGTGTGATAAGCAGCATCCACACACCAGCTGTCTAATTGATCATTTGCAAGCATAGAGGTGAGGGTGGTGTCTTACAGTCAGCATGGAAAAGAGAAAAATGTTGCAGCTTGGCATCACTAAATATTTATTGCCGAGTGAAGCTTTCTGAGGCAGTCACCAAAAGCTTTAAAAATGTTCTCACTGCCCAAGGATTTTGAACAAAAGGCTTAAACTGATGCCTGTAGGAGTTCTTGATTTTTTTCTACCCTCAAACTGGACTTCCCTGTCAGTGAATTTATCTGCTGGAGTTCCTATTTGTCCAACTGTTGAAAGCATGATACATTTATCATTGTTTTACAAAGCTTCTGTTTCTGCTGGCTACTGTGTTCTGATTTGGCACTCTTGCTCCTGTTTAAACTAGAGTCCTTGTTGTGAAGTTAGTGTCCCCTTCAGTTAGCATCCTTCATTACTCAACTTTGTCTTGCTTCATTTTAAATCTCTGCCTTGTGGCTATGAGCAATACAGAGTAGACTCCTAAGACTCATGATGGTCAATGGAAAGGTCACTCAAAAGCACTGTAGATAGATAGAAGGAAGCAAAAGGAACTCAGACTTTGGACAGAGATGATTTTCTCATTGACTAGGATTTTCATCAGTTGTACTACTACAAGAGAATTCTATGTATTCTATGTAAACAACTACTGCCCCCCACATATTATCATGCTGGTTATCTGCTTTTGAGTTTCATACACTGGTGATCTAGTTTAGCATGCAGTTCCTGTGAACAAATGTATAAAATTGGGATTGAGATGACTCATTTGCTTCACTCCACTAACTGTAATGCATAGTGTAAAAGCATAGAAGCATAGATAAACTGCATGGCTTTGATTCATATAACTGGGATAGTAGTAATAAGACCTGATGCAGCTTTTGATTTTTGTGATGGCGTGTCTGGTGAATTCAAAGGCTGACCCTATATGTTTGTTAGATGGGAAAGCAGCAAGCTTTGGGCAGTCTGAAAGCTAAGAGAAAGTGTTGTCATTGTTTGTCAGGTGAAAAGAAATCTACAGCTCTGCTGAGTTGATTTAGGTCTAACTACTCTTATTTTGCTCTATGTTCAAGATCTTGTGAGCTCTCTAGATTCACATGTTCTCATGAGATCCCACCTGGAATACTGTGTCCAGTCCTGGTGCCTCCAGCATGAGGGCCATTGAACTGCTGGAGAGGGTCCAGATGATGGTCACAAAGATGATCAGAGGTCTGGGGCACCTCCCATATGAGGACAGCCTGAGGTGCTGTTCAGTCCGGAGAAAAGAAGGCTCCAGGAAGACCTTAGAGCAGCCTTCCAGTACCTGAAAGGGGCCTACAGGAAAGCCAGAAAGGGACTTTTTACAAGGGCTTGGTAGTGATAGCATGAGAGGGAATGGACTGAAGATTTAGATTGGATATTAGGAAAAACTTCTTTACAGTGAGGGTGGTGAGACAGATTGCCAGAGGAGGTCATGGATGTCTCCTCTCTGGAGGTGTTCAAGGCCAGGTTGGATGAGGCCTGGAGCAATCTGGTCTAGTGGAAGGTGTCGCTGCCTGTGGTGGGGGGCTTGGAACTAGATGACTTTTAAGGTCCTTTCCAACACAAACCATTCTATGAATCTATGACTAGATTAAAAAAAAAAAATCCCTTTGCATTTTGAGGGTAGTCACCAAGGAAGAAAAAGGAGTAGAAAGGTGCAACAGAAGAGAGACATACTGACTGTGCCTCGCCATTTTGTGGACATTTGAAACAACTCTTCTGAGAGTCTCCATTTCCCCCAATGGAACATTTGTTTCTCAGAGGGGTCTTGCTCTATATAAGATAGATCTCTTTCAGAGAACATGAACCTGCATGGTCTGTTTCAAATGTGCACTGATGTCTGACAGAGATATATGGGCCCAAATCACAGAGGGCTAGGGAAGGTGTAATCCAAGCTACTCTGTTTTCCCTTGCATGTAGCTTGAGCGTTATGTAGGAGGGAGGGAATGGAGTGGGCAAATCTTGGAGGAGGATATAGGAAAAAATATTCTCCTTAGAGGAAAAGGAATGGAGAAAGATGACTGAGAGAAATATGGATTGGTTTTTTGTATTGACATTACATTTACTGCAATGAGAAAAGTATCAGAAAAGACAGAAGGAAAGACTTTTCTGGAATTAAGCCTTAGAAGGGAGGTGATGTGTGTACAGATTGACATAGCCAGGAGGGCATTGACAGAAGACAGATGAAAGGATAGTGTGGTATTTTTTAGGAGTAGCAAGTGGGTGAGACAGGGTTTGGTGGGGTCATTTGGGTCTTGGAAAGTGCCAGACCATACATGCAGTCAAATTGTTTAGCCCTGGAGGCAGGGTTATAGAGACTCTGAAATAAACCACTTGCATTTAGGTCATAACAGGGATGCAAGATGCCTTGGGACCAAATGCTTTGATCAGCAGATCCACACTTACTACCCTGCATTAATTGCTAAGGTGGGATGAGCCAGATGTCTCATCAGCTTTCACTTTATCAACAGCAGTAGCAGCAGCATGAAGTTTCCAATGCATTTCAGTGCTCATTACCTCCAGAATACCTCTTATATTTCATGGTTCTGCTGATCTCTTTTCCAGTTGCTTGAACAGCTCTGTCTGTTACAGCTCTGGAAGAACTTGCATTTCTTTTGTGGTATTGAGACCTATACACCCCCCATGTTCATGAAGTCCTGAACTGAATGCTCTCAGGTTGGAAGTCATACAAAATTAAATGTGCTACACCAGTTTGTGATCTTTGCTCTCAAATAAGAAGAGGCTAACAGTGCTTATCAAGATCTAATTATTTAGTATGGAAGACGTACTGTGTCCAGTTCTGGGCCCCTCAGTTTAGGAAGGATGTTGACTTGCTGGAAGGTGTCCAGAGAAGGGCAACGAAGTTGGCAAGGGGTTTGGAACACAAGCCCTATGAGGAGAGGCTGAGGGAGCTGGGGTTGGTTAGCCTGGAGAGGAGGAGACTCAGGGGTGACTTTATTGCTCTCTACAACTACCTGAAAGGAGGTTGTAGCCAGGTGGATGTTGGTCTCTTCTCCCAGGCAGCCAGTACCAGAACAAGAGGACACAGTCTCAGGCTGCACCAGGGGAGGTTTAGGTTGGATGTTAGGAAGAAGTTCTATACAGAGAGAGTGATTGCCCATTGGAATGGGCTGCCTGGGGAGGTGGTGGAGTCGCCATCATTGGAGGTGTTCAGGAGGAGACTTGATGAGGTGCTTGGTGCCATGGTTTAGTTGTTTAGGTGGGTTGGATTGGTTGATGGGTTGGATGCGATGATCTTGAAGGTCTCTTCCAACCTGGTCTGGTCTATTCTATTCTATTCTATTCTATTCTATTCTATTCTATTCTACTCTACTCTACTCTACTCTACTCTACTCTACTCTACTCTACTCTATTCTATTCTATTCTACTCTATTCTATTCTATTCTATTCTATTCAAGTTCTGACTTTGGACCAGAGTTTCCTTCAAAGAAGTGCAGTCAAAGTAGATTAAAAGAGGACACTTTTGAAGAGCTTACAGTTTATGCAGTCTGCAGACAGGTTGAAGGAAAACAATCAGAACAGACTTCTAAACAAATCCATGTTTTTGTTTTAATGAAGTCAGACTTTGTTCCTGAGTTGTGTAATAATCTGCAGCACCAAAAAAGTGAAGGAAAGCTTAGGCAGTAGCAAAATGCCGAGGACTTGATTGTGTACATTTACCAGCAGTTTAGTCAAAAGCATATGGAGCTGTTTAAAATGCCATTCAGCTAGCAGTGACTTGCCTACACTGTGTATATTTGGTGTTCATTATAATTATAGGTTCACAGAGATGCAGCTACAAATGTGTATTCCTAATGCAGCTGGCAGTGTGGCAGGGGCCTATTTTTACGATAGCCTTTGACTTGCAGCGTTTCCTGAGTTGTGTATCTATATTTGAACTTTCAAATATAAAAATCGATGTTAATGAGAATCTTGTGCATTCTTAAAAGCTACTGAGCTGTGGGGGCCTCAAAGAGCTCCCAATTATTTCAAAATAGAAATAATTGTAGCATTTTCTCTTCTCCAGCAAAGAGAAATTGTTTGATTAGCTATTAGCTGTGTTTGTGGGTTTTCATGCTATTGGGCTATGAAGGAGTGTACTGGGGAAAAAAAAGGAATCTTCGTGCTCATGTCTAAATCTAAACCTCTGGCTTTTAGTGTCTTGCCTGCAAGCAAGCACTGCATTTTGAACAAGTGTGCATTTTAGGTATGTTAATTCAGTAAGAGTTCAGGCCAGAAGCTTTGCTTGCTTTCACAAGGATGCTATGGAGCTGTCTGGGGTTATTTTAAGGGCAGTTTTATAAGCACAAAAAAGAGCAATATAATCTTTTGCTCTGTGTTCGTCTCAGTAGCATTACATATTTCATTTGGGCTGATAATGGACCTGACTAATCTCACAAGTATCTCACTTTGTGCTCTGACCACAGCATCACAAGCAGGCTGTACTCCTGCTGCCGAGTGCTTGGAAGCGAGATGTGAGTACACCTTCAAGGTCCTGAAATCAGGAGGCAGATAAGAATGCATAATATATTAAAGTCTCAGGATCTTGCATTCCTTGAGCACATGTTTTGAATGCATAGGTCTGCTACAAAACACATCTTCTTTCATCTAAACTTGTTATAGGCCTCTCGTATTAGCCATCAAAGCCATATGCCAGGGCTCATCATTTCAGGCAGATCAATAGAGGACTGCTGTGGGGTGGAGGTTTTTTAACACATTTGATTCCAAAGTCTCAGATGAGTCTTACAGTCAGGGTGATGACTAGGAAGCCCTGTAGAGCAAGTCAGTAAGAGAAACTGAGGATGTGGCTATTTATTCCATATCATCAGAGCTCTGTCTGCTTCCTCTTAAAGTGGTGGTAAATATTCCCCAGAAGTAGGTTTGTATGTTTCCTCTTTCCAGAAACCATGCAAGGTTTAATCTTCAGTCATAAAATAATGATGATGTTTTTGCCCCTTGTTTCTTTTATATTAAGATAATTTTTAACACAGAATTCCACAACTTCCTCCATCTGGATGAAAAAACCCAACAAACAATCAAACCCCTCATGGCTACCTTACAGGAACCTTCTTAGACTCTTTTCTCCCAGGCTCAGTTAACTTGATGCTGTAAGATGGCACAAGCTGAGCAGAAGGGCCTCCTTCCAGTGCTTAACAGCCACCTCACTGTGTAGGCAGGCTGCTCTGCTGGGATAAATGGAAACATGTGTCTGGATCCTCTGCATCTGAGGACTGAACCCCTTTGTACCCCATATGCTGAGGAAGGCTCTGCCACAGGGCTTATGACTAGAAAACAGTGATAGACTCAAGCTATCCAACTTGAGGGCACAGGGCTGAGACTGCACCTCAGGAAAGACAGGAAGGAAAATCCTGGCTTGTTTGTCACACTGACTTGCAGTATGGTGGAGGTTTGGGGTGGACACTGCCTAGTCGCATTTTCTCCTTGTACTTCTTCTGTCCCAGGAGCAGTGATGTGAAATCACAGGCATCTTCCAAGAACAGGAGTCATGTGGTTTTGCTGTAAGGGTTGAAGGGATTTATAGACCAAGACAGTTTAGCTTGGGGTGGCAATGTGGGTGAGTGAGATGCAGAAGATCATTGAGCTCAAGCCCATTCCTTTGACCAATATCTGAGACTTAGTGTACATAGGCTGGTGTATTGTGATGCTATGACAGTCTGCCATCCAGTAGGTATATAACTGCACATACTTCACAGATGTGATATCACAGAGGGAAGTCCAAAATGCCATTTGCCCACCTGCAACATTGCTGAGACTACTCTTCTGTCTGGAGTTCCAGTTTGAAAGCTGAAGCCACCTTCGGTCTGTGCTTATATTGTTAACCATGAGCTCACTAGCATCTGCAGCTAGAACCATATCAAATGCCAGTTCCTTAATATTGCCAGCAGACCAGAGGCACCTCAGTTCTGAGGAACCTGCAAAATTAACACTCTGATTTGCATTATGTTGTTTAACCATTATGTTTAAGGATTATATTTGATCAAAGTCATGCTCAGAATAACAATCCAGCCCTTTGAAGGGACTGGTATTATGCAGGTATTATTACTGCTACAGCCGAAGTAAAGAGAGTTTATGCTTGGGCACGTCACTTGCCTAAGAGTGCTGGGTTTGATTCTGGTGATTCTGTGTCATAAAGGCCCTTCTGCATTAAATTAATACAGGCTGAAGGCAGTGGCTAGACACTCTGCTGTGGCATTTCTCATAAAATGGGCCTATATGCTTGCACCCCATCAAGTCCCTACCTTGCACTGCCATGGTCTAGACATGCCTATCTGGACCAGGTGCTGTGGATGTTAAATGCTCTCCGAGGCTTGCACCAGCAACCATACACTCAGCCACTGGCACCTTTTGAAAGTCCTAACAGTGTGAGACATCTTGAGGAGAACACAGTGGATATCTAGGAGTATTTTCTATCCTTCCCCACCTTCCATTTTTGGCTACCAGGGGAAGAGGGATGCTGGGCTTAGGCAGGCCTCTCCTCTGACACTGTATGTGCATTTGTGGCTCTCTGCATTTCCTTATTCTTTCTGGTCTGCTCTGAGTTGGCTTAGGAGAGCCTTGTTGACTTTGTAGTGCAAACCAGATTTGTCTGTCTTCACTTTGTGCCTCCGTTGGTGGGTCCTGTACCCTGTGGAAGGTGTTCTCTGGTCACTGATTATGAATGGAAGAGGGTCAGGATGGGGGTGTTGGTTATTTTCTCTATAAAGTATGGGTTATCGGTGGGATTTGGATCATGCATTTTGTGGCTCCAAGTGTTTCCTTAGGGCTGTCCTTGGCAAGCAGGAGAGGGAGGCCTGAGCTTGGCCAACTCTCCTTGAGGGAAAAACAGCTCTTTTTGCTGCCTGCCATTGGCAGTCAGGAGGAGAAAGCCTTCATTTAGGTGGGCTTTTAAGAATAACACCTATCCTGCAGCACTGAGTAGAGTTTCATGCTCTGTAGCTATTTTTTGTATACTTTTTAAAAATCCCAACCATATAAAATTTAGGCTTTGTAAACCACAGACTGTTGACTTCTAAACACTTTTGGCTACTGAATTTTGGCAGCTAACAGATTTTGACAGCAGATCTTCTAGCAACCTATTGCCAAAACTGGCCAAATGCCTTGGCAATGCAGGTTTTCTGTGCAAGAGAAACAAACCACTGCTGGCTGTAGCTAAGGTTTGCTACAATCTCTATGCAGGGGCTTGAGGAGTGCAGGAGTCCCTTTTTAGAGAAGCAGCATGAGGGGCAGATGAGATTTTGTGTGTTTCTCCTCAACCCTCATCCCAATTAAACAGAAAAAAAGATCCTGCATCTGAACTGCTCCCCAGAGCTACAGCCTGAAGTAGCACTTAGGCATAGTTAGATGGACTCAGCCTGGCATTCAGGGACTTGAAACAGACATAATTATGACATCCTGTTTTGAACCAGCAGCAGCATAGTAGCTATTTCAAGAATCTGCTTCCTGCAGGTGCTGGCCACCCATGTTGAGGGGTGTCTTGCCTGTGCCAGCTGTTTTTCTCTCTCTCCTTTTAAAGAATATACTTAGTAGTAGTCTTTAAAAAGAATAATGTCTATCTTTTGATCTTGGTGACATCCTATCTGAAACCAGTGTTGTTGGTTCTCTCTATTGAACTACTTTAGACAAACTGGGCTACAAACACCAGAGACACTAGTTCCAGGTCTTGCAGCTGGGTTGGGGGAATCCTCAGTGTCAAAATAGGCTGGGGAATGGAGGGATTGAAAGCAGCTCTGTGGAGACTTGTGGGTACTGGTGGATGAAAAGCTGGACGCGAGACCCTCCTCATCATGTGGTGGAAACACTGCAGAGGAATGCAACCAGGATGCTGCACACAGTGTTTGTCATCTGTTGTCCTGTGTCATTAGAATATTTTCAATCTTGCTGCCTGGAAGCATTTTAACAGCAGCTTACCCACCACCCACCACATCCATTAGTTTAAACAATAAAAATGAGCCATTTGGCCACACGGCGATGGTTGTAAAATTGCCTTGGTAAGTGGGGATGTAATGAGGATAGAGACTTTGGAGCTGTGCAAGGATCATGACAGACCTAATGGAAAACACAGCTGCTACAAGCTGTTCTCTGTAAGGGCAACACCAGGCCTCCATTTGCATTTCCTAGACCACTCTGTAGCTGGAGAATGAAATTTACCAAGGGGCAGGTCCTGAATGCAGAGCATGGCACATGTACGCATGTCTTCTGGAGTGGCTCCTCTAGTATGTACTTAGTAATGTCTGGAGTTTCACTTTGCATCTGGTACTCATTAATCTGGAAGGATCTGTGTAAACCAACCAAGAGCAGGACCACCAATATCTTCAAAAGCAAGCAGGTATGTCAGAGGCCGAGGAGATTGGTGCTGGCTGTCATCCTTGCTCAGCACTGTTCTTTCTTCCTGGGGACCACCCTCACCAGCTCTGCTGCTGGACCCACTGTGTAAGTGCTCCCTAACCCCGTTCTGTCAAAATGACTCAGGCCATAACATTTTTCACATTCAATCTATCAAATCAAGATACAGGGATATTTTAATTGTATTTTTTTTCCCCCTACACCCCTAATTTTCTTGGGGCTGGGGAGCAGAATTTGTTTCCAGCCCATAGCTGCAAGCAACCACCCAGCTCGGTTTATTGCTGAAGTAGGCAATACCAAATCAATCCTGAGCTTGGAAGTGAGGTGCTTAGCTACTGTCCTCTGACAGCTTTTCTGCTTTATGAACCTGTCAAACTGCTGCTTTTATTTACTCCTAATATAATCTTTCCACAGTAAGGAGCTGGCACGGCTAGAGATGGGCAAGATTCTGCTGCTATTACCCAGGAACTGTGATAAATTGCTAGGTAGCTTCCAGGGTTGCAGCAGCTGTGGGAACATTCCTCTGAAAGTTGCAGGAACTTTGTGCTTTAAAGCTTTACATGTGTGCTTTACATGTGTGTCACAGCATGCATCTATTCCCTTGCTTTCAGGAGTGTGCCTGTACGGACGGCCTCATAACAACTGCTCACTTAATCAGTGCGTAAAACTGAGCGATTAAGTTCGCCCCTAAGTAGCAAGAGCAGCACCAGTGTCTCACTGGACAAATAAACCTACACCAGGAAGCTTGGCTGTCTGGGAATTACTGTTCAAAGCAATTGCATTTTTCTATAACTGGGATTGCATAGGATTATGGTCTTATAAATGGGATTTGCTTTAAAGGCCAGTGGCCCTCTGCATTTTATGGATTACTCCAGCTTCTTCTAGAAGGATTTTTGATAATGCTCCGTTAATGAGACTGCAATAAATTGAATTACATCCTGTCTTACTCCCAAAGTAGGAGCCTTCTCTATGACACTGGACATGCACAAAGAGCAGAGCCTCATACATTCCTTTCCTGGGGGTATGTGCAACCTGTATAGTAAGACCTGTGGAAACACACAGGCACCTAACAAAATATATGTGTAATAGATGTGTTTTGGAGCAATTTGAGGCCTGCTCTCTGCTCACCATCATCCGTTATCATGGCCCAAACTGCCTAGCTTTAAAACAAGATGGTAACCCTTCTGAGAGCATTCTGGAAGCTCTTTTTAAAGCATTGGTACTCCAGGGTCTGAAAATAACACTGTTTCCAGGGCTCTGATCCTTTGCACTGGATTCCCTTGATACAACAGGGATGGGAGAGTGAAGGGAATAAACACCTAGTTGATGACACACAACAGGAAGCTGCACAGTTTTTCCTACCACTGATTCAGAATAGCATACTGCATCCTCACAAGGTGGCTTGTGAAACTACCTGCCCTGGCTGTCCTCTCACTGAAGGAATACATACACCTCCTGGTCAGCAAGCCAGCACAGCTGTGTACAAGGTGCGATGGGTTGAGTTGAATCTGCTGGTGCATATTCAATACCAAGCTGATATCATGCCAGCTTCCAAATCAAAGTGCTGGCTGGAGCAAAGTATCATGGGGCGTGATGTTCACACTGTAACATGAAAGGCTTCCTGTTCCAGTTGCGTCTTCTGTCTTCCAGTTGTCTGGAGTGGGCTGCTGTGTGCTTGTGTGAGTGTAGGGGAACTGTTTTATCGGTGGCTTCTGCTGCTGGTTTTGCTATGGCAACTGACATCACACCTGGAATACTGTGTCCAGTTCTGGGCTTCAAGAGAGATCCACTGGACAGAATCCAATGGAGAGCCACAAGGATGATTAAGGGACTTGAGCACCTACCCTATGAAGAGAGACTGAGAAACCTGGGGCTGTATAGTCTTGAGAGGACTGAGAAGGGATCTGATCAACGCCTATAAATATCTGAGGGGTGGATGGGACCAATCACTTTTTGGTGGTGCACAATAATAAGACAAAAACCAATGTGTTCAAGATTGAACATAGGAGATTTCACCTCAATATGAGGAGAAACTTCTTTACAGGGAGGGTGACAGAGCAGTGGAACAGGCTGCCCAGAGAGGCTGAAGAGTCTCCGTCTCTGGAGCCTTTCAAAGCCTGCCTGGATGCATTCCTGTGCAGACTACCCTAAGTGATCCTGCTCTGGCACAGGGGTTGGACTCAATCTCTGAAGTCCTTTCCAACCTCTAATGTCCTGTGGTTCTGTGAGCATGTCGTCTCATTAAACTCCTTATCTCAACCCAGAAGGCTTTTTTCGTATGTTACTTTCCCTCCCATCTGTATGTGAGGGTGCACTTGTGGGAGTGGACTTTGTTAACCCAGGACACCAGGGGAGCAGGTGAACTGGCCAAACAAGTGAGGTTTTGTGGAAGGTCTTGGTTGGGGAAGGATGAGTCAGTGAAACAGGGCTGGAAACTGTAGTATTCTCTCAGCTGAGGTCCAGAGCAACTCTTCTATTCACCTGAGCTGTGCAGCCTCACTGTAGTTATGCTACACCTCGCTGTGCAGACAAGAGCTGCAGGTGAGGCTGGAGAAAAGGGCTGCCATGGCTTGCAGACAAACCAATTTAACAAGGGGCTTTCCCTGGATGGATCTTGCTGTCTTTATTCTACTTCTAGTTCTCTATCCCCAGTCCTGCTTTATCTAATCTGTTTGCTGCAGAGAAACAGTAATTCTCTTTTGTGTTCATGCAATTCCTACTTCACTACTCAGCTTTTAGCTCCATCAGCTGATCTCCAAGCTCAACCTGAGGGGTCCTTGCTGTGCTCTGGTAGAGGCTGCTTTGAAGATCACCAGGTCCACTCACCTACCGTGGTCTTGCCACTCTTGGCAGGTGAGCCCTGTACCGCAAATGTGCCCCTAGAGGGCACTGAAGGAACCTCTGAGACAGGCTTCCAGCCAGCAAAGCACAGAAGGTGCCTGGCTGGCATTTATGTACAATGGCTGACCAAGGTCTTTGCCTTTTTCCTGCAGCTTTGGGGAAAAAAATTACTGGTGGTGCTGTTCTAGCCTTCCCAGGCACTCACTGTCATACTGCATTAATGGGCTGGATGGTCTTGCAGCCTGGGAGGCTCTTGGTGTTCATGGATGAAGAACGTTGCAGGTCACTGATCTCACCAGGAAGCCGACAGAAGTGGAGCAGCAATGTTGAGAGAAGAGACTGCCAGCAAGTTGCTCCTGGGGACGCATGGGGAGGCGAAAGGTTGCGTCATTCATGCTGGGCTCCTCTGCTCAAGCGAGGGCAGCTGGCCGGCGCAGAAACACACCACTACAAGAGGGCTCCTCCAGGAATGTATTTATTTACATTAAAACACTATTATACAAACTGAAAGAAAGGAAAAGGGAAAAAAAAAGGAAAAGAAGACATCTTAGAGAGGCAGGTGTTCTAAAGTCAGTGCCCTTCACTCCCCACCCCATCTCACTGCCATCTCCCTTCTGCTCTGGTCTGACTGCGAGTGCCGTGATCCTTGTAGGTAAATCCCTTCTCAGCCCTCTCTCAGTGTGAACATCCATCCACTTTGCCATTTAAGTGGCTTTTAGAAAACTTCTGCTTTCTGCCTGCAAAGAAAACTCTTGCCCAAACGTTCTTTTTTTCTTAATTTATTTATGTAACACAGTGTAGAAAGCTATCAATTCATAAGCAATGGTTCTGTACAATCATCCTGCAGAGGATCCCTGTTAATTTTCAACCAGCAGGCACTTTCCCCACCCCCCACCCCAAGAAGTGCTCACAATTAACAGGGATTCTTTTTAATATTTTTTTTTTGTTGTCTTTTTTTTTTAAGATCAAAAAGATACATGGAAAAGAAAATAGAAGTTTACCTTCCAATGCCTAAAGTGTGCACATAAAACAGGCACAAAGAAACGAATGCGTATTCCCATGATTTCTACGTCACTAATACAGCAGGAGCAACAATCTGTACAATAAAATGCAGCTGCAGAGGGAAAAGAATTTCAGTAACTCATCTGGAATACCTTTTAAAAAACGTTGTTTTCCTTTAAAATGCATAGTGATCAGAAACAAAAAGAAGAAGTAGCTCAGCAAAGAGAAGCAGCTAAACCCCACAGACACGGAAAGCATCCCCCATCAATTCTTAAAGCATATTTCAATCAGGACTTAGTTTTTGTCACAAATCACAAGAATAATATACAACTGGCTAAGGAGCTACGTGATAAATAATTGGGAGAGAGAATCTATCCATGCACTAGTTAAATACAGCTAGCCTCTTTACAGTACACAAAAAACATTCATTAATAATGTAGTGTAAAGACTGAAATGTAAAGAGAAAGAGAGAGAGAGAAAATACATTACTGATTTTATTAATTCAAGTTCAGGCATCTACTTGTGTTACAGCACAGCTGTCAAAAGGCGAGAATGAGTAAATAATAAAACAGAGTGTTTGTTTTTCCTTTCTTTCCACATTATTCTATAACTGAACACCGATGGGCAGTGAAGCAATCATTCTGCTGTCCAACTCGTGAGGCTGCTGTGGTGTCCTAGTTCTGCATCTGTTCAAAGAACTTGTAGGTGGGATTTTCATAGCCATTTTGCTGCATCTTGGAAAGGTGGCGCTCCTCTGGTGTCACTGCAGCATCCACCTGTCGTAAGAAGAAACGAACAGGCTCACATTTTTGCTTGACTGACAGCTTACCTCACATGTCCCTCCCATCTGGACTCAAGCAGCAAGTATCCTCTAAACACAATGCAATTTGTTTGACAGGTTCTTCCTTGTCTCCTCCTCCCTTTTTTTCCCCTCTCCTTCTAAATGAAGAGGGGAAAGTAAGTTAGGTCCCAAGCCCAGTCTAAATCTCAAAAGCAAGTCTAATATAAAGCTGTCTGAGAAGTGGTAAAGACGATACTCCATTATAGAGTATTAAATCATGGTTTAGTCATGAGGTCTGTGGTGACAGGTTGGACTTAATGATCTTTGAGGTCTCTTCCAACCTTGGTGATTCAGTGATTCCATAAACCTAGGGCCTGGAGGCCCTCACTTTGTCTGAAGAGAACTGTCTCTGAAAACTCTTCTCTCCAAGATATGCAGGACTGCAAATGGTCTCATGAACAAAACCAACAGACAGCACTGCACCCAGCAATAAATAAGAAGCCAGCAAACATCTTTAAAGGTGACTTGCAAGAGACAGCCCTTGCAGCTGTGACAGTCATGCTTCACTTTTTGGACAGAGTAATATGCAGAAAATACGGCAGTAGGAACAATTCTGCAACTCAGTTTTTTGCTTCAGAACTTCAAGATGAGCTGGCCAAATTCAGCAGTATCAGCTTTGTTTTCTGTTGCATGGCACAGCAAGCAAGTCACTCCACAAACTAAAAAAGGGGATATATTTTGCACCTCCCTGCTAGTCTCCCATTATCAGTTGGACTTTTTCCACTAGAATAGATACTGCTATTTATACTTGGGATCAGCGAGCTCTGAAAAGGAAAAGCTCAGTTGCTTGAGGCTGCTTTCTGTCTGTATTTTGCCCTCAGATCTTTTGTGGGTGCTGTGGTCTCAAGATCTAGAAAGATTAAATGGAAAATAAATGAAATGAGGGTAGCAAAGAAATGTCAGAGTAGCCAGACACAGGGTGACCAAAGAATCCCATTGCACTTGTGGAAGCAGTACTTCTCTGTCTCCAGGGTCAAGTTTGGTTCACTTTAGTGAGAAAAAACTTGATGTGTCTGCACTGGTTTAAGTACTTCTGCTTAACAGAGAATGACCTTTCTTGATTATCTGGAAGACAGGCAAAACCACAGCTCAGTCAAGACTTCTCCACTGAATACCTGCTGCTCCACAAATGACTTTCATCTTTCACTGACCATTATGGTAAAAGGTAAGATTTCATCAAATTAGGATGGACAAGAACACTCTCTAAATGTTAATTAGGTATTTTACTTCTGCTGCATGAGCTCAATTTTTGAGTGTATTCAAACCCCACTGCATTCTGGCTCTCTTGCTGAGCACCTATGGTTAATAGCTTGTCAGCTATTTCATTTGCTATCTGGTATCTCTGGTGTTTGGCAGCTCTTAAAAAAAGAAGGTAACAAGTGAATTTTACATCATCAAAAACTGAAAACTAGGAAGGTGTCTAAGACTCTGTTTGGTACAAACATTTTCCTGTGGATTACTCTAAGTATTGACCTTTAGGAGAAATGGCCACTTACTTTTAGCATAAAACCAGCTTTGTGGAAAAGGGAAAGTCTATTCTCTCAAGAAGCCTCATACAGTAGGCTAACTTACTCTAACCTTTTAATAAAATATCAAAGGAGAAGTACTTATGTCTGATACTCACTTTAAATCTAATCTACAATATTGGAAAACACTCAGCTTAGTGAGGACAGACTATGACCTTCAGTAAATTACTACCTGATACCTTGGAGAAAGATTAAAGCTATGTTCTTCCACGCTTGGGACAAGCACAGGCTGCTCAGCTTGGTTTTTGCAGCCATTCTTGTACTGCAGTGGGTTATACCACAGTACCATCTTTCCCACAGTACCAACCCAAAAATGGCTCCTCAGCCATCTTCTGTCTTCATGTTCTAGTTGGGTAAGAAAATGTTCTGTGTGTAGCACATGCTCTTGACTGCTCAGAGGAACTGCTAATCCCAAATCCGATCTGTTTTCGTATCTGTGCCCCTTCTAAATCTCCTTCTTCGTGTTCCAAATCTCAAATTGTGTTTTCAATCAACTTTCTATCTTCCATCAAATGTTTTCCTTATGCAGTGACTGAACATTTCTGTGCAATGCCCAGCTTCAGGGGTCACATGTGGCATTTGCTCACAAAGTTATTGTGAAACTCCATAGCTGGGAGCCTTGAGTGTTCCAGCAAACCCTTGACTTCTTCCAGCAGGAAACAGGATGCCAGGCAGAAAGGATCACTGACATGGTGCTTTCTGCCTTTCTGGTTCTGCATTATAATTTGGCCTTTTTTTGGCTATTAAAATACTTCCACTCAAAGGCTGTCTTTCTCTCTCTCTTTTTTTAAGCTGGATTTGTACCAAGCAATTCCCTTATGCAGTCAGCTCCAAGGCTGTCTATTTCTTCGCCTCTTGTGCCATGCCGTCTGGCAGTGAGATGTTGTTTAGAGAGATGGCACCCTTGCTTTAAGCTTTTCTTTCCAGATTTCCCTTGTTTTAGAAACTGGGGAGGGGGGAAGATGGTGCTTTTCTTCCCCTGTCCCTCTCTCTCTCTCTCTCTTCAGAAGTGACACAAAGAAAAATATTTTCTTCTGAAGGACAGGTTTCCCCTGGCCAGCCTATGTGAGCGGTGAGTGCTCAGCTTGGCTGTCTATAATCATTTTGATCCATCAAGGACAGGAGAACCCCTGGGAATTTCACAGCCCATCTCCTCTTCAACCTCTACACCCAAATCCCCAAGACATTTCTGTACAACGATGTGCTCAGCAGCTGGCATGTAACTGTGTACTTGCATTGCAAGGATCCGTTCGTGCCTGCTGCTGCTCGAGTCTCACCTACACCCAGCAGAGAGAGCAGCAGTGGGCTTGGATGAGAGGCACTGAGAGAGCTGCAACAACTCACAGCACTCATGTCTGCAATCAGCTCCAGAGGCTGGGTTGCTTCCTGCTGCTTTACCTGTCCTTTCTCCACAGCTTGCCAGCTTCTCCCTTCACGAGAATGCACCATTTAAATCATATGCCATGATTCAACTTCTGGCACTACTTTGATGCTGCTGCTGTTGGGCAGCACTTGTTTTCTTCGAAGCAGGTATGTCATCAGTGTAACAGCAGTAGGGGCTAACAAGTCCATTCTATAGAGGTTTTGTACAAACACATACAAGACCTAATCCCTGCCTTGACTACCACACAAATTTAATAGCATTAACTGCTTTGGTTGTGACAATGCTGCTGCGTGCCATCTGCTGCTGCTGGAGTTGTCACTAATGAGGCTGCTAAGGAAAAAGAAGAACAAAGCAGGGAAAACAGCAAATGTTCCTGTAGCCTTCTTGGCATTTGTAGAAAACAACAATACAAAGTGTGTGCAGAGGAAAAGCCACCCTTCCTTTCCTTCCTGAAGGGTCTGCTGTAGCACCAAGTCAGCCTTGGTTTTTGTGAACAGTAACACCACACTACCACAGGGTCTAGTGCTTCTGTAAGAAGTCAGAGCCTCACAACACACAACTAAACCCACCAACAGATTCTCTTTTAGCATGAAATTAAAGCACAGCATGAAGCCCTGGGGTTGAAGGATTTGGGATATCTGTGTTATCAATACATGCCTGAGAGCATCTTTCTCTCTAGAAGGCTCCCCCTACTAGGCTGGGATGCAAAGCAGGGCTACACCAGAACCTGTGCTGAGCTTCTTCAGATTTAAGCACCAAGCAACACTGTATTGAACTCTGTCACCCATTTTAGCTTAAGCCTCCCACTCAGCACTTCTTAGTCAGGACTAGAAGACGTGATAAGCACACAGCACAACCTGCTTGTGGGAAAGAAATGGAGTAAGACAACAACATAAATAAAAAAGAATCTAAGAAAGTGCAAGGCAGAAGAAACAAACAAAAATAATTCAAGAGAAGCCTGGGAGAAAATCAGGGAGGAGAAAGATGAAGAAACAATGAGCAAGGGCAGTAAAATGAGACTGCATTTTTAACACCCTTGCACAATATTCCATATTAAAAAGCCTAACTTTGATAAAACCAGTTTATCCCAACAGTCCAATAAGCTCTGCAATATGGCATTTCTGGGATGAAGGGGATTGATTGAAGCTCCTCCTTGCAGGCTTAGTCCATTAGTTTTGAATTTTTTATTTAAAATTTCCCCTTTAGTCTTCAAAATGAGTAGTGCTGATACTCCCTCTCCTTCCTGGAGCTGACTGCTGCAGGGTAATCCATCTCACTGCCACCCCACATGCACTATCACTCATCCTGAATGTTGTCTTTTCTGCTCAGCCAAACTCTTCTCCTCATTCCTCACCACCTCTGTCCTAGGCATTGCTCTGCCAAACAGCATGCCTTGAACCTGATTAGCTCTCTGTCAGAAAACCCCCAAAGCCTTTTACCATTTTAAGAAGCTTTCTGCATCCATTATGGAGGTGGCAGAAGTTGAACACAGAACATAAGAGGTGTGGGTACTTTGGTGCTGCTGAGAAGCAGCCTAGACACTTCTCTTTTTCATGCCATGATGTCTCTTGAGAAAGCAGCTCAGTCAGGTAGATAACCTCTTTTGAGACTGTCTGTCCATCTATCCTCTTCTGCTTCAGCCTATGAATCTTTCAAACAGAAAATCCTAATGTGGAGTCAGGAAGACTGTAATGCTGCTGAAAAATTTATGTGCTGCCTCTATGCATGTGGGGCAGATCAAAAACCCAGACAGGAGGTGCTGGCAGCCACAGCACTGTGGTTTAAATAATGATAAATGGATCACAGAATCACAGAATGTAAGGGGTTGGAAGGGACCTCTAGAGATCATCTAGTCCAACTCGCCTGCCAAAGCAGGATCACCTAGGGCAGGCTGCACAGAACGCATCCAGGTGGGTTTTGAAAGTCTCCAGAGAATGAGACTTCACAGCTTCTCTGGGCAGCATGTCCCAGTGCCCCATCATCTTCACTGTAAAGCTACTGCTGTGAGCCCTCCTGTTGTCACCTTTCCCCATCCTGATGGAGGTCTTGCCTCCATAATAGAAAGCAAATGAGCTCCAAAGAGGAGATCCTGAAAGAGGAGGAGATGACACAGTCTGTTGAATTCTGGAGCACAAGACAGCTGAGAACCTCTCTTTTGCTACCTGCATTCATGGAGCAAGTAACCTGCTCTAGACAGATGGAGTGTGTGCACCGGCAAACACCACCTTTAAATTGTCTGTTGGAGTGCTTATGTGCACATACAACAAGCAATTTTCAATCTCTCCACCATTTACTTAACTGTGGTAGTCTTCCTGGGGAGGCTGAAACCTCTTTGAAACATTTATATTCTCAGACTCAAAAGAAAATGATTTTGACACTTTTCCTAAAGTTGGACAAGTATATTTCTCCTCAGAGCTGAAAAACCCCCAAAAACCCAAACAAACCCCACGCTAACAGGATTTTTAATAGCATCTTTCGTTAAAGAAATAGTGACGTGAGTAAAAAGTACTGCAGTAAGAGTTCACCTTTTAGCAGATGAGAATACAGGTGGAACAGGACCTGGTTTGTAATTAAATAGAATAGAATAGAATAGAATAGAATAGAATAGAATAGAATAGAATAGAATAGAACAGAATAGAATACAACAGAACAGAACAGAATAGACCAGGTTGGAAGAGACCTTCACGATCATCGCGTCCAACCTATCACCCAACACTATCTAATCAACTAAACCATGCAACGAAGCACCCTATCAAGTCTCCTCCAAAACACCTCCAATGATGGTGACTCCACCACCTCCCTGGGCAGCCCATTCCAATGGGCAATCACGCTCTCTATGAAGAATTTCCTCCTAACATCCAGTCTAAACCCCCCCTGGTGCAGCTTGAGACTGTGTCCTCTTGTTCTGGCGCTGGTTGCCTGGGAGAAGGCATCCATTACCAAAGAGCTAATGCTGCATCCATTACCACAGAGCTAAAACTCTCACAGTAACTTCTGACATGCAACAAACAGGTTGCAAATTGTGATAAAATGTGCCCAGCCAATCCAGAGGTGTTATTTTTACATGAGCTGATTATGCTCTTTTGTGCTTTTTTGAGCACAGCACATTAAAGGTGCATTGCTGCTGAACAAATTAATCCTCTTTAGAATGGAACAGTTTAATTCTGAAGACATTTTAATATTAAACATCCATTGTATATGGATCTTTGGGTGCAGGGCTTTCTCCTTGAAGTAAGTGCTACAAAATTTTCACCAACCTGGGACAAAAATAGACATTATGCCTTTCTTTCAGGCCAGAAGCTTAGACAGTGAGGCTATGCAGTCTGCCAAGACCACAGAGCAAGTCTGGCAGAATAAGGAATCCTGTCTGCCAGTGCCAGACACAATGCAGCTAATTTACAAGGTGACATCATCTACGCTGTGGTACTACAAATTGACTAATATCTGTGGTACATCTGGGTGCCAAAGCTTTATGCTTTCCTGTAATGTTTTTTTATTTCCTAAGCAAAGCTGTCATTTTGATGTGAATTGTGTGTTCAGCTTGTGCATGCTATTTCTAGCCCAACATTTCCAGCCTCACTGTCACCAAAGAAAGCTCAAAGGCAGCCAGGCCTGCCTTTGCTGTGTCATCCTATCAGGTGAAGCCAACCTGGAATTGTGAGGTTGTACTACGATAAGGGTATGCCCACATTCAATGTCTGATTTGGGCCTTTGGCCTAGCAAGCCTCCTGACCTATTCTGCAGTTCTTAAACTCAGCCAAAGGAGAGCTGCACAACTGTTGGCAGCAGCTATCAACTCAGTGGTTTCAAACTAAAACCCACTTCAACTTTCTACAAAACAGGCTGGAAGCTTTCATATGGGAAGCTAAAGCTGAGATTTCTGCTTACTGTTTTCTGCCTCTAAGTCCAAATTCTGTACAGCTTGCTGTCTGCTCAAATATCATCTGAAAGTGTCAGTTCTTATCTGGCTACACCTCTTCAGAAGGTTTCAAACCATGTGGGCAACCACAGTATGGACACAGGGGCATACACACACAGGCTGAAGATAAAGGCCCTTCATTGTCCCAGGCGGTAGAATAGCATAGAATAGCATAGCATAGACGAGAAGAGAATAGAAGAGAAGAGAATAGCATAGAAGAGAAGAGAATAGCATAGACCAGACCTGGCTGGAAAAGACCTTTGAGATCATCAAGTCCAACCTATCATCCAACACTATCTAATCAACTAAACCATGGCACCAAGCACCCCATCAAGTCTCGTCCTAAACACCTCCAGTGATGGTGACTCCACCACCTCCCTGGGTAGCACATTCCAATGGGCAATCACTCTGTGAAGAACTTCTTCCTAACATCCAGCTTAAACCTCCCCTGGTGCAGCTTGAGACTGTCCTCTAAATACATGTATCAGGAAGCATGCATGTGTCCAGCAAGACCAAAGCAAGGTTCATTTGACTAGAGCTGGAACCAGTGTAATTGCAGACTGAACAAGAGTTATTGTCGATTAAAATTTAAAATACCAGTTTTGGTAGGCAAAAATATGTAAATGTTCCCAATGTTGGCTAATGTTAGTACTATGCACAAACCAGACACTCATACAGCAAAGCAGATGTCAATACACAAGAGGAAAATAAAGATACATGAGCTTCCTTACAGCTCTCACAAGTAAATTTTTTTTCTCCCTACAGAGATCCCTTTATACCCAAGCAACAGATGAGCTATTTTAAGATCCTGTAAACTGACCACAAATGCACTTGGTAGCTTGGGAAAACGACAAAATCCCACAGCAGCCTTATATATTATTTCTCAAATGCACAGCTTTCAGATTAGTCATAAATCAAAAGATGATGGTGGCAAAAGAAAATTTTTGCTTGGAGAATAAAAAGTAATAAAGTACCTACTGTAGAGGCAAAGCCCTTGCAGGGTACAGCACAACACAACAGAAGGCCAGTCTCAAATGTTTACATGTGAGCTAAATTAAAGAAATTCATGTATGTGCATTCCCAACAATACTTACACTAAACTATTCCTCCTGTGCAGTATCTGCCCATTGGCTGTTGTTATATTTCCTACAGCATGACCTCTCACATCATGAGCTGATTGTTCTGGCACAGTTCCAGAAGATGTGGCTTTTACACTCAGCACAGTTTATATTCTGCATTTATACAATAAGGCTGTTTGATTCTACTCTGCCAGATCCAACCACTCCAACTCTGAACATCGGGCTGGCCAAAACCATGGTTCCTTCCTTTGTAGACATATTTACAGAGCAGTGTGCTGACTGTCTTGTACGTGTTACACCAGTTGTCTTGCTAGTCTTTTCTTACCTCCACAACCCCATGATGGATAGATGTGTACTGCTTCTTCTTCAGCATCACCAAAGTAATGACAATAACTGTTGCTATGACAACACCTCCCACCATTAGTCCAATGATGGCACCTTTATTTGAACCCACATCTTCAGCAAAGAACACCTGCAAAAGAAAAATAAAGGGGCTTATAAAAAAGTTCAGTGACTACCTGGATAACCCATCTGTCTGTCACAGCAATATAAAGCCTATTGAAGTATCACTAATTAAGCAGCCTTGCATGTTACTCTAATTGTTCAAAACTGGATCTCTGTATCATAATGCTCTCACAGCCTGAGAAGAGCAACTGGGAAATCTTCATTGCCTGTGGTGCAGTGGTGCTGTAAGTAAGGAGAAGACTCATCTCCATGTCTTTGCTTTTGCAGGGATCTTGGATAGTAGCTGCTTTGTCTCCTTGGGTAAGTGAGTCAAGCTAATTGCAAAATGACTGATAAGCTTATAGAGGAGTAACCAGGGAAGCATACAGATTTATTTACTGTGAGAATGCTAATCATGAAAGTGCTCATAAATCTGCATCTGTGCAGGTTGTTTGGACTATGCCTCATGCCTTTCTTCAGTTAAGGAGCACTGAAGACCTGTAGGACAACAGTGACTCTTGCACACAACCAGTTGTGAGAAAACTCTCACATCAGAGAAGGGCAACAAGGCTGGTGAGAGGCCTCGAGCATAAGCCCTATGAGGAGAGACTGAGGGAGCTGGGGTTGTTTAGCCTGGAGAAGAGGAGGCTCAGAGGTGACCTCTTTGCTCTCTACAACTACCTGAAAGGTGGTTGTAGCCAGGAAGGGGTTGGTCTCTTCTCTCTAGCAACCAGCAGCAGAACAAGGGGACACAGTTTGAAGCTGTGCCAGGGGAGGTTTAGACTCGAGGTGAGGAGAAAGGTCTTCACTGAGAGAGTCATTCGTTATTGGAATGTGCTGCCCAGGGAGGTGGTGGAGTCGCCGTCCCTGGAGGTGTTCAAGAGGAGATTGGACGTGGCACTTGGTGCCATGGTCTAGTCATGAGGTCTGTGGTGACAGGTTGGACTCGATGATCTTTGAGGTCTCTTCCAACCTTAGTGATACTGTGATCAAAGGCAGGAGTCCAAAACCCACGAGCATGGCAGTTTCAGTGGCCACAAAGGTTTTGCAGGCTGAAGGGAGAATGAGCTGTACCTATACTCATGTGAGACCTACACAAGAGGGCAGTTTTCTGAGAACCAGAAAAGATCCACTTGAATTATGTGTACTGATAAGGCAGATCAGTGGACAGCCTTTCAGCAGCAGGGGCAGGTATGGAAAGTGAGTGGATTGTTTTCACTATCCTTCTTTGTAATCAAGGAATATGCTGGATTATTTCATATCTATGCATACTTTAAAAACCTTTTGTCTGCTTGTCAATAGTGGGCTCTTATTATTATTTTTATCTAAAATGGCCAAAAAGGATTAAAGAATAAATCACATTCACAGAATTGTAATAGTATCTCACTCTGAAAGACTAAATACTTCTAGAAGTATTTAACAAAAAAAGCAGAGGGAAGCAGGAAACCAGCTGAGAATGATAATGAGCTGTATAACATTTGTACTCCTTAAGAAACACAATCTTCCTCAGAGAGGTATTAAAGCATGCCATATAAATATTTATATTGTTCCTAGCTGTAAGCCAGAAACGTGCTTAAAGTTAAGAATTCAGTGTAAAGTACACACAATGGGCAGCATTGGCACAAGCTCATGTAAAGTAATAATTCCTTCTGTCAGTTTGACCTGCCCAGGACTGAAATTCTCATGCCATAGTATTTTGGAGCACTGTGAGATGCCCCAGCTAATACCCACGTGCAACAGAAGAAGGCCTAAAGCACTCTGAGCCATCAAAATCAATTCAATGTACAGTTAAAATCTGAATGCTCATAAAGGAGAAAATAACTGCAATTTCAGCTCAGGTCAGAAGTTTGTGTGCAAAATACAATGTGCAGCTGAATTCAAAGCCATATTCTTTGGAGACTGTCTCAGTAAATTCTACCAGGGCAGAGGAGAAGGCAAACACAGATCTGAGTATTTGCTGATTACTGCTTTTGAATTAAAGCTAATGGAGAAGGACATCAAGTAGGATATGGCATGTGGTAAACAAGAAGTGCTCTATAAGGTATCAGTGAAGCACTTTTTCAGTGATACCAAACTCCTTGCTCAGTCTCAGCTGAAAAGATAAGGCTGGAGGTTAGGAGGAAGTTTTACACAGAGTGTAATGGGCTGCCCGAGGAGGTGGTGGGGTCGCCGCTGCTGGGGGTGTTCAGGGCAAGGCTTGACAGGATGCTTGTTTCCATGGTTTAGTTGATTAGGTGGTGTTGGATGATAGGTTGGACACGATGATCTTGAAGGTCTCTTCCAACCTGGTTTATTCTATTCAATTCTATTCTATAACCTAGAGAGCAGCTTACTAATTGTTAAATAATGGTTGCACCTGTCAGTAAGACCCATGGCATAAAATGCTTTAGAAAGCCAGAAATGCCCCATTTTAAACATGACAGATTAACCAAGTGCAGGAATTGCAATGCATTCCCTGCCAGCCAGCGTGGTAAGCATAGCTGCCAGCACCAAACTGCTCAGAATGGTATCAGATCGCTTAAGCGTTAAAAGTTGCTGCTGGGAAGGGGCTCTGACACAGGATCAAGAACCACTCCATCTGAAACGTGTTCCTTCGCCTCAGTGAACTGCATGAGTTTACACCATCAGGACGTTTAAGTCATCTGAGCTAAGCAAGTCAGAATTTCCCAAATTAGTGCTAATGCATTTTGGATTAAGCTCATCAAACTGGGAATTCTCAGTCCTTGGCATCAAAGCGACGGCAGAGTATCTTTTCACACCGTGATTGCCTAGTTCAAATGCAAATTGGAGTCCCATGTTAATTTTAATTTTCAGCACTACTTAGCTTTAAGAATACATTAAGAAAACTGCTTTCAAGTTTAATATCAGGATATTGAAAGTCACGGACCTGAAATCTCATCATGTAATACACCTTTACAAAAGAGGAAGCAGAAAAGGTTTATAGTCAGTCAGCACTGCTGTATGGGCTCTTCATTAAGGGACTGAAAAAAGCTTTCAGGCAATGCTGCTTCTTACTTGCATTGGTTTTGTTTGGCATTTTTTGGCACAGTTCACATAGGAAACAAGATTGTGCTCCTACCTGCCCTTCATCTGTTAATAATTTCATGTATGTTAAAGAACAAAACACACATATAGTCAAGTACAAACTAAAATTAAAGCCAGCAGACAATCTCATTTCAAGCAGACAGTCTCATGGAAGGTGATGCTCCCTGGAGTTCAGCCTACTGCCTGTTTTGACAGAAAATTATTCTATTCTTGAAACAGTGTCACTCTACTTCTTGCTGCACCATGCTGCATGTCTCCATCAAACACTTTTTTTAATGTTTTGAACTTACTTAGCATTTTCCTTCCTCTGATCTCTGAATCTGACCATGACAGATGGACTATGGGACAAGTATTGCCCACATGACCATCTATAGTCACATGGCAGGGGGGTTGGAACTAGATGATCCTTGTAGTCCCTTCCAACCCTGACTGATACTATGATACTATGACAGTGCAAGACTTGATGGTTTTCCATGCTCTGCTGAAATTGTTCCAGCTTTGCTCTCATTTAAGAGAGAACCAGGAAAAACCATCATCTGTTCACACGCAAACCTTCAGTTGGCACTTTCAGCATCCATATTACCTAGGGCAAATGTGACCCACTAGCTCAAGACTTGAATCAGCAGCTCAAAATGTATGCATACAAACCACTGTTTGTTCACTCACCAGCTTTTGATGATGAACTTCATATCCTGAGTCATGCCGGAACTCCGCATCCATCTTCACTTCGGATATCTCTTCTGTTTTAACATTGGTCAACCCAGAACCTGCATTGCACCACAATGACAGTTCATTAAACTCAGTGACTCAGTTATGCTCAGCTTACCTCCACCACTACAACAGCAGAAGGCAATGGTATCATTCACGAGGAGGAGGTGTGAGGCAACGTGAAAGGGAACTGGGAGGAAAGTGAGGTACATCTGATATTTCAGTCCTGCTGAGGTGACACAGAATGAGCTGGTAAAATTTCTCCTCTGTTAAACGGTCCTTAATCCACTGCAGCTATGTTAGTACAAGCATCAAAGGTTTTCAGCATGAAACACCACAAGAACTAAGCTGTGAGAGACCAACAGAGGCCTCCTGAATTGGCTCACAGGATGCAGACAGATCTGCTCTGACAGCCTCTTTAGCAATGTCAAGAAAATTTGGTGTTTAAGCTGAAATCTCTCTCCTTCCTAAGCTCAAGCTGCTGTGAGGAAAAACACATACCCATGGGTGTGAGGTGGGGAACCCCAGATGTATTTTCTTGCTTCCTGTGAGTCTGCACCTTTTGCACAAACATGCAAAAGTAAGAGTAATTGTCTGTGAAATCCACATGGTTCTTCTTTTCAGATTTCACACTGCTCAGAATTAGTGTAAGTCTTAACTTCTGCCTGAGAGATGGCAACTGTCTCTCTTGATTGTAAACATAAAGCAAGCAGAGCAGAGCTTGCAGCGATCATAATTGTAGATAGCTTGAAGTCCTCTTCTGCTCTTATGTGAAGAGGAGATACTCCACTTACCTAGCTGGAAAGAAGGCCAGGATTTCCTCTTGGAAAATAGCCTTAGGAGAATGAGACAGACTTGCAACAGCTAAGGAGTGCTTTGTGCATGTGGATCGATTAATGGTTTGTCCTGAAATGCTGGCTCTGGCCTATAGAGGACATATGGTATTCATGTAGCTGCTTATTTTCCTTCTCAGTATCAACTGACATTTCTGTTTCTTAGAGGTACAAACACTGCATAAGCAGGATGTTGATGAGAAGTTATTTCTTCACCCTATCTAATGTGGTAAGAACAAACTGGTTCATATTCCTTGTCTATATTTATCTTAGCATTTTATCACTCCAACTCCTCTCTCAAATTCCTAGTATTTTGGGCTGCCCTTAGACTCTGCTGCAGAGGAAGAACCTCTTCTAAAATTCTCAATACCACTGATTGCTCTTGTGCTCCACCATCTCTCTAGACTCTCAATACATTTTTGAAGACTTCCATGTGCCAATGACCTCCACAGTCTAAAGCAGTACTCAATGCATGAATTATTGCCCTTTCAATGCTTTTGAATGCACTATTTCTTCTCCCATTAAATGCTGATTTATTTTTGCATTATGAGTCAGCAGGAACAGATCCTCCCAAGAACTCCTCTGGACTGTATAGACAGTCTTATTCTAAGGTTTTGATCTGTCTTTTCACAGTAAACCATGCAAAGGAGAGAACAAGAATCATCTTCATGCACCATGCATCTTCATGGTGATTTTCTTCAACAGTCTGACTGTGTCATAAACTCTACCTTAATAGGTGTCTTGTTTTTATGGAATAAAGCACTTGAAGATCTCAAATGTCTTCACTGAGCATCTGATTTTTGATGCCATATAAGAGTGCCAACAAGTACTTTCTGACATTTATGTACGAGGGACTATTTCTAAACACAAGAACTGTGGCATACTTAAGGAGCTGCAGTTTGAAAACAAACCATGGTGTTCTGTCAATGAAATGCAGGATGAAATGGAGATGAAGGAAAGAAAACACTCATGGTACCTGAAAAATTGTTTAACTTTCTGTCCTTGAAGCAGCTATGGCTATTTTTTTTCTCAACAAAGAATAGAATTTACTCTCCTTTGTGCATTAACACAAACCAGCCCCTACACCTGCATCAATGGAAAGCAAAGAAAACCTGTATCTGTCTGCAGAGAGGTTTGTGCCTCTTCAATTCCCTCACCCCTTTGGTTTTAGGATTAAAAAGAGAGGGGTTAAAAAACAACATTGGGATAGCAGTGCTTGACATAGATTAAATAGCTAGGGGCAAAGGGCTTTCCTAGGATTTGGTTCACTGTCCACAGCTGCAGTGGATGAAGAGGTGGCTGGCTCCCAGCTGCGCACCACTGTCCACAGCCACATGGGCTGCCCCTTAGACACACTGACAAAAGCATCACGTGGAAACTCCCGCAAGGCAACGGCCTAGCGAAGGGCACAACTTTACTATTACAGCTGGCACGTTCACTGAAGCTGTAACTACTAATTAGGATATACCAATACCTACATGAGATTCGCCTGTGAAGAATCAACTTGTCTTTTGTTGAGAGAAGCCCTATCTCCCACACCTCTCAGAGGTCACTAGAAGAGTTAGGAAGCATATGCGAAACTGTGATTTGGCTTGGAGTGAGTATGAACTGCCAAAAAGCCTTTGGGAAGGTCCAGGATCAAAGCTCTGGCAGAAGCTGAAATGGCAAGGATTAAGAGGGGCAAATCCTGCACAACTTCCCACAATTGATTAAAAGAGAGGAAATTAAGAGGAAAAACACAGCCATTTTTCACAATGGAGGAAGGTTACCAGCAGAGTCTCACAAGGATCTGTGCTGTGCTGCTTGTAAAGTGATCTGGACAAGGGAGTGAATAGTGACATGACAAAGTTTACTGATGAGTAAGTTAAAGAAAAAAAAGAGGACAGTCAAAGTAAAACCAGCTGCAAAGAACTGCAGAAAGCTATTACAAATTCAGAGTGCACTATAAAAGGGAAATGGCATTCAATGTTGATATAATGTAAAGTAGTGCTTACAGGGATACACAGCCCTAACTATACATACACAACAACAGGCTCTAAATTAGCTCTGTTTCACCCAGGACAGAGACCTTGGAGTCACTGTGGGTAACTCCCTGTGGGCACATGGCACAGTAGCAGTGAGTAATGCAAAGAGCTAGGAGTGATTATGAAGGAATAGAGAAAACAGAAAACATTGTTACACCACTGCATAAATGATGCATCCTCATTTTAATTCTGGCTATCCATTCTGGTCACCTCACCTCAAATGAAGACAGAAGAACTAGAAAAGATACAAAGCAGGGAGACACAGATAATCACTGGCATGGAATGGTTCCTGTACAGCAAGGACTAGACAAATCATCAGTCTACACACAGCCAAGCATGAATGCTACAGAGGTCTGTATGACTGTGAATGAAAAGGAGAAAGTCTGCAGGAAACAGTTACTCATTATTTATCCAAAGAAAGTACAGTACATCAACACTGTTATGACACAGCATATTGAAAACTAACAAAGTGTTTGTGTATATATAAATGTACATAATTTCTCACAATGCAAAACTGGATTGTGTATCTCATTGGCACAAATCAAGAGGATGTTCAAAGTACAAATGAACAAATGCAAAGAAGAAAGTTTCATGCAGGGTCACTAAATACAACAGTGAAAATGCAATTTTCAGGCCTGGAAGTCTATCACATCCTAGCTCACTGAATGTGCCAGAAGCATAAGACAGGTGAAGTCTGTGAGTCTCCTGGATGTAGCACTACTAGAGGAAGGATAATGGGTTTGGGTATGTTGTCTGCTCCTAGGCTCTGAACACCTTCAGTGAAAGCAAGCTATGATAGCTAAAGACAACGGGTCTTTGTTAGCTTCACTTAAACAGAGGCAAATGCCACAGGTAGGAGTTACAGCAGCATATTAGGGGGAGAAACAGGTCAGAAGCCTTCACATCAATGAGTAATAGAGGTTCATCAGTAGTCTCAGCTGCTGGAAAAACACAGGCTCAGGCCTTCCTAAAGCCACATTTCTTTGAGTTCCCTCTTCCCTCCTCCCATTCCCATCAAACAGCAGCACAGAAGCCATACTTGCAGAATGCAACACATTAAACAATCTTTTGCCTTGAGATCAGGTAGAAAGTTTTTGCTTATGAGCAAGGGCTATTGGTCAACTTGGCCTTCTTCACCAATCCACGAAAATGCTATGGGATCTGAACACAAAGTAGGACCTGATAGTAGGAAGTTAATGATGTTAGACTTGCTGAAACTTGCCTTTGACAGTTAACACAAGAAAAAGGTGAGAAACTGGATATTTTTTTGTTTCACTAACAAACCTGATCAGCAATTATTTCTTTCCTCCCATTTCCCTTAGAAGTGAGGAGAAAAACCTTTTAAAAAGTATGAGTAGGGTAAACTAGAGGTCTGCAAGTAATTGATTATATAGTAAGCGAATCCTGGAGTTGTTCTGCTTGGAAGAGACCCTTAAAAGATCATCATGTCCAACCTTTAACCCAGCACTGCCAGGTCACCACTAAATCATGTCCCTCAGTACCACAAACACATGGCTTTTCAATCCTTCTATGAGACCTCTGATTCAATGTAAATGGGGTTTTTAGTTTAGCTGGAGAGAACCAGGGGGATTTTATGGGTTGATTTATCCCTGCATTGGCTAGTGCTGGCAAAACAAGCCTGAGTTTCCAACATTAACTTGTGATTTTTGGATGCCTGACCAAAGACAGGACTGATCCTTAGCTCTTGACCTGAGTGGTATTTATATTTGAGGATACTATGATTCATAATTTAACTATGAATTAGGACATCACCTAGAAGTGACAGGCTTTGTTACATTAAGCAGATGCTACTTGAAGACAGAAGATCCCAGTAATGCTGGTGAAGGTAGTGTAGAAAGAGAGTCAAGAATGACAAGAGTGTAACAGGCTAAACTGTAATCTAGTTTAGGAGAAATTTTGGAGGGTTTTGTCTTTCCAGAAGTAGACTGAGCTTCATGTAAAGTTTGTATGTTTATTTACATTACTTCAAGCAAGAAATACTGACCTACAGTGCCATGTAGTCTAAGGGAGCAAATACGAGTCTTGCTCATAAGACAGGGCAAGGAAGCCAACTGAATTGGCTGACTGTTGACTCTGTCTATGAGCAGAGTCTGTACTAGAATCAAATAACTCTGTACTGGAATCAAGTAACAAGTATGAAAAATAACAATTATATCTATAAAAAATAAATTATACACATATATATAAAAATATGTATGGGATATATATAGCTATATGGGATTATATATGCCTTTTGCACCATGTTACAGTATAGAATATAGACCTCCTATTTAACAGCTTTCTCTTTACTTCCAGTTCATTCACTTTCCTTTCCTGGTGACTACATATTACTTAGATCTAGATTTAATTATGATCTACAATTTAATTTTCAAAGGTAGTAACTGAAGAAGAAAAACTTCGACAAGTCTTCCCAAAACCTTTATCCGAGGTGTGTGAAAGATGCAAACAGCTAAGAGCTGTAAACAGGCAGCACACAAACAGCCTGGTACCATTCTACAAGCATATGAAGAAAAGTTAGCTACAAGAACTTGAAATTTGACACAAAATTGATGCTTTTCCACTACCATGTCTAAAACACACAACCCAAACACAAAAGCCAATGTTAAAATGAAAAGTGAGAGCAACAGCCTCACTGCAACTTCACAAATTACTAGGGCTTGTCTTGTGCATTGCATAACATCCTTAGGGAGTTGCAGTCCCCATTACTTCAATTTAAAAAGGCTACAATTCAGCTGGTGAACATATATTAACTTGCAGCTCCTTAGGAAGACTGACAGAACTCTTTAGCCATCAAAACCTCAGGCTTAAAAGCATCTAGCAAATCCCCCCCCCAAATGAGCTAAGATGGGCTTTTATTGTATTGCTGTTAATCAGCAATATTGACTAATTTTATACATTACATGTGTGCATGTACACACACACACATATCCAAACATCTAAAAGTCTAGCATATGCAGAGCTCATTGTTCCTTCCCCTCAAAGGAAAAGGAAAATGAAAACAATCATACAGAATTAAAAACTGCTCATATGAAATAAACCCAAAGTAACTGCTTTGGGAAGCACTTGATCCTCACACAGAGGAGTTTTTCCTTCTGTGTAAATATATATTGAGGATTTAAGAAAGATAAGAAAGAGGATACAATGAATTCCACCAAGGACACACAAGGTGTACATTATCTACTGCGCTGCTTGTAACTGCTTCATCAATCAGCTAAATGACAGCTTATCATGATACTGTGATTGCCTTCTGCAGAGCCTTAAAACTGTATTAGCTGCGTCGGTCATCTTCCAGTTACTTCTGGAGTTAAATACTTAACCTCAGAGTGAAGCACAGCTGAAACTACCAGATCTGGGTGATCTCTACATAGAGGAAACCCAAAGCAGCATACTTAAGCAACAGATGCAGTTACTGCATTCAGGAAAAGCTTTAACTCCATGCCCATGAACTGTAATGGCAAGAACAAGAACAGATTTGTTGAAACAAGGCCTGTTAGGAACATAGTAAACAGCCTTAGCTGGGTAAAGCTTTATCCATAATAAAAAGGGTAGATGAAAAGGAGTGCAGTGTTTGAACAATTACACAGGTAGACCGTTGTATGTTGTAACTAGAAGTTCAGCTACTGCTTCCATCTGACTCTAGGACTTTGTTCACCTCATTGCACAGAAATCCTAGGCTGTATTAAAAGGCGTGTGGACAGCAGGTTGAAGGGTGATTCTTCCCATTTGCTCTGGTCTTGTGAGACACCAATTCAAATCTGGTGTCCTCATCATAAGAAGGACAGAGCTGTTGGAGCAGATCCAGAGGAAGGCCACAAAGATGATCCAAGGGCTGGAACACCTCTGCTATGAGGATAGGCTGAGGGAGATGGGGTTGTTTACCCTAGACAAGACTCTGGGGAGACCTTAAAGCTGCCTTCCAGTGCCTGAAGGGATCCTACAGGAAGGCTGGGGAGGGACTTTTCATAAGGGTGCCTAGCAATAGGACAAGAGGGAATGGTTTTAAACGATAATTCACTAAGGAGCTCTATGCCCTCACCTCATGCAGATTGTAGCAGATGTGATAATGATTTTGCAGAAGAGCCATTAGCCTTGCAGAAGAGCCATTAGCCTTACAGAGCCTCTGTAGCCATGTAGGGAAAAAAAGTAACCCCTCAGCCTTCTAGAATGCAATAAAGACAGACACATCATGATTTATGAGCAGAAGGGCCAGAGACAGAGCAGCCTTTTGTGCAATGTCTCCTCAAAATTATTGACTGTTTGCAAAATCAACAGAGGTGGGGAATGCAGTAAAAGACCAACCCAAACCAACTCTACTACAAGGAAGTAAGCAAGCCAGTTAAAGACCATAAAATTCTTGCACTGTGAATTACAGGCATCCTGCGGATGACAACGCTTAGTAGTATAATTACAGGTGCAACCGTGCAACAGATCTGTTCTGAACAGAGTACTGGTTACTTCCTTTAGCAGCCTGAGATTCAGAAAAATCTGCTGACTGTAAGCAACATCCCTTCCTACAGCAGGTTTTGAATCCTGTCAGTTTCCACAGATCAGATGTGCTGAATGAACAGGAGTGAAAAAGAGCTTGCTTATGGGTGCCTTAACGTGTTTTTATAGGCATCTTTGTGTATGTGTCTGTCTCTCTCTACACACACACAGAGAAAAAAAGTTACCAAAAAAAAAACCACACAGAGAATTTAGCTCCAAGGAATTGAATGTTCATCATGAAAAGATGACCTCTAGGGCACATGGGGAGACAGAAACATTATTGAAAAGGCTGTTAGAGTGAGGCTATCAAGTGATGCTGTATTCTTTCTATTTGAAGCTCTTCCTATGGAAGTTTTCAGGCTGGACTTCTAATGGCTCCCTGCCTGAAACAAATTATAAATAGCAGGAAATATGCCACAAATCTCTTAATGTTTTGTGTTGTATTAAAAAATAGCTCACTGATGACTGCTTAATAGATCTAGATCATTTCCTTCCCTCTAACCTTTCATTATCTCTGCTTACTCCCTTTTCAGGAAAGGGAGGTCAAGAACAGGATTGAAGCATTTTTCTTACTTTTGTTTCCTGATTTGTGAATTAAAAAGTGGAAGGACAGTGCACAGAAGCACTAGGCTTCATTTCAAGTATCTGTGTGAATCACACAAACGTTCTATCTGTACTAGGAAATAGGGGTCCCTCCATCATTACTTTGCCTGGGACTGATGTAAATCTGATTCAAGTTAAATCTTCAACCGCTGATAGCCAAGGTGGAATGCAGCATGGGTAGGGCTCTGGACTATGTAAGTGCTTTAAACCTGGTCTTCAATCCAAAGTTTTCTGCTCTATGGATTGGACAATTCTTCACATTTCCTGACTTCACTTCTTAGACTTTACTTTTTTTTTTAAAGAGAGAGAACAATGTGGTGAAGTAACAAGATTCTAGTTAGCATAAATGACACTAACAACTAAGTACTTGCTCTTCTTTCCTGTGCTGTGGCCAAATTATCTCTTCTTTTGGGAAAGGGACAAAGATCTCCTGCATGATTTTCACCTACTTTTAAGCAAAACACAGTGATTATTATAAAAATGTTGTGTAGATGACATAGTAAAAAGAAAATGGAAAAGGAAAAAAAACAAGAGTCATGTGTTTGTATGTTTGTCTTAGTCCTATCAAAGCCAATCTTTTTCAAGGATTTTGAACACCTACAAGATATTCCCTTGTTCCTCTTCCCAGGCTTGGACTGCTGCAGCTTAGAATCACAGAATGGTTTAGTTTGAAAGGGACCTTAAAGACCATCTAGTTCCAAAGCCCCAGCCGTGGGCAGGGACATCTTCAACTAGACCCCATTGTGCTCCAAGCCCTGTCTAACCTGGTCTTGAAAAGTTCCAGGGATGGTTGACACGACACCTGCATTTTCAGCCTGAAGAAGCAGGTCACCACCTCATTCATTTGAGCAAAACAAGTAGAAGAACAAACTCTAAAGTCAGGACCATAAAAAGGGGCAAACCTTTCAGGTATCAACAACAATCTGGGCAATTAACACAAAATATTAGAAGCAGCTGCACATATTAATCTGTCTCCAAGCACCTTGCTAACACTTTTTCATTTCAGAATAACATCCTTGTTTTCAGATTTATTTCTTTTTTATTTCCATAAAGAACAGCCCCAAGCTGTAAAAAACCCAGACTATCCCAAAAGGACAGTGTGGGATAAGTGCCTAGCTTACTGTCCTGGACTCTGAGACAGGCAGACATTGGGATCTCACACGTATGTGACACATAGTCATTACAAGATCCCCTCTTTTTTAACCTCTAACATAGAAATTTTACTTGCAATTAGCAAGTCAAACAACTTTAAAGCACAGATTTCTTTATTTTCTTAAACCAACAAACTTTTTTTTTGTATTTCACCATTTAAGCATCCATTTGTGTTTCTCTGTTGCTAGTTTATGAAGCTACTCAGACTGGTATCAGGGTTTTTGTTAAATCAAAATTGCTTTTCAAGGATGATGAAAAAATCAGGTGGGCATTTATTGCTAGAATTTATACCAGTAAGGACAAATTTGCATTAGTCTGGACCTGGTGATTAAAGATGTGAGGAACTTCAGATCTACCAGGAATGGTAAAGAGAATGCATTTTATTTCTTGTTAGGATATATCGAGCTCGTGCCTGTAAAGGGGCAATATCCCCATTTCAGTTGCACATGTAAGGCACTTCATGCTGTGAAATTTGGAGTACAGGCACAGGAGTGACAGATTTCAATCCCTCCAGGGAAGCAACCATCCCTCTGCACAGAGGAACGCAGCACACGTCTGCATCAGGCTGGAGGGATTCACTCTGCACAAAAAGCAGATCTCAAGCACTTAAACACTCCACTAAAAGCAAAGAAGGTGGCGCAGGGCCCTGCACAGCATTTTTGCACTTGAACAGAAAACTGAGACAATATCCCATGTGATTTTCATACTGCAGAAGTTACTGTATCCCCTAGAAATTTCCAGCCATAGTTGTCACATGTTGAAAGCTCAGTCACAACTTACTCAAGCCATACATTCAGTACTATTTGTACCACCTCGACCAACAAAGCATCTGATACACTGGACTAAAACACATAATTCCACTCAGAAACTAGTGTAGCTGAGTGAGAACCTCTGCTCTTTAGAGAAGGAACATCAAAGAGTTCTGTCATGTGATTATGTGTGAGGGAGTAGATGGGAGAAAGGAATAATCTTTAGTATGGGAGGTTATGTGGAGGTCATAACAGATTTTTCAAGGTTACTTAAAAATAGTTAATAATCACAAACTTTAATATTACAAGGAAATTGCTAGACTGAATGAATATTACAAAACTCAATTTAAACACATTCATGTTTCATTTGTCATATTTCTACTGCTCTTGGGGAAGAAATCTAATACAGAAGGCAGAGATAACCCAGTGCTGGTGGGATGTTCCTATATCCCAGAATTTTTGGCATTGTTCTACCTCTTTCCAGGATCTGATCTCTTCAGAGAATGGATTAAACCTATTAAAAAAAGTAAAGATGTCAGATTCCTAAGCCAGTGCTAGGAGTACATCACCTGGCCAGCTCTGACATGTGTCCCAACTGCTGCAACATAAAAGCTTTTTTCATATCCACAATAGAGATATCTGTAGTCAGTAAACACTGGAGAGGTGAAAGATTTAAGTACACTAGGAAGGCGTTGTCCCTAATGCCAGCTAATGGATGTTTGGAGGAAAAGATGAATGGAAAAAGAAAATGGGACTGGTAATTTTGATTTGGTCTTAAGAAAAAGCCCACAATGATGATGTGACACTGAATGAATTCTGATCCTAAAATACACCAATCTAATCTTGCTGTTTGTGGGAAAATAACCTCTTCTGAAGTAAAAGGCTGTTTGTTCTTGATGGAACCAGCTAGTTCTAAACAATCCTAAACAAAAACAAAGGGGGGAAAAAAAAGCCAACATAAAAAGCAAAAAAGTTATTACAAAAAGCAAGGTTTTACTTCTGAAAACTGCATTTGGCCAATTAAGTTTTCTAAACATTTAAATCTGCTCTTACTCTGAAATCGGGAGGAAGATACAGGTACTTACAGAGAGCAAACTACCCCTCTCTGGCCTAAAATGAACAGACATACAGAGGGAAGAATTATGCATATTTTTTTCAGATATCTGGAGTTAGCAAAGATAAATATCCCAGCCAAAAATGTTGATGTCCTCTGCAATTCTAAAACTGCATGCATGAATTCTTTATCAGCCCTAATTTCCAAGAAGCTGTACAGAGGATTTGGCGTTTCTGTCATACATTCCCAAATGAAATGTACTACGGGGTACTGTGTCGTTGCCTTCTGCACCTCCCAAAGCATTATTGCCAGAAGGGATGACAGTTTGGTAAAAATATCAGTTATAGGTCTTTGGATCCTATTCTCTCTTAAAGTAGACATCCCAAACTCCCTTGACACAGAGCACTCACAGACTGATGGGAGGGGTTGCATGGGAATACTTCCCCAGTTTATGGCCTAGCATTACATTTTAAGAAAGGGTTATACCAAAGGTCAGCTTAAGCAGACCACATGCATGCTGGGAAAACATAGGTTAGGTGAAAGCCATGCAGGTTTAATACCTGGTCGTGTGGTGAGTCCTCTGTCTGCAGCTGGGCGGGCATCCACTGGTTCAACTGGGCATGGATGGAAAAGAAACAAAAAAGCAATCAAAAAAAGCCCCCAAATGATAAAGGCAACTGCTCTCCTGTTGCAAGAGGAGAGAGATACTACAAAACCAAAGTTAGCAAAGCAACAACTAGAAAGGATCCAACTTCAGTTAATCCTGGAAATAAAAGGAAGGGATAGGTGTGACTTCAAAAGGAAAGCTTCACAGCTCCATTTTACATCATATTCTGGTTACTGCTTCAAGTGAGAAGCCATCAAGATCAGAGCATTTCAGTCTATAGAGTGAAACTATATTCATGATGTGCAAACTTTTCCCAGTTGCCTCAGCAAAATGGGCACCAAGAACAGACATTAGCTCCTGCAACCAGTCTAGGTCAGTGTTGACTTACAAAATCCACTGAATCCTTTTTCCTTTCCCTAGGGATTCTTCAGAACACTAGCTATAAGTTAGGAAAAATAAAAAGTAATGCACATTTTGAAGATCTAATCAATATTTCATTCTGATACGTTGTTATTTGGAGACAGTAAATTTGCTTTCTCGTTTTTGAAAGGGAAGCAAAGGAGACCACCACTTTATACCTCAATTGTGTGTCACACAGTTTTAAAACTCCTGTATTGCTGTACAAGGCTTTACCAGCTGAAGCCCAAGACTGATGGAGTTCACTGGCATTAACAGAAAATAGGATGTACAAAATGTTTAGAGCTGAGTCATTACCTCCTGCTTTAGTTAAGTGGACAAGTTCATTAAACATTCAGATTTTTTCCCCTCTTCTTTTTTTTTGGGCTGTTTCTCTCTCTCTAATACCACAGTATAACCAAGGTTGGATCATCGAGTCACTGTTGCCTTCCTTATCTACTCAAGTGCCAATTAGAGTGAGATGCAAAAATTTTCAGACTTTTAGAATTCAGAATTAAAAAATGAAGGTATTGTCATTCATTTGAATTTCTAAAGAGCAGTAAGGGAGCCACAGTAACATAGGAGACCTGACAGAAGTGCAGTTTTCAGTCCTGAACTGCTCCATACGCTCAGCATCAGAAACTCATGCTGACCTGGTGATGCTGCTGACTTAAGCAAGGGGACTGCCTATCTTCTCAGGAACTCTCTGTCACTTGCTTAGTGTTCCAGTGGGTGTGACAACCTGTCGTGCTCTTAAGAGGCCCATGTGGCACTCATGTCCTTTGAACAAAGGAGATGACTGCAATAGCTCCTGCCTCTGGAAAACAGCAGCAAATCAACTTTACGGCAGCTGCAGACTAGAGGTGCATCTGCACAACTGAATTGTTGCTTTTACCAGAAGGGAAAATATTTTAAAGAGCTTGCTGGTTTGGTGCTGCAGAGACAAGCTATCAAACCACATTCCTTCACAGCAGTTGAGTGGCACTCAGACCATGTAATTGCTTTCCTGAGACAGTGATATAAACAAAACCATTTTGGAGAACTTTCCTATTTAAGTCTTCTGCTAGGTTTTCCAATAATGTCAACACCAACCCTCAGGTAGGTCAGCAGCAATCTTCAGTGGAAAGGACTGAAGAGAAGAAATGACCAAGGATTAACATTACCCCAGTTGGTTCTGAAGAACCCTCACCCATCATCCTGGCCTCTGCCTCCTCCCTAAGAAGGCTGAGGACTTTTATTTCTCCCTCAGAGCACTATAACCCCCCATGCCCATCACTGTGGCAAAGTTGCTCTAAACCATTACAAGGGGAAAATTCTTGCAGGACCACCAGCCAGACTGTGGCCTGTTCCTGGCAGACAGCTGTGAAGTGTGTTACAGTGAGCTGCAGCTGATTCCTCAGGAGAGTGAAGCCAGCCAGGTCAGCCCTTGGTATTACTTGTCAGTACCTGACCTAATCCAGCCAGCTGCTCTTGGTCGCACAGCATGACGCTTGGCCACATGTGCCCTCCAGACATGTCCAGAGTCCTTGTCACCATCTTCTGTCTTCTGCTTCTTGCTGCTGGTCAGTCTGTTGCATTTGCTCCAGCTCTCTCTTCTGATTTTGTTAAGGTCACTCTCTCTAGCTCTAACTCCCTGGCAGTCTGATTTTAGTCTCACTCCTGACCAGCCTCTCCTCTTCCCCTCAAACCCAGTATTCTTCTGCCCACCAATTTTTTGGCCTTTGCTGTCTTTCTGCCTCATCTTATGCTTCTCTGACTCCTACTTTGACCACAAAACTGGTTCTGATTCCACTAATTTCACCTGGCACCAACTTCAAACCTGGTAAATCCATGTCCATGTCCCCTGTTTTGTCTCCCAAACACCCAGCTGACCAGTCACTCACATGTCATGCTGGAGTTAAGTCCAGCTGTGTAAAGCTGGTCTCAAAACTCATTCTGATAGCAGGTACAGCCTAACACACTGCTTTCAAAAGTTCAGCTACAAATCACAATTCCACAAACTTGCCTGAAAAAAACCATCTGTAGCTCCAGCCTCTGTGAATCTACTGCTGATTTGCAGTAACAAACTTTCACTATTGTGACTAACTTATCACTAATGATGCTGCAGTTAACTGGCAAAAGGAATACAAACAGAGGAGCAACCTGAATGCCATGATTGAAGTCCCTCAGGTTTCTGATTAACTGGCTCTTGGCACCTAAGTAAACTTCCAATTCCAAATTATATGCAAATTATTAAAGTATTATGCAGTCACTTCAATAAATTAGTCCACAAGCAACATAAAATACTCCTCAGGAAAGAAGTTTTTACTATCTGGCTGCATTGCTGAGTATGAAGGAATACTTCTGCAGTGTATTCCAGACAACCAGTAGCAGTAGGGGAAATAAAATCAACTCTCATGCTAGGATTGTGCTGGATTTGTAATCATTTTCATGCCAAGAAATATAAAGCTCTTCCTTAACTACAACACTTGTTTCATCATGGCACAAGTCTAACAACTCAGCCACCTCCCTTAGATCATTGTCATGCATTATATAACACCGTCACTCATAATTTGCTGGTGTTTGTGTTTGTCTTTAAAGGAACATAAGCTCAACACTGAAATTTATTGTGTGTCTAAATGTCAAATTTAAGTCAGAATTTTCTGTTCCATCAAAGAGACACATCTGACACAACAGACCATTTCTAAACCTGCATTTGAGAAGCTCTATCCTGCTTACACCAGAAAGATGTCAATTTTCAGGGAACAACGTGAAAGGAAATCACAAAGTTCAACTCAGAACCCTATTGTACATACCTTCATTTTCAGTATTGGCTGGAACAGAATCAACACCAAAGGGATGCCATGGCTGAAGGTCATCTAGGCTGACCTCTCCATCCACAGGGAGAAGTTCGACTGTAGTCTTAGTTTCCGTCAATGAAGGCATGAGAGCATCATTTCCGTAGCTGATTCTGGGTTCGCTGATCATATTGGCCAAAACATCATCAGAATAGTTTTGCTCTTTCTGAAGTAATTCATCTGCAAGGAAATTTCAACACAGAAATTACCTGAAAGAGCCAGCCTTTCTGAGGACATATTTCCAATGATATTAAGGTAATAATTTCTGATGATAAAGAAAAGCATAAAGGCTGGGGATAGCCAAAACTCTGTGATGAGCACTCCTGATAAGTATGGCATTTTTTGGAGCATCAACCGGAACTGTTCAATACCATTTCTTACCCACATTTCTACCATATAAGAGACCATAGGCCTGTGATTTAAGAGCCTCTAGATTCTTCCCCACTACTTTCAAAGGAAGCTCAAATAAATTCTATTCAACCCAATACATTGTCATAAGTTAACAAGTAAGAGGCCTACAAGAAGGAATGTCTTTGTTATTTCCTTTTTTTCCCCTCTCTTAAATGCTCATTATCAAAGCTCATCACAGCTTGTAAATTCTAAATCACAGCAGTTCCTGTATTATGTATTGACAGGCTGGACAGATGGGCAGAGTACACCAGTACGAGATTTAATACACCAGTATGAGATTTAACACACCTAAGTGCCCGGTTCTACACTTTGGCCACAACAACCCCATGCAGTGCTACAGGCCGGGGTCAGAGTGGCTGCAGAGCAGCCAAGCAGAGAGGGACCTGGGGGTACTGGTTGACAGCTGGCTGAACATGAGCCTGCAGTGTGCCCAGATGGCCAAGAAGGCCAATGGCTTCCTGGCATGCATCAAGAATAGTGTGGCCAGCAGGAGCAGGGAAGTCATTCTGCCCCTGTATTCAGTGCTGGTTAGGCCACACCTTGAGTCCTGTGTCCAGTTCTGGGCCCCTCAGTTTAGGAAAGATGTTGACTTGCTGGAACGTGTCCAGAGAAGGGCAACAAAGCTTGGGAGGGGTTTGGAGCACAGCCCTGTGAGGAGAGGCTGAGGGAGCTGGGGTTGCTTAGCCTGGAGAAGAGGAGGCTCAGGGGAGACCTTATTGCTCTCTACAACTAACCAAAGGGAGGTTGCAGTCAGGTGGGGGCTGGTCTCTTCCCCCAGGCAACCAGCACCAGAACAAGAGGACACAGTCTCAAGCTGCACCAGGGGAGCTTTAGGCTAGATGTTAGGAAGAAGTTCTTCATAGAGTGAGTGATTGCCCATTGGAATGGGCTGGCCAGGGAGGTGGTGGAGTCACCATCCCTGGAGATGTTTAGGAAGAGACTGGATGGGGTGCTTGGTGCCATGGTTTAGTTGATTAGATGGTGTTGGGTGATGGGTTGGACTGGATGATCTCAAAGGTCTTTTCCAACCTGGTTAATTTCTATTCTATTCAGCTTACTGTAACACACTGATCCTACAATACATAGAACTTTGTCAAAATGCTGAAGCAGTCCTTTGCTAAAAATCTGAAGTAGCAAGTCATCTGTATGCAAATTATTTTACAAGTAACCAGGAGCTAGTTCAGGTTTTGGTTTGTGAGTTATTTTTTGCTTGCTGCTTGTTTTTTGGTATTTTGGTTTCTAAACTGAAGCAAGGTGAGAACAATCACAACAATTTCCAGTTCCATCAGGTATACAGTGCAGACTGTCCAACTCAGTATGAAAAATAAGCTTGGAGGTTGTGTGTGCTTCATTATTCCAACTGCCTTCTCACAACAGAGTTCATCTATTTCTGATCACACCCTTCACTACCTTTTTCTTTTTTGGTAGGAGCAACACACTATTTGCAAGCACTTCCTGATAACTTGATGCTCAAGAGCACATTCAAGCAAACAATGGCAATGAAGAAACTGCTAATAATACACCAATGTAATTAGTAAGCAGGTGTTACAGAGATAAATAGTTGAGAGCTGAAGACTGTTACATTACTGAAGAGCAAATGTTTGCACACATGAGCACACAAGTGACAACTGATAATGCAAGAAACTTTTAATAAGACTGGCTTCTCTCCACTTCATTAAGCAGCCCCTGACTGTCACTGCTTCACACCTACATCTGAGCCCTGCAGCAATTCAGGGATAGGAGTCACCACTCTACTGCTAAACCCCTTTATGTCCCTCTGTAGGGTCTCACTTATTTCCCAGTACTGTCAGTGAGAAAGGTCATCTAAATATCTATACACACCAGAGCTTTAGATGTCTCAGTAAAATCTTTTCAGTGTTATTTCCTTCCCAGCCTTACACTGCCATACTACCACAGGTTCCTCACTAATTAGGAGTGTTACAGCTACCACTGCTTCAGTGCCTTCATCAATGCTGAGGCAGTAAGGCTCCACTCTGCAATATATCTCTTAAAGATCACCTTAATACATCTGATGCGACTCTGCCAGCCTATCACTACAGCAAATTCAGCACATTGAAATGGGACAAAAATTTGTAACCTCAGCCCTGGGGCCAACCATGGGTCTCAAATCTTGTAAAATGGTGTTCTAAAACCAAATCTCCTGTTTAAAAAGCAATTGCTTTAACAGTGACTACACCTAATGTGTATACAACATTTAATGATTTTGATTGAATTTCTTGATTAGAATGACTTACTAGGACAGCACAGAAAGCCTACATAAAACTGAATTGTTTTTCCCTTTCTGTTAATTTTATACTATTTTACAAGATACCTCACATAGCTTCAGCATGAAAGGTTAAGTCTGATTTTTGTCTACCTACTGCACTTAGACTTTTTCAAATTAAAGTCTTGCATGAAAGCAGAGACAGGTGAAGCACCTTGATACTCTGAGCAGACACTGTGTCACATGACTGATGTTCATTCTCATTAGGTAGAGACAAAGAGGTTTTGGGACAAAGCAAAGAGATGGTTGTTAGAGACCTGAGTGAGAAGTCTGGTGTCCAAATGCCTTGCAGGGAGCATGGGTGATACCAGCTGAAGCGTGCTATCACAGATCACAGGAAAGTGAGTATTTAGAGTTCTGCCAAGAATTTAGTGCCTGCAATTCTTTCAGAAGGGTTTTGGGGTGCAGGGCCCTTTGCTACTACTGTCTTCCAGCCTTCCCCAAAGAATTATGTGAGGCAGCTGCAGAGACCCGCAAATCCATGCAGTGAAGGCAGGGAGCTGCTGTGCCCCACTTGCACCTTTTCTCTGGGTGAGCCAAATATTCCACAACTTCTGCCTGCCCAGCTCCCTGCTGCTGCTGCACTCTGTGTTATCTGTGCACAGCTCCTGCCCTTGGGAAGGGACAAATGGTGCAGGAAGAGGAAAGAGCAGAGGGAGAAGGACCAGAGCTCCATCAACAGAACTGTGTGGTACTTGGGCCGGCATGGCACTTGAGGGGAGACCACAGTGCAGGCATGGCTAGGCCTTCCAGGCTGACAGAGAGGGGCACTCAATCCACATCACAATATTGTGATTACATCCAAATCCCTAGAGGCTGGGAGGGATGTGTACACAAAGTCTCCCTCTCAAAGCTGAGAGAAAGCAACTCGGCTAGGAGCATGTTGTCACCAGGCATTGCAGGCTCCATTATTTCCCATTCAGTTGCAGCACACACAGCACAGACGTTAACTGACCCACACAATAGCTCAAGTGAGGCGGACAGATATTACAACCAGCAGATTATGATCACTATTTTACAAGCAGGGAAACAATGGCCAAAATGAATCAAGCTTGTCTGACATGATGAATTAGACACTGAACGATAGTGAGAAATTGGAAGTGCCTGGCTTAGAAATTGTGTTGGAGTTCATCACACTGAGGCAGCTGTGTCTTCATGGAATAAGTTATTTGCAAGCAATTGTTTCAATCCCTGAACTGCTAAAAAAGTTTGCTCCAGGATTTCCAGTTTCTGACACCAGCTGGCAAAGCCCAAGAACAGTTTTGCAGTGCTGATTTTGTTCTGAGTAGTGATGACTACTTGACTCATCAGTTACACTAATGGAAAGCCATAGGGCCTTGCTGTTACCCATCGATACAGTATTCCCTCTCCTTTTCACAGCTGCCAACTCAATTCCTCCATCCTGCAAAAGACAACTCCCTAAATAAGCTGAGAGTACAGACACAGCTGGAGGCTAGGATGTGCATTCAAGACTGTTTTAGGAGTTTTATTTGTGTGGTGAATATCTTCATTATTAGGTGCTGAAAATAGAGAGATTCTGGGCTGCTTCTCAAAATTTCATCTCCTGTTAAACTAATAGGACAAAACCTCCATGACAATCTTCCTATAATAAACTTTTTGTTACTCAGCTCATTATTTCCTTGCAGCATTCTGCTAAGTCCTGCCATTGAGAAGATGAGGATGTGGAAATTTTTTGTACTTCTTAGAGCAAGTGCTCAAAAAAGCTGTGACCTTGCATAAAACTTGTGCTCGGTTGGGGCTTCAAACCTCCCAGCAGCTCTGGATTTGGTTTGAGGATGCACAATTGTTGCTGCTCCTTCAGGCACCCAAATCTTTTCTTTCTTAGGATAAGAGAAAGGCTCACTTCTCATACCTCAGTAAAATGCTCTTCAGACTCATCATCATCATCTTTAGGGAATTTGTGCTTATTCTTGGGCTTACTGCAGGCATTTTCCCATGGGTGTTTACTACTCAACAACAGCTTCTAGAAAAACTGGAGAATGTTTGGGGAACTAGATACTACCTCCTAGTAGTTCCTTGGGCAACTAGATAGAGGAGTAATACAACCTCCTTTCAAGATTATTTTCTTATTGCACAAAGAGACACACACAGGCAAAAGCAAAGAATAGCAGAGGAAAAGAAAATTCATTACAAAATCTTCTAGCGAATGCTGGATTGTTAGAAGCTGTTTGTCCGCAATGACCCTAGGCCACGCTTCTAATTATGAAGCTTTGCAAAGAGCACTCTACTAGCAAAGACATCATGACAAATCCCAACAGAGTGATGGAATCTTAGACTGGCAACAACCATGCTATGTTCTAAAACTGATCTTTTTATTGGCATCCAACACTGCTTCCAGTGTTGGACTCTGGGTCATACTTACCCCAGGCCTTAGCTGGCACAGATAAAATAACAGAAACTTCATGTGGAACAGCTCCACTTGTTTCCCTGGACCACCAACAATCCATTAGTTATCTTTCAAATCTTCATTTTTACCTAGTTCATAGTTTATTATTTAAAATTTCCAAAAGTAATTATGGTAAGTGTTTGCTGCATTTTCTTTTCAAGGAGTCTACCTACTCCACCAAAAGCTCTACAATTCCTATTACGTGTAAGACTTTTGGATTTACTTCAAAAACTGCTTTAAAATTGGCAATTCTGATTTTGGAAGTTCCATAAAGCAATTTAAGGTCTTAAACCAGGTAAGAAACAAACTGCAGCCAAAACACCTCTTCCAAATACTAATTAAGAGACCATCAAATTGCATGCCAAGCTGCCACCCAACATCAAGCTTCCTTTGTAAAATGGCACCTACATGATAGACTGCAGATCGATTCAGCAAGTAGATGTTTGGAAATGAGTTCAAATAAACTGCTATAAATGCTTTATATTTATCATCTTATGAGTGACCATTCAGTCTGAACAGAACCTTGTTCTTCCCCAAGGTATAGTTGCCTTTGGCATGTGCACTCGGTAAAGTGTCACCAACCTCCCTATGTGTAATGGCAGAAATTAAGAGGGCTTTAGTCCTAGCAATAGCTTCATTTACACATGCAAATATTATCTTATGCCAGTTTGAAGACAAGTTTAAATCATGCAAATGCTGTATGTCACTATTTGGACTCTCTTAAGAACACTTACACAATCATTTATTACTGCACATGTGATTAAGAGGTAACATGTTTAGATGCAGCTTTTAGATGGGCTAATTCAATACGTCATGGCTCATCATCTTCAACATGAGCATGTGCCTAAGAGATCTGCACTGATATAATGCAGTTAAGTTTTAACTAAATTTGAATGTCTGCATCTTGTCAGCTGTATGAATCAAAACCTCCCCAAACTGGGTAAGCATGAAAACAAGACCTCCTTAAAGGCTTTGGCTTGGTGAATACTTTATAACAACAAGAAGAAAAATCCCAAAACATTATGACCTGTACATCTGCATTTCTAGTAGAGCTCTTAAATAAACTGACAGCATACCTGCAACCCACAGCTATGCTAAGAGCACTTCCACAAGCTCAATGCAAATGAATGAATGTATTCCACATTCAGAAACACTTCTGTTTTGACACAAGTAACTTCTTCTGAGATGTGTGGTAAATAAACCCCAAAATAGAAAATCTTAGCAGCACAGCTAAGGGGTTACAGTAACACTTACGGCTCAGAGGGCCTTCTGTACTTGTGACAAATGCATATTCGACAGTCAGAAAGGTAGCTGTCACTTCTATATCCTGTGAGTTCAATATACATAACTTATTAAAAGCAGCAATTCCTCCTCTGAGGGAAAATGAGAAAATACACAAGACAATACCATGGGTATTTCCTCCAGCCTCTGCCCAAGCCCTAAGAAATTTCAAGCATGTGCTTAAATTCAATCACCCTGAAGTCTCTGCCTTACTACAAAGGCTTAAGTTTAAATGAATTCCAAACACATTGTTATTCTAAGATGTTTTGCCAAATCAAGAAGACTGTAATGCTACATACTATTAGGTGCCATAATTTGAGCATTATCAAGCTGCAAACCACAATTGTGGTACTCAGTGTGGAACCAAGTCACGTGTGTAGTACAAGTCAAACATTACTTGGTAAGCAACCCTGATGAGAAGTTTTTACAACGTGACCTGCCTACTGGAAGGTGTGAGAGTGGCTTTGTTGCCGGCATGATTTGAAGATGATGCTAAAAGCATGGTATGTGAGATTGGTACTGTGAAATATTGGAAAGGAGCCCAACCTGCAATGCTCAGAGAAACACAACCATGCTATCAAATTTAAGCTCTCTTCTCTTCTCCTGGTTAGCCTGTAAAATCATGCCACAGGCCTTTATACCTGGAATCTTTTACAGTGCAGTATGCCTCTCTCTCAGGGTTATGCTGAGATTGAAATACCAAGAACCATGGCAAACAGGAATTCATAGCTCTAAGCTTCTGTCCCTTAGAGACATCGCCATGACATTAATTAATTATTAATTAAAATGAAACAGCAATATGTGGCTATAGATGTCTGTACACGTATATTTATTTTAATGTTTAACAGCTAGTTATAGAAAGATTTGGGTTGGGAGGGTCCAACCCTCCTGCAGTAAGCAGGGACATCTTAAGCAGAGCAGGTTGCTCAGAGCCCTGCTCAATGTGACCTGTGCCAGTGTTTCACTACCCTCATTGTAAAAAAATGTCTTCCTTCTATCTAGTCTAAATCTACCCTCTTTAAGTTTAAAACCATTGCCCCTTGTCTTGCTGCAACGGGCTATGGTAAAAAGATTGTGCCATCTTTCTTACAGACCCCATTTAAGTAGTGAAAGGCCACAATAAGGTCCCCAGGCTGACCAACCCTAACTCTCTATAAGCCTTTCTTCACAGTCATTTGTGTGGCTGTCCTCTGGATGTGCTCCAAGAGGTCCAGGTCTTTGTTGTGGTGACTCCAGAAGTGGATTCAGTACTTTAGATGAGGTCTCACCAGAGCAGAGGGACAGAATCACCTCCCTTGACCTGCTGGCCATGCCTCTTTTGATGCACTCCAGAACACGAGGCTGTCCATTTCTGTAGTCTCCTTGTCCTCCTCTCCCTTCCTCTTCATTCAGTTTACTTTAATAATATTGTCTCAGGGAAACAGTTCACCATCCACAGCCTCAAAAGCTCTAGATTAAAATGCAGGAAAAAAAAGCTACTTCTACATTATGGCACTCTTGTGGGCAAAAATTCTGAATGAAACATTGTTTTTTTGTCTACTGAGCCAAATGTTTTCAATGTTGGGATCTCTCAGTTCTAGCAGCTGATAGCACTTGATAGGCTAAATGTATCCTGAGTAGTCCCAAGTATTCTGAAAAAAGAAATGCATTTATTAAATTTAACAAATGTAGCTATTAAATGGGATATGACCTACATGGCTTTTCCACAATTTCTCATCTGCATGATCTAACAGAAGGAAGCAGAACAGTGAAAGGACTGGAACCTCGCAGAGGTAGGAAAATGCATTTTTCAATTACATTTGGCATATGAGAATCACACAGCAGGAGAAGCTGCATTGATGAAAGATTGCTTCATGCATGGGATCTGACTATTAGGAAATTACCTCAAGACTTCCATTAATCCAGCTATTCTATAAAATCATACATCCTCAGTAATTCTTTTCCCTTTTTATCCTAAGAGCTTGCCCGGCAAGAATATGCCAGGTATTTCCGGCCAAAAAAAGCACCCGTGAATTTTCACTTCGCACATAGCATGAGAAACTTCTGCTGGAATCAAGCACAACTTCTACATCATTGGCATTAGAGACTTATTTAGCCTCTCCCTCAGCATACCTGCCCATACATTTCAGACTTCAGTGTTTGAACTTCCCTGGATAAAAATTCCAGAGACTGCTCTGGGAATGACAGCTGCCATGCTAGCTCTGTAACAGATAACACATGCAGCTACATTATACAGCTTGTGCAGACAGTCTGTAACTGGTTCTCACTGGACACTTGCAATTTGCTGGCATGAAAGAATTAAGAAGATTAAGTTGTTTCTTTCACAATCTAATACTCCCAGTTAGGAATCAGACCTCAGAGCAAATTACGTGGAATGACACAACTGAGTTTCCAAAGCAGGTAAATAGGAAAGGAAACTCTATCATTCAACAGCAAGGATGAACTGGAGTGTCTGTTCTCTCATGATTTTGGGCTGCTTCAGTGCTCATGACCACTGACATTGTTAACTTATTTTAAGATGATGGGAAGGTGACATATTAATGTCACAGGTATATTAAGTGCATCAAGAAAATTTTCAGTAACTGGGTGTAATGTTTCCCTAAGAGGACAATATGCAAGCAGTGATCTGGGGTCTGCTTGCCTTTGACCTCTCTCCCAGCTGTACAATGTGAGCGTGGCGTCCAGCAGATGCCTCAGAAGGGCAGGACAGGCACAGCAGAAGAGAATAATGGAATAACAATAGCTTGATTTTATTTGTCAAGGAACAGATGAAAAAATATTCTCTTGTTGCTTGTAAGTGAATGTTTCAGAGCTTAGTTACAATACTGCAGCTGTAGTTGGTGCTGAATATTTCATCAGTGGTGGGCTAGAAAACGTGGAGCCAAGGACATCAGTTTGGAAATAGAGCAGCAAAGACAGAATTAAAAATTCAGCTCAGTGCTTGCCCGTTTGACTGAAGCACAAAGCTCTGACGTAGCTTCTGGTTCAGGAGCTGTGCCTGCTGTGCCACTCCCAATGTAAATTGTCTTTTGCATACACGGATAAGCAGTCTAATCAAGTAAGGATTTAAAGCAGGATGTGCTCAAAGGAACTGCTGATTTTTCTTAAAGCCTGCCCCTTGTGCTCTCTGAGCTTTTGCACATATTAAATAGCATGTGAGATTTATCTGAGGGAAAAGGTGAGTACAAATACCACGGTAACCAAATAATCTGCTCACCTACAGTGTGCAAATAAACATCTATTCTTGGATTTTTTGCACCACTCTCCTATTCATGAGGCATACTCCTGCCTGTGAGAGCACCACTTAACATCAAGAATTACATTGGTTGCCAAGATTGACTTGGTTTGTAGCACATTTGCATCGCTACCCCTTGAGACATCATTTGCAGCCAGAATGCCAAATGGCCTCCTATAAAAATGACCTGATTATGCTTTCCAGGCTTTGTCATAACAGCCACGGTCAGACAGACCTATTTATCCAACTTGTACTCCAGTCTTTTTTCCACTGCCCCAATGTAAACAAAAGATAACCAGCAGTATTATTCCTTACACAGCTGGAACTTGCTGTTACAATACTTATCTGTCACCCTAAAGGGGGTGGTTGCATGTTACACACTGGTCAAATGCTTAACAAAAAAATCCTCACTTCATGTAAGTGTCATTTTCTACCCTTTGGAATTCTGTGGGTCTTATACATAGAATACATAGAATACATAGAATAAACCATATGTACCTATATACTCAAATCAAGACATTTTCTGTTTAAGGCAACAGACATCAACTGCTGATGAACATCTGCAGATAAGGACTGCATCCGTGGAGGGTAGAGTTAGTGCTACATCAACTGGTTCTGGTGTCAAGAGGGAGGGGACAGGCTCTTCTCAGTTGTGCCCTGCGACAGGACAAGGGGCAATGGATATAAACTACAGCACAGGAAGTTCCACCTTTGCACGAGCACACTGGAACCGGCTACCCAGAGAGGTTGTGGAGTCTCCTTCTCTGGAGACTTTCCAGACCCACCTGGATGAATTCCTGTGTGACCTGCCCTAGATTATATGGGTTTATGGTCCTGGGTCTGGCAGGGAGGTTGGACTTGATGATCTCTGGAGGTCCCTTCCAACCCCTAACATCTTATGATCTTGTTGACTACAACTCAAAATTTTACCCTAACTTCCTGCTACCATCTCTGCTGAGTTCTAACAATAACCAGCAGTTTCAAAAGGCTGCTTTTAGTGTAAAAGTTGGATACTGAATTTTGGATTCTATACCTTAAACCTACAGCTGTAAACCTGTATTTTCAAGGAACCTGAACTATCCAGCTGCTGGATTGTGATTCATTTGATCATGAAGCATACATTAACAATCTTCAGAGTTTTGAAGACAACATTCTCTATGCAGGTGCTATGCCTCCTGAAGAACTCTAGATTCTATTTCACATGATTCAAATTAATAGCTCAGCATGAAGACTTTAAAATTAACAGACAGACATTAGAAGTGTGCACATTATCTTCAGGCTCATGGCCTTCCCAAAGACATCACCTAGTTCTTACAGATGAACCCTTCATAGTGGACTGGCAGGAAGACATAAGAGACATTTTGATTTCTAGCTTAGTTTCTGGGGAAAAAAAGAATTAAATCCCCAAATCTAAGACTCAATAGCTAAGAGAGGAGAAATGGCAATACAGGGCATAACATCTCTAGCACTGAGAAAATCTTTATTAGATGTAAAAGGAATTAAACCCACAGTACAAATTCACAGAAAACTAGATCTGATTTATTTTGCTGTTCACAGAACTACCTGTTCAGCAGAGGGCAAAATCTACTTTTGCCAGAGCTATGTCTTCTAAAGCAGAGATAATTCATTCCTCAAGGTGAAAACTGTTCATGAAGAGTACTGCAGTAAAGCATGGAACTAGGAACCTGAAGTACAATGAACAACAAGAAGAAGAACTAAAACTGTAGCCATCTAACTTGCATCCTGGCCTAAGAGAAGAACTATTTTCGCCCATGCTTCTTTACATGTAACTTGTTATTCAGACACTGTGTGTGAGAGATGTTCAGCTTCACTGACTCAAACTTTCTAAGTCAACAGTTCTAACAAAAGGTATTTAATGAAGCATTTTCCTTTCTAATGAGACTTGTAATGTTTCTTGGGAATATTACAGTGTGATTTTATTAGTATTTCATATCTCCATAGATTCTGCAGCTGTAATAATTTCCTTTTACAGGACTTTAGAGACTAAGAAATTCCATAATTTCGGAACAGAATCTGAAACGGACTGATTGATGCTCAAGGCTAGAAGGATACTGTCTGCTCTAACAGATGGGAATGACCTCTACAAACTTCCAGTAACTAATCCATTAACCACCATTTGGCAAAACACTGCATCTTGTGAAAATAACTCTTCCAAAGAAAATCATCATTCTATTTCCAGCCTTTGCATTCAACCATGCATAATTTTTCTTAAAGACACATTACCAACATGATGTCTAGAGCCGTGGCTTTATCTGAAATTAATATATTGGCCTCATGAAGCTGCTTTGCTGCAATAGCAGCACATGGCAGAATCCAAGTGCTGTGACTGAGATCTCTCTGCCAAGAGCAGAAAGCTAAATGATAGCAAAGACCACTCTCCCTCACAGCTGGCACAGCACTCAGTGAAGAGGCAAACATCAGACTGTTGCTGCCTGAGTGATCCTCAGCCCAGACTGTGTGCAGGAAAAAAGCAGACTAGCTAACCAAGAACTTAATGCATGACTAGTAAGATATTGCCAAGTTGCACTGGACTTCCTGTCGATACTTACATTTTGCTTGGGTCTGTAACTAATTTTTTAGCTGCTGAGAATTCCAAAATGAATACATCGGATTATGTAAACTCAGCATGGAAATTAACTATCCAAACTGAGGAAGGAACTTGTTAAAAATCTCCTGTCAGTAGCTGCATCCCTAGAGCATGGAGGCTCTGATAGTTAACTGATGTATTTCAGGGAAGACATTTACAACAGTGTGATGATGTCACTACGTGGATGATGCAGGATTTCTCTTCCAAGTTGTAATTTATGATTTAACAACACTAGCAGGTTTACACTTCTGTTTTTCCACTGGGATAGTGTATCAACAGGAGAAGTAAGATGCTCTATTTTATCTGTTGGTAGCAATTTCTCATCACATAAGTATTTCCCTTTTTCCACATCAATAGTTTGCATACCGACTTCATCCTGGATCTCCTCTGCCACAGCCGGCACGTTGTAGAGGAAGGAGAGGGACTGGTTCATGCGTTCATATATCACACGTAGATGTGTCATAACCTACGGAAAGAAAAGCATTTCAAAGAGGGGAATACTGCTGTTAATGTGACATGACCATAAATTTCAGAGTTTACAGGCAGCAAGGCAGCTTTTACTTATGCTGGGTGTAAGATTTTAGTATGCTTTATGTACTGAGGCTGTCAAATCTTGCAGTCAAGACTTGCAAAATTCACCTCTCCTATGAAAAGAGTGTCCCAGATGCTCTTCCATGGCAACTACGTGAAATCCTTTAGGGATGCAGCAATCTGAGGTGGAGGTTCACAACTGCTGTAGGGCAGAGCAAGTACACCAGCAGCCATAGTGGTAAAAATCTACAACCTCACTGACACTTTGACAAGCTACATCTGCCCATACCTGTAAGCTTTGAGGTAACATGCAAACCAAGTGAGGCGCAATGATTGCTGCACCAAGAGGTTTCATCTGCTGAGGTGGTTTTTATTTCTTTATCCTAATGCAAAAAGAAACAGAGCTCTCTGACAAAGGCTTAATTTTCTTGGTAAAAACATCAGCAAACGGTTTCAGCTGAAAACAAAAATACTTCCAGCCAGAAGCATTTCTGCATCATCTCAGCTGATCACAACTCCACTGCCTCAGACTCCTGCACACCCCTAAGAGCCAAGTCATGACATCCCATGATACATAGTCCTCCAGGGTACTCTCCACCTCTTCCAGTAGAAAGGGAAATCTGAGGTGCATCTCAGAAGACTGGCAGGGCAATTAGGTGCAAAAAGGAAAATGGGTTGCAGATAGTGATTTTATTGACAAAATGGCATGATTTCTTCAAACCCTGATACAGTAATTACACTTTTGAACAAAGTATTTTGTCTTCCATTTCATGCTGAAAAAAAATGTCACAAACAGATCCTTCAGCCTACATTTCCCCAGACTTCTGACCAGTTCAAGGAGCAAAGATACTATAGAGATATTCATCCCTATGATGATACACCAAGCAATATGTTGTGCTGCTTGTATTTAAACGTCAGTTTCCATTCTTCACTTGTGCTGCCACGCAATCTGTAGTCTGCAAAATGTCACTGGTTTATGTTATTAAATAACCCAGTGTTTTACACACTAAAAAGTCATGTTAGATACCTCAATGTTTTAGATAAGGGAAAGATAACTGGTACCGCAGAAGACTGTTGGAAGTGTGCACTTCTAACTCTAGCAACTTCAAGGCAGCATGACCTTGATGTACAAGTCTGTCTGGAACAGATGTTTGAGAAACCTGATATACAAATGATGCCATTCAGGGAGGTAGATTGTTTGGCTTTTAATGATGCCTATCAGTTCAACAACTGTGGCTGAAGCACCGCTTCCCATTCCATCCTGCAGAAGGAACAGTGGCAGAGTCCGCAGATCACAGCACAGGTTTTCTACAGTTTATCCACTCCAGCTGTAATTGCTGTTTTGAAAGCCAGCTGCATTTGCAATATTTTTTGGTGGTGTTTGGGTTTTGTTTTGTTGGGTTTTTTTAATTAATTTTTTCCCCCTCATTCTCAACCTGCATTACTTTCAAAGGCAAGATAAAAACTCTCCAGAACATACTCATTGAGGACTAGGGGAACATTCATCAGTTAAAATGCCACGAACTACATACAGTGCCTACTTTAAAAGAACATGTTAAACTCAAGAGTGTATCACAGCAATCACCTTCACAGACACCACAAGTACCTCTGCAATCATTATAGAAATGTTGATTGCAGTCAAGATGGCTACAACACTTCTGGGTCTGCTGCTTTAGCTGAGGGAAGCATAATCATGTGTGGTCACTAAATCTATTACTGACATTTTCCAGAGGTATTATTTACCAAAACACTACTAAAGGCTCTGGGCATTAATGCTCTGAAGGGATCCTCAGGAAATGCCTACAGCTGACTCACTGTCCAGGACAGACAGAAAACCTGTTTTTCAGTTCTTCTTGGAAGACAAATGATACCCCTCCTAATCCTACATCATTTGCCACAATGTTCTGCTGCAAAGATGAGTTTTTATCAGAGAAAGGAGTAAAGCATTTAAAAAAAACAAAACAGGTGGACAGAAATGTCACAATAGTTATGAACAAGCACAACCCCATTACCCCTCAGCAGGGACTACCTGAGATCTGATTTGGGCAGCTTTCTTTGGGTCTACCATGCGGACATGTTCGAAGTGTTTGAGAGTATGCTGCCTGTCCTTCTGCTCAGCACGCACGTACTTCTTCAGCATGTTGAACACGTGACGAGGCTGCAGGGAAGAAAAATTGGGGGAGGGGAAAAGAAAACAATCAGTTTAGAACAACATGTTTTACTTTCTTACACTGGAAATGCATCCCAGACCAAAAGCACTTGGCCAGCAGATGCTTGCAGGGGTTGAAACCTGAAGGCAGGTTTGACTCTTTAAGGAACATCCACTCATTCAACTCATTTGGCATGATGCACCCTTTAATAGTAGCTGTAGTTAGTAAATGAGGTCCTTGGTGAGGGTGTTCAGATTTTTGTCCCAACTACAAGGGGAAATTTGGCTGTTGAATTTTCTTGTCTAACTGCTTTACTACTGGCCCAACAAGACAGCAAGTGCCACCTTAGCATGCTAGTTAACAGCTATTCAGATTCAGTTTCTTTCAGGCTTTGCTTCCATTTACTCCAGCTACTTCTCTTTCCCAACTCAGGAAGCTTCCATGATCCAAGTCCCCAGTTTTGCAACACTCACCACCATCATCAGGCAAACCCCTCCAAGACCCCCTGAAAACTGGATGCCATCACAACCATTTCTATGATTGCCCACAGACACTCTACTGTGCTGAATACTCAACAGTATCAATATCTGCCAACAACAGTTGAATTTTAAAAACAAAAAAGATTAGAGCTGGTAAGTTCTGTCAATTGTACACTGAATGTGCACATTCAGATAAAAGTCAGCTTGTCCACCAGCTGTACAGAAGACAATACAAAAGCCCTAATCTATGTATCTAAGCCAAGGAATAATCATCAAGACTTAAAAAACAAACCCCACAAAAAAATCTCAAGACACTCCTGTCCCATCACTGCTACAATGCCACCAGGGAGAAAAGAGCAAAGGAATCACTTAGCTTCAGGTACAGAAAAGTATATGTCCAAAAGACAAAACTGTCTTAAGAACAAAAAGGCCACCTACTTGGTGCTTCTAAAGGTACTCAGCCTGAGTGCCAGATTTTGTATAGATCTTAGTCTGTATATATTGCAGGTGATTTTCATTAGTAAAATCTCTTAAATACATGCCTTCAGGCATGTAACTGAACACAAACAAAGGAAAGGTCTGTAGCTGAAGCGAACAAGAAGATCTACACAGACTGATGACAGCGCAGTGAGGACCAAGAAATGTGCAATTCTATGTGTTTTCATACCTTGTGCAATAATGCAGTGCCAAAACAGGGAAGTGTTCTCAAGCATTCAGCTAAGACATTGTTTTTACTCTGCTCATGATGGATTCTGGAAATTCCCCCACTCCCAGCTCTGCTTGTGCTGTTGCACTTATGCATCCTACCTGAAACTGCTTCAGCAGTGAAAGGCACGAAGCTGAGGCAGGTGGTAAGAAAAGGAATGGTGACCTTACTGCGCAGTAGGTCAAAGAATGAGCAGAAGTGGTAATCAGCAGTCTGGGCACCGGCAGGCATACGTGGGACGTGACAAAATAAGCATCAGAGGCTCCATGCACAGCTTTCTGAAGTGCAAAAAACTGTGGGTGAAGCTGCATTTTAAAGTAGACTCAGATTCATGGACAAATACAGAGCCTAAAATAATGTAACATTTACACAACAGATTAATGCTAATCTAGAGAGTTTGAAGATACAGAATAGAATAGAATAGACCAGACCAGGTTGGAAAAGACCTTTGAGATCATTGAGTCCAACCTATCATCCAACACTAACTAAACCATGGCACCAAGCGCCCCATCCAGTCTCTTCCTGAACACCTCCAGCAATGGTGACTCCACCACCTTCCTGGGTAGCCCATTCCAGTTGGTCAATCACTCTTTCTATGAAGAACTTCTTCCTAACATCCAGCCTAAACCTCCCCTGGTACAGCTTGAGACTGTGTCCTCTTGTTTTGGTGCTGGTTGCCTGGGAGAAGAGACCAGCCCCCACCTGGCTACAACCTCCCTTCAGGTAAAATCTCTTCATCTTGAGAGAAGCAATTGATTTTTACATGTCTGAAGGAAGTAAATCAAAGGCTGCCTGAAGATTTTTCAGACAAATAGAGAGATGTGAAGCCATTCCCTGCTAGAGGATTAAACTTAGAGGCTCCATGACTGAAAATTCATTCATGAGGAAAATTGTCCCTTGCACCCATCACAACATCGTGGTAATGGCCAAACAACCTGTAATGCCAACTGTAAAGCTATTTAGGAAGAAAGGGTAGGAGACCAGAAAGTTTAACAATGACAAAAAAAATATTTGAAGAGAGAAAGTGTTGCTACCTTTCCTTACAATTCAGCTTTCCTTGCCACCAAGCCCCATCAAGACAGCAGGTTAGGGCAGACCAGAGAGAAAAGGATTAATTCCTCTTTATTCAAGAGATAATTCCAATTTAAGTGTCATGCCTGACACCAGAAGGGCATAGTTTTTGTTTTCCCTTGGTGTGTTTGCATTCACTGCAATATACCAATGAAACTTGTACACAAAGAGTCACAAGCAGACTTGTTAATAGGGTAACAATCTTTAAAATACCTGCTTTAAAACACTGCTAACAGCAGTAGTCACTTGGCTAAATTGGCAACCCACCTTCAGTGCGTTGTCCAGCACTGAGAAACGTCCCAAAATTATCATTAAAAGGAGTATTGGATGTGCATGCCTCTAGCACTGGCCAGATAGACAAGAGATGTCACTGTGATGGCAACTGAAAACTGTAATTCAGGTTTAGGACAATACAGAAAGAATGTTAACTGCAAGATACTTCCTCAGAGGGCAGAGATTTTGAGGTTTCTTAAGCAAAAAAATCTAAACCCTAAACCAGTGAGAATGCACTGTACATAGGTATACAAGCCCAGACAGTTCCAATGTTTTGCTTTCAAACCTAGCCTTATGGACATTTAACCCTGCTGCTAACTATTGATCTAGTCATCTCATATTGCCTAAAGGCTTGTGACAGTCACAAGTGATTCAAAGCTAAGAAATCCTTGGGAAGCATTCAGACACCTCATGCAGATGCAGAAGGCTTTTGCAGTCAGCAAGGCACCACACTACACACACATTCCTAGGGTGGATGCAGGCACTTACAAAACCAACAGGATTCCCTGGACATAACATTGAGATGAGATATACATGTACCCAAGGTCCCCTGAAGTGAATTACCATACAGACTTGTTATTATCAAATCTGTCTTTACTGTGACCTTTAGGAAATGTGCCCTGCCTCAACCATTAAGGGAACAGTCATTTCCACAACGATCAGAAAGCCCCCCAAAAGGTGGTGATAATTCCATGCACATTTGATGTATACTGAAACAGCTCTGCTTCCTTGCTGGAAGTCCTAATCTCACTGGAACAGGTCAGACCTCCAACCTTCCCAACAAGTTCACAATGTTACTGTCACATGGCTCCAGGGTCATGGCTGAAGGTGAAACTGCCAGAGGTGGTGACAGGCAATGGCAGTTCTCCACTAAGCTTTGCATGTCTGAGTGTGGTAATTACCATAAATGAAGGCCAAGTCCCACAGTTGGATGCAACAGATAGTAAAAAAATAACTTAATTGATTATTTTCTCTTCAATGCCTAGAACTGTAAACCTAGTGCTTACAGAGTTTTCATGAATTCCTGGATCACTACAAGTACAAAGCTCTGCTTCTGCCTCATATTTTACACACATTTTCTTGTGTCATTATTGAGTGAACTGGTTCTGCTTAAAAATCCCACTCATGCAGGCATTTCTCAGTAGGATTTGCCTCCAAATCTAGTACACCAAGCAGAGATATGAATTCTTGTGATGTTGGAGGGGTGACAATGAAGGGTCAAGCACAGAGGTGAAGAAAGGCTCCACAGGCTGAGGAGACGCAGTCAGACCCTGTGTCTGAGGTTATTATATCCACAGCCATCTATTACTTTGATCCTAGGCAGGCACCATCAGATTAAATTACAAATGAAAGCAGTGCTGTTAGCAGCTAAATTAAGTTCCCAAGGCCTAGGCTCTGACACTGTCTATGCCAGAAGAACAAATGGCTGACAAGACTCAGGGTCAGCTTGATACCTCTTACTCTTCATAAAACTACTGAACTTCAGTAAAAAATTCTGTGCTTAGCACCTGAAATTCTGCTGGGTGCTTTTCCAGGGGAAATTCAGCGTGTTCACATCTGTATCTCTCAGAATAACTGACTCACATCAGCCACCAGGGGCTTCCTAAGCCTCATGAAAACATTCCACTATTTTCAGGGATGTTATTTTCCCAGTATTCCTCTAAAAGCCACCAGGATACTCCCAAGACAACTTCTGCTAGCCCCATGTTTTCAGTCACCTTGGCCAGAGCTGTTGGTGACTATCATTTATTCTGTGATGAGAATGGCCAGTGACTTCCTAAGCAACAGGATCCAGCACTATATTCAGAATGCATATTAAGTAGCAATGATATTTAGTCAGAAATAACATTGGCTGTTGGCTGGCAAGAAGCTTAAATCCACAGTCTTATGGCACACACTCACTACTGAGGCAAATGCAGACAAAAATAAGACGACACCAACACATGTAATACAGTGTGCAATAGGAAACACAGGGTGAAGCAGTGCAATTGCTACCATTACATGCTGCTTCTGATTATTTCAAGTACACTGTCATACTGCTTGCACCCATGAAACTCACTTCAGATGAACTCCTTTTAAATCCCCCCCTTGGCAGATTTTTTACTTAAAGCACAGATCAATTTGTAGCCCTTTTACAAGATATCATGACAGGCCAACAGACATGTCTGTTGATACTTTTGTTAGTTTAAAATCTTGTTTATGCTGGAGAATATTGTCAAAGTATTATTTTGTATAGTTCCCATATGTTGGAACTTGCATCTATTTAATACTGTTAGAAGGGGCACAGGTTTGCAGTCCACGTATGTGGTCTACCTAGGTTGACAATATATTGCTAAAGGGTTAGTTTTCTACTTACCACTGCAGAGAATATGACCTGTCTTTTATAGGGAAGACAGTTCTTTCTGTGAATATAAATATATACCATGGCAAAAGTACAGACCTGTACTGCACCCCTGACTTGAAAGCTTAACATGGTTCCAGCTGTACAAGGCCCAAGTCCAAATGAAGCAGAAAACGTTGATGGCTCCTTAGATTTCTGGTGGTGAGTTCCAGCCACCCTGACTGTGTAATCCTGTGCCTTTATTTCAGGTGGCATCAGCATCAAGGTAAGGTCATTGCCATAAAGGAATCACACATGAGATCTAAAATGTCTGAAAATCAGTTTCTAGGAAGTAACATATCTATGCATATATTATATGCATATATAAAATGCTTTTATTTCTGTTTATACATATATATGCATGAAGATGCCCCTCCTAAATTCTACATTGATTCTAGCCTACTATTTCAGATTTTAAGGCAGTGATGAAACAGTCAAATTTCATTTAACTTGGAAAATGTAAGCATCTAAGAAAGTTTCAATTGCTACAAATACAACTTACACAAAAATCATACTAAATCACTTCTGTGTATTTCAAGCACCACCTCCTGGCTCTGTGCCGTGGCACTTCCATTGGAAATTCTCAGCTGGCTTGTCATTTTGATCAAAATTCTCTCTAAATCAGAGAGGAAAGTTTCCCAATGCTGTATTGTGTTAGTTAATCTTGCCTGTAGAGAAAAATCAATCACTGGTCCTTTCTGATTACTGCTCTGGCAATGTGCAACAATGCCTCTTTTCATACACTTGTTAAGAATACCTGATTAGAGAGGTGTTTTACCTGCTCTGTTACGAACCTGTGGGTCAAGTTTGGCACAGAAGCAGCAGTTAATTTGAAGAACATTCAAGAAAGGCTGGCTAGGATTGATGCAAGACTTTTAGTTCTGGGTGAAGCACAACTAAACTCCTATCCAGCTGCCTTTCATGCAGAGCTAAAGATGTCTTCTCATAATATTTGCTAATTTTAAAGAAAATGTGTTAGCCTGCACATCACAAATACGTGGCTGTAATGGTACACTTCCCTCTTTTTGTCCTCCCAGGAACCTTTCCTGGGGCAGAATAAAATGAAAACATTGTTTGATTCTGTCTCATTATTTGCTTTTTGCTGGATTTGAACTTAGTCAGCTCTGACAAGACAAATTTGGTTTCTGATCAACCTTTCAAGCGAATTTGCATTTGAGCTATAAAGGACCTGCCAGGATTTTGCAGAATTTAATATACACTTGGAACTGTGTGGCAGTTTTAGGCTGATGCCTAGGGAATTCTCCACAGATCTTGAGTAGAAAGTGATAGAATGTAAATAAATTACCACTGGATGAAAAGAAAAATAATAAGGTCTAAATACATATACATACACACAGAATTAACCACATTGGAAAAGACCTTTGAGATCATCCAGTCCAACCTATCACCCATCACCATCTAATCAACTAAACCATGGCACTAAGTGCCTCATCCAGTCTCTTTTTAGACACTTCCAGTGATGGTGACTCCACCATCTCCCTGGGCAGCACATTCCAATGGCCAATCACTCTTTCTGTGAAGAACTTCTTCCTAACATCCAGCCTAAACCTCCCCTGGTGCAGCTTGATCTGATAGCTAACGTAAAGTTAGTTGTATAAACTCTTTCTCTGTTCTTCTCTCTAGCAGATAATAGCTGGTAGCTGCTGCTGGCTTGCTCACCTTGGCTGTGTTTCTTTTTTGTGGCTAACTACTAACAAGCTACTCTCTGCTTTTTACTTCTTTCTCTTTCCCTTGTCCGAGGAGGGGGAAGAAGGGGAAGCTATTGGTAGCCTCCTGGTTTTGTCCAGGGGGGAATTCTTGTGTTGTTTATGAGTTGTAAATATTGTATATTTTGTACACAGTCATTGCATTTCATATTTCTAGATTGCAGTTTTGCTTGTAAATACAGCTTCATTTGCTTCCATCCCACTGAGCTAGTTGGGTAATTTCATTTTGGGGGGTAATTCTCTCAAATTAGTTGGGGGGTAATTTCCACCCACCACAAATGGTCTCTTCTGTCTTTAGTTTGCTCATACTAAAAATCTACCAGCAAGCCTAAGGTGTATGACTATTCCATATGCTCAAGCCCACAGGCTAGGGAGAAAATAAGGTAGTCTGGTTTTATTTACATAAAAGCCTCAGTAGCTGCTGGAAAATGGGAGTTAGGTGGCCATGTTTCTTGAAGTCTAACTTGGTTTAAAAGCAGAGTTGAAATCCATGCTATTTCTCCAAATCTTACAAAATGAAGTGTATGTGAGAAATTCCACAGCTGTAATTTCATGCATTTGGAGAAACAGAGCTAATGGGTGGAGTACTGGAGCTGGACTGCTCTTTCCTACTGCACAGGAGGATTTTTATCACTTGATCAGCATCAGCGCTTTGGCCTGCCTCCAACTGCATATTTCCACAGCAGCCTTGTTGGATTCAGGAAAGGCTTTGAGCTTCTCAAACACGGAGGCACCAAGTAAGGGCTCTTCTGCAGATCCTTCCTCCATGTACAAACAGCCAAAACTCAGCTAGTTCAGCCTGTACTGTGCTCTCTCTGTATGAACAGACACTGCTCCCATAGCAAAAAAACCACCACACCAGAGGAAATTCTGAATGCAGCAAGAAAAAACAACACAAAAACACATGGCAAAAAAATTTACATGGTTAATGTACATGCTAGTGCTGATCTCAGTGATCCTCCTCTGCTCAGTGATAATCTGCATTTCAGTGAAATTATGTTGAATTAGAAAGGAAGCATTTTAAACGGATTTTAATGATTATATGCTCCCTTTAATCTATGTGCAAAGTAAGGAGGTTAATTAATTACCTCTCAAAGTTATCCTGTACATTTCCTCACTCTGAAACCCTTTATTTCACCACTAGGAGCTGGATTTCTTTTCTGCTTATCTCTGTCACTGGCTTCCCACAGAGAATGTGCCTCTCTTATCAACAAATATTAAGCAGGGAGACCTAAATCCAGCAAAATTCGACATGCGTGTGAAAGAGGGAATAAAAACAAATTACAGAATCAATCTGCTCAGAGAATGATGGATTGGAATTCCTCTCTTTAACTTGCAAAATGAAGGGGAAAATTTCCAACTGTTTTAAAAACTAGAGGCATATTGGTTCCAGCTGCCACTAATCCTCCTTTTCTGTAGTAAGGCCATCAAGCAGGATGAAACAATATGGTATTTTGACACTGGATACTGAACAGCTGCACCCCATTTTCAAAGGAAACAAAAATTAGCAGCACAGCTAAGCTGCACCAGGAATCAGGGGCAAGGATCAAATTTTCAATTTAGGGGCATTTGCTTCTGAGAGCAGAACAACAGGAAAAATACTTGGTTTTGCTCAAATTTATTTTCTAGTAGACTCTGAAGCTCGGCAATTTCATCTCTATATGCTCCCTTGCTGCCCAGAGTAGTACTCTGAAAGCACACCTCTGACACTGGCATTGTACAGCCATCTGCCTAACCCCTGAAAAAAGCCTGAAGTTAAAGATTTTGGTCCCAGGGAGGAGTTCTTCATAAAGGATTCACAGACTTTTGTAGGTTTAGGTGAACAGTGCTGAAAACAGCTGATTTTCTGGACACGTACAAGAATGCCATGACTACCCTACTGGCCCAGATCAAAGGTTCTCCTAGTCCTGCATCTTGCTATTCTGCAAGAAAAGCCTCTTCCAAGGGAGCAAGGTAAATGATGACACAGCTCACACAGCCTTCCACCTTCCCTCTGTCCACAGCTCTGGAATTTTCTGAGCTGGAGGAAGTTTCTCTGAGCTCCCCTGAAAAGCCTACCTCTGGAACACAAGCACCGCACAATCTGCATGTGTACAGAAAACAGGAGTTCCCAGGGGATCAGGATTTCATCGCTCAGAGAATTGTGCCTCACATCCACGATCAGTCTGATGACACCAGAAGTGCCAGATTCACTGCATCCCTACAAGCAAAGACTGGTTATGGATTTCTAGACATCCAAGACTAAAATGAAATCTGGCTGCTTCAAGTGGTCTGCCAGGAGCCAAAAAAAATCTTGAGGGACGTTCAAATTCAAGTACAGGGCAATATGTCCAAGTGATTACACAGCACATGGGAAACACTGTTTGCATACACATGTATCTGCATACATATGTGCACACACCAGACTTACAGGGATGATCCCAGCTGTGTGCAGAAGACATGGCACCTCAATAAGAAAAGCCTATCTTGTTTTCCAGTTTAAACCCAAATTCTGCCCTTACAACTTTAGAGAAAGAGACTCCACCACTTTAAATATTCAGAAGGTACTTTTGTGGGAAGCATGTAATTTGATGCAGACTGTGGAATGAGGTTCTTAAAAATCTTTTTGGAGAAATCCAGGAAAACCTCCTTTTTGTGAGGTTACTTAACAAATCACCAGTAAGGTGATGACTTAGTCTCCCAAAGACACCACAACTGCATCAAATGTACTTCTATTCTACACAGGAACTTCCAGAGAGAAAAATAGCTAGGGTATCAGAGTTGAAATTTCCATTAATCCCATTTTCTCTTTGGCCAGGCAGCCACAGTTTGGACTCACAATATTCACATTTCTGGCTCTACATCCTGCAAAGCAGTTAGTGGACTGGATGAACTCATTAGGTCATTCAGCTCCCACCCAGCAATCACTCCTCAGATTTCATCCTCTGCCCCACAATAAAACGAATCCTCCTGCTGAATTCAAGGTCAGTTTTATCATGCATTTTGGCACACATCTGACCAGCAGGTCAGGGGCACAGAAACAAAAAGTTCAGAGAGAAGGACAACAGGACCAGTAAGAGTGGCAAAGAAACCGGTTAAAGATGTTATTCTTTAAACTGATCCCTCCCATCAGTTTTGAGATGAGCCACCATTTGGCAGTATCTTCATGCTTGCTGCCTTCTCCTTTCAGAACTGTTCCCTATCACAGGGACACAATATAGGATGCATCTCTTTCTTTTAACAGTACCTTCAGAACTTCCCCTGGAGTCATGTATCAAACAGTGTTCTTTGACACAGTCTTTCAGACCTGATGCTCTCCCACTGACACAGGAAATGTATTATTAATTTAAATGTCCTGGGAGCTGATTGACTACAAGAAACTTCAGCATAAAATGCAGTTTTTTCTAGTCCCAAAGTCAGTGTAAACATTTCTGCCCCTTAGCGTTATGCAGCTGAAATTCACTACCCGCCCCCACCCCGAGCAGAGAGGTCATCTGCATTCCTCAAACACGAACAGTTGAGCTCCCTTGTGCTAAGAATTAAGTTGCACATTTTGGCATCTCTTGAGTCTATTCTGCTGTTACGTGTGGTCCTCACCTGCACCTTTCACAACCTTAAATATCTGCAGAACTCAGCTGTCCACACACAACATGAAATCAAATTATTTTTCTGAGATACTTTACAGAGAGGATTACATCTGCATGAGGCTCAACTTCACAGCAACGGCCAGTTGGCTAAAGCCAAACATGAAATGGCGTCTTAGGTAAACCATCTGAAACCACACCACAAGAGAACACAACCTGCAGTCTATGCAGTCACCTCATCCTCCTCGGTTATGAGCCAGCGACTCCAGTTTCCTAAAGGAAACTGCATCCCAGTCTGTAATTTGATAATCTGTCTGCTGATGAGACACTCTAGTTCAAGCCCTTCACTACTTTCACAACAGTCAGAGATCACCAAGGTGCTCTAGAGGTTACAATATCCATCTCATGCTCAGACCAAACACCACCCTCCAGTAATTTTACATGAACCAGCTTCATTTTCCATAAATTACTGTGTTGCAAAATACAGATTAGCTCTTCATACAACTACTTTGAAGTCACACATTTACCTAAGGAAAAGATTTGTCTTTGACTTGGCACAGAGTCAAAACAACTGGGTTTTGCAGCATGGGGTGGAGAAAAAAGTTTGATGATGGTAAAGAACTACAATGATGATCATTTTCCCATGCTCACTAAGATTTCTCTGCAGAAGGAAATTTACTTAAACATGTAATTTTAACCAGGTTAGCCATACTGATGTAATTCTCTCTGAGGCCAAATTCAGGATCTAATGGCTACATCTTACACTGCTGATCCACAAATCTTGTAATAACCAAGTTTCCTCTTCCTCAAAAGTGTTAAGAAGGAAGACACAGAAGAATTGACTCCTCCCACAGTGTTTGTGCAGATTCTCTTCTCTTGGAAGTCACAGACCAGTTATTTTGGTATTGAATACAAACTTAATGGATATGGAGTCATTAAAGATTCCATTCAGTTCACATTCTGAACTTAGTGTTCACACCCATCACTTTCAACAGAGACAGCTCTGAAATGCTGGTGGGCTATCTTCATATCATTCAACAATCCTTCACCACATATCTCACAGTTCAACCAACAAAACACAAAATCACAACCACCCTTATTCTTAAGCTCCATCTTGACATGGTGAAGTAACCTACTGTGCAACACTGGAGGGACACTTTGTCATCCTTCTGTAGGATCTGTGAACAGCTACAATTTCTGACAACCAAATCACTTCTACATCATTTGCTTAAGCACCTTTATGTATGTATAGGTATGTATGAGAGGGGTGTGCTTGTGCCTACATTTATGCACATGCTCCCAGACTAGTTGACTGCTGTAGTCGCTTTTGCATAAGAACACGCACTCACTACTCCACAGCCAGACTGTACCTGGGCACACCTTTTTTCCCCAGGAAGACTACAGAGATTTTGACACAGCTGAGAGCATGTGATACTGCACTTACTCTGGGTGGGACAGTCTGCAGGGCTGTGATATAGTTCTCCAAAGCAATGCGGCGACGGTCATTCAGCATGGCTTCCACTCGTGCCATATGAGTCTCCACCAGCTGTTGCCTCTCATTTGCTGCTTCTTGTTCCAGTGATTCTACTTTCTCCTGGAAATGCTGAAAAAAGCATCCATCACAAACAAGAACAGTGAAGAAAACAGCAGAGACCAACAGGTATAAACACCTCCATCTGCAAATCACCATTGTTAGTGTAGCTTGGCTCCCAGGAACTCTTAACACAATGCAGCTTTTACTGATTTAAGTGGGAACTGCTGACATCATGTCTTGCTGGAACATATGGCTGTACTTTATTAATCTAATATAATATTCCTGACATGCTCAGTACAACCACCAGTGAATCCTTCATTTGACTCCCCAGACAGTGGTTCAAAATGGTACCTAAAGGAGGGTGGACTTCAGCAAGTGTATGATCCACGGGATGAACATGGCTTCATGAACAAATCTACGTGGGGAAAAAAATATTACATTCCAGCCTAAAATTTGAAAGAGGCCATGGTAACCAATTCTCACTGAAGGCAAATCTAAACTCCAGCAAAATGCCACCCCTCCATGCAGTCATATGCAATGCCCTGCACGGCTGTTCCAAGGACTGGTTGCAAAGTACAGAGGCACCCAGCAACCACTAACAACTGGAAACAAAAATAGCAAGAGCAGAGAAGAGCAGTAAAACCTCATAGAAACAGGTTTTAAAATGATACCACACCCAGCACCCCTTACACTGGAACTGCAGCCCCAGCTGGCAAGGTTGTGGTTGTGTTTTGCTTTACCTGGATGACAGCTTTCTTGTCGGCCTTTGGCAAGTTCTTTGCTTGGCGTTCTGCCTCTTCCCACTCTCTCATGACCTAACGAACAAAACAAGGAGCATGACTTTCATATTCTCCTCTCATCTCAGGGCTTAGCAACAGCCAAACACTGCAGCTCTGACAGTCATCTTTTTATATTCCCCTCCTCCTTTTATCTCTATTAAAAAAGCAGTTGCATTTAACAAAGGTAGGATCCTGTTATTAAATCAAACAAAGACAGTACTTTTATGTCTGAACATTGTGCCAAGCTCTCACAACTCCACTGGGAAGCGGCAGAACTGTTCATCAGCCCTCAAGCGAGTGAAGTGGTGGTCTCTATGGGTGAACACGCCAGCCCCTTTTCATCTTAGACAGAAAGCAAACCACTTCCATCTATTGTATGTCCCTGGCCAAAATGAATGAATTTCAACTCCTGTAAAGTGACACTTCTTTTGGTACCACAAAAGTGTTTACATTTATTTGGACTACATCACTGGTCTTTGAGTAGGGCAGATCAAGAATTGCCCTGGCAATTTGTGCTAGTCTGTCCAGTAACAGGTGTCCAATACTTCAAGAATCGAATCACAGAATCATTCCAGTTGGAAAAAGACCTTCAAGTCCAACCATCATCTAACTCTACCAAGTCTGGTGCTAAACCATGTCCCTTAATATCACACCTACACATCTTTTAAACACCTCCAGGGATGGATTGGTGATGGGTTGGACGCGATGATCTTGAAGGTCTCTTCCAACCTGGTTTATTCTATGTATTCTATTCTATGTATTCTATGTAATTCGACCACCTCCCTGGGGATTAAGTTTCAAAGCTGATAAACTATTCCAGTATTTGATTTGATTAAATATATAGAATCTATCTCAAGCACTAAGATGACAGAAAAATTATGTAGGAGAGCTTTCAATACTGTTCTTCCTAGCAATGTGAAAAGCCTTCTTCTCCTGTAACACAGGGTAGTATTTTCCTAGTCAGGGAATGAGTTAACTTGCTGTCCCGAGCATCTGAAACCTTCTCATGATAAACTTAGGGCCTTCCCTCATTTCAAACCTCTCCCCAGACAGCACATTTTGAGCAGGAACAGTTGCTCTCACAAATAAGTGACTTGTTTATTTGAAGGATTAGCACAACGTCAGAAGAACACAGAAAGAAGAAATCAGGAAGCAATTACTCAAAATGAGCATTTCCTTCTCCCTAAACCCCACACTTTGATGCCATTTCACAGAAACAGTCAAACATGCCCTTTCTAAAGCAAATTTTAGGAAAGCTCCACATGCACAACTGAAATGTTACCAAGACTAACACTAAAGGCAGGACAAATGAGATTTGCTGTGTCTCATGTTTGCAAACTGGGCCTCCACCACTCTGCTCCTACCTCAGGCTCCCCGGTTTTCCCACATAATGGACATTGCTAATCCAGCTCCTTGATGGACACAGCAGAGAGCACTGGGGACACCTCAGTGTGTCTGGTTGAGTCTGTGCTTTTGAATAAAAACCACACACCACCAAACTTGGGCTCAAAGGAGATGTTTACAGGGCTTGGTAGCCCTATGAGGAGAGATTGAGGGAGCTGGGGTTGCTTAGTCTGGAGAAGAGGAGACTCAGGGGTGACCTTATTGCTCTCTACAACTACCTGAAGGGGGGTTGTAGACAGGCAGAGGTTGGTCTCTTCTCCCAGGCAACCAGTACCAGAACAAGAGGACACAGTCTCAGGCTGCGTCAGGGGAGGTTTAGGCTGGCGGTTAGGAGGAAGTTTTACACAGAGAGAGTGATTGCCCACTGGAATGGGCTGCCTGAGGAGGTGGTGGGGTCGCCGTCGCTGGGGGTGTTCAGGACGAGGCTTGACAGGATGCTTGGTTGTATGGTTTAGTTGATTAGGTGGTGTCGGATGATAGGTTGGACACGATGATCTCGAAGGTCTCTTCCAACCTGGTTAATTCTATTCTATTCTATTAAGTAACATAATTCCCTCAGTCCTACATAGGGTTGTAGACCCTAATGATTAACCAGCGTGCAGACATCTGCACTCAAAACTGACTAAACATAGAGGATTTTTTTGTCAAGTTTTCATCTTCCCTTAGCCCAAAACTTGGGAGTGTATTTCAAGACAACAATAATTCAGTTATAGTAAAAACAGATCAACTATCAGTGAATTTACTTATCTGTAAGAGATTCTGGCCTCAAGAACAGGCAGGAGAGTTGTGGGAATATTTTGGGAAGCTAATGTGATGTGAAAAGCTTTAAAGTAGGAAATTGTTTTGTCTGCTTCTGGGATTCACTGCATGGTTAGACAGCAGTTGTGAGCACAAAAACATGAAGTCAAGCACTTGGAAATCACAGTTTTAACTGCGCTCTTTTAATGGGAACTGTAAGCTGAAACGATGTCCCAAGAATTGTACTACAGCCCACGTAAACTGGCAGCCTAAAAGTACCTCTTCAATTTACATTATCTTCCTATTAGACAAACATGCATTGATGTGCAAATTGTAGCTAAGCTCTAGGGAGGTAAGGAACCCAAATTTTACAAGGAGACATGAAAATTCATTTACAAGGGGTTGTAGGAAGCAGATGATGACAGAGAATACGATGCAGAGCACACTAAAGTTACAGGCTGCCTCACCAGCAGTTACTCTTCCAGTACTTTAGCAAAGGAGATTTTATTACTTCTCTGACAGAGCAGGACTAGAAGATATGAATTGACAGCACAATTTAAAGCACCATGATGTGCTATGGGAATAATTTAACAATGCTCAGAGTGCTGCTGTGTATTAAGTGCACATTAGGTATTCATCCCTTAATTGTACGCTTAGGACAGATGATTGTGGTGCCCCCCAAAACACTTAATTCATGCATAAAGGCAGCACATTCCCAGAGACCTGAAATGTCTCAAGCTGCACCAGGGGAGGTTTAGGCTGGATGTTAGGAAGAAATTCTTCATAGAGTGATTGCCTGTTGAAATGTGCTGCCTGGGGAGGTGGTGGAGTTGCCATCACTGGAGGTGTTTAGGAGGAGACTGGATGGGGTGCTTGGTGCCATGGGTTAGTCGAGTTAGATGGAGTTGGACGATGGGTTGGACACAATGATCTCGAAGGTCTCTTCCAGCCTGGTTTGTTCTATTCTATCTATTCTATACAGAAGACCCAGAAGTTATGGCATTCATTCAAGTCATAAGCTGCAATAATGTGCTCAAGCTTGAGCATTGGCATAGGTTAGCAGCTTTGTTTTTCTTCTCCCTCTTCTCCTTTCATGTCTTCAAATCACATCTCTGACATCTGCTCAATATGTTTTTTCACTCTGGATGAACAGTTGATGAGTTTTCAAAACAACAGTTCCCTTGCAATCTTTATCCCCCAAACTAAGCCTCTGCTAATCCATGCGATGAAAACAAGTATTGTAGGTAATGTGATAAGGAGACCTCTGGCTGGACCAGGTCTCACTGCCTGTTTCATTTTTCTAAACCTTTTAAGGCATTGAAGGCAGGGTGATAAACTGGCAGCCTACACAGCTAGCTGGGAGGAATGTAAATTACGGAGACTTCGGAGTTCAACCTTGTTGCAACCACAGCGTGCCTTGTGAAATAAACAGAATGACATGACTGCCTGCAGAACAATATTCACTATAAAGATTGCATACTGAGTACTGATTTTGTGCAATTGAGAAGATTCCAATGGTTGAAAGCATCTCTGTGTGTATGCTAGCTAACTGAAGATACAGCTGCCCTACAGGAAGTCATGCCACCACCCAAACTTCTGCTCTCACTGAAGGTCATTGCTTTTGACAATGATGAGTCTGTAGCACTCTGTAGGAAACCAAAGAGGGGGGAAAGATTTTGCCAAAATATGCAGGTGCAGAAAAAGGCCGAATTTGGCTTCTGTGCACTTACAAACCTGTTCTCCTTCATTGACAGCACAGACCTATCTAAACCACAAAGATTTATAGCACTTCAAGGCTCGGTGGCTTTGCACATGAAAACTGACAACTTCTGGTTGAGATGTAAGAAACAAGCCATTTCACAGACAAACTTCTTCAGAACTCAAGACTTAGTGCCTGGCAACTCCTTTTGAAACTGGGCTGTAGGGGACAGCAAGAGGGAAAGGGAAGTACAGAAACTGTCACTCATTATTATGAGAAATGCTACAAAAATCTCATTATACTGAAAATGGCAGAATTTACTCTCATTTTTTACACAAAGGCACAGAACCTCTTCAAAGAGCCTGCAATACAACTCAGTGGGGTTCTCCTAAGCTGACAGTTCTAGGGAAGGAAAGAGCTCTCACACACAAAATAATAGAGATGGTGCTATCTAGGGTCCACTCTACTATTATTTAGCATCTTTTCTGAGGCCATGGACAGCAGGGTTGAGTGCACCCTCAGCAAGACTGTGGATGACACCAAGCTGAGTGATGTGGTTGATACTCTACAAGAAAGGGATGCCATCCAGAAGGACCTTAGCAGGCTTCAGAATTGGACTGAAGAAACCTGATGAAGTTCAACAAGATCAAGTGTGCAAGGTGCTGCACATGGGTCAGGGAAATTGCCAACATCATACAGGCTGGGCAATGAGTGGACTGAGAGCAGTCCTGCGAAGGACTTAGTGCTGTTGAAGGATGAGAAACTGAGTCAAAGCCAGCAACGTGAGCTTAGAGCCCACAAAGCAAATAACACCCTGGGCTGCATCAAGAGGACAGTGGCTAGCAGACTAAGGGAGGTGATTCTCCCCCTTTTCTCCACTCTCATGAGATCCCACCTGGAGTACTGTGTCCAGCTCTGGGTCCCCCATTGTAGGAAAGACACAGACCTACTTGAGCTGGTCCAGAGGAGGGCCATAAAGGTGGTGCTTCAGTCAGAGGGCTGGGAAGACCTCCCCTATCATGCCGGGTTGAAAGAGCTGCTCAGACTGGAAAAGAGGTTTCAGGAAGACTTTATGGGGCCTACAGGAAAGATGAAGAGGCACTCTCTATAAGGAGGTGTAGATATATGACAAGGGATAGCTCTTTTAAACTGAAAGAGGGTAGATTTAGATCAGACCACAGGAAGAAATTCTTTACACTGAGGGTGGCAAGACACTGAATGACTTTCCCGGAGGAGCTGTGGATTCTTCCTCACTGGAAGTCTACAAGATCAGGCTGGTCTAGTGGAAGGTGTCCCTGCCCATGCCAGTGGGGTTGAAACTAGAGGATGCTTATGGTCCCACAAGTACTAAAAATCAGCTGAAGACTTCTCCAGGATGTTTGCACTAGTGGCATATGCTAATATAAAAAATAAAGAAAACAACATCTTCAACATAATGTCAGCTCTGTTCAGAGTGATTCAGCACTGCAGAGTTTTCAGATGCTTGCTTTGGAGATTAACTTCCAAGAAGTAAGAGTATTCTAGGGGACAACGTATCATTAAATTCCTACTGTAAGTATTGCACATGCTATGATTCCTAAAATACTGTGAACAGCCAGGGGAAGAATAAATTTAAGGCCCAAGGATGTCACAAGACGTTTGAGAAAAGTGTATAAATATAATGCTCCCTTGAGTAAGGTTCAGGAGCTGTTTCTACCAGGCTGTTTAATAGCAACTATTTAAGGGAGGGAGCCATACAGGAATTAACAAACTGGAAACAAGAAGAGGGAAATGAGAACTGTACCAAAATAGGAAACAAGAACCACGGCATCCTTCAATCAGTTAGCCTAACCTCTCCCTGTTGTACATCAGAGAACAGCAAGCAATTAGAGGCCAGACATGCAGCACTGAATACCTGTCCTGTTTGTGTGGGAATGTAGCTTTGCTGTTATTTGAATTGCATCATTATATTGGGGGAAAACCTTAAAATTGGAGGCTGCCCAGGAAACTTCAGCAGCCAAATGTAGCCCTTTCCTAAGCCTTGTTGCTCCAGGTGTGTGCAAGACATAAAGGCAGTTACAGCAGGGTTAACTTCCCCGTTTCTCCCTCACTTCTGTGTTGTGTGAAAGTAACACACAAAAAATCTGGGTTGAGATAAAAAGTTCTACTGAGAAAAAACAGATAGTTAATAATAATAAAATGCACAATTACCTTAGCTTAGCCTATCTGCAGAAAAAGTGCAGTGAGATGCAGAAAAATCCCCCTGCAGAAAGCGGAAAACAGAGAGCTACCCAACTCCCACTCATCTCACCACCATTCCTGTGGGAAAAGAGCCAACACCCAAGAAATCCAGAATCCAAAAGCAGCAGCTGGAACAAGGAGCCTGGCATGTTACAATCTGAACTTCAAGCTCCATAATACTTTGCTCCAGCCTGCACTTTCATTTTGAAGCTAGCATGACAGCAGCATGGGCTTGAGTGTCAGCAGCAGATCCAGCTTAACTCATGTCAGCAGTCTAGATGGATGGACACCTAAGAGCTGAAGGGATTAGAAGTCTGAAACAGAGGTGCATCAGGTCACTGAACTAAAGAGCACAGACTCCCCTAATAAGAGAATCTTTTAAGAACTGTGAACTATGAACTCACACAAACACCAATACAAATTGGGTCTCTGCCTGTGTACAACAGGAAAAGAAACCAGTTGTCACAATTTCATGGTGAACTAAGGGAAATATCAGAAAAATACAGAATACCAGCATTTGCCCTGATTATATGTTTTGCATGAGATATTTAATTTCCATTTCATTTTTCTTAAATGATAAATTGCCCTACTTCTTAGATGATTACATTTTAGCTGAACCAGAATGAAGTTTTTTATTAGTTAATTTGCTGTTGCAAAATCAAGCGTGCATCAAATCAAATGCTGGTTTAAAACTAGTTGCTGTGAGGAGAGGCTGAGGGAGCTGGGGTTGCTTAGCCTGGAGAAGAGGAGGCTCAGGGGAGACCTTATTGCTGTCTACCTAAAGGGAGGCTGTAGCCAGGTGGGGGTTGGTCTCTTCTCCCAGGCAACCACCAACAGAACAAGAGGACACAGTCTCAAGCTGTACCAGGGGAGGTTCAGACTGGATGTTAGGAAGAAGTTCTTCACAGAAAGAGTGATTGACCAACTGGAATGGGCTGCCCAGGGAGGTGGTGGAGTCACCATTGCTGGAGGTGTTTAGGAAGAGACTGGATGGGGCGCTTGGTGCCATGGTTTAGTTAAGTGTTGGGCGATAGGTTGGACTCCATGATCTCAAAGGTCTTTTCCAACCTGGTTAATTCTATTCTATTCTAATCTAAATAAAAGTTATCTGGGTGTTTTTGTAGCCAAACCAACTTATGTATGATGCTAACCAAGACTAAAGAACAGTCTTGACAATTTTCCTAAACCAGCTGGGTTTTTCTACTTATTCTCCGTAAGATCTTTAACTTTCAAAGCAAATGAAATGTTAACTAGGAGAAGCTAGCTCAATGTTGTACACAACATTCCTCATAGAAAGGAAAATTAATTTTTAAAAACTTAGCTAAGTCTCTCCTTCAAAGCTCTGCAGGGGTTCTGTCTACTTCGAGACATACAGACTTTAAAGCTGTGATTTCATAATTACCTTAAGCAAACTAAAAAGACCAAAGGTATGTTTTTCCTCACGTACCTACTGTGCTGCTGTTTCCCAGGAGTGATGCAGCTTGCTGAACTGGCCAGAATTGGTTATTTTATTTATTTTTGGAAGAATGACATTGCAGTGAGATGAGGGAGCTGACCTGTCTCACCCTGTCGCTGTATGCTCATTAGTGCTGACAGGAAGGATGGCTGGGGATGTGCTAACAAGGGCAGAGCACGCAGCAGCACCAGCATGATCTTCAGTCAAACCCTTCAACCACAGCCCTCATTTGTGAGGCTCTCCCAGATGCACATGGTGAAATGTGCAGCACATTTACACAGAGATTTTCTGATGGTGTGATATGGTGCCGTTAATTTTGTTGACCTGAAGAAAACCATTCTGTGTGTGATGCTTTCTGAGTGCCTGTGCATTTGATTAGCTCTTATCTACAGGCCATCAGCTTCAGAGAAAATACACACAGTTCACCTGAATGGTGCCTCTAATACTCAGTCTGAGAGTTTGGAGACAAACTTGAAACCACATGGAGAATATGAGGGCTGTTGCAGGGAACAGTCCTTCACTTCCAGGACATCCACCCCTGCAGTGCTTTTTTTAAAAAGGCTTTTTCAAGAGGAGGCAGTAAGAGAGTGAGGTCTACATTCCCACCATCCCTCTCCTTCAGAACCCCTCTGCTTCACCAGATAGATTGCATGCTTTTGTTTTCTCCCGATTCCCAACCCATCCTTCCCAAACAGTACTGCAGGCACAGAAGTTTGTCATGAAGACTGGGATGAGTCGGATGTTGAGTTGCTGGAACGTGTCCAGAGAAGTTCTTCACAGAAAGAAAGAGTGATTTGCCATTGGAATGTGCTGCCCAGGGCGTGGTGGAATCACTGTCACTGGAGGTGTTTAAGAGGAAAACGGATGAGGCACTTGGTGCCATGGTTTAGTCGATAAGATGGTGTTGGGTGATAGGTTGGACTTGATGATCTCAAAGGTCTTTTCCAACCTGGTTAATTCTATTCTATGCTATTCTAGACAGGGGCATAACACATAGGTGCCTCACAAACTGCTGCTCACCACCTCTTGATGCACCCCAGGCCTCAAGAGGAAAGCCAGTACCTCAGGCCAGCTCTGAGCAAAGTGCTGCACACCCAGACTCAGTGACACCGGCACCTTAGCCCCTGGTTGTTTTAATTAAGATGTTAATCTTCCAGAGGAAAGGAGAGCATAACACTTTAAAACACATTACATTAGCACTACTTTATTTAAGGAGGAAACAGTTTGTGCTACAACAAATGCTTCCCAAGTAGAGGCAGACAAGCACATATCTTCCTATATCTTAAGTGTGATACTCATGGCATGTGATTTGCACCAATCAGCTGACTGCTTCAGGAAAGATGCTCTGCTCTATGTCCTAGAAAAGTGCCAGGCACAGCTACAGTGCCAGCAGATGATGGGGACTTATTCGAAGAGCTTAATTTCGGGCCTACTCAGGCATTTTAGCACAGAGCTAAAGGTTAATGTGTCAGCAATAAACAGAAGTACTGAAAATGCAACAGGGGAACAAGGTTACAATGAAACATTAAACAGTTCCACAGATGTATGCAGCGCATCTGAATTGTACTACACTCGATTCCCTGCTTGTTCCAGCCTAAAAATGTATGCATCACAAGCTTTCCTTTAAACTTCTTGTATTTCTTCCTTTTGTCATTAGAACAGATCTGTGATGATTTTTTATTGGCATTGCACTTATAAACCCCATATCTGAGAGTGGGTAGCCCATCTTTTAGTGTTCAATAGGATTAAACCCAGTGTTTAGTTGAAGTTGGTTGAAGGGAAGAATGGATTGATTCAGTTGGATTTTGGTTCAGTTCAAAACCACTAATTTCCTCCCCTTTTCTTCAGGATCAGATGCATTTCCTATCACCTCAAGGCTCAAGACCATCAGAAGAACATATGCAAGTTTACATTAGCCCAGGGCATAGCCATGTTTGCCTACACATGGAGAACATAACTAATCACAAACAATCTCCCACAGCTACTACAAAGAATGACTAATATAGTGGTCAAGTTCTTCACATAGAAATAAGATCAAACTAAATATTCTTCCACAAAGATAAAAGATTTTTAACAGACTGTATCCCCCCCCTTTTCAGCCAGCAAAACTAACTGCAAATACTTGTGATTTCAGCTATGACCTCTCCATTAATTTATGTCCCTACCATTTGAATTCTTAGACGAGAATCAGTAAATGGTGATTTTACAAGACTGCAAATAGACAGGGCAGCTGGCTGAAGCCTTAGGAAATAAGACATTCAGAGACTCCAGGTATCTTATGACTTGACACATAAAACTCCCTCCCTTATTTAGAAGTAAAGAAATCTCCTCTTACCTGGGACATCCTTTCACGATGCTTAGCTTCAAGTCTCTCCTTGGCTTTCTGGAAATGGGCATGTTCATTTTCATCCCCAGGTGTCTCCAAGTATTTGTCAACAGCATCAGGAGTGCTAGCAGCTGTGGTAGGGACTGAGGTAAAATTTGGGGGCAGGGGAGAGGGAGGGGCAAGAAAAGCAGAATGTCTACTTTAATATGGGTAAAATTTAGTTGGACCAAGCAAGAAACATCTGTTGTAATTTCCAGCAGAAATTCATTCAACCTCAGAAAATGGAATAAAAATGTGGTTTAGGAATACATATGAGTCACAGAGAAAAGACATATAAATATATGAAGATTTGCCTTCCATCGCATTTTCTAGTCCAGGAGAAACTCTTCAGTGTGAGCAAAGTAATGTTACTGACACAGGATAGAAACTGCTGCCAAAGGAAAAAAATCCAATTGAGCATTTATGTTAAACTATTAAAAAACCCAAGCAAACAAAAAAAACCCAAACCAAGAAAAACCCCAAACTCAGAAGTACGTTGTTAGTCCCAATGAAACACATCCTTGAATTACAACAAAAACTTCAACCTAAACCCAAACTTATACATCTAAGATAAAATGGGAGGATAAGTCCAAAAGCAAAACAAATAGAACCTTCCCCCCAAATTAACACATTTGAGATACCTCTACATGCTCCCTCCAATAGGCATGTATGGCTTTGGCTGCTGTTGTGTAAATTTTGCAATGAATTTGCAATGAAGTTATTCACTGGACCAAAGGGAAGACCTTGCTTATCTCAAAAGAAAAGATTCTACGAGCAAGCAACCAACCAACCATAAAAAACACCCAACTGAGATGGCATAGGCAATGCAAATTATTACTCCTCCTACATTTCTTAAATGCTTCGTAAGTATTTAATTACAAGGTTAAATTTTGTAGCCTTGCAAACCTTGTTACTGAAGCACTGTAACAAACAGGCAGGAACAAATAAGCTTCCTGACAAGCCACAAGAATAAAATGCAACTTCCAATATTTTCAGCAGCTACCCTTCCAACTTCAGACCACCTAGTCTCTAATACTGTTATAAAAGCATATACATTGTCTTTCTTTTTAAACTCCTAGTGATAAGAGCCCATCTTTAATGACACCGTGGTTTGAGCTGGGGTGCAACACTACCTGCTGGAAAGACTGCAGTCAGTGTAAGCAAATTTCAAAACCAAACAACCATGGATCAACCAAAACCATTTCTGCAATGCTCAGAAGTATTTCTAAATATCTTTGCCTTTTAAGCACCAAATTAATTTAATCATTCTCTCTCCTGAAGCTGCAGTTATGTACAGTACATTTTAATTCCATTTAGAAAATGAAAAGAAAATTGTATTCCAAAGCATAAAAAAAATATAAGTATGTCAGCCCATGCAAAGACCATCCCTGCCAGGCTTCTGTTTCCTGACAGGGGTTCACCAAACACCACTGAATATGCTCCTACAACATTTAGCAAACCTTGCTGGATTTTCCTTACATGACTCAAATGTTTTTCACTACAAACTTGCATGAGATCTAACATTCACAATGTGTTGTAGCAACAAGATCCATGGTTTAATCAGGCTCGCTGTGGAAAGGACTCCTCTTGCTGCTTCTGCAGGACACAGCAGGGAAGGTCAAATGAGACACAGCACTGGAAGACCAAATGAGAGAGCACTCCAGTGCCATTGCCATTCTTCTCCACCTTTTATAGTTTTTTATCTTTTCTTTAACTTAACTGTGTATAAATGTGAGTGGAAAGAAGTGACAATCTATATAACTGCCCAATAAACTATGCAAACTTAGCCTTTAATTTATTGAACAGGAGAAAAGGTCACCAAAATTTGCATTGAGACCAGTTAAGCCAGCTGTACATTCAAAGTCTCATTTCCAAAAGCTCCTGTCTCACATATGTGGCCTTTACTGCCCAGATTTTCAGATGATACAGTTGCTTCCCACCAGGATGCTTGCTGGTGTGTTTCTGAACAGGTGAGAGTAGCAAATGCTGAGGCCTGAAAAACCCGATTTCAATGCCTGGTGCTGAGGACAGAGAACCCAGCCCCCTCCAGAAGCTGTGCAAAACCAAATGAAACACTATGCATTAAACACCACAGACCTGGCATACCTAAGACAGCCAGGTTGTGCCGGGGAGCATGACAAAAGATGTGGGAAGTACGTTGATATTCGACTGTGACCTGCTTTCTCAAGCTAACAATGAAGAGCGTAATGCTAACAAAGAGCAATACTGCTCAGGAGCAGTCTGCTATCCCTGACCTTGACCAAAAGGCCAAAGGTTGGTGCAATGTCACACATGTCTCTTCACTACATATTTCTGAAAAGGAAAGAGGGCTTAGAAATGGGCATGTGGACTGATAGGAGCTTAGAAGACTTGTTTCAGGGTAAGAAGGTCAATTAATTACACTTGTCTGGCAGGGAGTGGACTAGTAACTTGATTTAGAAAATCTATACTGAGCCAAGATTCCTGATGACAGCTTTATCAGAAAGAAACAACTGAGATCTGATGGTCAGAAACCAAAGGTAGGCAGAAATAAGCCTGGAAATACAGACAAAAGTGAGCCACGCACTTTCAGTAGTAAGTACAAATAAATGTGTCAGTCATGCAAAGGACTGATGCAAAGATACACTGATTAGCCCAAAAGCGGCCTGGAAAACATCTTGCTTCATCTCCTGAAACCCAGCCAGTGAACAGATGTGAAAGCAAGGGGTAAAATGGGTGTTTTCTCCCTCTCTGCCCACTGCTGGCAGGGGTCCATGCCCAACACCCATCAGAGCAGGCCAAGCTTGCGCAAAGTCAGCCTCAAGGACTCAGCCTGCATACCGCTCCTGGAATGTTTATGTGGTCGCTGGTGGCTGCAGAGACCAATCAACCGACCAACACTAACCACATCTCACTCTGCAAACAGAGACACTGTTTAAACTCTTGAAAACCAGGGAAAATTTTCATTAAGCAGGAGTTCAGTGCATACTTTAGGAAAATACTAAAAGGCGAGATGAAATGGTCACACACATTTTTGTTTGCTAACTGCAGTTCAGAGGTGATCAATTGATGAGTGGTTAGCTATGTGTGTATTACTCTTTTTTGGACAAAAAAATAACTTAAGTCTGCTTAAAAACAAATGACCCTTCCAGGTTTTCCTCCCTCTGTTTACAAATCCTGCAAGTGATATGTGACAACTTATCCACCTGGTATTAAAAAAAGCCCATAATTATCCCTGGCATGTTAAAAACCCTTTGTGATTACAACCTAAGGAGAAGCAATAGTCTACTCTTCCCAGGGAAAAAAAGTTACAAAAACACAGAGCCTCCCTTCTGCATAAAGCAGAAACATTTTATACTTCCTTCACTGCTGTTGGCGCAAAACCAATCCTAACTCTAATACAATTGGGAACTTTGTTTCTAGAGCTGTATTGAATGGTTTTTTTCCACAGTAAATTTGGAAGGTTTGGTCAGACATTAGTTACATGCAGGGATTCCTTAAAAAATGCAGGCAGATCTCATTTTCAGGCTACATCTGCTCTCAGAAGGACCTTGTATTTTCTGTGCATTGCTTGTTTAACTCATTCTCCTACTGCATGAAGACTGATCAAAAAGTGTGTGCTGACAGGTTGTGGAAGAAGTGCAGTATCAGATGACATTTTATTCACACTTGCACTCATTTTACCTGTTAGTTCCCAACTCATTTTTTTCTTTTCTTTTTAGATTTCTATTAGACTTTAAAATCCCAACCTTTCTGGAGACACAGGTTTAATAATACAACTAAACTATGCTCTCTATGTTTTGCTATTCAAAAATCAGAGGGCCACGAAAAAGAAGAAATGGAAGAATAATGCCACAACATGACCCCAGATCCTGTTTTATATTTCACATAAAAATAAGTAATCCATATCAGCCTCTCCAGTGAAAGAATAAACAGTTGCTCACCAATAAAGCAAAAGATTTAGTGGATGCCTCTCTTACTGAATGACATAAGCTGTTTCAAACAAGATGGGAAACCATTTGAAATTAGAGCATTAGCCAGCTACAATGTAGCATTCAGTGAATGCATTAATTACCTCTGAATTCCACACATGCAACTGCTTCATTAATGAAGGATTAAGATCAAAGCTTTCAGTTGTTGACTAAGATCACAACTAATTATAGCACTTCTGACAATCACAAGTGCATATGGAATATCTTTAGTGAGAAGGGTTTCTATAATTGTTACAGCTACCTTCTGAAATGAGATATTTTTACAAGATGGCATCCCCATTCTTTTCTGAATAAGCTGCTCTGCTTACAGCAGGGTGGCAAAATCAATCAACAGAATGTAGACCACAGGGAAGAAAAATAAAGATTGCCTTTTTATTAAAGAACAGACAAATTATTGTCTGAACGATACAGTACAAATGAAGGCTGGACAAGAGTTATCAAATTAACATAATGTTAAATAAAGGGAAAAGGATATACCAGGATGAGTTTTTACATAAGGAGTTCAATAGTATTTAATATAATTTAATTTAGAGAAAATGGTGTGCTAAATGTGTTTGCTTTCTCGTGGAGATCCATATTGGAGCAAAAAAATCAGCAAGTGTATTTACATACTATGTATAATATACAGCATTAGACAACTATCTCATTCTTAGCACTGTAATCTAGACAAACAGCAGGCAAAGTGCCATTCCTTTTTCACTTTTGATTACTTCCTCTTCATACAAGTCTTCACCAAGACCACTTTCTGTCTAAAACTGAAGTACAATGGGCAGGGCAGAGTTCCTCCCATAGTCAACATCACAAGGGAGACCCTGTTCCAATGAAACCCAGACATCCCCAGTTAATAGTATTTGACCTGTGAGTGGCAGGTTGTTGCTGCTGTTTGTTTCTTTTTTGGGGTTGGGAGGGAGGGGGCAGAAGGGGCATCAAGAAGACAGCATTGCTGTGCTCTAAGAGTTGGCATCACCCCTGCTCTGGTGGGAGCTGTGGGAGACAGATCTTTCATCCTGTGGCTCATCAGTGGGTCTCCCTGCCTGAATGCTAACTGCATAGCAGCACACTGCGCTGATCACCATGAGAGCCCAGCACTCTTGCCCTTCAGGCCACTCAACTCTGTCTCTGCCCACTTTTTATTTTTCAGCAAAGACGCTAATAACATGAACTCCCATGACATTATTCATTGACATTAAGGCTCATCCATTCCAACTAACATTTATCACTCAGCCTGATCCATTCAGATGAGTTTTATTTATCTTGCACATCTGCTTTATCTTCATGTTTCAACAACAGACACCCACAAAGTCTTTGAAAGTAAAGTGCTCTTACTAAAAACTGAGAAATTCTGACTACAAAGGTAGGGACTCCAAAACCATGTAACTTGAACACAAATAAATACATTCTTCTGTCATAAAAATATAAACAAATAATAATGCATCCACTTAAGACAAAAAGTCCCCTGTAACAGTTGTATGCCCTAGGATCACATCCAAAGCAGTAAAAATAATCACCAGTTCTGAGAAGACTTGACTTTTCTGTGTTAAATGAGTTACTAAACAGGATTAAAAAGCACATGGGCTAAAAATAACCACTAGGTTAAGAATACCTACTAGCACTAGAAAAGGATTCCAGGCATGAAGAGTGTTAACATATGAAAGAGAATCCAGTGTTCCAGAGGGATACTCTTTCCATTCTTATTAACTGGGTTAGCTCATTGTTTTTATTACCCATCAAAGCTAAATCATACTGTCATGTAAGACTGTATCTTTATACATAGTTTCTGTAGTATTTCATAACTTGCATTAGTATTCAAAGAACAATTACAAGTCAATGTAGCAGCCTTGGCCTGAAAATAGAATTGTTTTGAGATAAGAAACAAAGTTTAAAAGTTACATTCCTTCCTCAACTTTATATTGTAAAGACTGATCCTATCTTCCTTTGCTATGCCATAATTTGGATAGTTGTTATAGCATCAGAACAGGCAGCCTGAAAGACTGTTGAGCGAAATCTATCACAGAGACATCTACAGAGAGAACACTCAAATACAAACCATACCTTACTCATACTATTCCTCACCCACTGCCTCAACTAAAGTTAATACTTGCCATCTAAACTAGGTTTAAGTTAAATTTTCTCATTTAAGAATCTTTCTGTGTAAGAACTTGCAAGATAAATTATCTATTCACACAGTCAGAACTTGGTAATCATGCTTTCAATGCATCTCCATGAATGTGCAGCTTTCTTTTCACCAACCCTGACAAATGCAATTTTGCCTTGCTTACATTTATTTGACAGTCATCTTGGCCATCAATTGCTCTGATCAATTTCCTCTGAATCCTTCAGTTCATTCGGTGCACAGAAGGAGGTCTCCAAATAAAACTTCCATCAAGTATATTTGCAATACTCTGCTTCAAGGTCATTCTCATTTGATTTTTCATCATAAGTTTAAATATTTATGAAGAAAAAAACCCACGTTAAATTCTTTACCTGTTACACCAAATGAGAACAAATACAAGACAGAAATGTTCTCCTGAATATTCCTTTTGTTGAAGTTGTAAACAAGAGTCATCAAGTTCCACAGAATAAACAAACAGAACTGTGGTTAGACACAGCAAAAGTTACAGGAAAAACAGTGTCTACCTCAGTACATTATGCTTATAAAATTCTTTGTGCTTATCAGTAGTCTAACTCTCATTTATTAAAAAAACATTTGCATCTTTTTCCTTTTGACTCCTAAACTTCATTCCTTTTTTAAAAGGGCCTTGTTCAGCACTGGCTTCATGGTGAAATATAAGCCAAGATTTATATGGATATAGAAACTGTGGAAATAGACCTCAGTCACTGGCATCCACTGAAGGTGGCAGTCAAAATTAAAAACTTAAATAGATGGTATTACATCACCTAGCCACTGAATGGCAAGTGTCAAACATTCACACTGAAGAACATGCTTTCCTTAATATTTCATCTACATTACTTGAAACTGGCCTCAACTTCACCAAGATGTGTTGTTTTTATGCAAGAGAAAATAGAACTCAACACGTATAGGCAATTCATGCTGGAGATGGTGGGAGAGGGACACATTTAAGTCCTGAGAGGTAATGTCCCCTTTACTGCTAATTTGAGAAACATGAAGACAATTGAATATAGAAAGCCTCTGTGACGAGGCAACAGGTTGCCCTAGTGTGGCTTAGTGAATTTGTAATAACTTTGGGGGTTTTATTAATTCAAATAGATTATTTCATACTAATGGTAAGTGCTTCCTTGCAATATCACTGCAATTTGAAATGTTATCACTAGACTCCTGTATTTGAAATGATATCTTCTGTAACGCCGTGACAGATTAGTATTGTAGCAGGCCACTGCGATGAATATTTTCCAGCCTGAAGTGTGTTGTCAAAGACAAAAAAAAAAGGCATTCCTGGCATGAAGCAATTTGCAAGCTCTGCTGCTTTTATAGACAGAGGCCTGCCAACTCTGCCATAAAGCTCACAAGCAGTGAAAGGGCAGTATCAGCCTGTCCAGATGAATGCTGCTGTAGATGCGGCCTGCTTTGTGTCTTTTGAGACCCCTACCTGACCTCAAGCTCAAGCAGCCTCTGCAGTTGTGTGAGTAAAATGAGCAACCACCCAATAAATAAAACAAAGGATTAAAATGGGCTGCCTAAGAATTTGGTATACTTTACCATTATGCTTACAGGAAAACATTGTAGTTCTTCAATGCCTTAGAAAGACTTAGGAAGTTGACACGGAAGTTTAGCTGCCAAAACATTTTGCATCCTGCTAACTATGAACATGTCGAAATCCCAAACAAGTAACAAATGGATTGAGGAAATTACTGACAACAGGAGTACCCTATAAGATGCTGCTGTTAAAAGGTAGAGATTGTTAATTGCAGTTCCTCTGAATACAAATTAAACTGGATGCTGTGAAACACTAGAGGTCATGAATCTTCCCCTCACTTATGAGCACGAACTGGAAACACATTAAGACTTATCTCACCACTTATCAAGAACAGATTGATACTAATGTGCAGGCAACCTGAAGTGTGAGAGTGGACCCTCCATATTAGTCTTAGTATTGTGCACAGTATTTTAATCTATATTTAAGAGGGTGTGAGATTCCATGTATATTATGAAATCATAGCTTTTAGTGTGTTTCTTTCAATAGCTTCCATTTGAAATAGAAATAAAGTATCTGGCAAGTTCATAAGTTCACAACACACAGCCTAAAGAATAAACAGTATTCTACTTAAATTCACCTGAAATTTGTTATTGTGCTCTGAAGTGATCAAACCCAAAATGTGTGTTGACATTTAGACTTCCTACTATGTTTCAGGCTTTACACAAGAAAGGAGGCAACTGACAACGCTGAACCTCGTTGGTACCCTCTGTTGTTCGCTGTAGCAATTCAGTACAATGATAAAACTCTCTATTTTATAAAACTTCAATTTAATGATCTGTCAAAGTTTAAGAAGCCTGACTGTGCCACTAGAGTACAGCTCACTCCTGCTTTAGATGCAGAACAATTGAAAACACAGCAGCATGAATTCCACTCTGCTCTGAGTGCACCATGCTGCGGTGGCAGGAGCTGCTGGGAGAGCTGTCGCCTCTGCAGCAGCTGGCAAATGAAGCTCATTTAAGAGAACTCATTTTCCTAATTTTGAGGCTTCTTGTTTCCCCAAGTTAAGACTTTAATATAATTTCAAAGTAGTATTTATTTAAAAAAAATAAATAATGCCTATAGCTTTAAGGATGTTTAACAGACAATGTGGATGTTTAACAGAAGACAGATATGAGACATGGGGCAATTTATAGAATAAATTACTTTTCAGTATGACAGTAGGGCAGAAACAATTTCTTTGTTAACAGCAATTTATCATCTTCTGCTTATTCCTGTCAATACATACCCATTCTGTGGTCATTAAATCTAAATTAACTGCCTGACAGATGCTAATGACTTCAAAGGAGCCATTATGACCAGTCACACAGTACAGTTTGAGTCCTTCTATTGAATCGAAACTGTAGACACTATTGAGCATCCTTATTAAAAATCAATCAAGAGTGAGCATGTGGTCTAGCAGGCTGAAGGAATTGGTAACAAGATCCTAAAAGCCTGAATTTTTTTTTTTTTCCTGGGGCAACTATATAACAATTACCCACTCAGCTGGGTAATGAATGGAAAAATTTGACTGTAGTAGCTCCTACCCAACAGACGTAACTCAGAGCATCAGTCACATCCATTGATAATGAAGTGTCTAAGGCATTGCATGACAGGGCAGACCTACGTTTTCAGATCAAGGCAAAGAGACATCAGCAAGGAAGCAGAATAAAACATGTGGGTTTGGGTTGGGTTTTTTTCCTGTCTAGTGTGTTCAGGATATTAAAATTCAGTATTCCTGCCTTCAGTATTCATAGCATAGCAGTATCTGTGATAACAGAGCATCTTCAGGATTACATTCCCATTTCAGTGCATTATGAGGGAAATAAAGTCACATCTTGCCTTTTCATCCTTTTCCACAACTCAAGTGAAATCCAACCACTATTCACTATTTTGTATTACTCTCTGTTTAATTTAATTAGCTTTTCCTGCAAAACAAACCACAGCTAGACAAAGAAAAGACATGCATCTGTCTGGTCTCCTGCCTAACAGAGATGCACGGGGGTTTTTTGGCAGGGCACAACACTGAAGAAAACCAGTAAAGAATGAAGTAAATAAATAAGCACAAAGGGGATGGGGAGGGAGGGCACAAATTTTAAATAGAAAGATTAAGTTAAGGGAGATGAGTGTTGGGGTGGACAGAACAGCAGTGGCCAAGATGGAAACTCTTCTCCATTGTTCTTCTCATTTTCTTCTCTGCAACTGGGGGGAGGGTGGCATCTGTGTTACAGCCAGGTGAATAAACCTCTTTCTTCAACATCAGATGGGTACCTAAGACAAGATTGCACATAATTGCTGAAGCCTATCATTTTCAGCACTTATTTTCATTACCATTTGTATTCTGCAAAACAATGAAGACTAAGGAGAAGCAGCATGATGATACTGAAACAGCAGATGAAACCAGAGGAAACCCAAGGTTTTTTAGAAACAGAAATAACAGGTGTACAGATTAGAGCACAGAGCACAGTGAAGTAACACGAAAAGACAAGAATAAACTAAAGATATTATTAAATATACAGTATCTAAAGGAGGTTGAAAGTGTACCCTATAGAATCAAGTGCTGTTTGAGAAACTGCTAAAGAAAAAATTCAATAGGAAAAAGCCCTTTGGGAGGTCTATTTTAAAAGACCAGACCAGCTCTATTTTCCCCTCGCTGACAGCTATGCAAACGAAGCCAAGGAGATCAAATACTCTCCTTAAAGTAACTCAGATCAAAAATTTGGAATCCCAAAGTAACTATGAAAAGAACACAAATCATAATGGTGTTGCCAGTGTTTTATTGAACAGAAACTAAGGAACAGAACAGCACCCAAACCAGCTTTCATGAGACAGGATTCTCGTGGGCTTACCTGAATATCCTAACAAATGAGATCTATAGTATATTTGGAAGTTGTTTCTTATTTCATTTCCTATTCTACATGCTCTGAGAGAACTGCCAGTCTTAAAAAGAGATCATTTATCCTGATGAACAGCTTGAGTTTAAAAACAGCTGCTGCCAAGAGGCAAGTTTGAAGAAGGAAGACAATTGAATTTCCAAGTTTTATTCAACACATAATATCCTTTATAAGACTGTGATCAAGGTCACCCCTTGAAGCAGATGATGTCCTGCAAAAAGATCACTGGGTTGATTGGAAATGTAACTCTCTTGCCTTGCTATTAGAAGAAGATGGTGCTATGATCTCACCTGTGACCTGTATACAAAAAGCAACACTACTGCATTATCAAAGTCACAAACCCCTCCAAGTTTCACCAGAGTAATTCTCATTAAGTCTGTTTTGTGATGTGACTGCTGTTTTAGTCAGCAACACTATTCCCTCTGTGTAATAATGTTGCAGTACTACAAAAGCTAGAAATGAAACTCTCAGATCTGAAGTGCTGCGTAACTAGAGTTCTATATGCTAGATGTGCAATCTTTGAAGATGTATGAGTCTGCTCATAGTCCTGCTGCAGAATTTAAACAAAGAAATGCATCCACATGGCTGAAGAGCCAAAGAGCAAGCTGGATGTTGAACAAAACCACGATCTTGCAAGATCATGACCTACTACAATCTTTATTCGTGCTGTTGTCCAGCCTTCACAATAATACTATAGATTTTTTAGTAATGCTGACAAAGGCAGTAATAATTCTTAATTCCTACCAGGAATGCATAAAGGCTGACTTTTCCCAACAAGAACAGTGCATGAAGCTTTTAGAAATGCTTAATACTGACCATGAAAGTAAAATGCTCAGCACAAAAAACCCCCGCAGCTATTCTTCATTTAATCTTATCTTGTTGGACATAAAAGGTAAGGATGAAAGGCCCTCCTGTCCCTTTTTTCCCCCCTCCTTCCAATTTCTGTGGAAAGGAACAGGTATTGTCACAACAGGTGTGCTATCAGAGGTAGCTAGCTTTCATTTGGCTCATACAGACCAAAGCAAACACCTAAAGCATCCAAAGCTATGTGCAGGTAAATCATGTTCAATCCTGTCATTCTTCCCTTGCTGAGACTGTTTCCAGTTGCAAACTAACAAAAGGTCCAGTCTCTCAGCCGTTTTCCACTATTAATTTTGATGGCCATTACCTTGTCTGGGATCCAATGACCATTTACACATGATACTCACCCACACACGACCGAGGAAGGTTAATTCTCCTTTACAAATGCTCTGATGGCTGTAGCAGTAAAGAATAAACACAGCCTCATCTTGGCTACCTGAAACCACATGTAGGCTTTTCTAGGCTTATTGGTCAACATCTCTCACCCTGCAGTGATTCTTCTATGCTTCTAATATGCATAAGTCAGCTATCTTCAGTTTATTTTTCTTTCCTCCTTACATGCCTACAACTTCAACTGCTTGACGTTATCACATACCCCGCATTTTTCACTGCATAAATATTTTCTCTTTAAAATTCTCTCTTTTTTTCCCCACTACTGTCCTAATTTAACCTGTTAGAAAGCCCCAGTTTTTCTTGCCTTTCACAGGGCACACAATCAAACGATGGTTTGCATCTATGGTAATGTTTTGCATAACACAGGAAGTTAACAGTTCAGCATTTCACTCTTTTAGCAAATCTATTACAGACTTCATTCCAGCCACTGGGTATTTCCTTGCTCTCTTCACTGTATCTTCTGTCTTGTAGAAATTGATCACTGTCAATGAGGTATCCTCCTCACTTGCTTTGGTATAGACTTTCTGCATGAAGTGTTTCACTGTCCCTCCACGGAGCTTTGCCATGAACGGCTCTAAAAGATGCTGAGATTGAAAGCATCAGGAGCACCAGAGGAGCAATCATTCCTCCCTGACTGCTCTGGCTCCACCTCCTCTGCACCACAACAGAGCACATTTTGCTAGGGCTCATTGTGTGTTTGTGCACATTTTCAAGCCCTCTACTTAATGCAAACACTTCTACATGCAGTTTGGAAAATATTTTACCGAAAGAAACCCTAAGGTGCTGCTTGTGTTCTGCTGCTCCATGCCCTGTGAGAAGGCAGGACAGTGAGATACACACTCACTCTTTAATGTGCCAGATGTGACAGCTAATACCCTCCCAAGAGTATGTGATGGCAAGACAGATGGTAGGGGAGTGTACCAGAGGCACCCAAACCAAAACCCAGCTGATAAATACAGCATGTGACTCATCAGCTTCAATAGCCTGTGATGGAGAAAGCCATCCTTCTCAAACCAAAAATCACAGTGCAAAGGCTCTTTCTTCAAGGAAAGCAATTACTAAAATACATCTTGTGTTAAAGTAAGTGGGAGGTGATTCACATCCACGTGCGCCGCAGCCCTCAAGGAAACCTAAAAAAGTTACACGTAATTTCTCCCCTTTTCACTGCAAACACACATGAAGTATCAAAACTAAAAACGAGCAAAAAGGAAAAAAAAAAGTAATAATCTGTAAATAAACATTCTGTTATTTAATGAGCTTACTATGCCTTGATTCAAAAAAAAGGTCAGAAATAAAATATGAAAACACACTGTAAAAACAATGAGCTCTTTTTAAACTTACCTGAGGCTTGCCTAAAGTTTGTGTTTTTTTCCTGCACATGCATGGTACATGCACACAGAGAGACAGACACATGTCAGTACACTTTGATAGAAAAATTAAGAGAAGGTGAGCGAGAAAGGCCTCATCTAAGGAAGGGTTAGGCTTTTAGCTACCTACTTGCAGACCCCCATCTACAGCACCAAGAAGTCGCCCACTACCATGCCGGGTTAGCAAGAGACTAATGAAGATCTAAGTAGTGAGAAGAGGCGCTGGACAGACTGCAGTCAGGGGTTAGTGTGAGCCCAGGTCCACTCCTGCTGTGCGGGAGCGAGGAAGGTGTGGAGGGGCACTTACTGACGCTGCCACAGACCGCCATGCAGTACTCCTCCGAGTCAAAGTTGTTCCGGTTCCCGCCACAGCCACCGTAAAAGAAGGGCGCGCACTTTCCTTCGGCCACGTCAAAGTACCAGCGGGAGATCATCGCGCGGCAGGGACCAGTCTCAGCTTGCTCAGAGCACACCTCTAGTCACAGGAGACCCGGAGGAACCATATTTAGCATGTAAATGGTATTGTCTCTGTTTCTTAATTAGGTGTCTCTCAACGTCCAGAAAGGAGATGCATCAAGGAGGCGTTTTGAGGAATGGGAAACCCTTCCCTAGGAAACCACCCCGGAGATGAGGTAGGTAGATTTTGAACTGTCACTAAGTTTCCTTAACCTGCCTATACTTTTGTTTATTTAGCTACGTGATCTCTACACACTGAGGGACGTTGCCCTGAAACAAGCTCCAGCATGGTGGCCATGGTACAAGCATAAAGTTTCATTTGCTTCTATCCAGGAGGGGGACAATCACCCTATCAACTCCTGCTCACAACATTGACCACATCGTATCCCCTCTCACCTACCTGGAAGGGGAACATCTGAAAGTAGGAAAAGCCAATTTTCCCCCCGCCCCAGCTATATAGTCCACCCCCTATCCAAATTCAGAAGGTTTCCTAGCTTATACACAATAAATAAAAACAAAGCCAAAATATTTATGAGCTACAGAGGAAAATAAATTCTTTTCAAACACTTATTTATATGCAGTCACTGCCAAAGAAACTCCCTTTTGCAAGCTGCCTGGCACAGGGTTTTTAATTCATAGTTTGAGGGCTCACATATATAAAATTGCTGCCATAGCCTCAACCCATCCACAGGAAGAACTCTCATCCCAAGTGAATATACACAGGAAGAAAATGTAAAATGTTTTGTGTTCATTGTGAGCTGCCACAGGCTCTGCCTGCATCCTGCAACACAGGAAAACTTGAGGGAAGAACCAAACCACACAAAGGAAGACAAAGCAAATCTTGCCTGCAATTTGGAATTCAGCCAATTAACACACGTAAATGTATAGCCCTTTACCAATAATGTTCCAAACAGACAAAAAGTTTTACCTTTCAACATGCTGCTTCAGTCATTTCAAATCTACATAACATTAGACATCACCACACCCCTCATTTGCTTTCATCCCATGCACTGCATTGCCAGACAAACTAGTACATTCAGCTACAGGTTTCCACCTTCTCTGTGTATATTTGAAATTTGTGGAAGGCAGGTCCCTAAGGATTGAAAGGTATGAAGAAATATCAGGGCACTAGCACTAAAAATCCCCTGCACGCTCATCAACACTCAGATACGGGCTACAAAGAATCCTGCTTTTCAGAGTCTGTCTTGATCCATCTACTTTACCCTCCCCAGGATCACCACAGTTTCTAAATAGGTTTTATGTCCAATGTCATTGTCAGTGTGCACCTCTATTGCTTAAATACAGAAGTATATTTTACATATTCATGCATCATATCAATAAATAATGTCAAGCCCCAATGCATAGAACATACATTCAGTCTAAGAGAAACAAACCCCCCAGGTATGCAGCTATTAAAGGATGTGCTACTAACGTTGCCATTCTGTATCAAGCAATTAGGGGGAAAGGAACAGCAGGGAGGGAAGGAATACTGGGGGGGGGGTTGGGTTAAGAAAAAGCAAAATAAGCATATTTAGTTGTACAATACATAAAATACAATTAATTGTATCCCACCCTATGACTAGTTATAGGCCACATTTATTATACAAGTGTTTCTTCTGATTTAAGAACCAAATCTAGCCCCACTGCCCTGTTACACAGGCAAATCTTCACACAAAGCTAACTTTGTCATAGCCTTGGAAGAGCTGCCACGTGTCAATTAAAAATGAATAGTGACTCTAGACATTAAAGAGACAGGTATAATCAAGAGAATTTTTGCTGACAGGAAATGTCATTTCACAAAACACAAAAGGGCTCAACAGCTCGGTCTTTCTTAGTTCACATTGACTGTGGGTTGACCTCTACCCACAGTAAGCTCCTTCCAGGCTTCCCTTGAAATACTGTGTCTGCTATAAAGTCTGTTGTATTTCATTTTGCACTGTTAAGGCATGGGAAGACTTCACAGATTTAATGAGAGATTTCCTATAGGTATCCCTCTCACAGAAAGAGCAGCAGAGACTTTTTGTGTGTGTGTGTGTCCATGTGGCTATCAAGTAACTGATGGCAGTGGTAATAGGGAACTGGCTCTTTGAAAACTGAAGCAATTTATACACATGTAGATGCACTCGACCAAGCACTCAGGAAACTACGTGGTGGCATATTAAGAAGAGCAAGCCTGAAGCCCTGCATCCCAGTGTTTGTGGCCAAGGACCTGCCTCCTGCCTGTCCTGTCACCTCCCACCAGGCTGGTGGTGACATTGCAAGGCAATGGAGGAACACCTTTCCCTTGGACTTGCACAGCCAAGGTGAGACCTAAATGGTAATTATTTCATCACAGAGAGACACATCCTAATGTGCAAACAGTTTATGACCTAAATGAGGATCAAACAAGAGTGTGGAAAAATGCTCTGGGTTACTGTTTCATTAGTGTTCTGTTTGCTGCTGTTACCCCTTTCCCAGTGTCACCACCACTGTCCACTAATGCCACCCACTGCTGCCTGTTCTCTGTGGAGGCCTCAGAGCAGTGTTCCTTCACCACTGCTTCAAGGCAAAGGCACAGTTTTAAACCAGCTTCAATGCCTGGGAAATGGTCCCATTACTCCTGTTGGCAGGCCAATTGCTCCTCCCATGCCTCTCCCTATCACTGCCATTTGTGCTTACAGAAAAAAAAATATCCACATTTGATCCTCTGCTGTACCACCTCATCTCAGAAGATGAGGAAATGAAATGCAGGTATTAGAAATTTACTGGGTTTTCTCGAGCATTTCCTCTTTCACCGCCACCAAAGTGTAGCAATTAACGGCTATGGTTTTTTCACAGATATTAGCAGCAGCAGGCAGGCAGCATACACTACTAAATGATTTATCAAAACATTAAGAGCTGTCTTTGCTTCATGTATTAATCTTGTTGCTGGAAACTGATTAAATGACGGGTTACTTGCCACTGTGTAATTCAGTTTTACTGGATAGCATAAATTATTTGTATTCAGTACAGCACTGACAACGAGCTTTGCTTTGTTTAAGGAACTTGCTCACTCTCCCTCTTCCAAAGATGCATTTTTTGCCTTTGGCTCCATGAAAATTAGAACCAAGCCTTTGCCACAACCCAGGTTCATAAGCAGCCTAAATTCTGTTTTCAGACACTTACAGAGTTTTCAAACCATCCTTCTTCAATAGCAAAATATGCCCTAAACCAAAGATTACAGTTGTCAATGTTCTCCTTCCCTGAAATTCTCGATATGCCAAATTATTTTTGGATAATCAGGAAAGTGTAATTCAGCTTTCCTCATTCCAAGCTTATACTTATTCCAGCCTCTTGATGCAAAAAGTATTTTCTAATCAAGCAGGTAGATCATTCCGGGAAGGACAGTGCTGTGGCCAAGCTTTATCATTTGCTTTAAAATTAATAGTTAAAGTGATATACTGAAAACTAATCAGTTACACTAAGCATCAGCACTGAATGTGTTATTTTTTTTCCCTTTGAAAAGCACAGACTTCAGCACCCTAGGAAGTACAGAGTCCTCAAGTATGTGGACATTGATTTATAGTGGCTTTACACAAAGTGCTTCCATAAACGCTCATTTACCAAAATGCTGTAAGTAGAGCTAATTATAATTTATGTCAAAAGAGTTTAGATGCTTTTCATGATCAGTTTTTACAGAGAGAAATATACAATATAGTTCTGAACACCATTTAAAATGTTTCCTCACCATATCAATTAGCTTTTTTTCTCCTGTTCCTTGAAGACAACCAATTTTAAAACAAGGTGTAATTGCTTAATTTCAAAATCTCAGCTCCATGATTTCTTCCCCTCCCACCCCATCCCAGGACTAATACTCTCTGAACATCTTCCCACAGCATTTTCATTATATAGCCAATATTTTCAATTAAGGTTATCTGAAATAAAATTGAAACTTCTAATACAGGAAAGAGGAAATAAAACTGTATTTACACACTTCTATGGATGTAAACATCAAGGTTACTCAGTATTCTTTTAGGGTTTGCATTTGTTTACATGATCATGAGAACTAAGCTCATTTAAATGCTTCCAGTCAATCCCAAACCTCAAACTAGATATCGAATTTAAAGAGATTTAAGGGGAACAACAATAAAAAAAAAAGGACAAAGCAGGAGGAGCTAGATGAATAACTCCAGCCTGTCTTAGAAGTTGAGTCCTATGTTTACACTTCTGTAAAACCTCTTTACCTCAATGTCACAGTAGAAATACAGCATGATGCTGGCTTATAATTATTACAAGCTCTTCAATTTAGCCATGGTAATGGAAATGACTCTTTCTATACTACCAGTCCTTCAAGTTTGAAGCTGATATTGTCACCTATGGACAAATAAATCATACTGGGTGGTATGAACCAACTCACTAGCACTGCTGTGTGTTTGCTTTGTCTAGGCCATCGGTTCAAACTGTGTATCATAACCACATGGGAACCAAATAAGTCTTAAACAAGGGCCTATAACATGTAGTTACTTAAGCATATGGGACAAATACCTTGTACCTTACCATTAATATTTTACTGAAGAACAGAATAATCAATTAATGCAAGAAAGGGTAAAGGAATAAACCTCTCTGGAGCACATCCAGAGAAGGGCAACAAAGAGGGTGAGAGGTCTGGAGCACATGCCCTGTGAGGAGAGGCTGAGGGAGCTGGGGTTGCTTAGCCTGAAGAAGAGGAGGCTCAGGGGAGACCTTATTACTCTCTGCAACTACCTGAAGGAATGTTGTAGCCAGGTGGGGGTTGGTCTCTTCTCCCAGGCAACCAGCACCAGAACAAGAGGACACAGTCTCAAGCTGAACTAGGGGAGGTTTAGGCTGGATGTTAGGAAGAAGTTCTTCACATCTGCCATTGGAATGGGCTGCCCAGGTGGTGGAGGTGCCATCACTGGAGGTGTTAAGAAGAGACTGGATAGGGACACTTAGTGCCATGGTTTACTTGATTAGATAGTGTTGGGTGATAGGTTGGACTCAATGATCTCAAAGGTCTTTTCCAACCTGGTTAGTTCTATTCCATTCTATTCTCTCAAATGTCCATTATGAGGTACATGCTACACTTCATTATGCACTACCATATACAATACTACAACTGGAGCGATTTTGGCTTCCTTGTCTTAAGGAACTTAGAGCTAAAGTTTGAGGATATTAATACTCATGTACATATATTAGTCTCCATTTTTTAACTAACTGAGAAAAATTAGACAAGAGTAAATGCATTCTGTGTTGTTTCTTTTTTTAGTTCATGTTCCAAAAGGGCACAATACTGTTTGGCTCGATGAATTAATCAAAAGGGAACATTTAAAGATAATTTTGCTGGAACAAAACTTCCTAATTCTGAATAAATGGTTAGAAAAGGCAGTCGAGTTTTAGCTGAGGACTCAAAAGACAAAAGCTAATTTCAGAAGCAGTTTTTGGAATTAGGAGAAGACAGCTGTGAAGCTGGCACATACCCTAGGAATAAAGTTGTTGCACAAGCTACACAATTGTTAAAGTACTTTCTACAGAGCAAGTTAAAATAGAAAAAGGAAAATGATGATTTCTACATACAATACTGAAGAATAGCTCCTCTAAAACTGTTAAATAACCTAAAATTGTAATTTACATCCTGTTCAATTAAGATAGATTTTTTTTTTTCTCTCTCTAACATTTAGTCTTAAGATACTGGAGGGGAATATGTGGAATACAGAAGAGTTTAACTATATTCTTGCCTAGAATACAAAGCCTTAGAATTCTGAAGTAGAAATACACACAAAAACCAGTTTTCTATTTACTTGTGCACAACAAAACTACATTTTGAGCCAAGGTGCCATTCAGCTACTACTGATGGCCAGAGCTCATACAAAAAGTTCAGCTTGATTTTGAAGGTAGTTGAATGGAATTGTGAATTTCTGTGTATTACGAAAGGCATGACATGACATCATGATTAGGCTAGCATGGCAAGACAGCCAACATGAGGCTTAGCTCAAAAGTGCACTAAAGTCTTTTTACATAGCAAAGCAAATTATTCTATTAATTATTGATTCAACATAGTAAAAAGACACTTTCTCTAGGGAAATAGATTCTTGGGTGATTTCTTCTGGCAGGATATACTTCAAATGAAACCAGTCTCTACCCTCCAACACTTCCTAAAACAATACTATTCCTGTGTGTACTATTTCAGTACTTCTGCTCTTCACCCAAAACAGTAGCAATATATTGCTTTTCCATCAAAAATTACTAGATCATAAAAAATTTCCTTGTAATTGCAATACATCTTGAAGTCTTGCATTATGGTGGAATTGCTGTGCTTTAAAATATAATGTCTATTAAAAGCTATCTGGTTTGTAATGCAAATTCATTAGGTTACTTTTATCAACTCTTGTTCATGTGTTATAGTAGATTACTATTCTTAATGAAGTTCTCCTTAAAAAAACACCCAGGAGAGTTATCATACTGTGGACTCCTCATACAGCACCTATCGAGGTTTTCTTGACAGGGAACACAATCACACATTATCACCTTCCAATTAATGCTGCGTAGTCTCAAAGCAAATGAAGAACAAGGAACTACTACCTTAAAAGGAAGAAAATCTTTCAAAGAAGAAAGTAGAGCAAAGCTATGGAGGGTGAAAAAAAATCTAATCAATCCAGCATATGCTACTAATACTACAAAAATGTTTGCAGCTGACAGGGCTAACAATCAGGGATAATCTAACCTCCCTTGCCTTGGAATGGATGGTAGCTGTCACTGAATCTGAATGGGTTTAGAGTCTTTTAGACATAAAAATCTTCAGAAGAAAAACTCATGCTAGCTTGATAAACCCAAGAGTTACCCTACAAGCATTATGCTACTTTCCTCTTGCTAGGAAGCCAGCACACAATCGCTACTTGCGACTCCAGATTGTAAACACAGTCAAAATGCCACCTCGAGCAGACTACTACTTAAATTCTTTCCTAACTGTTTAAAGAAACACAACTGAATTACAGAAGGGAAAACCAATTGCTGAAGGGCAACATTATACACTAGAGGCAGCAGGTCATGCTTATGCTGCTGATCCCCCACATCTGCTGGTAGGAATGCAAAGAAGCTGCCAAGAATTTTCTGTCAGGCTGCTGCGCTGACCGTGTTGTTCTCCAAATGAGATCTGATTGACTGCTATGTTGACAGGAAGCACTAAACTGAAATTGCTTATTCTTTGTTTTACACCAAGAGAGACTGCTTTTTTTCTTGTCACTGACTGTGCTGAACGAGAGCAGAAATGAAATCACAAACAATTGCACATGATGGGGAGCAGCACTCGTGCTTGCTTCAGTCACGCACTGGAAGAATCACCTGGAGCCTGAATGCCTCAGGAGCAGCTTTGCAACCCCCATCACTGCAACACGATGAGAACAGATATCGAACTGCTCCCTTGCTTAAATCCTGGCCAGCAGAGAGTTGATCCAACATTAACTTTTACTCTCTGGATCCCTGCAGCCTTAGAACTGTGTTTGGCTGTATTTAACATCAGAGCTCTATCAAGAGTCTATCTGAAAGTTTCAACTGTGCTTTCTGCCCTAGCCCGTATTAACTGAGAGTAGAGATGGTCCTTCACAAAAGGCAGCAAAGTGAATATTGGACATTACTATGCTAGGAAAAAGTGATTCACATTTCTGAATAAACATTATAGATTATAAAGATACAGTTGCTGTAGAAACTGAAAGGATTGCCCTCCTGCCAGTGACCTCTCCCATTGTCTAAGGCAAGACAAACTTCCTCTTCACGGGAAATGAGTTTGCAACTAGTCCTGATCAGGATTCATTAAAATATGCATAGAAGTAAAACTGCATGACAAACTGATACTACAACAGCTCAAGTGTCTTTAAAATGTGACATTACATTTGCACTTCTCAATTCTTTATGGTTGATGGCCATCATTTCATTGATCTGGGGGAGAAAGGGCTCAGTACAAGCCCACAATTAGATCCTAATTTATGTTTTAGAAGTTACTCTCTGTTGATTTTGTATCTGAAAAGCCACTCTTCTCCAAACTGACAAACCTACCCTCTGTGCTCTTCAATGCTAATGACATAATATTAATTATGGCTTCATAAAGCATACTTATAACTGGCTGTAAAGTGTCTGTGAAGAGTGTCCTAGGATATGATTTATGTGCTTAGTAATGCTTTCAAAAAGCAGCCTGAGCTCACATCCATGAAAATGAAGCTCCAGTACTTAACACCATATGGAAAGGCTTTCAAAGTGTTTTCAAAATATGGACCACTTCTTAATATGTATGTTGTCTACAAGGTACCTCTGCCTTTTTCATTTGCACTGACAGTGACAAACCTTTCTCTTTGCATGAGTGAGATGCTAGCAGATGCTCACCACTGAAGAGCCTATGCTGGATCTGCTGGCTGTACCAGGAAGCTTTCTCTCAAGTGCAACAAGGGAAGTAAAAGCAACCACTAAGACTTTAGGTTATTTAGACATGTCTGCAGTTAGAAATAAGCAAACATTTTGCAGAATGCAGCTCTGTCAGATACCAGTTACACTCAGGAACAATCTCAGCACCCTCTGTACCCCAGGATGGCTGAAGGTCAGAAATCCTGAAGGGCTGTGGCAGAACTGTGCTGAAAACTTGCATTAGTAATAGATTACCCTCACCTCACTCGGAGCAACACATATTTTGCTCAGTGTTACCTATCGTGGGAGATTTTAGACTTGGGAAAAACAGGACAATAGCACTTCATTATCATCTAGCAAGTGTACACATTTGTGAAGGGTTTTCAAAAGGTGGCTTCAATAGTTCACCTCATCTCTTTTGTATTTTACATTTCTATTATTACATGCTACTTTCCTGAAGGCTAAGCATCTTAGGCCCTTTGAAATGACAACCTCAGTAAAAGAAACACGTTCTACCTAATTTGTCCTCATTTCCACTCATCCAAAATCCCATTAAAGTCAAGAGCATGTTTTTTTCTCTTTCTCTCTCTCTCCATCTCTCAGTATTCATTTACCAGTGAGAACAGGGTGTTTTATCTCCAGGTGGTGAAAGCTCACATATGGAAATATATTTAATTGGTTTAAAGATTTAAACATCATCTCCTCCCACCCTTCCTCACTGAAATGTCTTTCTGATAACTGAGCAAAACACTCAACACAGTTATGTAAGACAGGAACACACACGACTGCATTGCCAGCCTTAGAAAGAAACATTTGCAAGTGATTTCAGCAAAGCATTTGCTCTTTGGATTAGCAAGCTTATCTGCAGGCACACCAAAAGCCTGAACAGAAAAATGTAAATGAAGTAACTCTGTATTTTCCAAAGTATCCTTTGGGCACCTTCTGCCCTCGACATGTGTGATCAATCACAGCCAGCAGTTGTTTGCTCCACACCTGGACTGCCAAATGTCCACACCACGATTCAAGGGAAAAGGATGCTGCCACATGCAAACCGGGGGACTCCACTCTCAAGCACACCTGGAGGCAGAGGCTGGGAATGCAGGGAAGCAGAAAGGAGCCAGGCCAGGTGTTTTCTTCTTTGTTTCATGGCCACCCAATCACTGCCACTTTTTCTCTGCCTCCAGCATGTCCTAACTCCATCCTCTTTCAACTGCAGCCTTTAGTCTCATTTTTTTTTTGGCCATCATCTCCAGCTATTACTGGTAAAGATGTAAGAGCTAAAGATGTAAGCAGAAAACTCAGCACTTATCTTTCTGGGATTTATGCCATATTAATTTGCACTTACAGAAATGAAATTAAGAATAAGTACTTCAAATATGTATTGCAGGAGAAATGTAGCTTTTTAAAATATTATGTTGCTCTGCTGTACATAGATTAGGCTAAAACTCAAAGTTTAAAATGGAGTTACCTTAAAAACTACTAAATACAATGAAAAACAAATTTTAGAAGGGAAGAGTTCTTTCTCACTTCATGTTTTGGTTTTTGGACAACGCAATTGTATTTCCTTCTACCCATCCACTCCCAATACAATTCATAGGTTCACTTTTCTGCATAGCTACTTCTCCATTCTCCTAATTTTACTGAATTACTAGTTCATGGAGAAATATTGGAAATAGATTATCTAACAGGAATACACAAATGTCTGATTACTGCAGTTAATCACAGAATAGTGGGACATTAGAGGAGACTTCTGGAGAATGTCTGGACCAACTCCTCTCCTAAAACATGTTCACCTACAGCATATTGCACAGTATCATGGCCAGGCAGGTTTTGAATATCTCGAGAAGGAGGCTCCTCTGGGCAGCCTCTTCCAGTGCTCTGTCACCTTCAAAGTAAATTTTTTCCCTGTGTTCAGATGGAAAGATAAGAGGCCAAACCAGCTAGGGCTACCTCCTGCTTTGAAATAACACTTCCTATTCTTCTGCAAAACATACACATGATAATAACCTCCACACATACGTGTCCTGTGTTATTTGCTACATACAGCAGTCAAGTTTTATTTGACGTTACTTTAAAACAAAGCTAACCCTTTAGCCTCCATCCATGTCATACACAACAGCCACATTTCCTAGACATGCACCTCCAAAGAGTATTTGTAATGGGAAGGGGATAGGAAGTGGATTTGATGTGTAAATTACAGAAGCTAAAGCATAAAAATGCTGCAACATAGGATATTTTGCTGTTTGGAACATTTTTTGTCATAAAGGGCAAACATGCAAAGCAGCAGGATCAGTGTTCCAGCCCCAAGCTAAATGTGCATGAATTTACCTCTGACAACTTCTTCCACAGACTCTGTAGTTGTGGTGGTAGTGGTTGCAATACTGGTAGTTCTTTCAGTTGCCTCCTCGTACTCTTCTTCAGTCTCTTCTTCAATTTCATCGCCGTCATCATCGTCATCATCAGCATCATCATCTTCCACAACAGTTAGTTCGTCATCTTCCTCTGCTTGCTCTTCAACAGCCTTATCATCACTAAATGAAGAAAATTATAATGAGATGTTACCAACAAACTGATTTTAAGATAATGAGAGAGCCCATTTTGTTCAGAAACTGTAAGAACATGTTTCTCCTTCTTCTTCCCTCCTCTTCAGATACAGAAGAAAGAATCAGGGTCCCTGGAACATCCCAACCAGTAAGAAATTGGAGATGCTAACAAAAAAACAAACAACCAAGCAAAAAAAAAAAGAGTCAACATTAGCAATGCAGTAAGAAAGCTACCAAGAGGCCAGACTGAAGCTTCTCCTATTGCACAGGGATGGAAAAAGAATCCTCTTCAGCAATACCATATTTTGACAGCTGGATAACACTCCGAGCAGGCTTGCTCCACACTGCTGTCAACAAACCAATGTTTGTTTTGAACAAATGTTAAATTAGCTCAAAATGCACTCTGCTGATATATAGAAGCAAGAGTGTTTCCCAGGACTTTCTCACCCAAGGGACACCTTATCCATAGGCTTGCCATGGACTACCTCACCTGCCTTTTACAGAGGACTACCAAGTATTGAACTGACCTGGAACTGTCTACGCTGTCTGCTGAGTTTTTGTTCTGCTGTTAAAAATGCTGTATGAATGGAAGAGTCACTTGTACAGAACTGAACACAGAGATGACTGTTCTCACAAAGGACAGGACAGAGGCAATTGACACATGCTGATTGTTGACAGTTTTTGTCTCTGAGGTTTTACCACCAGCAGAGCAAGGTCAGCTCAGATGCTCTGCACTACCAACACTGCCATGCAGTTGATGCACAAGGCCTCCATTAGAGCCCTGTGGTACCAACATGTATTAGGATGGCAACATATGCACCTCTCACTATGCTCACAAAGAAACCTCAAACTATTGGGCTGACTATTGTTATCCATCACAGTGCTTTAAATTCATATAGCTGTCTAAAGTCGTCTGGAGCTAATCAGTCTTGGACAATAGAAGGAAATACTGAAACTATCAAATGTATTTGGTGGCTTAATACGTCAAGAATTTTCTGGGATGACCCTTAGTTAAGAATGATTCAGGCAAAAGGCCAAAAAACCCAAATGCTTGGCTACTGCTTCTGTTGCATTTGAAATCCTTCCTAACTCAATGCCTGGTTGTGGTGAGGTTTTGGGTTTGTTAATATGTTCATCTGCTTAAGATTTACTGCTAATGAATAATGATCCTTAAATATTCAAACATCTAATGAATTCTTGTCACCTTCATACACAAGTGGGTTTGCATCTTTTCCATACCATTTTATATGCCTGAATGGCCTTTTAGGTGAAGTTAACAACTTCTCTTTTTCATCTCATTTTGGAGACCAAGCATGTAATATTTCATTTTATAACATGTTGCCTACTACAGCCTTGAAAAGGAACTTGAAGCAAAAAGGAGAGTACAATTTGTCTTAATAGACTATTAAGAAGTCAAGAAATATTGATAACAATCTTCCATGCCACAAGCCTGATGCTACTAGAAAAAAAGTTAAGTCTCTATGAAAACAAGAATGCATCCCCTATTCCCTCCTCCCCAAAATATTTGTCCTCCAGAAACACAATAGAGACTTAAATATTGACACTTTCCAATGAGGGAAACCTCAGGTAGATGTTATAAATGGATGTGGTAAAAGCTACCTTGCAGAAGAGTCTGTTTAATGGATTATTTGTTTCCATTTACATGTGAGAAAGACCAAAAAAGGAGCACAAAACCACTGTCTGCTTCTCTTTTTTCTTGATTTCTAAGACCTGATTTAGCAATTTAACCATCTCCACTGCACAATTTCCCCCAAGAAATCGAATTTCAGCATGTCTGAAATTTCCAACTTCATTTTTAGGAAGTCCTCTCTAAATAATTTATTTCTTCTGTTTTTGTCTCATAAACGCTATACCTACACCACCACCTTCCACTTGCAACGAAGGCTTTGTAACATCCTGTATCTGTTTCAGATCTCCAGGTTAAAGGGCTTCTAGTATTGTCTAGCTAAAGACATTTAAACTAGTCATACTGGGCATAAGACAGCCAGATTTTGATCAAGAGCATCGCACACCATAAGCTTTTCAACATTAAAGCAAGCTGCTCTCTTTCTTTCTCTCGCCTAAGCTACAAACACAGCAGGCTTTAAAAAAAGCACAATTATTTTTCCTCTTCACATGAATGATAGCTCTCAGATATTGACAAACTCATAAAGTTAATGCAGGACAACAAAAAACAGCCTAATGAAAGACAGGGAAGTCAACTAGTCACATGGAAAGGCGCTTCAAAAATAATTTGTACGCATGCATCCAATATCCATCTGGTTTTAGCCACACAAAAGCAGTTACTCAGCTGTGCCATGTCAGCCCACAAGCCAAGCCTCCCCCTCATTTTTTAAAATTGGGTTTTTTTGGAGGTCTGATGCTGAAAGGGGCAGGATGACAGAAGACAATTCTCTGTGTGCACTGGTTGGCTGCGCCTGCCACTACAGCAGGCCTTGGTTTCCTCTCCAGTAAATTATCAGGAGTAAAGGCTTAAAGGGTAGCCCCCATCTGCATCACCTGCATCTTTCTGCTTACTAGACATCTGAGAATGTAGAAAAAGCCAGAAGTGCTGAAAGATTAGAACATTTTAAGGGACCAGGCTCCTGAAAATATTCAGCCAATCTTGCACAAAAATGTACTGGAATATTCTACCATTGCCATCACTCCTAAGGAAAAACCCACCATATTCCCACTAGCAACATATTCTGCAAGACTCAGTTACCAGGGTAGTATTTCACAGGATTGTATTTTAATACAAGCTTCAAGAAAAAGGAACAATGAAAGCAGAAGTGTTTTTTCCTTAGATTTAGAAACCTAAATGATACAGAAATCCTTGCTGCGTGTTTATAGAATTAAGAGGCATGAAATTTAATTTTAGGAGGTCATTTCCCTATTTAATAGGTTTTTAAAACTGTCATTGTACACAAGTGTGAAAATAACTCAGGTTCTACAGCACTCCACACTTTCTCCAAAAGTAATTATTTTGCCAGCTGTCTATTTATACAAAGATGAGGTAGTCTCTTCCCCTGTTAATACTGTCTTCCAAAGAGAGGGGGATGGGGAGATGAAGTGCTTTATGCTCTTGTCTTGAAGGAAGCCAAACACTAGAAACTAATTGGATTGGCCTTATTCTGGTTTAATCATGCTCAGCTATACTGCACAGACTAACAAACAGCAACACACATCAGGGACATATCCCAGCACGGCCTAACAGCAATAAACCAAGCAGTTTTGCATTAGATATCAAGGTTATCTTTCTAAGTCACAGAAACCAGGCCCAGTGGTGCAAACAGAAGATGACCACACCTGCTCAGGAGGCTACCTTTATGACAGACATGGGAAAATCAGCAATGCCAAGCAGTCCCCTAGCAGTGTTCCTCCTAAGCCTGGGGCCACAGAGAAGGAGGAAGTCTCCCAGTCTTTGTTAGTGATGAGGGGGCTTTGAGTCTCATGCTTGAAGATGCAGGTTTAATACAAACAATGCTACATCTTGATGTGCTTCTTTTGCAAACAAAGACAGTGAGAGGGCTTCACATATTTTCAGCATTAGCAAAGGTACTATGTCTTATAAGAACATGACAAAGTATGCTTGGGTTTGTTTCCTTGGATTTAACTACTGTTACCATGCTAACTCTTCTTCAAGGAAAATGCATGCAAGAGGAATGACAGAGAACAATGGAGAAGGAAATGAATTTACACTACAACAACCAAAACAGATCATCAGCCTTTTATATAGGGTTAAAACCCTCCCTGTTGCAGTCTTCAGAGCAGTTTCTCCCTGTCATGATAAGTGCTCTGGTACTATTCACATTTCTCAATTAACACCACCACAGTGTTTCCCAAGCAGCACATCTAACTGCTGCACACCTTTCACCTCGGTAATCACATTAAATCTTCCATCCCCAAACAAACATTTACTAACAAATAAATGTGGATACTGTTATTTTTCTCAGAAGGCTTGGAATTTTATTTAATATACATAGCAGGTGTGCTTACTTCCTGGAATTATTGTTACATTTTACTTTATTTGGTAAACAACTACAACTCAGTCTTGCTCCTCCTGGAACCATGATACCCTGACAGCCTTTTCTGTGTCTATTCCCTTGATACCATCCCAGCCAGGGTTTTATTAGCACCACAGACTGCAGTGTCTCGTTAGAAAGAAATTGTTGACATTTTGGCTTAGCTCAGTGGCACCAGTGACAGGATGTTTCAAAGGCTGCTCAAAAATTGCTGGATACACTGACAAGTTCACAGATTTGTAAAGCTATATCATCATCTGAATTTAACAGTTTGGCATTAAACAACGGAGGTAAATTGTTAGGCTTGAATGCAGTTATGAAAGTACTTGCAGTACTGCCTGCCCAACATCAGTATCTCTCAATCTCCTGTCAGTAGAGATTTTTGGCAAGGAGTGCTAGCAATTTCCTTCCATCGTGGACACAGATCATCATGACCGAACCTTCTGCTTCGACTTCCTCACATACAGGATATAAAAATCCATTCTGGTCTTTCCCCTGAGTATTCCAAGTAACACAAGGAGTCATTAATGTAAATCACCTATGCTCCTCTGTGTGGTGCAACAGAGTATTTGAAGTTTGGTGCTTTCAGCTCTATTTCCAATGCTATGGACACACCTGGGTTCCAGGCAGCCTTTAGAAGCAATCTGTTCTACTGACTCCGAAAGAAACAAACCAACCTCTCCAATAACCATATTTCTGAGTTTAAAACACATAACCGCTGTACACCTAAGCACATAAGTTTCAAGCAGTGTTTAAACCATGGCACTATAATGCATATGCAAAAACCTCCTTTTCTCAACTCATCACTGCAGCTAAGAGTTGGCACCAATGTGTTATTTATTCACTTCATTCAGAAGCTGTTACTCTGTGAAGGTAAAACTGGAAGCGAAGGGAAGTGAAAGTAAAACTGAAAGTGAAGGGAAGTGAAGGTAAATCAAAATATGCTACCTCTTGCTATTGAAGAAAGAAGAAAACATTGTAAATGAAAATTTAATTCCTGTATTCTGGCAACCTGTAACTGGGATGGAGGCAGAATACAGATGAACTCTAGCAGTTTCAGAACTCACAGGGTTGCAGCACAAGCTACATTTTATGGGATTTCTGTCTGTACTGGGTTTGACTGAGCTGGAGTTAAATTCTCCTCAGAACACCTTCCTAGTGCTGTGTTTCCCAGTCCTGTAGCTGGGTGTTGATAACACAACAGTGTTTTGGCTACTACTGAACTGTGCTTTTCCAACATGTCTCTGCCCCAAGAGTATGCTGAGGGGTGGGCAAGATCTTGGGAGGGGACAGGCAGGCCAGCTGACCCAAACTGACCAAAGGGGCATTCCATGCCATATAATGACAGATCAGACAGAAGAACTAAGTGAAAGAAGTAGTGGGGGGATATTCATCCATGGCATCAGTCCTTCAGAGCAACCATTACGCATAGAGCCCTGCTTCCCGAGACTGACCGCCATGGGAAGTCTATAGAGAATAACATCTCTCGTGGCTTTTGCTACCATGGGCAGCCTTTGCTCTTAGCCTGTGCTTAGCATTATTAAATTGCTTCCACCTTTGTATTTTCCCCTCTTCCTTGTCCATCTAAGAAGGGGAGTGATAGAGCGATAGAGCCAGGGCCAAACCACCACAGTCTGCAACCAGTAACTTCAGATAAAAATGTGGCAAAGCTTTTGATTTAGGATAACAAATAATCATGGACTAATTACCAATAGTAGGAAGTAGCTCTTGTTTATCTGGAATAAAAGTTCATCCATAATGCTGCCAGGTAACTTGAACAAGTCTACATACTTATCAGTGGGTGAAAAAGAATGAGAAGGTATTCAGGTTGGACGTGTTAATATCCAGAAAGATTAACATTCAGCACATTTTGCAACTGTATTTTATTGCAAATACATTCCATCTAGATTGTGGTTTTAGCAGCCACCAAGCTGGAGCAAATAGGGGGAAAGCTAATTTCAGCAGAGGAACCAAATGAGCAGTAGCAACACATTGCTGTGCCTACAGAGAGCTAAGTCCATATATGTTTGCTCTAGACAGCTGTGGGAATTAACACAGAAGCAATTGCTGCAATAACTTGCAGTCTGTTCTCTTTCAGCCTAACAGGCCAAGCTGATGGTCATTTACGCAGCCAGAACCTTATACTCTAGCTGTCACCATCCTAACTTCCACCCTCTTGTGCTTCAGGTTCCCAAAAGGACCAAACCCTCTACAGCTCCCTCAAAATGACCTCCAGTAAACAAGTGATGGGATGGGGTTTTCAAGTATTTGGCCTAGGTCTATCTTTGCTTCCAGCAGGTGATTAATAATGAGCACAGATACATTTTTGTCCACATGTACAGGAAAGCTCCAGAGCACAAAATTTTGTAACTGTGGGAGTGGAAATGGACAGATCCAACTGTCAGCCTCTATGTGCCTTAGGAGTTAATGCCTTTGAAGAAAACGCAAACCAGAAACAAAACTAATTACAGGAGCAGGACAAGTGCTTGGGATCCAAAGAAGGTGACTGCATTTAAAATAGCCTAATTATCAAGCTTTTGGTTAACAGCAAACCAGAAAGTCAATAGGCAGAGAACCAAATTCTCCCTCAACATGCCTGCACGTCAGAAGCCTGGCTATTGTCAACCTAAAGTGCTTCCAATCTTTGCATGCTAGAAAAGGTTCTTCTGACCAAAGGAAAGGATCTGTCAGGAATTTGGTTTGATCTGACTGTTGCACTGCTCTGAACGGTGTTGCTAATTAAACAAGTCAACACAGGCACTAATTAAGGGTAAAACTAAACAGTGCACCTTGACACAGGAGCATTGACCTCACTGTACCTTCTTTTATTTAACTTTGCCTTTGGTATGCTAGCCAACTTCAAGGCTAAGTTGAGTACACTAACTATGTGAAACTGAGTATTGAGGTAGTAAATCCAAACTAGAACTAGCAAAGCAATTTTGCACGGAGTAGAAGAGAGGTGAGCAAACAAAAACAAGTGTGAAATGAAGGTTTTGGCATTGACCTTGAAAGCCTAGGAGTAGGAAGGTTTAAGTTCCTGAAGTATGGGGGTGAGGGGAACAGGCAGCAGGGCAAGAACTTAAGTGCACTGCAGTTGCAAGATTAGGCCAGAGCCAGGAAGGAAATGGGTTATGCTAGACTTCCAGTTTATGTAACTCATCTTTTACATGCCTTATTGGCATCAAAGTCTGGAAAATTACTGTAATTTACAGAATTGAAGGTCTGAGCCACAAGGTACCTCAGCAATAATGTTTCTGGTCTGTATTTTAAATGACCACAAAAGTACAAACTGTTTAAAATTTGCCTTGGCTATTTTCATTCAGGTTGGATTATACCAGGTTAACAAAAACAGGTGCAACAGACACTTAGTAAGATACAGTTAAACTTTCACGAACTCAGATGGGCACCTTCCATTGCACAGCAAGTTGGGATGAGTATCTCATATTGCCTTGCATCTTTCAGACACCAATTTTGTCACTTTCTAATTATTTCCCATTAGGTTTTCCTTGACTGAAGAGGTTGCAATTATGTTTATTTTCACAGTTCCTAACAGAAAAAACAATAAATCAAATAAGCTATTTCAAGAAGTGTCACACAGGCTGCCTTTGAGTCCTGAAACTTTATCAAATGACTTATCACATGCTTCAGACAGTCTCTTTCCTTTCACTGTATTTTTCTGACCTTTATACAAAACTCCAACACAACCAACCAACCAAAAATTACCAAAAAAAACTCCCACAAAACCCACCACACACACAAAAAAACCCCCAAACACAAAAAAAAAACCCAAAAGGCCCCCACAAAACCATAAACCCCAAACCAAACAACATAAAAACCAACCGACCAAAGCCCACCTGGTTTCACAAACTTTGACAGAAAACAAGAAACATTGTATTAAAAGATGTTTAGTGCCTTTTTAAAATAGAACAGTTATCAAAACCAAAGGAAGCCCTGTGCTGCCTCTGACAGATACATCTATCTTTTTCCCCATAATTAAACAAGGAGATGTACTTTATACCATTAGAAATCTCTTTCTACAGCTGACCTGTCTGAAAAGAGAGGTATATGAGGCAGCATGTAACATCTGATGTTGACTTGCTGGAATGTGTCCAGAGAAGGGCAACAAAGTTGGTGAGAGGTTTGGAACACAAGCCCTATGAAGAGAGGCTGAGGGAGCTGGTGTTGATTAGCCTGGAGAAGAGGAGGCTCAGGGGAGACCTCCTCGCTCTCTACAACTACCTGAAGGGAGGTTGTAGACAGGCAATCAGCACCAGAACAAGAGGACACAGTCTCAAGCTGCACCAGGGGAGGTTCAGAGTGGAAGTTAGGAAGAAATTCTACACAGAGAGAGTGATTGCCCATTGGAATGTGCTGCCTGGGGAGGTGGTTGAGTCACTATCATTGGAAGTGTTTAGGAGGAGACTTGATAGGCTGCTTGGTGCCATGGTTTAGTTGATTAGGTGGTGTTGGATGATGGGTTGGACGCGATGATCGTGAAGGTCTCTTCCAACCTGGCCTATTCTATTCTATTCATCTCATGCATTCACAGAAGGTACCTGTTATTGATATGCAAGAACATTTTTTTCAACATTGACCTAGCATTCTCTCTGAAACAAAGCCTTTGCCAGTTATACTTTTCTGACAGGAAGATGAAGGATTCAGGAAGAAGTATTTTTAGAGCCTAGAGTAATAAAATATTGAATCCACATTCTTTTTCCATTTTTTATTTTGCTACAGAGGAAAAACTAGAAAAGTGAAAACATATCTGCAAACACACAAAATTAGCATCTGTGAGCCTGAGGGCACTGAACCAATATTAAATTCAAAATCCTGACATCAGAAATGCGTTAAGAGTGAGAGCAATGGAAGAGGGCAGAGTGAAGGTTGCTTGGTCAGCCCTACTTCAGCCAGCTTGAGAATCTTGATCTGTTACAACTTGTTTGTTTCCACAACACTTCTGCCATACTGCAAATGGAAATTATTCAGTGCATCTGTCTATCCAGCTATCCCAGAGCTTAATTGAAGCAAACTGTGTAAGCTCTGTACAAAACCAACTACCTGCCACGTTTGGGGAAATCATCGTCTTGCTACCCCTCACAGAACAGCAGCAAGGCAGAACTGGATGAATAAATCTGCTTTATAACTGGAAAAGAAAATGAACCAAAAAAATACCAGAAGCATGTGGTAATTCTGGATGTTCAGTTTAAGACCTTGAATAACATTTTGTAGATAATGTGCCATCCTAAACTTTTGAAATACAGCTGTCACCAGCAGCAGCTGCAGGAGGCCAGGACTTCTGCACAGCAGATTATCTCCTCTTATGCAGCCAGAAGACAAAGAAGCACCTTTTGTACCAAGCTTTTTATGGTGGCCACAGAATGCCAAGTCTACCAGAAGACTTTTATAGCAGAAGCAAGCAAAGATCAAGCTCTCCAGGTCAACATTTTACTGTTTTAACCTTTTCTTCTTCTCTCAGGTCATAATTTGATGGTTATTTTTACCTCAGTGGTGATCAAAATAGAGCTCCCACATGAAGAAATGGCTTGTCATCATGTAACCAAAGCCAAAACATTTGCATTCAAGATTAGAAACCTTTTCTGTCAGGGAAAAAAACCAACCACCCACCTATTTTTTTTTGCTGTTTTATACATAAATACAAAGTGTGCAGCCTTTGTCAGGAGGCAAAAGAAATAAAGTACTTTCTACAGAAGAAGCTTTACTGTGCTGTTAATAGCACTGCTTCACAAGAGGTGGAATTCTTATATTTCCACAAGTCATCTCAATGCTGAGCTCTTATTTCTAGTACAGACCACAAAGACTACTGTTACACAGACCACTTAAATGTAAAATAGAGAAGGAACTGCTAGCTGATTTTATGGAGGGACATCCAACTGTGTATCCACCAGCAGAGTCATGCTGGTGTGACAGTATGTGCTGAAAATACTGTAGATTTCTCATTTCTTTATTGTCATGAATTACAAGTAGTGTAGGGCTTGAAATGTGGTAGTATCTACCACAATGACAAAAGAACTTCTCAGCACATCTTCCAGACATATCAGAAGAGTTTGAGCTGATTACTACATGAACACATATATGGAAAGTTTCTCTTCAGTATTTCAGAGATCACAAGTTAGGTACAAGTGACAACTTAGAGTTTTTGCCTATTATTTAAGGAAAACACAGCAGCCAGTGGCTGCTCTACAAAGTCAAAAAAAATAAGTGACCCTTCTCTGCAAGCAAGTCTCTACTGAATGTGCAAGACTGATGCCATTAACCTGCAAAACAAGCTCAACAGTCACTCAAATCACATAGGTAGCCTGAAAGGCTAGCAAACTGCTTTCATCAGAGATGGGGGTGTGTGTGTGGGGGGGGTGTGTGTGATGAAAGCCTGGCTATCTTCTACTCATCACTTCCACAATTAGATTAATTCTCTCCACCCATGGCCTCATCTATCACTTCAGTTAATGCTTTATACTCAAATGGTGATTGGATTTGCCAGCTCAGCATTGCTGTAATTACCTCTCAAAGCAATGCGCTGTTTCATCAATTCTATTCTAACTTCACTTGTCCTGAGAAGAAATCCAATATGCACCAGCCTAGAGTCATTAATACTCTGGTGCTTCTATGCTTTCTGGATTTGGTTTTAACCACTTCCACATTAAAAAGGACAAAAAAAAAAAGAAGTTATTAAAAATGCATCATGAACTAACCAAATATTAAGTAACAGCTAGCATGAAAGACAAACCCAATTAATACAAGAAGGTGAGACACAGAATATGCTAACAGCATATAAAATGTGAATGGAACAAAATACTTCTAGAGTTATTCAACAAAAGGCATTACATAATGACTACAATTTGGGGATGTCTTAGTTTAACTTATAAAGAAAAGCAATTAGGTTTTATCATTAAAATCCTTACAAAACCACAGAAGTTCTCAGAAAAGCTGTACCATTTATTATATATTTTACAATAGGTATGAAGCACTGTATTTCAGTTTCTCATAGTTCTACTTAAAAAAAAAATAAAAACCAAGATGTGAAGTTCTGACCAATTGGCTGAAATATTGCATTACAAAAATCAGAACACCAAATGAATTCAGGCTCTCTAAAACACCAGTTCAGTGACACACAATCCATGTAGTGCAAAATTCACCTATTTCAGGTGAACCTATACTGACAGCAAGCTTCAGAGGAGGGGGGAAAAAGCCAGTAAAACTAAGTTTACAATTCATAGTTAGGGGACACAGTCTCAAGCTGCACCAGGGGAGGTTTAGACTCGAGGTGAGGATAAAGTTCTTCACTGAGCGAGTCGTTCGTCATTGGAATGGGCTGCCCAGGGAGGTGGTGGAGTCACCGTCCCTGGAGGTGTTCAAGAGGAGATTGGATGTGGCACTTGGTGCCATGGTCTAGTCATGTGGTCTGTGGAGACAGGTTGGACTTGATGATCCTCGAGGTCTCTTCCAGCCTTAGTGATACTGAGATACTGTAATTCATAGTGTTCATTTTAGAGCACTGAATCCCAATTAGGAACAATTTGTATTAGGACAGCTGATAAGAACACTGCCTACGGCTGTGCTCCTCCCTGGTCCTATGTCAGACAACTGAGTTGCCCACTAAGCAGACCCTAAGCCACTGCAATAGGCCTAACACTGCCCACACAAGGTTCAGTTTTCCTTAATTTTTCAGGGTTATGAACAGTCTAGAACTCAGTCTGCACAGTATGGAAAAAGGGAAATCTTTTCATCTATCCAAATGCAAGTCATTTCCTGCTTCTAAGTCACAGCCTGCAGTACAGACCCTTTTGTCCAGCTTCACATCTGGTTCAGCTTTAGCAGATCAAGTGCTGGGGAGTTTTAATTTTTTAAAAACATGTGGGTTTTTAAAGAATCATTTAGGGGAGTCCAACTGGAGTATTTCTCACTGAAATATCAGAAACTGACTTTCCGATGTAATGAAAAAGCTTCCATCAATGAGAATGTGCTGCTTCTTTTAACATGAGTGACACAATAGCATGAACACAGATGAATAATCAGAGACAAAAAATGTTAGAGAGTATGTTTCCAATAAAGAATTTATCCTCTGTTGCTTCTCCTCTTTTTTTTTAAATCAAGAACATGTTTTTAGCTGCTGGCCACATTCTTCGTAACGCACCCCAGGATACCATTGGCCTTCTTGGCTTCAAGGGCACATCACTGTCCCATGGATACCTTATTGTCCACCAGGACTCCAAGGTCCTTCCTCCACGGAGCTGCCCTCCAGCAGGTCAACCCCACATCTGTGCTAGTGCATGGGGTTGTTACTCCCCAGGTGCAGGACTCTACACTTAATCTTGTCAAACCTCATTAGGTTCCTCTTTGCCCAGCTCTCCAGTCTGTCTAGGTCTCACTGAATGCCTGTGCAGCACTCTTGGTATATCAGCTCATCCTCCCAGTTTGGTATCGCCAGCAAACATGCTGAGGGTACACTCTATCCCCTCACTGATGAAGGAAATTTCCCAAACATGAAAATGACTAAACCCCATCAAATCTGACTTAAAAATTCTCATACTGACTCTTGCGTATCACTAAATTTACTTGCTCGCATGTTGCTTTCTAGACTTAGGCAGTTTTGATGAACATGTACCACCAGCAGACATCCCAGCTGCCTGTCTGCCTGCTTTGCATCAAGAAGTGGCATGACATGCCACTTGGGTATGTTGTTGTACCAGGTCAGGGCACATATGACTGTGGCCAATTTAAACACATCTTGTGACAGCCTGATTCAATGACAGTGCTCTGGGAAATTTTCATTTTGCCTAATATGAGGCTGAGCTTAACTTGCAGACATTTCTGAAGGGAAGACACTTGGTAAAATGTGTGTTGACATCTTTGTACCACTTAAGTCACAAGTCATAAAAAGAGCTAGAAAGCTTAAGAAATGAAATGTATGCTTCCTGCATGACAGGCGAGGATCTGTAACAAATTACTCAGCAGAGCAGTTCTATCAGGCCCTTGTGACTTCTCTTATCCAATCACTGGAACAAGAATGACAATTAAAAGCATAGGGTCTCACCTGGAATTGAGTCAGAATAACAGGCCCATTAAAAACTACTGTCAAGTTTTAAAAGCATTTCAAGATTTCTTGGATTAGATTTGGAGAGGGCAGTTAAAGGAAAAGTCATTTTTTCCAGATACCATTGACAGAAACCAACCTGGGAGATGAGCACTCATGCTGAAGCTCAGTTTGGTACAGGGTTACAAAACCAAAAAGCAACATAACATTACATTAATTCTGCCTCACCTGGTGAGGGGAAAAAACAATGAGCAATTAAATCTACTTTGAGCCTTCAAAATGTATTCAGGTTGTCTGGAAAAATAAGACTTGACTGAAGGTACCATTTTCTGCTCTTGAGCCATAGGTCTTAGAGAAAAGCTTTCTATATAATCCTCAACAGTGAGACTTATTTTGCTTTGGCTTCCTTGCTGGGAAAGAAGGAAAATGACAGCAGCCTGTTTCTCTGGTGGAAAGGAAAGTGTGGGAGTGACACAAGATCAAGAGAGGTATAAGACAGATTTAGACAGAGAAAACCTGGAAGTTTCCAGCTTGGCCATCAGTCCTGAAAATGTTCAACCTTGGACATCAAGGTCAGTGAAGCTTCCAGGCAGGAGGGCCACAAGGCTGTGCTGAGTCTCAAGGACAACCTGAGCTTGCAGGTCATTTGACTGAGCTGTGGCTATGCAAGGGGAGCTCTGCAGCTATATTCTATATTGAAAGCCAGCACCTGAGTCTGGCTATCCTTCACAATCTTCACAGCAAATTTTCATTAAAGCATGGGTAACAGCAAGGAACATCACTGCTCAAAAATGCTCATGACCTCTTAGTCAGAGTTATACATTATTGCAGTATGAGCATCATGTGATATGATTTCAAAAGCATGGGTAGATCCTGCCTCTTGACCTCATGAACAAAACAGGGGGTATACCACACCTGTCAGCAAAATAAGCCCTCCCTCCTTTCTTCAAGTACTGCCAACAATCCACAGCACAAGGCAAGCCACATCATTTTACGTCCAGACCCAGATGGTGGGCAGATGCTAGGTAGGAAAAACATCCATCTGTGGTGACATGACAGCCCACACTGCCTACACGTGCCCTCCAATGGTGAGGATAAAATGTGCTGCTGAGCTATGCTTCCTCCTGTGCACGAGAAAACACCCACAACAAAACAAAGAAGATGCAGTGCTCCAAAGACAACTGTTAGAAGTAAAGACACAACATAGCCTGAAGAAGGACATTTACAAAACGTGGCTTCCACTAAAGATTCAGAATCATAAACACAAGTAGGTTAAAACTCAGATCTGAATGGTTTGAGGTATAAAGTTACTTCAAGATACATCATTTACATTTGTTGGATTCTGCTTTGTCATGACAGGAGCTTTGAGAAATGAAGATATAATAATTTACTTTTCAGGTCAGCACCTCTACCTCAAACATGCCACTCTGACTTTGACTTGGGCACCTTAAAACAGCCACAGACCTTCTGAAGGCTTATGTGCTGAAGTATGTGGCAGTCACTGTGTTGCCATGCACTGACGGGGCTGGGGTTTGTGCCCAACATTTCCCAGTGTCATTTTACACAGATAGGAGTATGAAGCAGTCACCCTCTAAGTTTTGCTCCTCAGGATGCTAAATGTCATGCTAAATATCACCTAGAAGGCAGGGATGGCCAGGGCTAGGGTATAGAATGCATGAGGGGAACATCTCCTGGTTTGCAGGGACATTGCACCAGCAGGTGTACAAGGGCACCAGTACTGGCATCAGTTCTGGGTCCAGTGAGGGTACAGTGTGGGCCAGCAGCAGAAGTACAGTGTGGTCAGAGCCAGCATCAGCAGTTGGGAAGGAAAGACAGATATTACAGCAGTCAATGGGCTGTGCTCCTTCCAGTCCAAGACATGGACACCCTTCTTGGTAAGAAATGCACCTTCAACATAGGGCTTAACTTTTTCCTCATTTCTGTTACATATTAGAGCTATTGCAAAGGTTTGCATCTCTGACTGTCTTGGATGTTACATGGGATTTATTAATCCTGAGATCATCCTCCAGTTAGTGCATTTAACACCATCAATCCCGAATCTGTCACATTAGTAAATAAAACAATTTGAATGTTTTAATTTCTTGAGCCTGTGTCAGTTCAAGTCCTTACTAGGGCACTGAGACAGGCACAGAAATCAGGATCTTACCCATAAGGTGACACAGAGTAACAGCACAAAAAATCTGTCTCCTAGAAGGCCAGCTGGTATCTTCTAGTTGTCTTATCTTTGCATGAACAAAAATGTTTTCCAGTACTGGAAGCAGTGGCCACAAAAATGACCACCAAAGCAAACAGAAGAATTCCCCAGAATGAGTAAGTGCCTGTCCTTGAACTGCATAGCATGTGTCTCATCATTTGGAACACACCTCTGTGTGTGTGTGTGTGTGTTAAAAGTCATCAACTGGAAAACACTAACAAAGAATACTGGGAGTTTAGCATTAGGAGAGTGTCCCCTTACTTTTCAGCTTCTTTCTCCTCCTATCTCATAATCCACTAAGACATATATGTTTATATACACACAAACATAGGCTCATATATGTATGAATACCCACATGCAAAATTTGAACTACCAACTACTGCTGCATAAGAAATGAATAACTTCTGGGGTTTTTTTTTATATGACTAAATTTCAAAACCTTGAGTACTGTGTCCATTTCTGGGCCCCTCAGTTTAAGAAGGACATTGAGACACTTGAATGTGACCAGAGAAGGGCAACAAGGCTGGGGAGAGGCCTTGAGCACAAGCCCTATGAGGCGAGGCTGAGGGAGCTGGGATTGTTTAGCCTGGAAAAGAGAAGGCTCAGGGGTGACCTAATTGCCATCTACAACTACCTGAAAGTTGGAAGGGGTTGGTCTCTTCTCCCAGGCAACCAGCACCAGAACAAGGGGACACAGTCTCAAGCTGCACCAGGGGAGGTTTAGACTCGAAGTGAGGAGAAAGTTCTTCACTGAGCGAGTCATTCGTCATTGGAATGTGCTGCCCAGGGAGGTGGTGGAGTCACCGTCCCTGGAGGTGTTCAAGAGGAGATTGGACATGGCACTTGGTGCCACGGTCTAGTCATGTGGTCTGTGGAGACAGGTTGGACTTGATGATCTTTGAGGTCTCTTCCAACCTTAGTTATACTGTGGAAAGTATTTCTGGCTCCAGTACACATAGTTTAAATGAAGTTGGAAAGCTGAAGAGGCAGCAAGAAATAAGAGTGAGTCATTGTAACAGAGCTACAAATTGCTTGGCTCTTCATCTGCAGTTGAAGTACAAGTGCCCTGTAATAGGACCCTTTCATTTTTCTTTTGCATGCCTTTCTGTGGAAAGGGAAGCAAGAAATAATCAGTATTTGCTTGGAACTTCAGAACTGGATTCACATGCAATTACAGCTCCTATTCCTAGAGGATACAAAATTTATGAAGTTATTCTTGAACTCATCTCTTCAGATATTAAAGTGCTTTATGACGAACAGAACAGACTAGAATAGTAAATTAAATGTTCAGTGAGAAACATGAATAAATGGAGAAATAAATGGGTTTCATCTTAGAAACAGAACTACTCTATACACACCCCTGCGAGATCTTGCATTTGAAATACTTTAGGAATCTCTGATGGAATGTATGAAACAAAGTATTTGTATCTGTGCATGTTATATAGAGGCATGTATAATAAGATATATAGTCAGGGAGTGTGTATCTGGCTTGTGTGTATGGTTTTTCCTTTATATATGTACAAATACAAGTAAATTTGTCTCAATTAAAACAAGATCTGCACTTGTGTCTTACTCTAAGAGAACACGTTCCATTCAAATTCTACAAGAACTACACAGAAGTGACACAGCAATGATTCAAAAGCTGGTTTATGAATCCCACTGAAGGGGTTATAAACTGGGACACTGACAGCTGTTGGAAGTACAAGGTGGAGAAAAGCCTGAAGGTGTCAAGCTGGAGGGTGTCATGTTGCTTGATGCAGGTTTCTGGCATCAGACAGTTCCGACAATTCACTCCTGCTTATGAGAAAATTGGAAATCACAACAGGGAAATACTTGGTTTAGTTAAATGTATTCCACTACTCACAAAAATCTCTTTCACTACAACACTTATTAATGATTTGTCAGGAAAAATTTAGATCATAGAATGGTTCAAAGGGACCTCTGGAGATACCTAGTCCAAAGCCCTGCCAAAGCAAGATCTCCTAGGGCATGCCACAAAGGAACAGGTCCAGGAAGGTCTTTAAAGTCTCTAGAGGAGACTCCACAACCTCTCTGGGCAGCCTGTTCCAGGGCTCCATCACTGTCACAGTAAAGAAGTTCTTCCTGATATTGAGGTGGAAGTTCTTGTGCTCCAGTTTGTACCTGCTGCCCCTTGTCCTATTACAAGGAACCACTGAAGAGAGACTGGCCCCTCCTTCCTGACATCAACCTTTCAGACAGCTATAAACATTAGTAAGATCCCCTCTCATTCAATTCAAGATGCCCCCAATGACATGGTTTCTAATTTTTCACTGTCTTAATGCTATCTCTTTGCACCAAATTGTAACCATTTAATATCTCTTCTTCATCTCTGCGCTGTTCCTGGACTTGTTTCCATCTGGATGATTAAAAAGTCACAGTATCACAGTACATTAGAGGTTGGAAGGGACCTCCAGAGATCATGGTGTCGAACTCCCCTGCCAAAGCAGGATCACTTAAGGTTCTCTGCACAGGAATGCATCCAGGTGGGTTTTGAAAATCTCCAGAGAAGGAGACTCCACAACCTCCCTGGGCAGCCTGCTCCAGCGCTCTGTCACCCTCACTGTAAAGAAGTTTCTCCTCATGTTGAGATGAAATCTTCTATGTTCAAGTTTGAACCTGTCTGTCCTTGTCTTATTACTGTGCACCCCCCAAAAAAAGAGCTTGGCCCCATCCACTTGACACCCACTCCTCAGATATTTATACACATTGATGAGATCCCCTCTCAGTCTTCTCTTCTCAAGACTAAATAGCCCCAGGGACCTCAGTCTCTTTCACAGGGGAGATGCTCAAATCCCCTAATCATCCTCATGGCTCTCCATTGGATTCTCTCCAGCAGTTCTCTGTCTTTCTGGAACTGGGAAGCCCAAAACTGGACACAGTATTCCAGGTGTGGTCTCATCAGGGCAGAGCAGAGAGGTAGAAGAACTTCCCTAGACTTGCTGGACATACCCTTCTTGATGCATCCCAGGATACCATTGGCCCTCTTGGCCACAAGGGCACATTGCTGTTCCATGAAGAACTTGCTGTCCAGCAGCACTCCATGGAGCTGCTTTCCAGTAGGGCAGCCCCTAACCTGTACTGGTGATGTTATTCCTCCACAGATGTAGGACCCTGCACTTGTCCTTATTAAACTTCATGAGGTTGCCTGCACCCAGCTCTGCAGCCTGTTCAGGTCACGATGGATGGCTGCACAGCCCGATGGGGTGTCAGCCAACACCCCCAGTTTTGTATCATCAGTGAACTTGCTGAGGGTACTCTCAATCCCCCCATCCAGGCTGTTGATAAAGACACTGAACAAAAACTGGACCCAATACTGATCCCTGGGGAACACCACTGGCCACAGGCCCCCAAGATGACTCTGTCCAAACATAACACAATGCAGAACTATTATCTTTCTGTGTTATGCACTTCATTCAAACCCCATTTATTTTCAGGGTTCTCCCTGAAATCACATGTAATCTGTCCCAAGTTTTGGATAGGTATATTATTTATAAAGTTGCAGTATCATTACCTAAGAAGTAGAAACACTGCATTAACACAGTGTGAAGTGCTGAAGTCCAGGTAGTATGAACAGAATTTGAATCTTAGTTTTATGAAGAATGTCATTTTAGAGCTGTTTGAATTCAGTTGCAAGGATATAACCTTGTACTCTCTTCTCACAACTGCTGTCTAACACAAAGAAGTGATATGAAAAGGCTTTGGACAGTACCAGACCACTCAGTTACACCACAGTCATAGCCCATATTTGGCTCAAAATTAGCCTGTGTGCACAGAGTAAAGACAAGCATGGTATTTTCTCATCCCCCACTGTCTCCATACTCCACCTTAACAGCAGTGTATTAATTAATCTATCCAAGGCTAGATATTAAAACATTTTCTTTTAGATCACATTTAGAAAGTAACTGTCAGCAGAAAAACATTCTTACCATAATAATGGCACATAGATAATGCCTATTATGAGTGAAGATACTTCAAAACTGCCAGTGGTTGAGTGTCTGCTGCAGTACCCCAACATGCACATGATGCATCTTAAGAGTACAGTATTTATCATTTAGCTGTTCAAAAGTATGCATTTAAGCATCTTTTTAATAAACACAGCAAAAGTCCTCACTGAAGAAAAGATGAAGGGATCAAAAGCACAATAACTACATTAATAATAAACTTTCCTGCAGAAAGTTAAAAATAAATGAGTAGAACATTGATCTTTTCAACTACTGTAGGTGCAAGTTCACATAACAAGGAACTCTTCCACACTGAGGTGTTCTAGACAGATTTTTGGCAACTTCAGTACAATGTGAATAACAAGTTGAAGGGTAGAATGTCACTTTTACCTTCCATCTGCATAGTCTGCATCTGCACCTCCCCACCAGACATCTGAATCATCATCCTCAGCATCAGCTGAATCAAGGTTGTCACTTTCCTCTGCTAAGGGGCAGCAAACGAACTCCACACCACGAAACTTGTCGATTCCACAGGGAAGCAGCATGCCATAATCGTGCAGATTCATACTCTTCTCACTACAAGACTACAGAAAATAGAAAAGAAACAACAATATTGTCATGGAGGAAGTTTGAAAAAATGTCCTAGATCTTGAGAAAACATATAGGGCTGCATACTGCTGTGGGAGGTTGAAGCTGGTGAGCTGCATGATGTCTGCATTTCAAAACAATTTAGAGTGGTCACGCGTCCACTGCAGCTCCCTACCTGTGTCTCTATGACCTTTGTAAACAACAAAGTCTCTCCTTCCCCTCCCCTATAGTCTTTCCCAGCATAGAAAGACTTGTCTTCTCCCATATATGAGACAACTCCATATCCTCTTACCTGAAATCCTCACAGGCACTGCCTAGGAAACAGGTAACTTGAAGGCAGAATGGTAATTTTATGTGTTAATCCTGATGTATTAATGCTATTGTTCATGACACAATAGATTGACATTTAAAATATATGACACACTGGAAACACTGGATATGGTCTGACACTTCTGCCAGTACAGTACATTCTAGCCTTGTTTGGGAAATATGTCAGTCATGCATAATTATACTTCAGGGATACAGTGATTTAGGACAGGTGAAAAAGGAAGAGTCTGATCGTGCACAGTGATGATGTTCTTCTAGGCTAAGCCATTCCAAGTTGGTAAGCACTTAAAATGGACTTGAGTTTGTCTACATGAAGGTTGATGCCTTAAACACTTCCATTTGAGGGGCAACAGTTTGCTTCAAGCAAGAACTGAAAATGTGGAAAGCTGCTGAGCCTATTTCTATTTTTCATCTGCAGAAGATGGGATAATATACAAGTAAACTAAGGGGTTCTGAACCAGTTAGGTAGCCAGAAATCTTCTTGAAACTCATCTGAGTTTTTATGCCTGCAACCACTCCACATAAGGACAAAAATGTTCAAAATGCACCAGGAATTACATCAGGTTTATTTCTGTTTCAGTAAAGCACCAGTAAATTGTAGTAATTCTGTGCTTGACTGCAAAGTGTCTTTGGCTAATCCTGTGCCTTCTCTGCTTTCCTACCCTTTAATGATGAATTTTACATACTGCATTCTTTGAGGCCTCTTTGACCGCTGTTGAAGCACCTACCACACCAATATCCACACCAAGGACAATGATAAAGGCAAAGCTAGTGATCAATCTTTAGTTCCAGGGGAGCACTAACACAGGAAGCAGGAGGCGGCATAAAATATGGTGGGTATGTGAGTGGATGTAAGGCAAAAACCATTGCTATAAAACAAGATCAATGTTCAAAGGTCAACATTAAGTATACAATAATGGATTCTGATGTGCTCAGCAGTGACTCCCATTTCCTACCTAATAAAGTAGGGCAACAAGCCATTCACTCAAACATTACATGCTTGGCTTTGTTTTCTGTGTCACTGCTATATTTAAACTTACCTTCAGAAGCCTGATACATCTCTAAAGAAAGAAGGCAGGAAATGTTAAGACAGATGAACATACCTCTTTAGCAACGGTATGCCAGTGCAGGTGAGTTTCACACACATCCATCCTTTCCTGGTGAAGGAACTTGCACTTGTCTGGTACCAGAAGGGCATCACTCACAAACTCACCCACTGAAGGGAAAAATAAAAGATGGCAAAAATGTTAATTTTACTTCCAGCATCTCCATCCTGCTAAACCTTTAGTTAGGCATAAGGCAGTTTTCATGAATGAGTGAGAGAGTCTATTGCAGAGAACAGAACAGTTTCTAAATGGTGCTTCCATTATCACCACCTTAAAACTTTCAGTTTGAAAGTAGCTCCTGTCTTTGGTCTCAGATGCATATGACATTATGAAAACTTTAGCATAATATGCTAACTTCCATATACCCAGTATGAAATGTGCAGGACCCATTGAAGAAGTGTGTGGTGCAACATTAAATCAGAAGTTAGTGGGTGCAGATGCAGGAAGGGGAGTGCAGCGACAGAAGAGACAGTTACATTTTCTATCTGAGCAGCAGTAGGGAGAGGGTTTGAATTGTTTTGAAATGCTTAGCTTTTCAACATAAACCAAATCTGACTCCAACTCATTGTTTCGAGCAGCTCTACTGAATTACAGCACTAACAGAAACACAGTCCATTTTGTTACTTTTTTAGATGTAGCCTCTTTATTGCAATCTCATTTCATCAGCCAGATGAATTGAAGTCAGAAGGCTGTTGAGCAAGTGGAGCTCATCAGCCAGGGAACAGGATGATTCATGGATCACTTGAGTATCTGCTAAGACTGAAGTGGGGGAAAAGGGCTCTTTACTAAGGACATAAATGACCAATGAGGTTGTGCTGGTTTTAGCAGTAGAACAAAAATGTACACACTGATGAAAGGAACAATGTTCATAACTTCAGTATTGACAATTAATAAAAAACTCAGTTGACAAGTAACAGTATTTGGAATACTAAAATTACTGCAATTCTGTACGATACTGACATTGCAATTAAATGACATCCAAACCCCTCAAAGATATTGTCTGGGGTTTGAGCCTGACATTGGCTGCCAAAAATAGACTGTCCTGGGTTAACACAGTCTGCTCCCACAAAGCCCCACCCCACACACAGACGGGAGGGAAAGTAACACAAAAAGCCCCTCTGGCTTGAAAGAAAGAGTTCAGTGAGATAATACAATGCACAATTACCATAGCCATTTTCACAGAAAGCCACAGAAAAAAAGGTGAAGCAGCAGCAGAAGCCAGCACCCTTCCCCATAACTCACAGCTAGCCCAGCAGAAAAGACCAACACCCCAAAACCAGAAACTGGAAGCAGCAACTGGAAACAGGAAGCCTCTTGTTACAATCTGAACTTCAAACACCATGATACTTTGCCCCAGCCAGCACTTTCCTTTTGAAGCTGTCATGCCTTCAGCATGACATTGAATATTCATCCACAGATCCACTTAACCCATGACAGTTTGGGTCTTTTAAAGACATAAGTACAGAATACTTTCAAGAAGTTGCTATACTGAACAGATACTGCATTGTGAAAGCACATGCTTAAATCTTCAGCTCCCTGAAGCACATCTGTCCGTAACCTCCAGAAAACTACAGCCTGTGTATAAAACAAACTAAGGTGGCCCAGTGGCTGCATGGATGTAATAATAGGCTAATTCGTTTAAAGGAAATGACTACAAGTTTACTGTTCAAAAGACAGTGATCTCAGGGAGCTGGTAAAGTGGCTCTGGGAAGCTTACAATGAAAAAGTCAGTTCTAAAAATACTCAACACACAATGCACTGGGAGAAGGCAGGGTTCATCAAACAGATGTATATACCTTTGCTAATCACCAAGATTTTTATTTCACATGAAATTTCTTGCTATATTCCAGTGATTTTAATCTGAAATCTTTAAAAGCTAGTCATCTCACTGAGAAAGAAAGGCTTTTGTTACCATTATTCTTCAGCAACATACTCTAATGCCTGCAAACTATTAACAGTAGCCTTCCAGAGGTGTCCAAAATAAACTTGCAAAAGTATTGAGTTAAAACACTTTCTGGCAGCCCAAAATACAAATCCACAGCTTCTGTTAACAAAGTCTCTGCTTGTAGTGGTATCACACTCCAAACTTGCACAGAGATTTGAATAAATTGGCACCTTGTTTTCAGCTGTACTTGTCTTTCTAGGGGACCATCCTGCACATACCCAGTCACTCGGTACATAAATAATGGGTGATTGATAATACTTCAATTTAGTCAAACACCTGAAAAGTAAGCAACCACAGGGGTATTTTGCTGAAGACTCAGAGTCAACACTGCTCACTTAAGACATGAAACCTCACACAGAACTCCAGTGGCTCTTCATCTGGCTCTAAATGCAAAACAGTAAAAGCAGTCCTTATGGCAAACAATTGTATAAAACAAAACAAAATAATAAAACCCATATCCTGGATTGCCTTTTACCCTGACAAACAGTGCACACAAGCATGCGTGTGAGCATGTGTCACCCATCTGACTTCTGACACACAGAGAAACAAGTCCGAATAAAAACACACTTCATAATCTCTGCATGAAGCTATTCCATTCATCTTAACACAGTCTAATGTGGTTGGAATGTTGTGTGCACAACGTTAAAAGGCAATTAATGGCCCACCTCATTGCTGGGGGGAAAAAAAAAAGCCTACATCATTTAAAGAAAAGTAGCAAATATGGATGTATGACTGAGTTACACAATTCTCCTCACAGGATTCACAGAATCACCAAGGTTGGAAGAGTCCAACCTGTCACCACAGACCTCATGACTAAACCATGGCACCAAGTGCCACGTCCAATCCCCTCTTGAACACCTCCATGGATGGTGACTCCACCACCTCCCTGGGCAGCACATTCCAATGGCTAACAACTCGTTCGGTGAAGATTTCTCAGTGATGACCTTTCTCCTCACCTCGAGCCTAAACTTCCCCTGGTGCAGCTTGAGACTCTGTCCTCTTGTTCTGGTGCTGATTGCCTGGGAGAAGAGACCAATCCCCTCCTAGCTACAACCACCCTTCAGGTAGTTGTAGAGAGCAATAAGGTCTCCCCTGAGCCTCCTCTTCTCCAGGCTAAACCACCCCAGCTCCCTCAGCCTCTCCTCGTAGGGCTTGTGCTCAAGGCCTCTCACCAGCCTCATTGAATAGAATAGAATAGACCAGGTTGGAAGAGACCTTCAATCGCGTCCAACCCATCAACCAATCCAACCCACCTAAACAACTAACCCATGGCACCAAGCACCCCATCAAGTCTCCTCCTGAACACTTCCAATGATGGTGACTCCACCACCTCTCCAGGCAGCCCATTCCAATGGGCAATCACTCTCTCTTGTATAGAACTTTTTCCTAACATCCAGCCTAAACCTCCCCTGGCGTAGCCTGAGACTGTGTCCTCTTGTTCTGGTGCTGGCTGCCTGGGAGAAGAGACCAACATCCACCTGGCTACAACCTCCCTTCAGGTAGTTGTAGAGAGCAATAAAGTCACCCCTGAGTCTCCTCCTCTCCAGGCTAAGCAACCCCAGCTCCCTCAGCCTCTCCTCATAGGGTTTGTGTTCCAAACCCCTCACCAGCTTTGTTGACCTTCTCTGAACTCGTTCCAGCAAGACACCAAATGTAAAACAGAAGCCCGTATGTCCAAAGTTCTGGGCAATGCAGCCTGTCAGTATGTATGAGCATGTAATTAGTTATTTTTTAATGAAAAAAAACATATAATTTGAGTGTTTGATTCCACCAACTAACTCCTATCAAAAAAAGAAATACTAGACAGTTGGATACAATTGAAAGTACAACCTTAGATTTCAAATTTACACTCAAAATATGCATCTGCTTTATAAAAATCAGATTCTGTTGTAATAAGGTAAGAGGATTCTCATGGTAACCCAGATTCTCATTTCAGGTGAGACTCCATTTTGCAACCACTTGCTCAATGTCACAGAAATAAACAGTCCATTGGAACAAGCTCCCCTCTGATTTTTCAGAAGGAAAGGAGCTGAGGAGAAGAGCAGTTGCTTAATGTAATACTCTTGCACTATATAGAATTATAATACATTATTTAGGGTTCTGAAAATCACTTACAACTTTGCATCAATCACTTACAACTTTGCATGTGATTCCCAGCACCTTCAAATGAGTTTTTTAGTACAAATAAAACTTAATTCTGCCTCTTATTTGCACATACACAGGGTTCATGCCCTGGAAACGATTTTCATTCATTTCATTATAATTATTATTGAAGTTTAAATGCAAAGCTTTGAACTTTTGCTCTGTTTTTGCTGCTGTTTAAATAAATCAATGCTCAAGTGGCAGATTGATGGACTAAACTGAATTCATTTGACAACTGTAATGTTTGTTTTGCCTGGGCTAGTCTAACAGAAAGACAAACCCATCAGACAGAAGCACTTCAAACACTTTTGACTTTTAGACAGGCTTCTACCTGTATCACTCCACTACATGTTTAGCTTGCAGACTACATGTTTAGCTTGCAGTTCTGCCAAATCATTGTACTTTGGGCATTCTTTGCTTTTTTTGAACAAGTAACCCACAGACTATACAGGGGAAACAAGCAATCCTGTGCTTCCTAGGAGAGGGGGGCAATTGTGCAGGGCTCTATAAATAAAGTACTTGTTCTGTTTACAGTACAAGCCATGACTCAGGTAGCTGTGATTTAGTACTTTTTTTTGACTGATGGAGCATCCCAGCTTAGCACTGGTTGCAATTTCCACTGTCAGGAACTGGGATCACAACACATAATTCAACTCCAGTATCATCTTTTCTTCCAATACAGCAACCTACCAACCCTGCTTGTAATGTTCAAACAGGGTGAGTGTTCCCCCAGGTAGCAGCACTGCCTTAAAAAGCCCCCCTGCCCTGTGCTGTCCTCTTGTCCTTAATGCCACCTTACTCCCTGCTCCCCATCCAGCTTCCAAGTATGCCATGGCTAAACCATAACCATGTCACAGACAGAAGGGCTTCCAAAATTTGTACCAAATCCACACCATTGTGGTTGGACTATTACCAGCACTGGCACTACCTCTGTGGGGATGATATTTATCACTTGTCCTGTGCTCTTCCTGCCTTCTTCAGCATCTCTTGAGTTTTGATTGCAGCTGTTCATCTGTGCTCTGCTGAGGTATTTTAATAATAAACCATGATGGCACAATTTGTCTTTTGGTGACCTCATAAACTGCTGAACTCCCTCAAGTGACCCAGCATGCAAGTATAACAGCTACTTGTTTTCTAGTAGCTGCTTACCTAACTCTTGCAGGGCAGGACTGGAGAAAAACAGAGCTCTCTGGCTTGTGGGTTTCCGACTCATCTGGAAAAAACAGCCCTGAAGAGGAGTTCTGGGTAAAGATCATATTGCCACCTTAAAAACCACCACCCTGTGCCTGCCATTCCTTTAGCTGAAGGTTGTCAATCTGCTGCTCATCCTTTTGAAAAGTAAGTTCTTTGCTGCTAACTCAAACCTACATCTTTTAACTGCAAGTCACTGGAACACAAATTGTGTCAGCACAGTAAGTCACACTTTAACTTCCTTTCTCAAGTCTTTTTTCCTAATGTCAGTAATCCCTTTCCTGATGGCTAGTTCTCCATTACGTCTGTGGCACACATCTTCATATTGCCCCATCCTGGTGCATCACAACTGGGTAGTGGATCATGTTTCTCAATAACAATTTTGATGCTGAATTTTATTCACTATCAAGTAATTTTGCTTCAGTCAAGCACGTCCTATTCTCTGAAAAACAGTCCTGGAACAACAACAGACCTTTCTCTTTAAGACCAGAAGTTCTGGCTCAGAAATTTAATTTTTCAATACAGCAAAGACTAAGAAGATTATTAAGAATCAATCTCTAATAAAAGAATTATGATTATAGTGAAAGCAACTAATCACACACTCCTTTAAATCTTCCCTAGGAAGAAAAAGGCTCAGCAAGTGGGCACATTTGTAAGAAGATGACTGCCCTATCTGTTTAGTGCTAGATATAATACCAGGGCAAAGTAATTAAAAAATAACAATGCTATGCCCTGTGTCAGACAGTCTTGATGGGCAGATTTTCTGTCTGCTGCAGAAACCATAAGAGATAAAAGTAATAAACCAAAACACCTGCTAGCAGATGGTTAGGTTCCCAACCAAAAAATAAGTGTCCTCAAATTATGTTCAGAGGAGTACTTTCAAACAAAGCCTGTGCTAAATTTTGCATGAGGAGGCAGCACACATGCTGAGGCTCCAGGAGTCAAGGCTTCATTTTCCATGTGACTGATGTGAAGAATAAGAGCCATGCTAAAATGAATTTACAAACTCAAGTACTTGCACTGTTATGTACTTGAGAACGTTGAGAGAAATGTGCCTTTTCTGTGTGACTTGGCATAACTGTCCTGAGCCACCACATGCTCAACTTGGCAGAGCAACGAGCACATCAACCCTGCACCTTCTTTGTCCTGCTTCTCTGGGGCTTTGCTCTTCCCTGCTCCCCAGGTACAACAGCACAGCTCTGCACAACATGCCTGTTACCTTCCTGTGGTTATCCAGGCACAGCTACTTCTAACACATGACGTTACACATACATTACTACTTTGTGGTAGTTTCAGGCTGTGCCCAGAAAAAATTTCCACAGATCCCGAGCAGAAAAGTAGTGGAGTGTAAATAAACTACCACTGGACATAAAAACAAAAATAATGGTAAGGTCTGAAGAATCCCATTGGTCTGAAAACCAACATAAAGTTAGTTTACAAACTAACTCACTCTCTTTTCACCTTCCTTCGCTCTGGCAGATACTAGCTCTGGCTTCTGCTGGCTTGCTGACCTTGGCAACATTTCTTTGTTGTGGTTAAGTAGTAACAGCCTACTCTCTGTTCTTTTTTCTTTTACCTTTGTACAGGTGGAAAGGGGGGGAAGAAGGGGAAGATGTTGGTAACCCCCTGGTTTTGTCCAGGGTGGGTCTTGTGTTGTTTACAAATGATAATGTATGTAAATATTGTATCTTTTAGAATAGAATAGACCAGACCAGATTGGAACAGACCTTCAAGATCATCGTGTCCAACCTATCACCCAACACCACCTAATCAACTAAACCATGCAACTAAGCACCCTGTCAAGTCTCCTCCTGAACACCTCCAGTGATGGCGACTCCACCACCTCCCCAGGCAGCCCATTCCAATGGGCTGTAGATATTAATTGCATTTCATATTTTAGATTGTAGTTTTGCTTGCAAATACAGCTTCATTTGCTTTCAGCTGAGCTGGTCTGGCAATTTTATGTTGGAGGGAATTTCAACCCACCACATACATTTATTTAAGCAGTCATATTAACTTTGGGTGCCTTTACTAAGGGTGATGTTTATGTAAGTGTTTACGTAAGACGCTTTCTCTTATTGGTAACATTGGTAATGAAATGGTAGCACTACCTGCATCAAGTGCAAGCCAAACACAACACTGACCTCAAGTGCAAAGGAACATTTTCATAGAATCAACCAGGTTGGAAAAGACCTCACAGATCATCAAGTCCAACCTATCACTTAACACCACCTGACAACTAAGCCATGGCTTCAAGTGCCACATCCAAGCCTTTTTTGAACACCTCCAGGGATGGTGACTCCGCCACCTCCCTGGGCAGCACATTCCAATAGCCAATTACTCTTTCTATGAAGAACTTTCATAGAATCATAGAATAGAATCATAGAATCAACAAGGTTGGAAAAGAACTCAAAGATCATCAAGTCCAACCTGTCAACCAAGACCTTATGCCTACCAGACCATGGCACCAAGTGCCACGTCCAATCCCCTCTTGAACACCTCCAGGGATGGTGACTCCACCACCTCCCTAGGCAGCACATTCCAATGGCTAACAACTCTCACTGTGAAGAACTTTCTCCTCATCTCAAGCCTAAACCTTCCCTGGCACAGCTTGAGACTGTGTCCTATTGAAAATGCTTTTCTTCAGAAGTCCAGACATGCAAAGGATGCAAACAGGTGCTTCAAAAATTCATTTCATTTTTCAGTAAAATGATTCGGCAAGCACAATTACCTAATGACATACAAAACCAGCATACTGTACTTTACTGCAGTAGTTTAGACTCAGTATCCACAGATCAAGAGGGAGAGGCTATGTCTGTCAAAAGTTGGTTTGAAGGTGGGTTCGTTGCTATGCCGAGACCCTGGGGATGGATGCCTGCCTCAGCCCATGACAGAGTTTTCCTCTGAACTTGGGCAGAAGACATGTTAAGCCAGACTGTTACAAATCTTCAGTCTAGTTTAAAGGATTTAACAAGTAAACAAAGGATTTGTAGATGTCTCCAATTTCTAATTTAATTTTACATGTAAATTAAGATGAAGTACTATTTAGGAAGTATGCAAAATCCCATGTAGAAGGGAATTTCTATTTACAATATCACCTCTGAAGAACTATCAACACTGATATTAGTATCGAGTTGGCTATCAAATACCACCCTTACTGTATCTCCTTCTTCAGCATTTTACAAGCATTGACAGCAACACTTAACAATGCTGAAACATCCCATCCAGTTGCTTACAAGGGCAGGCTGCAAAGGATCTTGCATGCAGGGACACCAGTGGGGAGGTAGAGTGCCCTGTGCTTCACTGAAACCCCACTAGCCTGAAAAAGCTTAAAACTACCTCCCTTGATGTCATCTCAAACATCCAAGCCAGATACTTCTCCCTAAAACCCATCCATCAGTCATCAGAAAGGCAAGGTGGTGCTAACAAAATAAGACATCTGTGTCCCAGCAATTTGGACTATCTGTATTTTTCTGATGAGCAATAGGCTTAATACCTGCCTATAAAATTGCCCCCAAAATAGCTCTGTAACAAAACCATCTCCACTCCCCCTTTTTCTCTGTAATCTATGGCATGAGTTTCATTAGGAGACTCATGGCATGTCAGATGGACGGCAATGCAGACCTGAATCTGAAGGGCATGAGGGGAGAACAGCTACAGCTCTTCTGTCTTTCAGAGTCTTAGTCAAAACCAACACTGACTCCGTTATCATGTCTCTCTATCAATTGTTTGGTCCTCATAGAGTTCCAAGAAGTTATTTCTCACAACTATAGCTGTGGTTCTTATTATTTTGTGAGTAAAGCCATCCCCTGTGTTTTAAGCATCCAAGGTAAAGCCAGTGGTTCTCCAACAGACATTTTCACAGCAAGTGCTTCAAAGACATCCTTGAATGCTTCTGGATTCCTGCTTTCAACCAAACTTGAAAAGGTACAGAGAGCACACTCACTAGAAAGTGCTTCACTGTTCTGTTATTTAGCACACAAAGCAACAAGCACACCTTGATGCAACAACTCCTAAGTAAACCTTCATTGTTCACATGTATCTCTGTCTCATGCCACAAAAGGCACCAAATTATGATGAGCAAAGCTGACTACTAACTCTAGCTGTACTACATCTTTGTGTCTTGATGCACTTAGAACAATTCAGTAAAATCATGACAGCTAAGGTATTTTTCACAAGCAATATGGCAGCATACAACATATGACCATAGTAAGGACACAAGAGGAAGGTAAAACTCATGAACTCACTGGCATCTAAATGTCCTCACACACACCACAATAAGAAGCTCCAGCCTTGATGTATCATGTGTTCTACTGTGATTTTTAGCAAATTCTAATACCTCACAAAATTCTGGAGCTAAAGATCTAAAATCCTTTAGGTACAATCCATCAAAATACATTTGTTTGGATGAAAATTATAAACTGTATACCAAGAAACACATCTAGAAGTAATTCAAGGTGCTAATCATGTCTTCATTTTCATAAAGGTGCCATACATAAAAAAGGATTAGTCTCAAACCTCCTTCCTCTGTAGCTCTTTGATCAGAAGCATGAATGAAATGTCTGCTCCCTTTGCTTCTTTTTTTGTCTGACTGCATTTTCAGATAAAACTGTCATACTTTGCAGATAGAAGGCAAGCACCCTTCAGCTTTGAAGGGTTATGCCAGTAACAGATACATCTGTTTACATGCAAGAAGATTCAAATACACATCATCACACCCTCTGGCATCTTTATAGATAAGCATGCAAACATTCCTTTAAACTCTGCAACACCTCGATGGTTCATTGAAGCATTAAGTTCATTAACTTATCTTCCTTTTTCCACTTGTCTCCTCCATCTTTCTGGAAGTCATTGCTCATTAATGCAACATAATGAAATTGAGCTGAAGCAAACTACCCCAGCAATATGGGTTATGTCATGTGATGTGATTCCTTCTCCTGTCCTATCTTCCTAGAAGACCCACAAAGACAAAAGACACACTCCCAGACGACTCTATCAGTGTGACCGGCAGCTAATGTCACCTCAAAGAGGTTATCAGAAAGGTTTCCCCTTCAGCTGGCTTTCTCTAGGCACCAACCACTCTCTATAGCTATGTTTTATCACCCTGCACCACAAATCAAAATGCTGCTTCTCAAACATGACTTACTAAGTAAGTGGCCCAAAAGCTGGCTTCAAAGCCCAGCTCAAGAAGCTGAGAAATTTCAGGACTGGATTATGTTGCTTCCCCTTCCAATTCCTCAGAGCATTGGTTACATCTGTAAAGCTTCATACCAGAAAGGAAATGCAAAGAACAAGAGACTAGAGTATCTTCACCTTCCATGCCTCTAAAAGCTGTCATGGTTAATAAAACCATAAAATCTGAAATGTTTTCTTTATAAATGTCTCTACTCCTTCAAAACAATCAAATTCTTTTTCTTCCACGCTGAATGTATACCAGTCAAGTACTAATAGAGATATACAGTGTGTGAGTGTAGGGGTGTAAGGAATGAGAAACAAAAGGGAGAAAAATAAATATCTTTCTGAAGCCCACCTCATATGCTGAGGACCTTGTATTACCAGAATGGCTCAGCAGAAAACACTTGAAGTACTTAGGGATGCTTCTGTTACTCACACAAGACTCCCCTGCTCGCAAGCCCTGTTTTGTGAGTGCTGTATACAATGCATTTCTCCCCCACCCAGTACAATCCATTGTGTATAAAAGGCCCTTTTGTTCTCCATATATAATTTTTTTTTGCAGTACAAAGCTCACAAAAGCTACAATCGAGCTGCTAAGTAAAGGAGGTACAAATATGAGGTACTCCATCCAACACCTTTCGGTGTTCGTGGTGAACTGGCTGAAACAAAAGTTCTCTTCTTAAAGGGACACATTATCAAGAACCTCTCTACCACAGGTTGAAGGCAATAAAACCAAACCAAAGTGGAAAAAAACAACCAAACAAAAATCAAACAAAAAAACAAAACCAAAGAAAACCAAACAAATAAAAACCCCAAACCAACCCCCCCAAAAACCCCCAAACTATCTGGACTCACTAACCCTCAAGAGAAGAAAACAGGAATGCCAGAACATGAAAGTAAATACTGCTATTAGTGATGGGGCAGAGTTGCTCTGATTAACTAACAGGCAAAAGGTCTGCATTGTCACTAACCCTTGCATGAGACCACACAATAACCCACAAGTCAGTGGCACACATGCTGAAAGTCAACAATTTCTTTGAGTGTACGATGCCATGTAAACATTTAAGGTAAATGTTACTACCTGCAAAAAAACTCCCTACTTTACAACAAAACTGCTCCTCTCCAGTTCTCATTGCAAGACCTAAACTCAGTGAATACAGCAGTCATGAAGAGCTGGTAGAAGATGGTCTTATTTTACCAAGTGATTAATTCCAATCTGCTTTATTTAGTTTCTCTTCCTTGTACACATGAGTCATTGTGGACAGAAAACAAGCCAGGATTAACATGCAAGATCATGTTCTGTTGAGCCCTGAATCCTGTCCTTAAGGATGAATACAATCAGCATGTGTTACAAGCAAATACTGAGGGCAGTATCATAAAATGGTATTTGTTGTTTGCACAGACTTTATGCCCAGAAACACTGCCTAGTGTCTAAATCTAATCCACAGCATCAGAATAAGGATTTTTTTCAATTCAAATACCTTGTATATCACATCAACAGGTACAAAATTGAGAGAGTAAATGGATTTTAGGATAAGATATGCAACAGTAAGGAAGACATTAAACTGAACAGGAGCAGTAAATATGTCATCTTACAGGCCTACAGCAAGGATGACCAAATTAAATTGAATAAATCAAAACTAACCACTGGGATGGAACATTCTGTACTGCATCTCAAAAGGTCTATAAAAGCTTGCTCTTTGGAAGTAAATCCTTTGCAGATTTTTGCTCCTAGTAAAAAATGTCTAGCTTCAACTAGACATCAACTTAAGGGCAAAGCATCTGCCCCAGCTGTGCAGGACAACACAGGAATGATGCTAAAGAAATCCAAGTCAGCACACTGTATATTTTTACATACATCTAACAATAAGTCACTAAAACAAGTGTCTTATGAAGAAAAGGGCCTTGGGGCTTCTTTGCCTAGAGAAGCCTTAGGAGGGGATTTTATCAGTGCTTATAAATACTTAAAGGGTGGGTGCAAGAAGGATGGGGCCAGTCTTTTTTCAGTGGTGCCTAGTGACAGGACTAGGAGTAATGCACAGATTTGAACATAGGAAGTTCCATTTACACACAAGGAAGAACTTTACTTTGAGGGTGGTAGAGTACTGGAACAGGCTGCCCACAGAGGTAATGAAGTATCCCTCCCTGGAATCATTCAAAACCCGTCTGCATGCTGTCCTGTGCAACCTGCTCTAGATGAAGGACAGTGCACCAACACAATGTCTGCTGGTGGTGCTGCCTTTTCCCACACTAGTACCTCTGCTCTAACTCCCCCAGAAGATGATCTCCTCTCTCAATGCTCCTGTTAAAAGTCCAGCAGAGGAGACATCTTGTCAATAAACTCCTAACATACTTGAGCCAACATGGACCAAGATGAGCAGGAGGTGCTTCTTGCTTGCTTGCCTTTGAATTCAAATTACCAACAAGAAAAAAATATTGTCCATCTAGAGTTTAATTATTCACATAAGACTTTTGTACAGGCTGTCATAGTTAAAGGCTCCTTTTCTTAGGTATGTTTCTAGGACTCCATTGTCTAACCAAGGCATCAGATCACTTCTGCTAAAAGAAGTTGGGTTGGGCCCCTCTGAGAGGGGTCTGCTGAAGCAGAGAAGGTGCTCAAGCACTTCTCACTTGGAAATCGGAACCTGCAATGTCAGAAAAGAGTCAAGCAAGCTGACATCCCAGTTCAGCAAAATAAGCACTTTGCTTTAAGCAGTACTAAAACAAAAAATTATCAGTTTTGACAAATGAAAGGCAACACCAATGAGTTCTTTAGCAGGGTTTCCTCAGGGGTTCTATTGTACCCTGTTTCACCCTCAGCTACAGTTATCATGTGGTAAACTGAAACCTTGACAGAACAATGCGAAATTCTGCTAGAAGACAGCGACACCGAAATGCAGACCTGACCATCATCTACCAACCCATTTCAAAAAGCAACGTTGTGTAGCAGTTAGCCTGCACCTCAAATACACCATTCATGCTTTCTCCTGTGGACGTGCAATAGACAACAACAGGATTTTTGGACAATGAGCAACCTCAGATACACCATGCAAGCAATATTGCTGGAAGAAGGATGGGGGACAAACAGAAAGAGGTAGCACCTCAAAGCACTGAGAAGGCTCAGAAAGGCATCCTCCATCCTCCTTATCCTCCAACACCCTTAACTAAACTAGATGGCCTCAGCAGAGCACATGCTGTACTAGAGCATGTTTTTCTTAAGAGCTTTACCTCTGATAAGGCAGAAAAAACCTGCTGTGAAATGATTCTGTTGCAATAAACCAGGCAATTGCTCATACACAATAAAAATGGCATTAAAGTTTAACTTTAAATGACACCTTCCATTTTTATGAGAATTTAAAAGTTACTCTTGAAACACCCTTGACATAAAGAGACATTTTATGAATTATGAGGGCAGTTATATAACTGAAAATTGAAACAAAACTTCACAGCTGCCTATCATTTCAGAGAGTTTAACAAAAAGGAAAGCTATATGAGACGTCAACATTGCTCTTCTATGATATGCCAAACTAACTTGGGGAATCATTAGTTAATAAAGGAGAACAAATGATGTACTAAAAAGATTCTTGATGGGCTATAGAAAAAAATGTTAGGCTAAGGTTCAATCGAGGTTTAATCTAAAAAACCTCATTTCTTACACTAAGAGCAAAATGACATATCAAAATATTTGTGATTTGCAGAACAGAGCAAAAGGACATGTTGTAACTGGACTGAAGTTTGACTTTTTTATCCAAAATCTGAAAGAGGAAAAGAAACATGAAAGATTTATCACTCCAGTGCTCCACAACAACATAATGATGACTGTGATTTACAGGTGCTATGTTTTCTATTTTCAAAGTCAAGCCACTACTTAAGAGCATAAACCCCAAGACAACTAGCAAAAACCACTCTGGGTAGTCAATGTTTCATGGGCCATTGATGTGCACTGGAGTTTGTGTTTTCAAAAAATGGTAGATGTTGGTTTAGATTGCTTAGGCCAACCCAGGTTGATGGTCTTCTCAAAAAAAAAGTGACTCCATGCTGTACCTCTTCTTCAGCAGCCCTACCACATCTGTGATCAGGTCATTAGCAAGATCAGAGACCTGGATTTTGAGATACCCCTTAAAGAGACCTGAATTTTGAGACACCCCTTACTGAAAGACAATTTTGAAATGACTTATTGTGTTCACTCAGCTTATGATTCGACACAACTATTTGCCACTTGGTCTGAACTGAACTAAGATGAACTGCAAGACGAAGGTTGGAGAAGAGGCAGCAGCAAAATGAAGCCAGAACCTTTCAGCCTCTGAATGCTTCCTCCAACTGTGCTCCAGCTAAGCATCTACAGATTAGCAACTGGCCTGTCTGAGGCAGCAGTGTCACCATCAAATGTTAACCTTGCCCAAAAGACTTCCCACACTACAGTAAAATTATGCAATTCAATTCAAGCTTAGCCACGTTATGAAACAGATGTATTAAAACTGGCTGGTACACAGGGAGCCAAATTTGAGGTTACAGAACTCAAAAGGGATTTCAATACAAGAAGGAAATATTCCTGAAGGTTCTCCAGAAAGAAAACAACACATACAAGAAGTCCAGGGTGCACAGAGGAAACAAATTTGCCTTTTATGTATTTAGTACAGACTGAATAAAGAGATCCAGAAAACAGGTAAATGGAAACCACTCCAGCTACAGGCTCATGTGCATGCTGCTGGCCATTTCTCATTTGTACTGTAAGGTGAAACGTGGGCTTTTCAGTCTTAGGGCAGACTGTTCCTGTGTTAAGTACCATAAAAACAGTAAGAAAATCCTTTTCCAAAAGGGTTTCTAAGTTCTGATGGGGAAAAATGGTTCCAAACATCTGTAGTTACAGGGAGCTGACTGTAAATACATCAACCTTTTAACAGATTAAAAGCAGTCATGAGGGGAAGAGAATGACTTGGCAAAATAACAGACACTCAGAAATTACATCCTATGTTAAACTATAATTAAAAAAAAAAAAAAAAGGGAAGAAAGAAAACACTTCATATATAAGACCAGCTCAAGAAAGAACAGCTGAAGGAAAACATAAGACAAGAAACAGTCCCCTTCAAAGCATGGATGATCAGACTTCCTAAGAAGCAGACAGTGCTTAAGCATTCACCAAAGTAGAATAGAATAGACCAGACCAGACCAGACCAGGTTGAAAGAGACCTTCAAGATCATTGTGTCACTCTCTCTGTATAGAACTTCTTCCTGACATCCAGCCTAAACCTCCCCTGGCACAGCCTGAGACTGTGTCCTCTTGTTCTAGTGCTGGCTGCCTGGGAGAAGAGACCAACATCCATCTGTCTACAACCTCCCTTCAGGTAGTTGTAGAGAGCAATAAGGTCACCCCTGAGTCTCCTCTTCTGCAGGCTAAGCAACCCCAGCTCCCTCAGCCTCTCCTCGTAGGGCTTATGTTCCAAACCCCTCACCAACTTTGTTGCTCTTCTCTGGACTCGTTCCAGCAAGTCAGCATCCTTCCTAAACTGAGGGGCCCAGAACTGGACACAGTACTGGAGGTGTGGCCTAACCAGTGCAGTGTACAGGGGCAGAATGACCTCCCTGCTCCTGCTGGCCACACTGCAGGTTCATGTTCAGCCTATCATCAACCCAGTACCTTCTGGAAAAAGAAGCAGCAGCCAGTATTACTACAGAGCTAAAATTAATTTATGTTACCAAAATTAACTCTGATACCAAGTTGTTATGATTCAATATTCTGTTGACCTAGTTGCAATGATCTAGTAGAAAAAAATGGGGTAATTCAAATATTTTACACATCAAGAACTTACTGACAAAGCCATTGGGAGCTAAAGATCAAACATATTAATGCAGAAAGTAAATAACTTGGAATCATCACAGTCCTCATTCATCATCCCTAGCGCAGGTTTTCGCTAATCTTTCAGCATTTCAAACTGAACAATTAGGAAGCATGTTTAATGGCCAAGTTCAGTTCTTCTTAATTCTGTACTCAAACTGATACAACTCTTTCCTATCAGATCTGCATTTTTTAGGTATACACAAAAAATGAGTTGAAAACAAAAAAAGCAGGCAGCTAAGAAGAAAGGTTATTCCTCTCTCTCTCTCTATATATATATATTTAAAGAATACTCATATGCTCTACTAAAATTGAAGTACTTTCTACCAGCTTCAGGTACACATATTTAACTGGAACAAACTCTTCTTTAAGTTCCATTATAGAATAGAATAGAATAGAATAGAATAGAATAGAATAGAATAGAATAGAATAGAATAGAATAGAATAGAATAGAATAGAATAGAATAGAATAAACCAGGCTGGAAGAGACCTTCAAGATCATCATGTCCAACCCATCATCCAACACCATCTAATCAACTAAACCATGGCACCAAGCACCCCATCAAGTCTCCTTCTAAATCATTATCAATCATTAAGAAAACTTTCCACATGATTCTGAACATACTGAAAAACCCTACTATTATTTCTCAACCTGGAGGCCAGTAAGAAAGCTCAAAGTATTGGAATAAAGATTTAATTCATGGCAAAAGCAAAATGCAGAGCTGCTTATATATTCACTAATCATTGGTGATGTTCAGGAGACTTGATGGGGTGCTTGGTGCTATGGGTTAGTTGTTTAGGTGGGTTGGATTGGTTGATGGGTTGGACATGATGATCTTGAAGGACTCTTCCAACCTGGTTTATTCTATATATGTATTCTATATATGTATTCTATAATATAGATGACACCACATATGGAAAAAGTCTATACTGTAACCATTAAATCAGCAGCAATTCCTCAAGCTAATGAACTATGAAAGCTACTAGCTTTATTTTTGTTAACAAGCAGGAATTGAGTATTATGTTGGTACTATCACCAAATTAATAGGGAATAAAACAGCGTAAAACTGGGTTTAGCATTAAGCAGGCATTAATTTATTATAGAGTTGTACAAATTTGGGTGCTAGAGGGTACTCCCACAAAGCTGGCAGACCAGTAAGGATTTCCTGTGGTTATCTACACCTGGGCTTTACAAAGTAACACTAAAACACAGTTATTCCTCCTACCTATGACATACCACAAGGATGCCCAAGTAAATTTCAATGCATGCACATTTTCATCTTGTTGTGTTGGCAAAACACCTGCATGCACAACACCCCCCCTTCCCCACATTATCCTTTTATGGCATTGGGTCACCTAAGGACACTTAAATGTTCATCCAATCCTAAGTTTTTCTTTTCTGACATTGGTGCCCTCACTTGACATATACAGATGGTCCTCAAGCTGATTAATCACTTAGCTTGTTTTCCTTTGTCCTGATTTACAACATACACTTCAAGATTACAAGGCTTCGAACTCACTCTCCAGACTGTTAAAACGCTTCCAAGGTTTCAATTAACAAACAGAAGACTCATAACTAACTTCCTAGACATTTTAAAAGTTTCAATTAATGAACTAAAGGACTACATAGTTATTCAGCAATTCTCTCATAAACACCAACGCCTTGCACTCTGGAATGCAGCCTCATGGTAACAAGCAGGACCTACACATAAATAGATTATGCCTAGGAAGTCTAAAGCCAAAGCAGCCATGCACAACCACTCTGCAGAACCAGATTTTTTGATTCCATCACTTTTTAACTCCCCTATGCTGGCATGTTTCTTAATAAAGATACAAACAAGGAAGCGCAGGATACTTTTGAATACAATCAGTGTAAGTCTTCTCATGAAGAATGAACAGAATAAATAGAATAGATTAAGAAAACCCCACACAGACAATCCCATCAGATACCCAGGTACCCTTGGGTAACAGAGTTGTTCTTCCTTTAGCTTCCTATAACAGTAAGAGACAACTACAGAAACTCATGATACTTGCTACAGGAATAGGTGAGACAAGACTGGCAGGCAGGCAGATAATAGTAGGAATGCAGCAAAAGCTTGCCACAGAGGGGACAGAGTGCTTCTCCAAACCAGTGGGGCCCGTGACTTCCCAGGGCCAAACTGGTGGCTCCTCAGATCATCTACTTACCCCCACTGCCTGATCTCCACAGCTTTCTGAGCACGAAGATCTCATGCACAGTCAAAACAGTTTTTTATATATATATTAAAATACACTATTGTTCCCCTGGTTTTGGTCAAATGGAGACCTGCTAAGTTGTAGTCTACTTGGTTCTGTCCTCAGGACCATTGACAAACCATGTGTCCAAATTTGAAAAGTTTCAAAAGAAGCTCAGGTGAAAAAAACCAACCACCCAGACAACCAAAAAAGGTAAGTCATCAAAAGAAAGAACTGAGAGAACTCATGACAATTCTACTGAGGAAGAATCAAAACATCAAATGTAACTGCACAAATAAGTTCTCAGGTTTCTGTTGCCACCGATCCCAGGACAAGCATACTAAAACTAGCTCGCTCTTGCAATTTCAAAGTCTAGTATCTGCATGGATATATCAAAACCTGAATTCCTAGATGGTTAGGTTTTGTTCCTACAAATCACATACAGCCAACTGATATTTTTTTTCCTCAACTTATATTTTCCACTGCAGATGTTTTCTGCAAGAAAAGAACTGCCCACATTTGAATACAAAATGCTCCCTGTTACACAATAGCTTTTAGTATCAACCACAAGAATAAGCTTTCATGTGAAAGGGAAAGGACCCTGAAGGGAATTTCTGCTTGCAAGATAAAGATGCCGGTGCTTGTGGGTAAGGGATTGAAAGTGTTGAAGCATATTTGACCTTCAAATGTCAGCATGTTCATCTTGCAAAGATTTTGGATGTGTACACAAGCATGAAGTGCCATAACTCTTTCCCTAGGGACGCACTCCAAGTGCAGCCATCCAGCGTGAAGATGGCTGGTATCATCCCAGTGCAGCTCTGTGGATGCACCCCTGCAGCCCTTGAATCCCAGCTTGCCATTTCAGGGGAACACTGCTGGGTCTGAGCCCAGCTGATGCAAAATTGTGTATCTTCTTCATCCTGAGGCTGTCAGCGATAAGGTCTGATGAACAAATGCGTGCTAGACCCAAGCAACTTCCGGCACGGCTCTGTAATGCTGCCATGCCTCCCCTTGCCAGTTACAGACAGTTTCTTCTTTGTGGGCAGATAAACACTGAGGAGCTGTGCTGTCACACTCTAAGTACTGGCTTTACCAGTCCTCTTTGCCTGTAGGGCCATGTGCCCTAGAAGTGAAATACCTCACTGAGAATTAACGAAGTCCTTTGCTACACTTACCGAAAGTCAATTTGCAAACACTTTTCCGAGGCTACAGCTGAAGTCAATGACACAAGCTTTCCCCAAATGCCAGGCTATCCACTAATGATGAGAATGTAAGGGCATACTCAAACCCAAATCTCTGAAGTCTCTTAATGAAGGACAAAATACCTTTCACAGAAAGCCACTTACATCACTAATTTCAGGGGTTTGCCTGTCTAAAGTAAAAGAGAGCAACTCATACCAGCACTCTGACAACAGAAAAATAATACATATACTGTTGGTGATAGTCCTCACATTTAAGTTTTGTTGCTATGGTTAACAGATTAAAAATCATCTCACTGTTCTATTTAAAACCCAAGCATTTTTCATTCAAGTTAATTCTGATGTCTTGGTGAAAATATTGTGACATAAAAAGAAACCACAAATTTAGAAACCACTGTTCTGGCTTAAAAGCCTGCAGGGGGGTGGACCTGACTCCCCAGGAGATGGAGGAAAACCTGACCAGGTGAGTGGGAAACCTGACCCCAGGGAAAGTGTCCCTGGGTCATGTTTATTCCACTTCCATTTCCTATCTGCACTCTATATAAAGGGGAGCCACTTCCTGCTTTGTTCTCTCTTGCCTTTGCCTCCCTGCTTTGCCTGAGAGCTGCTGCTGCTGGTGACCATTTGGCCAGGCCTACTCCACATGGTCCTGGCCTGCATTCTAAGGGAATCCATTGCCATCCCATCTGGTTTTGTAAATATATCTGTATATATTCCTTTCCCGAATACCTATGTATTTTCCTTTCCCTTAAATGCCCTTTATTTTTTGTTGAAATTACTTCTTTTTAATTTCCAAGGCAGTGCATGACTTTTCTTTTGTTGTCTACCCCTTTTTCTTCTCCTGCCTAACTTTTCCACGCAGAAGGAAGGGGAGAGGGGGGCAACCTAAATTCTGTTCTGTCGGGTTTTGGGCTCCAGGCTACAATGATATTAGAACTTAAATGCAAACACACCTCTAAATTACATGGACACAATGATACTGTTGAAAGTTAACAGAAAAGACAACATAGGCATTAACTGAAGACTCATAGTAACAGTTTTTGTTCAAAGGCTACTGATACCCAGGGTTCATTGACAATTTATGTTTCATGAAGCAAGAGGTGGTTCAGCTATTCCCAGACCCAGTAGGACTCTATAAGCAGCAACAGATAGTCAAAACCCAAAGAACCATGCCCAGCATTCCCAAAGAAGTCATCCATTTGCTTCTGCACAAAGTAAGTTAAATGGAATCGTGACCTTGCTTGCTATTTCCAGCCTATGTGGGACAGAGAACAGTGGAGCCTCAGTCAAGAGACATGTATTTTTAAAGCATAAGCCTAAGCCACTCTTCCCACAGGACTTTTGAAATGCAGTTTCAATGGTATCAATATGAACCAAGAGGTTCCTCCCCAAAGTTCAGCCTGCTACTGCAGCTTCTTCTCCTTTGGATTTCAAAACTTGTAACATTATTCTTCTGAGCTCTCCTGTTACATTCAGTTGCAGTGTTGGATTTGATGCACAAGAAGCACAATGCCAGCGCTTCAAAAAGAAACAACAGTATTCACCATCCTGCCTACAAGACAATGGACTTCAAAGAAAGACTTCTCCAATACTATAAGCCATGCACACACACACAAAAATAAGACATAAGCCACATGAAAAAAATCTCAAGGATTTAAGGTGGGAGTTTCTATTAGGGTTGTTTGGTTTAAAAGAATTAAATGAAGCTGTAAATAAACAAGGAATTGCTGATCTGCATTTAAAACACTCAACAGATACCCCCAAGGGGGAAACCAATGACCATTTTTGCTATACAACACAAAGTCATCTTAGTTTAGCTAAGCTTTGAATAGAATATCGCACAGCGGTTAGGTCGTCTGACAAACACAGGAACAGGATCTTCCTTCAACACAAATGAAGTGACATCAGAAACAATCCTCAGTCATAATCAAGAATGCTTTAATAAAGCAAATTTTATGGGAATTTGTTGAAATACAAAATACAAGCTGAGGTAATTATATACATCTGATCTATAGACACCTATCAGGATGCTCATAACCCAAAGTGTGTTTTTGCTGGGACAGAAAGGTATTTTTTCCCCCTCTTAAGCTCTACCTTGCCTTTGTGCCAGAACAGACTGATCTCATCACTCCCAGGAAGGATCACAGACTCTCTCTGTATCTGCCTGGCTTGGGTAGCATCAAGTGAGATTTGAAAAGAAATGACAGGAGATGCATGGCAGAGCTGACTCAATGCTGGGAAGCAGACACAAGTAAGACTGGCTTGGATAGCAGATGCTGAGAGGGAGCAGAATGGAATGTGTTGGGAGGGAGAGATGGATGTCAAGCCAGGAAGAGATTGCTCAGAAGGAAAGGTGAAGAAATGTAAGTGCCTGGGGGCATGGAGGCTTGAGTGGAATGGTGATGGACAAGAGAGTAGTGCCTGGTGAAACAAAGAAGAAAGCAAGGCTGGAAAACCTGGAGTGAGACAGCACCTTGCTATGAAGAGAGGGAGCAGCTCTCAGAAATACAGAAAAGAAGGAGAGAAGTAGGATAGAAGGGATGGGGCTAAGAAACCTGATGACAAGCACTATTTTATATGGAAAGGGAACCCACGTAAGCATGAGAATGTATGTCTCAGTTCAAAAAGTGGTCAGCAGCAGGTACCTACAACACAAGAAAAGGGTGTAAAACATAGAAGAGCATTGTGTCAGTATTTCCCCAAGACAGTATCTCATCACTGCTTCCACAGACACAGGATTAAAGTCTGTAACACCCGATGAGTTATCCTATAGTGTTGGGTTTTGTAGGCTCTCAGCATCCACAAAACACTGTGGCAGAGCGAAGAGGAGCTCAGATACATACTGTGCAACAAAAGTACAACTGTGAATGAATTCCCTTTGCTTGGCACCTCAAGTGTGTGTCTCAAAACAATGTGTGATATACCTGGTCTGAATACAGAGGGCAAAGGCTTGGATGGCATTTAATAGCTCTCCAGGAGAGCTGCTGGTCTGGCAGAATGGATCAACAAAGGAAAAAAGATAATTTCTACAGAGTTGGGAAATCCCTTTTTCCATTGCACTACAGAAACCTGTTGCATACCTCTCTTTGTGATTTGGAGAGACATTCCCGACACCCTCATACCCCCTCCTGCCCTGCCGAAATGGCCACAACTTCTGGGGGTCCACATATTGCATCTACTACAGAAGACCCTGTAGGAATGTACACCCAGCACCAAGAACTTGGACTATTCCTGTGAAAATGCTGCTGGATCCAAGGAGTGGTGATATCTTTCTCTCTTGTTCTTAACTCTCTTTTTTGCCCCCCTCTCCTTTTTCTTTCCATTTCCCCCTCTGCTTCTGTACCTTTAAGGTGCAAGTTTTCACTGGATCTAATAAACGTAACACATAAGCCATTTGGTGTCAGTTCACTTTAATTTACTCCAAGGAAAATTTTTCATCTTGCCATGATCTCTCTGCTGCCCAGCACTGGCTTGGAACACTGTGTTGTTACAGCACACCAGTCTCACTTGATAACCTAATGCCTCATAGTGAAAGATAAAACAAATGAGTATTCCTCATCCATCCTCTCCAATCTACCCACAACTTTGCAGAATGCTGTCAGAGCCTCCAGGCATCTTCCTTCCTATGCTGGAAAGTCCTAATCTACAGTGTCATTTCTTCTACAGGAGCTTCAAGCACTCATTATCACTCTTTAGAATCACAGAATTGTTAGGGTTGGAAGGGACCTCAAGGATCATCTAGTTCCAACCCCCCTGCCATGGCCAGGGACACCTCACACTAGATCAGGCTGCTCAGAACCACATCCAGCTTGGCTGCAAAAACCTCTAGGGATGAGGCTTCCACCATCTCCCTGGGCAACCTGTTCCAGCATCTCACCACCGTTATGGTGAAGAATTTCTTCCTAACATCCAATCTGAATCTACCCATTTCTACTTTTGTTCCATTCCTCCTAGTCCTATCATTACCTGACACCCTAAAAAAGTTCCTCACCACTTTCTTGTAGGCCCCCTTAAGATACTGGAAGGCCACAGTAAGGTCACCTCAGAGCCTTCTCTTCTCCAGACTGAACAGCCCCAACTCTCTCAGTCTGTCCTCATAGGAGAGGTGCTCCAGCCCTCTAATCATCCTTGTGGCCCTTCTCTGGACATGCTCCACTGATTCCAGCTGGCCACTGATATAAAGAGCAACACCTCTTCCCCTCCTCCCCTGCCTGTCCTTCCTAAAGAGCTTGTACCCATCTATTCCTACATTCCAGTCACGGGAACCATCCCACCAAGTTTCAGTAACAGCCACTATGTCATAGCATTCCAGCAGCACAGTGCCCCTTAATTCATCCTGTTTGCTGCCCCAGCTGCGTGCATTTGCACAGAGGCACTTCAGCTGGGCTGGCTGTGTCACCCTCTTAAGATGAATCCCCCTTGATTCCCTTGGAGTGTCCCAGTGCTTTGTCCTTGGCTTGACTCAGGGCAGTAAGTTGAGAGCCCTTGCTAGCACTCCATTCCTCTGCCTCTACTGAGCTGCCCCAATGTTTGTCACAGGCAAGCATGAAATTAACAACCCCTTCCCTCTTGGAATCTAGTTTAAAGCCCTATCAATGAGCCCTGCCAATTTCTGCCCTAGAATCATTTTCGCCTCTGGGACAGGTCCATCCCATTGGTTGCTTGCAGCTCTGGTGCCCTGTAAACTGAGCTGTGAACATAATATCCAAACCCCTGTTGAAGATGTAAGTCCTGGAGCCATGAATTGATCTGTTGGCTCTTCCCAAATGTCCCCTCATCCAGCGATGATATCAGAGGGATGGAAAAGAACACAGCTTGAGCTCCTGATCCCTTTAGCAGTTGCCCCACGGTCCTGAAGTCTCTTTCAATTGATTGTGAGCCTCTCACTGCTGCATCATCACTACCCGCCTGAAAAATCAGTAGTGGAGAATAGTCTGAAGGACTCAAAAGAGTGGGAAGTTTACCTACAACATCTTTTACCCAAGCACCAGGGAGACAGCAGACCTCTCTATGAAGTGGGTCCAGCCTGTGTATCAGGCCATTCACTCCCCTCAGCAGGGAGTCACCGACAACAATGACCCATTAAACCCTTCCATTTCTACTATATACTTCTGAAGAAGACCAGAATTGCGTATCATGTCCACAAATAATGCTAACATGGTAACTGACACAGTGACACAGTTGTGTTCTACACCTTGTTCCCCCTCCCTTTCCTAATAATCCTTAACACTGCCTTTTTTTTTTCCCATTAATGAATTTCACAGAGCTATTAATACTGAAGGCCTCAGTCCTGAGATGCTAGAGGCTACTTACAGTATCACCAAATACAGGAAGATAAATTTATTTCTTGGTTCCCTCCATGTACACTGTCTTTACTACGTCAATTTTTGCCTGTCATTTTACTTCCAAGTCAATCGACAGCAAAGATCCATCTGAAATTCTTCACAGTTTGCCTTTATTAATTCTACCTTGACTAACTTAATGTTGTCATCAAATGGATCATCTGATGATTTACCCTTTTTTCCAAATCACAAATATTTTGAACGTCATAGGCACAAGAACTGATCCCTTGAGATTTTACTGGTGATCTTTCTCCACCTTGAGGATGGACCATTAATTCCAGCCTTTTTTTATCTTTTGCCTTATTTAGCCACATAAAGAGTTTTCTATTCCATGGTAGATTAATTTCTTTAATAGCTTCTGGTAATGGACCTTGTTAAATTTCTTTTGAAAAATCAAAGTAGACAGAATTGCCTATCTACTTGGAGGAGGGAAAGGAAGAAGGAGGAGGGAAAGGAAGAAGGAGGAGGGAAAGAAAGAAGGAGGAGGGAAAGAAAGAAGGAGGAGGGAAAGAAAGAAGGAGGAGGGAAAGAAAGAAGGAGGAGGGAAAGAAAGAAGGAGGGAAAGAAAGAAGGAGGAGGGAAAGAAAGAAGGAGGAGGGAAAGAAAGAAGGAGGAGGGAAAGAAAGAAGGAGGAGGGAAAGAAAGAAGGAGGAGGGAAAGAAAGAAGGAGGAGGGAAAGAAAGAAGGAGGAGGGAAAGAAAGAAGGAGGAGGGAAAGAAAGAAGGAGGAGGGAAAGAAAGAAGGAGGAGGGAAAGAAAGAAGGAGGAGGGAAAGAAAGAAGGAGGAGGGAAAGAAAGAAGGAGGAGGGAAAGAAAGAAGGAGGAGGGAAAGAAAGAAAAAAAGGAAAACAAGAAAAAAAAGAAGGGAAAAAAAGAAGGAAAAAAAAAGAAGGAAAAAAAAGAAGGAAAAAAAAGAAGGAAAAAAAGAAGGGAAAAAAAGAAGGGAAAAAAAGAAGGGAAAAAAGAAGGGAAAAAAAGAAGGGAAAAAAAGAAGGGAAAAAAAGAAGGGAAAAAAAGAAGGGAAAAAAAGAAGGGAAAAAAAGAAGTGAAAAAAATAAGGGAAAAAAAGAAGGGAAAAAAAGAAGGGAAAAAAAGAAGGGAAAAAAAGAAGGGAAAAAAAGAAGGGAAAAAAAGAAGGGAAAAAAAGAAGGAAAAAAAAGAAGGAAAAAAAAGAAGGAAAAAAAAAAAGAAGAAAAAAAAAAAAGAAGGAAAAAAAAAAAGAGGCTCTTGCTCAGTATCATATTCACTGACAAGTCCAACACTCTTGGGCGTTCAGCACTTCAGAAAGCACCATCACCCCCCCCAAACAGGCTTACTGAAATGCAATATCCAGGACCTTCCCTAGCACGTTTTAGAAACATCCAGTGATTCCCATCACTGAAGCCTTGCAGTTTACAACTGCATCAAATCTGTTGGCAACATTTAATCCTACTCTGAGACCGGAATGCATTCAGCATGAGATCTTAACGCTGCTTTCTGTTAGGTGACAAGAAATCTGTGGCAAGATGCTTCATATGCAAAGCAATTTAATGACACGTGGTAAGACACACACTTCCTTTCTCTCCATCTCATCTTTCCTTCCTAAAAAAGTGACCTGTTGTCACCTGTTCCACAAGTTCCTTATCGAGAACTCACTGCAGAAGTAAAACATACGTACACGCTCAAAACGCAGAGCAATACAGAAGTTCGGACTTTTTTCTTCTTTTGGGCTTATTAGACAAAACCAAGATGGTCTGTATTTATTTACTCATAGTCATACATAAAGGCACATTCTGGTCACCACCAAAATGCCAATTTTATTTTACGCCTTCAGCTAGGATTTGGCTAAACAGACAGCTGAACTGATATCTGGCTTAAGTGAGGAGGTGGAAGCCTCCAGAAACAGATCTGTGACTGCCTGAGGAAGTTTTTGTGCTTCTAATGGGTGATGATCTCAGTCAGGATTTCTCTGCCTACTCCCCAGCACTTCCTCCAGCTGATGATATTCAGTCCCTTGAAAGACACCAAAAGCCACTTTAAGAAAATACTTGGAAAGACAGTTATAAAATCGTGAGGCAATACAGCTGCTTAGAATTGTAATAAAATTATAAACTCATTACTGTTCACACAACAGAAGCTAACCATAATATATTCAGGGCAACAGAGTTCACGTACAAACAGAAACCATTCCTCTTCATTGAAGCGTGTCAGGGCATGCTCTTAATTACACTTCTGCACAGAAGCACATTGAAGTACACACTTCAAGATGTGAACCCCTAAAAGCTTGTGGCAATCAGCTCAGCCGTGAGTACGCACAAAATGGAGAAGTCTCTGACGGCCAGCACAGCGCCAAGGAGCTGTGTGTGCAGCCAAGTGCAGTTTTGGACCTGGGCAGGGGCCTCGTTAGGGAGAACCTGCCAAGGCTTTGCTGCAGTGGAAGGAAGCCAGTGTGTTAGAACACCTTATTGTCCCTGCAGTGCTTGCAGTTTTGCAAAAGAAATGTGCCCAGCCTGTACAGGCAGGACTTTCTCATCTGCCCACCAGCTCTGTACCAAAAATACCACCAGAAGGTAGGAATACTGTCTGAGGGAGCAACGGAGAGAGAGAAAGTATTTCTCCCAGTGAGTAGCTGTGCCTTTCATTGCACCTAGAATTTCTCTACCCACAGTCTCCTCACAAAGTAATCCAGATTGGAGTATTTTTGGAGATCCTTTTCTGTCAGCTATTGCTGTCAGAAAAACTAGACATGATGTAGCTGTGTAGGTGAAACTAAGTGCATTTTCTTATTTTGGGAAAAGACGTGGTGTGAGGCTTGTCTGCATCACTCACATGGCTGAGTGGAGACTGAGGCAAGCTGGAAGCAGATAGCTAAACCAGCAGGGACAGGAAAACTCTGAGACAATTATCTAATGTTATTCTGTTAATTAGGTACTGCATAGAAATCCAGTGGAAAGTGCTTCCAATGTATCCAGAAAAGAAGCTTTGGCAGTGCAGTCAGAAATAGGTACACTAGACAGCAAGTACTGCCATGTAGCACAAGTAAACAAGAATTTCACATGCTTGTGTGAAAAATAAAATCCCATAGCTATAACTGCAAGTAAGTGCCAAATGAAACAAAAGAACTGTCAATTACATATATCTCTATTTAAAAGATTCATTCCAGGCATAACCTTGGTGTTTTCTTTGGTATAATTGGCTAGGTCTGCATATCAAAACTTGAATATGCCTTTCACTCTGACATCAACAAGTGGTTAACCTCACAAGCTGTTAAGGTAATAAAGCATGACAAGTTAATAAATATTTTCAAAGATGTTTTTGTTAAAACCAGAAACAGAAGCCAGCTTTTCACTACACAAGCAGCAAAATATTTTTGTCATAACACCTAATCCATTTGTTTATGAACAAATGATTGCAAGTAATCACATTTTGATTGATGGAGACTATGTACATAATGATATTCCAATACATCTGGATTCTTCAAACACTGTCTAAATGCAGTGCTTGAAATGAAACAAGTCACAAGTGAGCATGCAACCAAAGCACTTCACACAGTGCAATCAATGCCCTGCTAATTCCCTTTTACCCCACCTGGCAGTTGTTTGCCAGCCATGCCCACACATCCATCCACAGAAACCTGCATAATTTAGCTTCTCTTCTCTCTCCAGGGTTACAGTGTACAATAAGCAGCTAGGATGGGGTCTACTTCACCAATAGTAAATGAAAAATTGTCTATTCAGAAAAGCAAAGCCATACATTTATCCAAGATATTCAAAGAATCATGGTACTGGGACAAGGGTGCCTGCTCCTGCTGTCAGCCAGGAAAAGAATTTCATTTCACAGCCCACACTGCAGAAATTCTCCAGCTGCTTTTCCTCACACAAGAAGCGAGGAGAGCAGAGCAAACCTGAACTGCTTATTGCCCACCCTGTCCTCCTGCTGCAGCTGGTGGCAGATCTCCCTTCAACACTAACAAGACCAGGTTTGTGACCAAGCTGCTTTTCAAGAGCAGTTTCCATAAAACAAAATTAAAATAATGGGCTTCTTGGCACTGCCTAATGAAACCTTGCAGCCATGCCCCATAACAAGCTTACAGTCACCATTTAGGAGGGCTTCTTCTTTAAAAGCATCTGCCTTTTGCATGCTGAATGTGTGAGCATGCCAGTACATACCCACAACACCCTGTTAAGGAATACTGCAGAGCTTCACTCCTTTGCCAGCACATCTCCATCATGGCTCACCATCTCTGCCTGAGCATCAAAGCACATTCATGACTACATCAAGCAGCACATTCCTCACTCAGAGAGTGTAATTTAACCTTTCCATCTTTGTAGTACTAAAAACAATTTTAAAACCCTCAAATCACAGATTTCCCCCTCCCCCCCTTAAAGATGGCAGTCTGCAAACATCATTCAAAAAGACCTGGAAACCCTCTTAGATTCCTATTTCTGTCATAAGGTGGCTAAAAGAGCTTTGAGACATAATACACACACCCTGGAAAATGTCATTTTCTAAAAGCAGGAAGATAAAAATAAGTATAGTTTTAAGGCAAATGCCTTCAGTGTGTTCAGAAAGGTAACTAAAATTTACTCAGTTTTCTTTCACAAGAAGTTTCCTCTCTTACATGAAGTGAAACTGTAAAGTAACCTAGTGTCCCTAGATGCATGCAGAGAGCACCTTGGTACATCAGATTCACTGCACAAGAACATTTTCTCAAAGCTTCCAGTTCCAAAAACATTGCAAAGCCCTGCAGCAAAATGTATCTTTTAATTAAATTAAGTCAATAATGTTTTTCTTCTTTGGGATCATTTGTAGAGAACATATTCATAAGGTCACCGAAAGATAACATGGCTGACTCAAACAAGGGGCTTCCATCTTGCCTTTTTAAACTACTGGGTTTGCTGTAGTTGCATCCACTTAAGAAAATACAAACCTGTGTAATCTACTAGATCTTAACAATACTACTAAAGTCTTCTGCTACAATTGGCTGCTGTAACTACCATTGTGTACAAGTCTCAAAGAGAAAAAAAATCATAGAGCAGCTGTGTGCTTCATTGCTGTGCTCTCTACACATTTCAGAACGCTTCGGCTGAAGAGTGGGACACAAATGAACTGTGAAGATGCTCTGGCCTTATGGCAGACATACTTCTGTCACTCACTGTTCCTCACCTCGGTGGAAAACAATGTCAGGACAGAAGAAACTATCAGCTGACTCAAGATATTGGGAGGGATTATTACAGCCAAGTAAAATTTCTCAGACTCAATCCTGCCCACTGACAAAGTTTCTTTTGGCATCTTAATTATTACCAGAGTCAATGGGTTCTATTTGCACAAAGATTACCGAAGAATGGGCACTGTCAGTGCTCAACTTCAGAAATTGCACAGTAACTGCTAGCACACCAAGAATAGCTGCTGCACATGCACTGTGCAAGCCCCAGTTACAAGGAAACCTGACCAATATAGCATATGGAGGAATTTTAAAGCAGAAAATAGGGCAGAGCTAAGGGCAAGGCATGAGTGGGCATGAGGTGTTTAAATTAAATGTCTTTAAAATTTTTGCCTACAGCAGGCAAAGGCTATTTTGCTACCTAAGATAGCAGACATTCAACTCCCAACAATTTTTCATTCTAAACTGCAGCTCAGGAAAGGCACCTTAAAAGTCCAAGCTGGCTTCCTCACTCCTGCAGGGAACTGCATATAGTCCTGTTCATAAATTTATGAACTTCATTCTAAATTACTAGACTACTTATTCCTTTTACCAGAAGACTGCTGCAGCTCCTTACACTTGCAGAAACTTCCTTATGAATTTATTCATGGCCAATTTATATTCATTTGCTCTTGTGATGACATTGTCTTTTATCTTAAATTAGGTTTTAAGTTCTCCAGGGCACTGATCAAATCCGCACAAGTAGAGAGTCCTAAGCATAATAGTTCACTGATCATAATTCAGAGCTTTGCTTATCATGACAATAAATAATAAAAAATAGGTTTTATAGTTCCACTAGTCTGACCTTCTTCAGCCACATCTGATTAATGCAAATGCACTTGCATAGAATCCAAGCAAATACATTTTGACAACGCTAGGTAAGACTGCAGTTCTGCCCCACCTCTAATAAGCTGCTTATCTGGCTCTACAAATATCGTGATGCTACAAGCTGATGTTTTACCTTGAGTATAGGAAACATAATAATAACAATAATAATAATGATGATGATGATGATAATAATAATAATAAAACAACCAGGTTGGAAGAGACCTTCAAGATCATTGCGTCCAACCCCTCAACCAATCCAACCCACCTAAACAACTAACCCATGGCACCAAGCACCTCATCAAGTCTCCTCCTGAACACCTCCAATGATGACTCCACCACCTCCCCGGGCAGCCCATTCCAATGGGCAAACACAACAACAAATGGCTAGAAAGCATGTCCCTTTTAGCATGGAAAATTTTGGTGGAAGTTGCCAGCTCAGCTTACAGAGAAGTCTGGAAAACACACAGAAAGCAGCAGGCTCCTTCCTCTGGTCAGCAATCCTATTATTAGAAGCAGGCCCTTTCCTCCATCAAAAGTCCTGAATTTGGGTTCTCCTTGAACACTTTTGCTCAGATCAAATTAGTCCTTTTTACCTACAGCAGCATCAACAATGGCATACTGCAGGTCTGAAAACACCCATTCATACAAACAAACAACATATTTAGCAACTTCACTGAACAATAGAATTTCCCTGATAATTCTCAGCACAGCTTTTGCAAATATGCTGGTTTGGCACCTTTGCTGCTTGTAAGCTACTCTGCAGGCCTACTTGTGTTAGGTTGGCACTGTCACTGCCTGAGCGTCAGGCATAAACGAACAAAACTTTTTCAAACCTCTGTATTTTATGGATTGCTTTCATTATTTTCTCCATAGAATAACTGGCCTGAGTTGATTTCTGCACATTTTAGCTGCTGTGGCCAAGTAGAAAAACAATGTCTAACTCTGAACTCCAACATTTACCCATGAAACTAAGCAAGCAATTTATCCCAATTCAAATAGCAGTGGTAAAGCAACGTGTTTAAATGGCTCATGGAATCTCAAGACAATGTTGTGCCTAGGGTGTTAATGAAAACAAATTAATATGACTCTGTTTTCTGAATGTTGACAGAAGGAAAGAGTAACTAAAAATCATGAAGGACTGAATATCCATTTTAAATTGGTGAATTGATTCAAAACACCAAGGACACAGCAGAAAATAGCAAGGAACTGCTACAAAATACTAGATACGCAAAAAATAACAGGGAGGGGGGAAAAAGAAGTGCTTGTTTAGGGGAAAGATGGATAGCTTATAAGTAGAATGCCTGCAAATTGGGTGCACACATGTCTATATAGTAGGAAAAGAGGAGAAGAGTCACATAAAGACAAACATCAGGAGCCTAAGAAACCTAATTTTCAACCACTGATGAAAATGTACCTGGAAAAAGGAGGAGTAATTTCATTCTTGTTAGTGCAGTTCCAAAAGCCAGAACTATTGGACAAAACTCACCTCTGAGAAGATGGCAATACAGGGATACAGAGGATAGAAAAAAATCTACATAAATACCTTGATCATGAAGAGAATGAAAAAAACAGAGTAGGAAAAAAGACTGACCCTTGGTCACTCACCTAAACACCTGTAGGGAACCACAATATGCGGGTGACCATTGCACTGCTTCCATCCCTTCTTGCACCAGTTCTGGATCGTAACTGGCTGGTTGGCTTCAACAACATTGGTTATCTGCAATTCAGGGTAGACCTAGTATTGAAAGCACAAAAAAAGGACAAATTTTATCACAAGTGTGCACTCTGGGTCATTCAGTACTGTTACAAGTGTTTGCAAAACTGCTATCCCAATACAATACCCATTTTCCTATCTTCTCCGTCTTCTGCTGTGCAGTATTTTGACTTCATGGTATAAGCATGTGCACTTAGCTGGAAAGCTGGTGTGCTTGTTCGTCAGTGAAAACATGTGGCTGCCAGCTCAGAATATGATGGTGGCAACATCTGGCTGTCAAAATTTACATTTTAGCCTATTCTATTTGCTTATGCCAAGTATCAGCTAAATGGGTGTTTCACAGTTGAGTAAAATACTTTCTCCATGTTAAGACTATTGTTCTCCTACCAAAACTCCACACCTTGGACCTAATTACATACAATTATAGTGTGCCTTTTTGTTTATCTCGATGGCTGGGAGGTCCTCCTGTACAATAGCCACAAACATCATAATTCTTTCCCACTGCAGTTTGCAGAGTATTTAGTATTTACCGTTTGTTACACTAGCTATTCATTTTTAGGTATAACTCAGCAATATAGATGTATTTCCAACTTTCTTAAATTGCAGAGATCAAAACCCTGTCTAGTCCTAATGATGCGATACCTTCTGCATCCACCAATCCACCTATTTGGCCTCTTATCCGACTTGGTCCCTTTCACAGAATCACCAAGGTTGGAAGAGACCTCAAAGATCATCAAGTCCAACCTGCCATTTATCCCATTCCTTTTTTTAATTTTACTGTCAATAATGACTTATCTAGCCTCTTTCACCAAGGATGGGTCTTAGGCACTGACTAAGTTCAGTTACCCTCTACATGAGTATTTAATTTCACTGGAAGCACACTACCTCACACTACATTGCAGTTCACGTTGGGAAAAGATTTTGAAGCATGTAAACTGCAGTCCTTACGGATGAAACTCAATGGGAAGATGTGCTCCTGGAGCACATCTAATGGGTGGTTAGTCCACATCACCAGACTAGAGCTAACCAAAGCAATGCCTGTGAAGTACACCTGGTGTGGATGCTCAGACCCTGCTGCTTCACTCTGCGCTCCCAACTCTCCTAGTACCACAGTAGCTGCTAACACAGCCTATGGCTCTTGCTTTTGATTTTCAAATGAACAATCTATCAGCACTAACAAACCCAGAAGGTAGTTTTCCTTTCCTCAAGCAATTCTTACCAATTTCCATGTCAGATCCGAGGATTTAGATGGACTGAAAATTACAGTCTGCTCATACCTACCAGAAAACCAGAAATGGGAACAAGCCTGAGGAAAAGCAAGTAAATTTGAGATGGCTCAAAAACACCCTGCAGAAGAGGAACAAAATCCCAACTAAAGAGAGCTGGGTTGAGATTGGATTTCTGGGAGTCCAAATTAGACACTTGAAAAACCACCTTTATAACCCTGACAGCCCTTCCCTGAGGAAAAAGAACTCATCTCAATCACACACCTCCCTCAAGCTCAGAGCATCCTAGTGCTTTCTAGCACTCCCCTGATTGAAGGCATAAAATGTTACTGTGGCAAAAATTATGCAAGCAGGTTATTTAAACTGAAGCTCAAGCAAAAGTTGCACACTTTAAAAGACACTAATAAACAACACCACAGCCTTTTCAAATTTGAGATAAAAAATCTTTGAATCCATGTGGCCTAGTAACAACAGTCATGGTAACAACAGAATGCAGTCAATGCATGATTAGAAATACTTGAGAAGAATTTACTACTTACTTTCATTCTGAAAGTGTAAAAGGCTAGTATAATTGTAAAATTAATCTATATTAACAGCTTTCTGCACAAAACAAGGCCAGATACAATGACACCAAGAAAATTACTACAGAAAGACATGATTTAAATAATGCACTTCATGCTAGAAATTCTGAACATCAACGTTGGCTTCTACTACAAAACACTAATTTTTCAATCAGATGCCTCTTGCTTTGTGTAAGCCCTTCACAGAACCCATCTGATATGTTTTCACCAGCACTAGCAGCACTCTCACCTTGCTACATTGCATGATTAAAGCATGGACAGAGGCTTCATGTGCAACCTTCTGTATCAGCACAGCACGCTAGATAACAGTTCAAAAAAACTCAGAAAATAAAACTGAAAATTTAAGACTGAAAGTTTCCTACACGCAGAAGAGTATAGTCCTGCTTTGATTTTTTTGTCAGCAGGAGACCTGGGCAGATGGTCATTATCCATATTACAAATATGCCACCAATTTTACACTGCTCGCAGAAAGTGGCTCCACAACAACTTGCTACTCCACCTGTTCCATCGCTGCTTCAAACACTGAATTCTGAACTGAAGCAGAAAGGTTGCAAATTCAAAGAAAGCTCTCCTTTCCTCTTCAATCTTTTTCTTTTCCCCAGGTTCCTTCAGTTCCACCAACCAGGTCTGCATACACTCATGCTCTTGACTCTTGTCACAGCACTGCCAAAATGGATTAGGATGTCACCGCAGTGGGAAATTTCACACTTGAATTACCGTGTAAATATTGCACTGCAAGGCATCAGAGCTACTTCAAGAGCTAACAAGCAAGATACAAGAGAAAGACTGGATTTCCTTTGGACACTGCCTTTAGCAACATCATGCTGCACTCTTGAAGTTCATACTTTGCAGATACCACATCTGAATAATTACAGGTCATGGTTACATAATGCCAAATGCCGTCACAAACCATGTGCTTGATGTATCAGTGTCACCAACAAGTTCTCATCCAGGATATTTTAACATTCCTCAGGGTTAAGTGTCACTTGTCACAAACAGAGGAAGCAAATGCCTTAAATAAGAACAACTAAACCAAAATGTTAAAAAGAGGAAGTCAGGAAAAATTTCAAAGGGGAACACGTACATAGCTTCAAAATGATAGAAAATAGGATTCTGATCTGTGAGAACAGAGGCACTTAGTGGTTTTCCTGAGGTGAATTTCTAAGGAGAAAAAGTGAACTATTGTTGTAGAACCTTATTGAAACAATAAAATGAGAGGCAGAAAATGTATTAAGATATTGGCTTCATTTTTGCTACTTCCCCAACCCACCATTTTAACTTCTGGTTAGTACAGTAGACCAAATGCTAAGCAGTTAATAGTATTTGCCAAAAGCGCAAAAGGACAAAGACACACAAAGAAGCTTCCTCTTCTGTTTCTATGTCAGTTACCAAACTCCTAATTTCCTTTGACAGCTCACACAAAGCTCTGTCCACCCTTCACAAGAGGAAACAAGCTTTGAATTTCATTATCAATGGGTTAATGCCAGCAGCGCGTATGGGCTGAGGAAAGTTGCCCTCACTAGACTTACGTAAGGTATTTGCTCTGAATTGAAGTGGGACCTACTTAGTGGCACAGAAAAATGAGCCTCATATTTATTTATAGTGTCCCTAATGAGCTACTGCTTTTTCTAGAGAGTCAAAGTGAGCAGCTCTAGAAAACTACTTTGCCATGGAAAGGCCCAAGACAGACATCACACTGGAGGGACATTGTGCAAATCAGCACAGCCTCCCTCTGTGAACTGGAGATGCCACCCTGTGCCCAAAGGACCACAACCTCTTGGGCCCACAGTTTTTGCATCTATTCACAGGAGCCTTTACTGGATGTATGCCCACCACCAAAGAACTTGGACTAATCCTGGGAAGATGTCACTTGATCCAAGGGTGGTGAGATCTTTCATTCTTCTCCACTCACTCTCTTTTTTTCTCCCTACTTCCCTCTCCTCTTGACTAACCCAGTGTCTTTAAGGCACAAGGGACTAAGAGCTTTCACACAATGCTTTTTGGATCAAATTAACCTAAGTCATCACATGTTTGATGTTGGTTCACCTTAAATATACTCCAAGGGAATTTCTGAATGTAGAACAACCTTGCTGTTTTCCAGGGTTGGCTTGGGAAATCAGGTCATGACAAGGTCTTAGAGGTATTTTCCAACCTAAATGGTTCTATAATTCTATGACACTGTCTAGATGGCTTTTAAATATTTCAAGGATGGAGACTCTAAAGCCTCTCCAGGTAAGACCTCTGCTAGTGGTGAAATAGCAGCATTGAAAGCAACTGAAATCCCTATGAAAGAGAGGTTTTTTTCAATCACTCCCTAATATTTGATTTTATAAGTAGGTTTCTCCACTCAGTCATACACACTCAGCAGAGGCAAACAAAGTTTGTACGTCATGGTGCGATCTGGAAGTCATGCTTGAGTACAACCACGAGACAATCACCTCTGATACTGAAAGACGTTTAGATTCGAAAGCATAGCATTAAACCTCCTGATGTTATTAATTATGCTCCTCATCTTCTAGAGTAACTCCAACTGTCCCAAGTATTGAGTCATTTACAGTATTTTCAAATAAATGTTTGAGATGTTTACAAGGTTAGCTGGTGATGAGATTAATGCAGCTATTTCAACTCATTTTTGCATTTTCTATTAACACAAGAACAACAGAAGTACATAGAATACATAGAATAAACCAGGTTGGAAGAGACCTTCAAGATCATCATGTCCAAGCCATCAACCAATCCAACACCACCTAAATAACTAACCCATGGCACCAAGCACCCCATCTTCTCCTGAAAACCTCCAATGATGGCGACTCCACCACCTCCCCAGGCAGCCCATTCCAATGGGCAATCACTCTCTGTATGGAACTTTTTCCTAACAGCCAACCTAAACCTCCCCTGGCGCAGCCTGAGACTGTGTCCTCTTGTTCTGGTACTGAAGTAAGTATATATGAATCTTGAAGTACTGTCATAATGTTTGGAATCTGTGGTACAGATTTATCCTTACTTCTGTCTGAACTTAAGGATCTTTCCCCTGTATATTACAAAATCAGAATCATCCCTGGAAAGAAAACAAGATTTGGTCTCAGAGAATCGAGTGCTCTGAATAACTAAAGGAGTAAGCTCAACCCGTGCAAGCGGTTAACTGGACACACACATGCATGCACTTGTACATACACACATGCACACACACCCCTTGTAAGACATAGGGTAGTGTAACACTTTAATATGAATTAAAAAAACAAAACCCAAAAAAGAATGAAAAAATAAACCCCGTGCTTTAAATTCTTTAGTCTAAGATAATCAGGAATTGGCGTTCATATTCATCAACAATTTGTAATGGTAGAAGACCTGGGAAGAAGGCAAAAAAGGTTGTTTAAAATTAAGGTGTAAAATGTAATCAGTTGATTTTTCTTTATTTAAACACCTTAGTATTTTTCTCCCAACTGCTTCCCACATCAGTTTGAATTCTGACTGTTCCAAATCAGAGATCTGTGTTAGCTTAGCTGCCACCAAACGCTCTATCAGTCTGCAGCAGACATTTTCCTCTCATCATTTCCTTCTTTTTCCTTAATCCTTCAGTTGTTTGCTGTACCTACTCATAATATCATGGCTTAAGTGAGACCACACTTTTGGTTTCTAGATTTTTCAGACAGGAGCTTTAGCACCTGTCACAGCAAGACTTTGACGCCAGCCTGAATTCAACTGTAATGCTCAACTCTTTACTCTCACAAAGAGAAAAAGCTGCTCAGTCTCCCTGAAAGCCCATTGTCCAGCCTCTCTGCAATAGGTGGCTGTAGAACTGGTGTTAATGCATCCCAGATCTGGCAGGCTTTTATGAGCTGCCATTCTGCTTGAAATCTGTCTCAGGCAGTCCGTGAAAGTAGCTATATTAAAAACTGAATGCAAGACATACCATAGAAGCAACACAAAAGAATATTCATACAGATGAAAGAAATAGAGAAGAAATTACTAATGTAAATAGAACAAAAATCAGAATGCTTTTAGCAGCTGCATCTTTAGCAACCTGAATCATTTGAATGCCTTAGTTTACTTTTAAGGGGGAGATAACTCAAATTTGGATACAGTTTGACTATATCCAGACTCTTTCTGCTTGCTATTCCTTCCCCCACCTTTCCCCCCCCACCAAAAGGAAAAAGAAAAAAGGCAACTAATTGGATCTGTGGACAAGTTTCCTTCCAATTGGAGCACCTAACTCTCTACTTTGAATATTCTATACTTTCCAATATGAATGCTACTTTAACACTGAGAACTGTTCACAGAAATTATCAGACAATTGGCTTTTAAAAGTTGTAAACAAAAATCATGAATGTGACACAAGGTAGCTATTTGCCTCTGTGCTTTAAACAGACAAAGACATTTCTTTATCACTTCAGTTACATACTGCGCAAACAGCTACTGCAAGCACAGAGGAAAATACACATTTAATAACCAGCATTTCGAAAGACTGTGGTCTTAAAATTGCCTGTGGAGAACCTCCTTTGACAGCAAGCATATCTGAAACTAAACAATGCTTCATCTATGGAAAAAAAAGCCTTCAGTTCCAGACTAACAAATCATAATTGGGTCGAAACTATTTCTATTCCTTTCTAGAGTGTATCTTTAAATAAGCAAATAAAATCCTCCTGAGTAATTTCCTGTCAGGGATAAAGAGCTACCTACATGTAAAAACCACAAAGAAACTACAGACCAGCTGTGTCCCAATATTTTCATAGAATTATAGAATGGTTTCTGTTGGAATGGAATTTAAAGATCATCTAGTTCCATCTTGCCCCTCCTGCCATGGGCAAGGACATTTTCTGCTAGAACAGGCTGCCCAAAGTCCCATCCAGCCTGGCCTTGAATACTTACAGGCATGGGGCAACCACAATTTCTCTGTTCCAGTGTTTCACCACCCTCACAGTAAAGAATTTCTTCCTGAAATCCAATCTAACTGTTAACCCTCATCTCATCACTATACTCCCTGATAGAGTCCTGCCTCATCTTTCCTGTAGGCTCTTTTTAAGTACTGGAAACCTGCTCTAAGGTCCACTCAGAGCCTTCTCTTCTCCAGGCCAAACAACCCCCACTTTCTCAGTCTATTCTCATAGTGGAAGTGTTTCAGCCCTCTTACCATCTTTGTTGCTCTCCTCTGAACCCGCTCAAGCAGGTCCATGTCTTTTTCACACTGGGGGCCCCAGCACAATTTGTTTTGCACATATAATTTTCTGAAGAGCAGTAACAAGCACACACTAAAGTCATTTTCAAGCATTTGGCATATCCATGCAGAGGAAGCATGCAATAATTATTTCTGTGTCCATGCTCAGTGTTTCTGCAAGCTTTTCAATCCATGACAGCAGAAGCAGCGATGCTGCAGAGTCCCAGCTGTCCCAGATCACCTGCAGCAGTAGTGACGTCACATGAGCAGCAGTGACACAAGCTCAGTCAACCCTGAATGAAATGCCCTGTTCTCAGTCTTGCAGTCTGCACAGACAGCTATATGCACATTCAAGTTACCCTACATCTCATGTAAAAATACTCTAATTAACTTGATTTTTTAACGACTTTTGTACAGCACTATAGGTGGTCTTGGTATAAGGTAATTTAGAATTTTTATCAAGATATAAATTCAGAATTAGGACTTGAGAGCCAGGAATTTTTCATCTGTTTGGGGTTTTGGGGGGCTGTTTTTTACTTAATGTTGCAAAGTCATGTAATTTAAAGGCTAAAAGTTGTATCAAACTAAAAACCCCCATGAGAAAAAGAACATAGGACTCTCAAACTACTGTGGAAAGGCCTCTTTGAACTCTCTCATTTACAAATAAGGGGGGAAAGAATTAAAGAGATTGCACACAATTAACACACAGCTATGGATGCTTATTACCTTTATGTTACCACTCTAACCAGCCAACTTAATTTTTTGTCTGTTTCCTCAGCAACTGCTGGGGTGAGTTACTATGTTGAACTCTTGCTCTCTGTATACTTGCTCTAGCTACCATTCTTGGTTAGATCTGCAGGCTAATCAGGTAAAACAACACTCACTAGAACCATAAAACACATACTATGGTATGTCAGCTCTACAGTACTGTTGGCATGAATACAATGGTTGCAGGCAGGGGCATAACGCCTTTATGAAAGCAAGGCAAGGGACAGAGGCTATGCAAGCCTTAGAAAAGTCTTAACACACCAACACAAAAGTGTACTATGTATGGTCCAGTTGACTGCTCTGGAGAACCTCAGAGGTCCAACATCTGCAGACAGCAGCTGTTGTGTTTCACAACAAATTAATTGTATACTGTTGTGCTGGCTATCTCCCAACCACCACATCCTAGCCTCCTCCACTCTTCCTTTTGTCTGTTGTCAAGAGTTAGGGTTGGGCTGGCCACTAAAGGGACAGATGCTATAAAACTGTCTCCCCTCCCAAAGGGAAGAGAAAGGGAGTAAGGGAGAAAGGAGTTTTTAATGGATGCAGCCTCATTAGCTGAGCCAACCCTCAGCCTCATCTAGGAGGTTCATACAGGTCTTAAATCTACCTCTTAGGAACCATCTAACAAATCATTCTCCCTCCTTCCATTATCCCAACCGCTTCACACAGCACAGCTGTTCAAGATTCCTGCCATGAAACTCACTATTTCCACCCCTTTCATCTCAACCCTTGCCTCTCCAAACCACTTACCCTGGCATCCTCTTAGTTTCTGTTTTCAACCTGACTGTGCATGCTGAGACTCTAAGTCCCATTCTATGAGGCAAATGCTTTGTCCTCTTGTCCTACGCATCTTTTAAACCTCTTCACTTCCTCCTCCAAGCATGAAAAGGCAGTATATTATTTCAACACCAAGATTTCCTTTATTACTGATCCAATTCTATGGAAAAGAAAACAAAACCAAAACTAAACCAAACCAAAACAAAAACCAACATCAAAACAAACCACACAAACCTGAAACCCAAACAAACAAAAAACCCCCCACAACTCAACAAAAACACCTGGTGTGTGTGTGCAAGGAGAACATGAAACCTACAGGCATTATCCAGAGATGTCAGGAGGAGACAGGGGCAGAGAGGATGAAGAGATCAAGATACTGCTGCAGTTTCACTCCTGGTCATGAGAACATGCACTCACTAATTTTTCTCTGAGCAGGATGCATACAACATCCTGGTACAGTATTCCAAGTGCCTTTAGTATATTGAGAGCAGTGGAAACATGAGCTGGTTTTAGTACAAAGACCTGTTTGATTGGTTCACTCACACAAAGCTTCATATACACACCATCTCATCTCATCTCATAAAAATCCCTAACATACTTTTCTGTGGAATTTCAGGGGAGACTGCCAGTTACCTTGCAATTAAGGCACTCAGAAAAACTGCCAGATGTGAGGCAGCCAGCTCAACCTTAAGTCACGCACAGGGCCCCGTGCGTTAACGCAGGCTTAACTGAACACTCCCACAACGTTGGAGTGTTCTCCTCTGCGCACAGAGAAGACAGAAGCCACTGGAAGCAGAAATAAGGCCGCATGGTCAACCACATTCTCCTCACTGCCTCTCAAGGCCTGGATTTTATAACGAAAATACGTTGCCATGCCACAAGCAAATTCAAACCAAAAATCTTAGGCTTGCCAGGCAAATTCTGTTTACCACATCAGGTCTCTTAACTCTCTCTTGTGGAACTACAGAAGATATCCAACTGTAAAACCACAGAGTAAACACAGTTGGTCTTACTTTCTCTTCTAAGCTGCTTCCCTGACCACTTAAAGCACTTACTGCTTCAACTGCAACGAGCACTTTATTTCTCCATAGGCATAAATTTTCATTCACAGCAACACAGCAAAGCTGAAGTTGCCATGACACCATAAGTCCATTTAGTTTTGCTCTGATCACACAGAAACATAGCAGATGAGGCTGTGCCTCGTCATAGGAACCTCGTACCCATGGCATGACTAGAAGCAATTAAGTTTTGGGTTTCCAGGGCAGGAGGGTTTTGTGGGTTTTAGCTTTCTTGTTTGTTTCTGTGTTTGAGTTATTTTTTATCTCAAAGTAGTATATCAGGTACAAAGGGTAAGAACTATAAGGACTGGCAGCAACTCCTTTCTTGATCACAGAATCACCAAGGTTGGAAGAGACCTCAAAGATCATTGAGTCCAACCTGTCCCCACAGACCTCATGACTAAACCATGGCACCAAGTGCCATGTCCAATCCCCTCTTGAACCCCTCCAGGGATGGTGACTCCACCACCTTCGTGGGCAGCCCATTCCAATGGCTAACAACTCTCTCAGTGTAGACCTTTCTCCTTACTGCCAGCCTAAACCTCCTCTGGCGCATCTTGAGACTGTGTCCTCTTGTTCTGGTGCTGGTTGCCTGGGAGAAGAGACCAACCCCCTCCTGGCTACAATCACCCTTCAGGTATCACATCAATACATGAAACATCAGTGATCTGTATACATTACCTAATGCACAAGGAGCACATTTAAACATTAGCTGTGTTGGCTACAGTACCAGAATCCAAGGGGCTATAATAAAGGCTCAGCTACCTGACCTGAATCTTCAAAAGAGTATTTGTTAGCAGAACTATTTTTCTAAAAAGCAAACATTAAAAGAAAAATACAAAATGAACCAATCATCAATCTGACCTTTCTCTTTGCTCTATTATTGTAATGAACATGAAACACTATATCATCTCAAGAATGACAAGCTTCAAAAAGGGTTGGCAGGCAAAAAAACCCCAGATCTTGTGCCAGCAGTTTCTGTCTAAAGATGGGATACTCTTTGAAGACATGAAATGAAACAATTTAATAGCTTTGTGAAAATAACTACATGTGGAAAGTTACAAGTTCCTTTTCCTCAGGTTTTGAAATAAATCAATGTAAATGGGCTATAATATACATTTTAAATCACCAAATACCTACCTAAATCACTTTCACAAACTTCACCTAATATAACTCCTACCTTTCTGTCAAGCAGGAACACAGTGACTGAATTGCTGAGTTACGTTTGTTGAGTAGATCACAGTATGAAATGTACCTAAGCAGCAGCATAAAATCTATGAAAATATACTTGAATAGAGAATGTTTAATTTTTTTCCCAACTATTTGCAAGTTCTGCTGCTTACAAAATGACCTACTTTATGTCAAAGTTGTCCTCAGGGCCATGCAAGAACTGTCACAAAGTAATAGGCCTGGGAACTCATTTTTAATAATCCAATTAATTTATGCATTCTTGAGTTTAGTGGGGAACTAGCCAAAGGGTAATGTATTAATCTAAGAGCCTGGATTCAGTTGTATGAATGCCCTGAGAGACAAATGCAGCTGTGATTTCCCTTCTCATGAAACTCATTTCAGGCTCTAGTACCAAGAACCTAAGTGGCAACATAGGGTCAATATTCTGGAACAGTGGATGTACTCTGTTGTCCAGAATACAAGAAAATCATGCATGGTTTAGCTCTTTAGTGAAAGGAATAGAGAAAAAGGTTGGGCAATCTGCAAGTTGGAAACACAATCCCTGATGCTCTAAAATTCAGCTTGACCTTACAAAAACCCACAACTATGTGTGAAACAAAAGGTACAGGGGGCAAACCTGCAGAAAACTATCAGCCCAGTAACACTTCTTGTTTGTGAAAGGCACAGAAATGTGCATTCAGTGTTTAATGCTTCCGTGTCTTGGTCCTTTAAAACAGGATACCTACAGTAATTACCTGTGCAGTCCTAAAATGACTGAAAACCCAAGTAATCCAAATTTTCTGCTAAATACTGTAGCTGCTAAAGACATAAGCCATCATCCTGAGCCCATGTATGATGTCCACACGGCTATTGAACAGGAGGACCTCCCAGCCATCTTCACTTTTGAGAACAAAGGCTTTCAGTCAACAATCCCTCAGGTTAAGTTTTGCTCAGTGTGACCATTTGAGGCTGTGCCTTTAAGAGAGACAGTGTTGGGAACACTGGTTGAATGTTTTTGGTACTAGAACAAAACCACTGAGATATTCTAAACGAATTTCATTGGTGAATGGGCAAAATGCAACTTTAAATTGTAGGGCAGTTGGAATTCTTTCTCAGTTTGGGTTTCACCCTGTTCTGCCTGCCTGCTTCTCAGCGAACTAGCTGGAGCTGACCTTGAGATAAGCAAAACTAATCCTGCATGTGCTTTTGAAGCTTAATAACAATTCTTTTCCTTAATAACTTGCCTTTCTTTCTCTCTCTAGCCCCTTTTTGGGATAAAAAAAGGGAGGTAGGGGGGCAGAGAGGGGGTTACAGGGAGGGAAACCCTCCTCTCGAGGAGGGAATTTTGTTGTGTTATTTTTCTTTGCTGTATATTTCTGTATATATATTGTAAATACCTGTATATATTGTGTTATATATAACCTGCTTCCAATATATGCTTGTAAATATAGCTTTGCTCCTCCAACTGACTTTAGCTGTGGTTTCTTACTCTGTGGGGGAGGGAGAGCTAGGCCCTCTCTCAACCTACCCCACTCCGGAATCCATGGACAAGTGTCACTTCGAAAGCAAAGCAAAAAACGAAGTGAGCATCATCTGTGTTTTACTATAAAGCAAAGCCCTTCCCTTCTTTTTCCACAACAAGACTACCAAGTTTGCTGGACTGCACACGCATAGGCACAACACCTGTAGTGGCAGATTGGGCTAGCCCTGGGTGTGAAACAGAAGTAGGCATGCAGTGTCTCCCAGGGCAATTCAGCTGTGTAACACTCGGTTTGCACACTTCCAGTAACTGCTAATACCCTGTACACTGCACTGGTTAGGCTGCACCTCGAATACTGTGTCCAGTTCTGGGCCCCTCAGTTTAGGAAGGAGGTTGACTTGCTGGAACGAGTCCAGAGAAGAGCAACAAAGTTGGTGAGGGGTTTGGAACACAAGCCCTATGAGGAGAGGCTGTGGGAGCTGCGGTTGCTTAGCCTGCAGAAGAGGAGACTCAGGGGTGACCTTATTACTCTCTACAACTACCTGAAGGGAGGTTGTAGACAGACGGATGTTGGTCTCTTCTCCCAGGTGGCCAGCACCAGAACAAGAGGACACAGTCTCAGGCTGCACCAGGGGAGGTTCAGGTTGGATGTTAGGAAAAGGTTCTATACAGAAAGAGTGATTGCCCATTGGAATGGGCTGCTTGGGGAGGTGGTGGAGTCACCATGATTGGAGGTGTTCAGGAGAAGACTTGATGGGGTGCTTGGTGCCATGGGTTAGTTGTTTAGGTGGTGTTGGATTGGTTGATGGGTTGGACGCGATGATCTTGAAGGTCTCTTCCAACCTGGTTTATTCTATGTATATGTATTACTGTTTTTTTCACACTAAAACACTCATGCAGCAGAAAATGCTTCTTTGTTGCTGCAGTAATGCAGACCCCCGTGGCTTGGTTTATTTTCCAGCAACGAGAACACATTATGTAGACCTCACAGTATCTCAGACCCAAACCCCACCACTGCATACTTGCAGTAAGCCCAAATAATCAGGGGCTCCAAAACTGCACCAGTTCACAGGGCAGCACAGGGAACGCTAAGAGCCAAAGCTTTTGATTACCTTTTCTTCACTTACAGCTAATGAACACTGCCACAGAGCCAGCTATTGATCCTTGTGGACAGGGGGAGGAGAAAGGGTCTGACAGAAGCTGACCATAAATTGATGCGTAAGCACCAAATTTAGATGTGTCAAGCTCCCAGTCACTGGACTGTCTATAGGCACTTGTACATTTAACAGAAGCAGCTCAGAAGCACGCAAAGCAAAGAACAAACTGTACCAGTGCTCCACCCTCCACCGAAAAAGCAGCTAAATATTTTCTTGCCAGACTCCTTTCTCCTGCAGTCTGTTCCCACACAGATGGCAAAATGTTTGGTTTTTTTTCTTTTTTTGTGGCATTGTACTGCACACTCCACTGAAGTCAGTGAGAACCCTGACACTGTCTTCTCTAGCAAGAAAGACTGAATCCACCACTCAGAGAAAGCCAGAAAAAATGAAAAGCTCTTTCTTCTATTTTTTTTTTCTCTTACAAAAGAACAATCTCAAAAGGATTAGGATGGCTGCCAAATGGAGAACCCAGCAGCTCTTCAAATTGCTCCCAATGACTCAATTGACCACAATGATGTTAATGCCAAGAGAACAACACTGTTGTGGCATAGCCATTAAGTCAAATCATATCCAACCAAACTTCCATTCCAATATATACAAGACCTTATCCTCAAGCAGAAACAGGATTGTGTTTCTCAGTTCTTAAAGGCATGCTGACCAAAGGGAGTGTCAGAATGAACTTACAAAGTGCAAGTTGATTATGAATCTTCCAAGATAAGTTGATCCAGAATTTTAAAGGACAGAGTAAGAAAGACACTAATCCTGCATCTGCTTTCCAATGGAACTTGCCCATGTACATGCTTCCCTGTACCATGTATCTTACCATCAGATCTCCCAACCTACTCATACAATGGGTGAACACCAAAGCCAGGAGAAAAGAGCACTCACCTCGACTAGATTCTGTTACAGGGCTGAAAGTGCAAATGTCACCATACATCTCAGTCCATGTACTGTATGAATCACGGTTTTCAACATGAGTAACACCAGTAACAGCCTGCTGAGAGTGTGGCACAACTATTGCCAAGCTCTAATACCTACCCTGGGTGAAGTGCTCTGTTACTTGGGATTTAAACCAGGCAGTCCCAAAACATAACACAAACCTGATTTTGACCATCTCCAAGTACACAGGACAGATAGGTAAATACTTCTATCACTTTTAAGGGATTAACAGCAGCCCTACTCCACAGAAATTTCTGAACTTCACACACCTTAAGCTTATGGAATATTTTGCTCTTGAAGAGATTTGTAATAGACAGTTGTTTCTGTTTAAGCTTACACCCCATTCTCATTGAAGCACACTCTCCAAAAAAACACAGAATCATGGAATGTTAGGGGTTGAAAGGGACCTTGAACAACCACCTAGTCCAATCACCCTGAGTAGGGTGACCTAGAGTAGGTCACACAGGAATGCATCCAGGCAGGTTTTGAATGTCTCCAGAGAAGGAGACTCTCCAGGCAGCCTGTTCCACTGTTCTGCCACCCTCAGAGGGGAAAAAGTTTTCCTTATGTTTACCTGGAACCTCCTGCACTCCAGCTTGCACCCACTGCCCATTGTCTTATCGCTGGACATCACTGAAAAAAGCCTGGCTTGGTCCTCCTGACACTCACCCTTCACATATTTATAAACATTAATGAGGTCCCCCCTCAGTCTCCTCTTCTCCAAGCTGAAGAGTCTCAGCTCCCTCAGCTTTTCTTCATAAGGCAGACGTTTCACTCCCTTAATCATCTTTGTGGCTCTGTGCTAGACCCTCTCAAGCAGCTCCCTTCCATTCTTGAACTGAGGGCCCCACGACTGGACACAACATTCCAGATGCGAAAGACACAGACATGACCACAGAAAATTATTTACTGTGTTAGCAAGGCTTAGGCTTCAAAATGCAAATTCAGCCCTTCCTGACTACTGGTGCTCTCAAGTTGGCTTCCTGTTTCACTGATTCTTAAGGTACACTGGGCTAATTGTATGGTAACACTAAAATCTGGGGGAAAGTGCAATCCTGCTGTCTGACTACTCTTAAAAAGCCAACTGAGACAGGTCTGATGTGTAGCATCAGTCCTCCTCCTGTCTGAGCACTCAGTTACTTGCATCCTGAACATTAGTACCCACTGCACAGATGAAGAGCAAGTTCCTCCAAGAGGCAGATACACATATAACTTTCACAGAGGAAACAGTATGTGAAAAGTCTCTGTGTTACTTCACTCTTACTGCTGGCAGGGGGAAGAACAAGAAGAGAAAAAGAGGAAGTTTTAGCATGACGCAGACTAACATTTCCAATTCTGAAGCTATGGAAAGAGAAGCCCAGAAGATACTGCGTGCTGAGTACACCAACAGACGGAAGGTGTTGATGGAGTCTACTAGAGTCTGCTCTCATTTCTTCTTGCTGTCTAACAAATCCCAAATCAACCAGTTGCTTGAGGCAGCTAATTAACACACAATGGTAAACAAGTTCAGATTACTCAAGATATTTTGTGTAAAACAGCTTGACCATTCCAGTCAAGTACTTCTTGAAGGAAAGGATTTTTAAGTTGAGGAAGCAACAAGAAATCCTTAACACTCCATACTGCCTTGGTTTATCCGGAGGGAGATTACTTCTCACTTCACAGAACTGTACCTGCACCTGTTGAAACTTTCAAAAACAAACAAAAAAAAAGGCAGATCAAAGCTTTAAAAGCTCTTATCTTCAGGATTAAGTAGAGATGCAATCTACTTTATTACTGCGCTCTCTGGCTTAGCAGCTTCTGTTGTTCAGCAGGATAACTGGTTCAGAGATAAGCTTTAATTTCTTTAGTACTCGTGAAAGTGAGACATTAAACGAGCCTGCAGCTCCTTCTCCAAAGACTAACATAAGCAGTAAAGTCAATGTAAGCATTTGCAGACTTCAAGTAACTCTGTACCAAACCCTGGTGCAGTACGAGCAGTTCTGCACGGATCTACTGCTGCAGCCCTGAGATAACCGCCGGGCTGACCCTTAACACCTCATAAGACAGACCAGGGCTTCTCCACAGGAAATTGTGTGACCTGGCTCCAATATGTGCATTATGCTTAAGGCTGGGTTTTAGTTTGCTAAACAACAGCAACAAAGATCACTATTCTTACAAAACAGCATGTGAAACTGACACTTCTCAGTAGGGCCTCTCCTTCATCTCCTCCAGCTGCAAATCCCCAGCAGAAGCAAAAGCAACGGAAAAACCAGCAGCAATTTAGACTCTACATTTGAGATGGAGGCTCCATAGCCTTTTTCTCCAAATCCTTATGGTAGGCCTGTGGAAAAAAAGCTTAGCATATGACCCAACAAAACTAAATTTCAGATTGGATCCTCACTACAAGGACACTGTATTACATCAAATTTCTCCGTCTTCAATTCAGCTGTCAATTCTCCTCTGTCGTTCCTGTTGTCATCACATTGCCTACAAATAGCAGCCTTGTTCATATTTATTTTCTCCTGCCTTCTCTTCTCTCCTTTTACACATGGACTTCGGCATTTCAGATTTCTATGCTCTCCACTTATGTTCCTACTGCTGGAGCCACATTTGCATCTCTGATTAGCATGTGCCCTGCTCTTCATCACAGGATTGATTTGACATCTGTCTTCCAGACCTTTTTTTCCCCCCCTATTAAAATTGTTTATGTTGTCACTGGGGAAATTCAACTATTAACTGGATGTGATCTTCTGAAAACACGTAAGACCAAGAAGCAGAAAGTTGTAGTCTTCAGAAATATGTGAAAGCTTCTCTTCACAAGCTGTTCAAATACCATAGGAAAGCCAGCCCCAGGTCAGCTGTCATAAGAAGAGAAAGCCCTGCCCTCCCCTTCCAATTCTGCTCATCTGACCCTAGGTGAGCCAGGTAAGAGGAAGAAACTCCTTTTTAATGGGTAGTTGTGGGGATTAGCTTTGTGCCAGATGAGTTGCCTGAATTTCCTCATCACAAGATAAGACATATGCTAAAATTTGGCAGAGAAGAATGATGAGGAGGAGGGGAAGAAAACCTTCTCTTTCTGCAACAGCATGTACCGCCCAAGCTCAACACTTCTGCTAAACCACTCTGTAGCAGCACTCCTGGTAAGTTTGGTTAGAAAGTCTAAAATTAGCTTGCACAATCTGATAGTCTCATAGGAGAGACTGTTCCTGCTAGAAACCTTAAGCTATAACAGCTCAAGATGCTGCAGTTGAAAGCATGCAAAAGTGGGGACACTCAGGAACTTCAAATCTGGCTGAATATTGGAGTCTTCTTGGTGAGGCATTCTGCTCAAAACTTCAAACCAGAGTGATGCTCTTGAGTTAAAAAGCTGGGCTAGAGGAATGGAACTGTGATAGGAACACATCACACTGCTGCCCAACATAGTGGCTCTGATATGTACTGGAGGCAAAATCTTGAAAGGTATCTTCCAGCCTTCTTCAATGCATTCTCAACAATAGCTCACAATGAGTTTATACAATAATACTAAAAAGTACACACATACTAACCGACAAAGTATTACATGTTTAGCTTTAATAAGATCAGCCTTATCAAATCCTCTTAAGTTCTTTGTTTAGAAACATAACTGTGATTCCTTCTTGGATGATCCCCTCTGATATTTTTTTTCCTGGATGGAATGTAGAGACTTGTCAAACCACGTGGAAACTTGGACATGCAACATTAGCTGCACCATTTCACAGATGTTTACTCACCAAAATCAAATTTCCCTTTTCTGTTTTTGGTTTGTCTTTTTGAAAGTCTGTAATTGGCTTAAAGAAGGAAAGGGGAAAAAACCAACAACAAACCAACACCAGGATCTTGATATTGCATCAAAAAAAAATTGATAGTTTTCCATGTGCAGTTCACAAGTTGACTTTACAAAGAAGCTATTTATTGACCACAACTCTCTGGCAGAGATGTCTTCCCAGGCCAAGTGGACAAAGTGAGTAATGAATGGAGGAAATAAGGTGGTTTATAAACACTTTATTATGACTGTTGTTCAAGAAGACATATGACTTGGATTAAAACCCAAATAAACTAAATCACACTGGTTTGTAATCTAATGGAAATGTGTGGTTTCTTCAAACAGCCAGAACTGGACATCTGTCTCTTCCAACCTTGGTGATTCTGTGATCTCAAATATCATTACATTTCCATGGGGTCAGTGTTTTTCTAAGCTACATAATATATATAGAAGGAGAAACAACCATGCTGGCAGGAAAAAGTTTGGTACCAGCACATATTTCCTCATACCCAGATTAACAGTATTCATGTTTTAATACTCATACTCAGAAGAAAAAAAAATTCTAAACATGGTATTGCCATCACTGTACAAGTAAATTTCCTTTTTTTGTCTTAACATATGCAAACAGCTATCTGCAGCCACAAAATGTGAAGCTGATGTTTTAATAGACACTGTAATTCATCTTCTAAACACTACATAGTATCTTTCCAGCACAAGCTCCTTAGCTAAAGAGAAGGACAATTTCCCTCTCCTCATCCTCATCCTCAGTGAGCTCTGCAGCGGGCTCTGCAGCCCTGGCACCCTTCCAGGGGCCTCTGCACAGCCAGCCTTTCTGTCTTTTTGTTTAATAACCCTGAAAGGAATGTCTGAACCTGGAGCAGCCTCCCAGCACCTGGAAGGGACAAAGCCAGGAAGGGACGAAGCCAGGAAGGGACTTTTGCAAGGGCTTGAAGTGATAGGAGAAGAGGGAAGGGATTGAAGGAGGGATTGAGGAGAAAGTTCTTCCCAGAGAGAGTTGTTAGCCATTGGAATGGGCTGCCCAGGGAGGTGGTGGAGTCACCATCCCTGGAGGTGTTCAAGAGGGGATTGGACGTGGCACTTGGTGCCATGGTTTAGTAGTCATGAGGTCTTGGGTGACAGGTTGGACTTGATGATCTCTAAGGTCTTTTCCAACCTTGCTGATTCTATGAGTCTATTCTATTCTATCTAGAATTCACCCTAAGGCATTACAAGAATTAGGGAACTTAAATGCAATGCCTCTGTTTTCAGTCTCAACATTAGGATAGATGTCTCAAGAGCTCTGAAAAAAAAAAAGATCATCTGAAAGTCTAAAATCCTCCTTTAAAAAAAATGTTCATTAGCAATCTTCAATAACACCTGTGGAGTGAAAAATCTCACCCTGTGCAAGGGTTTAAAAAAAAAAAAAAACACAACAAAAAAGCCAGCTGAAATTCTGTTTAAATTACCTTAAAACAACATGCTATAGCTATATAAAGGAAAAACGTGGATAAAGCCATCAATAACTAGCAATCTATTCAGAAAGCTCTTCATGCTTACAAATTAAAACTGTTCCACAGCCATCTAGAATCATTTTCTGTAAGGAACACACATCTATAAAACCACAGTATCAGTGGGACCTTTTATTAGCCCTAGGTATACACTATTTGAAAGATTGAAGTCTGCATTCAGTACAGTATTATATAGAAATGCAATTGGATAAAAGCTAATCAGATAATAATGCTGCGGTGTGAATTAGCAGTGGGAATAAACTGCTGGGGGAAAAAATGGAGTGTCACAGAAATCAAGAAATATTTCCCCTATCCAACCTTGGGACACTGACCAACTGCAAATCCAAGCAAGCATTGCCTTCCTGACAGCTTCAAAGCCACAGAACAAGAGAAAGTGCCATTTTTTCCCCATGCCTGCAGTATTGACAACTAAAATATGTGCATAACAGCCTTTTACTTGCAGAGACTTCTGAACATAAACCTATTCTGCATTACCAGTCTAGACACATCAGCCCACTGTCTACTACTAATAAGCTTCATATGTACTGTGATAGTGAAATAAACACATCTGTAGTCAATACTTATAATTTCCATATATATTGAAGTAGACAGACAAGGATCAAACAGAGGGAAAACAAAAAAAGGAGAACAAAAAGGAAGGAAAAAAAAAAAAAGCAAACACACCACACAAAAAGGGGAAAGAAAACCCACAGAGACTAACACAAGGGAAAGCAAGGAGATATGTACCACAGGAAAGCCACAGAGCCATCCATAATGTAGAAGACATGGAAAAATACAGAACAGCACAAAGCACACTGCCTATCCACATATACACAATCATGTACAGACTTGATAAAGACCAGAAAGGGCTGAAGTCCCTGAACACTCAAAACCACCCAAACCCTGCAGGTAGCCCCTCTGCTCTCAGGAGGGCCATCCGCAAACAGTCACACTTGTACCCAATCCATCCATCTGCAGAGGTACACTTGCAGACACCAGAGCCGTGGTTTCAGTGCCTTTAAGTGGACACAAGCCTGACAGTGGTAGGGGAAGATTCTTGCTTATCCCATCCCTTGTTCATTTACTGCTAACACCTCTCCACAATCAGCACTAACACAGAAGGTGGATGAAGGAATTGACCTATGCCTGAAAACATCCCCCTCTAAGAACAAAAACTTACCACAGTGGAAACTTCCCAGAGCTGAAGACCACCAAGAATGATCTTTAGCAAAAAAGGGATAGATCTCTGTCAGACTCAAGTGTTCATGCAAGCCTGGTCTGACTATGTGGGAGAGAGCAGATTAGCATGAACATTTCCTTCTCAAAAGGGTTGATACATAAGAGCTGTGTAATTAAAATAGATTTTTCTTTCCTTAAGGTAATCATCACACTTTATGCCTGGTACTTCTGAGGCTTATAATATTATTTTTTATAGAAACAGTTGCTATCAGTCCATATTAGAGTTACATAGTATGAGATGATGGGGAAAAAATAGCAGACAACTTAGAATAAACCAGGTTGGAAGAGACCCTCAAGATCATCGCGTCCAACCCATCAACCAATCCAACACCACCTAAACAACTAAACCATGGCACCAAGCACCCCTTCAAGTCTCCTCCTGAACACCTCCAATGATGGTGACTCCACCACCTCCCCAGGCAGCCCATTCCAATGGGCAATCACGCTCTCTGTATAGAACTTCTTCCTAACATCCAACCAAAACCTCCCCTGGTGCAGCCTGAGACTGTGTCCTCTTGTTCTGGTGCTGGCTGCCTGGGAGAAGAGACCAACATCCGTCTGTCTACAACCTCCCTTCAGGTAGTTACTTACTACAATAACTCTGTGAGGAAAAATACAGCAGTTGGAATGGCAGTAGAGGTCCACTGTGTTGCATCACCAGGACGCCTTCCCTGCAACATCCCAGGTTTAGAAGCAGTAACATCTCCACAGACCACATCCACCACTGCCCAGCCCTGTCAGAAGTTTCTTGTGTTTCAGCAGGACAAGAGTTATACAAGTCAAGTTTTGCTCCCTTCCCTAGGTATCATATAGAGAGACATCGCCAGGTATGGTTAGCTGGTGCTTTTGCAGCCTTAATGAGCAAACCACAAGCACACAGCACAGCAAGATGATGATAATGTAAAACATTTCCTCCTTTTAGATCTCCAGTTTAGCAGATGTCTTTGACATCTTGATCACATACTACATAGTTGCCTGGTAGTTCAACTATGAAGAAAAAGCAACAGGACTACCCTGCATACAGTTACTGAATTAATCTATTTTAGAGGACAGACAACACGATCATGCTCTTGGCACGAACACCATAGGAGCAGAACTCATTGAGTGAGGTGAGCCATTCATCTAGTCCATCATATCTGAGAAATTCAAAATTAATCTAGGAGAAAATGCAGCATTGCAGCTTCATTAAACACTGCAGCACACATTTAGCTAAGTGCATGCTTGTGCAGACAATCCTCATCCATTTTCATCCAGAAATGTTTTCCTTCCACAAGGAAAACATGTTAGTTCAAAAGGAGCTGAAAAATTCACGGCAAAAGCAACAACATGCTGAGAGCCTGATCTTCTTCATATCATTTCTTTTTGAGACATGCAAAAAACCCCAGTCTACATAGGGTGGAGGGATGTTTTTATTACCAGCAAAAGAAAGCTAGGCATTACCTTGCAACATGTGCTCCAAGTTTTATTAGTCACTTGATCTGAAATATATTTAAATGGTAGACTACAGCCTGGGCTAAAAAGCCCAGCTCTCTATTTCAAGAAGATTATACAGTAAGTATACTAAGACTTAACTGCAGGATAAATATACTGACAGTAGTAGAGCCTGCTTTCCCAAAATCTAAGCCTTCACTGAAGCAAATGAGATTTAAGCAATGGCTGAAGAATGAAGCAATTCAACTTTTGCTGTGCACCAAAAGGCAAGCAAAACAAAAGACCTCAATAATCAATGCAAGTGCTAAGATACTGTTCACCTTAACTTTTAAGCATGACTGTGCACATCTCCCAAATATACCATCCTACATTCCTCTTGAAAATGTCATTTGCTTTTAAGGACAGTCTGTGCTGCCAAAAGTCTGTATGTTTTCCACGTTGTTTCGTTAAACGGCTCATTTTCCTCAGAGCAAAATGTATGGCTTTTCAGGTTGATGAATTTAGGGTAGCAGAGGTTTAAAATTCATTATCTTCCTCAATACAGTGGCTATTTGGTTTGAGAAGCTAGAAAGAGCACATTATGCCTCCTGGGCAAAAACAACACAAATTAGGATGAAAATGACAAGATAACCCAGAGAGAAGCCATTATCAAAGCAGTAAGACCATTTTCACTGCATCTGAAATTTTCTTCTCAGAAGGCCAAATTTTTTTTGTCATTTCAAAATCAATGGCATCTGTGACAGTTCAACAGACCCTTCAACAGCCCTCTTCAGAAGCCCTCAACAAAGACGAAAGGTAAATGGAACTGCTGCCACCCTTTCTCCCTGCCTGCTGTGGTTCTCAGGGCACCAAGCACAGAAGGATTATTAAAGACAGTGGCCTTGGGAGTCAAGTAAGTGAATAAATACAAACATGTGGCAGTCATTTGATGGCCCTTCTGGCCCATCCACAAAATGGGGGAGTTGAGGACTGCTTTAAAGCTGGGAATTGTGGGATGAAATTAAAGCCGAAGTCTTATTATGGTCACGTTTCAGTTTGCAGTGGATCTAGCTAAGAAGTGGCTTTGGGTTTCCTTAGCAACTTATGTGAACAGGTGGCATAAAACACAGATTTGAGAAACTTACAAGCAAATAATTTTTGGAAATATTAAATATTGAAGACTAGAAACGTCAACACTGTTCTGTCAACAATTATAATGAGCTCCCCGTTGTGTGGATTTACCCTGCTATTTTCTGCTCCACATAATACAAAGGTATAAGGTAAGAGCATAGTAGCATGCTTTTATAATTAATTTGTTTCTAAGGAAGACTTCTGTACAAAGCATACATTCAGTGAAAGATGCTCATAGTCCTCAATGGTGTTTATAAAGAAAGTGAACACATAATGACTTCACAAAAGAAACCAAGCAGACAAGACAGGACTTCAGAGGTGCCAGGCCTAACATCTGCCAAAGCCAACACATATTCAACATTTGAAAGGTATTCTAAGCATCCAGCCAAAGATCTCACAGCAAGGCAGCTGCTGATTGCAAGGCACAGCTAGATCTCCAGACTCCCAGGTTCCTGCTCCAGCTGCTCAGCCGTGCACACAATATCCAGACCCAAGCTACTTTTGGTCTCAGAGGAAACCCAAACAGTTCCAAGAGTTCTTAAAATGGAAATGAGCACCTCAAAAATAAACTAAGTGGAGGGGGAAAGACATGCAAAAGACAAAATTACTTTTTTTGCCAGCTGTGAGTGTTGGGTTTTTACAATTAATTTTTGACATTGAGTTTAGCATGGATAGCAAAATCATTTCAGTCCAAGGAACTCCTGTAATGTATCCTAATTGCTAGACAAAAAACTCAGTACACTGTAGCTCTTCAAAACTGCTAATAAAATGTATACCAAGATCTTCCATCTGAACACTCAATTCAGTTTAAACAGGGGACTGAGCACATCTAACTTAACTTCCTGCTCTGGATATTTGTGTGACTCTGAAAACACATACTGTGTCCAGATCAGCTTTGTGAAGACTGTTTAGCAAGACAAGGAGCTGACCAGCCTCTGAAACACACCTTCCTTCAACAGGAACATGCCACCCCAGCACTTGAATGTGTGTGGATGAGGGTACCCAGTTTCTCCCACAGAACCACAAAAGCAATCCCCACCTGTTTAAGGACACTTGTCAAGGGCTGCCAGAAAGAAACTCTCCCCTGGGGAGGGAGTAATCCAGTAATGGTGCATGGCAGGGCTTTTATTCAACATCCCTCCAAAACAACCGGTACTGCAGCACCAGCAGCAAGACCAGATTGACCAGTGGCTTGATGTGAAGCGTCAGCTTGTAGAGTCACAACCCCTTAACGATTTTGACACACACAGAGGTGTAACCACTCCATTTACATTAATGTAATGCTGCTCTAGCACCTGCAGCACTAGCATTTGACAGCTGTTTGCAGATCAGGCACATGCCATTCTATTTTTCAGTAACGGACACAATTAATGTAGTGGCATGCTAGTAAATTGTCCTTCTCTTACCAGTATCTCACTCCACCCAAGAAAACTTGATTTTGCTACATTAAAAAAAAACAAACAAAACACCCAAAAAACCCAACCAAAACCCAAACTACCAAAAACACAACAGCAGCAAAGCCACCAGCTTAGGCTGTGAATTAGAGAATGTGCTGATTTGAACACAGAGGCAATGGATGCACTGCGCTTCCAGAACCTCTTCTTGTGACTTCAGCAGCAGAGTTTAAGTGAAGTCAAGGAAGTTAGAAGGCAGCACTCAATTATCTTCCATTTTAAGTATGCACAGCCAGGGCTTTGTCATCTTTCAACTGTGTTATGTGTTGTCCAAATATAAATTCAGACAGCTCCTGGGCTGCACTGAGCTCCCACTCAAAAGCAGCAAAGCAACAACAAGTGACACAAACTTTAAAACGTGTAGGTGGTTCTGCTTATTTCCCGTTCCTCCCTTTCTGCCCCCTATTCTACTGCCACTTCCTGCAGCAAGGCTTCAAAATCCTCCTACACTGGCAGTGGATGAGGAAAGGCCACGATGACAATCTCAAAGGGGGAAAAAAAAGGTACTAGGCTCCCTGTACATCCCCTCTGCAGAAGAAACTGGTATCCTTCTGTATTCCGTGCACCTTCCAGCCCAGTGCTCTGCCCACCACCCAGGCATCTGGCCTTGCACTGTCAAGAAAACACTCTCAGAGGAGTGCACCTCCTCATAAATTCTATGGCTACTGCTTTCTGACTGCTTTGGAGTTCCTCTCCCCTTTAATTCTAACAGGGCTTTTTAAAAATGCCATTCAACATTCAAAAATCACCTGACATTCAGCTGAGATTTACAGCTCCAAGTCCTTGTTCTGGACTCTTTCCCTACCTGCAGCATCTCTAACTGAGTTGCTAATCTACTGAGCTTTCATGACCCAACACCCCCAAAACTTTTTACATCTTACTGTCTGTAAACACATGAATTTCTTTCTGTAACATTAGGTAAGACTTTGGGGACTTTCATTTGTTACTTCCATCTTCTTATTCCTCACCTCACTCAGTATAATTCAGCTTTATTTAGATAAATCAAAGGAGACAACAGAAAATCAGAACAAACCTCTTAAATCTGACTGCTAGGTTAAGTTTGGTATTTTTGTTACTGGTAAACTGAATTTCACAAAGAGTAATAGTAAAAAGAAAAAGCTATTGGTGAAGGTTCAAATGTAACCAGCATTACAATACCTTCATTTGAATAGATATTCTGGGTCACAAAGCCCAAACTCAGAAAGAAAAAAAATAAAAACACCACCCCCAAAAACCCACACACACCAAACAACACCATCACAAACAAGCCAAAACAAAAACAACCACCACCACACAACAACACTGCAAGGAACAGAAGGAAGAACCAGTAGGTCAAAGGACAGGAATTAAGATGCTAAGAGAGCAGAGATCTGAAAAGTGAATTATCTTGCTTTCTGAAGAGGCATTTTCATGGAATTGGTTTGACATTTAGAAAGCAAGACAGCTACTGCTATGGCAATAAGTAATTGCCTCTCCTTTAAAAAACAACAAGGCAGAGATGGTATAGAAAGACATAATGACTAAAGCGACTCAAGCTGTGCCCTTTCCTTTCACCGTGTAAAATACACATTTGATTTTCAAATTGTCACACACTGGTGTGAGGCTATCATGCTATCACAGCATTGAGACAAAAAAAAATTAGAGCTGCAATCTGCTTTTAGGATAAAAGCAATTGGGTAGTAAGTTCCTGCTCTTAAATACAAAAATCAGTCATTGTGACTTCATCTGTAGGGCAAGCTTTTTCCATTAAGAAACTCTGAACGGTTCAGTGTGCAGCCACAGATCAGTAACTCTGGACAGTCCCTGTATATTTTAGTACCACAGAAGGATGACAGCATGTATGTTACAGCTGACTCTTTCAAGATCAGCCCAGAAAGAACAAGGACATTTTAAATAATAAACTGTCGCCTCATATTTATCCAAAGTATTTTGTAAGCAAGACACTCATTGTGCATATGCTATACAAAAATCAGCTCCCAAAGGGAGAAGACAGAAGGACAAAATTGTCCAACAACAGTCTCAGCAATCCCCTTCAGCAACTGACTTTTGAAGCTGTTCTAACAGGCTCTGAAGAGAACCTCGTCAAAAAGAACAAAAGATTCAGAAAGACTCAAAAAGAATCAGAAGAGGGAAAGGGCAGAAAAAAACCCTGAAACAAAACCAAAACCAACCAAACAGGAAGGTCCATACAGGTTCAGCTCTCCAGCATACAGCTGAACCTTGATGCTGCAGAAGAACAACTACTGTAGCTGTTCCCAAAGACCAGACTTACTTCCTGGCAGTACTGGAGAATCCCTTCCTTTGTCCCGATGCAAGTCTTGATGCCAGAGGGGTCCGATTCCCACTTTCCATTCTGCACATTCATGTGCATGTTGAGTTTCCCACAGAACATTGCAATTTGAGGTTCTGCCAGCAATCCAGCATTTCCATCAGCAGGCACCTGGAAGGAGAAGAGTGAAAAAAAGAAAGGAAAAAAAATTAATTAGTTGTAATCTCACATTTGACATTCCAGACAATCTAAATCTGGAACAATTCAAGAAAGCCACAACCGAACTCTAGGCTTACCCACCCATGGCAGCATGTTTGGTTCATGCAGATTTGAGCAATGTAAATGAAGTCTCCACACATATTCCAATCACAGAAGTATAACACAGAGTATAAGCCACAGCCAAACTGTTTCGTGGCCCAAAATTGTCATCTCACCAGCTTGGGCTAAACACAAACCAACAAACCTACTTGGAGCAATTACAGGTATTTCATTTTCCAGACAGGCCATGTACTAACATGTAAGAGTTCACTAAATTAACAAAAAAAGCAACAAGTTATTCCCAGCAATTTCCTACAAAAAGCCATAATGTCTCAAGACCCTCTCTGGCTCATTTAGATGTTGAGGGCATAGGCTGTATTTTAGCCACAGTTTATAAAGATGATGGGTTAAGAGCAGTACCTTTTACCTTAGCCTCGTTTCAACTGAATCTGAACATGCAGTGGCTGAGGTGGTATCAAAATGAGACTTCTAAAGGCCTACCTCACAGCAAAGTATTATGGAATACCATCTACCCCAACAAGCATTAGAACACCCAGACTTAAGAAAGGCTATCTGAAGTCCCCCTCTTTGCCTCCTGCAGGATGCTGCCTGCATGCCCATGATGCCTCAATCAGCCCAGCACCACCCAGCAGTCTCCTTCCTCAAAATACTTGAGTGCTGCTGGGGTGGAGTCAAACATCAGAGCTGCACTCCACAATTTCCAAACTGAGCATAATTCTGGAACAACTGTGAGTTTCTTACCTGCATTTACAAACCAGCATAACCCTCCTTCCCTACAAACCTCAACACAGGCCAATGAAGTCTCAACAAATCCCTCCCATGGGATCACATCATTAAGGCAAATCAAAAGCTCTTTCTTTCAACCCTCTGCCCACCAGTGTAGCCAATCTCAAAAGGCATGAAAGTACTTGCTTCAGTTACACCATCTGAGAAACACAATGCTAAGATAAAGCTTCTCTTTTTGTTAGGTCCCTCAAGAGAATTAAATGGCTTTCCATTGCCCCTCATACTCCAAATGAGAGCCCATTGCATCCAAGGTACAGAAGAACATGCAGTTCAATCCAAGTATCTATTTTTAACTCTAATCTTTTAGCTAGAAGGCTTCTCAATGGACAAAAATCAAAACCATCTAAGAAATACAGGGGGAACTGAAGAAACAGGATTCCTCTTTTATATGAGGTATGCAAACTCCACTTCTTAGCTTCCTCACACTTTCTTTAAACAAACAAACAAAAAAACCCAACTTCACTATTTTTATATGCTAACACCAATAAAAAAGGATCACACTAAGAAACACTGCCAGGAGTGGGCATCTAACTACCCTAGCATTTTAGCAGAGCATTTTTAAGTTACAATACCACAATTAAATTGATTTTTAGAAAAGGAGGGAGCATTTTTCCCCTGCCTACTTTAAGATGTTAACATGCTACCACAACACAGGGTTAAAAAAAGGCAAGCAGTAACACACTTCTGGTGGCAGAGATTTCCCTGTATTACCTCAGCTTTTCTTTTCCTGTAGAATGAGCAAGCTCTGTAAGATTTAAGAGTCAATTATTACTGTCCTTCCACTGGGTAATTAATGAGCTTTCCAGTAACTAGCATGACACTTTGTCTGGCTTGCTTTGATCAGTAATATCATCGTATGCTTACCCCTTGAAACATCTTCAGAAACTTGGAAGAGCATCTCAAAAGTGACACATGTGCAACAACCCTATCAAAATGTCAATAAAAGCAGAAGGAAGTCATTCCACAAGTGACAGGTGCAATTGTGAACCCTACTCACCACCAGCTCCTCCAGCTGAAATCTCTGTTAAATGAATGAAGCACACAGCAGTCATACTGTGGAATAGTCTAACTAATTTTTCTTTCCACTCAAGATCATAAGTTGCTGTGGTAGTTGCAAATTAACAGAGACTTTGACTTGTGGCTTTATAGTAAGGAGCTTTTTTCAGTAGTTTTTGCCATGGCTAGGAAGACACAGCTACAGTTGGAGGGGGGAAAAAAAAGTGGCTGTTTACTTGAATCGATACCAGCTTAAGGCTAATACCATGACAGCCTATGACTGCCTACTTAACTCACTTCAGATAAGACACAACATCTCCCAGCTTAATGAAATTACCAGAGCAAGTCATGACCACATTTAGCTTTCTACATTTTGAGCTGACAGGGCCATACTAATGAACTACTCAGAACTAGATCTTATTAAGACAGCTAAATATTTCTAATCAAAAAGAAATATCAGAGCAATTAGCAGACACTGTAAACAGTACTAAAGCATTTAGGTCATGATCATGAATAATTCAAATACTTAACTTCAAGAGCTGAACTCTGTTACTGTCCTTAAAGCAAGGAGTGTAGGTTAATGGGTTTGTCTGTTACATATCCAGTTAAGACACAGCAGTGAACTTTCAAATTAACTTTTTGTAAGCAGCCAGAGTGGAAATAGCACCTTTTATAATATATTAGATCAGGGGAGGAAAAAAAAAGGGGGGGACAAGAGAGGGAAGTTACACTAAATTATTTAAGATCTGGAAGTAAATATTTGCTACCACTCTGCAGCCTGGTGTTTAAACTGAAAGCCTCCAATCTTTAGTAATAAGCAGCAATTTCACACGTTGCATTTTCAGCATTAGTAACCACAAAAACTTAGAATCATAGAATCAATAAAGTTGGAAAAGACCTCAAAGATGATCATCAAGTCCAATCTGTCACCCAACACCTCGTGACTAACTAAACCATGGCTTCAAGTGCCACATCCAATCCCTTTTTTCCGTTTCTGAACAGCTCCCGGGACGGTGACTCCACCACCTCCCTGGGCAGCCCATTCCAATGGCTAACAACTCTCTCTGGGAAGAACTTCCTCCTCACCTCCAGCCTAGACTTCCCCTGGTGCAGCATGAGACTGTGTCCTCTTGTTCTGGTGCTGGTTGCCTGGGAGAAGAGACCAACTCCTACCTGTCTACAACTTCCCATCAGGCAGAGAGCAATAAGGTCTCCCCTGAGCCTCCTCTTCTCCAGGTGCTGACATTGCAAAGCTTTAATTGTTGAGAGAGTTTTCGTGTTATCTCTCACTCTTTCCATAAACTGCCTTTAACTCAAGATTTATTTCATTTCTGAAGAAAACTCTTAAGACAGAAAGCATAGTTCTCCCCATGCACACTCTATGGCATTGTTTTCTGCAGTTAAAAAGTAGTTAGTATATTTGCTAATAGTTCTTTGTAGTACCCATTTCAACAAGTGTTGGATTTGTTCACAACTAAGGCTATATTCAAAAAACTCAGCCTGCAAGGTTTTACCCTCAAGAGGTTTGTCATCAAGGGATCAAATACAATTTCAGTCCAGATAGCTCCACTATTAACTTGTAATTAAGGACTACAACATAATATGAAAATAAGCATCAGACCTTGTATGTGCTGCTATTACACATTGAAACATCAAAAAACACTCCCCAGAGGTCCCTAAAACAGCTTCTATGATTTAGGTAGCTGTATTCTGTAAACTCTAATCTGAGTCACTTTCACAAGCCTTCAAAGTGTTTTTAGTTAAAAGAGAGGGACCTGGGGGTGCTGATTGACACCTGGCTAAACATGAGCCAGCAGTGTGCCCAGGTGGCCAAGAAGGGCAATGGCATCCTGGCCTGCATTAGGAATAGTGTGGCCAGCAGGAGGAGGGAGGTCATTGTGCCCCTGTACTCAGCACGGGTTAGGCCACACCTTGAGTACTGTGTCCAGTTCTGGGCCCCTCAGTTTAGGAAGGAACATTGAGACACTTGAACGTGTCCAGAGAAAGGCAACAAGGCTGGTGAGAGGCCTCGAGCACAAGCCCTGTGAGGAGAGGCTGAGGGAGCTGGGATTGTTTAGCCTGGAGAAGAGAAGGCTCAGGGCAGACCTCATTGCTCTCTACAACTACCTGAAAGGTGATTGTAGCCAGGAGGGAGTTGGTCTCTTCTCCCAGGCAACTAGCACCAGAACAAGAGGACACAGTCTCAAGCTGTACCAGGGGAAGTTTAGGTTTGAGGTGAGGGGGAAGTTCTTCACTGAGCAAGTCGTTTGTCATTGGAATGGGCTGCCCAGGGAGGTGGTGGAGGTGTTCAAAAGGGCATTGGATGTGGCACTTGGTGCCATGGTCTAGTCATGAGGTCTGTGGTGACAGGTTGGACTTGATCTTTGAGGTCTCTTCCAACCTTGGCGATACTGTGATACACTAATTTCTTCATTTGCAACTGCTTTCCAGGAGATGAAATTCAGTGACAAACACCATTATTTACAGTTCCCTCAAGAACAACAAACGCTCTCCTTGTTTTAGAGGATTCAAAAAATCCCTCTCTGCTTTCCATTTTTAATGCTAACATCAGCTCCAGTCCTTCAACCAAGAAGTTAGTGACCACAGTTCTAAGGTTGAACAGCTTCTAGGGACAATAATCAACAAATAAATTTAAAAACAAACAAACAAACAAAACCACACAAAAAACCCCACACACAGAATTAAAGGAGGGTTCAATTATTGTGAAGAATTAAGCAAATTAAGCACACCCAAGCAACACAAAACACATGCCTGTGCTGGAACACACGCCTCCAAATTTTTATATCATATTCTGGTCAAAATTTGAGGTCTCTCACTAACTAGAGCAGCACCAATTAGAGGAAGCAAACTGCTTCGCATACTGTGTCTAATAACAGGAAAAAGAAATTCTTTGAAGTGCAACTGCTTATAGCCACCTTTTCCAATAAAGAACAGATGTGAAAATAAGAGTGTAAAAGGACTCTCTGCTTGGCCTTACAGTATCGCAGTATCACAGTATAACTAAGGTTGGAAGAGACCCCAAGGATCATCAAGTCCAACCTGTCCCAACAGACCTCACGACTAGACCATGGCACCAAGTGCCACATCCAATCTCCCCTTGAACACCTCCAGGGACGGCAACTCCACCACCTCCCTGGGCAGCCCATTCCAATGACAAATGACTCGCTCAGTTAAGAACTTTTTCCTCACCTCGAGTCTAAACCACCCCTGGCACAGCTTGAGACTGTGTCCCCTTGTTCTGGTGCTGATTGCCTGGGAGAAGAGACCAACCCCCTCCTGTCTACAACCACCTTTCAGGTAGTTGTAGAGGGCAATGAGGTCACCTCTGATCCTTCTCTTCTCCAGGTTAAACAATCCCAGCTCCCTCAGCCTCTCCTCATAGGGCTTGTGCTCAAGGCCTCTCCCCAGCCTTGTTGCCCTTCTCTGGACACGTTCAAGTGTTTCAATGTCGTTCTTAAACTGAGGGGCCCAGAACTGGACACAGTACTCAAGGTGTGGCCTAACCAATGCAGAGTACAGGGGCACAATGACCTCCCTGCTCCTGCTGGCCACACTATTCCTAATACAGGCCAGGATGCCATTGGCCCTCTTGGCCACCTGGGCACACTGCTGGCTCATGTTTAGGGGGGTGTCAATCAGCACCCCCAGGTCCCTCTCTGTTTGGCAGCTCTCCAGCCAGTCTTACACATCTAATGAGCAAAACATAAGACAACTTTGTTGTCCCCAGTGGAAAGAGTGATTTTTTTTTTATGCACTATGTCTGATCTGCTGCACCCCACATGTGAAAACCACCATTCAGTTCCAGAAGTCTATGGTTCAAACCAGGTAAATGCCATGCTAATATAGTCTTGTGTCACCAGACTTAAGTCCATGGCTTCTTGCCTGTTGGTTAACCACCATCTTTATAGCAGAGTGAAACAGAATACAGATGGTTACATTCCCTTCCAAAAAAACCCTAGTTCTCCTTCTGGTTTTATTATTAGATATCTATGCAGAACACAAATGCTTTAAAGTCTATTTATATTTAAAAACCTGCTCATGTAGGTAAGTAATGAAAAAAACCAAACAAATTATTTCTTATAGATGAAATCAGAAAAAAACCAAACAAAGAAAAAAGTGCACCCAAATTAGAAAAGAAGGAAACATTAAATCATCTTTTCACAACTTGAAGATGGCTGTTTGCCAAAACCAAGGAAAATTTTCCATTTCCCAACTTCTCCTTAGAGACAAAGTGTGGCAAGAGTAATAGGTTGTCAAAATCAACATGAATAATTTAGAAACTGTGTTTTATTGTTGAATGTTAATACAGAAACAGCAGCAATTATTGTTGTCAACAGCCTACAGAAATAGGTCAAGAAACATTTTACTGCTCATTTGCTCAGTACAGTTGCTCCCTCCTGAAAGACAAATGTTCCTGGCAAACTAACCAAAAGGGCTACATCCCTAAACTATGGAAAACCCTGGGAAGACCCACATCTTCCTTTACAAAAATAATCAGCTTTGGAGAAGCTCAAAAACTCCAGGAACCAAAAGGCACCTGAAAGTTGGTTGAGAAAAAAAGACTCCACTGAAAAAGCTCCTGGAAAATGAGAGATGTTTGTTTACCCCGATTATAACTTATTTAACTCAAGTGTAAATGCCTGTGTGCATTCCTCCTAGTCTGCTTCACAAATGATGCCAGAAAGGCATCACAATAGCACATTGCCCACTTCATCACAGCAGCTCAAGGATCACTTGTTCCACAAATATATTAAAAACAAGTCTGTCTCCAAGGCTGCTAAGGAAGCAATTATCTTTCTCAAAACTATCTTCTGGCAGCCAACCATTCCCCTCACCCATACTCTCCCACAAAGCCCTGAAGCATATGTTGTATTTATTTTGTCTCTTAGTTTTTAAACTTCCTGCAGGTCATGTTCGAAGTGCCAGTAGGATGCTACTTGAACCCAGGCCCAGGCATCTGTCTACTTTGCAATCACAGTAAGTATCAAAACAAACCAAAGATATGCCAGGACTAAGCACTGAGTTTACAAGGTTAGCACTGCTTTCATGAAGCAACTGGGACGTAAATGTTTCCCTCCCCAAAGAGCTGAGCAACCCAGCAAACAAACAATCTTAAGAGATACTTGCAAGGCTTTGGCAGAAATTTTGCTATTGAATCCATAAGAAGAGACTTGCATTCACACATGAACAAACTCCCCAAAGAAGAATTGTTTCCCCAGCTAGGACCCCTGGAAACACTAGCAAGCACTGAGGAGGACTGCAAAAACTGCAAAAGCCTAGCTCATGGGCAGGACCTGTCCAGCTTCACAATGCAAGTATTTCCATGCTCCTGCAAGAGGCTAAAAAGCTGAAATTTAGCTACAGAAAGTCAACAACTTTGACTATGGTCATGAATGTGAGGAAAGTATAAAGTGGGGTGAAAGGTGGTACAGGGCAGTCAGATGATTTTTGTATGTCCCCATATAGGGAAACCAGCAGACTTTTCCTTACAGCACACTCCCCTAACAAACACTGAGACTTCAGACACCTCTGTTTAAATGTCTGGACTGGTAATACTAATAGAAACACAAAACAACCCAAACCAAAACAAAAAACAAACCCACAAGCCCCAATACTCAAGTTGCACTTCCAAGCATGACTCTTATATGAGTGATTTATTACACATTGCTAACATCCTGTATTTTTGACAATGCAGTAATTAGACAATGTGTGTTGAAGTATATAAGGCACCTGACTCTTCCTGAAACTCTTCCTTAAAAAAAAAGACATACTAGATTTTCTGGATTTGGGAAAGCATGCAGGTTTACATCATTCTCCTGTAATGGAAAGGCAACACTAAACTACTGAAGTAATTACTCTAAACCTATAGAATTATTACTGCAGCGGAGGAAATACACAATGCATTTTGTAAGCTCCTCCAAGGAAGAACAGAAGCTGCAACCCATCTGCTCAAGAGACTTTTCTTGTGCTGTAGTCTGACTGAAGAAAACCTTATCTTCCTGAGCAGAAGTTCACCACAGCAAAAAGTGCTGAAATTTTGCTTGTGGAGCAGGATCTCTACAGCAACTGAACTTCAAAAGGAAGCTGAGGTTGACATTTAGTTCTCATTATTATGTATTTTGCACACAAGTTCATTATCTACCCTCAGCATGGAGGCACAACCCACACTGCTGAAGTCACTGTTCCATGGACCACGTTGTTTAGGTTGTTCTTCAATCTATGCAGAATGGTATCCTCCTCTGCTGCCACTTGGCTGAGCCACAAACATCTGAACAGAGCCATGTGGGAAGTCTGATGTAACTTACTAGTTTTAACATGAAGTGCTTCAGCTATTTTGCATTCTTACAGCACTCCGCTCGTATGCCAAAGGTCCCTCATCTTCATTTGAGGCAGAACTATTTGCTGCTGAGGCAGCAAGCCTGTCTTCTCTGCAAATTGATCAATTTATTGGATTACTAAAATTATTATTAATAAAACTATTTGCATAAACAACATGAAGATGAACTAACAAGCTACTCCTGGCATTTGCTGACTTGAACTATTAGTGTCTGGCAAGGTGAGGACTCACTGACTGCTACGAGGAAGAGAATGTCCATAATATCCTTCCTGACATACTATTTATGCTACTCAAGATGCCAACACATCTCTAATTAGACAAATCTGTTTTAACCTCATAAAAACACCAATATGAGTAAGCCAGAAGGAACTATCTGTCAACACCAGGATTAAACAACACAGCAAATTACCTGGATTACTTTCAAGGCATGTTCAGAAGCCTGATCATAGTTGCCACACGAGAGAGTCAAATAGATGTTTGATAGTTTTTATTCATTTTGAGTTGAATTGAGGGTCCAGTCCTTCAATCCTTACTCCATAGAAATGTATGAAATTCTGCATCTCCACAACAGCAATACCATGATAAGGGAATTAATACAGTGTCAGTAGACATGACACACAAACAGATCCTGCCCTGGATCTGGTTTTAGGGCATTTGAGTTACCCATTACTAGAAAAATTAAGTTTAAAAATAATAATTAAAATTGATTACAAACCTCACCCAACCCCTGCTGTATCCACTAGATAAAATATCCTACTTATATCCATTAGGTACAAACTTTATCTACATCACTGTGTACCCAGCTACTCTTCAGTACAAGGTTTTGTAGTGAAAATGGTTAAGTATTATGAATTTTCTCATAACAATCAAGTCCAACTCTCAGGGTGTCCAAGACAGAGGCCTCCATTTCTCCATCTCTCAGCTTTCTGGTTCTAGTAGACAGAAACATCTTACTTAATTTCATCCATCACGCCAACCCCAAGTCTGTTATTGTTACATACACAGAATCATAGAATGCACTGAATGGTAAAAAACTAAGTAATAAGGAAACAGACCTTTAGAAGTGCAGAACAGGGAAAAAAAAGGATTCAAATACTCCATCATTCTCTCAAGCAGGCACATTTCAGGTTTCCCTTCTAGAGTTTGCACTTTGCATGTTCCTTTAATGCTACTGTACTCTGCACTTCAGACACATGAATTTCATGTCACTGTGCTAACACTTAACAGCAAGAACATCTGCCTTCCTGGAACCTGCAAGCAAGAAACAGGAGGAAGGCAAAAAGAAGCAAGTGAAGACAGCAGGATGGACAACAGTAATACATGATGGGTCACAGGAGAAATTCTCCCTTTGGCAAGGATTACTCACAGGTTTATACATATCCTCTGCACAGTCATGATAGACTTAAAAGGGTAAATCATATAATCCCTGAGTCTTAATCTTACTGGAAATAGTAAAGCCAAGGAGTTACTGGCTTGATCACACAAACCAGTTAGTTGAGGGTACAAAACTCTTCAGCCTGAAAAACTAAGCAAAAGCACCCAAAACTGGCTGGTCAGTCAGCCTCAATCAAATGAATTCTTAATGTCACCATAACCAGAGAGAAAAACATTAACGATAAGCCTACAACTTTCCGAAATCCAGTACACAATTCAGCAAGACCAAAAAAACCCCAACTAAGTTGCAGGAGGCAGTATCATAGAATGTTAGGGGCTGGAAGGGACCTCAAGAGATCATCTAGTCCAACCACCCTGCCAGAGCAGAATCACACAGGAACTCATCCTCCTTGAGTAACTCAAAGAGGAAGACTCCACGACCTCCCTGGGCAGTCTGTTCCAGTGTTCTATTGCCCTCACAGTGAAATAATTCTTCCTCCTGCTTCCATGGAACTTCCTGTGCCTCAGCTTCCACTCACTGTCCCTTGTCCTGTCATTTGGCATCGCTGAGAAGATCCTGAATCCATCCTCTTGGCACTTATCCTTTACATATTTACTGACACCAGTGAGAAGAGCAGAGATGCTCACATGCATTTGATCTGAAGGTTATGAGAAATACTGCATTGCAAAGAAGCATCCTTAAAGACCAATTCAAATTCTTACTAATTAAATTTAACAGACTTCTATGAAAGAGGTTAAGATGAACTTTGCAGCACTCTGAGATCCTCAAATGATGCAGATAAATGAGATTATTCATTGTTAATTATGGTTATCAGATGAGAGAAATGATCCAAGTAAGATGACATAATAAAGATGAAGTGCTGTTTCCTTAACAGTAAGTAGAATAAAACCACCACAGATCATTAAATGTAAAAACCCAAAGCACTGGCTCTGTCCTAAGGGGGGGAAAAAACCCCTCCGGTTTCTTTAATCATGTTGGAACCACACACTTCAAGACCAAAAAAAAAAAGGCTTCATTTTTCAGTACCTCCATTATATTATTGCTAATTTCAACACACAAATCCTTCAAACAGTGGCTTACTTCTGGGGATCTTTTTATTGGTCTTTTAAACAAACAATCTGGAAGATTAATACAACATCTTGCTTTTTAAAACTTATCAGCTGTAGCAAGCTGCTAATCATTATAACATCCAGGCAAACAATGCCATGCTTTTCCATCTCACACTCTTCAGCAAGATGTTATAAGAACAAGTCACACCATGAAAAGTTGTCACACACTCTCCAGTCATGGAGAGGAAGAAAATTCACTATATGGTTACTGAACCTGGAGCTCTACGACAGAAAGTTCCACTGAATACGAATAACGCCTCATAAGGGAAGTACATGAAACCTTATTTCTGCTCAACAGAGAAACAAACACAATGGCTGTCAACTTTTATTTAAAGGTTGCTAGGTCATGACATGCAGTGAAAGCAAAAATAACATTTTTTTTATTTCACTTGATGTAATGCCTGAGGACTCTAAGCAGGGATGCTGACCCCTCATTGGGAACTTCACCAGAGTGCTAAATGTAGAGTGCAAGCTCTACACAAGCTATTCAAGATCTGAATGCTACAGAGCAGCAACACAGACTAGTTCTCTATTGTCCTCAGTTTCATTTGCAGATAGTACAAGCTGCTTATGACCTACACTGACAAAACAGCTGCCACAAACTGCAACACAGTCCCTTTTCCAGGTATTTTTCCCCTTTTGAAAAATGTGCTCCTTGGAAGTTGAGTGGATTGTTTTCACACGCTCAGTCTCAGGGCAAGAAACCGTCACATCTAGCATGTCTTGAACAACTAGGTGCACTCCACTGCTTATACTGAGAGGTTGAAAGAAAGTGTACCATTAGAAACACACCTGACATCAGGTGTTACCCTAAAACCCTGCTTTTATTCCATGTAAGATACTCTACAACAGCCTACAGCTGCCTACTTCTCACTTTCAGAAGACTCCTTTTATGTTCACCTTCCCTTTCCAGCCCTGTTGAGTTGCTAAAAAGCAGCAGGTTTGAAACACCAGCCATGAAAAATTTTGTTACAGTTCCTTGGAAAAGCCAAAGAGAAAGCAACAAAAAGTAAAAATACAACTTTTAAGTGCATCACAGGGCTGGTATGTTTAAGTAGGATAGTCTCTAGCTTCATGTCAGCCTTGGGACCGCCTCAGGCACTACCGTCACACAAAGTTGCTAGGAATTGCTTAGTGCTTTGAACACAAGCTAGCTGAAAAGGTCAGAGACTTGCACTGGAGCTTAGGGTCTCTCTCCCACCAGGTGGTAAACACAACCTTCCAAGCAAAAGACAAGCTTGACAGCAAGCTATAACCAAGCAGCCTGACTCCAGATCTTCCCTTCCTGCCCATGAGCTCATGAAAGTGAGCACAACTTCCCAGCATGTGCTGAGACATCAAGAGGGTTCAGCTTAAAACAGCACTAGGGCAGTAGCAGAGTAGTAGTTCTGGCAACACTCAGGAGAGGACATGGAGTCTCCCTCACTGATGCCCAGCCTAGGCTTAGCCAAGCTAAGCATTCATTGTAATGCTTAGCCTGCAGTGATGAGGTGCTCCACACAATGCAGGACCTAACACTTGAGAATTTATTGAAAATCACAGAAAGCAGAGCAATTCCTAGTACACTTTCACTTCCAGTACATACATACATACCACTGGATCTTTACTGATGGCAGAGCTCTGTATCAGTAAATCACCCACAACCACATTACTTTGAAAAGAGAATAATTTTTAAGAGCCTCTCAACTCATTCTAACCAATGGCAGTTTCCCTTTTTGCTGACATGGTCACATTATCTTCC